>NW_026988422.1:0-2830000 GCF_030222135.1 Aotus nancymaae | reverse complement strand
CAGCATATGCTCAGACTAGAAGAAAATTTTAATATATGCACAAAATAAATTTTAAAAACTGCAATCCCTCATAATCTTATAGTCCAAGAGATAAATACTAATAATGTTGGATAATGATTCCTTCCAATCTTTTTACTTTATGTATATAAGTACATGTTCTTATTTTGAAGATTTGCAATATTATATTTTTTCCTCTTAGTTTTAAATTTAATTAAACATAAGCTCTTCTCCATGTTTTAAAATATTCTTTGTAAATATTGGTTTTTTTTTTTTCTTTTTGAGATGGAGTTTCACTCTTGTTGCCCAGGCTGGAGTGCAATGGTGCGATCACCATAACTTCCGCCTTCTGGGTTCAAGCAATTCTCCTGCCTCAGCTTTCCAAGTAGCTGGGGCTACAGGTGCACACTGCCACAACTGGCTAATTTTTGTGTTGTTAGTAGAGATGGGGTTTCTCCATGTTAATGAGGCTGGTCTTGAACTCCCGACCTCGGGTGATCTGCCTGCCTTGCCTCCCAAAGTGTTGGGATTACAGGTGTGAGCCACTGTGCCTGGCCTGTTTTGGTTTTTGCACTTTAACTAAGACCTCCTTTTGGTTAAAGTGATAACTTTGTGGAAATTTCAATCTCCTTATTTGTAGGCTTCGTCCTGATACCCACTTTGAACTCTTCAGAAGAAATGTGTGGAATTAAGACTCTGTATGTGTGTGTCTGTATGTGTACACATACGTACATATACCAAATAGGCTGATAGTTTAAAGATTCCTCATGCATTTTTACAGTTGACTTTTATTTTAGGAATAGGGTAATTAGAAGAGGGTATGGAGTTCATTATTTCAACTCAAGAAGCATTTATTGAGCATCAACTGATGCAAGGTACTGTTGATTATACTAGAGATAGGAAGATGTTTATTCCTGTTTTAAGAGAGCGTATGTTCTAGATTAATACTTGTCTACTGGCTTTGAGAAAATACCAGGCACTGACAACACTTGGAGATATGACACAAGACGCACTTATCCGAGTGATACAGAATGAACTTAGTACAGTTAGGCCGCTCAGCAGAAAGCAAGATTTTCCAAAGAGTGCACGAATCTACCTTCTCCATGACAGGAAACACCTGTAAGTACATAGTGGCAGATGGCGATGTCTGAGTGTGTAAAAATATGTTATATCGTCTTCATTGTGGTCCACCGGAAGCGCTTTTATCTGCACAAGGCCAGATTCACAAGTGTGTGACGTGCAGTCGCATAGGGTCCACGCTCAGAAGGGGACCCTGCACCTAGGGTTTAATGCTCTGCTGACAACATGTTGAAATTCTTAACACTGTATCATTGAATTTTCACTTTCTAACTAATGTCTGATGGCACAGTAGAACACACAATGGGAGCATGGAGCCTTGCTTGCAAGTGGTCCTGCCTCCTGCTGCCTCCCTGACTCCTCAAACTGGGTTCTCAGCCACCTGCTCCTCTGCCCCATTCATTGATTGCTGTGGTCCTCCATATGCTGTGAAGGACCAGGCATGGGGAAGGTCAGTTTTGGATACCTGTACCTTACAAGTCACAGGGCAGGGATCAAGGTATGGGTTATCTGCACTCACTCCGTAAGTGTTTGTTTTATGTCCAAGGGAAGGTAACATTAAATAGCAAAATAATAATGGTACAAATAAAGCCACCATGACAGATCAATTAAGGGACTGCAGAAGGCAGAGAAAAGTTTTTTCTTCTGCTTTTTGAATGAAGGGCCTTGGATTTGCATTTTGAACTGGGCCCCACAGCTGATGTTGCTGGCTCTGCATCTGGACCACAGATAGGTCATCTGTTTTGGAATTACACAACATTTGATTGCTAGAATGAAGTATACGCAAGTCTCAGCAGACTCCTCACTCTTTATATATAGCCTTCTCCATTCCCTTCCCCTCCTCCAGCCCCAGGCTAAAGGGGCCTGACACAAGTTCTTTCCTGAATTCTACGAGGCAGAGCCAGAATAAAGATCAGTTGATCCAGATGTTATTGAGTGTCATCTGAACACACCTTTAGTCTAGCTACGGAATCTAGCTATGGAGTCCATTTGGTATTATCTAAAATACTTATTTGGTGTGAAAAATTCTGCATTCATGTTGTTACTATTCCCTGTGGATCTGAAATTAATATCTTCATAGGCACTATAGCATTTCAGTACTTTGAACAATCTTCACGTTTGCAGAAGTGTAAGAATAAGAATAAACAACACACTCTAAGCTAAAAATGGGAGAAAATCAGGTCTGAATTGGCATGAGGGATTGGCTATAAGCCATATACTATTTTTTAAATTTATTTTTATTTTTTCATTATACTTTAAGTTCTGGGATACATGTGCAGAACATGCAGGTTTGTTACATAGGTATACACGTGCCATGGTGGTTTGCTGCATCCATCACCCCATCATCTCCATTAGGTATTTCTCCTAATGCTATCCTTCCCCTAGCCCTCCACCCCCTGACAGGCCCTGGTGTGTGATATGATGTTCCCTTCCCTGTGTCCACGTGTTTTAATTGTTCAACTCCCACTTTTGAGTGAGAACATGCAGTGTTTGGTTTTCTGTTCTTGTGTCAGTTTGCTGAGAATGATGGTTTCTGGTGTCATCCATGTCCCTGCAAAGGACATGAACTCATCCTTTTTTATGGCTGCATAGTATTCCATGGTGTATATGTGCCACATTTTCTTTTTCCAGTCTATCATTGATGGGCATTTGGGTTGGTTTCAAGTCTTTGATATTGTAAACAGTGCCACAATAAACATATGTGTGCATATGTCTTTATAGTAGAATGATTTATAATCCTCTGGATATATACCCAGTAATGGGATTTCCGAGTCAAACGAAATTTCTATTTCTAGGTCCTTGAGGAATCGCCACTCTGTCTTCCACAATGGTTGAACTAATTTACACTCCCACCCACAGTGTAAAAGCATTTCTATTTCTCCACATCCTCTCCAGCGTCTGTTGTTTCCTGACTTTTTAATGATCGCTATTCTAACTGGCATGAGATGATATTTTAATGTGGTTTTGATTTGCATTTCTCCAATGACCAGTGATGAGCTTTTTTTCATATGTTTGTTGGCTGCATAAATGTCTTCTTTTGAGAAGTGTCTGTTTATATCCTTCACCCACTTTTTGATGGGGTTGTTTTTTTGTTGTAAATTTGTTTAAGTTCTTTGTAGATTCTGGATATTAGCCCTTTGTCAGATGGGTAGATTGCAAAAATTTTCTCTCATTCTGTAGGCTACCTGTTCACTCTGATGATAGTTTCTTTTGCACTGCAGAAGTTCTTTAGTTTGATTAGATCCCATTTGTCAATTTTGGCTTCTGTTACTATTGCTTTTGGTGTTTTCCTCATGAAATCTTTGCCCATGCCTATGTCTTGAATGATATTGCCTAAGTTTTCTTCTAGGGTTTTTATGGGTTTAGGTATTTTTAAAGCAAATTTGCCATTTATTCATGCATGCATTCACTTATCAAATATTTATTGATTATCCTATATGCTAGGAACTTTTCTAGAAGCTTGAGATAGGACAGCAAGAATTAAAAAAAAAAAAAAAAAAAGATGTGGCTCCTGACTCATGAAGCTTCAGACTAACGTGCAAGAAGGGCATTTATAAAATAACCACATCATTGAATGCGATAGAATTTGAACCAACTGGGATAAGTCCGCTGAAACAAACAGTCTATAGAAGCAGATAACAAAGAAACCTAACTTAGCCTAGGAAACCAGGAAAGACTTCCCTCTAAGGATAGTGGCTGAACAAAACCTGAAGAATCAGTGGGCAACTAGGTGAACAGGGCTGAGGAGGGGAAAGCATGTGCAAAGTCACTGTGGTGGTGGTGGGGGGAGCTTGCCCATTTGAAGAATTAGAATGTCAGTGTATCAGAGTTCAGAGAATGAGAGGAGGGTTCTGTGAAATGAGCCTGAGAGGTAGGCAGGGACCAGATTGTGCACGGCCTGTTAGACCATGTGAAGAATTTTGATGGTAATCTAAGAACAATGGGAAGACATGGAAGGAGTTTAAGCAAGGGCTCGAAAGAACTAGGGTTGTGTGCAATAAGAAATGCATTCTTTGTAAAAGATGACTCTAGCTGCAATGGGGAGATTAGATTGAAGAGTCCAAGGCGGATGTAGAAAGCCATGTTAGGAGATTAGTGCAGTAGTTCAGGTAAGAGATCACGGAGCCTGACTGCCGGGCGCGGTGGCTCGTGCCTGTAATCCCAGCACTTTGTGAGACCGAAGCGGGTGGATCACCGAAGGTCAGGAGATTTAGACCAGCATGGCCAACATGGTAAAACCCCATCTCTACTGAAAAATACAAAAATTAGCCAGGTGTGATGGTGGTCACCAGTCATCCCAGCTACTTGGGAGGCCAAGGCAGGAGAATTGCTTGAACCTGGGAGGCAGAGGTTGCAGTGAGCCGAGACCACGCCATTGCACTCCAGCCTGGGTGACAGAGGGAGATTGTCTCAACAACAACAAGAAATTATGGCAGCCTGACTAATGGGTGATGGTGAGGACCAAGTGTTGTTGCATGGATTCAAGAGACATTTAGATGGCAAAATTTCAATGATGAGTTGAATACAGGAGAGGCGTGGAAGAGGTATCAAAGACAATTTCAAGTTTTTTTGCTTGCATACCTTGATAGATTGTAGGTCCATTCATTGAAATAGAAAACATAAAGGAAATTATATTCAGAGGCAGATATAATGAGATCAATTTCGAGATGCCTCAGTCATCTAAGAGTTAGGAGATACTTGTACGTTTGGGTGCGTATAGGGCTTTATAGTGTTGGGCTAACAGAGAGGCAATTGAAATGAGAATGTTCTTACAAGTGAGACAGTAAGAGTGCTGTACCTTGAAAACCAGGAGAAAAGTGGTTTAAAAATCAGGGACTGGTTCAAGGAATTGAATGTAGCCTACGACAAGATATAGGAAGAGCACTGAAAAATATATATCCATTTTAGAAACATGAGGGTCCATTCATGTTAGCCAGAATCACTTGAATGAAATGATGAAACAGAATCAAATTGGGAGGATTGGGAGTGAGCTGGAAATAGGAAAATGGTGACCACTGGAGGCATCTCTAAATACACGTGGCTGTTACGGACAGAAAAGAGGAGACAGCAGCAGAACAGGGTGTTCATGGCAGAGTTTCAAACTGGTGTAGCTTACATTGATGAGGCAGCCATAGAGGTTTTGATATTGTCACTGAGATGCATGTTTGTAATTTATGCACAAGCCCCATTGGTTTCATTTGCAAATCCACTTTCCTTTCCTTCAAACTTTAGATTGTAACTTTAGATCTCTCCCATAATCAGCATTCTTTTAATATCAACTCCATGACCAGAAAAAAGGATTGCATGCCTTTTTTCTGGAGACCCAAGGTTAATAATGCTGCATGAAGTTTCTTATAAAAATAAGCAAAACATAAATGTTTCTATATTGTCTTCATCTAGTAATGTTGTCTGATGCAATTCTCAAAGATTACATCACTGAGTTTGAGGAAAAATTGACCTCAAGCTTTTTGTGATTTCATGTATTTTTTCCCCAAATGGTATGTTTTTGGAACAGGACACAATGGACGAGAAAGATTTAGACTAGAGTTGGCAGAACATTTTTTTACATGCATTCCACAGTTAAAAGTATAACAAGCAGTAATTTTTTCTATTCTGTTATGAGAGAGCCAGTTTTAAATAGGAAAATTGTGGATCAACTTTCAACTTCCATGAGCCTATTTTAAGTATTGTCTGGGAATGCCACAGGGGATTTAGCTACCCTGCGGTATAGACCTAAAAATGGAATTACTGGATCATATGATAATTTGATGCTTATCCTTTTGAGAAACTGTCAAACTGCTAAAGAGGCTGCATCATTTTACATTCCCAAGAGCAACAAGGGTTCCATTCTCCATCTCCTGCCAACACTTGTTATTGTCGCTCTTTTAATTTATAGTCATCTTAGTGAGTGTGAAGTGGTGTCTCATTGTTTTCTTATTTATTTTTAAAAATTTGTATACATTTAAGAGGTACAAGTGCAGTTTTGTTACGTGGATATATTGTGTAGTGCTGAAGTATGGGCTTTTTGTGTAACCATCAACTGAATAGTGTACATTGTCACCATTAAGTAGTTTCTCAGCCCTCACCTCCGTCCCACCCTCCTAATCTCTATTACTCCACAGTCTATATTCGCGTGTGTCCTTGTGGTTTTAATTTGTATTTCTCTAGTGATTAATAATTGTGAATATCTCTTCATGTGCTTGTTGGCTATTTGTATATCCTCTGTGGAGAAATGTCTATATAGATTGTTTGCCAATTTGAAAAAAAATGGGTTGTCTTCTTATTGATGAGTTCTTAAGAGTTCTTTATATATTCCAGATACTAGACCTTTATCAGATATGATTTCTTTGCTGATCTGTGGATTTTATCTTCACCTTCTTCATAGTGTCTTTTCAAGCACAAAATTTTAGATACTGATGAAGGCCAATTTTTCTACTTTTTCTTTTGTTGCCTGTGTTTTTGGTGTAATATTGATGTAACTATTGTCTAATGCAAGGTCACAAAATTATATTTACATTCTCGCTTAAGAGTTTTAGACTTTTAACTATTACTTTTAGGTCTTTAATTTGTTTTAAGTGAAGTTTGAAATATTAAATGAGATAGATGTCCAGCTTTATTACATTTTTTTGCACGTAGATACCCAGTTGTTACATTGGATGAGCTCCGAGTCAGGTTAAACAAAGGCATCTTTGTGAGAAGGGTCGTCCAGGGAATCCCAGACAGGTCAAATAGTGACAATCCTCTGGGAATGAATGGCCCCATCCATTCATGTGGCTTCCAGGCTGCTGTTTTGTACTGTGATTGTGGGTTGTTTGCAAAGCTATTGCAGAGCTAAGGAGTGGGGGATAGGAATAGAGCAACTAAAGGTGCCGTAAAACTTACTATTACTGAGATCTAACTGCCTTCCTTGAATAAATGTTTCCTGCATTGCTACAAGCCTTTTATTCATTTTCAGAGTTCTGAAAAAGTTGATTCTAATGTTTTCCCAGCACTCGTAACTGCTTTTAGGGAGGATAGTCATTTCAGATATCCTTACTTGCCGTTCTCACTGATGGCCCTCCTATCCTATTACTGTAACACATTCTCTCTATTTTATAATCTCTCAGTCATATTGCTCTTTCAGTGAGTCTTTTTTTTCCGGACATCTCTTTCTCAGAACCCGTGGCCCTTAATCATTTGACCTTCTCCTTGGGTTTACGCACAGATTTATCCTGGAACACTCTGGATTGAATTCGCTGTTTTCTAAATGCAGCACCTCATTCTATGTTGCTTTGTCCCTTATTTTTCTGGAAAACATTCTCAAGTAATTTTTTTTGGAAACAGAAAAGGGTATGTGAGAAGAGAGTGGAAACATATTTCTTACATTTGCAAAATGTCTTGTTCTGGCCTCACTCTTGATTGATAGTTGGCCTGGGTATTGAGTTTTAGATTTAAAACTCCCTCGAAATTTTGAGAGCATTGATCCTTTGCATTTCTATCTGTTACCTATTGTCACAACAATGATGTACAACAAAGTACCTTAAATATGGTAGCTTCAAAAAACCCAGCCATTGCTTCCAATTCTGTGAGTTTTCTGGATGGTTCCTTTGGTTTCAGTTGGACTACTCATGACTCTTTGGTCAGTTAAGAGTGGCTATACAACTCTGCCTATCATTTATGGGATTATTATATGTTTGAGAATTGGCTAGTTGTAGAATGGTATAGGATGACAGCGCCTGGAATGACTCAGCTGTCTCTCATGTAGTTCTCTTATTCTCCCAGCAGGCTAGCCTGGGTATGTTCCCATGTGGCAGGGATATAAGAGAAAAAGTGGAAGTGCATAAGCACCTTTTCTAGTATCTGTTGCTAACAACATCCCATTGGCCTAAGCAAGTCACATGGTTGAGCTCAGAGTCAGATAAGAGAAAACTGCAGTTACAAGGCAAGGGTGGATACGGGGAGATCTTTATTTTGAGCCATTAATATGCTTAATTTACCATGGTGTTTTAGTATGTACTGTTGCTGTTGTGAAGTCTTGTGCCTGTCTGATTCTTTTTTTTAAATTGAGACAGAGTCTTGCTCTGTCACCAGGCTGGAGTGCAGTAGTGTGATCTTGGCTCACTGCAACCTCTGCCTCCTGGGTTCAGGCAATTCTCCTGCCTCAGCCTCCTGAGTAGATGGGACTACAGGCACATGCCACCACACCCAGCTAATTTTCGTATTTTTAGTAGAGACAGGGTTTCACCATGTTGGCCAGGATGGTCTCAATCTCTTGACCTCGTGATCCACCTGCCTCAGCCTCCCAAAGTGCTGGGATTTGTCAAGAAAACACATTACTGATCTTACTTGGTTGAGAATAAAAGGGCTTACTTCCAGTTTGCTCTAAATTATTTTCATTACTAGGAGCTCCCTAATTAGTTTACACACTCTCTATTCCAGTGCTGAATTTATTCTGTAACTTCAGAGTTTCTTGGGATTTTCCACACAGTCATGAGTATTTGTACAATAATCTGGGAAAATTTTTGAAGTCAAGTCGAAGAAGGATTGCATGACCATCTATTGAAATTCACATTATTTCAAACTGTGCTTGGCCTATTGATGTCCTTTTAATTAAACATGGCTTTCAGGAGAAAGTAGAAATTGACATTTATCATTTAAAAATGAAATTTGAACCTCTATATAATATGTACCTTGGAAATCTTAAACTAAGCATCTTCTAAGTTTTTGTTCTTTCTCTTTTTTGTAAAGTTTATTTTGGAAAATTTCAATAATACACAAATGTAGAGACATTATCATTAACTCATATATCCATCACTCAGATTTTACATTGTCAAGAGTTGCCAATTTTGTTTTATCTACTTTTCTTCTTCTGAAGTGATTTAAAGAAAATTTTGTCATTATTTCATTTCACCTGTAACTATTTCAGAAGGCATATACAACAGACAAAACCAGATGTTTTCTCCCATAATTACTGTGCCTTTATCATATCTAAAAGATTTAAATCCCTTAATAACATCTAATAGTACTTGGTACATAATTACATTTTCCTGATATCTCAAAAATATCTTTTTAAAAAATTTTATAATTTATATTTTTAAAAATCATAAAGGTACCTCATAAGTTTTTTTATTGCATTTTAGGTTTTGGGGTACATGTGAAGAACATGCAGGATTGTTGCATAGGTACACACATGGCAGTGTGGTTTGCTGCTTTCCTCCCCATCACCTATATCTGGCATTTCTCCCCATGTTATCCCTCCTCAACTCCCCACCCCCCGCTGTCCCTCCCCTAGTTCCCCCAACAGACCCCAGAGTGTGATGCTCCCCTCCCTGTGTCCATGTGTTCTCATTGTTCAACACCCACCTATGAGTGAGAACATGTGGTGTTTGATTTTCTGTTCTTGTGTCAGTTTGCTGAGAATGATGGTTTCCAGATTCATCCGTGTCCCTACAAAGGACACAAACTCATCATTTTTTTATGGCTGCATAGTATTCCATGGTGTATATGTGCCACATTTTCCCTGTTCAGTCTATCATCAATGGGCATTTGGGTTGGTTCCAAGTCTTTGCTAAAAGTATCTTTTTATAATTGATTTTTAAAAATTAGACACATTCATTACGTTTGGTTATTATGTAAATCTCTCATCTGTGACAGTTCTTCCTCATCCTTCTTTATTTGCCATTGTATTAAAGAAGTAGTTCTGAATTCACTTCCCCAGCTTCCAAGACTCTTTATACTCTTAAAAATTAGGAAGGACTTCTGGCACTTTTAATCTCAGCACTTTTGGAGGCCGAGGCAGGACGATCACTTGAGGTCAGGAGTTTGAGACCAGCCTGGCCAACATGGTGAAACCCCATCACTGCTAAAAATACAAAAAGTGGCCAGGTGTGGTGGCAGGCCCCTGTAATCCCAGCTACTAGGGAGACTGAGGGAGGAGAATCACTTGAGCCCGGGAGATGGAGGTTGCAGTGAGGCGAGATTGCACCACTGCACTTCAGCAAAGGGAGACTCCATCTCAAAAAAAAAAAAAATTATAGCGGACTCCAAATAACTTTAATTTATGTGAGTTAATTACTGATTTTATATAAATTTAATTTATGTGTGTTAACTACTAATTTTATATAAATTTAATTTTTGTGTGTCAGATCTATTGATATTTACCATATTAGAAAATAAAACTCTCATTCTGCTGGTTGGCCGTCCACTCTGTTGATTACTTCTTTTGCTGTGCAGAAGCTTTTTAGTTTGATTAAATCTAATTTGCCTATTTTAGTTTTTGTTACATTTGCTTTTGAGGTTTCAGTCATGAATTATTTGTCCAAGCCAATGTCCAGAAAAGCGTTTCCTAGATTTTCTTCTGGCATCTGTATAGTTTCAGGTCTGACCTTGAAGTCTTTCACCCATGTTGAGTTAATTTTTGTATATGGTGAGAGATGGGGGTCCAGTTTCATTCTTCTGCCTATAGTTATCCAATGTGTGCAAAGGGACGTAGTGGAATCATAGACATTGGAGATGTCTAGAAGACGGGAAATTACTTAATGTGTAAAATGTACATTATTTGGGTGATGGTTATGCTGAAAGCCCAGAGTTTACCACTATGCAATATATCCATGTAACAAAATGGCACTTATAAACTGTATAAAATAATTGTTATAATCACATTTAAAGAAGAAAAAAACTTCTAAATTTTAAAAATATTTATTAAAAATTTTAAAATAAAAATTAACTCATTGAAAGTAGTGGTAATAAACCATTGCATGTTAACATAAATGAAATATCTTTATGAAAAGTAATTATTTCCCAAAACAAATAATTTAGAGGGAAGTGTGGACTTGTTTTATGTTTCTATAAACCTCAGATGTCTAGTTTAATAGAAGGCAGCTAGATTCTATTCAAGCATCCCATTATATTACTTTGGTGGGAGAAAACCCAGCCTCACACAGTTAGGATGGCCTGAAGGTTTTGGTCGACTCCACAGTATACTTACAAGATGATGTAAGTGCAGAAGGCAAGTTACCTTAGTGTTATTCTTAAAATAGTTTTAACCTTGTAGATTGCCTGAAGGGGTCTCAGGGACCCTGGGTGAGCTTCCACTGCCCACGCTGAACCCTCCTGGCTCTCCCCATCACATACAGATGCTTCTGCCTCCTTGAGTGGCTTTGGGCCTGAATTGTCAGGAAGGTACAGGTGCAGGCAGGACAGAAATCTTGAACTTTACTTTTATGTATTGAGGTTAGTTGTAGAATTGAACTATTAACTTAGTTAATTCTGAAACTTTTCCGTGTGTGATATGATAGAGCATATGTGTACAAATACTGGCTTTCGGAATGAGGGTCCACGCTATAGGAAAAAGGAAAAATGAAGATGGAATGGAAAAAGTGAGGGAGAATGTTGCGTTAATGGGCTTGAAATGGAGATATTAGTATGAACTGATCAATATGAATTTATAATCTATTAAAAACACATTTATCAATTCTGTCTCTTGGAAGAGCATATAAGCAGTGGCACCACAGCAGCAAAGACATATACATGGTGAACAGATAGATCTTGCTTTCCCAGTTCCTTCTTTGGAGAAGTGCCTGATTAGAGTCCTGAGAGAGGGAGGCACAGGTGAGCCTGGAACACCATGTGGTGCCAATTAAGGCATGTTCAGTGACTGGTGGAGCCTCCCGAAGACACGGGAGCTGCCAGACTATCTTACTGTTACTTAGATATTTTATATTCATGTGTATTCATCAACCTCTTGCATCTGTAGCTGTATTTTTAATATTTAAAGCAAGTTTTATTCTCTGATATAAAAACAGCTAAGTATTTTATACTATTTTAAGTGAAATGTTCAATAATAGACATTAAATAAGTACAAAACTTTTCTTTCTTTTTTTTTGTTTTGAGATGGAGTTTCCCTCTTGTTGCCGAGGCTGGAGTGCAATGGCACGATCTTGGCTCACCGCAACTTCAACTTGCTAGGTTCAAGTGATTCTCCTGCCTCAGCCTCCTGAGTAGCTGGGACTACAGGCACCCACCACCACATTCAGCTATTTTTTTTTTCCTGTTTTTAAATTTGTTAAATTTTTAATTTTTTTTGAGATGGGGTCTCACTGTCCTCCAGGCTAAAGCACAGTGGAAGGATGATGATGCACAGCAGCCTTGAACTACTGGGCTCAAGAGATCCTTTTGCCCCAACCTCCCAAGTAGCTGGGACTACAGACATGTGCCACTAGACAGCTAATATGTTTTTGCATGTGTAAAGATGGATGTATTAGTCCGTTTTCACCCTGCTGTTAAAGACATACCTGAGACTAGAAAGAAAAAGAGGTTTAATTGGACTTACAGTTCCATATGGCCGGGGAGGTCTCAGAATCATGGTGGGAGGGAAAGGCACTCTTACATGGCAGCTGCAAGAGAAAAATTAGGAAGAAGCAAAAGCAGAAACCTCTGATGAACCCATCAGGTCTCATGAGACTCATTCACTATCACAAGAATAGCACAGGAAAGACCAGCCCCATGATTCAATTACCTCCCCCTGGGTCCCTCCCACAACCCATGGGAATTCTGGGAGATACAATGCAAGTTGAGATTGGGGTGGGGACACAGCCAAACCATATCAATGGGGGTGTTGCTATGTAGCCCTGGCTGGCCTCAAACTCTTGCCCTCAAGCCATCCTCCTGCCTTGGCCTCCCAAAGTATGCTGGGATTCTGGGGATGAGCCTCTATGCCCAGCTTCTCTTCTTAATCATTTTTCTTCTTATTTCTTACTTTAAGTAGTAATGGTTTAAATATTTTAAAAGTAACTTTTTTGTTGTTGTAGTTAGAGACAGGGTCTGGCTCTGTCACCCATGCCGGAGTGCAGTGGAGTGGTTATAACTCACTGCATCCTCGAACTCCTGACCTCCAGCACATCCTCCTGCCTCAGCCTCCCAGATAGCTGGGACTACAGGCATGCACTACCACATCTGATGTAGCTGTTATGTAGCTATAAAAGAAAAGCAGATTTATAAATAATCAAATAATATTTTCAAATCCGATACAATTCAAATGAACTATTTTAATAGGCACACTTTTGTTGAAATTAAATTATATTTTGCTATATGTACATATTTACTTTGGTCCTGCATTTGAACTTCAGTTCTGCAAATTCAGAGAATGCCTGCTTATATAAGTATGCTGTGTATATCATCAATGCTTTTGAGGGTTTGCTTGCTAGCTTGGCATAATTAGACTTTATCCTAAACTGAAACTCTGCCAGTGAGCAATACTAGAATGCCTTCTCAATGAGCTATGACTTTAGCTTCAAAGGCTCTATGTCTATTCAGGATAAGGTTATCACTGTATTGTTACTGAATTCTAAATTAAAGTAGTATCTAATATAATTCCAATAGAAGAGAAATATCTGAAGTTTTTTATTTTTGCTGGTGTTGAAAAATAGTAATACTTTACACACTAATTCTGCTCTCAAACTAAGGTCATCCAGATTTAACTGGGTGTAATCTGGGCACCCCATTTAAAAATTACAAGACTGAAACTCAGATTTCTTTATTCTCTTCATCTCTAACTAGAAATTTTGAACTGTTAAACTCTTAAACAGCTATGATTTGTCCTTCATTTTGTGTGGGTACATTTATACATTAAGTATATATTTGTACTATTTCTTATTAATTTGTGACAATTAGTATACTTCTCCACTATACCATGTTGCTGTTATATCAAATTGGTTTCAATGTTAATATCTTAAACTGGTCTGGTTTTTTTTTTCTTTGTAATGAAAGACAGGCCTTTCAACTACAGATTATATTGGCAAAGGGAAATTGTCTTTATTACTGATAAACATAAATTCACAGAAATACAATGCAAAACAATTAGTTTGGTATTAGATGGTACTGACCTAATAGCAGTCATGCTTAGCATCACATACAAAATTAAATTCTGTGATATAATAGTAATACTCTCAGAGGCAGGATTCAGTTTTGAGGTGGCTTTCTAGATGACATAAAATATATTCACATACACTTTTTAAATTATAAAATTGTTAAAAGGTTTAAAAACATCTCTGAGCACTCACCCCACTGCCCCCCACCCCCTGCCGCCCCACAGAACTAAGATGATTTTGGAAATACCCAGGTGATGTGGTTTTGCAATTATGTTTGGGAAAGGCATTCCTTAGGTCTATTTCTCTCATGGGCACGATCCAGTGCTGCAATTAACTTGGTAGAAACTCTCCTAGCTAACCTTCAATTACCATCTTTCTGGATTTGCTGAAGTTTTCTTTTCCCTCTTAAAGCCTGTTTCTAATACTGAGAGAACTCTAAACCTGGAGTTCACACAACTGTAGGCTACTTTTAGTATATCCACGTGCTTCTGCTACCACTAGTTAAAGTATTTCAAAAATCTGGGCTGGGCAAGGTGGCTCATGCCTGTAACCCCAGCACTTTGGGAGGCTGAGGTGGGCGGATCGCCTGAGGTTGGGAGTTTGAGATCAGCCCGACCAACATAGAGAAACCCTGTCTCTACTGAAAATACAAAAATTAGCCAGGAGTTGTGGCTGGCACGGGCCTGTAATCCCAGCTACTCGGGAGGCTGAGGCAGAAGAATCACTTAAACCCGGGAGGTGGAGGTTGTGGTGAGCCGAGATGGCACTATTGCACTCTAGACTGGGCAACAAGAGCAAAGACTCTGTCTCAAAAAAAAAAAAAAAATCTGTTTACTCCAGTTATTTTTTATTGTAAATCTAATATATGTTTATTATAATTATATAAAATAATTAGACACTGTATAAATCAATGCAGTGTTTGAGAGTTATTTCTATGAAAGCTAAGGTGAAGGCTTGGGGAGGGGTGGTAAGGACACAGCACTAGGCTTGCTGTCTAAGTGGGTGTGGATGAGACAGATTAGAAGGAGGGATCACAGCAGTCTAGAAAGTGCCCTTGACATGCTTGACAAGGGACTTTGTGTTCACTCCTGCTCTGAGACTAACTGGAAATTTGAATGTGATATTGTGATAATTTGCCCTATATCTGAAGATTGGTGAATAAATGTATATTTATATGTTTTCATTAACACGTTTAAAGTACCAACTGATTTTTAATAGTCCATAAAAACAAACTTCTACTTTAAACAACCATCTACTGATCCTGAGTGTATCTATCATGCAAGCGGGAATCTACTAACCTTCAGCCAGTCCTGTTACCTCTGTAATCCTAGCTGGGAATAAACAACGCTACTAAGAAAGTGACTCAGTTTTCTCGGACGAACGTTCATTAAAGAGGTACTAGTGATTATTTTTGTTTTGTGAAGAAGATAATATACACCTATTTTGGTTCTTGAGGAGGGAACAAAAAAAATTAGAGAGGACTCATATGACAGCTATCCAAAAATGACGCAGGTGCCTTATTGTTCTTTACTCGAGTAGATGAGCTGTAGAGACTTGATTGACTTCAAATGGTTAGAAGACATTTGTTTTCAAAAATGTAAGTATTTTGTAATTTTTCACATCTCCTTTTGAGGCTGAGTTTTGAGCATCTGTATATCTGCCCCTGCATATTTTCTGACTTGTGCTGGAGTGACTTGTGTGATTGGAAGGTAATCTGGTTACATGCTGATGGCCACAGAGCGATTGTACCTGCTCTTGGCTAAGAACTGGGACTTGAGAGAGATGATTATGTGATATGTAGGATTCTATAATCACACTTGTCTTCTTTATAAGGCCATGAAGTTCTAACATCTGTGTAGCTATTTGAAGATATGCTGGCCTGTAACCTCCTTCCTTAATGACACCAGGAAGTTCTGCAGAATCATAGCTGAGACTTTATAAAATTTCAAAACAACACTGGAGAGATTTTTTTTTCTGAAGAAGAAATATGTACATGATTCACCATGTGCAAATACAAGGTACTTTTTGCTCATCCTGGAAATCAGTGGAGTTTCTCCAACTCTTCAGTTTACTTTTCATAGGCTATAAGATCACAGTTTTGAGAATTTCCAATAACCTGCATCATAGCACAGCTGCACAGTTCCAAATGCAGTTGCCAGAATGGGGTGGATCTTGTCATGGCTATTTAAAAGGATGTTTGTGGTTATTTGACAAAATAAAGAGCTTAATCAAGGATAAAGCTTCTTATTCTGTCTCTTCCTTCTCTAAGTGCCATCGAATATTTTCATTAGATGACTTATCTGATAATTACAAAGAATTGGTTAATGTTAAAAACAAAAATATTTCAGTACTTAGTTGGATGAATCCAGCTTTTCTTTTCCTCTCCATCTCACTGATTTTAAGTGAATCGAAGCAGCTAGAACCATAGCCTTTTGCAATCAATGTAATTGTTTGGTTGGATGCAATTTTTGTAAGATTTTATGTTCACCTCTGAAAAGAGCTTGAGTTAGAATACTTAAAAACTCTTTTGTGTCATTTTTTAAAAAATAGACTTTGTTTTTTAAAGAGAAGTTTCAGTTTCACAGCAAAATTCAGCAGAAGGTACAGAGGATGGAGATCCCCCCTGCTCCCATCCCCACACAGCCTCTCCACTATCAACATCTTACACCAGAGTGGTACACGTGTGACAGTTGACGAACCTACATGGACACGTCGTTATCATCCAAAGTCCATAGTTTATATTAGGGTTCATTCTTGGTGTTGCATATACTACAGGCTTTGACAAATGTATAACGACATATATCTGCCATTGTAGAATCCTACAGAATGTTCTGCTGCCTTATGATGCTCCATCTATTCCTCTCTTCCTCTTCACGACTTCTGGCAACCACTGATCTTTTTACTGTCTTCAGAGATTTGCCTTTTTCAGAAATGTCATAGAGTTGGGGTCATACAGCGTGCAGCCTTTTCAGCTTGATTTCCCTTACTGAATAATAGGCTTGTAAGGTTGCTCTGTGTTTCTTAGTGGCATGATAGCTATTTCCTTTTAGTGCTGAATCATGTCGCATTGTTTAGATGTCACGGTTTGTTTATCCACTTACCCACTGAAGGACAACTTGGTTGCTTGCAAATTTTGGAAATTGTGAATGAAGTTGATATAAAAAATGATATGCAGGCTTTTGTTTGGGCATACGTTTTCAGTTTATTTGGGAAAATACCAAGGAGTGTGATTGCTGGATTGTATGTTAACAGTTGGTTGAGTTTCGTAAGAAAGTGCCAAACTGTCTTCCAAAGTAGCTGTACCAGTTTATATTCCTGCCAGCAATCAATGAGTTCCTGGTGTGATTTTATTTTATTTTTTTGAGACTGAGTTTTACTCTTGTCACCCAGGCTGGAGTACAATGGCACAATATCTCAGCTCACTGCAACCTCTGCCTCCCAGGTTCAAGCAATTCTCCTGCCTCAGCCTCCCGAGTAGCTGGGATTACAGGCACGTGCCACCACGCCCAGCTAATTTTTATTTTTAGTAGAGACGGGGTTTTACCATGTTGGTCAGACTGGTCTCAAACTCCCGACCTCAGGTGATCTGCCCTTGTTGGCCTACCAAAGTGCTGGGATTACAGGTGTGAGCCACCTTTCCCGGCTGGTGTGATGTATTTTTCAGTATGCTTATTTTAAATTTTATGACAACCTTGTAAAATAGGTCCTGACAAAGTTAATATGCAAGTTCATATGCAAAAGTGATCAGACTCAACAAGACTGCTGACTCTGGGGCTAAGAAGTCTAAAGTCTATTCCATCTCAGAATTTTGCACTATTTCTTCTGAGCCATGTTGCTTCCCCTACATACAAACCATGAGGGAACAAATAAACATTTGTAAATGTATTATATTGAAGCATTTTTAAAAAATGATCGAAATATAACTAGAAATGCCGTTCGCTAGCTCTATATATGTTAAACCTCTGGTCTTGCTTAAGTAGTATATTTAAGGTAACACAGCTAATTAACGGTAGAGACGATTTTGTCTAAAGGTCCCTTGATTCAGATTTTAGCACTGGTAAGACTGATTTGCATATGTTGGTTATGGGATTATGTTGCTACATTCTATTGGCTTTTACTTTTAAAATGTTTTGTTCAATTTGCCTTTTGTTTTTTAAAAAGTTTTGCTCTATTTGGTCAATATTATTAACAGGGAAATTCAGACATAAATAACTTGGAAAACCAGAGTGTTTTAAAACGATAATGAACACAGAAAGGTTTTTAGTGTGTGTGTATTACAAAAACAAACATAATTTACTCTAGTTGCCCCTTGGACTGTTCTGTTTATCTGGAACTCTTCCAACGCAGCTAGTAGTTAAATAACAATTGCACTCTCAACTTCCCACGATGACTTTTCTACTGCTCGCTGCTCATCAGACTTAGGTTCAACTAATATTTATTGAGCATCTACTTTGCGCCAGGTTCTATGTGTGTGCATATGAGATGTGGGGTATCTTACTCAGCACTCAGCCCTTACTGTAACCCTACAGAATGGATGTAAAACACGCAGGAAAATAATGTGGCCTCACTTCTGTTCCTTAACTACTAGTTAATTCCCTGGATATTTCTCTTCTCACTACTGGACTTTGCCTCAGTAGTTTCTTATTCAATTTCATGCTTCGTATCCTCAACTAACTACAGCATCATTTTTCCCCATAAAATGTACCCTACCTTGATTGATCCTTTGCATTACTGAACCTGTAAAAAAATCCGACACCAATCTCTTTCTCAATTTCCATGTTTGCTACCTGGCTTCCAAGCCAGCACATTTCTAACACATAGCATTTGATCAGCACAGGATTATAAACAAATTGCAAAAAAGAACTTCAATAATGATGATGGTAAGCATCACTTAAAAATAACTTCTAGAAAAAAAACCTTAAACATAAAACGATCCTTGTTGTGACATATTAAAGAATCTTTAAATATAAAAGATTATTTTTCTATTGGAAGAATGAGTGAGAAAGGGAGCTTTAGTACTGGTATCCATTATTCTCGAAGAACAAGGTATCCTAAAACAGGTGAATTCCCCCGAGATAATCTAAAGTAGTAGTTAGGAGACAGAAAGTGCAGCCTGAAGCTCATGTCGTTTCTAACCTCAGCTCCTTGATTGACAGCCTTGGAAAGAAGTTCTTACTGGCAGAGAATGGTGGCTCACACCTGTAATCACAGCACTTTCAGAGGCCAAAGCAGGTGCATCACTAGAGGTTGGGAGTTTGAGACCAGCCCTCCCAACATGGTGAAACTCCTCTCTACTAAAAATACAAAAAAGTAAGCCGGGAATGATGGCACGTGCCTGTAGTCCCAGCCACTCAGGAAACTGAGACAGGAGAATTACTTGAACCTGGGAGGCGGAGGTTGCAGTGAGCTGAGATCACACCACTGCACTCCAACCTGGGCAACAGAACAAGATTCCCTCTCAAAAAAAAAAAAAAAAAGGAGGTTCTTCCCATCTTGTGTTCCTTTCTTCCCTCTATCCAAAAGTTGCTTGGCTGTTATGCTAGCAAAGTCCGGGGACTTTAGATTCTTAGCCTGGCCATGAGTACAGTTAAGGCACGTGTGTAGTGTGCCTGAAGTGGTTGGTGGGGTTGGGGTAGAAGAGACCCAGATTTCTCGGACCAAAGTTAGGTCTCCTAGTAACTTATTTTTTATGCAGTTGCAATAGATAGAATGTGGCTACTGATTCACAGTATAAGTAGATGATTCTGAAGACACAATTGCGTTTCTATGAGTTAAGTTTTTTATTTAGAAAAAAATGAGAGAATACCATGTGCATTTGTGTAGGCCGGAATGACAGCATCTGTCTCTTCCCTTGTGCCTTCCCCCAGCTATGGTTACTCTCTTTGTAACTCTGGCCTATGATCCTCCTGTTCTTTAAATAGATAGTCTTGTAAGGGGAGTTACACATCTTGAATCTCTACAGCGACCTACAGAAGTTTGTGAACAACCCCCACCTAACTACCACTGGTGTCTCCTTTACCCCTTTTCAACCTTCCTCCCAGGACCAATTCCTTTGTATACTACATATTCTATTAGTTACATTATATCTTGCTGTTGATTTTGCTGTCTAGCCTAAATGGGCGCCAGAAGAATAGACCTTCTATCTTCCTTATTCTGTCTTCACTGCTTAGCACAGTGTCTTGCCCAGGCATAGAGGGCAAAATGTTATAATTGAGACTGTTTCCTGTGAGAAGAGAGCTCTTGCTATCTTGAAGGGTCTGTGCACACTCTGAGAGTATGCTAATATACATGTAGACACATGGTCCTTCTTATACACATAGCCTTTTGTGACCATAAGAAAAAATGTTAAATTTCTTCTTATTTGCAATATATTAAATATCATAGCTGATCAAAATCTATACATTCATATCTCAAAGATTTCTTTGTTATGTTTGTTCCTGTGAGATATAAAAAAATGTGTGTGAGGACTACATTATAGAATCTCAAATTAGTAGAATTAAACTAGAAAGTCGAAGCACCAAATTAATTCAAATCTAGTGTCATATTTACATTTTATAAATAGGAAAATATTCCAAATAGTATAGCAGAGTGTTCTAAGTTTCAGGGTGATATAGGTATGCAATAACCGAATTGAAGACAATATACTGGGTTCATACTAAACATTGAAGCAAAACCTCTTGTGAAGCCTCTAGTTAACCTGTGGACTGTTAAATCTCCAAGTGGACTCACACTATTGACTCTGAATGGCCCCATCTACTTCCCATGGGTCACGACACGGAGCTCGAGTGCATGAAGCTGTTACACCACTCTTGGCAGCGTTTCAGTGTTATAGCTTAGCAGCTTTCTACATGGAGTTACATGGGTATAAAATAATTTGAGAAAAATGATGGCATATTGGAAGGATTCTCCATATTTATACTACTAGGCTTATATAAATAATTTTCTATAAATTAATTAGCCCAAAATTTTCTCAACTGTCTTGTTTATTCTCAGAAGCAAAGGGAAAAGCCTGGTGACATTTCTGTATTCTCACATCAACAGCCATGAGACATTTTCATTTAAGGGAAAGCAAAATCTGTAGCACAGTTTAAAACAATTGAGACTGATTAATCTTTGTTTAAATTTGACTAACTTAAAATAAGCAATCTGGAAATAAGTTCTTGGACTTTTTTTTGTAGGAAGTGAGGAGAGTAGTCCTGTAAATATACCAAGTGAGAAGGGATGTTAACTGCACAGATTGCTGGTTTGAATTGTGGGCAGTTTTCATTTAAAAATTGTCCCTTGGCTTTCTTGTATAGAGATCAGATCCTCATCTGTACTGATTTCAGCAATGGATTACTTTGTTTTTCATTGTTTAGTTTTTTGTTTTGTTTTGTTTATTTTACTTCAGGTGCACACTATATCTGTCATTTCTCCCCATGTTATCCCTCCCCACCCTCCCCACCCCCCTGCTGTCTCTCCCCTATCCCCCCAACTGCCCCCAGTGTGTGATGCTCCCCTCCCTGAGTCCACGTGTTCTCATTGTTCAACACCCACCTCTGAGTGAGAACATGTAGGTGTTTGGCTTTCCGTTCTTGGGTCAGTTTGCTGAGAATGATGGTTTGATTACTTTTATATTTTACATATATACAACTTTACAAGGAAAATCTATATGTGTTCTTTATGAAAATAGGGATATGCCTCACCTCCTTCTCCAAAGTATAGTGAGTCAGTCATAGTGGTAACCACAGACTAGCTGGTCAGCACTGGTCTGAGAAGCTCTTTAACCTGGACCTCCAGTTCCTGAATTCTTATTGGGGATATAGGTTGATAATTTGTGGTATTTTTCATGGTGTTCTGTCTTGCACAGTTTGGGGCTATGGTGAGAATATATAAAGATTTCCAGATTAAAAGTCAGAAGACTTGATTTTGCTATTAACTAGTTGGGTGATTTACATAAGTTAGGCTTTCTCTCAGTTTCTGCTGGAAAGTAAAAAAGAAGGAAAACTGACTTTGCTGGGACAAAAACCAGATATGAGAAAATTGTGGGGGATTTTTTTTTTCTCTTTTTAAAAATGTTACAGATTGAGAGGGTACAGGTACAGTTTTGTTACACGGATATATCGTGTAGTCTGGGCTGTTCATATAGCCATCACCTGAATACTGTCCATTGTACCCCCATTAAGTCATTCCTCATCCCTCCCTCGGCTCCCAGCCTCCTACCCTTCCAGCTCTCTATGTCCATGCATACATATCTTCGAGCTTCCACTTATAAGTGAGAACGTGTGGTATTGGACTTTCTGTTTCTGAGTTATTTCACTTAATGGATTCTAGTGTCATCCATGTGGTTGCAAAAGATGTGATTTCACTCATTTTTGTAGCTGTAAGTCGTGTGCTTCTATAAAAACTGGAGTCAAATAAACATACCAACATTAAAGACATCGGCTTAGGTGATGATGCCATTATGAATTTCATTGACAGCACAAATATCCTTAGAGTGATCTTTAAAAATTATTATATCCATAAACTGAATGCCCTTAGAGAATAAAGAATTTTACATTTGTTTTAGAGAACATAATTCATTTATAATTCTTTGAGGAACCTTTAATATATATATAATTGCACTTTAGGTTCTGGGGTACATGTGCAAACATGCAGGATTGTTGCATAGGTACATACATGGCACGGTGGTTTGCTGCCTCCATCCCCGTCACGCATGTCTGGCATTTCTCCCCATGTTATCCCTCCCAAACTCCCTACCCCCCGCTGTGCCTCCCCTAGTCCCCCCCAACAGACCCCAGTGTGTGATGTTCCCCTCCCTGTGTCCATGTGTTTTCATTGTTCAACACCCGCCTATGAGTGAGAACATGCGGTGCTTGATTTTGTGTTCTTGTGTCAGTTTGCTGAGAATGATGGTTTCCAGATTCATCCATGTCCCTACAAAGGGCATGAACCCATCATTTTTTATGGCTACATAGTATTCCATAGTGTATATGTGCCACATTTTCCTTGTCCAGTCCATCATTGATGGGCATTTGGGTTGGTTCCAGGTCTTTGCTATTGTAAACAGTGCCACAATGAACATACATGTGCATGTGTCTTTATAATAGAACAATTTATAATCCTTTGGGTTTCTACCCAGTAATGGGATTGCTGGATCAAATGGAATTTCTATTTTTAGGTCTTTGAGGAATCGCCACACTGTCTTCCCCAATGGTTGAACTAATTTACACTCCCACCAACAGTATAAAAGTGTTCCTTTTTCTCCACATCCTTTCCAGCATCTGTTGTCTCCAGATTTTTTTTATGATTGCCATTCTAACTGGTGTGAGATGGTATCTCAATGTGGTTTTGATTTTCATTTCTCTAAAGACCAGTGATGATGAGCATTTTTTCATATGTTTGTTGGCCTCAGATATGTCTTCCTTTGTTAAGTGTCTGTTCATACCCTTCGCCCACTTTTGAATGGGTTTGTTTGTTTTTTCTTGTAAATCTGTTTTAGTTCTTTGTAGATTCTGGATATTAGCCCTTTGTCAGATGGGTAGATTGCAAAAGCTTTTTCCCATTCTGTTGGTTGCCGATTCACTCTAATTATTATTTGTTTTGCTGTGTAGAAGCTCTAGAGTTTAACTGTATCCCATTTGTCTATTTTGGCTTTTGTTGCCAATGCTTTTGGTGTTTTAGTCATGAAGTCCTTGCCTATGCCTGTGTCCTGAATGGTTTTGCCTAGGTTTTCTTCTAGGGTTTTTAGGGTGTTAGTTTTTATGTTTAAGTCTTTAATCCATCTGGAGTTCATTTTAATGTAAGGTGTCAGGAAGGGGTCCAGTTTCTACTTTTTGCACATGGCTAGCCAGTTTTCCAAACACGATTTATTAAACAAGGAATTATTTCCCCATTGTTTGTTTTTGTCTGGTTTGTCAAAGATCAGATGGTTGTAGATGTGTAGCATTGCCTCCGAGGCCTCTCTTCTGTTCCATTGGTCTATATCTCTGTTTTGGTACCAGTACCATGCTGTTTTCATTACTGTAGCCTTGTAGTATAGTTTGAAGTCAGGTAGCGTGATGCCTCCAGCTTTGTTGTTTTTGCTTAAAATTGACTTGGCTATATGGGCTTTCTTTTGGTTCCGTATGAAGTTTGTGGTGTTTTTTTCCAGTTCTGTGAAGAGGGCCATAGGGAGCTTGATGGGGATAGCATTGAATCTTTAAATTACTTTGGGCAGTATGGCCATTTTCACAATATTGATTCTTCCTAACCATCATCATGGAAGGTTTTTCCATGTTTGTGTCTTCTCTTATTTCCTTGAGCAGTGATTTGTAGTTCTCCTTGAAGAGGTCTTTTACATCTTCTGTTAGTTGTATTCCTAGGTATTTTATTCTCTTTGTAGCAATGGTGAATTGGAGTTCACTCCTGATTTGGTTATCTGTTAGTCTGTTATTGGTGTATAGGAATGCTTGTGATTTCTGCACATTGGTTTTTTATCCTGATACTTTGCTGAAGTTGCTTATCAGTTTAAGGAGAGTTTCCGCTGAGATGATGGTGTCTTTTAAATATACAATCATGTCATCTGCAAATAGAGACAAATCGACTTCCTCTTTTCCTAATTGAATACCCTTTATTTCTTTTTCTTGCCTGATTGCTCTTGCTAAAACTTCCAGTATTATATTGAATAGGAGTGATGACAGAGGATATCCTTGTCTAGTGCCAGATTTCAAAGGGAATGCTTCCAGTTTTTACCCATTCAGTACGATATTGGCTGTGGGTTTGTCATAAATAGCTTTTATAATTTTGAGATATGTTCCATCTATACCTAGTTTATTGAGAATTTTTAGCATAAAGCACTGTTGAATTTTGTCAAAGGCCTTCTGTGCATCTATTGAGATAATCATGTGGCTTTTGTCTTTGGTTCTGTTTATGTGGTGGATTATGTTTATAGACTTGTGTATGTTGAACCAGCCTTGCATCCTCGGGATGAAGCCTGCTTGATCGTGATGGATAAGCTTTTTGATGTGCTGTTGCAATCATTTTTCCAGTATTTTATTGAAGATTTTTGCATCTATGTTCATCATGGATATTGCCTGAAGTTTTCTTTTCTTATTGAGTATCTGCCAGATTTTGGTATCAGGATGATGTTGGTCTCATAAAATGAGTTGGGGAGGATTCCCTCTTTTTGGATTGTTTGGAATAGTTTCAGAAGGAGTGGTACCAGCTCCTCTTTGTATGTCTGGTAGAATTTGGCTGTGAACCCATCTGCACCTGGGCTTTTTTTGATTGGTAGGCTATTAATTGCTGCCTCAACTTCAGCACTGGTTATTGGTTTATTCAGGGTTTTGACTTCTTCCTGGTTTAGCCTTGGGAGGGTGCAAGTGTCCAGGAATTTATTCATTTCTTCCAGATTTACTGGTTTGTGTGCATAGAGTTTGTAGTAATCTCTGGTGGTAGTTTGTATTTCTGTGGAATCGGTGGTGATGTCCCCTTTATCATTTTATATTGCATCTATTTGATTCTTCTCTCTTTCCTTTTTTTATTTATCTGGCTAGTGGTCTGTCTATTTTGTTGATCTTTTCAAAAAACCAACTCCTGGATTTATTGATTTTTTGAAGAGTTTTTTGTGTCTCTATCTCCTTCAGTTCTGCTCTGATCTTAGTTATTTCTTGTCTTCCGCTAGATTTTGAGTTTTCTTGATCTTACTCTTCCAGCTTTTTCAGTTTTGATGATAGGATGTTGATTTTAGATCTTTCGTTGCTTCTCATGTCGCCATTTATTGCTATAAATTTTCCTCTAGACACTGCTTTAAATGTGTCCCAGAGATTCTGGTATTTTGTGTCTTTGTTCTCGTTGGTTTCAAAGGACGTCTTTATTTATGCCTTCATTTCATTGTTTATTCAGTCAACATCCAAGAGCCAGTTGTTCAGTTTCCATGAAGTTATGTGGTTCTGAGTTAGTTTCTTAATTCTGAGTTCTAATTTGATTGCACTGTGGTCTGAGAGACTGTTTGTTATGATTTCCATTCTTTTGCATTTGCTGAGGAGTGATTTACTTCCATTTATGTGGTCAATTTTAGAGTAGGTGTGATGTGGTGCTGAGAAGAATGTATATTCTGTGGATTTGGGGTGGAGAGTTCTGTAAATGTCTATTAGGTTTGCTTGTTCCAGATCTGAGCTCAAGTCCTTCATATTCTTGTTAATTTTCTGTCTCTTTGGTCTGTCTAATTTTGACAGTGGGGTGTTAAAGTCTCCCATTATTATTGTGTGGGAGTCTAAGTCTCTTTGTAGGTCGTTAAGATCTTGCTTTATGTATCTGGGTGCTCCTGTATTGGGTGTGTATATATTTAGGATCGTTAGGTCTTCTTGTTGCATCGATCCCGTTACCATTATGTAATGCCCTTCTTTGTCTCTTTCGATCTGTGTTGGTTTAACGTCCATTTTATCAGAGACTAGGAGTGCAACTCCTGCTTTTTTTTCTCTCCATTTGCTTTGTAAATCTTCTTCCAACCTTTTATTTTCAGCCTATATGTATCCTTGCATGTGAGATGGGTTTCCTGGATACAGATACAGCACACCGATGGTTTTTGACTTTTTATCCAATTTGCCAGTCTGTGTCTTTTGATTGGGGCATTTAGCTCATTTAAATTTAAGGTTAATATTGTTATGTGTGAATTTGATCCTGCCACTTGGATGCTAGCTGGATGATTTGTCTGTTAGTTGATACCTTTTCTTCATTGTGTCAATGCTCTTTACCATTTGGTACATTTTTGAGTGGCTGGTACTGGTTGTTCCTTTCCTTGTTTAGTGCTTCTTTCAGGAGATCTTGTAAGGCAGGCCTGATGGTGATGAAGTCTCTGAGCAATTGCTTGTTAGTAAAGGATTTTATTTCTCCTTCACTTAAGCTTAGTTTGGCTGGATATGAAATTTTAGGTTGAAAGTTTTTTTCTTTAAGGATGTTGAATATTGGCCCCCACTCTCTTATGGCTTGTAGTGTTTTTGCTGAGAGATCTGCTGTGAGTCTGATGTGCTTCCATTTGTGGGCAATCTGACCTTTCTCTCTGGCTGCTCTTAGCATTTTTTCCTTCATTTCAACTCTAGTGAATCTGACAATTATGTGCCTTGGGGTTGCTCTTCTTGAGGAATATCTTTGTGGTGTTCTCTGTATTTCCTGGACTTGAATATTGGCCTGCCTTGCTAGATTGGGGAAGTTTTCCTGGATAATATCCTGAAGAGCATTTTCCAGCTTGGATTCATTCTCTCTGTCACATTCAGTTACACCTATCAAACGTAGATTAGGTCTTTTCACATAATCCCATATTTCTTGGATGCTTTGTTAATTTCTTTTCACTCTTTTTTCTCTAATCTTGCCTTCCAGTTTTATTTTATTGAGTTGATCTTCAATTTCTGATATCCTTTCTTCTGCTTGGTCAATCCGGCTATTGAAACTTCTGTATGCTTCACGAAGTTCTCATGTTGTGTTTTTCAGCTCCATCAATTCATTTGTATTCTTCTCTAAGCTGTTTATTCTCATTAGCATTTTGTCAAACCTTTTTTCAAGGTTCTTAGTTTCTTTGCATTGGTTTAGAACATGTTCTTTTGGCTCAGAGAAGTTTGTTATTACCCACTTTCTGAAGCCTGTGTCTGTCAATTCATCAGACTCATTCTCCATCGAGCCTTGTTCCCTTGCTGGTGAGGAGTTGTGTTCCCTTGGAGGAGGAGAGGCATGCCACTTTTGGGTGTTTTCATCCCTTTTGTGGTGGTTTCTTCACATCTTTGTGGATTTATCTACCTGTGGCCTTTGTAGTTGGTGACTTTTGGATGGAGTCTCTGAGTGGACGTCCTTTTTGTTGATGATGAAGTTATTTCTTTCTGTTTTTTAGTTTTCATTCTAAGAGTCAGGCCCTTCTGCTATTGGACTGCTGGAGGTCCACTCCAGTCCCTGCTTGCCTGGGGATCACCTTCAGTGGCTGCATAACAGTAAGGGTTGCTGCCAGTTTCTTCTTCTGTTATCTTTGTCCCAGAAGGATACCCACCAGATAGCAGCCTGAGCTCTCCTTTATGAGGTGTCTCTTTGGATATACAGGGGTCGGGGAGCTGCTTGAGGAGACAGTCTGTCCCTTATAGGAGCTCAAGTGTTGAGCTGTGAGCTCTGTTGTCCCATTCAGAGCTGCTGGGCAGGTATTTTTAAGTCTGCTACAGCAGAACTCACAACTGCCTTTTTTTCCCAGGTGCTCTGTCCTGGGAAGGAGGGGCTTTATTTATAAGTTCCTGACATGCTGCTGCCTTTTTTCAGAGATGCCCTGCCTAGCAAGGAGGTAGCCTAGTCACAGTCTGCCAGCAGAGGCGTTGCTGAGCTTCTGTGGGCTCTGCCCAGCTGCTGTGTGAACTTCCTTGCTGTTATGTTTATAGGGGTATAGTTAGAACTGCCTCGGTAATGGCGGTCTGCCTCAGTAATGGCTGACTCTCTCTGTAATGGTGGACTGCCTCAGTAATGGCGGATTGCCTCAGTAATGGCTGACTGCCTCAGTAATGGTGAACTGCCTCAGTAATGGTGGACTGCCTCAGTAATGGCGAACTGCCTCGGTAATGGTGGACTGCCTCAGTAATGGCGAACTGCCTTGGTAGTGGTGGGCTGCTTCGGTAATGGTAGATGCCCTTTCCCCCACAGAGCTGGACCGTCCTGAGCCCAGCTGTGCTTGCTGTGAAACTCTCAGTCCAGAGCGTTTCAGATTGCTGGTCTTTGTCGGGGTGGGACCTGCCAAGCCAGATCACCTGGCTCCCTGTTTCAGCCCCTATTTTTTCAGTTGAATGGGTGACTCTGTCTCCTAGGCGTTCCAGGTGCCAGTTGAAACAGCCACCCAGATTTGTGTGAGTTTTTGTGGGGAGACCCGCTGTGCCGGCTGAAACAGCTGTGCTGGAGACTCATGACGCTTTTCCACCCAGGAATCTCTTGGTCTGTGGGCAGTAAAAACTAGTTTGCAAATGTGGTGGGCACTCACCCTCTGTATTCTCTCTGGATAATGCACTCCAGAGCTGTTCCTATTTGGCTATCTTGGATCGTCCCTTGAGGAACCTTTTAATTATTGTGTATGTATATTTACTGCTTATCAAATATTCAATTAATCTATTCCATGGTTAGCATTTTATATCATTAATATGATTACTTTTCTGTTCCATTTTGCCATGATTGGTCTCAGTTTTGAACCAAGAACTGAGACAGTGATACATTAACTTTTTTTCTTGTTGCTTATTCTAATTTTTGTCAGATGAATGTCATTTTAACCAAGACTTTTATAGTCTTTTCTTTGCAACATTTCAAAGTGTAGTTTTTATTTTAACTCTGCTTGGAACTTATGAAAGACTTTTGAAATATAACTCAATAACATGTAATTACTTATTAGCATTCTATTTATGAGGGAACCAATAGTGGATTGATGTAACCTATTTAAAAAGGGCGATTTTTATAAGAGAAAGAGGAAAAGAGAAAAAGAAAGCTGTGGATCTTTCAGAAACAACAAATAGTTTTACTTTTCTTGGGTAAGATAAGGATGAGCTGGCAAGAAGCAAGAAGACCTTTCTTCCCAGTTGCTCATGGATTCTCCAGATGACCTTGGATATTTCCCTATAGCCTATTGCTTATATTGTGTCTGTTCATGTTCTTCTTTAGTATCTTCATTTTAGTGTTGCTAAGTATGCCCCATTTATCTCTTAACATTTTTCCTGTCCAATCAATTTTTAACTATATCTCAGTACATAACTGTATTAGTTTCCTGTTGCTGCTATAACAAATTATCACAAGATTGGTTAGCTTAAAACAACAAAAATGTATTATTTTTTAGTTCTGGAAGTCAGAGTCCAAAATAGGTCTGCAGGGCCATGTTCCTTCTGAAGGCTCTAGGGGAGAATTCCTTTCCTCACCCTTTCCAGTTTCTGGAGGTTGCCTGCATTCCTTGGCTCAGGGCCACATCACTCTGAACTCTGCTTCCATAGTCACATTGTCTTTTCTGACTCTGACCCTCTGCCTTTTTCTAATAAGAACACTTGTGATTATATTGGGCTCACCCAGTACTATGGTTTGAATGTTTGTGTCTCCTCCAAAACACATGTTGAATCTTAATTTCCAATTCAATCATAGTAAGAGATGGGGGCTGTTAGGATTAGGATGTGAAGGCTCTGCCCTCACAGGCAATATTTGAGTCTTATACAAGGGCTGGATGGAACCAGCCAGACTCTTTTGGCCCTTCCATCCCTTCCATCACATGAGATCACAGCATTTATCCCCTCTGGACACATTGCAAAGTCCCTTTTGCCATGTAGGGTGACATATATGCAGGTTTCACATTAGAGTGTGGACATCTTGGGGGTTGGACATGATTCTGCTTTTCATAATGGCACACTACAAGATCCATAGTAGATACAAAGAGCTACTACAGTAATAATAATAATGCTCATAATTAACTGAGAGTGCAAAACCAAAGTTGATGTTGTTATATCAATAATTGATAATTTTGTCTTTTATGATTAATAGTTTTAAGACCTCTTGACAATGTAGTTATAAGCTACAATATAAACATTATATCACTGCTCCAGTGGGATCTGTCAATGAGATCTTAATGTGCTTTTACTTTCTTCATGGGGATTCATTTATTCACATGCGCATATATTTATTGGTTATTAATTACAACAAATTATGTACCAGGGCCTGCTCTCATAGAGGCTTACGATACAACATTCAGTTTACGCCTAATAACCCATCTTTATTACCGACGTTTTTATTTTGAGAAGAAAATATTGCTTCTTTATTCTTTTTTAGAGTGATACTCTTAAATGTGTGTGTGTGTGTGTGTGTGTGTGTGTGTGTGTGTGTGTATCTGTGATGCTAAAACAATATGGGAGAGAAATGTAGACATTTCTAGAAAGAAGATTATTTAAGGTTTTATAAACTTTTATACAAGTTACTTGCTATTAGATAAACATTCTAAGGGATTATTTTCCTTAGATTATTTTGAGCTCTAACAGGCTGCTTTCTGGCAATCCCTTGGTTATTTGAATTTTACATATTAGACCAGGTTATTAGGAATTTAAAGTTACTTTATGATTCTAAGTGGAAAAATTAATATATTTCCTATTTAAAAGGCCAGACAACTTAATTATATTCTCTTTAGTTTGAGCTTTCTAACAATAAAGCAACTAACACATGCAATTTTAACCACCAGCCTATTTCAGGTAAACACACAGAGTTAATTTCTAGCAACCTATGTTATTCTTTTCAGAAAACTAATTATTGCTTTTGTTTGATACACCATGAAAATAAGCACATGCCACTGTAAAGATTGCAGTGGCATTTTTTTCTTTCAAATAAAAATCTAAGAGTTATATCCAATTTTGTCATTAGTTTTCTGTCCTACTCTGCCCTGTTCTTCTTCTCTGACCTTGCAATATTAAATTAAAAGAGGTGATTGTCCTGAGCTTTGGGATGAAAGTATGTCCTGGTGACACTGAGAAGCAATATGGAACAGAACTTTTATTTTTTAATCCAAATTGGTGTTGAGTCCTAATTAAATCAAGAACAATGATTCCTTTTCATAGTGGTTGGTTGGTTGGTTTTTTAACATCATGTTTAGAATGATTATTTGCACCAGGATGGAGGAGTGATGGTGGAAATTCTGTCAATACTCCTCAAAATTAAAAGTTATGCAGATAATTTAAATAAGTAAAGTGGATTAGCTGATGAATTTTACATGTAAGAAGATGGTTACCTCATATAAATATGAGAAATGAGGCTAGATTTTCTAATTCTTTAAAAAGAATTGAAAGTCTGGACATTTTTATGTGAAGTTTACTGTTTAATATTAGCAACAGATTGAATCAAAACACTGCCGAACAAAGAAAACACAATTGCAGCACAGGCTGCCAAACTGAGACCTCCGGAGTAAATGACATCTAATTTCCTGCTAGCTATAAAAAATGTCTGAGTCAGTAAATGACACGCCCCATTCCACTCCCTGTTCTTACTAGATCAACATACAGTTTACTCATTAAATAAGATAACAGGAAATGTTAAATAAATAATTTGGTTGTGTTTTTCTACGATAGTGGACTCATTTTGATAACAGTTTAGTGGCTGAGGCTTATAAATGGCTTTATATTTTTGTCTAAATAGTCTTAACGAGAGCAGTGGGATTTCTCTTGATAGGATAGTGCATATCATTATCAGAATAAGTTCTAACATGAATATGAACTTGTACTGTTTAATTTTTATTTTATTTTGTTTTTTTCAGATCTGTTGCCCAGGCTAGAGTGCAGTGATATATGATCAAAGCTCACTGCAGCTACAATCACCTGGGCTCAAGCAATCCTCCTGTCTCACCCTCCCAAGTAGCTGGGGCTACAAGTGTGCACCACCACATGCAGGTAATTATTATTATTATTTTTGTAGAGATGGGGCCTCATTGTTTTACTCAGGCTGTTCTCAAACTCCTTACCTCAAGCGATCCTCCTACCTTGGTCTCCTAAAGTGCTGGGATTACATGCATGCGTCACCGTGCCCAGCTGAGCTTGTACTGTTAATTAGGCTATTGTGTTGAGTTATTGGATCAGGTTATTGGGCATTATATACCCAACTGATTAAATTAGTTAGAAATCGCAGTGACTTTTGTTCTAGGATTTTTTGTTAAAGTAACTTGGTATGTAACTCTTAATCGTAGGGACTGATAACTCTTTGGGGAAAGTTTGTAATAAAATCATGACTGAGGGAAAAAGTCAATCAAAATTTCAGCATGCAATAATGTAATTATAGATTTTATTCAAAATATCTTTTATTGGTGTTAGATTCTTATCTTGGACCTTTTATTAGAAATAAAGTAACTTGTGGACAAACAGAAAAAAGAAATGCAGAGATCCTTGGTGAGTTTTGAATCTTCACTGCTGGAGGGAAAATACTTTTCAGAAAAGCCCTAAAGTGCTTGAGGAGTTCTCAAAGATGGATTTCTTTTAGTGTCAATCATTCACATGTTAGTATTATTGAGTTTCAGATTATTTCTGGAGGATATTGAGCAAAAGGGGTTGGGGGTGAGGAGTACCAGTACCAGATGTGGGAGGAAAGCAGGTGGCCTGGAAGACCTGGGAAGATCTCAGACATCAACTGTTTTTTGGGATTCACCAAGACCGTTGCTGCTTACTTTATAAAGTCTTAGACTTGTTTTAGGCGAATCTTTAGATAGATTTGATGACTCTATCTGCACATAACATCATGACTACTTAGAAACTCTACTCATGGAAGGGAAAATTGGTCAGAGATCTGAAAAAAGAAGGAAAATTCAAAGTATGCTAGACATGGCTTTTGAACCAGTAAAGGAAGGAAAGAGGAAGATGATGGTGTCTCACCCAGTAATGAAACCCAGTGTACTTCTTCCCTGAGCTAGATTTCAAAATAATGCAGGAAGTTGAGTGTGAAGTGGGGGGCGTTTTGTAATGGATAGGGTTGTGTGGGGAAAATTACCCAGGAAAATATTCTACCCTTTGACCCTTGGGTGAGGTAGAGGACTTCCAGAGAGTGGCATTTGGATAAAGGAAGTTTAGATTTCTTTGTGAAATAAGATAGACTATTTACTTAGGGATGGCTATAAAAATCCAATTCCCTTAGAGGGGAATCAGGAGAGAAGAATATGCCCCCAAGACATTTTCTGAACAAATTACCTGAGAAATTGATGAAAGAGTGCTTGTTTGTCCTTAAAAAAACAAAAACAAACTCTCTAGCATTTTACCTCTTTTTCTCTATTTTGGAAATTCCCTGCCATAAAAGTCTTGATGGGAAGCAGAGTCCACCAGCTGTAGATACAGAAGATTCCTTACCACCATAAAAACAGAAAATTCTCAGAAATTGCTTTTCTAGCTCCAATGGAATTAGGTCTATCTAATGTAGTGCCTGGAATTTTTCAATCTGGAGTTAGAGAGGCTGCAGAGGCATAAACAGGGAGGAGTTCCTGGAGGGCAGCAGCAGGAGCGCCCCCTGGTGGTGGGTTCAGTGCTGGGTGCAGGTGTCAGGGTAAGGGCAGTGTGTTTTCCCCTGAAGGCTCTGTGCTGCAGCTCTGGCTGTGATCATGGCTACAGAGCTCTCCTTTGTTCCTGCTCGTTTAACTTCCCAATGAATGTGAAATTCCAATATCCTTTCATGTCACTTTTTTTCCTGCTTAAATCAGGTAGAGTTTGTTTCCATTCTTTTCCACCTCGCCAATACACAAGGGAATCACACACCCTTCTCCCATTCAGCCCACTCAGGCCCTAAAGAAGATAACAGGATGGAGTTTAAAGAATTACAAATTAAGTTGAGCTTTAAACTACAGAGCAGAAGGGAAGGAGAATGGGGAGAGGGAGAATGAGATCTTGTGTGATAACGTAGGAGCTCGGGAGCAGGGTAAAAATCAATGGAATTTGGAGCAATAAGTTTGCTTAACAACGTCTCTTTACATGTAAAGTCATTTCTATTTCTCTTATTTACTTTATGGCTTTACAGTCCATGATGGCAGCTTCTTGCTTCTCTTATACTGTGTTATACCCTCTGGTTCTAACATGAGACCTGACAAACAAGAGTTGCTGTAGGATTTGTTGAGTCAATTTTTGTGGTTCTGTAGTTTTTTTTGACTCTTGGAAATGTGACAAAATAAGGTTTCACAGAATGATGTATCTTTTGTTTATTTCTTTCTAAATGCTGTAAAATCACACCTTGATTATAAAGTAGGATGGAGCTGTGAGAAATTCCCTCGTGTATCTTCTGCTTTGCAGAAAATCCTTTGCTACTAAGAACTCTTTATTTTGGTTTGATTTTTGAGTGATTAACATGGGATAAGGGAGTATTTTTTGTAGGATTTACTTGTGAGTTCAGAACATAAACGTAGAATTGCTGCTGTGGGGAGAGTCTGAAAGCAAAATAAAACTTAGAAACTTGAGAACAAAATAGCAAACTTAGTTTTATCCACAAGGGAAAAAGAAAGAAAAAAACCCTATGGTGCCATAATTGAAGTTCATTGTGCTTGAAGCCAGATGGCTTGCCCTTGGTTTTAGAGGCCAATGGTCCAAGTTTCAAACATCACAGCCTGAGATGGCCTTATCATCAAAGAATACAGTAACTGAGGAACACTTTGGAAAACCTCTAGTCTTTGCTTATGTTATTTTTCTTTTGCCTATTTGGTAATAATAATATTTTTAATATTCTGTTTATAGTGTTTGGAGTGGTTCTTTGAATCCAGATGCTTGTCCCTATGCATATACATGTTAGATAAAACCTGCAACGTAAGAAGAATCGTGGCGGATCAGTTTAATACTTTGCTTTAGGTAGAAACATTAACCTGAGACTACAGGCAGGTGTGGCAGTTACCCTCACTGATGCAGCACTCAGATACACATGACTCTTGTTTAGCCTCACATGTAATGATATTGGACTTTTAAGCGTAGACTTAAGTAATAACCAAAATAAGTATTAAATAAACAACTTGCCTCCTTTTTTCTTTTTTGAGATTGCTCATAGAAATAGCCAGTTTCATAGTCCAGCTACTTAGTTCAGGTTATGTCCCCACCCAGAAATTTTATACTTGGTGATGAGGCATAACTATTTTCTGTGACTAAGCGAGCATATGAATAGAAGGCCTTTAGTTATTTGATCTAATAAAAAATAAGTTAATAAGTTTATACAAGAGAAATCAAAAGCAGGTAAACTCCCCCTGACATCAGTGATTCTCAGCCTTGGCTGCACACTGGAATCACCTGGGAAGCTGTCATAACACTGAGGCCTGGGGTACCTCCCCGAAGTCTGACTTCCTGACATCAGTGATTCTCAGCCTTGGCTGCACACTGGAATCACCTGGGAAGCTGTCATAACACTGAGGCCTGGGGTACCACCCCAAAGTCTGACTTATCGTTCTTGCTTGTGTCCTAGACATCAGGATTTTTTAGAGCTGCCTTACATAAAACTACTTGACAGACTGAAATGTGCTACAGTTGGTTGACTTTCTCTAGGTGTTTTATAATGTTGTTAATATCATAATCAAATAGAGTCATCAGTCAGTGAGAAGCAGCATAGTATTTAATCCTACCTTGATTCTTTCATTAAATTCAGTTACAGATTGCATGTGTTATTTAATGTCTGTCCTAATGGACAGCAAGCTTTCCGAATGTAGAGAGTATCCCTGTGCTATTCTCTACTGTGTATTCCTAAGGCTCTATAAAGTGTTAGGCATATGATAGGCCCTCAAATAGAGTGGAATGAATAAAGAAATACTTATAAAGAGATCTGGCGTATAAATACCTGAAGGCATCAGGTCATGCCAAAGTTTCTTCAATATGCATAAATGATGTTGATTCTTCCTATTTATGAGTGTTCTCATTTTATTTTAAAAGCTTGATAGTCACTAATGTGGACTATTTCAGAGGAACATTTCTATTAAAATTATGTCTCTTCTGTATGTTTATTTTAAAGAATAAAACAAACATTTTTAACCTTGTAATTATGTAATTATGCAGTGTAATGCATATACACAAAAGTATGCAAAACTAATGTATTTGCAACACAAAACACATACCCATGTAAACATTGAAGTCAAGAAGTAGAAGACAGTCACCATGCCAGAAGCCTGTTTCATGTGCCCTCTCAAATATTTTATTCTTTTTTTTTTTTTTTTTGAGACGGAATTTCGCTCTTGTTACCCAGGCTGGAGTGCAATGGCCCGATCTTGGCTCACCGCAACCTCTGCCTCCTGGGTTCAAGCAATTCTCCTGCCTCAGCCTCCTGAGTAGCTGGGATTACAGGCACGCACCACCGTGCCCAGCTAATTTTTGTATTTTTAGTAGAGACGGGGTTTCACCATGTTGACCAGGATGGTCTCGATCTCTTGACCTCGTGATCCACCCATCTCGGCCTCCCAAAGTGCTGGGATCATAGGCGTGAGCCATCGCGCCCGGCCAAATATTTTATTCTTTTCCCAAAGGTAACCGTTATCTTGACTTGCAATATTCTGGTCTTGCCTGTCTAAAAAAATGTTCTAAGAAAAAAAAACCAGACTACCTACTTTTTTGTGTGTATAGTTCTTTTAATCAGCATTGATTTTGGAATGACTCCACGTGGTTTTGAGTCATTTTCAGTACTAGGTATTATTCTATTGAATGAAAATTCCACAATTTATTTATGCATTCTACTGATTAATGATCATTTGGGTTCTTTCAACTTTTGGCTACTATAAATAATGCTGCTGTTAGTGAATATTTTTGTTCCTATTTTTGATGTACATGTGTATGCATTTCTGTTGGGTTTATAATTAGGAGTAAAATTGCTAGTTGTTGAATATGGAGATAAATACCAACTTTATCTGATACGGCCAAATAATTTTCTACTGTGATTATTCCAATATCCAATCTCATCAGCGATATGTATATATGCATAGATTCTCTTCCCATTATTCTTCTTCACACTAATATTTGATATTTTCAGTATTCTTAAGTTTAGCCGCCTTGGTGGATACATTGTAGTAACTCATTTTAATTTACATTTTATTTCCTTAGCTACTAAAAAGTAAATAACTTGAATATCCTTTTTTAAAGTGCCTGTTCAATCTCTTGCACATTTTACCATTGAGTTATTTCTTTACTGATTTGTATGAGTTAGTATATATTTTGCATATGAGCCCTTTGTCAATTACATGTATTAAAAATATCTGCTTCCATCTGCAGCTTGCTTTTTCATGCTCTTAATGGTGTATTTTGCTGAACAGAACTTTTTATATTTAATATAGTTCAATTGATTAATCTTTTTCTTTATGGATAGTTCTTTTTATGTGTTCTGTTTAAGTAATCTTTCCACACTGAGATCATAAACAGCACCAGGAACTTTCAATAGTGAAAGAAATGTTCTGTATCTGTGTTCATTAGGTACTATTTCCAAGCGCTATTGAGCAGTTGAAATGTGGATGGTGTGACTGAAAAACTGAATTGTAAATTTAATTTAAATTAAATTAATTTAAACTGTCAGGCATGGCTAGTGGCTACTGTATTGAACAGAGCAATGCTAGGAGTTCATTAGTTTGTCTTTTACATTTAGAGCTATAATCCAGCTGGGATTGATTTTGTGTGCTTACGGTATAGCATGAGTCAGGTTCAAATTGTTTCCCATATGGATATTGAATTGTCCCAGGACAATTTGTTAAAAATACTCTGCTTCCACCACTGCTCTGCAGAACCACTTTTTTTGGAACTCTCTATTCCTGTCCATTTGCATGACTTTTTTTGGTTCTACCTGATCTTAACCATGTAGATTCATTACGTCTTCATATGATAGAGTAATTCTTCTACTTTGTTCAGGAGCATCTAGATTATTCTTAGCCCTTTGTATTTTTATATGAATTTTAGAATCAGTATATGTGTAAATATATATTTACACATATACACAAAATTCTGTTGGGTTGGAATTATAATTTTATTGACTCTATAGGCTCAATTATAATACCCTCTTTCTATCTTCTATTAACATACAGTCTCTTCTTTCTGTATCACTTAGCAACATTTTGTTTAAAACTTTTGCATCTGCCATTGCACTCCAGCCTGGGTAACAAGAGCGAAACTCCGTCTCAAAAAAAAAAAAAACAACTTTTGCATCTATAGTTTCTTATGACCTTTCTTAGATCAGTTTTAGGTTCACAGAGAAGTTGAGAAGAAAGGGTACAGATTTGCCGTGTACTTTCTGCCCTCACATATGCATAGCCTCCTCCATTATCAATACCCCTCACTATTTGTTACAAGTCATGAACCTGCATTTTCACATCATAATCACCCATACTCTGTAGTTTGCATTAGGGTGCACTCTTGGTGTTGTACATTCTATGGGTTTGAACAGGTATATGATGACGTATATCTACCATTTTAGCATCGCACGGAGTAGTTTCACATATTCTGCATGTAGAATTTAGTGTCCCAACCCAAAGTTCAAAGGGTCTCACTAGATTCTTCTTCTTCTTCTTCTTTTTTTTTTTTTTTTTGAGACGGAGTTTCGCTCTTGTTACCCAGGCTGGAGTGCAATGGCGCGATCTCGGCTCACCGCAACCTCCGCCTCCTGGGTTCAGGCAATTCTCCTGCCTCAGCCTCCTGAGTAGCTGGGATTACAGGCATGCGCCACCATGCCCAGCTAATTTTTTTGTATTTTTTTAGTAGAGACGGGGTTTCACCATGTTGACCAGGATGTTCTCGATCTCTTGACCTCATGATCCACCCGCCTCAGCCTCCCAAAGTGCTGGGATTACAGGCGTAAGCCACCGCGCCTGGCAACTTTTCCTGTTTTTGGCATTTCCTGGACACCAGTTTTTGTTCACCGGCCCTTCGAAGCTATCAAAAGCTCTGCCTAACTCAGCCTCTTAGCCATCCCATACAGGATCAGTCTTTATGGAAAACAGGTCCCAAATGTGTGGCTTATCTCTTTTTCTCTCTTCTTCTCCATATCTTGGTCTTATAATTTTTATTGCCTTGTTAGGTCTGGAATGAATTCGTGCAGAATTTTTAAACATTTTGTCTCATCTTTAGTGGGTGCGGTGATCAGAATTACTAGAAGTCAAACACATTCAACCTTTACAGTTACCTTGTGAGGTTGCTCATATCTTAGTTTTACCAGTGAAGTAACTAACATATAGAGAAATTGAAATAAAATGGAATTTTTAAGAAGTTACTTAGTAATGGAGAGACAATATTTTAATAACCCTTAGTACTTAAATTAGGACAAATATTGAATGGGAAATAGTGTATACATATCACAGATCCAATGGATGTCAGTGAAAGGTGGGAGAGGCCTCATTAGTAGAGTAACTGTGATTTTGAAAAACATGTCTTGAAAATTTTTCTTTTTTGTTTGACGCCTCTTTTTTGTTTGGTTACCTTATTAGCATTTTTAGTGCAGGTGAGAGAATTGTGGTCTGGGATGAAATGCTCAGATGATTACGGTATACACCTTTAAAAATGATAGTTGGAATGTGAGAGGCACTGGGAAGGACTTGCAGTAATATCTGTAAGTGAAAGCTTTATTTCTCTCTCTGAGCTTCTTGCAGAAGCTTGTTTCTTCTTTCCCTTCCAGTTCCTAGAAGCTGAGACACCCTCTTTAGGCATTAGCAAACAGATAATAAACAAAGGATGGGAAACTCCTATATAAGAAGTATAAGCAAATACCACATAACTTAATCATATTTTCTCCAATATCCTTTCACGGATTCTTAGTGATAACTATTTTTTTTTTAATTGCATTTTAGATTTTGGGGTACATGTGAAGAACATGCAAGATTGTTGCATAGGTGCACACATGGCAGTGTGATTTGCTGCCTTCCTCCTCATCACCTATATGTGGCATTTCTCCCCATGCTATCTCTTCCCAACTCCCAGCCCCCTTATTTCCCCCCCACAGACCCCAGTGTGTGATGCTCCCCTCCCTGTGTCCATGTGTTCTCATTGTTCAACACCCACCTATGAGTGAGAACATGCGGTGTTTGATTTTCTATTCTTGTGTGTTTGCTGAGAATGATGGTGATAACTATTTTTAAGTACCTATACAATGTGAGGAAGATCAATACTTATTTATTTTAAACATATATTTTTCTGACCATATACTTATAGAAAATTTCAAAGAAAGCGTAAAGAAGAAAATAGCATAACACCATAATCTTGCCATGTAGAAATAAATGCCATAATTATCATTTTAGGATAGGTCTGTTTCGTCTTTTCTATGTCTGTATTTTTGATCAAGAAATCACAATAATTTTTTATAAATATTTTAATAATTTCCTACTATCTCATTAAATATATATGTTGTGTATCTAAGACCATTGGAATGGTTATTTCTAAGGTTTTGCTGTTTTAATAACATTGACATGAGGATCTTTGGAAATCTTTGATCATTTGCTTGAGATAGCCTAAAGAATGGATCAAAATGTTCGAATATGGATTGTATCGATTTATCATCTGCCAATTCCATTTGTACTAACCAGTGTATTGTGAGCTTAAATGAGTGCCTTTCGTTTCTAAGTTGAGTATTTAAATACTAGTGGAGGATCCTTTATAGTTCTTTCTCTTTTCCTTGGCATAACAGTAATGTTCAAAACAGTGGCTGTTCTGTCTGCTGTGGATCTCTGAACAACAGAGCCTTTTTTCCAATATATGAAGGACATGTGGCCTAAACAACAAAAATAAACACTTTGAGGTTTTGGGGTTTTTGCTTCTTTAGCAAAACCTAGCTATTCTGGTTGGATGTTTTCCCCAAATCTTTACTGTCTTAATCAGAAATTTATTTCTCATATACCATAATCGCTATGTTCTTTTTGGCATCTTTGTTCTTAGGTGACATAATAATACTATATCATATAATATATAACATAATAATATTAAAACTATTATTGTCAGAGAAGTATTTTGATGATTAGAGATTTAGAATGTATTCTAATATTTGGCTGGGTCAGTATCCTTTTTTATTCCTTTGTTCAAAATTTTATTCATTTTTCTTACTGGCTTTATTCTCAAATAAACTTTAGAATCAGTAATTTAAAAAATTACTGATTTTAATTACTGATTTACTGATTTTTCAATTTTAAAAATCCTATTGTTTATATTCTAGACTATTTTTAATAGGATTTATCAGAAGAACTAATTCTTTAGTTGTTTCCATTCTACTTTTTTTGTATTTCATTGCTTTCTCCCTTTTTTCTCTTTGTCTTTATACATTTCTGCTTTTAATCTAGTTGTAATTTTATAATTTAATGCTTAATTCACTTATTTTTGTTCTTCAAGGTCAATACTTTTACTAATAGCAGCTTTATAAAGCTATAACTCATAAGTTTGGCATATAGGAATCTGAACTTTATTTTGCTTAACGAATCTTTAGTATATTGGATTTTAACTGTTAATATTTTAACTACATAGGGATATATATGTGTATATGTATATAGATATATAGATAGATAAATAAGTTCTCTTTTATGTCTCAACTGAAAGCCTGGAATTTTTTATTAAGGTTTCCGCCACTGTCGTAGGCTGTGAATTCAAACTTGTGTCTCTGATAGACTGACAGACTGCTGAAATCCTGGCTTCGCTCTCTGGCGTCTTAGCTGAGGCTTTTTCCTCGTTTTTTTCCAAGTCTCAATCGGTATGAGTAAACCTTAGCCGTTGGCAAATGCCTGAAGGGCAAATCGCTGTAGTATTTTGGGCATCCTTTCTGCATCCCCTTTTCCCTCTTCCATTCTGGTTTCTTTGTTCTGTGTCTCCCCAGCCTGGTAAGGCTGCTGTCAGTGCCAGCTTACCGCTTTCTGCGTAGAAACGGTGGTCTACATCACCAACACTCCTGAGGAAAACAGTCATAAAAGTGTGTTCATATCAGCCTGTCTCTCTTCTTTATGGGAGAATTGCCCTTCAGCTTCTGATAGCCTCAGTTGCTCTTTGATCCCTTCACTTTTGCATTCAAACATTTTTCTTTATCTTTTATTCAGCTTTTGTAATTGTTTGTGGCAAGAGAATTGGTAATGACCAGAGAACAGAATTTCTCTCTTAACTTAATGTAGTCTTTCCTTGTACTGATCAATTCCTTTTTGATTTTAATCTTAGTCTTTATTCTACTTTATTTTAAACTCATCTCTTATGTTTCAGAAAAGGCTGTTTTAATTTGTTAGAAATGCAAAGTAGATAATTTCTAAAAATATCTTCCGTTTCTTATGGTTAATCATTGTATGTGTATCCCTAAGGCAGTACTTCCTTTCTTTGTGCTACTTAATATTGCTGTACTTATCTTTGAAAAAGAAGAAATCTGTCCAGGCTTTGTGTTAGAAAAAAACATATAATTTCTCTAAGTTCTCTGTACTTTTGATTAGGTTATGGAGTAAATATCTCATCCCTTAAACAGAAAGGGATTGTTTTTATTAGACATCTACTAGCCAGATTTCCAAGGTCAATGATTCATTGGTTTAGAATGATTCTGCTTGATTTTCTCTTGTCTTTCAGCCAAATTTACTGACTCAGAAGGGAGTTTTTTTTTCCTGAATCATTTGAGAACAACTGCAGTTCTTTCACAAGGGTAGTGCTTGACCAGTAACAATCCCAAAGGCACTGGTTCCCTTGCCTCTTCCCTCATTTCACCTGCCTCTTTTAAAGACTTCACATCAGAAGAACATGCCTTATATGTGTGTTTTCATAAGCCCCAGCTCCCTTGGATTATGAAGGGTTATATTCAATGAGAGTTTTGGAAGAAGAATGTCTTAAAAGTTATTCTTATATTGTAGAGGAATGACTGCCAAGTGTGGGATGAGGGAAGAGCAGATTTCATATATATATATGTGTGTGTGTGTGTATATATATATATGTGTGTGTGTGTATATATATATATTAATTATTGCATTTTAGGTTTTGGGGTACATGTGAAGAACATTAAAGATTGTTGCATAGGTACATACCTGGCAATGTGGTTTGCTGCCTTCCTCCCTGTCACTTATATCTGGCATTTTGGCTTCAATACTGGTAACAACCCATACTTTCAAGCTACCCACTAATGGAAAGATCATTGAAACCTTTCTCGGTGGTAAAATTGGTATGCTGGTAGCACCCTGCTCAAATAGTTATTGTAAGAACAAACTACAAAAGAGAATACAAGCAGTATGCTCTTGGTACAAAGAAAATGTTCCTAAATATTAGCTGTTATTACTTTTACTCTTACTCTTATTTTATTGGATTTAAATACTAGTAACTTTCATGCCATTTCAGGGATCAGATTCTTTTAGGAAATTCATGCATTTCATGCATTAATCCAGGTTTATAATATTTCCAATTTGATGAGGTATGAGGGATAGAGCCAAGTGGGAACTAGGGTATAGCGGTGCAAAGAAGGAAAAGTCTCATGAAAGGTTCCTAAGGCTAATTATTGCAATACAAATGATCCATCCTAGTCATTCGGGAGGTGAGGGCTTCCACGTTAGAGTCCTATTTTAGTTCACTGTTTTATTTGCTTTTTTTTTTTTTTTTTTAACATTGGCTTTAAAATTTCAGTCTTGTGTTGAAGGCTACAATAAGAAGAGTCCTAGAAGCAAATTAGGAGCCTTATGTCCTAGTCCTAGGTCAGTTGATATTAAGCTGTATAATCCAGGGTGTATCACATCATTTCTTTGTGTTTTGGTTTCATCTGTCAGGTGAGGAGTTTGGACTAGATGCTTCCTCAGGCTCATTCAATTCTAAAAGATGACTGTTCTAGGAGGAGAGGCTTGTATATTGACATGAATAGATCTGCCAATGCTCCTGTTCTATAATAGATTCTTAATTTATAGCGATTCGTCTCCTCCTCTTCCTCCTTTTCTCTAACCACCCATTCATTCAGATTTAGTGAACTTGATTTCAGACTGAGATATTAATGGCTTACGGTGTCACAGTTCAGATATGTGATCTTGGAAAGACATGAGGTCCTCACTGCACACAGTGCACACAAAAGCCTTTAATTAAACACATGAAATGTTTTAATCACATGCTCTTGAGAAAACTATAAAAAGGACCCATCCCAGGCCCAGATGTGCCCTTGGAAAAAATTGGGCCAGCAGAAGAGAAGAAGGGGTGGGAATTTTAGCTTTGATTACTTCCATCTGTTGTTCTTCAGAAAAAACTTCTTACATGTACACTAGATGTGAGAAAATTATAAGAACCCGATATTAAAGTTGGATGAAATAAGTAGGGTTAATAGATTAATAGCCCTAAATTTGGAAAGAGGATTGTAGATTTCAAATTGTGTTTCAGTCTCAATTGCTAGTTACCCTTGGCTTCATTCTTCTTAACTTCAATGCTTCTCTTATAAGCCTAGAACATGACATATATTACGGCAAATAAGTGCACCCCATGGAGCTGGGCTTGATCAGAAACTTTTCATACAAACTTCTGAACACTTAATATAGTCACTGATATCAGTTTTTTTCAATCATTTAAACAGCAGAGGCTGCCCTAGACTATAAGTGGGGAGAGCTCAATCGAAGGTATCTTAATCAATCTAGCTTCAATACGTCATCTTTTAGTTTAACAGAGACTTATTGCAACACAGATCAGATTTTACATTATTAGCTAGTCTATTACCTTTTCCAGATGACAGCAGAGTTGATGTTAGGGTGGACCCTCCGTGACTTTCGGTATTAATAAATAATACAATAAACTGATCAAATTCTTATCAATATGTTAATGATATATGCAGCTGTTGATGTCTAAAGATTGTGAAGGACTGTGGTACTAAGCCTGGTTTTACTCTTTGATTTAAATTTCTACTTTGTTGCTGTCCGGTATAACTTGAGAACCTATTATAGATTTATATAAGTCCTAAGAAGATAGTTTTATGACTGTGCTTAACCTTTTTAATGTATTTTCATTGAAGGCAGTTAATGAAACATTTTAATTTATTCTACACAGTTAAAAAATTACCAAGCTTAAAAGGAAATGATATTCCTAAAATACTTTGAACTCTAATTAAATGTGGAATCTTTGAACACTTTTAAAATGTGGAGCTTTTAGGATATAGATATATATAAAGTAGTAATAACAGTATTTTATTCATGTGATCAGATCAAAAAATAATAAAATGAAATACAATCTGTTTACTCTGATTTCCACTAAGCAGTCAGATTTAGAGTCTGCATTCATTACAGCTGCAGAGAATCACCCTGAAGAGAAATGCTGTTGCATCAAATTATGGGAAATGTGAACAATTCCAAGTGAATTAGTGTTCTTTCCAAAACCAGTTTATAGGAGGGATCAAGATCAGAGTTTGACTATTGAAATAATCTTTCTCTTCTTTGTTTTCTTGTTTCTATTGTAAATCTGAGGAAAATGTGACATAATTTATCTTTAACATGTTTATGTATGTGCCTACTGGTTATCTTAAACCAAGAGAAAAATCTTTGCATTTCTGGGAACAAAAAATATTAACACACCTGACACAGAATTTGCTGAGTGAATCAGTAAATGAGTCAACGATATCTTTCCAAATGCCGTCTTTTAGAGATGGTTGACATCTGACAAACTAGGTAATAAGGAAAAGTGCCTTCCCCAGCTCCTAACCATAGAATATTTGGTAAAAATTAAAAGAAAAGTAAGTTTTAAATAAAAAGTTCGAACATTAAATGGAAATTCCCTGTTAACAAAATTAAAGAAAAACACCCTAAAATGAGAGAGATGAACAAAGCTACACTAAATGGCCAAAGGGTGCACCTAATCTAAATGGTCCATAAGACGAGGGCTTGGCATGAGAGCTAGAAAGAGACTTTACTCTGCAGTTACCAATTCACAGGATGATAATAATAAAGAGCAGTCTAGTTTTGGAATAAAAAAATCAGTGGATAAATCGCCCCATGTGTTGAGGGAGGTTTCATGGCTCCAGTGGAATGTTTGGGTCTAAACTAATAGTAGGCATTAGAAAACTATTGAGGAGGGGAGACTCATTCATTAACTCAGGTATCAACATCTCTGAAAAAAATAATTACACAAAAAAGGTGAATTTTTAAAAAAGTTTTTGCACAGCAACAGAAACAATCAAAAAAATAAAAAGGCAACCTACAGAATGGCAGCAAATAAGCCGAGTGCAGTGGCTCATGCCTGTAATCCCAGCACCTTGGGAGACCAAGGTGGCTCATGCCTGTAATCCCAGAACTTTGGGAGACCAAGGGGAGAGGATTGCTTGAGGCCAAGTTTGAAACCAGCCTGGGCAATACAATGAGACTCCATCTCAAAAAATTTTTTTTAATTAGCTGAGTGTGATGGCACATGTCTGTAGTTCTAGCTACTGGGGAGGCTGAGGCAGAAGGATCACTTGAGCTCAGGAGCTTCACACACTGCATTCCAGCCTAAACAACAGAGTCAGACCCTGTCTCTAAAACAATATTCTCAGCAAACTGACACAAGAACAGAAAATCAAATACCGCATGTTCTCATTCATAGGTGGGTGTTGAACAATGAGAACACATGGACACAGGGAGACAGAATCACACACTGAGGTCTGTTGGTGGGGACTAGGAGAGGGACAGTGAGGGGTAGGGAGTTGGGGAGGGATAACACGGGGAGAAATGCCAGATATAGGTGATGGGGATAGAGGCAGCAAACCACATTGTCATGTATGTACCTATGCAACAATCTTGCATGTTCTTCACATGTACCCCCAAACCTAAAACACAATAAAATATATATAAATAAAATAAAACAATAAGTACATAAATAATTAAAAATAAATAATTTAAAACAATTTAAAAAGAATAGAAGCAAATATTTTCAAACCATATGTTCAATAGGTATGCTATTATCTAAAATACACAAGGAACAAAAAAAATTCAATAGCAAAAAGCAAATACCTTATTAAAAATGGAGTAAAAGGTGGTCTTGAAGAAAATGACAGAAAGGAGGCAGGACTAACTTGCAGCTCGCACTTGGATTGACAGAGCAGTGTATGGAGACTCACATAGTAAAGTTTTTTTTCTAAGAACAACTGCAGGAACATACCAGAAAAGCAAAGAGAATCCATAGACCCTTTGAAAGAAGTGGATTGCTGCTGCAGGCTCTGTGAGACAGCCGAAGAACTGTGGGTACCCAAAGTGTGAAAGTGCAAAAGTGGGATCATCCACCCCCAAAAACACATCCTCACTGGAGAACTTAAAGGTCCAGCTCACGGGAGAAGGAAGTGACCTTACCTGGAACTGAGATAAATTTAAAGAGCCGAGTGAAATATAGGGATAGAGGAGGAAGTGGGAAGAGCCCTGTGGGCACTCAGTCTCCAGGGATGCCATGTCTGTTTCTAGGGTCCTTGGGGAGGACTGCCAGTGAAATTGAGGAAAGACCACAAGAAGAAGGAAACTTGCAGGTGAACTTTGTAACAAATTCAACTGAATGCAAAGTTTCCTGGACAGAACCCAGGAAAGGGGGTGAACCAGGAGTGCAGATACGAGCACAAAACCATGGCAGGCAGGCAGGCGTGAAACCAGAAAGCACTGATTGCTTTCTCAGTGGGAAAGCTTGTAGCCTGGAGCAAGTTCTCAGCCCTGCTCACCTGTTCCCTGGAAATAAACTCAGAGCTGTTGGGCAGGGCATGGTCAGACTGAAGCTGGCCTTTCATGCCGTGTGCGAGCTGGGAGAGGCCTATAATTGCTGGCTTTCCCCTACTTCCCTGGTGACCTGCATGACATAGCATAGGCAGCTATAATCCTCCTGGAAGTTAACTCTATTGGCTTGGGAACCACAGCCCCATCCCCAACAGCAGCCACAGCAAGCTCCGCTCAAGAAGAGTCTGAGCTCAGACATGCCTAACCCTGCCCCAAACTGATGGTCTTTCTCTACCTACCCTGGTAGACAAGGACAAAAGACATAATCTTTTGGGAGCTCTATTGCCCCACCTACCACCTGAGAAACCCAAATACTTATCCAGATGACCTAGGGCAAGCTTGTTGTAGCCTCCCTGTACTACTACAGCAGATGCACTCTTGAAAGCACCATCTCCTGGCTTGGCGGTCAACCAATACAAAACCAGTAAACTAAACAAAAATACAACCAAGGAACATCATAGAGTCCACTTCATTCCCCTGCTCCCTCCGCTGAGGCAGGTGCCGATATCCATGGCTGAGAGACCTGAAGATGGATCACATCATAGGACTCTTTTCAGACACTCCCCAGTACCAGCCCACAGCCAGGTAGCTCCACTGGTGGCTAGGTCCAGAATGGAATAACAATCACTACAGTCTGGCTCTCATGAAGCCCCATCCCTAAGGGAAGGGGAAGAGAACCACATCAAGGGAGCACCCCATGGGCCAAAGAATCTGAACAGCAGCCTTTGAGTCCCAGATCTTCCCTCTGACATAGTCTACCTAAATGAGAAGAAACCAGAAAAACAACTCTGGCAATATGACAAAACAAGATTAACACCCCAAAATATCACACTGGCTCACCAGCAATGGATCCAAACAAGAATAAATCCCTGAATTGCCAGAAAAAATGTTTAGGAGGCTGTTTATTAAGCTACTCAAATAGGCAGCAAAGAAAGATGAATACCAACTTAAATAAATTTTTTAAATGTCACATAATATGGACAGAAAAATCTTCAGAGAAATAGATAACATAAATAAAAGACAATTACAACTTCTGGAAATGAAGAACATACTTATAGAAAGGCAAAATATACCGTAAAGTCTCAGCAATAGAATCAAACGAATAGAAGAAAGTACCTCAGCGCTCAAAGACAAGGCTTTCAAAGTAACTGAAACCGACAAAGACAAAGAAAAAAGAATCAAAACAAAATGAACAAAGCCTCTGAGAAGTTTGGCATTGTGTTGAAAAACCATACCTAAGAAAAGTTGGTGTTTCCGAGAAAAAATAGAAATGTAACTCTGGAAAACATGTTTAAGGGAATAATCAAGGAAACTTTGCTGGCGTTTCTAAAGATCTAGACATCCAAATACAAGAAGCTCAAAGAGCACCTGGGAAATGAATCACAAAAAGATCATCACATAGGCATATAGTCATCAAGTTATCTAAAGTGAAGGTGAAGGAAAGAATCTTGAGAGCAATGAGGAAAAGCATCAGGTAGCCTATAAAGAAAAACCTATCAGATTACCAGCAGATTTCTCAGCAGAAACCTTGCAAAATAGAAGGGATTATGGTCCTATCTTTAGTCTCTTTAGACAAAACAATTATCAGACAAGAATTTTGTAGCCAGCAAAACAAAGCTTCATAAATGAAGGAAAGATATAGTCTTTTTCAGACAAACAAATGTGAGAGAATTCACTTCTACAAAGCCAGTACTACAAGAACTGCTAAAAGGAGCTCTAAATCTTGAACTAAATCTTCAAAATATACAAAAATAGAACCTCCTTAAAGCATAAATCACACAGGACCTATAAGACACACACACACACACAAATTTATTCAGGAAACAGCATGATGAACAGAATTGTACCTGACATCTCAATACTAACATTGAATGTAAATGGCCTAAATGCACCACTTAAAAGATACAGAATGGCAGAATGGGTAAGAATTCACCAATCAAGTAGCTGCAGTCTTCAAGAGACTCACCTAACACGTAAGGACTCACATAAAGTTAAGGTAAAGGAGTGGAAAATATATTCCATGCCAATGGACGCCAAAAGCAAGAAGGAGTAACTATTCTTACGTCAGACAAAACAAACTTTAAAGCAACAGCAGCTAAAAAAGACAAAGAGAGACATTATATAATGATAAAAGGACTAGTCCAATAGGAAAATATCACAGTTCTGAAAATATATGCACCTAGTATATGCACTGGAGCTCCCAAATTTATAAAAAAATCACTGCTAGACCTAAGAAATGAGGTAGATGATAACACAATAGCAGTGGGGGACTTCAATACTCTGCTGGCAGCACTAGACAGGTCATCAAAGCAAAGTCAACAACAAAACAATGGACTTAAAATATACCGTAGAACAAGTGGACTTAACAGATGTTTACAGAACATTCTACCCAACAACTGCAGAATATACATTCTATTCATCAGCACAGGGAACATTCTCCAAGATAGACCATATCATGAGCCACAGAACAAGTCTCAAAAAAATTTTTAAAAGTTGAATTTATATCAAGTCCTTTCTCAGACAACAGTGGAGTAAAATTGGAAATCAACTCCAAAAGGAACCCTCAAAACCGTGTAAATACATTGAAATTAAATAATCTGCTCCTGAGTGATCATTGGGTCAACAATGAAATCAAGATGGAAATTAAAAAATTCCTTGAACTGAATGATAATAGTAACACAACCTATCAAAACTTCAGGGATACAGCAAAACTGGTGCTAAGAGGAAAGTTCATAGCCCTAAAGGCCTACATTAAAAAGCTGAAAGAGCACAAATAGACAGTCTAAGGTCACACCTTGAGGAGCTAGAGAAACCAGAACAAACCAACCCAAACCCAGCAGAAGGAAAGAAATAGAAACGAAATAGAAACAAAAGCAATACAAAAGATAAACAGAAAGCTGGTTCTTTGAAAAGATAAATAAAATTGATAGATCATTAGCAAGATTAACCAAGAAAAGAGAGAAGATCCAAATAAGCTCAATTAAAAACACAACAGGAGGCATTACAACTGATACCACAGAAATACAAAAGATTATTCAAGGCTACTATGAACACCTTTATACACATAAACTAGGAAACCTAGAGGAGATGGATAAATTCCTGGAAACATACAACCCTCCTAGATTAAACTAGGAAGAAACAGAAACTCTGAACAAACTAATAACAAGCAGCGAGACTGAAATGGTAATAAAAAAATTGCCAAGAAAAAAAATGTCTGGGACCAGATGGATTCACGGCTGAATTCGATCAGACATTCAAAGAACTGGTACCAGTCCTTTTGACACTATTCCACAAAATAGAGAAAGAGGAAATTCTCCCTAAATCATTCTATGATGCCAGTATCACCCTAATACCAAAACCAGGAAAGGACATAGCAAAATGAAAACTACAGACCAATATCCCTGATGAACATATATGCACTAATCCTCAACAAAATACTAGCTAACCAAATCCAACAGCATATCAGAAAGGTAATCCACCATGATCAAGTGGGTTTCATACCAGAGATGCAGGGATGGTTTAATGTATGTAAGTCAATAAATGTGATACACCACATAAACAGAATTAAAAACAAAAGTCACATTATCAACTCAATAGATGCAGAAAATGCATTTGACAAAATTCAGTATGGTTTTGTGGTTAAAACCCTCAGCAAAACTGGCATAGAAGAAACATACCTTTATGTAATAAGAGCCATCTATGACAAACCCACAGGCAGCATAATACTGAATGGGGAAATGTTAAAAGAATTCCCCTTGAGAACTAGAACAAGACAAGGATGCCTACTTTTACCACTTCTATTCAGCATAGTGCTGGAAATCGTAGCTAGAGCAATCAGCAAGAAAGAAAGGGCATCCAAATTAGCAAAATGAAGTCAAACTGTTGCTGTTTGCTGATGATGTAATCATATACCTAGAAAACTCTAAAAACCCATATCCAAAATGCTCCTAGAGCTGGCAAATGAATTCAAAGTTTCAAGCCACAAAATTAATGTACAGAAATCAGTAGCTGTACTATACACCAACAACCAAGCTGAGAATTAAATTAAGAATTCATCCCCTTGTACAACAGCTACAAAGAAAATAAAATAACTTAGAAATATATCTAACCAAGGACGTGAAAGACATCTACAAGGAAAACTACAAAACACTGCTTATAGAAATCATAGACCACACAAATGGAAACACATACCATGCTTATGGATGGTTAGAAGCCATATTGTGAAAAATGGCCATACTGCCAAAAGCAATCTACAAATTCAGTGCAATTTCATCAAAATACCATTGTTATTACCTAACTTCAAACTATAAGGCCATAGTCACCAAAACAGCATGGTACTGATATAAAAATAGGCACTTAGACCAATGGAACAGAATGGATAACCCAGAAATAACAGCAAATACTACAGCCAACTGATCTTCAACAAAGCAAGCAAAAACATAAAGTGGGGAAAGCACCTCCTATTCCACAAATGATGCTGGGATAATGGCAAGGCACATGTAGGAGAATGTAACTGGATCCTCATCTCTCACCATATACAAAAATCAACTCAAGATGGATCAAAGACTTAAATCTAAGACCTGAAACAATAAAAATTCTAGAAGATAACATTGGAAAAACCCTCCTAGACATTGGCTTAGGCAAAGAATTCATGACCAAGAACCCAAAAGCAAATGCAACAAAAACAAACGTAAATAGATGGGACTTAATTAAACTAAAAAGCTTCGCACAGCAAAAGAAACAATTTATACATCTAACAAAGGACTAATATCTGGAATCTTTAAGAAACTCATACAAATCAGAAAAAAATCCCATCACAAAGTGGGCTAAGGACATGAATATTCTCAAAAGAAGACATACAAATGGTGAACAACATATGAAAAAATGCTCAACATCACTAACAATCAGGGAAACGAAAATCAAAACCACAATGCAATACCTCCTTACTTCTGCAAAAATGACCATAATAAAAAATCAAAAAATAATAGATGGTGGGGATGTGGTGAAAAGGGAACACTTTTACACTGCTGGTGGGAATATAAACTAGTACAACCACTATGGAAAATGGTGTGGAGATTTCTTGAAGAACAAAAAGTAGATCCACAATTTGATTCAGCAATCCCACTACTAAGTATCCTGAGCAAAATAAGTCATTATACAAAAAACATACTTGTACACACATGTCGATGGCAGCACAATTTGCAACTGCAAAAGCATGAAAGCAGGCTAGGTGCCCTGGCTCACACCTGTAATCCCAGCACTTTGGGAAGCCAAGGCTGGTGGATCATGATGTCAGGAGCTCGAGACCATTCTGGCTAACACGATGAAACCCCATCTCTACTAAAAATACAAAAAATTAGCCAGGTGTGTTGGCATGGACCTGTAGTCCCAGCTACTTGAGAGGCTGAGGCAGGAGAATCACTTGAACCCAGGAGGCAGAGGTTACAGTGAGCCAAGATTGCACCACTGCACTCCAGCCTGGATGATAGAGCAAGACTCCATCTCAAAAACAAAAACAAAAAAAACATGAAATCAGCCCAAATGCCCATCAATCAATGAGTGGATAAAGAAAATGTGATATATATATTACACACACACACACACACACACACATCCACCATGAAATACTACTCAGCCATAAAAAAGGAATAAATATTGGCATTTGCAGCAATCTAGTTGGAATTGGAGACCATTATTCTAAGTGAAGTAATTCAGGAATGGAAAACCAAGCATCATATGTACTTACTCATAAGTGGGAGCTAAGCTAAGAGGACACAAAGGCATAAGAATGACACAATGGGCTTTAGGGATTTGAGGAAAAGGGTTGGGGGTGGTAAGGGATAAGAGACTACACATTGGGTACAGTGGACACTGCTCAGATTATGGGTGCACCAAAATCTCAGAAATCACCACTAAATAACTTATTCATGTAACCAAAATAAAATAAAGTTAAAAAATTAAAACACTAAAAAAATTAAAAATGGGTGAAAGACTTGTTTAGATATTTTCCCAAAGAAGACATACAAATGACCAACAAGGTATATGAAAAGATCCCCAACATCACTAATCATAAGGAAAATGCAAGTCAAAACCACAATGAAATATCACTTCATGCTTGTTAGGATGGCTGTTGTCAAAAAAGTCAAATGATAACGAGTGATGGCAAGAGTGTGGAGAAAAGGGAACTCTTACACGTTGTTAATGGAATCATAAATTAGTATAGCCATTATGGAAAACAGTATGGAGGTTCCTCAAAAAACTAAAAATAGTTTTTTATCATATGATCCAGCAATCCCACTTCTGGGTATATATTTAAAGGAATTAAAATTAGGATCTCAAAGAGATATCTGTAATTTCATGTTTACATTTTTCACAATAGCCAGGATAAAGAGTCAACCTAGTTTCCGGGATCCCAAGATGGCTGAATAAGAGGCAGCTCCAGAAAGCAGCTCCCAGTGAGAGGGACGCAGAAACTGAGTGGTCTCCAGTATTCCAAATGAGGTACCAGGTTCATTTTGTGGGTCTGGTTGGACAGCGGGTATAAACCAGATATGGCAAGTTGAGGCAAGGTGGGGCACTGCCTCACCCAGGAGCTGTGTACAACTGACCAGAGGACCAGGGGATCTCCCACTCTTGGACTTCGGTTTGGATATAGCGCTCCACCTAAGCCCGCTACAACCCACAGAACAGGAGATATTCACCAGGCCGAAAAGCCTCAGTGAGCTGCCTGAGCAGGGCAGAACAGCAACTTCAGCTGGCGCCAGGGCTGTCAGCATAGATCTAGGCAGAAGCACTGGCTGACACGAAAGCCAGAAAGCCAGTTGGATGGAGCCATTCACCCCCCAGAAAGAAGGGAACTGAAAACAGGGAAACAGTCCATACAGCAGGACAGGTACCCCGTGCACAAAGCCAAGCAGGCTGAAAAACTCTCACTCCAGAGCTTCTCACCCAGAACATCAGTTAGAGAGTGACCAGAAACAATCGAGCTTGGTGAGGGGAAGGGAAGCCACCATTGCAGAAGCTGGCCTAATTTTCCTGAGTAAATAAAAGATGCAGCAGTTCCACTGAATCTGTGGCAGCCCAGCAGCACCTCTGCAGGCAAAGGAAAGGCTGCTTCCCCAAGCAGCTACCTGAGATCAAAACTATATAAATCCAAGGAGATGGGAAGAAACCAGCTCAAGAAGAATGAAATCATCAAAAACCAGAACGCCTCTCCCCAACCACAAGATCACAACTCCTCACCAGCAAGGGAACAAAGCTGGATGGAGAATGAATTTGATGAATTGACAGAGGCAGGCTTCAGAAGGTGGGTAATAACAAACTTCTCTGAGTTAAAGGAACATGTTCTACCAAATGCAAAGAAACTAAAAACCTTGAAAAAAGGTCAGAAAAAATGCTAACTAGAATAACCAGTTTAGAGAAGAACATAAACGACTTGATGGAGCTGAAAAACACAGCACAAGAACTTCATGAAGCATACACACGTTTCAATAGCTGAATAGATCAAGCAGAAGAAAGAATATCAGAGATTGAAAATCAACTCAATGAAACAAAACAAGAAGGCAAGGAAAGAGAACAAAGAGTGAAAAGAAATGAACAAAGCCTTCAAGAAATATGGGATTACATGAAAAGACCTAATCTATGCTTGATCGGTGTACCAGAAGATGACGAGGAGAATGAATCCAAGCTGGAAAACACTTTTCAGGATATTACCCAGGAGAACTTCCCCAACCTAGCAAGGCAGGCCAACATTCAAATACAGGAAATACAGAGAACAGCACAATGATACTCCTCCAGAAGAGCAACCCCTTCCTCCAGAAGGCACATAATCATCAGATGGGCAGCCAGAGAGAAAGGTCAGGTCACCACAAAAGGAAGCACATCAGACTCACAGTGGATCTCTCGGCAGAAACCCTACAAGCCAAAAGAGAGTGGGGGCCAATATTCAACATCCTTAAAGAAAAGAACTTTCAACTCAGAATTTCATATCCAGCAAAACTAAGCTTCATAAGTGATGGATAAATAAAATCCTTTACGGACTAGCAATTGCTGAGAGATTTGTCACTACCAGACCTGCCCTACAAGAGCTCCTGAAGGAAGCACTAAACACAGAAAGGAAAAACCAGTACCAGCCACTGCAAAAAAGAACCAAATGGTAAAGACCAATGATGCAATGAAGAAATTATGCCGACCAAAGGGGAAAACAACCAACCAGTAATAAAATGGCAGGATCAAATTCACACATAACAATATTAATATTAAATGTAAATGGACTAAATGCCCCAATCCAAAGACACAGACTGGCAAGTTGGATAAAAAGCCAAGAACCACTGGTGTGCTGTATTCAGGAGACCCATTTCATGGGCAAAGACACACATAGACTCAAAATAAAGGGATGGAAGAAGATTTACCAAGCAAATGGAGAGCAAAAAAAAGCAGAGGTGGCAATCCTAGTCTCTGATAAAACGAGCTTTAAACCAACAAAAATCACAAGAGACAAAGAAGGGCATTACATAATGGTAAAATGATCGATACAACAAGAAGAGCTAACTCTTCTAAATATATATGCACCCAATACAGGAGTACTCAGATATATAAAGCAAGTCCTTAACAACCTACAAAGAAACTTAGACTCCCACACAATAATAGTGGGAGACTTTAACACTCCACTGTCAATATTAGACAGATCAACGAGATAGAAAATCAACAAGAAAATCTAGGCCTTGAATGCAGATCTGGACCAAGCATACTTAACAGACGTTTATAGAACTCTCAACCCCAAATCCACAGAATATACATTCTTCTCAGCACCACATCACACCTACTCTAAAATTGACCACATAATTGGAAGTAAGGCACTCCTCAGCAAATCCAAAAGAACTGTTTTTTATGGTTATATTAATAAACAGTCTTTCAGACCACAGTGCAATCAAATTAGAACTCAGGATTAAGAAACTCATTCAAAACTGCACAACTTTGTGTAAAATGAACAACTGGCTCCTGAATGTAGACCGGATAAACAATGAAATAAAGGCAGACATAAACATGTTCTTTGAAACCAACGAGAATGAAGACACAACATACCAGAATCTCTGGGACACATTTAAAGCAGTATCTAGAGGGAAATTCATAGCAGTAAATGCCCACATGAGGAGGAAGGCTATCATCAAAATTGAAAGAGTTAGAGGAGCAAGATCAAAAAAACTCAAAAGCTAGCAGAAGACAAGAAATAACTAAGATCAGAGCAGAACTGAAGGACACAGAGACACAAAAAACCCTTCAAAAAATCAACAAATCCAGGAGCTGGTTTTTTGAAAAGATCAACAAAATAGATAGACAACTAGCCAGGCTAATAAAGAAGAAAAGAGAGAAGAATCAAATAGATGCAATAAAAAATGATAAAGGGGACATCATCACCGATTCCACAGAAATACAAACCACCATCAGAGATTACTACAAACAACTCTATGCACATAAACCAGTAAACCTGGAAGAAACGGATAAATTCCTGGACACTTACACTCTCCCAAGACTAAACCAGGAAGAAGTTGAAACCCTGAATAGACCAATAACAAGGGCTGAAGTAGAGGCAGCAATTAATAGCCTACCAACTAAAAAAAGCCAACGTCCAGATGGGTTTACAGCCAAATGCTACCAGATGTACAAAGAGGAGGTGATACCATTCCTTCTGAAACTATTCCAAACAATACAAAGAGAGGGAATCCTCCCCAACTCATTTTATGAGACCAACATCATCCTAATACCAGAACTGGGCAGAGACTCAACAACAACAACAACAAAAAAAACTTGAGGCCAGTGTCCATGATGAACATTGATATAAATATCTTCAATAAAGTACTGCAAACAGAATGCAACAGCAAACCAAAAAGTTTGTTCATCATGATCAAGTAGGCTTCATCCTGGGGATGCAAGGCTGGCTCAACATAGGCAAGTCTATAAACGTAATCCATCACATAAACACAACCAAAGACAAAAACCACGATTATCTCAATAGATGCAGAGAAGACCTTCAACAAAATTCAACAGCCCTTTATGCAAAAATCCCTCAATAAACTCGGTATCAGTGGAACATATCACAAAATAATAAAAGGTATTTACAACAAACCCACAGCCAATATCATACTGAATGGGCAAAAACTGGAAGCATTTCCTTTGAAATCTGGCACTAGACAAGGATGCCCTCTCTCACCATTCCTATTCAATATAGTACTGGAAGTTCTAGCCAGAGCAGTCAGGAAAGAAAAAGAAATAAAGGATATTCAATTAGGAAAAGAGGAAGCCAAATTGTCTCTATTTGCAGACGACATGATTGTATATTTAGAAGACCCCATCGTCTCAGCCCAAAATCTCCTGAAACTGATAAGCAACTTCAGCAAATTCTCAGGATACAAAATCAATGTGCAGAAATCACAAGCATTCCTATACACCAATAACAAAAAAACAGAGAGTGAAATCAAAAGTGAACTCCCATTCACAATTGCTACCAAGAGAATAAAATACCTAGGAATACAACTCTCAAGGAACATAAAGGACCTCTTCAAGGAGAACTACAAACCACTCCTCAACAAAATAAGAGAGGACACAAACAGATGGAGAAACATTCCATGTTCATGGTTAGGAAGAATCAATATCGTGAAAATGGCCATACTACCCAAAGTAATCTATAGATTCAACGCTATCCCCATCAAGCTACCAATGGCCTCCTTCACAGAACTGGAAAAAACCACCTGAAACTTCATATGGAATCAAAAGAGAGCCCACATAGCCAAAACAATCCTAAGCAAAAAGAACAAAGCTGGAGGCATCAGGCTGCCTGACTTTGAACTATACTACAAGGCCACAGTAATCAAAACAGCATGGTACTGGTACCAAAACAGAGATATAGACCAATGGAACAGAACAGAGGCCTCAGAGGCAACGCTACACATCTACAATCATCTGATCTTTGACAAACCTGACAAAAACAAGCAATGGGGAAAGGATTCCCTGTTTAATAAATGGTGTTGGGAAAACTGGCTAGCCATGTGCACAACGCAGAAACTGGATCCCTTCCTGTCACCTTACACTAAAATTAACTCTAGATGGACTAAAGATCTAAACATAAGACCTAACGCCATAAAAACCCTAGAAGAAAACCTAGGCAAAACCATCCAGGACCTAGGCATAGGCAAGGACTTCATGACTAAAACACAAAAAGCAATGGCAACAAAAGCCAAAATAGACAAAGGGATCTAATTAAACTCCAGAGCTTCTGTACAGTAAAGGAAACAATCATTAGAGTGAACCAGCAACCAACAGAATGGGAAAAAATTTTTGCAATCTACCCATCTGACAAAGGGCTAATATCCAGAATCTACAAAGAACTAAAACAGATTAACAAGAAAAAAACAAACCCATTCAAAAGTGGGCAAAGGACATGAACAGACACTTTACAAAAGAAGACATACATGAGGCCAACAAACATATGAAAAAATGCTCATCATCACTGGTCACTAGAGAAATGCAAATCAAAACCATTGAGATACCATCTCATGCCAGTTAGAATGGTGATCATTAAAAAATGAGACAACAGATGCTGGAGAGGATGTGGAGAAACAGGTACACTTTTACACTGTTGGTGGGAGTGCAAATTAGTTCAACCATTGTGGAAGACAGTGTGGTGATTCCTCAAGGACCTAGAAATAGAATACAATGTGGCCCAGAAATCCCATTACTGGTTATATATCCAAGGTATTAGAAATTGTTCTATTACAAAGACACATGCACACGTATGTTCATTGTGGCTATGTTTACAATAGCAAAGACCTGGAACCAACCCAAATGCCCATGAATGATAGATTGGATAAACAAAATGTGGCACATGTACACTGTGGAATACTAAGCAGCCATAAAAAACGATGAGTTCGTGTCCTTCATAGGGACGTGGATGAATCTGGAAACCACCATTCTCAGCAAACTGACACAAGACCAGAAAACCAAACACCCCATGTTCTCACTCATAGGTGGGGGTTGAACAATTAGAACATGTGGACACAGGGAGGGGAGCATCACATACTGCTGTCAGTTGCAGGGGGGCTAGGGAAAGAACGGCGGGGGCAGTGGGGAGGGATAATGAGAGGAGAAATACCAGATATAGGTGATGGGGGGATGAAGGCATCAAACTACCTTGCCATGTATGTACCTATGCAACAATCCTGCATATTCGGCATGTGTACCCCAGAACCTAAAGTGTAATAAAACAACAACAAAAGAATCAACCTAAGTGTCCATTGGTGAATGAATAAAGAAAATATGCTATACACAATGACATATTGTTCAGCTATGTGATAAAAGAAAATCCTGCCATTTGTGACTATATGGATAAACCTACAGGACATTATGCTAAGTGGAATAAACCAGACACAGAAAGACAAATACTGCATGATCTCTCATATGTGGAATCTAAAGCAGTCAAACTAATAGTATCAGAGTAGAATAGTGGTTCCCAGGGTTTAGGGGGTAAGAGAAATAGGGAAATTTTGGTCAAAAAGTACAAACTTTCAGTTATAAGGTGAATAAGTTATAGAGACCTAATGCACAGCATAGTGTTTAGCCTTAATAATAATGTATTGAATACTTGCAATTTGCTGAGAGGGTAGATCTTATGTGTTCTTACTCCCAACCCCTCAACACACACGTGTATGTTCGAGTGAAGGATATGTTAATTAGCCTGATTGTGGTAATTACTTCACAATTTACATATATATCAATAATCACATTGTGCATTTTAAATATATGCAATTTTTATTTGCCAATTGTTCCTCAATAAAACTGGAGACTGGGCAGGGAGAGGAGAAAGGTTAGTTTTATTGAAACTTTAAGGAGCAAATTACTTCTAACTTGTAATAATTGTCTCAGAAAAGAGAAAGAGAAGCTATCCCAGTGAATTTAAATACCAACATATCCTAGATGTTTGTAGTAGACAGAATAATGGCCTCCCAAGATATGTATGTCCTCCTCACTGGAATCTGTGGATATGTTATGTTCCATGGTAAAGGACAATTCAAGTAGCAGATGGAATTAAGGTTCCTAATCAGTTGACCTTAAAATAAGATTACCCTGGATTATCCAAGAGAGCCTAGTGAAGTGACAAGGGTCTTTAAAAGTGGGTAAGAGAGGCCGAAGAAAAGGTCTGAATAGTGTGATACAATAAAGACTCTATCAGCCATCAATGGCTTTGAAAATGGAGAGGACCACAAGCCAAAGAAGGCAGATAGCCTCTAGAAGCCGAAAAAGGCAAGAAAATGAACTTTTCCCTAGAGCCTTCAGAAACGGAAGCAGCCTTGTTGCCACCTTCATTTTAGCCCAGTGAGGCCCATTTTTGACTTCTAACCTTCAGAACTATAAGAAGAAATTTGTGTTCTTTGAAGCCACCAAATTTGTGGTTATTTGTTGTAGCAGCGATAGGAAACTAATTCAGTGCCCCAATTAGAAAAAGACAATGCAGGCAAAAATATAGACCAACTTAGTTATGAAGATAAATATAAACATACTAAATCAAGTGATGGCATAAAACTAATCCAGCAGTTTATGTTAGGGTTTCTCCAAGAATGTAGGAGTAGCTCTATTTCAGAGTTTACTTAAATAAAGTACTATATTAACAGATTAAGTGAATATACAAAAATTATGGATACAAAATTTATATATATACATAAAGTATGTGGATATATCGATATATTTTAATAGATACAGAAAAAGCCTTTGTGATGAATTAATACTCATCCATGTTATAAAGTCTTAGAAAACTAAAAATTATTAGAAGCAGCCTTATTCTTTCAATGATCTGAAGGAAGTCATCGTGTGAACATGAATGAAAAAATGTTAGAGGCGTTCCCATTCATGTGAAAACACAAGGATATCCACTGTCACTGCTTCCAGTTTCATAAATAAAATAAGACATATAAGGATTAAAAATAAAGAGGTAGTTTTTTGTTATATGTAATATAACATATATTACATATAACAAAAGTGAGTGAGTGTATATATAGAAAATCCAATCCAAATTATGAAGGTTTGAATGTTCAAAATGGCAGCTAGTTTTTGTTTTTGTGTTTTTAAAATTAAAATTCCTACCCAAGAATAACCAGTTAAGACACATTAAAAATCTCATAAAATACCTAGCAGTAAAGCTTCAAAACAATGTAAAAAGATAATTTATAAAGAAAATATTTAAATTTAAAAGAAAATATAGGCTGGGCTTGGTGGCTCATGCCTGTAATCCTAGCACTTTGGGAGGCCAAGGTGGGCAGATCATCTGAAGTTGGGAGTTCAAGACCAGCCTGAGCAACATGGTGAAACCCTGTCTCTACTAAAAATACAAAAATTAACCAGGCATGGTGTGCATGCCTGTAATCCCAGCTACTCAGGAGGCTGAGACAGGAGAATCACTTGAACCAGGGAGACAGGTTGCAGTGAGCCAAGATTGTGCCACTGCACTCCTGCCTGTGTGGCAGAGATACGACTCCATCTCAAAAAAAAAAAAAAAAAAAAGAAAGAAAAAGAAAATGTAAATGAATTGGGAGTTGAACCACATTGCTGTAGGAGAGGACTCACTATTTTCAAAATGCTTATTCTCCACAAATTAATTGATAAAACCAATACAATCCCACTTAAAACTCCAGCAGGATTTTTTATGGAATGAGACAGTTACATAATAAAATTCAAATGAAAGAATAAATGGCCAATTTTGAGACATACTTCATAGTTTGTTCTGTGGAGAAACTGTCTATTTTTGCAGTACAGGGTAAAAAAAAAATCAAGAACATTTCAAGAGCAAACAGCTGGGGGCATCTGTCTTGCTAGATGTCTGGACTGACAGAAACTTGGTGTAGATTTGATGTAGAGATATACGTTGGAGAAGAACAGAGAACCTAGAGAAGATCTGCACATATACGAACAATCTTATGACAGAGGTGCCATTTAAGTGATTGGGAAATGGTAGACTATTCAGAGAATGGGGATGCCATTGGCTCTCCATATGAAAAAATACAAAAGTAGATAGCTATGTCATATTGCATATGAGAACATATATAAAAGAAACTTTAAAATATTTAGAATTAAACATAAGTAATATCTTTATTAACTTTGGGTAGGGAAGAATTACTTAAAGAAGATAAAAGCTGTAAAGAAGCCAAAAAATAAAAGATATAAATTTGTCTAGAATGAAATAAACACTTTTCAGCAAAAGACATTATAAACAGATGTGAAAGTGAAGAGATAGATGGGAAGAAGAGATTTATAACACAAATAGCAGAGGATTCGGATCTAGAATACTGCATACAGTGAAATAAAAGTTGATAGGTTTTCTTCAAAAATGGTGACTTAGAAAGAGGACTCACTAGAGGCTTAGAAGTCTCTGCAAGGAGTAGAGCCTAAAGCCACCCGGTCACTGTTACTTTTGTGTGTCTGTAGAAGCCCAGCTTAGCGTTGATAAAGCAGCAATCACTAAAACACCAAACACGAAGGGACAAAAAGAAGTTAATATAGATTACTTATCATGACTTCAAGCTGCAAGGATTAGACATTGTGATGAATGAGCCTTCTAAAGATTATTGCTAAAATATTGGAAACGGTTTCCCCATGGTAAATTAGGATAATAAAGAGAGGGTTTATTAATCAAAAGACTAATTATAAAGATGTAGGTGGGCTGTCAGGGGAGTGCAAGGAGTACTGCAGAAACCCAGGGCCAGCAGGCTCCAGACTCTGACCACTCACAGGTCTGCAAGGACAGGTGAGGGGCCTGAGGTTTCTGGAAGTGACGAAACAGTCATGAGATGCAATGACCTTCTGCCTAGTGATGCAACCAGGTGGAGGTGACCTCTGAGAGTGGGAATGGGAGAAATGAATATCCCGGCTTCACTCTCCTACCTCCCCTCATCTCCTGCTAGGGCCTCCCACTGACTGACCCTAGAAGGAAGCTAGACCCAAGGGATCTGGTGATAAGGTCCCTATTTCAGCGTTCCAAGGCAGAAAGCAGAGGGAAGGAAAGTGGAACTCAGTGGGCAAATGAAAGATAACTGGCACAAAAAGCAAAGCAATATACTGCACAATCTTCTTGTGAAGCTCGTGAATTGCAAATGGTACTCGGTAGCTTGGAACAGTGTAAGTGTATCAAGCACAGATTCAACATTTATCTGGACAGAAATGAAGGTGAACTGCTCTAAAAAAAATGCAAATGATGAAAAAGTAGATAATGAGGACACCATGATGTCGGATGTGCCCATTAAAAGATTGAATAAAAGTATTTAAGGAAATATGAGTGAGGGGGAAGCAATATTCATAAAATAATTATGAAATACATGATTTAAAAGTGCATTTGAAAATGACAGTAATATCAAGTGTCATCACAATCATTTGATTGTTTATTTTTATATTCAAGTTATGCAAAACGTTTTGCATCTCCTCATTTAGAACACGGGGAGATAGCCTTATATTTGAGGCCATCTTATGTTCTGACATATATAGTATCTAAAGGACTCTGGAGAAAATGACGGATTACTAGAAAACTAGATAAAAGATCTAAGCCAGCAGTTCAAAGAAGAGGCAAACAAACATTAAAAAAAAGTTTGTCTAGTAACCAGGGAAAAAATTAAAATGAGGTACCATTTCACTCCCATTTGACTGGCAAACATCAAAAAGTTGCAAAGCATTTTCAAGTATGTGCATAAAAAAGATCTTACCCACCACTAAGGGTATCAAGGGTTCCCGTCACCTGTTGAGACATTTGCCAATATCAAATAAAGTCACAGTTTAAGCAGTTTAAGACCACTTAATCAAGATCTAGGTTGATGTAGATCTGGAACCTCTTGCTCATATACACGGGAAGATATGTAAAAGTTGTTCATTGCTACAGGTTTGTAATAGTGAAACGTAGAAATAGTCTGATATTAATCAATCGTAAAATGCCTAAGATGTGGTTCATTCCTATGTTGGAAAATAACAGCAGTTAAAACAGACCAAAGTGATACATATCGGTCTGGAGAAATCTTCAAATCAAAGGTGGAAGAAAAAAAAGCAAGCTTCAAAATAATTCATATTGTAGAATAGTAATTACATAAATTAAGCCTAACGCAATTGTATATGTTGTTTTTATGTTCATAAATACAGCAAAAGTATAAAAGCTTGGACCAGAAGGGACATGTCAAATTCCTGTTAGTGGCTGCCTCCAGGTAGGAAGGGATGGGAATGGGACTGGGTGAGTGGAAGTAGCAGGAACAAGTACAATGTCTTGGCTTGAAGTACTTGAATGTTTGTTTAAATTCTGATTTGATTTAGACTCAGATCCTTTTATGTCTGAACACATTTCCAAGAATTTCAACTACAGACAGTATAGTTGCTTACTATTTGGGGAACAAATGGAGATTTGTATTCTTAGTTTTGTGAATTTCAGGACAAGTTATAAAATTGTTGACCGGAGTAATCCTACCCATGTTCTATATTTTATTCCTCCATTAATCTATAGTTCAGTTGGAGGACATTTACACCTGATCTTAGCCTATAGACCGAGAAGTAATGCAGGAGGGCTTTTCAATGGAAGAATTTGATCTTCAGCTAATGGACTGATGGGAAGACAAATGAACAAGTCATGCATATGGCTAGCTGATAACAGATTATTTAAAATTAATGAGCCCTTTTTTTTCCCCACCAATTTGACGTTACATGCTCCTAAGATGTAAATAGTGTGTGGGCATAGAATGAAAAACTTGAGTGACTTTTCAATCTGTATTTTCAATTGTATTGTGGGATCATTTCTCCTTAAATATTCATTCTATCTGTCTTCAAATATAAACATCACTCATAAGCAGAAACCAAACAAATTAATTTTAAAATTAGCATCTACCGCTGTTAATGATCACTAACGCTCGTCCCAATTCCCTGTATATTCGTTGCTGTCTATTATATGTGAGCTACATTGTTCTCTTCTAGAGCACAACTCAGTTGAGTTCTCTGAGACCTCATCTTGAATTGAACCCTTTCCATGTCTCCTGTTCCTCTCTAGTTGCATTGAGCATTGCTGTATGTACATTTATCATGCTCTGTTCCCCATCTCTTTAGGAAGTTTTAGTCTTATGAAAATTTTACCAATTAACCTCAACAGTATTTTCCATCTCTGAATACTTTCTGATCTCCCATTTAAACTGCTGTTGTAATTACTGCATTGCCTTGGGTGTATTCTATTTGCGCATAATACTTTGAGTGCATTAACAAACATTTGTAGCAGCTTCCCAAGAATACCTTACATTATCACAGGGAAGGAAGTACTAATATAATATTCACTAATGAATGTTCAACCAATTTGTATTCTAGAAATTTCTTCACTGTCTATTCAACCCATGCTTCCCTTTTACGTTTCTGCCTATTCAGCAGACCCTTCGGACGTCTCTGAGAACCTCACACTTAACATGCTGAAGACTCAGCTAACATAATCAACCCCAAACCTGCTCTTCCCCTGTATTTTCTGACTAGTTAACAACACCTCCATCCATGAGGATGTGCAAGCTAGACTGTTATCCTTGAAGCTGGATTTTCTCTCCTTATTTCTCACATCCAGTTTTCTTCCAGGGTTTGTCAATTTTGCTTTCTACATATCCCATACATCTGTCTGGATTCCAGCCATATACCATCACTGGCCATTTGGACCACTGCAATAGATGATTCACTCTCCCTCTGCTTTCTCTGGCCATCTTTCAGTGTGTTCTGTACACTGCAACCGGGGAGAGCATTTCAAAATGCAAATGCAGTCACCTCAAACACACCCAAACTTTCATTTCTGTTTGCTTTAAATCCTGTCCTTAGGCTAAATACCAAAATCCCTTACAAGGCCTGTGATGCCATGTAAGGTCTGCCTCCTGTTCCCCTAATACCCTCTGCTTCAGCCACACTAATATTACGTAATATTATTGCCCCTTTGTAATGCCTGGATTGCCTTCCGTGACACCTCAGTCCATCTAACTGAGCCTTACTCTTCTTTCCGATTCCTTCTCCCTTGCCACTTCCATAGAGAAGTGTTTCCTGAACTTACTTAACTGGTCAAATATTCCTATTACTTCTCAGAGTACTTGGTTCTTAATATCCTTCACAGCACATAACACATGTATAATGTTACATTGATTTGATTCAAGTATTTCTCCCTCTAGACCCGGACTGTCTAATACAGTAGCTACTAGCTATATGTAGCTATTGAACTTTAAATTAATTAAATAGAATAAAAAGTTCTGTTGCTTGGTCACACCAGAAACATTTCAAGTGTTCAAGAGCCACATGTGACTAGAGGCTATCATATTGGGCAGCAGAGAATAAAGAATATTTCCACCATGCTGGGAAGTTCTGTTGGCCACCATTCACTGGACCGTAAGCTCTTGAATGTCAGAAACGGGTCCTTTTCTTTTTTCTCTTTTCTGTCTGCCTGTCTGATTTTTTTTTTTTTTTATCTTTCTGTCTTTGCTTTACCATTGGACTTCAAGTGTGTAGCAATATAGCTGGCCCAAAGATGACCCTCCAAAACATTTGTTAAACAAATGAAAAAGGCGAGTTAATGAATGAGCATCTCAGAGCCTTGTGGGGACAATGTGGAACAGTCAAGAATGCCCCAAATTGTGGAAATGTTCACCAGGGCAGGTATTTGCAAACCACTGCTCCTTGAGGCCTCAGCACGATCTGCTTCTCGCATACTCAGTTATTGACATGCCTGCACAACGTTTATTTTGCTATCTCAAAACTATATTTGGCAAGACATGGTCTGGAGATCCTTCACGAAACACTTTGTAAAAGGGCGTGCTTTGTGGAAGTATAAAAGTACCTGATTATAGCACTGTATGTGCTCGCAGATGTTTATCCGTGTTTGGAAGCGAATGGTTGTCATGTCTTAGATGTGTTATTTTGCCTAAGGGGATATGCCAAATTATGTGAGGGATCCTGTTTCTTATATTACTTGAATTTTATTTTTAGCGAAGTGACGAGTTAATCAAGTATGGTCTAAGAAACAGTAAAGAGGGGCTCTGATTTCATGGAAACCCATGTTAAAGCTGAACAGTTTTACTGCTTTGATGAGGGCCTGGCAAATTATGGCCTCTGGGCTAAGTTTAGACCAGTGTCTGTTTCTGTGAATAAAGTTTTATTGGCAAAAGCCATACCCATTGCTTTTTTTCATCTATGGCTGCTTTTACCCAACAAAGGCAGAGTTTAGTAGCTGGCGCAGAGACTCTGTAGCCCACAAAGCCTAAAATATTTATTACCTGGCCCTTTACAGAAAAGCTCACCCACTCCTGCTTTAAATCCTACAAATGTGACTTGCATTGTTTGAGCTGTTAGTAATTTGTGGTTACAGGTGACAAAATGGTCACTATGATCAGTTGTTTTCCTGATCACACACCCTCTTCTGCCTCCAATAGATTTTTTTTAAATTTTGAGACAAAGTCTCACTCTGTCGTCCAGGCTGGAGTATAGTGGCACATTCTCAGCTCACTACAACCTCCGTCTCCCAGGTTCAAGCAATTCTCCTGACCCAGCCTCCTGAGTAACTGGGATTACAGGCACGTGCCACCACACCCGGCTAATTTTTGTATTTTAATAAAGATGGAGTTTCACCATGTTGACCAGGTTAGTCTCGAACTCCTGACTTCAGGTGATCTGCCCACCTCGGCCTCTCAAAGTGCTGGGATTACAGGCATAGAGCCACCATGCCTGGCCCCAAACAGGTTTTTCAAATTCAAAATCATAAAGAAATTACACAGCTGGCCCCTGTCTTTTTGAAGCAGCTGGGTAAGTTTCAGGCCAGGAGATAAAGACATAGACAGCAGAATGTGATGGAAAATACCCCTTGCCATGATGCTGTGTGGGCTGAGAACCTTAAGGTGTTGGGCCGGAAAAAAGACAATGGGTCAGGAAACACGTGCCTATGGGACGTAAACTGCAGAGAACAAAACAGGAGACCAGAGGCTGTGAAAGTGAGGCAGGATGTGGGTGAGCTTCAAAACAAAGGAGGACAATCAGGCAGCTCAGACCCTGTGAATGCAGAGGCCCGCAGATGGATCAGGGCAATTGGCAGAACCCAAATCCAACAGCTGTGTTCCGAGTGGGAGAAACTAGGTCAGGAAAAAGTATGAACAGTTTCCAGGCGAGCCCAGTCAGGAGTCAAAGGGCAATAAGGAGCTTAGGTTTGAAGCAGAACTTAGGGTAGACCTGGGATAGATGGAAGCAGAATCTATTGGCAGGAGGATGGTGGGGAGGGCGGTAGGGCGAGTTGGCTTGAGCCTCACGTTTGGACTTTTAATCCTATCTCCATGTGAGGCTATATATAAAGTTACTTAGCAATGCCAGCAAGTTTGAAAGAAGACAATGAAATTTAAACTTCAAAAAAATTTCTTGTATCCCTATTTTTTAATATATTGTATATAGTATTTGAAGATCCACAAAAACACAAGTGACCAGCTACATAGCATAAACTCTGGAACCAGACTGCTTTTGTTCATAGCTTGATTCTGCCATTTATTAGCTGTGTGACCTTGGGAAGTTACTTAACCTCTCGATGCCCTAATTCACTCACTTATGAAATGAAGATAATAATCATAGCACTTCTTAGAGTTGTGAGGACTAATTGAGCTTACACCTGTGAAAATGCTTGGAATTGTTCCTGATATGCACAGAGTGCTATGGGAGTTTATTAAATATAGTGACCTCTCTCTCGACCTCTAAGATGCCCTGGCTAAAAAATCAGCTGCAAACAAATCATGTAGGATTACGTGAATTCTGTTAAAGAATGTGTGTCCTTTAAATAAATGGCTGTTTAGTGTAGTGGAGGGATATTCTTGTTTTTAGGATTTTTTTTTCTTTGAACAGATTGTACGTCTGTGTGGAAACTTCATTTCATTGTTCCTAATTCCTGTCTTGCAAAAGAACATAACACTGAGTAGAAAAGTAAGTGAAGGAATTAGTAAAGGTGAGGGAGACAACTCAACTCATATGGGCATTTTTTTAAATTGTTGCAAAATATACATAATATAAAATTACTATCAATGGTTTTTAAATGTACAATTCAGTAGTGTTAAGTACATTCACATTCTTGTGCAATCAATCTCTAGAAGTCTTTTCATCTTGCCAAACTGAAACTAAACATATATATATATATATATATATTTTTTTTTTTTTTTTTTTTTTTTTGAGACAAAGTCTCACTGTGTCAGCCAGGCTGGAGTGCAATGGTGCCATCTCTGCTTGCTGCAACCTCTGCCTCCTGGGTTCTAGTGATTCTCCTACCTCAGCCTCCCGAGTAGCTGAGATTACAGGTGTCCACCACCACGCCCAGCTAATTTTTGCATATTTAGTAGAGATGGAGTTTCACCATGTTGCCCAGGCTGGTTTTGAACTCCTAACCTCAGGTGAGCCACCTGCCTCAGCTTTTCAAAGTGCTGGGATTACAGACGTGAGCCACCACACCAGGCCATGAAACTCTATATTCATTAAACAGCTCCCGATTTACCCCTTTCCCCAGCCCCTGGTCAGGACCATTTTACTTTCTGTTTATGATTCTGACTACTCTAGGCATCTTATATAAGTGGAATCATATAGTATTTGTCTATTTGTGACTGACTTATTTCACTTTGCATAATGTCCTCAAGGTTCATTCATATTGTCCCTTGTAAAGGCTAAATAATATTCAATTGTATGTATATACCCCATTTTATTTATTCATTCATCTGTCAATGGATTCTTGAGTTGCTTCCTTCTTTTTGCCCTTGTGAATATGCTGCTATGAACATGGGTATGCCACAGTCAGGTGTCTTTCTGACATTCTTCTGTGACCTGGCCTCCTTGCCCCCTTGCTCCCAGAATCGGGGAATAAGTTGGGTTCTGAACCAGGTAGATCTGGATTACAACCCTGGTTTCACCTCTTACAGGTTATGCAACCTTGAGCAAGTTACTTCCCTGAGCTAGTGTATTGTCTGTAATGAAGGAATAGTGACATTGAAATAGAGTTGTTTTAGGAGTTAAAAGAGACTTTCATGTGAAGCCGTTGAACCATGTTTGATACACAGTAAAAATTCAATAAATTTATGTCTCTTTTTTCTTCTCAAACGTGCCTTCTCTTCTTCTCTGATCAGTTATGTTTACTTCCTTCCTTTATTTCCACTTTGTTACAAGGAGAGCCACAGACGTATCCATGAGGTCTGAAGGTGGCTTGCACTCTCAACAATCCTGCACGATCTGCACATGTACCCCAGAACTTAAAGTATAATAATGAAAAAATGAAATTCCCTCCCAATAGAGGATACCAGTAGAGTTGGTCCAACCTTGCTTAACTCGACAAATTTTGTTTAGAATTTTAGGGCTCTTTTGAAAAGGGCACTGACATAGTCAAAAAGTCTCATGTCCCATTTTAAAGGTGTCTTTCTTAAAACAATTGTGTCTTTAAAAAAAAAAAAAAAAAAAAACAGATTCAAATATTTGAATTCAATTAAGCACAAACTTTAAGGGAGTTCTAAATTTGACCCACATATGCTCTTTAATGCCTAACTCAATTGAGCCCACTTGTTTGACCTTAATCAGAGTCAAGGAAACCTGACCTTTCCATGTTCATATTGGCAGCAAGCATTGTATTTCATTTCCCTTGTACGGATGGTGTCATTGAGATCAATGCCTTTTTGTGGTACATCCTAAGAAATATATAGTAGTGGCTTTACCAGTTATGATCTGCTTACTTCAACTCAATTTAGTTGTTTAAATATTTAAAAGTCAACAAAAATATTTTAAAATATTGGAAAGAGTACAGAGAGAATTTGTAATTTTAGATCTTGGCAAAACATCATAAAGAAAAAAGGTGCTAGATTTCCTGTGCTCAAAAAATTGTTTAATAATTATTTTGTTTTGAGATAAAAAATTAAGAAAATAGCTTGAACTTTTGATTATGAAAAATAACATAAAATCAAAAAATATTGGTAGAGATGACAAATATTGAACAGATGAGTACAAATGATTCTTTTTTTTAAAAAATCTGTGCATTGGCTTGGCGACAGGCACATCCAGCTTGCCACGACCACCGCCAGCACGCATATGTGCCACACACAGGGGCCTGAGGGTTGGCGTGCCATGGCTACAGCTACCACTGACATTATATATGCCACTCAGAAACCTGGAGACCTGCTGACCTGCCTAGCCAATTACTGCCACTGCTGGTACCTGAGCAAGCCACCTGGAGGCCAAAGATTGGCTTTCATTACCACCAGTGCCCATGTATGCCACCCAAGGGTCCAAGGACTGGCATGCCTGGCCCACCACTATTACTACTGGTACCCAAGGACTGGCCCACTTGGTATCCTTTTCCCACCAAAGCCTCACCATAGCCTTCACTAACAACAATATCTAAGCCAAGGAGGAACTCATATACACCACTGTGCATACAGACAAAGAAATTATATGGAGGCTACGCTGCTGCACTCACCCAGAATCAAAGCCAAAGCACCCCACCCAACCAGCACTATAGATACATCTTTAGGAAAAAGTGTTTTCCTATAAAGTCAATCCATAAAATGAGAAAAAGCCACTATTGTACCAGATGCACAGATAGCAGCAGAAGGACAAAAGAAAGTCATGAAAAGGCAAGAAAACATGACATCTCCAGAGGAACACAATAATTCCCTAGCAACAGGTTCCACCAGAAAGAAAATATATAAAACGACTGAAAAAAATCAAAATAACAATATTAAAGAAACTCAGTGAGATATAATAGAACACAGATAAACAATGCAAAGAAATCAAGAAATCGATTCACAATCTGAGATGGATACTGTAAAAAACAAACAGAAATCCTAGAAATGAAAAATTAAATAAACAAAATAAAAATATATTTGGGAAGATAGCATGATCACTTCTGAGCTCTGGGAGTGCCCATTTTTCACCTACTGTGACCTATTCCTCATTCAGCTGAACAAATTGGAGCCTAAGAAGATAAATTGACTTGCTTTAGTTAAAGAAAACAATGAACCGTAGTTTTTTTTTTGGTGGTGGTGGTAGAAATACTCTATAAATATCCATATCTTGTTGAATTAGAGATAGTTCATGGTGACTTCAGAAATACTTGCCCTTTCCAAGATCACCAGTGATCACATTGTGTCTAAGTCCAACGAATGCTTTTGGGTGATATTTTGTTAGTGATATTTGGACCATTTGTCACCAGATACTCTTTTTCATTTAAAACTTCTGGCTCCTTGGGTCGCACCTATATCCTATTTTTTCAGCCATATTTTTTTCACGTTTTTTCACCAGTCTCTCTGTCTCTTTTTTAGGCTCTATCACCTTATTCATTTTCTCTTCTGGTGCTTCTAAGATTCTGCCCATCCTTTTTCATCTTACAATCCTCCATCCACTCTTTCTAAATACTGCCTTCCATGCCATGACTTTACTTTCCGTCTGTAAGTTGATAATTCTTAAACATCTGTCTCAAGCCCAGGTCTCTCACCTGAATTCCAAGCCCTCATTCTCCGCTTGGCTGTTCCACGTGGGCTTAAACTCAATAAACACAAAACTGAAATTGTCATCTTTTCTCCTCACCCTCAGACTACACCCCCCAAATCTCGTCCTCCTTAATTCCCTATTTACTTGGCACCACGAGGTTCCCCCTTGATTTATCCCTCACATTCTGTGGAACATTTTTTTAACCTCCCTAATTTCTTCCTCACTATGCCTACAACTATTAGGATAAAGGACCATTCTTTCCAGCCTGGATCATCCAACCTGCAAAAATCTAATTGACAGTCTTGCTTTTGTTCTTGCCTACTCTTAATCACTATTCACATAAGACCCAGGCGGAATCTTACTGAGGAAAAAATCCTAATACTACCACCTTCCTGCATAATAAATATTCTTTGGGTGCTTCCCATCACCTGAAGGATCAAGTCCAAATTCCTGTACATGGCACAAGGCACAAGGCACAAGGCCTCTTTATTTTATTTTATTTTTTGAGATGGAGTTTCACTCTTGTTGCTCAGCCAGGAGTGCAATGGCACAATCTCAGCTCACTGCAACCTCCGCCTCCTGGGTTCAAGTGATTCTCCTGCCTCAGCCTCCCGAGTAGTTGGGATTACAGGCATGGACCATCTCAGCTCACTGCAACCTCCGCCTCTTGGGTTCAAGTGATTCTCCTGCCTCAGCCTCCCAAGTAGTTGGGATTACAGGCATGGACCACCATCCCCAGCTAATTTTTATATTTTTAGTAGAGACAGGGTTTCACTATGTTGACCAGGCGAGTCTTGAACTCCTGACCTCAGGGGATCCACCTGCCTCAGCCTCCCAAAGTGCTGCGATTACAGCCGTGAGCCACTGTGCCTGGCCAAGGCCTTTTATAATCTACAGCTAGTCTTTCCCTTTATTTTAGTATTGTAAAACTTTTTCTACTCTCCCCTTACATCTGTTTCTTGGCATTTCGGAATGCCTTCCATTCTTTGAATTTGCCATGTTCTCTTTTGTCTTTGTTTAAAACCAAGGACGCTTTTCTCTCTGCTGTGTTCTCACTCATTTTTCAAATCCTAGCTCAGATGCAATATCCTTCTATGGTCCTTCTCCCTCTTCAGTCTGGTTGTATCCTCTGTGGTGCCCTTGGCATCCTGTGCTCATCCCATCCCAGTACATTTATTCCATGGGAATTCAAACATTGCTGGTGACTCTTTGGAGGGGAGCTCGATAATAACTAGTAAAGTCAAATATGTGTATACTCTTTGGGCCAGTAAATTGACACTTCTGGTTCATACTTCAAAGAAACCATAGCGAATGTACATAGAAGAAATGTATAAAAATAATTATTATATCTGTGTGTAATAGCAAAAAATAAATAAATAAAAAAGAAACAACCTGAATGTTCAACAAGAAAAGAGAAGAAATTGTGGCAAAGTCACCCCCTGGAATACTATGTAGCAGTTAAAATGAATCAACTAGAGTTGCCAGTATCAACTTTGGTATACATAAAAAACATGGTGTTTAGCAAGAAAAACAAGTTGCAGGATAATACGATTTGATGCCGTTTATAAAATTAAAATCATGCAAAACTTCATAGATTTGAAAATATTTGGTAAACGTGTTAAGAACAGGAGTATAAACACTAAATTTAGAATAGGACTTCCTTCTAGGAAAGGAGGAAGAGTGAATCATGTTTTATTTAAAATACACTGCAGTCTTCCCCCCATATCTGTGAGTTCTGCATCTATGGATGCAACCAACTCTGGATTGAAATACTTGGGAAAAAAATTTCACAAAGGTCCAAAAAGCAAAGCTTGAATTTTCCACACACTGAATGCTATGTTGAATCCACACAAAGTGATGCGTAAGCACTGTGTTTGGTAATTTATCATTATATATAAGTAATCTAGAGATTACTTAAAGTATGGGGGAAATGTGTATAGTTTATATGCAAATATTACACCATTTTATGTAAAGGACTTGTGTGTTTGCAGACTTTGGTATCTGTGTGGGGTCCTGGAAGCAATCCCCCATGGATAACAAGAGATGACTATACAATAAAGGGACTTCATTACTTTGCCAAACAAATGACGCCAATTAAGCAAACTTCTAGTAGTACAGAAAAAGAATAGGAATAAAAAGTCAAAATTGGGATTGAAATAGTAAAACATAAAAATTTGTTTTTGGAAGGGACGAGCAAACTCAATGCCTTGTGTCATTATGGGTGGGTACATAAACAATTTTTGGTTTTGGCTGATTCACAAAAACCTGTCTTGGCTGTCTCTGCTATTAGGAAAAGTGTTGAAAACACTGCTTACTCTGGCTTCCTGGGTATGCCCCACTTTAATGGGTTCATGTAAACAACTTCACTGGTATTTTCAAGGGGAGCTGTAATACCAAGACAACGCGTGACGAAATTCCACATGTCTCTTTGTTAATTCATTCCTTTTCTACCTGACCTTTAAATATTTTAGCTTGTCATGACTCCATTCTCTTAATACTTCAATGTTCCTTTCCCAAGTGGTTGCATCTATTTCCCCATTTAAGTCCCAAGTCCAGATAGCTCCTCGGAGCGATCTCACATACCCAACTGCTCACTCAACATCCCACTGGATGTCTCATGGGCAACTTAGAGTCAAAGCATAATATGAATTCATGCTTCCCATGCCCCATCCTCAAATGTATTCCTGCTGTGTTTTCCTCCCCAGGGTACAGTGTCACCATCCAGCCAACCTGCTAGAAACCTAGGAGTCATTTTTTATACCCTCCCCATGTTTTATAGCCAATGCATCACTAGGTTCTATTGATTCTACCTTGTAGACATATCTCAAATGCACTGACTTTTATACAAATTCATTGCTATTCTTATTTTTTTCTGGCCTTTGCATTCTCACTGCCTTCTCTGTATTTATGAGCTTGACCTCCTCCATCTATGTTTAATTAGCTTCCATCACATGAAACCACTCTCCATACTATGTCTAGGGTGAACCCTTCAAAATGCAAATCTGAATGTAGCACCCTTGCCTAAAACATTTCCTTACTTCTTAGAGCTCTTGGAGCCCATCCCAGAATCCCTCTCAAGCTCTTTCCATCTGGGAAGCTTCGTCTCATGGCAGTCTTCTCCCCTTCTCACTCCTCTCAAATTCGGCTTCCAAACACATGGCCTCCCTTTTAGTTCTTCAAATGTATCAGTCTCCTTCCCACTTCAGGACCTTGCTACAAGCTGCTCTCTCTGCCCGAAAAACTGACTCTCAGCCACCACTTCCCAATCCCTCCACCTAAGACATGTTTCTTCATTCATTAGCTCTCAGCTCAAACATTACTTTCTCAAGAAAGGCTGTCATAACCACTTTGGCAGAGTTTATAGGTTCTGTAATAGTCTAACTCTGCACTTGTTGATAGCATTTAACAAAAAAGGATTTAAATATTCACATAATTGTCTGCTTTGCTACACCAGGCCATGAGTATGGGAACAGCAGCAGAGTGCGTGCTGTTCCCTGCCACATCCCCAGCACCCGGCCAACGCACCTCAATAGTGCCCGAATGAAAGACTGGGCTTCTGGAACAGCTACAGGGAAGGAGGAAGGTTCAGTTTGTACTCCCAGAAGCTACAAGATACTACTCAATATTTGGAAACCAGTTCTTATTAGCATTTCAGAAAACTAGTCTGGGATGATTGTTCTCAATGGTTTTTAAAGTTATGTGGACATAAATATGTACATATGTCTTTATTCTGTGCTTGAGTTTTCCTAAGCTGGAAGTAATTCCCCTGAAAACCGATCAAATCCCTGTGCATGTTAGATGATTTCAGTTTCAGAGGCTGCGGATTTTGTGCTGGAAAATACCTCTTTAGAACTCTTCTGACCCCTCAAGAAAATCCTTAGCCAAATAATATTAGTCATAGGCTTGTGCATGAGAAGGAAAAAGGACTGATTTTTCCCTTGAATGGTGTGAATGCCGTGTCTTTCGTATAGAAGGAGAATGAATTTTGGATTCAGATAGCTATCAGATTCTCAATTCTACATCTTTGGCTAAGTTTTAAAAATCACCCCAGGCATCATTTTCTTCTTTTATATGATTGAAATCATGGATGATTTATTGAGATACCATAGATTAGCTGAGATAGCATTTGACAGGCTCTGAGCACAGTGCTTGTTGCTGGTGGAGACTTAATGAATTGTAGTTCTTTTCACTTTTTTATCAGTAAATGTAAACTAGTCAGTTGTTTTTGAACTGGGGTTTGAGGCCCCAGACAGTTGAAATTAGAGTTTTCACACTTTAAAACCTCTTCTTAGAGCTTTTCCTTAGAAATTATTTTGATAGACTTAGATTGAATATAAGATTGTATGACCATAGCACTTATCAATTAAGCATGCCTTGATGCATCTGGGCAAAACCAATCATAGAGCAAGAAAAAAGAGGAAATGTCCTGTGTAGGTAACTGCTAGCAATATCCACCTCACTGTAAGGAGGGATTGAAGCAGAGCCTGTCCTGCCAGGGCTGGATGCCATTTGGTTATGACCTTTCTAGAATATGTCAGTAGATGTGTTCTGAGGAGAAGTTGGAAGAAGGACCAACGTGTATTTCTCTGCATTAGAGAATAGTTCATCCATCCCTCAGTCCATTCATTGTCATATGTGTCTGAGTGTTTAGAACGTGTCAGGCACTGTGCTGTCCCAGCAGCAAAAGTCCAACAAAATAACAAGGGGCAGCCCTGCTCGGTGGAGGGAGGAAGGACAGGGGAATGAGATATAGGTTGATTATTGCTTATCTGAAATGCTTGGGACCAGAAGTGTTTCCAGTTTCAGATTTTTGTGATTTGGGGATAATTGTATCATACTCACTGATTAGACATCCCTAATCTGAAAATCCAAAATCTGAATTGCTCCAATGAGTATTTTATTTGAGCATCATATTGGTACTCAAAACATTTCACATTTTGCAGCATTTTGGATTTTCAGATAAGGGATATTCAACCTGGAATAAGCAAATATATGTGACATCAGGTGGTGGTAAGTGAAACAACAAAAAACAATAGGGGGATAGAGAAGGTGTGTTTGAGTGTGTGTGTGTGTGTGGTTGGGGGGGGGAGTGCACTGTTATTTAATGTGGTTTGCAAAAGTCTCCGGAAGAGACAGAGGACTGAACGCCACAAGGGAGCAAGCCTCGCAGGTTCCTGAGGGATGGGTTTCCAAGCAGAGAACGCAGCAAGGACAGTAAGCATGAAGGTCCTCAGCTGCAGGCCTGGTGTATCTGAGGCATGATGAGGGGCTGGTGCAGGGGAGCAGGGAGCAGGTGAGTGGGAGGAGGTGAGCTCAGAGGTGTGGTGGGGCCAGTACACAGCGATAAGTGTACAATGGATGAGATTTTGGCTTTGAATCCAAGAGAGATGGGAAGCCATGGGGGAGTTTCGACCATAATCTTATTTACCTGGTAACTGGATTACTCTGGTAGCCATTGTAGAACAGCCTGCTGGGACTAAGAGAGCCTTCTCGGGGACATGGGCAGAAACAGAAAGACTGGTTAGCAGGCTGTTGCCGAAGCTAGTTGAGAAGCATGTTCCCCTCGGTACTGGCTGCTAAGTTGTTCTAAAAAAAATGGCATTCTTTCTCAGAAAACAAATTCTAGTGTCTACTGACTTCTGCATTAAACCAAGCTTGTTCTCTTTGCTTATTCTTTAGTTCCCTGTATATACTGCCCTTCAAATGCAAAGGCTTTGATTAGAAAAATAATAATGTGTGTGATGGAGAATAGTTGGATTTTCGATCTATTTCAGTGGCAGAGCTGACAGGATTTACTGGTGGACCACATGAAGGGTATGAAAGAAAGAGGAACCCAGGACAGCACTTAAGAATTGGACTTCAGCAACTGGAAGGGCGGAAGGGAAGACTAAAGGAGAGGCACATGCTGGGAACACTGTTGGGTCGTTTTCATTCTCTAAGAATCTTCTGTTCCAACATAGTTTTTGGAAGGAATCCTACCTTAGGCTTATTGGCCACCTACTTCCTATCGTTTAGTTGACTGCTAGAGGCTGGTTCTGTGGTATATAAGAGAATGGCCTGGCATGACGGGTACTCTGGAATAGAAACTGGGAGGAGTGTAAAACACAAATTTCTCCTGTCTGACTGCTTAGCCAAGGGCTAGCCCTGTTTATTAAGAAACTTTTCTGACTGTCTCCCTAGAGGCTCAAGGCTAGAGTAACAGCTGTAGGTGATTCCCAACTTGGCAGAGGTTGCAATCGCCTTTAAGTCTCCAGAGTTGAATCTTGTACTTTTCTAAGTTTTGGTTAATGAAAGCATGGAGCTGCTAGAGGGAGGGACTCAAGGAAGGTCACAGCTGGGAGAGACCTTAGCTAGAGTATAAATTAAAATTCAGAAGGAGACATGAGGTCTGGAGAGGTTATATGACTTCTGCAAGAGGCATGAGGAGTAGCAGAGACAGGATTAGAACCTGGGTCTCTAACTCCCGATCCAGTGCTCTTTTTGCTGTACAATACTTAAGGGAATGTGAAAGTCCCAGGTAGTCACTGACTTGGAACAAATCATCTTTTACTTTCAGGAGACTAGAGATCATTGGAGTCTTCACCACATACTACTTTTGATCCATATTCATGAATCCCGTAAGATTTACCCTTAGGCAAAAACTGGAGTTTGGCTGAGTTCCTTGGTCTAAATAAACAAAGAATGGCAATAATAATTCTTGCTTTCCTCTGGGATAGATTATTACTTTCACATTCAGGAAGTGATGGATTATAAGTATAATGGTCGGAAAAGGACAGTGGTGTAATGAGCAGATGTTACTGCCATGAATGTGGGGATAATTACAATTCTTCTATGGATAAATACTATAAAAATAAGTTTGCAGTATGTCCAGGTCCTTGCCTTATCAAACTGGCAGTTGAAGGCAAAATGGCTTGATTTGAGTTTCATCCATGATTTTCAGAAGGCTGAGGGGGCTGCTAAGGGTTAGTGAAAGATCCAAAGTAGACTGCTGGAGAAAGGAAGGTGATGCAAGCAGCTGACGCTCGGTTGTTTCCATTGAAATATATGAAAATCCAGGTGGAAGCCTGTGAACAAGATTGTCTCTGATTACTACAGCATCATCATACCACGTCAACAATAGTTATTGCTCATACAAACGAACTGTAGACATGCTTTTAGCTTCACTTTCTCTTTCCAAGTTCACTGAACCTAGATCTTACTAAGATTTAGGGACCCACTCAACTCTGTACCAGCTGGTTGGTAGCTGAGGTATTAGCTGGTTAGTAGCTGATGCTTTTTTTTTTTTTAATAGGGAAAAGTTTTTTACATCTCTGTAGATTTCTTACCCTGGGATGTTAGGGTTCTTTAGAGAAATAAAACTGATAGATGATTGATTGATTGATAGATGATAGATAGATAGATAGACAGATAGAAGAGGAGATTTATTATAGGAATTGCTTTATGTGATTATGGGGGCCAAGAAGCCCCACAATAATATAGATATATATGGGGAAATGTATTATAGCAATTAACCTATGTGATTATAGAGGCTGAGAGGCCTCACAGTCTGTCATTGTCACGGTGCAGAACCAGGAAAGCTAGAAAACCTGAGAAAAAGGGGAGCTGGTCATCTAAGTGCCAATTGGAGTCTGAAAGCCTGAGAACCAGGATTATATATGTCCAAAAGCAGGAGAACTTGGATGTCTCAGTTCAAACAAAGAAAAAAAGCAAATTCACCTCCTTCCACATTTATGCTCCATTTAGACCTTCAACAGATTGGATTACCTCCACCCACCTTAGTGAGAGCAATCTTCTTTACTCGGTTTACCTATTCAAATGCTAATCTCTTCCAGAAGCACCCTCACAGACACAGTTGGAAATAATGTTTTGCCAGCAATCTGGGTATCCCTTAGCCCAGTCAAGTTAACATATAAAATTAACCATTACAATCTACTTCTTGTAAAATTGGCACCCATATGAATCTCCTTAAACCATACCTAACCTTCAAATAAAGAAAAATACCAAGGCCATAATTCCACCTACAATGATACAAGGATCCTGTGTACAAGAAGAAATATATCAATCCCTTCCTCAGAAAAGTCTTTCAGTGACATTTACTCTTCTGATATCCTATAACTTGAATACTATGATGTAAAATGAACAATAGTTAAATAGTGATATAAAGTTAATACATATCATGTTACATGATAAGGAAATAAGCAAATATATTTGCTCAACATATATCTATGTACACCCAAATATATTCATAACAAAATAAGGAGGAAATACTTATGAAATTACAATTCTCGTTTCTGTAAGCGGTCATGTGGTTGTAACTGGTATTTATAACTACCTTCTGCTATTACCCATTCTGTATTTTCTTTGCCTTCAGCAAGGACCTTAGCTCACTGTGGCTCTTTACCTGTGGGGTGATCCAAATATTCATTCCTAAGAAGTCTGGGTCATTTGTAATCCTACCTGGATTGAGTAGTTGCAGTTTCCCATTGACCTTAATCGCAGGGAATGATAATACTAAAAGATGCCCTAAGGGATCTTCTGTGTTTCAGACTTTTCTTTACCTCTATTGAGGAGTAGTAGTCCTATTTACCCTTGGTAGTCAAGATCAATCACCCCAGCCAACATCATAACTCCTTTCTTGGCTGTTGACTCAGAGGCGTGAGGAGCACAAAGTGGCAGTTCTAACTTCTAGTTCAATGGAAGTATTGTTGTATCTCCTGGTGGAAGCATTCTTACCTCTGGGACTAAGATCTCTAAGCCAACAGAGCCTAAAGTCTAACGAACAGGAAGCATACACTTTGTTTGTGGGTTACTATAAGTAAATAGGAAATGGTGCCTCTCCCATCTCCACCCCTTGATACCTGGACCTGTGAATTCTGGCTCTGAGAGAAACAGTATCAGTCTCGGCTCACTGCGACCTCTTCCTCCCAGGTTCAAGTGATACTCCTGCCTCAGCCTCCTGAATAGCTGGGAATACAGGCATGCACCATGCACCACTATGCCCAGCAAATTTTGTATTTTTAGTAGAGATGGGATTTCACCATGTTGGCCAGGCTGGTCTTGAACTCCAGACCTCAGGTGATCTGCCCGCTTTGGCCTCCCAAAGTGCTGGGATTATAGGCGTGAGCCACCATGCCTGGCTGATATCATTATTTTATAGCTGTGTAGTATTCCATGACACCACGGAATACTACATGCACATTTTTTTCCCAATCAACCATTGATGAGCATTTAGGTTTATTCCATGTCTTTGCTATTGTGAATAGTGTTGTGATGAACATACATGTATGTGTGTCCTTTTGGTAGAATAATTTATATTTCTTTGGGTATATACTCAATAATGGGATAGTTGGGTTGAATGTTAATTCTGCTTTGAGTTCTTTGAGAAATTACCAAACTGCTTTTCACAGTGGCTGAACTAATTTACATTCCCACCAGCAGCATATAAACATTCCCTTTTCTCTGCAACCTCACCAGCATCTGTTATTTTTTGACTTTTTAATAGTAGCCATACTGACTGGTGTGAGATGGTGTCTCATTGTGGTTTCGATGTACATTTCTCTAATGACCAGTGATGTAGAGCATTTTTTCCATGCTTGATAGCCCCCTGTATGTCTTCTTTTGAAAACTATCTGTTCGTGTCCTTTTCCCACTCTTTAATGGGTTTGTTGTTTGATTTGTTTAATTCTTTATAGCTGATAGATATTGGACCTTTATCAGCTGCAAAATAAAAGACTAGAAAATTCTGAGTATGTGGCAGGTGCTACTAGCTAAGGCCAGGCTCCCAGATCATCATACTAGGCCTTTGGGATTCTTCAGTGGAAAAGGAGAGCTTTAGTATCTTCTCTCAGTAGCAACAAAACCTGCCACCTGGATGAGGGATACTATCATTCCAAATTTTGACTGAGGTACATGTTTTCTTTGCTGTCTGTTTGCCCATTTGATCTTGCTCATGTTCTCACTCTCTCCCCCTTTGCAAATAGTTACATACATTTAATTGGGGGTGAAACAAAACATGGATATCAATCTTTAGGACATTATGAAAGTTATCTCCTCAGTTATCCAAGTAAGTGAGCAGCACTATTGTTGCAGTATAAAGTAGATTCATCTGGTGTACTTTTAAAACTTTCTGTGTTCTAGGATCGACTATTAGTGACCACAATGTTGAATAATTATTCAGATTTGGCAATTCCGTCCTAAGGTGAAGTTGATCCTGTGCAAGCAGAGTGATTGTCGTGAGAAGGGCAGCAATGGCAGTGTGTAGAACTTGATGAGATTTAGGGAGAAGCTGGTAGCTGAAGCCCCTCCCACTCCCCCAAAGAGGGAGTGTCTCTGTTTCCATGGGAAGTCTCTGTTTCCATAGGAAAGCAGAGGGGAGAGATTGCCTTCACTCCGTTTTCATTCTAAAACAGCCTCAGTATCAATGGGAGAGAGATGTATGTGCAGGTGGCAGTTGCTTGGGATCTCTTCCTTTCAATCAAATATGTATTTTGATGCCCAAATTTACTTCTTTATCTGTACTCAGCTGCAGGGAAATTTTGAAAGCCATTGCCTGGGATTGTCTACAGATGCTTTAGTCATTATGTAGAATGTGTTTCAGTAATGGTCTTTGTATAGTGTACTGGGCTGGGAGTGTTGGTGTCTAGAGACAGCTGCCTGATGCTGCCAGAATCATACAGAACAGTCTTTTGCTACTGTGTGTGTAATTTAAACACACACACACAGATACGCATATATAAATAAAAAGATCAAACTTGTCTCTGAGTTCTGTTACTCACTTAAGGAAACAGGGTAGGAAAAATCACTTGGAAAAAGAAAATCAAATTATAATCATAATAGTTATTGATGAACAGGGAATCTGAGTGAAGAAGAGATTTGAGATATTTATGCTGAGGTGACTTGGTGACTCACCTTTCCCCAACCTGGAGACCCTGCTTACAAGGAATTGAATCTGCATTTCTGTCAGGGCTGGCATATTGGCTCAAGGTAGCAGTCTAAATTCACATTGTTTCTGTCCCATTAGTAATTTTTGTAAATGTCCAAGGAAGCAAGCTAACCTCATTAGCCCTTCATCCTCAGAGCAAGTATTTGCTAATTACTTTAGGTAAGGCTGATTGCTATTATTGGTGGAACCAATTTCATCTTTAATTGATTAACCTTGAATCAACACAGGTGTTTTCTGTTAGGCTTAAGTTTCCTGACTTTTCTGAGCTTTCTCTACATCAATAATTTTTGCATTAAAATGTTTATTATAAAACATTTTTTACATAAAACTATTTAACATATACAGGAGGAGATACTGAAAAAGTGTGTGGAAAATGTAATGAAAAGAGAAAAATGAAAAATATAAACTTTATTTCTCACATAAACTCCATAAAGTCAAGACAATTTTGTAAACAATCATACTAGCCATTTAGCTCATCCCTGAAGAGTTGAAGTTCCTGGGAATTAAACCAAGACAATGCAGTCTTTTATTACACTATTAATGGAAGAAAATGGGTGCTTTTCAAAGATTTTTTTAAATTAAGGCACAAACAAGATTAATTTTTTTCATTAAAATTGATGTAGATGGTCTTCTAGTGTAAGGTTCATCTTTAACATCATCTCATCCCTTTTAAAAATGAATTACCTATTTGCAAGCTGGTGATTTCTTTGGTGCATTGTCCCCATAAACTTTCACAAAGGATCAGTGATTTTACCATTTTCCACCCCTCTTCACGATAAATTTGATATTTGTTCTTGCTTCAAGGACAAGCAGAATTCAAGTTCTCTTTGAAACTCTTGTCTTATCCTTCTTACTGCCTCAAACCAGACCCTGTTCAGACATGTTACAATGAGTTAGTAGGAGTTTACTTTGGTGCAAACAAAAAACTGAAATTCAGGCATGCTTTTTCATAATATGCATTTTCTCTTTGTGAAACCCCTCATACAAGTTCTGAAGCAAAAGAATAATGAACATTCATGAATCCACTTCAAATTTAAAACTAGAATATTAGCAATACTGTTGCATATGCATGTATGTTTTGCCTCTGTTCCTCCCGTCACCTGCAATAAGTGGGAATTACTATCTTGAAGTTCATGTTTATCATTCCCATTCTTCTTTTCTAAAAGTTATTTTTGAATTATTTATAGATATATAATAGATGTACACGTTTTACGGGTACATATGATAGTTTCATACATTTGTATAAGGTGTAATGATAGAATCAGAGAGATTGGGATATCTACCACCTTAAACAGTTATCTTTCCTTTATATGGGGACAGTCACATTATTTTCTTCTAGCTATTTTGAAATATACAATAGATTGCTGTTAACTATAGTTATCCTCCAGATTTAACGAACGCTACGTCTTATTTTCTCTATCTAAATGTATTTGTACCCATTATTTAATCTCTCTTCATTCCCCTCCCTTCCCTTCCCAGACCTTCACAACTACCAATCTACTCTTTATCTTCACGAGATTCATTATTTTTTAACTCCCACATGAGTGAGAAGATGTGATATTTGTCTTTCCGTGCCTGGCTCATTTTGCTTAAAATAATGACCTCTAGTACCATCCAAGTTGCTAAGAATGACAGGATTTTTTACCCTGTTTTATGGATGGATAATGCATTGTGTGTATATACCACATTTTATTTATCCATTCATCACTGCTGGACACTAAGTTTGATTCTGGGTTTGTTGTTGTTGTTTGTGAATAGTGCTGCAGTAAACATGGGTGGGCAGATACCTCTTCCATATATTAATTTCCTTTCTTTTAGATGTATACCCAGTAGTGAGATGGCTCGTTGATGTGGTAGTTCTATTTTTAGTTTTTTGAGAAACTTCTAGACAGTTTTCCATAGTGGCTGCCTTAATTTGTATTCCCACCAGCAGTGAATGAAGGTTCCCCTTTCTCCACATCCTTGGCAGCATTCAGTATTCCCTGTCTTTCTGATGGATGCCATCTTACCTCGGGTGAGATGATATTGATATTCCATTGTGGTTTCGATTTGCATTTTGTTGGCCATTTGTATTTTTTTTAAGACAGCATCTGGCTCCGTCACCCAGGCTGAAGTGCGGTGGCACAATCATGGCTCACTGTAGCCTCGACCTCCCAGCCTCAAGAGATCTTCCCACCCCAGCCTCTCAAGTGGCTGGGACTACAGGCGTGCACCAGCACACCCACCTAAGTTCTGTATTTTTGCAGAGACAGGTTTTGCTATGTTGCCCAGGCTGGTCTTGAACTCCTGAGCTCAAGCAGTCTACCCACCTTGGCTACCCAAAGTGCTGGGATTACACGTGTAAGCCACTGCACCTGGCCTGTATGTGTGTGTTTTTTTTTTTTTTTTTTTTTTTGAGAAATGTCTATTCAGATCAGATTATTTGTTTTTTTGCTATTGAGTTGTTTGAATTCCTTACATATTCTGGCTATTAATCTCTTGTCAGATGGACAGTTTGCATATATATTTGTCCTTATTCTGTGAGTTTTCTATTCAATTTGATGATTGTTTCCTTTGCCATGCAGAAGCTTTTTAGCTTCATGTAATCTCATTTATCTATTTTGGCTTTTGTTGTCTGTGCTTTTGAGGTCTTACTCAAAAATTGTTTTGCCCTAGAGCATTAATGTCCTGGAGCATTTCCTCAGTGTTTTCTTCTAGTAGTTTCATAGTTTCAGGTCTTAGATCCTTTTTTTTTTTCTGGATGGTTTTCATATGTATGTAGCCCTATAAAATATTTTGCTGAACTTTGTAGTTTGAACTTTTTTGATATGCTATAGACTTTTTCAATCTGCTTAGGTCATTCAATTTAGCAATTCCTCTGTGCTGTTACATTTAATTATAGTTCACTTGTATTCACTGTTGTATAATATTGCTTTGTGAGATCATACAAACGTTTTTCTATTTCTTTTTGAATATTTAGGTTGTTCCTATTTTTTTAAATTATAAACTCAAGCTATATTACAGCTATAATATATTATTTAATCTTCAAGCAGAAGATTAAAACTGGACCTCTTTATTATACCATAAACAAAAATTAACTCAAGATGGATTTAAAACTTAAATGTAAAATCCAAAACTATTGAGGAGCATTTGTTCATATCCTTTTCCCACTTGTTGATAGGGCCATTTGTTTTTTTCTTATAAATCTGTTTAAGTTTCTTGTAGATTCAGGATATTAGATCTTTGTCAGAGGGGTAGATTGCAAAACTTTTCTCTGTAGGTGGCTTGTTCACTCTGATGAGAGTTTCTTTTCCTGTGCAGAAGCTCTTTAATTTAATTAGATCCCATTTGTCAATTTTGGCTTTCATTGCATTTGCTTTTGGCATTTTCATCATGAAGCCTTTGGCCATGCCAATGTCCTACAGACAACCTACCGAATGGGAAAAACATTTTGCAAGCTATGCATTCAGCAAAGATCTACTATCCAGCATCTATAAGGAACTTAAACAAATTTATAAGAAAAAAAACCAATCCCATTAAAAAGTGGGCAAAGAACATGAACAATTTTTAAAAGAAGGCATACATGGGACCAACGATCATATGAAAAAAGCTTAATATTATTGACAATTAGAGAAACTCAATTCAAAACCACAATGAGATACCATCTTGCCTGCCACCACGTAAGACATGTCTTTGTTCTTCCTTTACCTTGTGCCACGATTGTGAGGCCTCCTCAGCCATGTGGAACCATAAGTCCATTAAACCTCTTTCCTTTACAGATTACCGAGTCTTGGGTATGCCTTTATTAGCAACATGAGAATACACTAATACAGTATGAGGTAAGAGGTTCAATGTCATTTTATTTTTCATAGAGAGAATCCGTTTTCTCAGCACCATTTATTGGATAGGTCCTTCCTTTCCACAACATTGGAACATTTCAAATTTTGTTTCTGCCTCAGGACTCTGTCCCATTTTAAGAAAAATTCTTAAAAACAAACATTGTCGACTGGAAATAAAGATATTCTTTGAAACCAACAAGAACGAAGACACAACATACCAGAATCTCTGGGACACATTTAAAGCAGTGTCTAGAGGGAAATTTAAAGCAATAAATGCCCACATGAGAAATGAAGAAAGATCTAAAGTTGACACCCTATCATCAAAATTGAAAGAGCTAGAGGAGCAAGATCAAAAAAATTCAAAAGCTAGCAGAAGACAAGAAATAACTAAGATCAGAGCAGTACTGAATGAGATAGAGACACAAAAAATCCTTCCAAAAATCAATAAATCCAGGAACTGCTTTTTTGAAAAGATCAACAAAATAGACATCTAGCCAGATTAATAAAAAAGAAAAGGGAGAAGGATCAAATAGTTACAATAAAAAATGATAAAGGGGATATCACCAGAACAATTAGGTAAGAAAAAGAAATAAAGGGTATTCAATTAGGAAAGGAGGAAGTCAAATTGTCTCTATTTGCAGACAACATGATTGTATATTTAGAAGACCCTATCATCTCAGCCCAAAATCTCCTTAAACTGATAAGCAACTTCAGCAAAGTCTCAGGATACAAAATCAATGTGCAGAAATCACAAACATTCCTATACACCAATAACAGACTAACAGAGAGCTAAATCATGAGTGAACTCCCATTCACAATTGCTACAAAGAGAATAAAATACCTAGGAATACAACTAACAAAGGATGTAAAGGACCTCTTCAAGGAGAACTACAAACCACCGCTCAAGGAAATAAGAGAGGACACAAACAGATGCAGAAACATTCCATGCTCATGGTTAGGAAGAATCAATATTGTGAAAATGGCCATACTGCCCAAAGTAATTTACAGATTCAATGCTATCCCCATCAAGCTACCAATGACCTTCTTCACAGAACTGGAAAAAACCACCTTAAACTTCATATGGAACCAAAAGAGAGCCCGCATAACCAAGTCAATTCTAAGCAAAAAGAACAAAGCGGGAGGCATCACACTACTGGACATCAAACTCTACTACAAGGCTACAGTAATCAAAACAGCATGGTACTGGCACCAAAACAGAGATATAGACCAATGGAACAGAACAGAGGCCTCAGAGGCAATGCCACACATCACAACCATCTGATCTTTGACAAACTGGACAAAAATAAGCAATGGGGAAAGGATTCCTGTCTAATAAATGGTGTTGGGAAAACTGGCTAGCTATGTGCAGAATGGAGAAACTGGACCCCTTCCTGACACCTTACACTAAAATTAACTCCAGATGGATTAAAGACTTAAACATAAGACCTAACACCATAAAAACCCTAGAAGAAAACCGAGGCAAAACCATTTAGGACATAGGCATAGGCAAGGACTTCATGACTAAAACACCAAAAGCATTGGCAACAAAAGCCAAAATAGACAAATGGGACTTAATTAAATTTCAGAGCTTCTGTACAGCAAAAGAAACACTCATTAGAGTGGACCGGCAACCAACAGAATGGGAAAAAATTTTTGCAATCTACCCATCTGACAAAGGGCTAATATCCAGAATCTACAAAGAACTAAAACAGATTTACAAGAAAAAAACAAGCCCATCAAAAAGTGGGCAAAGGATATGAACAGACAGACACTTTACAAAAGAAGACATATATGAGGCCAACAAACATATGAAAAACTGCTCATCATCACTGGTCATTAGAGAAATGCAAATCAAAACCACATTGAGATACCACCTCACACCAGTTAGAATGGTGATCATTAAAAAATCTGGAGACAACAGATGCTAGAGATGATGTGGAGAAATAGGAACACTTTTACACTGTTGGTGGGAGTGTAAATTAGTTCAGCCATTGTGGAAGACAGTGTGGCAATTCCTCAAGGATCTAGAAATAGAAATTCCATTTGACCCAGCAATCCCATTACTGGGTATACACCCAAAGGATGATAAATCGTTTTGTTATAAAGACATACGCACGTGTATGTTCATTGCAGCACTGTTCACAATAGCAAAGGCCTGGAACCAACCCAAATGTCCATCGATGATAGACTGGACAAGGAAAATGTGGCACATATATACCATGGAATACTATGCAGCCATAAAAAATGATGAGTTTGTGTCCTTTGTAGGGACATGGATGAATCTGGAAACCATCATTCTCAGCAAACTGACACAAGAACAGAAAATTAAGCACTGCATGTTCTCACTCATAGGTGGGTGTTGAACAATGAGAACACATGGACACAGGGAGGGAAGCATCACACACTGAGGTCTGTTGTGGGGGCCAGGGGAGGGGCAGCAGGGGAATGGGGAGGTTGGGGAAGGATAACATGGGGAGAAATGCCAGATATAGTTGATGGGGGGATGGAGGCAGCAAACCACATTGCCATGTGTGTACCTATGCAACAATCCTGCATGATCTGCGCATGTACCCCAGAACCTAAAGCACAATAAAGAAAAAACAAACAAACGAAATCTCACATTTTGAATTGGTGTTGAATATTTTTCAAGTGTTTTTTTTTCCCGTGAAGTTGAGATCATATGGTTTTTCTCCATTAATTTGTTAATATTATAAAAGATATTTATAGACTATTAAACCACCCTTGAATTTCTGGGATAAACTCAATTCAGTTATAATGTTATACGTGTTTTTTAACTGCTGGGTTTGGCTCGCTAATATTATTATTTTTAGGATTATTGTATCTGTATTTTAGAGAGAAATTTGCCCATGATTTTCTTTTTTCAGCTCTCCTTTTCTGGTTTGGGCATTAATGTTATATTTGTCTAAAGAAGGCATTGGGAAGTTTCTCTTTTCCCCTTCTGTAGAACAGTTTGGGATGATCTCTTCTTTGGATATTTCATATAAATAATTTTTAATTCTTTTTCCAAGATGACATATCGTAGGCAATGTTAGCATGCCTTTCCTACTTGGAAAGACAAAATGGTGTATCAAGAGTCACACTGAACTTTTTTCTAATAAACAACATAGGAACTTAACAGAAAAACTGAAAGAAACCACTGACCCTTTGAAAGAAGTGGAAGGCAGCAGCCTATGACTGTGACTTTGCAGACCATGAGAAGAGGAGAGACTGCTGCTATGATCTGCTCTCCTACTGGGGAGCTGGGCAATCCAAGCCACAGGGGAGGCCCTTAATTCTACCCGGTGCTGGAGCTAATTTAGTTAGCAGTGGGGAGTATATGAGAAGGGTCTGTTCATGTGACCAGTACATTACTACCACAGCTGGCATTTGAGAAAGCCAACACACTAAGGCTATTTATAACGAAGGAAATATCAGAGTCTATATTGCTGTCTTCCCATTTTCATCAGACCTGGTGCTGGGAGACAAGAAGACAGGTCACATGTCACTGGATCCCTTGCAGACACTCCCCTGAACCAGCTTGAAGTATAGCAGCCCCACTGGGTGCCCAGACCCAGAGGAGCAGCAGGATTCACAGTTGTCTGACTCCCAAGGACTGCTACTCCTAGGAGAAGAGAGGGAACACCACATTAAAGGTGCGCCCCATGGAACAAAAGAAACTAGAATACAGGCATTGAGTCCCTGAAATTTCCACTTGTGGGAAATTTCTTTCAGCAGAGACACAGGTGCAGTGCTAGGCTCCATGGGGAAAGTCTGCAGCTCTGTCTCAACAGTCAGCAGCCCCTGGTGCTTGTGAAGGGTGTTAGAGAAGGTGACTTCTCCCTCTTGCTAACCACTACAGACACAGCTGCAGCTTCTCCCATAGGAGCTTGGTATGGGCGCATCTGTAGACAGCCTTTGTGGAACACTGTAGGGTGACTGCATCCCCATAGACATGCCCTCCAGGTTTAGGCTTGCATGAGAAGTAGAGTTGCAGTCCCTCTGTGCATCGAATATCAGCACCCATGCAGATGAAAAGAGGCGCCTGTCTGATCTGAATAGCTGGAAGACTGGGTAAGAGGTATAACTGAGAGGCAAACTGCCTTCCTGCTGGCCTAAAAGGAGAGTTGTGGGGGCTCTCTCCTTTCACCCTGAGAATTCCTCAGTGCATTTCACTGAGAGCCAGAGGATTGCTTGAGCTCAGAAGTTCAAAACCAGCCCGAGCAACATGGTAAAACCTTTTTCTACAAAAAAAAAAAAAAAAAACAAAACAAAAATTAGCCCGACACGGTGGTGTGTACCTGTAGTCCCAGCTACTTGGGAGGCTGAGGTGGGAGAATCCCTTAAGCCCAGGAGGTTGAGGCTGCAGTAAAACACAATTAAGCCACTGCAGTCCAGCCTGTGCAACACAGCAAGACCCTATCTATAATAATAATAATACAAAAGACCAATGAAGCAAAAATCTCCTTCTCTGAAAAGATAAACGAAGTTGATAGACTGCTAGATTATCCAAGAAAAGAAAATATTCAAATAAATTCAATTAAAAATAAAAATGGAAACATTACAACTGATGCCAGAGAAATGTGCAAGATTATTTGAGACTACTATGAATACCTCTGCACACATGCTAGGAAACCTAAAAGAATTGGATAAATCCTGGAAATATACAACCTCCTAGCCTGATTCAGGAAGAAACAGAAATCCTGAACAGAATAATGACAACCAGTAAGACTAAGTCAGTAATTTAAAAACTGCCAACAACACTACCACCCAGGGCCAGACGAATTCACAGCCCAATTCTACCAGACAAAGAATCTGTACCAATTTTACAGTAACTATTCCAAAAGAAGGAGGTAATCCTTTCTTGCTCACTCTACAGAGCCAGCATCGCTCCGATACCAAAGCCCGGAAAGAACATAACACAGAAGAAAACTACAAACCAATACCCCTGATGAATATAGATGAAAAGAAATCTTCAACAGAATACTAGCAAACTGAATCCAAATGCACAACCGAAAAAGTTTTTACCATGATCAAGTGGGTTGCATACCAGGGATGCAGAGATAGTTCAATGCAAGTCAATAAATGTGATTCATCTCATAAGTAGAATTTAAAACAAAAGCCATAAGATCACCTTAATAGACACGGAAAAAGCATTCAGTATAATCTAGCATCCCTTTATGATAAAACCCTTAACAAAGTAGGCATAGAAGGAACATTCCTCAAAATAATAAAAGTTGTATATGACAAACCCACAGCTAAGATCATATTGAATAGGGGAAACTTGAGAGCATTTCCCCCGTAGAACTGGAACAAGACAAAAATGCCCACTTTTACCACTTTTACCCAATATAGTGAGTCCTAGCCAGAGCAATCAGGCAAGAGAAAGAAATAAAGAGCATCCATATTGGAAAAGAGGAAGTCAGACTATCTCTCTTTGCTCAAAATATAATGTAATACCTGGAAAACCCTAAAGACTCCTTCAAGTGATTTCTAGATCTGATAAATGAATTCAATAAAGTTTCAAGTTACAAAATCAATGTACACAAATCAGCAGATCTGCTATACACCAACAATGACCAAGATGAGAATCAAATCAAGAGTTCAGACCCTTTTATAATAGCTGCACAAACACAGACACACAAACCCTAGTAATATATTTAACCAAGGACGTGAAAGATCTCTACAAGGAGAACTACAAAACACTGCTGAAAGAAATTACAGATGACACAAACAAATGGAAATACATCCCATGCTCGCTGACTGAAAGAATTGATATCATGATAGGGACCATACTGCCCAAAGCAATCTACATATTCAGTGCAATTTCTATCAAAATACCAACATAATTTTTCATAGAATTAGAAAAATTAATTCTAAATGTAATAGGGAACCAAAAAAGAGCCCAAATAGCCAAAGCGGTTCTGAGCAAAATGAACAAATCTGAAGGCATTGTGTGACTTCAAATTATGCTGTAAGACTATAGGAATCAAAACAGTATAGTACTGGTATAAAAGTAGATACATAGAATACATAAACACAATAGAGAATCTAGAAATAAAGCCAATACTTAGAACCACCTGATCTTCTTTTTTTTTTAATTGCATTTTAGGTTTTGGGGTACATGTGAAAAACATGCAAGATTGTTGCATAGGTGCACACGTGGCAGTGTGATTTGCTGCCTTCCTCCCCTTCACCTATATGTGGCGTTTCTCCCCATGCTATCTCTCCCCAACTCCCCACCCGCCGCTGTCCCCCCCGCAACAGACCCCAGTGTATAGTGCTCCCCTCCCTGTGTCCATGTGTTCCCATTGTTCAACACCCGTCTATGAGTGAGAACATGCGGTGTTTGATTTTGTGTTCTTGTGTCAGTTTGCTGAGAATGATGGTTTCCAGAACCACCTGATCTTTGACAATGCATACAAAAACATAAACTGGGGAAAGGACATGCTGTTCTATAAATGGTCCCAGGCAAATTGGATAGCCACGTGTAGAAGAATAAAACTGGATCCCTATCTCTCACCGTATACAAAAATTAACTAAAGATGGACTTAAATCTAAAACCTGACACCTTAAAAACTCTAGAAGAAAACCGAGGAAAATCTCTTCTGGACAAGAAGGAGGCAAATAATTTATGACTAAGACCTCAAAGCAAATGCAACAAAACCAAAAATAAACAAATGGGACCTAATTAAACTAAAAAGGTTCTGTATAGCAAAAGAATCATTTGAGGAAACAGAAAACCCAAAGAATGGTAGAAAATATTTGCAAACTATGCATCCAACAAAGGACTAATATCCAAAATCTACAAGGAACTCAAATCAGCAAGACAAAAACAAATAATCCTATTAAAAAGTGGGCAAAGGATGTGAGTAGACATTCCTCGAAAGAAGATATACGGATGGCCAACAAACATAAGGAAAAATGCTCAGTGTCACTATTAATCAGGGAAATGCAAATTAAAACCACAATGAGATAACCACCTTAACCAAGCCAGAATAGCCATTATTAAAAAGTCAAAACAATAGATATTTGTGTGGATGTGATGAAAAGGAAATGCTTATACACTGCTGGTGAGAATGTAAATTAGTACAACCTCTATGGAAAGCAGTATGGAGATTTCTTAAAGAACTAAAAGTCGATAAGTCGATCTACTATTTCATCCAGCAATCCCATTACTGAGTATCTACCCAAAGGAAGATAAGTCACTATATCACAAAGACACCTGCATGCATATGTTTATGATGACACAACTCACAATTGCAAAGATATGGAATCAAACTAAGTGCTTAACAACCAATGACTGGATAAAGAAAATGTGGTATATATACACATACACACCATGGAATACTACTCAGCCATAAACAAGAATGAAACAATGTCTTTTGCTGCAATTTGGGTGGAACTGAAAGCCATTATTCTAAGTGAATTAACTCAGGAATCAAAACCCAAATGCTGCATGTTCTCACTTGTAAGTAGTACCTAAGCTATGGGTATATAAAGCAATACAGACTGGTAAAAATGGATACTGGAGACCCAGAAAGGGGGAGAATAGTGGCAGTGAGAGATGCAAAACTATCTCTTGGGTACAGTGTACACTATTTGGGTGATGGGTGCACTAAAAATCCTTGACTTCACCACCATACTGTTCATCCATGTAACCAAAAACCACAGGTTCCCCTGAAGCTATTGAAATTTTTTAAAAAAGAAAACGAGTACAGATAGACCCCAAATAATATTTAATATTAGTTTACATTTTTCTATTAGAGAAGGTAAATATACATCTCTTTATACAAAATTGGTCATTTATATTTTATCTCATATAAATTTCTTGTTTATAACTTTCTTTTTTACTCTATTTTAGGAGTTATAGATTATGCATATTAACTTGATTATTATAGACTTCACATACTTTGTATTTTTTATGCAGTTTTTTTTTGAGACGTGGTCTTGCTCTGTCACCCAGGCTGGAGTGCAATAGCACAATCTCAGTTCACTGCAACATTTGCCTCCTGGGTTCAAGCGATTCTCCTGCCTCAGCCTCCTGAGTAGCTGTGATTACAGGTGCGTGCCACCACCCCTGGCTAATTTTTGTATTTTTAGTAGAGACATGGTTTCACTATGTTGATCAGCTGGTCTTGAACTCCTGACCTTGTGATCCGCGCATCTTGGCCTCCCAAAGTGCTGGGATTACAGGCGTGAGCCACCATGCCAGGCCTTTGATACAGATTTTTTTTGACTTGGTTACTGTCGTTTTATTGTATAGGATTTTAAACATATATAATTAAATAATTACCTTTGTTAGCCTTTAAAAAATTTGTCTGTAAAATATCTTTTTTTTTCTTTCTGGAGAAGATTTTAGACTACTGATTGAATTTCTTTCACAGTATAGTATATTTAGGCTTCCTATTATTATTTGATACAGTTTTATTCAAGTTGTATTTTTTTCCCTAGGAAAAGCTCCCCTTTAGCATTGCTGGCCTTCTAAGTTTGATTTCCCAGCCTTGTTGCTGGTCCAAGGCTTCATGTCCTGTTTTCAGAGTTACTCCTATCAAGAAAACACTTTTTAAAAATAATTTGCACAAAGGTGTTGTTTGGGGGTTTTGAAGTCTTTGCAGTATCCTTACAGATCACATTTCTGATATTGGCATTTGCTCTCAGGACAACCTCTGTTTTATTTCACAATCCTTAGCTCTCTGGCTGCTTGCACACCTGACTTTTTCAGAGATATCTGGGAAGATCCCTATTTTGATTTGCTTGATAGGTAGATAGTCCAATTACAGGAGCAGTTCCTTCCTCTGTTCTACCCCCAGGGAAAACATATCCTGTGTGGGCAGTCACAGAAATTCCTCTCCCTTTCCTGTAGTTCCTGGGATGCCACTCAAACTATGAATATCTCAGTAAGTAAGAAGCACAGTGTTGTATGTATGTGCACAAGGGTACGTACACATGTGGTAATAAGGAACCCGTTTCCTTCATGGTGATCACAATTAATTGAGGGTTATTATATAAAAAAGAACTTATATACAGAATTGGTATTTCATGCATCTGAAGTATATCTGTATTGCTCAACTGCTGCATTTGCCAACAATACCCATATGGGGAAACCCTAGCGGACATTTCCAGTGCCACGTATTCTATTGCAGCCTCTGTATGCCTCTCATTTTATTAGCAGTCTACTAATGTTAGGGAAAGATTCAACAACAAAACAAGTTCCTGAGACATTAGCTATTCTCCTCCTAACAGCCATTTGCCTCACTGTCTCTTACCATCTCTGGATGCAAATTTTAGCAAGTGCCTGAAACTGAGACATGACAGAGTCTACTTCAGAGAGTATGCCAGGCTGTGTTCAGAATATGTTGAGTGGAGAGACGTCTAGAGAGGAAAAACTAAGATCTGATTGCCAAGTTTTTCTTACACTACTCCACCCCACCCCTCCCCACATCTGCTCCTGCCAAGCCCTGAACTCCTCTCTTTAATGATATCTTGCCAGCAAAGCTCAGCATTTGTTTCCAGGAAATGCTTTTCCCAGAAGACTAAATGGACACCCAGAAAATAACTTTTAAGTTATTCTATATTTATGTTTACTGTTCCAAAACAGAAATAGGGTGGCAGTTGGGAAAATTTATTTTCTTTCTCATGTACAAGTCATAACTGTATACAATTTCTGAAATCTTAGGATCAGGGGAATAGTAGGGGCATTTTACAGCCGAGTTGGTAACTCTTTTCTGTGAACAGCCAGATAGAAAATATTTTAGGGTTTGTGGGCCGGACTGTCTCTTTTGCAACCGCTTATCTCTGCTGCAAAAGCAGCCATAGATCAAATGGCCATACATAAGCAAGTGGGCATAGCCATGTTCCAGTACCATTTTATTTACAAAAGCAGGCAATGAGCCAGATTTGACCTCTAGGTCACAGTTTGCCAACTCAGTCTTAGAGGAACTGTTTAAAGGGATTTTCCTTAACATTTGCTGCACAGAGGTTGCTATCATTCATTTATCTAAAACAGAACTTGTCAACCACAGCACTATTAACATTTGGGCGGGTTCATTCTTTGATGTGATAGGTGTACAATCCTATGCGTCGCAGATGTTCAGCAGCATCTTGGCCTTTATCCACTAGATGCTAGTAGCATCTTCTGAGTTGTGATAACCGAAAAATGTCTCTAGACATTACCAAATGTCCCTTGAGAGGCAAAGTTGCTCCCTGTGAGAATTGCTGATCTCCAGTGATAGGGGAGACAGAGCACATGTTCTAATTGGAGACTAAATTTCTCAATGTCTGAACATAGAGAAAGGGGAGGGAGTATCTGGGATTGAGATGAAGAGGTAGTAAGGGAAAGATCACTTAGGGTTGTTTAGACTTTCTTTCGAAGGTGATTAAATGGCATTAAAGGGTCTTGTGGAGTGGGACGTGGTGGTACATTTAGGTTTATGTTTTAGGATGGTCACTCTTGCATCGGAGAGAAAAAGGGGTTAGAGAGAAGAAGACTAGAGGCAAGGATGTCAGTTAGAGGACGCACATGCCAGCATTTTGACTGGCACATCCTGAGCAATGCTGTTTCGGTTGGTGGTTATTATTAAATCCTTGTAAAATTTATGTAACGCTGACCAAATCTATGAAAGATTGATTAGTGCCATGTAGTCAATTTACAAATTATAAAAGATGTACCTGACCTTAAAATCAAGCTCATTTATCTTAGAGCACTTGTTTCCTGCTTGCCGGGAAAATCGCCTTAGCAAACAGAACCACCAAGGATCCTCCTTAACAGTGAATATAGAGGTAGGCAAGGGTGCTAACTGTCATCATGGGATGTGTTCAACAAGTAATGGTACATAGCCAAATGAATAGGCCAACTATTGAGTTTGGAATTGGTAAGAAACTGCAGGTCCAATGTTCACGTAATACATTTGCAATAGCGTGCACAACTGATTATGTCCCCTCTGCGTAGACAACTCTGACTGTGACCTGGCTCCCAAAAAAGTTCATGACATTTCCAGGCTGTAATTATTATATAGCTCTTTTCTTTCTTTATTTTAACCTCTTTAATATATTAGGTATTTGAGAGTTCCTTTCAGAGACCTGGAATAGTTGCATTGAACAAGGGTTCTCTTCCCTAGACGGTCTTGGGAATGTGGACAAATTCCACTGTCAGATTTTCTTTTGTTACATTTTGCCCTTAATTTCAGTAATTCTCATGATTATTATATCCAGTAATATTAATCAACAGTCTCTTCATCTCTCTAGGGACCATGGTAGGCAGTGGGGATACAAAGGTGTTTCTGCCCACAAAGGGAAAATGGGGGAAGGAATTCAGACATTAAAAAAGCAAGTACAATTGATATAATTTGTGTGTGGTATACTTCTTGTCAGTGCTGAGAGAGGGATGTGAAAATCATTCACCTAGTCATTGTGTGAAATAGAACTTTTCCCTGTAGCAAATTATCTAATGATGCTTTTTAGTAAGCATCTTGTTCTCCGCCTTTAAGCTGACAATCGATTCAAACTCTACTTCCTTAATCAAGTCCTTATTTACTACAACTGTACTTCCTTCATGGCTAGTCCGGGTAAATTTACCTCTTATTGGCCAGAGTCCAAATCTGGACACAGTGGCTCTTAAGGTGTTTACACAGGAGAGGTGGCCGCTCCAGCCATCAGCCACCACCAGAAATATTATTTTCTTTCTCACTTAAATCTATGAAAACCCCTAAGTGGGGGAAACTGAAAACTGAAGGATTCTGGAGTACATGGTTCCCACTTTAGCAAAGTGGGAGCTGAGCTTGGCCTTGCTTCCGTGTGTAATACAGGCTGAACATCCCAATCTCCAAGTCTGCAGTTAAAAATGCTCCAAAATCTGCAACAGTTTGAGTGCCAGCAAGGTGCTGAAAAGAAATCCTTATTGGAGCATTTTTTAATACATATATAATTTATTGCGTTTTAGGTTTTGGGGTACATGTGAAGAACATGCAGGATTGTTGCATAGGTACATACATGGCAATGTGGTTTGCTGCCTTCCTCCCCATCACCTATATCTGGCATTTCTCCCCATTTTATCTCTCCCCAACTCCCTACCCCCCACTGTCCCTCCCACAGACCCCAGTTCCCTCTGACAGACCTCAGTATGTGATGCTTCCCTCCCTGTGTCCATGTGTTCTCATTGTTCAACACCTGCCTATGAGTGAGAACATGAGGTATTTGATTTTCTGTTCTTGTGTCAGTTTGCTGAGAATGATGGCTTCCAGGTTCATCCATGTCCCTACAAAGGACACAAACTCATCATTTTTTATGGCTGCATAATATTCCATGGTGTATATGTGCCACATTTTCCCTGTCCAGTCTATCATTGATGGGCATTTGGGTTGGTTCTAAGTCTTTGCGATTGTAAACAATGCTGCAATGAACATTCGTGTGATGGAGCATTTTGAATTTAGGATTTTTGAATTTGGAATGCTCAATTGGTATAACACAAATATTGCAAAATTCAAAAAATCTGAAACGCCTCTGGTCCCAATCATTCTGGATAAGGGATCCGGTAGTTCGTTTCTTCTTGGCAGGCCCTTTACATCGTGCCCACCAACCTCATTGCCCACATTTTGATAATCCCATGAAGCAGCAGACATAGCCTCCTTTAGGTATGCATCGCATGTTTGGTATTCGGTGTACATTTGCTTATGCACTAAAGCACACTGCTGTGTATCTTCCACTAAAAACAATAAGTACTGTAAGCTAGAAGACAGATAAGAATTGCGAGACTTTTTTAAAATTTATTTTCCCCACCATCTGTCACACAGTTTGCTGATAGTGTAATGCTTTGGATAAAGTTCAGTAAATTTGGTAAATTTAAGGAAAACCAAGGTAAGAGCTTTCACTTTTAAGCTACCGTATTTTTCAGTAGTATACAACTATAACTTACTAGAAGTTTACCCTTGCCTCTAATGGCACAGAAACATTATAAAATTCAGGTTTATACACTTACATTCTCTAGATATTTTTGTCTGAAAGAGTAGCAATTCATCTGCTAGAAGGCATTTTGACCTTAATGAAAGAGAAGGAGGGGTATAAATTGGAAAATCACTTAATTTTGCACATGTAAACATGCTCTTCATCTCTACACTGAAAAAATAGTATTTGTTGCACTAAGGGGAAAAAAAAAGTTGCTAGAAAAGCAAAAAACTCTTTTATGTATTTAATCCTTCTTTTCTGTGTGACTCATAGATTCCTTTTTGCTCCTGACAAACATAAGTATCTTTGTATCTGTTCATCAGCCTGCCTAAGGCTTCATCTCTTTCCATCTCCCAAAGACAGAGCCTTGGGGACGTTTTCAAGAGTCAGTTAAGGAGAGTGCACACATTTAAAACCTACAGCTGTTAATCCCTATCTTTTCCAAAAGAGTTTCTTATTCTGTTTTAGACTGAGAGCCTTTGTGTAGGAGTCCAGAATATTTTAACATTTCCTGCTTCATCTGCAACTTGGAGCCAAAAGTATAGCACAAGTTTCTTCCAAGATTTTTTATGAGCAAAGAGTCATGTGCTCCGCAATCCTTCTTAGTTAAAGATGCCTCAGGTTTCACACTTTGGGGACAGAGAAGGAAAATACATCTTCTACAGACACTTTAGTTCATGCGCTGTATACTCCGGAATGCTCTCTTTTTTTTCAGCTGGATTGTAATTTCCTGAGCGCCAAGGTGAGAGGCCATGTTAAAATGCACAAGTCTTGATTTGGCAAACGTCTGTGGCATAACTATGTCTAAGACCAGTTACAAGCACAGCGGGGCAGTCGACTGCGTGTCCCTTTGCCGCCTCGTGCTTCTCTTCCCTGTGCCATTCTCAGTCCTCCCTCAGGCTTCCAACATGTCATCTTTATCTTTTCTCCCTCCTTTCAAAATGGATTATGAAGAAATATTTGTAATCCACTCACACTGACTAAAAATAGCTAAAAACTCTCCTTTCCAAGTAAATTCACATTTAAACAAGGACTTAAACTAAATGCCAGTGTTTTTCAGTAGACTGAGGCGATGGAGGCCAGAGCTTTCCACTGTGAGGTGTTCTGCTCGGATCCCAATTATGCCTTTTATGGTCATTACCAGGCTGATTCCACACTAAACATACATACACTTTTATATCTCATCCTTCCTTCGGTGCATGAAGGCAGTAGAAGAGAATAAAAACAATCTAAGGAAAATTTATCTTCCTTCTTTCCTTCCTTCCTTCCTTCCTTCCTTCCTCCCTCCCTCCCTCCTTCCCTCCCTCCCTTTCTTTCTTCTTTCTTTCTTTTGACAGAATCTCATTCTGTCATCTAGGTCGGAGTGCAATGGTACAATCTCAGCTCACTGCAACCTCCACCTCCCAGGTTCAAGTGATTCTCCTGTCTCAGCCTCCCAAGTAGTGGGACTACAGGCACCTGCCACCATGCCTGGCTAATTTTTGTATTTTTAGTAGAGGCAGGGTTTCACCATGTTGGCCAGGCTGGTCTTGAGCTGACCTCAAACGATCCACCCACCTTAGCCTCCCAAAGTGGTAGGATTACAGGCGTGAGCCACTGCACCCAGCCAAATACTTCTACTTAACATTCACATATACCTTAGATTCTCTGAACCATCTTGTCATTGTGATTTTGGAAACACTTTGCTTCTTCAGGAAAATTTACAAAAACGTTCACATCCTAATTTTCCCAAACTTGAGTGTTAGGTAACATGGCAAAAGAGAATTAGGGTTGCTGTTGGATTTGAGCTTACCGATTAACTGACCATAAAACTGAGAGATAATCTTGGTTAGTAGGCCCAATGTAATCACAAGTTCCTTAAAAATGGAAGACGGAGCTGAAGAAAAGTCAAAGAAGGAGGTGTGAAGATGGCAGCAGTTTCAGAGAGATGCTATGTGGTTGACTTTGGAGGTGGAGAAAGAGGTCAAGGCCAGAAAATGAGCTCTAGAAGTTGAAAAAAGGCAAGGAAACAGATCATCTCCTAGGGCCTCCAGAAAGAGATGCACCCCAGCCCATACCTCGATTTTATTCTAGTGAGACTCATGTCAGACTTCTAAACCACAGAACCCAACCGTAAGATATCAAATTTGTATTGTATTAAGCCATTAAGTCTGTGACAATTTTTATGGCAACCATAGGAAATGATTACACTTAATTTTTACTTTGAAATAGAATTAAAATCTATTCTTTCATCATTGTGCTTTTAATTTTACATCATTTCATTTTACTTTCAATTTATTGATTAATCAAACGGACATTGTTCTTATTTTGTTAGAGGCTAAGACCTTCCTTACCCTTTCATTATGTAACCTTCCTTACCATTTAAGGAGTTATCAGAAACTAGCACCTTCAGAAAGATTTTCTTGTACCCTTCCCTTCTCCCCACTGGATTAGGTAGGGTTAGAGACCTTCGAGGGTTTTCATATGTTCTCGTGTTCACCACTATCCATAATTCTAAGCACACTATTTAGTAACCATTGGGTTGCTCTTCTTTATGTCCTAAAGGCCTTCATCTAGGGCAAGGAATGGTCTCTTCTCTGGAGCCTCAATGCTTTAGAGGGTCTAGCAAGCCTTGAGCTCTTCATAGATGTTGATCAAATGAATGAAATATACAAGTCTACACAATTAATTGCTATTGAGAGTTCTGTTTTTATCTGCCCAGGAATGACAAGCTGGGCGGCAGGACTGGATGACTCTAGATGGTGAGAGTCCAGCTTATGGTGCTCCGGGTGTCAGGCTGATGACCAGACCGGCCTGAGGGTTTTGGGTGATGCGGTGCATCCTGTTTTGGCAGAAGGGCTTGGCCATTTGAAATGAAAAATGACAGTCTTCTGAAAAGAATTCAGAGCCCTATCAGCATCGTATTGTGATTGACATTCTTTGACCTGATTTAATGTCCTCTCTGCACACTGGTGCTGGGAACGGACATTTTATAAGTCAAAGACTACCAATTTTCAGTTCAGGAAGTGATAGCTGATGATACATTGAACAAGGAGTCGCCACATCTCATCCCATGGATTCTCTGTGAGACCCTCCCTGTTGCTTTCTACACATTTTCATATTTCAAGCCTCATTCCTGGAATTAATGTCAGATGTTTCTGGTGAATCACATAATTTCAAGGAAGGCTGTTTTCTTTCACTTTAGCATGGAGAAATGGGGGAAAAGATTTTGTCATCATTTGCCTGAGACAGCACTTGAGAAAAAATTCTCTGGAGGATTCTACTCTCTTCTTCTACTAGGCATAAGATCCTGCTTGGTAACAAGGCCACGTGGTCTCAGGGAAACTGATTTCATGAACCATAACAAGCTGATGGACTTCAAAAGGTTAGTCTTGGTCTATAGATGGTCTTGAATTAGAGATAATTCAGGCATGCTTAGGTGATTTCTTTTTCCACTAAGTTCTTGTGGTTCTCAGAGTTGAGGCTAGAGAAAAAAACAAGGAACTCAAAACAAGTCAAAAGAAATAAATTGTTAGATGAATGGATGGATTCTAAAAGAGAAGAACATGAAAAGTAAGGCCCTCTGTGGATTCTAATGTACTACAGGATCAGCCCAGGCCTGGATTTCACTCAAGTCCTGAAGATAATCCAGGTTTCAACTTCCTATATACCATTTCATCATCTTCCCATTCCTCTCTTGCTCCATCCTCTAGTCTGTCCTGAATATGTTCATGAACTTTAAGGTATAATGACTGGTCATGTATTAGCTCACAGTGTTACCCGTCTAAGAAATCTTTGCATTTTATATGCAAGCCGAAAGAATTCTCTAAAATATAATTTCAGATCTAAGATATTGAATGAGGGAAGAAATTTTGTGCTTTGAGTTTTTAGGAGATGATACACACTGAAGTTTTGAGCTGCACCATTGACTAACTGTGTCCTTGGGCAAGTCTCTTAAACTGTCTGAGTCATGCCTTCCCCACTTCCATGTGAAAACTTTCACAGGCTTGTTAATGAGGATCAGGCAATGTGAAATATATGCTTTGGGAAACAATTTAAAAATTGAGCACTACCAAGGGAATGCTGGAAGACTAATGAATCATTTCTAATTTTTTTTCTTGGAGTGGGTTTTGCAAATGTTGAAGAGAGAAAGACCAGCTCTTCTGGGAAAAACAAGGAGGAAAAGCTTTAGAAAGAAGAGAGAAAAGACATATTTGAAAACTGTTGTGAGGAAATGGTGTTTAGATCTTCTTTTAAAAGCGGGTATTTCGGATGTGTTGCTACGTGACTGGTTCCTCCCTTGTCTCAGTATGAAACCTTCAATACGGTCCATGTCATCAATGCTTTTGCACTTAGAGTTGAGGGTAGGGAGGGGACGATTCAATAGAAGACACTAGGTGAGAGCACAGCTAGCCAAGGAGGCTCAGTTACATTTCAGTTACATATAAAGCAAAAGTCAACTTGTACATCATAAACCATTATGAGCCAGGGCCCCGACATCACATTCAGATTTAGCCGTTTGACCTTGAGTGAAGTTACTTACGTTTATTGAATGTCAGTGTTTTATCTGTTAGAAATGTAGTGACTCTCTCATTAAATTATTTGAGGATTGAGATGTTGAATATATGGTGTTTATACAGTGTTGGACATTATACAGTGGAAACAGTAACAGTTATTTACCTAAATTGCCGTCATCATTATCGTCATCATTTTCCTAAGAAGACAGCTGCTAAATTCTGCTTTGATCATCCCATTCTGGCCAATCTTTTCCTATTCGTTTTTGACTCTAGTTAACAGAAATCCTAATTCTAGAGCACCCCACCCAAAAAGAGCAGAATATATATTCTTTTCAAGGGTACAAGAAATATTTATCAAGATAAAACATATTCTGGACCATAAAATAAGTCTCACTAAATATAAAGAGATTCAAGTGTATTAATCAAGCATGATGGACTTATATTAATAACAGAAAGAGCTCTGAAAAATCTCCCAAATATTCAGAAAAAAATTAACATACTTATGAATAACCCATGAGTAAAGAAGAAAGCAAAAGAGAATGTAGATTTTGAACTGAATGAACACAAAACTACAATATCTCTAAATTTTAGATCCTATTAATCAGGTATTTAAAGTGAAAGTGATAACACTAATCATATGTATTAGATTTTTTTTTAAAGTCTCAAATCAATGCCCTCAGCTTCTAGTTTAAGAAATTTAAATAAGAAGAGCAATTTAAACCTAAATTATTAAGTAAAAGAAAGAAAATAGTAAACATTGTAGAAAAGATCAGTGTAGTAGAAAATAGAAAAATTGAGAAAATCAATGAAACCAAAGCTGCCTTTTGCTTAAGTAAATAAATTTGATAAGCCTCAGGCCAGTATAATCAGGAGAAAAGAGACACTAATTAATATCAGGAATGAGAGAGGTGACATCACTGCAGTCTACAGATATTAAAGGAATCATTTTAAAAAATGAACACTTTATGTCAACACATTTGACCGCTGATATGGTTTCGCTTTGTTACCTCACCCAAATCTTATCCTGAATTCCCACATGTTGTGGGAGGGACCTGGTGGGAGATAGTTGAATCATGGGGGTGGGTCTTTTCTGTACTGTTCTCGTGATAGTGAATAAGTCTCACGAGATCTGATGTTTGAAAAACAGGAGTTTCCCTGCACAAACACTCTCTCTCTTTGCCTGCTGCCATCCATGTAAGGTGTGACTGGCTTCTCCTTGCCTTCCACCATGATTGTGAGTCTTGCCCAGCCATGTGGAACACTAAGTCCATTAAATTTCTTTCTTTTCTAAATTGCCAAGTCTTGGGTATGTCTTTATCAGCAATGTGAAAATGGACTAATACAGTAAATTGGTACCAGTAAATGGGGCACTGCCTGAAAAAATACCCAAAAATGTGGAAGCAATGTTGTAACAGGGTAACAGGCAGAGGTTGGAACAGTTTGGAGGGCTCAAAAAAAAAAAAGGAAAATATGGGAAAGTTTGGAATTTTCTATAGACTTGTTGAATGGCTTTGATAAAAGTGCTGATAGTGATATGGACAATGAAGTCCAGGCTGAGGTGGTCTCAGATGAAAATAAGGATTTGTTTGGAACTGGAGCAAAGGTGACTCTTGTTATGTTTTAGCAAAAAGGCTAGTAGCACTTTGCCCCTGGCCTAGAGATTTGTGGAACTTTGAACTTGAGAGAGATGATTTAGAGCATCTGGCAGAAGAAATTTCTAAGCAGCAAAGCATTCAAGAGGTGACTTGGGTGCTGTTAAAGGCATTTGGTTTTATAAGGAAAGCAGAGAATAAAAGTTCAGAAAATTTACAGCCTATGTGATAGAAAAGAAAAACCCATTTTCTCAGCAGAAATTCAGCCAGCTGCAGAAATTTGCATAAATAACAGGGAGTTCAACATGAATACCCAGGACGGGGGGGACATATCTCCGGACCGTGTCAGAGGTCTTCACGGCAGCCCCTCATGCCATGTAATCCCCAAGCCTTGTGGCTTCCATGTGGTGTTGAGACTGTGAGTACATAGAAGTCAAGAATTTGGGTTTGGGAACCTCCACCTAGATTTCAGAGGATGTATGGAAATATCTGGATGTCCAGAAAAGTTTGCTGCAGGGGCAGGGCCCTCATGGAGAACTTCTGCTAGGGCTGTGAGGAAGGGAAATGTGGGGTCAGAATCCCCACACAGAGTCCCTACTGGGGCACTGCCTAGTGGAGCTGTGAGAAGAGGGCCACTGTCCTCCAGATCCCAGAATGGTAGATCCACCGACAGCTTGCACTGTGTGCCTGAAAAAGCCACAGACCCTAAACACCAGCCCATGAAAGCAGCTGGGAAGGAGGTGATACCCTGTAAAGCCACAGAGGCAGAGCTGCCCACAGCCATGAGAACCTACCTCTTTTTTCAGTGTGACCCAGATGTGAGACATGGAGTCAAAGGAGATCATTTTGAAGCTTTAAGATTTGACTTCCCAGCTAAATTTTGGACTTGTATGGGCCCTGTAGCCCCTTTGTTTTGGCCAATTTTTTCCCCATTTGGAACAGCTGTATTTACCTAATACCTGTATCCCTATTGTATCTAGGAAGTAATTAGCTTGCTTTAGACTTTACAGGCTCATAGACAGAGGGGACTTGCCTTGACTCACATGAGAATTTGGACTGTAGACTTTGGGTGAATGCTGAAATTAGTTAAGAATTTGGGGGACTGTTGGGAAGACAAGATTGGCTTTGAAATCTGAGAACATGAGATTTGGGAGGGGCCAGATGCAGAATGACATGGTTTGGCTCTAAGTTCCCACCCAAATCTCATCTTGTATTCACATGTGTTGTTGGAGGGACTGGGTGGGAGATAATTGAATCACAGGGGTGGGTCTTTCCTATGCTGTTCTCATTGATAGTGAATAAGTCTCACAAGACCTGATGGTTTTAAAAATGAGAGTTTCCCTGCACAAGCTCTCTCTCTCTTTGCCTCCTGTCATCCATGTAAGATGTGACTTGCTCCTCCTTGCCTTCTGCCATGATTGTGAGGCTTCCCCAGCCACATGAAACTCTTCCATTAAACTACTTTCTTTTGCAAATTGACCAGTCTTGGGTATGTCTTTATCAGCAGGATGAAAATGGACCAATACAACCACTTGATGAAATAGTCAAATTCCTTGAAAGATACAAACTAATAAACCTCACTCATGAAGAAATAGTATGCATATCTCAGTGTATGTTAAAGGAATTACATTTTTAGTTAAAACAAAAACAAAAACTTCACCCAGTGAAACCTCTTAAGCCTACCTGACTTCACAGGCAAATTCTACCAAACTTTTAAGAAAGAAATAGTGCTGATTTCACACAGCCTCTTTTAGAATATCGGAAAGGAGTTAATACTTCCAAACACATTCTGTGAGGGTGGCATTGCCCTAATATAGAAATTTGACAAAGAGGAGTGAAGCAAGATGGCTGAATAGAACCCTCTACTAATTATCCTCCTAACATCTGCCCCCTAACCCCGAGAGGACACCGAATTTAGTAACTATCTACACACACACACACACACACACACACACACACACACAAAACCTTCAAAAGCACCAAAAATCAGATGAGTAATCATAGTATTTGGTTTTAACTTCATATCCCTGAAAGAGGCACTGAAGAGGGTAAAAAAGATAGTCTCGAACTGCTGATACTACTGCTCCCCAGTCCTCCAGCAGCAGCTGCATGGGGCAGAGATGGAGTCTGAGTGCTTGGAGGAAGGACAGCACAGAGATTTGGGGACTTTGCATTGAACTCAGTGCTGCCCTGTCACAGCAGAAAGCAAAGCTGTGATGGACCCACTCAATGCCTGCCCCTGGAAGAAGCATTTAGACCAGCCCTAGCCAGAGGAGAATTACTCGTCCTAGCATTCAGAACTTGAATTTTGACAAGCCTCACCCTGTGGGCTAAAGGTCTCTGGGTTCCTTAACAAATTCGAAAGGCAGTCTAGGCACAAAGACTGGAACTCTCGGTCAAGTCCTTGTGCTGTGCTGAGCTGGGAGCCAGTAAACTTTGGGGGCATGTGACCTAGTAAGACACCAGCCAAGATGGCTAAGGGAGTGTTGTGGCACCCCTCCCCCAAATCCAGGCAGCACAGCTTGCAGCAACAAAAGTGACTCCTTCCTTATACTTGAGAGGAGAGGGAAGAGTAAAGAAAGCTGTCTTGAATGTTGGATACCAGCTCAGCCACAGCAGGGTAGGGTACTGGGCAGAGCTATGAAGCCTGCATTATAGGCTTTAGTTCCTGGATGGCATTTCTAGACACACCTGAGCCATAAAGCAATCTGCTGCCTTAAAGAGAAGCATCCAGTTCTGGCAGGATTCATCACCTGCTGACTAAAGGTCCCTTAGTCCCTGAATAACCAGCAACAACACCCAGATAGTACTTGCTATGGGCCTTAGGTGAGACTCCAAGACATGCTGACTTCAGATAAGACCCAACACATTCCCAGCTACGGTGGCTATGTTGAGAGACCTTTAATGCTTGAGGAAAGCAGACGCAAAAGTAAAGGGGACTTTGTTCTGCACCTTAGGTACCAGCTCAGCCACAGTGGAGTCAAGCATCAAGCAGGCCTTTGGGGCCCCAGTTCCAGGCCTTGGCTCTTGGATGTAATTTCAAGACCTGCCCTGGGCCAGAGGGGAGCCCCCTGCCCTGAAGGGTGAGTTCTAGACCTGACAGCATTAACCACAAGCTGGTAGAAGAGCCTTTGAGCCTTATGTGGACATGGGAGGTAGCGTGACAACAGTGCCCCTGGGCCTGTGGTTGTGGGCCATGGACTCCAGTTCCTGGTTTCTGGATGGGATCTTTGGCCCAGCCTGGGGGAACTCACTGTCCTGAAATGAAGGACGCAGCCTGGCTGGCTTCACCACCTGCTGATTGTAGAGGCCTAGGCCTTAAGTGAAAATAGGTAGGAGTCAGGTCGTGGTTATAGCAAACTTTGGGTGAGACCCAGTTTTGTGCTGGCTTCAAGTCTGACCCAGTGCAGTCCTCGTGCTGGTAGTCACAGGGGTGCTTGTGTCATGACACACTCAGCTCCACATAGTTCAGCGCGCACACACAAACACAGAGAGAGAGGGAGAGAGACAGAGAGAGAGAGAGAGAGACTCCATTATTTGTTTGAGAGAAAGTAAAATAAGATACCTGCCTGGTAATCCAGAAAATTCATCCAGATGTTGCCCAGACCATCAGGAAAATTTCTCGACTAGTCTGCAAGAACTACAGTTCTACTGGGCTTGGGTGCCTCCTAATGCAGATATGGCTTAGATCACAATACTCAAGTCCTTTCAAATACCTGGAAAGTCTTCCCAAGAAGGATGGGTACCAACAAGCCCAGACTGCAAAGGTGACCATAAATATCTGACTTTTCAATGTCCAGACACCAATTAACATCCACAAGCATCAAGACTATCCAAGAAAACATGACCTCACCAAACAAACTAAATAAGACATCAGGGACCAAATCCCGGAGAAAGAGAGATACGTGACTTCTTAGAGAATTCAAAGTAGTTCTTTTGAAGAAGCTAAAAGAAATTCAAGATAAGACAGAGAAAGAATTCACACTTCTATCAAAATTTAACAAAAAGATTGAAGTAATTCAAAAGAATCTAGCAGAAATTCTAGAGTTGAGAAATGCAACTGATATACAGAAGGATGCATCAGAATCTCTCACCAGCAGAATTTATCAAGCAGAAGAAAGAATTAGTGAACTTGAAGGCAGGATATTTGAAAATGGTCAGAGAAGACAAAAGAAAAAAGATAATGACACATACCTATAGATCTAGAAAATAGCCTCAAGGGGCAAATCTAAGAGTTACTGGTCTGGTAAAAGGAGGTAGAGAAAGAGAGAGGGGTACAAACTTTATTCAAAGGGATGATAACGGAGAACTTCCCTAACTTAGAGAAAGAAGTACAAGAAGGTTATAGAGCACCAGGAGATTTAAACCAAAGAAGACTACCTCAAGGCATTTAATAATCAGAGATCAAGGATAAAGAATTGATCCTAAAAGCAGCAAGAGAAAAGAAAAAAAGTAAGATACAATGGAGCCCAAATATATCTGGCAGCAGACTTTTCAGTGAAAATCTTACAGGCCAGGAAAGAGTGGCATGACATGTAAACTGCTGAAGGAAAAACAATTTACCTTAGAATAGTATATCCAGTAAAAATATCCTTCAAACGTGAAGGACAGATAAAGACTTTCCTAGACAAACAAAAGCTGAGGGATTTTGTCAACAACAGACCTGTTCTACAAGAAATGCTAAAGGGAGTTTTTCAATCAGAAAGAAAAAGACATTAATGATCAATAAGAGATCATCTGAAGATAACAAAACTCCTGCTGATAGTAAGTACGCAGACAGACACGCAGTATTATGACACTTTAATTGTGGTGTGTAAACTGTTATTTCAAGCAGACAGACTAAAAGATGCACCAATCAAAAATAATGAGTAAAACAACTTTTCAAGACAGACGTGGACAGTGCAATATAACACAGAGAAACAATAAAATGTTAAGAAATGAGGGGACAAAGTTAGAGTTTTTATTAGCTTCCTTTTCACTTGTTTGTTGTTTGTATATGTGATCAGTGTGAAGTTGTCATCAGTTTAAAATAATGGGTTATACAATAGTATTTGCAAGCTTCATGATAACCTTAAAAAGCATACAATGGACACACAAAGCATAAAAAGCAAGAAATTAAGACATACCACCTTCACAAAAAGGAAGATGGGAAGGCAGGAAAGAAGGAAGAGAAGACCACAAGAAAAACCAGAAAACAAGGAACAAAACGGCAGGAGTGATGAACATAAATGGACTAAGCACTCCAGTGAAAAGACATAGAATGGCTGAATGAATGAAAACCACCTAATGGTCTTTTGCCTACAAAAAAGACACTTCACCTATAAAGACTGAAAATAAAGGGATAGAAAAAGATATTTCATGCCAATGGAAACCAGTATAGAGCAGGAGTAGCTATTCTTATATCACACAGAAGAGTAGCCACTATGAGCAACTATATGCCAACAAATTGGAAAATCTAGAAGAAATGGATAAATTCCTGGACATATGCAACCTACCAATATTGAACCATGAGGAAATCCAAACCCTGGACAGAACAATAACAAGTAATGAGATTGAAGCCTTAATAAAATGTCTCCCAGGTTGGATGTGGTGACTCACTCCTGTAATCCCAGCACTTTGGGAGGCCAAGGTGGGTGGATCACTTGAGGTCAGGAGTTCCAGACCAGCCTGGCCAACATGGTGAAACCCTGTCTCTACTAAATATACAAAACCAGCCAAGGTGGCTGATGCCTGTAGTCCCAGCTGGAGGCTGAGGTTGCAGTGAGCCAAGATCATGCCACTGCACTCCAGCCTGCGCAACAGAGTGAGACTTGGTCTAAAAAAAAAAAGTCTCCCAGCAAAGAGAAGCCGAGGACCCAATGGCTTCACTGCTGAATTTTACCAAACATTTAAAGAACTAATACTAATCCAACTCAAATTATTCTGAAAAATATAGGTAGAGGGAGTACTTCCAAACTCATTCTATGAGGCCAGTGTTACCCTGATATGAAAACCAGGCAAAGACACATATATGAAAACCAAAGACACATCAAAAAAAGAAAACTACAGGTGAATTTCCCTGATGAACATTGATGCAAAAAGTTTCAACAAAATACTGGCTAACAGAATTCAACAACACATTAAAAAGATCATTCATCATGACAAAGTGAGATTTATCCCAGGGATGCAAGGATGGCTCAATACACATAAATCAATAATGTGTTATGTCATGTCGACAGAATGAAGGACAAAAACCATATGATCATTTCAATTGATGCTAAAAAGCATTTGATTAAATTCAACATCCTTTCATGATAAAAGCTCTCAAAAAACTGGGTGTAGAAGGAATATACTGCAACATAATAAGAGCCATATATGACACATCCACAGCTATTTTCACACTGAATGGAAAAAAACTGAAAACTTTCCTGTAAGATTGGGAAAATGACAAGGATGTCCACTTTACCACTGTTATTCAACATAGTACTGGAAATCCTGGCTAGAGCATCAGACAAGAGAAAGAAATAAAGGGCATCTTAATTGGAATGGAAGAAGTCAAAGTATCCTGATTTGTAAATGGTATGATTCTATATTTGGAAAAATCTAAAGACACCACTAATACACTATTAGAACCCTAAACAAATTCAGTAAAGTTGCAGTATACAAAATTAACATAGGAAAGTCAGTAGCATTTCTATACGCCAACAGCAAACAATCTGTAAAAGAAATCCAGAATGTAATCCAATTTACAGTAGCTAAAAATAAGATTAAATATTTAGGAATTAACTAAAGAAATGAAAGATCTCTACAATGAAAGCTATAAGGTACTGATGAAATATATTGCAGAGGACACCAAAAAAATGGAAAGATATTTCATATTCATGGATTAAAATAATCAATATTGTTAAAATGTCCATCTCACCTAAAGCAATCTGCAGATTCAATGCAATCCATATCAAAACACCAATCTTCACAGAAATAGAAAAAACAATCCTAAAATATATATGGAACTGTAAAAGACTCAAAGTAGCCAAACCTATCTTGAGCAAATAGAACAATATTGGAGGATTCACATTACCTGTCTTCAAATTATACAACAGAGTTATAGTAACCAAAATAGCATGGCACTGCCATAAAAACAGACACATGAACAAGTGGATCAGAATAGAGAACATGGAAACAAGTCCATACATCTAAAATGAACTTTTCAGCAAAGGTGCCAAGCATATACATTGGGAATAGAACAATCTCTTCAATAAATGGTGCTGGGAAAACTGGATGTCCATATGCAGAAGATTGAAACCGGACCCCTATCTCTTGCTATATGCCAAAATCAAAATTGATTAAAGACTTAAATCTAAGACTTCAAACCATGAAACTACCCACCAAAGCATAGCCAACCAAAGCAAAAATTGACAAATTGGCTCACATCAAGTTAAAAAGCTTGTGTACAGCAAAGGAAGCAGCCAGCCAAGTGAAGAGGCAATGCACAGAGTGAGAGAAAATATTTGCAAACTACCCATCTGACAAGAGATTAATAACCAGAAGAATATATAAGGAGCTAAAACGATAGGAAAAAATAATAATCTGATTGAGAAATGGACAAGAGATCTGAATAGACATTTCTCAAAAGAAGACATACAAATGGCTAACGTGTATGAAAAGGTGTTCAACATTGTTGATCATCAAAGAAATGCAAATCAAAATTGCAATGAGATATTAACCCACTTTAGTGAAAATGGCTTTTATCCAAAACACAGGCAATAACAAATGCTGGTGAGGATGTGGAGGAAAGGTAACCCACAGACACTGTTGGTGAGAATGTAAATTAATACAACCACTCTGAAGAACCGTCTGGCGGGTCCTCAAAACTAAACATAGAGCTACCATATGCTCCAGCAATCCCACTGCTAGGTATATACCCAGAAGAAGGGAAATCAGTATATCAAGGAGATACCTGCACTCCCATGTTTACTGCAGCACTATTCACAATAACCAAGGTTTGGAAGCAACCTAAGTGCCCATGAACAGATGAATGGATACTGAAGATGTGGCATATGTACACAATGGAGTACCATTCATCCACAGAAAAGAGTGAGATTCTGCCTGCACGATCTGTACCTGTACTGCAGAACTTAAAGTATAATAAAAAGAATGCCGTTCTGTCATTTACAACAACGTGGATGTAATTGGAGGTCATTATGTTAAGCGAAATCAGCTAGGCACAGAAACACAAACTTCACATGTTCTCACTTATTCTGGGGATCTAGAAATTAAAATAATTGATCTTATGAAGATAGCAAGTAGAGCAATGGCTACCCGAGGCTGGGAAGGCTTGTTGGTGATAGATGAGAGGGAAGTGGGGGTGGCTATGGATACGAAAAGTAGTCAGAAAGAATAAATAAGACATAATATTTGATAGCACAACAGGGTGACTACAGTCAATAATTACAGAATTATACATTTAAAAATAACTAAAACTATAATTAAATTGTAGCACAAAGAATAAATGCTTGAGGTGATAAATACTGCATTACCTGATTATTATGCAATGGATGCCACATCAAAATATCTCCTGTATCCCATAGATACATCTACTATGTACCCACAAAAATTAAAATTTTTTTTAAAAACTTGACATCGACATCACACACACAAAAATCTACAGACCACTATTGCGTGTGAACATAGACACAAATATTCCAAACAAAATTTTAGCAAGCTGAATACAACAACATATAAAAGAATCATAAATTATGACCAAGCAGTGTTTATCCCAAGTATATACATTTTATCATTCAAATATCAATGTATTTCATTATATTAATGAACTAAAAAAGAAGAAACATATGATCATCTCAATATTGCAGAAGATATATTTGAAAAAATTTAACATCCATTCCTGATAAAAATTCTCAGTAATCTAGAAATAGAAAAGAACCTTTTGAATTATAAAAAGCATCTGCAAAAAATTCACAGCTAATATCAGATTAACTTAATTGTGAAAATTGGAATGCTTTCTAAGATCAGGCACAAGACAAGAATGTCTGCTCTCACCACTTCTTTTTTTTTTTTTTTTTTTTTTTTTGAGATGGAGTTTCGCTCTTGTTACCCAGACTGGAGTGCAGTGGCGCAATCTCGACTCACCGCAACCTCCGCCTCCTGGGTTCAGGCAATTCTCCTGCCTCAGCCTCCTGAGTAGCTGGGATTACAGGCACGCGCCACCATGCCCAGCTAATTTTTGTATTTTTAGTAGAGACGGGGTTTCACCATATTGACCAGGATGGTCTCGATCTCTTGACCTCGTGATCCACCCGCCTCGCCCTCCCAAAGTGCTGGGATCTCACCACTTCTAGTCAATATTGTACTGGAAATTCTAGACCATTCAATAAAGAAAAAATAAATAAAAAGCATCCAATTGGAAAGAAAAAGGTAAAACTGTATTTATTTAAAGATGACATGATTGTCTATCCAGAAAATCTGCATGAAATGTATGAAAAAACTACTAGAGGTAATTAGTGAGGTTAACACGGTTGCAGATATAAGCTCAATACGCAAATATCAATTGTATTTCTGTGTTCCTCCAGTAAAAATTTGGTCATTGAAATTAGAAAAATACCATTTACAATAGCATTAAAATACAAGTAATGCTAAGAGAGGAATTTGACAGGACGTTTACAAGGCCTGTACATGGAAAACTACAAAAAAATGCGGAGAGAAATTAAAGCAGACGCAGATGAAGGAGAGAAACACCTAGTTTATGTTTTAACACTCAATTGTTAAGATACCAGTTCTCCCCAGATTGATCTACAGATTCAATTCAATTCCTGTCAAAATTTATTCCAGCATTTTTGGTAGAAATTGATGAGCTAATTCTAAAATTTTGTGGCTATACAAAAGTCAGTCAGGTGCAGTGGTTCATGACTATAATCCCAGCACTTTGGGAGGCCAAGGTAGGAGGATCACTTAAGCTCAGGAGTTCTAGTCCAACTGTGGCAACATAGTGAGACCCCACTGCTACTGAAAAAAAATAGCTGGGTATGGTGGTGTGTGCCTGTAGTCCTAGCTTCTCAGGAGGCTGAGGTGGGAGAATCACTTGTGCCTGGGAGGTCAAGCATGCAGTGAGCTATGATCATGCCACTGCACTCCAGCCTTGGTGACAGAGCTGAGATCAATTCTCCAAAAAAAAAAAAAAAAAAAAAGGGAGAGCGAGAGAGAGAGAGAGAGAGAGAATAGGTAGGCAAGCATTATCTGCTCTTAAGTCTTATTATAAAGCTTTAGTTTTCAAGACAGTAGGTTGTTGGCATTTAGACAGACAAATAGAGGAATGGGACTTAATAGACACTCCAGAAAAAAACCCCACATGTATATGAACAATTGATTTTTGATGAAGGTACAAAAGTAATTAAGCGGGGAAAGGACAGTGTTTTCAGGAAATGATACTAGCCCAGTTGGGTGTCTGCATGTTAAAAAAAAAAAAATAGAAAAGAAGAACTTGGATTCATACCATGCAGTGTATGCAAAAATCAATTCAGGATGGTTTAGAGGTTTAAATGTAAAACTCAGAATATGTCATGAATTTGGCAAAGGATTTTTAGCTATGACACCAAAAGTATAATCTATAACAAAAAAGTAGGACAAATCAGACTTTACCTGAATTAAGAACTCTGCACCTCAAAAGACACCTCTGAAGGAATAAAAAACAAGCCATGATAGGGAGGAAATATTTGCAAAGTATATATCTAATAAAAAAAACCAACCTTATGTTCAGAGTATGTGAAGGACTCACAAAACTCTATTATAAAGAAATAAACAACCTCCTCCTTCAAAAGTGGACAAAAGACTTTTGAACAGACGACTCACTAAAAAATAAAAATAAGCAAATGGCAAATAAGACATGAAAATGTATTTATCATCATTTACCATTAGGAAAACGCAAATTAACCCCAAATCTGGCACCCCATACCTATAAGAATGTCAAAAATTAAAATGTCTGACACGTAAATGTTGGCGAGGACGGAGAACTTGAACTTCCATGTACTATAGGTGTGAATGTAAAATTGCACAGCCACTTTGGCAATGATTTTGGCAGTTTCTTACAAATTTAAACGTGCATCTGATTAGGTAGTCCACTCTCCCTGGAATATTGGATATTTATTCAGGAGATATAAAATCCAGCCAGCCAGCCAAAGACATATACAAATGTTCATGGCAGCCTTATTTGTAAGAGCCCAAATGTCCATAAGTGAATCTAATTATAACCATGCCGAGTGAAAGAATCTGGTCAATAATAGAGCAATATTGCATGATTCCATTTATGTGAAATTCTAGAAAACGCAATGTAATGCATTGTACTAGAAAGCAGATCAGTGGTTGTGAGGTATCGTGTGGTAGGCACGGAGAGGGAAGAGGGTGAGATTGAAAAGGGGCACAAGAATTCTCTTGGAAGTGAGGGACATATTTATTGTGATTGTAGTGAGTATTGGGTGAACACATAAGCCAAAACAAATGTTAAAGCTCACCAAATTATGTACAGTGGTTCCTGGCATAAAATTGTTTCATAACTGGTGCCGCTATGTGGAGCTTGCACACTCTGTCCATGTCTGCGTGGGTTTTCTCTGGGTCCTCGGGTTTCCTCCCATATCTCAAAGATATACACATGAGTTGAACTGGAGTGGTCCTAGGTAAGTTCCCAGGACCGCCAGCCACCTACGTGTTCAACATGCTGCTGCACACTCGCACGCCCCAGGCTCTCAGACTCCCTGACGCGGTAATCTAACTTTCAGCACCCTCCTCTGGCATATCCTCCTGTTCAGAGTCCCTTCTCTGGTTTACTGACTTACGTTTCTCACTCAGCTCTTGACTCCATCAATTCTTACATCGTTTGAAGCTTAAGTAAAAAAATATTCCCTTCACCTGGACGAGTTCAGCTAGATACTCAGCACCTCCATGAAGAAAGCAGAATCTAGACAAAACAAGGAAGGCACATTTAACAGCTTAGAGACATACAACTTAGGTCTTAAATAAGCTTTTTTCTAATGAATAGATCCTTTACACTGTTTTATAAGTACAAGCTGCTTATTACCCCAAGGTTATGAAGCCAAAAATTTAGAGGTTAAGATGCCTTAGACAAACTGAAGAATGACCTGCAAATATCACTTGGGTGTTTAAGGGGTAGCACCTCTTGGTGATGTAAGAGGAATTGTGAAGGAGAACTTCATGCTCTGACCAAATGGACCTCCACTGGAGCAGGACACTTGTCCAGTTGGATTATGTGTCTGGTTCAAAAAGTGATTAAAGAAATAAGATTTGGGATGAAAACATGGAACACTGAGTTTTTTATGTCAAATGAATCATATTAAAATTATTTTTATTAGCATCCCTTAGAAAAACCACGGCATGCCTTCAAATAGAAATTGCATACATACAAGCCTTTAAAAAATCTCCTAGCATAATACTTTATAGAGGAGAGACTAAAAATGTGGGTGAATAGGTGAAATGACTGCACTGAGTTGACTTCCAAGATTTGAGAGATGTATTTTAATAGTGGTCCCATTTGAAATAATGAAATTAATGTTGAGTCCTTAAAAAATCAAACATGGCATGACTGCAAACTATGACACTTATTTTGAGCAGTGATCTAGATGTCTTCTAGTCTCATGGATTTCACTGACTTCCCCAAGGAGAAAGTATTTCTTAAAAATGATAATATACAATCATTGTACCAAAATTCTATCAGAGCCTGCTGCTGCAAAGAAAAGTAAAGAAAACAGGTTCCCAGATTCCCACTTTATAGCTTTTGACACGTGTTTTTTGACACAACATCTGTGTGTGGGGTTTGTTTGTTTTACCTCACTTTGCTCCAGAAACAAAACAACTTATAAAATCACATAAATTAAGACTCCAAGTAAAATAAGAAACAAGGGTGGGGACAAAAAATAATACCAAGAATTATGTCAAAAAATGCGCATCAGAAACACCTATGCACTTAATATGGGTGGGGGATGCATTTGGCTCTGAGTTCCTACCAGTCAACGCAGAAAGAGAAACCTGGTTACAGTGTCAAAAAATAAATACAGTTGCTTAGGAAAAATAGCCCCAACTTTTCATACTTGACACAGCAGTCAGAGGTTCTCTCCAGGGTTGTTATTTTTTAAGAGGTACTAGATGGTTTAGTAAGCAATGTCTGGCAACACTCTTACTGTGTACTATATGGGGTTTCGTGGCTGATTCTTCTTGTAATAGGTGTTATACCAAGTGCACTATACTAAAGCATTATTTAATAAAGTATTTTAACGTGGGCCGGTACTATTTTCAGGAACTGTGAAGGATCTGAGATTTTTGCCCTGTGTGCAAGCTAACATGCAGTTCATAGAGGCTGGCAGGAGACCCCAAAACACCTGGGTCAAAGACAAAGGAAAAGACGGTTTATTACAGCAATCGCAGTCGCCTGGATATCAGCATTTGCACTAGTTCAAGGAGCCCCTGTTCTCACCGGACAACACAAGGAGGTACAGGTGATACCTACACGTGCCGTGGGTTATTTTACAGAAGAGGAATGACAAGCTTAGGGAACTGAAACCTTTTATCAAGGGAAGTGATCATGTATTCCCATTGCCCCAGAGGGAGATATTAGCTTTATTACATGGGACAGAACACAAATTTCTATCTTCCAAGGATATTTTATATGCAAATATTCTTTACAAGATGGTCTGGAACACAGGGAACTAGTGCCTCCACTCATAAGATGAGCAGAAACATGAGTGACCTTTGAAAAACTGTCTCCCAACAACTGTACATTGTAGGTCATACTCAAGTGTTCTCTGGTATGATCTAAACTAACGCTTTGTTTGCAGGAATTGATGAATTCTGTTTCATTTGACACTTACTCATCATCTACTTATCGCAGTGTTATAGTCTAGGCGCTAAAGAGAGCAGTAAAAAGAGGTTCCTCTCTGCAGCGTTCCTCCCCACTAGTCTGAGAAGAGCCCTAATGCTTTCGACGTCTTCACTGAATGCTCCAGCGTCCTACTAGCTAAGATAATGCAACCATTTTTTTTCTGATACAGTAATTAGAGATCGTGCTTCGTTTAGTTAGCCTCCAGTCAGTTATTTTCAGCAGAACAGAAAATAACGATTGCTAAGGTGGATTTGACTTTGCCTGCTGGCCAAGCAGAGGCCAATTCCTGAATTTCATCACCTCACTCTTGCACCAGCCCCTCATAAATGTTTGGAAGAACCAGCCTTCTTTTCAATGTTTCTGCTGGGTTTGTTCCCCTCAGAAAACCTGTCATTTCCTACTAACACAGTGGCCTCACTGGCTTAATGTGATGGCAATGGCGTATAGGAACAGAACGAGCGGTGCCAGCTGGATGAATGTCCTAACCTGGGTTGGAGGGAGCTGCCTATTCAAGTAAAAAATCAAAGATGAAAAAGACCTGTTAAATAACCCCGTCCCCCCTCTAGTCACTGCCAAGGCATTCCTACGGCGAGAGCTCAGACCCGGCCAGCTCTAAATGACTTTAACAAGGTGCCTTCGCACGCTTTATTTGGAAGATGGGGCTGTCTCTTTGATGTTTCTTTTTCTTTTCTTTTCTTTTGTAAGTTTTCTAACTAGAATTTCATTTGACCGGTGTTGTTTAATTTTTCTCTTACTGTTTTTGATTCAGCTACAGCACCCCAATGAGGTAAGCTCTTTTTAAAGCGTCAGTATAAATATACCAACAGTGTTTAAAGTATTTGATTAACCCAACCACTCCACCCTCATGGCTATATATTTTGGGCAATGTGATGTAGGGAGAAAGGACACACATGTGGACTTCAGAGGTAAATACACCCAGTTTAGCATTATAGTTCTACTGAATTGGGGGCTTATCATTGTCATTATTCTTGATTTCAGGGACTGCCATTTAGTAAATGCTTCCTGTGTGTCAGGCATTATGGCAACCACTTTCAAAACACTGCTGCAAATTTATGAAATAGGTACTGTCATCGTTATTTTAGAATTTAAAATTTAGTAATTAGAAGTGGAAGCACTAGAGTTAAATGGATAGCTTAAAATGCCAGCACTGTGACCCTGGGCTTTCTCTTGACCTCTCTGTGCTCAGTTTCTTTATCTGTAACATGGGGATGATGGCAATGCCTGCCTCATAAACTGTTTTGAGGAATAAATGTCTTAACATGTGTAAACTGATTCAGTCGGAGTAAGCAGTTAAATGTCATCAATACTGATAATATAGAGATGAAGTTTGCTCAAGGGCATTTCATTTGTAAGTGGCATCCATCGTTAACCAGTAGAATATACCAGCATTGTCAGGATACTTAACCTTCGTGCCTCAGTTTTTCTTAATGGTAAAATGGGGTTAATACCATATCTTTTGCAGAGGCACTATGAAGATTAAAATACAACAAAGTAGGTAAAAACTCTATTACAGAACTCAGTCCATAGTTGAGGCTCAAATAGCAATAATGCTGTATGTCTCTGCATCTACATCTGTAGAATATATGTGTATACACGTATGTATTATACATAATGTATAGCTTTGTAGCCAAAGACTTATTAATCTTAAATGTTTTGGGTTAACACAGGAACTACAGAATGGCTCAAAGTATATTTTTATGAATTTACTCCCATTTAAAAGACTTGGGTTGGTTTACTAGATAATTAAAAGCAGTTTCCTTCTTAATAAGATTTTATTTTATATTTTTAACAGTTTAATAATTTTTAATATGTCATTTCTGGATTCTGTAAAATAGTTCATCAAATATTTCAAAACTGCCTAAATGCTTCTTTCATAAATACAGATCTGCCAGAATTTCGATTTTTATATCACAGAGGGAAAAGACACAGTTATAATATAGCAGAAAGAAAGAAATGTGATGATATGTTTTTGCTGTTGTGCTTTTTTTTTTTTTTTTTTTTTTTTTTGGCGTGTGTGGGAAAGGGTGTGACGTCATCTTGTCTCCACCCCCTGTGAGTAAGCCCATAGCACAGCTAAGTGCAGCCGCCCGCCTCTGTCACTGGGAAACAGTCCACTTAAATGCAGCTCCAGGGTTGCGAGGCACCCACCAGCATCATTCCCCGTGCGAGGTGGCAAATGCAACATGCTCTCCAGCTTGGGGTGTCTACTTCTCTGTGGAAGTATTACACTAGTCCTGGGAAATGCACAGAAATTGCCAAAAGGCAAGTAGCCCGATGTTTTATGTTTTAAAAATAATATTAAGATATAGTCATTTTTAAATGTTGATTTTAAATATGATCTGCTTTACCAAATGGGGGGAATAGAGTTATTCTGCAGACAGTCAAAGCTCAAATGTGTGAAGGGGTCGCTTCAACTTTTACTTTCCCTTCCTGTTACTTACTTTTCAATTACAGCTCTTGATTGCAAAAATGAAAACCAACTTATTACATTGAGCAGCTGTTCATCAGAGCTTGAACTGTATACTTTCAAACTATAGTACTTGTGTATTGAATCATGTTATGTGAATGGATATGATAGTCTGTTAAAAAGAGTCGTTTGGTGTTTTTATCCTCCTCCCCAGAGACTGAATCAGTACTAGCTTAAGATTCAAGAAAAGCTAATTCTGAAACCTTGAATCTTTGGTATGAACCTCAAACATACCTGTTGACTGGGAGGCTGAGGGAGTCCACACATCCAAAGTATGGTTGTGTGCTAATTTGCAGACACATCCCTCCAGTGGAGTTTGGAAGAGGGCTTGATCTGTTGGGCAGGACACTCCCCCTTTTCCTGGCTAAATTGTTCTCATTTTAGTGTTGGTATTTTGTTTACAAATGTTATCAGAAGAAAATTAAAATTTCTAAACTTAGACCCTAAAAACAACCCTTTGAGCTCATCAGAATCAAAACAAGAGGCTCCTGCCTCTCTCCTGTCTCTGAACACAAACGTTGCATGTACTTTTGTTCCTCTGCAGAGGCAGTTTTCTAAGCCAACTCTAGGTCTGTGAAGGCTTTTTATGGTTGCAGACTGCTGTAGTCAGCAGGATTATGAAAAACAGGCTGGAATTTACCGTACAGTCATGATGGAAACATCAGAGGTATTGTCGAGCTGCAGGCTTGTAAAGAACCCGGTGTGTCTAAAGTCAGAAAGGAAGGTTGTTGGTGTCAGAATATCCAAAAGATCATCCCTGGGTCCTCTCTCTGGGTAGTTCGCTCCAGCCTGATCTTGTCCCAAGTGAAAACTGTTCTTCCCTTGGTGGGTAAAGTGAAACTTGAATCCAACCTGTGAAGGCTGAAACAGTTGGCTAGTTGATATTTCACATGATGATGTGAACAGCAATAGAAAAGACTAAGTAAACCTTCTCAACTCTGATTGAACAATGAAAAAAAAATAAAAAACAAACACTCTTAGATCTTTTTCTACCAAGAGTTTTGCTCCTTGATCACAATAAAACTGTGATTTAAAGAAATCAATTATGAGCCACAGGCATTCAGAGTTAGTTGTTCTTACGAATGGAATATTTAACAGTGGCACACCATTTGAGTAGAATCTGGGGATTTTCTCAGGCTTAATACCTACAGGTGGCTTTTATTTTTTACATAGTTTGATTTAGCCATAACTTTGTTACTGCAAACTTCTGCAAAATCCCAGTGCTTTAATTATTATGTTGCAATCACTAGACACAAAGCTCTTGACACAATTTTTCTTTATTTATAATGGCAAAGAAAAAAAACATAGCTGTCAAAAATGGCCACAAAGCTTTTGTTGTTTATTACACTCTAATCTGAAGTGTTTTCATTCGGATTTCTTTTGTAAATTTAAAAAATATTTGTAGTTTTTGGTAATTTGGAGGAAAAAACCATCAAATTATAATAATTATAAAGGAAATGGCAAGTTTTGTTTTTAATGCTATGTTTTTTCTTTATTGTGAAAGCCGTTGAGGACCGTTTAGCTGAAGTCACCTTTTTCAAACTATGCTCAAGGCATAGGTGCACTGTCTGTCCTGCAATGGGTAGGGTTTGGGGTGAGGGCAGCTGATTCCTGTCAATAACTTGGGGAGTCTTTTTGGTGGGATCACAATAAGTGTTAGCAGTTTGCATATTCTCAGTTTAAAAAAAAAAAACCTGTCCAACTTTTCAAAGCCATTGTTTCTCAAACTCATTTGACTAAGAATCTCCTTTTCCATAGAAGATCTATAATATCTTAGCAGGGGTCTGTCTGTCACAGGACACATTAGGGACATGCTGAGTTTAAAAAAAAAATAAATAAATAAATAAAATTTTCACCTTTATTCTTCCTTCTACTTTAGAGTTGGTTAAATACTATTTGTGATTTAAGAAGTGGTTAGAATTTTGGAGCTAGAAAAGACGTTCATGATCACTTAGTCTAGTGATTCCCAAACCTTTGGATTTATGGACCAACACAAATACACAAATACTTTAATATCAGGGTTCTGTTATAGAAGGCATACTTGAATTTTGCTATGTGAGATGCTCAGAGGAAACAGGAGAATGCCCAGTGTTTATAAAAGTAAACCATTTTAACAGATTTATAAAATAAATAAATTTACCTTCATAAGTAAGTCTATTGTTATTTTTCTCATTTTCCACAGACTAATGAAAAATCTATCACAGGCCAATATTTGGAAACCACTGACCTAACATAACCATTTATTTTGCAAATGAAGATACCCCAATGCATGGCAGATTTAGTCACTTTCTCATGTTAATGTGGAGCCAGGACTTGATACCTCACTTCTCATTCAAAATCCATGTTCTAACCTGCTTCTTGCCAGATAGGCAGGCTCCCCTGACCTCAACCTTAGGAATGACATCCTGCAATGTACATGTGAATGCTACCTAGCCCTTGAATAAAACAGTTTCTTGTAAATTTCTTAAACATTATCTTAATTTTTAAATTTTTCCTAAGAACATACCCACATTTTTATGTACATATGATATGCATACATATATGGTTATTTATATGAAGTCAGTTGTTACATGTAGTATACCTATTTGCATACCTAGCCACATACTTTGTTATAAAAAGTAAGTTATTAGAAGATTCTTGCTTACTTTTTAAAGGCTTGGAGACTATTATTAATGGACATTTTCTCTTCCCCACTACTTAATGACTATACTTTTGGCAAATTGTTTATTTTTGTTAGCCTCAGTTTTCCCATTTGGAACATGGGACTAATGATAACTATCTCATAGTGTTTCAGGATTAAATGAGATAAGAGATGCAAAACCTTTAGTAATAAGTCTGAGACATAATGGATTTTCGATAAATCTTTATTCGGTCATAGAAAAGGGGATCGACGTTGAAAAATATGCACACCAAATACCACATGATCTTGTATTCAAAATGTAAGACAAATCTCTTGTGAGGTAGGAAGTGAGGGGTGTGATCCTGGCAGAAAGATGGGATGAAGGACTGCAGCATTGTTCTACACGGCGACAAGGGAAGGCTTCTACTGCATTCTAGCCTGACCATTGTCTGCCATATGGACAACATTACCCTGTGGAAAGCTGCACCTTTGCTTTAAGATCAGCTTTTCCATGGGGATTCATAAGACGTCATAGACCCTCCAGGTGACATCCTGTTAAGCTTGTTTTTCAGGAGGTGAATTAGACCATACAAGAGAAGAATTCTCACATTGTTTTATACCTTTAGAAGCCCCTGTGCTCCAGCTACCTCTCAGAATCTTTATTTTGGCACCGTTGAACTTTTTTCTTTTCCTGGCAAACAGGTTAAAATAAAAACCAGTGAGAACAATATGTAATGAAAGAAGCCAACAAAATCTTATAATTGGACAGCAGGGCCTTGACATACCTTTGTGTGGAAACTCCAGTATACACAAGATTGTAATTAGCCCAAAGGCAAAGGCTGTGACTTTTAGGCAAGTATGAGAAATACCACAGGGGAACATCCAAGATGCAAGTGTAATCAGATGGCCAGAGGACACAGGGATCTTGGGTGTGACTCTTGGGATATGGCAGACGGAAGAGGCAGCTGGCTCTTTTCTTTGGATTCTTACCTAACAGAGTAGAAATCTCTGACTTTGGGAACAAAACACACAGAGCAGATGATAATCATAATAGTAACTGCCATAGCTATTGATAACTATTACCATTATTATTATCATATATAACATTCTTTGAGTATATCCTATGTGTGGTAATTTAGTGCTTCATGTTTTTAGTGTGGAAAATCTAATTAAATTCTTGAAACTTCCCCCATTGTCTTTGTCTGTTTTGTGCTTCTGTGACAAAATACCTGAGACTAGGTAATTTGCAAAGAACAGAAATTATTTCTCACAGTTCTGAAAGCTGAAAAGTCCAAGATCAAGGTGCTGGCATCTGGTGAGGGCCTTCTTGCTGCATCCTCAAATTGTAGAAGGCAGAAAGGCAAGAGAAGGATAAACTTCCTCCATAAGCCTTTTTCTAAGGGTACCTAATCCCATTCACAGGGAAGTCCTTGTGGCCTAATTGCCTCTTAAAGGCTTCAGCTCCTAATACTATTGCACTGGCAACACCTGAATTTTGGAGGGAACACATTCAAACTGTGGTACCTATGAAGCAGGTAAACCTATTATACCCATTTTACAGAACATAAAATTGTGTCTCAGAGTATTAATTTACTCCCAGTCACACAGCTAGAAAGTGGCAAAAGACTATACCTTTAATTTTGATGCAATATTACTTCCCTGCTCTATGTAAAGATACATTAATTTGTTCAAGTAGCAAATTATATTGGATGTATACACAGAGCACTGAGGCTGGAGGGACAAAGCTTGGCACCTGCCTTCAGGGAGCTGACCAGTTTGTAGAGGAGATAAGATAGTGGTATGGAAGGGGATAATTACAGTTGAGTGGGGTCATCCTTCAATGGGTGAAGCACAAAGCATTTTGAGAACACGAAGGATCCAATCCAGACGAAGTATGAAGAATTAGGAGAGAATAAGAAACCCATATAGAGTTCTGGAGTATAAACACAAGTTGGGACAAGGAGAAGGATGGCTGAGAGGTGAGGGGCCTTCTCAACAAAGGTAGCTGCTGGGCCAGAGCCCAGGCAACCCCAGGGGACAAAGCGCAGTGAGTGCTAAAGTACTGAGAGGGAAGCCTAGACAGAAATCCACACGAGCTGCAACGGCGCTTTTCTTGTCTCTATCTGGCCTGACTCCTCATGATTGATTACAAAGAGGAAATAAAATGTTGTCTTTGGAGAGGAAGATTTTACATCTTGCTCTGTCAACTTTCCAGCTGCTCACCTGGAGCCTGGCTCTCACTCTCCATGGAGTCCTTCCAACCTCACTTTGACAAAACAGGAATGTGTCACTCCAACAGTTCAGTCCATTTCTCCAAAGGGTGGTTGATGCTTATGGGAGGCTGCAGAGGATCCTTTCCATCTTAGGTTATGGAACACAGGATACTGGTGAGAAGTGCAAAGCTTACTTGGTGTGGTTCTGCTTTTATTTGAGTAACATATATTTATGTATTTCTGGGACTGTATTAAAGAGTACATTAGAAAAAAAGTGGTTCTGCTGCTAAAAAAAAGTTTAAAAACCACCAAGGAGGAAATTATTTTAGCATCTTTTATAGCTGTAAAATTTCTTGATAGTTTTATTGATGTGTTTGTCTATCAATTATTAAAGATTAGTAGTCCTTCATAATTCTTAAAAGTATGATAATAAGCATCATGTTACATGTCAATGGTTTACAATGCTGTGTTTATGTAAATTATCTTATTTTGTCCTGACACTTGTGAAATATACATTATTATTATTTCCATTTCACAGATGAAGAAGCTTAAAGAATATGTTAGCTATCTGTTGCTGCATAAAAAATTTCCACAATAATCTTTAATTGATTATTAATAATCCTTAATGATCAATAGTCAACACATCAAATACAGATCATTAAGCATCTACTAGGTAAACCGAATGAGATACAGCCCCTCCTATAAAAGAACCTTATATTACAAAGGTAAAGATTGACCAAATTTGTTCTGATGCTAAATTTTGGAACCCAGGGCTTAAAAAGATAAAGTTTTCTTGTGTTAATTATACATTCACTAGTTTAGTGTAGTTTTATAGACTGCTATGTTGGGCTATGAGATACTCTTAAGAATTTTTAGTATCTTCCCTTGTCTCTCTTCTTCAAGAAAGTGGGAGTACAGGAGAACACTTGAAAATAGAAGAATTCATCAATACAATATTATAGCAAAGACAGTCAAAATGTTTTGTAAGTTAATGTGAGTTTAGAGAAGTCTTTTTAAAAATATAAGTGAGGTGTTTAATGAAGGAAATCCCATTCAGGAGATGGGACCAATCATTCCATCTGGATCACCACCCTCAGAAAAATCTTCCTTTTGCTGTTCCCTGATTGCAATTTATAAAAGTAGGTAAAAAATAACAGAATATTGAAGGTAAATAGATGAATTAATAAAAGTGATCTCAGAATAAACATAAAATTAATAAATTGGATAATCTAATGTGATTATCTAGATTATCTAGAGAGATTACTAGTCAAATAAAAACACATTTGTTAAAATGACCCTCAAAAAGTAAAAATAAATAGTATCAGCTAAAGAAGAAACATGCTAAACAAAATATAGAAAAATAATAATTGATATACATATATTCTGTTAAAATAACATTTAAAAAGATGACAATCATATTGCTATGTATCAGGCATGGTATTTAGTGCAAAGTGCTTAAAAACATGAAATATATATTATTATTGTATCAATTTCACATGTAAGAATTAAGCTTAAAGAGTATATTACTGTAATCCCAGCACTTTGGGAGGCCGAGCCAAGAAGTTCACTTGAGGTCAAGAGTTCAAGACCAGCCTAGTCAACATGATGAAACCCCATCTCCACTAAAAATACAAAAATTAGCCAGATGTGGTGGCAGTTGCCTGTAATCCCAGCTACTCAGAAGTCTAAGGCATGAGAATTGCTTGAACCCAGGAGGCAGAGGTTGCAGTGAGCTGAGATCATGCCACTGCACTCCAACCTGGGCAACAGAGCAAGACTCTGTCTCAAAAAATAAAAATAAAAAGAGTAAGTTAGTTATCTTTTTCTTATAACAAATGTCCACAAAATTATCAGCTTAAAATAACACACATGTATAATTTCACAGTTACTGTAAGTTAGGAGTCTGAGCCTGGTTTAGTTGGACAGACTCTCCTCTCCTTCAACATGTCTCACGAGGCCACAGTGAAGGTATTGGCCAGAGGTGAGGTCTCATCTGAAGGTTTGCATAAGGAAGGATTCACTTCTGAGCTCACATGATTGTTAGCAGAATTCAATTCCTTGAGAATCATTGGTCGAAGGGCCTCACTTTCTCACTGGCTATTGGCCCGAGGTTGCCACAGGTCTTTGCCACGTAGTCCTTTCTATTATGGCCACTTGCTTCATCAAAATGTACAAGCCCAGAAGAGTCTGCAGGCAAGATGGAGGTCACAACCTTATGTACCCTAATCACAGAAGTGACAACCCATCACTTCTACCATATTCTATTGGTTGGAAGCAATTCACAGGTTTACCACACAAGTTGATTGAACACCTTAGGTTATGTAAGAGTCTATCCACCACAAAGTGCTCAATGGCTGCTAGCAAGTGATATGGTGAAACTGAGCACGGGAAATCTAATGCCGGAGAATATACTGGTTTGAGCATTAAAACTCCATCAACTTCCTACAGAATTAAGCATTTTGTGGCAGATGCCAGCATCGGCAAACTGCTAATTTGTCTCTCTCGGTGGTTGAAATAAGAAATCTCTGAGAATTGAAATAAATATCTTAAGAGTGCACAAGTAAATATTGACTGCCCAATGTAGACCTTGTTTTCCGTATGCAAGAGCCCAGTCAATGCCTAGATTCCTTTGCTGGTTTCCTGTGTGGTCCATCAAGTGTGGTTGATATCACGTAGAGAGGCACACAGAATTCCCTCAGAGTAGAAACACTGCTTTTATTCCTGCCACCATCTCTTAAAGGAGAAGAAAAAACATAAGAAAAAAATAAACACATTAAGTAATTAACACCTATGAACTTGACGATACAGTCCTGATAAAAATGTGCTTTCCTGAAACTTGAGTGGAGTGGCTTTTAGAGTAAATGGAGGAGTTACCGTAAGGTCTCATTAAACTTGTGTGTGGAGAAAGAAAATACACTTTTATCAGTGGATGTGATAGAAGCAACCAGAAAAACCAAATGAGTTTCTTTCAGATCCTGCTGAGTGTTAATAAAACAATTCTTCCATATGCCCTCAGGAAACAAAATTTAGGTTGTACACAATAAATACTCTAAACATGATACTCAGAATCTCATAGAATGTTTAACACTAGATACCCTGTGGGTCTCTTCTGTAGCCTACAGTCTTCTCTCGTGCTGGGAAGCTCCCAAAGGCCCAGGAGGCACGTGGCAGGAAAGGCTGGCTTCAAGGGCTCAGACTACTTTGGCTAAGTTCTGTAGACACCAAGACTGCATCAGAACTTACTCTATACCTTAGAACGTTAGCTCGGGTTTCCCACCAAGAACCTTCCATAGTGAGATTATTATAGCGTACTGTAGGTTTCCCTCGTCTTCTAAAGACAGGACATATGTTCCCAGTGATTTTGATGAACAGTTGGAAGCTGAGAACTGGTCTAAGGTTTAAGGCCCTCTCAGTACACATGCTGTGAAGTCAGCTAATGTTCCTTCTTGTGGAATTCTAAAATAGGAGCTAGAAGATGTGACATTTTCACTGAAGACTTGTTGTCATTCTCCAGTCAAGGATCATACTTTGAAAGCCCACCCATTAGAAAACCAGGGCAAATTCACTCACTTCAAGCGTCTTCTGGTCAAACTAGAAATCCATTTTAGAGAAAATTGAGGACTAATTCACATCTCACCTATGACAAAGCAATTCAATGTTTTCTTCATTTAATAAGTTTAACTATGACTATATAAACTATAATGTATATGCCAATATATACTATAGCCATATATATTTATTTATTTATTTATTTTACATTTTAGGTTTTGGGGTACATGTGAAGAACATGCAAGATTGTTGCATAGGTACACACATGGCAGTGTGATTTGCTGCCTTCCTCCCCATCACCTATATCTGGCATTTCTCCCCATGCTATCTCTCCCCAACTCCCCACCGCCCACTGTCCCTCCTCTGTTTCCCCCTGACAGACCCCAGTGTGTAGTGCTTCCCTCCCTGTGTCCATGTGTTCTCATTGTTCAACACCCGCCTATGAGTGAGAACATATAGCCCAATATATTTAATCCTAGATGCATATGAGAATAATAAAGTTTTCAAAAATATCAGTAATGCTCTGCCTCCCCATCAAATTTATTTTAAATTGATCCAGGGTGGGATGCTTTTTTAATTCCTCAGGTAATTCTAACGTGGCCAAGGTTAAGAGCTACTGATTTAGAGGTTTTTGACAATTCGTATTTGTAAGTGCTTGATAAATAAATCTTTCTTGATAGTACGGAGTAAAATTTAAAAATTGCAAATACATTTTTCTGCTACTTAAGTTTTGATTTCTGTAAATTTAAAAGTGATTTTTATTTTTATGCTGCTTTGTTCCGGGATTTTAAAACATTGAAAAAAATTTCAGACTTCCTCCTGAAGCTATATAAAACAAGTTAATGTTTTAAATTGAGATGAACATTTGTTTTTAGGGTTAGAACATAAGTGCTACTCTCAGAAGCCAGATCTGAGAAGCTGTGACTGTGATTTTTAAGACTGGACTTACATTGATTCATTCTGTCGTTCAATTAATATTTTTAAATCATCATATTAGGATTACAAAGATGAATAAGACATTTCCTGCATTTAGGGGGTTTGAAATTGGTTCTATTTAAAAATACTTGGCCACACAAAAGTCATTTTCTTTTATATGAAACTGTTGGTGTGCTAATTCTTTATCCTCATGTCACAGCAAAATTTGCAGGAGCTAAGCTATCCCACTGTGTTGCTATGTACTGGCTTTGAGTGATATGCATAAGAAGAAGAAAAATGAATTCAAATATAATCTGTTAAGAAAAACAAAGCACCTCATGATTTCAGTGCAAAATATAGGAGTTAAGCAAATGTGCATTGAGTTTCCATACTCAGAAAGTACAGGTTATGTAAATTATATTGAAAATGATTTCTTTAATTGTGCACATTACCATATACCAGCTCATTTTTGTGCTTTATGTTGAGGATAATTTTTCAGCATGTAGCATGTCTTATAATCTGAAACGTCTTTAAAATGTGTTCCACTGTTTCTCTAATGTAATGAAAGTTCCCTCTTCTCTGAGTAGCGGTGAATAAAACCTTGCTAAGACTTTGAACAGGGGCACTTTGCTTACAATGTGATGCCAAGGTGGAGTTTCAGATATCCTTTCTCATTAAATACAATTCTTTGATTTTTTTCCATTCTGTTAGCTGATAAGAAAACATTCTGGTTTTCCCAGGGTCCTCCTGAGAGGCCACTTTGCACACGTGTGTGGGTGTGCAAGACCTAACAGGCCTTCCTTCTCTGAGAGCAGCGGATTCTGTCATTTAAGGAGGGGCTTGGAGTGTCTGCCAAAGTCATGCTGGCAGGGAGCTCTGGAATTCAGTTCTGTTCCAGCTATGTCGGCAGGAGATGCAGGACAATTTCCTTCTCCTTTCACTTTCCCAGATGAAGTTAAGACATTCTGGCCAGTTAGTTTAGAGTAAGGTATCAGATGACCTGGAAGACAGTCCTTCCATTTCTCTCCAGGCCCATCCTCTCCAAACTTCCCCAAGGATCCTACTGTCACAGAATTCTTCCCTAACTTTTCCTTTTTACAAGAATTAAAAGGAAAATGATGCTGGGCATGCTCTCCCATATCAGGTTTACCTAATGTGTAGCTTTGTTATGAACTGGAAAGATAAATACTGAAAATCTGCAACATGGGGTAGTGGATAAAGTGCAGGAGTACATGGGAGCCTGAGTAAGTCATTACGTTGGTGCAAAAGTGATTGCAGCTTTTGCCATTGCTTTTAATGGCAAAAATCACAATTACTTTTGCACCAATGTAATGCTTCACCTTTTTGAACATCAATCAGGATTTTCTTTTCTCTAAAAAAGTGAAATAATAAAAATATCAGTCCTCGTTTTAGCTTTCATTAACAAGTAATATTAGGGTGGCATTGATGGATTTTTTTATAGTAACTTTCTTAATTAAAGTAAACAAACTTGTGAAGACCCGGTACATTTTTAAAACTCTCTACCTGCTGATATTATGGGGTTCCGTGTCCCCACCCAAATCTTGTCTTGAACTGTAATCCCCATAATCCCCATATGTCGAGGGTGGAACTTGGTGAGAGGGGAATGGACATGGGGGTGGTTTCCCCATGCTGTTCTTGTGATAGTGAGTTCTCATGAGAGATGATGGTTTTATAAATGCTAGCTTTTCCTGCACCCTCACCTGTTCTCTCTCTTGCCTGCTGCCATGTAAGACGTGCCTGTTTCCCCTTCTGCCATGATTGTAAGTTTCCTGAGGCCTCCCCAGCCATGCAGAAGTGTGAGTCAATTAAACCTCTTTCCTTTATAAACTTTCCAGCCTTGGGTGTTTCCTTACGGTAGTGTGAAAATGGACTATTACATTTGCCTTGGCAGTGATGGAAAGATCTAGTCATCCCAGCAGCCTGGACACTGGTGCTGAGCAGAAAGAACACTCTTGCTGGGTGTTAAAGGCTACAGTGTCTGAGCCTGTGGTATGGCATCTGCATAGTGAAACAGGATCTGCAGACAGGAGCCGGGACACTGGGAGTGTTTTCAACAGGATTCTTGCCATGAGCATCCTACTCCTGTCCCCACATCCAGCTCTCCCTGAAGGAATCTGGAAGATCCTGCTCAGAGCATATTTGTCTTTTACGGTGAAACATCTGAAAGTGCAAGTTGTGGTCCTTGGTCCTTTTCTTCTCCACCTGTCCTTGGGATACAGTTCCACCTGACTTGACCTTCTCCTGGATGCCTGCTGCAGTCTGGTCAGTCTGCAGATACTGGATTGGTTTGATGGAGTGATTTTTTTTCCGCCCTCTCTCTTTTTGTGCCTAATCCTTCTCTTTCCTAAACGTTCAGCCTCCTTCTCATGCCCCTCCTCTTGCTTCCTTCTCTCAACACTGTGAGAGTCCGCAGAGCTTCTCTTGGCTTCCACCCTCAGCCACTCCTGCTGACCACTTTGGCCTATGTCCTTGCCTCACAGCTGACTCCTCATCTGTTTGGATGCAGCAGGAATTATCCTTTGGAAGACAATGCACACTTTTCTTTTTCCAAGGCAAAAGTGTTGTTTCTATGTCATGCAAAGTATTCCACTTGGTTGAAAAATATTATTGCTTCCTGTTCATTTATCTTGGCATCAGCAATCTTGAAAAAGCACAAGTTTACATTCATTTATCAGCTCTGTGTATATCAGATTAGACAAACCATAACTGTATATTCACATCATAGCATTCCTAAATGGCTTTGGATATAACATAAGTCACTGTGTCCCTTGAAGGGTGGCCACAACATATGCACGATAGCAGTCAGATATTATAGTGTTCTTTTGTAAAGCTGGCTTTCAATTTATTCTGGATGTTTGTTCTATTGTAGTTGGAGTTTGATATTTTTTAGAACCTGCAGAGAATTCTGCTGTTTTCCAGTGGATCATTGAGTTGGATCTTGAGTTCAAATGCCATATTTTTCTTCATTTGACTTGGAACCAGTATTTCAATGACACTGAGTTTTTGTGTAAAGTGTACCCAGGAAGTGGTGATCCTGTAATTGGCAACTAGATCACAGTTGCAGGCATTGGACCTCCATTTCTCTAGCTGGCTGTCTTCTTTGCTCTACTCAGAGGATGACTTCCGAATTTTCCTCTCACTCTTTGTTTACAACCCCATTCTTTCCCACTTCTGTGTCTTCTCAAGTGCTAATTCTTGTGTTGGAAGACCCTCATCATCTCTGCTATTGTAACTTTATATGTTCTATTGGCTTTTAGACCTTTAAATCATAGCCCATATTAATAGTGAATACTAGAAAAAATGTGTATCCAAGTGAGCTTTCAAATCCAGGCATATATGTGTTTGCACATGTGTGTGCCATGTTGGATTGTGCTGGTTCTTCTTGTGATACAAATTAAAAACAAGAAATAGATGAAAGTCCTACAAACTGACTAAATTTGGTGTGACACACAACAAATTTTTGATTGATTGATATATTGGGAGTACCATAGTTTAGGGTTTTGTTCTAATGTATGACAATCTAGTTGCAAAACTCTTTATAGACAGTCTTTCAGCAAGACAAATTATTTTTAAAATTATCCTGTTTTGTGAACAACTCACATTTTAAATATTGATATTACAACTGAGTTACCAGAATAAGAAATACTACTGGATTACTTAGAGAATTAACACTATTTCTTAGTACAAGTCAGTCAAAATTCCTTCTCCACATGTTCTTGGCAATAAATCCCATTTTCACAAATTTTCAAAAACACGTCAGTTCCTTTTCAGATATTCTCAGGTGCCTTTCTCAGTTGTTTACAAGAAACATGCATTGAGTCTTATAATCCCATAAATTCATCAGCTGAATTACATTATATAACACTTGTTCTTAATCGGCCATTCAATCCAAGCATCTGTTTTCACTTATGTCAGAAAATTAAGACAAGTATTTACTGTGGTGTTTTCCAAAGTCGTCATAACCCATGCTCAGATGTCATCTGTAAGGTTTCTGTGGTGTCCCAGAAACATCCATTTCAAGCATTCCTTTTCATGGTTGGAGGTTGATAGGCCACAAAGGGACCACAGATGTTAACACTAAATAAATTTCTTGTGAATTATCAAATTGTTTAAAAGGCATTAAAGGATAAGCACTAGCAGAGTGAAGACCCTTTTAGGGATATCTCTTTCCAGTGACTTTCTTATTTTGTGAGAGTGATTCTTTCTTTTGAAAAATGGGAAGAAACATTTACCTCTGTTTGTCAGCTCTGAATCTAAAGTCTCTCTCCCATCTGCCCTTTTTCCTTTATGATACTTGCATCCTACATCTATAAGTTCTGGTTGTGGAAGGTAATTAGATGTAAATAAATCTTATGACTTGACTTTGTTTTATTGAAATATGTCTATTTAACAAACCTGGAGATAATGACTCTCACTCACAGTATATGGAGAAGCAAAGAATCACTGATTGCAGTGGTCTTTCAGTTTGAGCAAGGTCAGAATCTCCTAGAGGGCTTGATAAACTCAGAACACTGGGCCCCCATCCCCAGAGTTTCTGATTCAGTGGATCGGAGGTGGGGTGGTTCAGAGAATTTGCATTTCTCACAAGTTCCCAGATGATATTAACACTGCTGGTCCTGGGATCACATTTTGGAAACCACTGACTTAGTGATCTGCTAAGTATGCAGAGTCCTGCCTCCCCTAACCCCCACCTTTCACTCCCCTGACACTTACTATACTCACATCAGATTCGGATTCAGTTGTTCTGGTAATCTGCCTGTTAAACAACTAACGCTGATGATTCTGATGAGGTTAAGCATGCATTGAGAAATAATGCTGATCTCTGTATATAATCGGTACCAAATCCACTTTGAGGAAAGTGGATAACATAAACTTAGCTAACTTACTTAGTTCTAGAAATTTGGAGGATCTGTACTTTCTGTTGTTGAGTATATGATACATGTCTGTAGAAAAAAATTAGCTTGATATAGTGAGACCCTCTAGTTTTTGAGACGAACTTGCTGGCTGCCTTTTACACTTAGAAACTATTTTTTACCATAGCTATCTGGCGCCCTGGGCAGCACTTGCTTAACGTAACCTTGTTTGGTGGTGAGTAATGTTTAAAACTGCAGCTGAAAGGTTTTGGTGACGTTATGAGCTATTAGTGGGAGTCATTCCACTTGTGTATATATATATTAAAGTTAATGCCTAGTATTAGCCAGAGGCATGTGTTAAGTGTAACCCAGATTCAAGAAAACTCACTATAAAGTATGGACAGTTTACTTTACTAGGTCAATGAAGAAAAACACAATTGTGACACTAAAGATGAATTTGATACTTTGTGTGAATGTTTTCTGTCATTTTGTCTTAGATAGAGTGTTAGCCAGTCCTTCAGCTAGTGTTGGAAATCAGCCTATTGTTGAGCATTAGCTATGACATTTGCACTTGGCAGCCAGCTGGAAACATTGTGTGTGTAGCTTGCAGGTTAGAGTTTCTTTCCTTAAGCTCAGGGGAGCCATAAAACCCTTGACGTTGCATGTAGAGTAGTACACTTTTGGGTCTGTGCATTTTCAGGAGTATTGGTCTTTGGATATTGAGCTTCTTAAAGAAGTCTAAGAGCCAATAAAAGTTAAGAGCTGTCTAGACAGATGCCTTTTTCTAAGCAAGAATTAGGATGGGTCAAGTGAAAGGCTGGAAGAATTACAACTATCTGCATAGATTATGCAGAGAGGGCCTTGAGATGGTCCATTAAAAATCTCATACTTTGTAACTCAGATGTGAGCACATGGTTTATTTTATGTAATTTCTCTTGATGTGGTGCAAAAAATTTAAGTATGGTAGTATCCAAGGTGGCTCTCAAATATTCCCACCTACTGTTATTCATGCTCTTAAATACTCCCCTTGCACAATGAATCAAGGCTGGGCTGTGCGCTCATTAAATATTGAAGAAGTGAAGTGAAAATATGCACCTTTCAGAAGCTAAATCATAAAGGACATTGCAGTTTACACCTTGTTCATTTTTTTGGATCACCCAGTCTGGAGAAAACCAGCTGACGTGTCATGAAACACTCAAGCAGACCCATGGAGAGCTCCACATGGTGAAGTGCTTAGAATTCCTACCTATATCCAGCATAAATTTGCCAGCCATAGGAGTGAGCCATCTTGGCAGCTCATCTTCCAGCCCCAGTCAAGCCTTCAGATGATGGCAATTTTGGCCAACATCTTAACTGCAACCTCAAGAGAGATTCTGAGCCAGGACTGCCCAGCTCAGCTGCTCCCAAGTACGTGATCCACAGAAACTGTGTGGATGATGAATGCTTATTGTTGTTTAAGCCACTAAGCTTTGGGTTAATTTATTATATGGCAATAGATAATTAATGTAGGGAGCACATGTCATGACTTTTTACTTTTAAAGGACTATTTAAATGGAATAAAATAGAATGAGAAATGTAAATAATCTTATCTGTTGGCGTATGGCTCTGGAAATGTAGTTTTGCCTATGGACAAAAGAAAATTGGAGATAAATTCAGGAAGAGAATTTTGGTATCAATTACCTTTTCTAGGACCACAAAAAAACTGAGCATAAATCATAAAGAGTGATTGAAAAAATACATGAACAATTGTCCCTTTAAAGAAAATTCATAGAAAATGTTTGATAGTTTAGAGCAGCTAAAGGACCACATCTCCTGAGGCCTTCATAGATGGCCTTGTCTTTCATTCCACAGGCCATCTCAGGACTGGCCTTATGCCAGGGGTGTGGATCTGTGCTGGTCCTGCTATCATTTAGGAGAGTCGACCTGTGCCCAAGATAGCTGAAAGACAGCCAGATCTGAGATCCGTCCTGTAGCTGACCCACATACCTGAATTCTCCTGAGGAAGAAATGGGCCTCCTGGGACAAACCTGGATTAGGCCAGGCTTTCATCTCCTTGGCCTTAGCTTAGATCTTATCTTGAAACTTATGCCATGGCATTCTCATGTAATTATATCTCCAGGGTAGGCACTGTGAAATTTCTCATCTTTTATTAAAAAATCACTTTTGGCTGGGTGCAGTGGCTCACACGTGTAATCCCAGCACTTTGAAAGGCCGAAGTGGGCAGATCATCTGAGGTCAGGAGTTTGAGATCAGCCTGATCAACATGGTGAAACCCTATCTCTACTAAAAAATACAAATATTAGCTGGGTACATTGGTGCATGCCTGTAATCCCAGCTACTTGGGAGGCTGAGGCAAGAGAATCACTTGAGCCTGGGAGGCAGAGGTTGCACTGAGCTGAGATTGCGCCGTTGCACCTCAGCCTGGGTGACAGAGCGAGACTCTGTCTCAAAAAAAAAAAAAAAAAAAAAAAATCATTTTCTAGGCATCTAACATTATAATAGAAAGAATAAAGAAATAAAGAAGAAAAATGGTTACTATCTTGGTGAAATTTATATCCTAGCAAGAGGAGTACACAAACTAAACAGGATTACTACAATGTAATAAATGCTGAACTGAGGGAACAAAGCTGAACTGGGCTTTATTCCTTTCCAGAAAATAGTTTTATTTTTCTTAGGAGAATTGGGAAGGATTTGAACAGGACCTTCCCTGCCATTCTGCAAAATTTTTATGGCATTTCCACAAGTGTTTTATTAAAAAAAGAAAAATCTTCATGGAGGGAGTATTTTATATGCATCATCTGTGGAGGGTGAGAAAATTTTTCTAACCCCAAACCAGAATACATGGTAAATATGGATATATTTTTGAAGAAGCAGGCAGCATATTTATAAACTAGGGCTCTCTCAGAACATTAAAGACATTTTCACTCTGTATTTTACCTATAGTTTACTTCATTGATGGATGCCATTATTGCCTTAATCTGAACAAATTTGCTCCCTTCAAAAATACTGTTGTTTATAAAATGAGTATGAGGAAAAATCACAGACCCTTATCACCAGTTGCTAAGACCTTATTAAGAAAGCACATAACAAAACATAAGAATTGGGTAAGGAGTTTCTATCCAGTTGGCCAGTCCCTTGACCTGTCAAGATCTGGGTCGCTTAGATAATACGGGTCACAGGGAACAAGAACTCTTCTGATTAGTGGCTCTTGCCAGACCAAATACCAGTCTGAATCCCGAGGGTTTTTTCCTTTTATATTTTGGGTTATTATTTTTTTTTTGCTAGTATATATCATCATTCAGGGAACCACAAGGCCCCCTGTGGTCTCTTGCTTTCACTCAGATTGAAGGCACGTTGGACTTGACCTTCCCAGAGCATCCCATAGCTGCCAGGGAGGGATCGTTTTGGTCGTGAAAACAGTCATTTCCTAACCCTCCGTTATCCACCCTCAATACACACACTTAATTAAATAAGCAAAACATTCAGGTTTTTGAAGCTGATGCTATTTGTGAAGGACTGAAAAATTTGAGTCAGGTCTGAAAGAATTATCCCAACAGGGAGGATGCCACTAGAAAAGTCATAACTGTGACTAGAGACCAACTATTGTATAATCCATTTCCCATCCTGTCCTTGGAAAAGGGGGACCCCTTCATCCTTACCAGCCCATCTCCTCCAAAGCAGCTAGATCACAGCTGAGGCTCCCTTCTAAAGTGACACACTCACTCCTAGGACTCCCTTACTAGAAGTAGAGGCATGTTCCTTTTGAGGTTCGATTTTGTTACCTTGTTTACTAAAGTTAAATTTCAGTATGGCAATACAAGGAGGCGTCTTCTAATAATTAAAAGCTTTTGTAAACATTTTTGACTTTTGCAGTGTCTTTCTCTCTTTTCTAAGACAAGGTAATAATAAAAATGCTCTTGAAAAAATTCCCTCTACTATTATTAATATATAGAATTATTAAATAGCCTTCAGATTAATATATTAAAATAACGAATGTCTTATCAAACAGGAGAGTTTTTTGCCTAGACTGTCTATAAACAACTTGCCTGCTGTCTCTTCAGAGAGAACGTCTCAAACAGCATCTTGGGCAGGTTTCACGTTTTAGAATGTCCCTCTCTTGGGATACCTGCTATTCCATGCCACACCCTAAAGCTAACCGTGACTTGTTTTGACATTACTTTCAGATAATTAGTAAATATTATTCTGTAGTTATAGCTTAATATAAGTAATAACAAATACCTTTAAAAATTTTTTCTGAGTTTAAATGCCCCCTAAAAGGTACATTTTCTAGTGTCTTTGTCTGATTGCAATGTTGGATCCAGTAAATTTTTATGTTTTGTCAGTGTTAATCAAGACGTAAAGCTTCTCCATCTCCCTAGAACGTTTCATGTGCTTTGTAGTCAATCCCTTCCCCACCCCCAGTCTCTGGAAACCACTGATCTGATTTCCATCCCTATGGTTTTGCCTTTTTCGGAATGTTCTGTGAATAGAAGTGTATAGTATGTAACGTTTTTTGTCTGGCTCTTTTCACTTAGCGCTTTCATAACATATCCATGTCGTTGCAGGTATCAGTGGTTAGTTCCTTTTACTGGTTGAGTAGCATTTCATTGTAAGGCCATCCAGCAGTTTGCTAACTCACCAACGGATGAACATTTGGGTTGTTTCTATTTGGGGCCAGTTTGAATAAAACTGCTATATGCATTTGCTTATAGGTCTTTGTGTGAACATATCTTTTTATTTCTCTCGGATAAATATCTAGGAGTGAGTTTGCTTTTCGTCATGTATTAACTGTATTATTTATAAGAAATGTCAAACTGTTTTTCCTAAGTGGCTACAACTTTTTTTTTAATAGCAAGGTATGAAGATTTCAGTTGTTCCAAATGCTTACCAGAACTTGATATTGTTGATTTTTTAAATTTTGTGTTTTTATTTTTAGCTGCTAATAGGAAAGAGTCAGATAAGTTTTGAGTCCATACCTCTATTTGTTAGGCATACTTGTTAGGCATATTTCTAACCATCGTTCTCAGCAAGCTGACACAAGATGAGAAAATCAAACACTGCATGTTCTCACTCATAGGCGGGTGTTGAACAATGAGAACACATGGACACAGGGAGGGAAGCATCACACACTGAGGTCTGGTGGGGCGAACTAGGGGAGGGACAGCCGGGGGCTGGGAGTTGGGGAGGGATAACATGGGGAGAAACACCAGATATAGGTGATGGGGAGGAAGGCAGCAAACCATATTGCCATGTCTGTACTTATGCAACAATCTTGCATGTTCTTCACATGTACCCCAAAACCTAAAATGCAATAAAATATATAAAAATATATATATATGACCCATTTTCTTAGAAACCACATCTTGTTTAAAAGGTATAATAGTAGGCAAATTAATTTGCTGAAACTCACACTAATTTCTTATCAGATGAGATAAAATGTGGAAATTGGCTACATTTGCCTGGCACAGAGGGAACATTCAAAAAAGCTTAGTCTTTTCTCCTTTTCTGACTACGTCTTGTATTCATGAGTCATCGTAACTCAAACATTAAAATTCTGTAACTTAAATTGAACTGTCATATAGTTTTTGCCATTTGGGGCTTCGAGCATCAATTTAAGCCTGCTTTAAATGCTTTGGAAGACAATGCTCTGGGGAGGAAAATGCCAGCTAAATCTGGGCACCTTGTGTTATGCAGAAATTATAGCCCTTATCTTCATTCACAATGAAGGTGTTGGTGAAAGAAGGAATGGAGCAGAACAATGCTCATGGGATTAGAAACAAAACACCTCTATTTTAGCCTTTCCTCTGCTTCTAACTGGACGAGTGACCTTGGAAGAAAAATTTAACCTCCATGGGTCTCAGTTTTCTCATTGAAAAAGCACAGACCATAATACAGTTGATTTTTGTATTTCTAGTACTAATGTTTTATAAAGTTGCCGCAAACACCAAATTAGCCAAACCATTTCTTCTATGGGGAGATAGGGAGTCAGAGTCCTGTGAGCCTCTGGTCACAACATTTTCCCCAGTGGATCAGTACATGACTTCGTTTTATGTGTGCTTCTGTTTAAAGATGCCTTACTTCATATACATTGTTGATTCATTAACATTGAATCCATGGCCAAAAGCAGTACAGCTCATGACTGAATGAAGCTTATCTAACTCACATTTTTACTCCACAGAGCACATCACGGCCTTCCTGACTCAGAAACTCTAGACACCCCTTCAGTACTACACTTAGGGGATGCTTAAACAATGAAGTCACTAACAAAAAGCACAAACATGGGAAAGATGTGATGCTACGTCAGCCGTGGAAAGGATACTTTTTACAGTCCGACAGCTGAAACCCAAGGCAGAGCATCACCTTGTTCAGCCTCAGCCGGGAACGGGCACACTGGGTGACTCAGATTTTTCTCCATTCTTCGCACGTCCACAAATAAGTGTGAGAGTGCTTTGTGTATTAATTTTGAGATTAAAAACAGAGTTAATTAGTAGAAAAATTTGCAAATATGGGATCTGCACATGATGAAGCCTGGCTGGTTTTTGCTGCTTCTGTTCCGTAGGATAAATCATGCATGTTGATGTGTACCATCATTGCTGGTTTTAGCAGGGCGGTTTACTCCAGTCAGGGGCTAAGAAATCCAAAACATTCAGGAAAAGAAATAATAAATCAATCTCAATACTTAAATATTTCGCTCACTGGGCCTCAAACACCATGAGCAAATTAGAGAAACTGAAGAGCCTAACGGAAATGTTTATTTATCTTTAAAAATATGTATTAACATTTGAAGATAAGAGCTTGATGAGAGCCTTGAGTGGCAAAAATAATAACTCCATTGTTTCTTTACAGTGGGTAAGGGCTTGTTGGAACCTGACTGTTTCTGTGCACATTTGCAGATGCCCGTAGGGCCGTTTCTAAGCTAAGTGGTCATGCATCACTTCTCTTCTTGGCCCAGAGATTAATTTTCTCATCTTAAAGGTACTTTATAAATATTTGCTAGCACCAGTTTATTTACAGATCCCTTTCAGTACAGAGAGGGTTTTTCACATAAAAATTTGATTTTGCTTTTTAATTTAAAAAACACTTTCACATAATTAATCTCACTTTAATTTCTATGGTGGAAGTTTTATTTCTAAAATATAATGCCGATGTTGTTTTAATGGCAATGCTAGCTTTATGAAGTTAAAGAGGGTCTAAATACATTGATGCGTGGAGCTATTGAGGTGAGATAACCAGGTGGCAGAAATGTGTTCGTGAGAATCCAGTGCTTGAGGGAAGGATGACATTCCATTCCCAGCTGCCCCTCTCCCCGCCCCTTCTTAGGAAGGCACACCCTTCTCAGCCCGCATTTCTGCGATTCCTCCACTGAGAAAGTGCATGTTGATTTGACTGGCAAGAATCCTCACACCTCCTTTTTGTTTTAATTTCCTTTTTTAAAATATATTTTTAATGACCTTGTTCCTGATCCAGATCTTTTAAAAAGCTGTGGTTTTGTTGGGACAAAGAGTAAAAGGCATCTTGATGAGCAGATGAATGCTATCCAACTTCCATCAACATCTATTAAACACCCACCTCATAGAAAGCTCTGTCCTTACCAGCTGCTTTCATTTCTATTGTGGGATATAATCCTATGTCCGGCATTTTTGATAGGTAAGGGGGAAAATTCTAGAACAAGTGGTAAGCATAAAAGTGGAAGCACGTTTTACCTTTGGGGCCCACCCTGTGTTCTCCTTCCTGGACCTGGAGTACCTAAGACCTAAAGACTCATCTTGCCCCATTCAAAACTTGTCTTCCCTTGTAATGATGTCAGCTCCTGACTATCCGATCACCAAGCTTAGTCAAAATATCCCTAGTCAGTGCCTCATTCCTGCTAGCCTACTCTTGAAAATAATCTGCCATTCTTATTCTCTTGGGACACATGCTTTTTATCTAACAACGCTTATGTAAAGACTTAATGTGAGAGAATTAAGCATGTCTTCTCTAATGGGAAGATTTCAACCACCAGGTAGCATTACAATGGAAGAATTTCCTAAAGCATGAGATCCTGTCTATGTCTCTTAAAAGTCATGTCAGATAAGTGGTCACCTCTTTTTTTTTTTTTTTTTTTTGAGCCGGAGTTTCGCTCTTGTGGTGCAATGGCATGATCTCGGCTCACTGCAACCTCCGCCTCCTGGGTTCAAGCAATTCTCCTGCCTCAGCCTCCCGAGTAGCTGGGATTACAGGCACGCGCCACCATGCCCAGCTAAGTTTTTGTATTTTTAGTAGAGACGGGGTTTCACCATGTTGACTACGATGGTCTCGATCTCTTGACCTCGTGATCCACCAGCCTCGGCCTCCCAAAGTGCTAGGATCATAGGTGTGAGCCACCGCGCCTGGCCCTACCTCTTCTCTTTTTTTTTTTTTTTTTTTTTTTTTTTTGAGACGGAGTTTCGCTCTTGATACCCAGGCTGGAGCGCAATGGCGCGATTTCGGCTCACCGCAATCTCCGCCTCCTGGGTTCAGGCAATTCTCCTGCCTCAGCCTCCTGAGTAGCTGGGATTACAGGCACGCGCCACCGTGCCCAGCTAATTTTTTGTATTAGTAGAGACGGGGTTTCACCATGTTGACCAGGATGGTCTCGATCTCTTGACCTCGTGATCCACCCGCCTCGGCCTCCCAAAGTGCTGGGATTACAGGCTTGAGCCACCGCGCCCGGCCACCTCTTCTCTTTAAATGTCAACTGGGTCCTGGAAAATGCACCAAGCAATGTCTTCACTGCAGAAAGTTTTAAGTGAAATACAAATGTTTGCCTGACACTTGTGAGGCATGCTGGGGTGAGGCTGTATATTTAAAGGCTGTATGTTTAATCCAGAAAATGATATCATCAGCCACCAAAATTCCTTGAAGCAGTTATAACTGTCAAGAAAGCAGCTTTAAGAATTCTTTGTTTGATGGACATCTTGGAGTCACTCAGTTTTGATTAGGATTTAAAGAAAACAACACTTGGCGTGGAGCATGTGAATGAGCCCCTGTGAAGACCACTGCCCAGTCATTTCATTTTTATACTGAGATGGAGTAGCAGTTACTGTCAGGTGGCAGTTCACGGCCCTCCCCTCCTTCTTAGGCACTGGAATGTTTCCAGCTCCCCAATTCTGTGAGGAGAGGGAGAACAGGCACTGCAGATACAGAAGAAAACTTTCAGCATAAGCTGCAGAGCTGCTCTCCTGGGGGAGCTACCCTGTGAGGAGGAAGTAACAAGCCAGGAACCCTGCTGCCACTTGACCGCCTTTTCTCCTGCTTCTCGAGCCTGAGAGCCATGAGTAGAGAAGTGAGGTCTATCCATCTGAGAGTCTAGGGCTCTCTAGAGTGGTCAAGAGTAAGCACATGAATACAAATTGCTTGAATTGTTTTATGTATTTGAGAAGGGGAAGAATAAGACCTTAAATCCCAGTCTGGGTCCATATGTCTCTATGTGTCACATTGCCCTGCAACTGGATACCTGTGAGTTGGGCGTCATGTCGTTTGTCATACTTGTTACGGTGTTTCCTTTGGAAGGAACTATAGTTACTTCCCCAGGTGGCCAATGGGTACTCCATTTTTCGCAGAAACAAAGATCAATATATTTCAAAGTCAAATTGATGCTGCTGATTTTACCACTGAGCATTGTTATGGAATAAGGAAGCCTAATTTCTGCTTCAAATCAAAAGCCAGTCATTCATTCAACAAATACTTATTAATTGCTCATTACAGTTCAAGACCTTTAAGAGAATGTGTATGGATAAGAGTGCCCTTTCTTTTTAAAAAATATAGCATAGACCCAAACAGACCATCCGGGCATGTGATTATAGGAGATTTCAGGCTACAGCAAGACCTTAGAGGAATGACCAAGGTTAGGCTAGGCCTGTTCCTATGAGATTAGCCCCATGGGAATATTCTATTGAAAGAAATACTGTAACTTCTATGTAATGTGAAATTTGTAAATGAAGGCCATTTAATAGTGATTTCCTTTGCAGAATATGTGTAGCTTGTCGATAAGACTAATTTTACATGAGCAGGAAAAAAGTATAAAATGCAATTTCCCCTAACATTAAAAAAAAAAAAAAAAAAGGCTTTACTCTGCTAAGATTATTGGGGATTTCCTCTGGCTCTTGGCAAATGGTTTACCAAAAAAATGAGTTAACACCCTTAGATGTGGACTCTTCCTACTCCACCCTGACTCTATTCCAACAACATTCATTCTTCCTTTTCAAAAAAGCATGACTTTTTCTTCTTGATGACATAGATCGGCTTTTACATCTGTTCAGAGCTATGCCTCAAGATTTAAAGATAGTATAGGTTTTCTTGCCCCCCTTTCTTTTCAGATGCACACTTTTGGAATAAGATGCTGTTCTAAATATAACATTTATTATTTGTAATTGATGGAGAGAATTTTTTCAAGTTTATAATAAAATCCAGAGTCAAGGACCTGCTGCTGGCCACACTTATTGGGCGAGCCCATCCCTTTAGTACTTGGCCCTTGCTGTCTTTGCGTGAGGCATCAGGGGATGCCTGACATGGGGCCGGATTGGTGGGCAGGAGTCCAGGGTTCTAATTCTGGCAATGCCACTGGATAGCTCTAGAGCCCTACATAAGTCATCTAACCACGCTTGGCCTCAGCTATCTCAGCTTTAAAATGAAGAGCTAGGTCTACAGTCTCTAAACTCTCCTCTACCTCTAAAATTCGGAATGCTGTACTCCATATGTACGATCGCTTTGGGAATTGCCTTATGGCTCACTGCAGGCTGTATGTGTGGAAGTCTTGGTTCTGATTCAAGTCTATGACTTTCTTGCTTCACGGTTTGCATCACTTAGACCATGTCTGTGCCTCCCCGCCCTTTGTGTCAAACACTAGATCTGCGTAAGATGAGGCAACACTGACCTTATTGGTGAATAGATTACTCCTTCTACAGGTTTGAAAAAGCTCAGCAAATCCCAAAGGGCCCATGCCTGCAGGAGAAACTTACATTCAAAGAAGAATCTGTACTTTTTTTTTTTTAAGACAGCAAATTATATTTGAAATTTCTGAAATGGATTGTTCAGGATTTGTTTTTCTTAATAGGATTTTGGGATTCAAAGCTGTATATTATAGTAATGGAATAAAAGACTGAAAGTAACTTCCATCGTATATAGAATATGGGGCAGATATGGCCAGATTGTTCTCTTAGAACTCCCCAGGCTCATCCATGGCAGTCCTTGCCTGAGTCCTCTAATGTCACATAGCCCCATTTTGATGTCAGTTTCAACCATCTGATGGTTGGCTCCCTCCTAATCTCAGTCATTTCAGTGAAGTTTTAAAACACTGTGTGGCTACTGACCTGAATGACTACAGGCATTTCACGTAGGAATGCAGTTTTTCATTTTTTTATTTTTCTGTGCCCCTTGTGAGCAGGAATGAATGTATATTTTTATGAAGACAAAGCTGAACTGAAAACTATTGACTATTTGCAGATTAAAATTTTACTTTTCATAAAATGTTCATTGGTACATTTCTATTCTTGGACTAATATAGTAAAGCTTAAAGGTCAAGCTGGCTGTTATTATTCTGTCTCACTGAACTGTTTTTGAATTGATTGAAATCAGAACATTGCAAAGAGACATGGATAAATCACCATAAAATTGGAATAATTTTTATTGCATATTCATAAGTTAAATTGTTCTTTGTAATATTGATGTTCCAAAGGTTGAGAGGCCCAACATGGCTGAAGCATCATCAATCTCAAATAATATTTTTCTTTTTTTTTTTTGAGATGAAGTCTTGCTCTGTCACCCAGGCTGGAGTGCAGTGGTACACTCACTGCAGCAGCCTCCGCCTCTCAGGTTCAAGTGATTCTCCTGTCTCAGCCTCCTGAGTAGCTCAGATTACAGGTGCCCACCAGCCTACACCTGGCTAATTTTTGTATTTTTGATAGTGATGAGATTTCACCATGTTGGCCAGGCTGGTCTGGAACTGCTGACCTCAGGTGGTCCACCTGCCTCAGCCTCCCAAAGTGCTGGGATTACAGGTGAAAGCCACTACACGTGGCTCTTAAATAATATTTGGTTTAACAAAATTTTAATACAGCAAAACTTGAGCTGTCACTTGGAATTGATAGGAAGCCAATGAGATTTACCTTTATTAGTCAGAATTCAGAGACAGAAACCCCAGAGGGTATATAGTTCAAGCCTTTCCTTTCACAGATGAGAAAATTGAGCTTTAGGAACCTAAGGTCAATTAACCATGATTACACTGCTAATCAAAAACAGAACTGCGCCTGCCAAAGTAAGTCTCCCATATCTGAGTAATCTTCAGTTTGAAAAAAAAAGCCTTACAAATTCTAGAGCTTTAAAATGTATTGCACATATAACGAGGTGGAGTTCTTTTGTGTAGGACTCTATGCTCGTCACAAGGGTGTGGTACAGAGATGTAGCATGTAGTCTCCTGGGGACATAATCATGAATACAAAGCCATCAAGCCTGACATCTCACATAATACTTTGCATCTAGAAGAAGAACAACAACATTCTCACATTAATCTTTTTTTATGTGTGATGGATCAGGGGAGGTGTTTTGAATCTTTAAATTTTAAAAATTCCTGTAACTTAATCTTTGCTATCGTTCATATATTTAATGAAGTAAGAAACTGTATTTTACAAATCGCCTTAATTTCTCATTTGTAATACACCCTTGTGACAATGGAGAACCTGCTTACATTTTGCTGTTTAATTATTTTACTTTCAAGCAGGGATCAGCAAAATTTTTCTGTAAAAGACTGGATAGTAAGTACATTAGGCTTTGTGAGCCGTATGGTATGTGTCATACTCAACTCTGCTGTTTTTACAAAAACAGGTGGTGGACTGGATTTGGCCCGTGGGCCATAGTTTGCCCTTTACTGTATGAAGTTCAGAGATAGCATTGCCTCACTTCCTTCACTTCAGCAGAGAAATGTTGGCAAAAGTTAAGGTGGTGGATGAAGGTCTTACCCTGTTAGCTAGATGATCAAATTAGAGAGACTGGGTTTATTGATAACAGATCTCTTGCCTGCATTCATAGTCCACACATGAAGTCATGGTTCTCTATTTTCAACATAACAGCTGTGCACTATGGAAACAATTAGTGTTATGAATCCAATGTGACCACTTCAGGTTGGAGAAAAGAGGCATTCTCAGGCATATGAAGTGGATCGTGCTTTCATGTGGCTCTCCTAGGATCAAATCAGGAGGAAACTTGGGCTAGTCACAGAACTGGGCCTGATTCATGAACTGTTGGGGCCCATCTTTATCCTTGGTTGAAGTCCTCCTTTAAAGCATTCATGCTTTTCACATCTTTCTACAATAATGGAAAGATCATTATTGGATCAAATGTCCAAATAATGGACATTTTATCATTTGTAAAAGTCATCTAAAGCATGAATTGAGCAGGCTGAGGACAAGGATTTTGTTTGATCCCCAGCGGTGGCGTTGTGACAAAGTCACTTCACAATCTGGCCTCTGCTGACCTCATCTGTTAGGATCCTCAAGGTCACCACCAACACAGCACCACACACTAACACACTGACTCACACACATCTGTTACAATCCCCAAGAATTCCATTCTTCAGAGCACCCAGATTAATGCCTGGCACACAAAAGTTTCTCAATAAACTTTTTAAAAATTAATGATGTATAAACTCAGTCCTTTCCTCACTAAAACCCCTTCTTCTGATGGTGAATTGAATACTTCCTCTGAGATTTTTTGTTTCTTTTATTCAGAGTAAAGGCTTTCCGTGTTTTCACATCATTGTTGTAATAACTTTTATAGGATAGACTTTGGTCTAGCAATAATTGGCCATTCTGGAGGGCCTTTGCTAAAACTATAGAGTTGATTTTCTTTTATGAACTCGGATATTTAAATAAACTGGAATTATTTAATGGTTTGAATGGCCCAGAATTTTGTCACAACATCCATAAGGTTTCTAAATTATTTTAGTCCTTGAGGCAGATTGGACTTGAGAAAGATGGCCCCGGAGATGAGTTAGGGTCATGGCCCCTCATGTGGATTTACCTTAGATTCATGATTCTGCTAGTTCAGATGTCCAGGGTTTGAACTCTTACTGAAAAGAGTTGGCTTATATGTGGAAGGGGAGTTGGGTGTGGAAAGGGAGCAGCAAATGACCAGTGAGAAGGCTCTGCTCCAGAGTTATCTCTGATCACTCCACGTATACTATTAGAACTTAAATAACACAGTTTGGTTTTCCTTATTAATATAAAAATTTACCATGAGATAAGAAACTTCTTCATTCTTGATGAGTCTTTACACCTTAACAGGAACTAGCGCTTCAGATCTTTTCCAGCATGACAGCTAACCAATCGAAGCTTTAAAGAAGAGAGGCTGGCACAACCAGTGAGGGCAGAGACTGGCAGAAGCCAGAACGTGAGGGAAATGTGCAGAAATTAGAGATAAGACGATGCCGAAATTTTTGTCTATAGAATTTTATCCCCTAGGACCAACTTGTGGAAGTTTGCTGGGATGCTATTTGGTTAATTGAAATTTCTGAGCTGTCGGGTGCCTCCTGTGTGCCAGGACCCATGCATTAGAAATACTAAAGTAGAGAAAAAATGGACAATTGTGCCTTCAGGTGGCTTACATTCTAACAAGGCAAAAGGATTTTCATCACCTAATTGTTAAGTGACTACGCTGTCTGGGGTACATACCCTGGAGTTCATTGTCGCGTGCCAGGAAATTTTGAACATAGGACACGTGCAAGGAGTTTAGGAGCAGAGGTTTAACAGGCAGAAGAGAAGAGAAAAAGCAACAGCTCTCTCCACAGACAGACGGGTCTCTGAGCGGGGAGGACCAGCTGGCCTCAAATGACCCGTGAATCCCCTGGACTTTATAGTCCAGTTTGAGGAGGTGGGCCTGATTTACATAGGGCTCACAGATTGGTCTGATCAGGTATGATGGTTACATAGCGCCCCAGGAAGGCTGGTCCCCCAACCCTAATCTTATCATGCGAATGGGCTTTCCGGTTGATCTGTGCCATCTTGTCTGTTCTTTACTGTACAAGCGGCTGACAAAGAAAGGGAAGATGCAGCTGCCGTCTTTAATGTGTCTAGTTCTTAGTTCTTGCTAGCATTCACCCATGCAAGCTCCCACCTTGCAGGTTGCACTTTGTTAGAAAATGACTTGGGGCTGAATTCTCAGTGGACTGACACAGGAACAGAAAACCAAACGCCGCATGTTCTCACTCATAAGTGGGTGTTGAACAATGAAAACACGTGGACACAGGGAGGGGAACATCACACACTGGGGCCTGTCGGGGGCTGGGGGGAGCTAAGGGAGGAATAGCAGGGGGTGGGGGATGGGGGAGGGATAACGTTAGGAGAAATACCTAATGTAGGTGATGGGGGGTATGGATGCAGCAAACCACCAAGGTACGTGTATACCTATGTAACAAACCTGTACGTTCTGCACATGTACCCCAACACTTAAAGTATAATAATAATAATAAAGAAATCTTCAAAAAAAGTCTTGCTGAGGACTCCCATACCTTTACTCTCTGCCTAAGTGATTTCTTCTTAACTCCTGTATTAAAAGTATACTAAATGAATAATGCAAACTAAGATGAATGTTCTTTGTGAAGGAAGACTCAAAACAGGGAATCCAACTCGAGCCTGGGATGTCAGAGGAGGCTTTTATAAGAAAGAAACTCTTGTGTCAAGTCTGAAGGATGAGTAGGTATTAGCCAACTGAGGACTTTCAGGGTTAGTTAGTGAATGGCTTCATGGGAGTGAAATCAGAGCCTCCCTGGGAGAAGAACCACCTCTGAGCAGACATCCTACCGTGGATGGAGCAGGTATCCTACCGTGGGTGGAGCGGGTATCCCACCGTGGGTGGAGCAGACATCCCACCGTGGGTGGAGCAGACATCCTACCGTGGGTGGAGCGGGTATCCCACCGTGGGTGGAGCGGGTATCCCACCGTGGGTGGAGCGGGTATCCTACCGTGGGTGGAGCAGGTAAAGTGGGTAGACATAACAGCTGGCTGGTGAGACGAGCACAGCAGGTAAGCAGCGAGGGCTGAGAGATGAAGCTGGAGAGAGAAACAGGGACTAACTCACACATTGGAGGGTCAACTACATTGAAATTGTTAGTCACCATCTGGGAACAATGAAAACTGCTCAACTGTTCTAAGCACGAGTGATGTGATCTGAATTATATTTTAAAAAGATCTCTGGTTGCCAGTGTAGAGCCTATCACAGTAAAGTAGGAGATGGTGGTGCCTTGAACTACTAATGCTTGCTAGTGGTAAATTAGTGGTGATAAGTGAAAAAGGAATACATTTGTAAGACATTAAGAAGGTGAAAATATACAGATTTGACAATCAGATATTTGAGGAGAAAAGAAGAAAGCATCGAAGATGGCTCCTGGGTTTCTAGCCTACGTATATAGCGAGCGTTAAAAAATGTAGTGGCGAGAATATGAATCATAATTTTGCCTTTGTTCAAATCCCAGCGCTGCCACTTACTAACTGTGTGCTCCTGGGCTGGTTGCTTAACCACCGTATGCCTCCATTTCGCATCTTTGAAATGGAGGTGGAGATGATACAACTCGCCACATCATAGCTATAATGAAGATTAACTGGGTTAGCATATATACACAATACCCGACTCAGAATAAGTATTACCGGTGGTTAGTTTTCACCAAATTACATGAGTGATGGTTATTTCCTGTACTAGAAAAGAGTCAGATGTAGGACCAAAAAGTACGGCTTCAGTGTTAGACTTATTGAGTCTGAGGCACCTTTGAGACTTCCTAGTGAATAGTGCTGAGTAGGCTGTTTCATATGTGAAAGTCTAGAACTCAGGGATGAGGTCTGTGGTAGGGCTACAAATTAGGAGTCATCAGTGTGTAAGTGATAGTTCAAGTTACTGAAATCAATGCAATCACTGTGAAAACGTTTCAGAACGAGCCCCAGGGTCCTCTGGTATTTAATGACTAGGTAGAGGAGTTTGAGTTTACAGAGAGACAGGAATGACCAGTCAGAGAAGTGGGAGAACGTCTGAAGAAGGAGGGTGTGTTCAACAATGCTGAAAGCTAATCTTTAAGTAAAAGGAAGAGTGTCTAGTGAATCTAGTGAAGTCACCGCTGAGCTTACAGAGAGTGTTTCATTTGTGTAATTGACACAGAAGGTATTTCATAGTGGACTGAGGGGAGAAGGAAAGAGAACCAGTGAGTAAAGACAACGTTGAGAAGGTTGGCTCTGAAGGAAAGAAGAGGGAGCAAGAGCTGGAAGAGAATGTAAGGTCGGAGGAGGACAACGTTATGTTACTGTTGGCTTTTTTGTTATATCTTTTATTTAACTCAATATGTCCAAAATAATATTTCAACATGTAATCGGCATAAACATTCATCATTTGTTACTTCTGTTTCATATGAAGTCTTTTTGCAATCCGGTATCTTTTTTTTTTTTTTAATATACTCTTGTTTTTTAAGATAAGTGGTGTTTGAGTGTTTTAACTGTCAAAGATAATGATCAGGTTGAAAGAAACTCATTGAATAGTGCAATTTTCCCTAGGAAAAAAGGAGAATGAATAAGTATAGTATAGACAGAGTAGTTAGATAAAGGGACAGAGAATTGCTGTTATGCAAAACAAGAGAGGAGCTGGATGGGTGCTGATGTAGACAGGTTTACAGGTTTAAAAGTGGGAATTTGTGGGAGTTTCTGTCCAATGACTTCAATTTTCTGTTGAAGAGACAGTCTGCCAAGTGAGGAAACAGAAGTCAGAGGAAAGGGCTAAAATTTGACAAAGTTATGGGAGGAGACACGAATGACCTGGCAAGAGGAATGAGGATCCACTTGGGATTAGTGACCATGGATTTATACTTACACCATCTACTCTACTACGTGATGTTCTTTAGTAGAGTTTGCCGCTTGGAGGCAGGTGTCATGAAGGCAGATTATTGGGCTTACCCACAGTTGAGACATTTTCAGAAGGATGTGACGGGAAAAAAGTGAGCTAAATGTTTGGAGGTTTGGCAAGAATATCATTGCAGTGATGGGCCAGGGAATCTAATCGTGTACCATGGAAGAGGCTGCTAGTTTAGAAGGAAGTAAAAAACATCCACGAAGGCTATTTTTCAATGATGTCTAAGAGCGACTGTGGTGAAAGTAGTTTAACAACCAAGAAGAGTCTGTGGTTAAAGACTGGGATCCTTTGGAAGTAGAACAGATTTATTGAAGGTAATTTTATGGCTGACTTACATAGGAATGTCTTAATGGTTCAATTTTTGTAACATGGAATTTTGCACAAGCGTGTGACTTTTTGCATCATAATAGCAGTAATAATATCTGGATCTGGGTTCATGGCTTGGTGTAGCTCTAATTATGAATTAGGATTTTTCTCCTCCTTTGCCCATATTATGTTATCTGACCCTCCCTCTCATGCTACCGTTTCTTTTGAAATGGGGCATCGTTTCATTTCTGTCTTTTGAATATGTTTATTCCTGTCAACCTCACCCCATTCAACAGTGAACCTTCACTCCCTAAGTGTGTGTGATTTCTACCTAAGCCCTGGGAGAGAATATTTCTTGCTCATTTTCTGTTTGTTATTAACACACGTAGCTTGTGTCTCTAAAATTGACTCTGTGATTTCAAATTGGAAATTCAAGCATGATAATGAGCAGCTGGGGTGAGGTATATTTGGGGATAGTATTTCAGTTCCTGAAATCAGGCTCCAGCCAACGCTTTCTTTAGCCTCGTTGGTAGTAGGGCTGCGTTTGCTGTGACTTGCTATTTATAAAGTGTGCCTTTGAGTGGTCTGATGTAAAGACACTATATTAGGTTTCTATTGTGGCCATACAAATTACCACCAACTTAGCAGTTTACCAGCCTGACCAATATGGTGAAACTCCTTCTCTACTAAAAATACAAAAATTATCTGGACGTGGTGGTGCACACCTATAATCCCAGCTCCTCAGGAGGCTGAGAAAGGAGAAATTCTTTAACCCAGGAGGTGGAGGTTGCAGTGAGCCAAGATCATGCCACTGCACTCCAGACTGAGTGACAGACCAAGACTCTGTCTGAAAAGAAAAAAAAAACCCACGAATTTATTATCTTACAGCTCCATTGGTCAAAAGTCTGGGTGGGCTTGACTAGTTTCTCTGCTCCAAGTCTTACAAACCTGAAATAAAAGCGTCAGCTGGCATGGGCTTTTATCTGGAGGCTGGGGTATTGTGAGGAGCAGAGGGTGAGAATCCACTTCCAGGCTCATTCAGGGTCTTTGCAGAAGTAAGTTTCACCTGATCATTACATGAGGACCCTGTTTCCTTGCTGACTGTTGGCTGGATGTCATTCTCAGCTTCTAGAAGCCACCAATGTTTCATTTCATGGGGTTCCCTTCCTTTATCCTCAAAGTCCACAATCATGGGTTGAGTCTCTTCCATGTTTTAAATCTCTCTGACCTCCTTTCTGCCTCATATCTTCAACTTGCACCCAGGGAAAGTTCTCTGCCTTTAAGGAGACATGATTAGATTGAGCCTACATAGATAATCTTGAGAATCTTCCTGTTTAACGTACTTTATTCTTCTGTCTGTAATATGTCTTTTTGCCCTGGTCATCTTCCAGTGTTTGTCTTTCCAGCAGTTTAAAGACAATGTGTCTAGCTGTTGTTGTTATTGTTGTTTGTATTTATTTTGTTTGATGTTCTCTGAGACTCTTGGATATGTGATTTGGTGTTCATCATTTTTTTTTTTTTTTGAGACAGAGTCTCGCTCTGTCACCAGGTGCCAGGCTGGAGTGCAGTGGCGCGGTCTCGGCTCACTGCAACCTCTGCCTCCTGGGTTCAAGCAATTCTCCTGCCTCAGCCTCCCAGGTAGCTGGGACTACAGGCACGCACCACCGTGTCCAGCTAATTTTTGTATTTTTAGTAGAGACAGGGTTTCACCATGTTGGCCAGGATGGTCTTGATCTCTTGACCTCGGGATCCACCCGCCTCGGCCTCCCAAAGTGCTGGGATTACAGGCATGAGCCACAGTGCCCGGCCTCATCATTTATTTTTAAAAATTCTTCAACTATTTCTCTCGTCAAACATTTCTTCTGTTCAATTCTCCCCTTGACTCCTGAGTTTCCAATTACATGCATATTGCACTGGTTCCTATTACCCCTCTTGAATGCCCTACTTTAAAATATCTTCATTCCTTATTCTTTACTTCTCTATTTTTTCATTTCTGATATTTCACTTTGATTCTTTCTTATCCTTTTTTATCTCTTTTGAAGTTATCATCTGATCATACATACTGTCTACCTTTTCTATGAGAGCCTTAAACATGTTTATCATAGTTATTTTAAATACCCCATGTGACAGTTTAATAACATCCAATATCAAAATCTGGTTATATTGATTGATTTGTCTCTTGACAGAGTGTTATAACTTTTTTTCTTTGGCTTCTCTGCAAATATAATTTTTAAAAACTGATATTTATGTAGTTATATGCAGACATTATGTAGGGCTGTAGACACGGAGGGAGATAGTTTTTACGCCTGAAAATTCACATTCATTTTCTTTTGTTAGGCCTTTGGTGTGGTAGGTTGAGAAACTGGATCATTAGTTGAACGGACTTTGCATTGTGTTGTTGCCATGGTTACCCAAGTGCACCACAGGCTTCATTTCTCTAGCATTATCTTATAAAGTCAAGACTGATTTACGAGAGAGCATTTTTAAATGTCCGTTCTAGTCTACGCTCGGCTTTGGATCTTCCCTTTGAGCCTACACCTCAAATAAGGCTTTTTCTCCCACCTTTACATGCTCCTCTGGCAATAGACTACTGTTACTTGTTATTCAGTGCTTATTAACCTATTGATAGGACACGGAGGGGTCTTTTTGTTGTTCTGATTCAGCCTTATTCTTAAGCAGGCACCATGTTCTGGGTCTTAGCTCACTCTCTGTGGAAGGTCTCTAATGATCTGGCCTAGAAGGTATTCCCATCCCTCCCTTACGAACAGAGCATGTTTTCCTGTTCCCTTGTTCCAGCTGCAGTGGATCTTCACCTGTGCCCTAGAGCCGCAAGATGCTTGTTTCCCCCTCTGTGGGGTTAGGCTTATGCTTCGTCAGAAGATAAAAGGATCTGTGAAGAGCCCACAAGTGGATGAAAACTCCCTTTGTGTCCTTGGTTCTCAGGGATTCTGTATCCGAATGATAATCTACATTTCCAGGCTTTTAGGAATTCTTTAAAAATTTTAACCAAATTTATCTTAGTAGCTTCCGTAGCATCCAGTGGCATCTCTCTTCAGATATGCCTCTGTTGATTCACGTTTCCCTGAAACTTTGGCTCTTTGATGAGTTTTATAAAGATTACAAATTTGAAGATTGTTTGGTGGCTTTTTGTTTGTTTTCTTTTTTGCTTGTTGCAAAGGTGGGAATAATGTTTACATCCTGTGTGGAAACCATAGGTTCAATGTTTTACAGAAGTTTTAGGACACTTTCATAATATATTCCTGTTTTAAAACTGCAGGTTTGCCTTGCTCCTTTTGTTAGTTTTCCCAATGTATACATTACAGGATGTTTATCATATGGTAAAATAGTCCGAGGTAAAATACCGTTGCTTGTCCCTCTGGTTAAATATATCCTCAACGTACATTTGCCCTAATGAAGCAAGACAGCAAAGGAAACATTTGTTCCAACCGTTGCCTTTTCTCTCCTCACTCACTTTATCTCTTCTTTGTTCTCCTTCTCATTTCTTACTCAACTTACTGTTTTTAGCACCAGCCACATATTTCTCAATTTTGACTATTTTTAATAATACGTTTATTTCCTATCTTCACCAGCAGGTGAGACTTACAATCAAACTCATTGTCTTATATTCAGAATACAGTCCATTTGCGATGAGTTCCAACTCTGTTCTTGTCTTAGTCAACAGCATTTCATAGTGTCCACTTTCTGCTTCATAAAATACATGTATTTTTCCTTATGGATTCCAAAAATCCATTGTCTTTTCTCTTACCTCATGACTTACTTCTTCTCAGTGTCACTTATCATTTTACTCCAGCTCTAAATATCAAGAATCTCCAAGGATTAAAACCGGATGCTTTATCTTTATCATATATCAATCCATGAATCAACTAACCTGGACTGTTTTAACAATAGATTCCACAAACAATAATAAGCAGTTACACTAAGAACCTCACCATTTCCCTGCATCAGGAGCGGAGCTGCGAACAGGAGGAACCAGAGTCAAATTTAAGGTTTGATTCTCCTTGGCAAGCAGCTTAACATCTCTGGGCTTACATTTCATCGTTGTTCTGGTTTTCCTCCTTCCACACACATGGCTGTTAAGTTCTCCTTTTCTGATTCATTCTCATTTTACCAGTCTCTTAAACTAGAGTGTCCCAGGACTGAGTTCCTGGATCTCTTCTATCAGCTGTCCCTCCCTTGGTGATCTCATCTAGTCTTATGACTTTAAATACCATCTAAATACCAACAAGTTCAGAATTTATATCTCTAGCCCTGACCACTCCCCTCAACTTCAGATTCATTTATCCAGCTCCCTACTTAATATCTCTGTTTGGTTTTCTAATAGACATGCAAGTTTAGCATGTTCAAAACCAAGCTTCTAAATGCCTCTACCTCATATTTTCCTATCCTCCAGTGCTTCCCAAATCAACTAAAGACAACTCTCTCTTTCCATTACTGGGACAATAAAACTGGAGACATCTGTAGCTCCTCATAAATTTCTCCTTTGATTCATCTACACATTTTTTAGCTCTGCTTTCAAGTTTTATCCAGAAATCTTTTTCTCTATCTTTCTTATTCAAATGATCTCCCACCTTGATTGAAACTACCACCATCTCTTACTTGGATTATTGCCAGAGTTTCCTAAATAGTCTCCCTGTTTTCGGCTCTCAGAATATTCCCAACACGGCACCCAAAGTAATTCTGTAAAAATATAAATCAGATTTCAATCATTTCTTTGCTCAAAAACCTGTAATAACTTACCATCACAGAATAAAAGCCAGACTCCCTCAATGTCCTCTAAGGCCCTATCCATCTGGCCCAGTTACCTCTAGCTCCACCTCTTCCCGTTTTCTCCTCACTCATCTTCCTACAGCCACAGTAACCAGGCATGTTCCTCTCTCTGGGTCTTTGCACCTGGTGTTCCAGCAGTCTAGAATGTGCTTCCTCCAAATATCTGAATGGTCCATTATCATCATGATCTGTGTGCCTTCCTTCGGGGCTTTATTCTAAAGGGAAGCCTCCTCCCCTCTCTATCAAAGATTGTGCCCTTCCCACCTGACTCTTCCTCACTGTTTGCCTGCTTTACTTTTATCACCCTCTGTACTCATTAGGGTAGACGTGATTATGTCTCAGTAACAAACCCCCAAATCTGAAAGGCTTAGAAACATACAAACATATGCTTTTTGCTCAATCACATGTTTACCAGGGCCTCTGTTCCTGCAGCCACTCAAGGCCCAGGCTCTATCTGGTCAACTGCTTCCCTGCAGGAGGGGAAGAATAGAGTTGCAGGGTTGGCACCAACAATTTAAGGAATTGGCCTGGAGATGGTTTATATCCCTCAGCGGCGGCAGCTGCCCCACCATTTGACATGCCATTTGTTTTGTTTTTGGTTGTGTGTGTGTGTGTGTGTTGTTTTTCTTTTTTGAGATAGAGTCTGAGTCTTGCTCTGTTGCCCAGGCTGGACTGCAGTGGCACAATCTCAGCTCACTGCAACCTCCACCTCCTCGGTTCTAGCGATTCTCCCTGCCTCAGCCTCCAGAGTAGCTGGGATTACAGGCACCTGCCACCATGCCTCACTACATTTTGTATTTTTAGTAGAGACGAGCTTTCACCATGTTGGCCAGGCTGGTCTCAAACTCCTGACCTCAGGTGATCTGCTCACCTTGGCCTCCCAAAATGCTGGGATTACAGGTATGAGCCACCGTGCCAGGCCGGACATGCTGTATGTTTTACTTATTATTTCTTTATTTATCTCTTCTCACTAGAATGTAAACTCAATGAAAATAAGCCTTTTTGTTTGTTTTATTCACTGTTTGTTTTGATCCAGCTTATAGAAGAGAGCTTTGCATATTCAAGGTGCTCAATAAATATGTGTTAAATAAATGAGTGACTGGATTTTTATAATGATTTTAAGAAAAAGAAATATCGACCTTCCTCACAGATTTGCAGATAGATGCAAAAGGTTCCACATGTGAAGTATTGTTAATACTATTACTTATTGTTGTATAGTAGAATTCTAATTAGAAGATGTCTGTGAAATGGGAGATATAAAAAATACTATCCAAACAATGGAGGATACAAGCAGAGAATCGTCTAATTTAAAATCTTACAAAGAAGAAAAACACGTAAGTCAAACATCTAATATGGTTGCCACTGTATTTAGTAGTCGCTAAATGCACAAAAATATCCAATATCATTTACAGGGCAAAAAAAGAAATAGTTCCAATGAGCATGTTGTAAAGGGAAACTGAATCAGCACTGTCATTCGTGGCAGGAAAGTTCATCGTTACTTTTTAAAAAGTCCACCCAGCCCTGTGCCTTGCCCTGCTCTGATGATGCTGTTGAGACACCGGTCTGACACTCATGGAGTATCGTACTTGGAGCTCCGTCCGAGCCAGGACTGTGTTCCTTTCTTGGATCCAATCTGTTGTTTTAATGAGCAGACAGGAAGCCCCTCATGCTAGAAATATGCAGCTGAGATTCTCAACATCAAAACTTCCACTTCTGCCTGGTGACACATGTGCTGACTGCTCTGTGTGGTGATAGAGTGCCTTTGCTGATTTTATGAGAGGAGACATGTCTTACTGTTCCTGCTCAATCCCTTGCCAGTTGAGCTTTATGATTCTATTAAAAAAAAAAGACAAAATTTAAAAAATTAAAGGGATGACAAACACATTTACTTTTGCCCTGGGCTTGGTGGTAACATGCTGTTTCTTGATATTAATGAGAGCTTCTAATAGGCATTTTCCATGTGTGCCTTTATGTCTTGTGGATTTATGTGACAGTTTATCTGGGGCTTTAGTTGGGGCCCAGCATTGTAGGGGAAAAGGGTTCACCACCCCATTAGTAATAATCCAGGTGAACGAATCCATTGCCGCTCAAATAAGAGTTTCACGCTCAGATTATCTACCAAGATCATCCATGTGTGATGAAAAGGTCTGTGGAACTGTTTGAATCTAGGTTGATTTCACACCACATGTTTTTGAAGGGCGTGACTGCGACTTATATTGTAAAGTACCTGTCATTGTTAACATAGTCAGTTTATTGCTACTTTATTTATTTAAATAATCATAATAGCAAAGGATAGAGGAAAAGGATAAGGAATGAGGAGAGGCTGCCAGGGCATAGCTGTTTTAAAAATAAATGTACTGAAGGAAGAGCATGTAAGTGAAAATAAGCCTTAAATTGATTAGAAGGGATTTCATGACTGATAGCCAGTGAAATTCTATCCAAAGGGTAATTCCAAGATTTCGTGGTTCCTAGCCTTCTTTGTCCTTTTGATAATTTACCAGAAAAACAAAAACAAAAACAAAAAAAAAACTGGAGTTGTTGTCTTTCTGGTCTGAAGTGAATGCTTCCTGTTTGTATTGCTGATTCCAAGTTTTGGTTTATTACACCACAACAGAAAATAGCAATAAGTCTTTCATGTGACCACTGAATTATTTCTGAATAATTAAAAGATAAATAAATAAATAACGATTAAAAGGTAAATATCTCATGTCTATTCCTAAATGCTGTGTTTGAGAGGAAATGTTCTGATGAGCACCAGAAATAGAGTGCCTAGAGGTCACTGTATCTGGACCTTTGTTAAATGAACTGGTGTTTGGGAGTAAGAAAATCAGTTCATCCTAAGAGTTAATCAACATTCTGGCCCCAAGAGCTAATCTACATTCTGGCCCCAAGAATTGTGTCTATTTTCTAATTTGGGAGAATAGACACAATTACTTTTAAGTTCCTCTCACCTCTGAGTTTTCAAGTACCTATGAACATGGTCTTTTCTTTTGAATCAAACTGGTCTATTTCCTTTTTTAAATTTTGGACAGGGTTTGCAGTTCAACATGGGCTTCTGCAACGACCATTTTTTACCTGAAACATTCTTTCAAGTCCTGCCTTTTATTTGACTCTTATTTTCAAAGCTAAGTTGAAGTCTCACCTTCTCCATGAACCTTTCCCTAGAGAATAATATCCACTCCCTCTAAATTCAATAAATGTAAAACCTTGCTTTGTATAGCAATAGTTTCTCTAACTGTCTGGTAATCTCTTTGAGGGCAAAAAAAAAAAAAATGGTATTTCTTTCTCTGAGATGTGTTCCCAACATTATCTTCTTACATGCCTCAAAAAAATACTGTTTTCCTTTGAAAACATAATTTTTTTGCTTATAGCTCTTATTGTGTGTTAGAGTTAACTCTTGGAGATCGGTGTCCCTCACTACTGATGTGTCACGTAGTATCTTACTCATTTTCACATAGACACTATTTAGCCTGAGCCTATGACATTATTTTGTAACAGTCTATTTTTTCTTCGTTTATGGGCGTAGCCTTATTCTGACGTTTATTCTGTGAGCATTAAGGAGTCACCTGCTCTGTTTTCGTCCAGCAGGGAAAGAGGAAAGAGATAACCTAACAAAGTAGTATTGTACGGTGATTAACCTGGAAATAGTGGGAAGGATGGATTGGAAAGGTGATGAGGTTGGTAATTATAAAAATGGATAAGACCGGCTGGTTTTTTCAGGCCACGCCTATGGATATTATTTAGGCACAGGAGACAAGATTGCCTAGTGTTTGGAGCCCAGAAATGCATTTACCCAAAAAGGAATGAGGCCATTCTACGAGGGTTTGAGAGAAGTATATTTGAAAAGTGAAAAGAATCAAAGATAACGTCAAGAGGATACAGGATGAAGTTTTAGAAGCTGGAAATGGAAAGAGAGAGTCAAAGAGTGAATAAACTAGAGCAAGTAAACAGCCCAGTGGAGCTAGGTGGAATTTTACAGAAATAAAAGGAAAGATGGTATAGAAACTTCATCTAGAATGCATGAAAGAGAAACCAGCTATTGTAAACAGTGCCAAAATAAACATGTGTGCATGTGTCTTTATAATTGAGTGATTTATAATCCTTTGGGTATCTACCCAGTAATGGGATTGTGGGTCAAATGGTATTTCTAGTTTTAGATCCTTGAGGAATCACCACACTGTCTTCCACAATGGTTGAACTAATTTACACTCCCACCAACAGTGTAAAAGTGTTCCTGTTTCTCCACATCCTCTCCAGCATCTGTTGTCTCCAGATTTTTTAATGATCACCATTCTAACTGGCGTGAGATGGTATCTCAATGAGGTTTTGATTTGCATTTCTCTAATGACCACTGATGATGAGCATTTTTTCATATGTTTATTGGCTGCATAAATGTCTTCTTTTGAAAAGTGTCTGTTGGAACATGATACACCAGGGCCTGCTGGGAAGGGGGTGCTAGGGGAGGGATAGCAGGGGGATTGGGGAGGGATAACATTAGGAGAAATACCTAATGTGGATGATGGGGGGATGGAGGCAGCAAACCACCATGGCACGTGTGTGCCTTTGTAACAATCCTGCACAATCTGCACATGTACCCGAGAACTTAAAGTAAAAAAGGAAAAAGAAAAAAATTGACTTTTTAATTAGAAGTTTAGCCTTTCAGAAGAGAACCAGGGCTCCAAGCCCTCAGGATGGTAATGAAGCAAAGTCATAGACATCCTTGCGCTTTGACTTCTCCATGTTTTAGCAGGTTTTGTAGTACGGTGTGTATAAAAGCTGACTCCTCAGGTGTGACTTGGGTGCCTAGGACTGTGACACATCATGGATGGTAGAGAAGTAAACTGATTTTGAGGAAGATAATGATGGTTGGAGCCTGGCCGCATCAATCAAAGTGTCAGTGGCTCACAAAGCCTATAGGACTGGAGCCACATGAATATTCAGAAATTGAGGTTCAGATATCAGAATCGGCTAAGCTACTTACTAGTTAGCAGCTAAGTTATGATGGAAGCTTTGATTGTAAAGGAGTTCTCCAAGGAGCAAGAGATGGAACCCTTGTGAATTGCCATTTATGAGGGCCAGAGGAGGAAGAGAAGTAAGGGAGAGAGATGGAGATTTCATGGAAAATGGGAATTAGGATATCATTGTGTCACCGAGCAGAATCAAGGTGTTGGGAATGGGGGTGAAGGGTGCTCACACACCTGTAGACACGTGTGAGGGCAGATGCATTAGGGTGGCCAGAGGTCTGCAATGCTATAGAGAAGTTATGGGAAATGAGAGCTTTAAACAAATATCTGAAACATGGGATTCTCCAGTCTGGACTAGACTTACCTCAGACATTTTTAGAATCATTAAAACGTTGAAATTCTTCTAATGCTGGTGTGGGAAATAACAGATACTTTGTCACTCTCCTGTGAACAGTTAGTGTGGCAGATGAATGTTAAGAATTAGTCCACGTTGTTCTTTAGAGAGGTTTTGGGTGCATCTTATCCTCAGTTGAATTTAGTGTGCTGGGATTGATGTAACGATCCCTGGCCACATTGTCTCGGCTCCATAAAACAGATTGTCATGTCACAATAAATGACTAGTATGAGATGCCTGGACGAGGATGGATACCACAGCGATCAAGTACATGCATATGATGACTAGAGCCTTTAGAAATAACTTTCTACTTGGGCCGGGTGTGGTGGCTCACGCCTGTAATCCAAGCACTTTGGAGGCCAAGGCGGGCGGATCACCTGAGGTCGGTAGTTCAAGAAATAACTTTCTACTCAGGAGAAAGATTTCCTTGTGGAAATGATGTGAAATGCCGTTAGATATTTATAACCTTATATTAACTTTTAAAAGAGAGTAGATGAAAAGAGTGTTTTACCAGCAAGAGATGTCGATAGTTTACACCTTATATAATATCGTGTAGACTGGATTTTCACGGATATCAGCACCTCAGCCTTCATCTTTACTTTTCCTCAGTCTGAAATTTCCTTCCTCTCGTTTGCTAGACAAGTCCTTCTTGACATTCACAGATCAGATGCCGCTTATTCTGTGACACCATTCCTGACGCATTCATTTCTAGCTCGTCAGTGCTGCCCTGAATTGCCTCTGCATGCAGCTCCTTCCTCTACGTAGAATTCATTGTGTGCATCGAGTAATAACTCTTACAAGTCTACATCCTCCAGCACAGTACAGTTTATTTGAAGAGACTCATTTGCTTATTAAAGTATTAGTTCCTATCAAGCACAGTATTTTCCATTTTAAAAAACTATTGTGTCTGTTTGTTCATTCATTCAACATATTAATTGAATATCCTTTCTCTGCCAGGCACTGTGCTAGGGACAGTATCCTTAAATAGCTTACAATCTGCATATAAATCACGCTTATATAGAATTAATTTTTGGCTGAAAAACAAGGAATGTTAAAAATTCAAAGTACACTGAAATTTAAAAAAAAAAAAAAACCATGGATAGTCAGATCAAAAACAACCATCACTGAGCTGCACAGTTCAGAAACCAGAAACTGCTTTTCACAATCTAGTTCACTTAATCTTCCCATCAACTCTGAGAGGGTTCTATGATTAATACTACTTTACAGGGGAAAAAGTGACATTTGTATAGCAAGTGAATTATCCATATAACAATTGAACAAAAGGACAATTGCAGGTTTAATTTGGGACTTGAACACAGATTTTCCAGCTCCAAACCCCGTGGCCCATTACATTCCACAATGCAGTCCTCCTCCTTCAAAACACCACCACTCCTTATAGGATCAGATGAGGAATCTCAAGGTCATGGAGATATCAGTGCTCCCATAACCAAAAATGTTAGCTATAATCTCACAAGCAATGCAATGAGCTTATCTAATTGTCGTGTGGATTCAATATAACAGACCTCAAATGTAATTTTAAAAAACTGACCTCAGGCCAGGTGCAGTGGCTCATGCCTGTAATCCTAGGACTTTGGGAGGCCGAGGTGGGTGGATTGCCTGAGCTCACGAGTTCAAGACCGGCCTGGGCAACACGGTGAAACCCCATCTCTACTAAAATACAAAAGAAATTAGCCAGGCATGGTGGTGTACACCTGTAATCCCAGCTACTTGGGAGGCTGAGGCAGGAAAATTGCTTGAGCCCAAGAGGCGAAGGTTGCAGCGAGCCGAGATCGCACCACTGCACTCCAGCCTGGGCGACAGAGCGAGACTCCATCTCTACAAAAACAATTACAGCAACAACAACAAAACTGAGCTCCAACTTTATAAGATCAATACCTTATCCCAAATTTCACCAAAATAAATTCAATTGTGGGCTGGGCATGATGTCTCGTGCCTGTAATCTCAGCATTTTTTGAGGCCAAGGTGGGCAGATCCCTTGAGGCTAAGAGTTCAAGGCCAGCCAGGTCAACATTACAAAACTCCATCCCTACTAAAAAAAAAAAAAAAAGTCATGCATGGTGGTGTACACTTGTAGTCCCAACTACTTGGGAGGCTGAGGCACAAGGATTGCTTGAGCCTGTGAGGCAGAGGCTGCAGTGAGCCAAGATCGCACCATTGCACTCTAGCCTGGGTGACAGAGTGAAAATCTGTCTCAAAAATAAATAAACAAATAAAAATAAAATAATTTCAATTGTGAATTTATTGAGATGATTGTTAAACTCTGCTAACTTATTGAGATGATACAGGGTCAGTTTACCTACTATCAGAGAAAAATCCCAGTGAATTAATTGAAAGATAATAGTGTCATTAAAAATAAAGATATAAATACTTATATGTATAAAATGCAGGTTATGGAACAGCACTTAGAGTATAAGCTTATTTTTATAGACTGTAATACATATTATTCCCAGGAAATAATATCTGGAAGAACACATAAACATGTTTACAGAAAATTTCTCTGCATATTAGTTGAATAATTTTTTAAAATATTCTCTTTTCCAACTCTCTTAAATTTCTTATTAAAATAAATATGTACAATTCGAGTATCCCAAATGCTCAAAGGAAATGCTCAATAGAGCATTTTTTATTTTGAATGTTGGGATTTGTGATGCTCAACTGGTATAATGCAAATATCACAAAATCCTAAAAAATTCTGAAATTTGAAAAATGTCTGATCCCAAACATTTAGGATAAAGGATACTCAACCAGTATTATTTGTATAATTTTTTAAGTTAAAAAGTCAATGCAGGGACTATTACTGGGATAGAAGAAAGGGAGATGAAGATGCGTTACCAGCCTGGGAGGGACAGTGAAATGAGTGGTTTGGGAAAGACAGAAGTATTCATACAGTAAGTTTTAAGTAGTTTGATTCTCAGGCTGTCTCTGCCAATAATGGCAATTAAACTGCAATTACTTGGTTTTCATCTAGCTTTTGGCTAAAAACAGAATTAGTAACAACTGATTTTAGTAGCACATTCTGTTTGCAGTAAGGACCTATATGGATCGATTCCATTTAAACTGTAATCTAGTTGTAAAATATGCTTGGCACTTTTCATTTTAAAAATAGCATTTTTCTTTTTCTACTGAAATCAAATCTTGTTCTGAGCATTTGAGCTGCTTGTTGCTAAGAACTTGTGAGGCAACATTTCTACCATGTGGACAGATTTTTAATCATCTAAGATTTGAATTTTGCATTATTCATTTCTCAGAAGTTTGGGTTGTGTGTAGCTTTGTCAGGAAAACAATGTAGCTTTGCTTCTAACACATACTTTAATGTTTTCTACAAGGCCCCTGCATGATCTGACCCCTGTCATCTATAGCCTCCCCGCATACCCCTTAACCCACTATATCCCACTACTAGGATCCTTAAATCCATCATCTTCTTCCTCCCTCAGCACCTTTGTTCGTGCTATTCCTTATGCCTGAGAATGCTGTTCCTGCCCTGACTAATTCCTATCCATCCATTAAATGTGTTACCTCTTTAGGTCACAGCAGTTATGGAGCTATTGAAGGTTTGGGCACCTGAGCCCTGCAACTGGATTTTCCCTCTAGGGTTCCCTTGGGTCAGTTTCCTGCTACCAATAAATTGCCTTATCCTCCGTTCTTGATCTTTTTTTTCTCATTTTCCTACTTGACGGTTTACTATCTCAACTTCAGCTTCCTTCAGTCCCTTATTCTGTGTCCTGGGCTCTCTTTCTTACCATTTAAATTAATTCATTTCACACTGGGGAAGAGGGTAACCAGTGGGGATTACAATATTCATATTTGCAGTGTCTAGGGAATAATTCCCCATGGGCAGCATTTGGACTACTCAAAGGACAATCACATGTCGTCACTTCCAAGTTCAGAGTTTTGAGTGAACTGGGGAAATGCACTGTAGCTCCTAGGTTTAAAAGGCAGAAAGAAAGAATTGTCCAGTAAAGAAAAAGTTATGAGACAGCCTTCCTTCTTATTTCTGCAGTTTAAAGTCAGGAAGACTTTTTTTCAAATGGATTCGTTCCGTTAGATTTTGCTAACATTTGGTAAATGTTATAAAATTCTATTTTAAGCACCTAGTCTTAAGCCTGGGTCACATTCATTATATAAAGATGGGGAAACTTTAGCAATGTCAGCTCAGTGGGCAATGAGATCGAGCCACTTTGACTTTCTTTTTCTCACCTCATAAAGCTCAAATGCTACCTTAGAAGCAAACCATCAGAGATGTTAGTAATGAGATATATCAGGCATGTGCGTAATTCAAAATTTCAATATTTTATTAATGTTGAAAAATATTTCAGACATTCAAAATGTTTTAATTATTACTATGAAAAAGAAATAATGCCAAATATTATCAAAATAGTACTAAATCCCTAGTCAGAATAGATAGCTATTTATTTTCATAGAAAACCCCAACTGAAGCATTTGATTATGAGGTCAAAATGTACACGTAATTTCATTTTAAGTACAAATAATAATAAAGTTAATGTCTTCAGAACTAATTAATTTTGTGGTAAACAAATTTTCTCATAATTACTATAGCCTAAACTATTCTTAAAACTGAAATGAGCCAGGCACAATGGCTCATGCCTGTAATCCCAGCACTTTGGGAGTCCAAGGTGGGTGGATCACCTGAGGTCAGGAGTTCAAGACTAGCCTGACCAACATGGAGAAACCCTGTTTCTACTAAAAATTCAAAAATTAGCCAGACGTGGTGGCTCATGCTTGTAATCCCAGCTACTCGGGAGGCTGAGACTGGAGAACCGCTTGAACCAGGGAAGCGCAGGTTGCGGTGAGCCAAGATCGCACCATTGTGCTTCAGCGTGGGTGACAAGAGTGAAACTCCATCTCAAAATAAAAAACACCACCACCACCAAAAAAAAAAAAACTGAAATGACTGGAGATTGAAAAGACAACTCAGTAATTTATTCTGCTTCAAACTCATTTCTAAGAATGTCAGTGGTCATTGTATTGTTTTATTGTTTTGCAAAAACCATATTTCTTGCTTTCTGGATAATTTGGAATTATATTTTTAAATAATTATTTATAACAAAATAAATTATTCCATCTTTTATTTATTTATTTATTTATTTTTGAGATAGAGTCTCTCTCTGTCACCCAGGCTGGAGTGCGTGACACAATCTTGGCTCACTGCAGCCTCTGCCTTCCAGTTTCAAGGGATTCTCCTGCCTCAGCCTCCTGAGTAGCTGGGATTACAGGCGCGTGCCACCACACTTGGCTAATTTTTGCATTCTTAGTAGAGACGGGGTATCACCATGTTGCCCAGGCTGATCTTGAACTCTAGACCTCAGGTGATCCGCCCACCTTGTCCTCCCAAAGTGCTGGAATTACAGGCATGAGCCACCGCACTCAGCCAATCTCATCTTCATTAATGAGTAAAGATAGAAATCCCAGGGCTCAAAATAATTGATTTTATTATTAAACGTGTATTTAGTGACATTGATAAAACAAGACAGCTCATTTTCTGGATGATCACAATTTGGAGTGGTCCTCAAGCAAGAGAAATATTCACAGTCTTAACAATTAATATGTAACTGGAAAAGTTTGAGAGTTTCTTAATAAATTATGCATAAACTTACCATATGAACCAATAATTTTACACCTACATATTTACCTCCCAAAAATGAAAACATATGTCCACACAAAGACTTGCACATGAAATTTTATAGCAGCATTATTCATAGCTACAACTGGAAACAATCCAAATATTCATCAAATATTTGGATTGAATAAACAAAATGTAATATATTCATAAGATAAAATTCTATTTAGCAATTTAAAGGACTGAACTAGTGATACAACATGGATAGATGAATCTCATAAAAATTATGCTGAGTAAAAGCAGCCAGGTGCAGAAGAGAACATGTCATACAAGTCCATTTATATTTAATTACCAGAAAAGCAGAAAGTAGACCAGTGATTCCCTGGAGCTAAGGATGGGAACAGAGAGATTTACTATAAATGGGTAAAAAGGAATGTTTTAGAGTAATAGAAATGTTCTGAAAATGGATTATAATAGATTTAGTAAATTCTATAAATTTAGCAACTGCTTTGAGTTTGAGCTTAAAATCATTGAACTGTGCACTTATAATGGGAGAATTTTATGATGTATAAATTATATCTCACTAAAGCTATTAAAAATTACATGTAACAATCACATATATTTCCTCCACATGCCCATGAAAATATTTGTTCTCTTTTTTTATGTTTGAAGTGCAATTTGGGAGTCCTATGAAAAATAAATATTAGCGTAGTGTTTCCTTAAATTATTTTCTGATTTATTTGGATTTTCTTGTACTTTAATAGGAAAATAGTATTTTTTTCTGGATGAGATGTTAGAGATATTCTCGAATATTAGATTGAGAACGAATTTGGGATTCCTCAAAACATTTTACAGAGGAGAAAAATGAGCCTTACAGCGGACAGCTGACCTAAGGTCAAACACAATTGAAGACCAAGTTGATGCCAGAACCCCTCCCATTTCTTCCACAACATATTATTAATATGAGATGCCCACTGTGGAGCTGAGAGCAAATGGACTTTCTTAGAGCCTCCTGATGTCTCATGGCCACTCAGCCTTAGTATCTGTGGCCACTTGGCTACATTCTCCGGAGAGTTCAGCCATTTCCCTCTAGTCTATGGAATACTCTCAATGCTGTGAAATCTCCAAATGAACAAGTATATACCATCAGTACTGGGTATTTATGAACTAAATAAATTACAGATAATTCATGAAGATGCCAAATATCTAAACAAAGATGGTGAATAAGACCATTGGTTCCAGTTTCATCTCATGTTTTTTATTTGCAAAACTTAAAAAAAAAGGCAGATTTATTTAAGAAAGCTGTGCGATTTTTTGACAATGTTTTGGCAAGATGGGAAATTTTTTATTTTTTTCAAGAGTATCTTCAATTTGCTCCCTGGCGCAATGTTTCACAGTGGAAATATGTAATTTTGTACATTCAGGATATTTTAGTATTGGTAGAAATAGCATTTTCTGCCTTGCCCTGTAAAGAATCACTGTGATTAAACTTAACCTCTATTCAGTCAGTGGAATTTAATAAGTGCCCAAATTGGAGTTATCAAGAGAAGAAAAGAAAAAGAAGTATCAGTCCTTTTGGGAAAACAGTAATGGATCACGCCTGTAATCCCAGCACTTTGAGAGGCTGAGACGGGCGGATCACTTGAGGTCAGCAGTTCGAGACCAGCCTGACCAACATGGAGAAACCCCATCTCTACTTAAAATACAAAAACTTAGCCGGGGGTGGTGGCACATGCCCATAATCCCAACTGCTCAGAAGGCTGAGGCAGGAGAATTGTTTGAACCAGGGAGGCGGAGGTCGCCGTGAGCCGGGATCACTCTGTTGCACTCCAGCCTAGGTGACGAGAGTGAAACTCCGTCTCAAAAAAAAAAAAAAAAAAAAAAAAAGAAGTAATGGCTCTCCAACTTGAATATGCACCAGAATATTCATAAAGCTTGTCAAAACACAGATTGCTGCCCCCAGAGTTTCTGGTTCAATAGGCCTGGGATGGGGTCTGTGAAACTGCAGTTCTCACAAGTTCCCAGATGATGTTGATTCTCTAATCGGGAGACCACACTTTCAGAGCCCTGGAATGCAGCCTAGCCCATCTTCCATCAAGAGCACTTCATACCTTTAAAGCACTTCTTACTTTAAAGAGCAAGAGAATGTAAGCAAATCATCTCCCTGAATTTTCATGAAAATAAGCAAAGAACAAAAAGCAGGGAAATGAGTCTTGTTAACGTCCTTAGCCTACTGGGTTTCTTTTCTATGTATGAAAAAACAGTAGTAACTAAGAATCTACCATTTTTCCAAAGTGGTACAGAAAAAATATTACAAAATAAACTTTGACACCTTGTAGTCTCCCTTCTTCCCTACCTGCTTTTGATGTATCTATCCTCATGGGATAAAAAGTATTTTCGTGACTAGTTAAGCAAGGGATGTTTTCTATATATATTCTTTCTTCCACCCCTTCATTCAGGTTCAGAATCCCTCAACTGTAGCCTCATTTTACTAATTGTACTGATCATGCTGCACTGAAACAACTGACTTACTCATCTACCCAATTTACTAGAATGCCCAGTCTTTGCGATCAGACATATCATATTTGAATTCGTATCACTAATGCCTACTACCTAGTAGTTAATGAATGGAACAAAGTTAAAAGTAGATAAGTAAAAATATATTTGCCCCAAGGTAAACATAAATTTTATTTAGTTTTTTGGTCAGTTGAAGTTAACCATGTCACCGTCCCACTTCCCTTACAGCAAATACGTAAATAATGTCATCGATTGTGTGAGGTTGCCTCTCCCACCTTCCCCTTCCAAAGAAAACCCAGCTCACTTCAAACTTTAAAGAGTAATTTTAGCATGATCAGATTGAGGGGATGTGTACAATTGACACCTGTGTATGTCTCAGAATGAGGTGTCTTCTTAAGGATGAGAGACTGTTGACTTAGAAGGTAGTCTTTGAAAGTAATTTTCCTACGTGGCTGTTGGTTGGGTTACAATGTAGGTAATGTCGTTATTGGTCCTTTGGTAAAACTATTACCTTGCCAAATGGTCCTGCAATGTCAACATTGGCAGGTTCGGTCTGTCTCATTCAGTCACCCAAATTCACCAGACAGTGAAGTACTGGCCTGAGGAATCAGAGCGCTGGGAATTCTGACCAAGGTGGAAACTGTGGTGGTTTTAGCTGAATTGGAACTCACTTGTGCAAACAGCTGGGCACACAGACATAAAGTGCCCATTAGGAAGAGAATGTTTTCCCCCTTGGACTTTTTGTAAAGTGACATTTCTTTCTAAATTCAAAAGTAACCATCCTCTGGGTATTTGGTGACCATAACGTCCTAATAAAAAGCTCACTAAATGACTCCGAAGAATTATGGATCTATGGGCATTGTTTGGGTGTGGCTTTATGAAGGGAGCTCTCCAGGTGAACTGAGACTTTGCATTTCCTGAACTCTGAGAACACATGTTGCATGTGGCAGCATGTCTTCCAGCTGGCAGACTTACAACAAGGCATCCTGGAGAGGGAACGTGCCATTCTGCCTGCCCTGGAGCACAGATCATGGAATGCTGTCGTTTGAGCTTCTTGCTAACATATAATCATGCATAAGTAAAGTCAAGTTTTGATTTTTTTTTAAAAAGCCTCCATTCCCTGGCACTGGGGCAGCTATCTATGTGGCTTATGCACTTTTACCCCACTTTTATTCTGTACATGTTTTTTAAGGTAATTATTCTTTGGATTTATACAAATCTTTATTTAATAATTTTAATTGGAATTTTTGTCTTGTTTTCTGATTTGTGTTTATAGAATACAAATAGGGATGCCTTCTGTCCACCTCTAAATCTGTGTGCTATTAATTTATATTTCCTAAAAGCCCAGAATCTCTTTTACTCTATATTCTTATTTAAATTCCTGGCTCATCATATGGATTATATGTGTGTGTGTGTGTGTGTGTGTGTGTGTATGTGTGTATATATATATATGTATGTGTATAATAGATATACACACATATATATGGTGAAGTAATTTCATTTGTAAATGAGGGAGTACAATGTCCAAAGTGTTTGTAGCTGAGTTCCTATCTAGCCTACACCAAGCATCCTACTACTAGTAGCCCTAAGTACCAGCAACATCAGAATTAGGAGGCAGGGAAGATAAAAATGAAAGGCATGCAGTAAGATGGGCAAGATGGGTGGGGTGGCTTGAGGCCTATGAGGAAAGGTCAGAATGATAGGTTGGTTACCCTCATCAAACCTTTCATTTGTGTAAGTAGCAACTATTTTTGCATAACCTTTGTGAATATGGCTAATGTATACAGTCACAAATAAAAGATGGTTTGAATGGTGCCATAATACAGATGATGAAGATAAATAAAGATAAAATAGCTAAAGACGATAAAAAGATGGTTTGAATGAGTTTTGCACTGCATAATCTGAACAACTGTCAACGCCATCCCTCTTTCTGGAAGACATGTTATAGAGTAGCTACACGGTCACTGCCCACAACTTCTGCGTAAGGGCTCGGGAATTCCCTACTGGGACCTAGTGAAACTCCATTCCCAAAGAGTTGGGAAGAGAGTGATGGAGAATCTTGGATTTTGAGAAGAGATTCCAGCGTGGAGATCCAGAGAGCCAGGATATCAAGAGATATAAGGAATTGGTAGTTGGAGTATAAGAACTTAAAATTTAGAAAGGATTTGCCTAACAATTATTCTGCGTTTCTTCAGTATTACAGTTCTGCACACACACACGCATGCATAGGCACACGCACGTGCACACACATGCACCCCCCCCACAACGTTCACCATTACCCCACCACCAAAGCAATTTAATTCCTTCTACCTACTTTGTTTTTTTCATGCCACCATGCCACTGCAGAAGGGGCCATGACTTTATGCATCTCTTCAACCACCTTAGATAGACTCTCCTTCTGATGGGAGGTCATTTAAGCATCTTGCCTTTTCAGCACTGGTGAAAGCAGTTTTAAAACTGTCTAATATGACTTAATTGATAATATCGTTTAATTTTCATTCTCCTTAAAGTATTTAGCTGAAGCTGCCATGCTTTTTTGTTATGAAAATTCCCGCTAGTATCACTGATCTTCAGCTTGTCTTTGATAAGAAAAAGTCATTTTATGGACTAACACACACGACTACACATTTTTATATAAGGATCAGGAACAACTGAAGATACTTGTGTAATTGCCTCTGACCACTCTCTTCACAGTGACTCTTCACTGTCACAGGAAAATTACTGAAACTCCATGCATTTTTCCTTCTAATACCTTTCCTTGGATCTTGGTGGCAGGACAAAGAGAATCATTTGAACAGAAAGCCTATGCTATGTGATACCTTTTCAACTCCCTAAAAATTAAAGAAAATGTTAAATTATTGCCAATCCCTATGTTTGCTTATTTGGTGTTTTTGACTTTTAGGTTCAGGGGTACATGTTCGGGTTTGTTATATAGGGAAACTCGTGTCACGGGGGTTTGTTGTACCGATTAATTTGTCACCCAGGTACTAAGCCTAGTACGTGATGATTACTTTTTCTGATCCTCTCCCTCCTCCCACCCTTCTCCTTCAACTAGGCCCCAGTGCATGTTGTTCCCTCTTTGCATCCATATGTAGTCATCATTCAGCCCCCACTTATAAGTGAGAACATGTGGTATTTGGTTTTCTGTTCTCATGTTAGTTTATCAAGGATAATGGCCTCCAGCTCCATCTATGTTCCCACAAAGGACTTTCTCTTCTTCTTTTTTAAGATTGTGGTTTGTATATCATAGCATTAAAGTTTAATTTAATGCAATCTATGTCATCTACTATTATTTTTTGAAACTTCTGACAGTAATTGCCCTCCTTATACATAAACTTGAGATGTGACATCTTGACAGCTCCTTAGTAAGCTGATGTGACCATAAAGGCATCGGAATGCTTTCTACTTGTAACCCCTGTCAAAGAAGAGCATAGACTACATTTGAAACTCAGCATTGTCAGTTCTTGGAGCATAATAATTCCTGAAAAGGTCTTGCTAACTTTGTGTATGTGCCATATGTTGAGTGGTGAATAGTAATTTTAGACACTACTAAAACTAATTCTGCCAGTGCTGTAAGATGCTTGAATGACCTTCCCTCAGGAGAGTCTGTATAGGGAGGTTACGGAGATGAGGAACGTCATAGCCCAATCTACAGTAGCGTAATGGCATGCCAGACAAGAGGTTCAACTATGTTGTGTATGTAGGTAATTTGTTCTGTTTTATTGCTGAGCTATATCTCATTATATGGATGAGCTATAAATATTTATCTGTTCAACTGTTGATGGACATTTGTTTATTTCTAGTTTGCCACTGCTTTAAATATTCTCATACAAGGTTTTGCACAGACTTGTGTCTTTATTTCTCCTGAGTAAATACCTAGGAATGAAATGGATAGGTTATTAGCTAACTGGCAAGCAGTTTTCCCAAGTGCTTATATCATTTAGAATTTACACTCAAAATGCATGAGACTTCCAGATGTACTACATTTCGCCTGACGCTTGGGATTGACAGTCTTTTTAATTTCAGCCATTCTTACGTGTAATATTTCACTGTGGTTTTAATTTGCCTTTCCCTAATGACTCATGATATTAACCAAAAGTTGGTAAACTATGACCTGCAGGCCAAATCCAGCCCGCCGCTGATTTTTATAAATATCACACTATTAGAACTTAGTCATGTCCATTTGTTTGTATGAGTCTATAGCTGCTTATGTGCTGCAATGGCGGGGTTGAATGGTTGTGGTACAGAACATCTGTCCTGACAAGCTTAAAATGTTTACTGTCTGACCCCGTACAGACAGCATCTGCCACATCCAGATGTTGAGTATCCCTTTATGTTCTTCTTAGCTATCCTACATCTCCTTTCACGAGGAATCTATTTAAATATTTTGCCACTTTTTTCGTGTTTTTCTTTCTTTTTTTTTTTAATTAATTTTTTTTATTGCATTTTAGGTTTTGGGGTACATGTGAAGAACATGCAAGATTGTTGCATAGGTGCACACGTAGCAGTGTGATTTGCTGCCTTCCTCCCCTTCACCTATTTGTGGCATTTCTCCCCATGCTATCTCTCCCCAACTCCCCACCCCACGCTGTCCCTCCCCTAGTTCCCCCCAACAGACCCCAGTGTGTAGTGCTCCCCTCCCTGTGTCCATGTGTTCTCATTGATCAACACCCACCTATGAGTGAGAACATGTGGTGTTTGACTTTGTGTTCTTGTGTCAGTTTGCTGAGAATGATGGTTTCCAGGTTCATCCATGTCCCTACAAAGGACGCAAACTCATTGTTTTTGATGGCTGCATAATATTCCATGGTGTATATGTACCACATTTTCCCTGTCCAGTCTATCATCGATGGGCATTTGGGTTGGTTCCAGGTCTTTGCTATTGTAAACTGTGCTGCAGTGAACATTCGTGTGCATGTGTCCTTCTAGTTTTTTTTTCTTCTTATAGAATAGAATTATTTTCTGTGTATAAATACAAATTCTTCAATATATATATGTATTGCAAATATTTTCTTCCAATGGGTACTTGCCCTTTCTTTTCCTTGTCAGTTCTTTTAAAATTCAAAACTTTAAAAGTATGACCTAGTCCAATTTATCAGTTTTTAAAATCTGTGCTTCGTATGCCATATTTCAACTCATAGGAATTGGCTTTATTATTTTGATATCTTAGAGGATTTGATTTTGTATAATGAAATAAGTAGCTGAGTAAGTATAGAAGTTGGTACTGTAAGTGAAAATTGTGCAATAAAAGAAGAACACACTATGGATAAGAATAGGGTTATATGTTTAATCCTAAAACAATGTTATTATTTTATTGATATCAGTAGTATAGGTATTCTTTGACTTAGCATCTAATACCATACCTGATCTGTTTTAAGTCCAGACATGCTATTTAAAATAATCCTGATTTCTTTGTTAGGGTCTGCCACATTGAAAACATAAAAGCTGATGGTAATTGATGTTACACTAATAAGTATTATTTACTTTTAGGAGAGTGCTTTCATATTTTGCAGCTTTTCTCTTGAAGTAATTTTGTCATCTTGACCAACTTGTTATCAACAATTTAAACCACATTCTGAAATATTTTGGAGAATGTAAGATAACCTTATGAAATATTAGATATGAAAGAATTTCTTCTACTAAATGGATTATAGTGATGATTCCTTTCCCTCATGTCAGCAACTGGATGTCCACAACAGTTTAGCTTGTCTCACTAAGTACCATGTATGAGGGCTATGTTCCCTAATAGCTCCCTGTTAGTGCTATGTGTCTTTTTGGTAGAATGATTTATATTCTTTTGGGTGTATACCCAGTAACGGGATTGCTGGGTTGAATGACAGTTCTGTTTAAAATTCTTTGAAAAATCTCCAAACTGCTTTCCACAATGGCTGAACTAATTTACATTCCCACTAGCAGTGTGTAAACATACCCTTTTCTCCACAACCTCACCAGCATCTGTTATCTTCCGACTTTTTAATAATAGCCATTCTGATGGTGTGAGATGATGTCTCAGAGTGGTTTTGATGTGCATTTATGTAATGATTAGTGACGTTGGGAACTTTTACATATGCTTGTTGGCCACATGAATGTCTTCTTTTGAGAGGTGTCTGTTCCTGTTCTTTGCCCATTTTTTAAAATGGGGTTCTTTGTTTTTCTGCTTGTTGATTTGTTCAAGATCCTTATAGATTCTGGATATTAGACCTTTGTCAGATGAGTAGTTTGCAAATACTTTCTCCCTTTCTACAGGCTGTCAGTTTACTTTTTTCATAGTTTCATTTGCTGTACAGAAGCTCTTTAGTTTCATTAGGTCCCACTTCTCCATTTTTGTTTTCCTTTGGGACACTTTGTCATGAAATCTTTGCCAAGGCCTATGTCCAGAGTGATATGTCCTAGATTTTCTTCTGGAGGTTTTATAGTTTTAAGTTTTACATTTGTCCTTAATCCATGTTGAGTTAATTTTTATTACGGTGAAAATTTATTATGGTGAAAAAATACTTATGGTGAAAGGAAGCGATCCAGTTTCAGTCTTCTGCATATGGCTACCTGTTACCCCAGCACCATTTACTAAATAGGGAGTCATTTCCCTGTTGCTTGTTTTTGTTGGCTTTATTGAAAATCAGATAGTTGTAGGTATGTGGCCTTATTTCTGGGCTCTCTAACCCACTACATTGGCCTATGTGTCTGTTTTTTACAAGTACCATGCTGTTTTGGTGACTGTGGTCCTGTAGTATAGTTTGAAGGCAGGTAGTTTGATGCCTTTTTAGCCTTTGTTCTTTTTGTTTAGAGTTGCTTTGGCTACTTGGGCTCTTTTTTGGTTCCATATAAATTTTAGAATAGTTTTTTCTAGTTCTGTGAAAAAAATATCATTGGTAGTTTGACAGGAAGAACATCAAATCTATAAATTGCTGTGGGCAGTATGGCCATTTTACCAATATTGATTCTTCCTATCCATGAGCATGAAATGTTTTCCATTTGTTTGTGTCATTTCTGATTTCTTTCAGCAGTGTTTTGTAATTCTTGTTGTAGAGAGCTTTTACCTCTGTGGTTAGCTGTATTCCTAGGTAGTTTATTCTTTTTGTGGCTATTGTGGGTGGGACTGTATTCTTGAATTGGCCTTTCATTTGGACATTACTGATGTATAAAATTGCTACTAATTTTTTTACATTGATTTTGTATCCTGAAAGTTTACTGAAGTTATTTATCATTTCTAGGACCCTTTGGGCAGAGACTACAGGATTTTCTAGGTACAGAATTATATCATCTGCAGAGAAATAGTTTGATTTCCTCTCTTCCTATTTGTATGTCTTTTATTTCTTTCTCTTTCCAGATTGCTCTGGCTAAGACTTCCAGTACTATGTTGAGTAGGAATGGTGAGAGTACGCATCCCTGTCTTGTGCCAGATCTCAGAGAAAATGCCTCTAGCTTTTGAATGTTCAGCATGATGTTGGCTGTGGGTTTGTCATAGATGGCTCTTATTATTTTGAGCTATGTTTCTTGAATGCCTAGTTTGCTGAGGATTTTTGACATAGAGGGATGTTGAATTTTATATCAAAAGCCTTTTCTGCATCTATTGAGATGATCGTGCCGTTTTGGTTTTTAGTTCTGTTTAGGTGATGGATCACATTTATTAATTTGCATATGTTAAGCCAACCTTACATCTCAGAAATAAAGCCTACTTGATCATGGCAAATTAGCTTTCTGATGTGCAGCTGTATTGATTTGCTAGTATTTTGTTGAGGATTTTTGCATCTATGTTCATCAGGGATGTTGACCTGAAGTTTTCATTTTTCCTTTTGTCTCTCCCAGGTTTAGAATGATGCTAGCCTCATAGAATGAGTTACGGAGGAGACCCTCCTCCTCAATTTTTTTGGAAATAATTTCAGTAGGATTGGTACCAGCTCTTCTTTACAGGTTGAATTTGGCTGTGAATTTCTCTGGCTCAGAGCCTTTTCAGGTTGGTAGGCTTTTTGATACTGATTCCATTTTGGAACTCATTAATCTATTCTGGATTTCGATTTCTCCCTGGTTCGATCTTGGGAGGTTGTATGGTTCCAGGAATTTATCCGTTTCTTCTAGGTTTGTGTGCATAGAGGTATTTGTAATAGTCCCTTAGGGTTTTTTGTATTTCTTTGGGGCCGGTGGTTATGTCACCTTTGTCATTTCTGAGAAAGACTTTTTTTTTTTTTTTTTTTTTTTTTTTTTTTTTTGAGACGGAGTTTCGCTCTTGATACCCAGGCTGGAGCGCAATGGCGCGATCTCGGCTCACCGCAATCTCCGCCTCCTGGGTTCAGGCAATTCTCCTGCCTCAGCCTCCTGAGTAGCTGGGATTACAGGCACACGCCACCGTGCCCAGCTAATTTTTTGTATTAGTAGAGACGGGGTTTCACCATGTTGACCAGGATGGTCTCGATCTCTTGACCTCGTGATCCACCCGCCTCGGCCTCCCAAAGTGCTGGGATTACAGAGAAAGACTTTTTTATAAAGAATTTCATAACACTCTTTGAAATATTAACAGATGCTCTAAGGTGTTGCAAACAGAGGATTAGAAACCACCACTGTAGATACAAGATTCTACTTTGCTATTTTTGTCTAAGGCCTACTGGTGTTACTTTCTCAAAATGTTCACATTCTTTTTTTATTTTTTCTCACTCCTGTTGACATATGCTTTGTTCCTCATAGAAGGTGCAATAAAATGTTCTTCTATTCGTCTTATTTCTCTGTATTCCTGAGCTCTTCTGGTGATATATATACCATTTTACTTATAGATGTTATACTAGTTAAGCTTGTATCATGTGGAATTATTGTCTACCATCTCTACCTTACAGCACCACCAGAGGTCTTTATACTAACTGTTGAAAGATAGCTGTCATTATATGTCTGGTATTCCAAACTATTAAACCAGAATTACTCACACTGAAAACAAATGTATTATCAAAGATTAAACGTTAGTGTAGAATATACATAGACATAACCCAAATTATTGGAGAAATTGTCCAAGAGTGTAAATGTCATTTAATACTCATCTAAACATTCATTCAAAGAAACATTTGAACTTACTTATACTGAAGGGAAAAAAAACAACTTGCTTAACCTTTTTGCTACACCGAAAGGGTCAATTTGGTAATAAGTGAGTGAGTCAAGGCGTGTAGAGAAGGCAAAGCAAAGACAGAGGGAATCCACGCTGGGTGGACGACCTGAGCAAAGGTGTAGGGCCAGAGCCTCATAGGCATTGCAGAAAGTGAGAGGATTATAAAAGTCAAAAACAAATGAGCAGTGTTGGAAAGTAATAAGAGAAGAAGTAATGTGTGGTAAGATAATGAAGACATTTGAGTTACTAGCTCTAAAAAGAGAACCCGGGTAATGGACTTAAACTTAAGTTTGTGATGCTATACTGAGATGAGATTTGTCTGTGTGTATTTTTCTTTTTCAGAGCATTTTAAGTTTAGCTCAAGAGAGTAGTACGAATTGGAATTTTAGAAAAAGTAGAATAGCTAAATGCCAATTCATTAGAATAGTTACATGATGTTGATGTATTTGTGGATATACATTGTTAGCAAAAGGGAGAGAGACTGGAGTCAAGAAAAATCCTGTGCACAGGAGGTGGATTACTTCCACTTTGTTTGGAAAAACGGGACAGCCTTCCTTGTTCTCATTTGATGTAGCCATCCTTTCCACTTTCCCAGGGGAGAAATCATGTGGTTCGTCAGACCAAAATCCATGAGCAGAGGTCTAACGTGATGATGATCCTGTGACTCTTGGCTCCTGCCAAATATGAATGCAACCTAAGTGCACTGAGATTTGTTAAACGCTCCTTCCCAACTAAGTGTTGGAAATAAGCTGGCTGTGCTTGGATTCGTTGTGAGACTTGATAGCCTTCTAGGGTAGCAGAATATGTGTTTGATTTACATTGGTTCCATTTTATTGAGCAGGATGGAGTAACTCTAGAGTTAATCTAGGCAAATTATTAACAAGGGAAAAAATTGGCTTTGACAAAATCTGTGTTTTATTTGAAGTATAAATCATCTTATCAAAACCTGGCAAAGTTCACACAAAACACTAGCAGTTGGCACCAACTTGAGCATCATGATCTGTGGTGTGGCCACTCCTTACCCTTTTGGACAATTACTAAGTTCTCAATGAGGAGAGCAGCGCAGTGCGGCCCAGTGATAACCCAAGATCTAGTTTTGACCCTACTTTTAATATGCTGGGTGCCTCAATTTCCTCATTTGGAGGAATCGTACTAGATGATTTGTAAGGTCCCTTTTCAGATTTCGGATAGGCCGCTCAGTATCTCTGGGTATTAATTTTGCTACAGTGTAACAATAGCAGTCTGAGGTTCAAGAAGTTTATAAAAATTTCATCAAGTTCTTGGAAAGTAAAAAGTACTCTGCACATACATGGAAGCTATAATCCTAGCCGTTGAGGTATGAATAATCCCCACAACCTGGTATCCAAGAAAGGGTATTTTTCTTTTTCCAAAGGCCTAATTGAATCATTTTCTGTGGTTATATTGAGGCTGTGCAGGCTGATTTTGGCTGGTGTAGAATAAATTCAGTGTGATGATGTTGGGGAGCACATGCTGTACAAAAGTGATGTATTCTGTACAATGTAAGTCTTTGTATTTGTACAATTTAAGTCTTTGATTAATGAGAAACAGAATGTGAATTATTTAGTTGGTAAATGCAGTCTTTCCAATAGTCAAAATATTTTTTAAATATTAAATCTTTGAGGAATAAAGAAATAACATAATTCAGGTTCACAATCCTTTATCTAAAACCCCTGGGGCCAGACATGTTTTGGAATTCAGAAATTTGGAGAGGAGGGTTAGAAAAGAGCTAGGATGCCAAGACTACATATTACGCAACTTCTTTAACGGGGTCTTGATCAACACCATTTAACTGAACACATTTCTCCAAAGAAACACATGAATAGTCACCCTAGTGGATGAAAGAAAGATTGAATAGCCTCAGGATGGTTCTGACTGGGATGTGTAGCCAGATGAGTTTGAGACAAATTTACAAAAAAAAAAGGAAAAAAAAAAGGAAAAAAAAAACTACAAAGTTTTTTGATTTCTGAATCATGGGCAAAGGATCGTGGACCTGTATTACTAATCACTTGTTGAGCAATTACTATGTGCCAGCTTTAAGGTAGTGCCATTTACATTAACTGACTGTTACGGTTGGGCTCTATGTACCCACTCAAATCTCATGCTGAATTGTAATCGCCAGTGTTGGAGGTCAGCCTGGTGGGAGTGATTGGATCACAAGAGTGGTTTCTAATGGTTTAGCGCCCTCTCCCTAGTGCTGCCTTGTGATAGAGTTATCACAGGACCTGGTTCTTTAAAAGTATGTAGCACCTTCCCCTTCTCTCCCGTCCTCCTGCTCTGGCCACGTAAGACGTGCCTGCTTTCCTTTTGCCTTCTGCCATGAAAGTTTGCTGCGGCCTCCCTTGCCACGCTTCCTGTACAAGCTTAGAAACCTTCAGCCAATTAAACCTCTTTTCTTTATAAATTACCCAGTTTCAGACATTTCTTTATAGCAGTGTAACAACGACTAATACGCTAACCTTTGTAAATAACTCAGCGAGAAGGTAAATGTTGTATATCACTTAGAAACAGGGAAGATAAGGCAGGAATATCTTCAGTGGGTTGTCAGAGTCACAGACGTGGGGTTTGAACCCGGTTCCTTCTGGCTCCAAAGGCGAAAGACAGTGTTTCCTCACCACTGGGTCAAGACCTTTGGTTAGTGTGATTATTTGCCTCTGTTGCCTTAGCACTTAAAAAAAAAGTCTTGAGAATTTGATTAAGGTCTCTTTTCTCAACCTTGACAGTCTCTCTGGGAAAGTTTATATAATGATCACTTATAAGTTAATGACACCCAGATGGGTCTGCACCCCCATCCTGAGTATCACACTTAGAAATCCCACTCACTACTGGACATCTCCATGTACTTCCAGATTTACTCCCAGTGGAACTAATCATTTTCCTCCTCAACCCTTCTCTGCCTTCCAGCATTCCCTATTCTACTATCTCAGTTACCCCTAAGACAAAACCTTTTTTTCTTCTCTCCCTTCCCAACTCTGTCTATGACTAAGACCTGTGGGTGTGGCACTGGAAATCCTCACGGAGGAGACTGGGTGCTTTTGCGCTGTAGTAATTCAATTTTACCAAAGAGAAAATTCAGGTTCTTTCATCAGACCCAGACAGCGTATATAAAGCAAAGGTTCTGACCAACTTTGAATAGCCAAAATAGTCCAAATCCCATCTACCTGCCCAATGATAAACTACTAAGTACTGAACTGTAAGATACACTTTTTATTCTAGGCTGCTCTATGTTGTTAAGCTTCATTTAAGGCATTTGGGTGTGTGTGCTGTGATACTGAGTAGCAAACTAGACAACATGGTTTCCAAGAACAATGCTCTAGCCTCCCACACTCGCTGGGAATTTGGGTAGGATGATAAAAAGGGAAAGTAACAGCCATCGATGTTTTCATTCCCATCGCTAGGTAAAAGGCCAAGCCTGAAGGTCCACATCAATACCACAAGTGACTCCATCTTCTTGAAGTTCCTGCGTCCAAGTCCAAATGTAAAGCTTGAAGGTCTTCTCCTGGGGTACGGCAGCAACGTATCACCAAACCAGTACTTCCCCCTTCCCGCTGAGGGGAAATTCACAGAGGCCATAGTTGGTAAGGTGTTTGGGTATCGGGCTGGGAGGGAAAGGAGGGAAGAGGTGGTGGGTGGAACGTGACGTACAAATCTTCATGTCCAGAACTATTTCTTCTACGTCCTTAGCTTAATCAAATGGCAGCATTACAAGTCATCTTCGTAAGTGTTGCAACTCACAGCATAATTCTTTACATTAAAAAATTATTTCATCCAGAAATAGTCATCTTCACTGTCCCTGGTCATGTAACTTAAAAATTCATAAGGAAAAAAATAGCTGAAATGTCTGGGATTAAATCTCTGTAACATATTTTACGTGGACTAGTTTTCCTTCCTGCTGTATCTTACTATCTTTTGATAGATTACATCTCCAGTGTTTTGAGTGTCTTTTCATGAAAAGCTACATTTTTAAAAAAGGAAATGTGTTATATTGTCAAAAACTTAGAGTATCTCAAAGAAAAAGATTAAAGTTTTTGTATGTATTATACAATTTTATATTTCTTCAAAAATGTTTTAAATCATGTTAAAATGTAAATTGAGGATGTGGGTCACTTTTGAGTCTTCTCCAGAAAAATTATTTGCAAATAAAACCATTTAAGAATTTTTTTTTTTTTTTAAAGCTGGGCACAGTGGCTCACATCTGTAATCACAGTACTTTGGGAGGCTGAGGTGGGTGGATCACTCAAGCCGAGGAATTCTAGACCAGCCTGGGCAACATGACGAAATCCCCTCTCTACAAAAAATGCAAAGCTAGGCATGGTGGTTCACGCCTCGTAGTCCCAGCTACCTGTGAGGCTAAAGTGGGAGGATCTCTAGAGCCCATGGAGGTTGAGGCTGCAGTGAGCCGTGATAGGAGCACCGCACTCCAGCTTGGGCAATGGAGTGAGACGCTGTCTCAAAAATAAATAAATAAATAGATAATTTTGAAAAGGATCCTCTATTGTTGTTAATACTTTTAAAGGCTTTCTGAATAGTCTAATATGAGGTTTATATTTTGTTTCATGTCTAAGATTATTGCTTAGCAGCTTTCCTGTGAGTTTCAGAAGCGTTACCCTATAAATTCAAGTACTTTATATCAGCTCTGATAATCTGGAGGGAATGTTGAAGATGAATCTTTTTGTCCTGTAGCCTCTTGTTTCTCATAGAGAAGACTCGGTTGGACTTCAAAATCAGGCAACAGAATAATATTGCTAATTAAGCGTCTAGACTAGATTTTACATAAGACAATCACTTTAAAGCAAACCTACTAGTTTGTTAACAAAAACCTGAGAATCAAGCATTTCTCACAAATGTAATAACACTAATCTTGACCACGAAAACCACAAAGAAGTCTCCACTCTATTCACTCTTCACTATAAAAAGTGACTGGACGCTGTGTGTTTGCCCCACACAAATAGAAACAGATGCTGTGTTACCCCTTTTTTATCATTGAGCATTAGGAGTAATATTTAATTTATGATAGTTTTTTAGTTATATAAATTGAAAATTTAGTAGTTGTAAGCTCTTTTTCCATGAGGTGAAAAGTGTTCAGTCTTAAAGTAATAGTCAAATTATCACTGATTAAAAAAAATGTTCAGAAAACTACAGAAAGTTTGTTGCACAAATATTTTAACCTTTCACTGTTTCAATGATGAAAGTCGATTAAATGGACTAGGGACACTTTTATTTATGTATTATTGTGTTCATTCTTTAAAGCTTTTTTATTATGGGAAATTTCAGACAACTAAGGAAAGTATTAAAATGAAGCCTCATATCTCAGCATGCACCTCGAATATGTAGCACTGTTTTGCTAAGCTCGTTCTGTGTATTTTTTCATACATACTATATTCGCTGCATAGCCACTATTTAATGCATAACCAGGTATCAGATTTCTTTATCTAACAATGTTTCAGTATGCATCTCTAACAGATAAGAAATATTTTTAATAACACTATGCCCTTATTACATTCTAACAATAATGCCATAATATCATTTTATACCCTAGTCCCTATGTAAATCTCTCTAGTGATCTTAAAATGTCTTTTTAGAGTTGGTTTGTGTGAATCAAGATCCAAACAGGCATATATGACACATTTGATTATGCCCTTTAAGTGTTTTTTATTCTGTAGCAATCCTCTTACCTTCTCTTTTTAAACGTCATTGATTCCTAGAAAAATTGGGTCATTTATTACAGAGAATGTCCATATTCTATGTGGCAGAATATGGAACTGGTTGCTTCCATTCTGTATTTTTCGAACTGGCTCCTCTATCCCCTGTGGTTCCTATGAAGATGTAATGAGATCTAGAGGCCATATTACCTTTGAATTTGGGGGAAGGGAGAAATGTGGTACTTTATAGGTGGCATGATGTATTTCCTAATGACTTACAAAAAGAGGTGCATAATGGCTGCCTGTCCCATTTAGTAATTCTAAGACTGATGTGTTTAGGTGGTCTCAGCCTGGTCTCTCACAATAAAATTCTCCATCAAATTTTTACCTAATGCTTTTAGCTTTTAGCATCTTTTGATGATCATTGCCCATATCTATTATTTTATTCAGGAGTTATAAAATAGCAATTTTCTCATTCTGTTATTCTTTCTGCCTATTTTAGCTAATGATGAAGAAGAAATTTCTGTCATCTGCTCTTTTATTTCCCATATATATTGGTTTTATTAGGTTGGTGCAAAAGTTTTTGTGGCTTTTGCCATTATTTTCAATAAGAAAGGCAGGATAAATTTTCACTGTTAAAAGCTGATGTCCTGCTTATTTCCAAAGATGATCAGTGTTTGTTGTTTTTCTTTTTTTTAGGGACAATAAGAATGCATTGATTTTTATATATCTAATGGGTTTTTATCAATGTATCACCTATCTATGCCTTATGATTCCTTTGGTCTAGCTTGAATATGCTTGGTTATTTACTTTGGTTAACTATAGTGCTGAAAACTTAAAGTCAAGCTTATGTCTTATTCTTTGGTTATTCGTATCAAGATAATTTACATTGAGTAAATTGGCACTAAATATTTGTGCCACAGAATTGAACAGACTTCAGTCTGTAGAGAGTATTTAGGCTGGAGGAGGACATGAGAGATTGTTTAATCTAAGTCCTATCATCAGGCAAGTAGCTATTTAAGTAATTTAAGGCAGATAAAATAGGTCACTGTGCATCTCAAAGAACCTAGGGACAAAGATTCCAGAACTCCTAGAAGGCTGTTCCATTAGTATTTTTAAAACTCTTACCTCATATTGTAGATCAATATGTTCTTTTTATTAATCCCCTTTCTCTTCTAGTAGCCTAGTGGAAATGAAAAAGCATTCCTCGTATGTATTTCCTTTTCCATTTTTCTTTAAGCCAAGGAATGTGTGTGCTTCTGCTTTTCTTACTTCAAAAATGAACTTTCGTTCCAAGTTAAATGTTAGTTTTTGGTTGTTTAAATTGGTTATTTATAGTCTTCCATGGCTGTGTTTGCATTAGTTGCTCCTAATTGATTAAGCAGCCATAAATTAGTTCCTGATGCTGCTAAAACAAATTGATACAAATTCAGTGGCTTCAAACATTACAAATTTAGTTCTAGGTCAGAAATCCAACATGGGTCTCACTGAGCTAAAATCAAGGTGTGGGCAGAGCTGCATTCCTTTCTGGAGGCTCTGGGGGGAGAATCTGCTTTTCTGTCTTTTCCAGCTTTTAGAGGCTACTGCATTCCTCAAAGTCAACAACAGTGGGTCACACCCTTCTCCCACATGACATGACATGACATCACATCACATCACATCAATCAAATCACATCACATCACATCACCTCACATCACATCACCCTGGCCTCCTTTCCGGCTTTCCTCTCTACTTTTATGGACCCTTGTGATTGTAGTAAGCTCACCTGGATAATCCAAAATACTTTGCCTATTTTAAAATCAGCTGATTAGCAACAGTAATTCTGTCTGCAACCTCAATTCTCCCTTGTCATGCAACCTCACATCTTCACAGGTTCTGGGGATTAGGAGGTAAGCAAGCTTTGTTGGGGGCATTATTCTCTCTGCTACAAGCTGTTTGTTTAAGATTTGCACCTCTATTCTGTTCCCTTTCTGATATCAGTTTACTGTGTGATAAATCTCAGCTCTGCTCATCTGTAGCAGGTGTATTTTTCACAGACAGGCTGTGGGCGGTTTGGTGTATTTATAACTATAAAGTGATGAATTAAAGTCCCCTGAGTGCAAAGTGCTATAAAAAGCAAAGAATTTTTATTTCTTTATGGAAAAAAAACAGCATCACTTTCAGCTCCTGCTCTTACTTTCTTTTGTAATAAGGTAGTGGTATGTTTTTCAGTTGCATGGAACTATACCCAAACACGGTAAGTTACCCTCAGTTTCAAAACAAATATTAAGTATCATCTTATCTGACACATTTAATAATGTGTTTACCACCATTTTTCATTTTACCATTGAAATGAGAAGATGTTGATTATTCAGAAATATTCAAGCTAACATTTAGTGACCTGTGGACTAGGACTCCCTCTAAGTAATCATTTATAACCATTTTTACATTTCCTTTAATACCTACCTATTATCTTTCTATTTATTAAGTATTGACAGAGATGTTTTCAGATCACGGGTTTTCCACGCAAAAGTAAACAAAATCCTCCTTTTGCCATTTTGGAAATTAATATTTATATGAAATTTCTATAAAAATTGATCTAAGATTGTACTCTATCGCAGGGGGCAGTAGGAAAAATAAAAGTTTCCCAGGCGGCTATTAATAAATATTAATGGCCTCCCGAGCCCTGCAATGTTGTGCTAAAACATGATTCACATTTAATAGATCCTCTCGGTTCCCATATCTTTTTTATTTTTGACCCACAGCACGAATGTTCTCACTCCTGGTTAACATTTTAAGTGTTTGCGGCGTTCTTTTATGATCAGCTGCTAGTAATTTTGCTCATCTCCAATAAAGCGTTGACCTTTAAAGACTCATACTTAATGATGTTCTGTTGACAGCTGAAAACGCTTTAATCAGCGGCACCTGGACAGGAAGACCCACAGTCCATCAGTTATCTGGTGCACGTCGAAGAGTTATTTTAATATCCTTACTGCAGAAAAGGCTTAAGTTTAAAAATATAATTTCAGCATGACAAATTCTGACTGAAAATTTTGTCTTCCAACCAGGTGTTAGAGGAGTATAACGGAGGCCAGTAATGGAGACAAGTGTTTTAACTCTCATGTTCTCACAGCTGCTAACCCTCACACTCACTTCCTTAAAGGAGCGCATTTCTCACGCTCCGCACGGGCCTCTGAGTCACTCTCTTGTCTATAACTCCTTCAAGCAAGCTAGTTCTAGTGAGGAGAAGGTTGCAGTGCTGATGCGCTGGAGATGCTCTAAACTGAACTAAGCTCTGGACAAGAATACTAAAATCCATGTTCTGGGAAAGATAAGCCTTCACCTGAGAGGTAGCATGATATGATACTTTTGAGTCAGACAGACCTGGGTTCAAATTCGACACAAGTCATTGTGGAACGGTTGTGGGTAAGTAGTTTAAATTATCTGAGTTTTATTTTTCTCATTTATAAAATAGAGAATAATCTTTCGGAAGCGTTGTAAAGACTATGGATAAATCATATTAAAAAGCTAATATAGATTCTAGCACGGAGTAGGCATGTTTTATAAATTTTGTCCGTTGCTGTTATAACGAGCGGGGTGGCCTTGGATAAGTTACCTAACACTTTTGAGTTTTGTTTGACTCAGTTGCGTCAACTCTCCACTAAGGTTCTGGCCAGCTCTAAGAAGTTAGTGCCTAGGTTGAAAAAGCTTGGTCTACGTGGCAGTTTTGTGGTTTTGTTTTATATTTGGGGGTGGAGAGAGAGCGTCAGTAAAATTGTAGAGGTAGATTGTTTCAGCAGAGCTGTTAGTCACTGAAAAGTAGCCATACTCATTTATCATACCCAAGTATGTTTTTTTGAGAGGGTGAACCCTCAAAACAAGATTAAAAAACAAAATAAGCAAAATCTAAGATGACACACTAGCGCTGGTGCACACACACAGGTGTCTCCCAGAGAAGCGCTCTCTTTCCTAGAACACAGATTTTGCGTCTTTGGTGAAGAGAGTTGTCAGGTGCCTCGTATAATTCCTGAGCTGGTGCCTCCAAAGGAAAATATGGTGACTGCCCCAAAAATGTATACCTGAAGAAGTCTGTCATCTCTACACCTTACTTTTTCAATCTCTTATTTGAATTAAGCAATTTTTAGCAAGAAGATAGCGAGAATTTTGACCTGTCCTACTAAATAGATAAAAAAAATAAGTGCATGACACTTTTATTAACTGATGGCAATTGTATCTCAGTGCATTGGGCTAAAATTCAACCATCAGTTTCCTATTTTGAAGTTTCTCTCTTTGTTTCACAGTGAAACAGTTTCAAGAATTTAAAAGTATATTTACAATTGTTGATCCAGATATGAATCGGTATAAGTTGTATGCTTATAAATTTTAATGCAATTTCTATCTCTATAGATTATTAGTACCATTTACAGTGTTTACCCTAATTTTTATATTTGCATAAATGGCAAGAGGAAATGCACAATTTTTCCTCTTTTATCATGGCAACCCTTGGCATTTCAGTTGTCCCCTTCTATTTCTCTATGATAAAAATGTTTAAGAATGCTCTATTTTTATGAAAGTGGGATGAAATCTAAAATACTGGAAATTGCTACTGTTTATTACATGGAAGGATAACTGTCACAAGACGAGTGGTTACGCATTCATTGGAGAAAAACAGAAGTAGAGGTTGAAAATAACTGAGGGAACTTTATAGGGAACTATATTGTGAATATAAAGAAGCTGAAAAAATAACTGATAAAAAAAAAGAAGCAGGATAAACCAATAGGAGGAAATGATGTAGTGCCAGCCATTGAAGCCAGCTGAGCCCTCTCTTCCTGGCAGAGTCCTTAGAGAGACGAGAAGAGGCTTCGAAGGCAGGGAACAAGACAGCTGCCAGGAGTGGATATCAGACAGTCCCAAAACACAGATGCAAGATGTTACGCAGGGTTAAGCAGTATTATTAGCTCTCTTTTACCCAGGAGGAGGACGAAGCTCTAAGAGTTTTAAACTTCCTCAGGCTACTCAGCTAGCATGTGGCAGGTACCGGATTTGCAGCCAGGAAGTCTGAGCTCTGAGTCACTGTGTTCTGCTGCCTCTCAGAACTTGGGGAACTTGATCCTGATGTGTTGCTCCTGTAATGTCCTGTAAACAGTTCTAAAGTGGGTGGGGAGATGTATTATGGCTACCTCATTAAGGCTGAAATAGGTAAGCACTCATTTTGTTCTCAAAACTTGTTCTCCCCTTCCCTTCCTCCACCACCATCTCTGCTTGTTATGTGCTGTCCATCCATCAAGTCCTACTTTATCTGCCGTCCACAAGGCCAGTTCTGGCCAGCGCAGACATGTCAGTCCCTCTCCATGAATATCCTGGAGACTTAGCGTTTGCTTTTATCGTTCTTAAGGTTAATCAATTGCTATTTGTTTTTATTTCTGTGTGTCTCGTCTGCCTCTACACTTCACCCGAGTAGAAAACTCCCAGGAGCTAAGGATTCCAGGAGCCTTAGATTTCTCTTTACCCTCAGTGTTGTCACTGATTTCAGAAACATAATAAATGTGGATGGATGGATGGATGAATAAATGGGAGAGAGGAAAGGCAGAGGCCCAGAAAGTCTGAAACAGCCGTGGGTACCATTTAAGATAGATTTTTCTCTTTTAAAACTATTTTCAAGATGTCATCTAATTCTTAGTTATTTCTTTGGAAATAGATTTACCACTTGGGAAGTATTTGGCTTTAAATCTTCAAGATGAGTCCAATTTTATTTTTCTTTTTTTAAAAAAAGGAATCCCAGAATTATTTGATTTTTTTTTTTTTTTTCCTCCAAGGGACAAAATTTAGCAGAACTTAAGCTTCAAAGGGGATTTTTAAATAAATTTGTCTAATGGGTATCAATTTCTTAATAAATGTATGCCATCTCTTAAACAATTCACCATAACTTTATACCAGAAAGCCATTGTTTGATAAAAGATGACCATTTCATCATGTTTTGGTAAAGAAAACATCTTTTCAAAGTCCTATTTTTCCTACTGGATTCAACTACAACGTTTTCATGGTCTGCTTGACTTCATCAAATGGTAAACTGTCACCAAGTGTATCCTTTCTTGGAAATACAGTTTAAAGATTCACAGTATTTTAATTTAAAGCACAGTTTCTTCAAATGTATTAAACAGTGTACTGAGATCAAATCTAACTTTTAGAATATCATTCTCGATTATATCTAAAAGAATGTTTCCGAATGGCTAATGGCCCTTTTTGTCATGGGCCAAAAAGATAATATGGTCCCAGATTCATTGCAAAAGCCTTGCTTTGGAGAAGCGGTCTTAAGTGGAAAGCCAGCTGCCAGTAAAAGCATATTCAAGAGTTATCTGGAATAGATAGAGAAGGTAGCATTTAAACTTTAGAATTTTTTTCTTTCTTTTTTTTTTTTTTTTTTTTACATTTCAAAACCAAGGAACATAATCACATCAACTTTCCTGATTACCCACACATTATTTCCTTTTACATATTTTATATTCCGTGGACACTCCGTGCTCTCTGATGCACGTGTGTCATACCAAGGGCTATGCTGTGAAGGCCAAGATTAGGTTGTATTCTGTTCTGTGTTGTTCCCTGATCGTTTTTCTTGTGTGTTTCTTCTGTGTCATGTCTCACCAGCAAAATGGTAAGCTCCTGAGGGCCAGAGCTGAGTCTCCCCTTCCCTGGTGGGCTCCACAATCAGAATCAATTATTCACAGCTGTAATAACTGGCTACCCAGAGTTTGCTGGGGAAGACTCCCTGCCAAAATAAAAGTCCTATTTTTTCTACTTGTCTATAGTAGGCCTACCACTACTTGCCTAGTTGTCTATAGTAAAAATATCCAGGAGAAAAAAGATTATTCACCTGGGGTAAAAAGTTGACTCCGCCCTAGTAGTAAAGTAACTATATACCCTCTTTCATCTGGCATCGCCATGGCTAACACCTGCTGCTGTTCTGATAGAACTGATTGTGCTCACTTTCAATAGTACCCCAGTTTAGTTGAAAAACCTATATGTAAGCTACGTATGGGAGAAAACCTAGGATTCTTAGCGTGGTCCCCAGATTTTTCACCATCTGATCCCAACGTAATAGCCCAGCCTTTTCTCTGCCACTGGGGATGCTCTGCATCAAGAAAAGAGAGACAAAATCAAGGGTTGGGGGTTTGCCACTGCTGCGTTTCGTTCTCTGGGCTGGGCGCATAGTCAAATGCTAGAGTGGTAGTTCTTATCAACCTGTTAGCTGATGATTTAATATTTTTGAGTACTTACAATGTGCTGGGCTAAGAGCTTTATGGAAATGGGTTATTAAATCCTTACAGCAACCCCATGAAGCAGGTACCATTAGCATGCTCTTTGTGCCACTGAAGACAGTCAGTCCCCAAGGGGTTAAGAAATGTACAAGTGGCAGGTCTGCCCATAATGCCAAGTGCTTTTCTCCATGGCCTGTAAGTGTTCTGGCACTTTTGAAGTCAATGTTAAAAACTCATCTTGTGTAAATTATTCCTGACTCCTCACCCCTACATGGAAAAGCTGACAACACTCAAAAAGGAAGAAAAAAAAAAAGCTTTTGCCGATTTGAAGGCTTTGACTTTGGATACTCTGAGAGCTAATGTGACCTGGTTCTATAATTTGAAAGAAATATCCAAACGAAGTCCTGAGGAAGAAAAATATCCAGACACACTTCCTGTAGCGATAACATGAACTAAGAGTTGAATTCACTGGAAAATGTGTGTGTGCGAATGTACAGTCTCTACTTCAAAATCAAGCCCTTGCCAAGCCTTAAACCAGTTAACAGACAACACCCTACACTAGACTGCTCTGCGGGGTGCACATATAAAACACAGGCAAGGAAAAAACTACCGGCAATAAAGCCAACAATTTTAATGCCTAACAGGTCTGCTACACTAGGAAAGGATGTGGCAAGTGGGTAAGGGAAATCGTTTTTAAATATTTGTGGTGTTGGGAGAGAATCTGTCAGAGCATGCGAGTGAAGTAGGGTTAGTTTGGGACAGGGGTTGAAGGAGGTGCTCCCAACTCTATGCCAGGACCACAGGAAATGAGGTGACCTGGAACCTCAGCGCTGTGGTCGGTATGCGGGCACTGGAAGTGGAAGGGTCACGGCGGGCTTCATGATCAGATGACCAGTGTACTCAGAGGACCTTGCATTCTAGGTTCAGTGCTCTGATGTCACTGTCATGATTCTTAAGAATTTTATCTTCCTGTTTTATTTTGTAAGTGAGGTCCTATGGGACGACAGAGCAGGTGTGGAGGGCTTGAAGCCTGGGCTCTTGTGCTCAGCCTCCCAGCCCCTCCCCTAGCTTACTTCTCAACTATCTCGTCCTCCAGCCCTGGTGTCCCTGCTACTTGGCTGCCTTCCACTTCCCATAGTGACTTCAGCTGCCCTCCACCTCCAGCAGGGACTTGGGTGTGCACGCCTCCGTGACAACATGTGGCAGCACATGGTGGCAGCAGTTTGGCAGTGCCACTGTGCATTAAGTAGGGCATTTGGTGGCACCTGCATGAGGTACACAGTGTGTCCCAGTGCAGAGGTGGTAATCCCTTGGCGGGGAGGGTCCACGAATTGGGTTGGCAGACCTACGGGGAAGGGAGATTGACTTTTCTCCCCTGGAGGGTGGGTTGGGGGATAAGGGCATAAAGCACTTTGATCTTGATCCTGGGACGGCTGCTGGGGGGAGATAGTAAGTGGAGGGGGAAGGGAGTGGGCTGACAGTCTGCGCTCACCTGCAAAGTGCAATATTAAACAGCAAATAAACATCATGACAGATCAAGACAGAGGGTGGAAGAAAGCAAAAGTTGTATGTTGTGCCTTCAATGGCACTCTTGTGCATCTGACCCTGCACATTATATAGTCAGCCTTGAGTGAAATGCATGTTTTTAACAGCGTTGCCTCTCCAGCTCTCACAGAATGAAAGTAAAACTCCGAGAAAAACTCCAATAATGTCTTCCTCAATGGATTGTCTTTAAAACGGCCCTCTGTCTGGAAAAAGTGCAGCATCATTTCTTCCAGACAACCTTAGAAAGCTGTGAATGGTGACCACGTATGGCAGAGCCGTTGAGAGTGTACATTACTGGAAAGAGACTCCCTCTTTCTCCCTTTAACCTTGTCTTCCTCCCACCCCCCTCCCCACATGCAGCATTCCCATCTCATATACAGAGACTCCACCCACTCTACAGTGGGCCAGTGAGGGGCTGCTTCTCACTGCTGTTAACAATTCCAGACAATCCTCAGCAACCTCTCTTGTGACATCTGCACCGACACAGGCTGTAAGCTCCCTTCAGAGCAGGCCTGTGAACCTTCTGGAATCTTAGCAGTGGCTGCTGTTCTTAGTCATTTTTGCATTCTTGCTCTGTGGAACGGCTGGCTGCACTTCTGTGAGGAGTTTAACCTTCAGTGTTAGCCGGCCAGCAGCCTGTTCCCGCAGACTGCGTCTTAAAGACTGAGAGAAACCAGAATTCTCCAAGCCGTGGGGCATAACAGGGTATTCTGTCAAACTGGGTGTGGGTCCATTATTCAACAGATCTTGTAATGTTTAATGGAAACAATTACTGAATAGTGTAGGATTTGCTTTAAAATTTGTTCTCCAATTATTTCTCAGGCAAAGAAGGAAAAAAGTTTTTTGTACCACATGAAAACATAGGAAAAAAAACATTTTTTTCCTTTTTGTAAGGAAAAAAACAACAGTCCTACAAATAGGACTTATTAAAGACTAATTGTCTGATTACTCGTTTTTCAAAAAATATTTTTGTTTGTGCGATTGTGCTATTTCTCAACCCTCTAATTATTATTTTTTTCCTTTCTGCCTGCAAAGCCTTGGGCTTCATTCATCTTTATTCTATCCCCTGGCATTAAAGGGGTAGAAGAACAGATTGATTCATTCTTTCAGAACATGTTTATTGAGCAGTTTCCAGGTTTGGAGGTACATGAATAAACAGAGCATGAACTGAAAGCCTGGCCCAGTCCAGAGGGATCCTCCACCTACCGTGTCTTTCTTCAGGGGCTTAGGAATACTCTAAAAGGTGGAGGACTTCTATTACTTTGTGATGCTCCATAATTCTGTAGACATTCTTGTTTATGTTTAAGGGCAATGTGCTAGTAATCTACTGAGTGATGTATTAAAAATTACTGATACTGTATATTAGTCGATTATATTGTATTATATTAACTTAGGAAAGTTGCTACAACACTGACGTTACTTCTGCTACTTTGTATTCTATTTGGACTTCAAGCCGCCATGAAATTTTGCAAAGCTACAACTTAGCACACGCCCAGGCAGACAGCAGGATTTCCCCAATTTTCTAGGAAAATACCCATCAGTGTTTTTCTAGAAGTGACACCCTCCCTCCTGAAAGGACAGTAGTGACGTTCTTGAGTAGGTCTGGACGTTCCGTTGCTGCTGTTCTGGCGTTTTCATATGTAGTTACTTCAGGGTCACTTAATCATCATGGATGGGTGGGTTTTCTGTAGTCACCGATTCTGTCCTGTGGAGTGATGGCATCTGTTGCATCAACAATATTGGAGCCTACCATTTTCCAGCAATGGTCTTCAGGGTGGATGTGGATACAGTTCAGTTATGAGCCATGTTTATACCCCATTGCTGAAACCAGTTTGCTGTTGTGGTGTCAGTTTGGTTTTATTACTCAGTTCTTTGTCACGGGAATGGGAGAATGGGTGGCGTGGGTGGGGCGCAAAGCTGGTCCCCCTGCCGAAACTTAGAACTACTGCTAGGTAGCCTTTCAGTAAGTGTGGAGACAACAGAATTCTACTCTCCTTTTCCGTTCCAGCTCCCCACAGGACTGCCCAGCTCTGCCTAGACTGACTTCTTCAGTGGCGTTCCGCTTTCTCTTCTCCCCTTTACCTACCAACAGGCCAGGGAACCCATCTACAGCAGGGGGCAAAGGCAGCTGATAGGGAGCCGCAGAGCGACAGAGCCCAGGGCGCTGGTGAGCTCCACAGCCACACTTAGGAAGTTCCTTTTTTGAGGAGCAACTAGTGAGTGAGGTGAACTCCCTGCTGGAGCTTCAAAGACAGCAATATTTCTCAAGGGTGTTTTTCAGGCAGACATTACTCAGGGTTAGTGTCGATGAGATGCATTACCAGAGCTGTTGACCACATGTCAACAGCTAGAGGATGCTTAAATTTAGATTGTATTCACCCTGGTCCGAGTGAATGCAGCTTGTGGACACCTACAGATGCACATCAGAATCGACAATATTTCTTCTATGGGGATTTCCATGGGCATAATTTTTTTTGAAATTCTGTAGGTGATTTCTTTTTAGGGGTCTCATGATGTGCCACACTGGCTTCCAATAAAAGTAATTACCTTATTTCATCAAATTCTAAAGCATCTATAACTGTAAATCAGTCCGCTATTTTATATAAAACTAAGAAGCAAGTTGCTAAGTAATGGTGCTGCTCTCGCATCCCTTGAGGCTTTTATGCTTCCTTTGACTCACTGATGAATGCATTTTGTGTTATTTGTTGTTTTTATAAGAGATCATTTCCTTTTCCATGAACTATTGTAGAAGCGTTTTATATTAGTGACGTCGTAGTTGTGAGGAGAGGTCTCATGCAGCCTGAGGCGGCAGCAGCACGGAGGGTAAGAGCGGGTGCTCTCAGGCTTTTGCTGGCCAGCTTGTCTTACAGCACCCCAGCACGGTCTAACACACGGAAGGTTTTCTTCTTGGGGAAGTAAAAGGTGAAGCCAAGAATAGCATTACTGATTCCCAAATGGATGATGATGAAGTCGTTTATACAATTGACATTCAGAAATAGATTCCATGCCTTTTTAAGCTTTTCTAATTCCTCAAGTGGAGTAAATGAGCAAGCACTGAGGAAAATACGATCAAATGTCAAAAGGAACGTGGTAGGTTGGTACAAACTCCATCATCATTCAGATCTAATCGTGATGTTTAGAGAGAAGCTGCTTCACAAACACTCGCAGGAGCATTTTTCTTTTTTTTTTTGTTCAATTTCTTTTTGCTCATGAAAAACACAACCTTGCTTTGAAGGCAGGAGCATTTTTCAAACCAAGAACTTGTTTTTCTGCTATTAACACCAAGTATAACAGACAGCTGCTTTACTCATTGACTGAAACATGCCTCACATAAACCTCAAAAAGGGCTTTTTCCCAGGGTACCTTTAGTGGTTGCCAATCTGGATATTTCTGAACAACTAGGTTATAAAACCGTGTCAGGTTCCCATATGCGCACTGGTTTTGGTCAAGCAGTAAAAATACAGAGCTCTAAATTTTTTGAAGAAGATGGATCCTTAAAGGAGGTATACAAGATAAATGAAATGTATGCTTCACTACAAGAGGAATTAAAGAATATATGCAAAAAATGTGGAAGACAGTGAGCAAGAGATAAACTAAACAGATTAAAATGAGAAATTGAAAAAAGGAGAGGAGCACAGATTAAAATGAGAAATTGAAAAAAGGAGAGGAGCACAGACTCAGGCAGCACGAGAGAAGAACATCTAAAAAGACCCTCAGGAGAACATTTTTCCTTGTCAAGCAGTACAGACCTTTTTTCCAGATTCTGAATTTCTTCATGTGTTATGTCTTTAAAAGACAGACATGTTTCTAAAAGTAGCTGTAACAAAAACCACCACCTCGATGTGGTAGCCAATCTGATCTTAACGGTGGAACACAGTGACATTCCTGAAGCTGGTACACCACAGATAATTAAGCATAAAGCCTTAGATGACAGACAGCAGCTCAAGAGATCACAGCCATTAGAGATGCAAGACAAACCATCTAAAACAGATACTGATAGTAGCAACCAAGAAAAAGGATCCACAATGAGCAGCCCAGAAATTGACAGAGACTGAGATAATGAAGGGTTTTGGTGAATATCCAACCATCTCCTCCATTTTGATCCTTTTAACCTAAAAGGAGATTTTTTTTTTTTTATTTGGCTGATGGGTAAAGCCAAACATTTCTGTTGTTTTTACTATGTTGAGCCACTCGCACTAGTACAGATAAGTTCGTTTGTTTTTACTATGTTCACTTGTTTGCAGTAATCCATAGATAAGTCTTGTCTTGTTTATTTTATAAAGTGCTTTTTTGAACATCAGATGCTTTTATTTTAAAATCTTTTTTTCATATTTTACTAAGTTGTTGAGGGAAAGGCTTACACCGATTCATTCTTTACAATTGGAAAGGTGAGGCTGGACCCAGTGGCTCACACCTGTAATTCCAGCACTTAGAGATGACAGGGCAGGAGAATTGATCGAGGCCAGGAGCTAGAGACCAACCTGGGCAGCAGAGTGAGACCCATCTGTATTGAAAAAGAGAAACAATTGAAAAAACAAGAATAGAAAAGAAATAAAATTTATTTTCATAATGTGGAAGGAAATTGATATGAGAATTTAGTTTTTATCTAAGTCATTAAAATTCTCAAGTGATAATTTTTTAGAAGTCCATTATGGCTAGAGTTGCCAGATAAAATGCCGGATATCATGCAATAAATTTGCAAAATAGTATCTAAAATTTAAATTTGTCCTATTTTTGTATTGCCTAAATCTGGCAGCCTTAATTATGACACTGTATCTCTCCCCTAGTTTAGAGTCCTCTGCATGAAATTTGGCAAATCCACAATTTTGAGCACAGTACAAGCCTGGTAATCCAGTGTGTTTGGGGTAGGCCAATGCGACTTGGAACTGATACGTACATACATAGATAAGAATGTCTGTCACACTCAATGTCCTTACTGTGTATAAATCATCTTTATGGTTTGTTTATATATATATATATATATATATATATATATATTTATATATTATATATATATTTATGTATATATATTTATATTTTTTTTTTATTGCACTTTAGTTTCTGGGGTACATGTGTAGATCATGCAGGATTGTTGCATAGGTACATACATGGCAATGTGGTCTGCTGCCTCCATCCCTCCTTCACCTATATCTGGCATTTCTCCCTATATTATCCCTCCCCAACCTCCCTACTTCCCCGCTGCTGTCCCTCCCCTAGTCCCCGCAATAGACCTGAGTGTATGATACTCCCCTTCCTGTGTGCATGTGTTCTCATTGTTCAATACCCACCTACAAGGGAGAACATGTGGTGTTTGATTTTCTGTTCTCGTGTCAGTTTGCTGAGAATGATGGTTTCCAGATTCACCCATGTCCCTACAAAGGACATGAAGTCATCATTTTTTATGGCTGAATAGTATTCCATGGTGTATATGTGCCACATTTTCCTAGTCCAGTCTATCATCAATGGGCATTTGGCTTGGTTGCAAGTCTTTGCTGTTGTAAACAGTGCTGCAGTGAACATATGTAAATCATCTTTTTATGAAAACGTTGCTACTGGTTTGAGGATAGACCTGCCCCGGAATACTTTGTCCTCCTGCGACAGCACCACTGTCCATTCCAATGTAACATTTCTGCAAAGGGAAGATTCCTTAACCAGCCATACTTACATCTGCTAGGTAGAAAATCATTCTGAGCAGTTTGACTCCATTCAATTGAATGTTATATTGTTGTATGAGCTATTTGGGGACCAGATATAAGTGACAATCACACAGAACCACTTTTATTCAACATACGTAAAATGTACTGAGTGTTATTTTAAATAAGTATCTGCTTATTGGACATTGACTGGTATAGAGGGGGAGTGTCATTCTTTACCTCACTCCTGAAACACTTTTCTATCCAGAGGTTGCTTTGAGTCGGTATTGGCAACATACAACCACTTACTGCAAAATAGGTTTTGTCGTGGTGTTTTTTGTTGTTTTTTGTTTTTGTTTTTTATTTTGTTTTTGTTTTGTTTTTGAGACGGACTCTCGCTGTGTCACCCAGGCTGGAGTGCAGTGGCATGATCTTGGCTCACTGCAGCCTCCACCTTCTGGGTTCAAGTGGTTCTCCGGCCTCACCTTCCTTTATAGTTGGGGTATAGCCATGCACCACCACACCCAGCTAATTTTTTGTATTTTTAGTAGAATGGGGTTTCACCATGTTGATCAGGCTGATCTCAAACTCCTGACCTTGTGATCCACCTTCCTTGGCCTCCCAAAGTGCTGGGATTACAGGTGTGAACCACTGTGCCCAGCCTGTAAAATAAGTTTATTGGTGGGAATGTGATAGAATTGATTCCTGATATCTGATGTTACGCACTTTAGGGTTCTTGAGATACACAGGATCCTTGCATGTAACTGGCATAAACCCTGTAAAGAGAGAAAATTCTTGACAAAAGATTAAAAAATATGTAAAGTTGTGAAGATAGTACAGAGAATTCCTGTATATTTTATGCCCAATTTTTCTCTCATTTATATTTACATTAGTATGGTATGTAACAACTAATAATTCAATAATGGTACATTATTAGCTAAATTCTATACTTTGTTTAATTTCCTTCGTTTTTACCTGCGGTCTCGTTTTCCATCCCATACAGGATGCCACATTACATTTAGAAGTTGTGCTTCCTTAGGCTTCTGCAGACAGTGTCAGCTTCTCAAATCCTTTTTTTTTTTTTTTTTTTTTTTTTTATGACCTTCACAGTTTTGAGGTGTCCTGGTCAGTGTTTGCAGAATATCCTTTAACTTAATTTTTTTATGTGTTTTTTTTTTTTTTTTTTGGTTAGATTAGGGTGTGGGTTTTGAGGAGGAAGATATCTATTACTTCTAAAAAAACGTATCAGAAGTAAGATATAAACAAAGTAAAGGTTAAATTACTACGAAATTTTCTCATGTTGAGATTCCTTCTCTTCTACTTCTCCCTCAACTCCATTATCAATAGTTGTATTTTTTTTTTAACCCAGTATCATTCTCTGTGCCAGCAATAGTAAAGGAGGATTATACATTTGATTTAGATGTTTTAAGATATATTTTATACGTACTCCACTGAATTCTTATTTATTCAGAATTAGTATTACATTTTTGTCAATTGACTTTTCAGCACCTGTGGAAATAGGCTTCCTTTTTTTTTCTTTACGTTACATTCCCAGGATAAACTGTAGTTGGTTAATTTATTATTGCATTATGTGCTGTCAGATCCAGATTCTGATTGGTTTAAGGTCCTGTCAGTATATTTTTAGGATTTTTTCATCGATATTTATGAATGAGTTTGGTTTGTAACGTTTAGTGCGAAATGCTTGCATTTTGGAGCCTGTGATGCTTGCTGTAAAGATTTTTTAAACGTTTTCCTCCTTTGTAATATGTTCTTAGACTTTGTAGAACCCAAATTCTGCTTTCTAGAAGTCATCACTGTTACTAATACTTAATCCATACTTTTTGTGTTAGGCATTGTTAAAGTTTGTTTTGTTTTGTTTTGTTTTGTTTTCCCTAAGACAAGGTCTCGCTGTCACCCAGGCTAAAGTGCAGGGGTGCAATCTCGGCTCAGTGCAACCTCTGCCTCCCGTGCTCAAGCAATCCTCCTACCTCAGCCTCCTCAGCGTGGGACTACAGGTCCCCACTATAATGCATGGATAATTTGTGTATTTTTTGTAGAGATGGGGTTTCACCATGTTGCCCAGGCTAGTCTCGAACTCCTGAGCTCAAGCGATCCGCCTACTTGGGTCTCCCAAAGTGCTGTAATTGCAGCCTGAGCCACCATGCTCACCTTTTGTTACAGCTTTAATTATCTTTAAGAAGCTTTTGAGGCTAGGTATGATTTTCCTACTTTGAAGGAAACTGAGGCACACAGAAGTTAAGTACTTTGGCTAGTACAGTATGTAGCTGCATAGGATTTAATGTTTCCAGAGTCTGTGCTCTTATGTCCAGAAATTTTGTTTAACAACGACAACAACAACAAAAAAACAAATTGTTAAACATGACAAGGGCCTTTATCAGACCTCCTTACCTAATTTCTTTTAGGATTATCTTGGTTTATTTATTGTTTCTTTTGTAGACACTTTAATGGCAAAAACTTTGCATGGCAGAACTCAGCTTCCCTTTGATGACATTCTGAAGCAGGAAGGCTTGCAATGCAAGCCTCCTCTAATGCGAGCAGACTCAAAATGTGAAAATAAGGATTTATCAAACTGCAATGATGAGAGTATTACTAAAAAAATTAGTACTTAACAAAATATTTCAATAGTAGATTTCTTTAAGCAGTAAACTGTGCCTGTCCTCCACCATGGGGCATTCAAAATATTAAGCAAATTAGATTTAATTAGTCTGCAACATTGTATAGAGTTAACTATTAGGAATGGAAACTTTGTTAAGGTAACTGCATCCTGTGCAACTTCTCCTAAATTGACACTTTAATTCTGTATCTTTCTAAATGAAGTAATGCATATTGGCAGAATTTCAATCTACAGTGTATATATTTCGAGGCTACTATAAATCCACAAAGAGTTTTTTTGTTCAGAACAGAAATAGAAACCCTATTCTTTAGTTTTATTTTTCCACACCTGTGTCCCCAATAGAGCACAAAGACTCCAAAAATGCATCTATGTTGGAAATATTTAATGAGCAGTAGGAGCCAACACATGGATTCAGATAATGGCATTTGTTCCAATTTGTAATTGGCTGTAACAGCCTATGCTTTATGCAAAATGACTGCGGTCGTAACAAAAGGTATTTTTATTTATTTTATTTTTTATTTTTATTTTTTCCTTTTTTTATTGCATTTTAGGTTTTGGGGTACATGTGAAGAATGTGCAAGATCGTTGCATAGGTGCACACGTGGCAGTGTGATTTGCTGCCTTCCTCCCCTTCACCTGTATGTGGCATTTCTCCCCATGCTATCTCTCCCCAACTCCCCACCCCCGGCTGTCCCTCCCCTATTTCCCCCCAACAGACCCCAGTGTATAGTGCTCCCCTCCCTGTGTCTATGTGTTCCCATTGTTCAACACCCACCTATGAGTGAGAACATGCGGTGTTTGATTTTGTGTTCTTGTGTCAGTTTGCTGAGAATGATGGTTTCCAGTTTCATCCATGTCCCTGCAAAGGACGCGAACTCATCGTTTTTGATGGCTGCATAATATTCCATGGTGTATATGTGCCACATTTTCCCTGTCCAGTCTATCATTGATGGGCATTTGGGTTGGTTCCAGGTCTTTGCTATTGTAAACTGTGCTGCAATGAACATTCGTGTGCATGTGTCCTTACAGTAGAATGATTTATAATCCTTTGGCTATGTACCCAGTAATGGGATTGCTGGGTCAAATGGAATTTCTATTTCTAGGTCCTTGAGGAATCGCCACACTGTCTTCCACAATGGTTGAACTAATTTGCACTCCCAACAGTGTAAAAGTGTTCCTATTTCTCCACATCCTCTCCAGCATCTGTTGTCTCCAGATTTTTTAATGATCGCCATTCTAACTGGCATGAGATGGTATCTCAATGTAGTTTTGATTTGCATTTCTCTAATGACCAGTGATGATGAGCATTTTTTCATATGCTTGTTGGCCTCATGTATGTCTTCTTTTGCAAAGTATCTGCTCATATCCTTCACCCACTTTTGAATGGACTTGTTTGTTTTTTTTCTTGTAAATCTGTTTTAGTTCATTGTAAATTCTGGATATTAGCCCTTTGTCAGACGGGTAAGCTGCAAAAATTTTTCCCCATTCTGTTGGTTGCCGATTCACTCTAATGACTGTGTCTTTTGCCGTGCAGAAGCTGTGGAGTTTGATTAGGTCCCATTTCTCTATTTTGGCTTTTGTTGCCAATGCTTTTGGTGTGTTGGTCATGAAGTCCTTGCCTATGCCTATGTCCTGAATGGTTTTGCCTAGATTTTCTTCTAGGGTATTTTTAAATTGCTCATATAACCGCATCTTGGATCATGGCACTCTCTTTGGCTTCTGTATATGTTATATCTCTAGTGTTTCAGGTCTTTTTTTAAAAAGAACATGTAGGCATTAGGCATAATTAATCCATATCAAGGAAGAATCTAAAAGGTTCTCTCTAAGAGACTCTGCTAGAGTGAGAACAATTTAGGAAAACTAGGGGGGTTGTTTTCTAAAGAGAATTTCTGAGATTTATTGAGAGTATTTTGTAGACTTGCTTACTATAGTTACATAATTTGCAGGGCCCCGAGTTCAAGAACATGAAAAAATGGATCTTAAAGGTACTAAAATATCAAGCTTTTTCCTTTTTGTGGTTTCTCCTTTTATCACAATGTGATTTGATGTCTTAGTAAAGAAAAATTTAAATTTAAAATTATTAGCATGAAGCCTACTTTGTATCTTTATATTGTGCAATCCCAGATTTAAATGCAAATGTAAGAGCATTTAACTTGTAAGTGAAATTACTGAGATTGCACAGTTTGTATTTTACACTTTATACATATATGCATATGTATTTTGTTCCAACCAGAATAGTGGAAATGCTGCAGAAAACTAATTCAGCTGCTTATTTCACTTCTTGATATGTGCACATTCTACCAATTCTGAATGAGGAAGAATTGAAAAGGAAGTATGGGTTTCCCTATCTTTTTCTTTTCTCCTTTATCATTTTCAGCATAAGTGGTTGGCTAATACATGAGTAAGTAAGAGTATGATAGGTTTTCTTGGTCATTCGTATTTCTTAAAATGCCCTTGCTTGCTTTCTGCATCTAAAGCAAGGTCTGTTTCGAATGGAAAGTACAGCCTCTCACAGGTCTCTGTGTCCCCCTCCTTACCCCTTTCCTGATGGTAAATGTGACACATCTACCTCTTTCTACCTTTGAGTCTTGCTGAACTCCCACACGTGATGGTTCCTTTGGAGTTACGTGATAATGGATACGTCCAATGCCATAAATGCACGGGGAGTCAAGGAAATGCAGACGTGCATGTTGATCGTGTTTCCTCCACTCACGTGCGCGCTCCGTCGTCCCATCGGCCTTCCCTTGCAAAACACAAGTTCAAAGATAAAAGTATTAAGAATTTCAAGACGGTTACGGCAAGACCTTAAACGAAGCATGGGGTCCTTCTGAGCATGGGCCCATGTGACTGTACATGCTATATGCCCATGAAGTCAACTCTTCCCCAGTTATCTTGTCTACAAATTGAGGTGATAATAGTAGTGCCAGGTAGGATAGCCATAAGAGTAATTAAGTTATGGATATAAGGTTCTGGATATAGTATCCTGCACTTAGAAAGCACTCAGTACGTGGTAGTTTATTGCTGTATATCTCAAAGAAAATCAGGAAATGGTTATTGTATTCCTACAAGGAAACTTGTTTATTTTATTTGGGTCCAGCATTCCTTCCATGAGCCCCACTAAGCAGGATGTGCTTTCAAACACACTAGACTTGAACAGAATGAACGCTCCTTTATCTGCGTGGTGGTGGGAGGCAACCGTACAATAATCAGGCAAAGCTCTGGGGTGAGTTTATCAGGCTGACTCGGTTACTGTATTCGGCGGTAATTACTGCAGCAGGCTATAGCCAATAGTGTTGTGTAAGGTGTCCAGAAAAACACAAAGGCAGAAGTTATTAAGAGAAGTTGAATTGCCAGGTTGTCTCCGTCTGAAAATGAGGTCAGCTCTGCAAAGCCTTGGGCAAGAAGGCCTCTGCTCCAAACTCACGGAGGGGAGACATTTGAACCCAGAATGAAAACGAAACAAAGATAGCAAGTCTGCCTGAGTAAGAAGGGGTGAACTCTGGCTGACCACAGCATCCAAATGAAATTTCTTACAGAATGAGTTTCAGGGTTGGAAGTTGTGGAGAAACATGGTAAAGAATAGTCATCAACCCATTAATCCAATAGAGCTGCTTATAAAATGCTATTTCATATGACCAAAATATATTGGTCATATGAAAAAATTATTTACATATGTGTAACTGATCATTCATCTTGCAAACGTCAATGTTAAAAAAATCATTTGATAATTTATTAGATCCTCATTGAGTTAGCATATGCCAATTGCTTTCATATAATTTTATTTAAAACTTAAATATCTTGAGATTCCCTATTTACATTTCCTTGAAATATATTTAAAATCAAAATTATACCAACTTATATATTGTGGCTCTTTAAAAATTGTTCATTAAAAATGACCAGCTATGAAAACAGGCTGAGAAATTACATAAACAGGATACAAATTAGGAAGGACATTATAAATACTCCTGTTCCCATAAAAGTGACTGATTTCAGCTCATACAGGTGAGACCCACGGTGTCCTGTGCAAGTAGAATTTTTCCTTTTCTGGTGTTGAAGCATCAGGCTTGGCCATCCGTGAGGAACAGACTAACAGAATGGACATAATCTTACCTTTGCAGAGAAAAGAACTGATGAAAACAGGGTTTAAAATCTATGTATAGCATAATTCTTTTAAGACTTCTCCCTCACCCTTGCCCATTTGGTTTGGAAAATCTGGATTTAATTTTTGTTTTAAGGACTTAATAGACTTCTCAGGAAGTGTTAACTTTTTGGATTACTGGGTCCTCTCACTCCCTGGAGCTCGGGTTATGGAGGATGACTCAGGGAATGCTGAGTCAGGGTATGGGTGTGCTGCCTCCAATGCCAGTTCTTGAAGGGTTTTTCTGATAAATAATGTTATTGTTTCCAGATGCAGAGCCGAAATATCTGATAGTTGTGCGACCTGCTCCCCCTCCAAGTCAAAAGAAGTCATGTTCAGGTATAGTCCTTTGCATTTATTTTTTTTTTCTTTTATTTGAGCCATGACTTTTCATCTCTTTTCGACCCGTGGAGACCAAATGCCTTGGGAAGCTTTAGGAATGTAGAGGAGGTGTCAGCCCTGGATCAACAGTTTACCCTGTGGAGAAGAAACACAGCCTGGCTGGGATTTCCTCCCGGTGCCACCACTGGCGAACTGGAGGGAATTACATGAGTTATTGGACCTCTCTGCTCCTGGATTCTGCTGCGTTACAGGGTTGTTGTTGAGGATTAAATGAGCGAATGGCAGTGCCTGGCCTGTAGTCAGTGCTCATTGGGGTTAGCCTGTTTCTATTCTGCAGTGTGTGAACTCATGCTCAGTTGTGCCTTTCAGATGTTACAGGAAAAATTTTATGTCTCACCTTTTCTTAAGGAGACTGTTTACATCTTAAAAGGATAACTCGTGTATGTGTGCTAAATAGATCGGCACGTAGGTTTTATTTACTCCTTACCTCTCCCTTCCAAACCTCTTCAATTCAATAAAGGAAGGACTTCTTTCATAAAATAAAAATAATAGCAACACCCATGTTTCCAGGCCTAGGAAGACTTGAAACAGGAAAGTGGGTATATAAATAAGTAAGTAGAAACTTTCTACATAACTAAAGATTAAAATTCTGTGTCGTCTAATTTCACTACCAAAACTACTTCTCAGATCAAATAATATAGCTGACCATTGTCATAAGGAAGAAGCTGTGAATACACTTTTTCCAGCTGATGTTGCACCTTCCTAACTATACATAGAGTTGATCACAGCATTTTGCTTTTGTTTTTCTAATGGGAATGATCTCCGAGTAATTATTTCCAAAGCCTGTTCACCTTTCATGGTACACTAGATAACAGGCAATAAAAGGATCTCTTTAGTTTGTTTGCTATATTTTTCTAGAGGAATACAATGGGAGAGAGAACACTCAGCTTTTCAATTGTTCTGAACAACGGGGCCGTTTGCAGCCCTGTATTCAGTCTGGTAAATGCATCGGCCTGAGCCTGGTTGCCAGAAATCAGTTGCCACAATTCCCTCCCCTCTTCTGTTGACTTTTCCTTCTTTTAAGACCAGCATTGAATGGCCAAGCATTTTGAAAAATACAAATTCTTTTTCCTGGCCTCGTAGACCATCTCAAAGCAAAAGGGAAATTCCAGTCGCTCCTTACAACTTGTGAGAGTTGTCCAGACAGTTTTCTACATACTTGAAAATAGATACACTCTTAATATTTCAGATTGTATTTCAAAAACATTGAGTCACAAACTCAAGAAGCATGTGATTCCATGGGATCTGTTTTCAGATGAATATTCATTGAACTGTTTGTTTCTTGATAGAAATATCATAATACAAATATATAAAATTGTATAAGGAAAGTCAAGAGAATGATTACACCATAGCACTTGATAATTTCATTTTATTTTGAGGATTCGATGACACTAGCCTTAGAAATTAGTTTTTACTTTATGAGCAGCTCAGGAAATTGCCTCATCTTGCTCAGGATACAATACCCCACCTTTCCTTTTGGACAGCAGATACAATTTTTGTTTTTGTTATCTGCATTTAGAAATAATGTAATGACTAATAGATTAGCTTCCATTCATTTTATGTTTGTATCTGCCACATAAATGTTAATTATTTATTTTTATATTAGGAGTCAACCTTAGTGAAATAATTATTTGGTCATGCAAATAATTGGGAGACCATCAGGTTCCCTCGGTCATACAAGCCTTAGGTTCCTTAGATGAAAAATATGTCTTTCATCTCTAAATGGCATCATCTTTATACATTGAGAGCCAAGACAGTGATATCATAAAAATAAGACTGTGCTTGAGGAGACTTGAGATTTGAGTTTTGACTTTGCTCTCAGTGTGACTTTGGACGATCTTGACACTTCTCTGTGCCTTATATTTCATCTGCAAAGGGATTGCAATTATTTTATCACATTAGTAAAAATCAACTCAGGAATTGAAAAGGGAAGATCAGAATCATCCCAGGGCTTGTTCAAACTATAAGTGCTCCCTGCCTTCGCTCCAGTTTCTAATCAGCCCTCCTTGGAGCTCATATATCATGATTTAGGTCACCATCATACAGGGCACAATTACAGCTGGATCTGCAAAAGTTAGAGAGAGGAATAAACCTGTGTTTCCAACCGTGTAAATGACAACTATCTTTGAAAATTATTTCAAATATCTTTAAAAAGTCAACTATCCTACCATGAGGCAATTTGCTACTACTAGGTTAGGTGTACTCTGTGCTAAGAAGGGTTTCTGCTTGAATAACAACTTATAGAACTCAAATTTAACAGAAGGATCAAGCCTGGCACAGTGTTCAAAAGCATTGGATTCAGATGACCACCACTAGGCTCTCATGCAAGGGGCACTCTCCTACTTACCTTAAGAGAGATCACAAGCCATTTTGCCGGTTGGCTCCCACTTGATGAGATAGCACGGTTCTTTCTAGAACAAATACGACATGCATAGTCTCATGAAATAAGAGAGGGAGTTCAACAGCAACACAAAGCGTATATGTTTTCTTTTCTAGATAGTTTTTTTTTTTTTTTTTTTTTTTTTTTTTTGATTATAAGTTTTTTTTTTTTTTTATTGCATTTTAGGTTTTGGGGTACATGTGAAAAACATGCAAGGTTGTTGCTTAGGTGCATACGTGGCAGTGTGATTTGCTGCCTTCCTCCCCTTCACCCATATCTGGCATTTCTCCCCATGCTATCCCTCCCCAATTCCCCACCCCCCCGCTGTCCCCCCCGACTCCCCCCCAACAGACCCCCATGTATAGTGCTCCCCTCCCTGTGTCCATGTGTTCTCCTTGTTCAACACCCGCCTATGAGTGAGAACATGTGGTGTTTGATTTTGTGTTCTTGTGTCAGTTTGCTGAGAATGATGGTTTCCAGGTTCATCCATGTCCCTACAAAGGACGCGAACTCCTCGTTTTTAATGGCTGCATAATATTCCATGGTGTATATGTGCCACATTTTTCCTGTCCAGTCTATCATCGATGGGCATTTGGGTTGGTTCCAGGTCTTTGCTATTGTAAACTGTGCTGCTATGAACATTCGTGTGCATGTGTCCTTATAGTAGAACGATTTATAATCCTTTGGATATATGCCCAGTAATGGGATTGCTGGGTCAAATGGAATTTCTATTTCTAGGTCCTTGAGGAATCGCCACACTGTTTTCCACAATGGTTGAACTAATTTACACTCCCACCAACAGTGTAAAAGTGTTCCTATTTCTCCACATCCTCTCCAGCATCTGTTGTCTCCAGATTTTTTAATGATTGCCATTCTAACTGGTGTGAGATGGTATCTCAATGTAGTTTTGATTTGCATTTCTCTAATGGCCAGTGATGATGAGCATTTTTTCATATGCTTGTTGGCCTCATGTATGTCTTCTTTTGTAAAGTATCTGTTCATGTCCTTCGCCCACTTTTGAATGGGCTTGTTTGTTTTTTTCTTGTAAATCTTTTTTAGCTCGTTGTAAATTCTGGATATCAGCCCTTTGTCAGATGGGTAGGCTGCAAAAATTTTTTCCCATTCTGTTGGTTGCCGATTCACTCTATTGACTGTTTCTTTTGCTGTGCAGAAGCTGTGGAGTTTGATTAGGTCCCATTTGTCTATTTTGGCTTTTGTTGCCAATGCTTTTGGTGTTTTGGTCATGAAGTCCTTGCCTACGCCTATGTCCTGAATGGTTTTGCCTAGGTTTCCTTCTAGTGTTTTTATGGTGTTAGGTCTTATGTTTAAGTCTTTAATCCATCTGGAGTCAATTTTAGTGTAAGGTGTCAGGAAGGGGTCCATTTTCTGCTTTCTGCATATGGCTAGCCAGTTTTCCCAACACCACTTATTGAACAGGGAATCCTTTCCCCATTGCTTGTTTTTATCAGGTTTGTCAAAGATCAGGTGGTTGTAGATATGTTGTGTTGCCTCCGATGCCTCTGTTCTGTTCCATTGGTCTATATCTCTGTTTTGGTACCAGTACCATGCTGTTTTGATTACTGTAGCCTTGTAGTAGAGTTTGATGTCTGGTAGTGTGATGCCTCCTGCTTTGTTCTTTTTGCTTAGAATTGACTTGGCTATGCGGGCTCTCTTTTGGTTCCATATGAAGTTTAAGGTGGTTTTTTCCAGTTCTGTGAAGAAGGTCATTGGTAGCTTGATGGGGATAGCATTGAATCTGTATATTACTTTGGGCAGTATGGCCATTTTCACGATATTAATTCTTCCTAACCATGAACATGGAATGTTTCTCCATCTGTTTGTGTCCTCTCTTATTTCGTTGAGCAGTGATTTGTAGTTCTCCTTGAAGAGGTCCTTTACATTCCTTGTTAGTTGTATTCCTAGGTATTTTATTCTCTTTGTAGCGATTGTGAATGGCAGTTCGTTCTTGATTTGGCTCTCTTTAAGTCTGTTATTGGTGTATAGGAACGCTTGTGATTTTTGCACATTGATTTTGTATCCTGAGACTTTGCTGAAGTTGCTTATCAGTTTCAGGAGCTTTTGGGCTGAGATGAGGGGGTCTTCTAGATATACAATCATGTCGTCTGCAAATAGAGACAATTTGACTTCCTCCTTTCCTAATTGAATACCCTTTATTTCTTTTTCTTGCCTGATTGCTCTGGCTAGAACTTCCAGTACTATATTGAATAGGAGTGGTGAGAGAGGGCATCCTTGTCTAGTGCCAGATTTCAAAGGGAATGCTTCCAGTTTTTGCCCGTTCAGTATGATATTGGCTGTCGGTTTGTCGTAAATAGCTTTTATTATTTTGAGATACGTTCCATCGATACCTAGTTTATTGAGGGTTTTTAGCATAAAGGGCTGTTGAATTTTGTCGAAGGCCTTCTCTGCATCAATTGAGATAATCATGTGGTTTTTGTCTTTGGTTCTGTTTATGTGGTGAATTACATTTATAGACTTGCGTATATTGAACCAGCCTTGCATCCCCGGGATGAATCCTACTTGATCATGGTGGATAAGCTTTTTGATGTGCTGTTGTAATCGGCTTGCCAGTATTTTATTGAAGATTTTTGCATCTATGTTCATCATGGAAATTGGCCTGTAGTTTTCTTTTCTTGTTGAGTCTCTGCCAGGTTTTGGTATTAGGATGATGTTGGTCTCATAAAATGATTTGGGAAGGATTCCCTCTTTTTGGATTATTTGGAATAGTTTCAGTATGAATGGTATCAGTTCCTCTTTGTATGTCTGGTAGAATTCGGCTGTGAACCCATCTGGGCCTGGGCTTTTTTTGGGTGGTAGGCTCTTAATTGCTGCCTCGACTTCAGACCTTGTTATTGGTCTATTCAGGGTTTCGACTTCTTCCTGGTTTAGGCTTGGCAGGAGGCAGCTGTCCAGGAATTTATCCATTTCCTCCAGGTTTTCTAATTTATGTGCATAGAGTTGTTTGTAATAATCTCTGATGATGGTTTGAATTTCTGTGGAATCTGTGGTGATATCCCCTTTGTCATTTTTTATTGCATCTATTTGGTTATTCTCTCTTTTCTTTTTTATTAGTCTGGCTAGTGGTCTGTCTATTTTGTTGATCTTTTCAAAAAACCAGCTCCTGGATTTATTGATTTTTTGAAGGGTTTTTCGTGTCTCTATCTCCTTCAATTCTGCTTTGATCTTAGTTATTTCTTGTCTTCTGCTAGGTTTTGAGTTTTTTTGATCTTGCTCCTCTAGCTCTTTCAATTTTGATGATAGGGTGTCAATTTTAGATCTCTCCTTTCTTCTCATGTGGGCACTTATTGCTATATATTTTCCTCTAGAGACTGCTTTAAATGTGTCCCAGAGATTCTGGTATGTGGTGTCTTCATTCTCGTTGGTTTCGAAGAACGTCTTTATTTCTGCCTTCATTTCATTGTTTATCCAGTCAACATTCAGGAGAAAGTTGTTCATTTTCCATGAGGCTGTGCGGTTCTGGGTTGGTTTCTGAATTCTGAGTTCTAACTTGATTGCACTGTGGTCTGAGAGACTGTTTGTTATGGTTTCCGTTCTTTTGCATTTGCTGAGGAGTGATTTACTTCCAATTATGTGGTCAATTTTAGAGTAGGTGTGATGTGGTGCTGAGAAGAATGTATATTCTGTGGATTTGGGGTGGAGAGTTCTGTAAATGTCTATTAGGTTTGCTTGTTCCAGGTCTGAGTTCAAGTCCTGGATATCCTTGTTAATTTTCTGTCTCGTTGATCTGTCTAATATTGACAGTGGTGTGTTGAAGTCTCCCACTATTATTGTGTGGGAGTCTAAGTCTCTTTGTAAGTCTTTAAGAACTTGCCTTATGTATCTGGGTGCTCCTGTATTAGGTGCATATATATTTAGGATCGTTAGCTCTTCTTGCTGTATTGATCCTTTTACCATTATGTAATGTCCTTCTTTGTCTCTTTTGATCTTTGTTGCTTTAAAGTCTATTTTATCAGAGATGAGAATTGCAACTCCTGCTTTTTTTTGCTCTCCATTTGCTTGGTAAATCTTCCTCCATCCCTTTATTTTGAGCCTTTGTGTATCCTTGCATGCGAGATGGGTTTCCTGGATACAGCACACTGATGGGTTTTGGTTTTTTATCCAATTTGCCAGTCTGTGTCTTTTGATTGGGGCATTTAGTCCGTTTACATTTAGGGTTAATATTGTTATGTGTGAATTCAATCCTGTCATTTTGGTGCTAGGTGGCTGTTTTGCCCTTTGGTTGATGCAGCTTCTTCATTGTGTTGATGCTCTTTACCTTTTCGTGTGTTTTTGGAGTGGCTGGTACTGGTTGTTCTTTTCTATGTGTAGTGCCTCCTTCAGGAGCTCTTGTAGAGCTGGTCTGGTGGTGATGAACTCTCTGAGTTCTTGCTTGTTCACAAAGGATTTTATTTTTCCTTCACTTATGAAGCTTAGTTTGGCTGGATACGAAATTCTGGGTTGAAAGTTTTTTTCCTTAAGGATGTTGAATATCGGCCCCCACTCTCTTCTGGCCTGTAGGGTTTCTGCTGAGAGATCTGCAGTGAGTCTGATGGGCTTCCCTTTGTGGGTAACCCGACCTTTCTCTCTGGCTGCCCTTAGTATTTTCTCCTTCATTTCAACCCTGGTGAATCTGATGATTATGTGTCTTGGGGTTGCTCTTCTAGAGGAGTATCTTTGTGGTGTTCTCTGTATTTCCTGGACTTGAATCTCGGCCTGCCTTGTTAGGTTGGGGAAGTTTTCCTGGATAATATCCTGAAGAGTATTTTCCAGCTTGGATGCATTCTCTTCGTCACATTCAGGTACACCTATCAAACGTAGATTAGGTCTTTTCACATAGTCCCATATTTCTTGTTGACTTTGTTCATTCCTTTTTACCCTGTTTTCTCTAATCTTGCCTTCTCGTTTTATTTCATTGAGTTGATCTTCGACCTCTGATATCCTTTCTTCTGCTTGGTCAATTCGGCTGTTGAAACTTGTGCATGCTTCACGAAGTTCTCGTGTTGTGTTTTTCAGCTCCATCAATTCGCTCATATTCCTCTCTAAGTTGTCCATTCTTGTTAGCATTTCGTCAAGTCTTTTTTCAAGGTTCTTAGTTTCTTTGCATTGGGTTAGAACATGTTCTTTTAGCTCACGGAAGTTTCTTATTATCCACTTTCTGAAAGCTGATTCTGTCATTTCATCACACTCATTCTCCGTCCAGTCTTGTTCCCTTGCTGGTGGGGAGTTGTGATCCCTTGTAGGAGGAGAAGTGTTCTGGTTTTGGGTGTTTTCATCCTTTTTGCACTGGTTTCTTCCCATCTTTGTGGATTTTTCCACCTGCTGACTTTGTAGTTGTTGTCTTTCTGATTTTGGTAATTTTAAGTCTGCTGTGGCAGAACTCATAAACCCCCTGCTCTTCCCCCGAGGTGTTCTGTCCCAGGGAGTTACTGTTTTATGATGTTCCCCTGTGCGGTTGCTGTTTTCCCTGCCCACAAGGTGGCAGCCTAGTCACACTCAGGTTGCAGAGGCTTCGCTAAGCTGCTGTGGGCTCCACCCAGCTTCCGTGTGAACTTCTGGGTGTAGTTAGAACTGCTTCCGCTATGTTGGCCCGCCCCTGTAATGACGTAGTCTCTGTAGTGGCGGATTGCCTTGGTACAGAACAGCAGGGTGCCTATGGAGAACGCCCCTCCTCCACAGAGCTGGACCGTCCCGGTTTCAGTTGTGTTTCAGGTCTTCTTGCTGGGTAAGAGGGGACACCGTCTCATCTGATCTGCCTCCGGAGCCGCTGCGTTGGCTAAAGCCGCGGCTCTGAGATTCGTGGCGCTGGCCTGGCTCCCCGTTTCAGCTCCCCTTGCTGGCTTATAGGGGACTCAGACTCTCTCACTTTATACAGTGAGCCGTTGCCTCAGGGTGCCGGCCCAGCGGCTGCGCCGTTCAAGCCAGCGGCGCCAGCGGCGCTGGCGACCCGTGTGGCTTCTCTGCGTGTGAATCTCCTGGTCTGTGGGCAGTAAAAATCAGTCTGGAAATACGGCGTCCACTCACCCTCTGTGCTTTCTCTCGGAGCTGCATTCCCGAGTTCCTCCTAAGTGGCCATCTTGGATCTCCGCCTTTTCCATCTCTAGATAGTTTTATTAGGCCTTCTATCAGATTTTATTTTGTTTACTCTGATTGTTTTTAATGAGCCAGCACTGGTTTTCCTGGTTGAGGTTCTTCCTGTTTTTCGCTGTCCTGTGTGTGCAGTTTCAGATAATTTTGACAGTGCAAGTGCCTGCCCCTATGTACTTGAACATCATCTTTAATGGTTTCTGAACATGACTGTTGGTGTTACTTAGATCCAGCTGGCACCGTCAGAACAACTGTGCTTCCTGTGTTTCTCCTCCTCTTCCAGCATTGTTAAAAAAATGTGTTCGCATTTTCCATGTAGGTACTCATTATAAAATACATGCTTATTACAATAACATTACAAGGGATTTTACACTTCCAAACTACAATCTAGATAATAGGATTTCTTTTGTTTACTTAGATGTTATTTCATACTCTTTCACAGTCCCAGGGAAAAAATAAACATGCTTTTATTTTATCCATAAAATAAATGAAGTGTGTATATATGTTTATTTCACTGATCACAGCTAAGAGCACCATATTCTTCCCTGACCCACAAGAAAATAAACTAGGTATAGCTGGATATTGTTAATATGGACACATCTACAATACACATTATGTGTATATGCATATAGACCATATGCACACATGCATACACACAAATCTGAAAAAGGTGTTTCATTCACATTTAAACTCATGGGCAAAAATTAGTAATAATGTGGATTATAGAAAAGGAACTGATGGTTTCACATTTTTCATGATCTTGCCAGGTCATCTTTATGCATTTTTCCCGAATCATGGCAACTTACCAAATGTCTCCTGAATTAACCTGTACTCTACCTCCACAGGTAAAGCCCGTTCTCGCAAACCTCTCCAGCTGGTGGTTGGCACCCTGACACCAAGCTCAGTCTTCCTGTCCTGGGGTTTCCTCATCAACCCACACCACGACTGGACATTGCCAAGTCACTGTCCCAATGACAGGTAATATTAGCACTTGCTTTTAGTAGCATCTGTACATGCTTTAGAAGAATGTGTAAGTATCAGGACTGTTAGCATTGACTTTACACCTGTTAACTGTACAACCTGTTCTAGGTGTGAGGGGAACAAAGATATATAAGTCAGGGGCCCTGCCGTTGAGAAAGTTATCATCTACCTGAATAGAAAACACATACATGTAATTCTTCTCAAAAATCATAAATTAGACAAGGAAGTAAGAGTCAAATAGCAAATGGGTGGTATCAATAATAAGTGTAATTAAAAACTCAGATGATGGGACAGTGAGCCAAGACTGTGCAGTCCAACCTGGGTGACAGAGCGAGACTGTGTCTCAAAAAAAAAGAAAATGATGGACCAAACTTCCAGGAACTTTGCTTACAGAATAAATGCATGAGGAAATGCAAATAACGAGAAACAAGCAACATATACAATCCCTTGGTTATTGTTGTATGTAAAATCTAAAATGAAAATTTCAGGGGAGTGTTGCAGTGGATTCTGATGCTGGGCCAAGCTTGGATTTTGGCCAGACTGAACCACAACCTCTGGCCTCAGGGCCCCTACCGACAGGTAGAAGTTAAAGTGAAAAGAAATTGTGGTGGTAGATCCTGGCAGTGAGCCTAGCTTGAATCTTGGCCGGGTGGAACTCTAGCCTCTGTCCTCAGGGGTCCTACCTAAGGAACACATTGGGACAAATCTTGTCACTAGGCCAAACTTGGATTCCAGACAGCTTGAGTTACAGCTGGTAGCTAGAATTGCTTCCAAAGGAAAAAATTATGCAAAAACAAAAAATAGCAAAGAAGGTTGGAGTGATTTGTGTGAGCATGGGTAAAGCAAAGGGAAAGAAAATGGGAAGAGTATGGAAATACTCATCCCATCAGTACAGTTCTCAAATTGTTATTAAGAAGTGGGATGAGTGGGCCGGGCACGGTGGCTCAAGCCTGTAATCCCAGCACTTTGGGAGGCCGAGGTGGGTGGATCACTAGGTCAGGAGTTCAAGATCAGCCTGGCCAACATAGTGAAACCCCATCTCTACTAAAAATACAAAAATTCACCGGGCAAGATGGTTCATGTCTGTAGTCCCAGCTACTCAGGAGGCTAAGGGAGGAGAATCGCTTGAACCTGAAAGGTGAATGTTGCAGTGAGCCAAGATCGCTTCACTGCACTCCAGCCTAGGCAACAGAGCTAGACTGCTTCTCAAAAAAAAGAGGCTGGGCACGGTGGCTCACACTTATAATCCCAGCACTTTGGGAGGCCGAGGTGGGCAGATCACCTGAAGTCAGGAGTTCGAGACCAGCCTGGCCCACATGGTGAAACCCCGTGTCTACTAAAAATACAAAAATTAGCTGGGCGTGGTGGTGTGTGTCTGTAATCCCAGCTACTCAGGAGCCTGAGGCTGGAGAATCACTTGAACCCAGGAGGCAGAGGTTGCAGTGAGCCGAGATTGTGCCATTGCACTCCAGCCTGGTTGACAAAGACTCTGTCTCAAAAAAAAAAAAAAAAAGAAAGAAATAGAACATTTTTATCACTCTACAAAGTACTTTCCTCCAGAAGTAAATCATTGATTTGATTTCTATCACCATAGATTAGTTTTGCCTATTCTAGAATTCCACATAAATAGTCATTTAGTATGGGTTTTGTTGTTTGACTGTCTTTCACTTAGCATTGAGATTTATTCATGACATTGCAGATATCAATACTTTATTCCTTTTTTGTACCCCTGAGTAAATGTCTATTATGTGAATATTCTAAAGTTTATTCTCTTGGGATGAGATGAGCATCTGAATTAGGATTTTTTTATTTTTATGAATCAGACATTTTTGCATAAGATTTTGGTGGACATTTTAATTTCTCTTAGGTAAATAAATAGAAGTGTAACTTCTGAGTTACAGGAAGATGTATGTTTGACTATTTTTTGCCTAATTTTTCATCTACGTTCTCACAAACAATGTAGAACTCTGATTGCTCCATATTCTAAGCAGCATTTTGTGTTGTCAGCATTTTTCATTTTGGCCATTCTGGTGCAGTTTTTCATTACAGTTTCGATGTCCATTTCCCTTACGCTAAGGCTACTGAGTACTTCTTAATGTGTTTTTTGGCCATATGTATATTTTTTGTAGTGTTTTATTTATTTCTATTTGTCCAAATGAAACTAAAATGAAGGAACTTTAAAAAGACTTCTAAGTTCTCAAAAGTACCTTTCATTTGACTTTGGAAAATCTAGACTCAAGAAAAAAAAAAATCAAATTTTCCTTCAGATGCCCATGGTTCTCAAGGGATGAATACTTGGAAAAACATGTGGAAGATAATTCTAAAACCCAATTTTTTGAAAAATAATTTTTAAATGTTTCAAAGAATCTGAAATATTTTTTATTTCACCCATCATTAATCCCATGACTTACTTTGTTTGGAAAATGAACTCAAAAGAACATGCCTTCTTGTGATAATTCCAGTTCCTAATGGATTGGTCTAGGGTACTAATGCTGAGAAAATAAACATTTATGGATTGCTCTTTTTAAAAACTGTCTCGTAAAAATAAAGTTACGGAGAGTAAACGGAAGAAGAGAGGGAGGAGGGAAGAAAGGAAATTTGATCGTCTTACAGCAAAATGCAACCTGATTTTAAGGGTTACTCAGCTTGCTTGATAAATGCGTAGGACTACTTGTTTCAATAGGTTCAGTGACCTGGCAAAATTGTATAGCATAATTCGGAGTAATTTCTTCCCCCGCCACCCTCAAGCCTCTCCTCCAATTTCACTTTGTCCTATTGACTCTTCTGTGAAAGAATTTATCTGATGATTGATTCTAATTGACAGATGTTGCCATGATTTGACAGCACACAGAGATAATGAATATAGTGAAAGTTAGGACAGATGACCCAATGGAGCTAGGACTTTAACCCAGGCCATTGACTCTAAGGCCCAAGCTATACAGACCACACATGGATCTCACCCTCACCCCCTTGCACACACACCCTGACTCTACTCTTATCACATAGATGGAATCGTGCACATCAAATCACAATATTTGAAATCAATAATTTCATTTTGAATAAAGTCTTTTGAAAGATACAATAATGACATGTCCAGATGCTTGCATACTTTCAAACCTGAATCGAGTGGGAGAAGCAAGATATTCTTGATCAAAGTAGGGCACCATCAGGACATGAGTTGAAGAATTAAACAGTAATGACTAAAAAGAAGTATTTGGATTACTTGTAAATTTCATTTTTCCATGCTTCCTTTCTGTCTAGTTAGCATAGTTAATAAAAATCTGACATTAAAGTCTTTGTGGTGTTTGAAAGAAAATAATAGTCCCAATTTAAAAGCCTAGAAATACTGTACATATTAGAAGCATCCAAATAAATCTACCAGAACTATAAATTAGTGTAATTAGAAGCAGACTAGACTTGGAGAAATCTACCCTCATATGCTCAAGCAGAATTTTTTTAGAATTTAGACTAATCCAGTAGGTTAGCATAGCATAATCCAGTAGGTTAGCCTAATAGCCAAAAATGATGGTTATTTCCTGAAAACTGGAAGATTAATACAGCTGAAGTTGTCCTCAGGAGTATCCTTTTACAAAACCATTGCAATCTGAATGCTCTTGGCTTGCTACAGGAACACCAACTGGTATCATTTTAATCCATTGATATTTGGCACCCTCTGTATAGTCTCTGATTTTTAAAAAATTGATTTACATTGGTTTGTGCAGCCTCATTGATAATAATGCAAATAATTTAGTAAAATTCATTTTTATATTTTGACTATGAACTTGGTATATCAAACCCCTGAGGAAGTAAGTTTCCAGTTAGAAAACTCATTTTTGTTTTGTTTTTAGCTTGGAAGTATCAACGAAATGTCACTTTATCCTTTGTGGTACATTTTCTATTCCTGTTTGCATAGTGTCTGCATGGGTTAAGATTCTTTTCTGAGTTCACAGTGGAGAGCAGATATGCTTCCTTTACAATTTTTATCCTTAATGGGCTTTGAATGGAAGAGTGAATGGAGATGTGTACACTTACACATTTGTCTTCAATAGAGCCTCGATTTGAAAGAAAGCTTTCAAATGGGCCTGATGAAGAGTGAAAGGTTTTTAACCCAAATTCATTTCACCATTAATAGCTTATGTTTTCTTTCTCATGTTTCCAACTTGTTAAGCTTTCAAGACTGCTTTGATTCTGACTCTTTTGCCAACATATGAAAGCTTTGTGAATAGTTTAGAAATCATTTTCACATTTTCCAGCACTCCCATATTGTGTTGATTTACTTTCAATGTGGAATGAGGGCTCTCCTTTTAGGCCAGTTCAGAGCAGGCTCTCGCCTTTTCCCACCCCCGGGCTTGTAAGAAGTGAGAATTTTCAGTATCTGAATTCGCACCCGATCGACTCCAGTGCCTTGTTACATTCTGTCTTGCCATGTAAGTCTGAAGCTCAGTGAGGGCAGGGACCATGTGTGTCTTGCCCGGCCGTTATTGCCTGGTTCCCCGGGCAGCATCAGGAACATAGCAGACCTCAAGTAAATACATTCTGAATCAAATAAGCAGTGAGATGTCAACATTCTCACTTGTACGTGTCACCATTACCTCAAACTCAACGTGACAAGATTAAACTCAGACTTCTCTTGAAATATCACCTCACTGGTCTATGTACTGCTTTCTGAATGAAGTTGTTCCATTTGTTCTAATTTAAAACTTCATTTGTTTTCTATTTTTCATCTATTGCTGTTTTTGAAGGCCCCAAGATACATTCCTTTTGCTTTTGAGACGTCTCCATATCTGCGTCTGTGTCTCCTCCGTTTCGCGCTGATGTTCCCAATCAAAGCACTTCTCACCTGACCCTGGATTCAGGCAACAGCATCCTGGCTACATTCCCTGCTATTTTTTTTACCCCAACCATTCTAGCCTCCACAGTACTGAGGAAATCTGGACTATTCTTTATTAGCTCACTCTTTCCTCATCCCAAATTTAGCTTTACCTCTCTTCTCTTCTTTCCGAGAAACAATTCTGACCTCTGACAGCGCTCATGATCCCATCCTTCCCGTGTCGTCTAAACCTTTGCTTCCCCAGTGATCTCCTCTCTCTGGAGCCACAGAGAGCCTGCTTCCTTTCTGTCTAGTTAGCATAGTTAATAAAAATCTGACATTTAAAGTCTTTGTGGTGTTTGAGGAAAAAATAATAGTCCCAATTCATCACAATAACCGGGTAACAATGATTAGCACCTCACACTCAGACTAATTTCATACCTTTTTTTTTTTTTTTTTTTTTTTGAGGTAGAGTCTCTCTCTGTAGCCCAGGCTGGAGGGCAGTGGCGTGATCTCGGCTCCGTGCAACCTCCACCTCCCTGGCTCAAGTGATTCTCCTGCCTCAGCCTCCCGAGTAGCTGGGACTACAGGCACGCACCACTGCACCCAGCTAATTTTTGTATTTTTAGTAGAGACGGTTTCACCATGTTGGCCAGGATGGTCTCGATCTCTTGATCTCGTGATCCACCCACCTCGGCCTCCCAAAGTGCTGGGATTACAGGCGTGAGCCACCACGCCCGGCCTAAATTCATGCTTTTTACACTATTAAAAGAATACTTTTCCCATCACTTTATTTTCACTTTTGAAAACTCAGTTTTAACTTTTTTTTCACTTTCCTTGGCACCCATATCCCATAAGGAGTCTGGTTTCATTGATTCTTTCTTAGAACTCTAAGTTTTATCTGTTCCAGTTTTTACGTGTGTGTGATTCCTTTCCTTGTTACCTCACATCTGGACCGTACCTTGGGATGCCTCCCTCCAATGTCTCTGTGACTTACTCTTCCACAGCTGGTAATTCCAGCTTCCTTCATTACTGTTCAACTTTATTTACCTACTGAGGAATTGCCACCGGCTCCCCACTGTCTAGGAGAAGAAGTCGTAGAATCGCTCAAGGAATATACCTCAAAGCATATCTGAGTCATGCTCATGAAGCGAGGTGTAAATCCAATCCACTCTGCTTTCCCGAGGCCTGGATAGTACGTCCTGATGTAAACCGCATCACTGGAACGAGATGTAAAATGCAGTCTGTGCGTTTCTTAGGTTCAGGCTGGAGAGAGCGGCACCCAGCCCCGCCTCTGTGCTGTGTGTTTTCCATTCTGCCTCCTTCAGTCACACACACATGCATGGCTGCCTCCTTCATTAGAATGCAAGCTCACTTTTGAAGCTCTGCAGAGTCCCACTTGCTTCCATCTCACACAGAACCCAGCACTGTATTTTATAATAGTAGTTCTCAACAAACATAAGTGAATGAGCAAGTCGGATGTTAAGAGGAGACTTTAAAAATCATCTAGCCAGTTGATTCAGCTCTTGAAGCTTCTTTGCAACATCTCCCATCCGGAGTCCACAATGAGCGTCTCCAGGATGGCATCAGAGCATGAACATTGAAGATACAAATTCTGGTCACACTGGCTGTCCTGAATTCAAAACTCTGCTCTCTTAGCATCTTGATTGCCTTGCCTGGGTTCCTTAAATGCTTTTATCTTGGTTTTCTTATCTGCAAAAGGGGGTAAGTAATATCATAGGGTTGTCAAAATGTAGTAAGATGACACATGTAGAATGGTTAATACAGTGTCTAGCGTGCAGTGAGCACTCAAAATTATACCGCCTGCTGCTACTCTTCTCGTTGCTTTTGATATCATTTACTTAGGTTCTAATCGCGACTTCAGGCAAGCCATTCCACTTCAGATATTCAGTTATTGCTGGAGGCAGACTTCGCAGAAGTCTAGTCTGATGACATTCATAAACTACTACTTGTATTTTTAATAGACTTGTTGCTTCTCTGTGCACTTGTGCTCAATTTTGGTCATTCACAGAAAAGGGTGCAAATAACCTGTGATCTTGGATGTCCTCAGACAACTGTGACTATGTTACGGTAAATACACGTGAAAACAAAAACTAAAAAGCCCTAAATAATGTGAAATGCTGATTTGCTTTTGGGTCACTTTATCTGTCCTCCATATCTTTTGCTTAGCACCGCAGTTGCTGGGTCCAGTACAATACAAAGGGCATTAGATTAGGAGTCAGAAAGTGGCATTTGCCTGGCTTTGTCACTGATTATCAGGGCTTAGACACTTCTTGGGCTCCCTTTTTCTTGTATGGTAATTCATTCTCTGCTCAGAGTTTATTGTATGGATAAACTGAAATAAGTAAATAAAAATCGTAATCCCTGTGCAAATGTATAATGCAGAAATGTATTTGGCTTCAGTTTGCACTGGTTCTGTAGGAATAGTGCATTATGCAATTAAATGTTACAAAATATAATTGTAGACCTAATGGCTTAAATCAGTATGTCTTGGGAGTTGAATAATGGGTTATTTAGAGATATTCTGATTTCTAAATGACCCTTTGAGTACCCACATATTCATTCCACGAATATTTATGGAGCACATACTATGTACTAGGTTATAAAGCACTGTTTATTATCATAAGACCTATATTTTGTTTTAAAATCGAGGAAAATTTACTTCACTTTAAATATAGCTAATTGCCTAGTTTGCTCCCTCCTTGAAAAAAATGATAGTGCTATAAAATAAAATTGGAATTTGCCTGTAATATGCAATTATCAACTGAGACAGTGTTGAAAAGGATAAACCTATCTACAAGAGGAAAGGCAAAATGCCTAAGCCTTTATTTTCCTGAAAAGCTTGGCGTAAGAGGGTATTTTTAATGCTTTATGATCAAAATGGAAAAGATTTGCAGTCTGGATTTTTTAAACATGGTGAAGTTTAGGGGTTTTTTTGGTTTGTTTGGGTTTTTTTGTTTTGTTTTGTTTTTTAAGAACAGAACATTTCTGTCTCATTTTATTCATAAGAAGGCTATGTGAGATCAAGCTGACTACAAAGCCTTGAATCTAACCTTCAGTAGTTCTGTTAGCAGTGGGGCCCCTGGCTCGTGAAAGCAATTAAGTCCTCAGAAATGTATCTACTAGAGATACATAATTGTGCTGGCCCATCTGGTCTGAGTTTAGCTTCTCAGCATTTCTGTAAGGTTCTGTAAGAGCCAGGACGGGGAAAAAAACAACAAAAATTTCATGCAGCATACTTGTCAAGAAATGCATTTCATAAATCACTGCTATTTTGACTCACAGGGCACAAAGGATTTCTATTACAATCTATTACAATTCTATAATATAGCATTTGTTTCCAGTAGCATTTTGGCTCGAACAGCCTCCTTTGCTCATTCTGTTTTCTGCTACTTTGGAATGGGGGAATGGAGTCCTGAGCACAGTCTGCACTAGAAAGGAGCAAGCTAATGAATGATCACAGCCTTTCAGTGGTTTGTACCTAGTAAGAAAGTAGGCTGAATGTACAAATGGATCTCATCTCTCTCTACTTATTAAACTGTCTACCCTCTGCTGACTTCATGGGCATACTCCCTATGCACCAGATCCCCAGCTTAGAAGAGCTCGAATTTGGTTTCATGCTCTGCTGTCACTGTCTTAAGATTCTTGGTAACTTTTGAACAGAGTCTACGTGTTCATTTCACATTGAGCCCCACAGATTAGGTAGCCAGTTTTGTTACTCTTGGGCTTCACACTGAGAGAATGCCCAATAAATGTTTTCAGAATGAGCAAAATTTGTGATTTTTTTTTAAAAGTTTTACATAAAAGCAAGTAACCTTAATCTTACTCCATTTAATTTTGCTGATGTGAGGAGTGGAGGAAAGGAACCAAACTTTTGAGGAAAAATTTAAGATATGAGAAAGACCCAAAAATAGTTTACCCAATGCCTGTGTGCCCATCCTCATAACATGGCAACCACCATTTTATTCTATTAACTTAGTGGTTATTTAAAAATGGTAAGCAGATGAAGTTGACCTACTGATCCTACCTCTAATCCTATTTTTCTCTCCACCTGCTCCCTGGGAGTTAAAGCACTATCATGAACGTTGTATCCTTCCAGTATTTGTTATCCCTTTACAGTGCCAGGAATAATACGTGGTAACATAGTTCATGTGTCTTAGCATTTATGTAAATGATAGGAACTACAGGCACCAATCTGCAATTTGTTGTCTTTATTTGATATTTTATTTCTAAAATCTATCTACATTGATACATATAGTTTTCCTCTTCATTCTCATTACTGTATACAGTAGTAATGAAATTCCCTTTCTTGATCTGCTGCCCCACTTACAGAGGCTGTTTAAAGTAGAGCCAGAGGAGTCTTTCTTTGTATTTCAATTCTGCCACTGCCGCTGGTAAAAGTCAGTACCTGGGTGATACTGGGCAAGTTAAGTGAATGTTCTGAAACTCTGTTTTCACTTTTGTAAAATGAGATTAATAATTTCTACCACTTAAGATGTTTTCGTGACAAACCAGATAATATATGTAAAATCTAGGCTCAGAAAATAGTGGTGGGAATTATTTTACACATACATATGTGTATATTTATGTAAATATGAGTATCATGAAGGCCTAAGTAAAATGCGTAACAGTGATATTGAATTGGCATTATTTAACTATATTTATTGTACTCTTAACTTGGCTAGTGGTCTTCTGGTTTATGATAAAAACAGTTCAACCTTAAAATGCGGTACTGGCTACATCTTAGTCTTAGGTTCTTTTTTACAAAATTGAATGATATTACCTCTAACATATCTTCCATGGATGAAAAATCTTAAACCCGTACAACTATGAAACTACCATATTATTTATAAAATGGCGCCTATGTTCTACTCTGTGCATAATTGGAAAAGAATATCTAGTGTTTTCTGACTTTGCAAAGCAGCAAATAGAATGAAAATTCTGGAATTCCATCAGACCAAAACTGTGCTGCTGCAGAGACCCCAATTGCAATGAGAAATTACATATTGAGCTTATTTTTCTCATGTTCTCGGCAAATTTTTTAAAAATCTGAACAGAGGCCAATACTAAATAGTATTCCGAGTTGGTTGAAATCTGCGATCAAGTAAGGAACTTGAAATAACATTCTGAATCCCCGTGTGATTTTAAAGCATTACATTTTGGTTATCCAACAGATTCTACACAATTCGCTATCGAGAAAAGGATAAAGAAAAGAAGTGGATTTTTCAAATCTGTCCAGCCACTGAAACAATCGTGGAAAATCTAAAGCCCAACACAGTTTATGAATTTGGAGTGAAAGACAATGTGGAAGGCGGAATTTGGAGCAAGATTTTCAATCACAAAACTGTTGTTGGAAGTAAGTACCCAGAAATGTTGGTTTCAGTAAACTTTTGTAATTTTTTCTTTTTTCTTAGTTACCTAATTTTGAATTATGTCATTCATTGCATAATATGAAATAAGCTAATTCCTAAGCTCTTCAGGACATATTGAACAATGATATTTCATAATCTTTTGTTATTGGTGATTTTTAAAATGAGTAATAAATATTATACCTCCATTGATGTCATCGGCTATTGTACTATAGTAGTTTAAAATCAATCCCTGACCTGCAAACACCAACTGAACCAAAAAACAAAACAAAATAAAACACGTACCAATGTTCAGAATGGTAAGCCTGACCAGGAGACGTTCTCATAAAGACTTTCAGGAACCTTCAGCTTTCTTCCAGTCATCCCTTCATTAAAACTTCATTGGAATCATTGTTTGAAATGATACCAATTAAAATTCTCCATCCAACTTAGAGGACAAGTCGTAATTGTCTTTATAATGATTAGCTAGAGTTGACTTAGGAGCAAGAAGAATAGAAATAATGTCATTTTCCTCTTGTTTCATCAGGTAAAAAAGTAAATGGGAAAATCCAAAGTACCTATGACCAAGACCACACAGTGGTATGTAACAGTTTATTTTCAAGAATGTTTTTAAAAAATTATATCTGCCTCGTTAAGGAAATAGTTGTATTATAAGATACTGAAATTAGATTAACTGACTACCTATGAAACATTGGATAAAGTACTTAGTCTTAGGGATCAGTTTCTTTTTCCAAAAACTAAATAAAAGCATGATTTCAAATCATCTCTGATTTGAAGTTCTAAAATTCTGAGATTCAATATAGCTTATTCTAGTATTTCAGTATTCTGGGTATTTCAAGGTTATGCATATATTAGCTTCTGTAGATTGCTTTTTAATATAACGTTTCAAGAGCAAATGGATACATGTTTTAGGTACATTGCTACAGCTCAAACCTTTCCTTTCTATTTTCTATCCTATCCTACTTTGAAGAGCCAGTCTTTTTCACCATGCTGAAGCCATCAGTTGGATTTTGTAAAATGCCCAGCCTCTGTTCAGCTCAGACAACATTTGTGTTTTCTGAACCAGGCATTTCCCCATGAATCTAAAAACATCCTTTTCTGTCTCACGTCAGCCACTTGGTTTCTCATGCTCTCTTTCCTTCCAGTTTTCAAAATCTATTCTCAGGAAGCATCATGTCAAGTATATACCACCCGATCTGGGATTGACAGTAAGTCATTGTTAGAGCCACCACAGAAATGTTCACATTTCAAATCTCATACCCAGTAATTAGTTTAGTGCCAAAATAATTGCAGCTTTTGACATTGAAAGTAACAAAAGACATTATGTTATTGGGCAGATAGAAGCAGCACTTTGGTGAAAAGAAGGGAATTTGGTGCTGGCTTTGGTCCCTAGATATTGGAAATATCCTACAGTCAGATGAACGTGCAAAGGTTATTTGTGGGTAGAATTTTGCTCTCTGAGATGTGTGCTTCAGGTGTGTGGATGAATATCTTTTTATGTATCATTAAATAGTCCACAGAATACCCCCATGGATCACGTGCCCCAGTCTGGAAAAAAAAAATAGTAGTATGTAATTCACTAGGATTAAAAAATAAAAAAAGGAAGATTGGGTTTGATGACAGAAAATAGTCTTAGATAAATAGAATTGACTAAAAATCCACATAAGGCAAATGTTGTTTATGCGGTTTGAAATGGCAGAAAAATGTGTTCATTGTGAAATCATCAAATAATAATTATGAGAATATTTTGATGTTTTCAAATATTAATACAAAAAAGAGATTGCAGATAAATTCCTAGTCCTGTTATTTCTCTCTCTCTCTCTCTCTCTCTCTCTCTCTCTCTCTCTCTCTCTCTCTCGTCTGTTTGGTTGGTTTCTTGTTTTTAGGTTTTGCTGCTTTTCTGATTGTCTAATACTTAAAGATTTAGAATGTTAAGTGGGAAAAGAAGCATTAACAAGGTTACCTATAACAAAACTACCTATAAGGGTCGTATAAAACCTTTTATAGTATGGTAAAACTTTAGAAGATCTTTTGTTTTCTAAGCATGTTATCATTACAAATTAAAATCATACTATATTTGCAGTTTTTCATCTCGCTGTTTTTACTTGGTCAAAATGTTATGAACATATTTCATGCCATCAAATGGTCTTCGTAAACATAATTTTAATTTATGTGTACTGTATCATCTAAATACATGATTATTAAGTTTCCAATTTGTAGGAATTTAAGTTATTTCTAATTGTTTTAAAATTGTGGGTGATGTTATAGTGAATACTTAAGATAAAGCTTTGTTCATGATGCTGATCATTTCCTTAAAATAGATACTTAGAAGAGGAATTAACAGTTTAGAGTTTTAACTTTTTCTTTTTTGCTATACTTTTAAGTTCTGGGGTACATGTGCAGAACGTGCAGGTTTGTTAGATAGTTACACACGTGCCATGGTGGTTTGCTGCATCCATCACCCCATCATCTACATTAGGCATTTATCCTATTATCCCTCCCCTATCTCCCCACCCCCTGTTATCCCTCCCCTAGGTCCCCACCCCCTCACAGGCCTCAGTGTGTGATGCTCCCCTCCCTGTGTCCATGTGTTCTCATTGTTCAACACCCGCTTATGAGTGAGAACATGAGGTGTTTGGTTTTCTGTTCTTGTGTCGGTTTGCTGAGAATGATGGTTTCTAGCTTTATCCATGTCCCTGCAAAGGACATGAACTCATCCTTTTTTTGGCTGCAGAGTATTCCATGGTGTAGATGTGCCACATTTTCTATATCCAGTCTATCACTGATGAGAGTTTGAGTTGGTTCCAAGTCTTTGCTATTGTGAACAGTGCAGCCTTCCTAATACTATGGTCAGATTCCTTTCCAGAAAGTGGTACCAATTTATGAACTTGCCAGCAATTTATCAGTTTATGTTGCTATAGTACCTTGATTGTCAGCTTTGTATATTTTCATCACTACATTTTCGGCTAAGGTAATAGCTTGTAATCGTTGTCTTGATTTTTATTTCTCTGATTGCTGATTAAGCAGTACTTCCTTGTTTATTAGCCAGTTGTATTTTTCATTTAATGATGATCTGTTGCAGTTCCTTCTTTGTTGGCTGTTTCATGGGTTCTTTTAAGACTATATAGTCTAAGACTGTGTATATTAAAGAAACATTGACCTGTTGATGATACTATCTAGAAATATTTTTCTCAGATTTGTTATCACTTAAGTTTGTTCATAGACATTTTTGAAGTAGACAACTCATGAAATTTCCTTAACCAAATTATTAGACTTTTCCATTGTAAACTCTTCAATTGCATTAGATTGTAGAGAGACCCTCCCTCTCCAGAGAGGAGATAAATATTTCTCCCCTTTCTTTTAGTTTTATGAGTGGTTTGATTTTATAATAATTCTGTAAATTTTATTTTACTATGGTGTAGCGTAAGGTTCTATATTGATTAGGCTATGTATTTCCCCCCCAAAATAACCAATCGGCTTAGTACTATGTATTGAATGGTGCCTCCCGCTGAGGTCCCTTCACCCTTGTCCCTTAAATCCAGTCGACATTGTATAGCAGAGGTAGATGTGCTGTACCTTACAGACAGAACAGTGGGATAGAGCTGCTCTTTCATCCTCTTCTAGAGCAGCGCTCATTCTTGTTGTGAATGGTTTCCTAGGAAGCATGCATTGTCCCCCACCCTCTTGGCTATCATGCTTAACCTTTCATGTGACTCTGTGATATCATTTCTTTCATTCGCTTTTTTTCAGCATCACATCCCAGTAATTCGTATTTGTCTTGGCAAGATATTTCATTTAGGATGAGTTACTCAGCAAGATTGAGAAAGATGACTGATGTTTTACTCTCCGGGAATTTAATTTTTTTTTTCCTTCAACATAAGCAGCCATGATAGGAAGGGCTAGGAAGCAACTTCCTGCCTCCATGACACAGAGCCAGGCATTTTATCACTTCAAGCTGTGAGGTGGAGTACCCCGACTCCAGCCAGCTCTGATGAGTTTAAAACTCTTCATTATTTCCAAAGGAAAAACCAAATTCATTGAAAAGATATTTTAAGCCTTCTTTGAGAAGCTTTATTATTTCCTTCTGGACAGAAAAAAAAAAAAAAAAAAATGACCTTACATCTCTGCTCTCAGGTAGCTCTGGGACATGGGGTAGTTGTAACAAAACTGGATGGCACAACTTTGACCATCTTATGTCACAACATAGAATTGATTCTGAAAAGTACTTTGATACTTTACAGGTATATTTTAGTTCAAAGAAGTCTATACCCATCTCTCCTTTGAGACTGATCTTTGAAGGTAACATTTGAAGAGATCTGAAATTAATTTCACATGTTTTGCTTTTAGGATTTTAAGCAAAAAGACACACTGAAAACTTGTTTTATTCATATGAACATGGTTACACCTGAAACCTTAGAAGCAGCAAAAATTCTTGAACACCTTCCAATAAGAGGTATTCAAAATGGAAATGAAAAACCAACTTGAACTTTAGGCCATCCATTTTAAAGATAAATAATTTTGGGGTCAAAAATAGTAAATGCAGCCCCATCCTACCCTTCTGGTTGCACTGTGTATTGTAATTCACATCTCTAGATATGTGTTCTGCTGGCAGGAAAGCTGCGGTGCGGTCGTGCCAAGGGGCGTATGGCAGGGATCTCTTCTGATTGGTTAGTGCCTTGTTCTACCAATAGTTAAATGTTTTCAATGTTGCTCCGACCGATGCCTCCAGAAAAAGTCAGAGAAAGGGTATATGCAGAAACAAAACAGTTACTTTACATAGAATATAAAGTAAATCACTTGAGATCCATACAACTGAGGAATCAAAAAACACATTTATCATGATGATTATACTATTTTTTCCATTTTGAGGATCTAGGATACTCTTTTGTGGAGATAAAATCTGAAGTTTACTATTAGGTTTTATTGTTTTAAAAAATAAAGATTGGTGGCTAATATTTTCATATATTTTCCATGTTTTGAGAAAACGTGTTACTTAACTAGTTAACCAAAATCAATATTTGAAGTATGTAGCACTTATTAACAGATTTTTAAAAGCAAATTTAATTATGCAATCCAAATCTTCCTAGAATCAGTGTTCTTCTAAAATATGACATCTATTTTTATCTTTTTTATTTTCCATCAGAGATCCACCCATATTTTAAGATGTCCACAGTTACTATCAAAAAGAGAAGTGGTACCAATTGTTAAAATGTAACAATTATCAAATGATTGATGTGAACAGAAATTACCTTTATGGTCCCCATCCACACTTTATTACTGTGTACAGTGAATGTATCAGGCATCCTTAACTTATGTAGAAACTTGAAAAATTTCTGTGTTGGCAAACTATTAATATATCATCAAAGCTAAGTATCTAATTCCTCCTCAGTTGACCAGAAATGTGAAGTCTTTTGAAAGTAGGACATTAGATTCACTTTTAGCCAGATATTAGATTGAATCAGTATGTTTTGTAACTTTCATTAGAACATCCTAAAAATGAATTAAAACCAGAATCTAATATGCCCAGGTTCTCATGTGGTTTGATTCTTGGGTCATTGAAATTTGACTTTGAGCCAGCCTTTTAGCCACTCCCCAGATGGACAGCTCCTCTTTATCTCAGGGCCTGAAAATAACATTAAATCTACAATAATAATAATCTGATGCCACAAAAATGTCAAGTGAACAAACCTACAAACAAAAATCCTTAGTTATCACTAAGTTGGTTGTAGCTAATTTTCAATGTAAAATCAGGAGGAGGTTAGTGTAACGCAGGGTGAGACTCAAGTTCCTTGTCCTGTGCCGTGGTGGTGGCTGCGGCTGCTGCGGGTATTTCTAAAGAAGTAAATGCTTTCCCTAGCCGTGGCAAGAAAGCATGCTGCATTTGTCCCCAGGGGCATCGCCCTTTACCCTCACGTAGTCTCTCCTCATTGAGTGTCACCAACTGCATCCTTGGTCACAGAGTCCCAGAAAATTGCTAAAAGGAAATGATCTTAACCAGACTTCTGCACAAGGCATAGCCCAACCTGGGTTTCTGAGGGACAGGATATCTGGAAATGAAGGAAAAAAAAAATCTATTCTAGGGCAACAGAGAAATATGCTCACTTCTTGGCATTTAGTAAACATTGATAGATGAGAACTATGGAAGGAAGAAGCGGTGGAGGTTTGCAGCAGGCATGGAGGAATCGGCAAGCTGTAGAGAAAAAAGAGCCAACACGGTGTGGGAGGCTGTGGGCCGTTCACGCCCCCCTTCCCATCTCCAGGCCCCACACTGTCTACACCTGTGACTCTGACACATATTAATAGATGTTCATAATAACAAGCCTAGAAAAAGTAAGGAAAGGTCAGCAAGGAAATGTTTTTTAGAAACATTGTACGTAAAACAGTTCTATTAAAATTGGATTGTAACTGATTAAACACTGTATCTTGGAAATGACCACAGTTTATTTTGCAGTGAGTCCGGTTAAATTTTACCTGCACTTTTATGTGATAAGACGTAAGGAGAGGATTCCCATTGTGAATTTCTGAATGGAAATTGTAGAGGTATTGGCAGAGACATGTTGAGCCACAGGGCTTTCCTGATAACCTTTAAAAACCCACCTGGGCCAGGCATGGTGGCGCACACCTGTAATCCCAGCACTTGGGGAGGCTGAGGTGGGCAGATAATGAGGTCAAGAGATCAAGAACATCCTGGCCAACATGGTAAAACCCCGTCTCTACTAAAAATACAAAAATTAGCTGGGTGTGGTGGTGCACACCTGTAGTCCCAGCTACTCAGGAGGCTGAGGCAGGAGAATCGCTTGAACCCGGGAGGCGGATGTTGCAGTGAGCTGAGATCGCGCCACTGCGCTCCAACCTGGCATACAGAGTGAGATTCTGTCCCAAAAACAAACAAAAAAACCCTACTTGTAGAGATGCACTTATTTGCTCTCTTGGTACATCTTTGGATTGTGGATGAAGCAGGAGAACATTTCCAGGTCTAGAAAACAATTGCATTCTGCAGCTAAGTGATTTTTAAATTTTTGGCAGCACATACCGTACGTGTGTTCTTGTCACTCTAACTGAACACTGGTCTGCACTGGAGTAAGCACTCAGAACAGAAACTTTGTTCCATTCATGCGAAGAGCAGAATATTTTCCATTTGTCCTTGTCAAAAAATTATTTGTTCAAAACAAATCATTACAGCAAGGAAAATTAAACTGGTATAATGCGATTCAGTCGACACAGCAACATGTAGGCATTTCTGCTTTAACGTGTTAAGTGTCTTGGAAAAACTTCACATTCAGCAAAACGTGCGCTAAGTGACAGAACTTGTAGGGCGAATAGAGGACAGGCCATTCAAAAGCCTCTATGGCTGCAGCCACAGCCTGAACAAAAATGATCATTGGTACCTAGAAAAATAATGTGGCTCTCCTGCCAGGCAGCTCCCATGTAGCCGAAGGTTGCCACGCCAATCATTTAGAAGTCTCAGAAGTGTCAATCCCACAGAAGCAGAGAGTAGAATGGTGGTTACCGGGGGTGAGGGGCACGGAGGGGTGAGGAGATACTGGCGAAGGACAGGAAGTTTCAGTTAGGAGGAGTAAGCTTTAGAGTGCTATCGCACAGCAGCCTTGCCATAGTTACTATTGATGTATAGTTCAAAATTGCTGAAGATAAATTTCAGATGTTTCGCTGCAAAAAAAATGACAGTTAAGTGAGGAGGTGTTTGTGGTAATTAGCTTGGTTTAATCATCCCGCGTTGTGCACTTAGATGAAAACATTACATGGTACCCCAGAAATACATACAATTATGAAGAAAGAAATTACTTTTAAAATAGCAAAAAATAAAAGTTGTTTCAACATGAACAAATACAAATTCTCAGAAGAGTTAGAGGCTATACGCTGGCAACCCTTTTGCTGGAGCAGGGCGGATTAGAGCTTAGACAGTGCAGGTGTGGGGAGCTGGTAGGGCTTCTCTTACAGTAGGCTGGGGAGTGAGTGCAGAGCACTAAGCGTGGGCCTAACGTTCTCCGAAGGATCTCTGTCCAAGTGTTCACATTTAACTTTTTATGATAAAGCCAAAAGGGCTTTTATCCTACCTGTATAACCTCAAAGCTGAGAGTTTGGTATTTTTTATCCCCCACTGAAAAGTATACCATCTTCCTACTATTTCCCTCCTGTTGCCAGGAAAGAGCATGTCTAAATTATATTTACATGATGTCCCTAGTTATCGATAGTGGATGAGCTAAGATGCAATACAGAGGCATATGTGGTAGCTAAACAGATCGTTGATTAAAATAACTTTTTCTGATTATAAATGTAATTTGCCCTGATAAGAAATTTGGCAAATATAGAAAGGTACACAAAATTAATGTTGGTTTATAAGAAATAAACTACTGTTTTAAGAAAACGGTGATTTATTTCCCTCTGGTCTTTTTTCTATACATTTTTGTAAATAAAATTGGGATATACTGTGGATGCAAATTTGTATCCTTTGTACTTATATTCTGCGTTTTTCCATTTTGTTAAATACAAATCAAAATTTTGAACTATCATTTAATAAAACCTGTACTTTTGGATAATCAAATTATTTTAAATAATAAACACTGTCTTTGATTAATTCCTTAGGCCGGGTTGCTAAGGAGGAAATCATTGAGTCAGCGGGTGCAGACACCCCTTTTAAAAAATAATCTGAGGATAGTAAACTTTTATTTTTTGTGATTTTTTTTTTAAACATAAGAGCCTTAATATGATAAGAAAAATAGCCAACAGTAAGCTTGGTGTATTGGCCCTTCTTTACCAGGGAGATATCGCTTATTCAAATGGTGGTATATCAAAAAGCGTATTTTCCTCACAACTAGGTGTTTGCCCCTGTAAGGGATTTGGTAATCAGGGAAATACCTACCTGGTAAGAGCTCATATTCAGCACATCCTTGATGATCAACAGGTCTAGTATATGCCATGACTGTGTCATCTATACAAGGTAAACCAAGTGTCTAAAAGTGGACATCAGTCTTACCCTTTCAGCTCAACTCTAGTTGTCCTGTGTATAATTTTCCGCCCTTCTCCTCACCTGCTCTGTGTCCCTGTCATCTGTCTTATCCTCGGCCTCATGATTATGTCTGGCAGTAACTCTGCTTTAAAGTCTACACCCGTCCCTAGTTCAAGCTACTTGATGACATCACAACCTCCTGTGGGACTTCTGAGGTAATTTGGCTGAAGAGAGGAAGCAGAGTTCCCTGGGATCCTCCCGATTCTGAGGTCCCTTGTGTATAAACATGTGCAGAATGGCTGAAAGTACAGGCTGTGGAATAAGAAATGTCTGGATCTGAGTCCTTGCTCTTTTTTCCTGAGCAGTAAGTGCTTGGTGTTGGGAGCGTGTGGTGGTTGTATCTGTAGTAGCAGCAGCAGCAACTGGGTACACTACAGCAATTGATCTTGACTGATTTACAAATCCAGGTAGTTTATTATCTTTTTGAGAGGGACTGTAAACACAATTTGGCTGTCATCTCAAATGGAATGAAAATAAACTGATATTCAATACAGAAGATTTTGTTTCTTTCCATTGCAGTTTCTAAGTAAAGTGAACTAATGGGAGTTCTGAAGAAATTGCTTCTGTCAAACCTTGGGATATTGATAAGTGAAACCAATAAAATAGAGGCAGGTGGATGTACTAACAATCTAACCAGCAAGTGTTTTGGTTTGGTTTGGTTTGAGATGAAGTATCGCTGTTGTCACCCAGGCTGGAGTGCAATGGCAAGATCTCAGCTCACTCAACCTCTGCCTCCTGGATTCCAGCAATTCTCTTGCCTCAGCCTCCAAAGTAGCTGGGATTACAGGTGCCCACCACCACACCCGGCTAATTTTTTTGTATTTTTAGTAGAGACAAGGTTTCACCATGTTGACCAGAGGCTGGTCTTGAACTTGGGTGATGCGCCCGACTCGGCTTCCCAAAGTGCTGGGATTACAGGTGTGAGCCACTGCACCCGGCCACCAGCAACTGTTAACCCAGTGTCACAGGAGACTTCATTAAAGACAAAGAGCTACTTCCAGTTCTCTGATATGTTTTAAAGAATAAAAAGTTACTCACGCTGACTCAAAAGCTGACTTTCTTCTTCTCTTTTCAGCCAGCCTATGTCCCAAGGAAGCTAATCCCAATAACGATCATCAAGCAAGGTAATCTGTCTGCTCTGGAAATGTGTTTAAAGCACCCTTTAATATACTTTTAGCTAAGGTAATCAAGCATGGCACACATATTTTCTCAATTTTTTGACTGAGTTTTTTGAGAAAAAATTTGAAGAAAATATTATGGTCTAGTAAATTGGAAGTTAATGGATAATTTTGGCTGTTTTACCAATACGCCAAGCCTTGGGCTGGTCACACTGGTCAGACGACTAGGGACAAAAACCATCACAAGTATTAAATTTTTAAAAGCAAGTTAAATATGTGGAGCGTTGCCTAGGATTAAGTTGTCATACGTGAAGAAACCCATTGATGGGATATTTTCTTAATGGAAATGATTTAGTGTTCACTTTAGGGAAAGTCGAGATGTCCAGGTTTCCAGAATTATAATGTCATTTCACTTCAGTATCTGATTGTTTTTGTTTTGGCATTTGCTTTTCCGAATTATTAAAGTCTATTATTTTCAGAAAGGTTCTTGGTAGAAGAGACAGGGCCCTTAAAAAATATTCTTCATTTTTAGAAAACATAGCATCCTCAGTGTATTCTCAACTCAGAGTCAGTCAGTGTTGATATTACTCGATTCTTCGCTTTAAGAAAATAAGTTTTCTGAATTTTTATTAGTGGGTCACCACCTCTTTTTGTGCTAGTACTGATTGATTTGGAGGAAAGAAAGACTTCAGGGAATAGAGTTAGGATGAAAATTTTTTAGTAATTAGAATGGAACACCTTATGATAGAATAATACCTCTCATTACTTAACGGCACAGGTGTTAAGGTAAGGTATGCCTCCCAGTCCTTCCGTTGGCTACATAGCCGGCCCACTGAGTTGCTTTGCATTAATCAATAAAGTTAGATCAAGACTTTCCCAGTGCAGATGGCTTCACATTATTAGCTTTTACTGCCTCCTATTTCCCCCCTCACTGTCTTTTTTATTTCAACAGTGATTCAGAATGTTACTCACAAGGCTTCAACCAAGTCCCCAGAAAAAGCTCCCATGGGAGGAGTGATACTAGGTGAGTGTATCTTGAAATCTATGTGTAGATTAAGCAAATTGGGCTGTCTTTTGAGAATAGGGCTTTTACGCAGTTTTAAATTGATGCAGGTTCACTTCCTTTCATTGTTCAGCACGCTGGCTCAGGTCCATTCCAAGCTAGGAACCAAGCTGTGCTATCTTTACCACGGTGTGTTAAAGACATAGCTCTAGCGCATGTGCAGTCGGAATGATGCACCTGTCCTACGTGCCCCACACAGCTGATTGCAATTAGGAGGGGGTCTTTATCAGAGTGAACTGCTCTTTTATAAATCATTATTACAGAAAATGAACTTCGTCCACCACACATCTTAAGCAGCCAGTTTACAATTTTTGAGTCTATGGATTAAAAGTCAGAGGATTTTAGTAGTTTGGTTCTAAATACAAAAAATATTCCATGTAGGATGTACGGTCATATCTTTCCCAACATTTTAAAGTGTGGGTTAAAATTGAAGCAAGATAGCTGCTACGCTGTGTGATGTGCTGAGCTTTATTTTATGTCATGATGCACTTTCTTCTTCTTATCTTATTTACATCTATTTCCTTGCAGTCCACCTAATTATTCCAGGTCTTAATGAAACTACTGTAAAACTTCCTGCATCTCTAATGTTTGAGATTTCAGATGCACTCAAGACACAATTAGGTAAGCAGAAAAGTTTTGTATCTCAACTTTGCAATGACTGAGTACTAGCACTGATATTCTTAGGAGATCCAAAAAATCTTGCCAATGAGCTATTTGAGGATCCCAAAGTAAAAAAGCAGAGGCAAGGAGGCGTTGGAGGCATTCAATATAAATAGCATCCTACAAGAAAAGAGTTATTTTATGTGTACAATTTATATAAGGTATATTTATATGTATGAAATAGAGTGAACATTTATAAAATTATTCAATATAAATATATAGGTATAATTTTCTAATAAAGTAGTTCTAAATTATACTTACTATCCTATTAAGGGGTGACTAGATATTTTCAATGAGAATTGATGTGAAGGTCAGGTCCATTAGAATTATTATTTACTTGAGATTGATAATGCTTTCTATTTCTAGAAAGAAGTGGTTATGAGTTCAGTGTTTCAAAAACATAAAATATAACAGTAAAAGAAAAAAAAGAAAAATCCACTTAAAAAGGGACCAGGGGATCATTGTGGCGGCCACTGGGCTGAGTTGGTTGTTGCATTTACTTATCAAGTTAGGTTCTGAATTGTCTCTTAGCAGACTCTCAAGCTTGATCAAACATCAGAAGCACCTGGAGGGCTTGTTAACAGAAAGACTGCTGCCCACTCCCCACTTCCAGAACTACTGATTCAGTAGGTCCAGTACGGGCCTGAGAATTTGCATTTCTGACAGGTTTCCAGGTGACACTGCTGCTGCTGGTCTAGGAACCACACTTTGAGAACTACCCCTCCGATGTCTCTAGAGAATGTCTTGGGCTGTTCATAAATTTGGAAGAAATAGTGTGGTAGAAACTGAACAAGATTTAAGAATACAGAATGTATTCCCTGAGCTAGGCACTGGCTATGAACTTTAATGTTTAATATCTGATTGAATCAGCACATTGTATGGATGAAGAAACAGAGGTCCAAGCCCCTGTTTGGCAACATTCATTCAACAAATACTGTACATTCCTATATGTCAGAACCACAAGTTGCTGGGGGCTACGATGGTGAGTTACCCAGGCATGGTACCTGCTCATACTGGGACCTCAGACAAGGCACTTACTTTCTCCTCCCTTACTGGGGTCCTTACCTGTCCCCTTCAGTTGGCATTTCCTCTTTTTTGACTGAGAGAGAGACAGAAGAAATGGTAAATAAGATGTGACCCATGTATTTTTTAATTCAGTAAAATACCATGAGACATGACAGTAGGCTGGGGTCCTAGGTGGGCAGACCCTCTGTCAGGCCAGGGCTTGCTGCGATCTCTCTGTTACTAAGAGCCTGCATCCACTGGGAACGAGCTCTTGATATTAAGTAGCTTCTGGTACAGTGCGGATCCCACAAACCAATAACTCATTTCCCCATCCCCCTTTCTCTCCCCATCCTGGAGATTTATTGGGGGGAAAAAAGATATCAAATCTAGTGAGCTACCAAATTTTGATGTCTTTTTCTTGTTTCCACTTTTCTTCTTTGGGGAATAGGGAGGGCCATGTGGAGATGTCCAGAAGTTTTGTTCACATAATGTCAAGCTACTTATTTTTTTAAAAAACCCTGAAAGGGGGCCGGGCGCGGTGGCTCACGTCTGTAATCCCAGCACTTTGGGAGGCCGAGGCGGGTGGATCACGAGGTCAAGAGATCAAGACCATCCTGGTCAACATGGTGAAACCCCGTCTCTACTAAAAATACAAAAAATTAGCTGGGCATGGTGGCACGTGCCTGTAATCCCAGCTACTCAGGAGGCTGAGGCAGGAGAATTGCCTGAACCCAGGAGGCGGAGGTTGCGGTGAGCCGAGATCGTGCCATTGCACTCCAGCCTGGGTAACGAGCGAAACTCCGTCTCAAAAAAAAAAAAAAAAAAAAAAAAAAACCCTGAAAGGAAATTGCTATCTCTATCTCTTCATGTGTTTTTCAAATATCCAGACACTTAACTTTGCATAAATAGTGTTACCTGAAAGTGTAAGTTAACTTTTTTTTCCTTTTTTGCTCGCGTGATCTGAGGCAATCCAGTTATAAGAATTTTAAAAAGCAAGCTATTCTCCTTAAGTGTTAATTTTGAGAAACTCCTGGAAGAAGAAAGAGGAAGGTGTTCAGTGAGTAGAAAAGCACTTATCTGGGGACTAGACTTAGAATTTTAGAAAATTTTCCAAAACTTACAGTTCAACATCTTAATAAGATGTGAAAATATTTGCCAATATATCTTTGTGATTTTGTGCAATCCTTATATTTTTACTTTAAAATAGTCATATCTAGTAGTCCTAGAGTGAGTTACTTCCCAGAAAATAAATAGATAAGTGACTCTGGACTTCATTTTCTTAATTTGTACATCAGACTTGATCACCTCCCTTTAGCTATAAAACCCTGTGACCCAACCCTACATCATGTTAAGTGTGATGCTGCCAGGATGCTTCCAAATTAAGTTCCCTCCGTGAACCTGTGTTTGGAAGAGTTAAAGCTCAGGACTCTTGCATTCTCCTGTTCTCTGCCAAGAGACTGTATACTTTACTCCGTGACAAGGACTAATTTGGAAGGAGGGGGAAAAAGGAGCTGACCAGTCTCTTATTGATTTGGTCCCTAATGTGTCCATCAGAACTACAGAAAGCAGGGTTTGTGAAGGCGACTGAAAATGAGCAGGGGTGTTTCTCAGACCACTACGATCAGTTTCTAACTGGAAGAGGCCGTAGTCTGTTCCTCAGTGCTTAGTCTCGAGTGATATTTCCTAATCTTAAAAAATGTTTAACAGTGCTACATGCTACCATCATACCAATTTAGCATTTTTGCCCTCTTTAAGGAATTAAAGTGGATTTTTGTCTTGTGATTTGTTTTTACTTTTGCTTTTCTTAATATGATTCACTGAAAGTCCAGAATTAAGTATGATTTTAATAAGGAAGAATTAAATGCAAATAATTAAATCTATGAAACTAGTAAATATATTTTTTAACTTGACTTTTGAGGAAAATGCCTATCTTAAATTGAATACATGTGGCAAGATGTGTTAGTTCGTGCCTGTAACCCCAGCCCTTTTGGAAGCTGAAGCCAGGGAATTGTTTGAGACTAGCAGTGCAAGACTACTGTAAGCAATATAGTGAGACCCCATCTTTAAAAAAATATTAACATTTACAAAACAGCCAGGCATGATGGTACATGCCTGTAATCCTAACTACTCAGAAGGCTAAGGCAGGAGGATCGCATAAGCCCGTGAGTTTGAGGTTTCGGTGAGCTCTGATTGCACCACTGCACTCCAAGCTGGGCAACAGAATAAGACCTGGTCTCTTAAAGTAATGATGCTAATAATAATAGACAGAACACAGAAAATTTAACACATGGAGGATTTTTAACACACTGTATTAGTCAATTTTCACGCTGCTGGTAAAGACATACCTGAGATTGGGCAATTTACAAAGAAAGAGATTTAATTGGACTTATAGTTCCACATGGCTGGGGAAGCCTCACATTCATAATGGAAGGCAAGGACGACGAAGTCATGTCTTACACGGCTGGCAGCAAAGAGAGAGAGAGCATGTGAAGGCAAACTCCAATTTTTAAAGCCATCAGATCTCATGAGTCTTATTCATTATCACGAGAATAGCATGGGAAAGACCTGCCCCTATGATTCAATCACCTCCCACCAGGTCCCTCCCATAACACATGGGAAGTCAAGATGAGATTTGGGTGGGGACACAGCCAACCCCTATCACACACTGAAGAGATCGATAGCCAGTGTGTTTGAAAATGTCCAGTAAATCGAGGGAAAATTCTACCCAACCAATGTATCAACTTAGTAGACCATGTTTCTCAAAAAAAACCACATATAAAATTTTTTAAAACTTTTTCTTATATATGCTTCAAGCATCCAACATGAGCTTTTCTTAGATGCATATGTAGTAAAATAGTTACTATAGTCAAGCAAACTAACATCCATCCTCTTGCACAGTTACCCTTTGTGTGTGTGTGTGTGGTAGGAGTACCAAAAATCTTAACAATATTCCAATATGCAATATTATAGTTCCTGTTTTCTACTGCGGATTTCTAGTGTTATTCATCCTATGCATCTGCAACTTTTTACCCTTTGTTCTATGTTTCTCTATTTCCCACTGTCCATTGCATCCCTCATAAACAGTTTTATTCTCTATATATTTGACTTTTTTAAAGATTCCACATGAGTGAAGTCATGCAGTCTTTTTCTTTCTGTGCCTGGCTTATTTCGTTTAGTACAATGTCCTCCAGGTGTTTGCATGTTATTGCAAGTGGCAGGACCTCAAATACTCCAGTGCGTGTGTACCGTAATTTCTTTATTCTTTCACCAATGGACATGAAGTTGTTTCCATATCTTGGTTGTTGTGAATGATGCTGCAGTGAATGTGGGACTGCATGTATCTCTAGGAGGTGCTGATTTCATTTCCTTTGGATGTATGTCCAGAAGAGATATTGCTGGGTCATAAGGTAGTTCTATGTTTAATTTTTGGAAGAACCTCCATCCCATTTTCTATAATAGCTGTACCAGTGGACATTTCCATCCCAACAACAAACAAGAATTTCCTTTTCTGCACACCCTTGCCAACACCTATCTTTTATCATTTTGCTTAATATCCATCCTAACAGAAGTGAGGTGATACCTCATTGTGGTCTTGATTTTGCATTTCCCTGATGATTAGTGACATTGAGCCCTTTTTTCTATACCTGTTAGCCATTTTTATGTCTTCTTTGGAGAAATGTCTATTCAGGTCCTTTGTCCATGTTTTAATTAGGTTATTTGGGATTGGAGGTGGTTGTATTACTTTGTTTTGCTCTTTTGTGTAAGCTCCTTATATACTTTGGATCTTAACCCTTTATCAGATACATGGTTTGTAAATACATTCTCTCAGTCCATTGGCTGCCTTTTCATTTTTTTAATTGCTTCCTTTGCTGTGCAGAAGCATTGCTTTTTGCAAAAAGCATGGGCATAAACAGTCCTTTATGACACAAAGGAAGAAATAAACTTCCCTGAACTTAATTATCACTGCAGTTCAGAAAAGCCATATTTTTTGAGGTAGTAAATCCTAAAAACAACACCCTCATTCCAGCAGAGCTCATCATGGGACATCAAGAAGTATAATAGCTTGTTCTAAGAACACATGGTGTGAATAATGAGAGGTATAAACAAAAAAATGTTACACACACACATCCCCAAGGGACATACAAAGTGTTTGCCAAAGCCAAGACCTAGCCTGCCAAAAATTAAAGGAAACAACTGTGATGGACAAAGGTACAGAAGAAATAGAGGAAAAGGAATTTCCTGGGTTTTAGGCTGTGTTCTGATTGCATTTACTTTCCTATAGTCAGGATTGCAGTTGTGCATAGATAGTGCAGGTGCGTGCTCAAGGGTTGATACATCAAGAGTTCCCCATTCAAATATTTTCCCCATCTACTAATTTCTCTGATGTCTAAAACATCATTTATAGATATACAGTATGGCCTGGTGCAGTGGCTCCCACTTGTAATACCAGCACTTTGGGAGACTGAGGCTTGGAGGATCACTTGAGCCCAGGAATTCCAGACTAGCCTGGCAAATTAGTGAGATCCCATCTTTACAAAATAATGATAGTAATAAGCCAGGTGCTGTGGCACATGCTTTTGTAGACCCAGCCACTACTAGGGAGGCAGAAGCAGGAGGAGTGTTTCACTAGAGCCTAGCAGTTTGAGGTTGCAGTGGGCTATTATCATGCCACTGCACTCCAGCCTGGGCAACAGAGTAAGACCTTGCCTCTTGAAGGAGAAGGGGAGACAGACAACATGCCTGTAAAAGGAATTAGTAATATATAAAGAATATAAATATCTCTTAGGAAGGGGTAATTTGCCTTTTTTCATCAACAGCCAGATTTTAGGTTAATGTGATTGCCAGCTAAGAACATGTTTTGAATAAAGAAATTGAGAGCATTGCCTGTGAAAGTTCAGTCTAGATCTGGACGTTTAAACAAATAAATAATGAAGGGTCCTAGGTCAGCCAGGGACTCATTGAGAACATGGGATATTATTAATCAGGAAGGAGCCTTGAAAGGAGAAGAGGACACTGAAAAAGAAGAGATAGTGAAGGGAAACCTTGTGATTTTACATTTAGAAAACCTTCCTGTGGTGAATGTTGAAGATAATAGGAACAGAGTGCTTGAATAATTCATGATCAGAGTGTTTTTTCTGTGCTGACAATCAAAATGGTTCTACACAAAAGATGTCAGGGAAAAAATATTGATAAAATTCAGACATTTAAAAAATATAATTTATAAAATTATGCCAGATTTTTCTTTAAATTTTACTTTAGGTGTATACTATATCCAGCATTTCTCCCCATGTTATCCCGCCGACCCCCCGCTGTCCCTCCTCTGCCCCCCCACAACTGCCCCCAGTGAGTGATGCTCCTCTCCCTGAGTCCACGTGTTCTCATTGTTCAACACCCACCTATGAGTGAGAACATGCAGTGTTTCGTTTTCTGTTCTAGTGTCAGTTTGCTGAGAATGATGGCTTCCAGATTCATCCAAGTCCCTACAAAGGACATGAACTCGTCGTTTTTTGTGGCTGCATAGTGTTACATGGTGTATATGTACCACATTTTTCCTGTCCAGTCTATCATTGATGGGCGTTTGGGTTGGTTCCAGGTCTTTGCTATTGTAAACAGGGCTGCAATGAACATAAGTGTGCATGTGTCTTTATAGTAGAATGATTTGTACTTCTTTGTGTATATATCCAGTAATGGGATTGCTGGGCCAAATGGAATTTCTATTTCTAGATCCTTGAGAAATCGCCACACTGTCATCCACAATGGTTGAACGAATTTACACTCCCACCAACAGTGTAAAAGTGTTCCTGTTTCTCCACATCCTCTCTAGCATCTGTTGTCTCCAGATTTTTTAATGATTGCCATTCTAACTGGCATGAGATGGTATCTCAATGTGGTTTTGATTTGCATTTCTCTAATGACCAGTGATGATGAGCATTTTTTCATGTTTGTTGGCCTCATATATGACTTCTTTTGAAAAGTGTCTGTTCATATCCTTCACCCACTTTTGAATGGGCTTGTTTGTTTTTTTCTTGTATATCTGTTTTAGTTCTTTGTAGATTCTGGATATTAGCCCTTTGTCAGATGGGTAGATTGTAAAAATTTTTTCCCATTCTGTTGGTTGCTGGTTTGCTCTAATGATGGTTTCTTTTGCTGTACAGAAGCTCTGAATTGTAATTAGATCCCATTTGTCTATTTTGGCTTTTGTTACCATTGCTTTTTGTGTTTTAGTCATGAAGTCCTTGCCTATGCCTATGTCTTGGATGGTTTTGCCTATGTTTTCTTCTAGTGTTTTTATGGTGTTAGGTTTTATGTTTACATCTTTAATCCGTCTGGAGTTAATTTTAGTGTAAGGTGACAGGAAGGGGTCCAGTTTCTGCTTTCTGCACATTGCTAGCCAGTTTTCCCAACATCATTTATTAAACATGGAGTCCTTTCCCCATTGCTTGTTTTTGTGAGGTTTGTCAAAGATCAGATGGTTGTAGATGTGTGGTGGTGTTTATGGGGCCTCTGTTCTGTTCCATTGCTCTGTATCTCTGTTTGGGTACCAGTACCATGCTGTTTTGATTACTGTAGTCTTGTAGTATAGTTTGAAGTCCAGCAGTTTGATGCCTCCAGCTTTGTTCTTTTTGCTTAGGATTGTCTTGGCTATGTGGGCTCTCTTCTGATTCCATATGAAGTTTAAAGTGTTTTTTTCCAGTTCTGTGAAGGAGGCCATTGGTAGCTTGATGAGGTTAGCATTGAATCTATAGATTACTTTGGGCAGTATGGCTATTTTCACGATATTAATTCTTCCTAACCCTGAGCATGGAATGTTTTTCCATCTGTTTGTGTACTCTCTTATTTCCTTGAGCAGTGGTTTGTAGTTCTCCTTGAAGAGGTTCTTTAAATCCTTTGTTAACTGTATTCCTAGGTATTTTATTATCTTTGTAGCAATCGTGAATGGCAGTTTGTTCTTGATTTGTCTCTCTTTAAGTCTGTTATTGGTGTATAGGAATGCTTGTGATTTCTGCACATTGATTTTGTATGCTGAGACTTTGCTGAAGTTGCTTATCAGTTTGAGAAGATTTTGGGCTGAGACAATGGGGTCTTCTAAATATACAATCTTGTCATCTGCAAATAGAGACAGTTTGACTTCCTCCTTTCCTAAGTGAATACCCTTTATTTCTTTTTCTTGCCTGATTGCTGTGGCTAGAACTTCCAATAGTATATTGAGTGTTGAGGAGTGGTGAGAGAGGGCATCCTTGTCTAGTGCCCAATTTCAAAGGGAATTCTTCTAGCTTTTGCCTGTTTAGTGTGATATTGGCTGTAGGTTTGTCATAAATGGCTTTTATCATTTTTTGATTCATTCCATCAATACCTAGTTTATTGAGAGTTTTTAGCTGTTGAATTTTGTCGCAGGCCTTCTCTGCATCTATTGAGATAATCATGTGGTTTTTGTCTTTGGTTCTGTTTATGTGATGGATTACGTTTACGATTTGCATATGTTGAACCAGCCTTGCAACCCCGGGATGAAGCCTACTTGATTGTGATGGATAAGCTTTTTGATGTGCTGTTGCAATCAGTTTGCCAGTATTTTATTGAAGATTTTTGTGTCAATGTTCATCATGGATATTGGCCTGAAGTTTTCTTTTTTAGTTGAGTCTCTGCCTGGTTTTGGTATCGGGATGATGTCGGTCTCATAAAATGAGTTAGAGAGGATTCCTTCCTTTTGTTTTGTTTGATACAGTTTTAGAAGGAATTGAACCAGCTCCTCTTTATACATCTTGTAGAAATCGGCTGTGAACCTGTGTGGACCTGGACTTTTTTTGGTTGGTAGGCTGTTGATTGCTGCCTCTACTTCAGCCCTTGTTATTGGTCTATTCAGGGTTTCAACTTCCTCCTGGTTTAGTCTTGGTAGAGTACAAGTGTCCAGGAATTTATCCATTTCTTCCTTACTGGTTTATGTGCATAGAGCTGTTTGTAGTAATCTCTGATGGTAATTTGCATTTCTGTGGGATCAGTGGTGATGTCCCCTTTATCTTTTTTTATTGCATCTATTTGATTCTTCTCTCTTTTCTTTTTATTAGTCTGGCTAGTAGTCTGTCTATTTTGTTGATCTTTTCAAAAAATCAGCTCCTGGATTTATTGATTTTTTTGAAGGGTTTTTTTGTGTCTATCTCCTTCAGTTTGGCTCTGATCTTAGTTATTTCTTGTCTTCTGCTAGCTGTTGAGTTTTTTGGATATTCCTCCTCTAGCTCTTTCAATTTTGATGATGGGTGTCAATTTTAGATCTTTCCTTGTTTCTCATGTGGGCATTTACTGCTATACATTTCCCTCTTGACACTGCTTTGAAGGTGTCCCAGAGATTCTGGTAAGTTGTGTCTTCATTCTGATTGGTTTCGAAGAACATCTTTATTTCTGCCTTCATTTCATTGTTTATCCAGTTGACACTCAGAAGCAAGTTGTTCAGTTTCCACGTGTTTGTGCGGGTTTGAGTGTGTTTCTTAATCCTGAGTTCTAGTCTGATTGCGCCGCGGTCTGATAGACTGTTATGATTTCCGTTATTTTGCATTTGCTGAGGAGTGATTTGCTTCCAATGATGTGGTCAATTTTAGAGTAAGTGCAATGTGGTGCTGAGAAAAATGTATATTCTGTGGATGTGGGGTTGAGCATTCTGTATATGTTTATTTTTTTCAAATTCCTTTCTATGACCTGCTAAGTTAATTTGAACAATGCTATTAGACATTTTGTTGTGCAAACATGCTTTGCAACTTCAGAAACACACAACTTGTTGTAAATTATCATTTATGACACTTAATGGTAGCATTTTAAATCACTCCTGAAAATTAGCTGTCTAGAAATCCTTTGTATGCCTTTATCAAGTAGAGGCTGAAAACGGATTTACTTCTATAAACATCATGAAAGAGATGACTTTCTAATTGTCTTTAAGCTCATCAGAGTTAAATAAATATTTTTGAACCCACATTAACAGAGAACAGTCTTTACAAAAATAAAGTGAACTACAGATTATAAAATATACATGTTCAAAGAATTTTGAGTGTGAAAATTAAAGTTTTCAACAGGGAGCAAAATTTGTCCCTTAGGAAATATCTGAAGATGTCTGGAGATACTTTTGGTTGTCACAAATCTATCTGCGGAGCACAAAATATTCCAGAAGTGTGTCAGTGCACTACTGGAGTCAGTGGGTAGAAGCTAAGACACTGTTCAACATCCTACAGAATACAGGCCAGCCACCCATACAAAGACAGTATAGCCTCAAATATCAATACTGCCAAAGTTGAGAAATCTAAGTTCTATATAGACTTAGGACTCTGAAAAATCTTGTCTGATTATATAAGCAGCTCAGGGTGGCATGATCAGGGTATCGCAAAGGTACATGAATTCTTTCATGCCACTAGACTGTTTCAAAATATTGTGAGCAGGCAATATTATGATTCAACATGAAAAATAACTGAATAGAGTTAATCCTAATTATACCCTTTCAAATGGGGACTGTCACAGTCACTGGAAACACAGGCCTAGAAATGTTACATTTATTGAAAAAGAACATCTACATTTTAAAAGGAAGTTTCTCAAATAGTTGTGTAAAGAGGAGAAATGGAAGAAAATTATTTTGTTCTTTGTACTGAATTCCTATAGAGATTAAAAGAGAGGATCTACATTAATATGAGGTTCAAATAAAATTTACAGTTTAATTTTTTGCCACGAATATTTTCAAATAGCCTAGTTTCCTATGTGTTATTTGTGTTTTTCTGAAATCTCAATGTCATAACTTATTACATTTTTTACCATGCATAATAATGAAAAATTTCTATAGATCAATTTTTTTTGAATTGGGAGTACTTGAATATAAAATTTCAGGAAGCATTTGCAATACAGCCTATGCCTTCCAGAAATTCTGTTTATCAATCAGAATGACGAGATGTATGCAAATACTGGGTTGTGATTTTTTTCTTCTGCCAATTTAGATATTTAAAAATTATCTAGATATAATAAGAAAGAATTTTGAAGACTTATATTAGTTCCTGCTAGAGTTGGCAATAAAGTTGTTGACGGGCTGATGGGGAGGGGATGTGAGTAGATTAGAGTTTTAGTCTGCTACTTGATTATGCATTGAGGGAGGTATTTTTGGACACTGCAAGAGAGGTACATTGTTTGTTCTCTGACTTTTTAGCTAAGAATGAAACCTTGGCATTACCTGCTGAATCTAAAACACCAGAGGTTGAAAAAATCCCAGCACGGCCCACAACAGGTAATGAGATTGCTATGTTGATGACCTTGAGAGAAGAAACAATGCTTTCTTTCAAATACTAATCCGCAGCCGTTTTTTTCAGAAAAGAGCCAGTAGGAAATTCATTTTGATCATAAATGCAAAACAGTAGGAGGTTTCATGTCTTTAACAACAGATGCAAAATGAACTGTTGAATCACATAATTGATATGTAATATAGAAGCTGTGTTTTTTACTCTAAATGAAAATTATTAGCTCAACACTGACGTATTTTTATATTAAAACATCATACCACAGGTTCAGTCTTTTTCTTTTTTGTATGATAGCCATTTTTCATTTCTACACTTTCACAAGTGGTCACTGTAGCAAAATGCCATATATTCTTCACAAATCCATAGCTTAATGTCTATGAAAATACCCTGAAATTGTTTAGAATGTCTCTGGGACGTTAGCAATGCTAGTGTAGAGAACATAGAATAGTTTGGTAGCAATCCTTTAAAGAATTAATGCAGTAAGTGTTTTCTCCGTAGTTTGTCACCGTTATTAACAAACATTCAGCATTTCTTCTATGAATGAACTACTCAAGTCCAGTCCATGAGGGAAGCATTCATCTTTGAGCAGGGTAGTACCACCTTATCCAGGACTTGATGAAACAGACATCTGGCAAGAATTTCCCACAATCTATATTTAGCAAAGTAGCTTTAATCTGAAGTGAATTTTTTAGTCCATAAATTCCTGTAACTTGCAATATTGATGATATGTACCGATTACTAAACTTTTGGACTTGTAACTGGTCCAGAGATGATAAAGTTGTTGTGGCAGTAAAATAACTTCAAGAAATCCATTCAAGTAGGAATATGCCTGAGAGAGCAAGATGAATATGGTCCTTTTCTAAAGAAGAGAGATGGACCTTTCATCCCCACCTTCATGGGAGTTGGAGCAGAGGTAGCTGCTGGAGTGACATGACCCATTTGGATGAAATTCCTAGATGGTTTCTGACTTCAGTATGCATGATCAATATCCAGAAAAGCATAGGCATGATCCAGTGGGTGACTCCACATCCCTTTCTCCCTCAAAGGTTCTACCCACTTTCTTCTCTTGGCAGAATTTCTCACAGGAGAGTCTACATTTCTTAGTTCTCTGCCAGACCCTCCTGAGTTTTCCACCTGAGAAACACTTAGGAAAACACTACAACTTGTTATTCAGGGTTATTGTGTTTATTTTGTGTTCTTGCCCTGCAACATGCTGGGGGTTTCTGGCTCTCAATTCATTTCAGATCTCAGTGATCTTAGTTCTTTCTTCACCAAAACTCTTTGCTTGAGCCTCCCATTATCTTTCATCTAGCATTTGGGACAAACCTGTGACTGAGCATTTAAATTCTGGTCATAATTTCAATTCATTTTCAAGCTTTGCATGTTTAATACAGTATGAGAGAGAAGTCTTATAATGCGATAGCTCTAAGTAACACTTTTAGCCCAGAGTCATCCTTTTATTTGCCCATTTATTGATTTGATAAACTATTATCTTGATTATCTTTCAGATTCTTCAAGAAATGTTTAAAAAAATAATAAACTATTACGTGCCTGTTAATGTATCCCAGGTGTTGTGCTAAGCCTTGGAGATAAAGAAAAAGGCAGATTTAAAATTATGATTAAGCTGATGAGTGCTTCAATGAAAGTCAGGTCAGAGTACTTTTTTGGATAGAAAGCAAACCCAGAAAGGAAGAGTGGAGAGACGTGTCAGCTCAGGTACTCGAGACAAGCCAAGGAGCTCTTTACATAAGTAGCACAAAAAGACATGGGCTATACAAATATCAGTTACGAATTCTAAAAGGCAACAAAATGTGTCTCCTGGTCTCTGGTTGCTTCACTTTATCTTAATTTGTAAAGTTGTGTTTTTTGCCTTTCAGTGACTCCCGAAACAGTTCCAAGAACCGCTAAACCCACTATGCCTAGTGCATTAGATGTTTCAGAAACAACACTGGGTAATTCTGAGAACTTTTCTTCCTTTAAAAAAAAATGTAACAGAATAACTCCCAGGACTCACAGAAAAGAAACCCGATGCCTTAATTTCTCTCTCCCTCCCCACCGATTCCTTTTCCTTCCTGGCACTGGTTAACCTTCCTATTTCTTGGATGGATTCCACTGAAGAGTTAACCACATGCCTGATCCTGGTGACTGACCCTCTGGACAAGTCTGGGTGCTAGCTGCTAACTGCACGACCTTTTTAACCAGTCTCCGGGTTATATAGACAGAATACCAGCCTTTTAACCCCCAAATCTTGGGGGAGGGTGAAGGAAACCTGGAAGTCTCGACTCTGTGCTTTCTGCTTAGATTAGCTTTGGGAAGTCTTGTGCGTGCTAAACTTAGGGAGAATCCTCGAAAGTATCATGCTGTTACATAAGAATTTCATGTCACCCATGTTTGTTGCTTCTTGGCCTAAGAGAATCTCACTTGCTATATTGTTCTCTTCCCCTGAAGAAAAGGAGCACCATGTGTTTTGTTCTGTAATTTGATGTTGACCTTCTCTGCCACACCACAGCCCTTTGAATGTATACCTTCACATTTTAACAGCTATGTAACTTTTCCAGGGAAAGTCATTATTATCCCTTTAATGGAAATTAAAGGGATTGGCTGCTCTTTGTGCAAGAGTCTGTTACAGAGCTTGCTGTGTATGATCGTGGCTAAGCAACAGCCTCAAATCGCAAATCCAGGAGTTGCTAACTGCACTCTTTTTTATTGTAGTTCTCAGCAAAAGGACCCCGGAAACATTGCAAACTATTCTAATACCTCAGTTTGAATTGCCACTGAGCACTCTAGGTAAAAATTAATAAATACCGCAGCTTTATTATTACCTTGGAAATTGTATGCATGCTTCAAAGAAGTCCTTTGAATGAATTATGCTAATTTACACCCAGTCCCTTAGAAGTGACGCAGTCTTCCAGTTTGGGATCCCGAAGAGGCCCTCCCTGTGACGAATCCTTGGGTTGGCTTGTTTTTCTTTCAAGTGGTCATATGTTAACATTACGTTTGATTCTCTTAATTCACAATCAGTATGTCACCAAATTTATAATTTCTGTATTTTTTTCTAAATGTTTTTACTCTGTTGTCTCTCTTGACAGAGAAGATATTTTTATGATATTTCCACAGACTGCTTCTCAGAATTCTTAGCGTTTTTCTGAGTGAACTATGAAAATAAAATGAGGACGGGGTGCAGTGGCTCATGCCTGTAATCCCAGCACTTTGGGAGGTTGAGGCGGGTGGATTGATTGAGGTCAGGAGTTCAAGACCACACTGGCCAACATGGTGAAACCCCATCTCTACTAAAAATCCAAAAATTAGCCTGGCATGGTGGCACATGCCTGTAATGCCAGCTATTCAGGAGGCTGAGGCAGGAGAATCGTTTGAACCCAGGAGGTGGAGGCTGCAGTGAGCTGAGATCGCACCATGCACTTCAGCCTGGGTGACAGAGCAAGACTCCATTTCAAAAAGAAAAAGGGAGGAGCTTACATATAAAGCCATACAGTTACCAAAATTCTATTTTTAAAAGCTTTTAGATGGACATTTTCTAGTTCAGATTTGTTTTCTTGATTTAAATTTAAATGAAATACCTTCAAGAACACACATTAAGCATAGCTGAAGAAATTGGGAAACTGGTTTAATAAGGGTGGAAAGAAGAGTCCAAATACAGTAGCTTAAATTTAGTCATTTAACTATAAAAAATTGAAAAAGAAACTTTATTATACATTGAAACACAGATGTAAGAAATACTACTAACGGTCTCTTAACATGATCTGTCTTTTTGTGTTTGCTTTTGTTTTTGCAAGCTTGAGATTTTAAGCATCTTTTCTGTTACTTGCACCTCAGGCCATAACTTTCCTTGTGTGTTTCATTACAGCTCCAAAAAGGCTTCCAGAATTTTCTGAGGCAAAAACACCCTTCCCTTTTGAGAAACCTGGGGGCACCTTGGGTAATAAGCGTACCTTAAATTTAATATTAAGGCTGTGGGTGATTGTGTAATTCTGCAGGACACATTCACTGCATGTTATCTCTGCAAACCTCATGAACTGATAGTTAAGTTAGGCAAACAAGTGGTTGATTTGATTTTTTTTAAATAAGTTCATTGTTTGGATTTTCTGCAAATTTGGTAAAACTCATCAGTCTTAATTCCACATAACCCACTTAGCTTTTTTGTCATTAAAAATGTTGACAATCTGACAACTCTGGTCTCTCTCTGAGCACTAATCAAATATTCTCTGGATGAATACATACTCATTTCTTACTGATATAGAATGACTTTTTATTGTATTGGTATATGATTTTTTTAATTGTGGGCTTCCAGTAGCCACTTAATCATACCAGCAACCTGTTTCTGTCCCTTTCTCCTCTTAAAAAAAAAAATTCAGCAAATTCCATTTCTTTTCAATATAGCTTCAAGTGAAAAGCCATGGATTGTGCCTACAGCTAAAACATCTGACGATTCCAAAGTGCTGCAGCCTCAAACTGGTAATTAAATCCTTTTTTAAAGTATAGATTATAACAAAAATATTGAGTGACACTGTTTTTATTTTTATAAGTTCCTTAATTATCAGTATGCTTTGTAATAAACGGAAAACCTGTAATACATTTGTTGATACTGAGATGAATCTCATTTTTCCCCATTACAAAAGCAAAATGGTTTTGAATGTTTTAAAGACACATGTTCTAATTTCTGGATATTATAATATCTTAGAAATGTGGCCAGAACATGAACTGTGAATTGGCTCATTGATAGAGGTCTCTTTAGTGACACGAGAGCAGTACCAAAATAAAAACCATCATCATGGGTCTGATTTAACGGTATGAGGTTCATATTTCCCTGGCAGGGAATATTTGCTTCTTTTTGGCAAAATAATTAAGTAAACATTTAAGAGCTTACTATGTGAAGATAGTATACTAAGTTCTAAAATTTGTAAGTATAGCGTGATACATAGGAGAGACCACGGGTCCTTGTAGTTAATAATAGACCTGAGTTCCAGGCCTTGCGCTCGCAGTTACCATTTGACGGCTACTTTTCTCTGCTTTTGGAAGGCATTGGTTTCTTCTTGTGCAATTCTTGTGTTTCACCACTAAAATGTATTGAGATATGTTTCTTTTACAGAACAGTATTTTTCTCAATTAAAAAGTTCCATACATCATTTGATGCCTAGCAGGCAACTAGAGTGCATTCCGCCTATGAGAATAGTAAGGCTTCAGAAACCATCTGTTGTGATTACTTCCATGAGTTTTGTGTCTTGTTTGTTTGTATTTTCATTTTTGTGAACCTTCTAGTTGTTCTGACTTTATTTGGGGTACGCATCATATAGTGTATGATAAAGCTGGACATTTCATGTCATGAACATAAATGCGGCAGGATTTTGTGGTGTTCTCCAGAGCCCAGCCAGGACTGGGTTTGAGAAAGGATGAACATGAGCCCTCATGGATTTGGTGAAATTACTCTTTCTCTAGTATATGTAATGGGCTCAGATACCAGCCAAAGACAGAAGATGACATCAAATAAAGGGCACATGTTTATTATAGTCGCCCCACGTTTCCTTATGTGGGAACACATTCCACAGTTGGTCATGGTTGTCAGCTTATCAAGAGAAGCCTCAAGCTGTTCTAAGTCTTGGTTTCCCTAGCCACTGACTCTAAAACTCGAATGCAGTTAACAAAAGTGGGTACAAAAACCCCTTTAGCAGTCCAAGTCACCTGGGTCTAAAATCTGGGTTCTGGGTTGAATTTCATACTGAGCCTCTGTTTCATTAGACATCACCCAGGTGTGGCTGCATTGTGATTATGAAGCAACAACTCGTCGGGGTGTATGTGATGGTTTATCTGCTGCACCGTGACTCCCACATCCCTCAAGAGCACCTGAGTCAACTGCCTTTGGGGCTTTTGGGACTAGATAAACTTTTAGATCCCTTTCATCTTTTAGCTTTTGGGTTATAACATGGGAAACACGAGATCCTTTTGGATTTCCTTAAGCAACATCTAGTGTTTGGTTTCTATGATTATTTAAGAGCAAACTAACCAAAACCTCAAGGAAACCATTTTTGAGATGTCAATGCCTGGCATAGGAATTATATATAAAGGCTTGAGTTGAACCAAGCATTTGGGGAGTAGGGAGAATATGTTGGGACATGGAGGTTGCAGAGTTACAATGAGACAAAAGTAGATGATATAAGAAATGCCAATAAAGGAGAGTTTTCTTTTGCCTTTAATTCAAAAAAGGAATACTCTGGTTTTGTCCTGATGGAGTATGAGCAGCAGCTAATGCAGCAGGAAACGGACTCCGTTCAGCTGCTTCGCTACTGCCAGGGCAACCTTAGGTTGCCAGAGAACTCCCAGCTGAGAACTCCCAACCCTCTCTAGACAAAGAATTCAGACTTGTCACGAGCTGTAATAACAGTGCAGTAGGTGATTACACGTGTTAACATTAGCCCTAGACACTTCCCAGCCTGCCTCATAACAGTTAATTTTTATGTCTTTGCTACTTAGCATGATCCTCAGTCCAGCAGCGTTTGCATCACCCGGGCAACTTGTTGAAAAGGCAGGACCTGGGCTCCCCTCTAGACCCGTTGAACCAAGATCTGCTTTCCAACAAGATGCCCGGGCAATATACACATTAAAGTTTTGTTTTTGTTTTTGTTTTTGAGACGGAGTTCACTCATGTTGCCCAGGCACAATGGCGCAATCTTGGCTCACTGCAACCTCCGCCTCCCTGGTTCAGGCAGTTCTCCTGCCTCAGCCTTCCAAGTAGCTGAGATTACAGGCACCCGCCACCATGCCTGGCTAACTTTTGTATTGAACGTTAAAGTTTGAGAAACACTACCTTATCAATGTAGTCTGTAATGTTTTTACATGGTACTGGTAAGAATCATCAGGTGTGGTCAGTTATAGCACCATAAGCCTCAAATCAATACAAGACTGATTTTTCAAAGTGGGTAGTTAATTATCTCTTGTTTCTGCTAATGTGCAAGACTTCCATTTCTAGTGTAGGTGTTCTGTGGCATCTTCCTAACTTACGTTAAATTTCAAGTTAAAATTTAATAACAAATATATTATCTGTGATTTAAAGAGCGGCATATTTATGTAGTCCTGTTATTTCACCCTTTATTTCTTTTGATTTTCTGAAAATTTATGTGTACTAACGTTCTATTTCCCATTAAGTTTCAACACATAAAATAAGTATTTTATTTTCCAGTTACACAGCTTCCTAAAGCAACTATTTTGAGAACTGAGAAAAGAGACAGGTAGAGATAGTGTTTGAATGGTGGTTCACAAAACCGCGAATCCCATTTTTAGTTGCTAAATCTTTTGAAGAAACATTATATAGGTTGGTGCAAACATAATTGCGGTTTTTGCCATCACTTCTAATGGTTTTGACATTACTTTTAATGGCATCTATTACTTTTAATGGCAAAAACCGCAATTACATTTACACCAACCTAGTATTTTTAGCTGATGTTAATGACATTATTATAGCCAACCGAGCACATTCTGTTTTCTCTGTTGGGGTATGATGCATCTATATTTACTATATCAATTCCTTTCAGCCAAAGACCAACAGAACACACTTATAGTTGAACATATTTACGTTTATTTACTTATTACAACAATGGAGAACACAGACCATGAGAAACTGGAGGATCTCTTAGAAGATGTTAGAAAAAACTTACTGTAAGATTTTGTCTTGTGTTCAGTGATTGAGAGAAGGGTCCAAGGCAGTAAAGCTTTGCTGTGAATTGGATGCAGTCAGAAATGGGAGTCATTCTGTGATTGAATGTCTTCATAATTCTTAATTAAAAGGCAAGACCAGCAGAGGGAAGCTAAAGCTGTGACTGGTGGGGAAGCCACGTCTACTCGTATTAGCCAGAAGGTGGGGAGGGTCACGTGTGTGCTCTGGATGATGTTCATGCTTTTGTCTGTGTGCCACGTGATTATAGACTGGTCCTTTTGTCTTGATCCGTCATGATCACAGAGTTGTCTTGTCTGATATTGGTGTCCTTTAGAATTGTTGGTGTTCAACAGGAGAGCATCAAGCCTACCTGTGGGTACCAGACCAACGCCTGGATGCCAGGGGCTGCTTTTCTCTTCATCAACCATTAAATTAATCATACTTTTTGTTAAGTTTATTTTACTTTACTGTTTTCTGGATTTGTTTTCAACATATTCTGTATCATAAAATCAGAACATGTGTGCTCAAAAAGATTTCTGAACCATTCTTAGATATAAACGACTCTATGAAAATTCTAACTTGCACACTGCATATTGAAATTCCTAGGTCATTTCATAGTTTTTGGCAACCGTGGGACAGGATATTTGAAGTTTGGAATATCCCAGGAAATCTGAGATGTGTAGTCATCAAATATATTCTTCTTGCTTTCAGCCTATTTGTCCTGATTTTTCATTAGTGCTGCGTTTTGTGATTTCATTATTTGCAATTGCATTTTGTATTAAACCTTCTATAAAGTATGTTTAAGTGGGATTGATTGATTTTGATTCCCTTGGCAAATCTAACTTTTCTTAAAACATATAAAGGTAATCAAGAAAATATGTTCTATAATTATGTATCAGAATATAAAATTATTTATAAATTTTGTATGGAAAGGAAGTTGGCCACCCTTTAGAATACTTAACTGCTTGTGACAATATTTCAGAAAAGTCCGTCTTTCTGATGATGCAATAAAATTGGTTTTATGTTTTATTGGAATGTAGCCAGTTAACTGCAATCTCAGTGTTGTTAAGGAGAAGCTCTAGAAAAGTTCTCAATATCTTCCAATCAAATGAATTGTGCAAGTGCATGTACGTACACATGCTTGTTGGACCATTTCTCCACTGGAATACAGTAATTTGTGTTTGCATAGCAATTTTCTTCTAGGAGATTCAAGGGGCTATTATATACCATCATATGGAGGCTTCCAAAGTCCCTAGAAACTGTCAGAGTTATTTTCTTTTATCTTAAAGTAATACAAGAGGAACTTAACTCTGAATGGGTTAGAAGAGGAAAAATTTGTTTCGTTCATTTCTTTCCTAATCTTTTATTCAGTAAACCACTCTGAGTTAAAAGTAAAGCAATGGCATGTAGCTTGAAAATTTGAGAACAACTTTTACAACTGAGGAAATTGAATGTTATTGCTGGGGCCATGTGCCTTCCAGATACGGTATATAGGAAATATCACATGATCTGTGAGAGGCCAGCCAGTCCCTGAAGCTTATTCTCGTTGTGATTGTGATGAGAACTCTGTGAGCTCTAAGGTGAGACAGAGCTAGGTTAATAACCAACTCAACCACCAGTTAAATAACTAAACAACTTGTTCCATCTATAAAATGGAAATAAGGTATAAATTTCTCACCAGATGGTTATGTCTTTAAAATAATGTATAAATTACTATAATGCACAATATATAAAGGGGTGCCTTGTTTTTATTTCCTTAATACAATGAAATCTGGCACTGACTGCCACCCCTTCACATCATACTGTTTATCCCAACTTCCTGAATTGCTACATACAATCAATAATAGCAATTATATTTTTAAATTATTTAATACAAGAGGAGCAGGAGAGAAGAAAAACCTCTAAGCTCATATGTGTGTGTATGTGTGTACACACACATATGAGCTTAGAGGTTTATATATATATATGTAATTATATACAATTTTATATATATATATATAATCATACCAAATGATCTGTGGGTCTTCATTTCCATTCTCAAACTTTTTTTACAAGTGAAATGAAGACCCATAGATCATTAGGCTATTCCCAAGGGGTGGCAGGATCTCTGAATGATAATAGGCCCAATGGCCTATTATCCTTATGGTAGGGATGGTAAATCATATCACATAGTCTGTCTCTTCAGTTATGGTGGCAGCAAGAATCACTCTATAATCTGGGGTCTGAGGTCCTTTTTGGGATCAATGAGCAAAATGGTGTCACTGTCAACCTGCTGTGTTTTTTGTGGGCACCAGGGAAGGGAGAAGCAGCATAAATGCCATGTATTTATCATCCCACAGATGGTATGTGCATGACTTCTAAAGACTTAATATGGGTTGGGGGCTTATGTGGAAATGAGCTTTTTGTTTCTGGCTTGATAATGCAATAAGTGTTAAGCCTCCTGAATTTACTTAATCATAACCTTGAAAGACCATCTTTGAGTACTAAGGAGAGTTTCAATAGCAAATAAAGACAATGGTTGCAAATCCATCCATTCGAAGTGTTTGTTTTCATCCTTAGGAAATCCTGCCTGTTCTTCTCCCAAGTGTCCAGACAAACCAGACGTTTCTCCAACTTTACTGTTACTTATTACTAAGCTGCTGCTGCTGGCAGAATTTCCTCTTGAACCATATACAGTTATCTGGCAGAGACTTCCCTTGACAGAGAGAACCAAGCATGGTCAGCTTCCGTTTTTCCATTCGATTTTTCTTTGGGAGCTTCCTTTAGGAGGTCATCACTCATTATTTTTAGTGTTAAATTCTTACGGGACTTTGTAGAGCTAGAGTAAATTAGACAGGTAATGTGCCCTATATATCATTTCGAGGCTTGAAAGCTGCAGCCATCAGCATGCCCAAGGAGTAGTAGATCGGTTAGAACGTTTTGGCAGCAGGCGGCATGCTCAGAGTGGTTGAAAAGAAGTAAACATATGAGGACCTGCTCAGTTTTTATCTGTCTGCCCTGTAAGGTGTTGATGAGCACAGATCTGGTCCACCCAACTTGACTGACCTCAAAAGAGGAGAACATGTAGGACTGGGTAGTAGCAGTGATGCTTTGAGAGCAGGAAAGCAGATTTCAGGGATCGCAGATGGTTTGTAGATTCACTGTGGCTTTTAAGAGATTTATATCTTCAGCCTTTAATTTTATTTCATTAACATTTTTATGAATATTTTCTCGAAGGCAATATTTTCACAAATTTCAAGGCCAACTATAAAGGTATTTTGTTTTTCCATCAACTGAAGACAGCATATCAATGTGTTTAAGTGACACTGGGAACTCTGTGTGTGGTACTGTTTTTCTCCTCTGGCTACTTGCTGCATTTTCTCATTGTTCCTTCACTTAGAATTCCACTCCTATGATAGGGTGTGTCTACACAAGCATGTGGCAGGTTAATAGGGTGTGTCTATACAAGCATATGGCAGGTATTTGTGTAGCAGAGGAAGAGATTTGTGTGCACACACTTGCACATCATAACGTAATTAAAGGACATGTTATTTTATTCTCTAAACTAAGCCAGAAAGTTAAACTCTTAGTAAACCATCAAATTCACTGTTATTGTTTATAATGGACATCTTGCACATTAATTCTACTGAGTATGTACCATGTACCAGCTTCTGGATTAAGTAAGCCTTGACGAGCATAAGAGCATGATAGACACGATTTCTCCATTAATGAGGTCTTTTCTCTAAGAGTTAATGTTAAAAAGGACGTTTTTTGGGGAGAAATGCCAGATATGGGTGAGGGGGAGGGAGGCAGCAAATCACACTGCCATGAATGCACCTATGCAACAACTTTGCATGTTTTTCACATGTACCCCAAAACCTAAAATGCAATAAAAAAAAAAAAAGGACGTTTTCACATAGTTACTAATATTCAGAGAATTTGGATAAGATACAGTCTCGATCATTTGAAATAGTTTGCCCGTATGCCATCACGTGTTTCCATGCAATATCAGGGCATTTTTAGTGGGGAATTTGCGTCTAGTCAGGTTTTCAAAGTAAAACTAAAATGTACTATCAGCAAAACATAATTTAACAAGGTAGTTTTAAGAAGGTATAGAGCAAATGGTAGCACAAGTTATTTCATAGTTTTTCTCTGAAAAATCTGAAAGTAAAAGTTATAAGTAAAACTTATCTATCATGATTAATTACTTTTTTGAAATAAACTAATTTTGGCTTTTATAACCTGTCAGTTGATTATTTTATTTGTTGCATTAGATGTAACCTGCAACTTTTGGTCTCATGTATGTTCTGTGACTGCAAAATCAGAGATACTGCTTAATGTCAAATAGCGGTAGCATTTCACCCATTACAATAAGCATAGTGATAGAAGTTTGCGTCTAAGAAATAATGTATGGTAATTTACAGGCTACCATACAGAAGGGTTCACCCTTAACTCTTAGCTACTTATCAATTTTATAGATAGTGTAGCTTTTGGAAACCAGGCCTAAAATTTCATTTTTACTCAGGTATAGGCATGTATATATGAGGGTTTTATAAAGAAATCAAGAGCTGTTGATTTTAAGGGAGCTTTTTGAAGAACTCTATTTCAACACTGTCCTCTTTCCATGACATCTCTTTTCTTTTCTTTTTTTGAGATGGCATTGCTGTCGCCAAGGCTGGAGTGCAGCAGTGCGATCTTGGCTCACTGCAGCCTCTGCCTCCCAGGTTCAAGAGATTCTCGTGCCTCCCGAGTAGCTGGGACCACAGCCATGAGCAGCTAATTTCTGTATTTTTTTGGTGGAGATGGGGTTTCACTATGCTGGCCAGAGCGATCTCGAACTCCTGACCTCAAGTGTTTTTACCTGCCTCGGCCTCCCAAGTGCTGGGATTACAGGCATGAGCCACTGTAACCAGGCAATCTCTTTACTTCTGAATCAAAATATCTTGTTTAATTCAAAAATGAAACAAGGTATGGTATGCTGCTCAAAGCTGACAAAACAACATAAAACGTACAGTGAGTGGCGTATGTGGCTTTTTAGCACTCTTTTTCTTTCCAACTTTTAGAAACTATAGAAATAGATTAAAAACAAAGTCTGTTGGCAAATGTCTTATTTTAGTCTTAGGTATATTTGATAAAATGTTTGGAAGTTAAGGGAACTCTGAAAATTGGGAACTTTGAGATTTGAGCCACAGTGGCCAGAGGATAATGGAAGAAGGGCTTCTTTTCCCAGGAAATGCCTTACGGGAATAACGAGGGAAGGTGGATGCCTGGCTTGGAACTTCCTGATTAAAAAGAAATTGTAGGCCGGGCGCGGTGGCTCAAGCCTGTAATCCCAGCACTTTGGGAGGCCGAGGAGGGTGGATCACGAGGTCAAGAGGTCGAGACCATCCTGGTCAACATGGTGAAACCCCGTCTCTACTAATACAAAAAATTAGCTGGGCACGGTGGCGCGTGCCTGTAATCCCAGCTACTCAGGAGGCTGAGGCAGGAGAATTGCCTGAACCCAGGAGGCAGAGGTTGCGGTGAGCCGAGATCGCGCCATTGCACTCCAGCCTGGGTAACAAGAGCGAAACTCCGTCTCAAAAAAAAAAAAAAAAAAAAGATTAAAAAGAAATTGTAAATATGAAAAATAAGTAAAAAGAGTGAGTAAGTGTCATCCTTTGGAAGAAAATACAGAATAGAGTAGGACAATTGGTCCAATGTCACTAGATGGAAGGGAGAGTTAGGAGTTAGGATAACAAAGACAGTTACAACATTTTTCAAAAGCAACGATAGAAATAAAAAGCCACTAACTCATAGTTTCTTATCTAGCGTGAGAGGATTAAATACAAGTTGGCAAAGTTTTTCTTATTTTGTAGGAGATAGAGCTGACCTTACTAGATCCATGACTGAAATTGGCTGAAAGCAAGCCTAAGATCAGAAATTCCTGGCCCTTTTTTTTTTTTTTTTTTCCCCAGAGTCTCACTCCGTCACCAGGCGCCAGGCTGGAGTGCAATGGCGCGACCTCGGCTCACCGCAACCTCCGCCTCCCTGGTTCAAGCAATTCTCCTGCCTCAGCCTCCTGAGTAGCTGGGACTACAGGCGCGCGCCACCACGCCCAGCTAATTTTTTTGCATTTTTAGTAGAGACCGGGTTTCACCATGTTGGCCAGGATGGTCTCGATCTCTTGACCTCATGAACCTCCCGCCTCGGCCTCCCAAAGTGCTGGGATTACAGGCGTGAGCCACTGCGCCCAGCCCTGGCACTTTTGATTAATCTTTAAAACAAAATTAGTCATTCTTATCTGACCTTTTAAATTTACAGCAAGACTAAAGAAAGCTTGACATTACAATATAATAGATGCATTCTCAGAATGTCTGCATATTTTTAACTCAAAATATTCTTGATATGTTTGAGGATTTTGTGAAGCAGTAGAGTCACCTTCACACATTGCAATGTATTTTCTGCCTATTCAGCGTGCCGTGCAATATAACGTGCTGTCTACTTTCAGAGGATGTCACATGGTCTAATATTATCCTTATAGGCGCAACCAGCAATGGTTCAAAATCATTAAATTGCCATTGAATTACAAGAAACCCCGATGACTAAGTCTTCGTGTAAGCTCCCTTCTTTATTTTTGTGCTGCTGTTTTGAATGGGCAAGAAAAGCAGCGTCTACCTCATAATAATTCATGGGTTCTCTGTATCCCCCATGACCATGGTGACAGCGCTTCGTGCGTAAAAGAGAACACTTTGTGATGCTGTATTTGCTTGCAGGTTCAACTCTTACGTGAACATGAAAATTATCCCCATATTAAAATAATTCAATCTTTATGTTTAAGCTCATTCTACTTTCCTTTATATAGAATAGAAAATTTGTCTTTAAACCCACACAAATTCAAAGGCTTACGGCTCCGTGGAGAAACACAGAAAGCTGCCTCTAGGTAACATGTCAGGAGGGGATGGTGCCCAAAGAGAATCCTGGTCTTAGCCCTGCTGTTCCTGGTCCTGCTGAAGGAGAGGAAAATTCACTGGATGGGACAATTTCGGTGTGTGACTACTGGCAGATGTCTTCATGCTGTAAACCTCAACTTTATTATCTAGAAAATGAAGATAACCTCCCATTATCTATAAAATGGGGCCACTTCCTACTTCACCTATTTCTCAGGGATGTTAAGAGGGTTAAATAAGCTGGTGTGTGAGAAAGTCTCTGCAAACTGTGAAGTGCTGTCCAAACATCAGATCTCATAGCAGTAACTTTTACTAAGCAGGAAGACTAAGCAGCAGGCCGGGCAAGTCGCTTCAATGGGACTGCTGTTCCCTTCTTTAGATTTCTTTCCCCAAGCTGCCATCTGACTTTATTTATGTTGTACTCTTTGAAGCTCTTTGATTTACAGCTGGCACTCCATGACTATAAATATATAGCACTATGTTCTCATCACCCTGGAGGCCAGCGTCAGGGCTCACTATATGAAATCCTGCAGTTCAGAGCAAAAAGGACCAAAGTCTCGGTGATTGCTTACACGTTAGTGACAAGGCCGGCAGCTTGGAGCCAAAACGCGCCAGCACCTACATAAAACTGTCCTTCAGCCAGCATTACAACACGTCATGCAATCTTTCAAAATTAATCAAAATTAACCAAAATTAACATCTCTCTTGTTTTGCCTTCCTTTTTTTTTTTTTTTTTTTAAAGCAACTTACGACGTTTTCTCAAGCCCTATGACACCAGAAGAGCCTGAGATTTTGGAGTCCTATACAGGTATACCCGGCCTCTCAGTTCTGTCTTTGGATCCCAGGTGTCCCAACAACACTTGGTGGTTTTTCCCTTAGTTTTTTGCAGAGTGAAAAGTGTGCTCTCTGGAGCTCCGCATGGGTGAAATTTCCACCTGTGTCAGGGAGATATGTTTTACCCACTCCTCCCGTAGACTGATTAGTGCTTTACATCTCTCGGTAAATAAGCTCTGTCACATGAGGGAGATGCAGATAGATTTGACTGCCACTGAGGAAAAGTAATGTAACAGCTCGTCACTCTATTGTTCAGAATCATCATAACAAGGTCTTAGAGTTTCTAGATGGTTTTGTCTAGAGCAGTAGTTCTTAAATGGGGGTAACTTTTACTCCTTTCCCCAGGACATTTGCTAATGTTGAGACATTTTTGGTTGTCACAACTTGGGGAAGGACTACTAGCTTCTAGTGGGTAGCGATTGGGGTGCTGTGAAACCCACGCAGTACACGGAGTGGCCTCCCACAGCACAGTCTTCCACCCTAATTGTCAGTCGTGCTAAGGTGAGAAACCATGCTGCAGAACAGTCACATAATTCATCTGACCGCAGCAGCTCACTGGGTCTAATGTTTGGCATTCAATTACTGACCCATCTACAGTAAGTTACCTCAGTCCACCAGTTCCTTTTAGCAAATGTTTATCAAACACCTACTAAACTGGGTACTGTCGAAGATTCAAAGGGAGTAAGACTGGTTTCTGCCAGGTATAGATATATGTCTGATCCTTTTTGTATATGTAATATTGTTTGTGTCATGATAAATGAAAGTGTATAATTTTAAAGAGCAGAAAATAAAACAATGAAATAGAACGTCAGTAGTGGGTCCAGTTAGCAATTATGAAACAGAATGGAAGAAACCAGAAAAGCCCATTGAAAACCAGTTGAATGTATGAAACACTGTTTAATCATGGTTTCTAATATTTAAAGTATGGATGTTTTTTAAAGTGAGCTCACCTTCAACTCCTCAAGTATCACTAGTTTAAAAATGTGGGTCAGCAATCCCTCAAGTATTGACATTTTTCCTCATAGGAGGCATAATTCATTACTCCTGAATTTGTATTTTATTCCTGGGGCCTTCTGCTTTTATAAATGTTGACATTTATTCCAACAGCAACAAGTGACCGTATTCTGGATTCTGTCCCACCTAAAACTTCTAGAACTCTTGAACAGCCAAGGGCAACACTGGGTAATGTTTTTAACAGAAAAATCATACTTTATTTTCCGTCAAAAAAAAATTCATGTGAATGCCTTTCTTCTAAATGACCATTTCATTCCATCACATCTAAGCATTTGTCTATGTTATTTCTTAATATACGTGTCTACATATTTTAAATGGTCCTCTTTCATGTTCCATTTGGGCATTCCGTTTGATTACTTTGAACTGTAATAGATAATATTTTCCCTATACTTTTAGTTATGAAAGCTTTGAAAACTGCATGGGCGTCGTCACCTACACCCTCTCATCTCACACGTGTGTGGTCTCTGTCACTTTACTTCCGTGCTTCAAGTCTGCCTGAAGTCAGCTACTGAACGATCATCATCATTCCAGCCTCTTTCCTACTTTAAATCAGAATTTTATTCACTAGCTTTCAAGACCACATGCATTTTTCATCTTTAATCATGTACCTGTGGCATGTGCTTTATACCATCTAAAAGCTTGTTAAAATTCTTAAAATACCTCATTTTAACTGGGATTATTCGACGGGATGGGGTGTTTGTGCTTTCAGCTCCAAGTGAAACACCGTTTGGTCCTCAAAATCTGGAAATCTTTACCAGTCCTGAAATGCAGCCTACAACACCTGGTAACTAATGACGTTTGTATAGTTATATGTATGGAAGAAACAGGTAATGGGATACAAAAGTCATGTTGGCCATTTCAGAATTTTGGGTTTTGTTGTTGTTGTTTGTTTGTTTTTTGCTAAATATTTCCCTTCAGTCTCTACCACGAAATTATTCAAAGAACTGAGTTATCTGTCATACTTAGCCTTCTGATCATCCTCAGAGAATTTTCATAATCCTGAAGTCTGTATTTTGAGGAATTGTTTCCTTCCAACACTTCTTTCAATTTTGCCGGCTGGAAAATAGCAGCAGAATTATAATTATTTCAAAATATCTTCCCTCCTACTTAGCACATTTAGATACCATTTGATCAAAGTATTTTACCCAAAGTAGTCTAAGTTTAGAGAGCACCCAGTAGGCTTTGCGGTCCTGGACATGATGAGGAAAGAAGGATAAAGAGAGGTAACGCAACCTACATAGTCTAACAAAATTACTGCAATAGCAAAGTTCATTAACTCTTGGTGGGGATAGTAAAGAGCTACACAATTAAAGTTCTGGGCCAGGTGTGGTGGCTCACGCCTGTAATCCCAGCATTTTGGGAGGCCGAGGCGGACAGATCACATGAGGCCAGGAGTTCGAGACCAGCATGACCAACATGGTGAAACCCTGTCTCTAGTAAAAATACAGAAATTAGCCAGGTGTGGTAGTGAACGCCTGTAGTTCCAGCTGCTCAGGAGGCTGAGACACAATTGCTTGAACTTGGGAAGCCACAGTTATAGTGAGCCGAGATTGTGCCATGCACTCCAGCCTGGGCAACAGAATGAGACTCCGGTTTTTGGTTTTTTTTTTAAGTATTTCCAAATTTCCATTATTTGTGCTTGTCTCCTGCTATTCAACATCATCCTTTTGAGTTTTTAATTGTACCTTGTGTTCTAAAATGTCTCAAGGGTGCTTACTTCTGATACATAATTGAACAATGTATATCTTCAGTTCTCATATGGAAATGTAATACCTTTTGTCCCAGTCACCCCTTGTTTGTTGAGCACCTATTATATATAAAACAAGGTACTGGGCGTTCTATGGATATAAGGAGATATAAAGCAGTTCTTGTATTGAAGTTTGCAAGTTTACAGGCACAACCTGATTGACCCCCGAGAAATATCATTTATCAAAGATATATTAAATCTTCTTTCAGCTCCCCAGCAAACTACATCTATTCCTTCTACACCAAAACGGCGCCCCAGGCCCAAACCGCCAAGAACCAAACCCGGTAAATGTCTCTTTATCCTTGCATGATATGTAATTGCAGATGGATAATGTCCATCTTCTTATAGAAAGAAGGAGAGCCAGGTGCGGTGGCTCACACCTGTACCCCTAGCGCTTTGAGAGGCCAAGGCAAGAGGATCACTAGAGGCCAGGAGTTTAAGACCACCCTGAGCAAGATAGTGAGACTCTGTCTCTGCAAAATGCTTAAAAAATTAGCCACGTGTGGTGGACTGCTTGAGCCCAGGAATGTGAGGCTGCAGTGAGCTATAATGACACCACTGCATTCAAGCCTGGGCAACAGCAAGACCCTGTCTCCGAGGGGGGGGGGGGGAAAAAAGATATGTTTTATAGTTAGTTTATTTACAAAATTTGAGATTAACTAAAGATGAATAATTAATGATGCAAAATAGCAAAACTCAAATGTCTCTAAAAGGGGTTTACTGAAAATTATATTTTTGCATGCGAATTTTGGTAAAAACCTAGAAACAAGTCATACGCGTAGCAATGTAGGGTGATACATGTAATTCATTTTTTGTGTGTGAATGTTTACTAAAATATTCATTAGGGTGATGGTTCTTATTTTTTTGGTACCTACTCTGTTTTCAATTTTGCACCAGGGCAATAGCTGAGTTAGAGAGGACGTGACTCTGGTTTTCAAATAGATGGTAACCTTGAGAAGTTATAACATAAAGATGACCGCACAACATACGTTTATGTAACTTATTTCTGAGACTATAATATTTGTGTAAATGCTTCAATCATTTACACAATGCTTGAAGAAAGAGGTGAAGATGCAGGCCTCAAAATACATGTAGGATTTAGACAGAAGAAAAGGAGAAGGGAATAACATATATATTACAGCACAGAGTTTGGGTGGTACAGATGCTTGTTAACCTGGAGGTCAATTCTTCATCGTCAAACAATAACACTGAGAATCATGTTTGACCAACTGGGTTTTGCTTACTCCATTATAAGATAAATGTAATTTTGTATGATGTATACTGTTATGACAGTTTAAAAATTCTTCCTCAAAACTTTTACTCATTGTATACTTTGACTACTAAATATGGCAGGATTTTAAACAGGTCATTGAGTTCCTCTTTAGAGGGTATCTTTTTATGGTCTCCAGGATATTTCAATTTTTTTTTTCCTTTCCATCACCAGAAAGGACCACAAGTGCTGGAACAATTACACCTAAAATTTCTAAAAGCCCTGAATCTACATGGACAACACCGGGTAATAATGATATGTCCTCAGTGGACATGTTGCTTCGTGTCGCGATGGAAAATCTAGCACCCCAGCTTTTATACAATGTCTATTAGCTATTAAGATGGTCAGAATGGCTCATTGTAACAGTAGGGCCCATCTCATAGAGGATACCAACTCCAAAGCTGTTGTGCTTGTGGCTAGCGGGCCCACAGTTCATAGATCTGAACTCAGCCTTCAGATGTCGTTCTGAGCCAACTTTTGAACCAGTGCTGCTTCCTTGTCATCTATCCAGCCATTGTATTTGAAGCTGAATCTTGTATATAGTGCTCTTTTTCTTTTTAATAACACTCTCAAGTTCAACTTCAGACTTCATCTGGAAAAACAACTTTTAATTTAATGCTAGTAGAATTACTTTATGCTTCAGATCATAGCATTATACCTATTGGTGAATACTTTTTGAGAGTAATTTTTTATTAAAATGTGTTTAGGTAGACAGGCTCAAAGTGACAGATTTTGGAAACATTAGAAGAAAAAACTCCACTACCCTAAAATTATATGCAGGGAGTTTACGTTTATTGTCGTATCTTCAAAAGACATGTGCATGAGTTATTGGTTTGGATGATTTTAGATTTTTTTCCTTTTTAGTTTATAAGGCTGATAAAAATATAGCAGGTCTTAATACCTAGGTGAGTGGTGGATAGGTGCAGCAGACCACCATGGCACAAGTTTACTTGTGTAACAAACCTGCACATACATTGGTAAATATTAATTGTAAAACATGGTGGGGTTTTTTTTTTTCATGGTGCTCAGACTTAGATGTGGTTGAGAAACATAAAATAAGGGTGCAAAATAATTAGACTGATTTTTAAAAATCATAGATTAAAAGAACTATCTTTACTTTGAATAATTATTGTGACTAGTAGCAATGCTATATTTGTTAGTTAAATATATTCTTGAAATGTTTTTTTCTAAACAAGATGAAAATTAACTACTTCTCTGTGAATGGATAATGAAATATTCTTTTAATGGAGTATTTCCAAAATCTTCCAAGACATTGGGTTCATTCCACTTAATGTATAGTTTATTTCTAGGCTTCACTTCTGTGGTTTTAGACACTGAAATGGCTAAATATTGATTTATTTATTATTTTGTTTTTTTATTTTTCCAGCTCCCAGTAAAACACAGTCTATTTCTTTGAAACCTAAAATCCCTCTCAGCCCAGAAGTGACACACACCAAACCTGGTAATTAACCTAAACTTGTTTGAATATTCCAAAAGTGGGGTCAAGTTTTATGCAATTCTTTGGAGCAAGAATTTCTGGTTTGTATTTTGACATTTGTTACATTTTTCCATGTAAAGTGCAAACATGCAATGAAATGATCTCATCATAAACGGCCACAGTGATATCACAGCATTGCTCTGAGCACTGTGGTGGATTATCATATTCACGATCACCGCCGAGAAAACACAGAAATGTAATGAAGTGAATGATTGAGAACTCCCCTGTCTAGTACTGCAAAATAGTTTCCAATACCAGTGTTGACTGGAATTCTAATCACATAAACAATAGCCTTTCAGCTGGAAACAAGATAAGTGTTTCTGTCTTCTAAGAACTCTGCATTATTTTAGAGCTTCTCAGTTCTCAGGCTAGAAGACTAGAAAGACCCGTATTTTCCTAACGATCCAAGACTTCTAAATTGGTGCTGATTTCTGAACACTGATACCTGTTTACCTCTTAGGAATTTTTAGTGGCATTTTCTTTTTTTTTAAAAAAACTGTTTTTACAGGAAGGGATCATTCTATATATATTATTTAAGACATAAAGATTGTGGAGTGGCTGGGAGCGGTGGCTCACGCCTGTAATCCCAGCACTTTGGAAAGCTGAGGTGGGTGAATCATGAGGTCAGGAGTTCAAGACCAGCCTGGCCAACATGGTGAAACCCCGTCTCTATTAAAAATACAAAAATTAGCTGGATGTGGTGGCGCGTGCCTGTAATCTCAGCTACTCAGGAGACTGAGGCAGGAGAATCGCTTGAACCCGGAAGGTGGAGGTTGCAGTGAGCCGAGACCACGCCATTGTACACCAGCCTAGGCAACAGAGTAACACTCCACTCAAAAAGAAAAAAAAATTGTGGGATATATTGAATGATCTTGGAGTTTTCTATCTATCTGTAATTCATATAGCAGTCTTAAATGTTGACTTATAAGATTGACTACAGGGAACTGGTCACCACTGAGTGTCATCGTTATCTAAATGTTAAACCCTTACCAACAGAAGGAAAATATTTCTCACTATAACGTTTAATGGATTTTGAACTTGCATTTCCATTAATGGCATGTTTACAAAGTAGGATTATTAAAGCAAGAGATTTTCTGCTAAAGTGGGCATGATTTATTTTTGCAATGAAATGGCTAAGGAAGAAAAATGTAACTGCTCAAAGAAAGAATCCTCATTACTCCCTGTAAAGAAGCAGTGAGATTTCTGGGTATAGGTGCAGACTGAAGGAAATTGGGGATTAGGCAGAGGGAGTGTAGGTGACACTGTGACCATTGATGAGGTCTCTAAGTCAGAGAAATGGAATGAAAAATTCCCACTCAGAGAGGTTTTTCAGAGGAAGAAGCATAGCTAGTAAAACTCAAAGCCTTAATAGTGGTTTAAATCAAATAACTCTGACAGCTGTATGAGAGAAGGGTTTAATACACACTTATTTAAAAACCATGCTTAGAGAGCGTTGGGATAAAGTAGTAAACTAGGCTGTATTTTGATCAGAGGGCTATTACCAAGCAGATCATGAAATAGTACTGTTTGTTTGAGTCACCAAATTTAAGCATTTCTCTCCAAAGTAATTATTTCTGTTATTACAACATAAAATTGAAACACATCAAAAAATGCTCCAAATGTTGGTTACAGTTTATATATGATAGGTTACATTGTTCATTTCAGTGGTTTCTAAGAAAATATTTCTGAGAGGAAATTGATTAATACAAATGAGGAAGGAAGGGTATATTCTTACCATTCTAAGGTGTTTGAGCAAAAAGACTTCTTAATTTGACATTTCCTTTTAAAATAGGAAGAATTACTTGGAGGCTAATGTGTTTACATTCCTTTGATTTCTAAACCTAATCATCAAAGAAAATCCACGCTTCTTCCTCTAACGGCAGTGTAATGACTTCCGAATCCACACCCAGACCTGTGCCAACTCCAGTGCACCTTGAATGGTCCATAGCAACACAGGACGACGACTGGATCTCTGCAGACCATTGCTTTCGCTTGGGAGTCTTACATTTTATTTTGTTTATTTGGGGCAGACCACCTTTGTAGCTCTCCTAAAGATGTCTGTTTCTAGCCAAGGTTCAGAAGAGCAAATCAACCACCCAGAGCTTTTCGAGGCCTCTCGGCACTCTCCTCACACTCTTCTATTTTTCTGTTTCACTTTCCATTACAGGCTGCTTTTCCTTTGGCTTTGCTTGGTGGTTCAGTCAACGAGGAAAAATCCACATTGATTTGGGCTTGTTTTATAAACACAATTCAGTGCATTTCTCAAAAACCACAGCCACCTACCATGTCTTAACTTGTCTGCCTCATCCAATGGGAGTTGTTTCCTTCATGGTTTAATCTTTAATCTTCTAATGGACTGAAAATAAGGGAGTGCGCCCCAGTTACAGGTGTTTGTTTCATGTAACTGTCTTCCAAGGTGGATAGAATTGTAAGTTGTTCTCATTCCTCCCCACGCATGTGAGTCAAATTTGTCTTTGTTTTGTGTGGAGATGAGTGGCTTAGTCATGTGCAGACCACTCAGCTTTGTTATAGAACATTTTGTACCTTTACCCATAATTCCTTATGATTGTCAAATAGGAGAGTCTTGCCAGAAGAGATACTCATTTTTACTAAACATAGACTTTTATGTGCAATTGACTTCGAAGCTTAATTGATGGAGTGAGTTCTATGCCTATTTGGTTTCAAACTCGGTCAGGAACTCAAAAAGGCGGATTTTTCCTTATAATTTTAAAAGCGACATTCTGTAATTTTTGTGCAGTCAGAAAGATGCAATGAGTAGCAGATCTTATGTTCTTCATCACACTTGTGGAGGGCAACTTTGTAGAATCAAAAACATGAATCACAACCTTGAAGTTTCAGAATAATGATTTGTTTGCTATCTTCAGGCGTGAATGCTTATTTCACGTTGATTATATTTCATGTATTGATATTTATTTTCTTGTCCTAGAGCACTGAGAACCTGGACTATACATACACTCTATTACACATACACACCTACAGTCTTTCTTTCTCACACACATTCTCTCTTACATATTCTCCTCCTCTCTCCTTCTCCCACATGTACTGTTTGTTCTTTCCTCTCTCTCACACACACACATCCTCTCCCTCCCTTTCTTTCCCTTCCTCCTCCTCTCACACACACACACACACACACACACTCACTCAGAATTTTTCCTTTGTCATAGGTAGTTCAGTCCGACACATCACTCCTGCTTTGCCATTCATCTGTTACAATCTATCTCTGCACGAGTTCTTGAGAAATCAGTATTCTGGGCTTTTAAAAATAACTTTTAACTTGATTCTTTTGCACTTGATTTGTACTGTTTAAAACAGCCTCAAGACAAAACTGTTTTGATCACAGATACGCTAATGGATGATAACGCCTTTAAATAGCGCCTTACGCTATTATGCATCGCTTTTAGAGATAAAAATTCTCTACATGCATTCTATTTTTCAGTTGCTAAAAACTAGTTGCTATATAGAAGCAATTGTTGTTAGTTGGTACATAGAAACAACTCCCTTGTTAAGTAACATTGGAGATAATTCCTGATAAGTCTAATGATAGAAACGTATAAATAGAAGAATGATTTAAGTTCTATTAAGATGGTCTGTGAATGCCATATTGATTAGTTTCTTTCTATAAGAAAAAAGTTCAAGAATCTTAATTTTTTCTTTCCATTTCAAAAATAAACGATTCCTTTTTTATTTTCTTCTTCTTAAACAGCAATTCTTTTTGTTCATAGAAGGCTAAGAAACTTATTGGTTAATCTTTTTAAAAGCCAAAATATTGTAACCAGACTACATTCAGCATGAAGTTTAATTTACTGATTGCTGGTCTCAATAAGCATTGGAAAGTTTATCAGAATATTTAGATGTTATTTAATTAACATTTGATGAAATCTGAGACTGCTTTTGGACTCGCTGGTTTACCATTCAAATGAGTTAACTTTCATATGTGAACCAATTTGTTTAGCAGCGATAGATACTAGTGACTACAGGGGGCGTCATATGAACTTGCGGTCCCTTTTGAACCATAAGTTTAATTCCTATCGTTTTGTGAGAGAACGCCAGGTCCAGCCAAGCTGGAGATGGTTGCAAACTAACAGCACAGACACAGTACCAGGGGGAGAGTCTGTTGCCTTTTCTATTTCCTTGGGTGAACCTGGCTGTCCTGCAAGAAGCAATGGCAGGTGACAGGACGCTCTGAACAGCCTCAGAGAGGCTACCCAGAACTCCCTCTAAGTTAGCGTTTCCTCAGCACCAGAGGCAAACCAGAATATCGGGAAGTGACGGTAACAGCTGGAAATCAACAACAAAAATGAGAATTCTCAATTCTTGTGGTCTGTAGAGAGGATGTGGAAGGTTGAACTTCACTGGCATAAGCCAGTAGAACCTAGTCATTCACCCAGGAGAGAACACCGTTTAAAGAACGTGTAACTTCTATCGTAACTGGTCCTCTTCAGCATTGCTTTTGATATTACTTGCTTTTATTGCAGTCCCAGAACCTCAGACTCCACTGCCATCAGAGTCAACAATAGGTAATAAAGCTTTTTATAATGAGTGAAAACAAATTATCTTTAACACTCTCCATGTTCAACTTTGTTCGGCTTTGGGTTTTTTATTTTTTATTTTATTTTATTTTATTTTGACATGAAGTTTCACTCTTGTTGCCCAGGCTAGAGTGCAGTGGCGCGATCTCGGCTCACCGCAACCTCCACCTCCCAGGTTCAAGCAATTCTCCTGTCTCAGCCTCCCAAGTAGCTGAGATTATAGGCCTGAGCCACCACGCCCAGCTAATTTTTTGTATTTTTAGTAGAGACAGGGTTTCGCCACATTGGCCAGGCTGGTCTCCAACTCCTGACCTCAGGTGATCCACCCGCCTCGGCCTCCCAAAGTGCTGGGATTACAGGCATGAGCCACCATGCCCAGCCCAATATGTCTTAATTGTCCTTCAGTTCTTTTTCCAGCCATTTTTGCCCGAAGATATATTATCAGCCTGTGCTTGATTTATGCAGAGGTGTCTCTTTCAGAGACACCCATGAAAGCAATACTAATTTTAATTTGATACATTCTTTATTTTCCCTCAGTTACATTTTAGGAATATGTTCTGAGCTTGTTCTAACCTGTTTATTGCCAGGGGAGGACCCTGACTTTCATAGGATATATTTATGTGTTCTCTTTTGGAGGTGTTTTCCTTGCTTTCAAAACTCTAACTTTTGCAGATTTTCTTGAAAAGCTCTATGATCTTTACAGATTTAAATACTCTGATGTGTCACTAGGAAATCCACTCATAGAAATAGAAAAACCAACCCCAATCTTTATAGCTTCTTTTTCTTCAAAAGAGAAAAAAAAATGTGTTCTGGTGCCATCTTAGCCAATTACCCATATTTTCCTTCATAACATGAACTGCTGGTTGCGTTATTACAGTCACATATTCCAAATGAGAATCATGCCTTTTTGTTCCATTTCTCTTTCCAGACTTAACTGACTGGCTACATTTTTTGTTCACTTTGTCAAAAACACAGGAATCTACTGAAGTAGAAAAGAAACTTCATATGTGAATAAAAGTTTCACCATTTACATTTGCTCAACCTAGTAATTAAAAATTAAGCGTATTCCGTGTTTTAAATACATGTCATCATTTTTCCTTTGATCTTGATTCTTGATTTTTTTCACACTGTCTTAGGACCTGAAACACGGGGAACGAAACCTTCAACAACAACATTAGGTAATAGAGTTACTGAGTGGATGACCTTCATTTCCTCTTTTCCTGACTGCTGGTATCTGTGTTGACAGGCTCACATGAATGAATGAATACATTAATGCTCATTTGTGTGTGTAAGTGCTTTGTTCTTCAGAAAAAAGTTAAGTCCCATAGATACAGTTTATCAACTATATCTCATTTTTTAAAAGTTGCCTTTCCTGAAATAATTACTGAATTCAAAGCCTTCTGCCTGTATTGTTGATTTGTGGATATTTTAAATGCTAAGTGAAAAATTTCTGTGTTTGAATCTCAGGCTAAATAGATATTAATTTTTATCCCAAATGGCTTTATAAAGGCAAGCTTTCACATGTTCCTGTTGAACATACGCCTTCAGTATTTTTGAGTGACTGTCTTCTCTAAGCTGTACAAAGTTTTGAGATTTTCCAGCTCAAAATGGAAGAACAGATCTGTTGGACAGTTTATTAATCTTTGACAAAAGTTATTCAAGACCTCATTTAACTAGGTAGATAATGATAGAAACTTGCAAAGCAGATGGACACATGCCCACAGTAAATCGGAGGGCTTAACTGTGCTTCTAAGATGGATGTAATATTTATCATCAGTTTGTAAATCCACGCTTCTTGTATTAACTTGCCAATTTTCTTTCTTCAGCACCACGAAAGACCAAAAGACCAGGTCGTCGCCCCCGCCCACGTCCCCGCCCTAAAACCACACCTAGTCCAGATGTGCCCAAGTTCAAACCGGGTAAATGTGATATTCGCGTTCCAGTTAACGTAGGAAGTGGAATATGGCAGCTTCCGGTTTAGTAGCTGTCACCTACTTGAGCAGCTGGGCTTTAGGAACCGGTGGAATTGACTTTGATGACTGAGCATCTGTACTCTCTCTCTGCATTTTTATATATGTACCTTTTTTTTATATATGTACTGTATAATATGTTTATGCTCTCAGTCATAGTTATTAGGTACACACAGCAGAAAGCTGGCCCATTAAGTGGATTATTAAAGTAAGGCACCTGGAAATCTTACCATGTACATTCATGGCAGGTGAGGTGCAGGGAAGCACCAAGGAGAAAGGACAACGGGAAAAGTAAAGGGAAAATCACATGCAGAAAAAGGACTTCATTTAGACAGAGTATCCCAGCTTGGGGCGTAATGTTTCCCTCCTCAAGATGCCACTTCTTGAAATACTCGATGCCTTGGTGTTTCCTTCTGCAGCTCTGGAACCTGCCACGATACAGCCGGAATCCTTGGTGCCCACAATTGGTAATTCTACTCCCCCACCCTGGCTGCTCTCACGGGTTGTTGCTTTCGCCTTCCCCATTCTCCATTACAGGCATGACTGCAGTTCCACCACCTCGTCACCATTTCATCCCACGCTTTTCCTCACCTTTCCTGTCTGGGTCTGAAGATCCTAAAGATAGAGTTCTAAAACGATCCAGTGTGCTCATCTAGGGAAGGTCTGTGGTTTTGCACACAACTTCCCGGTTCTCTGCTGACTTCTGTCTTCCCCATATGTGTCCTGGGGTTGACAAAGCCATCAGCTCCCTCTCAGACAGGGACCTCTGTGCTCATCCTGCGCTGAACAGATGGCAAAATTTTACTGCAGCACCATGGTTCGCATTTCATTGCTTTACTGATTCAACTTCTAAGACTTTCTTCCTTTTAAAAAGCTGCTTGAAATAATGGCGTCTCCAGTTTTTCTGTTTCTTTGAAAAATGTTTTTGAGTAGGTTTGGGTAACTAGAGGCACCGGGATTGTTCTTGGTCTAGAGTCCAGTGTAAAACTAGTGATGGTCTTTGGAACTTGAGAGCATTAAAAGTCCCAAGCTGTTTTTCTTGTTTTTAGTACTAATACTGTTTGATTATAATCATTTTAGTATAGTTTAACTCTTAAAATCTATCACGACTTTACTTTGGAAAATCCCAGACATTGGCAGCCATGTAACATCATTTTTCTCATGCGTAATTTTAAGTGTTTATGGATTACTTCCGATCACCTCCTAAGCAATTGGACTTCTACCTTGCTGTTTTTATACTGAAGAAGATCTTTCCATCAAAGAAATAGTACTTTGTCTATTTTGATATTAGTTATATAGGAAAAACAGCTTATAACAGTTCTTATTACTTTTGCCCAAAAACACATTTACTGATCGTTTTTCCTTTCAGGAAAAACTAATTATGCCAGTGTGTAGTTAAAATGAAGACCCTTTTCACCCTTCCCACACCCAAGAAATTTTTATAGATTCATTGAATCTGTATAGTGTCTTTGTTCAGCCTACTTGTCCTTAATTTTCACGGTGTCAGCCATGACACATTTTGCTAATTTTAATACCTTTTTCTTTAGCCTCAAAACCATCCGAGAGTCCTAAAACCACACACAGACCAGATGCACCTCAAATTCAGCCTGGTAATCGCTACTTTCAATGCCTTGATCTATAAATAAGAAAACAATGTGTAAGTAACATGAATCTTCACATTCACAGCTCCGCTGTAACACTAATTCCGGCACTCTAATTTTCTTCAGGTTCAAAACCACCAAAACAATTACTTCCTAAACCCCAGACCACAGCAGAACCAGACATGCCACCAACTAAATCCGGTAAACATAATTTCCAGTGCTTTAGCTTAACAGGATTTTCTCTGGAAGCATTGCTGAAAATGTTTACAATCTGTCATATCATATAAATCATAGAAACCCAAATACCATAATTTTGTTCATTATCTTTTCCAAGCAGCCACACTGATGTTTTAAGTACTGAATGAACAAGTCAATATGTAGAAAATTAGTAAATTTTATACCTGATTTACTGGCATTCCATTTTTTTAAAGCATTTTTAGGTCTATTTTCTGAGTTTGTAGTGAACAGAGGCCTGAGTTTTCTGTGTGTGAAACATTTTTGAAAGTGATTTTAGTAACCACTGTTACTACACGTAGAAGGCTGACACTGCTATTCACTTAGAGGCACAGCTGAGAAGAAGGCCTGCTAGTCAGGGATTGGCTTCCTCTAAAATACTCTGTGGACATTTTATTTTATTCTGTTTATTTAGAGAAGAAGTCTCACTCTGTCACGCAGCCTGGAGTGCAGTGGTGTGATCTCAGCTCACTGCAACCTCTGCCTCCTGGGCTCAAGCGATTCTCCTGCCTGAGCCTCCTGAGTAGCTGGAACTACAGGCGTGTACCACTATGTCCGGCTAATTTTTGTATTTTTACTAGAGACAGGGTTTCACCATCTTGGCCAGGCTGGTCTCAAGCTCCTGACCTCAGGTGATTCTCCCACCTCGGCCTCCCAAAGTGCTGGGATTACAGGCATGAGCCGCTCTACCCGGCCAATATTTTAAACTGTAACTATTAACTTAGTAATTTTCTAACCCCATAAGAAGATGTTTATATAACAGTTCTCCACCTCCAACTGTTCGCAGTTGAAATTTTCTCCTGAGATTCCAATTGGTATAAAATTTTAATTTGCTAAGAAGCATCTCAGATAATAAATAAGCCTATCAAGAAGGCAGTTTATATTAACTTAGAATATCTGTGTCCTTTGAATTAAACACTAGTGAGCACCCAAAAGTTTACACTTCCTTGCTTTTATTACTTATATCTGTTTGTTTTTATGATGCAGTCTCTGAGCCTGTTCCATTTGAAACCGAAGCCCCCTCGATGACCATAGGTAATGATGCGTTCTTCCTCCTTGGCCCTTGTTTCTCTGAGCTTGCCCCTCTCATCTCTTGTTTCATTAGCTACAGTATGCACAGTTGTCATTCACCATTTTTTTGCATTTTAAAAAATTGTTTACTATTTTCAACAGAAGCCTTTTTAACATCATTAGGCATTCTTACATCTGCTGCTCAGCTTGTAACCTAAATGTTACTCTTTCTTTGATCGCCTTCAGAGACATTCAGATTCTTACAGCACTTGATGCTGTCAGGAGCCACAGGCACTCTGTCCATATCCATCTTTGGAACCAGAAACGTATTTGAAACCTCTGCTTCTGTGTGTGTGCAATTTACGGATGTGGGAGGGAAGAGATGAAAAAGCTGGTTGGAGTTTGTCCTCAGTGTGTTTATAAGGCGCTCATGATGTACATAACTGTTTCTTTCTTGCAAAAGTCCTTTCTTCTTGTTCCGCGTTATTCGTATGCAAATTGATCTTTCTGTTGCTAACTTTGTCTTGTAATGCAAAATTCCAAGCAAAATAAGGATTCCCTGTTTTGTTTGAAGGCAATCAATTATAAATGTTGTTGTCATCCTGTTGTCCTGGCCTCCTCCGTACTTCTATTATACATGCCTTTAGTTCTGAAGATGCTCTCAGGGGTGGCTTAAGCCAGCTTTGTGCTACGACGTCCTGAGCAATAAAGGAAAGTCAGTCTCTCTGTAAACGCTTAAAGAGTTTTTGAGGATGAGATATTTGAGTGTTACATTTAGCCTTCTGGGTTTAGTGAAAGGTAAATGGAGATGCTAATACCAGAGAGTTACAATTCTTTATTAATTTTATATCTATGTATAATCCATTTCAAGATACAGAAATCCTGTTTATCTAGACAAAAAGTTGAATTACTACCTTTTAGAACTTTTTCTTAATTATCTGTTTTCTACTCGATTATCTTCTAATTAGCCATTTGAAATAAATGAATCAGGAGGCAGAGCAAGAAGAATATCACATTTATTACAAATAAAAGGTATAAGACTTTTCCACACCTCTCACGGATCTCAAGTAAATTGATTGAGACATTTCAAAACATTTATCTAATTCTCCTCACAATCACCACTCTCAAAACAAATTAATAATTGTGGTGAAAACTTTTCAAGTACCAACAGAAGGTTTTAGAACAATTTTTTAGCGTACTTTAAAATTACATATTGTACAACTAAGATTTTCTTGCAGCCAGGTTTTCTGTGTTATTGGAGTCAGCGAAATACAGGAAAATATTTTCATTGCCTTACAGGGATGCAAAGGGTATGGCTGTTTTGTGAGATAAATGGATATGATAGTATGGGTAGTTATGGGAAAACGAATACTATTTTCCCAGAGTTCAGAAATGCATTTTAAACTGTAAAGGGTTAAGATTGATTTTCAAAATAATTTTCTTTTTCTGTATTTCTTCATCTCCATGGTTTATTGTATTGCTTTCGGTTAGTCCTCACCACAGACATTGAGCCTGTAACTGTGAGAACTGAGGCTCCACTGGCAACATTAGGTAATGACCTTTTATGTCTTTATGAGTTTTCTTCTGCTTATTGTCTAGTCTATTCCATCACTGTTTGGGTCAAGGGTTTTTTCTTTCATAAGATTTTCTCATCATCCTCTTGTCATTGAACCATATTCTTTATTTTGAATGTATTGAAAATGCTTAGGCCGGGCGCGGTGGCTCATGCCTGTAATCCCGGCACTTTGGGAGGTCGAGGCGGGTGGATCATGAGGTCAAGAGACCGAGACCATCCTGGTCAACATGGTGAAACCCCGTCTCAATTAAAAATACAAAAATTAGCTGGGCGTGGTGGTGCACACCTGTAGTCCCAGCTACTCAGGAGGCTGAGGCAGGAGAATTCCTTGAACCCAGGAGGCGGAGGTTGCAGTGAGCCGAGATTGCGCCATTGCACTCCAGCCAGGGTAACAAGAGCAAAACTCCATCTCAAAAAAAAAAAGAAAAGAAAATGCTTAAAACAAGTTACTTGGTTATAAGCCCATATGCCATAGTGAACAGCATCTGTGTCCCATTCTTCCCATATTATCCATCTTTACTAATGCTTGACAGAGCCTGCAATTCTGCTCAAGTGTTCTATGTTGAAGCTGAATTTCAGATACAATTAGGAATGTCTGCCTGATGAATATCAATTATAATTCTCTGGGCATCTTACTTTCTGTTGTTTTAAGATACACAGGGAATTTTTATTGCCTACCAACTATTTTAGAAAATGAGATGTGCTTACATTCATAATTTTTAATGGGATGTATGTCTGAGCCAAGTGATTTCTAAGTACACTCTCCCAAAAGCAGGTGGGCCTGGGTCCCTCTCTGATGTGATGTCTGTGTGCCTGTGTCTGACTTCCCTTGGTTCTGGGCCCTCTTCGAAAATCCTGTATCAGCAACTAACCATAAAGCTGAAGTTTATTTTTAAAAATTACATATATTCCATCTGTCTCAAAAGACCTGTGAGTAGACCAAAAATGTATATTTTTTTTGCATGTAGATGATCAGAAGAAAATTTCAAACCAAAGAGACAAATTTCTCAAGGCTTAAGAAAACTTTAGAAAACCTGGAGTCACGTGTAATCGTCTCATTGGTTTCTGGAGTCATAAGACCTCAATAACCAGTTTCCTTTCTTTAGCTCCAAAAACACCACCACGAGCAAGAACACGTCGTCCACGTCCCAAACATAAAACCACCCCACGCCCAGAGACACCGCAGACCAAACTAGGTAAATAATATGTGGTTCCTTGTCCCTGCGACATCCTGCTGGATGTGGTATGGGGGTGGCAGTTTAACCTGCCACCTTATAACCCATTTGACCCTTGGGGTGAAGGCCCAAGTCATGGAAAGCAGCTGCTAACAACACAGTGCCCTGGCGATGCCTACAACTTCCTCATGCTGCTTCCGAGAGGACCTCCTTGGTGCCTGGGTATTTTGTTTGCTTTTCTGACGCTCAATTACATTTTTCTCTCTGTAGCCTCAGCTCGGCAAAAAATTTACCTGATCAGGTGTCTAGTTAGCATATTTAGTTCAACCCGTCACACATTTTGAACGTTTGCATCTGTGAAGAATGTTTTAGAAAAAAACAAATGACTTCCCTGAGTTAAAAGAAGCTGCTCTTATGTGAGACTCTTCATAATAGATACACAGGAGTGGGAGGAAACGCAAATATTTATGAAATTTTACCAACTGTTAGGCATATGGTTAATTCTTAGAGAAGTAAAACATCTGTGGGCTGATAAGTGTAATGTGGATCTTTAGGGAGAACTCCATTTCTACAAAACATTTAAGAAAAATTAGCCAGGTATGCTCACGTGTGCCTGTAGTCCCAACTACCTGGGTGACTGAGGTGGGAGGATCACTTGAGCCCAGGAAGTTGAGACTGCAGTGAGCCATGAATGCGCCCTTGCACTCCAGCCCAGGCAACAGAGCAAGAGCTCATCTTGTGGACCTTGAAATTTGTAGAGCCTGTAGAATTGGTTGGGCAGGAATCACATAAACAGAGGCAGGAATGTGTCATACGAGGGTGACAGCGGAAGGACAGGAACTGCAAGTGCCACCTGATTGTGAGAAAGGCAGTGTTCTTTCAGTTGGACGGTAGTGCTGCTTTTGATGGGTCCACAAAGAGCACTTCAAATGCCTGGCTTCGCTGACTGGATTTGAGCCAGTTGGCTCCAGCACGCTCTCCAATCCTAGGGTCGGGCCTTTTCCATCCTGATAACGGAGATGCGCTAACAAGTTTGATGGGTTGAATGACCCTCTCTATCTGGCTCTTTGTGTGCCTTTGTTTGAACAGAGGTCTTGGGCTTTTTCCGAAGTGCACTCTCAACAAAGAAGAGCATTGTCTATTTTAGTCATTCATCACTGTATCTGCTTAAACGTATGACCAACTGCATCTATCATGAACTCAGGCTTTGTTTTCCAATTGACAGTGCAACTAATGATACTTTCACATTAATTTTTCATAATTTTTAAACATAACATTATCAGATGTCCTAAGATTTTTCTAAGCAGGGTTTTCTATTTTCTATTGTAATATCAGATAATATAAAAATAAGAAAAAGTGGTAGCTAAGCACATTGCAGATGCTAAGGTTATATCTGTTTCATAAAATCAAATATGTACCCTCACTTGAGAACTTCAGTGTTTGCTTTGTGGCTGTGGAGCTAATAATGGTAAAGTTCACTTCTCGGGAGAATGATGGCTTTTCTCATGTGTTTTAACACTTCTTTTTAAAATTGCTTTTGATCATTTCTTGCTACAGACTTTGGACCTATTACTCCTGGGACTTCTTCAGGTAATGACTCTCTATGTCCTTCAGCAAGTGCTTTTTCTTACTCATTGTCAGATTTAGCCATGGTTCCATATAGGTGATGGGACCATCTTTTGCTGTCGTCTCATTACAGTATTCATCTTAAAATATAGGAAGCTTTCTTATTAACAGAAATATGCAAAGACCTAATTCAAGACAGCTCTCTGCTCCATAGCCCAGCTTGAAATTGTGTCGTGTCTGAGTCTCTGAACCATACTGTCTGTTAGAGCCAAGATCCAACTACAGTTCCCCATGTATTCCTTATTTAGAGCACCAGCGTGGTATCAAATGATAATATCCTGAAGTTTCTTTGTTTATCTTTCTGTTTCTCAAGTTCTATATAATTTTTTTTTTTTTTTGCTTTATTGATGTTTCAGTGAATTTAAATACTTAGTCTAGTAAATTACCAAGTAAAAAGTTTGCCCAAGCCTAGTTATAAGTGAATAGTGTCGGGTTAAGCGGTGATTTGAATTCGGGACACTTTTAAGAAAATAATGTTAGTTTCTCATGTTTGTTTCTTAAATGTAATTATATGTAGAATTTTTGTCTCTGGAGAACTTTCAGTTATCAAAGAAAACCTATTAAGATACTGAAGGAGGAAATTTCAAGCCAAAGTGACAAAGTTCTCTGGACTCAAACTCTTGACAAGCGAGGGTCTGACTTGAGCTATGCTGACCAGGCTGTAATACAGAAGTTTCTTTATACATCCCTTACACATCTCCCTTTGTATTTTTTTCCTTTTTTTGGTTTCTATTTTTGTTCGTCTTTTTTTATTCTATGTACAACCATTCCCAAACATCTGCCTTTTTAATCTGCCTGTCATTTGTGTTATTTTGTTAATGTATGAGTAATATTTTAGTGAATTATGTAGCAGATAACGTGATCGAGGCTAGTAGGTTTAAAGGCTAGTAGGTCTAGTATTTAAAATCTTGTGGCTATGTCATCCTATTCATAGTGAATGAGCCATCAGCACCGTATTAATGCTGCATTTTCTTCCTTCAGCTCCAACAACAGCAAAAAGAGCCCGTCGTCCACATCCCAAACCTAAAACCACGCCCCATCCAGAAGTACCTCAGACTAAACTGGGTAAATACGTAGTTTCTGTTTTACAGAATCCAAGCAGTCTACCGCGATTAGGACTGTAAGTTCTATGTGCATGTGATACACGGGATCATGCCCTATATATCTCTTAAGAGTAAAGCTACCGGTTAGTGAGGAGAACATGAATAGCTTAGCACCTCCTGCTTTCTCTATAGGGATCTTCTCTGTTGGTGATTATTTACTCTTCTTGCTATTTTATTTCATTCCTTGTCTTAAAGCTGCTCAGTATTGAGCCAGTACAGTCATTTAAATCAACTACTTTTATTAAGTCCCTTCTAATTCCCCAAAGCCATATTAGTCCATATATCAGAAGTGGGAAGGTGTTTTCCTTCCCAATCAGTTTGCACTGTAGTTGTAAACAAAAGCTGTTCTTGCATAACCAGGTGGAAACTAATAAGAGGCAGCACATTTATGCAAATATTTCTTCCATGGTGTAAATGCTACTTCCTCGAAGCGTGGCAGAGAGGAAAATGTCCAGGATAATTAGAAACCAGTATAGAAATTGGATGAGTAGAGGGATGAGGAAACAGAGGCTGATAAGCAGGGAATGTGTTGAAACTGACTCACCAGGATAACTCACAGAGGATAACTCGCTGATACTCTCCTCTTCAGTGATGAATTAAAGGGGACTGGGATGTCTACTCAAGAGCTTAAATTTGATCTAAGGGCTAGGTGTGGTGGCTCTCGCCTGTAATCCCAGCACTTTGGGAGGCCGAGGCGGGCGGATCACGAGGTCAAGAGATCGAGACCGTCCTGGCCAACATGATGAAACCCCGTCTCTACTAAAAATACAAAAATTAGCTGGGCGTGGTGGCGTGCGCCTGTAGTCCCAGCTACTCGGGAGGCTGAGGCAGGAGAATTGCTTGAACCCGGGAGACAGAGGTTGCAGTGAACCGAGATCACGCCACTGCACTCCAGCCTGGTGACAGAGTGAGACTCTGTCTCAAAAAAAAAAAAAAAATTTGATCTAAGGGGCTTCAGTGATTCCTATTTCTGCACAGGATCATGCTTTTTCTGTTCTTAGAACTGAAGATACCCAACCCAATGGTGCCAAAACTGAGAGCTGGTTCTTCAGCTACTTATGTTAAAGTACAGCTGTATTTACGAAAGACTCAGTCTCTTAACGAGTGTAGTCTCAGCTTCCTTTTGGCTGTTAATGTGTGTGGTACACAGACTCTAGGCAACCCCCCCCCCCACCACCAGCAGTAATTCCCTGCTCCTGGGGTTAACTCCTTTATATAATCCATCCTCTCCTTCTCGCCCTCCCTCTCTCCCTCCCTGTCTCTCTCTCCCTTGTGCTAGCATGGCAGACACACTCCCAGCACGTGCACCCATTCAAGGGAGTGACACCCATCATGACACAAAGGTGTTAACACCAGAGGCAGAAATCTCCGGGGATCGCTATAGGGGCTGTCTGCTACACTGTGTTTACTTGGAAACTTAAATGTTTGTTCTAGCTATCATTATTGACTACTGCTTATAATGAGTGCTCTATTGTGTTGGGTTTTGTTTTTTGACTTCCACAAAAGTTCTAGTCTTTACCATATCTTTTTCTAAGTGACTAGTCACATTTTCTAGTGTTCATTAGAATCAAATGGTTAACCAACAACAAGATCTTACTGTTGACCTCAGTGAGATGCTCAGCAAAGTCCAAAGGCTGTTGCTGACCATCTTCTGAGTCAAATGAGTACCTGATGAAGGTTTGGAGAAATATTCAAAGGAAAAAAAATACATCCACTTTCTTTTGAGTTACGACATTAAGAATTAGTTTTGCAGCCTTGGAAATGTTTTTAGTGGTAAGATGAATGTTCTGACATTTCGTGCATTCACAAAATCACTTTGGTTTCTTTTATTACTTTTGATCAGTTCCTGCCACAATCCTCGAACCAGTTCTTAGAACTGAGGCTCCAGGCACAACAGTAGGTAATGGCACGTTATGTCCATCAGCATCTGCCTCTCCTGCTCATTTCCAACCCATTCATCACCATCATAACCACAGCTTCTCTCATGTCACAAGGCTTCTGTGTCATCCTCTGTCATTCAATTACTTCTTAACAGATATAAGAGTATGAAAACAATTTCTTGTTGGTAAGAGAGCCAAGCATGAACTTAGGGTCAGTTTATATATCTGCAATGTAATGACTTTGAATTCCCCACATCTTGCTCCCACATAACATTTTAACCACATTCTTTTGTTACTGAGTTTCACATTTAATCACTGGAGGGCGGAGGGGAAGGTGTCTGTCCCTGATCTAGGCTGAGTAAATCGGCACCACTATTAGGACGGTGTTGACAGTTCTTTTGCAGATCTAAATTTCTACGTTTTTACTACACATGATTTTGTTTTTTTGTTTTGCCATTTGGGGTAATGATGTGTTCTTGTTTCAGTAAAGAGTGAAATGTGTGTTCTTGTTTCCCAAGTAAAGAGTAAAATATGCCCAAGGTTGGTAAATTTATAAGCATCATCACTAATATAAAATCATCTTATACCTACCCTCATCACTGCCATAACTCAGCAAGGTTTTAGAACTTGTTTTTCATTCAGGAATCCCTGTGCGAAGCTCCTTGAAATATCGTCAATAGATAAACTCATGTTTCTATGTGATTTTTGTTCTTCAGAAAAAAACTACATGATAAAAAGAGACACCTTATTGAAATAGGGGCAAATATTTCAAACGCAAAAGAAAAATTTCCTGGAACTCAAGAAATTATAACAAGTGTAATCTTATCCACAGCTTCCGGAACCAAATATGCTGTATTAACCTGAAGTTTTCTTCCCTCAGCTCCCAAAGTGCCTCAGCGAACTCACCGTCCACATCCCAAACCTAAAACCACACCGAGTCCCGAAGAGCTTCAGACCGATCTGGGTAAATATGCAGGTCATACTTGAGGAGTCCTAGCAGCCCACCCCAGTGGGACCCAAAGAGAATGAAGCAGCAAAGCAGGGTCAGCAGCTGATTCCACATCAGACCAGGCAGTGAGGAACAGGGCTGGGGAGATGATGTGGTAGCCAAATTCCTTATGCTTCCCTCTCAACGTCTATTTAATTTACTTCTCATTCAGTTCTCTTCATCCTTTCAATGTTGAATGTACGATAAACTGAAATAGCTAGAGAATGAGCACATGTTCATGCAAGTGGGAGATTATTTCTCGGCAACTGTAAGAGTCATTTAAGTCACAAATAAGGATCTAAGGCAGGAGTTGGCAAACGTTTTCTAGACAGAGCCAGATAGTAAATTTTCTAGGCTTTCTCGGCCATATAGTCCCTGTAGTATTTTCGTCGTCTTCTTTTTCCAACCACTTAAAAACAGAAAAATTCTCAGGGGAAAATTATTCTGAGGGAAGAGTAATGGAGGTGTATGGAATCCAGCCTGAAGAGACAGTTTCTCCGAACGCTGGCGGGTGTCAGGCTTCCAGGTGTTGATCAGAACATTGCTTTGAGGTGTCTGCACCTGAGTGAGAAGGGGTCTTGAATACTGGCGTAAGGAGTCTGGATTTTATGTAGGAGTCTTCCGCGTCCCTGTGCGGTCAGGCCTTCTCTGGGCGTTGCCCGGCTGTATATCACAGACCGAGTGCTAGCCCTCTTGCTCTCTGAAGTACTCAAGTTGGACAAAGCTCATGGTCTCGTTCCAAAGATGAGTTTTCAGCAAAATGCGTATGGTCTATTATGCTCTATTAGTTAGGTTCAGATCACCAAAGAACGAGAAAAGCTCCCGGGGTACTCCACTGTTACCTGAATTATCTGAATACAAAGTGAATGACCCTTCCTCCTAAGAGACCCAAGGACAGAGGTGCCATTTCCTCTCAGCTCAGGAGGCTGATTGTGTTTGTTCTGTGCTCTGGACCAATATATCATGACCTGGTAAATTCTTTTTGAATGTTCTGAGTTTTTATAAATTTTTAATGTTTTGTTGATGTCGTCTTTATTATTTTTGACCAGTTCCTGCTACAATCTTTGAACCAGTTTCTCCTATACAAGAGGCTCCAGGGACAACATTCGGTAATGCCACTTTCTGATCTTGAGCAAGTGCTCTTTCTGCTCAGTATCGAGCTTATTCCACTGTATATTGCCATTCAGTTACTTTTTTTGTTTTATGACGGCTGAACGTACATAAAACAAGTTGCCTCTTGCTCATAAGGGAGCTGTGTATGAATCTAGTTTGAGATCTTTTCCTGCTCTGTAACTTAAAATTGTTTTTGTATCATTTTAATCAGAGTTCTCTATTAAGGGAAATGTCACATATTCTCGGGAGGGTCTCACCTGAGCTGTGCTAACCAGGCTGTAATACAGAATTTTCTTTATACATCCCTTACACATCTTCCTTTTTATTGGTTTATATTTTTGTGGTTTTTTTAAATCTTATATACGACCATTCCCAAACATCTACCTTTGTAATCTGCCTGTTATTTGTGTCATTTTTTTAATGTATGAGGAATATTTTTAGTGAATTATCTAGCAGATAATGTGATCAAGGCTAGTAGGTTTAAATAATAAACCCCATCCATAGTATATATCTAATTCCCCTTAGTCTCCATCATAATTTGGATGATTTGTAACCTTTTTAATCCAGACAGGGCACTCTAGGAGAATGTGACAAACATATTAATCCGAAATATCTGAATTAATAACTTTAATCTGTCAAATTTGCATATTTGCAAGTTTGTTATTGAAGTATCTTAAATAACAGAAGAAGATTAAAGTAGGAGCAAAATTTTTGCATTAGAAAGATGTATTTTCTGAAGCTCAGGAAAATCTACCAAGCTTTAGAAAAGCTAAAGAAGATTTTTTTAAGCCTATAATGTGCAGAAGCGTAAGATCTAAAATAACTAATGATTACCTTTTCCTACCTCCGAAAACCTCCCAGTGAACATACCACTCACAGCACAATCTTAATCCCACTCCATGTCTGGCTGCTCTTGACACTGTTCCAGATAGATATAGGGTCTTTGGTTTAAGGATCCTGGGAGCCTGTCGTTGATAGAAATAATAAACCCACATACCCCTTAGTGAGGGAGTCCAGAGGGCTGTTACCCCCTCATGGTTGACAAGGAGTCAGTTTAGAAGAGAGCTGCAGGGCCTTCCCTTTGTGTGGTAGGAGACATGTTTTACCTGACAGTCCACAGGCTAGTTGAACACAAAAACGTTTCCCACATGAAAAGCCTAGAGAAGGAGAATAAGCCAGGGTGTTTTTGCAAATTAAAGATTTTTCTTGGGAATATAAATGTTAAATGTTAGACTCATTATAGGGTCTTAAGGTGAAAAATGAAATTGGGTTTCAACAGAGCCAGGAAAGTGTTTGGGTCTTGAAGTTACATCACAATTCGCACAAATAGGAAGGCGAGAATGAACAAAGATGAAAAAATTCGATCTATGTAGAGGTGACCAGAGGAGTCAGAGATCCTCCTCCTAGGGTCAGCCAAAACATTTTTGTTGGTGATTCTGCATTTGGCTGACACTGTGGAAAGTGGAAGGAGGACTTGAATGTCTTACTCATTGAGTCTGACATTGTTCTCATGAGCATCAAAAATCTTTTTTCCACACTAGATCATGTTTCCCCTCTGCTGAGCATGGACAGGGATTTACCGGATGCCACAGACTGAGGGGCCACCCCTTACCCGGTCCTTCTGAGTGCCTTTGTTTGCACAGAAGTGAAAAGTTCTTTCTAAAATGGAGTTCCCGGCAAGATCACCAATCATTTTTAGTGATTTGTGTGATGACCGTTTAGATATTTCATCATTTTTTCTGCAACCATAATTTGATAAACATATATAGTACATCTTCTCTTTATTCAGCATCCACTAAAGTGCAAACCAGTTCTTCACATGCTTCTTGAGAATTATTAGAAACGTACTAGGAACATGTCTTAAAACATCCTAAAGTCTTCCATATTATGTTGAGATAAACACCATAACTAGAGGAATTGTTTGCCTCCTGGTGCTAAATTACAGAGACCAAAGGTGATGACCATCTCACGAGATGGTATAATTGGTATAGTTTGGCCAAGTCTAGACAAAAGAAAACTTCCATTTGAAAAAGGGCTGCCATTACGGAGCAGCATAGATGAGGTGGAAGACCGATGTGTCTCCAAGTGTGCTTTCTCTCGACGCCTCTCTCCTTGTCTTGCAGATGGCCGCCTTCTCGCCATATCCTCACGTGTCCTTTTCTCTGTGTGTGCAGCTCATGTCTCTCTCTCATATAAGTCCATGAGTCCTGTTGACGTGGAATCCCACCCTTATAACCTCATTAACCTTCCTTATCTTTTTAAAGGTCTTACGATGAGGATGAGGGCTTTGAATATGAATTTGGTGTGTTGAGGGAGGAGTGGAAATTTGATTCAGTCCTAACGCCCTTCATCCAGAGATGTTTAATTATCCTAGAGGCAGGGTTACGCAAGCATGATACGTTTTGATGTGAATACTGTAGCTCCCACGCATTTTTTACAGTCTCTTTTGTTTATCTTATTACTTCAGTTCCTGTGACAGACCTCGAGCCTGTTACTTTTAGAACCGAGACCCCTGCAACAACCTTAGGTAACGACCCTGCCATTACCTGGCTGCTTGCCAAGTGCCTTGGCTGCTCATTGTACGGTCCTTTCAGTCTCATACCCGTAACATGGCATGTCTTCCTCTGCAGAATAGCAAATATCACTGCCTGTGACCATTCAAACTATTTCTATCATCTGAAGAATCCTGAAGCCTCCTAAAAACAAGTTTCCTATTGTTTTTATGAGAGCCAGGCATGAGCTTAACTCAAAACATTTACCTGCCATGTGGCACATTGGAAATTGTCATGTCATCTCATGCATCATTTAACAGAGTTCTGTGTTAACGTTGAATTTAAAACAAACTGGGATCTATTTCATATCTAAGCTGATCAGCAATAACAGCTGCTGTTACTCTCCTTCGCACATCTGAGTTTTTAGATTAAAAAAAAATTGCCCAGTATGTTTCTTTCTTTATTGGTGCTTTAAGTAATGATATGTTTTATTACTAATTTGACAATTAGGGAATTACTGAAGTCTGAAAAATTATAAGCCTCTTCCTTAATGTGACCCTAACTTCCTATCCCTTCTCATTGAGTACTCTGCCTCTATCATTTTTTCCCCAGCAAGGAAGTTCTATCCATTTCTCAATACAATTGCTAATCTTCATTCCTTGGGTGAGCAATTCTACTGTATACGTGAATTTTCCTGAAAAGTACCATAAATAATAAAAGGACACATCATTATAAAAGGAATGAAAAAGTAAAACTAAAAACAACTAAAGTTCCCGGAACTATAGGACATCTGACAAGTTTTGGAAAACCTTTTCTCAGTGTTCAGAATCATAAGACCTAGAGTAACCCAAGGCTTTTTCTTCCTTCAGCTACCAAAACATCAAAAAGAACCCGGCCTCCACGTCCCAGAATTAAAACTACACCGAGCCCTCAGGCACCTGAGACCAAACCCGGTAAATGTGTGATCCCTCACAACCTGTCGCACTGGGGACCGAGGCAGTGCCAGTGCTGAGCGGCAACGGCTCTTATTCTCCCTAAGCACAAGGGCACGAGGCATCATCAGTACCATCTCCTCTGCTCAGCTTTCAAGGAGAATAATGTGGGGGTGAGACCCAACTGGTACCAGCATATCTTATTATTTCTATGTGAGACTCTTCTTTGAAACTACATAGGTAGTATATTTCTTACCGTCAAATCCCATTCACATCTTAAAGGTAGAACTTCTTTAGCAGAGCCAACATGCTCAGTTCAGGTAAACGTAATTGTAAGCTTCTTGCGTATTCCCGTTCCCGCATTGGACGTTGGCAAGCATAGGTGATATGCCGGCTGTAGGAGAGTTATTTTACTGCAGACAGAGTGGAGTCGAAGATGTGTTTGGCTGACACAAACATAATGTGATGATCTTTATGTTTTATCTCAAAGGAAAAGATCGAGGTGGGCTGGACTTGGACCTTGGGCCCACTGAGGATTTGGAGGAATGGAGGGAAGAATGAACTAGGGCAGAAGGACCACACGTGTTGGGTCAGCTAGAAAGGCAGTCCAGTCTAGATGGACTCCTTCTAGATGGTCATATAGGACTTGTTGATGATGGTGCATTTGGAAGGGTACTTCAAACCAGATGAAGCAGGATTTTTGAGGACCTAATTCAGAAGCTTAGATTTGATACAGAGACATCAAAAGTCTTTGATTTCCACTCATTCTGGGCTGAGGGCAGACAGATGCTCTACCGATTATTACAAACTGAGTGATCACGCTGTTCAGAGTTAATTAGTTAAAAACCTAATAGAATTTCATGTTGATTTCTTTAAGCTACTCAAGACAGCTCAAAAGCTAAGGCTAAAACTCATCGTGCCTGTAGTTAGGCCGTATCATCAATGAACACACACACTCTTCCCCTCAGATAGGAAGTTTTTTCTTTGTTTCTCTGGAAGAATTCACAGACTAGTAAAGTGTGTTTGCATGTGAGTGTTCTAACTTCTCATATGTTTAAAAATCTCTTTGATTTACATGTCGTTTTGCTCAGTTCCTGCCACTGTCCTAGAACCTGTCACTCTTAGACCTGAGGCCCCAACATTAGGTAACGTTGACATACTGTGTTTTCGACAAGTTTTCTTTTGCTTATTGACAAATGTAGTTTCAATTTGTGTCATGTGACAACACTGTCATTCTTGATGGCCATTCAATTATATTCTTCTTGAAATTATGAAGACTCTTAAATTAACTGTTGTTTTTAAGAGAAGCAGTCATGCATACTTGAGGACATTTTATTTGCCATATGACCTGTAAGCAGTGTTTGTGATAAAGCTGTATTTCAAACATATCAGTGGGTCTCTAACTCCTACCTGGACAGATAAAGCTATTAACTCTCATAGAGCCAAGAGGACTCATTGTGCATCTAAATTTCTAACCTTTTTTCTATTTGCATAGAAATGTATTATTTTGTCTCTAATAAGGTCATAATATGTTCTGATTTTAAAAGTTCTACAGAATATGTGCCAAAAATTGAAAGCTTAAGTTGTAAATCTCAGATTTAGTAGAACTGTCCTTCATTATCCATTAAAATTTGGCAATAGTACTTTTTTGGTGCCCAGGAAAGCTACCTATGAGATTTCCATTCAAATTTCTAATCTTTATTTCTTGAATTAAAAAGTGATTTTTGTCTTAAGGAGCTTTCTGTGATGAAATATAAGGAGGAGTGTATGTGACAAAAATCTCAAAAGGCAAATATCTATCAAGCTGTAGAAAGTCATGTTTTTACCTTGCACACCTTCCAGAATCAGATCATGTAGTTCTGTAGTAACCCAAGAACTTCTTCCTTCAGCTTCCAAAACATCACAACGGACACGTCGTCCACGTCTCAGAACAAAAGCCACACCGCGTCCTGAAGCACCTGAATCCAAACCAGGTAAACCATGTGTTCCTGGTTTAAAGAGTCCCTGCAGCCTAAGCCAGCAGGGTCTCGAGTAATCCCAGTGGTTGGGAGTAACCAGTACGCCCCTATGAGAGGGAAGCCACAACTCACGGTCAGCAGCAGTCCCCACTGCGTGGCTGTAAGAGCAACACTGCTGGGAGGTCCGTGGAGCAGCTGAATGTCTCATGCTTCCCGTGTGCAGTCTTCTCTGGCACCGGGCATTTTATTAACTTCCATTTATCTCTTAAAAATGAAACTTCTTTAGAAAAATGAGACATACTTAGCTCGAGTCAACAAATATGAAGTGCCTTAGATATCCTCCCAATCGTATTAGCACATTTGGGGTATGCATCAGATGTCAGAGATGCATTTTGGTCCTCAAACCTGTAAGACGGTTGAGAACGGAAGCCTTTCCTTTGTAAATAAAGGATGGCATGGGGCAGTATCAGTGCGAATACAAGGCTGGTTTTGGAGTGCTCCCAACAAGATGTGCTAGGCATGCGAATATTTGGAGCAGAGAAATATAGAGTAAGAAGAAACGGAGCCTTGAAATCACCAAGGTTCATAGATGAGTAGAAAGGTAGGAAGAATAAAATCAGAAGGAAAAGACGCAAGTAGAGACCAACCAGAGGAGACAGTCTAACTGGACCCCTGATGTAAAGACGTCTTAACTTCGAGATGACAGGCAAATCCCTTGTGAATCGCACTAGGACCATGTGTACCCATGCCTAGGTCCCTGATGGAGCAGTGGAGATTGACGTGGTAGACATCCACAAGCCGTTCTTTCCATATGAAGCCATGTTCTTTCTTTGCTTAGAATGGAGGAATATCCAGCTCAATTTGTCATGCTAAGGCCTCTGTCTCTTTCCAAAGATGAATTCTTAGCAATACCTACATAGTCCACTGTGGATTATTAGGTAATCAGAAAATGAGGAATAAGGAAATAGATACCTGATTTAGGTATAGCCAAACTTTATGAAATCAACTGTTTACTTTTTTAGCTTAACAGTGTTTCAAGGTTGCTATATAATTTTATAAGCTGTATTATACTAGTAAGATAGACTCATTTTTGAAGAAAAGCTTTGAGTTTATGTTCATTTAAAACAATCACTTGGTTAATTTTAATGCTTTTGGTCAGTTCCTACTGCAGAGCTCAAACCTGTGACACTCAGAACTGAGACCTGGGTGACAACGCAAGGTAATAAATAGCACATTCTATCCTCATTCAGTGTTCTTCCTTCTCATCGTCAAACCCATTCCATCTTCAGAGCCACAGAGTCTTCTGCTTTTTAAGACCACATCGTCATTCTCTGTTGTCATTCCATCATTCTTCATCCTAAAAGTATTGCAAATTCTGACTCTTAAAACAAATCGTACTTTGTTTTTAAGAGAGCTGTGCATGAACCTAACTCAGGCTATCTTCTGGGTATGTAACCATCTGAAATTATTTTGTCATCCAGTGTGTTTTTTAACAAATTTTTTTTAAAGGTGACTTTAAGATGCATTTTTCTTGATTCTAACGTTATCACAATACCAGAGCGTTTCTTGATGAATCTAAAGTTCGATTTATTTATTTCTGGCATCTCTGTAATACTCTCTGATTGACATTTTCATTAATTATGTGATCTTTTTTTAGTGACTGTCAAGGAACTTATACCTGACCACCACTACTATATTTTAGCAGTGACTCTTAACTTTTATTTGAAGAGCCTTACTGACTATTCTTCACCTCTTAAATTAGTAGTTTCATTTTAGATATGACATTTCCTTCCAATAAACTTTCTTCACTTGTAAAAGGAGACATACTATTATAATAATAGTGAATGTTACTAATTAAAAAGTTAAGAAGACAAATTTCTTGAAATATGAGAAAATCTACTAAGTGTTAAGAAGTCTCAGACCGTATGTCATGCCACTCATAGCTTCTGAACTATGGACTCTGTAGTAATGGAAGGTTTTCTTTCTTCAGCTCCTAAAACATCACAACGAACTCGTCGTCCACGTCCCAAACCTAAAACCACACCAAGTCCGGAGGTTCCTCAAACCAAACCGGGTAAATTTGGGTTTCTGATTAAAGTAGCTCATCCTAGCGGCTCTCGGGAATCTATAACTGATGCCAGTGATGGAACTGACGGCCTGTGTGAGCCCCATGTGGGTGAAGGCACAGAATGATCCGCTGCTGCTCCCCCTGTTGAGTTAGCAAAGGAGAACACAGTTGGGATAGACCTGCGTGGCAGGTGAACTCCTTGCGCTTTCTGCATACAGATCTGTCTCTTACTGTGTATCTTATTTACTACTTCCTATTTCGTTTGTCCTCATAAAGACAAAATGCCTTCAACAGAACCAGGCATTTTTATTTCTAGAAAAAAATTTTAGTGCCTTGTATCTTCCCGCAGCCGCATCAACAACGGTGAGGATATCACGGGAGGAGGAAGTTTGTTTTTAACGTCTTACCCTATAGTATAGTCAAGGTTGACACCTGACCCAGTGTGAAACATTCAAAGATTGAAGCAAGGGAGTGTATTTGTGCAAATTGAACTTGTTTTGAGGGATGCTATACACCTCTACGAGCTTAGAAAAAGAAAATGTTATGAAGAACAGGAACAGGAATAAATAGTTGGAAAGAAGTTGGGTCTTAAAATCTTAGAAATGAAGAATCAGACAGGGGTAGAGGCAAGTCAGAGGGCACAGGTTTCATGAAACATGCAGGATTCTGCTTCTGAGTAGAGGTGACAGCTGCATTCGGAAGGGTTTATAAGAGCAACTGAAGAAAGGCCTTGAAGATACGACTCAGAATTTGCATCTGACCCAAGTAGCATCACCCATCTAGAAAACGCACCTAGTCCTGCATTTTTGTGACTAGGGAGCTGCTCTGTGTGCTTATCCCTTATCCTGATTTGTTTAGGGCACATGAAATCTCAGCCTGTGATTACCTTTGCTCTATTCTTTGCTGTGTGTCCTCTCAAACAGGCTATTGATTGTATTCGTGCTCATTTCGGCACACCATTAAAGCTGCACGTGTACCCCAGAATCTAAAGTACAATAATTTAAAAATAAAGCTTCCACAAAAATGCCAACAGTTACTAGAACAGTTAGATAAGTATATATTTGGCAGGATGTCTGAACAAGCTTCTAGGGCAGTCTTCTACAATAGTTGGAATTAGATACTCAGACATGTAGGAGAATATTATGTGGACTTTATTGAGATGTGTGCCAGATTGTGTAGGCTGTGACTACGTGCCTCTTAAAAATATTGTTTATCTGGCTATAAGATGGTCACATGTTCAAATAACAAGTTCAAGTTTCAGAAAATTTCTTAAAATTGCTATATACTGATTGAAGCAATATTATACTGGAAAGATATACTGACTTTTCACAAGTGTTTATTTCATTACTTTTAATTAGTTCCTGCTACAGATCTTGAACCTGTTACTCTCAGAACTGAAGCTCCAAAAACCATGGGTAATGAGAATGTGTGTCCTTCATATAATGCTTTTCCTGCTCATTGTCATGCTAATGTAGTCAGTTTCTTCTGCGTCATGAGACCATTCTGTCATCCTTTGTCATCGTTCCATTATAGTCTTTGTCTTGAAATCATTCTAGACTCTATGTTAAATTATCAGTTGAATTTGAGAGAACTGTGCATGAACCACTATCAGGACATCAAACTGCTTTTAACTGTTCAACGCTGTGTCATGCGATCATGTACATGTGTTTAAACAGCACTGACCATTTCAAGCTGCATTTCAAACACGAATCTCTAGCTGTCCCTTATTTATGCTGCTTATTCCTCATCAAATGTAGGGAAGCACAATGTTTCTTTGCTCATATTATTTTATATGACTTTTATTATATTAGGATCTATACAATATTTTTTGTTTCAACGAATGATGTTTTTAGTAAATTGTCAAATTGTAAAATGTACGAAGTCTTGAAAGTGTTAATGACAGGCTTCCATAATAGGATGGACTGACTCTTGATTCATCTCTATTAAGGTTTAACAGTTTCTTGACTTTTACGGAATCAGGGACTACTTTGAGATTTTGATAAGCATAGTTTATTAATTACATGGTGTTCTTTATGCTTTCATACATATGAATTGTTTATGGTACTCATAGTTATTTAAACAGTAGATAAGACACTTATCTCAACCTCTACAGAAGTGCGAGTAGACTGATAAATGCCCTTTTCAGTACAGTTAGAAAAGCGTATGTTTTGCAAATATGTAAAAAGCTCGTCGAACGGTCTTTCACTAATGTGTAGCAGGAATCGGATAAGCATCTAGGAGAATGTCTTGCTGACCATGTAGTAATTAAGCTGAGTGCAATGCTGTCTTGCAAGTCTGTCTTAAGAGACTAAGTGGTACCTAGCTATGGTTTGGCCCAATCTGCAAAAAACGAGTCTTGCTTTTCTCTCGGTTCTGAAGCTTAAAAATTGACTTGTGAAATTAATATTCATGTTAAATCTCTTGCTTTATTTTATTATTTTTGTCTAGTTGTTACTACAGTCCTTGAACCTGACACTTTTAGAACCAAGGTTCCAGAAACAACGTTAGGTAATGATATTCTATGTTCCTGAATAATTTTTCCCTGCTTATCTTCACATCCATTCTGTCATGATCATAATCACATTATCATCAGCTTTGTAGGACGATCTTGTCATCCTCTGCTGTCCTTCAACTTTATACTGCGTCTTTTTGAGAGGATTAGTGATCCTTAGAAGTTACCTATTTTTTTCAAAAGCTGTGCATGGACCTAATTCTCAGAGTCTACCATGTAATCTTATTTGAATTTGTGTCACGTGCTTTTGACTAAACAGCATTCACGTCTAAAGCTAAATTTCAAACACAGTTGCTGGTGGCTATATCTTGTCTAAGCTGACTAAACTCTAACAGTTCTTATGGTATTATGGATTCTTTGGCATACTCAGAAGGTTTAGTGTGAGCCTAAGACTCTATCACCCAGAGTTTGGCTCTAGTGTTTTTAAACTTAAAGATGTATGAGTCTCTTCACTTTTTGACTTGATTTTATATGTAAGTTGTCTCTCTCAAGACTTTTCAGTGGTTAAAAAAAATTAACAAAATAGAAAATATTTTAATCTTAAAAGACATAGGACTTAAATCTCAAGGAAATATGATATACCTTTAAAAACCTAAGTTTTGTCTCCAAAGCCACCTGCACTAGAGTAATCCAGAGTCTCTTCCTTCAGCTCCTAAAGCACAACGGACACGTCGTCCACGTCCCAGACCTAAAACTACACCTGAAGTGCCTCAGACCGAATCGGGTAAATGTATGATTCCTTGGTTTAAGGAGCCGAGGAGCCTGAACCCTAGCAGGCTGTCCCAGTGAAGTCCCAAAGAAATGCCTGTGATGGGAAGTAACAGTCGTCATGTTCTCTAAGGATCAGATTATTTGACATGGGTAGCAGCTGCTGCTTGTACAGAGCTGTCCAGGAGAACATGACTTGGGGATACTTGTGTGCCTGATCTCCTAAATGACTTGGTTTGGATGAAGTTCTTAGTCTCTCCTTAAAGATGTGTTTACAGCAAGATTGGCATGGTTATTCATGAGCATTTATTGCTATATCTGCATTGAAACGTGATCCATTTGTTATAGACTTGATTAAATAAACAGGCATTTTTTTCAACTTCCAAGAAAGGCAATGAGTTACTTTCATATATATTTCTCTATATGGTTTCATATCTATTGCCTAAACAAATTTCCAACACAAATATCCATACTATTTAGAAAACCTAGGAAAACCTCACATGGATAATATCAAGACTGTAGCAGATTTCAAAGGTTGTAACTGCCTTCTGTGATGAATTGTTCTGGCTAATGTGGCCAAATCTTCCAAAAGCAACTATATGCTTCCTATCAATTCCCAAGTTTAAAAAAAAATTATGTATCATTTGCTGGGCTTGGTGGCACATGCCTGTAATCCCAGTTACTCAGGAGGCTGAGGCATGAGAATCACTTCAGCCTGGGAGGCGGAGGTTGCGGTGAGCCAAGATCGTGCCATTGCACTCCAGCCTGGGCAATAGGAGCAAAACTGTCTCAAAAAAAAAAAAAAAGAAAAAGAAAAAGAAAACTTGAAGGCGTTCTTTAAAAAAATGTGTTTAAGCGTTCTTGTATTCATGTTGTTGCTTTTGGTCAGTTTCTGTTACAGGCTTTGAACCTGTTGTTCTTAGTTCTGATGCTCCAGGAACAACATTTGGTAACAATTTTTGTGACTCTCATTAAATACTTTTTATTGCTGTTTATAACCCCATTTGAGCACTGTCATGGCCAGAGTTGCTTCCGCTTCCTGCGATGCTGCTGTTATTCCATTCTACACTTCATTGTAAAATACTCAGGGATCTTAATTCAAGTGTTACCCATTGTTTTTCACAGACGTCCCTGGACCCAGTGAAGGACAGCTATCTGTCAGGAAACTCTCTTTAAAAATGCACATATGATTCAGTGATAAATATGAGGTCTAAATTGGTATTTAGTATTTCTAGATCTAAATACTCTTCCGTTTGTTCTTTAGATCTGTAAAGTAACAACAATTAAGTAACATGAACTCCCTTCGAGTGACTTAGTTTCTGTAAAATTTCTGTCTTATTCTCATTATTCTTTTCCTATCTTAAGGAATATGGTGTCCCTGTTACATTAGCATAAAAAGTAGTTTTTCCCTGAAAGTTCCAGACTCCTCAGTCATTGATGAGCTTGACCACTCTTCTTCACCACAGTTTAGCAATGGCTCTTAATCTTTGCTCAGAATCCCTCTGAATGTCTATGCATGTTCAATATTTATTTCTTTCATCACTTCATATGTGATTTCGTTCTCTAAAGGAACACTTAGTGATGATCAGAAACAAAGTAGTAATTTCTTAATTTAGAAAATAAACTCAAGAAAATATGTTATAGAAAACATAGGTCTAATACAATGCTTTCGGTGATTTCCAGACCTACAAACACCATAGCGACCCAAGATCGTCATCTTGTAGTTTCAGAAACATGAAGGAGGATGAATCGGGGTTATTCCATCTCTCAGACCTTAAATTCCCTAAAGCCTCTCATTTGAAATAAGGAAAATCTATGGTTTAGGTTTTAGAAGGTTTTAGGAGTCCTTCTAGCCCATTACAGTTCAATCACAGGAATGACAATAAGCTTGAACATCTTCCCATTTCTGTGCCTTCTGAGAGAAAACGCACTTAGAGTGGTCAACAGCTGGACAATTACAGGGCCCATCATTAGATTCATAGCTCAGGGAGATCTATGCAGTGGCTAAATTCATGGTTTACCCTACATAAGGACTGTATCTAACAAAGGATGGATCTTAGAAAGTTCTCTTATTCCATTTCATTCATTCTCTTTCTCACTGGTGCTGCTACTTTTGCTTAAGAAAATAATCATTTCTGGCCGGGCGCGGTGGCTCACGCCTATAATCCCAGCACTTTGGGAGGCCGAGGCGGGTGGATCACGAGGTCAAGAGATCGAGACCATCCTGGTCAACATGGTGAAACCCCGTCTCTACTAAAAATACAAAAAATTAGCTGGGCATGGTGGCGCGTGCCTGTAATCCCAGCTACTCGGGAGGCTGAGGCAGGAGAATTGCCTGAACCCAGGAGGCGGAGGTTGCGGTGAGCCGAGATCGCGCCACTGCACTCCAGCCTGGGTAACAAGAGCGAAACTCTGTCTCAAAAAAAAGAAAAAAAAAAAATAATCACTTCCTCATTTTTTGTGTACCCAGCACCATATCAGCAGTTTAGTGGGGTGGAATAAGGAGCAGAGGTAGAAAGCAAAAGAAAAGACGTAGTTTACCTCTTAAACCACAAAGTAATTGTGAAGAAAACCTAAGGTTTTCTTAGATACAGTTTTCTAGATATAGCACAATTTCCTCATATGCAAACTGCTTGTTTAATTGAGTAGTAAAATAGAAAATATTTACATGAGTCAAGGAACAATGTGGGCTGCTGACAGAGTAGTTGGGCTTTGAAATAATTATAGGATTTGGATTAGAGGGTGGAAGAGTGGGAACAGCACAGAAAACAGGTGTCAATACTTGTTAAGGGTGGCTAAGGAGATGGCGAAACGAAAATACAGAACAAAATGCTCCTAGAGGAGATTCAACATTTTGTTAATGTCACTATCATGAAATCAGCTATAGGCAGCTCTTAGCTCTTGTGGGAACTGAGATTTCAGATACAGTAGTCCATGAGAACTTAATTCTCCAAACAGATTCCTGCTTTTTTAGAAGGACACTTTGAATCAGGAGTCAGCAATTTTTTTTCTGTGAAAACTTAAACAGTAACTAGTTTAGAATTTGTAGGCCATTCAGTTTCTGTTACAACTACTCAATTGTGCTGTTTTAGCTTGAAGGCAACCAAAGCTGATACATAAATATGCCCGGAACCGTCTTAGTTCACGATATGGCTGTGTTCCAATAAAACTTTATTTGAATTGCATACCATTTTCACATGTCATGAAATACCACTTTTCATTTTTTCCCAACACTTAATGTGAGAACCATTATTGGCTCACAAGCCAGGCAGAGGGCGAGACTTGGAAGGGCTATAGTTTGGGGACTTCTGCTTTAAATAGGGCACATTCTGCATGGCTCTCCATAACCTCATGATTTCCAGGGCCTGTGTCTTTTAGTTCATTGCTACCTCTGTCTAAAATCTATAAAATAACTTAAAATTATTTTTACAATTTAGACCCTCTTCTTTCAGCTCCCACTGAACTGCAAACTCTTATTTTGAAACCAGTGACATCGCCAAGCCTAGAAATGACAGAAAGTCAACCGGGTAAATAGATTGATTTATCTGTCTGGGTATACTGTAATCCTATTTCCAAAGATTAAAAAAGTGAAAAAGGAATACACATTTAATAACTCTATAAATATTGCACAGTGCTCTTTTTTGTGATTGCATATTGTTAAATTAGTAATACATTAATATTGCTACTTGAATGTATAAAAAAAAACCTTTCATTGCATTTGCTCTGTATCATTCTAGAAAATAGTCACATCTCTGATTAAGTGGTTGACAAAACCACTTAGAAGAACTAATTTTATTCTTTATTCTTATGTTTTTCGACAGTTACTTTTGTGACTCTCTTTAATAGTAAATTAAATTCGTGCTAAAAGAGCCACTAGTTCAGCTGTGACCATCAAGGAAAGAGAAATTTCTCACTTCAGTCAAAATAGTAAAACTTCTTCTTAAACAATGTGAGCCCTTCAAAACATACTGCCCTTCAAACTTGTAAACAGGCTGGGCATAGTAGCTCATCTCTGTAATCCCAACGTGGTAGCTCACACTTATAATCCCAGCACTTTGGGAGGCCAAGGTGGATGGATCACAAGGTCAGGAGTTCTAGACTAGCCTGGCCAACATGGTGAAACCCCGTCTCTACTAAAAATACAAAAATTAGCCAAGCATAATAGTACAAGCCTGTAGTCCCAGTTACTTGAGAGCCTGAGGCAGGAGAATCACTTGAACCTGGGAGGCAGAGGTTGCAGTGAGCCCAGACCATGCCACTACACTCCAGCATGGGTGACAGAGCATGACTCCGTCTCATTATAAATAAATTAATCATTGGATCCTATTTCTTTTCTAGCATAGGATTGTAATTTCTTTCCATCTCTTTTGAGTGTCTTTTAATTAGATAAATGACATTTTGGTACTCATGTTGAATGTACAAAGTAGGTTGTTAATGGTAATCTACAGTAGCTATAATGTTGTGAATTCAGTTCAGTTATGAGAACTTCCTTAGTGTTAATAACGTTGTTATCCTAACAGTTAACTAACTGAGCACGTACTGGATGCAAAGCATTTTTGTAAATACTTACAACTTGTCCTTGATCAACTGTATCATTTTCTGTTTTTCTTTAACTAGTTTCTGATGTCCTGGAATCGGTTACATTTAGCACTGAGTCACCAAAGGAGACTATAGGTAAAAATATTCCCCAATGGGAAGTCAAGCATATGTGCTTTTTCATCTCATTGCAAAAGTCATCTCTGGATGTCCTCATGCTTTGTGACATTTCATAGCCACCTGCCCCTCACAGCTTGTCTGTCCTCATCCAGTGGGTCTTGAATGTTGTTGTACACAGCACATTGTGTTTATATCTGCTGTATTGCTATGTAAGTTTCATAATTTCCTTATTCTCACTTGAAATGAAAATTTTAACCTTTTAATTCTGATTGCTCTTTCAATATAAATGTGTACATATATGCACAACGTATTTTTCATTTTCGTATCACTTTTAGGATTTATCCATGCTTTAGCTCTCCAAGTACTCATTCTATGTGTGTTTCTTACTGGAATTCTTACATGAAAAAAAAAAAAAAAGGAAGGGGAATTATCTGCTTTGTTCCAGGTAGAATTGCTGTTGACTTCACCATATATTACGTAGCGGGTATGTGTGTTTCCCACGTAGCACACTGCCTTCATTTCCTGCTTTCATTTCTGCCCTCCTAAACTGGAGTTATCTTCAAAATCTACCTAAATATGAATTATTCTCAAGAATGAATCTGCTTAAGATAGCTCAGTTCTATTTTCAAATTACATGCAGGGTTCTATTACAGTATGCTTTGGGCCGCCCATTACTAACCAGCAATTCCCATTTCTTCCCTAGCACCAGCCAAAACAGACTATGTATATCCCACTGCCAAAGCACCACTCTGGCCAGAGGAGCCAAAGACTGAAGGTAGCAAAGGTTTTTACGCTTTGATTCATTTATTCCACACATTCTAAATTAACATCCGTTACATCCATGGAATATGAAAGTTCAAGCTGTGGTTCTTGATTCCTACAATTAAACAGATTTTGAAGAGCTCTAGCTTCCAACATTCTTGAATTCTTAAAGTGATGATTGACTGTCTCTGAATACAGAAGTAAATTCCTGTCTCTCTGTTTAAGTCTAAAGGTTAAGGCATAGTAACATTTGAAACCCGGTTAATGACAGTTAAAACATATTAATTGGAGCGTTCGCATTACAGAATAGGATTTTTCTCCTAATTCTCTTTTTCTGTCTATTGTCCTATCAGTAAAATTACGAGGCAAGTTCTTAACAAAATTTGATATTCAAAAAAATGCTTTACAGCTTAATATCTTACAGTTTCTAAAATTGTTCTCCTTTGTTTTGGTACAGTTGTGGAATCTATTACATACGTGTCTGAACCACCTGAGACCACACTAGGTAATATTCTCGGTAGCCCAGCCCTACGTGCTTTCTGTCCTCATTGCCGCCACCGCCTGAGAACCTCTGGGTCTCTCTCATTGTGAATTCATGTTACACCATCACTCTTTGCCATAGCAGTTCCTTTTCTTTCAAGGTGCTCCTATCCATAACCACTGTCCAAAAATGTCTTTCCTTCAATTCAATTGTGTAACAAGACTTTGCTTTTTTCTTTACATTGGTCAGCAGAACCGTTGAATCTAAAAGACTTTTTTTCCTAACATGGAACATTCTGCCAGCTTGGCCTTGTGTTGAATGTTTCAGATCATGTTTCTTTGGTGTGATGATCCGTTTATACTTTCTGACCTAGCATCATACTTTCAGTTAACACTCATCCCATCACGTTTATTTACACATGTGGCTTTTTCTCCATTCTTTAAGTGAAATTCAGTGCTGCTTAACTGACTCATGCTATAATACCTTAAAAATTCCTTTATCCCGTCATGATTCCTATTGAATATATCTTTCTAGCATTGTTGAGGTAGAGTCCTGTGAAATGAGGGTTTTAGAAGTACTTTATAAGCTGCATCTGGAAGTTGTTTTTTTTTAACCAAATATATTCTAAAGGAGTAGGAATGCTGTTTTGCTGCAGACTTGCAATTTTCTTTATTTTGAAAAATCTATTACCCTCTGGTCTGTCAACTGTACTCAAAGTCTGTCGAGTGCTATAGTAACCAGTGTACTTTCCTTCAATTACCATAGAAACGTCTCCTCTGCCTTCTCAATCTGTAATCCTACCCAGCCCAGATGAGCCTCAGACTGAACCCGGTAAATACATTATTTTGTATATCATATGTGAGGTGAGTGTTTGCAGAATGTCAGTATGGTCACCTCAAGCCATCAGAGGCCCTGACTTTATCACTCTGCCCACAGTCTTTGATGGGTAATCCTACCTGTCTGATGTCCCGCTATCATTGATAATTACTCAAATGGCAGGGTTGTTCTTTAGCATATGGTTGAAAACACCTCTCAGCTACTCTGCAAGTGTTTAATTCAGGGAATAGGAATGCTTCTGGGGAAGAACATTTATATTCTGATTTTAATTCTGATTCATCTTAGTTAGTTTTACAAGTTCTATGATCATGTAAAAAGTAATGTTAAGCTTTCTAATTTGCTTTTGATATTAAAAGAAACCTCTAGAAACAGGTTTGACTGTGCAATCCACATGAAAGGGGATGTACTGGCCAGTCACCTTGTAGTTCTTCAGATACCTGACTTCTTTCCACTCCTTTCTGCACTGCTTTGGCCATTTCACTGCATACAAATAAGAAAAACTGAAATCAAACCAATTAATTTGGCTTCTCATAAAGGTTTGCATAGTATTAGAGTTTGAAATGAAAGAAAAATAATCAACATGAATATCTAAATGTGCCTCTTAATTATAAAAAATTCTCTTAATAGCTATAGTTTCAATGGAACAGAAGGTTGTAAATAAGCCCAAACTTCTTTTTTGACTGTCATTAAATATTTTTATATGGCTCTGCTTCCAGGGGAGACGTGGATATTAAGTTTACTGGTTGTCTGCTAAATATCCTACTAAATGTTGCCTATAAACCCTACAGTTTTTTAACCAAAAAAAAAAAAAAAAAAAAATCTACATTGACTAAAATAATGGACTCTATCAGTTATAGCAAACTTTTCCAAATTTTGTTCTTAATAACTATAATTAATATTATTGGAATGTCTACTTGCAATTAGTGCTATTAGTGATTCTTATCTCATTCTGTATCATTTTTTGTGGAATTGCTTCATGACATGCCTAACCTTCACATGGTCTTTCTTATTTTCTGGGGAAAGTAAGTAGCACAGCAGTTAGGACCTTAGCAAGTAGGGTAGTTGAGAATCAGAAAATCACGAACTATGAGAAACTCTAGAATCACAGAATTTTAAGATCAGGAGGCTTCTTAAAAATGGTGTCACTTTTGATGAAGAACCTGAGACTGTGTACCCAGTGATTAGCAAAGGGAGCTCTAAACCCCTAAGTTCCAGGCTTCTAAACCAGGTCATCTCCAACATCTATCAGTATTCATCTCTCTACAGGAAAGAAGATTCCACTGAAATCATTGTATACCTTGCATTTTTTCATTTAGTATCGGGAAGAAGATTCTGCAGACTCCTTCAGAAACTTCTGGTGTCAAATAACCCTGATTTTCAGCAAGTTTTTCTTAAGGTGTCTGACGCTGACCATGTTTCTCCTTACTTTTTTTTTTATCCCAAACACACTTTAGTTCAACCAAATGAGGTATTTCCACAAGCTGCCAGCTTGCATCTGATAATTCTTTTCCTTCAGCAGGATAGATTTTTCATTTTTTCGGTGAAGAAAAAATTGATTTTTATACTGAATGTCCTAGAATTTCTTTAGGATTTGCCCAGCAAAGGAATAACTCTCCATAGAAAATATCCTTGGTGTTCAATTTCTCTTCCCCTATATATGCAATTAAAACTGCATTTTGTTTAGTATGATTAATGTTACCCTTGGCACTTGCTATTAAAATATATGGAACATAATATGTTAACTTTGTTTTTGTTTTTATTTAGAAAACATGTATTTGCACTTAAAATAGTACAACTAAGTATTCTGATAAAATTATGTGAACTTACAAGGATGAATTCTTGTTATTATGAAATTTATCTTCAAACTATTTAAAAGGTATTTGATGTCAATATTTCTGAAATCTCAAGCTTCATTGTGCCAGCCGAACATCTTAGATATCATTTAATGTGACTTTTGTTTTCTGTTATACAAGAAAGTTATCTTCCTATACTTTGCAGATCTTTGAGAGCGTTCATTGTTGGGTATTGAGGTCGTCAGTCACTCAGTAAACATCTTTGAGCTTAGGTACTGCCATTCTTGAAGGGCTCAAGATTTCCAAACCTGTATTCTTTCTTTTAGCTCCCAAGCAGACACCGCGTGCTCCTCCTAAGCCAAAAACATCACCACACCCAAGAATCCCACAAACACAACCAGGTAAATATATATTTTACATTTTAGCTTGAAAAGTTTGAGGTTAGTGGGATTATTCTAGCAAATTGTTTATTAATAGTTATGATAGCAGATTGAGTCTTTAACACTTATAAAACAAGTCTTTCTCTATAACCTAATAAATATTTAAATTTATTTTGGGACTTGGTAAAAAAGTACATCGTCGGAAGAGCTTATTCCACAGAGCTTCCCTTAATGTTGTGTCATTGAAGATAAGATGGATGTGAATGGCATGTCTTGGAAAAAGTAGCCTGCCTACTTCCTTTTCCTTCCCCAGCCTGAGACGACACTCCTGTCCCTTCCACTATTTCTGAATGTGCTTCCTTCTGCCAATCATCTAATTTAAAATTTTCATCAATACATGGCCTGTCTACAATAAATATCTAAAGTACACCCACCCAGGATACCAGGAAAGGAACCTTTGCTACCATTGATCTGGTCTAGGGAAAGGAAAATGTTTAGCACCATCACATTATGAGTGACCCAGGTAATGACTCTGGATTCCCACCACAAATATTTCACTCACACCTCAGAATCTCTGCCATCAGGTACTGTCATTCTTGTTTTTCTGCAAGGAGAACAAAAAACCCTATAGTTTTAGGTGTGGTCTCTAATATCAATTGAGAGAAATGTTACCTATCATTAAACCTTCAATTTTGAAGGAAAATTCCACAAAAGTCATCATCTTACTCTGATGCTTTGTAATCTGAAATTTTGCAGTTTCTCGGATTTCGCTGTTGTAAAATCATCTGGAAGTCTAACTGACCTATTTCTAGAGCTTAAGGTTTAGTTTTCTGTCTGACTCCTATATGAGTAATGCTTTGTTTTATAGGTGTTTACACTATACCTTGGCACACCTTATGTGTTAAGCATAAGATTATTTTATGTTCCATATTCAGCTAATGATTTTAAATTTGCCTTATTTAGCATAATTGTCAATATGTTGTAATTCATTACTAAAACTTAGCTATAAAAATTTATTCTGATAAATATATGAAGGCACCAAGGCAACATTCCCCCAAATAACATGAAATTTTAAATAACAATATGTTTGAAACATTAACATACTAAAAGTCTCAGAAAAATAACTAATGATTAGTGAATAATAATGAATAGGGATAAAAACATATCAAAGTTTTAAGAATATAGCAAGTTATTAAATAGACCAAGTATATTAAATTTGTTATTATAATAGGAAACTAAAATCGGACTTTAAAAATCAACAGACAAAACTATATGAGAAGAAGCTCTCAGCTTGGATTTGAATATAAATCTGAGACCAAAGGAGAAAAGCAATGGAAAGAAGAAAGCATGAAAACTTGAATGTTGAACTATAAAAGATGAAAAATAAATACTAAAAGTTAAGACACTCAGGCAGGAATCATGGTCAATAAAAAATTTTTAAGGCACAGGAGATAGGAAGTAATAGGAAAACTTTATCTGCAACTTTATCTTTTTGAGCTGTACTTTGTACTTATTAAAATGCAGCATAGTAAATAAGAAGCTTGCTCTAATTTTCCATTATCGTACTATATTCTAAGTTTCAAACAGTTAACAACTATCCCTGCTTATACTTTTTATCGACATGGGATGTGGATAAGCAGAGTAGAGAACTACCTCCCGGAGAACTAAGACCTCTCTTGGTGCTCTTCTGACACGTCTCCAGCTCTACGTGCTCAGAGTTAAGGTTTTGCCCCTAAACCCGGTACTGCCCCTGCCATTATGGTCAGGGTTCCCCATTGCCCCAGAAGTATGACACCCCCAGGAATAATCATAAGGCGACTCTTACCACTGTGGTATTCAAACAGTGTTTAGATTTCACCTAGACTCAAATTCACATCCTCATGAACCAAATACTTTGTTTACCAGGTCCTGTGCGTTATATTTCAGAAAACAGGGTAAATGACGTGTGTTTTAATACGTATTAGTGTCCTAGAGAAATAAACTCTTCTGAAAAAGTCTAAAAATGTAAAACGTAGTGCTGAGGTCAGGACAGAGTTATGTTTTATTGTGATATATCAAAATTTATTCTGAGAGAGATCAGAAGTAATAAACTTGGACTTCTTGGCCTGTATGGAAGAGGAAGTCAGTCTCAGATTCACTGTACAGCACTTCCATTCTGTAGATTCCTGGGCCTAACACAAGCTTCATCCAGTGAGGCCTTTAGAAAAAACCTTCCAGCCATTCAGTTGAATTATCTATTACATTGAATGAGGAATCTGGACAAATTGAGCCCATACTCCATGTCCACACCAAAATGAAAGTGGCTTTTCTCCTCATCTACCTTGAAAGAATGATTTAGAATTCAGAGCAAAGAACTCCCTCGCTAGAAAATAGGTACCATTTAACTTGGAGTCTAAACAGGAGGAGGTCTGGCTCATCAGAACTCTGTCTTCCTTATGAGTTCCTTTCTACACCAAGAGCTGTCTTGGCTTTGCGGTCATCCTTCTGCCCGCCACCCCCCACCCGCCCCCCACCCGGCATTGGGATAGATTTCAGTTATCAGGAGCAAACCAGAGAGAAAATCTGGATATCAGCAAGCTATCCAAATCCTCATGAATATTCTGTGTGTCTCTTCCCCTTGGAAAATTCTTATTTGTAGTCTTTGGAATTTCTGTAGTTTGTTTTATGTTTTCAGTTAAACTGGTTTTGAGGGGAGTTTTTGGTGAATAATTAAGTGTTTAATTCTAAATATTTCTTAAAAATTGAAATCATTTGCTTGGATTACCTACTTTAAAAATATCACCAGATTTATATTAGGGAGAAACCTGATTGGATATTCACCTAAAAGATGTATTTTTTTCTGATATAGTGTTAGAAGACAATACATTTAGAATTGAGCAAGCCAATATAACAATAGTTAGCAGTTATTTCCATTTATACTTTTTGTCAAAATAGGAGTTGGGAAGAGCAGGGTAGAGAGCTACCTCCTTAGGAGCAGACTGTTACCATTCCCATTCCACAGTGCTTCCTTAAGAGCATGCTGTTACCATTCCCATTCTACAGTGCTTCCTTAAGAGCATGCCGTTACCATTCCCATTCTACAGTGCTTCCTTAGGAGCAGACTGTTACCATTCCCATTCTACAGTGCTTCCTTAAGAGCATGCCGTTACCATTCCCATTCTACAGTGCTTCCTTAGGAGCAGACTGTTACCATTCCCATTCTACAGTGCTTCCTTAAGAGCATGCCGTTACCATTCCCATTCTACAGTGCTTCCTTAGGAGCAGACTGTTACCATTCCCATTCTACAGTGCTTCCTTAAGAGCATGCCGTTACCATTCCCATTCTACAGTGCTTCCTTAGGAGCAGACTGTTACCATTCCCATTCCACAGTGCTTCCTTAAGAGCATGCTGTTACCATTCCCATTCTACAGTGCTTCCTTAAGAGCATGCTGTTACCATTCCCATTCTACAGTGCTTCATTATCATCTTCTAGACATTTTTTCCTAAAGCTGCTTATTTTTCCCCTTAAAGATATACTGTGTAATTTTATTCTTTGTTAAAATAGTTTTTAAAATCAATTTTCCTAGAGGCAAGCTATCTTTCTTCTCACACGTGAGAATTCAAATCAGGAGTTGTCAGCAGTTTGCTCATTTGCCCTGGTGATATATCAGATCTCAGTACGCTTTTCAGTTTGCGTATCTGCCCTGGTGATATATCAGATCTCAGTACGCTTTTCTCTCAAGTCTTAACGACTCAGTGCTTTCCTCTTTGCCTCCAAATCTCTTTAAGATTATATATGCTATGCCATTGATGTGCATTGATGTGATTAATAAGTTATTTCTTTAGATTTTTCTCTTTTTTTTTTTTTTTTTTTTTTTGGAGACAGGATCTCACTCTGTTGCCTGGAATGCAGTGATGTAATCATAGCTCACTGCAGCCTCAGTGTCCTGGGCTCAAGTGATCCTCCTGTCTCAGCCTCCCAAGTATCTGGGATTGCAGGTATGAGCCACCATGCCTGGCCTAGATTTTTTAATACTGTTTTACAACAGGAAACTGGAAAAGAAGTAGAGACTTTTGGGAGAGGCCCATTTAAGTCTTTAAAATGCTGCTTAGTGGTTGGGTGTGGTGGCTCATGCCTGTAATCCCAGCACTTTGGAAGGCAGAGGCGGACAGATCATGAGGTCTGGAGTTCGAGACCAGTCTGACCAACATGGTGAAGCCCCATCTCTACTAAAAATACAAAAATTAGCCAGGTGTGGTGGTGCGTGTCTGTAATCCCAGCTACTCAGGAGGCTGAGGCAAGAGAATCACTTGAACCCAGGAGGCAGAGGTTGCAGTGAGCCGAGATCATGCCACTGCACTCCAGCCTGGGCAACAGAGCGAGACTCTGTCTCAAAAAAAAAAAAAAAAAAAAAATGCTGCTTAGTAAAGTTCAATGCTGGTTCATGAGAATTGCCCATGTTTTCCAGATTTGCTCTTAAAAAAAAAATGCACTAATGTATGTTCAATTCAGCAAATATTGATTGCCACTTATCTGCCTGGTTTCATGCTTAGTGCTATCAGGATAAAAAGAATTAGATATTATTCCAACACAGTGCAGTAGAGAAAACAGGAATAATAACTATAAAGACAAATCTCAGTAATTAATGGGCTAGTAATATAAACAAAACACAATGGAATAAGAGAAAAGTAATACATTATAAATGAATGAATTGGAGAAGGTATTATCAAGAAAAAGAGCTTTAAGATAGATTTTAATAGACAAGTAGCTATTGATGATTTTTAAGGAAGCAGAGATTCAGAGGTATAAGAAGTGCTCCATATAGCTGAGAAACAGCATGATTCAGAATGACTACCTTGCTGGCCATATGATGAGATTATTGAGAGATGGAGACTTCATGTAAATGGATTCATATGTTTGAGGGCTTTTAGGTTATGCTAAGCACTTCAGATGTTTTTTCTTTAGACAATTAGAAGCCATTAAATTTGTGTACGTTTCTTTGTGTAATCATGGGAGTGATATAATTACATCTGTATTTTAGAAAGATGGCCTTTTTTTTTTTAATGGAGTATTAACTGGAAAAAAGAGATTAGTAGCAAGGAATCACTTAGGAGATTTGCAACGATCTAGAAAGGTAAGTCTGCGAAATTGAAGTAATTGTGGTAGAAAGGAAACTAGGGGAATAATGCTGAAATGCCTTTGGCTATGGAACTACAAAGACCTAGAGAATGACCGAATGCTGTTACGGAGAGAAGGGTGACAATGCTGTTCCTGGACTGGGCAGGTGGCACATAATAATGCGGTTTACTGAGACAGGGGACACAGAGGGAGGAATAAAGATGGGCGTGTACATGCTAGGCTTGTACAGCCAGCAGAACTTTGAGTGGGAAGACTCTAACTGATGGTTGAAAATGCTTTCTGGACTTCTAAATAGAAGTCAGCATTTGGAGCACAGATTTAGGAGTCACTTGTTTACAAGTGAATCATTCTTAAATCCTGGATAACATCAACGAGGAGAAATATAGATGGAGAAAATCAGAAGCCGGAAATCAAATATTTAGGCAGGATAGTTATATTTCAGGAGTAGGCAGAGGAAAAAGAGCCTCCAGATGTTGTCAAAAAAGATAGGGGAGAACCAGGAAAGGAATTGGGAGGTGAGGCAGGAAAAGGCCTAAGGAGGGAAGGTTGGCAATGGCGTTGCAGTGGCAATGATGGAGAGGGGTCATAGAGGCTGCCAGCTTGACCGTGTATGTCCAGAATCCCACTCGGAAACCTTTGGGCTGTGTGCTTCAGAATTAGCAGTTTCCAGATTTTAGAGACTTAAATGAGTACATGTACCATTGATTAGAAACGTTAATGTGTCTTCAGTGAGCAGTATGAATAGTCTGACAAAGCAAGATAACTAAAACCGATAAACAGCTCTTGGATCAGTACAAGTTATGTTTTGTTGTTGAACAGATGAAGAGACAAGTCAGCCTTCAGAGTTCCTGGACCTAAGAATATGATTAAGGCATTGTTGCAGGAAATGTGGGAAGTGGAGGCTGGACCACAGTGGATGAAGAAGATACATCTAAAAGTTGAGGAAGCAGAGGCAAATGTATAGTTTTTTGATTAAAGGAATGACAGTAAGAGAGAGGGATTGTTTGAAGGTAAAGCCATGTCAAGGGAATAATATTTTGGGGGAAATATGAGAGCATTTGAGCTGTTTTATAGGTAGAGGGGAAGTAACTCATGGAGAAATGGAAACATAGAAAAAAACAGAAATAATGGAAAGTAAAGGGTGTCAAATGAGATGGAAGGGAGGGTGGCCCAAGAAACAGGGAAAGCCAGCAGGTGGCTTTCGACAGGGCTTCCTCTCAGACCGGCCCTCGTGGTACAAGGTTAGAATAAAGGAATAGAGAGTCTTGAGGTGAAAAGGGTATGTAGCATACACGTGTTACTTTGCTAAGAGAATCGGTCTCTCTGTAGTCTATTGCTAGGGTAGACGTTATTGCGGAATTCATATCCTAACTTTATCAAAAGGAAACACATTATTTTCTGACTTTATCTAAAGATTCATGCACATGCCTTTACACTTGTCTATGATAGATATTGGCCATTCCTACTTGTCTTGTGTTAGTTGGACTTTTCTTTGGAGTGACACGCTTTATTCGAAAAGATTGGTTAGCACAAATGGTATAAGTTGGTTAATATAAAAGTCTAAAATAATAATAATATTCTTATAAAGAAATCAAAACTGCCTTCTCAGGAAGTTGTCATCATTATTTTCATTGATGAATTTCTCCCGACATGAAAGATAAACGTTGTAGGGATCCTGCTCTAGTTCAATTTGATATACAGAGGAATGCCACATAGGAAAAAAAGAAAAAAGAAAAATAACTTGAATTTCTTGGAGCTGTGGTTGACCAAGTAGGAGAATGATTCATATTACTTTCCTGTAAATATTTCTATTTCTTTCCTTTCCACTGATTTCACCTGCTTTAGGAAGTCTGCTAAGGCCGTTTATTAAATCATCACTTCACGGTTAAAAAGAAAAGTGCCAATTTTAGCAGCTGGAATCCACATTACCCCAGCCTAAATTCCTCAGTAAACTAGAGCAGCAGTGAATAATGTATTTACAGGATGGTAGATTTATTAGCACCCCATCTCTTCTCGGCTGCTCCTTTCCTTAATCCCAGGTCCTTTTTGCTTGGTCTAGTCCTGTAACTAACTAGGGTATTTATAAACTAAAGGCTGCTTTGGATGTTCATGGCCTTCACAGAGCTAAATCAAAGTGCCTTCTCCTTCGGACTCAAGATAAACATGTTATTTCATTTATGGTTGGAAATTTCTCATATTTTACTAAATGAATCTCCCAAGAAACTACATGCAAAGGCAAAGTATTCACTATTGTGGTGGGTTTTCTCTACCCTATCAACCACTAATCTTTTTAAAGTTTCCTTTTTTAAGAAAATAAGCCATATTTTCAACTATCCTTGCATGTTACCTTTTAGCTCATAGAGGTTCTGAGTTAAGTTTCTGTTCAGTGTACCAGTTTCCACAACTGTAGTTTCACTGATACTTACCGGCCTAGTCTAAGAGCAGATGTGGTATGCAAGTTAGATATGATTCCCAAAAACAAGAAAAATAGATTGTTCATTGTATATGACCTGCTTCTACACTAATGGTAAAGTGGTGCTTGGTCACCTCATGATAAAAAAAGTTTCCTTCATCTTTCTTCTGAGGCAAGATTCTAGCCTGAATCACAATTTTTTCCCCACCATCATATAAGATACAAAGAAATTACACTGCTTGACAAAAAGATGCCGGTAGGTATGAAAGGTGTAATGTGGTAGGAAAACCTTTCATTGAGAGAGTAGGGCCGGGTAGGGCCTCCTTGTGGGGAAACTGAGTTGAAGGACTTTATTTGCGGAATGAGATTTTGTTACAGAAATCTGGTACTAACAATAGGCAGATCACCCTACTATTTTCCACACTGAGAAATGTGATACCAAGTTTCCAATCTACTGTTTTATTTTGCTAAAATAGCATTAAATAAGCACTAAAAAAGATCCTGGATTTCAGGGACTGCATATGAGTTGGCCTATTGACCAGCTGACATTTTTGTCTTTTGCTGTCATATGCTTATGTGAAGCATGCTTGACACCTAATATACTGGAAGCTGCGTCACTAAAGAAGACAAAAATGGCAACAGTTGTCATTTACTATGTAACAAGCAATGCCATTAACCTTACATGTGGTATCTTCTATTGACTGGCTGATTCCTTTTGCTTAATTTTCTCCCCCAAGTAACTGTAAGTGCCATTCAGAATGAGATTTCATCTTCTTACATATTCAAGATTTTTCCTTTCTTATTGTTTCCCTCAATTTGTAGCCATTTTTGTGCCTTGTCTAAGATATATATTTTCTGTTGCTGTTAGTGGACTTTAAGCATGAATATCAAACAGCAGCTAACCACTTCATGCAAAAACTGACTTCTATTTTGAAAACCACTTGAGGACACTCTACCTCATTGTTTTATTATGTTAGCCATCTCTTCTTCCTCAAGGAAGTCTTCAAAATGAACTGTGACTGACTTCATTTCTGTTTTACTGCCACCAGAATCTTCCCTGTACGGTAACATTCTTCCATTTTGAAGATCACAGGCATCTTCTCAACTCTGGTTGTTAACCACTGTAAAAATACTTTTGCTTCATTCATTGCTTTCTGGGATTTCGATATCTGTAGGTTAAGCTCACTCCAGTTGGGACATTTAGAGTACACAGTGTTTTATAATCTTTTTCTTTCAGCTCCAAAAGATGTGCTCCTTCCCCAGAAACCAGAGCCTGAGGTCTCTCAGAGTGAACCTGGTAAATTAATTATTTCTTCCTTCTGGTTAAGAAGTATATTTTTCAAAAAAATATATTTTGAAGTAAATATATTTTTAATTGTTGTGATATGGAAGAAATTCAGAGAAAAAAATATGGGTATAAAATGTATGTATCCTTCGGTTTAGTTGAATCATCTGGTTGAAATATTTTTTCATGGTTAGATGAGGGAATAGTACATAGGTTCATTGAGTAGATCATGCTAAAATTGTAAATATCATTGTTAACTAAGGCAGCTCTTATATCCTTTCAAAATGTAGCAGTAGCTACATCACAGCTATCGGTGTACTTTTAAGTAAAAAATGTGGGTGCCTACTCAGAATTTTCCCCAAAGTGACAGCGAATGAGAACTTTAAAGTTTTAAACTAAGTTCTCTGATTGGCATCTAATATGCAGAATTTTCTCTTATTTATCATAATTCTTAGAGAATGTTTAAATTATTAAGCCAATGCATCTAAAAAAACACAAACTCTTTTGACTCTGCCAGGTAGTAATTCTCATAAATATGTTCCTTTGGTTTGCTTTTGGCATAGTTCTGCAACCTGTTACCTTTAGATTTGAGCCACCAAAGACAGCAATAGGTAATGGTTTTCCCATATTGACCAACTCTGTTTTCTTTGGTACCATCAAGATTGTGGATCTTTCTCAAATGATCCCATTGAGACATCACTTCTCAATTCATTTCATCATTTCATTCTCATTATTATTACTCTTCCAAAATAGAAAAACAATTATTTCACTGTTGTAATTTGAAGACCACCTTAAGACAACTCATTACTGAGTTGTATCCATCTTCATTTATTTCATCTATCTCCATGTTCAAAATGAGTCCACTGTGTTTACTAATGGTGCCTGTTTAACAATTTCCATTGGCATAGTGGTTCTCAGCTGTAATGTAACGTACTAGCATGTGGCAAGTTTGAAGATACTGCAAGTAACTATCAATATTGGTCAAAATACTGAAAATCACCAGTGATTTGTTAAACTGAGCTCAAGCAGACTCAAGGAGATTATCCCAACAATGATGATATTTTCACTCATTTTGTAATCCTGTATGCTCTCTTGAATGGGGCAGAGAGGGACAGAGTTACAGCCAATAGTCCAGGACTGTGTCTAACCCACACCCCATCTCAACCAGCCATTCTCACAGATTGGTTCAAGAATAGGATGTCATGTAGTATGTGTCCTGGTGAAAAAACAGTTGAGAACCATTATTCTAATATTCCACAGTCATTTTTCTGAAAGTTGTGTGCACACTTAACTTTCTTCTTTCCTTTTTCTATTTCAAATGAAGGAATTTCATGTAATACCAATCTGGTCTGGTGCTGGCTTTGAATCTAAAAATTTACAACCTTGGTCTTTTTCCTTTTCCTTTTGCAGCTCCTCTAGAGACACGAGGCATCCCTTTTATACCCATGATTTCCCCGAGTCCTAGTCAAGAGGAACCACAGACCACTCTGGGTAAATTTTGTGTTAATATTTGTTCAAGGAGGGCCTGCCTTTTAGGAATTTCCCTTAAAGTAGCCATAATATATTATGTTCATAGATTGTTTCTAAATAATACGTTATTTTAAAAATCCATTTTACTTGATTCCTTTACATTAACTGTGTATTTGTCCTTCTAATATTTATGCTGACTTTCAATATAAGATGAGAATGTTTTAACACATCTTAAGATGTGTTAAATTGGCTCTAGTGATTAAGTGTGATTTAGAATACTTAAAAATTGTAAGTATTCATTATTAAGATTTAAATGGTTCTTAATACTTAAAAATGTTAAGTATTCTAAAAAGAAAATTGTTCCTAAATCAATGCTATTCTTTTTTGTTGCTTTTTCTGTATTTTAAACTGTATTTGGGAGGAAAAATTAGTTATCTAGTACTTACTAAGCCTTTACTGGGTGCTAAGTGCAGTGATAAGTGAGGCAGTTCTAGAAAGAAACTTTGAAAGAGGAATCCTTACCCTAGAGAGTTCACTGTCTAATATGAAGACAGGACTTAGTTACAATACTGCAGCCTCTGTGCCACCCGACACACTACATGCCTTTTTAAACTTTAAACCGTGTAACTCTGTGAAATTAGTTCTATTACTTGCCCCATTTTACGGACTAGAAAATTGAGGCATAAATGTTTTAAAAATTTGGCCAAGGTGAAACAGCTGGTGTCAGAGCCAGGATTAGAATCTACACACTTAGCCACCAGAGTGCCTAGGATTAACGTCAACGTTATACTATATTACAATGAGTGTGATAGAGAAATGAGCAGCATGTTGAACGAGCAAACTACCTGGAGACATAAGGAAAGGCTTCTCAGATTAGGGTCACTACAGCGGGTCTTCAAGTTGGAATGAGAGTTGGCCAGTCAAAGATCCAAATGGTTCTTTCAAGTTACGGACAGATGGGAAAGAGGCACAGGGCAAGGAATGGCAGTTGGACTAAACTGATGAGTGGGTAGTTGCCTGGAGAAACAGGGTAAGTTGAAAAGGTCCATTGGGATGAGCTGAACATACTTTCAAGGAGTTCAACACAAATGCATTCACTCTGTGGAAAACTCCACTTTGCCTGTCTCTTGGCTGAAAATGAACCAAAAAACCAGAGTTCCTGGCGTGGCTCCTCTGTCCTGTCCACACCGCATCCCACGTGTCTTTGTTCAAATCAGTGGCCCTATTTGCCTCTCTTCATTTCTTTTCTAATCATCCATCCTTCATGGGTGTCTACTGAAATAAAGTTACTGATCACATTTTAAAATCCTTTCAGAAGAAAATATTAAAATTGAGTGAGCAAATATATCCTAATCAAATATTCATCTGGTCTAGCTTATGTCTGCAAAATCAATGTCACCCATGATGGAAAAGTTAAAAGTACTTCTCAGAAGCCACTACTGGATATGCTGATTATTTAACTTCTACCCCCTATTTTTTTTAATATGTCTTGGTTTATTCACGTCAGAACCACTACCTGTCAGTTATCCCAAGTATATTTCTTGAGCAGAATCAAGAGAATAAAAAAGGACAGAAAACAAAAAGATAGCAGTGTATCATTTATACCAAGTACTTCCTTGGATCTAGTGTGGGCAAAGTGAACAGTGTAATTCGCTGTGTCTGTATGATGTATGATTTTAAGGTAACATGGGAATGGAAGTATTGTATGTATTTTTTTATTTTGTCAGGAGGATTATATTATATTTGTATGTCAAACATACACTCTGATTTTCACATGAGAAAAATAGAATATTTGTTTCTACGTGATATAAATATACATCTTTTCATATGATATATTTTCTTTACAGCTCATCAAAATAACATGTGAGATTTATGGGCAGGGAAGAAACATGAAAGAGATAAACACATCAAGGCAACTAGGAGACTTTCATACATGAGCCATAGCCAAGAATAGCCACAACTAGAGTAATGAAACAATGATCTTGAGCTAAAAGCTTTTGGAAATCCTTATGACAGTCATTAAAATAATAGCATAAGCAGATATCACAAACGAGAGTTATTAAAATGTACCATTAACTTTGGATTATTGTGATTACTGAGTGTATTTCTCAATGCATTTTATCCTTTTATTATTGCATGGGGCAGAAAAGAGCATGGGTTTTTTGGTCATCTTCATAATGATAATAATTTAAAACAAGCCATCTTACTGTGTTTTCTCCAGAAGAAACAGACCAATCCACCCAAGAACCCTTCACAACTAAGATTCCACGAACAACAGAACTGGCAAAGACAACTCCGGGTAATCTTCTCCCCACCTCTGGAGAATAACTTTTCCTTATTCGCTTTTAATCAGGAAAGAAATTTTCTTTTCAGAATGTCATTTCTCATCACAGTGGATTACTTGATTTTTTTTTGTCATTTTATAGGTGAAAGAAATCAGCCAAATCTGAATACTTATACGAATACAAAAGTTGAATATAGGGAAGACAAGTTCTTTCATCGGAGCTTACTTTTTTGAATGTATTGTTGACCAACTTGATGCTTATAACTAAGAATGAAGGATCTCATTTTTTCCCTACAGTTGACCTTCGTTGGCCTCATTTTCCGTATAAATAATAACTGTTAACTTCCTCTTCCTACTCCCTTTTCCTCCTGGATCTCCTCTTCCTCCTCTCTCTTTTTTTCACTTTCTCCCATCTCCCATCTCCTCCATTTGATGAAACACATTAATATTGTAGGTAAGAAAAAAAGCTATTAACAAGAAAAGTCACTTTTCAAAATTAAGATAATATCTAACATCCAGGGAGGTGATTTCCTATTTTTTATTTCTTCTCTGTGATTTTCTACTTTGGGGAGAGTGAACTCACTACACAAAGCCCTGTCTCATCTTGATGCACTCAGAATGCTCTTCCTGTTTACACTTTTCTATCCTGTTATCCTACGTAGGTTATAACACTTGTGGACTTCTAATACTTTGTCGTTGTTGTTTTTTAAATGACCCCTTCCCGTTCTGCTTCTATCAGATGGTAGAAAGCCAAAAGTAAGACAGAAAAACGAAAGCAAACATTTAGGGAGTTAGAAGACAAATAAGTGTATGCTGCCCACTGTGAGTTCTAATTTGAGGGGGAAAGCTGGTGGGAGAAGTTTGATAATGAGAGGAAACGATAATAAAAGAAATCTAATTTTAAAGTACCTATTGTGTCACTGGGGCAATATTTATTCCAAGTAAACGTGATGAAGAAAGACTCTCTATGGTAAAGCGCAGTTCCTTTAAATTTTCTAAATCTTTTTTACTTGTTTTTTTGGTTTAACTTTCATGTTTTAAACTTTTATTCAATTCATGAAATTTTTATTTGCTGTTTATTTATAATTATGCATAGAAGTCTGAAGCATAATATAATGACAGCCCTATCACGTCTCTAGGACCAGCCTCAACAATAAACAGATGTTCAGTTGTGATACATCCCCATTCCACCCTGATTTCTGTATGTTTATTATTTTATGTTTTTGCATATCTCTTTAATTTCTGGTTTAAAGAGAAGATAGCTGGGTTCTCATCATCAACCTGTTTTTACCACAAAATACATAAATATTTACAGCAAGCAGGATAAATACTCTCATTCCACACAGGTTGTGTTGCCAAATGAGAAATATTTCAGCTTTTTAGAGATTTAAGGATTTCAGAATGAAAACAAGATCATAGGCCTGTTCTTTCCTTTTTTTTTTTTTTTTTTTTTTTGGCCTTTTCTTAAAGAGAATATTAATATTGTGTCACCATTACTAGTATATATGGAATTTTAATCAAATTCCTTCAAAATATTGTATTAAATATAAATTTCACTGGTTATTGGGAGTCTATCCATGATCTCATATCATTATATAAATTGTCTTAACATGTTTGTATATGTTGACTTTTTTCTTATATCCTTAGCTCTTTTTCTATGTTTAAAATTGAAACCCTTGCCGGGCACACTGGCTCACGCCTGTAATCCCAGCACTTTGGGAGGCTGAGGCAGGTAGATCACGAGGTCAAGAGATCGAGACCATCCTGGCCAACATGGTGAAACCCCGCCTCTACTAAAAAAAAAATTAGCTGGGCATGGTGGCGCATGCCTGTAGTCCCAGCTACTCAGGAGGCTGAGGTAGGAGAATTGCCTGAACCCAGGAGGCGGAGGTTGCAGTGAGCTGAGCTCATGCCACTGCACTCCAGCCTGGCACCTGGCAACAGAGTGAGACTCTGTCTCAAAAATAAAATAAAAAATAAAAATAAAATAAAATAAAATTGAAACCCTACAGCGGTTTTCTCAAGGCCATGTATTGTTTGGTGATGAACTATATGAGTAACTTATAACCTGAATTCAAATTATATTTCAGCTCTTTTATAAAGAAATTCTAGATTTAAATGAAGACTATGGAGAAAACTAAAACAAAAATTCAGATGCAGTGGCTTTGAAATAATGTAGTACTGATTATTTCTGTGGTCTACTCTCAATCTCTTTCCTGTCCAAAGTTTTAAAACTTACATATATTCTAGAATGAGACAAGAACTATGATTCTTATTTCTTTTTAAGCAGAAGCAACTTAACATTCAGAGGGATTTCCATGGAAAGCTGAAATAGGTTAAATTAACAGAGAATCCCACCATCTCAAACTTGAAAGAAAAAAATTGCAAATAATCATCGGGCACTTTAGGGTCTGTGAGAATTAATTTTTATAGCATCAGTACCTGTGTTCACTCTGGTTATTACCAAAGTAAACGTACAGAGAATTTCAGTATGTGTCCACTGCTGTCGGCTTGAAGTATGGCAAAATTTTGCTCATCACAGTCTTTACATTGGAAGTTTATAAATGAGCTACATTATAACCTATTTCACAGGCATACTTTTTACCTTGGTAGGCAAGGCATTGCTGATTTATGGCTGTATAAATATCCACTGAATATGTGAACAAAAAATCATTAAAACGATGTAATCTACTTCCATAGCTAGCAAGAAAAATGTTTTCCAGAAAGGTTACCAAGAAAGCTGGTGGCAGGAGGAAGTATCTGATGGGGAAGTGGGGACAGAGGAGAGCAGTGTGGAACGGATGAATTCCAGAATAAATGCCTATGTTAAAAGCTTAGGACACGTTAATATTTCAGCAGGCTCTCACAAGTTTGCCCGCATATGATGGTCAGCCACTTACTCATTTGGCAAGTCTTAGGAGCCCTTTCTGTGCAGGTCCTGGATGACGGGGCCAGAGAGTAACAAGGGTGGTGCCAGGGTTTGTCTGAGTTCTTGCTCCTTTCTTGCCCTCTTTTGATAGGCAGGGCACCAGATGCCATTTTCTGTCATTTCCACAGCATTTTGGATGGCACTGAATGAATACTTACTCATTTCAGGTTCATGAGCAAAGACCATTTGATAGAGACCACATTCTCCTATTCTTTCTTCTTTACCTACCTAAACATTCATTTCTCTTTTTACCTTTAAGATTGTTTGACTTCTTTAGGAAAATAATATTTCACGATGACTTTTTACTCAGAGGTTAGATGAATGGATGGCTGGACAGATGGACAGACAGATGAATGTCTTATGTGTTTATCATGTTAAGCAACCATCTGGTAAAATGCATGCTCTTGAAGAATAAGGACAAAATGATGACTAATCCTTGACACACCTTACAAATGAACTACCTGTATGTGCATCTTTAATTTTCAGTCGTGTATATTTTCTTTTGTTTTGTTCTCCTTTAGCATGAAGTCTATAATGCATAGTGGGAATTTCTGAAACTTCTTTCTACTTCATGCAAAGCGTATGAGTTGTTGGTCCCCAGGATGCTAAATCTCCATTCAGGAGGCTGTGGTCTGTTGCTTATTAAATATAAAGTGTTCCTCTCTTTCAGCACCACACAGATTTTATACTACTCCTGTGAGGCCCAGAATATCTGACAAGCCACACATCAGACCTGGTAAGTTGTTTCTCTGATGACTTAAATAATCAGCAGGCCGGGGAAGATATGAAATGGATTGAAACAGCCAAATATGTCAAAGGGGACTACACAGCCTTACATTGCAATAAGAGACATACAGAGAGACTCTGATCCATGTGGATAAGTGGAAACGTACTGATGAATCCGGAAATGTGATAAGACTAGACTTAGGATTTTAAGGATAATCAGATGCAGAGATCACTATGAAACTTTACTGATATAAACGTATTTTTAAAATAGTGTTAGATGATTTTCCATGACAGTTATAGAGATAGCATAGAGTTAGTTATGACATGATATTATTTAATACTTTCAGATATTCTTTCTGTCTTAATAAAAGACGGTCTCTTTTCAGCATGGAAAACCTGTTCTGGGTGAACATTTTTACTTGATTCCTTCAGAGAATAAAAATATCACAAGTTCTAAACAGCAAAAATAAAGTTACAATTATATATTGGAAAATACGTTAAATTTACTAAATTTTCCAAAGGTCCTAAAATCTCCCTCACTGGAGCTTGTTCAGTAAAAAGTTAACTTGGAGGGGTTTAGTTCATGGAAATCACTCTTAAGCTGAGACACAAGTTGAACCAAACGCTGGTATTTTATTTTTCTTTGTGATTCTAAGGAGTCTTAAAGTTCCAAATGATGAAACCTGCTTACAAATGAATGTTCTTGGTGACTGCATCTTTAGAACAAAAATTTTATATTCTCTGATTTATGGAGAGTCCATGTATTTTTTAAATAATTTTCCAACTTCTAAAGGTAATTGGGCACAGAAATCTTTCATAACCACGTGTATCTCCCTGTGACTTGCGTGTCATGGTAGGTGTTAAGAGCTTAATGTGAGACTGGTTATATTAAACATTTCTAAAAAGTAAGCAGTAACAATCATGGCTACTAATGACCGAGCACTGGCCATGTGTCCTGTGAGGTACAGTTGAGGAAGCTGAGAAACAGACGAACTAGAAAGTGGATCAAAGATGAGCAGTATGGCTCCAGAGCTTCTCGCATAAGCACAATACACTTAGTGTTCTTCCTTAAAGAGTTTTCTAAGTGGATTATAAAATTGGTCACTTCTTAAGGCTTTGGTAAGGCTATGATTTTCTCCCGAGCAGGAGAGAAAGTGAAATGGTTTCAAGTTCTGTGTTTGACAATGGACTTTGTGAAAGGACTAGTATAATGAAACCTCTGTACCTAGAGATTCCCATGAAAGGATGTGGAAAGACTCCAACTTATGAATGGAGGCCTTGACAAATACACTTCAGATTTTGTTTTTCATCAGGCATATGTAGTCCTGATCTTTCTTCAGTTCCATTTTGGAACATAGCTAATGCTTATAAATGAAGCGAGATATTTCCCACTTTGGATTATAAATTCCTTTGCCAGCTAACTTTTTCAAGTCAAGTATTTGAAGCCCAGTGATCATCTCAGAGTACAAATTCAGGTCTCTATTTTCAAATTCAAGTCTATTATTTTTATACAAGAAAGTGGTTTCTATACTCTGAATAATAGTTTTTGGTAAATCATCTTTTTTATTGCCTAGTTAAATGACTTTCAATTCTCTGAGAAATTTTGTTTCTCTTGGCTGCAAACTTTCAATAAGAAAATGAACTATTTATATCCCACTTTATTTTAGTTCTGAATAGGACAACTGCAAGACCTACTAGACCCAAACCCAGTGGGATGCCCAGTGGGAATGGAGTGGGAACAGGTAAGAATCACAAATGAATTCCCTTTTTATCCTGTCAAAACTATGAGCGTTACTCAATTTTCATGATTTTGTTGAAGTCATGTTTTAATTTCCTTTTTACCAGTTTTTAAAGTTCTTAGTAAATCTATAACTGAAAATTATAGCTCATTCCAAATCAAAACTTCAAATGTCTCTAAAAATAGTGAAGACTTTTTCACTTTTCTAAACCTAGTCTACTAGCGACTATATATAATCTTCCTAAAACAATCCTGATTAATTATAAATTGAGTGAAAACACTAAAAATAGCTATTTCCCCTAATTGCAAAATACTTTTTATACACAGACTGGTCCTTGAACTGTAATTAGTTGGTTTTTAAGTTTATAATTTAACAAGTACCATTAAACATTTTTTGAATAACTGCATCTGTTAGCAATCTGACATATGAAATTCAAACAAGAAATATTTAATCAGAGCAATTCGCATGTGGTTATTCTGGTTACAGTCATTAATGCTTTCAAGTCATTCATAGCTCTTATCTAGTCAGATCTATGGGAGTAAATATCGTGTATGTATCTGTGCAACAATCCTGCATGTTTTACACATGTACCCCAGAACCTAAGGTGCAATTATATATATATATATATATATATATATATATATATATATATATATATATATATATAATATATAAAAGAAAAAAGAAATTGGTGAGGAAAAAATGTTTAAAAATCTCTCCTGTCCAGGTTTCGGACTTACCTGAGCCCACCTTCCTTTGATTCTGCATAGTTTTGATCAGACTTCTTTATTGCAATGCAGCTGTTCACATAAGTTTATTTTCTTCTCGGAAACGATTCCGTCCCATCCACACTCATTTTCAGCCTCTGCTGACTCTTTTAATGCATCATTTTTGTGTTAACTACTTTCATGTTCAGCTTTGACATCTTACTCTGAATATTTATCTTTATTATCCATCTCACATATATTTTCCTACAGTTTTTCTTGCTAATGTTTTTAACTCAGATATTTCACATTTTAAAATATTAGTTAAAGATAAAGGAAGTGTTTGCAATCTATAGGACATATTCTTTTTAATTGTATTTAAAAAAATTTTTATTTCAACACCTTTTGGGTTTTTGTTACATGGACAAACATGAATGGTTTTTTTTGTTACATGGCTGAATTATATAGTGGTGAATTCAAGATTTTAGTGTCCTCATCACCTGAATAGTGTACACTATACCTAATAAGTTATATATTTTTATCCCTAGCCTCCTCTCCCCCTCCCCCTCAGAGTCTCTAAAGTCCATTATATCACTCTGTATGCCTTTATGTACTTACAGCTTACCTCCCACTTTCAAGTGAGAACATACAATTTTTGGTTTTCCACTCCTGAATTACTTCACTTAGAATAATGTCCTGTAGATCCATCCAAACTGCTGCAAAAGACATTATCATGTTCCTTTTTTATCACTGGGTAGTATTCCATGGTGTATATATGCCAAATATTTCCTTTATCCACTCATTAGTCAGTGGGCATTTAAGTTGGTTCCATATCTTTGCAATTGTGAATTGTGCTGCAATAAACATACATGTGCATGTGTCTTTTTCCTGTAATGACTTACTTTCCTTTAAGTAGATATCCAGTAGTAGGATTGCTGAATCGAACGGTAGTTCTACTATTAGTTCTTTAAGGAATCTCCCAAGCTGCCTTCCATAGAGGTTGTACTAATTTACATTCTCCAGCAATGTACAAGTGATCCCTTTTTCCCACATCCACGCCATCATCTATTGTTTTCTGACTTTTTGATAATGTCCATTCTTGCAGGAATAAGGTGGTATCTCATTGTCGTTTTAATTTGTAGTTCCTATAGGACGTGTTCTTTATGGTCTTAGACCAACTAAAGTTGTGCCCTGGGAAGACTTAAAAAAAGAAAAACAGATTCTGAGGCCTCAAGACTGTAGACCTTTGATTGTTGAGGTCTCTATAAAAATCTTGTGATTCCATAACCTTCAGGAATATCTTGAACCCAGTGTTTTATTTCTTATTTCACAACATCATTGTAGATATTTTCCCTGATGTATGTGTATTTTACACATGTATGTGTAGATAGTTATTGCTCTACCCCAAGGTTGGAAAGTAGCCTGTCGAGACTGAGATCTAAAGTGGGTAATTTTTCTAGCATTCTGCTTTCCAGAGATGTGTCTCAGCTTAGCTGATGTGTCCTATCTATTAAAATCTCCTTGAGACCTGCCTACAGGTATGCAACAAGCCATGCATACACTAGGCCAAGGAATTGTACAAACTACAGCCCCACAAGCCAAATCTGGCCCATTGCCTGTTTCTGTAAATAAAGTTTTATTGGAATACATCTACGTTTCACATACAATGTGTACTGTGTACAAACGTACGTATATCTTGTAATGGTAGAGTTGAATTGTTGTGACAGAGATAGTATGGCCCTCAAAGGTGAAAATATTGTCTAGCGTGGGGTTGGCAGACTGTTTCTGTAAAGGATAAATATTTTCAACTCTGTGGACCATACCGTCTCTTTCACAAATATTTAATTATGCCATTGTGCTGTGAAAGCAAGTACAGAAAAAGTTTGCCAATCCCAGTGCTAGACAATCTCTTTCTCCCTGAGAGAAGCTGTGCAGCTATTTTTTCATTCAACCAACATTTATTGAAAGCCCATCATGGTACCAGGCAAAGCGTAATTCTGAAACCACCTTGGCATGTATGCTTTGGCAGATACTGTTAAATACCTGAAACCTAGGCTCCGTTCTCTACACCCTAATGAGGGAACCACAATTTACTGCCCCCACATGAGTGTGCTGCACGAGAATCCAGTCCCCTCAGGCTGAGGAATGTGTTTTTCTGGGCTGTAAGTAGATCTTCCAGCCTGCTGGCTCCCCGCCCCGGCTTTTTAGCCAGATGTTAGGATTTGGGACAAGGGTGCAGAAACCAATCATCCAGAAATATCACCCCTTTTTGGTCACAGGGAATGAAGTCACTGGTACGTTTAAGAACTGATTTCCCATTTACTCTGTTTGCAAAGTTTTTGTTACCATGGTTAAAAATACCCAGATTGTTACTTCATTTTGGATGATAAATTACTGAAGGGTGAAATATGTAAATCCAGAGATTTTTGGAGGACTCCCATATGGCAGCTGGGGGCTCATTCAGAGGCTCAAGTCTTGGTGCTTATAGAGCTGACTCTGCCCTTTAGAAGATGTGTTGATTAATCCTGCCTGAGGGAAAAAGAAGTCAGGTGGAGTTGTTCTCTGCTGTATCTCTTACTGATTTTCTCCTTTCTTTCATTGATTTTTCTCCTTTCTCTCATTGATTTTCTCCTTTCTCTTCCCATTGCCTCTCTGCTACCTTTGGCCTTTATTTGCTCTCTTCTGACTCAGGGCAAGAGATGTTCACTAGTGTCTCTGGTTCTGGCCCCGGTGAAATGCCCAAACTGCAGCTAGGTGAAGGAGAGCAAGTCCAGAACAAGAGCTCAGTCTCCTGTCCCCAGATCTTCCCACTGAGCCACTCAGCTGCCTTTTGCATGGCCCTTCCCAGTGCTTTCAGGCACCATTGGCTTCCTTCCATTTATATAGGCTGGAGAAGGTCTAGTTTCACAGCTGATTCTCTATCTGATTTGCAAACTTACATCTTAAAGGTTCTAAGAATATGCCTCTGTCTCCACCTACATAGAAAATGGCTCTTTTCTTCCATATTCTCCCTGGATTAAAAAAAAAGAGGGCAAGGGAATTTTTATCTTTGGTCTTACGTATGTATAATGTCACCCTGCAAAATTTGGATTCTCTTCAGAGCTCCTAGATTTCTAACCTACCAGCCTCTGTGACTTGGTGGATTTGCATATGCCTGGTCAGTGACTGCTGTCAGCCTTGGACTGTTTTCTGAGTCCCATTCACCCGTGGCATGGCTGAATGGCACATGCTTGGCAGCTATGGCCATTGAGCCCTCACACAGTGGTGGCAGCTCAAGTCACCCAAGAGACAGAGTAGAGGACTCTAGGAATATATTCACTCAGTGTGACTGTGAGGAATGGCAGGAAGAAAATGATCAGAAGAACACAGTAAGTGTTCTTTGTACAGGACCCTGTGCTTTGCCTCTTAGTGCTGAAGAGATAGACTTTGGGTCCTGGCACGTGTAGGCCTGAATCCTACTGCTTCCTAGCAGTGAGACCTTGGGCAAGTTGCTAAATCTCCCCTTGCCTTGGGTTTTCTCATCTGTGGGATGTGGATCGTATCTCACACACAAAGGGTTGTAAGTGATTAAATCAAGTCATGAATAGTAAGGCACTTGCACAGTATTGGATCAAAAATACTTTGTTTTTCAAGGGCAGAAAGATTTTGGAAAAGGGCCGTAAAGAGGATCTACTCGAGACAACAGCCTACTAGCCTTCTAGAGTATATTAAACTTTTTGTTACCCTGGAGAAATAGTGGTAAATCAAACCTCAGCAAGCCAAGTTACCCCAGTGACACACATGCAGGTATTCTTCAATTCCATATGCCATTCACAGAGTAACCGCTCAAATGAGCCATATCCCTCACCCCACGACCACTGATAGTGAGACACAGGAGGAAGACTGATGAACCATTTGCTTGTGGCCTGCCTATGGAATTAGTCACAAAAGTCACTGCCCCCAGAAACATTTTTTTCCTACCACAAATAAGCAAGCTTTAATTCATGATTCCGTATGTAATTTCTCCATGATTTTACATATTTTATCTCTTAAGCTGCAGAGGGTGTGGGATTGCAATATTAGGTTCATCTCCTGAATTTGATAAATGAATGTGAAAATGTCATCTTATTTTTGAGAGGCAAACCTTCTGTTATATATTTAATCTATCTGCCCACACATTAAATGAAATTGAGTATATAATGTCCCCAAACAGCTTCTGGAACACAGTGAGTCCTCAAAACAGGGTTGTTGTCATTGTTAATGTACTAACTAGTATATTAATTTAAACATTTCATTCCTATTTTTTAATATGTAAATTGTAGCCTCAAATTGGCTTGAATTCTTTTTTAGGACAGGACATTATTTTTTATTGTTGAAATTCTAAAAATGTCTGTTTGTATTCTTTTATAATGAAGACTGTCAGCCAAACCGAGAAAGATTATTTTATAATACTAAAAGAGTATTTTTAAAAATAGGACAAAAACCTAATTAGTTCCCTCTGGGATTGCTACCCAAAGTCCAAGCTTGGGTATTTAGGCAAATGGCTAGTAATAACCACTAGATTATTGAGAGGCTTAGGAGACAAAATGTCACACAAAGTGATTTTCAAATCAGTTTCTTTCAAACGGTAATTTAGAGTTATAGGCCTTCCCAGGGCTAAGTTACAAATCCCCAAAGATCATTTGTGGCCTCAACAGCCTGATAGATAATGCCACTTCAGGAATAATTTTAAAGTCAATTCATTAAGTATAAATCCAAACACATTGGAATTCTAAGGTTTTTTTTTTAATGGGCATAGAGAGATTGAAAGAAAAAACAACTTTTTTAAACTACAAAATGTACTGATGAATATTGACAAAAGGTGGCCAATTACCATAAATGAAATTCCACCTGGTGAAGAATACCACCCAGGAAGGCACCGAGGATGAGTTTCATGGAAGATCTGGACAAAACTGCAATTTACAATGAAATGCTAATTCTGCAGAGAAAACATCACAACTAGTGAGTATCAAAATTAGTTGTGATGTTTTCTCTGCAGAATTAGCATTTCATTTTAATGGGCTTCTATCTGGTTATAGAAAAATATCTATAAAAATATCTATATATTTTATATATCAATATTTTTATATATCTATATTTTATAGATATATAGATATTTTCTATATTATAATATATATTTCTATATAGAGATAGATATTTTCTATATATTTTTATATAGGTCTATATTAAAATATATATTTTTATATAGATCTATATAAAATATATTATTAGATATATACTAGATATATATAAAAATATATTTTATATAGATGTATATAAAATATTTTTATATAGATATAAAAATATATCTAATATTTTTTTTATAGATATAAAAATATATATACTGTTTATATAAATCTATATAAAATATATCTATAGAAATATCTATAAAATTTAAACTCTAGTTTGATATTTTTCTATAGCCAGATAGTAGAAGCCTATTAAAATGTTCTGGCATAAAAACACCAATGCCCCTGCTCTACAAAAAATGTACAATATTACTGACAACTCTACCAAGTTTCCATGGGACATTTTTGCTATCTGATTATTCCCTTTCATTATCTCTGCTCATAGGGATGAAGCAAGCACCCAAGCCATCAGATGCTGTTAGAAATGTATCAGTGGACTCTGCCTACCCCACTAAGAAGCCAGGTAAGGAATAAGATGCTGACTTTTATGATGGCTCAGCTCTGAAATTTGGATGGTAACTGCAGTGTCATTTCTTGTGGCAAAAACAGCAACATCCACACATACCCCAAACTATCAGAACCATGCACACAGTGCATGGGTATTGCCAGGAAAACATTTGGAATACTATCTTTTGAGGAATTAAAAGTGCTCTGTGCACAAATTAAATATTAATAGGAACTTACAAAGTTTTGCTCTTGTGTAATTTATTACAACACACTTTTGCCTGAGATGACTTATGTTCATGATTTAAGAGTATGCTGTATGTAATAGGCCAAAAGTATGGATCTGGTGACTCGGAATACCTTTGCATTGAATAAGGTTTTATTAATGTCAACCACCAGTACACCCCTGAACACACACACACACACACACACACACAGAGAGAGAGAGAGTGTCTTTCTCTTATTAGCAAACAAGGCATTTTCCTCATTGACAATTTTTCTGGAAGATTTTTAAACCAACATATATTATGCCAAAAAGACATAAAATTTTAAACTACGGCACAAAGCTTAAAATGAGGGTTAAGGTGGACTTCTCCAGGCATCTTTGACCTTGCCAACCTTTCTGCAAATTAGAAAAAGGTGCCTGTTTACCCCACCCTTTAGGCAGACAATGAGAGAACCATGCCCTTCCTCTGGGCTGGCAGCCTCACTTGAGAACTCGTAAGTGGGTGAGCAGAGCAGGTGCTAAACTTCGTCTCCTACTTACACCTGACAGGCCAAGTGTCTTTGCGTGGCACACAATTCCCACAACTGGTCACAGTGAGCCTGCTCCCCACAGGTACAGATTTGTTGTTTCAGCCATCAGGATTACCTTGATGTAGTCTTTGAGACGTTCTAAAGGTTTTTGTTTAGTTATGATTACATAATAGAGCTGAGAATGGGGTAAAACACCCACAAAAGGAGAAATTTTATGCTTTAACAATTTAAAACTAAAATGGCATAAGAAATTACAGGCTTAAAATAAAAGGCAACTGGGGATAATGAAGTTCAGAAGTGCTACTGTGAAGTCTATATGGAAATTGAAAGATGTTAAATTCTATATGTGTATACAGCCTTTCAAAACGTAGACACACCTATATACAGTCATCTTTTGGTATCCATGGGGGATTGATTCCAGGACTCCTTAGATACTAAAATCTGAGGCTGCTAAAATCCCTTATATAAAATGATATAGGATTTGCATGTAACCCATGCACATCTTTCCATATGCTTTAAATCATCCCTAGATTATTTATAATACCTAATAGAATATAAATACTTGTTATTATACTGTATTTTGTGTTTTGCTGTTGTTGTATTGTTATTTTTTTTTTTTTTTTTTTTTTTTTTTTTTTTTTTTGAGACGGAGTTTCGCTCTTGATACCCAGGCTGGAGCGCAATGGCGCGATCTCGGCTCACTGCAATCTCCGCCTCCTGGGTTCAGGCAATTCTCCTGCCTCAGCCTCCTGAGTAGCTGGGATTACAGGCACGCGCCACCGTGCCCAGCTAATTTTTTGTATTAGTAGAGACGGGGTTTCACCATGTTGACCAGGATGGTCTCGATCTCTTGACCTCGTGATCCACCCGCCTCGGCCTCCCAAAGTGCTGGGATTACAGTATTGTTATTTTTATTGTGGTTTTAAAAAAATTTTCCAACCACACTTGTTTGGATTAACTGATGGGAAACCCAAAGATATGAAGGGCCCAACTGTATATTCGTGTATAACGAGGACATGTTTTCTATATGCTAAAGTGTTTGTTGTCCATGGGTGCATTACCAACATTAATTTAAAGGAATATCAGAATACATTATTTGTGTGCATTTTTCTATAGAATCTGTTCCCTGTCATCCAACTGCTAAATATCAAACATTATTTTTTATTTTTAAAAACACTGGGTTTTTTTTTTGATGGTGAATATTTGTGATGGCTTTATCTAAAATGCAATCTCTGATCCACAATCCTAGGGACTCGCCGCCCACCCTTGCCACCCAGACCTACTCCCCCACGAAGAAAACCTTTACCACCAAATAATGTCACTGGAAAGCCGGGAAGTTCAGGTACGTTAGGCATGTACCTTCCTTCTCCTGCCATGATTTCAGTTTTACTAGCCAACCTACGCTCTTCTTGGCATGCTGGCAACAGGCACGTTTGTGTTGCTCCCGAAGACTAGACACTGTAAATGACAGCTTTCAGGACTTAGAACCTGACTCTTGGACTGAAAGAAGGAAACCATCCCTCTGCATCTAGGCAAGTTTGCTTCTTAGATGTCTGAGTGCTTGGAGCCTAGGTTGAAGCTGACTCAGACCCTTCAACAAATAGATTATTTTGGACAAGATGCTGTACATTGCCAAGGCCCCAGGAATAACAGATGTGATGACTTGTCATTGACTTATCATTCTGTCTCCTGAAATAAAATCCTATATGTCTCACTGAAAGCTCTCCTATCGAACAGCCCTCATGCCAGTCCTGGTGTTATGGTGCTCAGGGAAAGATTTGGGACAAAAATATTCAGGGTGACTGTAAGGCCTAGCCTGTGTGACAAGACAGGAATATGTTTTGGAGGCAGGCTGCCTCTTACCTCCATGCCTGGGCACACACGTTGCTCCTCCCTATAGAATGACCCCCTCCCAGGCTTGGGACACTCAGACTTCATTCTTTTCTTTAAAATCCTTCCCTAACTTCCCAAGGTAGTCTTAGCGCTGCTGTTTCTCTGTTCTCGTCCTTGACATATACCTCCGTTAGAGCAAAGAGAAAATCGTTTCAGACCTGTTTGTTTGCATACTTCTCTCCTGCTACTAGACTGTGAGCTCTGTGATGACAAAATCCTTGGTATAGTCTCTCTGAATTCCCAGAACCACATCCAGTGCTTAGCACATAGAGAATATTTGATAAGTAATAACAAAGTGAATAAATGAATGAAAAAATTGACCCAGTTCAGAGGGCAGCTTTACCTCATATTCAGGGCTCTTCACTCAGGACCTGCCAGCAAATCGCAGCATGTTCCTCATCTTTTCTCCCTCTCTCCAAACCACTACTTCCTAAGTATCTTGTAGGTGGAATCAGGATACAAGTGTTAAAACAGCTGTGAAAGACGAAACTGATGAAGACTGATGTGAAAGGGAGTGGATGTCACTCTTTTCACAGGATGAAAGGAGGATATTGTGATGGAGCTTATAGGATGTCCCTTGTGCACAGTGAACTCTAGGCCATTTTCCCATGTGCTGAAGGAGAAAGCAGCCTCCTATCCATGCCTCCGGGGCCTTTCTGAGTTAAGGTCCAGTGACATGGCCTTGCTGGGAGACTAGGCTTCCTAGTAAGCTGGGGCATTTCTTGTATTGTAACCTGGGGCAGCTGTGACTGGAGCTCCAGCAGCTTGCAGATCAGGCTGATGCCTGAGTGTGCCACTTGGGGGCCCTCTAGAGTGATGCTGTGAGGCTGAGTGCCTTCAGAAGGTTCGGTGGCCTTGGCGCCTGCCACATAAACCCTTGTTCTCTCCAGTCAGTCTACCCAGCCTGAAGAACTGTAAACACAGTTCACCTCTGAGATGAACCCTAGTCCCTGCTCTCCACCCCTCACCCTCTACTATTCACCTCTAACTCAAGGGAAGTGGCTGTACTGAGGAGCCAGACAGGAGTTGAGGGCTCTGGTACAGATTTGGCCTGATTAGCATCACAGAAAGTGCATCTTGAATTCCAGCCCAATGTCCTGAATCCTCTGAGGCTCTCCCACATATGCCTGTGAGCAGAGTCTGGGACTGCCACATGGCATCTGCCACTTGCCCTCAATCTCCAGATCTACCCAGGCTTTGCTACGCCAGCATTTCCCGTTGACTCTGCCAACTCTGAAAAGCCCTTGTGGACTGCATTGCAACTTCCCTTGGGTTTCGCTTGCCCTCTTATTCTGGCCCACACCCACTAGGGTCAGGAACACGCATCCCTGGAGGCCAGGCCAGAGGCCCATCTGACTACTCAGCAGTGATTCCAAGCTGGGCCATAGTCCCTGGGCCAGGCTTGTATCCCTTGACTCTCTATTGCCCAGGAGTGACTCCTCCCAGGTGGAACATAGAATTCAATCTAGTCTCCTTTCCACTCTCTAAACATCAGACTTGCTGGACCTTGGGATGGATCCAGTTTTAAGTGTTTTAAGAGTGGAGGAGTCACTGTTGAATGTAATAATCAGCGTAGCACCATACTGGCCACTGGGACAGAATCATGGATGTTAACCCTGGGAATCTTTTTCCTTCTTCTCTAGCCATCTTCCGTGCCTGCCACTGAGTCTCCCTGACAGCTCTCATGTTCACCCCTTCCACCCAGTTCCACTGCTTTCGCTTGTTCACCTTCCTTTCTCTCGCCTACACAACTGCCTCAGTCCCTAAAAATAGCATCCAAATCCATGGTATTCAGCTGCTTTCGTGATCTGCCCTTCCTTGCCCCTCCATTCTCAGCTCTTACTGCACCCCAAGTTACCTGTTTAGGCATCTCTCTGCCCCTCCAACCCGACAACACTCTTGTCTTTCCTCATAAACATAACCACTCCGTCTTCCTACGCACCCCTTCTGTGATGTTATCCAGTACTTTTTCCATATTATCTATAATGCTTTGATATACTTGGCTCATACGTCTATCTCCATCAAGCATCAGGTTTTGTTTTCTCTCCAAGGCTGGCCTATAGTGCCAAGCCACATGGTTAGTGCTTGAAAACATTAACTGAATAAATAAATGTTTATAGGAAGTTTGGCAGTGTTCCTATAAAGCTTGACTACTTTGGCTCTACATTACAGGAATCACTTCATCAGGCCCAGTAACTATACCACCCCTGAGGTCGACAGTCAGACCTACCAGAACTCCCTGGGACAGAATAGTGACAGATATAAAGCAACCAACAGTTCCTGCCTCCGAAGAAGAACTAGGTTCGTATGGCAGTCAGTTCTCACTGGATGCTTAGCTGTGAGGTGCAAAAGATTTTAATTGGTGGTGGGGATGGGGGAGTCTCAGTTCGGGGTCTTCTATTTTACTCAATTTTATGATTAATATGGTTCTTTTAATTTTAAAACTATACTTATTTTCAACACTTCCTTATAGAGTATTATCCTTCCCTTAGCAGACATAGAAGAAATTGCCTAACTTTGGTTCATAAAGATCTAGACTACCTAATGCTACTACTAAATCATGTCATTACCAACTACACTTACCTTAATTTATCAGTACATATTAACCACTTGGTTATAAATTTTAATTCATTACTCACACTATAGAACACATCGCAGCGGGACACAGCTAAAGGCCTTATATTGTGGATGAATATGTATAATTTTAAAAAATCAAAATGCAAGCCATTTACAAGAAGAAATATTATCTTTAATCTACAACTTTTCCTTGTATTGTGAAGTTTTTTATCTTTTGCCAAAATTGTTCATTATCTTCCATTCTCAGAAAATATAACTGACTTTAGCTCAAGCCCAACAAGAGAAACTGATCCTCTTGGGAAGCCCAGATTCAAAGGTAAGTATGATTGGCTGTGAATCTCACATTTGACAAGGCTATTTTTGGTAGGTGTATCAGTCAGTTATGACTGTGTAACAAACCACAAATCTTAGTAGCTTCCTATAATACTAAGGATTTATTTTTCATGTCTGCAAATCAACTGGCTGACAGCTGATCTAGGATGTGTTTAGCTTAGTGGTTCTGCTTGTAGCAGCAGGTACAGCTGGGCCTCTTGTAGGCTGGACTCAGGTCCACCCCACATGTGTTTACCCTGATGCCCAGGATGATGAATAACCAACAGTGACCCAGGAAAAGCCATTTTCATGACAATGCAAAATCAAGAAAGGGGTGTCCAAATGCAAAACCACATTTAAAGCTCCTTTTTGCGTCACATTTATCAATATCCATTGGTCAAAAAATGTCACATAGCCAAGTTCAAATCAAGGATTGGGGAAGAATACTCCTATGGACATAAAGAATAGTTGTGAACAACGATCTGCCACAGTAGGAGAGATATAATATGATATAGAGCCCAGTATTTGCATTTGTAGTTTTTTTCTGAAATGTAACATTTGATGAATTTTAATATATGTATACATATACACCCATGAGACCATCATCACAGTCAAGATAATTAACACATAGATAACTTCCAAAAGTTTCATCATGTGTCTTTGCAATCCCTTTCTCTTTTTCCTCCCACTCAACCCCCAGTTCTTAGGTGACAACAGGCCTGCCATACTACAGATTAGTATGTGCTTTATGACATTTCATATAAATGAAAACATACAGTATGAACTCTTGTTGTTAAGCTTCTTTTATCAGCATAAATATTTGGAGATTCATCTATGTTGCTGCATGTACATCAATAGTCCATTCCTTTTTATTGCTGACTAGTATTATATGGATATTCAACAATTTGTTTCTTTAGTAAACTTGTTAGTGGCATTGCTGTTTTTTTACATTACTGATAAAGGTGTTATGACCATTCACGTACATGTCTTTGTAAAGATGTATGCTTTCACTCCTTTGGACAAATACCTAGGAGGGGGGTGGTTAAGTGACATAGGAATGTGTATGTAACATTTTAAGAGACTGTTTTCCAAGGTAGTTGTACTGTTTTACCTTTCTGTCAGCAGAGATGAGAGTTCTAGTGCCTCCAAATCCTCACCAACAGTTGGTATGGTCAATCTGTTTTATTTTAGCCATTTAAATAGGTGTATAATGGTATCTGATTATGGTTTTAATTTGCAACCACCTAATGATGAATAACATTGAATGTCTTACGTGCTTATTTGCCATCTATATATCTTTGTAGCTATTTCCAATTTTTTGGCCCATTTTAAAAAATGGAGTTGCTTGTTTACTCAATGTTGAATTTTGATAATCTGTATTTTCTGGATACAAGAACGTTTTTAGATACAACCTTTGAAAATATTTTTTCCCAGTGTGTGTCTTCTAATTTTAATGAAGCTAAGTATATCAATTTTAATATAATTCACTTTCTTTAATAGGTATAGAGCTATTCAGATTAGTTTTTTTTTTTTTTTTTTTTTCCCGGTGGTCGGGGCGGGTTGGAATTTCACTCAGTTGCCAAGGTTGGAGTGAAGTGGTGCAATCTCGACTCACTGCAACCTCCGCCTCCTGGGTTCAAGTGATTCTCCTGCCTCAGCCTCCCAAGCAGTTGAGACTACAGGTTCCTGACACCATGCCCAGCCTGTCTTTTTGTATTTTTAGTAGAGACAGGGTTTCACCATGTTGGCCAGGCTGATCTCAAACTCCTGACCGCCATTGATCCACCAGCCTCAGCCTCCCAAAGTGCTGAGATTACAGGCGTGAGCCACCATGCCCAGCCTGCATTTTATTGTGGATACGTAGAACCTTACATTTAATATGGCTCCTGACACTGGTTAAGTTTAAATCTTCATCTTGCTATTTGCTTTCTATTTTACCCACGTAGTATCTGTTCCTTTTTTCCTGCTTGTCAGTCTTCTTTTAGGTTGAGTATGTTACAATTTCATTTAATCTTTTTTGTTGTCTTACTAGTTGTAACTTTATTTTACTTTTTTAATGGTTGCTTTGGGGTTTATAGTATGTATCTTTAATTTATCACAGTCTGATCCCAGTGATAATGTACAACTTCACATAGAATCTCACACTAGCACAGCTTTATTCCCCTCTTGGCCTTTGAACTATTATTGTCATGCATTTTACTTTTACGTGTTATATACATTACAGTAAGGTGTTTTTATGTTGAAACAGAGAAATAAGAAACCTATTGTGTATGTTACCTATGCCTTTACTGTCACTGTGCTTTTCATCCCTTTGGTGGCTCCATATTTCTGTCAGCATCATTTCCTTCCCATCTGAAAGACTTCCTTTAATATTTCTTTTAGTGTGGGTCTGCTGGTAAATAAATTCTTACAGATTTTGTATGTCTAGAAAAAGCGTTTTGCTTTTAAGATATTTTCACTAGTTGTTAAATTCTAAATAATGTCTTTTATTTCAATATTTGAAGGTGCTATTCCAATGCCTCTCACTTGCATTCTGTCTAGTAAGAAATCTGCCACAATCCTATCTTTGTTGTTCTGTATATAACATGTCCTTTTTTGTCTGCCTCCTTTAAGGACCTTCTCTTTATCACTAGTTTTGGGAAACTTGATTATGATCGGCATAGAGTTTTCCACATTTTTGTTGTTCCTAGGTATCTTTGAGCTTTTTGGAAATATGGGTTTAAAAGTCTTAAATTTGGGAGATTTGGGATCATTATTTCTTATTTTTTCTGCCCACCCCTTCTTTGCCTCAGGTACTCCAATTACATGTACATGAGACCAGCAGAAATTGTCCTACATCTCAGTGATGTTCATTGCTTTTCATCTGTATCTTCTCTCCCGCTTTTTGGATAGTTTTTATTGCTATGTCTTCGAGTTCACTAATCATTTATTCTGCAGTATCCTATAGGTATTAATTCTGTCCCATGTATTTTGCATCTTCTATCTTATAGCTTTCATCTCTAGAAATTTGATTTGGGTCTTTTTAAATATCATACATGTCTTTACTAACTTTTTGAACATGTGGATTATAGCAATAACTATAATTCTCTGATTATTCTAACATCTATGCAAGTTCTACATTGGTTTCAAATGATTTTTTTCCTCCTTATTATAGGTAATATTTTCCTATGAATTATACCTGTTAGGTGCTGGATTTTTTTTTTAATTCCTAGAATATTCTTGAGTTTTGTTCTGGGATACAATAAAATACTTGAAGTTACTTGATTCTTTTGAGTCTGGTTTTAAAAATTTATTGGGTGGGACCAGAACTGTGTTTAGTATAGAGCTAATTATTTCCCACTACTGAGGTAAGACCCAGTGCCCCACAAATTATGAGTTTAAACCATGATTAGGGGGATCAAATTACTTTCAGATATTAGCATAAGCTAAACCTATTTAATAAGTAAACCAACACCACCCTATATCATGTGTCTCAGAGGCAAGATTTTGAATTTTCCTAATTTGAACCATCTACATCATGGCTTTCAACCAACTGCTTATAATATGGGATTAAATGTCCTCAAATTAATTGTATTTATGAGCTCACTTCCATCTTCTTCACAAGTTTCAAAAATGTTAAATGTCAAGGGTCCTCTCTCTCATAGGTCCTCATGTGCGATACATCCAAAAGCCTGACAGCAGTCCCTGCTCCATTACTGACTCCGTCAAACGGTTCCCCAAAGAGGAGGCCACAGAGGGTAATGCCACCAGCCCACCACAGAACCCACCCACCAACCTCACTGTGGTCACCGTGGAAGGGTGCCCCTCATTTGTCATCTTGGACTGGGAAAAGCCACTAAATGACACTGTCACTGGTAAGATCATGGCATGAGGACTGTGGTGGTGGGAAGCTTTGATAACAGGATACCCTGGGAGTGGGGTACCCTGGGTCAGTGGTGACATGTGAAGCATTTCTGGGGAAGTGCCAGACTAGCAGTTTTGCTGTCTTGAAGGCACATTATTGTCAACAGTGTCATAGGATGAGAAAAGATCCCCTTTGTCCTTGTTAGGGGCTCCCTATTAATTTAGTAGATCTCTTCAAGCTGCATTCTTTCTATTTCCTCTCAAAACTCTTTTTCACACCATAAAGAAGCTAGTCTTTCATCACCAAGAAAATTACAGAAAACATGAGTTGCCATTACGCAGATTAATATTAAACTAATTTTTCTTTCACCAACCAATTTCTAATTGACCTAGAACTTTCTAGCAGGCTAAAGGTGACTTCAACTGACTTAGGATAAATAAAAACAAAAATTCTATTCCTGATTAGTGTACTGCTCATCTTATTTTGATTCTGTTACCACCCACCAGTTCCTCTAAAAATGATTGTGAAAAATAGGAAACCCTGAGACACTCTTTGAATTTGTTATACAACAGTTTGATTCTTCATAACAAAAAGGATAGTCAAACCAGAGGAGGAAGAAACAAGACTAGCAAGCTAAATCAGGTAGAGGACATAGCAAATAGCATGGCAGGTGAATTCCTGCCACCTGTCACTTGAACTGGTTTTACAAAAAGGGACTGAGATACAATCGAGTGAACTATATTCCTCCCGCTGAGTTGGCTTCTTTCTCTGGGTTGATGGGCACATATTCACCTCTAGTGAAGACATCCAAGTTCAGTTGCTTCTGCATGTCCCTTCTATACTGAAGTAGAGAAAAGCACACCCAAAAACTTGACCATAGCCTGGATCCTTGGGCAACTTCAAGTTGTTAGTTATAAGCATCATACATAGTCTGATAGTCCAAGAGGATGCTGACATAGATTTTAATCCCAAACGAGCTTTATTTTAGATATGCAACTGGTGTATAGAATTAACCTGTTTGAGCCTTAGTTTCCTTAGGTGTAATAATAATAATCCTCATTGTTATCAACTTATCCTGAGGAGAAAATTAAATAAGATATTTGAATATGCGGCATAAACTAGAAATTGTTAAATTAATGTTTATCAGTAGGAGCAATTTTTGTAATGTTGGTGGATTTATGAAAAGACATTAGCATTTTCATTAAAATGGGAAAGATATAAAGCACAAAACAAATGGATATTCAAAAGCTAGAATTCTGAAATTCTAAATGTCTTTTTAATTAGGAAGGAAGCTTGTAGGTCCATTTTGAAAATTCTGATCTTCCAGAAAAAAAAATTATTAAATCAGCTTTTAAAACTTGAGCCAAATGGAAATCAGAGAAGACAGGCAATAGATGTTTCAGCTACTAAAAGGCAGGGTTAATATTAAGAGGAATGTCATACAGTTGATAAGAAATGTCCCAAGCCAAAGGTGCTTTTCGAAGGTGGTTGCTTTGGTGCATAACCAACTGGACTGTCATATAAATTGTTCTTTTGGTGATTTAGCAGCACACGAACCTTTCCTATTGAAGTCTTAAAATTTTTGTAGTCACATTTTCAAACTACAACTCCAGGATGATAAATAATAATAGAAGCAGCATAATAATAGATACCACCCGTTGAACAAAATACATGCAAAATACTGTTGGGCACTTTCCATCTGCACCTAGTTTAATCCCCACAAGCAGCACTATAAGGAGATATTATTAACATTGTACAGATGGGAAGACTGAGATCTTCCCATTCCCTTATTCTAAATTTCAAGTTCAAGGTAAGTGGCTTAATTTGCTGTTTCCATTAAGCTATGTGGTTTTTTTTTAATCAGTTTTACTTGCATTTTAAGTCCTTCCATCTTTTTCTAACAAATATCCCTTCACAGCTGAGGAAAAAATACAAAATGGACAGATTTTAATTCAGAATTCTCTTTCTTTCCATCTCTCTTTCCATTCTGTTAGGAGAGCCAGCTGAGAGATAGTTTGGAATCAGAAAGTCTCGGTGACAGTACTAAATAACAATCATCAGTCCTTTAATGGCTGCACTGATTGTATCGAGAAACCATGGTCCTGTCTTCCAGTTTAATTTTTAATTTTTGGAAGAATGGTCATAAAAAATTGTTCAGAAAAAATCATCCTCCTCTTGGGTTTTTTTAAAATATATGATTACAAATCCTCCTAAGGCTGGGCACAGTAATCCTGTACACAGTAAGGCTGTAATCCTAACACTTTGAGAAGCTGAGGCTGGCAGATCGCTTGAGCTCAGGAGTTCAAGACCAGCCTGGGCAACATGGCAAATCCCTGTCTCTACAAAAAAATTAGCTGGGTGTGGTGGTGCACTACTCAGGAGGCTGAGGTGGGAGGCTAGTGTGACCCCGGGAGGTGAGGGCTGCAGTGAGCCGAGACCCTATCTCAAAAATAAATACATAAATAAAAACCCTCCCCAAATATAAATTGATGATTTGGGGTCTACCTGGGTTATTCTCGTTTTTTATTTTATTTCCAATAGTCATCTCATGCCGTTGGGCTCCGCTCACAGCAGAAAGCCCTAATATAACTTGCTAGATCTTTGGCAGCCTTTTCACCTTATCTGATGCCCAGTACCTGCGTATTTCTTCTTATTAATGGAGCTGATTTTGAGTAGGGTTTTGTTTGTTTTTGTTTGTTTGTTTCTTTTTAGTCCTCTGTATCATCTCATCACATGCATTAAACTAAGTCTCAAATGAGAGCAGGGAAAACTAATTAACAAATGTGTAAATTGCATTCCCTTATTCTAAATTTCTTTCCCTTTTGATGAGCCCTGCAAGTTTATAGAAATGTGCCTTTAAGTGAAATTTAGGCAGACTTCTATGCAGACTTTAAGGACATTGTTTTGTTTTTTAATGCAAGGAAAATAAGCGAGCATATGTAGGCAGTGGGTACAAACACCCACTACTTCTGTAGTTCAAAATAGTGAACTATAGAAAAGTCTAGTTTATTATTTGGTTAACATTTATTTGCTGCTGTGATACTCAACTCAAAGAAGTTTTCTGCAGCAATATCATGTATCCAGTAGCCTTTACCCCAACTACAGTGCAAGCCCTGTAGAGCAGAAAACACGTAGAATCAGGCACCATGCCTCATACAGTGCTTTTCCAAAATGGGGCTTTGCAGCGTGGGTGGACTATCTGTCTGACTCACCTAACAAAATCAAAGGCTGTGTGTCCAAAGCAACCACAGTCATGGCGTGGGTCTTCACCCGTTACTAGGCTTTCCATTGCCTCTGATAAAAGAAATGCAGAACGGTCAATGAGCAAATCCCCAAATGCTTCTGGAACCTTCATCTGCTGACCATCCCCCTATAGAAATTGCCAATGTGTAAGATCAGTATGTCTCTAGAACTTCAGTCTTAATTGCTCACTTTATGTGAGTGACTTTTTTATGCTATTAGCTTCAGGAGCAATTAAATCAGCCAAGAGATAAAGACAATTATCTGTTGGCTTTTTTCACTTTACAGAATATGAAGTTATATCCAGAGAAAATGGGTCGTTCAATGGGAACAACAAGTCCATTCAACTTACAAATCAGACGTTTTCCACAGTAGAAAATCTGAAACCCAACACAAGGTAAGCCACCAGTGCTATTCCAGGTAAATTCTGAGAGTGCAAAAGTTATAACCATGACGAAGGAAAGAAATGATATCATCTCTGTCTTGAGGGGGGCTCTAGCTTCCACTGCATTCTTGGGTTTTCTATATATAGCACAGCATACCTCGGAGTCATGTTTTGCAAATATTTGAATTATTGGTGGGTTTAAAGGAGCTGACAAGATTATCTTGTTAATAGTATGGCATCTTTAAAAAAATTTTGATAACAAATCTTGATATTAACTAAACATTAGAGGAAAAATGTCTGTGGAACAGTGACAACTGGACTGTGTACGCTATAAACTAGATTTGAAGACCAAAAAATTAAAATGTTATGCTGTAAAGGAGACTGCAAGTCTTGTGCCAAAATATAGGTGAAAGTTTTAGTAAGTTAAGACTTAAAATAACTACAGACTAGTCTCAGGCACAGCAATGCTTTGCTTTGGGACCTTTCATCATGGATAAAATGAAATAGAGCTGTGACGAGAGTTACGTATCTTTAACATTGTTATATGATAACTTTTCTAAGTATCCCTATTTATTACACATTGATACCAGATTGTTCATATTGCTGTACAGTTCTGTGATTTTTTTTCAATGTAATATATCCAACATTTTATTAGATCATTTTATTATTGAAAGAAAAATAAGGGTCTTAGACATTTCTAGAAACGTAGTAGGGAAGCTCCAAGTTTTCTTTTTTTCATAATGTTCACATTGTTATCAGTTGATTGAATTGAATTGGCTACTGATAGTGACACTCAAGAGAGCCTATCTTGGCTCTGACAGTAGGAAGACTTCTAATCTTTTGTAGAAAACGAAGCACCATCTAATTCATCACAGGCAGTTCACTGTGTATAAACTGGTCCGATACTGCAAAAAGAATACTTCTTTCACAAGCATGGAGTTTTTCTTTAAAGTTCTCTATTGTAAGATATATTTTACAACTGCTGATTTTCTTAAACGATTTTTAGCCAAAACAAGCATAGTAAAAGCCCATTTCATCTTGGTTCTGTTTCTTCAGTATTTCCTTAGATTGAGAGGGGGAGAAAGCCTGTTTTTACCACAATATATGTGAGGAATGAGTAAAAGAAAAGGTCACTTAATTTGGACTTTTTAATAGGTGAATTTGTGCTTATGAAACTTGGTTTTTCTCTTCAGTTTTCTTTTTATTCCACTTAATGAAAAATGACTCATAAAGTACAATGTTCATTTAGAAATGAACATTTAGACGTGGTTTTTTTCTGAATTGGACTTTCCTCAGATCTTCTCACAGTGCACCTACTAGTTCATGACCTGAATGTTGAATATATTTATTCCAGTATCATTTTAAACCCAATTTGTTTGAAAAAGGTTTGCATTTCCATTCAGCTAATATTCATTAAGTGTGGCTACACACATGAATAAACATGGTGGCTGCCCTTGAACTCAAGGCTGGAGGGGAGGCAGTTAATATTCTACACAACTATTCTTATGTCGAATATTCTACATGAAGTAGTGAGAACTCTAAAGGAAGCATGCCCAGGGTGCTATGGGATCCCAGGGCAGGAGGCACTACAAAATGTCTGCAGAAATTAGGAAAATCTTCCTGAAGAAGGTGACACCTGGTCTGAGGCTTGAAGGATGAGTAGGAAGGAGCTAGCCAGGTGACTGTAGGGGAAGAGAGCGTTACAATAGCACGTGTCAGTACATGGAGGCCCAAAATGGCATGGTTGTGTGCAGTGAAAAATGGGCTATTTTTTCGTCAACTTGAGTAGTGATAAGTGGATGGAGACAGAGGAACCAGAGTGGGAGGCCAGGGTGTAGAGGGACTTATAAGCCAGATCAGGAAATGGGGAGACCCTGAAAGGTGGTAATTGGGAGGTTGACTTGCTCCAACATTTCATTTGTGTTTTCTTTTTGGCTTTTAGTTGGAATAATCACTTTTGATATTTGAGCCTATTCATACTCAGCAACAGTTGCTGGAATAAATCTAACAAAAAATAATTTTTGTTAATGTCTTGGCAAGAGTGGCATTTGAGCATCTGACTTAGCTGGTGAAGTAGGTGGGGAAAAGAAAAGTGCCCCAGGGCTAAGATTCATTTTATTCTGTAATCACAGGTCATGGAGCTCACATGTAGCTTCTGGTTATACTTGTTTTAGGACTCATTCTAGCTGTTTCCGGAGATTGCCTCAGACAAAAAGACAGCATGGCCCTCTTTATCCTACCCTTATCATATATGTCTTGCTTATTGCTCCTGTCTTTCATCATTGGGCCTTCTTAGGAGGACCCCTAAAACCTATCCTTACCTCAAGATTAGCAAAGCCCAGGCAAGTCCCTGTCTAAATCTATCTTTGGGAAAAAGCAATGTTAAATCAATTTCAGGGCCTCCTAAATCAGGATTCCATGCCGATTTTACCACTAGCACTAATTTCAGGCCATTCAGTGTGTCTATGTGTGGCTTAATTAATATTATTTTAAGAACTTAGTATGGTTCAGTGAAATCCAACAGGATATCAGAATCATTAATTTTCATATAAATGATTTAGCCAGGATGATACTGGTAGTCCCTAACTAATGGATCATGACTTAGGAGTTGTAAATAGTAGTTTGAAGTAAAGAACATTTTTCCATTTAAGGAAAAATGTAACACATATGGATGTAAAGATGCTTTCATGAGCACTGTGTTTAGTCCTCAATACATAAAACTTTATGGTGGTCAAGGAGTTCAATAGATTCTAGCCCCCGATGAGCCTGTGAATGCATTTCATCTCTCTCTTACCAGGCATGTCAAAGATTCACGTGTCTGTTCAACAATGAGCAAAAATGTTTGGGAAAGATTAAAATGTATTGAAACCTCCATTAGAAAAAAATAATGAATTATGGAACATGAGGTAAATTACTTCAATTAATTTCAGATTTCTGAAGCTTCAAAGTATCTGGGGAAACAAAACTAACATACCCATTAAGTAACTGGGGAGCATAAAACAGCATACCAAGTAAGTGTAGGATTGAGACAGAAGTTCTGTGATCTAGGAAAAAAAGCTTCATAGAATACCTGAGACTAGAACTTGATAAAGAATAAGATGGAAGGGGTAAGCCAGCAAGGAAATGAAAAGGAACAACGGTATTTTTCTTTCTAATCAAATCCATACACACGATTTAGGTGAAATACAAGTCATTCTCCAATTTACTACTGACAGCAAGACTACAGCCAGAGTGAGAAAGTCGTTAGTGTCCACACAGCATGAAAAGCCTTTTTCATACTACCTTGAGTTGTTAAGTCAAGGTTTCTTTCCATTTTATTTCTTCTACCCAACCAAGATCCATGCTAATAAAGGACACCATAAAATAAAGAGGAAATACGTACAGGATGTAGCCACCAGGTGGCTTTTATTAGCTGTAAAAAATAACTCTAGGCCGGGTGCAGTAGCTCACACCTGTAATCCTAGCACTTTGGGAGGTCGAGGCAGGTAGATCACCTGAGGTCAGGAGTTCGAGACCAGCATGGCCAACATGGTGAAACCTCGTCTCTACTAAAAATACAGAAAATTAGCTGAACGTGGTGGCTGGCACCTGTAATCTCAGCTACTTGGAAGGCTGAGGCAGGAGAATCACTTGAACCTGGGAGGCGGAGGTTGCAGTGAGCCAATATTGTACCACTGCACTCCAGCCTGGGCAACAAGAGTGAAACTCCATCTCTCAGTCAATCAATCAATCAAGTCATATTTCAATGCTTGGGGGAAATCTTGAATCAAAATGTATGGTAAAATTGAATTTTTAAAATAGATAAAGTTTGAATTATAGCTGTTAAAATTCCCCCATGAGGTTCTGGAATTCCCTGTTTGAATAACTGGAAGATGGATCATAGTCTGAAATAATTATTACAGCTCTGTTCCAATCCTAGGAAATACATGTAAATCATTTATTTTAGTAGCATTTTCCATCACTTGTCCTGACTGAAAAACATGAGATCTGAATTCAGATAATAATTACTGGCTAAACTTTAGACACAGACATGTTGCAGTAGAGTTTCATGTTAGAACACTTAACCCAGGAGAAACAAGGCAGGGATTTGAGATCTATAGAGTGTTTTTATTAGAAATTCTGAATGATCACATCCTAATCCTAAAACAGAGTGACAGTGGACTATTCCTCTATTTTTCCTTTCACAGTGTATACCAACCTTCTCCTGCCTGTTTTTATGACATGCGCAGGTTTTTATCTAGTCTGCAGAAGCTCAAATAATTGTCCAAAGTAAAGGACCATCCAGTCGCTGTTTTGCTAATGGTAGTTTAGCTCCACACCTAGCATTAGATGTTCTTGTCAATAGAGAGCCGCATGGCTGTTCTAGGGTGCTGGGTGCAGCTCCCAAGGGTGGCACGGGGAGTTCCCCAGCCTGCCTAGCAGCTGCAGTGTGCTGTGGTTACATATATACACAGGGAAGGGGGTGTCATTTGTGGCGTGATGTGATTGTTTTAGTTATGATGCAAAAGAGATCTGTTAACACAGGCAAATTTCATCTCTTTAGGGGATCCCTCTCTCACCCCCTACTCCTAAAATAAAATGTAGATATTGGTATCCAGCTGAATCACTACTCACTTAGCCCTCTCTAATACTTTCCATTTATTTCTAACCTAGAAGTTCTCTTCTAACAAACAAGTACTGTGTGTTCTAAGTGGGAGCCAAATGAGAACACATGGACATAAAGAAGGGAACAGAAACAGACTCACTGGAGGGTGAGAGAAGAGAAAGGAGCAGACAAATCAATTATTGAGTGCCAGGCTTTATACCCGGGTGACAAAATAATCCATACAACGAACCTGTGACACAAGTTTACCTATATAACAAACTTGCACATGTACACCTGAACCTAAAATAACATTTAAAAAAAAATCCTGCCATACAATTACCCAAGAACACCAATCCTCTATCTCCTTAGGCAATGTGTGGCTGTTGTTAAACTAAAACAAAAATATTAAGAGCCTCTCCTATCTAGAGCAAATCACTTTGAAAAGACCACTATGATTAGCTTTAGTGCTGTGACTAGAGGAGCTGATATGTCTTAGTAAGTCTTACACCACTGCTTATAGGGACAGCGAGTGTGGATTATTGATCTCTTACGTCTTCTCCAGCTCTAAAATGGTATAATTCTGTGATATTCAAAGCCATGCATGGAGTCAGTCAAAGAACTGAAACTGAAAATAAAACTAAAACCTAGGTCAATTCCGTAAGTGGAATTGTCCTAGTAAACTTTTTTCCTTTAAATCTGTCTACAGTCTGCAATTTGTTTTCAGATGAATTGTTTTTAGCACACACTTTGATAATCCATTGAGGGACTGAGTTCTTCCTAATGAACTGGCTGGGCAAATGGATGGGCACAATCACTGCACTTTTAAAAAAGCCCTTTAATCCTACTCTTCTCTTCCAATGAGTTCACTTCTCTCCTTACTTTACTGAAAAATTGATGAATCCGTGGTGTGTGCCAGACTTACATGTGGTCTAACAATTTCCTATGGAAAATGTACTGTCTGGTAATTAAGATAAATCAAATTCACCTAATCTGCCCAAGTACTTTTCTTGACCTCTGGCTTGGGAGGATTTTGAAGAGTAATTCTTCCTCTAAGAGTGAAACCTACCAAAGTATCCTATAGCTGGCAGCAATGATCGTTTGGGACTGTTGTTTATGTGGATTTAATAAAATGTTGGCACTGGTTAGCTGGAACAGAGGCAGCAACTTCTTATACACTGTCAACTGGTTGAATGATGCAGGCATGTGGAATAGCCATTATATCCTTTTCACAGTGTTTCTGCGAAATTCTAATCTCTGTATGTTCCGTATTAACTTTTCAACATCTCTTCTTATGGGCCTTGTAGAAAGGAGTAAAATAAGCTGCCAAAGAGTCAGCCATTTTATTTAGTTTGTGGTAGGTGTGGGCAGCAGAAGAGCAATTCCTTGTTGAAGAAGAAAGTGCTCAGTTTAGCAACTTTTCATTGAGCAAAAGAACAGCTCTTTAAAAGTACATGACTCCACTAGTCTATAAAGAGAGAAATTCTTCCCTCTCATATCACTATATAGTTTTTATGACTGTTTCTTCGCATTCCTTGGTATTTTGGGAGGGAGTGGGAGAAAGTGCTAACAGTACTACAGAATTAGAGTGCAGCCCAACTCTGGGATTTCTGTGTCCCCACAGAAATAAGGGAACACCAAAAAAACACCCCTTATGGCATAATAGGCAGCTAGTTTATGATCCCACGACTGCTGATACCCTAGCCTTTTCTGACTTCTAAGTGCACCCTTGGCTCTCCCCTCTTGCTCCTTATCTGTGTTCCCAGATCTGTACAATGACTTTACATGTGGCAGGTATCCAGAAATGCTTACCATAATCCTTCAATGTCCTTGGACTTAAGCTTACCCAAACTGATTAGATTCTCCTTTCCCATGTTGAGCAGCCTTTACTCTCTCTTCTTATTTTTTTCTTATTTGACTTTTCCATTTATCTCCCTCTGACTAAATCCTCACCTGAATGGAGATCAAATATTTCAAGACTACACTGGGGGTAAAAATCGGCCAGCTAAACAACTCAAACCAACAAGCAGCTACAGGGTGGACTTTCCATATAAAAAGCAGTTTGCTTGAGGTTTGTAAGACTTTTGTTAGAATGAAAACCAACTTTTTAAACTAGTAAGGAGTATATAACTGAAGTTTATCAAATAATAAAAACTTTACTTCAGTTTTAATTGTAGGCAAAAATTGAAGGAAAAGGTTATAGAAAGGATCGAAAGGGGATAGGGAAGGCCAAGTGTCTGCTCGACCCAGATCTGAAGGTTACCTTGAGGACATTCCCACCACTTCCACTGCAGAAGAAATCAGTCTGAGGCTACAGTCCTGCAGGTTGGAGGTTCTGTCTCTTAACAGTTGTGCTCATGAACCAGAGATCACACTTTTGAAACCCTAGTTTTTCACTTTTCAATGAACTGATGTATTTCTTTTGTTGTTCTCACGCTGATTTTTACAGCTGCTCTCAAACTGTTGGTGTCAAACCCCTATTATGCCGCTCTTCTGAAGTAATGCTTTGCAGTGCTTTCTGGACTCAATAATAATATCTTAATATATTAACATATCTTAATATAACATTTCTTTTCTTAGACTATGGATCTATGTTGATGGCATGCAGAAAGGTTTACCTGTTAAATTTTTGATCTTTCCAATAACCCATGGGCTATGCCCTTCTTATAACCTTCACAAGCAAAAACCAAATTTATGTGGCCATAAGGACTGTCAAATTCCCCAGTAATATAAAATCTTTAAAAAAATCCTCGATATAAATATAATACTAGTCAATATTTATAACTACTATGTCAGGCACCTTGCTTTTACATGCATTCTCATTTAATCTTCACGGATACTTTTATACCCTTGTGAAGCTGTAATTACTGTAATTAATAGTATCCTCACACATAGCATTGTACTCATTTTTATGTATGAGTAAACTGAAGCTCAGAGAGATTGTTACCTTGAAGTCACACATTAGTAAGCTGTGAATCTTTCCGGTTCTAGAACCCATGCTTTTAATGCCCCTGGATCATGCTGCCTCCTGATGGGGATGTGTGGGGAAGATGGTTTTTGTTGGGATTTATGCCACCCAGGTAGAACCAGGCATGGCATTCTGTGAGGCTTTATTTACCTGGCTTGTCCTAGATGCAGCCAAAAGGCTTGACTGCAGTTGTCATCTGGACTGCACTCCATTTAGGTATTTATTTTGATGTGGTAGGACTTAGAGTTCTTTAATTTTCACTTTTATCAGAAATATATGTACATCACTTTAAAATTCAGTTACCACAAAAGCATCTCCTCCCTGTTTGTAAATTTGGTTCCCCAGATGCAAAGTTTTTTTGTTTTTTTTCTTAACCATTTTGCCTATTTCTTCTGTTAATTAAATCTCTATGTCTAGCCTGACCTTTTCACAGGATGGTCAAATACTCCAGGTCATCTCTCTGTTCTATTTGTTGTTGTGTTTTTAATGGCAACATCTCTTTTGGAATTCCTATCATCTTTTGCCTATGTTTTGAATCCCCTAATTCCTGCATCGCAAGTCTTCTTCCTTGTTTACTCCATTACTTTGTAGCACTTAATATATCTTGAGCAAAAGTTATAGAAAGCAGTATTTCTGAGTCCTTACATGTTTTAAAACTTGTTTTACTTTGGTATTACTGTTTAGCTGGACTTATTAGGGTAAAATCAGACTTTTGAAGGAATTGTTCTATTGTTTTCTAACTTCCAGTTCTGATTCTGGATCCATTGAATGGGACCTATTATTTTCTCCTGTTTTTAGGACTTGTCTTTATCACCACAGTACACTGAAATTTTCTAACTCCTGTGTTTTAGTCCTTTTTCTTTTTCATTTTGCTGGGCAGAGTAGGCCTTTTCAATCTAGAAACTCATCTTTCAGTACTGGGAAATTTATTACACAATTTCTAGAAGAATTTTCTATCTCCTTTCCTGTTCTCTCTTCTAGAATTCCTACTAGTTGAGTACTGTATCTTCTAGAATAATCCTCCAACTTTCTTTTCTCTCATTTTTTCTTTTACTTTTTGTTCTAGTATTTGTAAAATGTCCTCAACTTTATATTCCAAAACTTCTATTTGAAGTTTCTTACTTCAAAGAACTTTGTTTCCTGAAATTTTAAATTTCATTTTCTATGTACAATGAGACATTTCTCTTAGACCTATGATGTCATTCATCTTGTGACAAAATGTGCTTCTTCAGAAAAAAATTTACCACCACAAATAATTTTTGCTATATAGGGTTTAATCAGACCAAAACAAAAATGTGCCTTTCAGTTTTCATGTTAAATTTAGTGCAAAATGATTTCTTTGAAACTTGTCAAATACCACAAATACGGGCCAAAAAAAAAAAAAAACAAAAAAACACCCTAAAAAAGTAGCTTACATTTGTGGCTATGCTAAAAATGGAGCTTAAGTGTACATAACTGTGAAATAAAAAGACACGGAGACAATTCCAGCAATCAGTCAGGCTTGGCCAAAGCACAGCGCTGTTGGCAATGGCCTGGAACAAATGTGGAATGCATTGCCCATCTGAATCAAAGTCCAAATGCCTACGATTTCTTTTTTTCCATTTTCAGTTCACTATACTTCTATGGGCTTTTTGTTTTTAAGCCTCTTAACAAATATTTAATCTCTGGAAAATATTTCATGTGAAAATGCCCCCATATATGTGTGATTTATGTAAATGACAAAGTTGTTTTTGTATCAACAGTCTCTCATTGCAAATGACAACTTTTATCAATTGCCTAGTTTACAAAATGCTGTCATTTGCGTTCTCTCATTAAAAACCCTATGAGGAAGGTAAGTTTTATTCTCGATTTCACAAAGTTTTAAAGCTTTGAAAAGCAAAAGCAGTAACAGTACAAGGGTTTTGAGCCTCACTGTTCTCAAATGAAAATTAGGACAAGATGTATCTCATTAGGGTTTGCATGTGTTGTATTGCTTTATATATGCAGAATGACTAATGCATCCTATACATAGTAAGCATTCAGAAAATGGCTGCCATCGTTGTAGCACTAGAATCTGTTGCCTTAGACTAGATTCCAGCAGTGTGTTAATGCAGTACCTCAGTGATCAAGAAACTGAGTCTTTTTTTCTTGCTCACTTAGTACCAGCTATACTAAACTGACAGCTGTCATCCTTGTTTTTCACTTTTTTATATCTACCTTTTGTACATTCTGCATTCTTACAAACTTCTCAAAGACAAAAATTATTTATCTCCCAAAAGCTTTAAACAAATCTCAGACTCTCAAAATATTATCAGCTGACTCAGGTTGATTTTTTAATTCAAAGTTCTTTCACGGCCAGGTCTGCTTGCTGCTGAAAGGAAATCTTAATTTCAGGCAAACTGCTTTACTGTTTCAATTTCGCTAAAGGATTTGCTTTGTTTACATACTTTATGAATAAAAACTGCTAAATAATATGATGAATAATTCTAAAGGATACAATCAAAGGAACTTACAATTCCAGGGGACCTAGGCTCATTTGGGGGTTTGTTTTGTTTGAAGGTTAGGGACTGGCCAATATGAATCTGGTGTATCGAGGGACATGTCTTGTGTTTGTGTTCCTGCTCTCCACAAGGCAACACTATCATGCACCTTTTCTGGAGACCACAGCATCCTGTGATCCACAGAAGACCCAAGTTCCAAGAGATACAACTAGGAAGTCCTTGCAAAGAAACACTTATGTGTATCTATTCCCATAGCTTAGTATACAGTTAAATAGACTATAGCATAGAATAGTAGTTCTCAAACATCAGTGGGCACATGACTTACCTAGGGAAGTTATAAATTCTAACCTGAATCTCCTCAAAAATTGATTCCATGCCTAGAGTAGGAAAATCTGCAGTTTAACTCACTTTCACCACTGCCACCCTATCATGTGATTCTGACATAAGTAGTTCAAGCCCCACAGTGAAGAAGGTGGCCTAAGTCCAGGGTTATACTCAGGGTTGGGATAATAGAAAATAAAACAGAATCTTGCAACGTCTTGGACCCAGGAAGTAGCTGAGACATCTTTAAGAAACAGGCTCCTTGTTTTTGGATTTGCCTTTGTTTACCATATACCACTTTCCAGCATGTCTATTAACAACCTGCCAAGTAATTTGTACTAATTTGGAGATTTTTAAAGACAACCATCTTTTTTGTTAACTTAACGCTTAATGAAACATTAGACAAGCTGTTCAGAGAGTAATACTAAGAAATCATTTTTCTTTCCTCAACCTACTTCTGGAACATTCACTGTCATAATTTCAAAATAGAATCAAGAGGTATGTCAATATAAAAGGGGAATGTTGCCTGCTATCCCTCAGGAATATGTTACAAGTATTTTTTTATTTCCCCCTAAACAGTTATGAATTCCAGGTGAAACCCAAAAACCCACTTGGCGAAGGCCCGGTCAGCAACACAGTGGCATTCAGTACTGAATCAGGTAATTACATCAACAGTAATTCCCAGAAAGGATGTAAAAGGGTCACAGTGGAGCAAGGTTTTGCATAGGAAGCTTGTTTGAAACCCAGCCAAACACTACATATACTCTGTTTCTCGAATTTTTAGAAACCCATTTGTAGGAAAAAGCAAATTGATGGTGTTTCTCTAAACCTTCATGTATGTTTTTCCTCACTTAAAGACACATCAGTTTAATTTAAAAAGCATGATCAAGCTATACTCTTTCAAAAAGCTAGTGAACGAATACTCCCCTGTATGCCTAGAATCAAAATATCAGTGAGTACATCCAGAAAGGGAACCCCATGATAGTTTAGTAACAGCTGTGAAATTTTCTAATTAGACCTTACAAGCTCCAATTCCTTAATGAGATACATCTGCACATGCAGCATTAATATTTGCATAATTTTTATACCAACTGTAGTTCATGGCATCTTGGTGATTTTTACTATGAAGTTTTTTAATCAAACTTAAAAGCAGCAGCTTTTGAAATTCAAGTGAAGGCTGGAACAGCGTCAAAGGTTCCTCACTACTCAAATTACATGTAACAGATACAACTGAATACCTACAAAGCAGGAGATTATTAAATCAAGAACAATTTCCAAAACAAAACTTTCAAATTCAATCCTTAGTAAAAATGTACAATCTTGCAAATAAAATTTCTTAACAACTGTAAGCACCCCTAGTCTTCACCATGCCACATGGAACGTTGGGGTTTTATCTAGTAAGGTCTGACTTTTGTATTTATTTCTCCTCAGCGGACCCAAGAGTGAGTGAGCCAGTTTCTGGTAAGTACCTGTCTCAATGAGAACACAACTACATGTTTTTCTAAACTTATTCAACTGAACAGGCCTGGCAGAATGTGAATCATGATTTCACGTTTTTCCACTTAGTCTTCTTAAAATACCAAACAGATAAGAATGTTTGCCTACACATTGTACAACACTGAGGACCCATGATGTTCTGCAAACAAGTTGGACATTCTGAAATTTGCTTTCACTCATGCACAGGTTTATTACTGTTTAGTAAGATAGCCAGTGTAATCCCAGCACTCTGAGAGGCTGAGGCAGGAGAACTGCTTGAGCCCAAGAGTTGGAGACCAGCCTAGGCAACATAGTGAGACTCCCTCTCTACAAAAAAAATCTAAAAATGAACAATTAGCTAGGCATGATGGTGCAACACCTATGGTCCTAGCTACTTGGGAGCCTGAGGTGGGATGATTGCTTGAGCCCAGGAGGTTAATGCTACAGTGAGCCATGATCCAGCCTGGGCAACAGAGTGAGATCCTGTCTCAAAAAATAATGGTAAGATATAACACCCTCATCTCCAATTTTAATAACAAGTCATATTAAAGCAGTTGTCTAAATTTTATAACATGCTACAAAAAAGAAACCTAAATTTGCTCCTAAAGGACACTGTCTACATCTAGCTCTACAGAAACTATTCAGCATCTAAACACCTTAACATCCTGCTCTCAGATCTATCTATTGACTTTACTTGTTTAAATCCTTCTAATATTTTTGGCTCCAATATTTATCATGGGGTGGGGTAGAGGTTATCAGCAAGTTGACAAATTTTGCAAACTGATTCCTTAAAGTATCTGACCCAAGAGTCAGATACTAAACTCAAACCATCTGTTTTCCTTATGTAGCAGGAAGAGATGCCATCTGGACTGAAAGACCCTTTAATTCAGACTCTTATTCAGAGTGTAAGGGCAAACAATATGTCAAAAGGACATGGTATAAGAAATTTGTAGGAGTGCAGCTGTGCAACTCTCTCAGATACAAGATTTACTTGAGTGACTCCCTCACAGGTAAGCGGGGCTCCCAGCTCTGTTTTCAGTCCTTGACTTATGGGAATGTTTTGCGGCATTGTACAATTTGGCCTTTTCTTAAGAGTTCCAGGCACTAATGGTACTGTAAACACAAGTTTTCCTCTGAGCAAAATGTTACTGAAATGGTTATCATTCCTAGAAAACAAGGATTTAAGGAACGCTTTTAGAAGGTAAGTAATAAAAATGGAATTATAAAACAGTGCCATTGTGGCAAAATGGAATGCACATTCACTAACCATGATCAAGCTCCATTTTGTTACAACCATCCAGGATAAAAAGCCTATTGACAATGAAGTGACTAACAATAATCATGGAATTAATACAATATCTTCAAGGTGCTGTAAGAGCTACAACCCCTTGCTCCATACCCAATAGGTTATAATTTTCTACATTCAGAGTAAAAATTTTTAATAAATAGGCTGACCCCAACATAAAAAAGTAGATATTTTTTCAGTCATTCACCTGTTCTAAGTGCTGAACACAGAGCAGCATAAAAGGTATTTCCTGCTTTCCTATAGCTTACCTCTCCTTAGTAAGGAGAGACAGACAATACATAAGTAAGTGAAAATTTATACAGGTACTTTGAAGAACATTTTGAAAAAGGTGAAGGCCTCTCTAAAAAGCACTAACAAAGGAGAAAATTGAGAAGGAACTAACCACACAAAGGTCTTAGAGGAAAGGGAAAGTGCAAAGACCTAAGGCAGAATACCCCTGGCCAGTTCCACCAGCATGGCCCAGACTTAGTAAGTGAAGGGGCAGGCAGGTGTGAAATCATGTGGACCTTTGAAATCAGGTAAGGACTTTGGATTTTATTCTGCGTATAATGGGAGACTCCTGGAGAAATTTATGGAGAGAATAAACATCATCTGGCATGCATTTTTAAAAGATCACTAATCTCTGAGAAGGGGAGGGGAGGAAGAATACAGGAAGGCAAGAGACCAATGTTGGTTGGAACTAGGATAACAGGGAATAAGGGGAGAAAGTACAAAACAGTAATGAAGATTATTTCAGAATTGTCACATATCAAAGTAAGAAAGTAACACTTCATCCTTTTCACTTCTGGTTCTTTAGGAAAATTTTATAACATAGGTGATCAGAGGGGCCATGGAGAAGATCACTGCCAGTTTGTGGATTCATTTTTAGATGGACGCACCGGGCAGCAACTCACTTCTGACCAGTTACCAATCAAAGAAGGTATGTTTTCTGATCCTCCTCATAAGCAACAGAGTTTTACAGATTAACCCAGAAAGAAATCAAGCTGAGGAAACCAATCAATTTAAAAAGAATTCTATAGTACTACTGCTCTACACATCTGGCTAGGAAAAAATGAGAACTTTAAGTGTCTCAGCTTAGAAACCTAGCGCCAAGAGAAATTACACACACATAATATAAATACATCCTACTTCAAGAAAATCTAAATTTGCAAAAACAGATATAAAAAAGCAGTTTCCCAAACTTAAATCATTAATGTTATGGGTTTTGTCATACTGAACACACTTCCATTATTTTTATCTCCTCAAAAAACAATTTTTTTGAACTACTGCTACTATAAATGGAAAAAAAAATAGTACATACCTTGCAAATAACTGTATAAATATAATTAAAATAGAATTCTGTGGACAATGAATAACCTCTGTAAATTGCTAAAGACCCATTAGCACCAAGCTGTGTAATGAGCACTGAATAAGACTAAAAATTAATCCTTGTCTAAGCAGTGCAGAAGGGGGTAAATTAATTGTTCCTATTAGGAATCACCAGGAGGTTCTCTAAATAAACATTTGATTAATTTTTCAGTAACACATTTTGTTCACTGGTACTTAAAAATACCGACAATAAAAGATGACCTACTAAGTTCTGTGAACACGTTAATGGGCAGTGAAACTGTCACTACCAACCATCCCCTCCTAACTCGGCATGGCAAATGTCAACAACTTTTCAGGTGCCCGTTTTAGCCAACCAAGATGACACCTCAGGACAAAACACCAGAGCTTCTTGCTCTCAGTTTTCTAAATTACTTTGCTTCACTCAGATTAGCCTTCAGCTATTCCACATCCTTCAATCTATCAAAAATATATAGGGCAAAAATACAACATAGCAGCTGTTAAAATGAAACTGTTTTCTCTCTCAGGCTATTTCAGAGCAGTTCGCCAGGAACCTGTCCAATTTGGAGAAATAGGTGGTCATACCCAAATCAATTATGTTCAGTGGTATGAATGTGGGACTACAATTCCTGGAAAATGGTAGATGCTGCACAAAGTTACCTTCTGTTTCATCACGGCAAACAAAATCATTGAAAACACTAAGTCACATTCATTTAAAGCTATTTTGTTTACTATGTATAAAATTCTACAATCTAATAGCAATACTAGATGTTTATTATTAGAAAAGATTGCTAAGAGTATTTATCAGGTTTTACAAAGTCATTTTAAGAAAGCAAGATATTGATGTTAACAGAATAACATTTTTGGGGAAGCTGGCTCCCTATACATGGTATTTTAAGAGATCGTTTGTATATTATTTATCACACTGTTGTAATGATGTTTTGAGATACTTTTATAACAATTAACATCAAAAAAGTTATATACTTTTTAAAAAAAAATTTACTTTTATTGATGTGTATGCTTTATTGATGAATTAATTCCATAAATCTCTACTTAGTTTAACTTATTGGATCAAATTATCTTCAGCATATATATCTGGGGAAAAAAGGTCCGAATATTCAACATTTATTTTTAAACTTCAATTTTTTAAGCAATAGCTGAATAGCTTTTTGGAGGAGTTTAGTTACACATTCATGCTAATATACATTTCCTTTAAACATCCGCAAATCATTGAAAAGATTGAATCGGCAAATTTCATTACAGCTAAAAATGGAGTCTAAATCAGTAAATTTCATTATAGCTAAAAATTGTTTCAAAAGGTACACTTTTACGCATCATAAATGTTATGATATCTGAATATACGTTGTCAAACTATCCCTTTACCCAATTGTCTTCATATTGTTTTTATGATTCTAATGAAGGTGTATGTAGAGACTGAATGTGAAGTCTGAGCACAAAAAGGTAATGCATGATGAGCTCTCCAACCATTTTACAGGATATTTACTATGTATTTATATGTAAGACCGCTATAAATGAATGTATTGGAGAATGTCTTTTTAACTGTTTAATTAATTCAGTCTGTAATGAAAATATGACTCATTTCTATTAAAAAGGTATTTTCCTTCAGGCAGGGAAGAGAATCCTTGCTGCACTGTTGTCGTCATTCTGAAAGGACCTTTCCCTGTGCTTACCTTGCAACATGCTTCAATCTTCTCAATGCTACATTTTGTATTTTTCAAACAAGTATAAATTCTGCAATAAAGAGATGTAGTTTTTTTTAAGATGAGTTTTTAGTTTTATTATTTCTGAATGGTTCATCAGTATGTTAACCATACCTTTTATCGCAGAAGGAAAATCACAAAGTTATCCAGGCTCTACCAAACCCCCATTATATCTATTGTTTATGTCCTAAATTAAGCTTTCATCATATCAAGTAATAAAGTTTATTATTTTAAACCAATGATTACCAAATGCATTTTTTTTTCAAAAGAAGGACGAAAATCAAATGGCACTGTTTCTCTGAATAGAAATCTGTAAGTTAAAATGTTTATATGTCAAGATCAAACAAACACCAATAAGGATTTCTAAAAAATAATTGTTCTTTTTCACGTTAATGACTAAATTAAATTTCAAGACCACTAATGGATTCAATCATCTTTATTAACCTATCAATATCAGTGTTTGTTTGTTGTTACATTTTAAATATAATATCTAGTTGTATTCTCAAAGGACTCTACTTTTAGTACATCATGTTAATAGTAAAAAGCCAAGTAAGATGGCTAAACCTCACCCTAGCATTTTAATATCCTCTGGACAAGGGAAGCTAGAAAGTCAATCAATCAATCACTTTATACACGTAAGAGTAGTGTTCCAAAGTAAGAAGCTGCTACATTTTTAAGCAGGGAGGAGAAAAACTTTCATTTTGGTCTTTGTGGTCCAGCAAATTATACTTTCAATTAACAGCAACAATGATATCATAAAAAATGCTCTGCTTTTTAAATTTCTGAACTTGAATACAAATTAAAATAGTATTGGAGTCTTTTGGGAGGCCAATAGCTAGCAGCTACTTAATTGGTATAGATGAGCCTCCTTATCGATAACCAGGTCCAGGTTGGGTATAGCCCTGACCAAAGGGAGGACGGTTACGTGCATAAGGATTAGGCCCGCTTGGAGGAGCGGTCATGGTACTGCCAGGAAGTGAAGTAAAACCTGGTCTTGGTTGATAGGCCCCAGGTTGGCTTGGAGCTATTCCAGGTTGAGAGGCAGGAGCCACTGTATAACTAGTAGGCTGAGAAGTTTGGGCAGTGTAAGTTTGTGCAGGATAATTGCTCGCCTGGTACTGCTGTGGCGGCTGAGCAGGCAGTTGTTGAGGCTGACCAGAAAAGGCAGGAGCTGGTGCCTGGGAAGTTGGTTGCTGGCCATATCCCTGGAATTGCTGAGGTTGTTGGGGTCCAGTCTGCTGACTATAGCTTGCTGAAAAGGCAAAATAAATAACATGTATCTTATCTTTTAGTAAAGCTTTTCCAGAGAATTAGTCTTACTGTTATGGACCAAAAATGGTGAGAAATTTAACAAATATTTATGTAACAAGCAGAGTGGTAGATTCCATCATCACATAATATTTCAAGACCAAGAAGTTATCAAAGAGACATTTTCTACAATTTTTTAAACCCTCTGAGACATAATCCCTGTGAGCAAATTCCTGCTATAGCATAATTCCTAGACCAGAAGCTCAAATGATAAATGAAAGATTATACTTTCTAGAAAGACCAAAAATGGAAAAGCTAAATAGTCATTAACCAGGTTTTCAGGGGGGCCTACTTAACAATATCAAATAAAAACACATTGCAGAGAATGAACATTTTTATATGAAATACTATAAATCTTATTGTACTAATTAGGTGCTTTAAATTTTGCTCACTCTATAAAAACTAGGCCATTTAAGAATAAATACAAAGTACCATTTTCACAATCCTTAAAATCTTTCTTTTAGATTTGGTATCTGATGCTTTTTGCCTTTACAATATTTTGACTTAGCAGTACAGCATAGCACATAAAAGTATACCATATTACCCCAAAAAAGCAACATCTATGTTTATTATTTACTAGGATGTAATTTTTTTTACAAAGAAAGTCTGCTTCACTGAAAACTTTTATCTCTACCATGAAACACACCTGCAGCTACTTGCAATGAAACCTCTCCATTGACTGGAATCCTGTCAGCATTAAATACCAGATACATAAGAAAATTATTAAAATATGTACAACCCTGCATTAAAAAAAAAAAGGATTGAATGAATTTGAGTATATTCTGAACTCACCTTGAACCTGGGTTCAAAATTTACTCATGAAAGAAACCTTTATGACATAGTCCATGAACAAAACTGGAAAAGGTCAGAGGGAAACTGGCAAACCAACAACAGTGTCAAAGAGGGTCCAGTGTTACCACCACTCAGTCTCCAAGCAGAGTACTTAGTTGACTATTTCCATATCTCTCAATCAAATTCAAGTTAATAGACTAGTAGGATCAGAAATACAAAGATAATTTGAAAAAACTAAATTTTACTCAGAGTGAAGACCCTGACTAAATTTATTAAGAGCAAGCTTAGTTCTTAATAAGTAAATCATGTATCTTTAATGCATTTAACTCATGGTAACATCTAAATACTGAACTAAATTCATAAAAAAATTCTGAATGTCATACAATTTGTCCTATCCTCTACATAAAACTTAAATTTTCACTATAAAGTTTTGAAGAAACAGATTGATTCAGCTTTATACTGAAAATGCCTATTCATTTTAAGACTGCGAGGAAAAAGAAAAGTCCCTTTTCATCCTGGCAACTGAAATCTAAACTTTTTTTTTTAACTGGGCCTGGACATAATCCGATCCCTAATTATTGCTTAAGGGTGGGAATAACCCTACAGGCTGAAGATTTCATTAGCAGCCCACCAGTCTCTTGAACATAATGTGGCAATGCTTCTATCGTGTGTATAGTCTCCCTTCCATCCCTCCAAAATAACAACTTAGGTGAAGAACATCAGAAATAGCAAAAAAATGGAAATATGGAAATTATGTGGGGTTTTTTGAATACATAGAACATCTAACCTTTTAAGGAAGAAGTCTGCCAACTCTGGTCTAGGTTGGGAGAATGCAGAATGATAAAGGGAAATACTGAACTGACCCAGCTCCCTCCACTGAATGGCTGTATGTGCTTTAACAAGTCACAATCTCTTTGAAACCTAGTTGCCTCACTTATAAAATGCAAAAGCCTGAGTCCCACACCCAATCAAATGAAATTCAAAATCTCTGGGGATGGGGCCCAGCTACACAAAGCTCCCCCAAGTGATTCTAAAGCATAGTAAGGGCCGAAATCCCCTGAGATTAAATGACAACTAAATCTCTTCAGTTCTGCTATTCTTTCTATAAATCACATAATTTATAACACTGATTTTTTTAAAGAACTGCATCCTAAAAATAACCTTCCTCAATATAATCCAAACTTAAGTTCTATGTATTTTATACAATTAAAAACAAGTCGCTATAGGTTAAGTCACTCTACAGCCAATATATTCTAAATAAAATTAACGACAGAATGTTATGATCTAGGTCAGGAGTCAGCAAACTTTTCTGTAAAGAGCCAGATAGTAAATATTTTAGGCTTTGTGGGCCACATGGTCTCTGTTGCAACTACTCAACTCTGCCATTCTAGTGCCCACGTAGCAATAGAGAACATAAAAATAAGTGTTCTAATAAAACTTTGTTCAAAAAAAAACAGGCAACAGTCCAGATTTGGCCTGTGGGCTATACTTTGCTGACCTCTGCTCTAGTTGATACCATAAAACTCCATAAAATAGAAGTTAGACAAGACTCAACTTGTATAAATTATTTTTAATTATAGTTGAAATTCTTATATTTAAATCTTTGGCTGTAAAACAAGAGTTGGACACAACAAACTCTCTCTCTGACATAAATGTAAAAAATACTGGAATCATTGCCAAAGATACATTAATAAGATTTATCATAGTTAAATACATATAATATTCAGTGGACAGATGGTAAAATAGAAACAAAATACCCAGGATGCTTATTTAAAACAACTAAACAAAGTTCTTAATTGCCTGAATTACATTTTATACAATTTTATGGCCTGTTTCTGGTATTCTCACATACTTGCAAGAGATTTTAAAACCTAAGTAAGGTTTTAAATAAGATCACCTTTCCATGTATGAATAAACTGTCGTATTTCTACAGGTACTAAGAGTACGCTAGAATTGTGTGTTACACAGAAGTGGAGGGGAGGGGGAACCTTGCACTAAGTCGCCTAAGAGGTAAACTTATCATATTAGTAAGACACAGCTTTGTATTAAAAACTTTTTATACTACAGGTTACTGCAGAATCATCTACTTTAAGTTTTATTTGCCCACCAGAAAACTGAAATGTTGATTTATAATAGATGCTAATGTAATTCCCCTAATAAAAACTTAATACCTATTATGTCAATGTAGTACAAATCAAGGAATCAAGAAGAGCTTAAAGTTTAATGAGTATAGAAACAAGCACAAAACCATGAGCCAACTCCCTTTCAACACCTGCTCACCTGAATACTGAATACCATACTGTTGAGGCTGCTGAGGTGGAGCCTGCGGCTGCTGCGCACCATAACCGGCCTGTTGCTGGTACTGTTGGTACATCTGACCTAAAACACACACACACACACACACACACACACACACACACACACACACACACAAACACACGAAAAAAAAGGCATATTTAATGTAGCAAAGAGAAATATTTTTAAGGCACATATACATTCTTTCTCCATCTAAACAGTGTAACAATATACAAGAAAGTATTTGTTCACTTTTAAATGTCTATGAAGAAAATGAACCATTTAAGAAGTGTGACTGCTCTGCTGTGGATTAACTGCAGAGAATTAACTGGCAACAAACATTAAGTGTAACAACAGTGGCTACCATTTCATAAAGTCTAGAAAAACAAATGTTTTCAAACCCAGCTGCCAACAGATAAGTAATGCTAATGTTCATTAAAAGCCAAGTGAGCTGAAAATCAACAAATAAAAATGGAAAAAAAGGACAAATACCATTAATATCATCTAAGTCTTTCCTAAAGCACTGTATTTGCCCTCTAAAGGTTTGGACCTCTATTACCATATGAACGAACTTTTTTGTAGCAAGGAACTACATGACATCTTTTGTTCCAGAGCTGAAAGACACTTTTGGAATTTGTCAAGTTTGATTTTCTATGAATATCCAACATCTTTAACCAATAATGTGGACTCTAATTAAGCCTACATGGTTCTTCATTGCACTATTTAACAATGGCAGACCTTTTTAACACTGGGGATGTGTTCTTGAACATGGGAGTCCTATCTGTCCTATTTGGGGTCAACAACCGCAGTTCCTATGAAGAAACCTTTTGGACACTTATTTCCTATTATTTTCTTTCTTTTACTTTTTATTTTTCTATCCTCACAAACTGTTCCCATACATGTGATTTTCAAACAAAGATTTATTGTTTTGTCTTTATCAGAAATATGATCAAGGGGAATAAATACGTATAGCATATAACAATGAACTCTAATTCTTCAAAATTAAAAGGTTTAACTCCTCAATTAAAAAAAAATAAGCAAACAGGCAATATACATTAAAAAAAAGTTCAACCAAATTAGTATTCCCTATCTCAGATACAGAAAAATTAAGCAACTTACCTGCAGTCGATAGCTAAGAACAGAACCATCAAGAGCTAAGAACCAACACTGGATCCCAGGCATAACTCCAAAGCTTTAGTTTACAAAGTAGTTTTGCATATATTATCCCATGAACAAAATAACATAAATATTAACTTGGGCATCATCAAAAAAGGCTGAGATTAAGGCTCCATGTAGTAGCTGTGGTAGACTGTGATCATCAATGAGTAAGAAACTCCTGGTCAAAAATGTAGTTATTCCCCTCAGTAAAAACTGATAGGGTACAACTCTTCTTAAAGCTGTTCTTTTTGGCATGTTTTCACAAACTTCTACAAATTGATTTTTAAAATATCACTAGAGTTAAAAATTTCAGAGGTTTATTACTACCTCTACACAATATTCTTTTTATAGCAGATCCTCAAATAACATCGTTTGTTCCACACTGTTTCGTTAAAACACTGGTAAGAAAAAAAAATATTCCCGGCTTAGGTTATGGTTCCGTGTGGAGTTTGCACATTCTCCCCAAGTCCGTGTGGGTTTACTCTGGGTACTCCAATTTCCTCCCACATCCCAAAGTGTGTATGTTAGGTTAATCAGCATGTCTAAATGATCTCAGTCTGGTGACTGTGGTTGTGTGTGTGGTTTCAAGTGCACTCTGTGATGGAACAGCATCCTGTCAGGGTTGGTCCCCACTTTGCTACTGAGCTGCCAGGATAGATTTCAGCCACCCACAGCCCTGAACTGGAATAACTGCATGTATCATTACCTTATTTGTTTTTATTAATCTTTCTTAAATGTATCTATAGCTCACATTTGTTTTTAGTCTTTATCTAGAAGTCCAGGGGTATTTTTGTGATCAGGAATATGCTGTAGGAACTCAACTTACTCTTATCAATTAGCCTATAGAACTGATTTCCTCCTCATACATCGTCTCACTTAAAATTACAGTTTCTAAGAACCTATCAACAATATTAAGTGAGGATTTACGGTACTTACTTTAAACCCACCTCATTCAAGTCCAAATGGGACTGTCACAGTATTCTGAAAATTAATTAAGAAGTCTAATCGTTTAAAAAAAGAAAAAGGAGGAACTTCTTCACATACTTGAGAGATCTATAGGATATATGAAGAAAGCAAGGTACACAGATTGTTTATAGTAAGCAATGTTTTGAGTAATAAAAAATACAGTCATGCATTGCTTAATGACAACAGTACGTTCTGAAAAATGTGTCACTGTGCAAGTATCACACAGTATACTTACACAAACCTAGATATCATAGCCTACTATATAGCTAGTAGGGATACAACAGACTACAAACCTGTACAGCATGTTGCTGTACTGAATACTTAGGCAACTAACACCATGGTAATTATTTGTGTATCTAAAACATATCAAAACATTAAAAAGGTACAGTGAAAATATGGCAAAAAAAGATAAAAAATGGTACACCTGTCTAGGGCACTTACCATGACTAGAGCTTGTAGGATTAGAAGTTGCTCAGAGTGAGGTACTTGTGTTGAGTAAATGTGAAGCCTAGAACATTACTGTACACTGCTGAAGATTTACAAACACTATACACTTAGGCTACATTAAATTTATTTTTTAAAATTCCATTTCTTCAATAATGAATTAACCTTAGCTTACTGTAATTTTTTACTTATAAACTTAACTCTTTTTTAACAGTTTAGCTTAAAACACATTGTACTACTATACAAAAATATTTATTCTTTATATCCGTATTCTGTTTTTTTCTATTTTTTAAAATTTTAAATTTTCTTTTGCTTTTTAAACTTTTAGAAAGAAATTAGAACACAAACATACACATCAGCTGAGGCCTACCCAGCATCAGGATCATCAATATCAGTGTTTTTCACCTCTATAACCTGTCCCACTGGAAGATCTTCAGGGTCAAGAACATCATGGAGCTGTCCTCTCCTATGATAACGCCTTCTTCTGGAATACCTTCTGAAGGACCTATCTGACCCTGGTTCTACAGCTTTTTTTTTTTTAAAATAAGTAGGAGTGCCCTCTAAAATAATGATTTAAAGTATACTAAAGTAAATACACAAACGAGTAACAGAGTCATTTATCATCAAGTACTAGACACTATACATAATTATGTGAGCTACACTTTTATATGACTGGCAGTAAGTCTGTTTATACCAGAATCACCACAGACACGTAAGTAATGCTTTGTGCTACAACTATGATGACTACACATCACTAGGCAATAGAGATTTTTCAGCTCCATTATAATCTTATGAGTCCACCATCATATATGCAGTCCACTGTTGACTGAAACATTGTCATACAGTGCACAACTATATATAAGCTATATTTTATGTGTATTTTCAAAAATAATAAAAGTTATAAAAAATATTATCTAAGGGGAAAAAGAAAACAGGATGAAGCAAAGAGTAATGGTAAAACTTATAGAATGTATTTATTACAGAGAATAGCCAGCCTCTTTGACCCTCAATGGCTTCTGCACATGTACAGCATTTATGATGTCCAAATGGTAAAGAACTGAATCCTCCAGCTCTGGTTAAGCTTCAGATGACTATAACCCCAAGAGTCATTTTTAAATGCAACCTAGTGAGAGATCCTGAGCCAAAATCACCCAACTAAACCATTCCCGAATATCGACTGTCTAAAACTATATGAGATAATAAACATTTGTTGTCTAAGCATCTATGTTTTGGGATAATAGTTTCATAGTAATAAATAATATGCATAGTTTTGATTTTGGGAACATTTGATTTTGATAAGGGATGATAGCTATTAGAAAAAAGGACTCAAGACACATTAATGAAAAGCAAAGTTTGAACCCTGTTAGGCTCCTGATTTGAACAAATCAATTGTAACAAACTAATCTTGAAACAATTCAGGAAATTCAAATATAGACTAGTACATGTTGACATTAAGCATCACTGCTGAGGTTGCAGTGAGCCGTAATCACACCAGTGCACTCCAACCTGGGCAACAGAGTGAGACCCTGTCTCAATTAAAAATAAAAAAGAATCACTGTTAAATAACGGCATGGTGGTTATATTAAAAAGATTATCAGTTAGACATACATACTGAAATAGCTGAGTATAAGCTGTTTATAATTTGATTTAAACGACTCCAGCAAATTAAAAGGGGTGCAGTGGGGAAAATGATAAAAAAAAGAATGCCAAAATATTGGCAAGTGTTGAAGCCACATGAAGACTACCTGAAGAGCTGATTATTCTATGTCTGTTTCAACATTTATATAAAAAGTCTACTCAGCTTTTCATTATATTGGCATATGATTTTACCGATTTTAATTATATGCTTTTTCATTTTTCTTTTTTTGTCAAACTGCAGTCTGATCTCTGAAGATTTTTAGCCTTCTTCTCCTTACCACTTACATTTTTGACAATGTCACATAGTTTTCCAATAACAGGCACTGGCTTTGTATGAAGAAGGGTAACATTATCCCTTTTGGTTTTTTTAATGATGCTCAGTATCTTGTTGATTCTTTTAACTGAACAACATATTAACACTACATTTCTTTAGAATAAAATTCACAGTTTCAAGGTTCCTTTTATGGGAGTTAAGTAACAACTCAGAATTCTTCATTTTAATTTGGACTATTACACATTATAAGAGACTGCTACGTTAATAACTTATAATACATTTTATGTTGGTAATTCTGCTCAAATTATTGAGCAAATTGATCTAAATAACTGGCAACATCAAAGACTCATTATATATCAAAATGTATTTATTAAAGTAGCCTGTAATTCATGCTGGGAATCCATAAATAATAAATATATTTATCTAAAGCTGTGCTCTTAAAATAGTCACTAGTCACATGTGGCTACTGAGCACCTGAAATGTGGCTTGTCTGTATTGTGGTACGTTGTTTGTGTTTAAAGTGTTCCAAATCAGTGTCACATCCCAGATTTCCAATACACCGTACCAAAATAATTAACTTATACTGGATATATTAAGTTAAATAAAATTAATTTTACCTTTTCTTAAACATTTTTCTAATGCAGCTAAATATAAAATTTTAAATTACATGTGGCTTCTAATTCTTTTGTACAGCACTAATCTAGAATTAGATCAGTTATTAAGAGTTTAAATGATGTCACTTATTAACTGTACAATTTTCATACTGTATGTTTTAATTAAGCTAACAGTTAACAATTGTAGCAAGGCATATAATACTACTCTAAAGGAATTAAATGCATATAAACAGTGTTAATCTACTATCTCTGGAAAAAGGAACTTGGTTGCTGGGGACAGAGATGGGAGAGATAATTTTCACTGGATATCCTTTCACATTTTAAAAATTTTACTTATTTGAAAATGCTCAATTAAAACAAACACTTCATAGAATGTTTAGATATTGCTAATAGAGCCTTAATTCCCATTTCTTTATATATAAACAGCAAACATTATTTGGTACAAGGAGCCTTCCAACTGTCATTCTATAACAGTATACACCGCTTAAAATGGGATTTATTTAAAAACAAATCTATAGTTCACTTGATATGGGCATTAAACTCTCATCATACCTATACTCTGCTTCTGTCCATTTCAGCCCACACCTGCTTTAGTTCTAGTTTGTTCTAGTTTTGGTAGTAGCATTTTGGTACAGAGGAGGACTAACTAAACTTGGAAAGCCTTAAGCAATAAGAAATTCTTTGCAAACCACTGATTCATCAGCAAAATGTCATCTGCTAGTCCATAATGACTGTTGCTCATCCAACAGACAACTCTGTGGATTTTTTTTTGTGGGGGGCGGGGGTTGTTTGTTTTTGAGACAGGTTCTCATTCTGTTGCCCACGCTGGAATGCAGTGGAGTGATCACAGCTCACTACAGCCTCCACCTCTTCATTCAAACAATGCAAACAATCCTCCCACTTAAGCTTCCCAAGAAGCTGGAACTATAGACACATGCCATAGCATCCAGCTAATTTTTTTTTAATCTTTTTTTTTATTTTGTAGGGCAGGGTCTCACTATGTTACCCAACCTAGTCTCAAACTCCTGGGTCAAGTGATCCTCCTGCCTCAGCCTCCCTAAAGTGTTGGGATTATAGGCATTTTGTAGGATTATAGGCACATTATACGTGTGAGCCACCACACCTAACCAGGCAATTCTGAAAGTATCACCACAGGATAACAGGATTCTATTCCAAAGTGGTCAGTTCATTTTAGGCTATGTTTTGCTTGTTTTTGTTTTTTGTAATGTGATTGATAACTTTAATCACTTGCTTCTGGTGGTGAAAATACATTATACGACTATCTGATCCATTAAACAAATGATTAGAGCACCACCTGGTGTTTGTTTTGAAGTGGAATTGTGGCTTTAAAGGTCCTAACATGCATAGGCAATTCATAGAAATCACATTCCAGTATCTGGAAGGCACCCTAGAGATTGGTAAGTACTTAGTCACATTCTGCAGAACTCCAAGGGTTTCAATGAAGCACCTTAGTGCCTACTGTCTCAAGTCTGTTGCCCTTCAATTCCGTATTTTAAATACAGAGTTTTCAAGTTATATTTCATTCAGGACAAAAGACATTCTTCTGAAACCACTGAGTTGGTCCAATTTTCACATTTTACGTGAAAGAATATCAAAACCCAGGGAGACTAATTACACGTCCAAAGACAGATTATTTAGAGAAGAAAAAGTATGACTTAAAATACACTGCTTTTTTTCTATTAATACATATTGCTATATTTACAAAATTATAAAAGTCTATAATCTTACCAAAAAAACCCCACTCTAACTAGTTATCTTTACCTCTATTTTAGAAATCTTTTTAAATTAGAAAAAGCATGCATAGATGCTGAAGAGAAGAGGGAGATAAAACAGCACCTAAGTATAACACAAACTAAAGTGTGAAATCACCAGTCTGAATTTCACTATCCTCCCCAAGGGTCACCACTGACTAATGACTGGTCTTTCACTCTGTATCTATATTTATATAAACACTTTAGGGATTTCTTTCTTTCCAATAAATGGAAACATACCTAACATATTATTCTATTTGGTTTTTTAACATCAAATCATGTCGGTAAATCCAAACTTTTCCTAGCTGTGTTCAAGGTATGACTAAATACATAGAGTGTTTATAACAATGCTGCAATAAACACTTCTACACATGCAGTTTCCCACACATGTGTTCTAAACTCTATTTTACCTTCAATCTGACCTGCTTGTGTCTGAGCTCCTGTATATGGTGGTTGCTGTGGCTGAACTCCTGGTGGGTGAGCTGCTGAGGAGGAGGAAGCAATGCTGTCGGGTGTTCCTGAACGATCTTCTGCAGGAGCACTGGGTGGCCCTGGACAGTTTTAAAAAAAAAAAAAAAAGTCAGTTTAGTATCCAATATAAGGCCTTCTCCCAGCAAGCACAAGGAATAAGTTTGGTTAAAAGACACTAAAAGTAGTATAGAATAAGTATATAACCACGAATGAGGCTTTTTACATTTTTTAAAATGTATGTATTGTATTTTTTCCTTTGCTCCAGTCTCTTAATCCAAAGCTACGACTGGAAATCCTTCCTTATAAAGTGTGGAGTACTATATTCCTGAGTCTTAACCTCTCCCTGCAAAAAAACAAAACTCATGTCTGCAATGCCAATATCTCCCCCATTCCAAGCAATGTACTCTGCACATCAACCGAAATTATCACTTCATTCTTCAAGGGGTCTCCACTGCCCATAAATTAAGTTCAACCCCCTAGTTTGCATTAAGGGTTCGAACATTGTTTCTCACAATTTCTCTTCTCACATGCCTCCTTTTCAGCTAAACTAACCCTAACCTTCTCCCTACTCCCATCATGTATCTAATATTTTTTCACCTTTATTTCATTTATCACCATTCTTTCCACTATACCACCTCAAATATTTAATGTAACATTTACGTATTTAAATACAACATTATTTAAAATCCAATTATAATTCCACACTTCTAGTAAGCCTTCTTGACTCACGAATACTTTTTTCCAGTAGTGAACTTCAATCTAGTTTACTTTTATTAACCCATACTAACTTCTATCTTGCATTTCTGAACAGCCCCCATTTTCCCTCTTAAGACTCTGAGCTCTTTTGGCTGGGCTCCTGACTCTTGATTCTTTTTGCCTGCCTCACAAGGCCTAGCCTTCAAATTTACACATGAATTTACACAAATTTTTAATTCTTCCAAAACAACGAACACAGAAATGAATGAGAGAATATATTACAGTTCCAATACTATGACAGTCAAAAAAGATATTCTGAGGACAATGCAGATAGGTTTTATTCCTTTAAATTCTTTTTGCTTTGGCAAAGCAGAAGAGTGGTTAAAAGCATAGGTTTTGCAGCCAGACTACCTAGGTTCAAATCCTAGTGCTGTCACTCACAAGCTGTGTAACTCTGGACATGTTACATAATCTCTGTGCCTCAGTTTCCTCATCTGTACAAAAAGGATGTACTAATTCCTACTTCATAAGGTTATTGTGAGGATTATGAGTTAACAAGAGCTTATAGCAAGGACTTTAAAAAGGGATTATACAGCAAAAGCTTATAAAAGTGACCACTACTCAGAAAGTTCCATGTAAGTACTTGCTATTATCAGCAGACTAATTTTCCTAAGGGCAAACCTCTATCTTCTGCTCTGGTATATCCCCAGAACTTACCACAGTATTAGGCACACAGCTGACAGCTGACAATCCAAGTATTAATAAGAACCTAAACTAGGACATAATAGTGGTAATGCAAGACAGACTTATTACCAGAATAAAATGGATGATGGTTTCTATCTACCACCACTTTACTTAAATTTATATATATGTTGATAAATACATACACACATTCTTCCTACATTAACTTAGTTATATATATGTAGATACACACATTCTTCCTACAAAAGATACGTTATTAGACTCTCTATATATATGTATGTTTGACTCCTCTTTCCTCCTGTACATGTAATTTATTAGTTAATGTTCATTCCATCTTTGTAATACTTCATTCCTCCTTCCCATTGCCACATTCGCTATTATAATAAGCCACATTTTACCACATCACACCTGAAAACTACACAAGTATCCCAGCTATGCATACTGTTTTTCTTACTACAATTCAACATAGCTATGAGAGAAACGGTCTTCAAATAATGTGAATCATATTAATATTATTCTAGTGTGGAATATTCAATTAAATCAAAATTTAAAAGTCTGACCTCATCAGATTTTCACACACCTTTAGTAAGTAATTCCATGAAAGTCTCTAAGGAATACAAAATGAATAGACTGAATACTGTATTTCCAACTACTGATAAAGGCAAAGTAAATCCGTCAGATAAACTCTCCTCCAGGTAACAACTAAAAACCTGAACGAAATAGAAGAAACTATTTGAAATAACTGAAAGTCAATCGGAAACCAGAGTTTACCCCAATAAAATTAGAATGGATAAGAATTAAAAGCCCTGACCTCTGCAGCTCCAATAGCAGAAAACCACAGTGTTAACAGCCTCATGGCTGGACAAGGAGCTGAAGATTTAGGAGGAAAATCCCTGAAGTGAGGGTGCCAATGAAAGGGTAAGACCCAAAATCTAGGTATATATACTCTGCCCAAACCCCCAGCTGACCATAGGGCTGGGAGGGCGGAGGAGGATATCTCAACAAGGCTCAGAGAAAAAGCAGCACCTAGAGAGAGCTGAAAGGACTGAGCAGATGTATCAGCTGCTATACACCATAGGGATAAAGGAGTAGTTTTGAGTATGTGCAAGTTGTCAAAACCAAAATGAAGTCATTAATATTAAAAAATATAAAAACTCTGATAAGGCCATGAAGAGAGGGTTCTTACAAAAACTATCACAAAAGAGTTCAAAAACCACAGCTTATACAACTTTACAAAAAAAAAAAAAAAAAAACCTTCTGTGAGGACATCTGCCCAGAAATGCCTGTCCATCCTCAAACTGACATCACTCTTGCTAATGATCTTTGTAGCCAACGATAATTATTTCAAAACAATTTTGTATTCTCATTTTTTCCTTTAAAAACCTTTGTCTGCCTTTATCTCACTGAATATGCACATAGTTTACTATGGCACACATATTCTCAATGCAATTCCCTATTCCCGAGTATCTTTTTCTTTTAGAGAGCCCTTTTCTGTTTGTTATGTTGGCAAGTCCACACAAATCAAGTCCCTGCTAGAGCAACAATATCAGAAAATCCTCAAAATAACAAAAAGAATCCTAAGTCTCTACAACATATTAACCAGAATGTCTAGTTTTCAACCAAACGCTATCAGACAGGCAAAGAAACAGGAAAATGTGACCCTACTGGGGCTGGGAAATACATGGGGCAGAGAGGAACCAGTCAATAGAAAATGATACCAAATGGGTCCAAGTGCTGGATGTTGCAGACAAACATTTTAAAGCAGCTATCCTAAATATTTTTAAAGAATCAAACATAAATACATTCAAATAATTAAAGGAAAATATAGTTTTAATGAATGTAAAATAAAGTTATCTCAACAGAAAAACAGAAACTATGAAAACAACTCAATGGAAATTCTAGAGCTAAAAGCACAATTAAATAATTCACCAGAAATGTTCAACAGCATATCAGAAATCACAGCGACTTTGAAGAGAGTTCAACAGCAATCACCCAACCTGAAGAACAGAGACAAGACTGAAGAAGAATGAACCTTAAAAAGCCATGAGATAGTATCAAACTCACCAATGTACGTATTAGAATCCAAAAAGAGAAAAAGCAGGAAAAAATAGTGAAGAAATGACAAAAGTTTAAAAGAATAAAACAAAATAGGTACTGTTTTGAAGTTAAAAACTTATTTATGGAAAAATCTATACTAACACAATTTAACCAGAAAATCTACATTTAATTTTGAATTTCCCTAAGATAAGTCAAATATAATTTGAATACTGCAATGAATCAAATTATAAAATATTTCAGATTTTTTAAAACTTTCTAAATTTTACTTTCAAAAATATACTCAAAGCAAACAGTGGTTATTCTTTAAGGGGGAGGGTGCTATTGATGGGGAGAGGACATAAGAAAGCTTTCTGTTGTGCTGGAAATCATCTACACGTAAATTTAGTGATTTATATAAGTGTACACATATGTAAAAATCTGTTGACCAGAACCCTTAAGATTCGTGCACTTCGCCATATCCAAGTTATTCTTCAATTAAGAAAGAAGGAAAGGCAAGGAAGAAAAGATTAAGAAAATGAAGGATGTAAAAGAGGTAGAAACTAACTCACCTGAAACCTGATCATCTGTTAAGCCAAACGCTGACATAACATTTTTATTGATTTCATCTTGGTTTTTTAAAGGATCAAAAGCTGACATACTTGCTGCCATAACCTGAGTAGACTGTTTTCCAGAAGAATCAGCAGCAGGCTTTTCTTCCCTACCATCCACAGTATCTGTAAGAATAGAGGAATAAACAAAAACTTGTTTCCCTTTCATCTATACTCAGTAAGACCTAATAACGTGTGTGTATAATGATAGTCTGGAATGTCACAGGATTATAGATCATTTCACTTTCTTCTTTATACTTTTTAATATTTTTACTTCTAAAATCAGGAGGAAAGGGCAAAAAGAAACAAAAGATGAACATCAACTTTTCCAAAAAAACTATATACCTCCTTTCATAAAAAATATTAGATGAAAAAAAACACAAGCTCCTTGATAGACATTTTTTTTTTTTTGGAGCCCTATGACCTACATCCTAGTATCAGATACCCACTGGGCACTCTGGAAATAAGAGTTATAGAAAGTAAGGCTTCATTTTATAAAAAGATAAGAAACTTAACTAAGGTTATAATCTCAAATTTTACATTTTATTTCTACCGTCTACAGGTCCACTATTAAATTACACGGAAATCAAGCCAACCATAATTAATTCATAAACTTCCAAAAATACCACATTAAAAACGTTTTTGAATTTGCTACCTTAAAATATTTATTAAAATACTTGTTAAAATGCTTATAGATGAAATGATGTATATGGGATCTACATCAAAATAATATAGGAAGAGAGCCAGGTCCAATAGCTCATGCCTGTAATCCCAGCACTTTGGGAGGCCAAGGTGGGTAGAAGACTTGAGGCCAGGAGTTCGAGACCAGCCTGGCAAAACCCCATCTCTACTGAAAATACAATAATTAGCCAGGCATGGTGATGCATGCCTATAATCCCAGCTACTCAGGAGGCTGAGGCACGAGAATCACTTGAACCAGGGAGACGAAGGTTGTAGTGAGCTAAGATCTCACCACTGTACTCCTGTCTGGGAAACAGAACAAGACTGTCTCACCAAAAAAAAAAAAAAAAAAAAAAAAAAAATAAGCGGTGGAAGTGTGTGTAGTATAGATAATACGATGCTATGAGCTGGTAATTGTTGAAATTGGATGTGGCTTTATGGGATTCATTATAATGTCTACTTTTGTATATACTTCAACTTTTCCATAATAAAATGTTTAAAACAACAACAGAAAAAACAAAATGTTAAATATTATGAGCAGGTTAAATTTAAAATCATGCTTTTTTAAGGATACTAAGATATTCCATAGGCATTTATACAACTGTCTTGTGAAAGAAAGGGAGTTCAACAATAACCTACCATTTTACAAATAGGAATCCAAGTCCAAGATACAAAAGACATCAAAAACAAAACAAAACAAAAAAAAACATGAACAAGTAAACAAAAAGACGGCTAACCATTTAGTCAATTAAGATACAATGATTACCAATTTTGTTATCAATAAGTAATTGAACATCAGTTCTTACATCACCCCTGTAATCAATACAAAATTTATCTTCTGAAAAAAATGTAGGTGCTAAATGGAATATTAGGTATCCACAGCACACACTGGCTGCCAGCTCTCATTCATTCCTAACATACCATTCCAGGCTACTCTCATATTTTCTAAATTTTTGGAAAAAGAAAACTCCTAGAAGTACTCCTTTAAAACACGTCTACCAGTTATCCACCTTCCCTACCAATTTCCTTCCTCTGATCCCAAGAGCATACCATTCCAGTCTTACAGACTGTTTCCCTTACATCTCACTACCAATGCCTCTTTTTACTTATCACAAACTAAAACCATTAGGAAACACACAATATGTCCTACTACTTGCTCCATTAAATGTTGGCTGGCGACACCGCAACAGGTAAATCTTGTATCTAAGGTAGTTTATACATCCTGTGCCTCATAGAGGAAAACAAGCATCCAAGAACCACTGTAATGAGAGCTGAAGACCACAGGTGGCCACGTTTCTTGCTGAGGATAAGCCGCAGGTTCTAAATAGTACTGATAGCTGACTAGCAATTTTGTTTTGTGGACTAGATTTCAGTTTCTGATGTGGGGAGCAGGGGGGTGGTTTAGTTTATGTATGTTCTTTTTCTTCAGAAGCAGATTATTAAATTGGAATATGTTTTAAGAGCTTAGAAGCTTAAGAACTTTCACAGAAGCCAGGTGACCAAGAGGTAAGCTATCTTACTAAGCGCATGAGAAAAAAACAACAAGAAATTAGATCTCTAAAAAAAATGCAGATTGTATTATTCTTATATCATCTTATCATCAAATACATCAGACAGGACACAATGACTATAAGGTGGCCATACAAGGAAACAGCATGTGGCATAATTTCCAAGATGCAGAAAAGAAACTAATTTTAACATCTTTTCCATTAACACAGGTAAAAAGCTAACAATAACATATATATAAATATAGAAACAAAGAATAAAGAAAAAGCACATACAGAAGCAAGAATAGGTGAAGAAAGAGTTTCACCTAAACCAAAAACCTCATAAATCTATTCCTCTGAATAGAATGTGGGCTACTGTAGCTCATTTCTGCACAGTACTGGCTATACTGGTTAAATTCTCATCTACATTTCTTAATATTCTGCAGATGGTTAAATCCCCTGAAATTATATGCAAATGTGTCAGCATCTAGGAATTCTTCTGGAAAACTGGTCTAAATTCTTCATCGATTCTTGATCTAAAATTGGAACTTTTTGTTTGGAGAGGTAGGGTTCAAAATAGGAAACCTTCTTTGACCTGAAATATAAAAGGTTTCATCATAAAGTGACCAAGAGAATATCATTATAGTATTTCAGCAAATCTCCGTTATGTTCTGAAACAGAAGTGGAACTAGAAATCACTAATCAATCACCAAATACTTATTAAGCATCTACCATTAACATAATTCCACATGACTATTAGAAGTTAGGAAGAGAGAAATGATGAAAAATGCATCTTTATTTAGACTGTAACTAAAATAAAGACAGAAAACAAAAACTCCCAAATTATTTAGTGGCCAAAAATAGAATACATGCCATTTCCACAAAAATTATCTCGTGTTAAGTCCTTTATATGCAGACATCCAGATTAGATTTTTTAAATTACTATTTCACGATATGAACAGTTTTAAACATATGAAAATTATAAGCAAACAAAGAATTTGTAAAAGATAAATAAAGAGTTTTCTTTAAATGCAACATCTAAGAGTCTTAAACAAAAAAAGAAAACAGTTTTTTAACTCTACTTTCAGGCCATAACACATACTGAAATTTCAGTCCACATTTTAAAACACGTTTGGTCCAAAATTATGTCCGTTCCAAATGTCGACACATCTTGCTTTATCTTAACACAAATTGTACATGTCATTTGTAAAATGGGGGAAAAATCAGTTCTTTAAATATTATTATTAAAAATTATGTTTCAACTTTACAATATACCATTTTTAATGTACAATACTAATCTAAGTGTTTTTTAGTTGAAACTACTTCCAATACTACATAAAACTCATGAAATGATTTTCAATTCCTAAGGTTCATTAATTATCTATTATATTAAAAAGGGTTCATGAGTCAAAAGGATTTGAAAACCGACCTGTGTAATAAACCTCAAAGTCCAAGACTAGTTGTAAAAGAATCACCCAGAAAACACTTCAAAAATGGGATTTCCAGGCCCTACACTCCAGTAGGTCTATGATGAGATCCAGGAATTGGTATAATGAAACCTCCTAGTAATCTTGATGAACAGCAAGTTTAGGAACACAGGCATAAACACTAGTAGAGAAGCAGAGGAAGGAACAAAAGAGAGAGAGACATTGGGGGTGCCATCCTTCCCGACTTAAAAACAGGTTTTAAAAACCTGCAAAAAAATATAAGAACAATAAATCAGGATATAATGGATTCTGAGTTTACCATTTTCAGGAATATTGGTGGAAGGCCCTGGTTCTCCAGGTGGTTCCAAGCTATCCAATAAACGATTCACTTTATTTCGAAGTTCTATCAGTTCTCGACGGAGGTATTTCACCTGACTTGATTCAAGGGGTCTTGGTTGGCCATTAACTGAAATAAAAGCATTTATTTGCTTAAAATGAGAAGTTCATAAATAAGTATATAAATAATATGCAACAAGGAAAATATATACAATTCCTTTAAAATAAACAAAAAGAAGATACTGAAGTTACTTTTGAAAAAAAAAAGAAAAGAAATTCTTTATGGCTAATAACTTATTTTGGAAAAAAGAAGCATTCATCAGTCTTTCTTGATGCCAGACCTATGACCTATGGCATTACTGGGAAAAACGTTTAGTAGGTAAATCCAACTATAATAAAATAAATAATCCAATAGAAAGCTCTACTTTTTAACAGAATTTATTAAATTTAATAACAATCATTTAACTTTAAAAGCTCATTTTATTTCATGCTATTATTAAAATATATTAAATTTAGTAATTATTAAATTTAATAAGTCATATAAGTTCATAACCTCATTTTATTTCATGCTATTCTTAAAATAATACAAAAACACCTTACTCTATACATAAAATGTTTAAAGATGTAACATTGCTGATATGTCAGTCATCCCCTTTGCATAATTTTGTCTTGAAAAAAAAAAAACAGCTAATTAAAATAGTTGACCTTAAAAGAAATCGCTAAAAAAATATATGCAGGGCCAGCCGTAGTGGCTCACACCTGTAATCCCAGCACTTTGGGAGGCCAAGGTGGGAGGACTGTTTGAGCCCAGGAATTCAAGACCAGCCTGAGCAATACAGTGAGACTTCGTCTCTACAAAAACCTTAAAAAATTAGCCAAGGGGCTGGGCGCGGTGGCTCAAGCCTGTAATCCCAGCACTTTGGGAGGCCAAGGCGGGTGGATCACGAGGTCAAGAGATCGAGACCATCCTGGTCAACATGGTTAAACCCTGTCTCTACTAAAAAAAATACAAAAAATTAGCTGGGCATGGTGGTGCGTGCCTGTAATCCCAGCTACTCAGGAGGCTGAGGCAGGAGAATTGCCTAAACCCAGGAGGCGGAGGTTGCAATGAGCCGAGATCGCGCCATTGTACTCCAGCCTGGGTAACAAGAGCAAAACTCCGTCTCAAAAAAAAAAAAAAAATTAGCCAAGTGTGGCAGCACACGCCTGTAGTCCTAGCTAGTCAGGAGGCTGAGGTGGGAGGATTGCTGGATCCCGGGAGGGGAAGTCCAGTTGGCTGCTATCACCCCCCTGCACTCCAGCCTAGAAAACAGAGTAAGACCTTGTCTCAAAAAATTTTTAAAAATAAATATACATTTTAAAATATATGCAGAACTTATCAACATCACAACTGTCCTTCAAAGCAGCTACTTTCAGAGGCAGAATATAAGCCACAAAATGCTAGAGATTACTCAGTAATCAGTGGTTGTGATTTTTTTAATGAAAGCAACATTACTTCAATTATTATTCATTTCATCCAAATGACTTTCAGTTGACTAAAAAAAATGAAATCCTTCATTCAGCAACAAACATTGCCACCACTCAGGTTATTTTTAAAAAGAAAAAATAAAAAAGTGACACAAGGCTCTGATTGCAAACACCAAGACAGGAGTTCAAAAATTAAACTAAAATACTTTATGCACTGCCAGTATACAAATGTACAAACTCCTGAAGTACCTAATTAGAAAAGGACATCTATGTGAAGATAAAAGTTCAGGGCGATTCTTTGTTAAATATGTTTCAAACATCAAATCACCAATTATAAGCTTTTAGAAGAAAACTCTTCAGTAACTCATACTCCCTGGATACCTATGAAGTTCAATACAATTTCCTACCTACATCAATTAGTTACTGGTTTTCACTTAGTATTACTGTTTTTTTCTCCAATATTTGAGGAGAAAAACAGCTCCTAGCAGCCAGAAACTGGTCTGGTACAGTTAGGCCTGGCACTCACAGGTATACCGTGATGTTCTCCTGTTGAACGTAAAATATTTCAAAGAACACCAACATTACACAAAATTATAATCTGTGATAGATCAAGAGTCCATAATCATGTCAAAACTCAAAGAACACTGACCACATCAGAAAAATGACCAAACAACCTTCTATCCTGGTCAATGACTGCCACTGCTTTACCAACTGCAGCTTCAGCCTCAATTCACTCCTCCCACCTTCCAGGTAAGATTTAGTAAGATTCATTCCTCTCACCTTCTGGATAAGATCTGGTAAGATACTCAATCACAGAATCATCTCCACTTCCTAAGCAATCAACGCAGAGCAAAGCTCTACCTCCTCGAACCTTACCCAAAATCAGCTAACACAAACCCAAGCCCTACAAAAAAAATCCTTTTCTAACATACCCATAAGACATCCTATTGTTCTCCATGGTATCCATTCTCCCTTGCTGCAGTAACTCAGTAAACCCAAATCTGTTAACTATGGGTATGTTCCTGGTGATCTTTGGAGCACACTGATACATCTCACCAGAACTTTTAAGAACCTTGCACTTACTTTCCTAGTATGGCCTATAATCTGTTATTATCTACTTAGTGGGTTTAAGAACACTATGTTTCAAATTATACTCAATTAAAAGTTTAGATTAACTAAGTTTAAATTAAGTTAATATTAGGTATCAACTTGATTGGATTGAGGAATGCCTAGATGACTGGTGAAGTACTGTTTTGGGTTGTGTCTGTGAGAGTGTTGCCAGAGGATATTGAGATTTGAGTCAGTGAACCAGGAAAGGAAGACCCATCTTCAGTGTTGTGGGCACTATCCAATCAGCTACCAGTGCGACTCTGACAAAACAGAGGGAAGAAGATGGGGTAAGTCTGCTTGCTGCGTCTTTGGCTCTTTCTTCTTCCTATGCCAGGGGCTTGCTTCTACTCCTCCTGGCCTTGGACAAGAGACTCCAGGTTTTTTGGCCTTTGGACTCTAGGACTTGTACCAGCAGCTTCCCAGGGGACTCTCAGGCCTTTGGCAACAGACTAAGGCTTCACTATCAGCTTCCCTGGCTTTCAGGCTTTTGGACTTGGACTTCGCCACTAACAGCCTCAGCTTCTCTCTTTCCCCAGCTTACAGATGACCTATCACGGGACTTTGCCTTATAATCACCTTGCAATTCTCCCTAAAAAACTCCCATATATCTTATTGGCTCCATTCCTCTGGAGAACCCTAATACACATAATAATTTATCTTCATTAGTGCGAATATAATTTTAAGACTTTAATAAATCATTTCAAGTACACAAGATAAACTTACCAAACACCCACCTTTGTTAAACCTTAAGATTTTCCCCCACCACCCCGCCCCGAGATGGAGTCTTGCTCTGTCGCCCAAGCTGGAATGCAGTGGCCTAATCTCAGAGCTCACTGAAACCCTGCCTCCTGGCCGTGATCGTATAGTGGTTAGTACTCTGCGTTGTGAAACCCTGCCTCCTAGGTTCATCGATTCTCCTGCCTCACCCTCCCGAGTAGCTGAGATTACAGGCACATACCACTATGCCCAGCTAATTTTGTGTATGTGTGTGTGTATTTTTGGTATAGATGGGGTTTCACCGTGTTGGCCAGGCCGGTCTCGAACTCCTGACCTTATGGTCTGCCAACCTCAGCCTCCCAAAGTGCTGGGATTACAGGCATGAGCTACCACACCCAGCCAAACCTTAATATTTTTTTCATCTTTGCTCCTAACCACTAAGGAATGAAAGAACATTGACATAATTAAATCTCCCAGAGTACCTTTCCTCAAAACCCATTCCCCTACTTGATTTTAAATAGTTTTATGTTTCATCCAAAACAATCTTACATATTTGATTTATCCCACTATCTTTTGTTGTCTATAATTATAATTGGTATTTTAGTTACATTTATAATCCTTTTATATTAGACATACAGAAGTTATTCTATATAATAAAAGCCCCAATATAAGGTAAAAGAATTCCCTTTCATTCGTAGTCTGCTGACTTTTTGACCTAATTGAAATGTCAATGGTTTTTATCTACAGAGATGATTCAGTTTTTCTCCTTTAATCTGTTACATGGAAAATAGTATTTGATTTTCTAATTTAAAGCAATCTTAGACTCCTTGGGTGAGCAACCTTGACAATGCTGTGTTTTAACATTCACTGCCAAGTTTGATTTGTAAGTATTACTTAGTGTTTTGTATCTATGTTCATAACTGACACTGGTCTGCATTTTCCTTGGTTGGTTTTCATGTTAAGGCTGTTCATAAGTGACACTGGTCTGCATTTTCCTTGGCTGGTTTTCATGTTAAGGCTGTTCATAAGTGACACTGGTCTGCATTTTCCTTGGCTGGTTTCCATGTTAAGGTTGGCTAAATACTACCTAAAGCAAGGGTCCCCAACCCCGTGCTGGTCTGCGGCCTGTTAGGAACCCAACCAGGTCACACAGTAGGAGGTAAGTGGTGGGCTCTGCCTCCTGTCAGTTCAGCAGTGGCATTAAATTCACATAGGAGTGTGAACTCTATTGTGAACTGCACATGCGAGGTGGAACAGTTTTATCCCAAAACTTTCTCCCGCCCCCATCCATAGAAGAACTGTCTTCCGTGAAACCAGTTTCTGGTGCAAAAAGATTGGGGACTACTGGTCTAACATATCAGACTTACAGGTTAAGCCCGGAGAATAAGTAACAACATACTGTAATGTGAAGGAAGATAATTACAATTCAAAAATTCTAATACAGCCAAATTAAAACTATAATACAATAGGGATACCTAAGTTATATCTGATTTCAAAAAAAATAACGTACTTAACACACTTTGTTCTTACTGAATTAAACTTCCATCATTTTCTTAAAACATACAGTCATAAGCTTCAAGTAATCTAAAACAACTACCTGAATGCAAATATATGTAATAATATTTGAATAAGTTATTGCTTAAATGAGTCTTTAAAAGGAAAAAGCCAACCATCTTTAATAAAAATACAATGAATAGTAAATTTATTAGAAAGTTTACTACTCACCAAATAATGTCAGTTTCAGTATCCTACTACACTGAATTGCAAAGGAAAGGTCAGAACTATCAAATATTGTTATAAGATCTCCATCTGGAATTAAGAAAAAAAAGTTTCAGATTTGTATAAGCAGTAAACTGGGACACATATAAAATTAAAAATCCAAAATGTAGATTGTAGAACATAGCTGGACTCTCCCACGAAAACCTTAAACTTTAAAGGTTTGTCTAGTGAAAATGCATTTGTTCAAAAACACACTAAATCAATTTTGCTTATTACTCTTACGGCAAGATATTTACACATATCCACATGAAAAAATGTAGCTAAGGTTAATGCATTAAGTGCCTTAATTTTTACTAGTCACTAGGAAGAGATTCATAGATAGCAGTATCATAAATTGTTGGTTTAGAATGAAATCTTTTCATTCCAAAAAATTTAAATATTTTACCAAAAGTTAAAGAAATAAAAAAAGATTCCCAAAGTTCAAATCTTAACCCTAGATACAGTAAAACACTACTGTTGCAGAACTGCTTTAGTGACTGGATAGACAGTAAGTTCTTTCAGGTCACTGACCATTTTGGTATTAAGATGAAAACAACCAACTCTCCCCAGAAAAATATTTATAAATACAAAACACAGTGCATATTTAAGACTATGAAATCCCTCAGATCTCAGGGATAAAGAATACTATAATTAGCATACCAACCACATGTGTCAAAAGCTTTCAAAGGGCTAAAGGAAAAACATGTTCTCTAAAGAAGACAAGAAGAGAAAAGCAGCCAGAGACAAGGAGTTCATCGGGGACCTCTTCAGGGTATCTTCACAAACAACTGGGTGGGAAGGAGTTCTGTCCTGGGGAGGCCACAAGACTACTTCAAGGGATGCTCTGCTGCACCATTTTAACACTAATTAGGTGGATTTATTTTGGACAAAGACGACGAAACTGAGAATTTTATAACTGTTTTAGCTCCTTATAACCTGACGCACTTTCTGTAATATACCTGTTTAATGTTCAACCTTCATAAACACATTTTTAAAAGAAAATAAAGTATGTATGTAAAAGAAGAAAACTTCCTATAACTTTTTATCTTTTCTGAATCCTACAACAGAAACAGAGTATCTCTGATGGTGGGAACTTTACCTAAGCCATCCCTCCACTATAGTGTCTAACAGAATCTAAGGGACACAAATCTAAACAATCAAAAACTTTTTGGCCGGGGGCGGTGGTTCACACCTGTAATTCTAGCACTTTGGGAGGGTGAGAGGGTGAGGCAGGCGGATCACCTGAGGTCAGGAGTTCGAGACCAGCCTGGTCAACATGAAGAAACCCTGTCTTACTAAAAATGTAAAAATTACCCAGGTGTGGTGGCCTGTGCCTATTAATTCCACCTACTTGGGAGGCTGAGGCAGGAGAATCGATTGAACGTGGAGGCGGAGGTTGCAGTGAGCAAGATCACGCCACTACACTCCAGCCTGAGCAACAGAGCAAGACTGTCTCAAAAAATGAAAAAAAAAAACCTTTAAAACCACCACAAAATACAAAGTCATAACTAAATGTGGAAAACAAATTGTAAAGAGGACACCTCCAGCTAAGGGTCCACGAACTGTGACCAAGGGACAAAATCCCTTAGTCGTTATAGGTCTGTGAATGAAGAATGGTTTTTACTTTGTAAAAAAAAAGATGAGACAGAGGCCTTACGTGACCCACAAAGCTACAACATTTATTATCTCTGATCCATTAAAGAAAAAGTTTGCTGACCTCTACCCTAAACAAAAACAAGGTAGTTAAGAGAAAGCCCATCAATGAGGTCAGTTTGAGGTAAGAAGAAGAAAGCATCTTCAAATGAAAAAAAGGCAGTTAAAGGCCAGTCGCAGTGGCTCATGCCTGTTATCTCAGCACTTTAGCAGGCCAAGGCAGGAGGATCACTTGAGCTCAGGAGTTCAAGACCAGCCTGGGCAACACAATGAGACCCCCATTTTGACAAACAATAAGAAGAAGCCAAGTGCAGTGGCATGTGCCTGTAGTCTCAGCTACACAGGAGGCTGAGTTGCAAGGACTGCTTGAGCCCAGGAGTTCAAGGCTTCAATGAGCCATGATCATGCCATTCCACTCTAGGCTAGGAGACAGAGCAAGACCCTGCTATCAAGTAAAAAAAAAAAAAAAAATTTAAGACAAGGAAGTACTAGCCAGAGCAATTATGCAAGAGAAAAAAATAAAGGGTATCCAAATTGGAAAGGAAGACGTCAAACCGTCTCTGCGGATGACATAATCATATACACAAAAATCTAACAACTCTACCAAAACCCTTAGAACCAGTAAACAAATTCAATAGAGTGGCAGGATACAAAATAAATACAATAAAAAGTAGTGTTTCTATACACATACAAGGAAATGCAATCCCATTTACCATAGCTACAAAATTTTTTTTTAATATCTAGGAATAATTTTAACCAAGAAGGTGAAAAACCTCTACAAAAAAAAAAAACCCTGGTGAAAGAAACTGAAGAGCATACATGTGTTATGATATCCCATGCTTATAGATTTGAAGAACTAATACTGTTAAAATGGCAAAACTACTTAAAGCAATTTACAGGTTCAATGCAATCCTTATCAAAATACCAATAAAATTCTTCACAGAAATTTGAAAACAAATCCTAACACTTGTATAGAACTACAAACAACCCCAGACAGTCAAAGCAATACTCAGCAAAGAACAAAGCTGAAGGTATCACACTTCCTGACCTCAAAATACACTACGAAGCTATAGTAAGCATGGACTGGCATAAAAACACACCTATAGACCAACAGAACTGGCATAAAAACAGACCCATTGACCAAGAGAACACACAGATCAACAGAACACATAGAACAATAAAACAGAATAGAGAACCTGGAAATTAATCCATGTTATCTATGGCCAACTGACTTTTGACAAAAGCACCGAGAACAGCCGTTAGGAAAAAGATAACCTCTTTAATAGGTCAGGAAAAGATTTCATGAATAAGACCTCAAAATCATAGTCAATATAAGCAAAAATAAACCAATGTGATTATATCAAACTGGAAAATTTTTCTGCATACCAAAGGAAACAATCAACAGAGTGAAAAGAGAACCTACAGAATGGGAAGAAATACAAATACTCATCTGGCAGAGGATTAATATTCAGAATATACAAAGAACTCAAATATCTGAACAGCTAGAAAACAAATAATCCAATTTAAAAATCAGCAAATAATCTGAACAGACATTTCTCAAAAGATGACATAGAAATGGCCAATAAATATATGAGAAAACGCTCAGCATCACAAATCATCAGGGAAATGCACACATATCAGGAAAATGAAGACCACAATGAAGTCCACCCCAGTTAGGATGGTTATTATCAAAAAGACAAATAACAAATGTTGGCAAGAATGCAGGAAAAAGGGAACTCTTATACACTGTTGGTAGGAATGTAAACAGTACAGCCACTACAGAGAACAGCATGAAGGTTCCTCAAAAAACTATAAATAGAACTATCACATGATTCAGCAATGCCACTACTGGGTATTTAACTAAAGGAAAGGAAACCAGTATATTGAAGAGACATCTGCACTCACATATTTACTGCAGCACTATTCACAATAGCCAAGATATGGAATCAACCTAAGTGTCTAACAACAGATGAAATGCTAAAGAAAATATGGTATATATACACAATGGAATACAATTCAGCCATAGAAAAGAATGAAGTCCTGTCATTCACAGCAACATGGATGGAACTAGAAGACATTAAGTTAAAAAGATACCACATGCTCTCTCTCTCTCTCATTTGTGGAAGCTAAAAAAAGTTGATCTCATACAAGCAAAAAGCAGAACAGAGGAGAGTAGAGGCTGTGAAGGGTTAGGGGAAAACATAGATAGGGAGAGATTTATTAAAAGACACAAAATTACAACTAGATAGAAGGAGTAAGTTCCAGTGTTCTATAGAACTATAGGATGACTACAATTAACAATAACATATTATATAATTTCAAATAGCTAGAAGGAGAATACAGAATGTTTCTAAGTCAAAGACACAAATATTTGAGACGATGGATTTGCTGATTACCCTGATCTAATCCCATTATATGTATTGAAACATTACTGTGTACCCCATAAATATGTACAACTATCATTTGTCAATTAAAACAAAATTTAACAACAACAAAAAAAGCACTCTTAGGACTTTGTTTAAAAAAAAAAAAGTTAAAAATCTGAATTGTAGTCTAGGCATGGTGGCTTATGCCTCTGGGAGGCCAGGTTGGGAGTACTGCTAGGGGACAGGAGTTTGAGTTTACAGTGAGGTATAATCATGCCACTGCACTCTAACCTAGGCAACAGCGTCAGATACTGTCTTAAAAAAAAAAAAAAAAGGTTGATCAAATTAAGGCACACATTTCAAAGTCACAGAGGTGAAAGTCAATGTATTATAAGCAGAAGACAACAGGAAAAAAATTGCTCTCCTTTATTGTTTCACATGGGCAACTCTCAAAAATTTGTTTTGGGTGCTTAGACTACACATCATAAAAAGAAAGGGGAATTACACCTATCGCTAGACGGCCAATTTAACTATCACCAGTGATTCACTCTTCTCTTCCACAGCATAAGTTGTGCAAAGTGGCTGCTCAGCCAGTGACTACACTTCCCAACCAATCTGCCTCTTAGAGTCATGTAACTGGGTACTGACCAATGTGATAAGGGCAGAAATGACATACAACACCATCAGGCCTAGTGAGTAAAATCTCCCATATGATTCTTCATACTCCGTCTTCACTCATCTGCCTGCCAATGTCAATGCCTGCGGTGAGCTTACGAACAATGCGTTTAAGGTAACGGCTTCTTTCAGCCTGGGTATCTGAAAGATTTCTCGACTGTTAAACCACTCAGATTGTAAGATTTCTAATTATATCTGCTGGCATTACTTTAAGCCACACTAACATAGATATTATATGTATTGTATTATTATTAGTGATAAGAAAATCAGGTTAAGCAGTGTCAGAGAGGTTAAGAGGTAAAAGAAAGTAACAAGGATGGTGTGGATAGCAGCGCTAAATAGTGAGGTCAAGATGAAATACACTGCAAGTAAGTTCAATATAAAATCACACACTGGAGTCTGTGGCAGGGAATAGGGGAGGGACAGCAGGGGGGCAGGAAGGTTGGCAAGGGATAACATGGGGAGAAATGCCAGATATAGGTGACGGGGGAAAGGAGGCAGCAAAGCACATTGCCATGTGTGTACCTATGCAACAATCCTGCATGATCTGCACATGTACCCGAGAACCTAAAGTGCAATAAAATACGTGTGTGTGTGTGTATATATGTACATATGTGTATATATGTATTTTATATATATACACACACACCCCCCACTGGTAACCACCTAAAGGGAAAATTTCAGCAGAGATGTTAACAAAGAAGGCAGGTTAAAGAATCAGAAACACAGTCTAGTACTATAATTCTAATCAGTGAGTTTGCTAAAATATTTTTCATGCAAAATCTATTTCCATAAAAAGTTTTGTCAACAAATGAGTCTGGGAACACTGCATACTACAAATTTTTGAAAACTTATATAAGCACATTACATACTCTGAAAATTCCTACAATAAAGAAATACTTGGAGAGAGATCCAAGATGGCTAATTACTAGCAGCTCAGGATTGTAGCTCCCAGTGAAAGCACAGAGAATGAGAGGACGCCACACTTTTAGATGAATATTTGTTGCTCATGGACCAGGAGATTCCCAGTGGAGGAGCCCCACGGGTCACCAGCACGACTCTTGTGGCCGGCGCGGCGGTTCTTGGTGCAGAGTAAACGGGACTGGGTCCCCTTTTGGTCGACGTTTGGAGCTCCGGGAAGGCAGAGTTGCCTATTTAGCTGATTGAAAAAGGGACTCAAGAAGGAAGCCAGACCGGAGATTCCCAGGCAGAAAAGCACTATCAATCTTAAAACTGCTGTTTTAGCTGGCGCAATGGGTTGCTCAGATTCCGACGCTGGGAATCAATAAGTTGGACGTCCACTCAGAGACCTAATTCGAAAGTTGGTAATTACAAAGACGACAGGTGGATAAATTCACAATGATGGGAAGAAACCAGCGTAAAAAGGCTGAGAATACCCAAAATCAGAATGCCTCTCCCTCTACAGGGCATCACAGTTCCTCATCAACAAGGGATCAAGGCCTGATGGAGAACGAGTGTGTTCCAGTAACAGAATCAGGCTTCACAAAGTGGATAATAAGAAACTTCTGCGAATTAAAAGAACATGTCCTAGCCCAATGTAAAGAAACTAAGAACCTTGAAAAAAGGTTTGACAAAATCCTAACGAAAATAGACAATTTAGAGAGGAATATAAGTGAATTAATGGAACTGAAGAATACAAGAACTCCACGAAGTATGCACAAGTTTTAACAGTCAAATTGATCAAGCAGAAGAAAGGATATCAGAGGTCGAAGACCAATTTAATGAAATGAAACGAGAAGACAAGATTAGAGAAGAAAGAGTAAAAAGGAATGAGCAAAGTCTCCAAGAAATATGGGACTATGTGAAAAGACCTAATTTACATTTGATAGGTGTGCCTGAATGTCATGAAGAGAATGAATCCAAGCTGGAAAATATTCTTCAGGCTATTATTCAGGAAAACTTTCCTAACCTAGTAAGGCAGGACAATACTCAACTCCAGCTAATCCAGAGAACACTACAAAGATATTCCTCAAGTACAGCAACCCTAAGACACATAATTGTTAGATTCACCAGGGATGAAATAAAGGAGAAAATTCTAAGGGCAGCTAGAGAGAAAGGTCAGGTTACCCATAAAGGGAAGCCTATCAGACTCACAGCAGATCTCTCAACAGAAACCCTACAAACTAGAAGAGAGTGGGGGTCAATATTCAATATCCTCAAAGAAAAGAATTTTCAACCAGAATCTCATATCCAGCCAAACTAAGCTTTATAAATGAAGGAAAAATAAAATTTTTCGCCAACAAGCAAGCACTCAGAGATTTCATCACCACCAGGCTTGCTTTACAAGAGCTTCTGAAAGAAGCACTATACACAGAAAGGAACAACCAGTATCAGTCATCCCAAAAACTTACTAAAAGGTAAAGAGTATCTCCATAATGAAGAATCTACATCAACTAATGGGCAAAATAGCCAGCTAGCATTAAATGACAATATTAAACTCACAAATATCAAGATTAATCCTAAATTTAAATGGATTAAATGCCCCAATCAAAGACACAGACAGGCAAAATGAATAAAAAGTCAAAACCCATCGGTACGCTGTATCCAGAGCCATCGCATAAGCAAGGACACACAAAGACTCAAAACAAAGGGTTGGTGGAAGACTTACCAATCAAATGCAGAGAGAAAAACAAAAAACAAAAAAAAAAAAAACCAGGAGCTGTAACTTTTGTCTCTCACAAAATAGACTTGAACAGTAACAAAGACTAAAAGAAACAAAGAAGGACATTACATAATGGTAAAAGGATCAATGCAACAACAGGAGTCAATCATCATAAATATATATGTACCCAATACAGGAGCACCCAGATACATAAGACAAGTTCTTAATGACTCAGAAAGAGACTTGGACTCCCGCTCAATAATAGCGGGAGACTTGACACCATATTGTTAATATTTGACGGATCAACGAGATAGAAAATTAACAGGGACATCTATGATTTGAACTCAGACCTGGAACAAGAAAACTCAGTGAATATTTATAGAATTCTTTACCCCAGGTCCATAGAACATACATTTTTCTCAGTATCACATTACAGCTATTTTGAAAGTGACCACATAATTGGAAGTAAATCACTCTTCAGCATTTGCATAGCATTTCACAGACTTAATGAAATATTGGTTGGCTGTTTGTTATTTTCTTCTCTTATTCCTTCCTGTCTCCGCTGTTAAGCACAATTATCGGCAAAAAAGAGGTTGTTTTTTTTTTTGCAGGGGTATGTTGGGAAATGAAACAGAAAGCAAGAGAATTAGGAAACTTTGCCCTAATCATTTCAATAATTTTTCAACTTGCTAATTTCATCAAAGAGGCAAGGAGCTATTTCTCTGCCTCATCAATCATGTTTTTCTGAAAAATGAAAATATATATGCATTATGATAAATTCCATTACAACAGAATACTTTTCTTTTTTTTTTTGAAAGAAAGAAAGAAAAAGAATAAAGAAGAGGAGGAAAAAAGAAGAGAAAGAGAGAGAGAGAATGGGAGTATTGCTTTCTTGCCCAGGCTAGAATGCATTTTAGTAATGGATATTGAAAACCTCTTTTATACCAATAATTATACTTAGGTTTATACATAGGTTAATTATACATAGGTTTAAATGAAATATTGGTTGGCTGCTCATTTATTATTTTCTTCCCTTATTCCTTTCTGTTTACATCAAAAAAGAGGTTTTTAACACCTATTTTTAGATTGCATTCCAGCCTGGGCAATAATAGAGCAAGATTCCTGTTCTCTCTCCCTCTTTCTCTCTTTTAAAAAAAAAAAAGAAAAGAAAAAAGAAAAGAAACACTTTTGTCTTTGTTTAAACCAGCTTTCCCATACTTAGTTGACCATGAAATCCTTTTTCATTCAATACATACTACAACCTTTCTTTCACTTTGGAAAATAAGAATAGAAAAAAAAATTTTTAAGCTAAAAGAAACCAGAATTATATGGACAAAAGGAGAAAACAATGCTTGTAAAAATGAATGTGAAAATGTTCTAACACTTAAAATTCCCTTCTAATAAACCACTTAGCTATTTTCAAATGATAAAAAAAAAAAAGAGTCCAATAAAAATGGGCAAAATAACACATACAATACTTAAGACTTTAAAGTCAGGCATTGTAGTTCATTCCCGTAATCCCAGCACTTTGGGAGGCCAAGGCAGGAGGACTGCTTGAGCCCAGGAGTTCAAGTGACACTGAGCTACGATCACACCACTGTACTCCAGCCTGGGCAACAGAGAGGCTCTGTCTCTTTATAAATAAATAAACAAACAAACTTTTAAAAATAGCTTTAAAAACACTTACCTTCATCTTTATACTTTATTGTTACTTCATCATTACTCAGAAGTTTTCCTCTGAAAACTCGCTGCATCATTAGCACTAACTCATCATAAGTAATATCTTCATTATGAATAGGAATTCGCCGAATATCCTCCCCAAGTTGAGCTTTGATGATTAGCTTCCCACTCAGATCCAACTGTCCGTTCATGGTGGACTCCAGGATGTTCTATATATAGAACTCTAGACAAAGACTGATAAAAGTGGTTTTGATAATTAAACAACACAACATTTCTTAAAAGTTGAGAGTTACTATTAGACGCTAAGAAACTCTGGCCTCCAGAAGATTCATTATGCCCATGTTACCGTATTTATGTTAAAATGGCCTGGAGGCAACATTATTTTACTGTAGAGATAATAAAATAAGCTTTTCTTTTATGTCTACTATTATTTTATCTACATGTTTAACTGTTTACCTGACATTACCACTTAGATTTTTCTTTATGTAAAAATAAATTCCTAATCTTCCACCTATGCCTCTCCTATAGGCTCCCCGATCTCACTTCCTCTGAGTTGTGTAAGACAAAAAAAAATCTTGGTTGATCTTTTTCTCAAACCTTACATCCAAACTACCGACAAAATATGGTTGCCACTACCTTTAAAATAACTCTGGAGTCCAACCACTTCAGCACCTTCACTGCTATCAACTTGATTCAAGCCACCATTATTGCTTACCTCAATCACTGGAAAAGACTCCTAACCAGTTCGCCTGCTTTTTACCTTTGCCCACTTTTAATCTAGTCTCGGCACACCAGAGTTAATCCTGTTAAATAAAACCTAGTACCATTCTGTTCAAAACTTCCCAATGCATTCCCATCTCAAAAACCAAGACCTATAAGACCATCTGGCCTCCGGCCCCTGGCCAAGTATTTAACTTCATTTCCTACCTCTCCTCTTCACTCACCCGTTACACCCACACTTCAAGTTTTCCCTTTGTCTTGAACCTTTCTGGTAGCCCTCATATGATTCAGAATAGTTATCAAATGTTAACTTTTGAGAGGTCTTTCCTAACCATCTAATTTAAAATGGCTCCCCCCAACATTATCTTATCCTGCTTTTCTTCAAAGCACTTAACACTATCAGACATTAAAAATTTATAACTTTTTATTGTCTTTTCCACTTGATGGTAGGAAGTTTTCCATATTCCCAGAGCCTACAAGAGTGCCTAGCAGACCAGTAGTCATTCAACAGCTGTTAAATAAAGGGTAAAATAAATACTGGCTTCAAAACTCTATTATCCTACAACAATAAAAGCTAACCCTATTTGAGTTAACTCAAATAGAGCCTCAAGTTTTTCTGAGAAAGACCTCATGAGTACATTCTTTCATTTCCTCTCTATGTGGAGGAACTGGAGGAGACAAATTAGTAATACCTACCAGAACTTTTAAAGACCATCCACTACTGTGCTGCATACTCCATAACTTTCCCACCTGGGTGGGTGTGATTTGGACTGCATACTTTATCAAATAAGACAGTATCAAACAATCAGCCACTAAATACTAACTTGTTACAGAATTTTCCCTTAGGTTTTATTTTAATCTTTAATTTTATTCAGTATGACCATCCTGTATTGACTGTGTATTTTTACTTTTTTTTGAGATGCAGTCTCACTCTGTCACCCAGATTGGAGTGCAGTGGTGCAATATCGGCTAGCTGCAACCTCTGCCTCCCGGGTTCAAATGATTCCCATGCCTCAGCCTCCTGAGTGGCTGGGACTACAGGGATGCGCCACCATGCCCGGCTAATTTTTGTATTTTTTAGTAGAGATGGGGTTTCACCATGTTGGTCAGGCTGCTCGCCAACTCTTGACCTCAAGTGATCCACCCATCTCGGCCTCCCAAAGTGCTGGGATTATAGGCGTTAGCCACCAAATCAGGCCATGACTGTGGAATTTTAAATTCAAAATAATGTTGAAGGTCTCTAGCAAGTTAAATGGTTGCTAGATAATAACGGAGGATATACTTATGATCAAATAATCGGTTAATATTTCTTCTTCTCAAAGCGAAGATGTTCCTGAATGTTCTAATCGCTGAACATTTTCTAAGCATCAACTCCTTCCTCCTCCTGCCCCAAGAAAATGATCTCTTGAGACTTTTTAAAGTGTTCTACAACATTCTAGTTTCAACTTCCCACCTTGCTAATAGCAGCTTTCTGTTTCCTCCTCCTAAGACTGTTGTTTCATTAACACCACACTTCTCTGCAATTATTCTTTATTCTTTTGGGGTATGTGAAAGCACTCACGTGCTCCTCCAACATATCAACCCTTCAAGTACTTGAAAAACGTTTTCATGAATCCAATTTCATGAATATTATACATTAATGCCCTACTATTCTTCATATAAATACCCTAGGTCATTTCATCTAACTAGTCCTTAAATAAATTATCTTTAGACCCCCCACCACCATGCTCTGAACAGATATTAATAAATCTTTATTGAAATGGGTCATTAAAACCAAATATAACACTCTAAAGTCAATGCAGAATAGAATGGATTGCATTCCACTCTAGGGATGCCATGTTTATCTTAATGCAAAATAAGAATACAATTAGCTTTTTATCTTCCAATTCTCACAATGGACTTCTCATGAAAACAGTGATTAACAGAAATCTTCATACAACCAACTCTTTGCCTTCTGCAACGCCTTCTGAGTTCAGGAAATACTTACTGAATACCTACTATGTGCCAAGCTCTAAAGTATAATTACTAAACCAAATGGTAAATATTCTATCTTGTTTGCTCTGGCAGCCTAAGAGTAACAAAGACATTTCAATAAATCAACGTATTTGTTACCTTCTCCTTCCTACAAGATGTGTAAACCAGCAATAATGTAAAAGGAACCAGTGCTTAGCTTCAGTGAGCTAGTACTATCTTTTCCCAGCAGCGCCTAGAAAAGTGCCTATAGTATTTAAAGAATTTTTGTTCCCTGCACAGAAGATGAGGAATAATAAAGTTCTGATAAACGGAGCGGGAGAAGAAAGCTGTAATATAGATCAGTTTTGCGTCAGACCTTCACACCGTATCTTCTTTATGTAGCTACAAGTGACTTCCATCAGACACACTTCTAATTAAGAAAAAAATTCCAGCTTCGAATATAACTGATGATATGTCCTTCTGACTGCGGTAGGGAGGTTGGTGCCCGATTTCAATGGATTTAACATTTGAGTCATGTATACTTTCTGTCATGTTTGCCTGCAAATTCACTTTTTGTGTTTCCCATTGATTATAAACTCCTTGAGGCCAGGAACCAACGCTTCATTTCTAAAGCTGTTGCTAGCTCGTGCAGTCACCTCCCCAGAGTAAACAAAAGTGTGCAACAAAAGTTTCTCTTCAGGGGGAAATCCCATCCCAACATTTCTTCATATACAGAATTCTGGTACTCGTTTTCTCTTCCAAAGTAGAAACTGCTATTAACAATTAGTTCTAGAACTGCGAGTAAGAGCCCTACAAGCTCCTCCCCCATCTTGTCCTTGCCCCTCCCGCTATTAAGTCCAGAAACGACTTGGCCTCTAACTTGTATAACATAACCCTCCAACGGGAACACTCTTCTCAGCACTGGGAATAATCTGACATGCCCAAGGTCATATAAAAAGCCTGCCTCCTGAACCATGATCTAGGTTCAGTGGCCACACTTCTGGCTCTACTAAGTCTAAGGGTAAGACCCTGCTTAATTTCAGAAGCTGTGGCTTAGGCACCTCCTGAAGGGAGCAGTTTCCTTCAACAAACAGTAAACCAAGTCAACCTGTAATTATTCCGAACAATGTAAGACGCCTCAAACCCTGCCTCAGAGGCAGTGTACCAAGACGGTAAAGATCGCCACTACTGGCTACGTGGTCTTAAGTTCTCGAAGGCTCACTTTTACCACATTCGAAACGGAAATCACAATATCTGAATGTGGAGGGACCCTTGCGATGATTAAATGAGATAGTGCATCTAAAATACTTACTATAGTGTCCAGTAAAGCAAATCATCACTATAAAACCAGGCTGGGCCTTCAGCTGGCGCTTGATTAAGCGCCGACTTAGCCAAGGAACGACGCTCCGATTCAGTGACCCCAATCAACTTATTCCCACAGGCACCACTCCACACCCTTCTCACCCTTCCGAGTTCCTTCGGGGACTGGGCGCCCGCCGCCCCAGACCTCCCAAAGCCCCCCTCCTCTCAATCCAAACCCCTGGAGCCAGGCGGACCTGCACCAAGGCATTAGCTGGCGCACCCGCCTACCGGAGCCCTCGGGGTGCGCCTCCCTGCCAGCGCGGCCAGGGGCTGCCTCCCTCTCCCCTCCCCCTCTGCGACCTCCCTTCCCCTCCCCCCAAGCGAGGCCCCGCCCGTCCTCCCTCCGGCCCCCTCCTCCCTCCTCCTCCTCCCTCCAGCCCCTCCACAGCGCGCCTCCGACCCCAGTCGCCGGGCGGTTCGAGCGAGGGCCTCCCACCGCCTCCTTGTCTCCTGGCCTCCTCGGAGACAGCGGCCGCACCCCCAGTTTCTAGCGGTCGTACCGGCTTGCGGAGGCCGCGGCCGCCGTCTCTCTGCCGCTCTCCAATGACGGGGCCGACGCGAGGCCACAGGGCTGGGGCGTCGCGGGGAGGCGGTGGTCACGGCCCGCTCCGTTGCCCTCCGCGACTGCCGCACCTCGCCCCCTGGCTCGCGCGGGCACCGGCCAACCGCACCGACCCAACAAGCCTAGCAAGAACTCCGGCTCTGTACGTGGCAGGTGGGGGAAGAAGAGAGGCGGGAGCAAGAAAAAAAATATGTCCTTCCGCTCCGCCTCACTGCGAGCGGACCTACCAAGGACGCATGCGCGACGGCGTGACGCGCAGAGCCGGCTGGGACCCGGCTGCCTTGTCCGGCCGGAGAGTCCCCGCCTTCACACTGGATGACTGGGTATAGGAAGCGTGAGCTGAACCGATGCACGCATGCGCAGACTGTGACCACGCACTTCCGGTTTTCTTAAAAGGGTGTATTTCCGTCTCTCGCCAGTGGGCGGGGCGTAGTGCACTGTTCTAGACTTTTTAAGAGCCGGTTGCCGGTAGGCATCTGTCCAATTTTAAGCGGTTTTTGTCGTTGTAGTCGTTGACCATTGTAGTAACAGCTTAAAAAAAAAAAACCTTTTCTTCTACAAATCCATTCGCTATTGGGAGCCTACGCTTTGCCAAGCCCTGTTCTAGGAATGGGGGTGAGTCAGTTCGTGAGCAAGGAGTTTCCAATTGAGCAGGGAAGCCTGACAGCGTTTATGAGACAAGACAAATCTGTAACTGTTTAAAGGACAAAAGCTGGGAAATTAAGGCTAAAGATGCCTGAAGTGAATTTTGGAAGATAAGGCATTTGAGTGTGCCCTATGTACTCTTCCCTTCTGTCTTACATGTTCAAATAGAAATACAGTTTGAGCAAGTGGGAATTTATAGCCAAGGGGTGGAGGTCCGCCAGTGGATGGAAAAAGGTACTAAGAGAAGCAAGGGAGATTCCGCCTAAACCAACACAACAGGATTCTAGATGAAAATAAGCCAGGATAATCAGACGTCACCTGGCGGGTGGTGGAGGATGAGGAACCTGATCAAGGGTGAGGGGTTCTTACTGCACTGACTTAACAAGGTTCTTTGCTAAAACTGAGTTTTATAAGGAGGTGCACAGATGGGCCTAGGAGAAGGCTCAGGACCCCGAAGTTTGGCTAAGCAGAGAATCCTTGTCACTTCTAAGGTGAAGACTAAGCCTACAAGTAAAGCATTTAGGCCCTACCTGGTCTCCAGTTGTTTACCAGTTTATAAAAGAAAAACTTCAGCTGAATTAAATTTAAAGGAGTTAATTGAGCAATGAACGATTCACGAATTGGGCAGCCTCAGAATCAGAGCAGATTCACAGACTCCAGCACAGCCACATGGTAGAAGGTTTATAGACAAAAAAAGGGAAATGAGGTACAGAAATCAGCAGTGAAGTATAGAAACAGCTGGATTGGTTACAAGTTGGCGTTTGCCTTATTTGAACACAATTTGAACACTTAGCAGTCTATGAGTGATTGAACTATGAGTGGTTGAAGTGTGGCAGCTGGAATTGGCCAAGACTCAGTTATTGTTATAGACAAATACTCCTGTTAGTTTTCCGATCTTTTCTATTAAGCTAGGTGAAGTTCATCCACAAGGATTCAAATTAAAAGTATGGAGTCCTTCTCAGGCCATATGTAGTTTGCTTTAACACCAGATACTCCTGAAGGACCTGGAGTAAGTTCAGGTGTTTCAGAGTGAGAACTTAAGTTCTTTTAGTACTATATAAATAGTGTGATCTGCTTCAGGTGTAAGTCTCTGAAACTTCTGTTTGAGAGTGAAATAATGTTAAGTTTAGACTGTTCTCTTCCAACAGTTGTATTGTCCTTTGAGCAATTGTTTGCAGGGATAAGGGAGTGGAATACTACAGAAGAAATAAAAAAAAAAAAAAAACTCCTCATTGCTCTCCAAAGAATGTTATTCATTGCTTATTTTTTTTTAATTGAATAATACAGATTTGGGGAGATGTACTGCTGTCAGATAATAGTATTATCATGTCATTAAGATGATTTGGGATGGGGTAAACCCACAACCATATGGCAAAAGTAAAATATTCCCTGAAGGAAGTGAATTATACTACTGTTATTCTCCCTAAAAAGAGGTCAGATCCTGAGGCAGGAGATAAGGAGATGAATCTTGGCCTGTTATAAAGTGAAAAGAATATCCGTTGGGGATCTCCAGTGAGGGGGCACTCAAGAGTCCTGCTGCTGAGGAGAAATAGCTGATCTCTGTTACACTATGGTCATCTGTGAGCTAGGAAGAGAGGCACTCATAAGCTGGCCTTGGGGAAAGGCTGGAGCTCATGGACTCTGAAAGCAACTTAAGGCTCTTTATGTTGTAATTCCCTTATACTTCATCCCCTAGCCATCAGTAAAGTCTTGTTTAATGTTAAAACTTGTTCCCAGCTACCACTGTGGAACTTGAGAGGTGGGGTTGTGGTGATTTCTCAAGTCAAAGCTGATGCACATCTATGTACTTAGGCTCCAAATAAATACAGGTGATAACTAGTGACAGAGCCATTACCTAAATTGAACCAGTTACCTACTTACCAAGAACATGGTCTCTTCTACTATGTCTTTAGATACATAGTGGCCTTCTTTTCTACAGCTAGATGAATTTGGTTTTAAATGAACACTGAGAATAGTCTTGAACTAGAAAATACTATTTATTTCTACCAAGGAACTGCTAAGAAAAAAAGAGAAAGAGAATACTGCTTAATGGTAGTATATGAAAGTTGAGAATATGTGAAGGAAGGAGAAGCAGTGTAGGGAAATACCTTTGACCCAGACTACAGCAAGGAGAGACATGAGATTCTGCAGTACAGAGGTTATTTTCCATGTTTCATCTGAAGAAGAGTGAAGACTTACACTGTGGTTTTAACAGAAAGAGTCAACCAACCAACTTACCTACCACCTGCTCTTTCTCCCTGAAAGTCTGTGTAGCTAAAACTCCTCACGTGGAAAGGGGGAAAAATCCTAAGAATGAAAATAGGATTCTTGGACTGGACAAGAAATGAGACAAAGACTATGAGCCCTGTTAGCAAGTTAGATAAAGTCAATGTTTTATCATGTTCTTCATTATTACTGAGTATAAATGATTTTGAAAATTTGAGTCATCTCATATACCCTCAGAGGAACCAAGGAAAGGCTGTATGTTCCTCTTTGGATGAGAATGTCAAAGGAGAAGTTATGTCCCTTGCTGAGAATCAGCTCTGTGTGGCAGCAGTTAGCTGTTAGCTAAATAAGAGAACTCCAAACAAAAGGGGAATCATGAGGCCCAAACAGGGACCAGCTGGTCAGCTCAGCCTCACCTCCACTGGTTAAATATATAAAGATTTGCTTGTGTGAACATAGGAAGCTGTCACCCTATGCAGAGATAATGAAGGAGAAAGGGACGATTTTCTTACTTTGTACCTTGGAGTGAGTGATTCTTAGTACAAGCTAAGGAAAATACTTCAACCTGTCCTACCAGCTTCACATGCATGAAAACCCTAAAATGTTTTTGCCTTACCTTGGGGCTCTTTGTCCAACCCCTCTTTAGAGAAACCACTCTCAAAGGTAGTTATTCCTAGATTTTGTATCCCTAGAGGCTGATGTAAATACTCAATACATATTTATTGAATAAAATAATGAAAACTAAGTTAACTTGCCGTTGTACAGGGCAAGCTCCCAGAAAAAAAGGAGCAACTGTCATGGGTAAGTCCCTAGCTCCCTAGGCATGTAGGATTTTGTCTCTGAGTAATTTGAAATCATTCACTTTTCCTTTTTTCCATCCCCTGGAGACAGTGCTAAGTTACCTGTCAGCTAAATTACCTGTTAGAGTTCAAGTTGAAAGAGAAATGCAATTGTGAGCTGAATTGCATCCTCCTGCCAAAATTCATATATTGAACCCCCATCTCCAGTACCTCAAAATGTGACTGTATTTGGAGATGGGTTCTTCAAAGAGTGGTTAACGTTGGGGTGAGCCTCTAATCCAATATGACTGATGTCCTTATCAGAAGAGAGTAGGACACAGAGAAACCAGAGATGGGAGCACACAGAGGAGAGACCGTGTGAAGACACAGCAAGAAAGCAGTCTTCTGCAAGCCAAGGAGAGAGTCCCCAGAAGAAACCAAACTTACCAACATTTTGATTTCCAGCCTCCAGAACTATGAGAAAATTAATTTCTGATGTTTAAGCCACCCAGTCTGTGGTGTTTTATTATGGTAGCCCTAGTAGACTCATACAGATGCCATAAGATATGCAAGAAGGTATAACTTTTCATTTCATCAAGAGTAGCTTTGTTAGGCTCATTTAAGAAACCTAGGCCCAGTGAGGTGGCTCATCCCTGTAATCCCAGCACTTTGGGAGGTCAAGGCAGGATGATCACTTGAACCCAGAGTTTGAGACCAGCCTGGGCAATACAGTGAGACCCTGTCTCTACTAAAAATAAAAATAAAAATAAATAGGCATGATGGCATGTACCTGTAGTCTCAGCTACTTGGGAGGCTGAGGCAGGAGGATCCCTTAAGCCCAAGGAGGTCAGGGCTTCAGTGAGCTATGAGCTCACACCACTGCACTCCAGCCTGGGTGACAGAGTGAGACTCTGTCTCAAAAAAAAAAGAAAGAAAGATAAACCTGGTTGCCAGAATCTAGGAATCATGCATGTCAGAGGCAAAATCAAACTCTGGGTACTTGGAGACACTCACGTCTCTAACATTTATGCCAATCATCCTCCTTTTAGTCCCTCCATATAAATGCATAATTAAACAGCATTCTCAAAAAGCCATTTCAATAAAGAGTCACTTATAATAAAAAATGCAAAATAAAACCACAATGAGATACAATTTTTCACACATTCTTCTGAGAAAAATAAAATAGTTTCATAACACTTTTTTTAAAAGTATGTGGCAGAATAGGTATTCATGCTTTGTTGTGGGGACATTAAATAGTTCGTATCAACATCTAAAATGCCTTATGACACAACCATTTCATTCACAGTGTACCAGAGAAATGCTTGTACATAAGAACACACCCATTAATGTTTGTTTTCAAGTGAGAGACTATAGAGCAATTAAAAGAAATGTACACATGCGTACAGTCAGAGCTCAAAAACATTTTGATGAGTGCAAAAAACAACTTTTAGAAAGTTACATTAGTGTGCAGAAAATAGTTAACATAGCAGCCTGAGATGGCTGTCCCTAGAAAGGCCCACTTGCAAGGTTGGCCCTTGGCTGGTGTCTGGGAAATTGGATTTTAGGAGTGTTCTCATCCCATTATTTGATAAGAATAGTGAACTATGTCTAAAAACTGTTTGTACAATGTGATTTATGCAGAATACCTGCTTTCTTGAAGTCTAGAATTTTTAGCCAGGCAGTGAGGGCTTATGTGACCAGGCCCCAATAAAAACGCAGATTACTGAATCTTTCATGAGCTTTCCTGGTAGACAATATTTCACATGTTGTCAGTTTGTTGCTGGAGAAATTAAGTGCATCCCATGTGACTGCACTGGAAGAGAACTCCTGGGAGCTTGCTCTGGTTTCCTCTGCACTTCTCCCCATGCAACGTTGTCCTTTGCTGGTTTTGCTTTATATCCCTTTGTAATAAACAATAGCTATGAATGTGAGTCTTTGCTGAGTCTTATGAGTGAGCCTAGTGATTCATCAAACCTGGGGGTGGTCTTAGGGACCACTGACACAGTTCCTTATACCATTTCTGTAAAAGAAAGTACGGAACACTATGAGCTGCTATGAGCATATAATGTATGTACATATTTCTTAGAATCTGAAAGTTTACGCACCAAGCTCATTACCCTGGTTAACTCTGGGGAGAAGAGGAAAAAGACAAAAGGGGCTTGGGTTCAGTTGTGGCGATCAAAGGGGACTTCAGCTCTATCTGGAACACTAATTTGTTGCTCTTTGTTATCGTTCTTGTTGTTTAAGGAAGATATACTCATGTGTTACTTAGATGGGAAAATATTTCCAGTTAATTTAAGAACAATCTCAGCCTGCAGTTAGAGTCACAAAATTTTAGAGACAGGAGGAAATTTGGAGTCTTGCCAGTTCCTTTACACAGACAGAGCCTCAGGTTCTGATGCCTAGAGGGGCAAATGTCTTGCCACAAGTCACATAACTTATAGCTGAGATCACAACTCCCAGTCCAGAATGCTTCTTTACCCTGCTATTGCCTATTGAGTACTGGGCCAGAAATATTTTCTTTTCTTTATCACAAAGGTCCGTAAAGTCTCAGTTGTCGTATCATGGCTTCATAGCAGCTTATATTAAAGTTCAGCAAATTATAAAGGTCACACTTCCACGTGTACAAAAGCACCAACTTGCAAGGTTGCAAGAAAAATACAGATAAGACTTGAACTATAGCTCTATGAGAAATACTTTGTAAAAGATAACAGCATTAGGTCATACCACTCTGTTGCTTTTTCTTCTTCTTTTTGTTAAAGAGTTAACATATATGGAAATTTTTTAGAAATATGATCAGTGGCTTACGAAAAAGATAACCTATTTCCAGTTTCTGAAATAATTCACAAACTGGATTTCAAAAATTCACTCCAAAATTTCATATATTGCTGTTGGGAACATAAAGTGATACAAACATTTTAGAAGACTGTTCGGTGGTTTCTTATAAAGGCAAATACACACTTACTCTATGACCCAGCAATTTCACTACACATTTCTTATTTTCAAATTTTTTCTAGATTCAGAGATGAGTTTTCACCTTGTTGCCCAGGCTGTTCTCAAACTCCTGAACTCAAGCAATCCTCCCCTCCCAAATTGCTGGGATTACAGGTGTGAGCCACTGCACATGGCCAGATATCTCGAGAGAGAGAGAAAAAACTATATCCACACAAAGATGTGTATAACAATGCTCATAGCACTTTAATTCATAATAGTCAAAACCTGGAAACAACAGAATGCCCATGAAATGGTGAATGCATAAACAAATTGTGGTATATCCAAACAATTAAATACTACTCAGCAATAAAAAGAAACTAACCATGATACACACAGCAGTATAGAAGAATCTCAAAAATATCCTGAGTGAGAGAACCCAGACTCAGAAGAGGACATACCGTATGATTCGTGTGATATTCTGGAGGAGACAGAACTGTGTGTATCTGGTGATAGAAAGCAGATCCGTGGTTGCCTGGGGCTGGGAATGGGGGACAGGTTTAACTGGGAAGAAGCATGAAGGAATGTTATGCAGTCATGGAAACGTGTTTAATCTTGTCCGGCACAGTGGTTTCACAGGGGTATAAATTTGTTAAAACTCATCTAATTAGTCACTTAAAATGAGTGTATTTTATGGTATGTAAATCATACATCAATAAAGTTAATTTAAAAATGAAAAAAGCAAACGAGCAAAATGAAAGCTAATTTCACAGGCAAAATTAAGGAACACAACTATTAGACAAAAAACAAAACAAAAAAACACTCGTCACTGATGCACTTTTGATACTAAAGTTTCCCGTGGTGCATTAAGCATGTGTCTTTATGTGTACATAGCATTGCTTAACTTCAGAGCAATACTGATTATACAGACCTCTTCAGTGTGTACACTTGGCAGACTTGCAGGCACGTATGAGAATGTACTGAATTTACAAATGTGACATAACAATCTCATCTTGATCTCTTTCATTCAACATAGTTTGCCCTCTGATTTGGTCATATACGCAAATGGACGTTTTCAAAGAAACTTAAGGCCAATTTCACGTACTATTAAAATAATAGTATTTTTGCCAAGAAATTGTGGTGTGTTTGCTTGTTAAGAGTTAGACTCGTATAATATTTCTATATTTATGTTGAGTGTTAGGAAGCTTACAGTCTAATTTGTGGCTGACACCTAGCAAAATTACAACATTATGATTCTTGGATATTACTCTCATCCCTGGCGTCATACTTTTTATTCCTATTCTTTTTTTACCTTACTCCTGACTTCTTAATCAGTGTTTTAGCAACTTTTATATCTTTTTTTCAAGTACACATTATAAAATAGGTAACATGTAAATGAAATAATGTAGATGACACACATTACTTTGAACCTTTTTGTGGTTTTAAAATTTTTTTCTAATTAATAATTGCTAATCAAACTTCTCCAAGATTTTGTGTTTTCTTTTTAAGAAAAGGCAAGTGGACACAAAGAGACAGAAAACATTTGAAAGGAAAAAATAACTTTGTCATGGAGCCCCACCCAGTTTCTGATGTAAAGAAGGGTTAGAGATGTCATGTGTCATACATGAGTCGTTTGATCTCACTTGGTACATTTATGCGACTGTTCTACATTTTACAAGTTTCTGCATAGTTCTTAACATATTTCTTAATCTAACATGAAAAATTATTCTGCCTGGGTAAGGACACATAAACTCAGAAATTGCTAAATGCTCTTTTGGACATTTCCAATCAAATCCAGAGTAATCATTTCATTATTCTAAAAAGAGAAGAAAACAATAAACTGGAAGAAATATTTTCACCAAATGTAATAGTTAAAAGGCTGAGATTATAATAAATAAGAAATACACATTTGTGAGAAAAAATTACAGTAGCTCAATTGAAAATGGGCAAAAAAATACAAATAACAAAAATGCCAAAATAAACAACTATATTAAAAAAAGTTTATGGTCCTCCAAATGTTGATAACATAATACATTCTTGCAATGTTTTCTAAACAATATACCAGTATACATTAGGAACCTAAATTTATCTGGTCAAGAGAATTTGGCACATTTATCTGAGTCAAGAGAATTTATCTTAAGGAATAATGAAAAAGAAAGGAAAAAATACATGTACTAATTTATTCATCACAGCATCACTACAATATTAAATATTAAAATGATCTAAATATACAATAATAGGGAAACAAATTAGCAAATGATACAATCATTAAGAAGACTGCATAACTAGGTAATAAGTGAAAATCAAATCAGGTGCTATCATTAGTTATGTAAAATTCTTATGTGTTCAGACAAAGAGCGTGGATTATGGAAAACAGACAATACTGAAAAGTTAGGGAATTATGAATTTTGGTTTTGTAAAAGATACGCTTTGTGAATATTGCTTTTTCTACTCAGCAAATTTCAAGTGTATCATACACTGTTATTAACTATGGTCATCATGCTGTACGTTATATCTCCAGAATGTATTTATCCTGTAACTGAATGTTTGTACCATTTGACCAGCATCTCTCCATCCCTGACTTCCCACTCCCAGTCCATTCTACTCTCTGTTACTATGAGTTTGATTTCTTTTTCGATTCTACATATAAGGAGATCAAGTAGTATATTTCTTTCTGTGTCTGAGTTATTTCACTTAGCATAATACCCTTCAGGTTAATCCATGTTATTGCAAATAGCAGTACCTCCTTCTTTTTTAAAGCTGAATAGTCCTCCATCCTGTGTGTGTGTGTGTGTGTGTGTATCATAATTTTTTTATCCATTCATCCATCAGTGGACATAGCCGCAGGCCTTGTCTATGGAATTTCTTCTTACTTTATCTCTCTGACCTAAGAGAGGTATCTACTTTCTCATTTTGCTAATCTCTATGTTTCCTGCTGCATTCTCTCATTTGTCTGTGAGTTTGTTAAACACCACAAAACCAATTATCTGCTTTAAAATTTTATTTTAAATACTTAATGTGCTTTCTGTTTTCCTGCTGGAATGATAACTGGAATTAGAGTAATTCCATGAGCTTTTACTTGTGGATACTAAGAGAAAAAAGGTCTCTTCCTGTTAGATCGTTAGGCTGTAAGATTAGGGATGCCAATAGCCAATTTCCAGCCACCTAAACCCAATTTTAGAATGACATCAAGTACAGAAGCACACAGAGCCAGGAAACAGAGAAAAAGAATTCTGACATATTCTTAGCATTCCCTGTGAAAGGAGAGAGTTCCCTTATCCCTGTCACAGCACTTGTGACGGGTGTGGCTCCCTGGGCTTCCTGCCCCCTAGGGGGAACAAGCACACAGGCAGGTGCAGTGGTCGTGGGGAAGGCTTTTGGGCCCCAACCCCACAGCACCATCTATGGGTGGGTGTCTGCCACTCCCAAAGCTCAAGTGGTTGTGTGTTACAGTGTGTTCTTTCAGCTTTGCCCTCTGCAGACAACTTGTGTTAATCAGATCAATAAGCCCCTCTGCCTTATCGCCAGGGCAGGGAGCCAGTATGACAGCTTTCTGTATCCTGAGTTCTTGCCCAATGTACCAGCAAAATCGGATCACACGTAGGCTTGAAGGATGGAGTGCAAGGTTTTACTGAGTGGTGGAGGTGGCTCTCAGTGAGGTGGATGGGGAGCTGGAAGAGGGGAATGGAGTGGGAAGGTAATCTTCCCCTGGAGTCTGGCTGTCCTTGCTTAACGTTCAGACACTTCCCTTTTTCTCTGCCATGCTGCCCCACCACTCTCCACCACTCTGTTCCTCTCAATGTTCCGCTGCTTACGTGTGTGTCCGATAAGGTCTCGGGTTTATATGGGCACAGGATGCGGGGTGTGGTGGCCCAGAGTGGCCTTGAAAAATGCAATATTTGGGCATGAAAACAGGATTGCCTGTTCTCACTTAGGTGTGTGGGGGTGAAGCCCTCACCAGAGACCCTGTCCTTCTCTACCCAGCACTTCCCTGCCCCCTCCCGTATCACTTGTTCTAACTAGACCTGAAGTTAGCATTATCATGTATTTCTTGACTCAAACCAGGACACTTGAAAGTAAAAGGGGCTGCTGGTAATGCTTAACTCAGAAAAACAGGCACAAATTGGGACTTGCCCAGGCAAACTAAAATATATAGTAACCCTCCCAACTCGGTCCTCGGACTTTACATTAATCAATCCATTAAATTACCTTTCACCTTTAACTTGAGTTAGATTTCTATCATTAAACTGAAAATTGCTGACCGGTGCATGAGACAATGATTTAAATCAAAGGAATTATTTCCTAGTGGTAGGATTCATTTCAGGGTAGATACAAGAATATCCATGTCCACCTGAATTAGTCTCCACAATTGCATGTGGCGTTTGCACATTTACGGTGCAGATATTTCAGCAACATTTTATGGAATTTTAGTTGCTATGCCCCAAAAATGCTGAAAAACGTGCAAAGAAAACAACTGTAATTACAAAGGAAACACGTACACCTACCCTCAGGCTAAATGTGGCTCTTTTGTGATTTTTCTTTTTTCTTTTTTTTTTACATTTAAAGTGGCCCTTACTTAAGGTTTATTTTCATCTGAATACAAATTTTGAGTCAACCACATCTTATCATTTTCCCTGTGCCCAGCTACTATTTAGGTGCAGCCCTATGACACCACTAAGAATACTGGCTTTGGGATCTGCTTTTATTCTTTATTTTCTTCCCTTTACTTTTTTCTGTTCTCCTATAAATACAGGCTCTTGTTGGCTTGCCCAGGAACCCAACAGGCATTTGCAACTATTTCTCTAAAAAATATACATTCTTTAGAGAGTGCCAAGCCGACATGACATTTGTTAATCTCTTAATTCAGTACACTGACAGCAGCTGTCTGATTTATGGCAAAACAGAAAACAGCAATTTAAAGACTCTATATCATAAGTCCAGTGGGAATGCTCCCCACCTAAACGGAGGCCATTTTTTATGAGGAAGCCATTCGTAATTCAAGTGTTTGACCTTCCACGAGCAGTTAAATCTTTTAAAAGCCATAAGGGATGATTGTGGCTAACTTCTCATTTTTGGGGTCTCAGTGTCACTTCATCGATAAAAGGGCAGATATATTAAGAACTGGAAGGAAATACCCATTCAGTAACAAATTAACCCGTCTCGCTGCTCATTTCTTACAGAGCCAATTCTCCTGGTCACAAAACATATATATTTTTTTAAACAGAAAAAACTATCCGTTTTCAAAGGTTTAATTAATTAATTTAATTAATGTGCCAAATTCTTCATTAGAAATAAAAGTACAAGCACATACAACTTTAAAATATTCAAAAGTCAAAAGTTTAATACATATAAGCAAATCCCCACACACTGTTCATCAGGAGTCATTTTGTTCTGGAAGGTAAATTTTTCTCTTCATGTCCTTTATAGTTACTTGTAAAAGAATTTGTTACAGTTTCTACATTTTTGTTAAAGTGTGTCACAAAGATTTAATGATATAAGAAACAATGGTAATCTTGAATGCTGTTCGAAATTCTTCACCTCATTCAAGTACGAATCTATTGAAAAATACAAAAACTACCAAGTCCATTATCCCTAATAATAATAACCAACAGTTTTTATCTAATTCTTAATCTTGAGCAAAATATATTGAGGAAGACTTTCTGGGAGGACTGGGAAATAAAGGAGAGAAACAGATAAAATTCAAACGAATTGATTAAAAAGACCACAACAGGTAAGTTTCACAGCCTAGGTGCTTTCCTTTGCTCGGTCACTTTCAGAGATTGTGATTTCCTCAGTACTTACAGAGGATTCCAGTAGCCTAAAGTGTTCATGTAGGGTTGGCAATGACCTGAGAAAATTATACATCTTTACACGCAGCCTTGGCCTGGTCATTGAAGGCAATGACTTCATTCTCGCGGCAGATGATAATGACATCAACACTTTGGAAGCTTCACTCTGGAAGATTTTTGTTCTAACAGTGTACAGGATAAAAATTTGCAATCCCTGCAGATAGGACAAAAGGTTAATGTTGGGTAAGTGCTGAGATACAGTATCAAGGAAGAGATTTTATTTCACTCTGCCACCCAAGCTTCTCATCTGCACGGCACCTCCTCAACTTGAATTTTCCAGTCTGCAGCTCCCACGTACTCTTTAATCTAAGAGGGTTGAAGCAAAGTCTTTCCCATATACAGATCCCTACATGTAATAGTACAAGAGCAGATGCAGAAGACCCGGGTTCGGGTCCCGGGTTGCCACTAGCTGGCTGTGTAAATTTGCTCATTTCCTAAGTTTGATCATCTTCAATTTCCAGTTCTAACATTCTGTGATTCTATATTTCTTGGAGCTTTAGTAACATAACTAGAAATTTGTGCACTTAAGGACAAAAAAATGTAAAGCCCTTCTAGTCACTGGTTTTCCATACTTTACATACGAAGACCAGATGTATATATGATCAGTTGAGCCACAAAACACTGAATAATATTTTCTATATATTTTCAGTAAAAACTGCAATTTATTGAAGTCATATTAGTATCAGACCCTTGCTTTTCACTTAATCCTCATCATTTGGTCATTCTCATGTAAACCTCACATCAACCCAATACAACAAGCCTTATCATCCCCATATTTCAGATAAAGAAACTAAAGTTCAGATAAACTAAGTAATTTGTCCAAGATTACCCAACCAGTACGCAGTGGAGTCTGGCATTGAATTCTTACATCTTTGGCTCCAAAACCCCTCCTCTATCTAATATATGGTGCTGCCTATCCTGTTGCTTGTAACTGTAATAGAAAGTGACTGCAAAGTGTATCATAGCTTGTAAGATGCCTCTGTTAATTCTTTATTAATATCCTTTGTGGAAATGACAGATTAAATAGCATCTGTAGTTAGGTTGATAATATTGTGCCAATGTCACTTTCTTGATTTTGACAGTATCCTATGGTTATATATTATCGTTTGGGAAAGTGGGACAAAGAATATGTGGGAGTTATACTATTTTTTCAAATTTTTGTATTAAATCATTTCAAAATGAAATTATTTTTAAAAATAAATATTCATGGGTATCTCCCACACTGGCATCTATAGGGCCCCAACCCCTGTAAGAGTTTATTTTTAGAATCACATCCTGTGAGTACTGTTTTAGGAGACTCCTAGTACTACAGAAAGACCCTGATAGTTTGATTAATAAAATCAATAACTGCTGGCAACAGACAGACTTGTTCTCTGGCCAAACCTGCTTGGAGACACAGGTTTCAGAAGGACAGGAGTGGTCATTGGTCATCCGGATTGTTCAAGGGAGAGAAATTTATTTGGGGCACGTGAGAAATTCAGTTTCTAGAAAAGCATCTTTTTTTGTGGAGTACACTGTTTCATATGATTTTTCCAGAATTTAAATTCTAAGGCAAAACTAAGACTGTATCAAATTTCTGGTGGAACCATAATTAGGAAAAGACCCTAGACCATGGATAATTCAAGAAAACGCCATCCTGTTGGACCTGTTTGAGTGGACTCCCAGTATTTCTATGCTTCCTAAAATTCCAAAGATGGTATTTGAAAAGAAAAAATGTGTGGGTCAAACTGATTACCACTAACACAAAGATCTAATTGTGCCTCCTAAGTAATATCTGTAGCATTTAGTAAATGTTTACTAGAATTACAGCATTCTAAATCTACGAGTTTTATGTGTGAACAAATCTAGTTATTCCTACACTTTAGTATACATAGACATCACCTGAGGTCCTTGTTTAAAATGAAGAGTCCCAGCTCCTATGCCTGTAGATTCTGACTAAGTAGGTAAGGGGTGAGGCCCAGGAATCAGCATTTTGACACACTATGTAAGTTCTGATGTAAGTAATATTCAGACCCATTTTACAAAACACTGTGTTAATTTTAACATCCATATTGCCACCCCCCCCATTTTATATTTTGCATAACTCACCTGCAGAGGTTATGCGATTTTCCTATAATCATAGGAATCGGTGGTAAAGCTGGATAACATCCTAAATTTCCTGACTTTTAGCTCCATGTCCTTGCCACACTCAATTTTACCATGTTGTAATTTTATCATTTTACCATTTACAATTTCGACCCTTTTACCATTAACATTTTGTAATGAACCTTTCTTTTATAATGTGCCCCTCCTATGTATGGAGAAGTGACTATCCTTGACTATGCCTTCATTCAGATTCCTCCCTAAATTCCTGTTCACTCTGGGAAACAAGCCCATGGATCGATTGGCAATGTCAGACTAGGCTTACCCTATTTATTGACCTTCTAGGAGTTTCCATTTCATATTGACAATAGTAAAGAACTACCTTATATCCATTTAAATTTAGTGGCAGTCACCCATCCATTATCTAAGGGAATTAGTCCGAAAACGCATTGGAGAGGGCTCCCTGGGATAGAGGATGAGTTCTTAGAGGCAACAAATATGGTGGCAGTAATTCAGAAAGCCAAGCAGCTCCCCACACTGCACTACAGAGTCTGATCAAATGCCCTTCCTAACAATTTCCATTTTGTATCAAAGACTTTCCTCCTCAATGACATTTTACCATAGCCAGAAACAGCCAACATGACACCAGCTTCACATGGTAGTTACCATTCTTAGCCACTTAATGGGATAGTCATCAAAATTGCAGTTCCTTCATGAGATAGAGAACTATAGCTCATCCTGACATTGAACAAAGATGCTTTCTACTGTGAAAGATATTTACAAGCAAGTTCCTTGCACTCAGAGAACTGATATTCTAGTTGAGGAGATAATGGTATGCATAAAAAGTTAATTTTAGAGTGTAAAAAGAAGAGGGGACAAATACATTTATGAAACAACACATTTATTTGATAATGAGCTATATGTATTCATTTAGTTGATAGTTAATAAAGGTAGAATGAAAGTCTTCACCACGAAGAAATGAAGCCCATTAACAAATAATCTATGTAGATTGTATCAATGTCACTTTAATAATGTATTAAAGTTACATAAGATGTGATCATTGGAAAAGTTAGATAAAGGGTACACAGGAATTCTCCATACTATTTGCAACAGGTCTGAAATTATTTCAAAATAATTTATTTTTAAAAAGGGATGCCATAACAATGGGGAAAAATGTAATAATTTTGGTCCCTTCTCAGACTTTATTTTCACAACATAAAATTTCCATACATCTATAGAATGTCAGTGAAAAAAAATCATTGCCAAGAATTAAATACCCAGCTAATTTGTAGTTTGTGTGTCATGGTATCGAAAGAAAAATTAACAAATAGAAAAGTTCTCATTAATGTTTACCAACTATGCACTGAATATTTACTCAAAAATTACTACCATTAATGAGAGATTCCTTAAAGCAAGGAAGTCAAAATAAAAGGACATTCCAACATAAAAGGACTGGCAAAACATTAAAAACATCCAAACATAGAGTTAACGATAAGAAAATACAGTTAATATAATTATCAAACATAATCTAAGTATTATAAATATTTCTTAAAAGAAAATAATGTAGACAGTAAAACTTAACAACATATCAAATTTCAAAATGTACCAACAAAATTACAAGAAGCAGTTAAACTGTGTTAATATTATTACCTCGAAAAGAGAGAAATCAGTATCTACTGTTTTACTCTGGAAATCGAAATCTGTTTCTTATAAATTGTAGTAATATTCAACAAACAAACATTATAATTAGTAGAATTTTAAATAGAGTGAAAATATTGCAAGTAGAGGAAGTTATACTAAAAAACATAATTTATATAACACAATATGTAAAACTAAGGAGGTAGTAGTAGATATGCAGGGAAAAAAACTAAGATAAAATAAAAACAAACATTAGTTTTGATAGCTAGTATTTAAATAGCCAAAAGTTTAACATTTGTAATAAAATGGGAAAACTGGCCAGGCACAGTGGCTCAGGCCTGTACTCCCAACACTTTGGGAAGCTGAGGCAGGATGACCACTTGAGCCCAGGAGTTCAAGACCAGCTGGACAACATAGTGAGACCCTATCTCTACAAAAAATAAAAACATTTGAAAAACAATTAGGCATGACAGCACATGCAGGTAGTCCCAGTTACTTGGGAGGTTGAGGTGGGAGGATCACCTGAGTCCAAGAGACTGAGGCTGCAGTGAGCTATGATTGTGTCACTGCACTCCAGACTGGGTAACAAAGTGAGACTTTGTCTCAATGAATAAACAAATAGGCTTCCAGGCAAGATGGGCGAATAGGAACAGCTCCAGTCTGTAGCTCCCAGTGAGATCAACGCAGAAGGCAAGTGATTTATACATTTCCAACTGAGGTACCCTGCTCATCTCACTGGGACTGGTTAGACAGTGGATGCAGCCCACAGAGGGTAAGCCAAAGCAGGGTGGGGTGTTGCCTCACCCAGGAAGTGCAAGGAGTTGGGGAACTCCCTCCCCTAGCCAAGAGAAGCTGTGAGGGACTGTGCCGTGAGGGACTGTGTGCTCCAGCCTAGATAATGTGTTTTTCCCATGGTCTTCACAACCCATAGACCAAGAGATTCCTCCAGTGCCTATGCCACCAGGGTTTTAAGCATAAAACTGGGTGGCCGTTTGGGCAGACACCAAGATAGTTGCAGGAGCTTTATTTCATGCCCCAGTGGCACCTTAAGCCCCAGAGAGACAGAACTCTTCACTCCCCTGGAAATGGGGCTGAAGTCAGGAACCCAAGTGGCCTAGCTCAGCGGATCCACCCCTACAGAGCCCAGCAAGCTAAGATCCACTGGCTTGAAATTCTTGCTTCCAGTACATCAGTCTGAAGTCGACCTGGAATACTCGAGCTTGGTAGGGGGGACACTTATCTGCCATTACTGAAGCTTGAGTAATCAGTTTTCCCCTCACAGTGTAAACAGGATGCTGGGAAGTTTGAACTGGGTGAAGACCATCACAGCTCAGCTAAGCCAGTGTAGCCAGACTGCCTCTCTAGATTCCCCCTCTCTGGGCAGGACATCTCTAAAAGAAAGGCAGTAGCCACAGTCAAATGCTTATAGATCAAACTCCCATCTCCCTGGGACAGAGCACCTGGGGGAAGAGGTGGCTGTGGCTACAGCTTCAGCAGACTTAAATGTTCCTGCCTGCTGGCTCTGAAGAGAGCAGTGGATCTCCCAGCACAGTGCTCAAGTTCTGCTAAGGGACAGACTGCCTCCTCAAGTGGGTCCCTGACCCCCATGCCTCCTGACTGGGAGATACCTCCTAGCAGGGGTCAACAGACACCTCATACAGGAGAGCTCCAGCTAGCATCTGGCAGGTTCCCCTCTGGGAGGAAGCTTCCAAAGGAAGGAAAAGGCAGCAATCTTTGCTGTTCTGCAGCCTCTGCTTGTGATACAGGCAAACAAGGTCTGGAGTGGACCTCCAGGAAACTCCAGCAGACCTGCAGCAGAGGGGCCTGACTGATAGAAAGAAAACTAACAAACAGAAAGGAATAGCATCAACATCAACAAAAAGGATGTCCACACAGAAACCCCATCCAAAGGTCACCAACATCAAAGACCAAAGGAAAATAAATCCAGAAAGATGAGAAAAAAACAGTGGAAAAAGGCTGAAAATTCCAAAAACCAGAGCACCTCTTCTCCGCCAAAAGATTACAACTCCTCACCTGCAAGGGAAGAAAACTGGGCAGAAAATGAGTTTGACAAATTGAGAGAAGTAAGCTTCAGAAGCTGGGAAATAATGAACTCCTCTGAGCTAAAGGAGCATGTTCTAACCCAAAGCAAGAAAGCTAAGAGCCTTGAAAAAAGATTAGAGGAATTGCTAACTAGAAAAAACAGTTTAGAGAAGAATATAAATGACCTGATGGAGCTGAAAAACACAGCACAAGAACTTCATGAAGCATACACAAGTATCAATAGCCAAATCAATCAAGCAGAAGAAAGGATATCAGTGATTGAAGATGAACTTAATGAAATAAAGGATGAAGACAAGATTAGGAAAAAAAAGATGAAAAGAAATGAACAAAGCCTCCAAGAAATACGGGACTATGTGAAAAGACCAAACCTACATTTGATTGGTATACCTGAAAGTGATGGGGAGAATGGAACCAAGTTGGAAAACACTCTGCAGGATATTATCCAGGAGATCTTCCCTAACCTAGCAAGACAGGCCAACAATCAAATTCAGGAAATGCAGAAAACACCACAAAGATACTCCTCAAGAAAAGCAACCCCAAGGCACATAATCGTCAGATTCACCAGGGTTGAAATGAAGGAAAAAAATGCTAAGGGCAGCCAGATATAAAGGTCGGGTTACCCACAAAGGGAAACCCATCAGACTAACAGTGGATCTCTCTGCAGAAACCCTACAAGCCAGAAGAGAGTGGGGGCCAATATTCAACATTCTTAAAGAAAAGAATTTTCAAACCAAAATTTCATATCCAGCCAAACTAAGCTTCATAAGCGAAGGAGAAATAAAATCCTTTACAGACAAGCAAATGCTGAGAGATTTTGTCACCACCAGGCCTGCCTTACAAGAGTTCCTGAAGGAAGCACTAAACATGGAAAGGAAAAACCGGTACCAGACACTGCAAAAACATACCAAGTTGTAAAGACCATTGACACTGTGAAGACACTGCATGAATTAATGGGCAAAACCACCAGCTAGCATCAAAATGGCAGGATCAAATTCACACATAACAATATTAACCGTAAATGTAAATGAGCTAAACACCCCAATTAAAAGACTCAGACTGGCAAATTGGATAAAGAGTCAAGACCCATCAGTGTGCTGTATTCAGGAGACCCATCTCACATGCACAGACACAAATAGTCTCAAAATAAAGGGATGAAGGAAGATTTACCAAGCAAATTAAAAGCAAAAAAAAAAAAAAAGCAGGAATTACAGTCCTAGTCTCTGATAAAACAGACTTTAAACCAACGAAGGTAAGCAAAGACAAAGAAGGGCATTACATGATGGTAAAAGGATCAATGCAACAAGAAGAGCTAACTCTCCTAAATGTATATGCACCCAACACAGGAGGACCCAGATTCATAAAGCAAGTTCTTAAAGACCTACAAAGAGACTTAGACTCCCACACAGTAGTGGGAGACTTTAACACCCCACTGTCAATATTAGACAGATCAACAAGACAGAAAATTAACATGGATGTTCAGGACTTGAACTCATATCCAGACCAAGTGGACCTAATAGACATTTCCAGAACTCTCCACCCCAAATCAACAGAACATGCATTCTTCTCAGCACCATATCACACTGATTCTAAAATTGACCACATAATTGGAAGGAAAATACTCCTCAGCAAATGCAAAAGAACGGAAATCATAACAAACAGTCTCTCAGACCACAGTGCAATCAAGATAGAACTCAGGATTCAGAAACTCACTCAAAACTGCACAACTACATGGAAACTGAACAACCTGCTTCTGAATCACTACTGGGTACATAACAAAACTGAGGCAGAAATAAATAAGTTCTTTGAAACCAATGAGAATAAAGACACAATGTACCAGAATCTCTGGGACACAGCCAAAGCAGTGTTTCGAGTGGCATTTATAGCACTAAATGCCCGCAAGAGAAATCAGGAAAGATCTAAAATCGACACCCTAACATCACACTTAAAAGAACTAGAGAAGCAAGAGCAAACAAATTCAAAAGCTAGCAGAAGACGAGAAATAACTAAGATCAGAGCAGAACTGAAGGAGATAGAAACAGGAAAGACCCTTAAAAAAATCAATGAGGCTGCCACTGCCTTCAGATAGCAGGGTCCAGGGCAGTAGCCTCTCGCAGCTCTGGAGGATCCAGGAGGGAGGCCTGCGGGCCACGGGAGAGTGGGCCGGGAGCCTGAACAGTCGAGGAGCCAGCAGCAGCGTCGCAGTGGTCCTGGACGAGTCGGTCAAAGCTCCTGAAAACTTGGGCTCACACTGGCGCCACTGCTCCCACAGCGATGAAGATGGTCGTGCCCTGGACACGGTCCTACTCCAACAGCTGCTGCCTGTGCTGCCCTGTCTGCACTGGCACGGCACCTGGTACCTGATCATCAATGCCTGGTACTGTTGATTTTATTGAATGCTTTAGCTGATCCAGATCAGTATTACTTCTCAAGTTCTGAACTGGGCCCTGACTTTGAGTTCATGGATGATGCCAACATGTGCACTGCCATTGCGATTTCTCTTCTCATGATTCTGGTATGTGCTATGGCTACTTACCAGCATACAAGCAACACGCAGCCTGGATCATCCCATTCTTCTGTTACCAGATCTTTGATTTTGCCCTGAACACCTTGCTTGCAATCACTGTGCTTGTTTATCCAAACTCCATTCAGGAATACATAGGACAACTGCCTCCTAATTTTTCCCTACAGAGATGATGTCAACTCAGTGAATCACATCTGTTTTGTCCTTATTATTCTTCTGTTTATTAGCATTACCTTGACTTTTCAGGGTTACTTGATTAGCTGTGTTTGGAACTGCTACCCATACATCAATGGCAGGGAGTCCTCTGATGTCCTGGTTACCAGCAATGACAACATGGTGCTGCTACCCCCGTATGATGATGCCACTGTGGATGATGCTGCCAAGGAGCTGCCGCCACCTTACATGTCTGCCTAAGCCTTCAAGTGGGCGGAGCTGAGGGCAGCAGCTTGACTTTTTCAACATCTGAGCAATAGTTCTGTTATTTCACTTTTGCGATGAGCTCTCTGAGCTTGTTGCTGAAATGCCGCTTTTTAAAATTTAGATGCTAGGTTGAAACCTGCGCTTTTTAGCATATGCTTTACTAGAACACTGTGATAGATGACCTGTAGAATTCTTTCTGTAGGATTCGGGGTGTAATGGGCTTCACTAACCTTCCCTAGGCACTGAAACTTCCCCCAAATCTGACGTCTCCAGAGTCAGAGAAGTTCGCTTTTGCACCTGCTGGACCCCAAAGTTGGGCAGTTAGTCACATTTTTTTCTCTTTGTTCCCTCTATTTTGAAAGTGTAAAATAAAACCAAAAATAGACAACTTTTTCTTAAGCCATTCCAGTGTAGGGAACAAAACCTTACGAAAACAGGAATGTCAACTGTGTAATCATTGTTCTATTTAGGTAAATAGAAGTCCTTATATATGTATTACAAGAACCTCCCCCATAGCATCCCTTATGACTTAAGTTTGCATTTGCTGATAAAGGATTTTTCTCCATGGCCTAAATTAAAACTATTAGAAAGTGCTAGGCCATGGGAGCAGTAACCATCTGATGACTGTTCTTGCGTATCCGGGTCCAGGGACATGGGGCGATGTGCCTCGTCTGTGTTAGAGGGTAGGACAGGTGTGTTTGGCGCTGCATGGGGTCTGGTGCTCCTCTCCTGGATTCACATCCCTACCCAGGGCCTGCTTTTACTAAATGTTCTGCCCTAGCCTGGTTCAAGGAGGTCATCCAACTGACTTTATCAAGTGGAATTGGGATATATTTGATACACATTTGCCTAACAATACGGAAAAGGGTTTTCCTCCTCCTTTCCCTGCAAGGTACATTCTACTGCTTTGAACTTCCAAGTATGCCTAGTCACCTTTTAAAATGCAAACATTTTCAGAAAAATGAAGGTTGTTTTCCTCATATGCACTTATTATCTTGACTACCTGAACTGCAAGGGATTTTTATATATTCATACGTTCCAAAGTCAGCTACTCTCCTCTTGGCTCATTATTGAATGTGCTATAAATGAAATCTTTTGCAATTAAAAAGAGATTTGCCCACCAAAAAAAAAAAAAAAAATCAATGAATCCAGAAGCTTGTTTTCTGAAAAGATCAACAAAATAGATAGACCACTAGCCAGTCTATTTAATAGTTGCTAGCGAGGCTATTAAAGAAGAAAAGAGAAGAATCAAATAGACTCAATAAAAATTATAAATGGGGTATCACCACTGATTCCACAGAAATACTAACTACCATTAGAGAATACTATAAACACCTCTATGCAAATAAACCAGAAAATCTAGAAGAAATGGATAAATTCCTAGACACATACACCCTCCCAAGACTAAATCAGGAAAAAGTCAAATCCCTAAATAGACCAATAAGAAGTTCTGAAATTGAGGCAGTAATTAGTAGCCTATCAACCAAAAAAAGCCCAGGACCAGATGGATTCATAGCTGAATTCTACCAGAAGTACAAAGTGGAGCTGGTACCATTCCTTCTGAAACTATACTAAGCAATATAAAAAGAGGGACTCCTCCCTAACTCATTTTATGAAGCCAGCATCATTCTGATACCAAAACCTGGCAGAGACATAACAAAAGAAGAAAATTTCAGGCCAATATCCCTGATGAATACTGATGCAAAAATCCTCAATAAAATACTGGCACACCAAATCAAGCAGCACCTCAAAAAGCTTATCCCCCACAATCAAGTCAGCTTCATTCCTGGGATGCCAGGCTGGTTCAACATATGCAAATCAATAAATGTAATCCATCACATAAACAGAACCAACGACAAAAACATGATCATCTTAATAGATGCAGAAAAATCCTTCGTTAAATTAAACACTGTTTCATGCTAAAAACTCTCAGTAAACTAGGTATTGATGGAATGTATCACAAAATAATAAAAGCTATCTATGACAAACCCACAGTCAATATCATACTGAATGGGCAAAAGCTGGAAGCATTCCCTTTGAAAACCGGCACAAGACAAGGATGCCCTCTGTCTCCACTCCTACTCAATATATTACCGGAAGTTATGGCCAGGGCAATCAGGCAAGAGAAAGACATAAAGGTATTCAAACAGGAAGAGAGGACGTCAAATTGTCTCTGTTTGCAGATGACATGACTGTATATTTAGAAAACTCCATTGTCTCAGCCCAAAATCTACTTAAGCTGATAAACAACTTCAGCAAAGTCTTAGGATACAAAATCAATGTGCAATAATCACAAGCATTCCTATACACCAATAATAGACAAACAGAGAGCCAAATCATGAGGGAACTCCCAATCACAATTACTACAAAGAGAATAAAATACCTAGGAATATAACTTAAAAGGAATGTGAAGGACCTCTTCAAGGAGAACTACATACCTCTGCTCAAGGAAATAAGAGAGGACACAAACAAATGGAAAAGCATTCCATGCTCATGGATAGGAGGAATCAGTATTGTGAAAATGGCCATACTGCCCAAAACAATTTATAGATTCAATGCTATTCCTACCAAACCACCATTGACTTTCTTCACAGAATTACAAAAAAACTACTTATTCATATGGAGTCAAAAAAGATCCTGTATAGCCAAGGCAATCCTAAATAAAAAGAACAAAGTTGGAGGCACCTCGCTACCTGACTTCAAACTATAGTACAAAGCTACAGTAACCAAAACAGCATGATACTGGTACCAAAACAGATATATAAACTAATGGAACAGAACAGAGACCTCAGAAATAACACCACACATCCACAACCATCTGATCTTTGACAAACCTGACCAAAAAAAAGCAGTGGAGAAAAGATTCCCTACTTAATAAATGATGTTGAGAAAATTGGCTAGCCATATGCAGAAAACTAACACTGGACCCCTTCCTTACACCTTATACAAAAATTAACTCAAGACGGATTAAAGACTTAAATGTAAGACCTAATATCATAAACACCCTAGAAGGAAACCTAGGCAATACCATTCAGGACATAAGCATGAGCAAAGACTTTGTGACTAAAACACCAAAAGCAATGGCAACAAAAACCAAAATTGACAAATGGGACCTAATTAAACTAAAGAGCTTCTGCACAGCAAAGAAACTATCATCAGAGTGAACAGGCAACCTACAGAATGGGAGAAAATTTTGGCAATCTATCCATCTGACAAAGTGGTAATATGCAGAATCTACAAAGAACTTAAACAAATTTACAAGAAAAAAAAAACATCAAAAAGTGGGTGAAGGATATGAACAGATACTTCTCAAAAGACATTTATGCAGCCAAAAAACACATGAAACAAAGCTCAACATCACACTGATAATTAGAGAAATGCAAATCAAAACCACAAAGAGATATCATCTCACACCAGTCAGAATGGTGATTATTAAAAAGTCAGGAAACAGCAGATGCTGGAGAGGATGTAAAGAAATAAGAACACTTTTACACTGCTGGAAGGAATGAAAATTAGTTCAACCACTGTGGAAGACAATGTGGTGATTCCTCAATGATCTAGAACCAGAAATACCATTTGGCCCAACAATCCCATTACTGAGTATATACCCAGAGAATTACAAATCATTCTAGTATAAAGACACATGCACACATATGTTTATTGAGGCACAGTTCACAATAGCAAAGGCTTGGAACCAACCCAGATGCTCATCAGTGATAGACTGGATAAAGAAAATGTGGCACATATACATCATGGAATACTATGCAGCCATAAAGAAGGATAAGTTCACGCCCTTTGCAGGGACATGGATGAAGCTGGAAACCATCATTCTCAGCAAACTAACACAAGAACGGAAAATCAAACAGTGCATGTTCTCACTCGTAAGTGAGAGTTGAACAATGAGAACACATGGACACAAAAAGGAGAATATCACACACCAGGACCTGGTTGCGGGGTGGGAGGCTAGGGGAGAGATAGCATTAGGAGAAATACCTAATGTAGATGATGGGTTGATGGGTGCAGCAAACCACCATGGCACGTGTGTACCTGTGTAACAAACCTGCATGTTCTGCACATGTATCTCAGAACTTAAAGTATAATAATAATTAAATGAATAAATAAACAGATAAAATGGATAAACTCTGAGAAAATTATCAAAAACAAACAAATCTAGGCATGGTCTAAAAAGAAATAAGTCAAAAAAGCAAACAGAAACAAACTTGAAGTTTGCTACATCGATATATGGAAAATCAGATTACAAGATAAACTGGAATTGAGTGACTTGTTATATTGGTGACAGGTATAATGCTCCATAGATATATTAAATAGCATATCCATAAATTTCCAGGAACATGGTACTACCATATTGAATTGTATAAATACAAATTGCTAAAACAGTCATAAGAAAAATTAAAAGAAAAATAACAGTAAAAGGAAGTTTTACACATCTCTTTCAGCTTTTGATGAACAAATTAAAGGTAAATGAGGTTTTTTAAAAAACTAATTTGAGAACTAAAGATAACAAGCACCTTAAAAGTATTGTTAGTGTTATGAGATCCTTGGGGTGTTGTTTTGCCAGCCAGAAATCTCTGTGGCCAGTGGCACCTTTGCCCAAGTTTAGCTCTGGCCCACTGGGCTCTTTCCACCCACTCAGCCTGGCAGGCTGTGCTTGGCTTACACTACCGGCCTGAATCCACACCTGCCAAGGACGAGCCAGGTGTGGAGTGACAAGGTATGCGTAAGCAAGCATGGGGTCCGGCCACTGTGCACAGCCAGGCGTGCCAGCTGCAGTGGGGCAGGCAGCTCCAGGCACTGGCACAAGCACCATCTCCCTGCAAGAGTGTAGCTGGACCAGGTGTACCATAAGCAGCTTCTATGGCTAACACCAGGGAACCCGGTGACACCAGAAGCTTGGAGACACCAGGAACCTCAGAGCCCTAAAGAGGGTGTCACCACCCTGGCTCAGGGAGCTCCTAGGTCTGGGGTCCCTGAAGGGCACAGCTCTTCTCTCTTCTCTCCTTGTTGACCACAATGTGGAGAGCATGGGCATGCTTCAGCCCTGCCCTGTTTGTGTTACACCTCTTTTAGCCCCGCCATTCTGGTGGGTCCCTAGTTCTTGTCCTGCATCCAGGAAGAATGAGGTACACAGACAAGTGGAGGGTGAGCAGGATGAAAAGAAGCTTTACTAAGTGATAGAATAGCTCAAAGGACACCTGCAGCGGGTAGCTCCTCTCCTAGCCAGAGTGTTCCGATGAGCGTTCAGCTCTCAGCAGAGAGGGTAGCTCCTCACCTCAGCAGGTCATCCCATCCTCTCTCTGTCCTCTCCTTGAGGCTGGCTGAGTCCAGGGGTTTTTATGGCCCTCAGAGGGGAGGAAGTGCGTACTGATTGGTCCATGGGTGGCCATTGGCAGGCCCAGGGAAAAACATACGCTCCCCTTTCAGTCCATGGGACTGGCAGCTCGGCCCCAGGCTTCAGGCCCTTCCTGGTTTTAAAGTAAGCTTCACCAGAGACCCGCTGCCTTCCACCCAAGAGCCCGCCTGCCTCCTGCATCTATTCATTGCACCCAGGCAGAGGGGATCTTTCTTGGTCAGCAGCTGCGACAGGGCAGCTGCAGCTGCACCCAGGGAGTTCCCACCCTGCCAGCTGAGAAGAGGTGGGGCTCCCACGTGTCCCAAGTTCCTGTTGGCTCAGTGGAGTGTGCAGCCCTGGCCAGGCGTCCTCACAGCCTGGGGTGGGAGCTCCAGGTCCTCGCTGGTCCTGGGCCAGCATCCAAGGCGGGGTGACATCACTGTGAGTTCTTCCTGTGGCCTCAGCACTCAGGGGCAGCCTGGGGCTCCCTTTGCTTGGCTCATGGCCCTGCCAGGGGGCCACCTCCAGGAGCAGATCATGGGCCCTGGGCCCAGCCATTGGGAATGTCAGGCTCGGCGGTCACCTTGATGTGGAACAGATCCTGAGGACACAGCCTCGGGTGACCCAGAGCAGAGACTGTTCCCAAGGCACAGGAACTTGGTGCTGTCAGTGGGCTGGCTATAGTGGCCACATAGCTGGCTGGGTCCTTGAAATGGGCACTGCTTCCACTTCCCACCCCAGACCCCTGAAGCATGACCCCAGTTCTATATGTTGGGCCTTGCCCCACATTCCATGTGCAGGTGTGGCACCGCTCCGGGCCCAGTTCCACCTTGGGACCCCTCTCTGCTTGCTCTCCCGTGTTCAACTACACTGTTCTCCCACTGATGGGTGGCTGGGCCCGGCCCCATCACAGCAGCAACCAGGGATGTGTTCCCAGGGCAGTGGACTCCCAGGGGGCTCTCTGGGCAGGTTATGGGGACTGCCTGCTTTAGCATCTGCACCTGAGGACATTGTGCCTGTACCCGCTTGCAGCCGGAGTCACGGCAGCAGCCGCTTCAGATAGGCTGCCGCTGCCATCATTAGGAAATAATCTCAATAAATATCAAAACTGAAAATTATCAAAAACTTCTAACAGTCATGTGGATTCTCTGAGTTATTTTCTTGCCTTTAGGGTTCATGGTCTGGAGTTTCAGCAGTGAGCTTTCAGAAAGGGGCTCCTTTCCTTGTCCTGGGCAGGGAAATGGTAATGTCTGTTCAGTGGTTACGTTTGTTCATACAGATGACCCTGGTGGGGTGTGAGTACTTTAAGGGAGAAGTATTTTCATTCTACTGAAGTATAATTAATTCTGCCAGCTTAGAGAAGACATGCTTCCATACTAAAGAGAGTAAAGTCCATTTAGTAGTTTCATTGCTCTTTCATCAGAGTAAAGAGCAATGTTCACTATGGGAGGAGCCACAGAGTAAGGAATGTAAAGAGAAATTCTGATTTCAAAATGTCTTTCAAGGTCCGGTGCTGTGGCTCACGCCTGTAATCCCAGCACTTTGGGAGGCTGAGGCCAGTGGATCCTGAGGTCAGGAGTTCGAGACCAGCCTGGCCAACATGGTAAAACCCTGTCTCACTGGGCGTGGTGACTCACACCTGCAATCCCAGCACTTTGGGAGGCTGAGGCAAGTGGATCACGAGGTCAGGAAGACCAGCCTGGCCAACACGGTAAAACCCTGTCTCTAGTAAAAATACAAAAAATTAGCTGGGCATAGTGGTGGGTACCTATAATTCCAGCTACTCAGGAGGCTGAGGCAGGAGAATCACTTGAACCCGGGAGGCAGAGGTTGCAGTGAGCCAAGATCGTGCCACTGCACTCCAGCCTGGGTGTCAGAGTAAGACTCCATCTCAAAAAAAAACCAAAAAACAAAAAAACCCCTGTCTCTACTGAAAATACATAAATTAGCCAGGCATGCTTGCATACGCCTGTAATCCCAGGTACTCAGGAGGCTGAGGCACGAGAATTGCTTGAACCCAGGAGGTGGAAGTTGCTGTGAACTGAGATCATGCCATTGCACTCCAGCCTGGGTGACAGAGTGAGACCATCTCAAAAAAAAAGTCTTTCAATAATGCATCTTTGTTTTTAAAGTCTTGACATTCATCACACATAATACATAACTACAAAGGTTAAAAAAAAAACCTCTCCAAAGTCAAACAAATTTATTTTTATCCACCATTTTGGTTTATCTTCATCACTATTTTTATGATGATAAAATCAGGAGGTGACCAGAATCCAAGTGTTTACCTTTGTAGAATTATTTTCAAAAGCAAAAATATATAACTTACTTTCAGATTTTTAAAACAAAGTGTGAACTGAATTTTTCAAAGGTTTATGGTTAAATATGTCCTTGAGATAAGACTCAAGGAACAAAAGCATCTTCAGTCTGATGTAAAATTATGCCACAAAACACTTCATAAAATTCTGCTGCTATTAAATCAACTCTCTCTTTTTTTTTTTTTTTTTTTGAGACGGAGTTTCGCTCTTGATACCCAGGCTGGAGTGCAATGGCGCGATCTCGGCTCACCGCAACCTCCGCCTCCTGGGTTCAGGCAATTCTCCTGCCTCAGCCTCCTGAGTAGCTGGGATTACAGGCACGCGCCACCGTGCCCAGCTAATTTTTTGTATTAGTAGAGACGGGGTTTCACCATGTCGACCAGGATGGTCTCGATCTCTTGACCTCGTGATCCACCCGCCTCGGCCTCCCAAAGTGCTGGGATTACAGGCTTGAGCCACCGCGCCCGGCCATTAAATCAACTCTCTTGACAATAACAACTATAAATTCTGGATACAATATTTTTAAAAGTCGACCAGAAGACACTGGAGGACAATAAAAACAGTCTAAAATGGGAAGAGGAGTTTATGTTTGGAAAAAGGAACCAATACTAGGTAGGCTTCCTGTTTTGTTTCATTTTGTTTTTAATATATTTTAGCCTGAAAGCAGCCCCTGTTCAGCCCCAGTCAGGGTGACTAAACCCGGAGTTGAAATATGGGGTCTTATGAAGTTGAGAAACTAGAGGACAGGGTTTAGGGAGATGACAGCACTAGAGAGTAAGGAAGAATATCCAAGATATTCTTGGAGGAGGCAGAGAGGGGGAGCTTCAGAGTCTGTTTATAATCTCTGCTTAAATCAATTATTGACTCTTGAACTGTATATACATAGGGAAGACTCTAAGCTCAACTAAGGTTAAAAAGACTAAACAGAGATTGAAGCTGTTCGCCAAAGGGGAGACAGAGTTTTCAGTAGCCAGTAGTTTTTAGTAGACAGTAGTCTACCCAACTTAATTGTCTGCTAAGCCCTTCTGAGTACGAATATAAAAACATGCAGAGTTGATAACAGTGTATTATTTTTACCGTCCAGGAAACAATCAAAATTGCTAGACATATGAAGAATAAGGAAAACATGACCCATATTGAAAAATCAAAGAAAATTTACTGAAATGATCCAAATATTAGATTTAGCAGATAAAGACTTTAAAGTGCCATTATAACATGTTTAAGTATGTAAGGAAAAAGGCACTTTTTGCTGGAAGGAAGGTTGTGGCATGACCTGCTTATCTGGCACAGAAAGAAAGAGATCATGGAACACCATGACTCCATGCTCAAGGGAGGAACACCTCTTGGAAGCACAAGAATGCAACCAGATTTGCTGGCTCCTATCTATGACCCCTCTAGCTTATTTAATGATTAAATCTAGAATAGAATTTATTCTTTATGCCTCGAAGGAAATGCCAAACCACTCTAGCTGTCTCTCCCCACACCCCTACCACATTCTCGCTTTGTGTTGTACACCAATAAATGGTGTGGGTCTCCAGAGCTCGGGGCCTTCACAGCCTCCATACTCACGTTGGCCCCCTGGTCCCCACCTTATGCACTCTTAACTTGTCTTTTCTCATTTCTTTGTCTTCACCATCCCTTGCAACCCCCACAGTCTGTGTCAGGGCTGGGCCCCAACACTTTTAATAAGTGAAAAGTTAGGAAATAGAAGAATTAAAAACTATAAAAATAATAACTCTTTAATTAAAAAGTATAGCATCTAAAATAGAAATTACTGGATAAGCTCAACAGTAGACTGAAGATAATTGAAGAAAAAGTCAATGACCTTTAAGATATATTACTAGAGTAATCCAGTCTAATTAACAGCAAAAAGAAAGAATGATGAAAATGAACAGAGCTCAGGCACCTGTGGAACAATGTCAGTGGTCTAACATGTATGTAATTAGATTCTCAGAATCCCTTTTTTCAAATAGAAAAACTACTTGAAAACATTATCATGAAAAATTTCTCAAATTTGGTAAAAGGCATAAATTAACAGATTCTAGAAACTCAACAATCCCGGGCAGAATAAATGCAAAGAAAATAAAACCTAGTTACATCATGGTCAAAATACTGAACATCAAAGATAAAGAGAAAATCTTAAAGCAACCAGAGGAAAATAACACAGTACATTCAGGAGAACAATAATATGAAGAACTGAGGTTATCTCATTACAAAATGAAGCCAGTTTGTAAAATTATTTCTTCATATTAAAAGGGGGAAAAAAACTGTCAACTCAGAATTCTATACCAGTAAAAACATACTTCAAGAATGAAAGCAAAATAAAGTCAATTTTAGACAATAATAAATCAGAACATTTGTTACCAGAAGACGTATATCACAAAACTTTCTAAAGGATTATCTCCAGTATGAAGGGAAACAGCACCAAACAGAAATTCAGATCTTCAGTAAGGAATGAAGAAACTAGAAATCATAGTCGTATGACTGAATGTAAAAATTCTTTTCTCTTAATTTCCTTAAAATATATGTGTGTTTAAAGCAAAAATAAGAACATTGCATAGTAGGGTTTGTAACGTATGCATATGTAATACATAAAGGCAAAATATGAGAGAAGAGAGCATGGTAAGAGGACTTACATTGTTATAAGATTCTTAGACTTTACTAGACAGTAGTAAAATATTAGCTCTGAGTTGACAATGAAAAGTTAAGGATGTATAGTGTATCCCTAAATTGACCCCAAAATGCAAAGAAGTATTGCTTAATAAACTGAAATATAAATTAAAATTAGAATCCTCATAATATTAAATGTATCAAAAAGTAGGCAAAAAAGGAGAAACAGGAATAAAAAATAGAATGGCCACAGAAAACAAATAGGAAAATGGTAGATACAAATTAACCCATATCAAAAAATACATTAGATCTAAATGGAATAAACATTCAATTAAAAGAGATTGCCAGAATGGATGAAAAGGTAAGACTTGTATTTTCTGTTTACCTGATACACACTTAAAATATAAAGGCACAAATAGATTGAGAGCAAAGGGATGAAAACGTACATATCAGGTAATCAATATGCATAAAGCTGGATATAAGATAAAGTATTATTGGAGGAAAAGAAACCTTTTTATCTAAATGATAAAATTATCAATTCATCTATTAGATGCATATACAATCATAAATGTATATGCATCTAATAGTAGAACCTCAAAACATGTGATGCAAAAATTGACAGAATTAAGGAAACACACAAATTTACAATCATAGGTGGAGATTTTAATACCCCTTTTTTGGCAATTGAGAGAATCAGACAAAAATATTGGTAAAGACAGAAAATGGGTGTGCCATTAGCAATCACTTTGACATAATCTTTTTTAGAACATTTTATTTAACAACTACAGAATACACATTTTTTTCCAGAGTAAATGTTTTATTCATCAAAATAGACCAAAGGTTGGGCCATAAAACAAGACTCAATAAATTTAAAAGAACTGAAAGAAAATCTTCAGCCAATCCCACAGAAGTCTAAGCTTCAGCAATAACTGTAACACTGTCTATATCAATCACGGTGAAGAGCTGCCAAAAACCCTTCCATAGGAGAAAAGGAAAGATGTGTCCCAATCCAGCTACTTGACAAAAATCCCTCCTACTCAGAGAAGAGGGACTAAAGTGGCCCAACACTATTGTTACTATATTATCTGATACCCAGCTCAGGGAAGTACATAGTAGGTAAATCATAAAGAGCTTTTCTTTCACCTCCCAGAAACTGTATTTTTTTTTTTTAGATGGAGTTTTGCTCTTGTTACCCAGGCTGGAGTGCAATGGCGCGATCTCGGCTCACCGCAACCTCTGCCTCCTGGGTTCAGGCAATTCTCCTGCCTCAGCCTCCCGAGTAGCTGGGACTACAGGAGCGAGCCACCATGCCCAGCTAATTTTTGTATTTTTAGTAGAGACGGGTTTCACCACGTTGACCAGGATGGTCTCGATCTCTTGACCTCGTGATCCACCCGCCTCGGCCTCCCAAAGTGCTGGGAATATAGGCGTGAGCCACCGCGCCCGGCCTCGAAACTGAATTAAAAATTATAAGGAGGAGAGAGGTGGAGCAAGATAACCAAGTAGAAGCCTCCAGCAATCATTCTCCCATGGGAACTCCAAATTTAACAGCTACTCACCAAGAAAAAACACCTTCATAATAACCAAAAAATCAGCTTGGGTGCTAGCTTGGCCTCAGTGGCGTAGAACGCCAAGCAGGATCTTGGGGTCCCTGTATCCAGGCCTTGGCTCCTGGACAGGATTTCTGGACCTGCCCTGAGCCAGAGGGGAGTCTACTGCCTTAAAGAGAGAGACTCGAAACTGGCAGCATTCACCACAAACTTACTGAAGAGTCCTTGGGCTTTAAGTGAACATCAGTGGTATCCAGGCAGTGTTTGTCACAGGCCTGAGTGGTGGCCATGGAAAGAGACTCCTGTGCTTGAGAAAAGGCTGGGGGATGGGGAGAGCGGGAAGGACTTTGTCTTGTGGTTTGAGTGCCAGCTCAGCCGCAGTAGAATAGAACCTTAGGTAGTTTCCTAAGATTCCTAACTACTGGCCCTGGGTCCCAGATGGTACCTCTGGACCCACCTGGGGCCAGGGGGATCTCATTGCCCTGAAGGGAAGGACACAAGCCTGGCTAGATTTGCCACAGGCTGATTGTAGAGCGCTTGAGCCTTGAGCAACATAAGCGGTAGCCAGACAGTGGTCCCCACAGGCCTTGGGGGAGAACCAGCACTGTTCTGGCTATAGTTCTAACCCAGTCCAGTCCCAGTGGTGGTGGCCACAGGGGTATTTGTGTCACCCCTTCCCTTGGCTAGCTCCAGGCAGCTCAGCATAGACAGAGAGAGAGAGAGAGAGAGACTCTGTTTGCTTGGAGGAAAATAGGTAAAGAGATCAGTCTCTGCCTCATAATACATGGAATTCTCCCAGATCTTACCCAAGACCTCCAAGGCAATTCCTCTATGAGTCTGAAAGAGCCACAAGGTTACTGGACTTGGGGTATCCCCTAAAGCAGACGTGGCTGCAGTGACCAAAGACTTAGATTACAACACTCAAGTCCCTTAAGATATCTAGAAAGCCTTCTGAAGAAGAACAGGCACAAACCAGCCTAGACTGTAAAGACTACAGTAAATACCCAACTCTTCAATGCCCAGAGACTGATGAACATACCCAAGCATCAAGACCATCCAGAAAAACATGGTCTTACGAAAAAATTAATTAAATTAAATTAAGGCACCAGTGGCCAATCCCAGAGAGACAGAGATATGTGACCTTTCAGACTGGGAATTCAAAATAGCTATTTTGAGGAAGCACAACAAAAATTCAAGGTAACACAGAGAAGAAATTCAGAATCCTATCAAATAAATATAACAAAGAGATTGAAATAATTAAAAAGAATTAAGCAGAAATTCTGGAGCTGAAAAATGCAACTGACATATACTGAAGAATGCATCAGAGTCTCTTAACAACAGGATTAATCAAGCAGAAGAATGAATGAGTTAGCTTAAAGACAGCCTATCTGAAAATACACAGGGCTTTTTGCATGGGGGTGATTCATTGGACAGGTGGTATTGGCTTGCAGTAGTCAGGCTGTTAAGATTAGAAAGGGTGATATCAGTGGGTCAGAAGAGAAAATTAATGAGAAATTGGATGGTTATCATTGAATTATTTAAAACAGTGGGCTGATGAAGCTGATGAGTAGGCTGTGGATAGCCATGTTGATAAAGATTATAGAATTTTTAGAGAATCATGTCATTGGTAACAGTATAATTGTTGGAATAATAACTTTTAGCATTGAAGTAAATTTAGATTTTGTACATAATGTAGGCCATATGTACTGGAAATTGAAACTAGTGAGGCAAGGCCCACTGTGGCTTCACAGGCAGCAAATACTAGGAGGATGATGGGTATGAGGGATGCTAGAATGAAATGTATATTTAACGTTATAAGAGTATTTATGATACATATTGACAGTATTATGCCTTCGAGGCATAATATCATAGTAGAGATGATATTAGGTGGGATCAATAGACTAAAACCCCTAGCAGTTATATATGATAATATAATATTGATATAGAGGACATTTGGTAAATAGGGTCTATCACAATCTAATGAGTCGAAATCATTTATTTTGACTTAAACTATTTACCCATTCGACTCAGTCTAATCCTTTTTGGCCTCATTCATAAGTCGAGCCTAGAATTAAAATGGTAACTAGCATAAGGGCTGTGCTAATTATTAGTGTCAGGTTGTTTGTTTGAAGGGCTCATGGTAGAGGTAGTAGTAGAGCGATCTCTAAGTTGAAGAGGAGGAATATGATGGCTACTAGGAAGAATTTGATGCAAAAGGGGAGGTGGGTGGAGGCTATGGATCAAAACTGCATTCTTAGGGGCTGGATTTTTCTATAGAAGTATTAAGCTGTAGGAGCCAAAATATGATTATTATTAGTAATAGGGCCAGTAAGGTGTTGGTTACTAGGGCTAGTATCAGACTGATTACTCTCCTTTGGATGTTATCAAAACTAACTGGTTGGAAGTCAATGGTACTGTTTATACTAAGAGAGTAGGATCCTCATCAGTAGATAGAGACATATAAGAATAGTCATACTATGGTCGGGTGCAGTGGCTCACACCTGTAATCCCAGCACTTTGGGAGGCCAAGGCGAGAGGATTATCTGAGGTCAGGAGTTCAAGACCAGACTGACCAACAAGGTGTAACCTTGTCTCTACTAAAATTAAAAAATTAGCCAGGTGTGGTGGCACGTGCCTGTAGCCCCAGCTACTAGAGAGTCTGAGGCAGGAGAATTGCTTGAATCAGGGAGGCAGAGGTTGCAGTGAGCTGAGATCACGCTACTGCACTCCAGCCTGAGCAACAAAGCGAGACTCTGTCAAAATAAAAAAGAATAGTCATGCTACACTACAAAGTGTCAATATCAAGTGGCAGCTTCAAAGCCAAAGTGGTGGTTGGATGTAAAGTGGAATTTTAATTGGCAGAGAAGGCAGATAGTGAAGAAAAAAGAATAAAAATTAATGATGCATGCCCACGAGATCCAGAAAATAGCCCCAAAGGAAAAAATCTGAGAATTATTAGCCTGAAAAAGGAGGTAGAGAGATCGGTGTAGAAAGTTTATTCAAATAAATAATAACAGAGAACTTCCCAAACCTAGAGAAAGGTTGTACTCAAGTACAAGAAGGTTATAGCACACCAAGAAGATCAAATCTCAGTAATACAACTTCAAGACATATAATAATAGAATTCCCAAAGGTCAAGGATGAAGAAAGTATCCTAAAAACAGCCAGAGAAAATAAATCATATACAAAGGAGCTTCGATTCGTCTGGCAGCAGCCTTCTCCGTGGAAACCTTATAGCACAAGAGTGACATGACATATTAAAATGATGAAGGAAAAACTTTTAGCCTAAAATAGCATACCTGGTGAAAATATCCTTCAAACATGAAGGAGAAATACAAATTTTCCCAGACAAACAAAAGCTGAGGGATTTCATCAACACTAGACCTGTCCTACAAGAAATGCTAAAAGGAGTTCTTTAATCTGAAAGAAAAGGGTATTAATGAGCAATAAGAGATTATCTTAACGTACAAAGTGTACTGTTATTAGTAAGTACACAGAAAAAAATAGAATATTGTAATACTATAATTGTGGTGTGCAAACTACTTATATCTTGAACAGAAAGATTAAAAGATGAACCAATCAAAATAATTATAACAACTTTTCAGGACAGTATAAGATATAAATATGAAAAACAAAAAGTTGTAGAGTTTTTATTAGTTTTCTCTTTCCTTGTTCATTAGTTTGTTTATGTAATCGGTGTTATCATCAGCTTAAAATAATGGGTTACATTATACAATTATATTTTATATAATTTTAAAATATAATTTGTAATTTATAAAATTATAAAATATTATTTGCGAGCCTTGTGTTAACCTCAAATCAAAAAACATACAATAGATACACAAAAAATAAAAAACAAGGAGTTAAAACATGTCACCAGAGAAAACCACCTTCACTAAAAGGAAGACAGAAAAGAAGGAAGAGGAGACCAGAAGACAAGTAACGACATAGCAGAAGTAAGTCCTCATGGATCACTAACACAGTAAGAACACAATAACACAAATGGACTAAACTCTGCAATCAAAGACACAGAATGGCTGAATGAAGAAAAAAAAAACAAGGCCCAGTGATATGTTGCCAAGAGAAACAAATCATCTACAAAGACACGCATAGACTGAAAATAAATGGATGGAAAAAGATTATTCCACAGAAACCAAAAAAGAGCAGAAGTAGCTATACTTAAAAAAAAAAAAAAAAGGTTTCAAGACAACTATAAAAAAAAAAGAAAAAAGGTCACTATACTTTTTAATTTTTTATATAAAGGGGTCAATTCAGCAAGAGGATATAACAATTGTAAACATATACATGCCCAATACTGGAGCACCCAGATATATAAATAAAATATTATTAGAGCTAATGAGAGATTATATACACTAATATGACAATAGCTAGAGATTTCAACACCCTATTTTCAGCACTGGACAGATCTTCCAGACAGACATTCAACAAAGAAACATCGGAATTACTCTGCACTATACACTAAATGAACCTCATAGATAATTACAGAACATTTCATCCAATGGCCGCAGAATACACATTCTTCTCCTCAGCATGTAGATCATTCTCAAAGACAGACCATATGTTAAAACATAAAACAAATCTTTAAAAATTCAAAAAAAAATTGAAATTATATCAGGTATCTTCCCTGACCACAATGGAATAAAACTAGCAATCAATAACAAGCTGTATTTTAGAAACTATACAAACACATAGAAATTAAACAATATGCTCCTCAATTACCAGTGGGTCGAGAAAGAAATTAAAGGAGAAGTTAAAAAATGTCTTGAAACAAATGAAAATGGAAACACAACATACCAAAACTCATGGGATACAGTGAAAGCAGTAGGGAAATTTATAGTAATAATTGCCCACGTCAAAAAAATAGAAAACCTTCAAATAACCTAATGTTGCATCTTAAGGAACTAGAAAAGCAAGAGCAAATCAAAACCAAAATTAGTAGACGAATATAAATAATAAAGATCAGAACAGAAGTAAGTGAAACTGAAATGAAAAAAAAAGATCGATGAAACAAAAAGTTGATATTTTAAAAGATCAACGAAATTGACAAAACTTTAGTTAGACTAACTAAGAAAAAAGGAGAGAAGACCCAAATAAATAAGATCAGATATGAAAAAGGAGACATAGGAACTGATACTACAGAAATTCAAAGGATCATTAGTGGCTACTATGAGCAACTCTACGCCAATAAATCGGAAGACCTAAATGAAATGGACAGATTTCCAAACACAAACAACCTACCAAGATTGAGCCATGCAGAAATACAAAACCTGAACAGACCAGTAACAAATAATGAGATTGAAGCTGTAATAAAAATTTCCTAGCTAAGAAAAGCCCAAGACCTGCAGCTTTACTGCTGAATTTTACCAAACATTTAAAGAAGAACTAATAGCAATCCTACTTAAACTATTCCAAAAAATAGAGGCAGAGGGAATACTTCAAAACTCATTCTCTGAGGCCAGTATTACCCTGATGCCAAAACCAGAATAAGACACAAGAAAGAAAGAAAGAAACAGAGAGAAAGAAAGACGAAAGAAAGACAAAAAGGAATAAACAAAGAAAGACAAAAAGGAAGAAAGAAAGAAGTCACAGGACAATATAACTGATGAACATTGATGCAAAAATCCTCAACAAAATGCTAGAAAACCAAATTCAGCAATACATTAAAAAGGTCATTCATCATGACAAAGTGGGATTTATCCCAGGAATGCAACGATGGTCCTACATATGCAAATCAATCAATGTGATACACTATATCAACAAAATGAAACACAAAACCCACATGATCATTTCAATTGATGCTAAAAAAAATCAACATCCCTTCAGGGTAAAAACTCAAAAACTGAGGATAGAAGGAACATACTTCAACACAATAAAAGCTGTGTATGACATGACAGACTCACAGCTAGTATCATGCTGAATGGGGAAAAACTGAAAGCTTTTCCTCTAAGGTCTGGAACACAACAAGGATGCCCACTTTCACTACTGTTATTCAACACAGTACTAAAGTCCTAGCCAGAGCAATTAGGTAAGAGAAAGCAATAAAAGACATCTAAATTGGAAAGGAAGAAATAAAATTATCCTTGTTTGCCAATGGTATGATCTTATATTTGGAAAAAACTAAAGACTCCACAAAAAAAATTATTAGAACTCATAAATTTAGTAAAGTTGCAGGACACAAAATTAACATATAAGTCAGTAGCATTTCTATATGCCAACAGCAAACAATCTGAAAAAGAAATTAAGAAAGTGATCCTATTTATAATAGCTACGAATAAAATGCAATACCTTAGAATTAGCTTAACCAAAAAAGTGAAAGATCTCTACGATGAAAACTATAAAACCTGCATGCAAGAAACTGAAGAGGACACAAAAAATGGAAATCCATGTTCATGGATTGAAAAATCAGTATTTCAAAAATGTCCACACTACTCTAATCAGTCTACAGATTCTATGCAATCCCTATCAAAATACCAGTGACATTCTTCACAGAAAAAGAAAAAGTGATCCTAAAATTTATTGGAACCACTAAAGACCTAGAATAGCCAAAACAATCCTGAGCAAAAAGAACAAAATGGGAGGAATCACATTACTTGACTTCAAATTATACTACAGAGCTATAGTAATGGAAATAGCATGGTACTGGCAACCAATGAAACAGAATAGAGAACCCAGAAACAAAACCATACAGCTACAGTGAACTCATTTTTGACAAAGACGCCAAGAACATACACTGTGGAAAGGACAGTCTCTTCAATAAATGGTGCTGGGAAAACTGCATACCCATATACACAAGAATGAAAATGAGACCCTTATCTCTCACCATATACAAAAATCAAATCAAAATGGATTAAGACTTAAATCTAAGATTTCAAGCTATGAAACTACTAAAAGCAAGCATCAGGAGAAAACTCCAGGACATTGGACTGGGCTAAGATATCTGGAGTAATACCCCACAGTGCAGACAGCCAAAGAAAAAATGGGCAAAAAGGATCACATCAAGTTAAAAAGCGTCTGCATAGCAAAGGAAATAGTCAACAAAGTGAAGAGACAACACATAGAATGGGAGAAAATATTTGCAAACTATCCATCTGATTAATTACCAGAATATGCAGGAAGCTGAAACAATTCTATACGAAAAAAAATCCAACAGTCCAGTTAAAAATGGGCAAAAGATCTGAATAGACAGTTCTCAAAAGAAGACATACAAATGGCAAACAGGTAAATGAAAAGGTACTCAATGTCATTGGTCATGAAATGCAAACAAAACTATGAGATATCATCTTGCCCAGATTAAAATGGCTTTTATCCAAAGGCAGGCAATAGCAAATGCTGGTGAGGATGTGAAGAAAAGAGAACCCTCATGCACACTTAGTGGGAGTGTAAATTAGTACAACCACTATAGAGAACAGTTGTGAAAGTTCCTCAAAAAACTAAAAATTGAACTACCATATGATCCAGCAATCCCCCTGCTAGATATATATCCAAAAGAAATGAAATCAGTATATCGAAGAGATATCTGCACTCCCATGTTTTTCACAGCACTACTCATAATATTCAAGATTTGGAAGCAAATGAAGTATCCACCAACAGACAAATGGATAAAGATAATGCAGTACATATACACCATGGAGTACTATTCAGCCACAAGAAAGAATGAGATGCTGTCATTTGTAATAACATGGATGGAACTGGAGGTTATCATGTTAAGTGAAATAAACCAGGCACAGAAAGACAATCTTCGCATATTCTCACTTATTTGTGGAAGCTAAAGAACTTAAAAAATTGAAATCATGGAGATAGAGAGTAGAACGATTGTTACCAGAAGCTAGAAATGGTGGTGGGCGGGCGGAGGGGAAAGCGGGAATGGTTAATGGGTATCTGTACAAAAATATAGTTAGAATGAATAGGATCTAGTATTTGACAGCACAGAAGGGTGATTATAGTCAATAATAATTTAATTGTCCATTTTTAAATAAGAGTATAACTGGATTGTTTGTAACACACAAAAAAGGGTAAATGCTTGAGGTGATGGTACCCCATTTACCCTGATGTGATTATTAAACATTTTTGCCAAGATTGAAATACCTCTTTTACTCCATAAATACACCCACCTACTATGTACACACTAGATTTGTTAAAAAATACTCTCTTAAAGGTAACTAAGCAATGGATCAAGGTAATAACATCTCCACCACTACACATACAGCTACTTTCAGACTAATCCACACCATACCTGGGTAGTGTTGAAAAGGCAAAATACGTAGCTGAAGACGATCCTGATGTTATCGTCATTAACTAACATCAGATATGCCAGAATCCAGGTAATTCCAAAAACAACTGCAACAGATAACGTGCTAACAGTCTTCTTTGTGGATGAAACTTTTTTTGTGCTAAGCGAAAGAAAAGAAGAAAAATAATGTAGCTCATTAGGTTTTTACTTATCAATGTCACTATTACGCTCCTATTTAGAATGCATATTCAGCTGCCCATGCACACTGTGCATTTAAGAATATTATGCCTCGGGTATAAAAATGATGCTAAGACTTACGTCACTCTGGAGAAAATCTGATTTAGCAAGCTTTATTTAAGAATACACTGATACTTGTTTAAAAGTTCAGGCAAACACAACTCCTTAATACTATAGCAGGCAAATTTCAAGAACCAACTTTTTCTTTGAATTGGAATTTTTATTTCTTAAGTGGATGAAAATTGTAATAAAATCAACTTCATATTTTAAAAATTTAAACTATCTACTTGCATTGGTGAATATATGGCAGCTGAGAATTAAAATGTTGGGTATACTTGTGATTAGTTTTGTGCCATAGGAAAAAACTTATCTTAAAACTTTGGCCATATTAATAACGTCAACACATCAGTAGAAATCATATCTTACAACCTAAATGTCAGAACATATTCTGAACTGGACGCCTAAATAGTTAACTAAACCACTCTTGTTAGATGATGGTATTCTTGGCATAAAGCAAGGATTCTGGTATTTGGCATACTTGTAAAAACAAATATATAAGTAACCATTGAACCTTAATTTGATAATAGGTCTAAAAACCCTAAAGACTAACGAAATTCGGTGCGTGTCTTATATGAAGAATATCTGGGCCACATGCAGTGGCTCATGCCTGTAATCCCAGCACTTTGGGAGGCAGAGGCAGGTGGATCACGAGGTCCGGAGTTCGAGAACAGCCTGACCAGCAGGGTGAAACCCTGTCTCTACTAAAAATACAAAAATTAGCCGGACGTGGTGGCACACGCCTGTAATCCCAGCTACTCGGGAGACTGAGGCAGGAGAATCACTTGAACCCAGGAGGTGGAGGTTGCAGTAAGCCAAATTCGAGCAAGACTCAGTCTAAAAAAAATAATAATAATAATAAAAAAAGTAATCATCTCAAAACTAGAAAAATTTAAATTTTGGCATGTTTTCCATTCATATGTTCTTTGCATTTTGTTTTTGAGGTTTCTGTGAGAAATAAAGATAGTTGAAATTTTCACGATATTGAATAGAACATCTTCTGTTCCCAACACTGTTTGGCTTCACTAATTTAGAAGTCAGGAAGCAATAGAAAGTTAGCTGGAGATGAGGAAGTGCTAGAGTCGGTGTTTGTTATGATTCTTGGAGGGAAAAGACTCTTTATTCCAATTTCCAGAGAGAGAGAGAAAACTCACCCAGGAAGGTTAAGAATTCTTTGAACAGGTATTTTGATATTGGACAGTAACATGCATATAATTCTGTAGAAATGCAAATATAATCCAAGTGAGTGGAGAATGTTTTTAATGTTTTGAATGAAGGAAATGTTTCACCTGGTTTGCAGCAATAAGAGAAACTAGTACTGGAAGAATGTATTTTTTTTTTCTGTAAAGGTTTAGAAGAGTGTGAGGTATTCCTTTTTTAATGTATTTAAAAAACACATTTAAAAAGAATGTACGGGGGTCTGTTGCGGGGGAGTGGGAGGGACAGCGAGGGGTGGGGAGTTGGGGAGGGATAGCATGGGGAGAAATGTCAGATATGGGTGAGGGGGAGGGAGGCAGCAAATCACACTGCCATGAATGCACCTATGCAACAACCTTGCATGTTTTTCACATGTACCCCAAAACCTAAAATGCAATAAAAAAAAAAAAGAAAAAAAAATAATAAAAAGGAAAAGCAAAGCAATGTCATGATAATAGGAAATGTTTCAACCATATTTACTATATGCCAGGCACTGTTCTAAGCAAAAAAAAAAGAATGTATTTTTTTTTTTTTTTTTTTTTTTTTTTGTGACGGAGTTTCGCTCTTGTTACCCAGGCTGGAGTGCAATGGCGCGATCTCGGCTCACCGCAACCTCCGCCTCCTGGGTTCAGGCAATTCTCCTGCCTCAGCCTCCTGAGTAGCTGGGATTACAGGCACGCGCCACCGTGCCCAGCTAATTTTTTGTATCTTTAGTAGAGACGGGGTTTCACCATGTTGACCAGGATGGTCTCGATCTCTTGACCTCGTGATCCACCCGCCTCGGCCTCCCAAAGTGCTGGGATTACAGGCGTGAGCCACCGCGACCGGCCAAGAATGTATTTTTTAATGAAGTTTCTTACTTTGTCTTGAATGTTTTAGTTTTATTATTTATTTATTTATTTACTTATTTATTTATTTATTTTGAGACGGAGTTTCGCTCTTGTTACCCAGGCTGGAGTGCAATGGCGCGATCTCGGCTCACCGCAACCTCCGCCTCCTGGGTTCAGGCAATTCTCCTGCCTCAGCCTCCTGAGTAGCTGGGATTACAGGCGTGCGCCACCGTGCCCAGCTAATTTTTGTATTTTTAGTAGAGACGGGGTTTCACCATGTTGACCAGGATGGTCTCGATCTCTTGACCTCGTGATCCACCCGCCTCAGCCTCCCAAAGTGCTGGGATTACAGGCGTGAGCCACCGCGCCCGGCCTAATCACAGTATTATTTAGTGTGGTTTCCATGACAACAAAAATACATATGAAGAAAACTCCTCAGATTACTATTCCAAAATGTCTGAGTTTGGATTGTGATCACTTTGTTCTGGTATTGACGCAATTATATTAGGAAAAAAGTTGACTGGCTGTTTAATTGACATCTAAAATAAATGTTCAAATTGTCTAGTTCTAAAAGTTTACTGAATGCCTAGTGCAGTTAAACACACTCTTGTTTAAGAGCATGTTGCTAAACTTTTTACTGTCATTCCTAAATAATCTGTGTGGCAAAATACATGTCAGCACTTTTCCCTCCATTTTTATCTCCCATTTTTGGGAGTCAACTGTAGCCATAAACTGTATCCTTGTCTGACAGTTTAGCGAAAAATTTCCAGTTAGAGGAGTTTATTGCCAAATTAAATTTGGCTGTTTCCCTCAAACCATACAGATATTAAGGAAGGCGTACTTAGAAGATGTTTGGACTACTTTTAAAACCTGAGCAATGTCATTAATCCATATGTGGACTAGTGATGAATAGATATTTTCATAAGAGCTTAAATGCTGATATTTGGCGGAAGTAGAGAGTAACTTGTATTCTGCCAATTCAAGTATTCTTACCACGGTTGCTTTCCCTATTTGTTCAACAGACTGACAATACTGGAATCTATGAAGTTTGAGCCATTACAACTTTTGTGAGGATGTGTTTCAAACATTTCTGGACAAATCTTATTTTATATTTCTGGAGAATGTAATAATCTTCTAGGTTACCTAAAACCAGTGGTCGCAAGCTGAACGTTCTTGAGAAATTTGGTTTTTATTATGTCATTTGACATTTCAAATCAGTGCTCATATACAGTAATGTATTTCTTGCTTTTTGGAGTATAATTCATATAAATTAATTACTTGAATATTATTTGAGATCATTAACATGCCAGGGCAGTTCCCACTGATTTAGATGGTCAAATAAAATCTCGTTCAGGAGGCTTGAAACATTGTTCTTTGCCATCGTTCAACAAAACCAAGAACTGGCACAGCTTGGTAAGCTGTAGTTTCGGTCTCTGCTAGTTCATATTGCATGGTTATTTTGGACAGTCTTTTGTTAAGCATGGTGCTTGTACTGGTTTAAATAAAATGTTAACATTAAAAGAAAAAAAAAGATATAGTCCCACTAGAGATGGTGGCTTTTACTCATCTGGTCATACTAAGTGGATCTGTCTGTAAGCTCACTATAAGCTCACAGATGGGCTTGCTTATATTAAGTCTACTTACTATATGAGTAAATTCTTACAGAATTGAATCTGAGCTCTTGTCTCATTAGCACTGTATTCCAATCAATTGATGCTGTGGAGATGGTGTCGGGAGGGGTAGAGTATATGTGTTTAATAGTTTCTGCTTTTTGTCTCTCCAGCCGAATGCTCTTGTCGTATATCAGGGATGACAATGAAAATGCTTTTGGGAGCCAGAAAGGTTTTAGAAAGGAGAGCAGCAGTACAGATACAAATTGGTAAATCAGAAAGCACATGCCCCCTGCAGGGAATGTCAGCTTAGAGTAGCCAGATATTCCAATTTTTTCCAGAGAAATTCCAATTTTTAAGTGAACTCCCCAAATTTCTGTATGTTTGGCACTCTAATTTGAAAACATTTAAGGCTAGGCATAGTGGCTCATGCCTGTAATCTTAGCACTTTGGGAGGCCAACTGGGGAGGGTAACTTGAGCCCAGGAGTGTGAGACCAGCCTCTTTGTGATAGAGACTACATGTCTACAAAAAACAGAAAAAGATTATCTGGGCATGGTGGTGTGTGTCTGTAGTTCAAGCTACTCTGGAGGCTGAGGGGAGAGGATCGCTTGAGTCCAGGAAATTGAGGCTGCAGTGAGCTGTGATTGTGCCACTGCACTCCAGCCTAGGTGACAGGGCAAAGACCCTGTCTCAAAAAATAATAATAAAATAAAATAAATAAGAAATTTTCGTGCTATTGTGTAATTCAAGCAATACATGTAAAATATAGCCAATAGGTACTGGATTATATTAATAAAATGAAAATGCAAGTACCAGCATTTCCTCATAACCCTCTCATTTCTTTAATTATTCAAATATGATTTCTTGAATATTTAGGATAAGCTAAGAAAAATTTTTTTTCTTGCAGTCTGGGTTTTGTTTTTAGTTGATCCTCTCTTTGTTGAACCCACGGATGTGGAAACCCGGGATAGTGAGAGTGGACTATACTGATGTGAGAACACGAAAAGATCTACTTTCTCAGTCAACGTGTAAGAGCAAATCTCTCCTGCAAGCCACATAGCCCTGCCGTTGTCTGAGTTTGAAAGCTCCTGGAACTGTAGATGCGTTATGGAGCTATGTTAAGTGCTGGATGAGCCTTGCCTGGCAGCTTCCCATTCATTGGGAATCTTACCTTGTGAGGTTCTGGTTATTCTTCCACAACACTTTGATTGAGATTATAATAAATATAACAACATTACTGATGAGGATAATGGCTACAGGTACGATGAATGACCATAACAATGGACTTTTTATAACATCTGTGCTTTCTGGAATTGCCAGCCAGCAGCTGTGGAGAAAAAAAAATTATTTCAGCAGACTAAGAAAGGTATACATACTGGTTCGTTGTGCTATTAACATTATTGACATTAACTCAACTAAAAGATCTGTTAAAAGTTAGCATCCCTCGGCACTTTATACACTTGAGATGACTTTCAAGAATTCTACCCACTAGAAAAGTGAAATAATATATCATAACTTTAAACTGTCTCCTATTGATGGGCATTTTAAAAATATCAACGTTTAAAAAGAGTTTGAAAAAGTTATTTAACTTCATTGCACCTGTTTTGCTTTTGTTTTGTGGGGTTTTTTTCCTTGGTGGTGGTGTCGTGTTTTTTTTCTTTGGTGGTGGTGTCGTGGTGTTTTTTTCCTTTGGTGGTGGTGTCGTGGTGTTTTTTTTCTTTGGTGGTGGTGTCGTGGTGTTTTTTCCTTTGGTGGTGGTGTCGTGGTGTTTTTTTCTTTGGTGGTGGTGTCGTGTTTTTTTTCTTTGGTGGTGGTGTCGTAGTGTTTTTTTTCTTTGGTGGTGGTGTCGTGGTGTTTTTTTCTTTGGTGGTGGTGTCGTGTTCTTTTTCTTTGGTGGTGGTGTCGTGGTGTTTTTTTCTTTGGTGGTGGTGTCGTGGTGTTTTTTTTCTTTGGTGGTGGTGTCGTGGTGTTTTTTTTCTTTGGTGGTGGTGTCGTGGTGTTTTTTTTCTTTGGTGGTGGTGTCGTGGTGTTTTTTTTCCTTGGTGGTGGTGCGTGGTGTTTTTTTTCTTTGGTGGTGGTGTCGTGGTGTTTTTTTCTTTGGTGGTGGTGTCGTGTTTTTTTCCTTTGGTGGTGGTGTCGTGGTGTTTTTTTCTTTGGTGGTGGTGTCGTGTTTTTTTTCTTTGGTGGTGGTGTCGTGGTGTTTTTTTCTTTGGTGGTGGTGTCGTGGTGTTTTTTTCTTTGGTGGTGGTGTTGTGGTGTTTTTTTCTTTGGTGGTGGTGTCGTGGTGTTTTTTTTCTTTGGTGGTGGTGTCGTGGTGTTTTTTTCCTTTGGTGGTGGTGTCGTGGTGTTTTTTTCTTTGGTGGTGGTGTCGTGTTTTTTTTTTCTTTGGTGGTGGTGTCGTGTTTTTTTCCTTTGGTGGTGGTGTCGTGGTGTTTTTTTTCTTTGGTGGTGGTGTCATGGTGTTTTTTTCTTTGGTGGTGGTGTCGTGGTGTTTTTTTCTTTGGTGGTGGTGTCGTGGTGTTTTTTCCTTTGGTGGTGGTGTCGTGGTGTTTTTTTCTTTGGTGGTGGTGTCGTGTTTTTTTTTTCTTTGGTGGTGGTGTCGTGATTTTTTTCTTTGGTGGTGGTGTCGTGGTGTTTTTTTTCTTTGGTGGTTGTGTCGTGGTGTTTTTTTCTTTGGTGGTGGTGTCGTGGTGTTTTTTTCTTTGGTGGTGGTGTCGTGGTGTTTTTTCCTTTGGTGGTGGTGTCGTGGTGTTTTTTTCTTTGGTGGTGGTGTCGTGTTTTTTTTTTCTTTGGTGGTGGTGTCGTGTTTTTCTTCTTTGGTGGTGGTGTCGTGGTGTTTTTTTTCTTTGGTGGTGGTGTCGTGGTGTTTTTTTCTTTGGTGGTGGTGTCGTGGTGTTTTTTTTCTTTGGTGGTGGTGTCGTGGTGTTTTTTTCTTTGGTGGTGGTGTCGTGGTGTTTTTTCCTTTGGTGGTGGTGTCGTGGTGTTTTTTTCTTTGGTGGTGGTGTCGTGTTTTTTTTTTCTTTGGTGGTGGTGTCGTGTTTTTTTTCTTTGGTGGTGGTGTCGTGGTGTTTTTTTCCTTTGGTGGTGGTGTCGTGGTGTTTTTTTTTCTTTGGTGGTGGTGTTGTAGTGTTTTTTTCTTTGGTGGTGGTGTCGTGGTGTTTTTTTCTTTGGTGGTGGTGTGTTTTTTTTCTTTGGTGGTGGTGTCATGGTGTTTTTTTCTTTGGTGGTGGTGTCGTGGTTTTTTTTTCTTTGGTGGTGGTGTCGTGGTGTTTTTTTCCTTTGGTGGTGGTGTCATGGTGTTTTTCTTTGGTGGTGGTGTCGTGGTGTTTTTTTTCTTTGGTGGTGGTGTCGTGGTGTTTTTTTCTTTGGTGGTGGTGTCGTTTTTTTTTCTTTGGTGGTGGTGTCGTGGTGTTTTTTTCTTTGGTGGTGGTGTCGTGGTGTTTTTTTCTTTGGTGGTGGTGTCGTGTTTGTTTTCTTTGGTGGTGGTGTCGTGTTTGTTTTCTTTGGTGGTGGTGTCGTGGTGTTTTTTTCTTTGGTGGTGGTGTCGTGGTGTTTTTTTCTTTGGTGGTGGTGTCGTTTTTTTTTCTTTGGTGGTGGTGTCGTGGTGTTTTTTTCTTTGGTGGTGGTGTCGTGGTGTTTTTTTCTTTGGTGGTGGTGTCGTGTTTGTTTTCTTTGGTGGTGGTGTCGTGTTTGTTTTCTTTGGTGGTGGTGTCGTGGTGTTTTTTTCTTTGGTGGTGGTGTCGTGGTGTTTTTTTTCTTTGGTGGTGGTGTCGTAGTGTTTTTTTCTTTGGTGGTGGTGTCGTGGTGTTTTTTTCTCTCCTCAGGTGAGAATAATAGTAACCACCTACTGACTGGCATTTTTCAAAGATTAATTAATTCATTTAATAAATATTCACACAGTACATACTATGTGCTAGATACCGTTTTAGTCACCAATGTATCAGCAGTGAACAAAACAAAAATCCCTTCTTTAGTGAGGCTACAGTCTAGTACAGAGAAATAGATAAAGTAAATAAAATACATAATACGTCAGATGGTGACAAATGCCACGGAGAAAAAGTAAATCAGGTCATGAGAGTAGAAATTACTGTGTGTACGTGTGGAGGGGAGGGGTGTTTCATTTTAAATAGAGTGCTCAGGGAAAGCCTCATGGAAAAAGAGCTGTATTTGAGCAAAGACCTGAAGTCGAAGATGGGGAAAGTTGTTCCATGCAAAAATCACAGCAAGTGCAAAGGCCCTGAGGTGACAGCTTAAGAAATAACAAAGAGTCTAGTGTGGCTCAACCACAGTAAGTGGATAAGGTTAGTGGAAAGATACAAATTGTGTAGGAGCTTTGTGGGTGATTGCTTGTATCCTAAGCAAGATGGAGAGACATGACATGATCTGTCTTGAGTTTAAAAGCATTAGTCCAGGTACAGTAATGAGAAAACAGTATAAGCAAAAGAAGCAAATATTAGGTTGGTGCAAAAATAATGGCAGAAACTACAATCACTTTTGCAGCAACCAAATAGCTAGGAGTCTATTGCAATAATATGGGACCAGCAGAGGGCATGTTAAGAAATAGTCTGATTCCTGATATATTTAAAAGTAAAGCAAAGGAATTTATTGATGGGTTGGATGTGGTATGCAGCGAAATTAAGGATGACTCCAAAATCTGAGCGCCTAGAGAGGTGGAATTACTGTTAACTGGGAAGAAGATGAGATGAACAGGTTTGGGAGGGAAGCTGAGGAGATGTCTATTAAACAGTGAAGTGGAGGTGTCAGGTAGGCTGTTGGGTATTACAATGATGTGAGAAGCTATGGCACATATTTGGCATTCAATTAATTTTATTTTTTTTCCCTTGGAGGTAAAACACCATTATTATACATTCCAAAGAATTTCTAAATTTTTTTGCATGGGAATAGTGTTAATTTAAATTGTTAGAAATCATACTTCTAATCTGAATGACCTAGGAGGATACTGAAATGATGTTCAAATCTCTATAATGAATTTAAAAATGAAAAGGCATTCTTGCCTCTAACAGAAGAATAATAAGTCCATCCATCAATAAAACAGTGCCAAGTTTATCTTCAGGATGATGGAGGTTGATCTGATAAATGCTATGGACTTGACGTCTGGAGCGCATCATAATTGGATGTAGATGAAGTGTTTAACTCTTTGGTAAGTTTGCCATGGAACACGGAGAAAGACAGCTTCACCATAAAAGCAATACCTGAAAAATTTCCTCCCAATTATAATTTCCCATGGTAACTTCAACCCTTCGGGAATGTCTCAAATGGCCTATGTGGTAGTGGTACAAAGAACTGGGGGTAGAGAATTAAAGAGAAATGTGACCTGCCCTACATTCACCCTGTAATTGGGTCTATGCAGAGACAGCAGTACCTCAAGTAAGTGGGTCAGGGGTTTCAGGATGATTGGCAGAACTGGGAGCAACGGGGGAGTGCACAGGCTCTTCAGAAGCAATTGCTAGGAGGATAACACAGGAAAACCAAATAATCCCTCCTGGTTCTCAATACATCCTGAAGAAATGTGGCCCTTGATGGCATGTGTGTAGGGTGGAAGCAGAGAGAGAAAGTCCAGAAGGAGGCAGATGCTGATGTCGCCCATCCTTTCCTCTCTCCCCAGCTTCTCTTATTATCAGTTGCCTCGTATCTTCCCCAACAACTAATGCTGTAATCAGGAAACGAGCTGCCCTTAATTATTTATAGCTCAGTGTGAATGAATGTAAGTCGGTTGGCTTCTTTTTCCTGAAGACTTTTAAAGGAGTGAGTCTAGCCCTGTGCCTGGGTTAACACCAATTAATATTGCACTTGAAGTGAATTACCTCCCCCATGAGATATTTGCATCTTGGGTATCTCTAATTAGATATTTCTAATTGTGGGGTTCAAATTTTAAAACCTAAAAAGATATTTAATCATAATTAAACAGAGAGAAAGTAGTGTCTGGGACCACGAAACAAGGCCAGGCAGTCAGCTCCGCAGCCTACAGCTGGGCACCATCAGTCCTGGGAAAGAGGTGAGTTCCCCGACACCACAGCCTCCCCTTGGACTCCTTGCCCATTTCCAGAAGTTTTGCTTTCATTTGTGTTGGTCTGGAACTTCAGGTGGAATTTGGAAATAAGAATAGTTCGATTTGTAAAATGAGAAGGGAAGATAAATTGAAGAGCAGTTACCGTTTGGTAGCAGAAATGTGTATAAACAGTTGAGTCTCGGTTCAGTTCCACTTTCTTTTTGCCCCCACCCATAAAAAGCAAATGCCAAACAGTCAGACGCTTCTGTTACAACAGTTAATTATTCACACTGGAGTCACAGTAAGAATTTGTTATATATGATGAATCATCATGAAATATTCATCATAATCATATCAACAAAGAATTGGTTTATATGAGTGAGATGTATAGAGCATCCTCTTCACGTCACTGAATGTTTTACACTGATTGATCCCTTGCAGTAACCCCAGAATAGGAATTACATTATTGTGATTCCCATTTTCAAAGAGTGTTCCTAAGGATCATACCTATTATGTCATGATTTTCAGATTTAATGAAAGAAGACAAATTTGACATAAGTCCACATTTATAAATTTAGAAATTGATTACTTGCTTTACAAAAGGACTTATCATGAGAGATTTTCAAGTCATCATTTTTAAAATATAATGTGTTCTTTGAGAATTTGAAATGTCTACCACTAAACATGACAATTATACAGTGAAATGCAAATTATAGTGACACTTGGAGTCAATATCACTGAACAGTTACACTCTTAGTTCAAACAATTGGACATTTAAAAAAATATAAACTCACATTTCCTCTTGCCGGTATTCTAATTCCCATTGTGGATTCTTTGCATTCTGAGAATAAACAACTCCCACTGTTATAGCCACTACTATAGCTGGGGCTCCTATGTGATAAAGAGAGGCATGGAATTAATAATTTATCCAGACTTGGATTAATTATAAAAGGCCATACATGAATTATACATCTGACCCTCTTCAGGACATATGTTGTTTTCACTATGGACATAATACAAAGTGATCCTACATATGCAGGTCGACAGTGGACATGATTTTTCTCCAAGTGTTCTCCTTTCCCTTTGAGTGATGGCTCTACAGATCAATCCTATTTCCAGTTTCTTTGTAACTCTTACCGCTATTTTCACTTTTAGTGGCATAGTTTCTCTGTCACTTGAAGAAATTTAAATTTAGATATCCCTAAAACAAGTCTTCCATTGCTAGAACCCAATACATTTTTCAAATATTTATGCTTAAGGAGTCACTCTGATTGTCTTTCTTGAAATATTTCCTTTAAAGTAGCTGGAAGTTAATTATTTGTGGCCTAAATCTTAAATCAAATTAATAAAAAGAGATATTTAAGGAAATTAACAATTTCAAGTTAGTTACGTTGGTTTATGATGTATCTCGTATTCTTGCCTTGGTCACATCTGCCTCCTTCACCGGAGTATAAGCTACTAGATAGAAAGTATTCTTAGCAATCACTATATTTTCTGTCTCCTCTTAATTACGTCAAGGCCTTGGACTATTAGACCTTCAATAAGTGTTTGCTTAAATTAAATGATTTCCACAAAATTAAATTCCTGAGAAAGGGGAGATACAAACACCTACCCCATCCAATTAATGAGATGAAAAGAATGAAATGCCGAGGAAGAGGCTTCATGGTCCTTATTAGAAGGAAATAGAGCTGTGCAGCGCTGAGTGCATTCCAGGTAAATGTCACTAACAGGAAATAGTGCAGTAAGGCGGCAATCGCAGTGCACGTGGGATTCGGGGTGTTAATGGTGTCTGTCTTGGGTATGACATTATTGTTAAAGTCCATATTTTCGATGTCACCGCTTGTCTTCAAGTTCTTATTGGAGTTTTCAATTCCAAACACAAAGAGGAGGTTGAAAATCAACATTGATATGCACAGACTGACCAACACCCAGGTTACTGAGGTTTTTCTGACTTTCCTGAAAACAAATAAATATAAAAAATTAAATGAAACAAAACAGCTGCACAAAACAAACGTTAGTGAAATTTCTAGGGAACAAAGACTATTACTGCCCAATGTAGGTTCAGTTCATGGCCCAGTGGGGACAGCTGGTAAATCCATCTTCTCAATTACATCAGAAAATTATACTCTCCTCTTATAATTTCCACAAAGTCATGAGTTAAAGGAAACAGGTCGATGTATCTTTTCTTGAAACTGTGTTCTAATCAAAAGTGACAGCTAACCTCCAAAGACGGCTCCCAGTGAACCTACTTCCTGGTAGGTACGCCCTGTGTAGTTCCTTCGCAGAGGCCTGGCCTGTACCTTGATTTAACTGATAGGATGCAACAAAAGGCCTGGCAGCCAAGGCCAACTTATCCTTTAGACACAATAGTCCTTAGTGTTTGCAACCCATAGTAATGTTTTGACTTCTTTTAGACGTAGAATAAAAAAGAGGATTCTTCTCAAAGAATATTAATATATGCATCTTTGTACCAATTGAATCATAAAATATTATTTTTAATCTTTCATTAATAAAATGAAAGGTTCCACAGAGGCATAAGTGCCTGGGGACCATAAAAGTCACAACGTGGCCCTCCTGGTGAGACACTCAAGTATAAAGGGGTCCCGGGAGAACCTCCAGCTGACCTGCACACTGGGAGAACCGGGTGGAGCTGTGGGAAGTTCATGCCCTTTGCAGCGGGGAAGAGCCTGGCCTCTCCTCTTCCAGGGTGAGAACCCAGGATTCATCTGTGTTGGGGTGAGGGGCGGGGAGCCTACTAGCAGAACTCGCACTTTGCTGAGAGTTCCTGTTTCCCTTTTTTTTTCCTTTTCATCCAATAAACCCTGTCCTTCTCACCCTTCAAAGTGTCTGCGAGCCTAATATTTCATGGTCATATGACAAGAACCCAGCTTTTAGCTGAACTACAACAGTGATATAGGAGAAAGTCCTACAACACTGGCAGCTTTTCCTTTTGTGCTCCTGGGAGTTCTGAGTCACCATGTAAAAAGCCCAGCCACCTTGCTGAAAAAACTGCATGCAAGTTCTCTGAGACTGTATGGAGAGGCAGAAAGATCCAGCTGCCCCAGCATCTGAGGTGAACCTCCAGATGACTCTGGCCCAGCCGCCATCTGACTGCAAGACTCCAGCAAGACCAGTGGAAAAATCTCCCAGCTGAGCCCAGACAAGCCACAAAATCATTAGAAATAATAACTGTTCCTATCCACTGAGTTTTGGGGCAGTTTTTTATAGAGCACTAGGTAATAAGTTCTACTCTAGATTTGCAAGCTTATATGAAGGCCATCTGTAGAAGACGCCCTATATGGATTTTTAAAAATTTTGTAATAGAAAATTCTGCACATTAGTAGACGAACTTATGTTTAAATGTAGAGAAAAAGTCTCTTGAGTTTTTCAATGTAATTTACCTTTAAAACTCAGAATACCATTTCAACTTACCATATTTTCAATTTACAATCAGTTTATTGGAACATAATCCTATCACAAATCAAGAAACTTCCTGAATGCTGTCACTTTCACACCATCTTAAAGCTGAAAAATTATAAGTTGAACTATGGTCAATAGGAGACTGTCTGTATTCTATGCATTATTATTACATGGGAACCTGCCCACGAACAAAGAAAATTTTATAGATCAGGATTTTAAAATCAATAAAATTTTGTCTTCATTTTTGTTTTGTTTTTTCTCTTTTTAAAAAGTTTTTTTGAGATGTGATCTTGCTGCATTGCCCAGGCTGTTCTCAAACTCCTGAGCTCAAACAATCCTCCTGCCTTGGCCTCCCCAAGTGCTGGAATTACAGGTGTGAGCCTGCAGGTCTGGCTTTTATTTTTCTTTTTGTTTCCTGATGAATTTTAGTGGCATCTATGGTTGCATAATTGTGCTAGAAAGCAAACTGATAAAGGAGGAAAAAAATCTGATGACAAATGAAAGGAGTGAGGTTTGAACAAAGAAACTGGTTATGCAGCAGCTATGACTCATCCCTATGGGACCAAATAATTGTCAGTACAACTGTGATGATGGTAGAAATAGAAAGAATGAGATAATATAAGAGGCATTTAATTTTACATGACAAACATGTTGTTACATGGCATGTAATTTTCCTTCAAGGCACTTACCACAATATGTAACTATATATTCATCTGTGTATATATTTTTATAATGTCTGCCTTCTCCCCCCAACAATGTATATTTCTTTTTTTAAAATTGCATTTTAGGTTTTGGGGTACATGTGAAGAACATGCAAGATTGTTGCATAGGTACACACGTGGCAGTGTGATTTGCTGCCTTCCTCCCCTTCACCTATATCTGGCATTTCTCCCCATGCTATCTCTCCCCAACTCCCCACCCTCCGCTGTCCCTCCCCTATTTCCCTCTGACAGACCCCAGTGTGTGATGCTCCCCTCCCTGTGTCCATGTGTTCTCATTGTTCAACACCCGCCTATGAGTGAGAACATGCAGTGTTTGATTTTGTGTTCTTGTGTCAGTTTGCTGAGAATGATGGTTTCCAGGTTCATCCATGTCCCTACAAAGGACACGAACTCATCGTTTTTGATGGCTGCATAATATTACATGAGGTATATGTGCCACACTTTCCCTGTCCAGTCTATCATCATTGGGCATTTGGGCATCCAGGTCCAAGGAATGTTTTTACTGGGGACTCATCATCGATCGACAATGTATATTTCATGAGAGATAGGAGATTGTTCATAGTTTTGTATTCAGCTCCTTACATCATAAGCATTCACTATAAAATTTTTAAATGAATGGCAAGAGACTCATTTAATGTGAAAAGGGGAAGAAAAGGAATCAAAAATAATTCTGAGTCTTTGGAGAAATGAGAATCAAAAACAATTCTGGTTCTTTGGAGAAATGAGGCAGAGAAAGTGAAAGGTGATCATCTTGCTGTGATTGAAACAAGGAAGTGATTAAAGACTGAGACACGATAAAACAACGTGAAGGGGCGCCCTCTGGCGACATTGGGAAGTACGCTTTTTACAAAAAATTATAGCAAAGAAATATAGAAAGAATGATATACTAGAAAATCACCATTTTTCAACTACTAATGTAATAATTTGTTCCAATAAGGATCAGTAATGGATAACAAGATAATTGAGTAAAAGATTTTTGGGAAGCAGGATATCATGCAGTCTCAAAGCGGCACCCCACAAGTCACCTATTATTTACGTAGGGAAAAAATGAACCTTTAAAATGTGGAAATCTGGCAGATATCACTTTAAACAAAGAATTAAACTTACAGTCAACAATAATGGGATAAACTGATGTGCCTTCTTGTGTCACTCTAAAAAAAATTCCGCGATTGCAGTATTCCCACCAAAAATAATTAACCTGCATCTCATCATGAGGAAAATTTCAGACAAATCTTCATTGTGGAACATTTTTCAAAATATCTGGCCCGGATTCTTGAAAAAAATTCAGTGTCATGAAAGACCAAATAAACATGAAATGTGAAGTTGACAGAGGAAACACACGGTAAATAAGTAAATTAATAAATGAACGAGCTTCTAAAAGACGCAGGCGGTTAAAAAAAATGTAGCATGGGACAAAAAATAACGAATGGGACATAAAATTGGACCTTGAATGAAGGGGTCGAGGTGGAGAGAGGTATTTGTTTATAGATCATTATTTAAGATTAGACTTTATTTTAACTATGGGATTCAAAACCTTTCACCATTTGAAAACTTTAAATGTTTTTGAAAAATGGTTCACCATTTGAAAGCTTGATATATTTTTAAAATTATTTTTATAAAAACTGCTGTCTAGCAATGTCTCTTCCCTTTATGAATACAAACTGATAGGCACGGTTCTATTCAACACTAAGGAATTATAGCATTAATGAGCTGCAGGACCACATTAATTTTCCATGACAAACTTGTAAATAAGTGGTATACAATTCTCTTTCAAGGCACTTGGGCAATTTGTAATTACATATTTATTTGTGTGTATTTCTTAGCCTTTCCAGGCCTGAGTGTCCTCCACTGTAAGATAAATACATTGAACTGAATATCAGTTCCCCTCTAGCTCAAAGACACTGTAACTCTGATGAGTATTCTCAGAGTAAATTATACCAGAATAGCAACTTCCCTTCTGAAAAGAGCCTGCTTCTGGTCTTACCTGGTAACAACCTGAAATATAATTGTGAGAGCCAGACCAGTAATAGACAGTGCACATCCAACATTGGATAATACGTCAAGTGATTTGGGATATTGATAATCCTTTTTGAAAGTCTGAAAAACAAGTTAAGACCCACATTTTTAAATAACCATCCCTGAAATATCAACAAAAGTCAACATCACAGAGTTACATGGGTCAAAATAACCAGATAGTCACCAGATGTATTTTCTTTTGTAAAGCTGTTGATATATTTAAAAGTGAAATACATCAACCCCTTATCACTGAGCAGTTTACCTGAAGTACAGGCTTGAGAATAATTATCTATCTAATGCAGTTAGGGAAAAATATACAGTCATGCCTTGGTATTTGCAGGGGGATTGGTTTCAGGACAACTTGCAGATGCCAAAAGCCACGCATATTCAAGTGCTGCAGCTGGTCCTGTGGAACCTGCAGATGGGAAAAGCTGGCCTCCATATACCAGTTTTACACTCTGAAAATACTGTGTTATTTTCCATCTACATTTCCTTGTGGATGCAGAAGCTGCCCAGATGGAGGGCAGACATTTTTTACTGAAAAAAAATCCACATATTAAGTGGACCCATAGAGTTCCAACCCATGTTGTTTACATGTCAACTATTTACACTTTTCCTTGATGTCTGAAATCAAAGTTGTTTGAATGAGATCTAAACTGTCAAAAGTTGCCTCACTTATTCATGACATTACTTTTATGTGTAACGGGACTCTAAGTTGATGCACTAAAAATAAAGTTGCAGAAATATTTTCATAGATATGGAAAGATGCTCATACCCTGTTAATTTTTTAAAGGAAGCCTTATTTTTGTGTAATAGATCTATATAGTTCTCAACGTGTTTGGGTACATATGTATACGAAAATATATACCATGTGAGTATGTACTCTTAGAAATCTGGTGAGGTAGTAATAGTGGTCGCAGGGTGGGTTGGATATGTATAATTCATTTTGCTTATCTGTACTTTCTGATTTTTTAAACTGTTAAAATTAGAAAAGCAATGTATAATTATTTGTAAAATCCGAAAGGAATATAGAAGCATAATATACTGCCAGCTACCCCACACCATATCTACCTCTTGAGAGCCTATCATTTTTCCAGAGGTGATCTTTTCTTACATGCTTAAAAATACTATCTATGTCTCTCTAAGGTGCAAAGGTCATTCAATATGAGGAAAGAATAGTCTTCTCAACAAATGGAACTGGGACAATTGGAGAGTCACATGCAAAAGAATGAAGTTAGACCCCTACTTCCCACCATACCTGAAAATTTACTTAAAATGGACCATAGACCTAAGTAGATCTAAGTGGAAGTGCTAAAACTATAAAACTTTCAGACGTAGAGAAGTTGAAGCCCTCATATATTACTGGGGGGACTGTCAAATAGTTCAGTCACTATGGAAAACATGAAGGCAGTTTCCCAAAAGGTTAAACACGGAGTTAGAGTTACCATGCTACACAGCAATTCCACCCCTAGCTATATACCAAAGAAAATTAAAAACATATGCACACACACTGTACATGAATGTTCACATTAGAATTGTTCACAATACCCCAAAATTGAAAACAACTCAAACGTTCATCAATAGATGAATGGATAAACAAAACATGGCATATTCATACAGTGAAACATGCAACACCACTGATGAACCTTTAAAGCAATTACGCTAAGTGAAAGCAGCTAATCACAAAGGACCACTTATTGCATAATTCTGTTAATATGAAATGTCCAAAATAGGCATATCTATAGAGACAGAAAATAAATTTTGGTTGCTAGAGCTAGGGTCAGAAGCAGTGAGGAATGACTGCTAAGGTTGATGGGGGTTTCCTTTTGGGGTGGCAATTATGTTTTAAACATAGCTTGTGGGGAACACTGCAAAATTCTGTGAATATACTAAATTACTGAATTATACAGTGTAAATGGGTGAATCTTACAGTATATGACTTATAAATCAATAAATATGTTTAAAAATTTAAAAATACTATCTATGTCTCTTACACGAACATGCAGGGGTTCGTTAATATAATAGCATTACGCTCAAATTGCCAGTTTACTTTTCCACAAACATTTTTCCATATCAGTGTATTTTTGTTTATTATATACTTTTATGCTTTATGCTATGACTGTGTATTGCTTTAATAGAAATAAAAACAAAATACACATTTAAAAATAATAAAACAAAAATTTTACATTATTTCTTGGGTGTAGTGTACTAATAGATGCAAAAAAAATAAGATTCATAGGTCTTCAGATTTTAAAAATAATCCCTTCACTCAGAGCCAATTTGTTCTTACTTTACATGCCATTTTCATCAGCCACTTACAAAAATACATATTGCAAACCAAAACTAATTACAAATGTAGTATGTAGGGATTGAGGCAGTCAGATACTAGTGAGAAGAAATAGCTAAAGCCTGTCCTCAAAAAAGGGAAAATATAACTATAATAAAGTAATCCGTGGCATTTGACATGTATAACAGCCTGAGCTTTACATAGTTATTCAATGATTCTATGACTTTAAGATATTAAAAAATTAAACTTTTCTTCTATATCTCCTGATTGATAAAGCAGATCTCTCTGTAATACAAGTTAGAAAAGAATCCAACTCAATTAAAATAATAGAGCTTTTAACATTAAAATGAGAAAACTACAGTTATCTCAAAAAGTTTTAAAAAGCAAGGTTCTGTGCTTTGATAATGCAAGCTATACCAGTATGTTCTACCAATCTCCACTGGCTTCCTAAATATGGCTACGTTATAGCTACTGGGGAATGAAAACATCTGCTTCTCCTTGGGCGATTCATAGCATTAATAGTCCCTTACTAAGGAGAACACTATCCCATAACTGCCCATTCCATTGCGTATAAAAAACATTCCATCAAGCATATAAACTAACATTTTTGTTTCACTGGAATAATAGAAATCATACAGAAGCCCTTCTTCTTGCAAGAGGTCAGCATAAGATCTTTGCGCAGCTGCACACCAGAGCTAAGTATTATCAGTTACTTGCACAGCATAGCTTTAGAGGTAAGAATTAAGGAATACATGGAGAAACTAGGGGACCAATTGAAGGAATTAAAGAGCTTTTTCTTTTATGTCTTCTAGCAAACACTTAGTAACTTGAGCAATTTCAATGGGAAAAGCTTTGGGTAACTGATTTAAACTATTCACATATAGGTAAGTATGTATTGAACCTGTCTCTGACACACAGCTATACAGCTTTACCCCTGGCTATAACTGTATGCTTCAGAACATGTGAGTTAGTTGAATGGAGTTCATCAGCTTTTCCTTTGCACATGGGCTCCCTTCCCAGGAACAAATACATAATGTTGACCTCTCCACCCTAAGACACGTAACAAAAAGTTCTATTCTGCTTGCCTTTACCAGCACTTCACTTTTTAGTCCTACTATTTTATTTCCTGTTTTTCTATTTAATCTGAGCTGAGAATCTATGTAAATTAAATCCCAAAGTTATTTCCAAGGAGCACATACTAGAATTGTGTATGAGGAAGATTCTCGCCTGGAAAGAGATTACTAAGTACATTCTTACCATTAATACAGCAAAATTAGTAGTATGGTTGCAGTGGCAGTGCAGAAATCTATCAGTGCCCATTTCTTTGTGACAGCCGTATGTGTCCCAGTCCTTTGTTGCAAAATTCCAATAGACACAGGCATAGGAATTGAGTTGAAATTCATCTCGGTTGTACTGTGAATTGATAAGACAATTACAATCACTATTTCTAAATGCTTAATTGGGCTAAAATCAAGTAGTATAAGACAGTCGTCTAAGAAATGAATTAAATATATACTAAGCATTAGCACATCCATTATAGATTAAAGAGGGGAAAAAAAGACATAAAATGTAAATTAGTTAACTTTGCGTTTAGTTAGTTTGACAAAAGATATGGTTGGGAGAAAATGGATACATCAAAGAATCTTTTAAAGAGTTTTGCTGTAGATTTCTTTTACTGGAAATATCCCTGCTTTTGGTATTCAAGAGTGGTCTGGGCTGGGCGCGGTGGCTCAAGCCTGTAATCCCAGCACTTTGGGAGGCCGAGGCGGGTGGATCACGAGGTCAAGAGATCGAGACCATCCCGGTCAACATGGTGAAACCCCATCTCTACTAAAAAAAAATACAAAATATTAGCTGGGCGTGGTGGTGCGTGCCTGTAATCCCAGCTACTCAGGAGGCTGAGGCAGGAGGATTGCCTGAACCCAGGAGGCGGAGGTTGCGGTGAGCCGAGATCGCGCCATTGCACTCCAGCCTGGGTAACAAGAGCAAAACTCCGTCTCAAAAAAAAAAAAAAAGAGTGGTCTGAATTTTTATTATTTCTGTTCATGGAAAACCCCCCATTCCTCCTAATCTCTTCTTCCCCTGTATTACTCTATTCAGTCTAGCTGCCACCATCAGAAAGACAGAAAGCATGAGGACAATTTTTTCTTGCATCTGAAATGAAAAACTCACCTTTGGACTAAAGGCCATTTCAACAGAAGCACTCTGATCTTGCTCATTTCCATCAGTTTTGCTTGAGATAATTTTTTGACTAAAACTTGATTTAGCTATAAAAGTTTTTGATTGGAAAAGCTTGTCATTTTGATACACTACAAAGCCACATGCCTTGGAGTTTCCCCCTATAGGGAGAAAAAGATGTTAAAATCAATACGTGAACTGTAGGGTAAACAAAACACAAGATCTCATGTTATTGTAGAAGTGCATGGCTGCTTAATATCTGAGTAAAGTACAGTAAAAATGGTTTACTGGTTGAAACTTTACTTAATTGCAATATGTAATTAACACATATAACCTATGGTGGGCCATTCCACCCGTATTAATTTTTGTTTCGGAGCTTCAGTTTCCTTACCTTCTACATAGGAACCAGAATTTCTGCCTAATCCACCTCAAAAAGGTATTGCAAGGATCTCACGTATAAAGTAAACATCTTGCTTTATACATGAGCGACGGAGAAAGTGAACACCACGTGTGGTAGCCCCAGCCCATGTTGCCTCTCCCATTGATAAGATATGAGACAGGAAACAGCAAAGCTGGGACCCCAGGATGGCTGAACCCAGAGAAGCAGCCCTTGAGGTCAGTCTCCTGTTCAAAGGGGACCAGTGATGTTAAGTCACGGAGCAAGGAGTTCAAGTCACTTTTTCTGTGGAGTTTTTGATGTAGGCACTCTTCACCATCTCTTGAACTATTGTTCCCTGCTGTCATGACAATCATGGGCTTTTCCCAAGGCTAACAGGCTACCGTGAAACATCTTCTAGACGATGGAAAAAGTAATCAGCTGTTCATCAAAGATCCTGAAAGACCTTTGCTGCTGCAGAGGGTTTTGTCCCTGCCCATTGGTGGCAGCAGTAAAAGAGAACCAGGACTGCCCCTAACGCTTTATACAACTCTTGGCATATTTAAAACAGCTGAAGCATCAACAGTTTACATTTTAACTGAATTAATTTCCTAAACTCTGTTGTCTTTCACAAGTGATAAAAGGAAAACGCTGTGGTGTGAAACCAAAGTACTTGGTCATGTGATTTGAGAGGGAGACATGCAAGACCCCACAGCCCCCAAATTGTCCTCCTCTGCAGCTGGTGCTGGAGCCTCCACCTGGAGAGAAAGGGATGGGTTGCTGACTTCTGTTCACGCCACATGGACATCACACCAAATTGTTTCTCCTGTACACTAAATGAAAAGTTAACCCTAAAAATGCAGCGAGGTTTCTTTTTATTCTTTCTTTAAAAATAAAAGAATGAGATGAGGCATAGTGGCTCATGGCTATAATCCCAACACTTTAAGAGGTTGAAGCAGGAGGATTACTTGAGCCCAGGAGTTTGAGACCAGCCTGAGCAACATAGCAAGATTCTGTCTCTACCAAAACTTTTTTAAATTAAAAAAAAAAAACAAACTAGCAGGTCACACCTATAGTCCCACCTACTTAGGAGGCTGAGGCTGGAGGATTGCTTCATCTTGGGAGGTTAAGGCTGCAGTGATTTGTGATCATGCTGCTGCATGTCATCCTGGGCAACAGAGTGAGACCTTGTCTCAAAATAAAAAATAGGCTGGGTGCATGGCTCATGTCCATGATCCCAGTACTTTGGGAGGCTGTAGCGGGAGGATTGCTTGAGCCCAGGAGTTCGAGACCAGCCCAAGGTAGGAGACCCCATCTCTACAAAAAAACTGAAAAAAAAAAATGGCCAGTAATGGTGGCACGTGTCTGTAATCCTAGCTACTCAGGAGGATGAGAAGAGAGGATTGCTTGAGGCTGGGAGGTCAAGGCTGCAGTGACCTGTGATCGTACCACTGCACTCCAGCCTGGGTGACAGAGTGAGACCCAGTCTCTAAAATAAAATAAAATAATAAAATCAAAATCAAAAAATTACATGCTTGATGTAAAATTCAAATCCATAGAAGATTTTTTTTTTTTTTGAGATGGAGTTTCACTCTTGTTGCCCAGGCTGAAGTTCAATGCCGCGATCTCAGCTCACTGCAACCTCCACGTCCTGGGTTCAAGTGATTCTCCTGCTTCAGCCTCCCTAGTAGCTGGGATTATAGGTGCCCACCAGCATGTCCAGCTAATTTTTTGTATGGAAGGGGTTTCATCATGTTGGCCAAGCTGGTTTTGAACTTCTGACCTCAGGTGATCCACCCACCTCAGTCTCCCAAAGTTCTGGGATTACAGGCATGAGCCACAGCGCCCAGCCAGAAGATTTTTTTTTAATTAGAGTGTTGCTCACCCCCTCTTCATTTCTACAGTAACTTGATCATTTATTAGAAAATTATTATTTTTATAGATACTCAGATCATTAGAAGAAATTACATCTACTACTATCTTGAAATGTTTTTTTAAAATCTCCATATTTTTAGATATACCTCCTTGATGTTTCTTTATTTATATTCTCTCACTCATTTTTTCCTCGATCAAATTTGTCGGAAGCTTGTTTCATCTTTTCATGGAATTGATTTTTCATTTCTCATGCTTCCTTAGCCAATGCTTACATACTTTTAACAACTTATTTTATTTTATAATAAATTTTTAAAGGATATACATTTTCTTTTAAATCCCTCTTTGTCCACGTCCCATAGGTGGATGTGATGTTTTCATTCCCATTAATTTTCAAATAATTTGTAATCTGCAGTTTAACTTTCTCTCTAATAATGATGTTTAAGAGGCCGGGCGCGGTGGCTCACGCCTGTAATCCCAGCACTTTGGGAGGCCGAGACAGGTGGATCATGAGGTGAAGAGATCAAGACCATCGTGGCCAACATGATGAAACCCTGTCTCTACTAAAAATACAAAAAATTAGCTGGACGTGGTGGCACATGCCTGTAATCCCAGCTAGTTGGGAGGTTGAGATGGGAGAATTGCTTGAACCCAGGAGGCAGAGGTTGCAGTGAGCCGAGAATGCGCCATTGCACTCCAGCCTGGGCAACAAGAGCAAAACTCTGTCTCAAAAAATAAATAAATAAGTAAAATAATGATGTTTAAAATTTTTCTAATTGGATAGAATTTTAGCTCTTCTTTTAAAGTACACTTCTAGTTTTATTGCATTGTGGTCAGGAACTATGTCCTATATGACTTCTATTTCACAAAATATATAAGTTTTTCTCTGTGGACTAGTAAATGGTCAGTTTTTAACATACTCCATGGATATTTTTAAAGAAATTTTATTATCTGTTCTATTTCTACAACAAAATTACATACACATCAGCATATATAAAGGTCAAGTTTATTATTTTTGCCTACTTGATTTTCAATTCCTGGGATAGTTACACTAAAATCTGTCCCTATAATAGCATTTTTCTGAACTCCCCATGTATTTGGAGATGCCTTTTAAGAGAATAAGTAATTAAACAATAGATATTTTTGGAGACTAGTTTTTTTCTGAGATGGAGTCTTGCTCTGTCACCAGGCTGGTGTGCAGTGGCACGATCTTGGCTCACTGCCATATCCACCCCCAATGTTAATCGATTCTCCTGCCTCAGGCTCCTGAGTAGCTGGGACTATAGGCACGCACCACCACACCCAGCGAATTTCTGTATTTTTAGTAGAGACGGCATTTCACCATGTTGGCCAGAATGGTCTTGATCTCCTGACCTCGTGATCTGCCCGCCTTGGCCTCCCAAAGTGCTGGAATTACAGGTGTGAGCCACCGCGCCTGGCCTGGAGACTAGTTTTTTTAATTAATATAAAAAATGTGTCCCTTTCTATCCAACTGGTTCTCTGTCTCTATAATAGTGTTTTTAATTCATTAGACTATATTGATTATTTATATGAAATGAAAAATTAGATTTTTACATTTTACCAAACACAAAAATAAATTCTAAGTGCACTGTAAACACACATATAAATACAAATACTAAGTAAGAGACCATTATGATGACTTCAGAATAGGGAAGTATCATCATAAAAAAGACACAACGTACCAATTATACAAGAAAAGACTGACACATTGGGTACATTGCTACACTACAAATTAAAGTTTTGGTGTGACTAAAAACATCAGAAAGATAACTGGAGTCTGGAGTGAAGATATTTACATAATCAACAAAGAATTAATATTCAGAATTTAAAAAGAATTTCTAATGGCCAATAAGAAAAAGATAAACTATCTCATGGAAAAATGATCAGTGTTTGAAATGGTGAGTCCCAGAGTGGGAAATCTGAATGTCTAATAAACACACGGAAAGACGCTCAAATCAAAGGATAGAAAAACTAAGCAACCATATCATACCGTTGAACTTTCAAGTTGCAAAAGGAAAGTAACAATATATGTTTCATATTATCAGTTAGACAAAAGTTAGTAAGTCTGATAACCCACAGATACACCTTCAAAAAAGGGTAAGTTTTTGTTTATAAGTTCTATACAGCACGATAAAATGTATGTAAATATTTAAAAACATCTCCGCAAATAGCATATTTTGTTTATGGATACATAAGTATGCAACAAAAGTTTAAACACAGCTATGAAAATGATACACAACTTCAGAAAGATGTGATTTCTAAGGGGGGGAGGATGGGAACGGATAAGGTAGAGGGCTTCAGGTGCAACTGTAACATCGTCACCCTCTTTTTTAGAGATCTGAAGCAAATACAGCAAAAATTGACATTAGTTTTCTTTGCTGGTAAGTACATAGGTACTGCTTACATTACTTACTGTACTTTTCTGTATGCATGAAGTATTTTAAATTTAAAAAATGCACAAGAACACAGAAGACTTAGATTTAGTTTCTACCATCACAAAGCATGTGGCCAAAGCAAATGACAGCAAAACTCCAGAGCGCCAGATTCACGAATAATACTCTCTTCTTTTTTAGTTGCTATTATAAATTTATTCTGTCTAACACATACACTTTCTGGCATTGGGTTTTTTTGTTTGAGAAGAAATGAAAAGTAAGTGTATGTATTTACTTATTTTTTTTTTTTTAGACTTTGAAAAATACAACCACTTCAAGTTACATGTAAGAATTTCTGAAAGGTTATATGCAGGATGATGGTGGGCACACGGTGAGCACCACAGAGAGGTGGTAACCTAAAACTGATACTACTAAATAATGACTGTGCCAATTACATAGACTTTTCCAGGGTCAAGTCTGCAGGATGAATCTGAGCCTGAGAGTGTCATGCCACTAGTAAACATGGTCAGAGCTTGTGATTAAATGTGTTTTAAATGTGCAAGTGTACAACAGAACCACCTTAGCAAGATTTTTCAGGAAAACATATTTGTGTACGTGGCCTGGGCATTTCAATTCTGCTACTTTCCAAAAGGTTTTTGAGAAAAGAAAAAGAAATTATGACTTAGAATAGTAGAGTTGAGATTACCATAATATGTCAGAGCTCAAGCATACTCAAATGCAAATTACTCAGTATCAAACTAAGTAGACATTATTCCTTCCTCAGTAAATTAGAAGTTCTTAGTACCATGAATTCCAGTCCATTCTTTTTTAATGTAACAAAGTTTGAAACCTACCTTCTTTCATGTTAAGCAAAATCTGCAGTTCAGTGTTTTCATCTGGATTAAGGCCATCCACGTTTGTCTGTATAAATGTTGAACCAGAAACTAGGGAACCACTAGCTCCTATGAGAAGAGAAAGAATAGAATTGTAAAAATCTACATTATTGTGCACAGAGCGTTATTCATCATCGGTAGCAGAATGCTCTTTGCTGCTACAAGCACACAAGATTAACAGCTCACCTTTCTGCACAGAGAATTGAACATTTGAAGGCATATTTTCTGCAGAGAAATTTGCTGACTGTATTGCGATGTTGGGTTCCACCACTGACTGATCACCCAAAGACAAGGAATAATTCTCAATTTGCTCGATAAGCCTGCATATAAAAAAACACAACTTAATACTCAAGATATTGCCATAAAATCAAAGGTATGTGTTCTCTCTTACACTACAGCAGAAAAACATGAGCATAGAATTGTGTGGTCATGACAACATTGACAATTGCCTGGCAATTGACAATGGATAATGGATATACTTCTCTAGAGTCATGGTGTGTTATATGTACTTAAAAAAATTCTGGGGGATAGTCCTCACTGAAGGCCACCTTGAACATAGATGGCAAAAACGTAGAATTCAAGAATGATAGATTTCCCAGAAGAAATAGTCTTTATTATGATGCTTTTCACACAGAAGGATGGTCTTGCCACCCACCATTGGCAAGGCATGCACTTCTAATTGTTTCTCCAGTAGTGAGAATCCATTTCCACTTATTGATCTTCTTCATCTCACTCAAACCTCTTAGGATCCAAAGCATGTTTTGAAAGTTGTTCATTCCTGAGGTGACTGTTCAGATGGAGCCACCGAAGAGCAGAGCTCTGAGCTCGTTGCCTCAGCTATGAACTAAACCCTGAAGGTTTACACAATGTTCTTTTCTACTTTGGCTAAGGTGAAAGATAGATTAGGTGGAAGGTGGGAGGGAGTGGGGGCGACCTGTCGAGTTGATGCTCTCCAAAGAAAAGTCATAAGACCTTTGCCTTTTCTTGTTTCTCATAGAAATATTTGAACTATTATTTCTGTACTTGACCAAACAAAACCTCTGTATGTAAAATAATCAGTCTGGTTTTTCCAGAAATGAAAGGATTTCATCAGAATGTAGTTGTTCTAAATCCCAAATCTTTATTTCTGACACTAAAATATCTTTTTTCTACCTCCAAATGAGATAAATAGAAAGTTTACAAGAATTGAGGATTGCTTTATAAAAAGAATGTAATCATCATTCGTATGGAAACATTCAGATTAGATCCTCTGTTTCAAAGTTTTCCTTTTATAAAACCATTTTTAGAAATTCATACATATCCCAGAACTGCTTTCAACAGGAGGAATACCTAACGAAACTCCAATCTGCAAAGAGTATCATTCTACCTAACAGTAACTGTTGAGTACCTACTTAGAGGTCAGCACTCTGAGAAAAAGCGGGAATTCCAGGAGCTGCTTCCTCAGGCATCTGCAGGCTAAAAGGAAAGACGTGGTGGATAGACCAGAGGTGGTTTTCACGTTGCCACTACCAGGTTGCTCCAAGCACAGCTACTTCTAAGTTCATTTTTTCTTCTGTATAATTTTTCCTTCCACTTGTCATAACTGATGAGATTACAGATGGGCACCTGCCCCAGAGGAGCCAATATAGAAAGTGGCCATCAACCTGGTACGATGGACTAAAATAAGTCATCAGATTCTTGGACACAGGATTTTTTAAATTAGTGCTGTAGTTATATCAGGAAAGTCATCATTTAGAGGGAGGCAGAGAGGTCATTATATCATTGTAAGAAAAAATACAATTTAAAACTAAGAGGCTAATTCTTCCTGTTGAAAAGGCCCATAAACTCCTCTACTAAGACTTACAAAGCTGCTTTGGATCCTCAGTCGTTCTTCCTCGGTCCATATGGCAATAAAAGAAAGTAAAATTTCAGGACCCTCTAAATTTATTGTGTCCAGGAGGAAGTTAAGCCCTGGAGACTGAATCACTTCAAGCATGTTTGCAGCTTCTACTTCTTAGATTATAGATTAACTCTCTTCTTCATTGTTCTTGTTCATAAATGACTAGGAGAGACCGGAGACCAGACCTTTCCCCTTTCTAATGACGGATCTATGTTATAGATTAACTGCCTCCTTTGTCCTGTACCTAACTCAGACCAGATGGCTCATGATTGTTACGTATTCAGTGTAACTGTGACATCTTCAGTGTGGAATGTTAAATACACCTTTCCCGAAAGAAAAAGACCATCTCGGCTAATCAGATCATTATAACCATGCATTAAGCCTTATATAGAAAGATGCTGAAATTCTGTTAAACTTCCCTGAACTTTGTTTATATAAATGATCCCAAACTTACATGCTTCAAAACACTGACTTCCATTTTTTGGAATCTGTGCTACCTAGGCAGCTGTCCTTAAACTTTGCACTGGAATGAACTCTCTTTAAACTAGAGTCTGACCTTTTTGATTATGTTGGATGGACAAGGCCCACTATATTATGATCCAATTCTTGGGACCCCCATGAGACCCCTAATGCCTATTTACAATAAATCTCTATTTGGTCAAGATAATTTGAGTGGGTGCCAGGATAGCTGGACACAGAAATACAAAAAGAAAAGTGAAATGTAAACGTACAGGGTGGTCAGTGCTAGGGAGGCATTTTGGTTCTCAAAGTCAGGTAAACCAGGGCAATTATGACCTTCACTATGAAAGCAAAGTTCTAAGGTTATAGATCAGACTTTGGAACCAGTGTCCAAAATGGTGAGGTCAGCCAGTCGCAGTGGCTCATGCCTGTAATCCCAGCACTCTGGGAGACCAAGGAGGGTGGATTACCTGAGGTCAGGAGTTTGAGACTGGCCTGGTCAATATGGCAAAACCGTTTCTACTAAAAATACAAAAATTAGCTGGGCATGGTGGCACATGCCTGTAACCCCAGCTACAGGGAGTCTGAGACAGGAGAATCTCTTGAACCTGATTGGCGGAGGTTGTGGTGAGCCGAGATCATGCCACTGTACTCCACCCTAAATGACGGAGTAAGACTCCATCTCCAAAAAAAAAAAAAAAAGAAGAAAAAATGGTGAAGTCCTCATTGATTGTACTATGATGCCCTCACCAGCAGAAACCCTGGCTACACCTCCAGAGCTCTGCCCACTTTGACATTCTGCCTCTACCCAACTTAGAGAAAGAGAATGGACACTAGAGACCTATGACAACTTGAGATGGCTGGAGCTGGGGCGGAGTCCTTCTTTCCTGTCACTCTCCTCCTGTTTATTCTCACCCTCTCCACTTCTCCCTATACTATAGAAAGGGAATTCAGTAGCTGAGAGACTGAGAGACACCAAGAGAAAACTGGAAAGAAAGAAGGAAGAAGTGAAGTGAAATGGATGACTAAGGCCTGGCGCCTGTCAGGGAACCCTGCACCCAGCCTAGGTTCAGAAGATGGAGTTTGGAAACCAAGGATTGTCCTGAGCAACAATTAATTTCCTTGTTGTGGAGAGATGATCTCTGTTGGCAGTTCATCAGGAGTATTCTCCTAAAGAAACCTAAACCGGGCGCGGTGGCTCACGTCTGTAATCCCAGCACTTTGGGAGGCCGAGGCGGGTGGATCACGAGGTCAAGAGATCGAGACCATCCTGGTCAACATGGTGAAACCCCGTCTCTACTAAAAATACAAAAATTAGCTGGGCACGGTGGCGCATGCCTGTAATCCCAGCTACTCGGGAGGCTGAGGCAGGAGAATTGCCTGAACCCAGGAGGCGGAGGTTGCGGTGAGCTGAGATCGCGCCATTGCACTCCAGCCTGGGTAACAAGAGCGAAACTCAGTCTCAAAAAAAAAAAAAAAGAGAAACCAGCCTGGGTAACAAGAGTGAAACTCAGTCTCAAAAAAAAAAAAAAAAAAGAAACCTAAAGGGTTGGTGACCTGACTTTGGGGATAGAGGCAGAGGACGGAGCCTTATCTAAGTGAATGAAGAAAGGATCTGAGTCAACGATAGCTTATGAGAAAGATCACATGGTAGAGGATAAACTGATAGACCATCATTAGAAAATAGGTGGACTAGAAATTCAGAGTGGTAAAAGGAGGAATTGAGCGTGCTCATACCATTTTATAGTTCAATGTATCCTACACTTTAAATTTTTATGTATCCTCTAACTACCTCCTTTAAAACGATTTGGATATTGCATATAAATCAGACAAAATTGTTTTTTCCTTTATATATTAAGCCAGTAAAATTCACAATTATTGACTTTTAGGAAAATGTTCCTATCTGCTTTGTGACCTGTGATGTTCAAATCTCACAACTTCTCTTTTCTCAGCTTTCTCATCAAAAACATCCGTTCCTCCTCTCTAGCAAGACTCTGCAAACACAAACCTTTCAGCTCTGAAGGGAGCCCACTCTGGCTCTTGGCCTTCCTCTTCACTGAACTTAAACTCTGGACCCCGTGGGCACTTCCTTCTCATATGTAAAGAAAAATGAGAGACATTTATATTCTATATGAGAAGGGCCCAGACTCCTATTGAAATCCGAAGTCACAAAGTACTGTTCATTCAGCCTCTACCACCACCTCTCAGAATTACACTCTTTTGAATGCTCTGTTTTGTGCCTTTGTGCTTTTTCTACTTTCAAATTTCAATACTAAGTAGGTACTGGTTGTAACCATTAGAAAACTAACAACTACTTCTGAGAATTTCTCCTGAGGAAATAATGAGTCATGTAAATAAAGATTATGTACCAGAATGCTGATTACGTAGAGCATTAAAAGACTTCCAGGAATGTGAATGTCCAGCTGAAGAACAAAGAACTGTTTCAATAAAAGTTTACTCATATAATGTAGTAATCTAAAAGTATGATGTAGATGCATACATATTTATATAAAAGACGTTTATGAAGAAGATGTTTGTAAGGTATTGACAAAAGCAAGTTATGAATCAATATAGTATGTAATATACATATACATACAGACAGACACACAAACACAGAGAGAGAAACAAAGGGAAAAAACCTGGAATATATACAAACAGGCTAATAAAGGTAAGATAATTTTTTAAATTTTGCGAAGCTACCTATTTTCTTATGTTCCTACAATGAGCATGTATGCTTACTTGAGTTTAATGAAATTCTCTGCATTCAGCATCCTTCAATTTGTCCACGTGACCTCATTCTTCTTGGGCACTGGACAAGAATTCAGGACCCAGCAAGTGCAGGGACCCAAAAAGGCTGTCACACTGGCCCTTTGGCCTCACTGGCAGAGGGCAGCCACCCCATGTGATGAGGCAGAGAGTCCTCTGGGCTGATAACACACTGCTGTCCGTGGATGGTGGAGATAAGAGAGCATCGTAACACGCCCTCTGGGGCCTCGGGGCTGCAGGCACCCCACCTGGACGCTGCTGCGGGACCTGCACAGAGTTTGCTCCTGCCAGTGGGGAAGGAACTGACTGGTTCCCATGCTTGTTCATCTACATATTCCCTCCCATGAGGGGCTGGGCGGGGCCAGTGGGGAAGCAACTGACTGGTTCCCATGCTTGCTCATCTACATATTCCCTCCCATGAGGGGGGCTGGGCGGGGCCAGTGGGGAAGGAACTGACTGGTTCCTACACTTGCTCATCTACATATTCCCTCCCATGAGGGGTTGAGCGGGGCGGGCTGAGTAAATGGGGCACCCCTACCAGGAGCTCCACGAAGAGGTCAAGAAGACATTATTGGAAAAGCTAAGGAAAATAAGCAAAACACACCAGGGTTTTGGAAAGAGAGACGTGAGGTACAGCTTGGGGGATGGCAGTGTGTCCTGCAAAGTGAGCTGTTCTCTGCAGCTCTATGTGTTGGAGAAGAAGTTAGAAGAGGTCTTGCCATGCATGTAAGTTGCCCCTTGGCCATGTCAAACTAAGGTGAGAAAAACAAGTTCTAGTCTAAACGAGCCCAGTTACTGTCTATCTCCCAGGCCATAGCCAGCATCCCTGGATGCAGGAGGTAACATGTACCACTCCATCTAGTAACTGAAGATCAAGTGGAAAGTCATGGCTGTTGTCTGCATTCCAGGGGAATCAGCCAGTTACTGCCTCCATGAGAGAAATAAAGACGTCTCTGTTAATACTTTATCCTAGAAAAGGAAACAGCACTTTTAGTCAAGTTTTCTTTCCAAATCGAATTTGTGCTTACGTTGTAAGGGGATCATCATTAGCAGTAGCAACAGCACTTTGAAAAGCGTCTTCACTGGCATCTAGGAGTTGACTCACTGTTACTACAGCAACTTTCTTTGCCTGCCAAGAAGATACTGATCATCAGAGAAGCATACATCACACAGTATCGTCACCACCATTATCATCATGAATCATTATAGTAGCAAGTGGCATCACTGATATGATAACATAGAGGCAGGCATTTTACAAAATTAAAGGTTTATTTTTTGATCCACGTAATATGACAGAGAGAATCAAGATAAGTCAAAGTGAAAATATACATTAAGGTAGTTAATTAGGAGGTTTAAGTCTCTGAATTCAACCTCATAGCAAGATCTTTCACAGAATCCAAGAACGCAAAATCAAATGGTTGGATACAAAAGCAGAAACAAAATAAGAAGGGTGTGGTATTCTGGTGGTTACAAATTACAGCTCCCAACACTATAACTAAGTTATACTTAGTATAACTGTTAGACAGTGTAACTATTAAACTTAGTAAAATTAATTCTAGTTTTCTCACAATCAGTAACTCAGGAGTGTGTCAGAGTGATGATCTTTTGGCGTTTGATTACTATTTCACTGTCCTCTTTGGGAGTGTTGAGCCCTTCTGCCTATTAGTTAATCCCTCCATTAATTCTACATTTGGAGGTCAATGTTGCCTCTTTCAATTCCATTTTTATTAACTTGTGACGTGAATCCCACCTACTTTTCAGTAGGAAAAATACTTTTCAATTTTTTTTTCTGAAATAAGACATTTAAAGGGAATGGGAGAAGGAGTAGCTATTTTCAGGGCATGCTGATACTCAACTTGTACACAGGGTCAGTCCATATTGGTGGTTTATAGCCCTGATTGACCACTGTCCAGCTATACCAATTAGTAAATGTTGAGTATACTTGTTTTCAAGTACCAGGGTTTAACAGGTTAAAATATCAGGAATGTAAACTAGGCTTAACGTTTTCAGAAAACCAAGACTAAAATTTAAATATGCTTAATAGAAATGGATCACAGTTTAAAAATCACATGTTGCAAAGTAACTTCTTGAAACACTATTTACTTGAAACACACTAGGGATGGTGAGGTCAAATGTAGTTGGTAAACATATTCGTAAAGTACAGTAGACTTATGCATTCCAGGACTTCCTAAAAGACTTAACATGATAGCCAGGTGTGGTGGTGTGTGCCTGTAGTCCCAGATGCTTGGGAGGCTGACACCTGAGAATCACTTGAACCCTTTAACCCGAGAAGCAGAGGTTGTAGTGACCTGACATTCGTGCCACTGCCCTCCAGCCCGGGTGACAGAACAAGACTCTGTCTCAAAAAAAAAAAAAAAAACCTACAATAATGATCATTTTGAATATACTAAAGGAAAATATTTGGACAAGAGGCCCTTTTTTATTTCTTTGAGCATTTCTCAGACGGAGTGCTGTGCAAAATGCCTTTAAGCAACCTAAGCCATGCCCAAATCCATATCATGGAATAAGGAGTGGAGTTCAGGACATCTTTCTTTCCCAACACCCCCTCTTAAAAAAAAAAAAAGTTCTATGAGTTTTACCTCAGATGAAGCATTTCTGGATATGTTGAAGATCTGTCCAACCACTTGTGTAGCACTAATGATGTTCTCGGCAGTTAATTTATTGGCATTCGATGTTAATATCTGGACTTCAGAAGAAATGCGATTAAGTGGTGCTTCCGCATTCCCTACCTGTTTAAAAAATCAGAAAAAAAAACCCCTAGCTTTACACGACTATGTCCAAACACTTTGTAAGCAACTGCAGGTAAATGAGCCGGAATTTAGCTGAGCCTCAATCTCCTGAGCATCACGTCCGCTCAGTTTTCCACATTTGCATATTTCCTTGCTTAAAGGACAAAGTACATGCAGACCAGTGGTTTCCCCACTCTTTCCCATTTGACAGGATCGATGAACTATAAGGGGCTGCCTTAGCTAGATGGGAGCTACTAGAGTGTATCCACGGACCAGTGCTGTCCGCTGTGTGCTACAAAGGCCGCAGAGAGATAAGTATAGAAACCGAAAATAATTGGTCAGAAACATATAAAGCAATTTTATGCTGTTCAGTATAATAGTTCTAAAATTTTGGTTTGCATTTTACACATCTTTTTCATTTCATTTTTCTAGTAATTCATTTTTATTGTATTTCACAAAATTATTGGTGGGCAATGGGTTCAAAATTTTTTTAACTGGCTTTTCAGCACAGGTGGTTTGGGAAGCACTAATTGTGACACCCTCTCTAGGTACCAGTTAGCCCCAGGGCTTTATGTTGTGAGGCTAAAATGTGCCAATCCATGTTGTCATTGGTGAAGCTGGGTGTCCATACATGTGTGCATGTATGTGTAGGGGGTGGGCTTGGTTTTCACTAGATGGCAGCATCATTTCACAAATTATACCAATGCTACAGGCTATTCACTCTTGGGTAAGCATCAGAAACAATATCCAATCAGTAGACAGAAACAAATAACTCCAATTCAATAGCCAGACCCTCACTATGTGCTAGGCACTCTGCTAAGATGTTTACAGGTGTTATTACATTTAATAAGCAAAACAACTTTGTGAGTTATGCACCTTCAAGAAAAATTAGGGAGCTCGATCAAGTTTCACACAGCTTAGAAATGGCAGAGCTAAGAACCAAACACTGGTTTGTCAGATTCCAAATTTAGCATCTTTCCTCAGTCTATGGTTTGGCACAACTTGTGTGGCTGGCAGCCACCTCTACTCTCCAACTCCCATCCTCACCCCACCCCTACCCTGCCCATCTGTGATTAGGGAGCCAAGGTATGTGGACTTTATTTTATTTATTTTTATTTTTTTATTGTTTTTGAGATGGAGTTTCACTCTTAATACCCAGGCTGCAGTGCAATGGCGCAATCTCAGCTCACACAACCTCCGCCTCCTGGGTTCAAGCAATTCTCCTGCCTCAGCCTCCCAAGTAGCTGGGACTACAGGCGTGCACCACCATGCCCAGCTAATTTTTGTATTTTTAGTAGAGACGGGGATTCACCATGTTGACCAGGATGGTCTCGATCTCTTGACCTTGTAATCCACCCACCTCGGCCTCCCAAAGTATGTGGACTTTAAAATAAAGAACAGCTCCATCACTTTTTGGCTGTAGTTACTAGGCAAAATGGTTCACCTCTCAGAACCACGTTTTCCTTATCTATGAAATGGGTACATTAATACCTGTCTATGGTGTTATAAGAATTAAACATGATAAACTAATAAATATATTAAATAATTGCCACAATATTTGGCATGCAGTAGGTGCTCAACAATCAGTAAATGTTATTAGCTATAATTATTTGTAATATGGGATTAACATTCAACTCACAGAGGTTTCATAAAGATTAAATGTGGTAACATAAGCAACATACCCAGCACGTGAAAGGCTGTACGTAAAGCTTGCTTTCCTTTTCCTCCCCTTGCTTGTCCCCAAGTGTTAGCTCTTCCATGCATGTGCATTTGGGTACAACTTTTGTCAAAATAATTTAATCTTCATGAAAAAATATCTAGTTAGATGTACTTCCATTTCACCTGCTCATAGATACAACCCTGAGACCTGCATCAGGTTTGGAGTTTCCTGTTTCAAAGGATCTGGTTGTAGTTGCTTTCTCTTCATGCTGATCCAGTTACGACATCTAAAGGCTTTCCTTTGGTCTCCAATGTCAGGGATCTATACCCAGTCAAGACTTCACTGGTCTACAAAGATGAAGCCATTTAAAATGTACTGTTGATTATCGTTTGCTGAAATTTGCTGAACAAACTGTCATTTTTCACAAACATATGTCAACTTTTAAAAATGAGAGTGGCGGCTGGGTGCAGTGGCTCACACCTGTAATCCCACCACTTTGGGAGGCCAAGGTGGGCGGATCACTTGTGGTCAGGAGTTCGAGACCAGCCTGGCCAACATGGTGAAACCGTCTCTACTAAAAATACAAAAATTGGCATGGTGGCGTGTGCCTGTGATCCCAGCTACTCAGGAGGCTGAGGAAGGAGGATCACTTCAACCTGGGAGGCTGAGGTTGCAGTGAGCCGAGATAGTGCCATTGCACTCCAGCCTGGGTGACACAAGCGAAACTCCGTCTCAAAAAAATAAATAAATAAGAGTGGCTTTATTTACTAGTTTTTGTTATTTCTAATTTGAGAGTTTTAAAAGCATTGATTTGACCATCAAGTATCCGAAGAACAGAAACTTGCATGGAATCAGAACTTCTTGCAGTTACCCATCAGCGAGTCATATGGCATACCTCCTTTTCCAGGGCTTTCAGAGTTGCGCTGCAATTTCCTATTGTCGCATTTTGTAATTCTATGTCTCCGTATAGAGAGAGACTGCACAGCCGGACTGCCCTTGGATTGCCCGCTTTAATAAAAAGAAAATTTTTTATTAAAAATACTATTTATTAAAATTATTGCCTATTATTTTAAGGCAATAATTAATTTTTATTAAAAGTTATTTATTAAAAACGTATTGCCTATTATTTTTAGGCAGATACCACTTATTGTCTTGATTTTTAAATCCAGAGTTCAAAGGACAAGTTGACTATTTCCTTCCTTCGATGTCTTCAAGTAAGATTTGCCTTTCAACAATTAAGGACATAACAGCTTTGAAGCGGATATGATGAGAGAATACTAGGCCGAGAGACTAGAAACAATATGAATAATTCCTGTATATGTTGAATTATATGTTGATCTTGACTGCTTTATGCAAATGTGGATAACAGCTGAAAGGCAAAGAGTTCTATTATATTCTCTTGTATGTATTAGATGTTAGGTTGCCTCTCAATAAATATTTGCTGGGTCATTTGCTTTATTTCTTAGGATTACCATTCAAGTCTCCCTACCTCATTGCCTTCCTATAGTTAATACTTAAGTAGTTTCCATAGAAAAAAATCATAATTAGAGGGACAGCTGACCAAAAGATAGATTTTTCCTCAGGACCAGCTTTGGGCAGCTCCTTCTCAGGACAACAACTAGAAACACGGAAATTAGAGATTGCTTCAATAACATGTAAACCGCAAAGTTGGAGTCACTCTTAATTTATACGACTTCACCTCTACAGCATAACATAATGAAAATCTCTAACGTATTTATAGGCTATAAATAACTTTTAAGTGGACACACGTCAAATCCATCTTTTCCTCAATGTTACCTAAAATGTAAATATCCCCCAAATCTTGAGAAGTATTTTGCTCATTTGGTATATAAGTAGTTAGAAGTAATTATTAATATAAAACTAAAAGCAAAATTGCCAACAGTTAGAAACTAAATCTGTACAATTATAGGCTTAATCTGAAATTTGAGGTGCTCAGAAAAGAAAAATTAATAAACATGTTTTCATAATGGGTGCTCAGAAAAGAAAAATTAACTATCAAATAAAAGACATTGAGTCTCTTGTCCCACAGAATTCATATATATTAAACAAGAGTGATGCCTTTTCATGGGTATGTTACTGACACTCTTACTCTTCCTAATTCAGTAGCACAGTTATGTTTTGTAAGTTGTATCTGTTTTATAAACCATTATGAAATATTTAGGACATATAAAACATGTAAAATTAAAACAATAGATACCAATAGCATACAGTATAGTATAGTACAGTATAGTATAGTATAGTATGGTAAGTATAGTAAATATCAACATGGTTGAAGCCCCTTTTATGCTCTGAGTAAAAAATTCAGGAGGACTTATGTAGAGAGTAGGATCATGAATACTTGAGTAAGCATGACTGATACGGTATTTCAGATATTTCTTTATAGCAATGCAAGAATCAACTAACACAATAATATATATGGGCAGAAGCAATTTGAACTCCACAAATCAAATACAGATCTGGATAATTTCTCATAATAATAAGATAAAAAGCATATCAAAAAGAGCAATTCATGTAATTTTTTTAGTGCTTCAGAGTTCCCTTGACATACACAAAAATAAATATCTAAATAAAATGTCACATTTTCTTCAGGGCCATTGCAGGCAGTAGTTTTATCTAACATTGTTGTCGATGATCTAGAATTAGCTATATTCTTAAGATATCTAGTTCCATAGGAAGCAGGGAATTACCTGCTGGAAGATTGCTCAGATGCAAGTCAACACAAACAAGGAGCAGGTAAAACATTAGGGGAAATTATATGGCATAATAGGCTCTGGTTATCAGGATAGAATTTATGAATTTCTAAAGCCTGCACTCAGAAGATATTACTCAACGTGACACTGAAATAAGTCATCAAAATCTTTGATATTATCAGGGACCATATTAGAAATAGAAAATGCTATTTACTCCTTCACTCTCAGAATGACTCCACACAAGTAAGGTAGTCATGTTCAAGAAAAGCAGAATGAAGCTAGAGAATGTTCCAAGAGGGATAACTAAAGTGACCTGGAAGTGAAGGATTACCAACTGTAAACAGACTTAACCATGCATCTCTACCTGGAAAGATGAAATCTGAAAGTAGATATGACATAAGTCTATAACTTTTACTGATTAGACAAATTTAAATATATATATATATTTATAACTAAAAGAGCAAATGTCAGTTTGATTGAACTCTAGGAGACAGCAAAAGCTAGAAAAATAAACCAATTAAGGAAAGATTTGGAGAAATTCACAAACAACTGATTCATATTAAACTTCTGAGAAATGTAAGGTTTTATGAGATACTACCTTAAGTTTTGAACATTAGCATCATGAAAGGGAGTCAAGTCCTTCCACAAAACTTTCCTGTTGCCCTTCAAGGACCTAACACTAGTTGGAGGTATGAGAGGTGTGACTCAGCATAGTAATTCTTATGCCTAAACAGAGTAGACGTTTGGGAAAACACATACCATTTGGAGTACTCTGGTCGCATGTTTCCAAAGACGGTCCATATCTGCCCACTGGGATTCTGGCAAAAGTAAAATCCATATAGGTACTATTTTCACAAAAGTTAGCTGTAATCAAGAGGAAAAAAAATCTTATTATAAATCATACTTTAAAAAATTGAAACCAGATAAAAGTCAAAGGTCAGAATCTATGCAGTGAAATTTGAAAGGTAATAGAAGGCTAATAGAACCCCCTGGCCTGTGAGAAACTTCTATACTTTCCTATCTGGTCAAGTTACTGACATTAGAATGACTAGTATGTTAGATCACAGGTTCCAGTTAAAATGTGCACAATATAAACCTGGTAGAGATGGGATGTGAGGTAGGATACTGTAACAGATTAGATGAAATCTTGAGAACTAAAAATATAGAGTCTACAGCAGCCAAAGGCATCATGAGGATGTGGGCAAAACAAAAAGGCCAAATTCATGGTGTCTGTGGGACACAGTGAGTGGTAGGAGTACAGTAAATGATAGCAGTGGGTACCTAGGGCTCTGGACTCTACGCAGACAGCATGAAGTGTACAGTGTTGGAAAGCACACCTCAGATTTAAAAATGACCTTGAACTTTGATTCTGAGGCACAATTGATTGAAACCAAACCACTAACTTAATAATAACTCTTCAAGGTAAAGGAAGAAAAGATAAAAATTTAATAAAAGTATATACTTAGGAAGATGCATCTTGATTTCAGAAAAGTTAAATATATTAGAGTAGTGATATTTGAAATAGGGTAATATGGCATATTACCAATTGAAAGGATCTGAGAGAATCATATCATTCATTGCCCTGGATTAGTCACTGCAGCCAGAACGAAACACAACTGTGAGTTTGCAGAAAAATGTAATAGGAAACAGATAAGGTGCATTGAATATACTGATAAATTGACCAAGAAGAAAACTCAACTTTTATTATTGAGCTGATAAACACATCTTAAAGCCATCATCATTAAGTCCATTGTTTCCATAATCATTCACTGAAGCTTCTAGAAGCTTTATTGCTATTCTTATTAACACAAGCATGATGTCAACCTTACACCTTAGCATTATCCCAAGTAATTTACCCATTGTACATCTCAGTCCTTTCCACTCTTCTGTGCAAATACATCTGCCATTTTCCCAGGTTCCACCATTCCTGCAGAACTCTGTAGGGGTGCCTGATGAGGGAATAGATGTTCCTAAAGAAACAATAAATAAAAGAATAGTCATGAACTGGCTGATTTATTTCTCCTTTCATGCCTGTGGCCATTTAATTTCTATATGTAAAACCACTGCTTTGAGTATCATTGCTGAGAAATATTCTTTGTAATATTGTCATCAATAAAATATACACTGAGAATCTACACCAGATATACAATGCTTACTAGATGCTATGGATACCAAAAAGATACAGTTGAAAGACATAATGCTTTGACCAAGGAGATTAGAATCCCCTGAGAAATCAGAAATTATAGAGATGGTAAGTAGACAGAGATAAATAGATGATAGATAGATAGATAGATAGAAAGATAGATAGATAGATTAATAGATAGATGAGTCAACATGGAAACTTATAAGTACAGTATTGAGGACAGAGGTAACCTAGCTAAGAAGACCAGGGAAGAGATAGTATGTGGAATGGACTTTAAAATTACATCTTGAAAAGCCAGATGAAAATGGGTGATCCAAATAGGCAGGATACAAAGTACAAAAATTACGAAAACACGGAAAGTTCTGATGTGTCTAAGGAACACAGAGAGTTTAACATCTAGCATTAGTTCTATATGGAACAACATCAGGATATACATTGGATTGGGAGGGACTGTATAAACTAAACCAAGAAGATTTAATCTCGAAGGAACCTTAGAGGGGTCATAAAACAAAGGAGTAATATAATAAGGAATTTTTTTGGATGATATCTGAGACAGTATAGGAAATGACTGAGGCTAAGGGGCAAGGAAGACCATTTAAATGAGAACCAGAACTCAAACGGTGACTCTAAGGAAGTTGGGTGGCACTAGATTCAGGAAGCTTACCTCAGAAAGAATTGTTAGGATCTAATGTCTAGTTATTTTGAGTTGGGGATAGTGGGGTCTCTAAATTGGAAAATAGAGTGAATGGTGAAATTAACTAAGTTTAAGAATACAGGGTTGGGCATAATAGCTCACAGCTGTAATCCCAACACTTTGGGAGGCTGAGGCAGGTGGATCACTTGAGGCCAAGAGTTCGAGACCAGCCTGAGCAATATGGTGAAACCCCATCTTTACTAAAAACACAAAAATTCACCTGGTGTGGTGGCACCTGCCCATAGTCCCAGTTACTTGGGAGGCTGAGGCAAGAGAATTGCTTGAACCTGGGAGGTGGAGGTTGCAGTGAGTTGAGATCATGCCACTGCACTCCAGCCTGGGTGACACAACAAGACTCTATCTCAAAAAACAAATAAATAATAGATAAATAAGTACAGGAGACAGAGTTCTAGTTCTAATAATGATGAAATCGATTGTACCATATTAACCCTCCTCTAGGTAATAATTTTAATACATGCACAAAAGTTAAAAAAAAGATAACTACTTGAAGGCATTGGACAGCAATGAAAAACAGGCAGAAACTGAAAGGTATTCTAAGTTTCTATAGTTTTTCCATTAAGGGCACTACCCAGTCTCTATGACAGAAGTGGCTGAAACTTGATCAGAAAGCCACAGTCTTAATGTGTTAAAATATGACAGGAAACTGTTTGGGGCTACAAGAACAACTAGAAATTGAAAGTAGATATCCCAGAATATAAGAAGCCATATAGAAAAGAAGTTCTAAGTCTGTGTAGAAATTACTGTCAAATCTGGGGCAAAAAAAAAAAAAAGATATTTTAAAAAACAGAGCTTCAAGGATCTATGAGACAATATCAGCATATTGTCTAACATATAGGCAATTGGAGTCCTAGAAGGGGAAAAGAGGAGGAATAGGGAAGATAAAGTATCAGAAAAAATCATGGGCAAAATTTCCCAAATTTTATTAAGAACTTCAGCTTATAGATTCAAGAGGCTCAGCAAATCAAAAGAAAAATAAATACAAGAAAAACCACACATAGACACATCATAGTCAAACTGCTGAAACTCACACATAAGGAGAAAATCCTGAAAGCATCCAGCTACCAGCCCAGATAGTTTTACTCGTACATTAGGTGGAGGGAAAAATCTCATACAAACTCTTTTAGAAAATAGAGAAAGGAAGGAACTTTCCAAATCATTTCAGAATGCCAGGGTAACCCTGATACCAAAATCTGACAAAGACATTACAAGAAAATAAAATTATGAGCCAATAAATCGCATTTACACAGATGCCAAAAGAAATCCTTTAAAAATAGCAGGAACTCAAATCTCACAATAAATCAAACTAATACTACACCATGACCAAGTGAAATTTATCTCAGGAATGCCAGGTTAGCTTTGTAATAAATAGAAAATCAATTAATTTAATTAATCATATGATAGCATAAAGAAGAAAAACTTTATGATCATCTCAATCAATCAGGAGACGAAAGCATCTGACTTTTTTTAAACTCTCAGCAAACAAGAAATAAAAGAGAACTTCTTCAAACTGATAAAATCACCTGTGAAGAACCTATCACAAATATCATACTTAACAGTGTAATTTGAATGCTTTCTCCCCCAAGACTGACAAAAACAGAGTTCAAAATAATTGCTATAACCACTTCTATTCAACGTTGTACTGAAGATGCTAGCCAGTGCAATATGCAGGAAAAAAAAAAAAGAAAGTGCAAAGTTAAGAAGGAAGAAAATACAACTATCCTTTGTTGCAGATGATAACATCAAATATATTAAAAATGCTAAGATACCTCCAAAAACTTACTATAATTAATAAGTGAATTTAGCAAGACTGTATGATATAAAGACAGTAGCAACAAACAATTGAAATACAAAAGTATAAAATCATTTTCACTTAAAAAATTATAAAATTCTTGGAAATAAATATAAGAAAATTTACTTAACGAGACCTCATTGTTCAGATAAATTTTTAAAAATCTAAATAAATAGAGATACATACCTTGTATGGAAGACTCAAAGTTGCTAAGGTGTCTATTCACCCCAAACTGATACAGTCAAAATCCATAAATGAAAGACTTTTTTATAGAAATTAACAAGCGGGAGAAGATCCAAGATGGCCGATTAAGAGCAGCTCAGGATTGCAGCTCCCAGTGAAAGCGCAGAGGGTGAGTGGACGCTACATTTCCAGACAGATTTTTATTGCCCACAGACCAGGAGATTCCCAGGTGGAGGAGCCCCACGGGTCGCCAGCACAGCTGTTTTCGCCAGCACGGCTGTTTTGCCAGCACCCCGGTGCAGCGGTTCTCCATACAAAATACACTGTTCTGGGTGCCCTTTTAGCTGGCGAGTGGAGCTCCAGGAAGGCAGAGTTGCCCATTCATCTGATTTAAAAAAAGGGGACTGAAACAGGGAGCCAGGCCAGGAGATTCTTGGGCAAAAAAGCACCACGAATCTCAGTACCGCTTTTTTAGCCAGTGCAGTGGATCACTGCATGGGAAATCACACAGATCCCGATGCCTTTTCAACAGGTGACTGGAACATCTAGGAGAGAGTCAACTGTTCAACTAAAAAAAAAAGGTTCTGAGGCAGGGAGCCAGGTGATCAGGCTCGGCTTGTCCCACCCCCACACACAAAAAAAATACAAAAAAATGCAATTGGAAACGCTCTGGGTAGAGAGATTCACAGCAAGCACAGCTGAACCTGGGATGGTCCAGCTCTGTGGAGGAGAGGTGTCTGCCATTACCGAGGCACTCCACCACCACGGAGGCAATCTGCCATTGCTGAGGCAGCCTGCCATTGCCGAGGCAACCCACCATTACAGAGAGAGTCCGCCATTACAGACATGGGCCGCCATTGCTGAGGCAGTTCTAACTACACCCATATAAACAGGACTGCAGGGAAGTTCACATGGCAGCTGGGCGGAGCCCACAGCAGCTCAGCAAAGCCTCTGCAGGCAGATAGTGACTAGGCTGCCTCCTTGCTGGACAGGGAAGCCCTGAAAAAAAAGGAAGCAGCACAACAAAAACTCATAAATAAAGCCCTAACTCCCCGGGACAGAACACCTGGGAAAAAAAGGGGTTTATGAGTTCTGCTGCAGCAGACTTAAACGTACCTGCCCAGCAGCTCTGAATGAACAACAGAGATCACAGCTCAGCACTTGAGCTCCTAAAAAGGACAGACTGTCTCCTTAAGCAGCTCCCTGACCCCCATATATCCAAAGACTCACCTCATAAAGCAGAGCTCAGACTGACATTTGGTGGGTATCCTTCTGGGACAAAGATAGCAGAAAAAACTGGTAGTAACCCTTACTGTTCTGCAGCTGCTGCAGGTGATCCCCAGGCAAGCAGGGCCTGGAGTGGACCTCAGTGGTCCTAAAGCAGAGGGGCCAGACTGTTAGAAGGAAAACTAAGAAACAGAAATAACTTCATCATCAACAAACTGGACATCCACTCAGAACCCCAATCTGAAAGTCAGCAGCTACAAAGATGACAGGTGGATAAATCTACAAAGATGGGAAGAAACCAGTGCAAAAAAGATGAAAACACCCAACACCAGAACACCTCTCCTCCTACAAGGGATCACACCCCTCACCAGCTAGGAAACAAGGCTGGATGGAGAATGAGTGTGATGAAGTGACAGAATCAGGCTTCAGGAGGTGGGTAATAAGAAACTTCTGTGAACTAAAAGAACATGTTCTAACCCAATGCAAAGAAACTAAGAACCTTGAAAAAAGATTTGACAAAATGCTAACAAGAATGAACAACCTAGAGAAGAATATAAGTGAATTGATGGAGCTGAAAAACACAACACGAGAACTTTACAAAGCATGCACAAGTTTCAACAGCTGAATTGACCAAGCAGAAGAAAGGATATCAGAGGTCGAAGATCAACTCAATGAAAAAAAACAAGAAGGCAAGATTAGAGAAAAAAGGGTAAAAAGGAATGAATAAAGTCAACAAGAAATATGGGACTATGTGAAAAGACCTAATCTACGTTTCATAGGTGTACCCGAATGTGACAAAGAGAATGCATCCAAGCTGGAAAATACTCTTCAGGATATTATCCAGGAAAACTTCCCCAACCTAGCAAGGCAGGCCAAGATTCAAGTCCAGGAAATACAGAGAACACCACAAAGATATTCCTCAAGAAGAGCAACCCCAAGGCACATAATCGTCAGATTCACCAGGGTTGAAATGAAGGAGAAAATGCTAAGGGCAGCCAGAGAGAAAGGTCGGGTTACCCACAAAGGGAAGCACATCAGACTCACAGCAGATCTCTCAGCAGATCTCTCAGCAGAAAGCCTACAAGCCAGAAGAGAGTGGGGGCCGATATTCAACGTCCTTCAAGAAAAGAACTTTCAACCCAGAATTTCATATCCAGCCAAACTAAGCTTCATAAGTGAAGGAAGAATAAAATCCTTTGTGAACAAGCAAGTACTCAGAGATTTCATCACCACCAGGCTTGCTTTACAAGAGCTCCTGAAAGAGGCACTTGGAAAGGAACAACATAGAAAGAAACAACCAGTACCAGCCACTCCAAAAATATACCAAAGGTAAAGAGCATCAACACGATGAAGAATCTGCATCAACTAATTGACAAAACAGCCACCTAGCATCAAAATGACAGGATCAAATTCACACATAACAATATTAACCCTAAATGTAAATGGACTAAATGCCCCAATCAAAAGACACAGACTGGCAAATTGGATAAAAAGTCAAAGCCCATCAGTGTGCTGTATCCAGGAAACCCATCTCACATGCAAGGATACACAAAGGCTCAAAATAAAGGGATGGAGGAAGATTTACCAAGCAAATGGAGAGCAAAACAAAGCAGGAGTTGCAATTCTCATCTCTGATAAAATAGACTTTAAAGCAACAAAGATCAAAAGACACAAAGAAGGACATCACATAATAGTAAAATGATCAATGCAACAAGAAGAGCTAACGATCCTAAATATATATGCACCCAATACAAGAGCACCAAGATACATAAGGTAAGTTCTTAAGGACTTACAAAGAGACTTAGACTCCCACACAATAATAGTGGGAGACCTTAACACACCATTGTCAAAATTAGACAGATCAACGAGACAGAAAATTAACAAGGATATCCAGGACTTGAACTCAGACCTGGACCAAGCAAACCTAATAGACATTTGCAGAACTCTCCAGCCCAAATCCACAGAATATACATTCTTCTCAGCACCACATCACACCTACTCTAAAATTGACCACATAATTGGAAGTAAATCACTCCTCAGCAAATGCAAAAGAACGGAAACCATAACAAACAGTCTCTCAGACCACAGTGCAATCAGGTTAGAACTCAGAATTCAGAAACCAACCCAGAACCGCACAGCTTCATGGAAACTGAACAACTGGCTCTTGAATGTTGACTGGCTAAACAATGAAATGAAGACAGAAATAAAGATGTTCTTCGAAACCAATGAGAACGAAGACACAACATATCAGAATCTCTGGGACACATTTAAAGCAGTCTCTAGAGGAAAATATATAGCAATAGGTGCCCACATGAGAAGTAAGAAGAGATCTAAAATTGACACCCTATCATCAAATTTGAAAGAGCTAGAGGAGCAAGATCAAAAAAACTCAAAACCTAGCAGAAGACAAGAAATAACTAAGATCAGAGCAGAACTGAAGGACATAGAGACACAAAAAACCCTTCAAAAAATCAATAAATCCAGGAGCTGGTTTTTTGAAAAGATCAACAAAATAGACCGCTAGCCAGATTAATAAAAAAGAAAAGAGAGAATAACCAAATAGATGCAATAAAAAACGATAAAGGGGATATCACCACAGATTCCACAGAAATTCAAACCATCATCAGAGATTATTACAAACAACTCTATGAACATAAACTAGAAAACCTGGAAGAAATGGATAAATTCCTGGACAGTTGCCTCCTCCCAAGCCTAAACCAGGAAGAAGTCGAAACCCTGAATAGACCAATAACAAGGTCTGAAGTCGAGGCAGCAATTAAGAGTCTACCACCCAAAAAAAACCCCAGGTCCAGATGGGTTCACAGTCGAATTCTACCAGACATACAAAGAGGAACTGGTACCATTCCTTCTGAAACTATTCCAAATAATCCAAAAAGAGGGAATCCTTCCCAAATCATTTTATGAGACCAACATCATCCTGATACCAAAACCAGGCAGACATTCAGTAAGAAAAGAAAACTTCAGGCCAATATCCATGATGAACATAGATGCAAAAATCTTCAATAAAATACTGGCAAGCTGATTGCGACAGCACATCAAAAAGCTTATCCACCATGATCAAGTAGGATTCATCCCGGGGATGCAAGGCTGGTTCAACATACACAAGTCTACAAACATAATTCACCACATAAACAGAACCAAAGACAAAAACCACATGATTATCTCAATTGATACAGAGAAGGCCTTTGACAAAATTCAACGGCCCTTTATGATAAAAACACTCAATAAACTAGGTATCGACGGAACGTATCTCAAAATAATATAAGCTATTTATGACAAACCAACAGTCAATATCATACTGAATGGGCAAAAACTGGAAGCATTCCCTTTGAAATCTGGCACTAGACAAGGATGCCCTCTCTCATCACTCCTATTCAATATAGTACTGGAAGTTCTAGCCAGAGCAATCAGACAAGAAAAAGAAATAAAGTGTATTCAAATAGGAAAGGAGGAAGTAAAATTGTCTCTATTTGCAGACGACATGATTGTATATCCAAAAGACCCCATCGTCTCAGCCCAAAATCTCCTGAAACTGTTAAGCAACTTCAGCAAAGTCTCAGGATACAAAATCAATGTGCAAAAATCACAAGCATTCCTATACACCAATAACAGACTTAAAGAGAGCCAAATCAAGAACGAACTGCCATTCACAATTGCTACAAAGAGAATAAAATACCTAGGAATACAACTAACAAGGAACGTAAAGGACCTCTTCAAGGAGAACTACAAACAACAGCTCAACGAAATAAGAGAGGACACAAACAGATGGAGAAACATTCCATGTTCATGGTTAGGAAGAATCAATGTCATGAAAATGGCCATATTGCCCAAAGTAATTTACAGATTCAATGCTATTCCCATCAAGCTACCAATGACCTTTTTCACAGAACTGGAAAAAACCACCTTAAACTCCATATGGAACCAAAAGAGAGCCTGCATAGCCAAGTCAATTCTAAGCAAAAAGAACAAAGCGGGAGGCATCACACTACCAGACATGAAACTATACTACAAGGCTATGGTAATCAAAACAGCATGGTACCAGTACCAAAACAGAGATATAGACCAATGGAACAGAATGGACGCCTCGAAGGCAACAAAACATATCTACAACCATCTGATCTTTGACAAACCTGATAAAAACAAGCAATGGGGAAAGGATTCCCTGTTTAATAAATGGTGTTGGGAAAACTGGCTAGCCATGTGCAGAAAGCAGAAACTCGACCCCTTCCTGATACCTTACACTAAAATTAACTCCAGATGGATTAAAGACTTAAACATAAGACCTAACACCATAAAAACCCTAGAAGAAAACCTAGGCAAAACCATTCAGTACATAGGCGTAGGCAAGGACTTCATGACCAAAACACCAAAAGCATTGGCAACAAAAGCCAAAATAGACAAATGGGACCTAATCAAACTCCACAGCTTCTGCACAGTGAAAGAAACAGTCATTAGAGTGAATTGGCAACCAACAGAATGGGAAAAAATTTTTGCAGCCTACCCATCTGACAAAGGGCTGATATCCAGAATTTACAATGAACTAAAACAGATTTACAAGAAAAAAACAAACAAGCCCATTCAAAAATGGGCAAAGGATATGAACAGATACTTTACAAAAGAAGACATACATGAGGCCAACAAACATATGAAAAAATGCTCATCATCACTGGTCATTAGAGAAATGCAAATCAAAACTACATTGAGATACCATCTCACGCCAGTTAGAATGGCGATCATTAAAAAATCTGGAGACAACAGATGCTGGAGAGGATTTGGAGAAATAGGAACACTTTTACACCGTTGGTGGGAGTGTAAATTAGTTCAACCATTGTGGAAGACAGTGTGGCAATTCCTCAAGGACCTAGAAATAGAAATTCCATTTGACCCAGCAATCCCATTACTGGGTATATACCCAAAGGATTATAAATCATTCTACTATAAGGACACATGCACACAAATATTCATTGCAGCACAGTTTACAATAGCAAAGACTTGGAACCAACCCAAATGCCCATCGATGATAGTCTGAACAGGAAAAATGTGGCACATATACACCATGGAATATTATGCAGCCATCAAAAACGATGAGTTCGCATCCTTTGTAGGCACATGGATGAACCTGGAAACCATCATTCTCAGCAAACTGACACAAGAACACAAAATCAAACATCACATGTTCTCACTCATAGATGGGTGTTGAGCAATGGGAACACATGGATACAGGGAGGGTAGCACTATACGCTGGGGTCTGTTGGGGGGGAGTGCGGGGGGACAGCAGGGGGTGGGGAGTTGGGGAGAGATAGCATGGGGAGAAATGCCACATATAGGTGAAGGGGAGGAAGGCAGCAAATCACACTACCACTTATGCACCTATCCAACAATCTTGCATGTTTTTCACATGTACCCCAAAACCTAAAATGCAATTTAAAAAAAAAATTCTAAACAACTGAAAAAGGGGGATTCCTCCCTAACTCATTTTATAAGGCCAGCATCATCCTGATAACAAAACCCAGCAGAGACACACACACACAAAATAAAACTTCAGGCCAATATCCCTGATGAACATCGATGTGAAAATCCCCAATAAAATACTGGTAAATCTAATCCAATAGCACATCAAAAAGCTTATCCAGCATAATCAAGTTGGCTTCATCCCTAGGATGCAAGGCTGGTTCAACATAGCGAATCAATAGATATAATCCATCACATAAACAGAATCAATGACAAAAACCACACAATTATCTCAATAGATGCAGAAAAGGCCTTTGACAAAATTCAACAGCACTTCATGTTAAAAACTGTCAATAAACTAGGTATTGATGAAATATATCTCAAAATAGTAAGAGCTATTTATGACAAACCCACAGCTAATATCACAATGAATGGGCAAAACTGAAAACATTTCCTTTGAAAACTGGCAAAAGACAAGGATGACGTCTCTCACCACCCCTCTTCAAACACAGTATTGGAAGTTCTGGCCAAGGCAATCAGGCAAGAGAAAGAAAACAAGGTATTCAAATAGGAAGAGAGGAAATCAAATTGCCTCTGTTTGCAGATGACATGATTCTATATTTAGAGAAACCCATCGTCTCAGCCCAAAAACTCCTTAAACTGATAAGCAACTTCAGCAAAGTCTCAGGATACAAAATCAATACACAAAAATTATAAGCATTCCTATGCACCAATAATAGACAAGCAGAGAGCCAAATCAAGAACGAACTGCCATTCACAATTTCTACAAAGAGAATAAAATACCTAGGAATACAGCTAACAAGGGATGTGAAGGAGCTCATTAAGGAGAACCAAACCACTGCTAAAGGAAATAAGAGAGGACACCAACAAATGTATAAATATTCCATCCTCATGGTTAGGAAGAATCGATATCGTGAAAATAGTCATACTGCCAAGAGTAATTCATAGATTCAATGCTATTTCCATCCAACTACCATTGATTTTCTCCACAGATTTAGAAGAAACTACTTAAAATTTCATATGGAACCAAAAAAGAGCCTGTACAGCCAAGACAATCCTAAGCAAAAAGAACAAAGCTGAAGGCATCATGCTACCTGACTTCAAACTATACTACAAGGCTATAATAATCAAAATAGCATGGTACTGGTACCAAAACAGATACATAAGCCAATGTAACAGATGGAAACCTCAGAAATAACACCACACATCTACACCCATCTGATCTTCAACAACCCTGACAAAATCAAGAATTAGGAAAAGGATTCCCTGTTTAATAAATTGTGCTGTGAAAAGGGGCTAGCCATATGCAGAAAACTGAAACTAGACCCCTTCCTTACACCTTATACAAAAATTAACTCAAGATAGATTAAAGACTTAAATGTAAAACCCAAAATGATAAAAACCCTAGAAGAAAACGTAGGCAATACCATTGAAAAGACTTCATGACAAAAATGCCAAAAGCAATTGCAACAGAAGCCAAGATTGACAAATGAGATTGAATTAAACTAAAGAGCTTGTGCTCAGCAAAAGAAACGATCATCAGCGTGAACAGGCAACCTACAGAATGGGAGAAATTTTTTGCAATCTCTTCATTGCAAAGGTTTAATATACAGAATCTACAAGGAACTTAAACAAATTTATTAGAAAAAAAAGACCCTATCAAAGAGTGAGAAAAGGATATGAACAGACAATTCTGAAAAGACGTTTATGCAGCCAACAGATGAAAAAAAGCTCAACATCACACTTATCGTTAGAGAGATGCAAATGCAAATCAAAACTACAAAGAGATATCTCACGTCAGTCAGAATGGTGATTATGAAAAAGTCAAGAAACAACAGATGCTGGCAAAGCTGTGGAGAATTAAGAACACTTTTACACTGGTTTGTGGGAAAGAAAATCAGTTCAACTATTCGAGAAGACAGTGTGGTAATTCCTCAAGGATCTAGAACCGGAAATACCATGTGGTCCAACAATCCCATTACTGGGTATATATCCAAAGGAATATAAATCATTCTACTATAAAGACACATGCACATGTATGTTTATTGCAGCACTATTTACAAGAGCAAAGACATGGAACCAACCCAAATGCCCACAAATGATCGACTGGATAAAGAAAATGTGAGCATATACACCAAGGAATACTATGCAGCCATAAAAAGGAATGAGATAACGTTCATTGCAGGGACATAGGTGAAGTTGGAAGCCATCATACTCAGCAACCAAACACAGGAATAGAAAACCAAACACCACATGTTCTCATTTATAAGTGGCAGTTGAACGAGAACGCATGGACACAGGAAGGGGAACATCACTCACTGGGGCCTGTTGGGGAGTAGGGGAAAGTGGAAGGAGAGCATTAGGACAAATGGCTAATGCATGCGGGTCTTAAAACCTAGATGACAGGTTGACAGGTGCAGCAAACCACCACGGCACACATATACCTATGTAACAAACCTCACTTTCTGCACTTGTGTCCTGCAACTTAAAGTAAAATAAAAGTTTTTTTTAAAGATAGGAAAAAAGAACAGATTTGGATGGCTCACATTACTGAGCATATGACTTACAATAAAGCCATAGCAATCAAGACAGGATGGAATCACCATAAACAGACAAACGAATCAATGAAGTAGAACAAAAAGTTAGAAATAATTAAAACATATGGTTTGTTATCTTTTTAAAGACGTACCAAGGCAATTCAATAGAGAAAGGAAAGTTTTTTCAACAAATGGTGCTAGATAATCTGAATAAACAAATCACCCTCAAAACTCAATCTGAGGTGGACTGTATTCCTAAAATCAGAAAGCTAAAACTAAAATGCTTCTCAAAGAAAACATAGGAGAATAATTTGCAACTTTGGGCCAAAAAATATTTTTATATGTAAAAAAGGACCCAAAAGCACTAAGCGTAAAAGAAAAAATTTGATAATTAGCGTTAGTCAAGTTAAAAACTGCTGTCATCAAAGGCACTGCTGGAAGATAAAAATAGGCCAGATACGGTGGCTCCTGTCAGTAATCCCAGCATTTTGGGAGACCAAGAGTGTGGATTACCTGAGATCAGGAGTTCGAGAACAGCCTGGCGATCATGGTGAAACCCTGTCTCTACCAAATATCTATATATACACACACACACACAAATTAGCTGGGTGCGGTGGTGCATGCCTGTATTTCCAGCTACTCAGGAGGCTGAGGGAAGAGGATCACTTGAATCTGGGAGGCAGAGGTTGCAGTGAGCCGAGATCATGCCACTGCACTCCAGCCTGGGTGACAGAGTAAGACTCCATCTCAAAAATAAAAAGAAGAAGACAATTAAAATGAAAGACACAGAAAATGTTTGTGTTACATATATCTGACAAAAGAATTGTATCCAAAAGTGTAAATTAGAGTTGTAAATCTAATTGTAGATTAGAATTGTAATTTGTGAATTGTAAAGAATACACATTAATAATAAGAATCCAAGCAGAACACTTTTTTTAAAGTGGGCGAAAGACTTGAACAGACACTTAATAAAAGAAGGTATGTGACTAGGCAGGAAACACATGAAAATAACTCAGCATCTTAATCATCAGAGAAATGCAAATTAAAGCCACAGAAATATCATTTCACACCCCACTAGAATAGACAAATAGATTAATAGAATAGGATAGAGACTCCATAAATAAACCCACACAAATACAGTCAACTGCTGCTCAACAAAGAAGGGAAATTCAATGGAGAAAGGATAGTCTTCTCAACAAATGTTGCTGGAATGACTGGACAACCATATGCAAAAAATAATAATAATCTAGAGACAGACTTACATCTTTCACAAAAATTATCTCAAATGAATCATAGATTTAATGTAAAATGCAAAACTATAAAACTCTAGAACAGGGGTCCCCAACCCCGGGTACCAGCCCATGGTTTGTTAGGAACCAGGCCACACAGGAGGAGGTGAGCTATGGGCGAGTGTTATCTTCTGAGCTTCGCCTCCTGTCAGATCAGCAGCATTATCATAGGAGCACAAACCCTAACATGAACTGTGCACGCAAAGTGTCTAAGTTGCACTCTCCTTATGAGAATCTAATACCCAATGAAGTGGAACAGTTTTATCCCTAAACCACCGGTGAATGAACACTGGCTTCAACTTTAGGTCACCAGCAGTATCAGCTGCTAACAAGAGAGCTTGTCCTTTGAAGTTTGAAGCCAGATGTTGACTTCTCCTCTCTAGTTGTGAAAGTCCTAGGTGGCATCTTCTTCCAGTGGCAGCTGTTTTATACCCTGAAAATGTGTTGTTTAGTTTAGCCATCTTCATCATTTATCATATCTACATCTTCCGAATAACTTGCTGCAACTTCTACATCAGCACATGCTGCTTTCCTTTGCCCTTTTATGTTATGGAGACGGCTTCTTTCGCTAAACTTCATAAACCAATCTCTGCCAGATTCCAACTTTCCTTCTGTAGCTTTCTCAACTCTCTCAGCCTCCATAGAATTGAAACAAGTTAGAGCCTTGTTCTGGATTAGGTTTTAGCTTAAGGGAATGTTGTGGCTGGTTTGATCTTCCATCTAGACCCCTCAAATTTTCTTCATATCAGCAAAAAGATTTCCATTTCTAACCATTTGTGTGCTCACTGGCGTAGCATTTTTAATTTCCTTGAATAACTTTTCCTTTGCAATCACAATTTGGCTAACTGTCTGGCACAAGACCTTAGCTTTCTGCTTTTCTCAACTTTCATATGCCTTCTTCACTAAGCTTAATCATTTCTAGCTTTGGATTCCAAGTGAGAGACACCCAACTCTTCCTTTCACTTGAACACTTAGAAGCCATTGCAGGATTATTAATTGGCCTAATTTCAACGATGTTGTGTCTTGGGGAACAGGAAGGCCTGGGAGGAGTATGAGAGTTGAGGGATTTGCTGGTCCATAGAGCAGTCAGAACACTTACAGCATTTGATTATGTTTGCCATCTTACACGGGCATGGTTCACAGCACCCAAAAATAATTGCAATAGTAACATCAAAGATCGGGACCGCAGATCACCATAACAGAAATGCCAATAATGAAAAGGTTTTACGTATTGTAAGAATTACCAAAATGTGACTGATACAGAGACGGGACGTGAGCCCATGCTGTTGGAAAAATGGAACCAACAGACCTGCCTGCCACGGAGTTGCCACAAAGCTTCAAGTTGTAAAGAAACACGGTATCTATGATGTGCAACAAAACAAGGTGTGTCTGTGTCGCATTTCTTCCTTCTGGATTCAGTTTCTTGCTTTTTGATGTATATGATTTAATAATTCTTTCAGTCAGGGTCTATGAGTGACAGATTCTCCAGTGTTTATCTGAAAACGCTTTCATTTTTCCCTCACTGTTGATTTCTTTGAGAAGCATTTTAGTTTTAGCTTTTTGATAAGGTATGAAATTCTGGGTTGACAACACTTTGAAAATACTACTTTCCAATTTTTATTTATTTTGGGGGAGTCTTTTTTCTATAAACGTCTTTTAAATTTTCTTTATCTGATGTTCTGCAATTTTACCATGACGTGGTTTGTTTTCGCTTTTCCTACTTGAAAAGTCATTCTTCAACTGAGAAAACTTTGTAGCTATTACTTCTTTAAGAGTTACCTCTCCCATATATTCTGCTCTCTTCTGAAATGTCTGGTAGACCCAGCTGGGCTTCAGCCTTCTATACATCAAGTTTCTTAATCTCATTACTGTTAACATCTCTTTGTATTGCTATGCTGAATTACAGTTTCCTAGTTTTCTTCTCCATTCCCTAGTTTTCTCTGTAATTATTAGGGTTGAGGAGGGTGCTTTTTTGGTATGTTTGTTTTGTAGAGACAAAGTCTCCCTCTGTCACCCAGGCTGGAGTGCAGAGGTGTGATCCCAGCTCACTGTAGCCTCCATCTCCTGTGCTCAAGAGATCCTTCTGCCTCAGTCTCCCAAGTAGCTGAGATTACAGGCAGGTGCCACCATGCCTGGCTATTTTTTACATAATATTTTGTGTTTTGCAGAGATGACGAGGCTGGTCTCAAACTCTTGGCTTCAAGTGACACTCCAGCCTCAGCCCCCAAATGCTGAGATTACAGGCACGATTCACCATGCTCAACACCTTACTGATTTCTAATCTGCTTTTAAATCACTCATTACTTTTTTTTATTATTGTAGTGTTTTCCATTTTAAAGGTACTATTTGGTTCTTTTTCAAATTCTCCTATTCTTTTTAAAAATACTATATTTTTCTTTGGTTTTTCTCCTATATTTTAAATGTTTAATCTTGTTAAACGTATTTTATATTCTCTTTCAGATTGTTTTGTTATATCCAATTCTGGGAGGGTTCATCCTTTTGATCACATCTGACGTCTCTCCAGCATCATGGTTCACATGTAATTTTGGACTGTAAACTCATCTTTATCTTATTTATTATTCTTCTGTGAGACTTTTATGGGTCTTGTTTGTGAAAATATTTCTACAGGAAAATTTCATGATTACTTATTTTATGATCCTGGGGTACGATCAGTAGTAATCTTAAACTAGTTTTAGGATTATTGTTTTTTTTTTCTTTTCTTTTTTTGAGACAGTTTCACTCTTGTTGCTAAGGCTGGAGTGCAATGATGCAATCTCAGCTCACCACAACCTCCACCTCCTGGGTTCAAGCAATTCTCCTGCCTCAGCTTCCCGAGTAGCTGGAATTACAGGCATGCGCCACCACACCTGGATAATTCTGTATTTTTAGTAGAGACGGGGTTTCCTCATGTTGGTCAGACTGGTCTCTAACTCCCAGCCTCAGGTGATCTGCCCGCCTCAGCCTCCCAAAAAGTGCTGGGATTACAGGTGTGAGCCACCATGCCCAGCTTTTTAGGATTATTTTTAACTGGAGATTTCTGTACTGTACAGTAGGACTGATTTAGAGTGTAAAGCCTGGGGTTTCCATTACTGGTAGTGACTTCTTCTTCCTTACTCATGGCCCTGAACAGATGATAGTGTTAGTGAATGCTTATGTGGACTGGTGAGTAGAATTGTTCCAATCTCCTTTTCTCGGTTGATCCGACTCCTTCAGGTTTAGGGATTATGCTGGTGGCTCAGGCCCAGCTCCCTTGCATCACACAGCACAGAAACCATGCCTCCTGTCCCCATGAATGCATTGAAATTGCAGCGGTGCCTGCTCACCCTCATAAGTATCGACTTTACTCTTTATTTCTGCCACCTGTGACTTTTCTTCAAGAACGAAAGCCTACTTGCATACATGAATTTTGTCATATTTTATTTATAACTTGTGTGTTTGTAAACGAGAAGGAGATCTAGTCCATGTCTACTCATTCTGCCCTTTTGCTGTAAGTCAAGAGTCACTTCTTAAAGTTAAGAAATAATTTGCCAGTTTTTAGAACAAGGGTCTTGATCTGTATTTCCAAATCCTCGCACAATGCCGTTGAATAGCAGGTACCCAACTAACATTTGCTGACTGGCTTCTTTGCCGTTGGCATCTTGGTTGAGGATATCTAGTCTAAGCTGAACTAGCAACTCCTCTGTCAAAATTACATGGTTAACACCTTGTGCTATGCACTTCAAGACTCTAGCCTCTGAAATACCTAAATTACCCATGAAATACAGCGAAAATAGTACTGTTATCTTTAAGACTGTATTTTTACATAAAGAAAGTCAGACTCAGAAAGATTAAGTGGCTTGTTCATATCCTATAACCATTTTAGAATTATGGCCTTGGAAAAAAGTGACATTAGTTATTCATCAACCCAACCCCCTCATTCTACATAAAGGCTGAGTGATTTGTTCCAGATCACTAATTAATTGGTAGCAGAGCAGGTAACAGACTCAGATCTCCTTGTAACTGACTGAGTGCCTCTGCTCCCTCCTCACGGTGTCTGCCTTTCCCATTGATGGGGACAGGCAGCATCAGCTTCCTTTTATTTGAGGCCCCGTATTTTGGAACATATCTAACAGCAATATTTTTCTTTTGTAACACCAGCATAATAACAACTTTTTCTACATTCTTTTAAATTGTACAAAGTAACATTTCTAGAATTGTTAGCCTATTAGCCATATTTTCAATGCTTTTCAATGCTTTTACTACACATCTTGCAAGTTTAAATATAAAACATATACAACATACACACAGGCTGCTTGGGAAAGTAGCATAAAATAAGACTAAAGATTCCAAATAGAAAATATTAATTTTTCTCCCAAACTAGACAAAATTAGAGTCTGTTTTGAAAAGTTAGGTTTTAATAAGTAAGAAAATAAAAATATATTTCCTTCGTCTAAGAAATTTCATCTGCAGATCCTTTGTAGTACCTGGCTTTGCCTTTTGGGCTTCAAAATCCAGGCATCTTTCATTTGTCCTAATCTGAAATAGTTTGGTGATGATAATGGTAACTCTTAAATGAGAGGACAATGTTTAGGAAAGTTTATTCTGGCTGTAAAGAAAAAAACCTGAAAGATTTATACCAATAAAATACATAAAGTATAATCTTTATTTAAGGTAAAGTTTGTCCAGTATTAACTACCTGGTTAATATTTCAATAAACTGGTTAAATATTTTTTCCTTCGTTAATTCTTATTATGCTTTGAGATAAGAAGTATACTACTTTGAATTCTTATTATACTTTAAAATATACGCATGGCTAAACATTTTCATAAACATTTCCCCTGATGGTGTGGTGTAGCGTACGTATTGAAAGGCGAATGCAGGAAGATGTGGCAGTTCTTAGAACTGTTTCTGTTTCTGTTTTGAGCTAGTCAATTGAACTTAATGATTAAACCTATTGTAAATTTTTGGATTGCTAATTTGAGTCTCAATCCAAAGGTCCAATCTAGGTCAATGGTGTCTATTCAAGATATAAATCAGGGAGTGGAGAAAACTATGCTCTGCACTGAATTATCTAAAAATACCTAAAGGATAGTAGCCAACAGTTATTGAGTACTTACAAGGTACTAGACATCATCTTAAACTTTTTAATATATTGACTCATTTAAGCCTCATATCAGCCCTATAAGATAGGGTTTACAATTACGCCTATAATAGGTTAGAAAACTGAGACTCAGAAATGAATAATTTGCGCAGAGCTAGTGAGTGGCGTCACTGGATCTAAATTCAAGCAGTCCGGCTCCAGAGTCTTCTTTCCTCTACTCAGTTACATTTTCCCCTATATTCTCAAGTACTCACTTTAAACACTATATTCCATGTTAGATCTTCAATATGCGTGTCATCGAAGAACCACAGGTGGGGACATATCCAAACTTCAGGTAAAAATATTTAATACCTGGAAATCCAGGAATAATCCACTAAGCCAAGATTCTAGCCCCTTAGTTTAAGAAAATGACTTTTAAAATGGAATCAACAGTTTAAACATCACCGATTCTGATGTTAAAATAATCCATGCCCCTCAATCAATTACATAGCCAAATTGGAATAAATTTATTTCAAAAACCCTTCCCTTTCATAGACTTGTTTTTTAAATTTAGGGGGTGATTATGTGAGGAAGCAAGAAGGGAAACAGGGTAAGGAGCAGAAGAGACATTTACAATACCAGGATTAACACAAAAGAACACGACAGCTGCCTAAAACCCAACCTTCTCCCTCCAGAAAACTGCTCTGGACTCTTTTTTTTTTTTTTTTTTTTTAACCCAAATGCAAGTATTCTCCAGGAACAGTCACGTGAATTAGATTTATTGAGTTTGGCCCTGGAAGAAGTACTGTAATTGAGTGAAATTAAAGCCAGGTATCTATGGTCAGATCATCTTTTGACAAACAATAAACTCTCATTGACCTTTCACAACAACCCATATTTTCCACAGTGTAAGAATTATCAGGCCAGGCACAGTGGCTCACGCCTATAATCCCAGCACTTTGGGAGGCTGAGGCTACTTGACGTCAATAGTTCGAGACTAGCCTGGCCAACATAGTGAAACCCCGTCTCTACTAAAAATACAAAAATCAGTCGGGCGCGGTGGCGAGCGCCTGTAGTCCCAACTACTCGGGAGGCTGAGGTAGTAGAATCGCTTGAACCCAAGCGGCGGATGTTGCAGTGAGTCGAGATCAGGCCACCGCATTCCAGCCTGCGGACAGAGCTAGACTCCAACTCAAAAAATAAAATAAAATAACTACAATTATCAATGCTATAAAGTCAGACCTTGGGGATTGGGAATATTTCAACATTCGTAAGTCTCTTGTAGGGCTGAGGAACAGGTGTATCCCATGGCAGAGAATGAAGGTTAGAATATCTGGAGAGAAGTGGGGTTAAATAAAAAAACAGTCCTGGTGGCAAACAGCAGGAAATCCTACGAGCCGGGAGAGGTGTAGAATGTGGTCAAGTAAGGCACTGTTCATGTGTTTTGAGATTAAGATACTCCCATTTTGAGGAGTTAAAGAAAACATTTTCTACCATTATGATCATGGACATCTGTCTATGATTATATCAGGCTTAGCACCAGTTGGAAAATGTCGATGGAAAGAAATATAATAAAGCTTAATTGCGTGCTCATTTTACTTTGATCATCAAGAGTGAAGGGGCCCAGAGGTTATACTCCTTCTTGTGTTTTCCTATGAAGAATGCCCAATGCGAAAAGGCTGGGCTTCTGACAAAACTGGGATTCGCTCTACGTTTTTAGCACAGTACCTAGATCATGGTAAGAATTTTTGAAACTATAGGTATTATAATAATTAAATGTATAAATAGCATAAATATTGTTGTACATCAGTGGTTACTCCCAGATCAGAGAAACTTCTTATTGAAATTTACTCAGCAGAATTTGAAATTTGTTTCTATTTTTCACAAGGAGGCCATTATTTTTTCAAGAAAAATAAATGTGAGAGATTTAATGTATGTGTTCTATTTATAATATAGACAAAAAAAAATTTGAATGCAATAAAATTAATTTATGCAACATTTTGTGTGTTTATGTCTATTTTCCAAAGATATTTATACCTTTCATCAGTTTCTCAGAGATATGTGTGACCTTTCTTGCCCTTAAAAAAAATAAACGTGGCCGGGCACGGTGGCTCACGCCTGTAATCCCAGCACTTTGGGAGGCTGAGGCAGGTGGATCACAAGGTCAGGAGTTCAAGACCAGCCTGACCAACATGGTGAAACCTCGTCTCTACTAAAAATACAAAAATTAGCTGGGCGTGGTGATACACACCTGTAATCCCAGCTACTCAGGAGGCTGAGGCAGGAGAATTGCCTGAACCTGGGAGGCGAAGGTTGCAGTGAGCCAAGATCATGCCACTGCACTCCAGCCTGGGCGACAGAGTGAGACTTCGTCTCAAAAATAAATAAATAAATGACATAAATATAAAAACTATTTATATCTATACCTGAGTAAAGGGACCAAAGCAAGAACATTCAACAATTACATAGGATGGGATGGGATAGGATAAAAAGAATTAGAGTGAAGTGGAGTGAAATGAAACAATTTACCAACTCAAACGCACTGTCAACAGAATGTACAAGGCAAAATAGTAACAGCAAACAGTGCCATTCTTTCACTCTTTTTCTTTAAATGATAGTGATAATCCTCTCCTTTTCCACTGGGCTTACCCCAAAGCTAAGAGATAGCCCTTACATAAACAGCCAATTGAAAAATGCTACTCAGAAAAAGAGAAAAGTTTGTCTTTTTGAGGAGCTTGTATGCCTCTACTGTTAGACATGGGATCTTTATTACTTACTATGCTTTCGTTTGGATCTTAGCTCTCAGAGAGTTCAGGAATATATTTTCTATTTATTTTAAGCAACTCCCCTAAGCCTTGAACGTGCATGTTTTGTGACCCCACCCTGCGCTCTTTCTTATGTTGTTTTTGCACTTTGGTCCTTGTTTTTAATGGTTTTGTTATAAACGTGTCCTTTATAAGTCACCGTAAATTTCCTTTTAAAAGTAGATGTCGTTTACATAAAGGAAAAAAGGGAGGGAGGGAGGGAAGGAAGGAAGGCAGGAAGGCAGGAAGGGAAAACTTTGTGAAGTATGCCCTCTAAATGAGGTCTTACAAATCTGGCAGCCTTAATGGGGTAAAATCCATAGTTCAGAATTTTTTAACCTGAATTAAACCATTTTACAACCTTAAACAAACAAAAACACATTTGCTCCAAGTTTAAATTTTACTATTTTTGTTCTGGTAAATTTTCTCACTCTAGTTCTCTAAATACTATTGAAACAGTATTCTGTAAATACTGGTTAGGGCAGTGGGGTAGAGGGAGGACAGACCCATCCTCAGCTACCCCTCCCTCAGCAGCAAATATGTCAGACCCCTCTGGCGGTCTTCAACAGCGAATCTTTGCAGCCATGCTCCACCTCCTGCTAGCTCCCCAACCTTCTGTCCTCCCCAATTACCTGCCCAGAGGGCATACTGCCTCTCCTGCTGCCTTTCCTGATTGGCATTATATTTATTGTTTCATTAGAAGCTTTCTCTGATTTTTACGAAAAAGAGTATGTAGCACATCCAACTTCGAATTCCTTTATGGAGACGCTCTACAGCCCAAGGGATCCAGCATTAGGATCACTGAAATGTTCTGTTCTGAGTTCCAGCGGGCTTTTCTATAACGCTGTTTTACACACCACCTCCTCTCCCAGGCCAGCTGTGGCACACAAATATGCAAATATTTGTTGAATCATCAGGAAAGTCATTTTAAAAATCGTTTTTAAATTGTTGACTAGTTTCCTACATCTGGAAAGTATTTGTGTGCAAACCCTGAGATCATTTCACTTAAACCTTAGTGTTGAACTTCTTAAACTTCTCTCTTAAAATGAAATTCCATTCTGTGCATGTTTGTGTGTGTGCTATGCACATGTGTGTATGTGTTTGATGCATGTGTGTGTCCCCCTTCATAACGATTTACCCTTTTCCCGAATTTAGCCAAACAGACCTAAATGTGTGTTACCAATTGTTTTAATTATTACTCTGCTCCAATTCAGTCGGGAGTTAAAAGAGAAAGAGGCCAACTCAATTACGTCACTCTTCCCCCTGCCCATTCACACTCACATGCATTCATTTCTACTCAACCATCTGCTAGGCTCAACTGACTTGGTCTTTTACATCCCATAAATAGCACCTTGGTGGGATGCCTCAGACTGGACAAGGTACGTCCCAGTACTGGTGCATCAGGTGGCAGGGACAGAGACCCCATGCCTTCTCTTGCTCTGAGTTAAACATAGCAGGACAACATTACCTCTACGGATCCTGACCACAATCCTCCAGATGCCCAGTCCCAAAACGATGCCAGTCAGTAGCCCACACACGACAGCCACCAGCACCCTGAGGTTCCAGACACGGCAGGAAACCATGGCAAGGCCAACCACACATCCACTCCTGGGTGAGAAATAGCTAGCTTCTTTTCTTCTTGAGCTAATAAGTTGAATCAGAAAGTATTCTAAACAGAAAAAGAAGTCCTCCCATCAGTGATCTGTCAGACTTTATAGGTTAGGACTTTTGAGGGTAATCCAGCAAGATGCAGCTTGAATCTCCTAATAAAAGGTGCATACTGTCTTGCAATTTCCTCATCCTTCACTGAAGGAGAATGTGAAAGAAGTGATTACAGTTATGAGAATAGGGAGATAACTCGGGGCAATAAGGAAGAAGGGGAGGGACTAGCTATAAGGGTCAAAGGGCGACTGTCCAGGCAAGCCACAGAATGAAGGAAGTGAACGAAACAGAAGAAACCCAAGAGGAAATCATGAAGGCAGTGGATGCCAGGGGTCATCTATGGCTCGGCTTCCTGTGTTTTTGTCTCAGGAGGGTACAGCAGAGATAGACCGGCAGGTGCTTCTGGGAAATGAACTAGGCTGTCAACAAGAGGATAAACGGCAATCACCACACATGATTCTAGGGCTTCCGTTTCTTTAAGGAGGCTACATTTTGACAGCTGCCATTGGTGAGTGGGCATACTGGCACAGGGTGGGTCTTGAAAAGCACTAAAGCCCAGCAAGATAACCCATCAGCTATGGGCTGAATTGTGTCCCCTCCAAAATTCGTATGTTGGAGTCCTAACCTTCAGCACCTCAGAATAGGGCCTTATATGGAGATATGGTTATTACAGAGGTGACCAAGTTAAAATGAGGTCATTAGGGTGGTCACTAATCAATATGGCTGGTGTCCTTATAAGAAGAGGAAACCTGAACACAGATATGCATAGAGAACGATGATCTGAAGAGACAGAGAAAGAAGACGGCCATCTACAAGCCAAAGAGAGTCCTCAGAAGAAACTCGCCCTGCTGACACCTTGACTTTGGACTTCTAGCCACCAAAACTGTAAGACAATTTCTGTTGTTCAAGCCACCCAGTCTGTGGTACCTTCTTAGAGCAGCTCTGGGAAACTAATACATCATCAGAGTAGCTGCAAACTGGTGTCTCTACAGACACAGCTCTGACCCTCTCCAGCCCAGGCTCCCACATTCTCCTTCCCTATCCTCCACCCTTACCTGAAAGAACAAATAAATGGGCATTCGCCTCCTCAATCACAGTTTGGTTCTGGTGGACAGAACCGATGCTCTGGTCCTCTCTGGATGCTCCCTCGGTTCATCAAATCCATAGTAAATGCCTTTAATGTGCCCAAACCGGTACAAGACATGAACAGGGTCCTCAAAGAACTCATTTTCTCAGGGGTGAGATACCTAGATATAGCTACCTATAAGACAAGTCATAACCATTAAAATGAAAGATCATCAAATTTAGTTATTACAGAGTGCCGATGCTCCTTGACTCACAATGAGATTACATCCCAGTAAATCCACCTTAAGCTAAAAAAGATCTTAAGTCAAAATGCATTTAATACACTTAACCTGCTGAATATCCTAACTTAGCCGAGCCTACCTTAAATGTGCCCAAAACACTTACTACAGCATAAAATTGGGCAAAATCATCTATTACAAAGTGTATTTTGTAATAAAGTGTTGAATATCCCATGTGATATATTGAATACTATAGTGAAAGTGAAAATCAGAATGGTTATACGGATACCCCAAATATGGTTTCTACTGAATGCATATTGCTTTTGCACCATGGTGAACAAACCATCATAAATTGGAAATCTATGTATTAGCCCATTAATACCTACATACCAGCCCGTTAATTCCTTCAGGAAGTATTAAGCAAGGCTTTACTAAAAAAGGTTTTACACTTAAACTGATCGTTAGTTAACCCCCAAACAGCTATGTAGTTTTTCCAATTCTCTGTGACATTCACTGTATAAATGTTTCACTATAAACATAAGGCCCTAACTTTACGCCTCCCAAGAATTTCAGAAAAACACATTGAGGTGGCACAAAATGGAAGAACTGAGAAGTACCGCTGCAGAAATACAAAATAAATGAATGCAAACCCATTACCTCATTTACTGGGAATGGATTTTTTAAAATCTGTTTCTGATATGTCTGCATATACATGCACAGAAAATGTCTGGAAACGTACATGAAAAAAATTCCTCTCGGGAATCTGGGGAATCTGAGGTAGGAGAGAGTTTTTAAATTGTATATCCCTTTTACGGTTTCAAGTTTTAAGCTTGTGTACTTTTTCTATTATTATAAATAAATATGTATAACTTTTTCAATAACAATGGTTTTCAATAAATAATACGTCTAAGAAAAGGAAGTAACACCTGTCACATGCCCAGGGTATGCCAAGGATGATGCCGTATACTTTACAAGTTTGTATCATTCACTCTGTGTAAAAACCCCAGGTAACATAGTGTGTTTGCCCTTTTCATGAATGAGGAAATGAGACTGAGCCTGGCATTATTCTACACAGGAGTTCTATGGTTAAGCAAATTTGGATGGTGCCAGGTTACACAAAGTTAAAGTTTTCTCTGCTCTAGTATTTCTTAGAGGCTTCAAGATGCTCACGTCCATTGTGAATTGCTAGAGAAGACACATATGTAAATATGTTCTCAATGTTATTTGACCGCAGAATCCTCTTCTCAAGAAGGATCTCTCAGAGTCAGGGTTCTTCAGAATATGCTTTAGAAGCACTGCCCTGTGAGATCCTCTGCAGAATGGTCTTAGTGGAACAGCGTGACTGAAGGAAGGGATCACGGGTCTCACGTGTGCCGTCTGGTGATGGTGCTTTTCTCTTGTAGCATTTTGAATCTTTTGGAGGGATTACAGACTAGTGACTAGAAAACTAACTTTGGTGGTGATCACACATCCTCTGTTCCACAGTTGGTGGCAGTCCTGCAGTCCTGGGATGCTGTCATGACTGCTGCTTCTTAGGGCTTCCGTGTCCTTAACCACATGACAAGGTTTATAAGGCTTGCCATCTATCCAGCTAGAAATTCATGAAATTGAAGAAATTCCTAGGCAGGGAAATTAAGATGCTGACATTTATGTAAAGTCATGAATTACTACTGATAATAGACAAATGTGTAGAGTCACCAATATTTATACACACACACAACACACACACATCAGGATGACAAAGAAGAAAAGGAAAAGAGTTAAACAGGAAATAATTCATTTATTCTTTCATTCTACTCAGTGCAGACATTGTACTAGGCACGGGGGATGAAACAGTGAACAAGAGACAGGATCCCTGTCTCCACCCAGCTTATACTCAGGGAGACCTGGATTTGTACAGAGGCTGCCATTCATGTGCTCTGTGACTCTGGGCAAACCATGGGGCTTCCATTTCTTCATATTTTAAACAATCCAGTTGAGCCTTCTCTTCCTGAACATTTCAGTTCTAAAGTCCTTAGCTAAGGAAGAGCAAGGCAGGCATCTGTGGTGTGGGTAGACAGGGGCAGTGGCCCACAGTAGGTGTCAGAGCCCCAGTTCAGTAAAGAGGGCATTGATAAGCGGGGTACCTAGCATGAGATGTCAGAACCCAGGCAGGATAAAGAGGGCATCAATAGGATGGGGGGTGGCCTGGCATGGAGAGTCAGAGCCCAACCAAGCAGGGCAGGAGAGCACCCCGATGAGAGATACCCAGTTTGGAAAATCAAAGCCAGAGCAGGCAGAGGTGGGTGGTCCTTGGGGAGCAAGAGTGGTCAGAAGGGCATCTAGACAGGCAGGCAACACAGTGCAGGAAGTCCGAGCCTGAGCCGGGTGGAGAGGGTGTCCACACAGAGTGACTGCCTGGAACAGGGAGTCAGAGTGCAAACACAGAGCAAAGGGGGTCCCCGCATGGATAGGCAGCGGTGGTGGAGCTCAGAGACTGGCTGCACGTACGATGACAGATCAAACAGGTAAGCACAGGAAGATGCCGGGAGCCAAGTTTCTCGCTTCAGAGTTCTGGCTCTGACTTCCCATGCTGAGTTGCCCACCTGTGTAGATGAGAAGGGGAAGGGTGTTACAAATACGGAAAGGGAGAAAATATGAGCTCCATGAAAATTTCAAAACAGGTCATCAGAAATAAGGAGAAAGGAAAGCTGCATGCTGTTAATTCTGAAGGAAGCAATAACTCCAGAAAAGAGGCTGTCAGACAAATGCATGAATGAAGTCAGGAACTTCTCATGCAAAGGAGGAAAATGGTTATGACAATTACAACAAAGCCAAGTATTCCAAAGGAAGGGATGTGATATTACTTGTTTCCAATAATTGAACTAAACAATTTGTATTGTGCTTTTAGCATAAAAACCTACAATGTTGCGTTGGAACAGAATGTGTCACATGAATCACTATATATATGTCACTATATAAATACATATATATTGTGTGGGTATATATATACCCACACACATACACACAGAGAGAGAAAAAGGGTATTTTATTTTTTAATATATCTAATAATATATATTTATATATAAATGACATAGAAATACAGACACAAACGTGTTTATATACACATGTATATTTGTACATGTTTTTTATATATATCACATATTTACATACATGTATTTGCTAGCTCTGGCCACTTATAGGGCTGGAAGTAGTGACATCTCATTAACAACGAGCACACCCAAAACCCAAATCTTGATTTATACATACAATTTTCCACTGAGAGGAACATGGCTCCTTGGAAAGGCTAATTCCAAGACTGCAGCAGAGAAAGTCTTACGTGAGCTAGGAATCTTGTGCAGAAAGCGAGATACGATGGGTGCATATCAAATGAACACAGAATCCAGCTTGAAAAGACTCCCATTATCAAATGGTGGATAATTTGAACATCAAAATAAATAATGCTTATAAATAAACATTATTATAAATAATAGATGTTTATAATAAATAACATTATTTTGTTACATTATACATAAGTACTAAAAATAATAAATAATACATAGGAAAGATTATAATCCATTAAATGAAATAAGAAAACTAATAAATCTGAAATCCCAGGGTGGCACCCAGCAATCTGCCTTTTAACCAGTTCTCCAGTTCTGTGAAGAAGGTCATTGGTAGCTTGATGGGGATAACACTGAATCTATAAATTACTTTGGGCAGTATGGCCATTTTCACGATACTGATTCTGCCTAACCATGAGTATGGAATATTTTTCTATCTGTTTGTGTCTTCTCTTATTTCCTTGAGCAATGGTTTGTAGTTCTCTTTGAAGACGTCATTTACATCCTTTGTTAGTTGTATTCCCATGTATTTTATTCTCTTTGTAGCAATTGTGAATGGGAGTTCACTCATGATTTGGCTCTCTGTTAGTCTGTTATTGGTGTATAGGAATGCTTGTGATTTTTGCACTTTGATTTTGTATCCTAAGACTTTGCTGAAGTTTCTTACCACCTTAAGGAGATTTTGAGCTGAGACGATGGGGTCTTCTAAACATACAATCATGTCATCTGCAAATAGAGAAAATTTGACTTTCTCTTTTCCTAATTGAATACACTTTATTTCTTTTTCTTGCCTGATTGCTCTGGATACAACTTCCAGTACTATATTGAATAGGAGTGGTGAGAGAGGGCATCCTTGTCTAGTGCCAGATTTCAAAGGGAATGCTTCCAGTTTTTGCCCATTCAGTATGATATTGGCTGTGGGTTTGTTGTAGACAGCTTTTATTATTTTGAGATACGTTCCATCAATACCTAGTTTATTGAGAGTTTTTATCATAAAGCTCTGTTGAATTTTATCAAAGGCTTTCTCTGCATCTATTGAGATAATCATGTGGTTTTTGTCTTTGGTTCTGTTTATGTGATGAATTATGTTTATAGATTTGCATATGTTGAACTAGCCTTGCATCTCTGAGATGAAGTCTACTTAATCATGATGGATAAGCTTTTTAATGTGCTGTTGTATTTGGCTACCAGTATTTTATTGAAGATTTTTGCATCTATGTTCATCATGGATATTGGTGTGAAATTTTTTTTGTTGTGTCTCTGCCAGGTTTTGGTATCAAGATGATGTTGGTGTGATAAAATGAGTTAGGGAGAATTCCCTCTTTTTGTATTGTTTGGAATAGTTTCAGAAGGAATGGTCCCAGCTCCTCTTTGTACGTCTGGTAGAATTTGGCTGTGAATACAAAAGAGCCCACATAGCCAAGACAATCCTAAGCAAAAAGAACAAAGCTGGAGGCACCACACTACATGACTTCAAACTGTACTATAAGGCTACAGTAATCAAAACAGCATGGTACTGGTACCAAAACAGAGATATAGACCAATGGAAGAGAACAGAGGCCTTGGAAGTAATGCCACACCTACAAATATCTGATCTTTGACAAACCTGACAAAAACAAGCAATGGAGAAAGGATTCCCTGTTTAATAAATGGTGTTGGGAAACCTGGCTAGCCATGTGCAGAAAACTGAAACTGGACCCATTCCTTACCTTATACAAAAATTAACTCCAGATGGATTAAAGATTTAAACATAAGACCTAACACCATAATAACCCTAGAAGAAAATATAGGCAATACCATTTAGGAAATAGGCATAGACAAAGACTTCAGGACTAAAACACCAAAAACAAGGTCAACAAAAGCAATAGACAAATGGGATCTAATTAAACTCCAGAGCTTCTATACAGCAAAAGAAACTATCATTAGAGTGAACCAGCAAACAACCAGAATGGGAAAAAATTTTTGCAATCTACTCATATGAGAAAGGGCTAATATCCAGAATCTACAAAGAACAAAAACAAATTTACAAGAAAAAAACAACCCCGTCAAAATGTGAGCAAAGGATATGAACAGACACTTTTCAAAAGAAGACATTTATGTGGCCAACAAACATACGAAAAAATGCTCATCATCACTGGTCATTAAAGAAATGCAAATCAAAACCACATTGAGATACCATCTCATGCCAGTTAGAACAGCGATCATTAAAAAATCTGGAGACAACAGATGCTGGACAGGATGTGGAGAAATAGGAACACTTTTACACTGTTGGTGGGAGTGTAAATTAGTTCAACCATTGTGGAAGACAGTGTGGTGCTTCCTTAAGGACCTAGAAATAGAAATTCTGTTTGACCCAGCAATCCCATTACTGGGTATATACACAAAGGATTATAAATCATTCTATTATAAAGACACATGCACACGTATGTTCATTGTAGCACTGTTTACAATAGCAAAGACTTGGAACCAACCAAAATGCCCATCAAGGATAGACTGGATAAAGAAAATGTGGCACATATACACAATGGAATACTCTGCAGCCATAAAAAATGATGAACTCATGTCCTTTGCAGGGACATGGATTAATCTGGAAACCATCATTCTCAGCAAACTGACACAAGAACAGAAAACCATACACCACATGTTCTCACTCATAGGTGGGTGTTGAACAATGAGAACACATGGACACAGGGAGGGGAACATCACCCACTGGGGTCTGTTGGGGAGTGCAGAGTTAGGGGAGCAATAGCAGGGGGTGGGAAGGTTGTGGAGGGATAACATTAGGAGAAATACCTAATGTAGGTGAAGGGGGGATGGAGGCAGCAAACCACCATGGCATGTGTGTACTTATGTAACAATCTCAAGATCTGCACATGTACCCCAGAACTTAAAGTATAATTTAAAATATATATATATATATATCCGCAAAAAAAAAGACCTGGGTAAAATTTGAGGGGTACAGATTGGGATAATATTCCTTGCTGAAGAAAGAGAACAGTAAAACCTCTTCATTGGCTGGGGAACAGAAATGTCTCTAGAATGTTAGTGGGGATATAATACTGACGAAGGAGCACTCCTATCAGCCACACTAGTTAATTACATTTTTAACATAATGTGAATGTGAAATAAATTCTTTTTGGACCCCCCCCCCACCACCAAAAAAAAAAAAAAAAAAAAAACAAGTTCTCCAAGTGAGCTGATGTCTGCTGAAGTTTGGTAACCACTACTCTGGGGGTAATTCTCTCAAAAGAAGTAAATCAAGTTTATAGCAAAGTAGCAAATGGCAAGAGATTAAATGGCATTTTGTTCAAGCGGCCATTTCTTTGTTAGTTTATGGGAATTCTCATGGCCTTAAAGATAGTCAGATTTTCAGAAAAGCCTGCCAAAATTCATCAAGAGCCTGTATTTCTGTTGTCTGTGAAACCACTCTCTTTCGTTTCATTTTATTCGCTTATTTTTTGTAGCAGGTTTTTAATGAGCTTGTACCCGGAAGTGTCAAGAGGCTCTGAAATCCCCTTTATTTCCTTCCCTCCTGCACTATTACCCCACTGGACAGTTGAGAACATAGAAACCCGCTTATCCTACCTCCTGCAGCATTGATGAAGGCCGATCTCATCTTCCCCACCTCAGAACGGAGCCTCGGAGCGTCTCCACTTCGTAAACCACGGGCGCCGTTTGCTGCCCCTTCACAGGTGAAAGCTCTGAGCTACTGCTAACATAGAAACCTTAAACTCGTGATTTAGTATCTCCATACAACACAGCACCCTCCGTTTCCACCTAGCAGTTAAGGGAGGGCAGGGTAAAAGGTTATCAAAAAGCTTTCCCAGGCCAAAAGGAAGTCACCAGGTCACAGACCTTTCCTTGCATCTTCTCACTTTTTTCTGTAGCGCTTTGCTGTTCCGGAACCTCCTACTCTCCCCAGCGCCAGGTGTTCCAGATAGGATCTTTGGGGCTGATTGCTTCGTAGAGGCATTATTTTGGGCAAGCAACTCTTGAAACACCAGTGGAAGTTCACTGTTCATGAAACTAAAATATGTACCCATGGGAGATGCTGGACTCATTCATGTTACCCTGAATGAAGCTCTCTGTGCTCCAGAAGGTGAAAGAAAAGGAACTCAAAAGACTTCCCCAAAGTCTTTTTTAGTTTTAAATTTAATTCCTCGTTGTGCTCTAGAGAACCTCAGTCCCTCCGTTTATCTCTGCTGATTTGTTTCCTTTATCTTTTTCCCTTTCTCATCTTTTGTTTCTTCCATTTTTCATCTCCAAAGTCTGAGCTGGTTGGCATAGGTGTATAGTAAAGATTGAAAGAGCAGAGAAATAGTCAGCTATGGTTAGGTTGAGAGGCACAGGGTAGGAACTAGTTTGATTTTCTTCTTTTCCTTCTAGAAAGCCCAATTCAGGTGAAAGGCAAACCCCAAATTTGTAGTAACTAAGCAAGAGAATCAGCTGAGAAATAGTCCCATATAAACACTAGTCCTTCTAAAAATAGTAGGAGAAAGTCATAAGCTGATCCGAGGCAAGATGGGTTGCAATTTGCAATAACCTTTATGAAATAGCACTATCCTTTACATGTTGACAAGATAATATTCAGGATCCTAATTCTTTCCATTTAGTAAAGTATAATTATTTAATGAAATCCTCAGTGTAAGTTATTTATTGCTGCACAGCAGATCACCTCAAAACTTAGGGATTTAAGATACAACCGTCATTCATTTGCTCATGATCATGCAATTTGGACAGGACTCTGAAGAGATGACTTTGCTCCCCATGTTTTTTAGCTGAGTCATCCTGAAGCTCAGCTGAGGCTGGAGAATCCAAGATAGGTTTTCTCACCTGTCTCGGTCTTAGCTAGTTCATGAACCTGTCTTACCTAATTGGTGAACCTGTCTTAGCTAATTGATGAACCTGTCTTAGCTAATTGGTGAACCTGTCTTAGCTAATTGGTGAACCTGTCTTAGCTAGTTGATGAACCTGTCTTAGCTAGTTGGTGAACCTGTCTTAGCTAGTTGGTGAACCTGTCTTAGCTAATTGGTGAACCTGTCTTAGCTAGTTGGTGAACCTGTCTTAGCTAGTTGGTGAACCTGTCTTAGCTAGTTGGTGAACCTGTCTTAGCTAGTTGATGAACCTGTCTTAACTAATTGATGAACCTGTCTTAGCTAGTTGATGAACCTGTCTAGCTAGTTGATGAACCTGTCTTAGCTAGTTGGTGAACCTGTCTTAGCTAGTTGGTGAACCTGTCTTAACTAGTTGATGAACCTGTCTTAGCTAGTTGGTGAACCTGTCTTAGCTAGTTGGTGAACCTGTCTTAGCTAGTTGATGAACCTGTCTTAGCTAATTGGTGAACCTGTCTTAGCTAGTTGGTGAACCTGTCTTAGCTAGTTGGTGAACCTGTCTTAGCTAGTTGGTGAACCTGTCTTACCTAATTGGTGAACCTGTCTTAGCTAATTGGTGAACCTGTCTTAGCTAATTGGTGAACCTGTCTTAGCTAGTTGGTGAACCTGTCTTAGCTAGTTGATGAACCTGTCTTAGCTAGTTGGTGAACCTGTCTTAGCTAGTTGGTGAACCTGTCTTAGCTAATTGGTGAACCTGTCTTAGCTAGTTGATGAACCTGTCTTAGCTAGTTGGTGAACCTGTCTTAGCTAGTTGATGAACCTGTCTTAGCTAATTGGTGAACCTGTCTTAGCTAGTTGGTGAACCTGTCTTAGCTAGTTGGTGAACCTGTCTTAGCTAATTGATGAACCTGTCTTAGCTAATTGGTGAACCTGTCTTAGCTAGTTGATGAACCTGTCTTAGCTAGTTGGTGAACCTGTCTTAGCTAGTTGGTGAACCTGTCTTAGCTAGTTGGTGAACCTGTCTTAGCTAGTTGATGAACCTGTCTTAGCTAGTTGATGAACCTGTCTTAGCTAGTTGGTGAACCTGTCTTAGCTAGTTGGTGAACCTGTCTTAACTAATTGGTGAACCTGTCTTAGCTAGTTGGTGAACCTGTCTTAGCTAGTTGGTGAACCTGTCTTAGCTAGTTGGTGAACCTGTCTTAGCTAATTGGTGAACCTGTCTTAGCTAGTTGGTGAACCTGTCTTAGCTAGTTGGTGAACCTGTCTTAGCTAATTGGTGAACCTGTCTTAGCTAGTTGGTGAACCTGTCTTAGCTAGTTGGTGAACCTGTCTTAGCTAATTGGTGAACCTGTCTTAGCTAATTGATGAACCTGTCTTAGCTAATTGGTGAAGGCTAAGTTGACTGAACCTGTCTGTACATCATAGTCTTTTTTTCCTATAGGGCTTCTTTCTTCCTGAAGTCTCCTCGACAGAATAGCTTTGCTTCTTCACACAGCAATTGAGCTCTAAGACAGCAACAGTGGAAAGTAAGACCTCTGACGGTCTACAACTAGAACGTGTTCAGTGTCACTTCCACCATATTTTATTGGTCAGAGAAATCACCCATTATTATTGTAGCACTATTCATGATAACCAAGATATAGAATCAACCTGAGTGTCCATCAACAGGTGAATAAAGAAAATGTGATAGATAAACACAATGGAATACTATTGGGCCATAAAAAGAATGAAATCAATTAGCAGCTGCAGCTGTGGCAGCAGAGACCGTCAGGCTCCCCATGCACTCCCCCAAGAAAGGAAAATAATCCAATTGCTAAGAAAAGTTCTCAAGCCTTGCTCGCCCACTGCCTGGAAACAGATTTGGGACTGCTGGGGGTGCATGGTAGGAGTGAGACTGGCTCTTCAGGTTGTGTGGGAGCTGGGTGAGGCCTGTGACTGCTGGATTTCCCCTACTTCCCTGACAACCTGCATGACTCAACAGAGGTAGTCATAAACCTCCTAGGTATATAACCCCAGTGACCTGAGAACCTCACCCCCATTCCCCACAGCAGCTACTGCAAGACCCACCCAAGGAGAATCTGAGCGCAGACATGCCTAGCCCTCCCCAACCTGACGAGCCTTTCCTACACACCCTGGTAGCTGAAGACAAAGGGCATATATTGTGGGGAGTTCTAAGGCCCTGCCCACCACCAGTTCTGCTCCATACTACCACAGCTGATGCTCTCTGGAAAGCACCACCTGCCAGCAGGAGTCCAACCAGCACAAAAATAGAGCATTAAACCACCAAAACCAAGAACCCTTACAGAGTCCATTTCATTCCCCTGCCACTTCCACCAGAACAGGTGCTGGTATCCATGGCTGAGAGACTCATAGATGGTTCACATCACAGGACTCTGTGCAGACAACCCCCAGTACCAACCTGGATCTGGGTAGACTTGTTGGGCGACTAGACCCAGAAGAGAGATAACAATCACTGCAGCTCTGCTCACAGGAAGCCGCATCCATAGGAAATGGGGGAGAGTGCTACATCAAGGTAACACCTCATGCAGCAAAAGAATCTCAACAACAGCCTTCAGCCCTAGACCCCTCTGACAGAGCCTACCCGAAGGAGAACAAACCAGAAAACCAAATTTGGTAATATGACAAAACCAGGCTCTTTATCACCCCCCCAAAATCACACTAGCTCACCAACAATCGGTCCAGAACAAGAAGAAATCCCTGATTTACCTGAAAAAGAATTCAGGAGGTTAGTTATTAAGCTAATCATGGAAGCACGAGAGAAAGGAAAAGCCCAATGCAAAGAAATAAAAAAAGAAAAAAAGATACAAGAATTGAAGGGAGAAATATTCAAGGAAATAGGTAGCATAAAGAAAAACTTCAGGAAACATCGGACACACTCATAGAAATGCAACATGCTCTGTAAAGTCTCAGCAATAGAATCGAACAAGTAGAAGAAAACAATTTATGTCTTCAAATTAACCCAGTCTAACAAAGACAAAGGAAAAAGATAAGAAAATATGAACAAAGATTCCAAGAAGTCTGGGATTATGTTAAACAGCCAAACCTAAGAATAATCATTGTTCCTGAGGAAGAAGAGAAATCTAAAAGTTTGGAAAACATATTTGGGAGAATAATCGAGGAAAACTTCCCCAGCCTTGCTAAAGACCTAGACATCCAAATACAAGAAGTACAAAGAACACCTGGGAAATTCATTGCCAAAAGATCATCACCTAGGCACATTGTTATCAGGTTATCTAAAGTTAAGACAAAGGAAAGAATCTTAAGAGCTGTAAGACAACAGCACCAGGTAATCTATAAAGGAAAACTTACCAGATTAATAGCTGATTTCTCAGCAGAACCCCTACAAGCTAGAAGGGATTGGGGCCCTATCTTCACCCTCCTCAGACAAAACAATTATCAGCCAAGAATTTTGTATCCAGTGAAACTAAGCATCATATACGAAGGAAAAACACAGCCTTTTTCAGACAAACGCTGAGAGGATTTGCCACTACCAACCCACCACTACAAGAACTGCTAAAATGAGCTCTAAACCTTGACACAAATTCTGGAAACACATCAAGACAGAACCTCTTTAAATCATAAATCACACAGGACCTATAAAACAGAAAGACAATTTAAAAAGCAAAAACAAAAAAACAAGGTACACAGGCAACAAACAACACAATGAATGTAACAGTACCTAACATTTCAATACTAACACTGAATGTAAATGGCCTAAATGCTCCGCTCAAAGGATACAGAACTGCAGAATGGATAAGGACTCACCAGTTATCTGCTGTCTTCAGGAAATTCACCTCACACATAAGGAATCACATAAACTTATAGTGAAGGGGTGGAAAAGGGCACTTCATGCAAATGGACACCAAAAGTGAGCAGGGGGAGCTATTCTTATATCAGACAAAACAAACTTTAAAGCAACAGCAGTTAAAAGAGACAAAGAGGGATACTACATAATGATAAAAGGTCTTGATCACAACCCTAAACATATATGCACCTAACACTGGAGCTCCCAAATTTATAAGACAACTACTAATAGACCTAAGAAATGAGATGGACAGCAACCCAATAATAGTGGGGGACTCCAATACTGCACTAACACTGGATATGGTGGCTCACGCCTGTAATCCCTGCACTTTGGGAGGCTGAGTGGGAAGATCACCTGAGGTCAGGAGTTCGAGACCAGCGTGACCAACATGGAGAAACCCCATCTCTACTAAAAATACAAAATTAGCCAGCTGTGTTGAAATAGGCCTATAATCCCAGCTACTGGGGAGGCTGAGGCAAAAGAATCACTTGAACTCAGAAACCGGAGGTTGCAGTGAGCCAAGATCACACTATTGCACTCCTGCCTAGGCAACAAAAGCAAAACTCCATCTCAAAAAATAAAAATAAAATACTCCACTGACAGTGCTAGACAGGTCATCAAGACAGAAAGTCAACAAAGAAACAATGGATTTAAACTATAACTTTGAACAAATGGACTTCACAGATATGTACAGAACATTTCATGCACCAACCGCAGAATACACCTTCTATTCAACAGTGCATGGAACTTTTTCCAAGACAGACCATATAATTGGCCACAAAATGAGTCTCAATAAATTTAAGAAAACTGAAATTATATCAAGCACTTTCTCAGACCCCAGTGCAATAAAACTGGAAATCAACTCTGAAAGGAACCTTCAAAAGCATGCAAATACATGGAAATTATATAACCTGCTCCTGATGATCACTGGGTCAAAAACGAAATCAAGATAGAAATTAAAAATTATTCCAACTGAACAACAAAAATGACACAACCTATCAAAACCTCTGGATGCAGCAGAGACAGTGCTAAGAGGAGAGTTCCTAGCCCTGAATGCCTGCGTGAAGCAAGACTGAAAGAGCACAAGCTGACATTCTAAGGTCACACCTCAAGGAACTAGAGAAACAAGAACAAGCCAAGCCCAAACCCAGCAGAAGAAAGGAAATAACCAAGACCAGAGCAGAACTAAATGAGATTGAAATTAAAACACACACTCTCTCTCTCTCTCTCACACACACACACACATGATAAATGAAAGAAAAAGCTGGTTCTTTGAAAAGATAAATAAAATTGATAGACCATTAGCAAGATTAACCAAGAAAAGAAGAGAGAGAATCAAATAACCTCATTAAGAAACCAAACGAGAGTTATTACAACTGACACCACTGAAATACAAAAGATCACTCAAGGCTACTATGAACACCTTTATGCACATAAACCAGAAAACCTAGAAGAGATGGGTAAATTCTTGGAAAAATACGACTCTTCTAGCTTAAATCAGAAGAATTAGTCAAAAACCCGGAAAAATCAATAACAAGCAGTGAGGTTGAAATAGTAATTTTAAAATTACCAACAAAAAATGTCCAGGACCAGACAGATTCACAGCAGAATTCTACAGACATTCAAAGAAGAACAGATACCAATCCTTTTGACGCTATTCCACAAAATAGAGAAATAAGGAACCCCCCCTAATTCATTCTATGAAGCCAGTCTCACCCAAATACCAAAACCAGGAAAGAACATAACCAAAAAACAAAACTGCAGGCCGATATCCCTGATGAACATAGATGCTAAAATCCTTAACAAAATACCAACTAGCTAACAAAATCCAACAGCATATCAAAAAAATAATCCACCATGATCAACTGGGTTTCATTCCAGGGATGCAGGATTGGTTTAACATATGCTGAGTCAATAAATGTGATAAACTACATAAATAGAATTAAAAACAAAAGTCACATGATCATCTCAGTAGATGCAGAAAAAGCATTTGACAGAATCCAGCATCCCTTTATGATTAAAACTCTCAGCCAAATCAGCATACAAGGGACAGACCTCAGTGTAATAAAAGCCATCTATGACAGACCCACAGCCAACATAACACTAAATGGGGAAAAGTTGAAAGCATCCCCTCTGAGAACTGGAACAAGACAAGAATGTCCACTCTCACCACTCCCCTTCAAAATAGTACTGGAAGTCCCAGCCAGAGCAATCAGATGAGAGAAAGAAATAAAGGGCATACGAATCAGGAAAGAGGAAGTCAAACTGTCCCTGTTTGCTGGCGATATGATCATTTACCATGAAAACCCTAAAGACTCCTCCAGAAAGCTCCTAGACCTCAAAAAATGATTCAGCAATGTTTCCAGATATAAGATTAATGTACACAAATCAGTAGCTGTTCTATACACCAACAGCGACCAAGCAGAGAATCAAATCAAGAACTCAACCCCTTTTACAATAACTGCAAAAAAAAAAATTAGGAATATATCTAACTAAGGAGACAAAAGACCTCTATGAGGAAAACTACAAAACACTGCTGAAAGAAATCATAGACCACACAAACAAACGAAAACACATCCCATGCTCCTGGATGGGTAGAATCAATATTGTGCAAATGACCATACTGCCAAAAGCAATCTACAAATTCAACATAATCCCCATCAAAATATCATCATCATGTTTTACAGATTTACAAAAAGCAATTCTAAAATTCATATGGAACCAAAAAAGGGCTCGCATAGCCAAAGAAAGACTAAGCAAAAGGAACCAATCTGGAGTCATCACACTATCTGATTTCAAACTATAAGGCCATAGTCACCAAACAGTATGGTACTGGTATAAAAATAAGCACACAGATCAACGGAACAGAATAGAGAACCCAGAAAAAACCCAAATACTTACAGCCAAGTGATCTTTGACAAGCAAAAACATAAAGTGAAAAAAGGACACCCTTTTCAAGAAATGGTGCTGTGATAATTGGCTAGCCACATGTGGGAGAAGGAAACTGGATCCTCATCTCTCACCTTATACAAAAATCAACTCAAGATGGTTAAGGGACTTAAAACTAAGACCTGAAACCATAAAAATTCTAGAAAATAACATTGGAAAACCCCTTCTAGATATTGGCTTAGGCAAGGATTTCATGATCAAGAACCCAAAAGTAAATAACAATAAAAACAAAGGTAAATAGCTGGAATTTAATTAAACTAAAGGGCTTTTGCATGGCAAAAGGAACTGTCAGAAGAGTAAACAGACAGCCCACAGAGTGGGAGAAATCTTGACAATGCATACATCTGACAAAGGACTAATATCCAGAATCTACAACAAACTCAAATAAATCAGTAAGAAGAAAACAAACAATCCAATCAAAAAGTGGGAATAGACAATTCTCAAAAGAAGATATAACAAATGGCCAAGAAACATATGAAAAAATGCTCAACATCACTAATGATCAGGGAAATGCAAATCAAAACCACAATGCGATACCACCTTACTCCTGCAAGAATGGCCATAATTTAATAAATCGAAAAACAGTAGATGTTGGTGTGGATGCAGTGATCAGGGAACACTTCCCCACTGCTGGTGGGAATGTAAACTAGTACAGCCACTATGGAAAACAGTGTGGAGATTCCTTAAAGAACTAAAAGTAGAACCATCATTTGATCCAGCAGTCCCACTACTGGGTATCTACCCAGAACAAAAGTCATATACGAAAAAGATACTCACACACACACGTTTATAGCAGCACAATTGGCAATTGCAAAATCCTGGAACCAACCCAAATGCCCATCAATCAACAAGTGGATAAAGAAACTGTGGTGTAGATACATACGACGGACTGTTATTCAGCATAAAAAGGAATGAATTAACAGCCTCTGCAGCGACCTCGATGGGATTGGAGACTAGTAAGTGAAGTAACTCAGGAATGGAAAACCAAACATTGTATATGTTCTCACTGATATGTGGGAGCTGAGCTATGAGGACACAAAGGTATAAGAATCATACAATGGACTTTGGGGACTTGGAAGGGTGGGAGGTGGGCATGGGATAAAAGACTACAAATAGGGTGCCGTGTCCACTGTTCGGGTGATGGGTGCACCAAAATCTCACAAATCACCACTAAAAAATCCACTCATGTAAGCAAATACCACCGGCACCTCCAATAACCTATGGAAAAGTTATTTCAAAAAAAAAGAAATGAAAGAATCATTATACCAAAATTAATGCTTCCAGAAACATCGAAAGCCACAATAAACCAATTTCCCTTTATGTTGTAGAATATTAGCTTAATAGCATTGCTTTATAAAGCCATATGACCATAATATTAAAAAAACTAATAGAAAACTAGTGATCTATATCACAATTGAAATCAATAAATCAATTAAAAGAAAATAACAGTGACTCTTAGTTAAACCATTCAGCATCCTTAAGATAAAAAAGTGAAATCCTGTCATTTGCAGCAACGTGGACGAGACTGAAGGACATTATGTTAAGTAAAATAAATTAGGCGTAGAAAGACAAGTGTCACATGTTCTCACTCATGTGCAAGCTAAAAAAATTGATCTCATGGACATAGAGAGTAGAATGGTGGTTACCAGAGGGTCGGAAGGGTAGTGGGGAAGGGAAGGCAGAGAGGAGCTGGTTAATGAGTGCAGAAATACGGTCGAAGAATGAATAAGACCTAATGCTCAGTAGCGCAATGGGGCAACTGTCGTTAGCAATAATTTATTGGGTATTTAAAAATAGCTAGAAGAATTGTTTAGAATGTTTCCAACACAAACAAATGATAAATGTTGGAGACGATGCATATTTCAACTACCTAGATTTGACCATTGCACATTATACGCTTGTGTCAAAGTATCATATGTACTCCATAAAGATGCAAAGCCATTATGTAGCCATAAAAAATTTTAAAAACCAAAAAAAAAAAAAAAAAAAAAAAAAAAACTGTAAAAACGAATTGTCACAAGGCAGGTCTGGACTCATGCTAAAGAAAGAATGAATTCCGGGTGGCAGGATTCCCTGGAGGCTGCGATGATTAATTTTACGTGTCAACTTGGCTAGGCCATAGTATTCAGATATTTGCTCAAATATTATTCAGTTTTTTGTGAAGGTATTTTTATTTAATTTTTTTAACACTTGTTAACATTGTCTCTTACTTTTCTCTAATTTACAAGTAACCTGGCAACAGAAGTTCTGATAAACTGGATTAAAATCCTAATGCTGAGCTGAAGCTTCATCTTCTTTATAAAATTCCCTACTTTTTCCCTAATGATTTTATATTATCTTATTTCTTCAAGATTTTCAATGTATGGATGTTATTCATTTGCCTGAGTGTTTTGGAAGAGACTGCCAAATACCCTAGCATCTATCCATTCCTTCTTATTTTTTCAAAATTAAAAAAACACACAGAACTTCTTTAATTTCAGGGGGCTAATGGTCTGAGAGCAAGTCACAATAGTTCCAAACCTTCCTTGAAGTAAAGGGTGGTTATATGGCTAAGTTTCGGCCATCGGAAAATGGGCGGAAATGATGATTGCAACTCCCAGATTTTCAGATCGCATTAGAAATTAGAGATCACCTTAGAAATTCCAACCACTCTCTTTTCCTCTTCTACAGTCTTGAATGCTGACATGAACATCTCAAAAGCTGGTAGAACAATCAAACAAAAGGAGCCTGGTTCTTGAATGTCCTCCTCAATCAGAGATGAAGATGAAGATATTTTTAGATGAAAATTAACATGTAACATTTAAGTCAGGATACTTTTTTAATTTTGATTTTATTTATTTTTTTTAGACAGAGTCTTGCTTTGCCGCCCAGGCTGAAGTGCAGTGGAGCGATCTTGGCTCACTGAAACCTCCACCTTCCAGCTCATGTGATTCTCACGCCTCAGCCATCCAAGTAGCTGGTACTAAATGTTTGTATTTCTTAGTAGAGATGGGCTGGCTTCGAATTCCTGGCCTCATGTGATCCACCCACCTCGGCCTCCCAAAGTGCTGGGATTACAGGCATGAGCCACTGCGCCTGGCCTTAAGCCAGTCGACTTTGAGTCAAGTGAATTACTTTCCATAATGCGGGTGGGCCTCATTTGTATTGGGCCATTTTTGTGTTGCTATAAAGGAATATCTGTGGCTAGGTAACTGATAGAGAAAAGAGGTTTAATTGGCTTGTGGTTCTGCAGCTGTACAAGAAGCATGGTGCCAACATCTGCTCGGCTTCCAGCGAGGGCCTCAGGAAGCTCACAATCATGACTGAAGGCCACAGGGAGCCAGCATGTCACATGGAGGCAGCAAGAGAGACAGCAGGAGAGGTGGTACCCTCTGAAACAACCAGATCTCACACGTGCTCGGAGAACTCACTATCACCAAGGGGATGGTGCTAAGCCATTCATGAGATATCTGCCCCATGATCCAATACGTCCCTTTAGGCCCACCTCCAACACTGGGGATCACATTTCAACATGATATTTGAAGGGGGACCACATCTAAACCATATTATTATACAACGAGTTGAAGGCCATTTTTTTTTTCCCAGGCAGGTTCTCACTCAGTCACCCAGGCTGGAGCGCAGTGGCACAATCATAGCTCATTGCAGCCTCAGTCTCCCAGGCTCAAGCAATCCTCTTGCCTTAGCTTCCCGAGTAGCTGAGACTACAAGCGCTGGCTAATTGTTTTTGTAGACACAGGCTGTCTATAGTGCCCAGGCTGGTTTTGAATTCCTGAGCTCAGGCAATCCTTCTGCTTTGCCCTCCCAAAGTGCTGGGATTACAGGCATGAGCCGCCATGCCCAGCCCAGTTGAAGGCCTTAATAAAAAAACATTAACCTTTCCCAAAGAAGAAGGAATTCCTTTGGGCTTGGACTATAACATCAACTCTTCCCAGCCTGCTGTCTCAAATACATGCCTTATTCTGAATTCTAAAACGTGAAGCTTTAAACTAATATTAAAGTAATAAGGTTGTATTAGTTTGCTAAGGTTACTATTAAAAAGTACCACCGGTTTGGGACTTGTCAGCCTCCACAATCACTTGTGCCAATTTCTTAAAATCCTCCTCTTCTTCCCCCCACCCCACATTTGTATACTGGTGCTGTTTCTCTGGAGAACTAATAACAGGGGCCATTCTGCATTAAGCACCATGCATTTTGCAGGATATGAAGGCCCATAGTCCCCAAAAGCTTAATAATCATGTGTGATATTCAAGCATACTCGGTTAGCAAGCCTATAAAACATTAGAAGACAACAATACAGAAGTTCACTAGTTGATAAATGATTTGCAAATATAAACACTGAAGGTTGGAATGATAAAAATACTGGTTAAGGAAACTTGTCCATCTGGTGAGCCCATAAAACAGTACAAATGTGTAACTACGCCAAGTTGTCAGTAAGGTTCTCAGCAAAGACAATGAGTTTTATGGCAGGTAATAAAACTTGGAGTAGATAATATCTTCATCCCAGGCATTTGCCGTATTGCCCTCAAGGTACCATTTTCCATGCCTTATTTTGAAGTCTAAAGACATTAAGTTTAAAATTTGCTAAGGCTGCAGATTAAACAACAGAAAATTGTCTCACAGTTCTGGAGGCTAGGAATTCCAGATCAAGCTATTGTCAGGACTGTGCTCCCTTTGAAGGTGCTGGAGAGGACCCTCTTCCCTGCGTCCCTCTTAGCTTCCGGTGGTTTGCTGCCAATCTGGCATTCCTTGACTTGTAGGCACATCACTCCAGTCTCTGCCTTTATGTTCATATGGTGTTTTCCACGTGTGTGTGTGTGTCTGCAAATTTCTATTTTTTTATGGAGACATAAGTCATATTAAACTGGAGCCTACCCTACTTCAGTATGGCCTCAGCCAACTTCATCTGGAATGATCCTATTTCCATATAAGATCACCTTCTAAGGTACTGGGGGTTAGGACTTCAACATATGAATTTTGTGGGGGAGGAACACAATTTCACCCATAATAATGGATTAAAGTACTAATAAATTAAAACCTAAGATTTTAAAAAATAACTCAAACTCTGTTTTTGTGGTATGACTTCTTTGGATGAGGGATGCGTCTTTTAGGATGTGAACTTGGCGTTTGCTTTGAGTTGTGTTTCTACACTCTGCCACTAGAGGGAAGCATCATCACTTGTCTTTTCCACGGTTCAGCCTAGTCTACAATCATCCTTTGGACACGTATCTTGAGTAGTGGGAAGTGGGGAAGGGTACCTTATTCTTGGGAGACTCGTGTGCCCTGGCCATCACTGTCCTAGTGATCCTCCTTCTCTCGAATCTCAGACCAGAATCAAACACCAGAGATATTTGAAGAGAAGCTGGCATCTCTTCCTCTGAATGGGACACAGGAAAAGGGGTGGGGGTATGAAGCTGGATGGTCCTTAGAATAAGGCAGGTCCATCTGAGAAGGAACTGAGCCATTCACTATGGAATACTATAGCCGCTGCAGTGGAAAGAGCCCTCCCTTCCGGTGCCTGGAGACTTACATCCGATGACGGTCCTGGCCACTAACGCATGCTCTTGGACAAGTCACTAACTCTCCAGTCTCAGGGTCTTCAGACAGCATCTGAGGACACATTAATAATATCTTCCTTACACTTTCTCTCTTCCTTCTGGACCTAGACCCCCTATGCAATACCACGTGTTAAGAAAGATTCCTTAGGTGCTACAAAAGAGATCAAAGAAATATAGTTCTCTTCAGGGAATTAGAATGTAGTGAGAAGAATTTATGGACAGGGATAATTAGAAGACTAAACAGCATATGATCCAATAATTCCCTAAGCTCTGTGCTACAGGAATTTATAGACAGAAGAGAGCAGTATGAAGTAGTAGGAAGGAAAGTTTGGAATTTGGCCATAAAGAATCTTCGGAATTAAGCTGATAGACTGAAGGAAGAGAGGATGGTTAATTCAACATAGATAAAGGAATTAAAATGAAATGTTTTGGGAGAACAGAGAACAAGTCAGCCTGATTGATAAAAGCCTTACCTTGTGAACATAAGTTGAGCGTATTGAATCACATGCAACTGACATTATTTGATTTGATTTGATACTCAAGTAGCCTCAGCTTTGAGAATAACGTTAATTAATTTAGACTTCCTATCAAAGGCAAAAGGAAGCTGCGTCAATTTCTGAGCCGATGAAAGAGGGTTGTTCCATCCTAAATTGCTAAGCCCCTTAATTACATGGGTGAGCTTATTCTTGTATGTTTTAGAGGCTGTATGTATTTGGGCTTCAGCACACTTTCAGCTTTTTACTTGAAATCTTTAATCCTCCATTTAGAAGATGTGAAAACAGGCAGAACAACCCAAATTCATGAGAGGACTCAGATAAGGAGCACTTTTTCACCTCCATTGGAACATTGCCTTAGCCATCATAATTCTTCCCACAGTTCATACACACACTCAATAAACATATGTCATCCTTACTTTAAGGCATTAAATACTGAGGTACAATCTCAGAGCTGTTGGTTGAACTACCTTTGAAAAAGAACTAGTGGAGATACAGGGCATAATGATGGTTAGCAGAGGCTGGGAAGGGTAGTGAGGTTGCGGGGTTGGAGGAAGTGGGGATAGTTAATGAGTACAAAATACAAGTACAGAGTAGGAATAAGATCTAGTGTTTGGTAGCATAATAGGGCAACTATAGTTAACAATAATTTACTGTATATTTTTAAATATCTAAAACAGTGGAATTGGAATATTCCCAAAACAAAGAAATGATAAAAGTTTGAGGTGACGGATATCCCAGTCACCCAGATTTGATCATTATATTATGTATGCCTGTATCAAAACATCACATGCGTCCCATTAGTATGTACAACTATTATGCACTCATAATAATTAAAAATGTTTAATGATTTTAAATTCCTAGCATAGGATTAAATTAGTATTATGATAATATTACTTAAACATTTAAACATAATAGCTATGAAATTCTTATAAATGCAGATTTCTAGAGGCATAAAAGTAAAATAATATATTTACCCATTTTTTAAGTCAAATGCAAATAAAAGTTTAAAAATATGAAATTCAAGAATTAATAATTAAAATAAAATAGGGCAACCTAGAATTCATTAGGTTATCTTCCTTAATAGCTATAAAAATTAAGTAGTCCTACGAGATAGGCAATATATTTGGAAAAAATGGAAAAAATGCAGGATTACGTCATGTTCAGAAGGCTTTAGACTTAGAATAAAATCTATTTAAATTTCTTAAAAGCTAGAGAATTAAAAAATATCTCATCAAGTGACATGACATCCTGGGTGGGAGTTGAAGATTTTCATGAGTAGGCAGAAAAGACAGGTAATTATAACTCCAACTCAGAAAGGTGCACACCCTGTACATAGAAGGCTGGAACACAATCTATGCAGAGGGTTTGATATGTGACTGTAATGAGATTCAGATGTGGCATTATGGTCACTGTCAAGATTCCTGTCCCATTCAGTACCCCTGGGTCTAATATCTCATGAGCTGTCAGGTATTCCCCAACATTGCCTGCCATAAACAAATCACTTTCTTAAAGTAAGGCTATTTTAACAGAGAAAGATAACAGGAACCAATGGGAGAAAGTTTCAGGCTTGCCAGATGGATATTGAGTGCTGAACGAGGTGGTTTATGTGTATTTTGCTTCAGCTGGGATGGAAACCGTTCTTCATGCGGTGGACAGCACTATGAAAAAGTAAACAGATTTTGCCTATGGTGTCATAAGAGATTTTTTAAAAAAATTTTTAAGAGCTTGATATGGTTTGGCTATGTCCCCACCCAAATCTCATCTTGAATTCCCACATGTTGTGGGAGGGATCCAGTGAGAGATAATTGAATCATGGGGCGGTTTCCCCCATACTGTTCTGTGGTAGTGAATAAGCCTCACAAGACCTGATGGTTTTCTAAGAGGGTTCCACTTTCACTTCTCTCTCATTCTTTCTTTGCCTGCTGCCATTCATGTAAGATGTGACTTGTTCCTCCTTGCCTTCCGCCATGATGTGAGACCTCCCCACCCATGTGGAGCTAAGTCCGTTAAACCTCAGTCTTTTGTAAATTGCCCAGTCTCGGGTATGTCTTCATCAGCAGCATGAAAATAGACTGTTACAGAGCTCTGTGGTTAAAATCAGCTTCATTAAAAGTGGATATACAAGCTATAAATATATTTAAAAGAACTTCATGATTTTTTCTCTTCTTGGATCTTATTTTTCTTTGTGGCTGACTGAATTTTTTTTTCTCCATTTTTTCTTACCACTCTTGATGCCCACATGAGAGAACCTAAGATAAATTCTAACAGCCTAGGACTCTATGGGGAAAAACAGAGGAGGTGCCACAGACCCCATTCTGGGAAAAACTTCTGTTTTCCTCAGGGAACCTGAAGCATTGAAAGAGAATAAATCCTTCTCAAAATCTAAGATTCTGTTCTGTTTTACACTATGTTGCCTAATGTTTTCAATTTTTAGGGGGTATTGAAAATTACTTTGCATTATGGGAGAGCTTTTAACCTTGGTGTGTAATAACTAGGTAGGAAGCATACTTAAAGAGACAGCTAATAGCAGTTAGATGCTTGACTCTTTGATGTTTGGATTAGAGAAGCATGTTCTTGGCCACCTGGAAGGTATGGAAACATCTCCACCTTCCACTAAGAGATGAGATTCCCATGGGGGATGGGCTGATTACAAAGTGGGCTGATTGGCTTTGGGTTGCTTTGCAATTAAATGCATGGTAGAAGCATTGCACTATCTTCTCCCATAGTATTTTCCTCTTTTGGGGGATCCAGGTTGCAGCATAAAAATAGCACCCTTAATTTGGGGAATATGTTTTTGCCTTCCATCTGTGCCTGCTTATTAGGCCTTAAAAGTTATGTGCTTTTCTGGCCTATTCCTCCAAGGGCTCCACCCTGAAGCCAGTAATCCAACTAAGAAATTGGCAAATGAAAAATCTTCCAACTGCTGGAACTTCTGTCTGTCTCTCTGTGTATTTATGTGTTGGATGTGTGATGTTTAGATAAAAGAGCTCTGACTAATTGGCTTAGAAAAATAAGCTCTTAAATATTTTGTCAGAAAAATAGAAACTTTTTAGTGCCTTCTGTTCATGTGACTTTAGTGATCTTTCAGAAATACAATTTTAAATATTATTGGTAAAATAAAAATGTCTTCAAAATTTAGATATTTGGTCTAAATTAGGTCAGATATCAGTTTCGCTAAATGCTTTAAGGTCATAAACTGCTTCTTTGACTTTTGAAAATTGTTCAACTTTCCTGCTTTGGAGTCATTAGATAGTCTAGGTAAGGCCTGGAGACGTGTAGAGCTAGCTGTGCTCCCTAGCTCTGCTGGACAGAGTCAGGCCTTATCCGTACTTCCCTGTGATGTCCTAGGCTCCACATTTAGTACATCATTAAAACCATTTCCTTTTTAGGTTTTTCCCCAAAAATAAAAGTTGCTAAGAGTTAGCGTAGTTGAGACTACTGGAGAAACAGTTTTATATACAAAGTATGTAAGGAAGGTAGAATGTGTTTCGATAAAAGATTAAAGAAGACATGGGAATATGGTTTTTGTTAGAGGGAATGTAATTTTGTCTAGTTCAGAGAGTTTTAAAGGTTGTCTTAACCTATAAAAGTAACAGGACAAAACTGAAGTTTTAAGTACGTTGAAAACGGTTCATGAAGGGTTGATCTTTTACAAAAAGTTCTGTGGGTATGAGCAAGTTAGCTAAAATTTGAAGGGGATTATTTAATTTTTTTTTCTGTAGGTTAAACATTAAAATAAAAGCACACTAATGCAGGGCCAGAATTTGGGCCCATGTGTCTAAAAAACAGGGTTTGTTTAGAAAATTAATCTGCTGTTTAACAGTAAAATATAAAGGGTTCTAAAAAGTTTATGAAAATCTTACTTTATGGTCAAACTTATTAAAATTGAATAGACTTATAAAATTTTATTTAAAACCTGGCTTAAGCATTAAAGATGCACTAATGCAAACATGAAATTTGGTTTCCTGTTTTGAAAAATTTTTATGTAGTGTTGGGAGACAAAGATTTTTGTTTGCCTTTTGAGTAAACTACATAAAAAGGAAGGGGAGAGTGAAGAGGCATATTCAGTTGGCTTCATGCTGTCTTCATTGGGTCTTCTTGTTTGGAAAGCTAAATCTTTTATCAGAGTAAAGGTTTTCCTTTTTAAAAATTCTGGAGTTATCATTTTAGCTAACAAATTACTTATAGTGACCTGGGATTCTAGTTTGTGATATCCAGTGTTTCAAACTTTTGATATTTGACAAACTTTCCAAAATCAAATTTTAAAGTATATATTTTCCTGACATAATTAATCTTTTAGATATTATGTCCTCTAAAGTCCAAAAATGATGTATTTGGCTTATTTGGTATAAAAATAAAGCAGAAAGCATTGCCAAATAAGAAATGGTGTTTGCCTTTCTTTGGGCTATATTTATGTAAATATGTTACTGTTATATGCTTCAAAATTATGTGAAACTCCTACAATTCTGATATGATTTAGTAAATGTTATTAGTAATAATTATAACTGTTATGTTAAATTATTGTGTGCCACAGAGGTAACACATTTCCTTGTCAATTGTGTCTTTAACTGTGGCTGCCCTAAGACTTTTTGTCATCTATAGACAATTGTTCTTTTGTTTTGTTCTTCTTTAAATGGTGATTTTATAATCATCTGTAAAGCTCTAACAGGTGCTTTTAAATGTAGGTGTCTGATAACTTTGGAGATCGTGACATTAGGACAGAGGCAAACTTTCAGAACTGTAATGGAGAGCGGAGATGTTCATGAATATGAAAGCAAAACAGAAGTTAACTGCATGGACTGAACTAACACAAGACTGAAGTAACCTTTTTTGACTTTTTGCTAAAAATATTGCTGATCCTTTTTGTTTTCCAAAGCCAAAAATCTTTTCTTTCAAGCTATTTACAGCTTTTAACAATTGAGTATACTGTAAACAAAATTTGGACCGAGACCTGAACCAAACGTTCTCTTTTGAGAACTCGCTGAGTTGATTTTACTTGTAATCTCTGTGTGCAAACGAGAAGGAATGGAGATTTCTACTCACTCACAACGACTATAGACTATTTGCACTTGGTTTTCAAAATTCCAGGCCTAATCTGGTTCATGCTAATTATTCCCGGAGCTTCTGCTCAGGCCTAGATACCAGTGATGCCAGCTTCATGTAACTGCTGCTGACCTCTCGCTCGCTCACTTCTTTGAAACGCAAACTTGCCAAAATTATAGAATCTTGTGGGTCTAGCAGACAGCTCTGAGAGATAGGATATATATGGGATAGAACCCCATGATTCTATCCCATATGCCATGATCCCTGAGGACTGCAGCATGTGGGCATTTTCATATGCCCGAAATGCCCTAAGGTTCATGGCATTATTCAAGATAAACCTTCAGCCATTCACATCTGCTCTTTTCAAACTTATGTAACAAAATGAATGTGTTCAGTTCTGGGGCCTGAAGAATCTGCTCACCTGACTCTTCAGTGTCACTATGACATGTATGAAACTGCGCAGGCGCCTTCTGGATTTGCCAGTGCTTGTGGAATGCCAGGGAGCCTTCAGGACTTAGTTGACCAGATTTCAGCTCCAGCTGTGCACAAGGCTGACTCCTTTCCTCTAGATTTGGGTCATCCCTCAAGGATTCATGCAATCCTCCCTCCTTTTCTGTCATAGTAAATACTGGTCTTTGTGACTAACATTGTACTAAATTATTAGGTTGGTGTGTGACATGGTAAATGCCCCATAAACTGCATACCTCGACCATACCTCAACTTTCCGTTGAAACTGCTCTCTGTAACCCTGATGTGACAGGCAAGCAGTCCAAACCAACGCCATCTTGCCCCCTGCGACTTGAAATAAGTAATTAAGGTCTGTAATTTCCACCCTACCCAGACAACGTGTAAACTAACGCTTATCTTGACTGCTGTGAACCACTTAAGTAACAATCGGAATGTCCGAAACCCCTCACCCTCATCTCCGCCCAGGAGGTGATTTACGGAATGTCCAAAGTCCCCTGGCCCTCGGAGTGTCCGAAGTCCCTCACCCTCATCTCTGCCCAGGAGGTGGTTTACAGAATGTCCAAAGCCCCTCGCCCTCACCCCTGCCCAGGAGGTGGTTTTGGGGCATAAAATGCCTTGACACCCTCCTTTTGGGGCCGCGGGTTAGAGAGACGCAAGTCCTCCATGGCCACTGGCAATAAAGACCCTGCAATTTGGCCTAGTCTTTGTCTCAGTGGTGATTTCGCGCTCGCTCGGTTACAACAGGTGCAAAAGTAATTGCAGTTTTTGACATTGCTTTTCAATAGCAATAACCACAGTTACTTCTGCACCAGCCTAATAGCTTTCCACGTTTCCATTTCCGGATTCATAAAATGTGACAACCAGAAAGGCCCCATGATTCGTTCAATTCCTTACTTTAGAGAAAAGGACACGGTGATTGCCAGAGACCTAAAGGCTGGCGAATGGTAGAGCCAGAATCAGAAACAAGATTTCTTGACTCTCCACTGGGAGGCTACTTAGGTCACAGACTAGGTGAGGGTTCTGACTTTTTACCCAGGCATTCCATAAAACACTTTTCCTCATTTTAACCCTTCACCTATTTTAACAGAGGGGATGGTGTGGTGGCCATGTTATGGCACGTGATGACTTTTTAACTCTTAGAGACAACACCCAACCCTCCTTTCCCAGTCTCTCATGGCTTTGCAACCATGTGTCCCAGTGATAATCTCTTTTTTTTTTTTTTTTGAGACAGAGTCTCACTCTGTCACCAGGAGCCAGGCTGGAGTGCAGTGGCACGACCTCGGCTCACTGCAACCTCCCCCTCCCAGGTTCAAGCAATTCTCCTGCCTCAGCCTCCCGAGTAGCTGGGACTACAGGCGCTCGCACCATGCCCAGCTAATTTTTTTGTACTTTTAGTAGAGACGGGGTTTCACCATGTTGGCCAGGATGGTCTCGATCTCTTGACCTTGTGATCCGCCCGCCTCGGCCTCCCAAAGTGCTGGGATTACAGGCGTGAGCCACTGCGCCCGGCCGGAGCATCTCTTTTATCTTCTCTGAAAGATCACACACCCTAGAGGGACTTCTGGCCTACTGTTCCCAGTGGGGAACTCAGGTGCTATAAAAAGAACTTCTGTGTCCTGTAGCTCCTCGTGCATGATATAAGGGAGGAGTGTAGCTAAATGACAAAAACAAAGATTTCAAGTGTCTTCACCAAAAGGCATACATTCATTTATTTCTCATTGCAACAACAAGATAAACGAGTGTAATTCCATGGTCAAGGAGTTACAAATAGTAGCAAGCCCAGTAACCTTGAGCATCTGTATAAGGCAAATAAAACAAATATTTTTTTCGTAGTGTGGGCATCAAACTTTAGCTAATCTGGAAAAAATCAGCCCCTGAATACCATGACACGCATGATGTGCAAAATGAAATTATCACCCAAAATATTTTCAAAGCTAAATATAAAATATTTAAATTCAAATACTTCAACAAAATTGGAAATGCAAACAGTACACTGAGAGTCATCCTTAGTCAGCTATTCTCCAAACAGAAGATCAAGAAACAAAACCAAGAAAAAAGACAATGCCAAAAAAAAAGGTTTATCTAGAAAAACTGGAAGCCCATCGAAGTCACATTTCTTCTTCTGATTCTTGCTCTCGTTCAACACTTTTCAGAAGTTCAATTTCTGAGGAGCACAGCCTCTTGAGTCTAGATTTAACCAACCTGAGAAGAAAGAAAAGCATCTCAAGTTACACGTGTTTAAAATAGAAACCCAGAGCAATCTGCATCTATCATATGACAAAGTCTAGATTATCTGGGCAACTGGGGAAGGCAACCCGAAAAGGAAAATCACTTTTAATTGGCTTTGGAGCTGCCTGAGAATTTTTGTGGATTAAAGTAGGGTATAAGTAAACAGCTACAATGTGGCTTTCTAAGGTATTGCATCATTGTTTAATCAGGCATCAGGCGATAACTTCGATCATTTTTTTTTTTTTTGAGACAGAGTCTTGCTCTGACACCCAGGCTGGAATGCAGTGGCACTATCTCAACTCACTGCAACCTCTGCCTCCCAGGTTCAAGCAAGTCTCCTGCCTCAGTGTCCTAAGTAGCTGGAATTAGTGGCATGTACCATCATACCCAGCTATTTTTTAAATGATTAGTAGACTCCGGGTTTCACCATGTTGGTCAGGCTGGTCTCGAACTCCTGAACTCAAGTGATCTGCCCGCCTCAAATTATAGGCATGAGCCACTGTGCCTGGCCAACTTTGATCATTTCTAAAACAAGAGACAAAGCTGGAAGCATCACACTACTGGACTTCAAACTATACTACAAAGCTACAGTAATCAAAACAGCATGGTACTGGTACCAAAACAGAGATATAGACCAATGGAACAGAACAGAGACCTTGGAGGCAACACAACATATCTACAACCATCCGCTCTTTGACAAACCTGACAAAAACAAGCAATGGGGAAAGGATTCCCTGTTTAATAAATGGTGTTGGGAAAACTGGCTAGCCATGTGCAGAAAGCAGAAACTGAACCCCTTCCTGACACCTTACACTAAAATTAACTCCAGATGGATTAAAGACTTAAACATAAGACCTAACACCATAAAAACCCTAGAAGAAAATCTAGGCAAAATCATTCAGGACATAGGCGTAGGCAAGGACTTCATGACCAAAACACCAAAAGCATTGGCAACAAAAGCCAAAATAGACAAATGGGACCTAATCAAACTCCACAGCTTCTGCACGGCAAAAGAAACCGTCATTAGAGTGAATCAGCAACCAATAGAATGGGAAAAAAAATTTTGCAGTTTACCCATCTGACAAAGGGCCGATATCCAGAATTTACAAAGAACTCAAACAGATATACAAGAAAAAAAACAAACAAGCCCATTCAAAAGTGGGCAAAGGATATGAACAGACACTTTACAAAAGAAAATATACATGAGGCCAACAAACATATGAAAAAATGCTCATCATCACTGGTCATTAGAGAAATGCAAATCAAAACTACATTGAGATACCATCTCATGCCAGTTAGAATGGCGATCATGAAAAAATCTGGAGACAACAGATGCTGGAGAGGATGTGGAGAAATAGGAACACTTTTACACTGTTGGTGGGAGTGTAAATTAGTTCAACCATTGTGGAAGACAGTGTGGCGATTCCTCAAGGACCTAGAAATAGAAATTCCATCTGACCCAGCAATCCCATTACTGGGTATATATCCAAAGGATTCTAAATCGTTCTACTATAAGGACACATGCACACGAATGTTCATTGCAGCACAGTTTACAATAGCAAAGACCTGGAACCAACCCAAATGCCCATCAATGATAGACTGGACAGGGAAAATGTGGCACATATACACCATGCAATATTATGCAGCCATCAAAAACGATGAGTTCGTGTCCTTTGCAGGGACATGGATGAAACTGGAAACCATCATTCTCAGCAAACTGACACAAGAACACAAAATCAAACACCACATGTTCTCACTCATAGGCAGGTGTTGAACAATGAGAACACATGGACAGAGGGAGGGAAGCATCATACACTGGGGTCTGTCGAGAGGAAACAGGGGAGGGACAGCAGGGGGTGGGGAGTTGGGGAGATAGCATGGGGAGAAATGCCAGATATAGGTGAAGGGGAGGAAGGCAGCAAATCACACTGCCACGTGTGCACCTATGCAACAATCTTGCATGTTCTTCACATGTACTCCAAAACCTAAAATGCAATTTAAAAATAATATAAATAAATAAATAAAAAGAGAATCTCAGCTATGACAAGCCGAGATGAAACCAAGCTCTGTTGAGTTTCTCCATTAAAGCTACATGTAACTGTGTATTGCAAACAGGTGCTATGTCATATAAAGGAAGTGTATGAAGCCCTCTCCTTCTTTAGGGTTGGCAGCCCAAGTCACGGCCCATGTTAAGTCTGGGCTGGGTTCAGTCCCTACTATCCACTACTGGCCCCTTCCAAGGGGATCTTTTGTGCAGGGGACAAGCTGTTCAACTGTATGTGATGCCTCTGCCATGATGAATTAAGAAGTTCAAAGAAGTACCCTCCACCTTTGTGACTGTCTTCATAGTTTAAGAGTATCTGGGCTGGGTGTGGTGGCTCACGCCTATAATCCCAGTACTTTGGGAGGCGAGGCAGGCAGATGCCTGAGGTCAGGAGTTTGAGACCAGCCTGGCCAACATGGTAAAACCCCGTCTCTACTAAAAATACAAAATTAGATGAGCATAGTGGCACATGCCTTTAATTCCAGCTACTTGGGAGGCTGAGGCAGGAGAATCTCTTGAGCCCGGGAAGTGCAGGTTGCACTGAGCTGAGATCGCACCACTGCACTCCAGTCTGGGCAACAGAGCGAGACTCTGTCTCAAAGAAAAAGGAAAAAAATAAAAGAGAATCCTTAGGTTTGGGGGAAGCAGGGATTATAATTTTTGACACTGGAAGATGTGACACCGCTTAGCAACTAAAGCTCAGCAGGCTCTCCACTTCTCTGATGTGAGAAAGAATATGTCATAAGAACTAGGCAAAGCTTTTCCTGTTCATCATTATTATAAAGGCATTGTGCTGTGACCGTATCAATAAAACGTAGTTAACTCCCAGAAATACATAGGAATATGCAAACAAATTTGATAAGCCAAACCATCATATCATTCTTCACATATGAAAAGCTTCACCAGTCAATCTGCATCTTTACCCTTATTTTCTGCCATATGTTTTCTGATGAAGGCCTGGCCCAGCTGTATCAATATGTAATGGCTTTACTTGTGCTTGGACAGGGGTTTTTGGAATACTTCTGTGGAATTAACTTAAGCTATTGCTTAAGTTTATATCAAAATATATCAGAAAATTTAACCCCTGGTCTTATCTTTTCAAGAGCAATATGAGAGCAAACCTGAAAAGCATATAAAACATGATTTCCAAACAAATGAAGCCCTATATTTAAATAGCTCTGCAACATAGATCTATTGAAACAGCAAACAAGGGTTTATTGAGAATCGACTATATGTTTGGCAGTGTGCCAAGAGGTGTGGGTAATACGGATAAGGTCTTATAACCAAGGAGACACGATATAGAACCTAAGCCTCATAAGTTACTGCCAAGTTACTGCCCTAACCCCAGCCAGAGCCTAAAACAATGTCTGGTACATAACAGTGGCTCAATACACATTTGATAAATCAGCGACCTTCGTAGCAATCTTCTAGGTACTCATATCACTCACCCATTCATAGGAGCTAATTCTTCAGTCATTTCCAACTCAGCATTAACTCCTCTCAAAAACAGTAACAACTGAGTGGTATCCGCAACATCTACGGACTCAAGAGCAAGGAAAACTGCTTGAAATAATTTGCCTTGATTATTAATTGACTACTGGTGTTGCTCCCAATGTCCTCAACACTTCAAGCCACTGTTCTCTTGAAAAGCTAATACTCTTAAGTTAAAGTCTGGACAGTGTTTATGTCATTTTTTTAAAACCATGTATTATTTCAACATTGCATAACTTCAGTACATGCTAAATGAAATCTATGAATTAACTGATTAATTAGTTTCATTTCCTGATGATGCTTGTGGAAATTAAAACAAAGACAGGGCTGTTTATTATAAATTAATTGCTAACATAGACCCCTACTAACACGCCCTGTTTCCCATTCCTTCTCTCTGGGGTGTATCTGTGGCTACTACAAGCTCCCAACCTAAGACATGTCAGACACCTTAACCAGCCTCTATCTGCCACCTGTACCTTAGGTGTAGGTATATTTATCTGCACATGCAGAAATGGCTACCTGGGCCAGATTGAGAGATGGAGTGATAAAGAGCAAGTAAAAATAACTGCTAGTTCCTAGAATGGCATGAATCCAGGAGTCTGGGGTCATGTATGTCTATGCTTTTGCTCCCATACGTGCTCTTTACTTAATATGAGAGAGCAGAGCTGAGACAACAGATGTACTTCCAAGAAACTATCATATGCATGGAATTTGGGCATTTCTATTTTGTTCTTCAAAATGGTTCATATGAATCATTGCTTGGAAAACTAACCTGTAAATGGGCGATATTTTCCTACCCATAGAGAAGGGTTTTTGAAATAGCTCTGTGGAAGAGTGCTATTTAAATGTGAGATACAGTAAAATATGTAATAAAATTTCCAAACAGACAATTGCCATCTTTGAACTTTCACAAGCAAGACTGCAGGCAGTTTTACCCTCACATTGCAAACAAAGCCACCAAGAAGTTTGAACTAGGCGGAACCCACAGCAGCTCAGCAAAGACGCTGTGGCAAGACTGCCTCTCTAGATTACTCCTCTGTGGGCAAGGCATCTCTGAAACAAAGGGATCAGCCCCAGTCAGGGACTTCTAGATAAAACCCCCATCTCGCTGGGACAGAGAACCTGGGGAAGGGGCAGCTGTGGGCACAGCTTCAACAGACTTAAACGTCCCTGCCTGATAGCTCTGAAGAGAGTAGCAGATCTCCCAAAACAGCATTCAAGCTCTGATAAGGGATCGACTGCCTCCTCAAGTGGGTACCTGACCCCTGTGTATCCTGACTGGAAGACACCTTCCAGTAGGGGCCGACAGACACCTCATACAGGAGAGCTCTGGCTGGCATCTGGTGGGTGCCCCTCTGGAATGAAGCTTCCAGAGGAAGGAACAGGCAGCAATCTTTACTGTTGTGCAGCCCCGCTGGTGATACCCAGGCAAACAGGATCTGGAGTGGACCTCCAGCAAACTCCAGCAGACCTGTAGCAGAGGGGCCTGACTGCTAGAAGGAAAACTAACAAACAGAAAGGAATAGTATCAACATCAACAAAAAGGAAGTTCACTCAGAGACCCCATCCAAAGGTCACCAACATCAAAGACCAAAGGTAGATAAATCCATGAAGATAGGGAGAAATCAGCGCAAAAAGGCTGAAAATTCCAAAACCCCAAATGCCTTTTCTCCTCCAAAAAATCACAACTCCTCTCCAGCAAGGGAACAAAACTGGATGGAGAATGAGTTTGAAGAATTGACAGAAGTAGGCTTCAGGAGATGGGTAATAACAAATTCCTCCAAGCCAAAGGAACATGTTCTAACCCAATGCAAGGAAGCTAAGAACCTTGAAAAAAGGTTAGATGAATTGCTAACTTAGAATAACCAGTTTAGAGAAGAATATAAATGACCTGATGGAGCTGGAAAATGCAACACAAGAACTTTGTGATGCATACACAAGTGTCAATAGCTGAACCAATCAAGCAGAAGAAGGGATATCAGAGATTGAAGATCAAGTCAATGAAACAAGTGTGAAGACAAGATTAGAGAAAAAATAGTGAAAAGAAACAAACAAAACCTTCAAGAAATATGAGATTATGTGAAAAGACCAAATCTATGTTTGATTGGCGTATCTGAAAGTAACAGGGAAAATGAAACCAAGTTGGAAAACACTCTTCAGGATATTATCCAGGAGAACTTCCCCAATCTAGCAAGGCAGCCCAACATTCAAATTTAGGAAATACAGGGAACACCACAAAGATACTCCCCTGGGACACATAATCATTCACCAAGGTGGAAACGAAGGAAAAAATGTTAAGGGCAGCCAGAGAGAAAGGTCTGGTTACCCACAAAGGGAAGCCCGTCAGACTCACAGTGGATCTCTTGGCAATCCAGAAGAGAGTGGGGGCCAATAATCAACATTCTTATAGAAAAGAATTTTCAACCAGCCAAGAATTTCATATCCAGCCAAACTAAGCTTCATAAACAAAGGAGAAATAAAATCCTTTACAAACAAACAAATGCTGAGAGATTTTGTCACCACCAGGCCTCCCTTACAAGAGCTTCTGAAGGAAGCACTAAACATGGAACAACCAGTACCACCCACTACAAAAGTATACCAAATTGTAAACACCATTGACACTATGAAGAGACTGCATCAACTAACAGGCAAAAAACCAGATAGAATCATAATGACAGAATCAAATTCACACATAACAATATTAACCTTAAATGTAAATGGGCTAAATGCTCCAATTTAAAGACACAAACCAGCAAATTGGATAGAGTCAAGACCCATCAGTGTGCTATATTCAGGAGACCCATCCACATGCAAAGACACACATAGGCTTAAAATAAAGGGATGGAGGAATATTTACCAAGCAAATGGAAAGAAAAAAAAAACAGGGGTTGCAATCCTAGTCTCTAGAAAACAAATTTTAAACCAACAAAGATCAAAAGAGACAAAGAAAGGTATACATAACGGTAAAGGAATCAATGCAACAAAAAGATCTATCTTATATACATATGGATTCAATACAGGAGCACCCAGATTCATAAAACAAGTTGTTAGAGACCTACAAAGAGACTTAGACTCCCATACAATAATAGTGGGAGACTTTAACACCCCACTGTCAATATTAGACAGACCAACGTGACAGAAAATTAACAAGGATATCCAGGACTTGAACTCAGCTCTGGACCAAGCAGACCTAATAGACATCTACAGAACTCTCCACCCCAAATCAACAGAATATACATTCTTCTCAGCACCACATCACACTTATTCTAAAATTAACTACATCATTGGAAGTAAAACACTCCTCAGCAAATTCAAAAGAACGGAAACCATAACAAACAGTCTCTCAGACCACAGTACAATCAATTTAGAACTCAGGTTTAAGAAAATCACTCAAAACTGCACAACTATATGAAAACTAAACAACCTGCTCCTGAATGACTACTGGGTAAATAACAAAATTAAGGCAGAAATAAAGATGTTCTTTGAAACCAATGAGAACAAAGACACAATGTACCAGAATCTTGGGGACACAGCTAAAGCAGTGTGTAGAGGGAAATTTATAGCACTAAATGCCCACAACAGAAATCAAGAAAGATCTAAAATTGACACCCTGATATCACAATTAAAAGAACTACAGAAGCAAGAGCAAATAAATTCAAAAGCTAACAGAAGATAAGAAATAACTAAGATCAGAGCAGAACTGAAGGAGATAGAGACATAAAAAAACGCTTCAAAAAATTCAACGAAGCCAGGAGGTGGTTTTTTGAAAAGATCAACAAAATAGATAGACTGCTATTCAGACTAATGAAGAAGAAGAGAGAGAAGAATCAAATGATAAAGGGGATTTCACCAACAATCCCGCAGAAATACAAACTACCATCAGAGAATACTATAAAAACTTCTATGCAAATAAACTAGAAAATCTAGAAGAAATGGATAAATTCCTGGATATATACACCCTCACAAGACTAAACCAGGAAGAAATTGAATCCCTCAATAGACCAATAACAAGTTCTGAAATTGAGGCAGTAATTAATAGCCTACCAACCAAAAAAAGTCCAGGACCAGACAGATTCACAGCCAAACTCTACCAGAGGTACAAAGAGGAGCTGGTATCATTCCTTCTGAAACTATTCCAAATGATAGAAAAGGAGGGACTCCTGCCTAACTCATTTTATGAGGCCAGAATCATCCTGATACCAAAACCTGACAGAGACACAACAAAAAAAGAAAATTTCTGGCCAATATCCCTGATGAATATCAGTGTGAAAATCCTCAATAAAATACTGGGAAAGCAAATCCAACAGTGCGTCAAAAAGCTTATCCACCACAATCAAGTCAACTCCATCCTTGGGATGTGGTTCAATATACGTAAACCAATAAACGTAATCCATTCACATAAACAGAACCAATGAAAAAAACCACATTATTATCTCAATAGATGCAGAAAATGTCTTTGATAAAATTCAACAGCCTTTCATGCTAAAAAATCTCAATAAACTAGGTATTGCTAGGATGTATCTCAAAATAATAAGAGCTACTTATGACAAACCCACAGCCAATATCATACTGAATGGCCAAAAACTGGAAACATAACCTTTGAAAACTGGAACAAGACAATGATGCCCTCTCTCATCACTCCTATTCAGCATAGTATTGGAAGTTCTAGCCAGGGCAAGCAAGCAAGAGAAAGAAATAAATGGTATTCAATTGGGAAAGAGGAAGTCAAATTGTCTCTGTTTGCAGATGAATGATTGTATACTTAGAAAACCCCATCGTCTCAGCCCAAAATCTCCTTAAGCTGATGAGCAACTTCAACAAAGTCTCAGGATACAAAATCAATGTGCAAAAATCACAAGCATTCCTATACACGAATAATAGACCAGCAGAGAGCCAAATCATGAGTGAACTCCCATTCACAATTGCTACAAAGAGAATAAAATACCTAGGAATACAACTTATAAGGGATGTGAAGAACCTCTTTAAGGAGAAGTACAAACCACTGCTCAAGGAAATGAGAGAACACAAACAAATGGAAAAACATTCCATGCTCACAGTTAGGAAGAATCAATATGGTGAAAATGGCCATACTTTCCAAAGTAATTTATAGATTCAATGCTATCCCCATCAAGATACTATTGACTTTCTTCACAGAATTGGAAAAAACTACTTTAAATTTCATGCAGAACAAAATAAGAGTCTCCAGAGCCAAGACAATTCTAAGCAAAAAGAACAAAGCCAGAGGCATCATACTACCTGACTTCAAACTATACTATAAGGCTACAGTAATCAAAACAGCATGGTACTGGTACCAAAACAGAGATATAGACCAATGGAACAGAACAGAGGCCTCAGAGGCAACGCTACACATCTACAATCATCTGATCTTTGACAAACCTGCCAAAAACAAGCAATGGGGAAAGAATTTTCTATTTAACAAAAGGTGTTGGAAAAACCAGCTAGCCATGTGCAAAAAGCTGAAACTGGATCCCTTCCTTACATGTTATATAAAAATTAACTCAAGATAGATTAAAGACATAAATGTAAGACCTAAAACCATAAAAACCCTAGAAGAAAACCTAGGCAATACCATTCAGGACATAGGCATGAGCATAGACTTCATGACTAAAACGCCAAAAGCAATGGCAACAGTAGCCAAAATAGACAAATGGGATCTAATTAAACTAAAGAACTTCTGCACAGTAAAAGAAACTAGCATCAGAGTGAATAGGCAACCTACAGAATGGGAGAAAATTTTTGCAATCTATCCATCTGACAAAGGGCTAATATCCAGAATCTACAAAGAACTTAAACAAATTTACAAGAAAAAAAAAACATCAAAAAGTGGGCAAAGGATATGAACAGACACTTCTCAAAAGGAGACATTTATGTAGGCAACAAACATATGAAAAAAGCTCATCATCACTGGTCATTAGAGAAATGCAAATCAAAACCACAATGAGATACCATCTCACACCAGCTAGAATGGCAATCTTTAAAGTCAGGAAACAGGGCCGGGCACGGTGGCTCACGCCTGTAATCCCAGCACTTTGGGAGGCCGAGGCGGGTGGATCTTGAGGTCAAGAGATCGAGACCACCCTGGTTAACATGGTGAAACCCTGTCTCTACTAAAATTACAAAAAATTAGCTGGGCATGGTGGCACGTGCCTGTAATCCCAGCTACTCAGGAGGCTGAGGCAGGAGAATTGCCTGAACCCAGGAGGCGGAGGTTGTGGTGAGCCGAGATCGCGCCACTGCACTCCAGCCTGGGTAACAAGAGCGAAACTCCATCTCAAAACAAACAAACAAACAAACAAACAAACAAACAAAAGTCAGGAAACAGATGCTGGAGAGGATGTGGGAAAATAGGAACACTTTCACACTGTTGGTGGGGGTGTAAATTAGTTCAACCATTGTGGAAGACAGTGTGGTGATCTCAAGTATATAGAAATAGAAATACCATTTCATCCAGCAATCCCATTACTGAGTATATACCCAAAGGATTATAAATCATTCTACTATAAAGAAACATGCACACATGTTTACTGTGGCACTGTTCACAAATTGCAAAGACTTGGAACCAACCCAAATGCCCATCAATGATAGACTGGATAAAGAAAATGTGGCACATATACACCATGGAATACTATGCAGCCATAAAAAAGGATGAGTTCCTGACCTTTGCAGGGACATGGATGAAGCTGGAAACCATCATTCTCAGCAAACTAACACAACAACAGAAAACCAAACACCTCATGTTCTCACTCATAAGTGGGAGTTGAACATTGATAACACATAGACACAGGGAGGGGAACATTACACACCAGGATCTGTCAAAGGTAGGGGGCTGGGTGCGGGGGAAGCATTAAGAGAAATACCTAATGCAGATTACAGGTTGATGGATGCAGCAAACCATCATGGCACGTGTATACCTATGTAATAAACCTGCACGTTCTGCACATGTTCCCAGAACTTAAAATATAATAATAATTAAAAAAAAAAAAAACAGCAAAAAGAGTTTATTGAGAATCTACTATATGTTTGCAGTATGCCAAGATGTGTTGGAAATAATGGAAAGGGTCTTATACTCAAGGAGACACAATCTAGCCAGGAGATAAGACTAATACACGTGAGCTCATGTGGAACATCACAAGAGAGATCCTAGTTTTTGAAATGCATGATGCAGGCTATATGCTGTAAAAACTCTTAAAGGGAGGTGAGCAAGGGCTAGAGTCATCACAGAAGGTTTCATAGAAGAGATGTGCATTTAATGTGAATATGCCAGGTGGAGGGAACTGCATGGGCAAAAAGATTTAGGATAATATGTTGGGGGTAGAGGAGAAGGTTGGAAAATAAAAAATGGAGTATCCAGTTTCTAGGGTACTATAAGTCAATAAGAGGTCCATTAGGGGTCTGAAGGTTTTTGAAACAGGAAGAGACAGTAGTCTTCTTTTGGCTCTGGAGAGGAGCTGACATGAGGAAGAGAGTTTCCTTGGTTGCTGGCACTGATCTTGGAGGCTTCCCAGCCCCTAAGGAGATGAAGCCCAGAAGTCAGCCTAGAACAATAGGAGAAGAAGCCAAGTTTCACTCAATGGCAAAGCCAGGCTTGACAATGAGCACATGCACATGCTTTGGAGAAGCTGAATGGGACTAATAGAAATCAATTAGAAGCTGGAATTTCCTAGTACCCAAAGCACTTAAACCTAGTAGGTTGAAGTAGAAGGCAGCAACTTCTATAGTAGAAGGCAGCAACTATAGATCAAAGTCGGCTGACCTGCAGCTGAACAGAGACAGCTGAGAGCTAGACAAGGAACCATCTGTTCACTCAGTGCCTCAGCACCAGAGCTGCTTCAGCACTGAGGCACAAAGAAGCGCAGAGCAGGAGGGATGACCTGGGGCCGACGTCTAGAGAGAAGAGTGGAAAGCTGATTCCGGCTGGGACCTCACTGGGCCTAGCAGTAGCTACTGCATTTTAGAAATCGGAGAACCTGTTAAATGTGTAGTGTCCAATCTAAATTAATTTTATTAATTTAAATATCCATATATGTGTGGCAGCCACTATCCATACATACATGGATATTTAATAAAATTAATGTGGCATGAGCCACATTTTAAGTGCTCAATCACTAGTGACTACCATATTGGACATTGTAGATACAGAACATTTCAATCAGCACTAAGTCTGAAGGATTAGGTGCTGGAGCCTTCACGCCTGGTCACTGAGGTCGGCCAAGCCAATTGTGGTTCAGCATTAACCACCTTAGAGAAATGAACTATGATCACCCCTTTCTATCCCTGCTCATCCTTCAAGCTGCAGTTTCATTCTCAATTGTGGAGAGGCCTCCTCTCAACTCCAAGAGTGCTTTTTCCTTCTACTATTTCTGTTTATTGCACTGCATTTTAATTGTGCGTCTCCCTAATTTATTCCTAATTATAAGACTAAAAATTCCTAATGGGTAGGGTCCATATCACGTTCATTTTTTAATACCAAAGAGGAAGAACGAAGAGGAGAAGGAGGAGAAGCATAACAAGAGGAAGAACAAGACAATAATATTTATTGAGCTCTTCTTGTGTCCTAAGCTTAAATAGTTGATCTCATTTAGGTATTATTATTTCCCCATTTTACAAACAACAAAAATAGTATTTAATGTGGTTATGTAATTGGCCCAATGTCATAGAGCTGATAAATAGTGGAGCTAAAAATATGTGTTCTTATCATTCTGTTCTACTCCTCGTTACCCACTCATGAAATATACTGGGGTTCTTATAAAATATGTACTTAACTGGATCTGACTTTTAGAAATATCAGGCAATGCCAAATTAGGCAGGCACCTACACTTAATGGGACACACACACACTGGTCAAAAAAGGATTCTAAGCTGAAGAAGTGCTTAATTGAAGTAAGTACATTTGGGTAAATGGAGGACTCACTATAGGCAGTACAGGGTGAGGGAGACCATTCAGAAGAGAGAAGAGGAGATAGCGTAGTGGGGACATGGAGGCTCAGAGGAGTGTGTTGAAGGGTAAACGTGAGCATCAGAGGCACAGCCGAGGCGCTGAATGGGACTAAGAGAAATCAGCTTTAAACTAGCATTTATTCTTTTTACTAGGAATTTTTGTGTTTGCAGATAATATTCTGCTATGCTACCCTGTCTTATGAGATGATAGGGAATAAAATTTTGAATTTTAAATTCAATACCACTGAGTCTTCATAATCACATACCAAGGAATAGAACTTCCATGAACAGAAATCACTAACTTACCAGGTGACGAAAGCACAATTCACTCCAACGATGACAAGGGCTACTGCGTAATGCCAACAAAAGCATATGGTGAGAAACATAATATTTTCATGATCCATCAGATCCCATGCAGGACTTCCATCAGGAGGATACAGGACAAATCCAATCTGTAATTTAGAACAAAAGCACAAGTTGAAATAACCAACCACATTCCCCAAAATGGTGCATTTCAAAATACTTGGTTCCGAGGTACATGATAACTAAGTTAAATCCAATCATTTAAGATGTAACAGATAAAATATCAGGTTTTGCTGCCTGTTTTAGTAATATAGAGAGTCTCTAATATGTCATATTTTCATATAAGTTTTAAAAGGACATTTAATGATCAATTTTCAAAATATAAACAGTCATCTCGCTAGAAATGAGTGGACTTTAAGAGAATGTCTTGGGTTTCTACATTGTGTAGTTTCACTCTGTTATTTCAAAATTAGAGTACAAAAAGGCTTTAGAATAAATAAATGCCTACACTTAACATCATATTTAATGCCAAAAGGCTGAAATCTTTCCTCCTAATATCAGGAATGAGACATGGATGGCTGCTTTCACCACGTCTATTAAACGTTGTACTGGAAATCTTAGCTAGATCAATTAAGCTAAGATTTAGCTAGAGCATTTAAGCCATTAAGAAAAATAAAAGGCATCCATACTAGAAAGAAAGAGGCAAAGATATCCACATTCACAGATGATATGATCTTATATATAGAAATTCCTAAAGAATCCACAAAAAAAACTATTAGGGCTAATAAATGAGTTTAGCATAGTAGCAGGACACAAAATCAACATACAAAAACAGTTGTATTTTTATACAAAAGCAATGAACTCAAAAATAAAACTAAGAAAACAGTTTCATTTACAATAGCATTAAAAAGAATAAAATACTTTAAGAATAAACTTAATCAAGGAGGTTTAAGACTTGTACACCAAAATCTGCATAACATTGTTGAAAGAAATCAAAGAAGATCTAAATAATTGGAAAGCTATCTCATATTCATGGACGGGAAACTTAATATTGTTAAGACGGCAATACCACCCAATGCAATCTACAGATTCAATGCAATTGCCATCGAAATTCCAATGTTCTTTCTTCTTCTTTTTGCAGAAATGGAAAAAGCTAATCCTAAAATTCATATGGAATTGCAAGGGATCCAGAATAAGCAAAACAACCTTAAAAAAGAAAGCTGGAGCTACAATAATCAAAACAACAGTGTGGTACTGGCATAATGATAGACATTTACATCAACGAAATCAGATTAGGAGTCCAGAAATAAACTCATATGTCAATGGTCGATTGGTTTTTGACAATGGTGCCAAAGCCATTCAATGGGGAAATAATAGTCTCTTCAACAAATGGTGCTGAGATAACTGGGTATTCATATGCAGAAGAATGAATTTGGATGCCCACCTCATGCTGTATATAAAATTAACTCAAAATGAATTAAAGACCTAAATATGAGAGCTAAAACCATAAAATTCCTGGAAGAAAACATGTAGAAAACTTCATTACTTGCAATTTGTTGATTTTTTTTTTAAGCTATGACACCAAAAGCACCATCAACCAAAGAAAAAAAACAGATAAAATGAATTTCGTCGGAATTAACTTTTGTGCTTCAAAGGACACTATTAAGAAAATGAAAAGACAACTCACAGCATGAGATAAAATATTTGCAAAGCATATATCTGATAAGAGATTAATATCCAGAATATAAAAAGAATTCCCAAAACCCAACAAAAAACTATTTTTGTTAATGGGAAAAGGACTTTACATTTCCCCAAAGAAAATATACAAAAGATGATTGATATCGTTGTTCATTACGGGAACGCAAATAAAAACCACAATGAGATACCATTTTTTATCCATTAGGCTGGCAATAATAATAATCAAAATAACAAATATTGGTGAGGATATGGAGAAACTGAAATCCTTATACATTGCTGATGGGAATGTAAAATGGATAATCTGGATTATCTGGATAACATCGTGTATAAATTTTTGTTTGAATACTCGTTTTCAGTTCTTTTGGGTAGAAGTGGAATTACCATGTCATATGGTAATTCTATATTTAACTTCCTGAGGAACTGCAAAACTGTTTTCCCCAGTAGCTGAAGAATTTTATCCCAATAAAAAATTAGATCGATCGATCGATAGATAGATAGATAGACAGATAGATAGATAGATAGATGTGTTTCAGGTTTCTAGAACTAAATGAAATTCAAAACCAAGATAATATAACAGATAATCCTACAAATGTCTACCATATATTCCTGACTACATGTCAGTTACAGTACTTAGGTGTTTCCTTGCAATGGCCCTTTTCAAGGATGTATTATATTGCCCTCATTTTAACATGTTATTATCCTTATTATTCAGATAAGAAAATTGAGTGATTTAGTGATTTGCCCATGATTACACATCTAATAAATGAAATGTTACAAGAAAAAAAAACCACAATGTGCAATATTGAATAAAACATTAATTCCATTTGTTTGAAATTTCAAATAATTAGAGTAAGTCAGGGAAAATTAAGATTTGTGCCTTAATCATTTGTTCCCATTTCTGGATTCCCTTTAGTTGAAAAGACAACTTCCATTTTACTGTCTGATAGATGGTGGTACCACCATGTCCTTGGCAGTTTATCCTCACTCATGTACATAAACGTCACAATAATTCTTAGTCCTTGAAACAGCCTGAAGAAGAAGATATCATCATCCTCGTATTTCATAGGAAAAGATCGGAACTCAGGGACTTCAGTAACTTCCCCCAATATCACAAGATGGCTGAATGACTACGGTAGGAATCCAAACCAGTAGTTTCTGGCTCCAAAAACTCCATGTTCTTCCTCCTGCTCCATACTCTTTTCACCGTACAGCCTTTCCATATGGGGCCATGTGAAGGGCAGTGGCCTGCATAACAAGATCAGTTTGAGTCATCTCAGCAGTTCTGATATGGTTTGACCAATCAATACTGAGACGGAAGGTGGTTCCATGAGGATATGGCACTATATTACCACTATAATGACAGATTGTTGGCCCTTGAGCCACATCCCTAATTCCCAGACATACTTTGTCTGGCCTGCACATTTAAAAGAATAATTTGTGGCCGGGTGAGGTGGCTCACGCCTGTAATCCCAGCACTTTGGGAGGTCAAGGTGGGTGGATCACCTAAAGTCAAGAGTTTGAGACCAGCCTGGGTAACACAGTGAAACCCCATTTCTACTAAGAATACAAAAAATTAGCTGGGCCTGATGGTGTGTTCTATAACCCCAGCTCTTAGGAGGCTGAGGCAGGATAATTGCTTGAACTCAGGAGGTGAAGGTGACAGTGAGCTGAGATTAGGCCACTGGACTAGTGGCCCACAGCCAGGGCCATAGAGTGAAGACTCTGTCTCAAAGAAAATAATCATAATAATTTGCTTTAGTTGCTAACACTTAAAAAATTAGGAAACAGGCTGGGTGTGGTGGCTCACGCCTGTAATCCCATCACTTTGGGAGGCTCAGGTGGACCGATCAAGAGGTCAGGAGTTCGAGACCAGCCTGGCCAATATGGTGAAACCCCATCTCAACTAAAAATTTAAAAAATTAGCCAGGCGTAGTGGCAGCCGCCAGTAATCCCAGCTACTCGGAGGCTGAGGCAAGAGAGTAACTTGAACCCAGGAGGCAAAGGTTTCAGTGAGCCGAGATCGTGCCACTGCACTCCAGCCTGGGCAAAAGAGCAAGTCTCCGTCTCAAAAAAAAAAGGAAACATTACACAAATGTTTGCATTCTCAGCTTTTTTGTAAAAATATAACTATCTGGCAACATTAGGCCATTTTGCCAAATGGCAAACGTGAGTGGAAGCATGGAGTCTCCACTGATTCATCACTCAGTTTACCTTCCTGACCAAGTGGAGTGATCCAACCACAGTTTATTTTTGTGCTGGCCCAGTGCATTTTATTTGTCAACCAATGTCAGAGTCATACATTTCCCCAAATATCTTAGTTGAAATTAGCAAGGTACTTTACAATAACTTCTTTCCCTTCTTTATATCCCAGTAGACAGAATGCATTTATTGTCTATTTTAGAGATAGGAAAATTAAGTAATGCATGCCCCGCCCCTCCATCCCCAAACAGCTGCAAAACCGTTTGCACCTCTACTGCTGTGCCTCACCCACCAAGGGCTGGGGCCTCTGCATTAGAAGATGAATAGACTCTAAAGGGAAGATATGTCAACATCTGTGGCAGAAGATACATCAGTCATTAAGTTAGAGGTTTGAGCCCGCGATACTCAGAAACTGCAGGTGGAGAATGTCACCCCTGCTGGTTGGATGGTTGCTTTGGACACATCAGTGTTTTGCAATACCCCTTGTATATACTGCTAGGAAAGCTCACTGTGGGACCCAAAGTGACCAGAGCCCAGGTCCCTGAAGCCCCTGGAAGAAAGCAAGAATTTCTAGATCCTCTGTGCTTACTATTTGGAATAACAAGAGGGAACATCAAGTCACGTAGTCAACTCCCAGTTCAAAGGCCCAGTTGTCTAAGCTGGGATCTCATGCCCTCTCCTCACAACAAATTCATGGAAACTGACGGAAAAGTCTGTGTAGAAAGGGTATTTTTAGGGAAGGTGAGCGTTAAGAGCTGTGGACTGCCCTCCAGATCCCATCCATCAGTCCTGCTAACATTCCTCCAAAGCCACTCATGTGACCCGTCCACCCCAGGTCGGAAAGTGATCTGCTCCAGCTCCCAGAGGGAAGGGTTAGCATTTGTATTGGGTTAAACTGTGTTCTCCAACGTGTTGAAGTCCTAACTCCCAATATCTCTGAATGTGATCTTATTTGGAAACATTCTTTGCAGATGTGATCAAGTTAAGGTGAAGTCACACTGGATTAGAGTTGGCTCTAAACCCGATGATTGGCATCCTTATAAGAAGGCCATGTAAAGACACAGGAAAACAAAGAAATACAGGAAGGATATCATGTGATAATAAAGGCAGAGATTGAAGTTATGCTGCCACAAGCCAGGGAACGCCAAGGACGGCCAGCAATTGGCTAGGAGATCAGCATCAGCATGGGACAGATTCTACCTCTGGACCCCAAGAAAAAACCCACCCTGCCAACACTTGATTTCAGATTTCTGGTCTCCAGAAGAATAAATAAATTTCTTTTGTAAGTCACCCAATTTGTGGAAATTTATTATTACAGCCCTAGGAAACTAATACAACGGTTGAGTCCAAAATAAGCAAAAGGGTATCACTTGCCCTAAACCTTAAGCCTAGGCACATTGGTGACTCTCTTCCATCTTTCACCTTCTTCTGGAAGCTTACTCTGCTCCCGTCCTCTGGAATTAGCAGCCCTCTCCTCTGGGCAGCATGCATCGTCAAGTGACAGCGTCTATTTTTTCCAATAACTCCATGATATATTATCACCATTTCTATTTTATAGTTGGATGAGGAAGCCTAACGGCACAGAACGTATTATCTATGGTGAATCATGTAATTAGTGTAGTAAAGCTGGCATTCATATTCAGGTTGGTCTAGCCTGCAGGCCCAGGGACTTGTCACTACATGCCACATTCATAATTGCTTTTAGGAGCTTCCAAAACAATATCTCAAGTCACCTCCATTAGGCATCATTCATTCTGCCAAATTTTTTGCTGTTTACATCGGGAGAAGAGAAACTCGGAGCCCCTCTCGCCGCCAATTTCCTTAGCACTCTCAGAGCCTGCTGTTGAAAGCTAAAGCTTCGACAGGCCAATGAACAGAGTTAACTGATGCAACTACAGTGAAAGCCATAGAAACATTCCATAGTCATTCTAGGCCAAACACAAATAAATTAGGAAAGCTGAAACCCCAAACTGAGGCTAGAAACTGTCACAACTCACTAAATCCTCCTTTAAATACAAAAACTACACTTTCATTTGTCTTAATGTGTTTCCTTATATAACATTCCCAAAAAAACCTCAACTTGCAAAAAGAAAAGTTTTTCTTGCTGTATTTTGTATGCCACTCCTGAACATCTGGTGTTGACTAGTTTAAGTTTTATTAGTGTCACATCTCAAATGTAAATAGTTATCTTCTCTAATAGGCAACAAGCCTGGGGCTGATTTCCTACAGCGAAGAGTCTGAATTTCCTGTTGTTATCTGATTATCCAATCATTTATTTCAATACTAAAAGCCTAGGCAAATGTTTGATCTGCTGCTGCATCAGACCTCAAACCTCTACTGTTTGGTTGGGCTATCTTGTCATTTAAAAATGAATTTTTGTCCTTCGTAAAGGCAAAACAAAGGCTGGGTTTTCGTTTAGGGCTCAGGATCTGTGCAGTCATGGGAGGAATCCCTGGGGGGATTGATGGAGCTGGGAGACGCAGTAGAAACAACTGTCTGAAATAATAAGAAGCAAAGACAGTGGGAGCACCTTCCTCATTCCCTGATCGTCCCTGCACCTGGGTGGGGACGATGAATGGAGGGAGCTTGGGAATGAAAGGTACAAAGTGAGGTTTTGAGATATTCTCCCACACAGAGGACACAGGGAAAACATGATTCGTGGAATAAAAATTGCATGATGCGGCTAGGTTGTTGAGAAAACATTTTTGACTGTGATGTGGTTCAGGAAAGAAAGCATTGTTAATAAGTTGGAAGGAAAATTCCCTCTCCATTTACATATTACCCGATCACTGAGATGTGTGTGATAAATAAGTGGCTAAGGTGAGCATTGTTTCTTTCAGTTCACATCTCCATACTTATGGTTCCAAGAGTCTAGGTGAGTGTTTTCTCTAATCCATCTATACACAGTTCATGTACTAGTATTAAAATATTTACCATATATTCAGAAGTGGTGAGAAAAAAATATGGTGAAAAGCAAGTCACGACATAATATTGTTAGCTTAAGACAGTATTTTGGCTGTAAACATTCATATACCACACTTACCAACTGGAAGCATAATAAAGTCACCTAAGTTTCTAGACAGTTTTGTTTCAGAGGAGTGCAGCAGTGGGAGAGTCACTATGGCTAAAACATTGTTTCCTGGCAGCGTGTGTTTGCATTGGTATTAAATGTTAATTTTACTTTAAGGCTGCAGACATTATTTAGGCTGACCACCAGGAGTAAAGTAAACAGTCTAGTCTAGACATATTGGTAGATGAAAAAATTTCTAAATAATTGCGGATTTATACCCGAAGACATGAATCTCTTCCTTAGAAAAGCTTTTGGGGGAAATATGAAAACATTTATCTGCCAAAAGGGGCAACACTGAGCCAACCTATTCCCAGTTGAGGTATAACCCACAGCTTCCTCCTTCAGATTCTGGATATTAATTAATCATTAGTTATTAACTGAACACTAATTAATGTCATTAATTCTTCTCTTATGTTTATAAGTCCGCTCTCTTTGGGTTTCCCCTCTTATTCTGCCTTTCTTTACTTGAATATTTAGCTTCTTAATAAACTTGATATAGTAAATATATGAGGACTCCTAAACCAAACAAAAAGAATATACTTCCTTTTTGACTACATGGATCATTTACAACCACTGACATTGGGCCATGTTTCAAAGGAAGTCTCAACACATTACAAAGAGAACATATTCCTTGACCATAAAACAATTACAGTAGAAATAAATAATAAGAAAAAAAGAATATTTTTGGAAACTTAAAAGTGTACTCCTAAATAACTCATAAATTAAAGAGAAAAGCACTTGGAAATAACATTTAAAATTGCGAAAACCATGTCAACATATCAAAAAACTACAAACTAACACATCAAATCTAACAGAAGACAGCTCTAGCAGTGTGCAGACAAACGTACTTGTTTAAATGCATTTATTTTAAAACAAGAAAGACTGAAAATAAATGAGATAATCTAATTTAAAAAAACTAAAAAGAAAAGAGAGAGAGAGAGAGAAGCAGAAAACAACCTTATAACAAAGTAAAAAATGAACAGAAAAAGAAATGGACAAATCCAGACCTATAACATAAAACTATAACCAACTTCTGTTAGAAAGGGAGAGATCAATCAGATGAAAAATCATTAGGAATATAGAATATACAAAAAACACAATTAAAGAGTCCCAGAAGCCTGGTTTTGAGGGACTGTGTTGTAGAAGCTTCTCTTCATGGGTCCGTGAGGGGCATAGTTTCAAAGGCAGGAGTTTCCCAGCTCCATGCCTCCATCCGGGAACCAGAGGGGTTTTGAATGTAAAGTTCTTCCTCTGGGTTTCCCACGCGGGCTAGGTAGAGAAAGCCAGGTGAGGCTCCTTTGTCCAAAAAACCTGCGAAAGCTCTGGGAGGAGGGGACCAAGCAGCCAATCTGGTATCAGAGTCAAAGAGCAATCACTCCAGAGGAAGTGTGAAAGGACTCCTCTCATTAGACAAGAACATGAATGGGGAGGGAATTAACTCAAGGGTTAAAACTCCAGCTGTTCCTACCTATACTGATTCTTTCTCTGGGTCCCCTCCCACGACAGCATGGGACCTGTCTTTGTTTCTCTCTCTCTCATAAATCGCTTTTCTGCAAAACTCTTTGGGTCCATGATATTTATTCAAACAGTAAGCTCACTGCACCTCTGGGGCCACTTCCTCTGTTCTTCGGAGTTAATGAGGCCAAGAACCTCCGACCTCTGGGAGTTGGATATGCTCCCCTGGTTACATCTTTTGGCAAGCCAGCCAGGAGAACGCTGGACTTCAGAGCAGTGAGTGATATTGGACCCCTTTCATTTATTAATCTGTCCTTTCCCTTCTTTTAAATTTGTTAAGGAGGTAAAAACTGGGCGCCCGTCAGCCATCTAAGTGCATATAGCGCGGCCACCAGTCTCAAGACACAGGTGTCAGACTTCCTGGGAACGGACTCTCTAACGACTCCCGGGTCTTCGGAACTGGGAGCGTTGGTCAGCCTCGAACCGGCTTCCCTCTCTTACTGATCTTTCTTTCTCTGGGCCAAGCTGAGGGCCAGCCAGAGGAAAGGTGGCCGTCCCCAACTCCCGGTTCAGTCCGGCTAAGGTTGTGGCCCCGCTTAGACCTCTTAAGAAAAAGCCACCTATGTGAGCCATGCCCAGTCTTTCAGACCCCAACCTCCTGGGTCCAGATTTCCATAAGGGAAACTTCTTCCCAGCTCTTTCCTCTAAGATATTTCCTACACAGGAGGCTATTATCCTTCTTGCTAGACTTTGAGGCTCTGGCACATTGCAAAGTTCCTCCTGGGGAACAGTGAGCTGGTCATTACCCAGGTGAGGACTGGTGAATGGACTTTACCCATATGCCTGAGTCTTGGGGATATCAATATCCAGGTGAGGACTGGCGAATGGACTTTACCCATATGCCTGAGTCTCGGGGATATCAATATCCAGGTGAGGACTGGCAAATGGACTTTACCCATATGCCTGAGTCTCGGGGATATCAATATCCAGGTGAGGACTGGCGAATGGACTTTACCCATATGCCTGAGTCTCGGGGATATCAATATCCAGGTGAGGACTGGCGAATGGACTTTACCCATATGCCTGAGTCTCGGGGATATCAATATCCAGGTGAGGACTGGCGAATGGACTTTACCCATATGCCTAGGTCTCGGGGATATCAATATCCAGGTGAGGACTGGCGAATGGACTTTACCCATATGCCTGAGTCTCGGGGATATCAATATCCAGGTGAGGACTGGCGAATGGACTTTACCCATATGCCTGAGTCTCGGGGATATCAATATCCAGGTGAGGACTGGCGAATGGACTTTACCCATATGCCTAGGTCTCGGGGATATCAATATCCAGGTGAGGACTGGTGAATGGACTTTACCCATATGCCTGAGTCTCGGGGATATCAATATCTGCTGGTATGTGTAATACCTACACAAACTGGGTTGAGGCTTTCCCCTGTAGAACAGAAAAAGCCCAAGAGGTAATAAGAGTCCTGATTAATGAAATAATCCCTAGATTCGGACTCCCTTGCTGTCTTCAAAGCAAAAACGGCCCTGCCTTCAAAGCTGCGGTGACCCAAGGAATTTCCAAAGTGTTAGGAATACAGTATCATCTCTACTGTGCTTGGAGGCCTCAGTCCTCAGGGAAGGTGGAGAAGATGAATGAAACTCTTAAAAGACACCTAACGAAACTGGCACAGGATACCTACCTCCTGTGGCCTTCTCTGTTACCGATAGCACTCTTAAGGGCTGGAAACTCTCCTCGGAAAATAGGACTCAGCCCCTATGAGATGCTTTATGGACAGCCCTTTCTTACTAATCTAGTATTAGACAAGGAAACAGCAGATCTAATAAAAGATATAACTTCCTTGGCTAAGTACCAACAGGCTCGTAGGACCTTACCTGAAGGACACCCTATGGAAAAGGGGAAAGAATTGTTCTGCTCTGGGGACTCAGTGCTTGTTACGTCTCTACCCACAGACTCTCCCTCTCTAGGCCCATCTTGGGAAGGACCATTTTCAGTTACTCTGTTAACTGTTGACAGTTAAGGTGGTGGGGATTAACTTGTGGATTCATCACACTCGGCCAAAGCCTTGGATGCCTCCTGAAGAAAATCACGGACCCTCCACTCCACAGCCTGAAGTTCCAGGAGACAACCCTTCGTACACCTGCGAGCCTTTAGAGGATCTACGTTTGCTCTTCTGACAAGATCCCCAGAAAAGTAACTACTCGTGAGTCTAACTTACATCCTGGCATTAATAGGACTATCACTCTTGACTTTACTCTTTGCGACCAGACTCTATGCGATTGCTCCTACAGATCTGCCTACATCTTATAAACTCTTCCTCAAATCATATGGGGCTTATAGGTCCCTCAGTCACCAATCTACGAATTCCATCTGCCTCAAACTTTGCTTGTGTGAACTCTACTAGCAACTCCAATGCTTCCCTATGCCAAAACTGGCTTGCCTTATCCCCAGGCCTCAACTGCCTAGCACCAGGTCTATTCTTTGTTTGTGGCACCTCGGCTTACTGCTTCTTGAACAATACCCTTGGGGAAATATGCCTCCTCTCCTTCCTAGTGCCGCTCCCCGTGACGATTTACACCGACTCTCAGGTGCAGTCTTCTCTTGCCAAGGCCATGCCATACTCGAACCCCAATTCTTCCCTTCATAGTGGGGGAGCCGAAATTGTAGGAGGACTTGGTACTGGCATTGGAGGTATTACTTCCTCTACTCAGTTTTAGTAGAGGCTATCTCAGGAGATAAATGATGACATGGAAAAGGTTGCTCATTCTCTTGTAACTCTGCAGAAGCAGCTTATCTCTTTAGCTGCTGTGGCTCTTCAAAATAGAAGGGCCCTGGATCTGCTAACTGCTGAGAGAGGAGGAACCTGTCTCTTTTAGGAGAAGAATGCTGTCATTTTGTAAACCAATTGGGTATTGACTTCAACAAAGTTAAAGAACTCAGGGACCAACAGAACTCAGGGCTTAAGACCTTCAAGAAACAGGATCATGGAGATTGTCTAACTGGCTGTCCTGGCTCTACCCTCTTCTAGGCCCGTTTATAACCATCCTATTATTGCTGACCTTCAGACTTCTCATCTTTAACCTTCTTGTCAATTTTGTTTCTTCTAGAATTAAGGCCATGAGTCTACAAATGGTCCTGCAAATGGAACCCTGGATGTCCTTGGCTCATGAGTTCTATCGTGGACCTCTGGATCAACCTGCACTCCTGGAAGACTCCCCCTCTGGAGGAAACCTCAACTACAGGGAACTTTCTAGGCCCCAATTCAGCAGGAAGTAGTTAAAGAGCAATCGACGCCCATGTCCCAAAGCAGTTGGACTTTCCCGTTCAGAAGGGGGACTGAGGGACTGTGTTATAGAAGCTTCTCTTCCTGGGTCCACAAGGGGTGTGGTTTCAAAGGTAGGAGTTTCCCGGCTCCACACCTCCATCTGGGAACCAGAGGGGTTTCAAATGTAAAGTTCTTTGTCTGGGTTTCCCGTGTGCAGGCTAGGTAGAGAAAGCCAGGTGAGTCTCCTTTGTCCAAAAAACCTGCTAAATGCTCTGGGAGGAGGAGGCTCCTCTCCCAGAGGTATCAATCCGATATCAGAGTCAAAGATCAATCACTCCAGAGGAAGTTTGAAAGGACTCCTCTCATTGGATGAGAACATGAATGGGGAGGGAATAACTCAAGGGTTAAAACTCCAGCTGTTCCTACCTATATGGATTCCTTCTCTGGGTCCCCTCCCACAGCAGTGTGGGAACTGTCTTTCTTTCTTTCTCTTTCTGTCTAATAAATCACTTTTCCACAAAACTCTTTGGGTCCACAATATTCACTAGAACAGCAAACTCACCGTGCCTCTGGGGCCCCTTTCCCCATTCTTTGGGGTTAGTGAGGCCAAGAACCTCCGATCTCTGGGAGGTGGATACACTCCCCCAGTTAGTTTCATCCTTTACCTTGAAAGGAATCCTTTTACTTTCTCTTAGTTCCACTGGAGCCAAAAACCAACCATCACCATCGCTCTGGGCCTGCGGCTCAGCTTGACTCTTGCTCTGCATTTCTGTTCTACATCCAGCCCATGAGTTTATTTGGCAGTTGTTTTGCTTCATTGCATTTAGATGTTTTCTACTTTATTGTTTAAATTGGTTTTTAAAATTTTCTTTCTAATTTTCTAGGTTTTTTTAAATACTTTATTTGCCATTGTTATATGCCAGGAGCAGACAAGATAGATACGCTGGAGATAAACTGTGTCATCTTGACCAGAAGTCATCTCTTTTAAAATTTTTTCCATCTATTTTATAATACATGTACCTAGTAAATGTGATAACACATTATAGGTTATCTGTTAGTTTTTTCTATGAAGTCTTTCCATTAAAATAACCCTTGGATCTAGCCCCTCTCTACCGGCCTCTGCTTCAACAGCCTTTCTACTTTCTTACATGCTTAAATATCACATCTTTTCCATCCTGTTGTTTCTCTTCCCCTCACCTACCAATGCTCTTTATCACTCTTCACGCGTAATACAAATCTCTAAAATAACCTCATTATCCCAAATCTCTGCTGTCCAGTGACTAAAAATCTCTTCTAAGAAGTCTTCCCTGATTAAACCAAAATTCACCTTCCACCCTAGACTTTGTTTACAGATATGCATGCATGTTAGATTACGATTCATCAGTCTCTATAAAATGTATGTTCACTGATTGCAATTCATGCTTTCAACAGCACATCAAGGTTAGGGAGTTAACAGCTTAAAATGGAAAAAGCCTGGGGCCTCAGGTCACACAAATCCAGATTTAGATCCTAGCTCCATTACTGTATGAGCCCTCGCCTTTCTGAGTCTTCCTAACTGTAAATTGGTGATGATAATGCCTAAATTCCAGGCTGTTGCAAGGAAAAAATTAAACAATGTGTATGTGAAAGTTTGGTACGGTAGCCAACATATAGCTATTTCTCAATAAATGATAGCGTTCTCTCTTTTCTGCCTTCTATCTATTTCTTAAGCTTATTACCTGTTAGGCTATAAGCTGCTTTAGTGTCAAGAACTGCTTCTAACTAAAAGCATCAGCTCAGAGTTCCTACATAATGGATGTCCAGGTGTATGATGACATAGCTTCCCTGACAATTCTCCCATCAGGGCTACTGGGACACTGAAAAAGACATCACTTCTCAGAGGCCCATGATCTTACTACAGCACGTTGGAGGGAAGTCTCTGGGGTCTAGAGCAAACTGCCCCATCAAATGCAGAGAGAAGTTACAGGCAAAGAGTCCAAGTGCATTAACTAGAGGCCCCAACTCACCTGAAAGAACCAGCTCCCTTGAAGCAGGATGAGGCTTGACCGCAGTAGCTCCAGAAGTACATTGTTCCTGACGAGGAACTCTAGGAAGGCAATGAGGCCTGTCAGAAAGATGACCAAAACCAGCAGCTGGTGCACAAAGACGTCCAGCATTTCCCGGCCATGAGTGTGGTTGTAGAAGATAAAAGCTGATGGGGAAAAAAACAGATTGTCTTTTTCAGTGGCACCAAGGACCACCGCTGTTTCTCTCTGTACACAGAAATTTATGCATACACATATCTGTCCAAAAGAGCAGGTACCCACTGATTCCCACAGTACCATATTTTTGAAAACATCACCACCTCATTAGAATGGAATCTTTGAAATCTAACCCTCTTTTTGCTTTCGCTGACCTTTATTCTCTCTCCAACATATTGTGACATTTTCAACTAATGGATGCTCATTATCTCACTATATTTTTGAATGAATATCTTTTCCTCTTTATCTAAATAAAATGATTGAGATGAAGTTGGAATCTCCATGGATTTAAAAATTTCAAAGCATCTTCTAAGCAGGACAAAGAACAGTAAGTGTGACAAGTGCGCTAATTCAGATGAACACACAGATGATTAAGTCAAAGTGTCGTCTTAAGGAATTCACTCCATTGGAGGAGGCAAACACATACATATATAAATCACAAGAGTGGATTTTGACATACTCTGGATGCTCTCAAGAAGTAGCAAATAACTGCATTTCTTCATCCCATGGACAGATTCCAACTTCATCTTTTTCATGAAGATGAAGAGAAAAGATGTTCATTCAAAATACAGTAACACCTTGAGATAGTGAGAATCGAGCTATTAGTTGTTGACATCCATATTTTTATCCAGCCCTTGTTCCCAAGAGGTATAGGAAAAAGTTCTTATCTTCAGATGCCAGAGGCAAGGTGAGCAGGAAGTGACTGCCTCCTGATCAATGTGTGGTTATCTATTTCCATAATCAATCTATTTCTTACATGTGTAATAAATGAAAACAAATCATTAAACGCTTGTTTTCTTTTTTTCTCCCTACAGTAAGTGGGAGAGCAGCTGAATGAAAAATACTGTTTTTAATTAACTTTCCAAAGTTAGGACCCCATATTTTTTATGTGACTGCATTTTTTGAACCTACTCATCATGAAATGGCAGAGTTTTACTGTATCAGTATGAAAAGCCTAGTTAGTAGATCGTGGAAGTTGTTCTGCTGTGAGTGGCTGCCTCATTTCAGTGTATTCAATGCTTTATTACTCTGGGATCAGTTCTCATCTGTCAAAAGTGAAGATAATGATAATCTTTCGAACAACCCAGAGATCAAGTGATCTTTTAAGACAGATGTGAAATGTAAACATGGCAATTGAATGACAGTGCTTGCCCAGTTCTACTAAATGAGTCAGTATAGCACGCAGATCTTTGGCACCCTGCCTAGGACACCCAGATGTTTCATTATGGCCCAGATATATGGTCTTGTCAATCAAGGCTGCAACAAGATGCCAGAGGTATATTAATATGAAGGGCTACACAAATGCCCACTAATAGAGAAAGGTATGTGAAAAAACTTAGTAATACTTACCCTCCACAAATAAGGCATTTGACAACATTAACTTGACTAAGCAGAAAGGAAGTGAACTGAAGGTGAAACATAAGATGTGTGCCACACCCATCAGCCCAAAGAAGAAATACATGGTGAAATGATGCCAGCCCAGGAGTTGGTTCCACTGGCCCTGTTTATAGTCATATAACCTCAGATGGGGCCCTCCAGGAGTAAACTGCTCCCCAGCCATGCCTGCAGAGAAACATATCACAGTTTTAGCAACTCTGCTTTACCTAGAATTCGGTGAGATGCAGGAGGACTAGCCCATTGCTTATTCCAATCTAGTCTCCTCTTTTGACACTAATTTTTCTCTCTGAGCTGTCCCCTAACAGCTGAGCACTGGCACTTTCGGCTTGTTCTGGAGGTTCAGATGCTCGTTCCAATAAATAGTTTTAGTCAAAGATAGCCAGTTGAGTCAAACAGCTATTTCAGCTCTTCAGTGCCAATGATCTTAATTCCCACTGCCTATTCCAATCTAATGACTAAGGTACATCTTGAATTATTTGGGGATTTGCATTTGGGAGACAACTCCTATGGAGATTGATTGCTTTCTTCTTAAATAGTACATCTTTGAGTAGCTGCCATAAAGTACAGGGTTGTACTCGGTACCAGACACAAACGATAAAGAGTTCAGCTTTTCTCCAATTATGATAACTGAGAAAGCTCAGACAGGACCGGGCACACTGGCTCACGCCTGTAATCCCAACACTTTGGGAGGCTGAGGCAGGCTGATCACTTGAGGTCAGGAGTTCATGACCAGCCTGGCCAACATGATGAAACCCGTCTCTACTAAAAATACAAAAATTAGCCAGGTGTGGTGGCAGGCACTTGTAATCCTAGCTACTTAGGAGCTCAGGCACAAGAATAGCTTGAACCCAGGAGGCAGAGGTTACAGTGAGCCAAGATAACGCCACTGTATTCCAGCCTGGCCGATAGACTGAGACCCCATCTCAAAAAAATATATAGAAAAAAAGAAAAAAGAAAGCCCAGATAGATATAGCATACTATCTAGCCTAGTATGCAAACAGTTAAACTTTCTTACAGATACTGCCTTATTTGTTCATCTATAGATTTGGCAAGGAAATTTCTCTCTTTGGAAATATTACTGTGTAATTTGATGCCATAGCAAAGACCTGTTGCCATGAATAAAGCATGAGGGAATCTAATGGGAAAATGGGAAAATTGGAAATTTTATCTTTTATAATGGAGAGGCTAGAGTGGAATTCTTAAGAACACAGAACATTTTCATAGAATCTTCCTATGGAAGATTCAGTGGAAAGGCCTTGAAAGTCATCTGGCCTAATCTCTTTCTCCAATTTAGGAACCAAGAAAAAAAGATGAGTGCAGAAGGCTAAGGTTTTCTGCAGCCTATCAGCAATGATTTCTTATTGAGGCTTTTCCATAATAACTTGATTGACTTCATGGCATTTGCAAAATGGTTTTCAATAGGGTTTATTCTTTCAGAGATCAGAACAATTGATATAAAATGATTTCAGAAGGCTCCAACGAATTCTTTAAAAGTAATTCACTTTGGCTAGGCAACTACTATGACTAATTCATCAAGAAATAGGTCTTTGTATAAGCATCAATTATGACCTTCCTAACAAATTATATTAGATAGAAATTACAATTAGAATATGTGTTGAGATATTTTTGAATAAAAATTCATTTTAGCAATTTCATGATTTTATATTGTTTCATATTTTACATATGAAAACACCGGAAAGGTAAAAACAGAACACAGAATGGTCCACTCACCAGTTAAAGCCATGCCAACCATTGCGATTCCTTCCAAAATTTCCAATCGATGGAATAATGCTTTGGAACCAAGGTAGCAGGTTCGCTTTTGCTTTTTGCAGACATACTTCAGAATACTCTTTGTACACCACCAAAGACCCATAATAAAAAAGAAGGTTCCAGGGAGAGCATGACCTCTGAAATTCCCCATGATCTACAATGTAAGAACATAGAGAAAATAAAAGACAATTCATTGCCATAATCTGGACAAAATACCCCTTGTTTCCATAAAGTACACTATCTTCTGATTACTATGGATGCATCACTGAGATGATTCTGAGGATCCTACATTACTGTGCATAGTAGTAATATCACTACAGTATCAATAATACCAATAATAACAAAATAAAAACTCACATTTGTTGAATACTTACCATATACTCTGCTCTGTGTCATGTGTTTTATCTTCAGTCTTCAATCTAATTTATGCAACGTAACCATGAATTAAGGATTGTTATCCCTTTTTCTTTAGGGATACTCATTTAGAGAAGTTAGACTACTTGCCCCAATCTCACAAATATTAAGCAAAAGTTCCAGTATTTTTGACACAGAAATCAAAAGGATTTCTTTACATCAACAGTATATACTTCACCACACAGTGGCCCTTCAAGTCTATCTGAAGGAAAGTAATATGAAAGTATTATCTTTATGTTTAAAACTTGAAATGATGTGAAATTGCCTACAAAATTTTTTAGGTTGATGATTTCAAAATATCAAGCATCAAGTATACGGAAGAAACTATTCGTGTTCATCAAATATCTGTGTGCTGCTCCCCACTCTTTCTCAGTCTTTCCCTCCAGTTAGATTGGACCCATGTTTTTAGTTCTGGCTAATACACTGTAAGTGGATCCAGCACATGGCACTTTCCAAGCTGGGTCATTTAGCAGTCTACATGACTCCTCTATCTCTCTCTTCTCCTGCCTTGGTGTGGTATATCTGCAACCCGGAAGGTGATCAACCAGCCACCTTCAGATTTCATGAGAAACAATCCTTTATTGTGCTAAGGCAATGGAAATTTCAGATTTACTGTTAAAACACCTTAGCCCCACCTAGCCAGATACCAAGCCAAATCAAATTGCACATTTTGTTTACATTATTGCCACATGGTGAAGTCACCTCTGGTTAATAAACAGAAATATTCTCCATTTTTGGTCACTGCTACTAAAAAAAAACAACGGGTCTTGAATTATGTGAGTTTTTATTTATATGAGTAGCCCTTTGTTAAAATACATCATACAATCAACAGAATAATGAAAAGAGAGTCCAGAATCACCCTTGCGTATCTGATACTAGGCCAGGTCCAAGAGAACTCGTGAAAAGAGATTTCAGGATTTCCCCTGGCCCGGCAGACTTCTTTATCTCCGTGGGTGATAATGGGCCTCTCAGTTCAGGGCAGACCCCTTTGGGTTACTTTCATCCCTCTGATACAACTGTGAAACTCAGGGGGAAACTCTTATATCTCCAGTGGAGACCCCAGACAGTCATTTCAAGACACTCTTGAATCGTCCAAACGATCCAAGAGTCTCAGGCTCAATATATCACATAGTGCTAAAGGCAGGTCCTTGTCCTAACTCTGCCTGTAATGGCATGGTTGGGTCATGTTTCTTAACCTTTGTAAGCCTTAGTTCTTAATTAATGAAAGAAGGAGGCAGGCCTAGATGAAACCTAGAGTTCTTTCCTGCCCTAACAGTCTTTGATTTATCATCCTAAACTTTATCACACCATTGCTGAGTTCTGTTTTGGTTTAGGCAATCACATAGGATTGAGAAAACTTCTATATGGAATTGAAAAGCATATACAGACTGTAAATTTGTTGAACTTTTCTGAAAATGAGTTGCATTGGGTTTAAGAAGTCAAACATTTTATATTTCATAGTACAGGAAGCCTACTTTCAGGGATTTATCTTGAAAATATAAATGGAAATACAGGCACCAGGGGAATGTTAAATTATACAGTCACTGAAAATAAGGTTTTCAAATAAATGATAGGGGATATATTTAGTATAAAAAATTGGATTAAAAAATTAGAGGAAGGGGCTTTGAATTTGGATTATCAAAGTCTGGATACCGACTTTCTAATTTGCTGGTTACCTAACTTTGGGCGAGTTACTTAACCCCTCAGTGTCACACTCTTCTCTTCTGTAAAATGGGACAAACAACAGTACCTACATCATAAAATTAAAATGAATTACTTTAGAGCAAATAACTTACAGTACCGTTAAATAAGTTCATGCTATCCTCAATCTACCTCTAACAACCAGAGTAAAACAAAAGCAAAACCCAGTGAACAATTTTACTTAGATACTAAGCTGGACTGATACAATTCATTTGGCAATCATTGGTGTCCTGCCCATGACATTTCTCTTGCTATTGTCTTAGAGGGTTACTGGGATAATCTGTGATTATTGAGCTCCTTGACTGTAATTAGAGAATAAACTCCTTGAAAGCAGAGGTCATATATCCATTCTTCTTTCTATTCCCCACTGGACCTGGATAGTGCCTTACACACTATGAGGTCTAAATTTACAAGGACTTACTAAGCTCTTCTTATAACACAAGATCACGTATTTGCAAAACATCTCAACTCTGATGTCTCAAAGGCCACTCACATTCAACATACCCCAAAACTGAACTAATCATCTTATCAACCTACCCGCTGCCAGAAAATAATTTTAGTTACCCTAAAATAATCCCTGGTCACCTAGTTTGGTTGACAACACTGCCATTCGCCCCTTTGCCCAAACCCAAAATATGAACATTACCCTAGAGTTGGCTCTTTCCTTAAAAACCAATTGGTTATTGAGCTTTATTGCCTCTGCTTCCTAATATCAATCCCCCGCTAGGGGAAAGGGAAGGGGCCCCTTCCATTTCACCTGCTTGGAGAAATCCTTCCTGATGGCCCAAATAAGGGAGGGTCCCTATTACACCCTTTCAAGCACCCAGTCCTCACATCAGTGACTCTTTGCATGATTAATTATTGAAGGTCTCTCCTCCTAAATAGTCTCTATGACCATTACCATATTATGAAAGCCTGTGCAGCTGACTATGGGGGCCCTACAAAGGTTAGGTGCCTGGGTCTCCTCCATTTTTTTTTTTTTTTAGACTTAGGAGTCTAAAAAAAAATGGAGAAAACTTAGGAGCCTAAAAAAAATGGAGAAGACCCAGGTATATTAAAAAAGAAAGAAAATGCCAAAACAGAGTCCTAAAAATTTGAACTGCTTTTAAGTATTTAGAATTACCTAATAAATACTTTTAACATACAAGCAATAGATAAGATGAAATTTTAAAATCCAGGCCTTCCCTGAATGTACAGCTCTAGGTCAAACAGCCCTCGTGACCCGCCCTATGACCAGCTAAGAGGTTCCTGCTGCCCCCAAAGCTGAGAGGAACAATATATCTGAGCACCCATCAGGACGTAATAAGGAGGCAATGGGGAACACCGGAAGGTTCGTGAAGAAGAATATGAGCTGATCAGAGTGGAGAAAGGAGTCCTCCTTCCTACCTCAGGTATACAACTCCTGTGTCTTCAGCCTTTTAATCTGAAACAATCCGATGGCGCCAATCTTTCAGTTTAAAGATCCAAACAAAATGAAGTCAAAGTATAAGGGTTGTTATATTTGCCTGGCTAAGGAACCCAACAGATGTGGTTATTCCTGGCAATAAAAATGGCATTCATCTTATTTCACTTTTATTATGAAAGAAAAAATTGCCCACATCCTCAAACATCATTTCACTCTCATCTCCTAGAAACCATTATCCATAAATCTGTCTTTTGTTCCCTGCTTTACTGTTGCCTTCAGATACAACTTATTCCTTGTAAAACCCAAGTACAGTAGCATAGAGTTTGATCAGATTTAAACACAAAGAGCAGATATTCTCCTTTGAAGGAGAGCACTGGGCTTTCCTCGCCCACAAAAGAGAATATGCAGGCAGCCAGCAGAAACCCCAGGGAAATGCCAGGGCAGGATCTTGCTCCAGACCCTCCTCCCTGATCCTACCACTTACAACCTCCTAAGAAAAGCAGTCCACCCAGGCCCAAAAAGACGGACTGCAAGATTTCATCATTGGCTTCCAGTGTGATTCATCCTAAAAATTCTTCCTCCTTTCCCATCCAAAGAAGCCCTCGCTCCTAATGATACCAAGCATTACCCTCTGGCCTGAAAACAAGAAACCCCTCCTGGTATCCCCATTACCCTACTTTTTGCTGACCACCTCCTGGCATACACACAGACTCACTCACCATGCAAAAGGGAAATATTTTAAAGCTCTAGACCTTAAGAGATAATATTGGGCAGATCCCAAAATCTAACTCAGGTGCTAGGTGTAAATTCCCAAGTGTTAACAGCCACGCAAACCACAGACCAGGTCTATACACAGAAAAAGAAGACAACTCAAAATAACCCAGAAAAAAGATGCAATGGTTTGGTTGATGGAATCCCAACAAATGGCTAATTTCAATATAAAATGAATACCATATGAGAAAAAAACTTAAAATTTCATCTTGCACCATAACCAAAATAAAGTATTCCGAAGTTTTCGTTAGTGACTCATATTTCAAGATACATCTGTAAATTCCAATACACTAAACAAATAGGAACATTCATGGAGCTTTGCTCTATTTGCCTTAATACTCAAAGCAATGTGGAAACAAAAATACGTAGCTTTAAAATTTCATTCTCCATCATTCTGTGCCAGCACTTTCTCCCCCAAATTTCCTTTCCTTTGAATGAGTCTCGAGTCTTCTTAGTTAAATTAGCCTTACCTTCACACTTTCCTCAATGCCAAGCCCAACTCAATTCTCTTCTCTCAGGAATTTATAATGACTCCAGACTCAGGAGGGAAAAGCAGATGCTGAGTGGCCCTAAATCTAAAACTGCCTACTCTTCCTCCTTTGAGATTAAACTAATGTGCTCCTATCTTTCTAGCACGAGCAGATAAACCTTCAGACTGTGTCACAATTCATTTAGAACACACCCTTTGGAACTTCCTGCTGCCTCTCTGTCCAAACACTGTGCCAGAGTGCAGTTCCAGATGTGACTGACTCACCTTGTCATCCTGACTACTAGGCCACTGGCCTCAGTCACGTCCCATCTGCTCTGAGAACTAAGGCCAGTGAAGGATATTACCCTTCTTCCAGACGGTGAAGACAAACAGAAGACAAAGGGAATAGTTAGAGCAGCAATAACATAATAGATCATGGTCTGTAAGTCCTAAGAAGATAACCCATTTTCATTTGGGTTGTTTTGTTTCTTTTTTGAGACGATCTCACTCTGTTACCGAGGCTGGAGTGCAGTGGGGAAATCTTAGCTCACTGCAACCTCCACCTCCTGGGTTGAAGTGATTCTCCTGCCTCAGCCTCCTGAGTAGCTGGGATTACAGGTGCATGCCACCATCCCTGGCTAATTTTTGTATTTTTAGTAGAGACAGGGTTTTACCACGTTGGCTAGTCTGGTCTTGAACTCCTGACCTCAGGTGATCCACTCACCTCAGCCTCCCAAATTGATGGAATTATAGGTGTGAGCCACTGAGCCCGGAAGAAGATAACCCATTTTCTAACATGCAGTGCCTCAAGCAAGAGATTGCCATAGGGTTGAAGTCATGGCCAAAACTGAAGTTATAGGAATAAGAAAAATGATGAAATAAAACTGCTGTAGGTCAACAACGCAGCTCGAAGCATTTGGGATGCTCTGCTAATCATCGCCTGATTTGTACAGGGACACTTCAGGCACCCGAGGTACCCAATGCAGAATAGACACAGCCCCTGCTCACAACAGAAAGCTTATAGTAGATCGAAGAAACCACAAAAGGCAGAAATGCCAAAATACGTCCCTAAGAAACAAACTAATTGCAAGTTCTGTGAGAGTTGTTAAGAAGACTGGCGTGCCTAAGCCAGGGAGAGGACTCTATCTAAGAAGGTGCCTGGTGGGGAAGGTCATTCTAAAAGCAGTGTTGTAGAGGAGGAGCCTGCGGTGATCAGGGAACAATGGAAGGGAAGCTTCTCAACAGTGGAGAGCAGTTAAGTGAAATCAAGAAAGAAGTGAGAGTTCTGGTCTGCAAGAGGGCTTCCCATTCACTCTCAGCCCAGCCAGCCCAGCCTTCCAAATAAGAGGATGAGTGTCTCTTCTTTTTGCAGATGATAGTGCCAAGACTCAGGAATGCTATTTGAGTGAGTATGTGGAAACAAGCAGAGTAGCATCAAGGTACTGAGATTTAAATCTGACTTCCCCTTCTCCGTATCCCAGAGGCCGTTTGTCTCTTGTCAGTGTCATAAGGCTGGATGTGCTCACTCATGATAGGCTTAGCATGTGGGCAGAGATGAGTGACTCAGCAGCTGCTCCTGAGACCAGAATGATGGCAAAGCTCTGTCAGAGGAAAATCACCACTCTAGAGTGCGATTACCTTATTTATTTTATCTTATTTTGATCTTTCTGTACCTCTGCCTATCGTTTCCACTACCAACCCCTCTCCACGTTTAAATAACTAAAACTATCAGCTCTTCTTAACCAAACGTCAGCTGAGCAGCCTGACTCCAGGGGAAAATCTTCCCACTCCATCCCTTTTCTGGCTTCCCCCCTCTGGTGAGAGCTACCTCCACTCAATAAAACCTTGCACTCATTCTCCAAGCCCAGGTGTGACCCGATTCTTCTGATACACTAGGGCAAGAACCCAGCATACAGAAAGCCCTCTGTCCTTGTGACAAGGTAGAGACAAGCTGATCATCAGCACATCAGCTCTTCTTAACCAAACATCTAAAATGACAAGAACCCTAAACTTCAAAATATAAGAAAAGATGAGGCAATCCAAAAACTTATGTCTTTAAAAAAAACACCTAAAAACAAAAATTAAGAACAAATGTCATATGGCATCACCTGCTTATAACCAACTCTTCAAAGTAAATAGAAGTCTGGACTGTTTGTCAGTGGTGATGCACCTGAGATGAGAAGGCAGGCATTCATTGAACACCTATTGTATACTAATAACTTTACATACATACATCTGTTTATTTCATCATTAAGACAACTCAAGGGAATACAGTTGACCCATGAACAACATGGGCTTGAACTGGGTTGGTTTACTTATACACGAGTTTTCCTCTGCCTCTGCCACCCCTGAGACAGCAAGAAAGATTAACCCCTTCTTTTCCTCCTCCTCCTCAGCCTATTCCACATAAAGATGATGAGAATGAAGGCCTTTATGCTGATCCACTTCCACTTAATGAATAGCAAATATATTTTATCTTCCTTATGATCTCTTCATAACATTTTCTTTTCTCTACCTTACTTTATTGTAAGAATACAGTACATAGGCCAGGCGCAGTGGCTCACGCCTGTAATCCCAGCACTTTGGGAGGCCAAGGCGGGCAGATCACAAAGTCAGGAGCTTGAGACCAGCCTGACCAACGTGGTGAAATCCCGTCTCTACTAAAAATACAAAAATTAGCCGGGTGTGGTGGCATGCTCCTGTAATCCCAGCTAATCATGAGGCTGAGGCAGGAAAATTGCTTGAACCGGAGAGGCGGAGGTTGCAGTGAGCCAAGATCACACCACTGCACTCTAGTCTGGGTGACAGAGCGAGACTCTGTCAAAAGAAGTAGAAAGAAAGAAAGAGAGAGAGAGAGAAAAGAAAGATATATATAATGAAGCTACATTTCATAACATATGAAATATATATTAATTGACTGTTTATAAAAGTATTCCAGTCAAGTTTGGGAAAGTTGAAATCTACACTTGGATTTTTTAGTGCAAGGGGTAGTCAGGACCCCTAACCCCTGCATTGTTCAAGGGGCAACTGTATTATTATCTCCACCATAGATAAAAGAAAACCAAGGCTCCAAGGTATTTAGTAACCTATTCTGTGTCACAGAGCCAGGAAAGACCAGAGCCAGGATTTCGAAGTCCCCGTATGTCTGACTCCAAATCCTATGCTGCTCCCACAGATAAAAATAAAGACTAGAAAAGATTTTTCAGTGGCCCCATCAAAGGGTCTCAGTCAAGTACCTTTGAGTAGGTTAAATACCATAGAGAAAAGGCATCTCCTTCTGTTCGTTTCTAGCACTGAGCTGACAGCACGTGTTAAGGAGGTAAAGCTTTGCACAGAGCCAAGAGCATTTATTTACCACCACTGTAGTCAAAGTCAGACAGCACAGGTCTGCTAACAACAAGGAAAGCTGGGCCTTGTCATTTATTTGTCATGGATTGACAAAGGTCTAGATGCTAACGATAAGCATCAGACTGATCGTTAGTGATGTGGTAAGAACGCGAAGTTGTCAATCTGTAGTTCCAATTGCTGCATGTTCCTTCACAATTCGAGTCAGTAAACAATGATTAATCACTTTGTATCCAAGGATTTGCTTCATTACAAAGGACTCTAGGGTGAGCAAATATATCAGTTTTCCATTGCTGCTGTAATAAATTACTACAAAGTTAGGACATTAAAACAACAGACATTTATTATATTACATTTCCATAGGTCAGAAATTCAACACAGATCTCACTGGGCTATCAAGATGTCATCAAAGTTGCCCCTACATGCCTGTCACTAAAATCAAGGTGGCATCAAGGCTGCTGCTATATCCCATTAAAGAAGCTATAAGGGAGAACACATGTCTTTCCCTTTTCCAGCTCCTAGAGGCCACCTCCATTCCTTGGCTCATAGTCTCGTCCCTCCATTTTCAAAGCCAATAACATGCCATCTCTGACCACTTCCCAACCATGGATTCCCCTGACTCTGAATTTAGCTGGTAAAGGTTCTAATTTTAAGAACTCATGTAATTAGACTGATTCTGCCAGAATAATCCAGGATAATCTCTTTACTGGATGTTGTTAATTTAATCACATATGCAAAGTCCCTTTGCCAAGTAAGGTAATATATTCACAGGTTCCAGGAATTAGGACATGGGCAGGAAGGAACATTATTCTACCTACCACAAAAACACGGAAGGGCTTACAGTCTGGCAGGACAAAGAAGACAGACGCAGAAGTGACTGTGATTCCAAAAAGATGAGCTAAGATTTATAGTAAATGAATAAAATGCTATAGGTGTGCTGAGCCCCTTCATTTAATTCAAGGCAGGGAGAGGGGCATATGACGGGATTCGAGAAGAACTTTAAAGGTCATTTGAGCTAGACCTTGAGCAATGAGTAGGATTTTGAAAGGTGAAACTAAAAGGAGTCACTCTAGACATAAGAAACAGCATGAATAAACTCACGTTGGAAGAAACATACAGGAGACGTTATAGTCACTGGGGTAGGAGACAATGAAAAATACAGCTAGAAACTATACATATAAGAAGCTGGTGAGTGATAGAAATGACAATATAAATTACTAATCAATGGAAAAATTAATGTTATTAGAACTGAGTTTCTATTCACAGATAAAAGTTAAACCAGATTTCCTACACACGTAAGATTCTAAAATAAATTCTAGGTGGATTAAAGAGCTGGTTATGAAATTCCAACTTTAAAACTTTTTAGAAGAAAATATTTGAAGACATTCTTATAAACCTGGGATAAGAAAACAAAATTAAAACAAGATGCAAAAAGCAAAACAATGAAGAAAATGACTGAGAAAGTTGACCACATCAAAACTTAAACCTTCTATATACAAACGGCAAACATAAAAAGATGTTCAATATCATTGGTCATTTGGGATATGCTAATTAAAATAATAAATACCAATACACGCTCACTAGAATGGATAAATTTTTTTTTTTCTGAGTTGGAGTCTCATTCTGTCCTGCAGGCTGGAGTGCGGTGGGCGATCTCAGCTCACTGCAACCTCTGACTCCCTGGTTCAAGCAATTCTCAGCCTCCCGAGTAGCTGGGATTATAGGCACGCACCACCACACCCAGCTAATTTTTGTATTTTTAGCAGAGATGGGGTTTCACCATGTTGGCCAGGATGGTCTCGAACTCCTGACCATCTTGTGATTCACCCGCCTCAGCCTCCCAAAGTGCTGGGATTATAGGCAAGAGCCACCGCGCCCAGCCAAGAATGGCTACATTGTAAAAGACTGACAATTCCAAGTATTGGTATGGATGTGGACCAGCTAGAACTCTTATACACTGCAGGTGGAAACACAAATAGTACAGCCGCATGGAAAAGAAGCTTGTTACTTTTTACAACATTAAACATACACTTACCATTCGACCCAGCAATTCCATATTAGATATTTACCCAAGAGAAATGAAAACGATGTCCACACAAAGACCTATACATGGATGTTCAAAGTAGTTTTATTTATAATAACCCAAACCTGGAAATAACCCATTGACAAGTGAATGAATGAACAAGCTGTGATACAGCTCTACAGTAAAAAGGGACAAATTATTGATACATGCAAAAGGCTGAATTAATCTCAAAAGCACTATGCTGTGTAAAACAAAAAAGACACTAAAGGGTACTTACTGCATAGCTCCATTGATATGAAATTCTAACATAGACAAAACTGCAGTAATAGAAAGCAGATCAGTGTTTGTCTCAAAGTAAAGGGGACAGAATTGACTGCAAAGGCATTAGGGAACATTTCAAGGTGATGAAAATATTCTATATATTGATCGTGACAATAATTACACAACAATATACATTTGCCCAAACTCATCAAATTATACACCTAAAAGACAGAACTGTATTGTATGTAAATTAGACTTCAATAAGGTAGATTGAAAAGAGAGGAAGAAATACCACTTCTTCCCCTCATTCTCTTGAAGGCTAGAACGTGGTTATGTTGTTTAATGCTTTGGCAATTATCTCAGATTATGCAGATAAGGCTCACATCTAGGGGATAAGAGCAGTGCACCTGAAAGAGGCTCATTCCTGAAGACTGTGGGTCCACCACTCCATCCCTGCATATCTTATTGAGATGAAATCCAACTTTTATCATGTACAAATGCAAAAAAAAAAAAAAAGTCAAATCTACCTTGTACAACAGCAAAAGAAAACACTTGAAACTTTTATATGTCCAAGTATTAGCTAACAATTCCTGTTTTCTGTGTACCTCTTTTCATCATGTAAGTGCTCTTCATCTTAACTCCTTTAATCTTCACAACAAATCTCTGAAATAGGTACTACTATCACCCTCATTTTACAGATGAAGAAACTGAGATGCAGTTAGAGATTGACTAAGATATCCAAGGTCATGCTGGTGATAAGTAACGGAACTGGGATTCATACCCATCCTTGGGCCTATACCTCTCCCACAGTGGTACCATAAATAAAGTTTTAAAATCATGACAGACAGAGAAAACACGAAATAAATGTAAACGACAAAGAACAAGTTCTATGAAATGTAATTTTTTAATTGGGAATCAATTTGAAAAAGAAAAACTGCTCCCTCATGGGTATAAAAAATAGGAATAGACAATTCAACACAAGGCAAAACCCTAATGTCCAATAATCATATGAAAAGATCCTTGATTCACTAGAAAGCGAAGAAAATCAAATTAAAAACAGTTTTTTTGTCTATTTTATAGCAAAATTTTAAAAATCTATTATATCAAGTGTTGGCGAGGGTATGAGGAAACAAGAACACTCATACACTACTAAGAGTGCAAACTGACATTACTATTGCACTTTGCCAAGAATTTGGCAGTAACTAGGACACTTGAAAATGCACCTATGACACAATCTGGCAATTCAACGTGTAGTGTGTGCTCCCCCAAAATTCCTATACACGCTGTCTTGTATATGTCAAAACAAGTTCAATATTACGATTGGTCATAGTAACATAAAATTGGAAATAATCTGAACATCCATCAATAGAGAAGTGAATAATATGATGTAACAGAATATAATACTATCAGTAAAAGATTTTTGAATAAATGAAGTAGCTCTATATTTATAAGCAGGAATGAATTTTGATGGCATTAGATTGAGTGAGAAATGCAAACCGCAAAATACTGGTAAACTTTGATGAAACGTATGTACTGTTTTTATTTTTCCGTTTTTATTTTAGTGGATACATGATTCAGTGGATACACGTGGAGGTTTGTTACCTGGGTATATTGCATCATGCTGAGGTTTGGGGTATGAATGATTCCATCACCCATGTACTAAGCACAGTACCTAACAGTAAGTTTTTCAACCCTTGTCCCCCTGCTTCCTCCTCAAGTAGTCCCCAGTGCCTATTACTGGTGTCTTTATGCCCATGTATAACCTGTGTTTTACTCCCACTTATAAGTGACAACATGTGGTATTTGATTTATTGTTCCTGTGTTAATTCACCTAGGATAATGGCTTCAGCTGCAACCGTGTTGCTGCAAAGAACATAATTTTCATTCCTTTTTATGGTTGCATAATATTTTATGATGTATATGTACCACAATTTCTTTATCCAATCCATGTGCACCTCGTTTGGTTCCAGGTCTTTGCTGGAATGGTGCTGTGATGAACACGTGAGTGCATGTGTCCTTTTGGAGAACAGTTTATTTTCTGTTTGAGTCAAATGATAGTTCTAAGTTCTTTGGGAAATTTCCAAACGCTTTCCACAAGAGCTGAACTAATTTACATTCCCACCAACAGTGTACAAGTGTTTCCTTTTCTACAAAGCCTTGCCAGCATCTGTTTCTTTTTAGATTTTTCAACAGTAGCCCCTGTGACTGGTGTGAGATGGGGCAACACGATTGCAGCTGAAGCCATTATCCTAGGCAAATTAACACAGGAACAATAAACCAAATACCACATGTTGTCACTTATAAGTGGGAGCTAAACATTGGGTATACATAAGCATAAAGATACCAATAATAAACACTGGGGACTACTAGAGGAGAAAGGGAGGGAGGGGCAAGGGCTGAAAAATTTACTGTTGGGTACTATGCTTACTATATGGGTAACAGGATCGCTTATACCCCAAACCTCAGCATGTACATATACATACACACATATATACATATACACATACACATATATACATATACATACACACATATACATATACATATATACATATACATATACATACACACATATATACATATACACATATACATACACACACATATACATATACATACACACATATATACATACACATATACATACACACATATACATATACACATACACATATATACATATACACACATACATATACATATATACATATACATATACACATACACATATATACATATACATACACACATATATACATATACACACACATACACACATACATACACACATATATACATACACATACACACGTATACACATATACATATACATACACATGTATACATATACATACACACATATAAACATATACATATACATACATATACATATATACATATACATATATACATATACACATACACATATACATACACACATATATACACACATATATACATATACATATACACATATATACATATACATACACACATATACATATACATATATACATGCACATATACATACACACATATATACATACACATATACATACACACATATATACATATACATATATACATACATATATACATATACACATATACATATACATACACACATATATACATATACATATACACATATATACATATACATACACACATATACATATACACATATACATACACATATATACATATACATACACACATATACATATATACATATACATATACATACACACATATATACATATACACACATATATACATATATACATATACATACACACATATACATATACATATATACATATACATATACATACACACATATATACATATACACATATACATACACATATATACATATATACATACACATACACATATATACATATACATATACATATGTGTACACACATACATGTATACATATACACATATATACATATACATACACACGTATATACATATACATACACACATATACATATACACACACATATACACACATATATACATATACATATACACACATATATACACACATATATACATATACATATACATACACATATATACACATATACATATACATACACACATATACATACACACATATTTACATATATACACGCATATATATGTATACATACACACATATACATATACATACACACATATATACATATACATATACATACACACATATTTACATATATACATATACATACACACATATATACATATACATATACATACACACATATATATATATACACATATATACATACACACATATATACATATACATATACCCTATTGGTTCTGTTTCTCTGAAGAACCCCAATACAGTGGGTATACAGTTGTTCCAGCTTCATCTATTAAAAAGACTATTCTTTCACACTGAATTGTCTTTCCCCCTTTGTCAAAGATCAGCTGATTATATTATGTGGGCAAATTTCTGGGCTATCTATTCTGTTCTATTTACCTATTTGTCTCTTCTTTCACCAGCACCACACTTTCTTGATCACTGTAGCTTTAAAATAAGTTTTGAGGTCAGGTAGTATCAGCACTATGATTCTGTTCTTCTCTTTCAATATCACATTGGCCTATTCTGTGTCCTTTGACTGTCCATATAAACTTTAGAATTAGTTTAATATCCACAAAGTCACTTGCTGAGATTTTGACTGGGATTGCATTGAATCTACAGATCAAGTTGCGAAGAAATAACATCTTAACAATATTGAGCCTTTCTATTCATAAACAGAATACAATATTTCTCTATTTATTTAGATCTTTGATTTTTTGCGTAAGGTTTATGGTTCTCCTCATTTAGATCTTATATATATATTATTAAATTTATATCTAAATCTTTTCTTTTCTTGGTGCTAATGTAAATGATGTTGTATTTTAATTTTGAACTCCAATTGTTCATTGTTGGCATGTAGGAAAGCATTTAACTTTCATATTTTTTTTAAATTTTATTTCTTTTTGTTAACTTTTATATATGAATCTTGTCTCCTACAACCTTCATAAAATCACTTAGTTCCAGGAGGGGCTTTGCAGTTGCTGTCGATTCTTTGGGATTTTCTACATGAACAATTATGTCATCTGTGAACAGAATTTTCTTTCTTCCTTCCCAGTCTGTATATTTTTTATTCCATTTTCTCATATCACTGCATTAGCTAAGACATCCAGTATGATGTGGCATAGAAGTAATGACACGGGACATTTTGTCTTGTTCCCAGTCTTAAGGGGAACACCTAATTTCTCACCATTAAAGTATGATGTTGGCTGTAGGTTTTGTGTAGATATTCCGTATCAAGTTGAGAAAGTTCTCTATTCCTAGTTTGCTGCTTTTTGTTCGTTTTGTGTTTATCTTTTTAAAAAGAAAGACCTAGGAAAGTGGTTTAGAGCCAGATAATAGAAGACCTTGAATCCCAGGTTCAGGAATTTCAACTTTATTTCATGAACAATAAGAAGCGATAGAATATTTGTGAGCAAAGACCGGGTATGTATGACAGGGATATGCATCCCTCTGCCTCTGAGAACCCTTAAACCATCCCATAATACAAGAATCTAGTTTCTATTTAAAGACATCCAGAAAGGGAAATTCCTCCAAGTGCGTTAATAAAACATTCTGGTGACAAAGAAATCTCGCTCTCTGCTGACCTTGCCTTGTAGCCAACCTGAATCCCTTATAGGTCCCAGGAAAGATGCAGTACATTCTGCAGTGTCGATGAACTGCTTCCAAGACAGGACTCCCAAACCCTCTACCGGCTCCCAACCCAGAAGAGAAACCTGTTTCTCTCCGGTTCAGGGCAGAGTCACAGGCACCCGTGGACCTGACAAGTTTACGAAACAATGTACAGCCAAATGTAGTGACCACACCTGAATCAACAGTGCTCACTCATTCATTTGCATCACAGCTTCTAAAGAGAGTTGCTATTGTCAAGAGCTCTGTGACAATGACACCTGGGTGAACATTTGGCTATCTCCTGAGCCAATCTACAGAGATGCCCTGTGGCCCTGTTCTCATGGCCTCACCTTCCCTGCCTCTTCTTTACTCCTCTTCCTGCCAATCTGCTCTTCACTCCCCTTTCTGTCTTCTGCCCAACACAACCAATTCTCAGAAAGACACTAGAGAGTACTTTGAGTTCTGAGCAAATTCTCTACAAGAGCACAGGGTCCACCTTAGGAAGGAAAGTCACTCCTAGATAAGATTCCAAAATTGTGCTTTGTTTAAATTTCCTTGTGCATGGAAGGTGGAAGACAGAGGGCAATCAATGGGAGCCCAGAGAGCCCCGAATAACAAGGAAATGATTTGCCAACTGGGGCTAATAGATCTCTGAGTTTCCGAAGATCACAGGTGTACAAACTACACCAGCATCAGGTTCTCCCCACCCCTCAGCTCCCTGTTGCTCAGAGGCTACGCCATGAAATTCATTCTAACCTGATTTTCCTTTAAAAAGCTCTTCTGGCAGAGTGTAGTGGCTCATGCCTGTTATCCCAGCACTTTGGGAGGCCCATGCAGATGGACCACTGGAGGTCAGGAGTTTGAGACCAACCTCGCCAATATGGTGAGACCTCATCTCTACTAAAAATACAAAAATTAGCCAGGCGTGGTTGTGGGTGCCTATAATCTCAGCTACTCAGGAGGTTGAGGCAGGAGAATCACTTGAACCTGGGAGGCAGAGGTTGCAGTGAGCTGAAATTGCACCATTGCACCAGCCCGAGCTCAGGTGTGGGGACAGGGTTTGGGCCTTGGGTTTTTCCCACTATTAGCCCAACCATCGCTCCAGTGGACCTGCATCGGAAGGGACAGTGTGAGACATCAGAAAATGGAGGCTATTTTTAACCTGAGGAAGACTGTCATGCTTTTTGGCAAATTTCTGGCTTTGTCGAGAGGAAATTCAGTTTTCTTTAGAATAAGTGCCTTTAAGGTTCTTCAGAGCTATGTGTAGGAATAAGCAGTACTCTTGCCTGTCTGCTTATTCATTCATTTCTTAATTCCTCCATGGATCCATTCATGCTTTCAACAAGTATTTATTAAACAACTATGATACACCAGGTTCAGTTCTAGCCACGGGGGTCAGGACATAGACAAGGTCCTTGCTCTCACGGAACTTATCTTTTAGGGTAAGAAGACAGATAAGAAACAAGGATTCTAGGACACTGAAACTCAAAGTGTGGACCTTGCACCCTTGGTGGTCTGCGCCAAGTGGGAGCTTATTGGAAATACAGACTCACCTGCCACCTAGACCTACCGAATCAGAATCTTTTTAACCAGATCCCCAAGTGACTCATATGCACATTAAAGTTTGAGAAACACTGATCCAGGACAGAATTTCTCAACAATGGCACTATTGAAGTCTAAGATCAGATAATTCTTCCTTTCTCTGGTGCAGGGGCAGGGTGAAGGGTTCTGTGCATTGTAGGATGTTTAGTAGCATCCCTGGCTTCTACCTACGAGATGCTGGCAGTACCTTCCCCCAGGTGTGACAAGCAAAATTATCTATGGATATTGATAAACGTCCCCTGGGGATCAAATTCATACTCTTCACCAGTCAAGAAACATTGGCTTAGGAGACCCTTGGTGAAATCCCCTTAACATCAAGACTTTTTCCCCCTTTTCTCTTAGGAAAAAATAATGTAACAAATTTAGCTGTTAACTAGTTTATCAAAGTAAATACAACCAAGATCATGTGTACTTTTTTCAAAAGATAAGGTACCACAACTAATAGAACAAACAGAACATCATTTGGAAAAAGAAGTCTGCACAATTCCCATGAGAAAACTTTCACATGAAAATCATACAAGTTTGTGGTTTAATATCACTACCATGGATAAAGAAACTTAGTATTAAATATGCATACATGAGGCCAAGGACTTGTGATTGGATGTCATCACTACCAATTATATTTGCACTAGGTATAGTCATACACAGGTCTAGAATATCTCCCCTTTTTGAAAGAGCTGGCCAATTCGACTAATGCCCCATGTCCACCTTCAAATACTAGAAGTAGGGCAAGGAGAAGTTTGTGAAAAACAAATAAATCACATACGCAGAGTCTGAAGCCAATGAGGTGATATCAAAACATTGCGCAATTCTGACTGGAGTAGAGGAGGAAAAGCCAACAGAGTAACTCTGGTCTCTCAGTCCCTTGCTGTTGGGAAATTTATAGTTTATCGTTTATTTTTAATTAATTTATTAAAAAATAGGCCCAGTCATTCAAGACCAGCCTGGCCAACATGGTGAAACTCCGTCTCTACTAAAAATACAAAAATATTCCAGGCATGGTGGCACATACTGTAATCCAGCTACTCAGGAGGCTGAGGCAGGAGAATCCTTTGAACACAGGAAGCAGATGTTACAGTGAGCCAAGATCGCACCACTGCACTCCAGCCTGGGAGACAGAGCGAGACTCCATCTCAAACAAACAAACAAAAATAGGGCCATCCAAAAAAACGGTGACTCCTGATTTTGGCAAGTGCCTATGAGAAGTTAACACACAAGATAACTTCAGCCAGTGATAAAATAAGCCAGGGCAATGTGATAGAGAGCTTGGGCTCAGTTTGAGGGAGCGGGGACAGCGGTTCCAACTGGGAAGTGTAGAGCTGAGCTGGGCAGAAGAATCGAGGCTATGGCCGGGAGTGCATCTGTGAGGTGTGTGAGGTTATCAGCCCAGTCCTGCCGTCAAGGACCTCGGGTTTCATTGGCTCTCATTCCCAAAGGAAACAGCTTATCTTAAAGACATCTGGCGGCCTCAGAATTATCCACGGCCAGTGAATGGTAGAGTGCAGAAAAGGAATCCAGTTCTCTGGGGTACTGGAAGGCAGTGTACTTTCTAGAGCACCGAATACCTCTGGTTTAATTTGCTGGTCTAACAACTCACCACTAATTACAACTCAAGAATATTCTCTTCCAGAAGTCTGAAATGGGTCTCACGGAGGGGGAATCAAGGTGCTGGCAGAACCACGTTCCCTTTAGCGGCTGCAGGGGAGAGTCCCTTTCCTTACCTTTTCCAGCCTCTAGATGACTTCCGCGTTCCTGGCTTCCGGGCCTCTTCTTCCTCTTTATGGTTCAGGGCAGAGTCACAGGCACCCGTGGGCCTGACAAGTTTACGAAACAATGTACAGCCAAATGTAGTGACCACACCTGAATCAACAGTGCTCACTCATTCATTTGCATCACAGCAAATGTGTATGGCATCTTCAAATCTCTCTCGCTGACTCTGACCCCCTTCTCCTGTCGCCACTTCTCCTTCTTCTGAGTCCAATCCTCCTGCCTCCCTCCTTATGAGACCTTGTGATTACATTGGGCCTACATGAATAATCCAGGGTAATCTCCCCAGCCCCAAATCTTGAACTTTAATCATGTCTGTGAAATCCTTCTGACTACGTAAGGTAATATTCTGTTTCCAGAAAATGAAATATGGACACCTCTGAAGGTCATTATTCAGTTTATTACAACCCTCTTAAGAATGCCAGTCAGGGCCGGGCACAGTGGCTCATGCCTGTAATTCCAGCACTTTGGGAGGCTGAGGTGGACAGATTACAAGGTCAGGAGTTAGAGACCAGCCTGGCCAACTAGTGAAATCACGTCTCTACTAAAATACAAAAAAAAAAATTAGCTGGGCATAGTGGCGGGTGCCTGTAATCTCAGCTACTGGGGAGGCTGAGGCAGGAGAATCGTTTGAACCCAGGAGGCGGAGGTTGCAGTGAGCCAAGATCACACCATTGCACTCCAGCCTGGGTGACAGGGTGAGACTCTGTCTCAAAAAAAAGAAAAAAGAAAAGAAAAGAAAAGAATGCCAGTCAGACCAAGGATCTAACAAGCATTAAAGCAAACAAACAAAAAAATGTTTAAATCACCAGCAGACGAGGGGAAGAAGAGAACAGGAATAAAAAGAAATTCTATAGACTTAGGGTCCAGGTCAGCCTGAGACAGAAGAGCAAAGTGTGGTCCAGGTCTCACGTCTGGCTTGAAGGCTCATAAAAGAGCTACCAACGTGTGGGACCCAATCTCTAGAGATTCCCCTTCGATTAATCTGAGTGGACTTAGGCATCATTCTTTTAAGAGCCCAGATTCTAGAATCAGACTACTCTAATACAAAGACCACTGTGCGCTTGACCTGGGGCATGTTATTTTACCTTGCCTCAGTTTCTTCTATAAAATGAGAATGACGATATCAATAAAACTACCTTATAAAGCTAAGGATGAGCAGACGTAATACAAGTAAAGTTCTTGCCACGTAGTAGGCACTGCCTCATGTCACAGGTTTGTTTCTCCTTCACACGCTTCAAAGCTCTCCAGAGGGGTGTCTTCTTCTTCCTCAGGCAGGAACCAAAGAGATTTCTGTGTGTCTCACAGTGAAGGGTGGGGCTGGGAGGCATGCCGAGCTCAGGTTCCCCTGCCCTGCCTGGTTGTGAGGAGTTCCGGAAGTGCTTAGCCCTCTGTGCCAAGGGAGGGGCAAAGTTGCAGCCTCCTCATGGGAGTGCACAAGAACACAGTGTGTAGGAAGAAACAATCAGAAAGGCTGGAGCTGGGGTTGGAAAAGGTGCGGTGTGGAATGCAGACGTGCGGAATGCTAAGGGCCATCTGATAGTAATCAAGGCTTAGCTGTTTACTAGAGCCGTGATTCTCAACCTGGCTGCCTATGCAAAACATCACGGGGAACCATCAAAAATATGCACAGTATCTGATCCCAAACCCAGAACCTATTAAATCAGAGTCTCTTGGGGGTGAGGCCTGGGAATCATTTTTTTTTCTTTTGTAAGATCGCCAGATGATTCTAGTCAACTGAAATTGAAACCACGGGTCCCCCATCTTAAAACTGTGCCTAAGCTTGGCTGACTTTGCCAGCTGCATCACTAAGTGAAGGAAGGGAGGGGAGAGAGAGGCCAGTAATGACTGGGATCCTATTAGGTGCCAAGACATTTTACATGCAGCAATTAATTTAATCCTCATAATTATTATCCCCACTTTAAAGATAATGAGAAAGAGCTACATTTCATAAGGATTATAATGCAATTCACAATAATGTTGTGACAGAACTAAGATTGAGCCCAATCTCTGTCCAAAAGGAACAAAATAAGAAAAATGCCATTTATCAAATACCCATCTCTCTAGGAGCTGTATAGCACCCTCTTAATTCCGTGAGGTAGTATTTTTCTCCCCATTTGACATTTGACAAGAGAGAGACTTAGAAAGGCTAAAAAACTTGCCCAAGTCAAATAGTTTATAAATGGCAAAGCTGGGATCTTAATTCAGGCCTGTCCATCTCTAAACTCTGCCCAAATCAAATAGTTTATAAATGGCAAAGCTGGGATTTTAATTCAGGCCTATCCATCTCTAAACTCCCATCTTCTTTCCCATCATTTCCATACTTCTCCATGCCTCAAAAACTCACCTTAACAAGAACAATTGTCAAATGCTGGTGCTGTATCAAACACAGTACTGAGAGCTTTCTATGTATTATCCTAGGAAAATCAAATATAATAAAATGATTGTGCATAAAGACAAAGCAGTTGGTTGTTTAGATTCAGGTCACTCAATGTATGTTATATGGGCCAGCAACATCACCTGAGAGAGTCAGAGCTCAGAATCTGCATTTGTAAGAGATCCCCTAAGTACATTAAAGTTGGAAAAGCCTGCTGTAGATGACTTTTGTTCTGATTTTTCCCTTTCCAAAAAGTTGTTTCAGTAATGTGTAGGTATGGCCCAAGACTCTCCAGTCATCAGGTCTTTCAAGAAACCAGCAAAAGATAAGAAAGGAGCTAAGAGCTTCTGTTCTCTGGTTTGAGATGATGTAAGGGAGGGCAGGAGGCCCTAAAATACCCTTTCATAAATACAGCTCTTTTTCTTTGAGTGTTCCGGGGTGTTGATCTCTAGGCACGAACCATTTGACTCCAAGCACTCTGAGCAGATATCACTCCTTAACAGGACAAATTATGCTGAATGTGAGACCTGCTAATAGTCCTGTGAAGGCAAGAATGGGATAAGCCAGCAATTCTCAAACTTGAGTAATGTGAAGCTCTTCTTTAAAGGAAAAGAATAATTCTTTCAGAGCCAGTATGTTGGCCCAAATCGCTTCTATTATAAACTTTCTTAAATAGTAAAAATATTTACATGGACAACTATAAAAATGAAACAAATTTACAAATTAAATTAATCAAAACTACAAACCCAGCAAACATCAAATAAACTAATGCACCTCAAATATAACAAAAAATGATTTTTGCTAAAATGAATCACCAGCATCACTGTAATACTGACAGCTACAATGTATCATCTTTTTGGTCCAGAATATGTAATTACTGTATGCCCCAAATTGGGGTATAAATCCCTATTCAATTCTCTATTCTAGCTAATAGCTAGTGAAAAGGTATTTGGCATATTAAGCCCATCTTCTTTCTCCCTTAACCCTTGATAATTAAAGCAGTGCTGCTTACTACCATCGTGATAGCAATTCAATTGCCCTACTGAATTCTCTACTGAAGCTAATAGCCACTGAAAAGAGATTTGGCATATTAAGTTCATCTTCTTTCTTCCTTAACCCTTGATAATTAAAGCAGTGCTGCTTACTACCATCATGATCCTAAATATAAATGCAAACTCCAGCCCTGAGTTAATTGATTTAACTTCGATAGATGATCATCTAGGTGATCCAGATATACTTACAATGTTTCTCAATCAGTATTGAGATTAAAATGCCGAGTTATTTTATTATAATACAAAGCTTGCAGACCACACACACTCACACAGACATACACATAAGAACATGTCAGCACATTTCCAGGAGTTTATCAATCCCAATTCGGGAAACGCTGAGATAAATAATTAGGAAGAACGATACTGAAATAATTAATGAGCGCAAACTACTCGTTACAGAAATGTTTCAACTAATAAATGCCAGAAGAAATGATAGAATTTAGAATTTTATATACCTTAATAAATAAATAGAGTCACACAATGTTAATCAAAGAACGCTGACAACCAGAAGAGCAACAACTCAACAAGATATGCCCAATGTATTCTCATAGAAAAAAAAAGCCTGAGTGTGATGCAAACTATTTATATAATGACTAATTTATGAGACATACAGGGGCAGGGGAACATTTAAACTATATCACAAGAATGCAATCAGTAAAATCTAGATGATGCAAAATTCAACAGGACAAAATAGTTTCTGCAACAGGTAAATTCAAAGTAAAACAAAAAGAGATAAAGAACCCACAGATTAAAAGAGACTTCTGAGTCATATCTGTAATTACAATATATGGGCTTTATTTGGATCCTAATTCAAACAAAAATGATTCAGGATTTTCAATTTCATATAGATCCTAATAGTATCACATACAGATTTTTTTAAAGAATCCTTATTTTGTAAAGATATATACTAAAATATGATGGATCAAATAATGTGGTGAGTTGGATTCACTTCAAAATTGTGATGGTTAATTTTATGTATCAATTTGGTTAAAACATAACTCAGTTTTTGGTCAAAGACTAGTCTAAATGTTACTGTGAAGATATTTTTACGTGTTATTAACATTTAAATCAGTACACTTTCAATAAAGCAGATTACCCTCTATACTGGTGAAAGGAGACGGGCAGGAATCATTCAAGCAGTTGAAGGTCTTAAAAGACTAAGGTCTTCTCTAGGGTGAATGAATTCTGCCTCTAGACTGCCCTTGGTTTTGAGATTGCAACATCAACTCTCCCCTGGGACCCCATCTGCAGGCCAGCAGATTTCAGACTTGTCAGCCCCACGGAAAATTGTATGAGCCAATTCCTAAATCTCCCTACCTACATCCCAAACACAAACTTTTGGTTATGTCTCTCTAGAGAACCCTAACTGATACAAATATTATCTGGGGGATGGGGGAAGTGGATGGAAGAATGGATAAAATAAAGTTGGCATGAGTTAGTAATTGTTTTGAAACTGGGTAATCGGTATGCTATACTATTCTATTTTTATATATATTTTAAATTTTCCATTTAAAAAGTTGGGAAGGATAAAAAGAGATGGAAGAGCCAAGGAACAGAGACACAGTCTTTCTGTCCAGGGTCTGCACAGGTAGACATGTTGTTCTGATAGAACAAAATATCAGAAATTAAGGTTGGCCTAGCGCAGTGGTTCATGCCTGTAATTCCCAGCACTTTGGGAGGCCGAGGCAGGTGGATTACTTGAGCCCAGGAGTTTGAGACCAGCCTGGGCAACATAATGAAACTCCATATTTACAAAAAAAAAAAAAAAAAAAAAAAGTTAGCTAGGCATAATGGCACGTGCCTGTAGTCCCAGCTACTCAGGAGGCTGAGGTGGGAGAATCACTCAAGCTTGGGAGGCAAAGGTTGCAGTGAGCTGAGATCACACCACTGCACTCCAGCCTGTGTGACAGAGTGAGATCCTGTCGCAAAAAAAAAAATAAAAATAAACAAAGGCTGGCCTGGGGAATCCGAGGTTGTGACTCCAAGACTCACAAGGGAGTGGTTACAACGAAAAGGTCTAGTCTTGGAAGTGATTGTTCTCTTGATCTTGAATTTCCAGTCTGATGTAGGCTGTTCCCACTATGCCCCACAGCACTTGCACATGCCCTCACTGCAGCATGGCCTCCCACACCACATTGAGATGGCCTCTTTGAGTCTCCATCTCTTCCCACTACCCAGGAGCACCTTATTTATTCAAGCACCAAGCTCGCACTTGAAAATGTTAAATGACTGAATCAAAGCTCTGCTGAGCATGGGATAGCTAATACCCAGTGAAAGCAAGAACGAGATAAGCAGTGTTTCTCAAACTCATATGCTACTGCCTTCTAGCCCCTGTTTGTTTTTTGTTTTTTGTTTTTCTTTCTGTTAATTGTTAAAGCCTACAACTAATTGCTCCATTTTTAATTTCTTCCTGTTCTCTGCTTTTAAATCCCCCTCCCAACCAAACATTTGAGGTCTTATTGGTGAAAGGAGTGTTTGTATGGAAACAATGGCATTCGTCACCATACAACTTTATAAAATGAACCTTCAAAATTGTTGTTCTGGGTAGGAGAGAAAATCCCATCCAACAAGTAGGAGCTTCATTTGCAGTGCTTTCTTTCTAATCTCCTGTAAAACAAAACTCCCTGACCCTTAGGACCTGTTATGAAAGTCATTGTTTTTACATTGCTCTGCCCTTACGGTGACAGAATTTTAATGTGAATGTTCATTAAAATAAGCTGTTTCTTTGGCTTTGTCATAATATTCTGCATGGTCTTGGAATAAATTCATTGATTCTACAGTCAGAATTTAAAATCCTAGGATATCTCATTTATATATTAAATAACTGATTTTTAAAACAGTGCAATGCCAACTTTTCTTTTAAAGTTAGCTTAAAGTTTAGGGAGACTTTAAAGTAAACAGGAAAGGAAGCTGCATTAGAAAAAAGAGAGAAGTATCTAAATTCCAATCTCGTTTTAATTCAAATTTAGAGAAGAAAAGGTGGAGAGTTTATAGTCTGCCATGCTTCATGGAAAATGTTCTGACTCCTGTACAGAAAAACAAGTGGTCCAAGTGAGTTGAAGTCTCCTTCCATCTTGCCTCCTCCTCTGTCCCCTGATTTCACCCTTAAAGTCGTTACTTCAGCCCCAAGAAATCCCCACCTTCCATTCTGCCCTCACTTCACAGAAGGTCAGGTATACAAGTTCATGACAAAACCTCAAAGTAAATGAAAATAAACCAAGAGGATAAATCAGTAACTACCTCCTGAGCTGCCGCTGCCCAGATTGAGTTGCACACCCCTGAGGGAGAGCAAGTTTCCCTGAGAAAACCAAACATAGAGCCTTACAGTCTTAGAGATGTGAAAGGTTCCCAGAAAACGCATCAGTAACCTGTGCTGACAGTCATGCTGGAATATAATCCATGTTTTCAGTTTTCCTGTCCTTCAACCCTTGACACCCCATGGATATCTGAAGGTAGAGTGACCACATTAGCAACAACAAAGTGCAGAACACCCAGTGAAATTTAAATTTCATGTAAATAACAAGCAATTTTTTAGCACAAGTATGTTCCATATAGTGCATGTGTTGTTTATTCAAAATTCAAATTTCACTAAGCATTCTGCATTTTATCAGGTGATCCATGAAGGAATTTCCATAGGGCAATGACCATTGCAATTGCTCAGAGTGAAATTTCTCAAGCACCACCAGTCTTATCGGGCATCCTGAGTTGTCTTGGTTGTCACTTTTGGATATTTTCAAATCTCTATTTGAACATCCTATGCTTTTCTGAATTATATCCGGGCTATTCCTAAACCAAAAGTGGTCCTGTATCTCATTAACACAATTAGAAATTTGGTCTAAAATGTTGGTGGTTCCATCAAGTGAGCTGAAGATTCCTTGGCCAAGGTTCCATTGCAAGAGGTCATTATGAATTGGTATATCTTACTTCTCAATCAACAGATGCTAAAACTATAGCCACAATCAAATTGCAGGATGGGATGGAGAGATACCTGGAAATCTTCAGATGTTAAAAATGGGTATATCTCATCTTTGATAAGGATGGAATCCTTGGTCAAGGATGATTTCCAATGTTTCTGCCAACCTCGTCACAATTCCCAGCATTCTGACACCATAGTCACTGAATTATTAGCTTTTTCCTGGTTCTGAACAAATAAAAAAAGAGGCCAAAGTTTTGGGTCAAAAGTAAGGACCATAATGAGGGTAGCCAAGAATGATGGCACTATATTAACCTTGTTGTTCCTTTGAACAGATTTTTAAAATATAGTATAGAAGACGTCTGAATTCTTGTTGGAGTTTTGTTTCTTTTCTTGTCATCAAATACTGCAGTAATTTATACACATTTCAGTCTCCACAAAAGAGTTGTTGAAATACTTTTTTACTGACTCAATTTATTCTCACTTTACAAATATCTATTGTGCACTGACTCTGGACCAGTTGTCACAATCCTCTTTTGTTGACTAACTGCTACACCCTACATCTTCCAAAGAGATCAATAGAAAGAAACGTGGGCTCTTGTGCAGTGATTTCTGATGTAGGTGGTGTCCTAAAAAGCATATATATTATCATTTTAAATTACATTTATGTATTTTAAATACCTATTTTTAAATACTGACATAAATAGAGGATACGAGATTTTTTGTCTTGGTCCAAAAAAATTCAGAAACATGATTATAGCCACATGGACTCACTTTTTGCCTGTGACTGCAAAGATAAAAGCCAACCTTGAACTAGATTCTTCCTTCCAGTTAAAGCTTCCTAGTTTGAAAAGGACCTTGCTTAAATGCTTAGGGAACTCAAAGCATTCTTTGTAGCTTAATTTGCTCAAGTTATGACCAGTCTGTTGCAATCCAAAACTAATGGATTTCAAAAGATAAAAGAAAATCTAGAATTTTTTTGGCAGATAATTTATTTTTTTCATTGAAAATACAGACTTCTTTGTGGCTAACTTGACTTAAGTCTATCTGCAGTACTATCTAAAGAACATTCCCTACAAGAAGAGTTCACATTGCCTACTCATTCTATCAATTGGCTTTATAATAAGTCCTAGCAAAAAACAAAGCAAGGGTGCTTGCTTTGGCAGCACATATACTAAAACTGGAACAACACAGAAAAGATTAGCATGGCCCCTGTGCAAGGATGACATGCAAATCGTGAAGCATTCTATATTTTTGAGAGTGGGAGCCAAAATTCAACATCCTTAAAGAAAATAACTTTCAATCTAGAATTTCATATCCAGACAAACTAAGCTTTGTAAGCAAAGGAGAAATAAAATCCTTTGTGAACAAGCAATTGCTGAGAGATTTCATCACCAGGCCTGCCTTACAAGAACTCCTGAAAGAAGCACTAAACACAGAAAGGAACAACCAGTACCAGCCACTCCAAAAACATACCAAGTGGTAAACAGCATCGACACAATGAAGAAACTGTGTCAACTAATGGCCAAAGTAACCAGCTAGCATCCAAATGGCAAGATCAAATTCACACATAACAATATTAACCTTAAATGTAAATGGGCTAAATGCCCCAATCAAAAGATACAGACTGGCAAATTGGATAAAAAGTCAAGACCCATCGGTGTTCTGTATCCAGGAAATCCATCTCACATGCAAGGACACACATAGGCTCAAAATAAAGGGATGGAGGAAGATTGATGAAGCCAATGTAGAGGAAAAAAAGCAGGAGTTGCAATCCTAGTCTCTGATAAGATAGACTTTAAACCAACAAAGATCAAAAGAGACAAGGGCATTACATAATGGTAAAAGAACCAATGCATCAAGAAGAGCTAATGATCCTAAATATATACACACCCAATACAGGAGCATCCAGATACATAAAGCAAGTTCTTAACAACCTACAAAGAGACTTAGACTCCCACACAATAATAGTGGGAGACTTTAACACTCCACTGTCAATATTAGACAGATCAAAGAGACAGAAAATTAACAAGGATATCCAGGACTTGAACTCAGATCTGGACCAAGCAAATCTAATAGACATCTACAGAACTCTCCACCCCAAATCCACAGAATATACATTCTTCTCAGCACCACATCACACCTACTCTAAAACTGACCACATAATTGGAAGTAAATCACGAACGGAAATCATAACAAACAGTCTCTCAGACCACAGTGCAATCAAGTTAGAACTCAGAATTCAGAAACTAATTCAGAACCACACAGCTTCGTGGAAACTGAACAACTGGCTCTTGAATGTTGACTGGATAAACAATGAAATGAAGGCAGAACTAAAGATGTCCTTTGAAACCAACTAGAATGAAGGCACTATGTACCAGAATCTCTGGGACACATTTAAAGCAGTGTCTAGAGGAAAATTTATAGCAATAAATGTCCACATGAGAAGCAAGGAAAGATCTAAAATCAACACCCTATCATCAAAATTGAAAAGAGCTAGAGGAGCAAGATCAAAAAAACTCAAAGGCTAGCAGAAGACAAGAAATAATTAAGATCAGAGAGGATCCAAGATGGCCAAATAGGAACAGCTCTGGACTGCAGTTCCCAGCAAGAACAACACAGAGGATGAGTGCCCACTGCATTTCCAAACAAGTATTCACCGCGCAAAGACCAGCAGACTCCCAGATCAAAAAGTGCCACAAGTTTTCATCATGGCAGTTTCAGCTGGTGCCGGGTTGGCACACAGAAACTCACACAAATCTGGGTGGCTGATTCAACTGGCGCCAGGAATACCTGGAAGACAGAGCTGCCCATTCAACTGAAAAGGAGGGGGCTGAGACAGGGAACCAGGCAATCTGGCTTGGCTGGTACCACCCCCACAAAACAAGCAATCTGAAATGCTCTGGATTGATAGCTTCACAGCAAGCACAGCCGGACCCAGGATGGTCCAGCTCAGTGGGGTGAAGGGTGACCACCACTACCGAGGCAGTCTGCCACTACCAAGGCAGTTCACACAGTGCAGGGCAGAGCCTGCAGAAGCTCAGCAACACCTCTGCTGGCAGACTGTGACTAGACTACTCCGTGAGGGGCAGGGCATCTATGAAAAAAGGCAGCAACATGACAAGAACTTATCAATAAAGCCGACCATCCTAGGACAGAGCACCTGGGAAAAGAGGTGGTTATGAGTTCCGCTGCAGCAAATGTAAAGGTACCTGCCCAGCAGCTCTGCATGGAACAATGGAGCTCCCAGCACAGCACTTGAGCTCCTACAAAGGACAGACCGTCTCCTCAAGCAGCTCCCAGACCCCCATATACCCAAACAGACACCTAATAAAGGAGAGCTCAGGCTGACATCTGGCAGGTACACTCTTCTGGGATAAAGATAACAAAGAAGAAACCGGTAGCAACCCTTACTGTTCTGCAGCCCCCTGCAGGTGATCCCCAGGCAAGCAGGGTCTGGAGTGGAACTCCAGCAGTCCTGCAGTGGAGGGGCCCGACTGTTAGAAGGAAAACTAAGAAACAGAAAGAAATAGCTTCAACATCAACAAAAACTACAAAGACCACAGGTTGATAAAGCCACGAAGATGGGAAGAAACCAGTGCAAAAAGAATGAAAACACCAAAAACCAGAATACATCTCCTCCTCCAAGGGATCACACTCCTCACCAGCTAGGGATCAAAGATGGATGGAGAATGAATCTGATGAACTGACAGAAACAGGCTTCAGAAAGTGGGTAATAACAAACTTATCAGAGCTAAAAGAACATGTGCTAACCCAATGGAAAGAAACTAAAAACCTTGAAAAAAGGTTAGATGAGATGCTAACTAGAATAAACAGCTTAGAGAAGAATATAAATGACTTGATGGAGCTGAAAAACACAACACGAGAACTTCACAAAGCATACACAAGTTTCAATAGCCAAATCGACCAAGCAGAAGAAAGGATATCAGAGAATAAAGATCAACTCAAGGAAATAAAACGAGAAGGCAAGAATAGAGGGAAAAGAGTGAAAAGAAATGAACAAAGCCTCCAAGAAATATGGGATTATGTGAAAAGACCTAATCTACATTTGATAGGTGTACCTGAATGTGAAGGAGAGAATGAATCCAAGTTGGAAAACACTCTTCAGGATATTATCCAGGAGAACGTCCCCAACCTAGCAAGGCAGGCCAACATTCAAGTTCAGGAAATACAGAGAACAGCACAAAGATATTCCTCAAGAAGAGCAACCCCAAGGCACGTAATTGTCAGATTCACCAGGGTTGAAATGAAGGAGAAAATGCTAAGGGCGGCCAGAGAGAAAGGTCACGTAACCCACAAAGGGAAGCCCATCAGACTCACTGAAGATCTCTCTGCAGAAACCCTACAAGCCAGAGGAGAGTGGGTGCCAATATTCAACATCCTTAAAGAAAAGAACTTTCAACCTAGAATTTCATATCTAGCCAAATCAAGCTTCATAAGTGAAGGAGAAAGAAAATCCATTAGGGACAAGCAATTGCTGAGAGATTTCGTCACCACTAGGCCTGCCTTACAAGAGCTCCTGAAAGAAGCACTAAACAAGGAAAGGAACAACCAGTACCAGCCACTCCAAAAATGTACCAAATGGTGAAGACCATGGACAAAATGAAGAAAATGCATAAACTAATGGGCAAAACATCCAGCTAGCATCAAAATGGCAGGATCAAACTCACACATAACAATATTAACCTTAAATGTAAATGGGCTAAATGCCCCAATCAAAAGACACAGACTGGCAAATTGGATAAAAGTCAAAACCCATTGGTGTGCTATATCCAGGAGACCCATCTCATGTGCAAGGACACACATAGGCTCAAAGTAAAGGGATAGAGGAAGATTTACCAAGCAAATGGAGAGCAAAAAAAAAAGCCAGCATTGCAATCCTAATCTCTGATAAAAGGGACCTTAAACCAACAAAGATCAAAAGAGACAAAGAAGGGCATTTCATAATGGTAAAAGGATCAATGCATCAAGAAGAGTTAATGATCCTAAATATATACGCACCCAATACAGAAGCACCCAGATACATAAAGCAAGTTCTTAATGACTTACAAAGAGACTTAGACTCCCACACAATAATAGTGGGAGACTTTAACACTCCACTGTCAATATTAGACAGATCAAAGAGACAGAAAATTAACAAGGATATCCAGGACTTGAACTCAGATCTGGACCAAGCAGACCTAATAGACATCTACAGAAATCTTCACCACGAATCCACAGAATATACATTCCTCTCAGCACTACATCACACCTACTCTAAAACTGACCACATAATTGGAAGTAAATCACTTCTTAGCAAATGCAAAAGAACGGAAATCATAACAAACAGTCTCTCAGACCACAGGGTAAACATTTAGAACTCAGAATTAAGAAACTAACTCAGAACCACCCAACTTCATGGAAACTGAACAACTGGCTCCTGAATGTCGACTGGATAAACAATGAAATGAAGGTAGAAATAAAGATGTTCTTTGAAACCAACGAGAATGAAGACACAACATACCAGAATCTCTGCGACAAATTTAAAGCAGTGTCTAGAGGAAAATTTATAGCAATAAATGGCCACAGGAGAAGCGAGGAAAGATTTAAAATTGACATCCTATCACCAAAATTGAAAGAGCTAGAGGAGCAAGATCAAAAAAACTCAAAAGCTGGCAGAAGACAAGAAATAAGTAAGATCAGAGCAGAACTGAAGGAGATAGAGACACAAAAAAACCCTTCAAAAAATCAATAAATCCAGGAGCTGGTTTTTTGAAAAGATCAACAAAATAGACCACTAGCCAGATTAATAAAAAAAAGAGAGAGAGAAGAATCAAATAGATGCAATAAAAAACGATAAAGGGGATATCACCACTGATTCCACAGAAATACAAACTACAATCAGAGATTACTACAGACAACCCTTGCATATAAACCAGTAAACCTGGAAGAAATGGATAAACTCCTGGACACCTGCACCCTCCCAAGCCTAAACCAGAAAGAAGTTGAAACCTTGGACAGACCAATAACAAGGGCTGAAGTTGAGGCAGCAATTAATAGCCTGCCAACCAAAAAAAGTCCAGGTCCAGATGAGTTCATACCTGAATTCTACCAGACATACAAAGAAGAGCTGGTACCATTCTTTCTGAAACTATTCCAAACAATACAAAAAGAGGGAATCCTTCCCAAATCATTTTATGAGACCAACATCATCCTGATACCAAAACCTGGCAGAGACTCAACAAGAAAAGAAAACTTCAGGCCAATATCCATGATGAACATTGATGCAAAAATCCTCAATAAAATACTGGCAAACCGATTGCAACAGCACATCAAAAAGCTTATCCCTCACGATCAAGTAGACTTCATCCTGGGGATGCAAGGCTGGTTCAACATACACAAGTCTACAAACGTAATCCATCACATAAACAGAACCAAATACAAAAACCACACAATTAATCTCAATAGATGCAGAGAAGGCCTTTGACAAAATTCAACAGCCCTTTATACTAAAAACTCTCAATAAACTAAGTATCGATGGAATGTACCTCAAAATTATAAAAGCTATTTATGACAAACCCACAGCCAATATCATACCGAAGGGGCAAAAACCGGACACATTCCCTTGGAAATCTAGCACTAGACAAGGATACCCTCTCTCACCCCACCTATTCAATATAGTATTGGAAGTTCTAGCCAGAGCAATTAGGCAAGAAAAAGAAATAAAGGGTATTCAATTAGGAAAAGAGGAAGTCAAATTGTCTCTATTTGCAGATGATATGATTGTATATTTAGAAGACCCTATCATCTCAGCCCAAAATCTCCTTAAACTGATAAGCAACTTCAGCAAAGTCTCGGGATACAAAATCAATGCGCAGAAATCAAAAACACTCCTATACACCAATAACAGATTTAAAGAGAGCCAAATCAAGAACGAACTGCCATTCACAATTGCTACCAAGAGAATAAAATACCTAGGAATACAACTAACAAGGAACATAAAGGACCTTTTCAAGGAGAAATACAATCCACTGCTCAAGGAAATAAGAGAGGACACAAACAGATGGAGAAACATTCCATGCTTATGGTTGGGAAGAATTAACATTGTGAAAATGGCCATACTGCCAAAGTAATTTATATATTCAATGCTATCCCCATCAAGCTACTTATGACCCTCTTCACAGAACTGGAAAAAAACACCTTAAATTTCACATGGAACCAAAAGAGAGCCCGCATGGCCAAGACAATTCTAAGCAAAAAGAACAAAGCTGGAGGCATCATGCTACCTGACTTCAAACTATACTACAAGGCTACAATAATCAAAACAGCATGGTACTGGTACGAAAACAGAGATACAGACCAATGGAACAAAACAGAGGCCTTGGAGGCAATGCCACACATCTATAACCATCTGATCTTTGACAAACTTGACAAAAACAAGCAATGGGGAAAGGATTCTCTGTTTAATAAACAGTGTTGGGAAAACTGGCTAACCATGTGTAGAAAGCAGAAACTGGACCCCTTCCTGACACCTTACACTAAAATTAACTCCAGATAGATTAAAGACTTAAACATAACACCTAACACCATAAAAACTCTAGAAGAAAACCTAGGCAAAGCCATTCAGGACATAGGCATAGGCAAGGACTTCATGGCTAAAACACCAAAAACATTGGCAACAAAAGCCAAAATAGACAAATAGTATCTAATTAAACTCCAGAGCTTCTGTACAGTGAACTGGCAACCAACAGAATGGGAAAACATTTTTGCAATCTACCTATCTGACAAAGGACTGATATCCAGAATCTACAAAGAACTGAAACAGATTTACAAGAAAAAAACAAACCCATTCAAAGTGGGCAAAGGATATGAACAGACACTTTTCAAAAGAAGACATATATGAGGCCAAGAAACATATGAAGAAATGCTCATCATTACTGGTCATTAGAGAAATGTAAATCGAAACCACTGAGATACCATCTCATGCCAGTTAGAATGGTGACCATTAAAAAATATGGAGACAAAAGATGCTGGAGAGAATGTGGAGAGATAGGAACACTTTTACACTGTTTGTGGGAGTGTAGATTAGTTCAACCATTGTGGAAGACAGTATGGCGCTTCCTCAAGGACCTAGAGATAGAAATTCCATTTGACCCAGCAATCCCATTACCGGGTATATAGCAAAGGATTATAAATCGTTCTATCATAAAGACACATGCACACATATGTTCATTGCGGCACTGTTTACAATAGCAAAGACCTGGAACCAACCCAAATGCCCATCGACGATAGGCTGGACAAGAAAAATGTGGCACATAAACACCATGGAATACTATGCAGTCATAAAAAATGATGAGTTCATGTCCTTTATAGGGACATGGATGAATCTGGAAACCATCATTCTCCGCAAACTGACACAAGATCAGAAAATCAAACACCGTATGTTCTCACTCATAGGCGGGTGTTGAACAATGAGAACACACAGACACAGGGAGGGGAGTATCACACACTGGGGTCTGATGGGGGGGACTGGGGAGGGACAGCGTGGGGTGGGGAGTTTGGGGAGAGATAACATGGGGAGAAATGCCAGATATAGGAGACAGAGGGAAAGAGGCAGCAAACCACATTGCCATGTATGTACCTATGCAACAATCCTGCATGTTCTACACATGTACCCCAGAACCTAAAGTGCATTAATATATATATTTTGTTTAAGTGAGGAAAGCTTGACTAACAATAGCACCTTAAATTTGTGTAAGACTTTTAGTATTTCCAAGTCTGTGAGCCATTTAACCCTCACATAGGGAGGATCTAATGAAGTATGATTAGGAACAGAGGAAGAAGAGCTGAGGCATGACTGCCTCCAGCCTCCTGTATTCATGACTTTGAGTGTTTTTCACTGTTCCTCTTTGACAGAAGTAAATCAAAAACACATTTAATTAAGAGTGGCCAAAAACAAGTGACAAATCAACAATAATATGATTTGTGTCGGTGAGGGGTAGGGGACCCTCTAGAGACTGCTGGGCAAGAAAAATAACATACCCAAGAGCCAATAGGAGCCTTTTTGACTAAATTCTCTCAAATCTACTTTGGATCGCTGGTGGACCTTAGAGATCCGACACTGAATAAGTCCCTTGAGGTCCCATCCAGTTCCAAGACAGCACAATTCAGTGTCACTATCCAGCATTTCTGACCAGCACCATCAGCATACAGTCAGACCCCAGCCCATTACCAGATATAAGAAGATGCTGACACTAGAGACACAAAAAGAAAGCAAGGCCAGACATCCCCGGAAGCAACTCCATTAATCAATATATGCATGGCTTGCCATCCTTTTAACAATGACATGAGTTAAGGGTTCTGTGGCCCTTTGCATAAGTAACTAGTCTACAGTACTTAACGACTTATGGACTAGGCATTTGTGAAACGCTCGATAAACAGTGTCTCATTTTATCCACCCAACCCCAAGGGGTACAAATTACTTTAGCCTCATGTATTAACTGATGAGAAAACTAAGGCTTAGAAAATATAAATGAGTTCTTGAAAAGGTGCCCACAGCTAGTTTAATGGCAGAGCTGGGATTTGAAGCTGGTCTGATGGATGCCAGAAACTGAGCTCTTGGTAATAATATTCTTTCTCTCTCTTCCCTGGGAGGCAGTGGCCCTTAGCATTTGAAGAATGATGACTCAATCATGCCTGACCCAAAAGACTATGCAAGGCAGGAGGAGAAATATGGGAAGACGGCTGAAGACAAGACTTTTAAGAACTCCTCAAGCTAAAGAGTTTGGCAGTAGTACATGCTTGTCTGCAAACGGTGTCATTGCACGTAGAAGGAAAAGGTAAAGGTGAAAAGTGAGAGACACACAGAAGCTCCCAGCACACTGCTCCTCTGCCAGCAGCAGGGTGCTAGCGGGGAAGTTACATGGGCTAAGTGGTATTTCAGGAAGATTAATTTGGCAGCCTCACAAAGAATATATGAAAGGGAGAAAGAGGCTGGAGGCAAGGAAATGAGTTAAGAGGCTGCTGCAAATGCTTATTTCCCACATGATGAGTCTGAGTCAGAGCGGCAGGGAGAACAGGGAGTAAAGGGAGAAATGTGAGTGTTATTCACCACCCACCTGGAAGGAAGAACAGACCAGTCCCAGGACCTGCAAGGTCAGGACTGTGGTCGGTGATGCTTCTGAACAGAGAGAAAACAGGAAAGAAAAGCACTCCCAGAGCCAGTGTTACTTGTTGCATCCCTGCAGCCTCACGTACATGCCTGTCCTGCCTGTCTCCCCGTACCACAGCTCTGAAAAGTCAGGGGACCATTCGTGGGTCTGCTTCTCCCCATTGCTGACCACAAGCACTTTGGAGTCTCAATAAATACTCAGCAGCAGGCTGTTTCCTCTACCTGGAATGCTCTATGTCCACTTTTGGTTGGCAACTGTGTAGGAAGAGCCTCCCTCAAGGCACAGCACAAATGTGTCTTCCTCAGAGAGGCCGTCCATGGCCCAGCTGAATGAAGTAAGGTCTTCTCATTTTCCTTTCCATAGAAACTTGTCTTCACAGTATGCATCGCAATGTGTAATTTTGTATTTGTGGTTTTTTCCATTTATTTTCAAAATAACTTTCTGTTGCTGTTGTTTCTCTACCTCCCCCCAATAGACGTAAGCTTCACAAAGTGCTGCCCAGCAGAAACATAGTGCAAGACACGTATGGAATTTTGATTTTTCAGTAGCCACATTTTTAAAAGTAAAAAGAAACCAGTGAAATTAAGTTTAATAACATATTTTATTGAACCAAATATATCCAAAATGTTGTCATTTAAATATGTGCTCAATAGAAAAAATTAGTAATGAGATAGTTTGCATTCCAGCTTTTTTCTTTTTCTTTTTTTTAAGAGACAGGGTCTCACTTTGCTGCCCAGGTTGGAGTGCAGTGACTCAGTCATAGCTCACTACAGCCTCAAACTCCTGGACTCAAGTGATCCTTCTGCCTCAGTCTCCCAAATAGCTGGGACTACAGGCACACATCGCCACACCCAGCTGCTTTTTTTATTTTTTTAAAGACAAGGTCTCACTATGTTCCCCAGACTGGTCTCCAACTCCTGGCCACAGTGATCCTCCTGCCTCGGCCTCCCAAAGTGCTGGGATTGCAGGTATGAGCCACCATGCCTGGTCTTTTTTTTTATTTTTGTATTAAGCATTTCCAGACTTGTGTAGAAATTAAGACCACATACTAGACATTTAAAAGCAAGACTGCCATTTATAAAAATATCATTGCAGGAAGGAAGGAGAGCTTACTGGTCAGCAATTGAAGACCACCTCAGAAACCCGTCAAAGACTGGCTTTTTATAGGAAAAACCTCCACAGACTCAAAAAGCCTCTAGTCTCCTGCCCATGGGAAAGCGTGCCCTGGAAATAGTGTGGGGACAAGGTGGAGTGTTAACTACCCCAACTTCTGTGTGTATTTTACACTTACAACACATCTCAACTGCGACCAGCCACATTTTAAATGTGCAGTAGCCACAAGTGGCTCATGGCTGCCATATTGGACAATGTAAATCTTGCAGGATGCCTGACAAATATTACTTACCTAATAAAGAGTTGATATATGAAAGCCAGGGGAAAGGCAAGAAAGAAGGAAAAGAGGAAAAGAAAAAAGATAGATGGGAAGGAAAGAGAAATTAACATCTGTTGAGTAGTTACTATGTTACATTCTTTCATACATCAATAAATTATGTCATTTAATCCTCGTATCAACCCTGGTGAGAGAGGTATTATTAGAACCACCTTTATAAATGAGGACACTGATGTCATGTCACTTGCCCAAGATCATGCTGTCTTTTGAATGAAAGAAGCAGGACAGAGAACGCAGTCTCCCCCAACTATCCTCCCGCACACACAGAAGCCATATGTCACAAGTCTCTTCGAGCCAGCTTGCCATCTAGATTTCTTTCTCCTCCAGCTGAAACTTTACAGGGTTTTTATGAGTGAGTCCCATAGACATTCTCCTTCCAAAAGTATGATCTGACCATTGCAGGCTAATGTAGAGGCCTCCTCTCCCTCCTTAAGTGATCCTTATTTCATTAGCTGCTGTTGCCCATTAGAATTCTACTGTGACCAAACAAAATGGTGGCACTTGAAGTTCCACTCTCTAGCTCTATGCAGTTTTCTTCCTTCCTTCATTCAATTAGCACACATCCCAGATAACTCTGTTCAAAGAGAAAGAAAAGAAGAAGGAAAAGAAGAAGAAGGAGAAGGAGAAGGAGAAGAGAAGAAGGAGAAGAAGAAAGAAGGAGGAGGAGGAAGAGGAGAGGGGATGGGGGAGAGGGAGGGGAAGGGGAGAAAAAACTCAAGCTAAAAGTCATCTCATCTCATGCAGGGAACCTCCTCTGACCACTTTCCATGTATGAGAATCTCCCCCTCTTCTGTGTTCCCGAGGAACCCCATGGAATTTCTCAAGCATACTATCATTGTTTATTTCTCGGATCTCCATCACTGCACTGTGAGCTCCTGAAAGGCAGAGACTATGACTTCTATCTTTATATTCCCAGTACCCAGCATTTATTGAATAGGGTTGTTGAATGAGTAAATAAATGAATGAATGAACAGATGAACCCACAGCTCTGTTTAAATGTAAGAAGCACCATCTGGTACCACACAGTCCTAAGGCCTAAAAAAGGACTAGTGTGTACTCTTGCAATAGCTGAATTCCACCCAGATGAGTTATGCAGGTGTGGTTCATGGCAACACAAGCAGACAACATCAGCAGAACTTCTATGACTCCTCCAACCATTACATAAGAAGTGATGTTTTAAGCTATGCAGAAGATGTAGCAAAGCTGGGAGGTCAGGAACCCGTGGAAGTCATGTGAAGTACTCCCAGAATGTGGTAGGATGGAAAGAAGCAGTGGTAAGCATTAGAGTTTGGCCACAGAGCCAAGGATCCTGGTCATGCGAGTCTGGAGGGGACAGGGGACATGCAGTGTTGGTATCCCTCTATCCTTCCTTCTAGAGGGACAGGTGGTGTCAGAGTGCATCAAGCAATGGGTGCAACCCCAGGAACTTAGCTCTCCCAAACTTACAACATCCTGGGAAAAGAGATTCACCTTCTAGGATCATCGTCAAAGATGTTTATGGATGGGACACTTTCTTGCATCTTGAGATTGTGTTCTATGCTAGATCTTGACCTAGAGCTTCTAACTTTAGCTGAAGCATACCTGTGTGCCCCTAATGGGAACAGGTGTGCCAGAGGGAAACACAAATCCCCTAAGTCCCAGGAATAGCCAGGTGAGGGTGAGGGGGCAAGGACTATAGTAGCCAGACCCTGATGGCCTACTGCCTAAAAATGAGCCCTCCCATCTACATAAATCATACCATGTCCATGTATACTATGACATGAAAAAGGTTGGGACGCATTGATTAGACTATAGGAGATGATTGGCCGGCACTAGAGAATTAGGACTTTTAAGAAGGACTGAGGTTTCTCAGATGTGATTCCAAGCCAAGGCGTCTGTTTATGTGGATGTTTCTGTGAATTCAGAAGGCTGGAACACTGGAGCCTTGCACCACTGAAGATAAAGAACAACATGCACAAGAGCAAGTTCCAGACTGCCAACAAAGGTGCAATCCGGAAAAACAAACAAATCAAGGGAGTGATACTGCATCTCCCACACAGCCGTGACACACGAGTCAAGGGCCAGAGTCACCCCCAAACCACTGCCTGGCACCTCCGCACCTCGGTTCCCAATAGGGTACGGTTCAGGAAAGAATTACCCCTTAGGGTAGCTTCATAGACAAGCAAGAAGGGGTGGGGAGGGGATTGTTATTGTCAGTGCAGCTGGGCCCACTACCCCGACTCCCAATGTTTACTCTCCTGATATTGTTCGTCTTTGTCTTTTCGAGTATAGATCGGGACTCAATATTGGACAGAGCTGGGCAGGTATGTAACTGGAGAACCAAAATGCTGCCTAAGAAGGACTTGGGATGTTAGGAAAGCCTGGCTTCTACAGAACTCTTATCACCTAAAACAACAAGCAAACATATAAAAACAAATACTTCTCCTCATTACTACTAAGCTGGGCAGAAATACACTTCACAGTCACGGAAAGTGGCCCACAACTGTACTGGGGCCAGCCTAGAGGATGAGGGCAGGAGTTGAATGTGGCGAGAAGGCTCTGGACACCTGACTAGATCTCAGAACAGCCCCACCTGCCACAGCAGCCCTGGCTGACATCACTGTCTTTCTAAAGCCTGAGTGGGCAGAAAAAGGCCAACAAGACTGGCACAGAATGATGTGAGGTGAACACCCCCAGGATGTGTGCGGACGTGCTGTAGCTGGCGTGGCAATGTCATATTGCTAGCCAAGGAGAAGCCACCTCTGAGATCTGTATCAGAAAGGGAAAATGAAAGCCAAACCCTACCACACCCCATCTCAGCAGAAGGCGCAGATGTTGCCTGGACCCCATCCATTCACACTGGCTTTGGGGAACTTAGGATGTATCAGAGGGAATTTAAGCTCTACTAAATCCCAAATTAAAAGGTGTCCATGGCATTTGCAGAACTTCATGCACTAAACTTTGCTCCCAGATTCTAAAGGTGCTCTTTAACGTTTTGAAAATTACCAGGAAGCAGATATCCCCCTTCATGACAGCTAATGAAACATTCACTGACTCATGATCCGTCGTGGGCCAAAGAAAACGAGGTGTCTTCTTGATGTGGACCACATCCTCATACTGCAAAGGTTGCTTCCAGGTCCCAGCCTGGCTGTGACACCATGATGTGGTTGACTTTTTACTCTTCCTTGTTCCCTTACCTCCTGGACCAAGACGGGGATAGTGGGAGGCTTTTCTTGGTGATGAGACACTCTGCTTTCACTGCCTCGGGACAGGAAATGGTGAAGGCAGAGGTTGCTGTTGTCCAACAGCATGAAGTTAGGTTGGCAACCCATGCCTGCCTGCTCCTCCAAGAAAGCAGGTAAAAGACTAGAAGCAGAGACTCAGCCCCACGAGGGACCATATTTAGCTGCATGGTCAGAGGTTTGTGTGAGGCATACAAGAGGGGCTACAGAGGTCATGCAAAAAAGGCTCTGCAGGTAGGTGCCCAGCGTATAAGGCCCCACGGATGATGGAGCAGAAGGTATCATTTCCAGAACCCAATGGGGGCAGAAAAGAGGCCCTCACCAATTTATCCTTAAACTGGCATCTACCAGCATCTTAACATAGCCCTGAAGGAAAACCCAAAAGTCATATTCTGTGATCTTAAACAATTTTTGTTTTCATGGACCAAAAATAATGAGACCTCAGTGAATAAACAAGAGGAAGACAAGGCAAGGAGCATTGCTGGTTAGGAATAAGAAGGCACTGTCTGCAAACTGTGTTCAGAGCTCTGCAGGGGAGCTCTTTCTCAATGAGACCTGCTCTCATTGCCTTATTTAAAATTGCCTCCATACCCCACTCTTTTCCTGCTTTATTTTCCCTATAACACATTCCCTTTTAATATACCCATAATTTACTGACTTATTTTGTTTATTGCATTCCTCACTCACTAGAATGAAAGCCCCATGAATACAGGATTTTTTTTTCTATTTTTCTTCACTGTTTAATCCTTAGCTATTAGAACTGTGCTTGACATATAGTAAGTAGTTCAGTACCTAAGTGTTGAGTAGATAAATGAATGGATGGGAAGGATGGATAGAAAGAGTTCCTGATAGACCTAACACTTCAGCTGCCAGATTCCTGAAGGTCCCAGAGGAAGAAAATGCTACAGAAATCAAAAGAAGTGTTTAAGGCACATACCTTCAACATCAATTCTTCCTATCCAACCACGATGCTAAATCCCAACATAAAATGAAATAAAATTTCCACAGAATCATCAGCATTAGGCTAGTCTTAGCTGTGCCTTGATCAGCTACAACCCACAATAAGTTACCTGCACAATGTCATAAATACACAGTAGAGTCAGATTCAAACTAGGTCTACATGAATCAAAAGTTCTTGGTCTTTTCACATGATCACACCAAAGGTTACTGCAGAAACGGCAAACTAACCTTTGGGTGTTTAAATCCATTTCTCCCCTCTGAGTCATTGATCATCTTTGCTCTCAGTAGATCAAGCACGTTAGAACTGTGGTTGAAGGGATAAGAATGAAACAACCAAAACTGAGCCTTTGTTTCTTAGATAATGCTGGAAAGCTTCTGGAATAAAAAAAATTGATAGGCTGAAACTTGACCTCTTACAGTTAGTTTTACACACACACACACACACACAAACACACACCTGTATAAATGTCAAAAGTGACTAGTAAGAAAGCACAGTATTAAAACTTACCACACTTTTACCTTTGCCCAAGTACCCCACGAATCATGAGTACTGAAGACGTGCTACTCAGCAGCTAACAATCCTGGCAGATGCTGCTTAATGTTCAAGTTGATTTCAGCAGCATACACATTGCAACTGCTCCAGAAAACCCTCCTTTCTTCCTCCCACTCACATGCTTTCCCCTGGGCGTTGCACTCACTGCCAGTGGCCTCCATCTCCACCCAACTTACAGAAACCTGGCCCATAGCACCCTGCAATTAATGTCATCAGACATGCAAATCTGACTGTCAGCCCATGGGACACACTCACAGCTCACCTGAAGACACTGTCCTTTACAACCAGGGAGGCACTACTGAGTCACCATGAGCAAAATTTTCCTTAATGCCTGTATAGTAACTACACTCATTTATTCACACTTTCACCAAGTCTGACTCTTGATTTTTTGACCAGCCAGCTTAGGTGTCCTGTGTGTAAGCATGGAAAAAGTAAAGGCTCCTGCAGGAAACAGGGCCACCCATGACTTTGCTTCTCTCACCTGGGCCAACCTGCCAACCCAACCATCTCACACTCATCTTAACCCACACAAGGGGAGTCGACAAATACTCCAGTGTGCACCCCTCACCTGAGTCTGAAGACAAATACGACTCAGGAATGAATGTACACAGTCATTCGTGCTAGTTTCAGTATTTGTACCTGCCAGTCAATAAGGCTATTTCTTGACTCTTGCTTAAGAAATAAGGCCTACTTTAGTGAGTGTGGAGTGCACGTATGACATAAATAAAGAAGGTGTATCGTCTTTATTAAAAGTAAACTAAACTATAAAACAAAGTAAACTAAGAATTTTTTAAATGGCTTCTTTTCAAAAGACAGAAGTATCACATATTGCCAAGACCTGAATCACCCTTTTAACCACAGACACTAAAGAAAGTATGCAAGTTGTTATAGAAGAAGAAAAGAGAACTCTGCAAACCTTCTATTAAAGGAGATTAAACATTAAATCCATTAAGACAAGAGTATGGACAGCAGTTTCATTCGGAGCACATGTGGATACCGAAACTTGGAGGAAAGTGATGAAACGGGCCCTTGATTCTAATTTCTCACTCCTGCTACACTTGAGTGACCTGGAAGCATAGAGGCAAAGCCAGCTATGCTAACTGTGGTTTGCACAGCAAAATGAATCTTTAAGCAGACTTCCAACAAAATGTTTGAGAAGACTGGCTTCCATTTTTCTCTTTCTGCTTCTTAACTAGCCTTCCCCTTCATACTGTTCAGGGTCTCAGTGGAAATAACCAGAAGACCCTCCTAAACCCCATAAGCACCTCCAATCAAAACCCACTTATCTCATGAATCAAACAGTTCCTCTAATAAATTAATTTTAGAAACATGGCTAATGATGGTAGATGGCTTGGAGGTGGAGGTAAGCCCAAAAGTGAGCCCCACAGACAAGCCCATTTAAACCACAGTCCTTCCTAAAAGGCTGCCACATAAGAACAGCTTTTTCCAGTCATAAGCATCACGGCCCTTTTAATAAGAGGAAGATGCTCAGCTCATATAAGCTAACTTGCTCATCATTTTTCTGACTGCACAGAGGACACCAGAAACAATATTCATTCACCTTTATTCTCACTTTTTTATTCACCATAGACTCAGAGTTGCCCTCCAAGAATTATTTCCCAAGTTACAACTACAGTAATAAAGAATATCAGCTTAGGTGCTCAACTATTCCTTGGACAATTAAGGAAAAATACAAAAGGCTGAACTTTGGCATGGGGACAGTGGGAAAGAGCATATTTCTAAGCGTCATTTGTTAACACATGGGAAAAGAAAGTGACAATGTGCCAGCCCCTGAAGGAAAGATGATATACTTCGAGCCTGTGGCTTTTCCTGAAAATTTATTTTTTCAGACATTATCAAGTTCCTCATTAAGAACATTCCATTCCTGTCTGGGTGCGATGGCTCATGCCTGTAATCCCAGCACTTTGGGAAGCCGAGGCAGGCGGATCACCTGACGTCAGGAGTTCAAGACCAGCCTGGTCAACGTGGCAAAACCCTGTCTCTACTAAAAATAGAAAAAATTAGCCGGATGTGCTGGCACATGCCTGTAGTCCCAACTACCCGGGAGGCTGAGGCAGGAGAATGGCTTGAACCCCAGAGGCAGAGGTTGCAGTGAGCCCAGATCACGCCACTGCACTCAAGTCTGGATGACAGAGTGAGCGAGACTCTGTCTCAAAAATAAATAAATAAATAAATCCATTTCCGCATCTGGCAATATGCCTCGTGATTCAGCACCATCAGTGATTGAGAACACATGGAAAAGAAAATTCAAAGGCTTAGCCAGGCTCAGTGTGAGAGCAGATGCTGTTCTCCATAAATTGTAGGCCCAGGGCTCTCTGGGGGCAGTGATGGGTGCCTTTCCAAAGATAGCCCCCCATCTTTTCACTTCACAGGGACTCATCTCATGCCAGGGAGAGAATGCCTCAAAGTAAAAATCTCCTCCCAGTTGACCTCTTTCCATTCCGAACCTTTCAAAAACTATTTCCTTCAACACATTATGAAAAAAAAATGGGCTCTCTTAATTTCAGAAAAATTGAAGAAGGATCCCCTAGGGTAATATATAAATTCTATTTCCAGTCCAAATATAAGATTCACAGAAACAAGGAGGAAAACTATCCCACCACAGCCTCTTCTGAATTCCATATAATTTCTGTGTCAATGAGAGCCTGGACCGAGATGCTGATGGAAAGGCAATCATGAGTTGGGGAGAAAAAGAAGGAGAATAAAGGGAAGAGACAGAAGTGGGGACGTGGGAATAAGACTGCGATGGAGGTAAAGTAAACTTCTCTTGACTTTGCCTTCAGTGGTTTCACGTTGGTAAGCTAATTCACTTCCTGTAGAAAAATCAACTCGCATCCGAGAACCAATCAAAACACAGCCACTTATCAGGGCACAGAAGCAGTTTCATCGACTCGCTCCACCTCTTTTACTCATTACTACCACAAAACATAAGTCATTAAGTATGAAGCCAAAAGTAAAACCAGCAACACTTATCACAATTAACATCAATTAGATCACATCAAGTTTCCAGTGCATTTCTCTCCAGAAGGCATAATCTTGCCCTTGATTGAGACTTTCTGGTAGGCTAATGACCATGCATCATGTCCAGGGGTACGCAAGGCAGTCCAGAGCTCATCAGATAAAAGCAGAGAGCTCTCACCTATGCTCTCTCTTTTTAAATTTTTTATTGATACATAATCATTGTACATATCTGCAGAGTACATGTGCTATTTGGATACATGCATACAATGTGTAATGATCAAATTAGAGTATCGGGGATATCCATCACCCCTGAAACATTTATCATTTCTTTGTATTGGGATTATTTCAAACCTTCTCTTCTAGCTATTTTGAAATAGATAATGTATTGTTGTTAATGATAGTCACTCTACTGTGCTATCAAACACCAGAACTTATTTTTCTGTAAGAATGCATATTTGCACCCATTAACCAACCTCTCTTCACCCTCCTCCCACACCCCTCCCAGCCTCTGGTAACCACCATTCTACTCTATATTTTCCTATGATCAACTTTTTTAGCTCTCCCATAATAGTAAGAACATGCGATATTTGTCTTTCTGTGCGTGGCTTTCAATTTTCCCAAAGACTGATCCTTAGACTTCCATTCCCATCTCTCAGAGCAGGTAAAATTTCTATCAAATAACAGCAATATCTTGTCATCATCTTCAAGTAGGAGCTTTCCCACAAATTCATCTGGGCTACAATATTTTAAGAAACGTAGCATTTTCTAGCAGTCAAAAGATTTGTAAACTATATGCAGAAAAGTCACATTTCTGTATGGGCAGAGTGGGAAGGAATGCCCAGGTACCAGTCAATCTGAAGAAAACATGTTTGTTTTGGCAGTCAAGGGTCTAACTAGGGACATCCTAATGACATAGTGCCAGGTGCAGTTTGAAGGATGGGAGGGAATCAGAGAAATAGGCCTGGCAACCAAATTTACAACTGTACAAATCTCAGAGGAAGAACAGACATCTCAGGCTCAAATTGCGGAGCTCAATTATGAACCTCTAGAGAGTAAGTCCATTCATGATACCAGAATACCCCTCGCTGACCCAGCCTCCAACCTCTGCCAATGAACAAGTCTGGCCTCTTCGGCACTGACCAAATCCTAACGAGACTGTACTCACTTCACTCTCTGTATGTTCCTGTTGGGTACCGAAGGGCTTCTGTTCTGGAACATGGCTGAGCTAGCCCCCTCAGACCTATCCAAGACCTTGGCCTGTCTGGTTTGGTCCTTACTGCTCTCAAAGGTTTTGAATCTGAGTCACACATTGACCTCAGAAAACCTGTCCCATCTCACCCAGCCACCACCAATACCCATGACTCCTAGCTCCAGCCCCTTAGGGTGCACAATGTAGTTGGCCATAATCTTAGCTGAGTCTTCCTTACCATAATCCAATGGCAAGTTTGGAGGTATCAAACACAGGAAAAATATTTTTTAAAACAGTCATAGACATGAAAGAGGAAGTGCTATCTTAGAAGCCAAGATAAATGTCAACACAGACCATGGTTTGGCAGTCTCTAGCTTGTTATGTATAAAATGTTCCACTGAAGGCTTAAACTGTTGGACTCTTTAATGGTACAAAAATGTGCATGGAAGTACACCTCCAGGACAGTCAGGGAGAGTGATGCGTTTCCATCTTAAACTACATTACTATTTTGGGGTGTCAGACATTGTAAATTTTACCTTGTCTGGCACTGGATATTTTTTTATTCCCATAAATATTCTTGAACTGTGTTCTGGGATGACCTTAAGTAACTTAGACGCAGTTTAATACTTTTTCCAATTGCTTTTTTATAATTTATTAGGCAAATATGGAGCAGTACTTTAGACTGCTAATTATTCCCTACTACTGAGGCAAGGCCTTCTTGACTGTTCTACCAATAGCCTGTGAATTACAGGTTTTCCAGTCTGGCTGGAAGGAGCAAGCAATATTCCCAGCCTTTTGTGAGAGCCAGGTCTGTTCTGTCCCCCCACAAGCTTGGCCCCCAGTCCCCAGTAGATTCCCCACGTGCATGTGCCGATCAGTATGATGCTGAATCCCTGAGGGCTCCCTCTGCAGTTATCGGGGTTCTCTCTCCATGCAGCTCTCACGTTTCCGGCACTCTGTTCTATGAACTCTAACCTCCTCGGTTTCCCCCGCCTCTTCACACCTTCTCCTCAAATCAGGAGTCTAAATTGCACTGGAGTTCCCTTCCCTGAGTCTCGACCTGGAAATGCTCTCCACGCAGTAAGCCGGAGCAGTCCGAGTGTGCCCCTTTTGTCTCCTATTTCTTAGAGATCACTGCTCTTCATCACCTGATGACTGGTGTTTTGAAAATCATTAGTTCATGTCTTTTAGCTGACATTTTTGGTTGTGTCACACAAAAGGTAAATCTGGCCCTGTTACTCCATCTTGGGCAGAAACAGAACTTCTTTAAAACACTTTGCACTCAATACCAATATCATTACACAGAAAAGACACTCCTGAAACCAGTGTTTTTCGAAATAAGTCCTTGGACCAGCCATGTCAGAATCACCTGGGATGCTTGGCAAAGATGCACTTTCCTACATCACATTCTCAGATCTATTAAATATAAATTTCCTGGCACTAATATGTGAGAATTGTTGCCATTGCCATGACAATTAATTAGCAAAAGACAATGAAATCTTCTTCTGAAAGTCCAAAAATCATTGGAATAGGCAATGGATTAAAAAGTCAAGGGTGGTGGGGAAGTTAGAGCACATTGGGAAGTCAGTTTCCTAGAAACCATGGCTCTCTGTTGCTAAATGAACAATTTCCCAAGTAGCTGCTTCCTTTTCATTCATTGCCATGGTACAGCACGTGGTGAGATGGGGAAATAATCCTGGCCACCTCCATGCAAGAGGCTCTCTGGGCAGCAAGCACTAAACCAACCAGGAAATTGTTGAACCAAGATGTGTGCTGCCACCTTAGTCATGAAATAATCAATGCAGTGACGGTGGGCATGCTCCCCAGCAATGAGTTCACCACAGTGACAACAATCACACGCTCACACTTTCATTCTCCTGTCTCAGGAGCATTTGGAATGACCCCTCCACCATCTTAACTCACGACAGGCCCACTTTCTGGAGGAAGAAACAAATAGTCTAAAAAGCAGGTCTGAGACTTCAACCTAGTACAGGCATCTTCAGGTCGAGCTCATCAGAGGGGCCACGTGCTATACCACATAAGCACGATTGTGCACAAATCTTTTCTGAGACTTGGTTTGGGTCATCTTGCTCATTTAGAAACTAGTGGCAAGGCTCTCACTGCTGGAGAGAAAGTGATAGAAGCACTCGTCCACGCTTGATCCAGTGAAGGAAAACACAAAACAAAGTGTATTTCACATCCCAGATGATTATGTGTTCTCTATTTGAACTTTCACCCACGCCTACCTGTGTTTCCTTAGCATTGGAGATAGCCAGCAGGCAAGGAGGAGATGGAACCGGTGGCTACCGGCAGGGCCAGATGACCCAGGGACTTCTGGGCTGTTGGTAAATATCTGGGTTTTATTTTAAATGCAATAGGAAGCTACTGGAGGGTGTATCCAGGGAAATGATGTGACTTTCAGTTGTATTTTTCAAGGGCCACTCGGCTGCTTTGTGGTGCATGGGTCACACGGGGCAAGAGTCAAAGTCAGGAGACCCATGCAGCAGTGCTATTTCAACCACAGCCTGCGGACCAGAGCTAGTCTACAAGCTGTTACCATCCGCAAGGACAGAAACTGAGACAAAATGTTTAGAGGCTTTTAAACCCCTTGAAGTAGTTTAACACTGTGGCAATATCCAGGCGATTTTTTTTTTTTTACAAAAATATAAGGCTACAATGGACTCAGGGGCGGGTTGGGAACTGGTCCCTTACCACAGATAATTTGAGACACCTTTGCAGTAATTCAGGGAAAGGGTGAGGGATGCTTGAGCAAGAGTGGATTGGACAGAGCAGACAGTGTTTCACTCTCCCGGGATTAGAAATGGACAGTAAAAGAAAGCTGGAAGTTCAGCATACGGAGGCTGCAGCACCCAGTGACGCCTCTGCCTCTGCCCACCTGCATTAAACCTCGGCACCCGCCAATTCTCTGAAAAGTGGCAACCAGCAACATTGTTTCATTCCTGAAAATAACGTTAAACATGGCATACACGTTAACAGTTCAGACACTGGAGTGAAGCTACCCTGTGTTTAAATCCTAATTTCACCACTGTGTGACCTTGCAGGAGTTACTTAACCTCTCTGGGCTTATCAATAAAATGGGAATAATGATAGCCTCTTCCCGACAAGCTGTCTGTGAGGGTGAAATAAGAAGAAGCCTGAGAAGAGGTTGACACCTAATCAGCAGTCACTCGGTCATTAGTTGTTAATGCATCTTCCTGTGAAGCAAAAGCTTCATAGCAAGACTGTGGTCACAGAATCACTCACTTCTGTGAAGTACCTTACATTGGACAAAATCCCATCACTTCATGAAACCTCTGCAATGACACTTAGAAGTAAGGAGGAACGGTCCCGATTTTCTGTTGAGGAAAATGAGGCTTAATTTATATAGAGAGTTTCCCAAACTTGCCCCAGGTGGATGAGGTATTGATTCATCTGTCTGCTCCTCCACTGGAAACAACCTGTCCAAGAAGTCATAGAAGCAGCAAGGAGAGGCCAGGCACAGTGGTTCTCACCTGTAATCCCAACACTTTGGGAGGCTGAGATGGGCGGATCACTTAAGGTCAGGAGTTCGAGACCAGCCTAGGCAATATGATGAACCTCACTTTACTAAAAATACAAATATTAGCCAGGCGTGGTGGTGCATGCCTATAGTCCCAGCTACTAGGGAGACTGAGGCAGGAGAATTGCCTGAACCCAGTGGGTGGAGGCTGCAGTAAGCCGAGATCGTGCCACTGTACTCCAGCCTGGACAACAGAGTGAAACTGTGTCTCAAAAGAGAACAAGAAGGAGAAGGAGAAGGAGCAGCAAGAAGAAAACAAGAGCACCTTCTCTTCGACAATCCAGCTTCACACCCACGCACACACACAGAGGCCAGTGCAGAAGGAGGAACAGCAACACCAGGGATGCTGGGGGTCAGTTCTCCTGGGCACCTGCTGAAAGGTAAGATGCCTGGAAGGAGTCTGACCCCAATACACCCCATTCTTCCTCTGCACAACCTTTTTTACCCTCTTTTCACTTTGGCTTCCTCTGGCCTTTATCCCCAAGGTTTAGTTATGGCATGATTTTAATGTGAGCATTTTTCTACAATTTGTTTTCTTCTTTGCTAACATTTTTAATATTATTTAATTTTCATTACTTATTAAAATATAAAGTATTTAGGCCAGGTGCAGTGGCTTGCATCTGTTATTCCAACACTTTGGGAGGCCAACGCAGAAGGATCGCTTGAGGCCAGGAGTTCAAGACTGGCCTAGACAACATAGGGAGATGCTGTCTCTACAAAAAGAAAAAAAAATTAAGTTAGCTGGGCACAGTGGCACACACCTGTAACCCCAGTTACTTGAGAGGTTGAGGCAGGGAGATGCCTCAAGCCCAGAAGGTTGAGGCTGCAGTGAGCTATGGTCATGCCACTGCACTCCAGCCTGGGCAACAGAGTGGGACCCTGTCTCAAAAGATAGATGATAGATAGATAGATAGATAGATAGATAGATAGATAGATAGATAGATAGATAAATAGATAGATAGATGATAGACAGAATCCCCAAAGCTGTCCTAAATGCATTTCTTACTATTACTATGATATATCCCTCGATTTTGGTTTCTTTTAATTTGCCTGTAACAATTTGTCATGATCATTAGTCTGAATTATTCCTGGCTTGTAAGGAGAAAGAAAAAATTAGACAATTGGTGAAAAACTCCCTGAGGTGAAGAAAGGCATGAGTCTTCAAACTGAAAGGACACATCAGGAGAAAAGGTGTTTAAAAAAACAAAACAAAAGATCCATACCCAGACATATCAAGGTCAGATCTGGAACTTTATCCTTTTTGTATTTCACAGTGTGAGGGTAGTAATATAAAATGTAGGTCTATAAATTTAAGATAATTAAAAGTAATATCTTTTACTGAAAATGTAATTAGTGGTCAACTCTGGTCCGAGATAGACACAGTCTCCACAAACAAATGTTTGAAGAACATATTGAGAGTAGTTAATAATCCCAACATTTTGATATTTTACTTTATTTCTTTACCTTTGGAGAAATCTTTAAGGAACTGATATGTCTCGTTTTAAGAGATATCTGTCTGAAGTTCAGAAATTGCTTAAATTTCACTTTGGTTTCTTTTTCTTCTATGAAATTTAAGATAAATGAAAAGTAATATTTTTTACTGAAAATGTAATTAGTGATCAGCTCTGGGTCTGAGATACATACAGTCTCTGCACACTAAGAATTGGGTCTATTTGGGGCAACCCTAGGTGTTGACTCAAGTCAGAAAATGGACTAATTACACTTGCAGGTCATTGAGGGGGAATTCAGATGTCTCCTAAACACCTATGTCACTACCACGGAATGACTGCAGCACTGAGGGACGTTCGGCTCCAAAAAAAGTGAAGTTAATAGGAGCACTATAAACACTGGTGAGAAAGAGTCCACCTTTCAGCTCAGTGACACAAGCGAGTTTTCATGGGAATGAGGCAACAGGATAAAAAGGTAGCCTCTGTAAACATCAAGAAGAAGGAGTTTCCATCCATTTTATTTGTTTTTAATTAGGACCTTAGGTAGAGCTTTCCTCCAACTGCGACTGCTTGAGGCCGGTTCTAAGCGTTGTCAGGAATGAAGGATACCAGCCCACCTGTGAAGGTTTGGAACTTTGGCTGGGAAATTCCTCCCACTAAGATCTGTGGTTCTCAATCCAGGCCAAGCATCAGATCTCTGGGGAGTTTTCACAGATGTCTTAGCCTCACCCCACACCTTCTGAAAGAGAATCTCCACGGGCAGGACAAGCATGGGTGTATTTTTTAAATACTCCACAGGCAATTCAGCTGCACATAAGTTAAGTACCACAGGACTAGCCTGTAGAATTCTCAAGGGGTAATATGCTATCTTTTGGAGGCAGTGGGAATGTTCAATGAAAGGAGAACTAAAATCAGAGAAATGTTCACATTTCAAAAAAATACAATTTGCCTTTCTAAAGATCAGTTTCCTTAAGCACATCATATTTTCTAAAAATCCATTTTCTCATCTACTAAAAAGAATTTAGTAAAATATTGTGTATATGTCTTTAAGCCTGTGGAATTTCAGGAATTCTGAAGAAAGGTGCAGGCATACCACCCACTTCCTTGCTGTGGAAAGCACCACCTTGCTGGTCATTTTCTTAAAATTTCTCTTGAAGGAGAAATAAACTAAGCGACAGAGGATAGCAACCTTTGCACAAAACATCAGGAAGAAAGGAGGCATTTGCCTCTGGACCTGTTACCACTTCAGGATTGCTGATGGCACCAGAGGGGCCCAACCTGCTTAGAAGTGGTGGTGGGTGGATGCAGAAAGAATTCGTTGTCTTCCGAGCTTTCACTGAGACAGCCAAATGTGAGAGTCCTTGGCAGGGGCAATGAAAGTCAGACAAGACTGGAAACAGTCAGGCTGATGGCTCACAGAGAGGAGCCAAGAGTCCAGAGAGAGGCATGAGTGTAAACAGGCCTCGTTCAGCAAATGTAGCCCAGTACCACTGTTACGTCTTATGGAAAAAGAGCATTCTTTCACTCGAATGCTGTTGTCTGTTCTCCGGGACAGAGTATGCTCGTGAGATCTCTAGGTCTCAGTGGACAGGTTGAGGTGTGTGTATTTTATATTGTTGAGACTTTTTAAAAAACAAAGTCAGAATAATGTATAAAATATGGTCCCATTTATATTTTTTAAAAATGTTTATGTTTAGATCTCTGCCTGTGAATGGACTCTTGGAGAAGGTCTAGAAAAATATAGACCAAACTATTAACAAAGTTTACCTCTGAGGAGAGTAGTGGAAGGGAAGAAAACAGGTAAATAGAAGGGGAACCATTACTTTTGACTCTGTACAATCTATTTCAATTTTATTTGACATGAGGACATTGCTTTTTTAATTCTAAACACCACAAAAAGGTAAAAATAGTTTAAAAAAAAAAAAAAATAGCTATCAGTCACCATTACCCTTTGACCACAGGAATAATTTTTCTTGGAAATACTAAGAGCTACAATAATTTTTCCTTGGAAATACTAAAAGCTACAAAGTGTAGGGGTTTGTTTGCTTGTTTCTTTGCCTCGCTCTGTTGCCCAGGCTGGAGTGCAGTGGTGTTATATCGGCTCACTGCAGCCTCCACCTTCTAGGCTCAAACAATTCTGCTGCCTCAGGGATTATAGGCACGCGCCACCACACCCAGCTGATTTTTGTATTTTCACTAGAGATGGGGTTACACTATGCTGCTTAGGCTGGTCTTGATCTCCTGGTCTCAAGGGAACCACCCACCTCAGCCTCCCAAAGTGCTGGGATCACAAGCATGAGCCACCGCACCCAATTCAAGTATAGAATTTTTGAGTAATTCTATAAGAAAAAATCAGTACTTTAGACATAGTTAGAAAAATGTCAAGAATAAATCAATATTTTTATACTATGGCTATGTCTATGCTAATGAGATCTACATAGAGATAAACATTAAAATGGTTGATTAAAATTGTTAATGAATTGCTTAACTATCCACATGCAAAAGAATGAAGGTGAACACCTATTACCTTACACCATTTACAAAAATTAACTCAAAATGGAACAAAGACTTATACATAGGAGCTAAAACTGTAAAATTCTCAGAAGAGGACATATGGAAAAAGCTTCAGGACATTGAATTTGGCAATTGTATTTTAGATATGACATCAAAAGTGCAGGCAAAAAAGAAAAAACGGATAAATTAGACAACATCAACATTTTAAACTGTTATGCATCAAAAGACACTACCGACTCAGTGGAAAGGTAACCCAAAAAATGGAAGAAAATATCCACAAATCATATATCTGATAGGGAATCAATATAAAGAATATATAAAGAACTCCTACAATACCAAAAAAACCCTAATTTTACAATGGGCAAAAGATTTACAAATGGCCAATAAGCAAATGAAATGATCTTTAACATCACTAATCATTAGGGAAATGCAAATCAAAAGCACAAGATGCTTCACACACATTAGGATGTCTATTATTTTTAAAACTAAAAATAGAAAATAACAAATGTTGGTAAGCATGTGGAGAAATTGGGACCCTTGCGTACTGCTGTGGGAATGTAGAATTAAATGGTGCAGCTGTTGTGAAAAAACAGTAGGATGGTTACTCAAAATATTAAACATAGAATTACCATATGATCCAGCAATTCCACTTCTGGTTATATACCCAAAATAATTGAAAGCATGGAGTTAGATATTTGTACACCAATGTTTATAGCAGCATTATTCCCAGTAGCCAAAAGATGGTTTATTAGTTAGGGGCCTCGGTTCTCCAGAGAAACAAAACCAGCAGGATACACACACACACACACACACACACACACACGGAAAGATTGAGTTTGAGAATTGGTTCACACAATTGTGGAGGCTGGCAAGTCCAACACCTACAGAGCAGGCTGGCAGCCTGAAGGTGCAAGGAAGACTTGGTATAGTCTCAGGTCCTAAGGCAGTCTGGAAGCAGAATTGTCTCTTCTTGAGTGGAATTCAATCTTTTTCTATTGAGGCCTTCAACTGATTAGATGAAGCCTTTGAGTATGGAGGCCATACTCGAAGTCTGATTTAAATATTAACTTCCTTGATATTAGACCATTTTCACACTGCTATAAAGAAATACCCGAAACTGGGTAATTTATAAAAGAAAGAGGTTTAATTGACTCACAGTTCCACACGGCTGGGGAGGCCTCGGAAAACTTACAGTCATGGCAGAAGGCAAAGGGGAAGCAAGGACCTTCTTCACATGGTGGCAGGAAATGGAGAAAGCAAGGGGGGAAAGGGCCCCTTATAAAACCATCAGATCTCATGAGGACTCACTCAGTATCGCGAGAACAGAATGGAGGAAGTCGCACCCATGATCTAACCACCTCCCACCAGGTCCCTCCCTCTCCACATGGGGATTGTGGGGATCACAATTCAAGATGACGCTTTGGTGGAAACACAAAGCCAAACCATATAATCAACTAAAAAATACCTTCAAAGAAACATTTAGAATAATGTTTGGCCAAATAGCCCAGTACTATGGCCTAGACAAGCTGACACATACTTAACCATCACAGATGAAAACAATCTAAATCCCGCTACCAACAAATGAATGGATAAACAAAAGGTGGTATATACATACAATGAAATATTATTCAGCCTTAAAAAGGAAGGATATTCTGGCACATACTACAACATGGATACTTGAAGACATTTTGCTAAATGAAATAAGCTAAACATAAAAGAATAAATATTATGTAATTCCACTTATATGAAGTACCTAGAATAGTCAAATTCATAAAAATAGAAAGTAGAATACTGGTTTCGGAGGTTGATAAAGTAAGGGGTACAGGGATTTATTGTTTAATGTGTATGAAGTTTCAGTTTGGGAAGATGAAAAATGTCTGCAGATGGATGGTGGTGATGGTCACATAACAATGTGAATGCACCTAATGTCATTGAACTGTATACTTAAAAATGGTTAAAATGGTAAATTTTATGTTATTATATATTTTACCACAATAAAAAAAGATTTATGGCCGAGAGTGGTGGCTCACACCTGTAATCTCAGCACTTTATGGATCACTTGAAGTCAAGATGGATGGATCACTTGAAGTCAAGAGTTCGAGTCCAGCCTGACCAACATGGAGAAACCCCATCTCTACTAAATATACAAAATTAGCCAGGCATGGTGGTGCATGCCTGTAATCCCAGCTACTTGGGAGGCTGAGGCAGGAGAATCTCTTGAACCCAGGAGGTGGAGGTTGCAATGAACTGAGATCGTGCCATTGCACTCCAGCCTGGGCAACAAGAGTGAAACTCTGTCTCAAAAAAAAAAAAAAAAAGAATTGCTTACATGTACAGGCTTTACTGTGAGCCAGGCAACATACTAAATGCTCTCCATGGATTTCCTCATGTAATGCATATGAGTATCCTCATATTACAGGTAATAAAACCCTCTAGATGAAGTGTCTTGCTCAAGGCTACATTATTAAGAATCAGATCTGAAATTCAAACCCTCACAGCCTGACTTCAAAGCCTGCATGCTTAGTCACTAGGACATACTGATAAGAGCAACTACATTAGATAAAGAGCAAATTAAAACATTTTTCAAACATTTTAAAGTTGATTCAATACACAAAATATTTAAGGAATGAATTCCCAATAAGGTAGATGCCAAATCCAGAATGGGTATGATTAATAACTATACACTGAAAATAGCCCTTCATTGACATTCACCATGAGAAGTACTTAGCCCAAAACCACAGCATCTCCAGAAATAAAAAGAGAAAGCAGTATGCCCCAAAAGTAAGAGTGGAATGTTTACCTAGCATCTGCCCCATTTTCCCACAAGTCTTGGGACATTTCATAGTTTTTCTATTTATTTTTTTAAATAAAAACAGTGATCACAACTTCCTTTTTCAAAGGGGACATTCAATGGACATGTATCGAGTATCTACTAGACAACCAGGTGCTATGTGGGTTTTGTTCAAACAAGGTGAAAAGACAGAGTGCATGCCTGCAATGAGATCCACGTGTCTCTGGTTTTCACGTGCAGCACATTTCGTAGACAAGATTCATGTTGATATTCTGGCTCCGCCGGGCAAGTTTTATCAACTCAATCTCTCCAAGTATGCCCTTTCTCCAATGATCTTCCTTCCATGTACTTCTCAACTATCACCACAACAAGCAAAAGCAGTCATCGCTGTATTGTACCCAAGGTAGTAGAGCCTGTTGGTTAAGGCTTGGGCTCCAAAGTTAGACTGGGTCTGCACCTGCCACCTGTTCGCTGTGGAATCTTGGGCAAATTTCTTAACCTGCCTTTGCTCCTGTCTCCTCAGCTAGAAAAACAGGACACAAATAGGTACCAACCCTCACAAGATGGATGTGAGGATGACATGAGCATCATCAGAACACCCACCACATATTAACTGATCAGAAAATATTAGTCATAGATGTATCAAATAGCCATCTGTGAATAACGGACTGTTCCAGGGATCAGGGGAGAAGAATAAATGATCATCCAAGAGAAAGGGGGCCTTAGAGATCATTTCACAGGTGATGGCAAGGAGGACCACGAGGGCTCAGTGTCTTGCCTGAGGTCACACAGGTGGTCAACAGCAGTACCGGGCACAGCTCTCTACCACAGAACAATGTTCTCACAGAAGAGAAAGCAAGGAACCTCCAAATTGACCCTCCACTTAGGTGCATATTACAGTTCTTGTCTACTTCAGTAATTGTAAATTATGAAATTACATGTTTTACAATGTGAGTAGATGATTCTATCAGCAGGATGAGAAAGAGCTACTTGGCACACACTACAAGCATATATGAGGATGAGGAGGGTTGTAGCAATCACATCCATGTCAAAGAGTTTAGAGCATGGCCTGTTAACAAAAAGTAGCCTGGGTAACTGCCCTGAGCACCAGACCACTTAAGCAGAGCTCCAAGACAGCCACCACAGAATGAGTCCAGAACACAGGACCCAGACTCACTGCCCATCCCTGCCTGCCCATCTCCTTGGATGGAAATTACAGAAGCAGTGAAGCAGATGGGAAGGGAATGCTGGGCAAGAGAGGAGACTACATCCCAGAGATGGATTATTCCAGAAACACCTCTTCTGTGTAACTGCTGCCAGTTCAGCTTGCCATCTCCCCACCAATCTACCTCCCAGGCCTCTCTTTCCTTGTCAGGTAATTCATGCTACACCTTCGTACCTTTCCCAACTTTCCTTGAACTATTGAACTAACCTCCCACAGATTATCCTAGTGTCCCAACATCCCCAGGATAGCTCCTCACTTTCCAGACACAGTGCCTTTGCCCCTGCATCTCCTTCCTCCTAAAATGCTCCTGCTGTTCTATAATCCCTTCCCTTCCTCCCGTTCCCAAACCAAAACTGTTTGGCAAAACCCATTCCCAGAAATGCAAGCCCTTCCATGAAGTTATCCTGCACTTCCAGAACCTTCTAGATCTTCCTAAGATGATCAATTCTACCTCACTCCTAATTCAAGACTCTCTCTCCGACAGCCTCGTACAATGCTGGCTAGCAAGTGGTCAGCACTCAGTTAATACCAGTTGCTAGAGCAGAAGTCAGAATGGCAGCTGGGGAAACTGACGTGCAGCAAGGCAGCTGGGAAGGAAGGCACGGAGAGTGAGTACAACAGCAAAGGCATACTACGGGACTATGGGCCAGAACTATTCCAAGTGTTTCATGTATGCTAAGTCAGTCCTCAAGACAACCCCATGATGAGCTAGGTGCCATTATTATTAGCACATTACAGCAGAGGAAACTGACAGCAGAGGATGAAACTCTCCACGTTACAGAGGAGGAAGCTGAGACACAGAGGGGCTGAGTAACTTGCCAGAGATAAGTTACTGTGGGGCTGTGAATTGAACCATGCCACCTGGCTCTTCACATTGCTTTTTTGAAACACTGTTCCTACTAAGCCTGCCTTCCTCCAAATCACTTCAGCTGCTCCACCCACTTTGTATGCATTACTTTTCTGAACCAGAAACACACTCTGCAGCTTTTAATTATCATACTAAATTCCCATCTACTGCTTTCTGAGCCAGAAATTAAAGATACATTCTATCCAGCTCTCCCATGACAGTAGATAACATAAAAGTCTCAAATCCAAAACATTGCCTAAACAGAGGGGATTATAGATGTTTCAGATGGAGTGGGCCTCAGGCCACTCACCCGACTCAATATTTTTCATCATTCTGTTTCTAAATCCTGAAATGTATACTGGAACTATCTGCAAGCATGTACATATAACAATTGCATATTATTTTGATAGAATTATTGTTTTATTATACAATTATAAGGTCAAGCACTGCGGCTCACACCTGTAATCCCAGCACTTTGAGAAGCCAATGCAGGCAGATCACCTGAGGTCAGGAATTTGAGACCAGCCTGGCCAACATGGTGAAACCCCGTCTTTACCAAAAATACAAAAATTAGCCAGGCTTGGTGGCGGACGTCTGTAATTCCAGCTACTTGGGAGGCTGAGGCAAGAGAATCACTTGAATCCTGGAGGCGGAGGTTGCAGTGGGCCGAGATCGCACCATTGCACTCCAGCCTTGGCAACAAGAGTGAGACTCTGTCTCAAAAACAAACAAAAAATATATATGCAGCAGATAGAAAGTATATATACTATATATGTGTATATGTATATACACATATATCGTATATACATATATATACTATAGTATACGTATACTCTACATATATATACTCTACATATACTATAGTATATATACTTTATATAATGTATTATATATACTATATATTATATAAATACACAATTGTAAGTTTATGAACACAGAAAGTGGTCTGTCACATGCTTAGTTTTTTGGGGTTTTTTTTTAGCAGTTATAAAGGAATTCAGGTATCCCACTCTGGATAAGAGAGTACCAAAAAGACATCTATTTGCCTTGCAACTACCTCCAGATTTAAGTGAAAAATCCAGCAACTACCTACATAATCCCAGTTTTACATAATTTATATTAAACATCCTATTAACGGAAGCAAAAGTGCTAATTCTGAATAGGTCAGATAATTTTCTCAATCTGCCATCAAAACAGCCCCAGAGTCGGGGACAGAAGACGATTTTGGCTTTACAAACGTGCACAGTATTTTCACAGAAAGAAAATAGAGATATAAATTTATCAATAGATTCAATTTTGGAGTTAGAGGTTTACAACAGGATGCCAGTCAAATTTCTGTTCCAAGGAAATTCAAAACCGGTGCATCAAAAAAAAAGAAAAGAAATATGTAATACCAAACCAAAAATTTTTAAATTAAAATGTTAGCGAAACGGAAGAGAAGGGAGCGAAGGGTCCGGTTTGTGGCACCAAGTGTTATTTTTCTCCTCTGGTTGAAGAGAAAGCTGGTTAGAACAGCGAAGACACAGGATAGAGATCACAGCAAGAGAAATATGATATCCAGCACGTATCCAAAACTTACCCAACTTGGTCTGTTTACTCAACACTTTATTTTTCCCACTTTGCCAGTTTAACATCAGACAGCGGCTGGGCTTTTGTTGTTGCAGTTTCTGTGCTTTTGATCCAGAGCCCCATGAAAATTAAACTGTGTGTTGGATGGGATCTGGCCACGTCTCGCATTAGGGGGAAAAAGTTTTAAACTTCTGGGTCCCTGGTTGCTTCTCTGGGAGAACGAATAAATAATAAGTGGCGAGAAGGAACGGACGTGGGGGACGTGCTCGGCTGACGTCGGCCCGCGAGGGGGCTGCACGGCTCCTCAGCACAGCTGTCCAGATGTGCTTCATCGGTTCCCTCGCGGGGCACGGGCCTCGGCGGCCGCGGCTGGCACAAACCCCAGCTCATTGGTGGCCGCGGCTCCTCGCTTGCCGCCGATTGGCGGGGCGGCCCGCCACTCCTGAAGGCCTCGGGCCCGCCCCTCCCGCAGGCCCGCCCCTCCCGCAGGCCCGCTCGCCGCATCCTCTGAGGGAACGTGGAAGTGCGGCGCCGGCGCTGATGTGGCACTCGGCGGCTGCGCGCCCGGACGGCTCGGGGCCGAGAGGGGGTCGCCGACTCCCAGGTCTTGCCCCCGCCCCGGCCTCGTTACGCCCCTTCATGTAGACAGACCGCTCTGTTTAAGCAGGATGATGTGTAGCCGTTTGGGGGCTGAAAATAAGGCGCGTCCGGTGCTCGGCGTGGAAGAGGCTCCGGGCTGCCCACGCCCCCAAAGCACGTTCGGGCCGCGCCTTGGCATTCCTCCCTCTTCACTTTCTCCAGGGAGCAAACAACAGGGCCCAAGAGCCTGCTCCCTGGGGACGGCATTCTCTCTTTCGGCGGAGGGAAAACCTTAACGAACCCTTCGTTGAGGTCCTTATTAACCAGAATTTAGTTATCTCTGCGGAGATGACCAGGGATGGGCATGAGACTGGTCTGGCAGACCTGCTTGGTTTTTTGCGTTGAGTGATGGCTGTTGTAGGGAAAAGAGAAATTATTGCTTTGTTATTTGAGAATTCAGAAAGGACTGCGCCAAACGTTGCTTTGAACTTGGTAAAGTGGTTGGAGGGTGAACCGGTTTTTTGATTAGTTGGTTAGGAGGACGGGAGGAAAGAAGAGACCTGCAAATCAATTGCCATTATAATTTGTGCATATTGACAGAAACGTGACCTCATTGAAATAATAAGATGACAAGAGCCACACTCCTTGGGCTGCACACCATGGAAGGCGCCAGATCCTGCATTAAACCACTTTTACCTGCATTATCACATTTAATTCTTACAACCACCTTATAAAATAGACACTAAAAGAACCTCCACGACCCAGCCCCTATCCCAGCATGCCACAGATGTCTGCAAACATGTGTTTGCAATACTCCATCGTGGATACATAAACTCATCTGCCATTTGCCATCCCTGCAGGGGTCACAATTTATTGTGAGTGTCCAAAGCTTTCACTACAATGATAATGTCTTGTTTGCTGGTGTATTTGTCATCTATTGCTATGCAACAGATTACCACAGATTTAATGCTTCATGCAACACATGTATATCACTGCACAGTTTCTGAAGGTTGGAAGTCCAGGCATGGCCTAACTAGATCCTCTGCTTATGCTCTCACGAGGATGCAATCAAGATGTCAGCTGGGCTGCGTTCTCATCTGCAGGCTCTACTGGGGAAGAATTGCTTCAAAGCTTTTTCAGGTCATTGACAGAATTCATTTCTTTGCAGTTACAGGACTGAGTCCCCAGTTTATTTCTAGATGTGAGCTAGAGGCTGCCCTTAGCGCCTAAAGACTGCTCTTAGGCTCTCAATGGCCATCCACAGTGCTGAAAAGCCAGGAGGTAGAGATCACATGGGCCACCTACAAGTCTGTCTGCCACAACTGGATAGTCAGACACCTCGGTTTCAATGGACCTGACTACAATGTTATCATAACTCTGTAAGACCCCAAAAATGCAGGAGCCTGCTCACCGAGTAAAGTGGCACTACATGAGTGGAACCACAACACTCTAATCCTTCTGGCAGTCAAGGAAATCCATGAAGGAGCAACCTTTGAATATGGCCCTTGAAAGTAATGTGTCATGCGTTTGGCTTTCTGAATCATTTATAATATCACAAAGGTGCACTTTTTGTCACAGAAGCCACTCAACAATTGGCTGATATTCAAGGTATTGATTAACTTTCCACACTCATCACCATCAACAGCATCTGATATTGACCAAAAATCTACTTAAAAAAAAAAAAAAGAATCCTTCTGCTTTCAGGAAGATGGAGTAGACATCCATATTCCATTTCTCCTGCTGAGCACAACAAAAAATCCTGGACTTTATATATTCTCCAATATAAGAAGACTCCAAGAGGTTGAGAGAAGACAACAGATGAACTGGAAATCTCAGAACGCAAGGACTGACATGATGCTTGGAGAAGACAACAGATGAACAAGAAATCTCAGAACCCAGGGACTGACATGATGCTGCGTTCCCTGGGCTTCCTTCTTGTTGTTTCTTGGTCCCAGACTTGGAGCCAAAGAAGCCAGTAACCCAAAAATGGCAACAAACACAGACAAAAAAAAAAAAAAGTCTCAATGAAGCCTGTGGTCTCTAGTCAAAGACCAGGAAATGGGAAGCCTAGAAAGACAAAGAAACTCTTAGGTGGTGATGGCTCTACTTCAGCCAAACACCACAAGAGAAACCCCGGCCCCACTCACTTGTACATGAGCAGAGGCTGAGCAGAAATCCTAGACTCCCACCTTTTCCAGGTTATCACAAGGTGACGATGCAGGAATCTTTAACAAAGTATTAGCAAATAGAATTCAGCAATATAGAAAAGTAATTATACACCACAACATAGTGGGGCTTTTTTCCAGGGATGCAAAATCAAAATTCAAAAGTCAATCAACCTGGGTGTGGTGCCTCATGCCTGTCATCTCAGCACTTTGGGAGGCTGAGGCCGTCGAATCATTTGAGCCCAGAAGTTTGAGAACAGCCTGGGCAACATGACGTGACCCCATCTCCACAAAAAATATGAAAATTAGCCCAGCATGGTGTTATGCACCTGTAGTCCCAGGCACAGGTGGGACTGAGGTGGGAGGATCACCTGAGCCTGGGAGGTTGCGGCTGCAGTTACCACTGCAGTCCAGCTGGGGCAACAGAGTGAAACCCTGTCTCAAAAAAACAAAAACAAAAAACAAATGTTAATCAATGCAATTCCTGACACCAACAATCTAAAGAAAAGAAAAATCCCATGGATATATCAATCAATGTAGAACAAGCACTTGACAAAATTCAGAACCATCAAAATGCTCAGAAAAACAGGAATAGAAGGGAATTTCCACACTTGATAAAGAACACCTACCAAAGTACCTGCAACTGACCTTATACTGAGTGTGAAAGACTGGATGCTTTCCATACATACTTCGTAATTCCATTTATGTAACATCCTTCAAGTTACAATATTAGACAAATGGAGAACAGATGAGTGTTTGCCAGGTATTAAGGAGATGATGGAGTAGGAGGGAAGTAGGCTTGGCTATGAAGGAACAACAGGAGGGATCTGTGGGGTTATGGAAATGTTTATTAACAGCGTGATGGTATCCACGGGATATTGTTGAGATATTGAGATGGAATTCTGCAGAATGTTACCATTGGGGAAAACCGGGTAATGAACGCGCAGGCTTTCTCTGTATTATTTCTTACAACTTGCATTTGCATCTATAATTACCTCAAAACAAAAAGTTTAATTAAAAAAATATTTCTGACTCTACCTCGCTCACCTCCTCCTGGCCCACACAATTTGGTAACGCAGTCTAGTCACTGGATACAGCATTCTCCAGAAAGGGATCATCTTGCTTAGCTGCTTCCTGGATGGTGTCCTAGATGAAGGGAGCAGAGGGTTATGAAAATTTGGGATCTTGGCCTGACCATTCTTGGGCATGATGTTTCTTTCTTTCCCTTAATGGTAACACTGGGCCAGCTGGGCTGGTGTACCCTTCAGAGTAAGGCTGGACAAAAGGCTCGGGGATTCGAACTTCATTCTGGTTCAGCCACCTGCCGTCTCTTGTTGGACTGACCTTGTCCCAGATCGTAAAGGTAATGAGCAATTAAGAGTTGAATACACTGCTCACCGAGTCCTCCTGTAGCAGCCTGTGCAGGTCCCAGCGGTGGGCATAAGGGATTTCCGTAAACTTTATCAAAATGTACTATCCTTCCTGCACCCGACCCTTTGGGCTTGGTGTGACTTCAGGACGACTAGGGTGAAAAGAAAGCAACGACCCTGGCGCATGAGAAAGACACACCTTAGACCCTGGGATACACAGAGGAGGGAGGGACATTAATGATACTCTGTCTTTCAAAACTGCCTTAGAGCCTTCCTCCCCAGAGAAAATGCCTTAATGACACTCTCCCAAATGGTGGCAAATACCTTGAATTTTACTGTAGTTCTGCCACCCTGTCAGATAGCTCTAACGACAGTTTGATAACCATTCCCTTAACCTTACCAAGAAGACTGCTGGTAACATCAGAGGATGGCCCCAACCCCTATACTTCCCACACTAAGCACCTATCAACACCTCTGAGTGTCCTCTTCACTCCCATTCTCAGTCACTCTGCGGGGTAAACAAATGCCATTCAGCCAGTGGCATGGACACACAGGACGGGTTGGACTGGTTGCCCTCAGGTAGTCTTTCAAAAACAACTAGCCTCAATTATTCTAACTTAACTAAGAACCCCAAGATTTACCAACTAGCCAAGAAGCCACATTGGAAGAACTGTCATTTGTACTCCTTCCCTCAACCCCACTGATGTGGGTTCCCCTGAGGACCTAACAATTGTCGACACCCCTGGTCTTTCTAGGGGAACCATGTGCATCCCCAATATCATCCTTCTTGAGAAGCCTGGCATTAACTTTCCTCCCTCCCTAAAACATAGTGGGCTGGGCCTGGTGGCTCATGCTCAGCACTTTAGGGGGCTGAGGTGGGAGGATTGCTTGAAGCTGAGAGTTCAAGACCAGCCTGGGCAACCTAACAAGACCCCATCTCTACAAAAAATTAAAAATTAGCTTGGCATGGTGGTGTGCACCTGGAGTCCCAGGTCTTCCAGAGGCTGAGGCAGAAGCGCTGCTTGAGCCTAGGAGGTTAAGACTACAAGGAGCTATGATAGCACCACTCCAGCCTGAGCAACAGGGGGAGACTCTGTCTCTTAAAACAGCAACAACAAAAACCATAGTGAGTTGCATCTTAGTTGTCGTAAGAGACCTCCTAGCATTTAAACAAACACTACCAGCAGATTATGTAACTTTCAGATCACCGCGGAGACCTCTTTAAAAAGTGAGATTACCCTTGGTTACCTGGAGAAGCTTCCCAAAGGGTAAATGATTCATTACTTATGCACACCCTTCTGGCAGTTTTTCTAACAATGGGAGTTGTGTAATTAGAAATGATGGGCCAGGTGCGATGGCTCTGATCTGTAATTTCAGCACTTTGGGAGGCTGAGGCAGGCAGATGGCTTGAGCTCAGGAGTTTGAGACCAGCCTGGGCAACATGGCAAAATGCCATCTCTACAAAAAAATACAAAAAGTTATCCGAGCATGGTGGCACACACCTGTAGTACCAACTGCTTGGAACGCTGAAATGAGAGGTCACCTGAGCCCAGGAGGCAGAGGCTGCAGTGAGCCAAGATCACACCACTCTGCACTCCAGCCTGGGCAACAGAATAAGACGCTGTCTAAAAAAGAAAAAAGGAAGTAAAACAAATGAAAGAAAGAAGGGAAGAGAGAGAGACAGAGAGAGACACGGAGGGAAGGAGGAAGGAAGGAAGAGAAAGACAAGAATAGAAAGACAAATCCACAATCATCATAATCATAGTAGGATATCTTAATAACCTCTTTCCGTGACAGAGAGAGCAAGTAAGCAAAACCAAATTTTAGAAGTGTAGAAAAATGTAAACGTGCAATTAACAAATGTTCTAATCAACATTATAGAACACATAAAACAGAACTATACCAAACAACTACGAAATACATTTTTTTTCAAGTACACATGAAGCATTTACCAAAGCTGACCACAGGCCAGGCCATGAAATAAGTTTTAACAGTTACAAAGGATTCGAAATCATACGGAATATATTTTCTGATCATATGGAATAAATCTAGAAATCAATAACTAAAACTAAATAAACTACATGACTTTGGAAATTAAAACACACACACACACACACACACACACACACACACACACACTCTTTGACCTAACCTATTGTAAAAACGCAACCCCAATGGAAATGAGAAAATGTTTGAGCTGAGTGGTAGCATATCAAAACTTGCAGGATTCAAGGAAACCTATGCTGAGAAGGAAACTGATAAACACATATTAGAAAAGGTAAGGGTGGCTGAAAAAAATTAATGATCGAAGCCTCCATCTAAAGAATGTAATGAAATGGCCGGGCACGGTGGCTCACACCTGTAATCCCAGCACTTTGGGAGGCCGAGGCGGGTGGATCACGAGGTCAAGAGATCGAGACCATCCTGGTCAACATGGTGAAATCCCGTCCCTACTAAAAATTCAAAAATTAGCTGGGCATGGTGGCACGTGCCTGTAATCCCAACTACTCAGGAGGCTGAGGCAGGAGAATTGCCTGAACCCAGGAGGCGGAGGTTGCGGTGAGCCGAGATCGCGCCATTGCACTCCAGCCTGGGTAACAAGCGCGAGACTCCGTCTCAAAAAAAAAAAAAAAAAAAAAAAAAAAAAAAAAGAATGTAATGAAACAACGGCAAATTAAACTCACAGGAAATAGAAAAGAAGAAATAAAAATAAGTACAGAAATGAATACATTAAAAAATAATGCCAGGTGTGATGGCTTATGCCTGTCATCCCAGCACTTTGGGAGGCTGAGAAAGGGGGCTCAGTTGAGCCCAGGAGTTTGAGACCAGCCTGGGCAACATGGCAAGACCTGTCTCTACAAGAAAATTTTAAAAATTAGCTGGGCTTAGTACTATGAGCCTCTGGTCCCAGCTACTAGGGAGGGTGTGGTGGGAGGATCACTTTGAGCCCAGCAGTTCCAGGCTACAGTGAGCCATGTTCACAACACTGCACTCCAGCCTGAGCAACAGAGTAAGACCCTGTCTGTAAAAAATCAAACAAAAAGATAAGTAAATATATATGGAACAACATGAAAAAGACATTCACAATATATTGTTAAATAGAAAAAAACCAATAGCAGAATATCAGGTGTTTTAAATGTGTGTTTATAACTATATAAAAATGTTATCAAGTTAGGTGCAATGTCCCAACACTTTAGGAGGCCAAGGTGAGAGGATCACTTGAGGCCATGAGTTCAAGGCCAGCTGGGCAACATAATAAGACCTGATCCCTACAAGAAAAAATAATTAGCTGGGCACGGTGGTACACACTTGTAGTCCCAGCTACTCAGGAGGCTGAGGCAGAAGGATCACTTGAACCTGGGAGTTCAAGACTGCAGGGAACCATGATTGTGCCAGTGTACTCCAGCCCAGGTGATAGGGCAAGACTTTATTTATCTAACAAAAAATAAAAATAAAAAATTAATTTACAACATATATATAGATATGTATGTATCTCCAAGTTTATCTGAGGAGATTGAAACTGGCAATGATATTTACTCGCTGCTAGATATACCAGAATACTGTTTAGATTTATTTTAACAATAAGTATATATTCATTTTATAATTTACAAGTTTGAATTTTCAAATAATTTCAAACTTACTATAAAATTGCAAGATCACTACAAAAAATTTCCATATGAGGCTGGGCATGGTGGCTCATGCCTATAATCCCAGCACTTTGGGAGGCCGAGGCGGGTGGATCACGAGGTCAAGAGACCGAGGCCATCCTGGTCAACATGGTGAAACCCCATCTCTACTAAAAAAAAAAATACAAAAATTAGCTGGGCATGGTGGCGCACACCTGTAGTCCCAGCTACTTAGGAGGCTGAGGCAGGAGAATTGCCTGAACCCAGGAGGTGGAGGTTGTGGTGAGCCAAGATCGCACCATTGCACTCCAGCCTGGTAACAAGAGCAAAACTCTGTCTCAAAAAAAAAAAAAAATTTTCCATATGCCCTCAATGCAGTATCACAATTGTTAACATTTTACTACCAAATTTGCACTCCCTCTCTCATATATATCTGCATAAATATATATATATGTGTATTTCATAAACTATTTGAAAGTAAGCTGACATAATACTCTGTTCAATCTGTTGATACTCCAATGTGCATTTTCTAAAAACAAATGTACTCTTTTGCGTAATCTCAGTATAACCATTCAGATGAGAAAATTAACATGAATACAATATTATCATATAATCCAAATACCCCCATTCAAATTTCACTGAGTGTGCCAATGATAGCTTTCATAGGTCAGGATCTGACACAAGGTTAGATGTACATTCACAGGTCAGGATCTGACGCAAGGTTAGATGTACATTCACAGGTCAGGATCTGACACAAGGTTAGATGTACATTCACAGGTCAGGATCTGACGCAAGGTTGGATGTACATTCACAGGTCAGGATCTGACGCAAGGTTGGATGTACATTCACAGGTCAGGATCTGACGCAAGGTTGGATGTACATTCACAGGTCAGGATCTGACACAAGGTTGGATGTACATTTGTCGTGTTTCTATAGTGTTTTTCAATCTGAAACGGTTGTTCAGACTTTCCTTGTCTTTCATAACCTAGAATCATATGTCTGAGAAGGATTTATGAACAGTGTAAGTCACACCAAAAACAAACACTGTCTATATGATTCTATTTATATACCTTTCTAGAAAATGAAAATGAGGCTGAGTGCAGTGGCTCACGCATATAATCCCAGCATTTTGGGAGGCTGAGGTGGGTGGATCACTTGAGTTCAGGAGTTCAAGACTAGCCTGACCAACATGGCAAAACCCTCTCTACTGAAAATACAAAAATTAGCTGGGTGTGGTGGTGTGTGCCTGTAATCCCAGCTATTCGAGAGGTTGAGGCAGGATAATCACTTGAACCCAGGAGGCAGAGGTTGCAGTGAGCCAAGATCATGCCACTGCACTCCAGCCCGGGCGACAGAGCAAGACTCTGTCTCAAAAAAAAAAAAAAAAAGAAAGAAAGAAAATTAATACAATGACAGAAATAGATCAGTGGTTGCCTAGAGCAGGATGGGAGGAAGGAGCAAATGGGAGGGTTTCCAAAGGGGTACCTAGGTCAAAATTTATCAAGTAGGTAAATTTTATGTTCTGTATGTTTAGCCACAAAAAAAAAAAAAGAAAATTATCAAGTTGTACACTTTAAATATGTGCAGTTTATTGTATACCAATTATACCTTAAGAAAGCAGTTTACAGGCGCGGTGGCTCACGCCTGTAATCCCAGCACTTTGGGAGGCCGAGGCAGGTGGATCACGAGGTCAAGAGATCGGGACCATCCTGGTCAACATGGTGAAACCCCGTCTCTACTAAAAATACAAAAAATTAGCTGGGCACAGTGGCGCGTGTCTGTAATCCCAGTTACTCAGAAGGCCGAGACAGGAGAATTGCTTGAACCCAGGAGATGGAGGTTGCGGTGAGCCGAGATCGCGCCATTGCACTCCAGCCTGGGTAACAAGAGCGAGACACCGTCTCAAAAAAAAAAAAAAAAAGCAGTTTAGAATGGTGTTTTTAAGTAAAATAATGTAAAAAAAATGATTACACAAAAATCTTTGATCCCACAATTATTTCCTAAGAATGGATTCCTATAAGGAAATGTACCAGGTGAAATAGTAATAATATTTGCAATATTCTTGAGACACCAATTACATTGAAGAAAGTCGAACACATCTCATCTGACTCTCCCAAGTACTGAGAATTACTGGTTAAAAACATTTGCCAGTTATATCATTTTAAATGGCCTCTTGTTCTCATTTATATTTTTATTAGTATGGATACCATATTTTAAGGAGAAAAATTACCAGCTAGAGGGGTTCAAAGGAAGCCATTTAGGGAAATGTGGCTATGGAACTTAGGTTTTGTAAAGAATGATGGATGGTGCAGGCATGTTCACCTGAAGAGACCCCATGATGCCAGAGAGGGAGAGAAAGACAGGACAGCTCTTCAAGGAACTATGACATCATTCAGGAGAGGATTCAGACCTTTGCTCTGGGGTACCAGAGGGTAACAAAAAGACCAAGTTCCATGTGGATGGAATCCTTCAAAGAAGATTTCAGCTCAGGATGAAAATGGATCTTTGGGGGTCAAAGAGTGGACAGGATTAAAACAATAGCAACTACTAGAGCTTTAATGCAGTAAAATAATTAATAAGAGTTTATTATTTTTATACAATGAAGATTAAGCTGCTTTCCTACCCCTTAAACTAATCAGGAAAAGCTGGGACAACCTGGCAGACATATTGCAGAGGGAGTTCCTGCCTCAAATGGGAGTTTGAACTAGACAGTCTTGAATCATGCTCTTTAAAAGATCTCTGATTTGTTTTTCTCATTCCCCTTCTTTTGCTTTTTTTTTTCTATTTGCTCCTGTAATTGTCTGGAAGCAGTGACTTATCTACCTCACTATATTTGCAAATTGAGGGGTGAGAATTATAGCCATTTGTTTGTAAGAATAAACTGAGTAGGATGGGTGTGGCGGCTCACACCTCTAATCCCAGCACTTTGGGAGGCTGAGGCGGATGGATCATGAGGTCAGGAGTTCAAGACCAGCCTGGCCAACATAGTAAAACCCCGTCTCTACTAAAAATACAAAAATCAGCCGGGTATGGTGGCAGGTGCCTGTAATCCCAGCTACTTGGGAAGCTAAGGCAGAGAATCGCTTGAACCTGGGAGGCAGAGGTTGCAGTGAGCCGAGATCGTGCCACTGCACTCAAGCCTGGGCACAGAGCAGGATCCATCTCAAGAAAAAAAAAATACCAAGCAGACTTTAAACACAAATTCACTAATCTTGGATGATGGAATTATTTCAGATATGACAAGAGAGATTCCTGGCAGAGTACCTGGTTGACTCCTTAATCCTATTAAAGTAGTTCATGACCAGTACAACAATATTATTACCCTGTTAATGAATGACTAGCCCGTGCCCATCCCAGCTGATGAGTCTAAACAGACACAATAGTCATTATGGAGATTTAATTTGTTTGCACCTGTCACTCCACCAAAACACTTGAAGGCAATTTACACAATAGCAATGAAAACATGTGCTATGAAGAAAGATACTATATACAGTGCACAGAACAGAGAGAAGGGAGGAGAGCTGGAAGACTTTGAAACAATGTCTTCATTAAGCTTTGAAAACCTGCTAGGAGGGGTGTTCGATGCCTTGCTCAAGACTTTTTTATTTAATTTTGTGAACAATGAGTAGCCAGTCAAGGTCTTCAAACTAGCAAGTGACACAATCTTTTTTTTTTTAATGAGTTATGTTTGAAGAAGTGATGTGTGGAGTGAAAGGAGGTAGGAAAAAAATTAATGGTGGGAAAACAAGCCAGGAGGCTGTTTAAATAGTTGAGATAAGAAATAATGTTAACTAATCTGATGGCTGTAACAATTGCCAGAATGCTTTCAAATTGCAGGTTTAAATCATTTCACAATTGTTAGCGTAGGTCCCTGAGGTCCCTAAGCTTCCATTAAAACCTTTCCCTCCCACACGATCCTGGCCCACACTCCTCTTTTCTTATTTAAGATTACGTAGAAAGATGAAGAAATTGCATTTACCAGAACTTCTCTTGGGGGATAAAATATCATATGCATTTGAAAGAAATGCTTTAATAACTCACTTGATGGAGGGAGTGTAAGGCCGGTTGCCTCACCAGGAGCATGGATACACACCTCCCCTTTTTTTCAAAAGCTCAGACAAGCCCGGACAAGCTCACACAAGCTCAGACATGCTCAGGCTTTTTCCCTTCTCCCAGGCTCGCACAGCCTGACCTTCCCTTAAAAAGAATCCAGTATGCAAACAAGGTGCAGTAACCCTAGCCTCTTGCTAACCAATAGCAGTCAAGTCTTAACAACCAATAGCAGTTGAGCCTTAACAACCAATAGCAGTTGAGCCTTAACAACCAATAGCAGCCGAGTCTTAACAACCAACAGCAGCCGAGTAATTCCAACCAACAACAAGCCAAGTCCTAGGTAAAGGCTTGTAACTTACCCAATAGCAGTCTTGCTCTCCCACAACCAATTGAGCTGTTTCACTCCCTATAAAACCCCTGCCTGAAAAAAGTCCGTGCGACTTCTCCAGCCCCTCCTGTCCGGAGTGCAAAACCTCACCCGGGAGCCTGAATAAATTCCTTCGCATTGCATGATTTTCGTGCTGGCTTCATTTTCAGCGCGGCAAGAACCCAAGAACAAACCTTACAGGGAGTAAAATCCAAAGTGTGTAATGATAGAAAGTCACCAATTCCTTTTGTTCCCTCATTCTTTCCACAACTAAAGATTGACTAACTGCTGGGTGCCAGACACTGGAGATACAAAGATGGATAAGAAACACAAAATTCCTAATTTACATTCACTTAAATTAGAATATCTATTATGGAAAACAGCATGAAAGTGCCTCCAAAAATTAAAAATAGAATACCATATGATCCAGCAATCTGGTATATAGCCAAAGGAAATGAAGTCAGTATGTCAAAGAGCACACCCATGTTTGCTGCAGCTTTATTCACAACAGCCAAGATTTGGAATCAATCTAAGTGTCCATTGATGGACGATGAATAAAGAAAATGTGGTATATACACTCAAAATGGAGTACTATTCATTCATAAAAAAAGGAAGGAAATCCTGTCATTTGGGAAGACATGGATGCACCTGGAGGACACTGTATTACGTGAAATAAGCCAGGCACAGAAAGACAAATACCACATGGTCTCACTCATTTGTGGAACATTAAAAATTTGAATTCATAGAAGTAGAAGGTACATGGTGACTACCAGGAACTTAGCGAGGTGGTGGGTGGGGCACAGGGTCAGAGGTTTGGGGAGATGTCGGTCCAAGGATACAAGATTTCAGTAAGATAGAAGGAATAAATTCAAGGGATCTATTGTATGGTGACTACGGTTAATTAGAATGTATTGTATTCAAAATTGCTAAGAGAGTAGATTTTTCTGTTCTCACCACAGAGAAAAATGATAAATATGTGAAGTAATGCATATGTTAATTAATTCAACTTAGCTATTCCACATGTATATATTTCAGAGATCTTGTACACAATTACAAGCAAATGGCAGAAGTCACACAGCTGTTTATTTGAAAGTACTCACTCCCCAAGCCAGGACTGAGCCTAGGCCACCCTTGTAAAATGGCAGAGACTAAAATCAAGTACTGGTGAGTGGTCACAGCTCAAACTCCCAGTGACATAAAACAAGATGGTGGCCTGCAGCAAAGTTTGTTACTGACCAGTTTGTTACCTTGAACAGCAGGCTTATGGGGCCCTAGGCCAACATCCTATCCTAAGGCACACCTATTTCGGACAGAACCATACAGAAAAACACACGAAGCACATCAGATTGGCTACAGCTTAAGGCAAACTTCATAAATCATTTTTCATTAATCAAAAGCTTACAAAGAATATGAGCAGTTCTCGGCTCACTACAACCTCTGTCTCCTGGACTCAATTGATTTTTCTGCCTCAGCCTCTTGAGTAGCTGGGACTACAGTCACCCACCACCACGCCCAGCTAATTTTTGTATTTTTAGTAGAGACGAGGTTTCACCATGTTGCCCAGAGTAGTCTTGAATTCCTGAGCTCAGGCAGTCCTCCCTCCTCGGCCTCCCAAAGTGCTCGGATGACAGGTGTGAGCCACCGTGCCCAGCTGATATGCCTGTTTTTTTATTGACATTTTTTTCTTGGTTTTTTTTTTTTGATCGACATTTTTTAAAGAATTTTCCAGAGCCAACTGAGAATTAACATTTGTAACTTCTAATATTGAGCATATCAAATAAACTCTTTACCTACAAAAAAAAAAAAAAAAGAATATAAGCAGTAATTCTTACCATTTTTTAAATTGGTTTGCACAGGAAGAGAGATGCCAAAAATCTGACTGGCAAAAACACTTTGACCCTTTTGCTGGCATGTCAGGCTCCTGGGTTCCCTTGCCCTGAACTCAATTCCAAGCCAAGCAGTTTAAGGTTTGGGAAATTAACTTTTCCTAGTTGAGAAGATGCATCCAAGGTGGGTATCCTATAGTATGAGGACACAGTTAACAATCCACAAAGAGAGAACAGAGGAGGAAAAAAAAAAAAGAACCCTTATTTCCAAGGTATCCCCCAGGACTCAGGATGCATTTAAGGGAGATACAAACTAAATATGAATGATTACCCAGCTGAGAAGAGGAGATAAGCCATCCCCAATTCCTTTTACTTCCCAGTGAATACTCAGGTATGTGAGGGAGAGAAAGAGTAGGCATCCCTTTTTTTTCTTATGTCCTTATATCCCCAATTCCCAGCAACCTTGACAGGGTGCCACCCATGGGTGTCAATGCAGCTTTCACCCATATTAACAGAGGGGTCTAGGGGGTGGGAATATTTGCACTCAACCACATATGCCCTGTCCCCGCCTGTTGTCATAACCTTTGAGTTTCCTAGACCTCATTTATGCTAGGGATACAAGCATGACCTCTGTCCGTGAAATGGGAGGCTTGGTTTAATTGGTAGAAATTAGCCCTGGGCACCTAAGCTGTATATTTTAACTTCCATTGTTGTCTGCCTCTGGACCCCTCATATTCAGTTTTCTATCCTAAGTCTTCAACCTGAAGCTCGGAATTGAGTTTGGGACAAAAGAACTGCCTCAGGGGGTGCATGGACTCACCAGACCCCAGGCGTCCCTTGCCAGACTGAAGCCAGTGGGACTGCTCTTCTGCTGCCTGCCTATCATAAGCCAAATGCTAACGCTGAGGAGCTGGGTCCTCCTCAAACAAAGGAGTGAAAAAGGGTGGCCTGTGAATTGGGGTCCTGGCCTACCAAGATGCCTTCCAAAAGGAAAAAAACAAAAACTTGCATAGAAAAGCTCCCTATATCTACAGAGCTGTGTTAACTGCTGACAGGGTGGAGAAAAGGAAGAAAAAATGCTTTAAGTCCAGGGCTGGGAAGACGCCTGGGGTAGAAACCTCTTATTCATTCTTATGCAAATGTGTTTCTCCACCAGGAAAAGAAATTTTTAATTGCAGTCTCTTCCTTCTTGGCTCAGCAAGGGGAGGAAAGCCTCCCAGGGCACGTAGTGCGAGGCGATGGCAAGTGAGAAATGCTGGCCAGCTAGCCATGTGGGACCCTTGGGGAGGGTCAGGAGGGGAGCAGGGCAGGGAGCATGCCCATCTGCCTTGTGCGCACACCTGCGGCCACTGGAGGGAGGGGTAGAACACCCCCACTATTGTTAAAGAAAATATAGGTGCCATTACCGTCCTGAAAAAAAGAAGGAAATGCCATTGAAAAGACTGGGTTGGACCAAGGCCAACATTCCCGACCCCTGAGAGCAACGCGGGTGGGGACTGTAGGTTGCTGTATCTCCTGCCTTCAGAAAAAGTCTGAGGATAAGAAAGTTCAGAAACAAAAGTGAAAGAGATTTTGGGGTCCACATTTTACTCAACCTTCTGATGAATCCCAGACAAGCCCCCAACATGACGCAGGATTTTTTGCTCCTCACCTCAGCTAGGTCTGGGTTCTTGTCTCACAACCAGGAAGAAGTAGGTACACGGACACTCAGTGAGCAAGGAGGAAGTTTTATTGACTGATAAAACAGCTTTTAGTGGGGAGGTTACACAGGGGTGGTTCCCCTACCTGAAGGCAGGAGAGTTCCCAACACAGCTGAGCCCAGGGCTTTTTATGGGCTCAGAATAGGGAGTGTGTGCTAATTAGTTTGTGAGTATGCAAAAAAGGTTAAAGCAAAGACACTACTCAACAATGGTCACAACAGTGTGGGCACCCAATGGAGAAAGTGCAGGTGCATGGAAAGCAGGCGAAAGCTGAGAATCAGAGGAAACCTTGCCAAGCAGGAAGGCGGTTTCTCAATCCTGTTCCAGGATTTACCCAGAACTGTTTCTGGCTTAAGGTTGAATTTCACTGGGGATCTGCCCCTGTCTGCGTAGGTATTTATCAACAAGGCTGCAATCAAGTAGTCAGTCATATGAAGCTCAACTGAAGAAGAATCCATTTTCAAGTTCACGTCGCTGTTAGCAGGATTCAGTTCTCTGCAAGTTTTTGGAATGAGGGCCTCATTTCCTTGAATACTACTGGCAAGAGGTCACCCTCGATTCCCTCCTCATGGGCCTCTTCATATGGCAGATTAGACCCCCTTACAGATAACATACTTTGCAAATATTTCTTCCCAATCTGTAGCCTGCCGTTTCGTTTTGTTGTTTACTTTGCCATGCAGGTGCTTTCTTGTTTGATATCGTTCCATCTACTTATTTTTGCTTTTATGGCCCGAGCTTCTGGTCTGATAGTAAAAGAATTATTGCACTGTCAGTGTCCAGAAACTTTTTCCCTTTGTTCTCTTTTAGAAAATTGATGGTTTCAGGTTTACATTTAGGTCTTTTATCCATTTTGCAGAACTCCTAATTTTGGCGCATAGCATCTATTACAGTCAGTCCTCCGTATCTGTGGGTTTCACATTCATGGATTCAACCAACCATGAAGAAAATGTTTAAGAAAAGATAGATGGTTATGTCTGTCCGGAACATACACAAGTATTTTTCTTTTTATTATCCCCTAAATAACACAGCATAACAACTAGTTAAATAGCATTCGCATTGCATTAGGTATTATAAGCAACATAGAAATGATTTGAAGTACAGTTATCCCTTGTTACACGTGGGGGATTTGTTCCAGGACTCCCAAGTATACCAAAAGCCGTGCATACTCAAGGTCTTGAAGTCAGCCCTTCGGAACCCACAGATGAGAAGAGTTGGTGCTCCCTATACACTGGTTTCACATTCCTCAATAATGTATTTTCCATCTGTGTTTGGTTGAAAAAAATCTGCTTATAAGTGGACCTGCACAGTTCAAGCCCACATTGTTCAAAAGTCAATTGTATACAGAAGGATTTGCATAGGTCATATGCCAATGCTACACCATTTTATATAAGAAAACTTGAGCATCTGTGGATTTTGGTATCGACATGGGGCCCTAGAATCAATCCCCTATGGATACTGAAGGACAGCTGTATATCTTGATGCCTCAGCCAAAATCTCAATTTAAGCATTCCGTATTGTGTATATGTCTATTTTTCCAACTAAAATTGAAGTTCCTTGAGGGCAAGGACTATGTCTCATTCATCTTGGTGTGACTCACCCAGTACATGCAGCTCTTAGTAAATATCCATGAATTAGCAGAGCAGAGAGAAAATTGTGTTTCAAGATGTTTGTAATACTTAAGAAATGGCTTCACTGGCTGGGCACAGTGGCTCACACCTGTAATTCCAGTACTTTGGGAGGACAAGGTGGGTTGATCACTTGAGGCCAGGAGTTTGAGACCAGCCTGACCAATGTGGCAAAACCACATCTCTACCAAAAAAAAATTAGCCAGGCATGGTGGGATATGCCTATAATCCCAGCTACTAGGGTGGCTGAGGCAGGAGAAGCACTCGAAACCGGGAAGCAGAAGTTGCAGTGAGCTGAGATCGCACCACGGCACTTCAGCCTGGACGACAGAGTGATATTCCATCTCAAAAAAACAAAATGCCTTCACTGTTGTTTCATTCATTATTTCTTTCATTCATTCAACAAACCTATTCATGTACCATGCTGTTTGCCAAGAGGCTATTCTCAACTTAGAAGGAAAGTACCATCATTTTTTTTCCCATTTCAAGAAACTCTCCTTTGTCTTCTGGCCACAGAGCTAGCAATGACTAATGGTGGAACTTTGGGAAGGCAGCATGCTAATGTGTCTGAAGTGGCATAGCAACGTCGCCTCTGTGACGTATCCCTCCGTGAAACTGTCACACCATGTGTTTCACTCAAAACCTTCCGGTAGCTTCCCATTGTTAGACTTCTCGTCGAGTTCAAGGAGGAAACAGAGACCGGAGTGAGGGAATTAAAAGCCAATTTATTCAGCTCCCAGGCGAGGTTCTATGGTCCTGGAAAGGGGCCAAAGAAGTCGCGCTTCTCTTCTTGGGGCGTGGGGTTTTGTAGGGAGTAGAAGTGGCTGATTGACTATGGGGGAAACAAAGACAAGGTAGTTCTATTGGGTATTAAAAGATTGGGGACGGGCGAGGTGCACAAAGCGGGGGCATTTCCATTGGGTATGAAGGGAGTGAGCATGGACGAGGGGCTGGCCGAGGACGTACGGGGGAGCTACCATAGGGCAGGTTCTTGGCGGGCCTTTTCAAAATTTCTGGCGGGTGCAGGGCTGAGATTGGAATGCGGAAATGGGCAAGGAGGAGCCCGCGTGGAGAGGGCAAATGCTGAGCAATGCGCTCAGAATGATGACGTAGTTTTTAGGCGCGGAGAGAGAAGGGCGTGTCCACTCGGCTCTCAACGAGGCACCGGCCTTACACCCATGACGCTTAGAATAACCACCAGCTGGGCCACAGATTACCAGTCTTGGCACTTCGCAGCTTCATTTTCCTTTGCATACCTGTCGTACACTCCTTTCCAGGAATATCTTGCTATTTTTTAAAAGAAGCCAAGCAAGCCCTTACCTCGTGGCTTTACACTGCTGCGCTGCTGCCTGAGACCCTTTTCCCTCATCTCATTCGCACCTCTCAAATGACACCTCATCAGATAGGCTGTTTTGGAAATTTACTCTTAAAACGCCTTCCCGTTAACTCTATTTCCTGTTTTTGATTCTTCCTGTGCTGTATTTTTCTTCGATTTTTGTTTACCGTCTGACATGGGTTGGCTCTGAATCCCCACCCAAATCTCGTCTCAAGTTGCAATCCCCATGTATCGAGGGAGGAAACCGGTGGGAGGTGATTAGATCATGGGAGCAGATTCCCCCGTGTTTTTCTCCTGATAGGAAGTTCTCAAGAGATCCGATGGGTTATAAGTGGCAGTTTCCCCCGTGTGCTCTCTCTCCTGCCGCCTTGTGAAGAAGGTACTTGCTTCTCCTTCCTCTTCCACCATGACTGTAAGTTTCCGGAGGCCCAGACATGCAGAACTGTGAGTCAATTAAGCCTCCTTTGTTTATAAATTACCCAGTCTCAAGTAGTATCTTTATAGCAGTGTGAAAACGGACTAGTTCACTGTCTATTTTCATTAGTGGAGTGTGAGCTCCTTGAAGACAAGGGCTTTGTCTGTTTTACTAATTGTTGTATCCCCAGCACATTTCGGGCGGTCAAAAAAGAAATGTTGAATGAACAAATAAATTCTGGCAATTAGTAGGCAAGAGAGAAACTCAGAGCTCATGAACCAAAGTAGATTCTGTTCCAGCAAAATGTGGCCAGGTGCTAGGGTCTAAGCCCCCCACTGCTGTTGGGTACACATACAGGCACAAGCTAGGAAAAATAGGGGGGTATCAGCTCACTATCAGTTTTTTGCTCACATCTCCGTACATGCAGATGGGGTAGAATTGTACTCAGCCAATTAAGGTGACGACTGGCTCCAAAGTTACAGTGGGAATTCAGCCAAAAGAGAATTACATAATCCAAGGTTAGAACAGGATGTTAAATACCCCACAGACAGAAAATTAGAATTTATAGTCCCTCACTTTACCAGTCTAAAATTTCCCATTGTACAGAATGCAAATCATCCTCATAATATTTTAAGCCCTATTTGTCCTCCTGTGTCCCATAGAGATAAGCAGCTTCTTGTCTTCCTTTATGTGTGCCTTTAAGTACATAAACGAACCATAGAAAATATCCGACATTTAGTTTGTTTAATCCAACTTTTTTTTTTTTTTTTACTTCATGTAACTTTTCTGTCCTCAAGCCCCTTTATTTGAATTTGTGAAGGGGGCACTCTAGCTGTTAAAAAATCTTTTTAATAAGATGGGCTGAAATTTAATGGAAATCTTGCATTACTGAAATACTAAGCTCTGAAATCAGTAAGATGTGCCTAACAAGTACCGAAGTATTAAAATAAGTTGGTGCATTGAAGTCTAGTTACATAGATAAAATATGGTTCTTGATTTAAAAATAATGTATGCTCCTCGTAGCAAGTGTGAAATAAGAAAAAAAAAAATCACCCATATTATCATGTCTAATCCAACTTTTAAGGGTTTTGATAGGAACTGTTTCCATTTGAAAGTAATGAGACCAAGCACGTTTACTTACACCCGTAATCCCAGCCCCTCAGGAAGCTGAGTGGGAATATGATTTGAGCCCAGGAGCTTGAGCTTGCAGTAAGCTATGCTCATGCCACTGTACTCCAGCCTGAGAAATAGAGTGAGACCCTATCTCTTTAAAAAAGAAAAAAAAGTAATGCTAGTGATTTTTGTCGTTGGCCAAACACTGAGGCTTGAGTCCAGCACTGTCCAATTGCCAGTTCAAGTCTGCCCCCTAGAGTAAGCAGAATGTCTTGACAGTAATAAGGAGCTATATTAAGTTCATAACAACACTTGGCTTTTCTGGGAGTCTGTCATACTGTTTTCTGAATTATTTGAAAGTGCGTCAGATATTGCTCTTATAAGCAAAAATGGTTTCCATTTTAGGAGGAAAATATTAACTACAAATTCAATTTTTAATTGTGAAAGAGTAATCTATGACAGTATTTTGCCTAAAATAGACAGAATTAGTTCAAGTTTTAGGACCCTGCTTGTTTATACCCTCAAACTGTATCTGTCCCTCAGTGTACACAGGAGGCTGGTTCCAAGATCCTCACAGATACCAAAATTCGATGATGCACAAGTCTCTTATGTAAAATGACAGTATTTGCATATAACCTATTCACATCCTCCCACATACTTTAAATCATCTCTAGATTACTTATAATACCTAATACAATGTAAATGCTATGCAAAAAGTTGCTATACTGTATTGTTTTTATTTGGATAGCTTTTTAATTGCTGTATGATTATTTTTATTAGTTTTATTTTTAAATATTTTTGATCTGATCTGTGATTGGTCGAATCTGTTAATGTAGAACCGGTGCATATGGAAGCCAGCTGTCTATTGAGATGCTACTATGTGGTAGGTGCCTATTGAGTTTTGGGAATGGAAAGGTGATTAAGATATGGTTTTTCTCACCAAGACTTCACAGGCTACAGGGGAAGACAGACATGTGAGAAAATCACTGCATTACAAGATGAAACCTACATGAGATATACTGTAGCACGAGAAAGAATATGAATAGACAGGACGCTTTTGTTTGGAGAGGAAAGATGGAAAGAAGGAAATAAGGAAGGAAGACAGTTTAGCTATAACAAAATTTACTTAAAATGTTGTAACTAATATTAGGCCAATGAACCCAAAACACCACCTTGGATTAATTAAGTTTCGGTACACTTGAAGCTCAGTTAAACTGAACAAAAACAATGTGAGATATATATATATATATATGCACCATGGAATACTATGCGGCCATAAAAAACGAGTTTGTGTCCTTGGTAGAGACATGGATGAATCTAGAAACCATCATTCTCAGCAAACTGACACAAGAACAGAAAACCAAACACCACATGTTTTCACTCATAGGCGGGTGATGAACAATGAGAACACTTTGGCTCAGGGAGGGGAGCATCACACACAGGGATAGGTGGGGGAGTGGAAGGGAGGGGAGGGACAGCGACGGTGGGGTGGGGCGTGGGGAGGATGGGGAGGGATAACACTGAGAGAAATGCCTGATGTAGGTGACAGGCATTGGTGGGGGGGGATGGAGACAGCAGACCACCATGGTGTGTATGTACCTATGTAACAATCCTGCAGGATGCAGGATTTGCACATGTACCCCAGAGCCCAAATAGAATTTTAAAAAAAACACTGAAATTTTAGTCATAGTAATATACTATTTTAGTATATTAGTATACACTAATATAAATATATTTCTATAATATAATATAAATATAATATATCTCTATTAGTGTATACTAATATATAAATATTAAATAATAATATATTTAAAAATAAACTAATATAAATATTAGTATATACTAATGCATAGATATTAAAATAAACATAAAATTTTAGTAATAGTAATATAAAAAGAGGCTTGATAATTAACCAACATACAGATTAGTACTATCTAATGAAATATAACCTAAGACATATATGTAATTTAAAATTTTCAAGTGACCACATTTGTATAAGAGAAAAAAGGTCAATATTAATTTTCATAACATAGTTGATTTAACCAAATATATCTAAAATTGTATTATTTCTACTGTAAGAAATAAAGCAAGATATAAAGGGCCTGAAATCGGGTAGTAGCAATGAGAATGGAGGGAATTGGGTACATCCCAGTGATGTTTACAGGCTAAATAGGCAGAAGTTGATGATTAATTAGATGGAGAATGGGAGAAGAAGAGGAATACAAATGGTTTCAAACCCAGGCAGGTTCTTCCATGAGCGACTGGTAAATGATGGTGGTGTCACTGAGACAGAGAACACAGGAGGAGGAGCAGATGGAGAGCAGACAGGGCGAGAAAGAACAATTGACTTTCAAAAGATGAGTTTGATATGTCTGTGAAACCTGTAACTAATAGGTCCAAAGGATGGCTTTATATGTAAGTGTGCTGCTCGGGAGAGAGTCTGCACCACAGGGACAGATTTGGGAGCCATCGGCACGTAGGTGGCAGATACCCTGGACGTGTTTGAGATTGCCCAGGGAGGATAAGTGCTTAGGCAGAGTTCTGAAGAAAATCCATATTTAAGGTATAAAGATCCCTCACCAAAGCACCAAAGACATACCAGGAGTGATCAAGAGGTACAAGAAAAACCAGGGGAATATAAGTCTCAGCAGCCAGCCAGAGAGGGGACTTCGAGAAGGAGGGAGTAATCAGCAATGTTCGACGATGCCGGAGAGGCAAGCAAAGTCAGGAGGTGTTTTCACAGAATTTGGCGGTAAGGAGCTCAAGGGTGTGACTTTGAAGAGAACGGTTTCTATAAAGGGTAAGGGTAGAAGTCACGTTGCAGCAGACTGAAAACTGGGAGGAAACGTAGGTAACTCTTCGAGAAGTTTTCTGTGAAAAGGAAGATAGCTAAATTGATGACTATTGGCTATCAAGAATAGTGCATCTTGGTATGCTATGAGGGAAGGTTTCTATGATCGAAGCGACTTGACTCCACTTAAAGGCCATTTGAAATTATGTAATCAACTATTTTATTGATTAAAAAGATGTCAATGATATATTCTTAACTGAAATGAGATCATGACTGAAAAAGTGTTTGACGTGCACTTATGTTCATGTGCACATATACACATAAATAGCATTCTGGAAGTACATACGCCAACGTATTAACCATATTTATCTCCAAGAAGATAAACAAACACATTTAAATGTTTTATTCCGTCAGGCATGGGGGCTCACACCTGTAACCCCAGCACTTTGGGGAGGCCAAGTCAGGAAGATCTCTTGAGCCCAAGAGTTTGAGAGGGCAACATAGGGAGACCCCCCACTTATAAATAATTTTTTTTTTAATTAGCTGGGTGTGGTGGCATATGCCTGTGGTCCCAGCTACTGGGAAGGCTAGGGTGGGAGGATCACTTGAGCCTGGGAGGCTGAGGCTGCAGTGAGCAGTATTTGCACAGCAGAAGATAATTGGATCATGGGGGAAGTTCCCCGAGTGCTGTTTTCATGATACTGAGTGAGTTCTCACAAGATCTGATGGGTTTGTTTGTTTTTTTTTTTTTTTGAGACAGAGTCTCACTCTGTCACCAGGTGCCAGGCTGGAGTGCAATGGCACAATCTCGGCTCACTGCAACCTCTGCCTCCTGGGTTCAAGCAATTCTCCTGCCTCAGCCTCCCGAGTAGCTGGGCCTACAGGCACGCACCACCACGCCCAGCTAATTTTTGTATTTTTAGTAGAGACAGGGTTTCACCATGTTGGCCAGGATGGTCTCCATCTCTTGACCTCGTGATCCACCCACCTCGGCCTCCCAAAGTGCTGGGATCACAGGTGTGAGCCACTGCATCTGGCCTCAGGCAGTTCTTTATAGCAATGTGAGAATGGACTAATACAGGAAGTTGGTGCTGCAGAAGGTCGGGTACTGCGATACAGGGACCAGAAAATGTGGAAGCAACTTTGAAAGGAGGTAACAGGCAGACATTAGAACAGTTTGGAGGGCTTGGAAGAAGACAGGAAAATGTGGGAAAGTTTGGAACTCCCTAGAGACGTGTCAAATGTTTTTGACCAAAATGCTGATAGTGATGTAGACAATGAAGTCCAGGCTGAGGTGGTCTCAATGGAGATGCGGAACTTCTTGGTAACTGGAGCAAAGGTCACTCTTGTTAAGCTCTAGGAGAGCGACTGGTGGCATTTTGCCCCTGCCCTAGAGATCTGTGGAACTTTGAACTTGAGAGAGATGATCTGAAATTGGAACTTATGTTTAAAAGGGAAGTAGAGCATAAAAGTTTGGAAAATGTGCAGCCTGTCACCATGATAGCAAATAAAAATCCACTTTCTGGGGAGAAATTCAAGCTGACTAGAGAAATTGTGTAAGTAACTAGGAGCTGAATGTTAATTACCTTACCAAGACAATGGGGAAAATGTCTCCAGGACATCAGAGACTTTCCCATCACAGCTCCAGAGGCCTAGGAGGGGAAAATGGTTTCCTGGGCCAGGTCCAGCATTCCCCTGCTGTGTGCAGCCTTGTGTTTGGTGTCCTGCACCCCAGCCACTCCAGCTGTGGTTAAAAGGGGCCAAGGTACAGCTCAGGCTGTTGCTTCAGAAGGTGCAAGCCCCAAGCCTTGGCAGCTCCCACGTGGTGTTGGTCCTGTGGGTGCACAGAAGACCAGAATTGAGGTTCGGGAACCTCTGCCTAGGTTTCAGAAGATGTATGGAGACACCTGGATGTGCAGGCAGAAGTTTGCTGCAGGGGTGGAGCCCTCATACAGAACCTCTGCTAGGGCAGTGAGGATGGGAAATATGGGGTTGGAACCCCCACAGAGAGTCCCCAGTGGAGCACCGCCTAGTGGAGCTGTGAGAAGAGGGCCACTGTCTTCCAGACCCCAGAATGGTAGATGCACCAACAGCTTGCACTGTGCACCTGGAAAAGCTGCAGACACTCAACACTAGCCATGAAAGCAGCCAGTGTATCGGGGGTGGGGCACAGGGCTAGGGCTACAAAGCCTCAGGGGCAGAGCTGCCCAAGGCCATGGGAGCCTACCCTTTGCATCAGTGTGCCCTGAATGTAAGACATGAAGTCAAAGGAGATTATTTTGGGGCTTTTAGATTTAATTTTGGATTTGGGGCTTGCATGGGGCCTGTAGCCCCTTTGTTTTGGCCAATTTCTCCCGTTTGGAATGGGAGCATTTATCCAATGGCTGTACCCTCATTGTAGCTTGGAAATAACTGACTTGCTTTCGATATTACAGGCTCATAGGTAGAAGGGACTTGCCTTCAGATGAGATTTTGGACTTGGACTTCTGGGTTTAATGTTGGAATGAATTAAGACTTTGACTGTTGGGAAGGCATGATTGTGTTTTGAAATGTGAGGACATGAGATTTGGAAGGGGCTGGGGTGGAATGGTATGATTTGGCCATGTCCCCACCCAAATCTCATCTTGAATTGTAATCCTCATAATCCCTTGTCAAGGGAGGGACCTGGTGGGAAGATCATGGGTGTGGTTTCCCCCATGCTGTTCTCATGATGAGTTCTCATGAGAGCTGATGGTTTTATAAGGCAGTTTTTCCTGCTCTTGCTAGCTCTCTCTTTCCTACCACCATGTGAAGATCTTTGCTTCCCCTTCCCCTTCTGCCATGATTGTAAGTTTTCTGAGGCCTTCCCAGCCATGCAGAACTGTGAGTCAATTAAACCTCTTTTCTTTATAAGTTACCCAGTCTTGGGCAGTTCTTTATAGCAGTGTGAGAACAAACTTACACACCCCTTTTCCTTTTTATTTTTACTAAGTCAAAGTCAGTGCTTGCATAAGCAATTAATTACAGTATGAGTAATACTTTGGGGGGATCTTCCTCTTCATGAAATAGAGAATGTAGCTGCCCTTGGGCATTTGAATATCCAAGACAGATGAGGAATAAACAGAGAGAGCATTAGAGAATTCCAGTATCTTTGCTTTCAGGGGAAAACAATTAGTGATAGAGTTCCATAAAGTTAAAACCCAGAGCATAAACTGCAACCTACCCGCTCCTGCTGTTCTCACTCACATCCACTCATTCACATGCACATCACACACATACTAGCTCAGAACCAGCTACTAAAGGGAATTAAGGTCCGGCCTCACATCAGGATTATAAGCTCTGGCATCGGAATGCACTGGGCTCTGGCCCTAATTCTGCCACCACACCAGAAAGCTACAGAACTCTCTAAATTTTGTTTTATCATCTAGAAAGTGAAGGGAAAAATAGGTCTATAATGGTTAATGTTAGGTGCCAGCTTGACTGGATTAAGGGACGTCCAGACAGCTGGTAAAGTATTATTTCTTTCTGCACAGATGTGTCTGTTAAAGAGATTCTGGAAGAAATTGGCATTTGAATCAGTGGACTGAGTAAGGAAGATCCACCTTCACCCAATGTGGGCAGGTACCATCCAACTGGCTGAAGACCTGGATAGATGAAAAGGGCAGAGGAAAAGAGCTCTCTCTCTCTCTCTCTCTCTCTCTCTCTCTCTGTCTCTCTCTCCCTCTCCCTCTCCCTCTCTCTCTCTCTCGTCTGTCTCTGTCTCTGTCTCTGTGTCTCTCTCTCTCTCTCTCTCTCTCTCTCTCCCCACCCCACCACCAAAGCTGGGATGCCCTTTTTTCCTGCCCTGGACATTAGAACTGCAGGTTCCATGTGGCCTTTTGAGTCCCAGACTTGCACCAGTGACTCCTCCCCTACCCTACCTTCAGCTTAGGACTAAAAGTTATATCATCAGCTTCCCTGGTTCTGAGGCTTTCAAATTTGGACCAAGCCACCCTCCTGGCTTCCCTGGTTCTGAGGCTTTGAACTTGAACTGAGCCACACTACCCGCTTCCGTGGTTCTCTCGCCTGGAGACAGTTTATGTTGGGATTTCTCTGCCTCCATATCATGTAAGCCAATTCCCCTAATAAATCCTGTCTCACATACCTCTGTCTCTATTTACCTCTATCTCTATCTATCTTTATCTCTATCCCATTGGTTCTTTCTCTCTGGAGAATCCTGACTAATACAAGGTCCCACCTCAGAGTGGTGAAGCTTATTTTAGGTAACGCATTAAAGCATCCAGCATAGTCCTTGGCATGTTAATTACCAGTTCTCCTTAAATGATGGCCATTAGACATACTTACATAATGACTTCCGATAAGAAAGTAAACTCAAGAGTCATACCAATGACTTTTATTTAAGATGATTTGTGAGCTGATGTGTAAGAAGGGTTGGGGAACCTATGTGGGTGGCTCTTTAAATATATTACATTTTCAAATTTATCTTTATTCTATTAAAGTACCTGTTATTCTCTGTATTTCCATAAAAGGGCAACCCAGCAGATTGTACCCTCAACTAAGATGCCAGGAGCAATTAAGTTATGATGCAAGACGTCTTGGAGCAGCGGAACAGTTACATACCCTGCCCGCTGCAGTCACTCAGCATCTGCAGTTGCTTTTTACAGCTGTTCCTCACTCCCCCCACCACCCCCATCCATGTCTTAAAATGGTGTATTAGGGCGCAAAGAAAAACCAGTAAAACAGTCGCATGCGATGTCAGGATGCGGACGCGGAGTACTATTCAGGCCCTTTTTCAAACAAGGGAGCCATGTGTGCTTCTCCGTGTTCTTCTTTCCGATAGCTTCGTTCTTCTTCTATTTTCTTTCGGGATTTTATCTCCATTCTCAGGCATTCTCTTTCATTTCGCTCCTTTCTGCTTTCAGGTCCCTGAAAGGGAAAGATCAGAAACAGGTAAAAGAAATACACAAGCAGCAGATAACACTCCACATTTCTCTTAATAATCAGACACGAAGAAAGCCCTGATGGTTTAGCAGACTTCCACATCTTGGTTTCTAGAAATAAATTAGCATAAACCTAAAGATGTCGCTAAAGGTTTTGGTCACAAAGAAAAGACATAGAGGAGCTTGGGCACCAGCCCATGGTCTGGGAAGGAAGTGTAACCTACACATGCCTGCAACTCTGTCTCTGAACATACTGAGGGGTGTGATTTCATGGCACAATAAAAGTAATAGTTTCCTGGTGTTAGTTGAAAAGGAAAGTGACAAGTGAGATCACACATGGAATGATTCTTAGCTCTCTATGTTCACTCCCTTAAATTACATTAATAGTAGAGTTTGCACTAAAGGTTGATGTGAGAACTGTGGGAAGAATGAAGTGTTAAGGAATGACACTTAGCCAGATTAACACCCCCCAACGTGTGTCCTCGGAATTCCACATTATTCACTGATTAGTTGAACATATACAACTGTTGTAGGATCAGAAGATACGACACTAAATAGACCTACTTCCTAGATATTACACCGAGGTAGAAGGATACAGAGAGTCATCAACAAGGCTAAAAGGAAATGAAAGAATAATCAATAGTGATAAGTGCAATGGTAACTGGAAACATGGTAAGGAATATGATAAGGACCTACTGGCGAGGCGGGGGGGTTGCTTCTTTAGTTTGTATGGCCAGAGGTGCCTTTCAAAGGAATTATCGAAACAATGGCATTGATACATGTGGCAACGCTATCTACTTCTGCTTCTATTTTTAAAAAATAAACAAGCAAAATCATTACTCCTCTCCTATTTGAATTAGAAATGTAGGGAAACCCCTGAGTGTCTATCAAGGGAGGTTTTGCAGTGGTGAGTGGCAGTCACGTGAGCAAGGTCATGCTTGCTCAGCCGTGCTAGTTGAGAGTAACAGAGGCATCTGTTTACCACAGTGGTGTCAGCCACTCCACGATGTTAATGCAGTCAGGAAGGTCTCTTACCAAAATGGTATAACAAGGAGAAAATTGAGTGATGATTAAAGACTATCTGAGAAATGCTTGTAAATAATGCTCTAAACTACTTTTATCACATCACTTAGAAGCTAAACGTGAAAATTATCAGTATAAGTCAACTGAATTTTTAAATATCAAAATGAAAGAATTTAACATTATTGGTCATGATCAAGTCACAAAAACAATTTCTGGCTATGTCAAAATATGTAAAATTTCAATCTAGCTATTAGTACACCTTTGGTCCCCAAACAAAAGGCTGTATAAATCAGTTTTAAATTTGCTGAAAAAGAACACTTTCTAATGTAGTTAGCCTTAGGAAAGTGTGTAGATAGTCAAATAGGGAAAAGTTGAAGTGTATCTGTGTATGTTCTGAATTTCTAATTTTGCATTAAGATTTTATAATGTACTCTTTAAAAACTGATATAAAATAAAATATTTTAAAGTAGTTATTATATAATATGCAAATTTTAAAATAATTTTACAAATTCCTAACAGGTTTCTAGTTATTATAAATAACTGTGAAAAAGAGTTCTTGAGTTTAAAAAGTTGTAAATGCTTCCCTAATTATCTTGGAACTCAAAAGGAAGAACGTGGAAAATGAATGCCACAAGCAGACTTTATATTTTAGAGATAAGATGATGAGTATCTCTTTAAGCAAAATGACTTTATGTTTATATACTTTTTGGGCTTATAATAATATTAGCAAATGGATTATGAGTTGTTAAACAAAAGCCTTTCTGGGCCAGGAGTGGTGGCTCACGCCTGTAATCCCAGCACTTTGGGAGGCCGAGGCAGGCGGATCACTTGAGGTCAGGTTTCGAGACCAGCCCGGCCAGCATAGTGAAACCCTGTCTCTAGTAAAAATATAAAAATTAGCCAGGCGTGGTGGTGGGTGCCTGTAATCTCAGCTATCCAGGAGGCTGAGGCAGGAGAATCACTTGAACTGGGAGACAGAGGTTGCAGTGAGCCGAGATTGTACCACTGCACTCCAGCCCGGGCGACAGAGCAATATTTTGTGTGTGTGTATATATATGTGTATATATTTTTTTTAAATTTCTGAAGCCATTAGAATCAATAAAGAACTGTTCAGATTACATTTTTTTTTCAAGAGATATTTATACAGTACCTTGTTCCAGGAAGGATTTAAGTTGAGTAAGTCTCCTGAATTAAGATACATTTTAACATGTCGGTTTTAAAACAGGAATTATCTGACTTTTGTTTTATTATTGCAAAAGGATCATAAACTGAATTTAATCATATGGAAATATCAGAAAAATTCAAACTGAGGCTCAGTCTTTTTTTTTTCTTTTTTATTATTATTTTTTTTTTTTGAGATGGAGTCATTCTCTGTTGCTCAGGCTAAAGTGCAATGACAAGATCTCAGCTAACTACAACCTCCACCTCCTGGGTTCCACCGATTCTCCTGTCTCAGCCTCCCAAGTAGCTGGGATTATAGGTGCAGACCACTATGTCCAGCTAATTTTTGTATTTTTTAGTAGAGATAGGGTTTCACCATGTCGACCAGGCTGGTCTTGAACTCCTGGCCAAAACTGAGGCTCATTTTAAAAAATAACTGGCCTTACTCTTCAGAAAATGCTAATGTCGTGAAAAACAAGCAAAGACTGAGAAAGTGCTCCAGGGTAAATAGACAACAGAGACATGAACATGGGTAGCAACATGATTTCAAATTTCACTATAAAGAATATTATTGGGACAACTGGCAAAAAATATAAATAAGGTTTATAGATTAGAGTTAATAGTATTATATCAGTATTAATTTTTTTTAGTTTAATTATTGCATTGTGTTTATGTCAGAGAATGTTCTTGTGCCTGTGTTTGGATATGGGAGGAGGAGAGATTGTGTAGGCAAATACAGACATATTAACATTCGGAGGTAATCTAGGGGAAGTGTGTATGGGAATTCTTTGTCTTAGTCTTAACAGCGTTTCTCTAGGCCTGAGACAATAGGAAAACAAACAATATTTTTTAAAAAAGACAAAACAGAAATTCTTTTTATTTTTTTGAGTCTTGCTCTATTGCCCAGGCTAGCTGTAGAACAATGCCTCCAATCTCCAATCATAGCTGACTGCAGTCTCAAACTCAGGTGCAAGGGATCCTCCCACCTCAGCCTCCCAAGCAGTGAGGAATACAGGTGCAGGCCACCATACTTGGCTAATTTTTTTTTTTTATTTTCACAGATACAGGATTTCACTAGTTTGCCCAGGCTGGTCTCAAATTCCTGGCCTCAAACGACCCTCTGGACTCAACCTCACAAAATGCTGGGATTACAGGAATTCTTAATAATAAGGTTTAGATACAGTAAAATGACAACTGTTCACTATTCTCCCTTCCTTGCTCCTCTAATCATCAGCCAGGCAAGATACACAGTGACAGTCCCAACAGCCAGTCTGCTAGGTGGAGAGCACTGTGCTCAGATGGACAATGAAATGCAAAGCACCCAGGTGTCTTCACAGTGCACTCACGGAGTCTAGCTCCAGAACCAGGAGTCATTACACTTAGGTTCAATTATTTGCTTTGTCTACTGCATGGCAGCAAACCCATTATTATTTCTGTTTTGCAAAATAAAACAAGAAAACCAAAGACCTACAAAAAAAAGAAGCATTTTGTTCCAGGCCAGTCAGTGAGCACGCGGCAGAGGTGAAACTACCCCACATTAATTGATCTTTAGTTTATTACTTCATGTATTAAGTTTAGTATCACCAATGGAGTTTCTATTCTTCTCCCCATTTCATGCCGTCTCTTCTTTTTGCTTTACTTAGACTCCCGTGAGGTCACTGTGAGCACCTGGCCCACTCCTATTCCTGATACTTACCAGACAGTGTTTATTCGTTCTTGTGTTTTTTTAAGTACAGGGGAACAAAACACCACCATGGACTATTTCCTAGTGGATTACATATGAAAGGAGAGAAGCCAGCCAGTGCGGTGGCTCACGTCTGTAATCCCAGAACTTTGGGAGGCCGAGGCGTGAAGATCACAAGGTCAAGAGATCAAGACCATCCTGGCCAACATGGTGAAACCCCATCTCTACTAAAAATACAAAAATTAGCTGGGCGTGGTGGCTCACGCCTGTAGTCCTAGCTACTTGAGTGGCTGAGGTAAGAGAATCACAATCGCTTGAACCCAGGAGGCAGAGGTTGCAGTGAGCCGAGATTGTGCCACTCCACTCCAACCTAGGCGACAGAGCTAGACTCCATCTCAAAAAAAGAAAGAAAGGAGAGAAGCCATAGGGGCAGTGTTTTTTTTTTTTCTAAATTGTAAAAAAGGAAGGAGTTACAATTATTTATAAGATTGATGAAAGGAGGCTCAAGAAACTAGGGGGCTGAGTGTGGTGGCTCACACCTGGAATCCTAGCACTTTGGGAGGCCGAGGCAGGAGCACTGCTTGAGCCCAGAAGTTTGAAACCGGCCTGGGCAACATAACCAGACCCTGTCTCTAGAAAAAAAGAGTTTAAAATTTAGTCAGGCATGGTGGCATATGCCTCCAGTCCCAGCTACTCAGGAGGCTGAGGTAGGAGGATCACTTGAGACCAGCAGTTTGAGGCTGTAGTGAGCCATGATCAGGCCACTGCACTCCAGCCTGGGCACAGAGTGAGACTCTATCTCAAAAAAAAAAAAAAAAAGAAAAAGAAAAGAAAAAAGAAAAACTAGGAGACCTTGATAACAAATATGTTCCAGGAACTCTTCCTATACCAGATGTCTTCAATTATAAATAATAATTTTAAAAAATTCATTCCGGGTTATGTTAAACTGAGTGTTACTTTTCAAAGATCTTATTACCAAGTTGTAAATGAAGAAGTTACATTTGTTCCCCTCTAACTTAAAGAGAACAAAACCTTTGGATTTCCTTTTCTAAAGCAGATTAAATATTCAGTAGCTCTGTTACATACCAAAGAGGCAGAACGTTTGGTTCTAAAGCACAGTTGCTGTTCAAAGGACTCAGAAAATTTCTCAATTTTGGAATGGGATCTTCCTTTTGATTCCAGCGGCTCCTTGAATAATCCATCCTCTGAGTATTTTCTACAATCCCGCATGTGGCTACGGCATCGAAATTCCTGGTCCTCATGAGAATGCCTTCTAGGGAGACGGTCAGATGATCGGCATCGGAATTCCCGGTCCTCGTGAGAATGCCTTCTAGGATGGCGGTCAGATGATGGAATTCTGGGAAGCACAGGAAGCTGAGAATACAGAATGAAAAATTGTATAATATAAGAGACTGTACAATATAAGCATAGAGGCAGAATGTCCATAAACTACTAACTAAATGAATCTCATGTTGAATTGACATGTTATCTTTGTAAAGGGGAAATAAATCTTGGGACCCCCAAATCACTAAGCTAAAGGGAAAAGTCAAGCTGGGAACTACTTAGGGCCAATCTGTCTCCCATTCTTTCAAAGTCACTCCTATGCCCATTCGTTTATCTCATGCATTGAGACAAATGCATATCTGATTGCCTCCTTTGCAAAGGCTAAACAGGAACTCGAAAGGGTACAACCATTTGTCTCTTAACTACCCATGACCTGGAAGCCCCTGCCCACTTTGGGTCTTCCCACCTTTGCTTTGAGTTGTCCTGCCTTTCCAAATAGAACCAATGTTCATCTTGCATATGTTGATCGATGTCTCATATCTCCCTAGAATATATAAAACCAAACTGTGCCCCGACTTTCTTGGGCACATGTCATCGGGACCTCCTGAGGCTGTGTCATGGTTATGAATCTTCAGCCGTGGCAAAATAAAATTTCTAAATTAACTGAGATCTGTCTCAGATTTTGGGGGTTCACATTTTGGCAACCATGAAGGGATTCTGAGTGGAAGTACCCCTGACTTTTGACAAATATTTTATCGGTGCTTGGTACCAGCATGAGCTAACTTTATGACTCAAACTGAGGAAAGAGACCCAAGCATCTAAGATCACCTCCCCCTTGACTTCCACACTGCATTTCAATAGAAGAAAAGGCTGGCCAACTGCTGGCACCTCCCTAATTGCCTTCCTATAGATGGCAGGCATAGTATGGGGGAATCTTTCTGGAAGGCATTGTTTTTACTTAAGCAAGATCAAACCCCCACCCCCCTCCTACTCCATCAACCAAGACCCTTTCACATGTAATTTCTAAGGCTGTAAACCCAAGACCCTTTCATGTATAATATCCAGAGTTGTAAGCCTATATAAAGGCAGAGCTTCTTTTTGTTAGATGAGCTTGGCTGTTAGACAACTATGTCACCTTGCTCCCAGCTGAAATAAATCACCTCTTCCTTCCTAGTTCGGTGTCCAAAAACTCTGTTTCTCATGGCCGCTCCTGCTTCAAAACCAATAGTGCAATTTGCTGAGGTCTGAGAGCACCTCCTCCAGAGAATCCTTGTTCTCCCAAAATTTGGTCAAGATCTAAAGTTTATTTTTCTGTACACCTCCTCTTTTTTTTCTGGAGTTTTACTTGCTTCCCACAAGGAAGGCAAGATTTCCTGTTTCCATGATGATGGAAGGCAGGTAACTCCTTTATGGAGTTTGCGCTCGCTTCCAACAGGGAAGATGAGGGTTTTTTTCCTGCTTCTTAGGATGGTAGAGAGCAGTCTATAGCCTGAGACTCATCCCTAAGCAAGTAACTGAATTAGGGTTTATCTTGGCTAAAGTTATGATTAACATCCAGCTGGCCCTTAGAGCACCTAGTGACCACGTAAGTTGTGCAATCATTTGTTTTGCTTAACAATTTTTATTGTTGATTGTTTGTTTTTGTTGTTGTTTCAGTCTTTTTCCCAATGGGTTTGATCAACTCTATGTGACTTGATCAAATCCAAAGGAAATTTCCAAAATTATGGGGAATGAGGATTCTGAAGTGGCTACATTCCCACCAAGAAAAACAGGTGGTATGGTAGGCGGAGAAAAACGACCAACCAAAAATAAAAAAGGAAATATTTTTTCTTTTGACTACTGAAGAGGTTTGTTTACATAACAAGGCCATCTTTTGGCTAGCCAGGCCAAACTGAAAGCAACTGAAAGCTGTTACCCCATGTTGCAGTTTGATAGCTAAGGTCCTGCCTTCTTTTTTCCACCATGACAGCCTGGGTTTTGGTTAGGAAATCAAGCCCTTTCTGGTTTGATACTTGGTACTTCTTAAATAATCACAATTCGTCCTAGCTAAAATATGGTAATAAGATTTAAAAAGTTTTTTTTAAGGATCTCAATGACTAAAAAAGCTAACATCCAAGATGTGTGTATACAAGCATATGTGTGTGTGTTTGTGTTTAAAAGGCCTTCATGTCTGGTTTTGCTTCTGTCTCTTAGGACCTTGTCCTTTTTTGAGCAAAAGTATTTTTCTTCTCAGTTGACTAAATCCTGTTTTATTCATTTACTTCTGCTGTCTCCCCTTGCTCTTGCACCCTCTGCTACACGAGGGACCTAAAATAGTTTATAATAGCCCAGGGTTCTTTAACAAAAACAGAGAAGGTGCCAGTCTCCCTTCAAGGAGAAACCTGTTTTTCCTTATGGAACCACAAGAGTGTAAACAGACAAGTTCATCTCAGCTTTTAAACTGCTTGCTTTTGTATTGTGTCACCTGATTTATTGATTAAAATAGTTACTGCAACAGAGGCTACTTGGGTTTGTAAAGAAGAGTGTAATGTCTTTGTTTTAAAAAAAATGTTTTTTAAGTGCACTGTAAAAACATCACATGATCTAGCCTCAGGATAATTCTCCATTTGTGGAAACCCAAGATTCAGTGTGGGCTCTGCCCAAAGTTCAGACATCCAGTTAAGACAGGTAGTCCCTATGTAAATAAAATTAGTCTCCTTATACGATCATATGATAGATTTGTATAATTTTATGTTTTATTTTGAATCTATCTTTAATCTCCCTCTAGCACACCAGACTTTTTCTCTCCATACCTTATAATATAGTTTTTGCTATTACATTTTTCACCTGAGTTGTTTTCTTTAATATGTGAATTTAAGGCTATTTAGCTGACAACTGCCTAGGGTTGTAAAACAGGTTACCAAGAATCTAAAGTCTAAGATAGGAGAAAAAAAAAGGTTTTTGTGAATCTGTAAGATGTACTTCTATCAGCATGCCTAACACCTCTTTGTATTTATGTGTTGTGTACACAATGTTTCACTACTGAAAATATATAAAAGAGCTCTAATTAATTTGCTTAAAGAAAAACAAAAGCACTTGAATCAAATACTTTATCAGGAAAAAAGACAAGACTAGTCAAATGCTTTTTCAACTTCATGTAACTTAAGTAAAATCTTTAATAAGTAAGCTAACCTTAAAATTATTGGTAAATTTTTTTAGAGGAAGTCTCACTCTGTCACACAGTCTGGAGTACAGTGGTGCAATCTCAACTCATTGCAACCTCTGACACCTGGGTTCAAGTGATTCTTCTGCCTCAGCCTCCCAAGTAGCTGAGATTACAGGTGCCTACCACCAAACCTGGCTAATTTTTGTGTTTCAGTAGAGATGGGGTTTCACCATGTTGGTCAGCCTGGTCTCAAACTCCTGACCGCAACTTATCTGCCCGCCTTGGCCTTCCAAAGTGCTGGGATTACAGGCATGATCCACTACACCTGGCCAGTTTTTCTATAACTAAATCAATGTCAAAGGCACATTAATGCAAGACCAGCCTATGGGCCCCTATGTCAAATTAACAAGGTTTTCTTGAAGCATTAGCCAACTTCTTAATAAAGGTTATAAAAGGCTTATGGAAGTTATATTTTATGGTCAAGATTAAAAATTTTATAGATTGCTTATAAATTAAAAAAAAATTTAATTGGCTTCATGCTGTTTTTATTAGGCCTTATTGTTTGGAAAATAAATCTCCTATCTCAAAGAATGAAGATTTCACCTTTTTAAAAAAATCCTTTGGGTTATCACTTTGGTTAAATGAAATGACTTATTTTTCAGTGACCTGTGATCCTATTTTGTGACATCAAGTGTTTTAAACCTTTGATATTTGACAAACATTCCAAATCAAATAATAAATTATGTCTTCTTCTGACCTAATTAGTTCTTTGAGACATTAGGTTCCCTAAAGTCCAAAAATGGCATATTTGGCTTAGTTGGTATAACAATTATAAAGGAAGCATTGTCAAATATAAAACAGTGTTTGGTTTTCTTAGGGCTGTATTTGTATAAATATTTATTGGCATGTGTTCCAAAATGATGGGAAACTCCTATAATTCTGAGATGACTTAATGTACATTATCAGTAATAATTATAATTGTTAGGTTAAATTATCATGTGCCACAGAAGTAACAAATTTCCTTGTCAATTGTGTCCATGGACAAATGTTGTCTTGTTTTGGTCCTCCTTAGAAGGTGGTTTTATAATCAGCTATAAAACTCTAACAGATGCTGGGCGTGGTGGCTCAAGCCTGTAATCCCAGCACATTAGGAGACTGAGTCAGGTGTATCATGAGGTCAGGAGTTCAAGACTAGTCTGGCCAACATAGTGAAACCCCGTCTCTACTAAAAATACAAAAAATTAGCTAGGTGTGGTGGTTGGTGCCTGTAATCCCAGCTATTCAAGAGGCTGAGGCAGGAGAATAGCTTGAACCTGGGAGGCGGAGGTTGCAGTGAGCTGAGATCATGCCACTGCATTCTAGCCCAGGCAACAGTGCAAGACTCCAACTCAAAAAAAAGAAAGAAATTCTAACAAGTACTCTTGAATTCAGGTTTCCAAAAACTTTGAAGATTGTGACATCAGAATAGAAGGAAAACTTCAGAACTCATAGAGAGCTGAAATGTTTATGACTATCAAGCAGAACAGGAATTAACTGCATCAACTAAACTAATAGAAGTCTGAAGTAATCTTTTTAACTTTTTGCTTAAAACATTGCTGATCCTTTGTTTTGTTTTTCTGAGTCAAGAAAACTTTTAAGCTATTTATAATCGTTTCTAACTACGAGCAAAGTATAGTCCTATGAACAAAATCTGGAGCATATTTGTTTTCTCTTTACCTGATTTCTCCAGAATTTGGAAACTATTTGTGAGGATTCTTAACTTATGGCAATGCAGTTATTTGCCTAAGTGCCATAAAAATCTGTTTTCATTTATAACAGGACACAATCAATCAGATAAACTTGTTATTTTACCAAGGCTTTGACTGGAATGGTGTGCTTTCCTTTAAGGAATCAAACTTGACTTACAAAGCCAATAAAAATCCCTGGGGAAAACTGGCCTCAAACTTGTCTACACAATCCCCGTACAGGGTTCCTGACCTGTGGTAAGTAAAGAATGTCACTTTCCTACAGGCCTAGGAGCCCCAGGTTTTATCTTAGAACCTCAAAAGGAGAGGATCACCCAACTCAGCACAGCTTTAAAAAAAGTCTTATCTGAGATTCCTTCTATGGAACAAAGTGCCATCAAAGCAATTTAAAAGCCTTTGTAAAAAATAAGTATTCTTCTTGCACTGTATACAAATGACTAGGCCAAGTATAATAAAGCAAAGCAGTCCTACCATGATTTGTCTTTAATAAAAATGGGAAACTGGAGAGAGAAAAATTGTTTCAAAAACTATAGAACACCTGTTGTTAGATTCTAGTCTTGTCTAATGTTTTTAAATTTTTATTATTTTCTACAGTTTGGACTGAATTCTAAATTTTCTTGGCTACAAGTCTTCAAAATAATGTTTTCCATTTTTTTCCTTCTTTTTTTCACCATGTTTTTCTAATTTGGAGTCACCAAAAACCAGGCTGTGCTTTCATAGAGTCCTGCAAACTGAAGCTAGACAACTTAAACTTCAGAAGAAAATAACAACAATGACCTATTTACATACATAAGCCACTTTCATGCCTGCCTACTGATGTATGGACTTCAGAGTAATGTGGCCTATATTGATTTTCCAGAATTGTTCTTTTGTTTGTTGTTGTTTTTCTTCCTTTCTCCCTCTATTTTCTCTTCAAAAGACATGAGACTTCACAACTTGCTAAAAAATGAGCCTACCTAATAACTCAGGACCTACCTGTCTAGGAATAAACCATGAGAGATCAGATGAAACCTGAGATCCCTCATTTTCTTCTAAAATATTTATTCCAGGAGATTTTTAAAAGAAAAGAAGGGAAATGTGAAAGAAAAATAAATCTTGGGGTCCCCAAATCACTAAGCTAAAGGGAAAAATCAGGCTGGGAACTGCTTAGGGCAAACCTGCCTCCCATTCTTTCTAAGTCACCCCTCTGCTCACTGAGATAAATGCGTATCTGATTGCCTCCTTTGGAGAGGCTAATCAAAAACTCAAAAGAATGCAACCATTTGTCTCTTATCTATCCATAACCTGGAAGTCCCCTCCCTGCTTTGAGTCTTCCTGCCTTTACTTTGAGTTGTCCTGCCTTTCCAGATCGAACCAATATTCATCTTGTATATGTTGATTGATGTCTCATGTCTCCCTAGAATGTATAAAACCAAACTGTGCTCTGACCACCTTGGGCACTTGCCATCAGGACCTTCTGAGGCTGTGTCACAGGTGTGCATCCTCAATCTTGGCAAAATTAACTTTCTAAATTAACTGAGACCTGTCTCAGATTTTCAGGGTTCACATCTTGATCAGTAAGACTTTTCTCCTATAGTGAGGCAGCAGAGTTAATTGGTTAAAACACTAAGTAGAACATCCTGAGTCTAGCTTTATTGTTTACTACTCCACCATTAGAACACTAAAACAAAAGACGCCAAGCCTTCAGTTGATATGTAAAAACAAATTCAAAAATGATTTTTAAATTTTTTAAATGAAGCCATAAATGTTGAAGAAATATAAAGGTAAATATTAATGTAATTTTTATATGGAGAAAGAATTTCTAAGCAAAAGAGCAATGGAAGAAGTCATAAGGAAAAAATCAACTACTATACAAAAATATAAAGCTAGGCCAGGCACAGTGACTCATGCCTGTGATCCTAGCACTTTGGGAGGCCAAGGCTAGTGAATCACCTGATGTCAGGAGTTTGAAACCAGCCTGGCCAGCATGATGAAACGCTGTCTCTACTAAAAATACAAAAAAATTAGCTGGGTGTGGTGGTGGGCACCTGTAATCCCAGCTACTTGGGAGACGGAGGCACGAGAATCACTTGAACCCAGGAGGCAAAGGTTGCAGTGAGCTGAGATCATGCCACTGCACTCCAGCCTGGGCAACAGAGTGAGACTCCATCACCAAAATAAAAATAAAAAATATATATATAAAGCTAATGCATATCAAAAGCAACATAAACAAATTTAAACTATAGGTTAAGTACATCTCACACACATAAAAAGAGATCATCTAATTCAATGACATCAATCATTAACATCACAATTGGAAAATGGGCAAAGAACAGACAGTTTAGACAAGCCAAACTTTTTGAAATAATTATGACACTTGCTATCTCAATTTCTGTGACTCCCCAACTCACTCCAGTCCAGCTTTCTCACCCACAGCTAATTTTGATCAGGATATTGGTCTTCATATTGCCAAATTCTGTGCATTTTTTGGTCACCTTAGTCACTCTGTGGCGTTCAGCTCATCTCCAGAGGCCTTTTGAAAACACCGTTTCCTTGCTTGCTACCACCGCACCCTCCTGCGTTCTCTTTGATCTTCTTGCCACTGTGACTTAGACATTCCCTCACTTCTTCCTTCTATCAGCTCATAACTGTTGGGGATCCCCAAGGTTCTAGACTAGTCTTTCTTTTCTACCTTTCCTTTCTCACTTTACACCGTCTCCCTAAATAGCTTATCCTTGAGCTTCCATTTCTAGCTACAGTCTGATTTCCTAATTTACATCAGTAGCCCAGCCTTCTCCAAGCTTCTGCCCATTCAGCTTCTCTTGGTGTCCCATGGGTACCCAATCTGACTTGACACAATCCGAATTCATCATCTCTCTCCCCAAACCTGCTCCTCCAGTGCCCACTAACTTAGCAGAGAGTACCACAATTCACCTGCTTACTCAGGCAAGTAACTCAGAAGCAACCCTCCACATCCAATTGCCAAGTCAGCAGATTCCACCTCTCAAGTACCTCTCAAAACCATCCACTTCTTTCTAGAGCCAGTATTACTACCCTAGTCCAAGTCACCGTTATCTTTTACCCAGATTACAGCTTTAGCCTCCTAATAGTAAATATCCTGCGTCCACTCCCAATTCCTTTATTTCATTGTTCCCACAATGGCCAGATGGTTAAAACAACCGCAAACTCATACCTGCTCACCTTCTCATATTGCCCCTCACCTTGCACCACCTCCTCCCTTCAGTGACATAGCCTCATTGGTCTTTAATTTCTTCCTCCAGCTCACCTGCTCCTGTATAGTGCAGGCACTGGCACAGGCTCCTCCCTGCCAGTGATTTCATCCACGACCCTACTCCCTCATCTTTCTAATCATCCTTCAGCGATGGCAAAAACTGCATCTCCCCAGAAAGCCTTTTCTACCTCTCTGATTTGTTCAGATTCCTACCGGATGCTCTCCTGGAATCTAATACTTCTCCTTTGGGATACTTATTACAACTGTAATCAATAATTTGGGTAATTTTGTTCAGTGCCTCTCTTCCCACCAGATTGTGTGCTGCATCATATCAAGGGCTATGTTTTCCTCTCTGCTAATACCCAGCACCTTGCCTTGTTCATGGCATAGGTTCATTAAATATATATTGAATGTGAAATATAAAGAATTTTAAAAAAGAAAATACCAAATGGTTACAACTGTTAATAATTAGCAGTCAAAGATTACATAAAATAACAATATTTTACCTTTCAGGTTAGGAAAAAAAAATGTGTTTTAATAATACCAACACTGGCAAGAGTACAGGGAGACAGGAACTACTATCCCTTACTGATGGGATTGTAAGTGTGTGCAGCCTTCTTAGGATAAAGACTTCATGATGAAAACACCAAAAGCAATTACAACAAAAGCCAAAATTGACAAATTGAATCTTATTAAACTAAAGAGCTTCTGCACAGCAAAAGAAACTAGCATTAGAGTGAACAGGCAACATATAGAATGGGAGGAAATGTTTGCAGTCTACCCATCTGACAAAAGTCTAGTATCTAGAATCTACAATGAACTTAAACAAATTTACAAGAAAAAAAACAACACTATCAAAAAGTAGGCAAAGGATATGAACAAACACTTCTCAAAAGACATTTATGCTGCCAAACAAACATACAGAAAAAAGCTCAACATCACTGATTAGAGAAATGCAAATCAAAACCACAATGAGATACCATCTCCTGCCAGTTAGAATGATGATCATTAAAAAGTCAGGAAACAACAGATGCTGAAGAGGATGTGGAGAAATAGGAACACTTTTACACTGTTGGTGGGAATGTAAATTAAATGCTCAACCATTGTGGAAGACAGTCTAGCGATTCCTCAAGGATCTAGAACCAGAAATACCATTTGACCAAACAATCCCATGAGTGGGTATATACCCCCAAAAATATAAATCATTCCACTCTAAAGACACATGCACACGTATGTTTATTGCAGCACTATTTACAATGGCAAAGAAATGGGACCAACCCAAATGCCCATCAATGATAGACTGGATAAAGAAAATGTGGCACATATGTATCATGGAATACTATGCAGCCATAAAAAAGAATGAGATCATGTCTTTTGCAGGGACATGGATGAAGCCATCATCCTCAGCAAACTAACACAAGAATAGAAAACCAAACACCACATGTTCTCACTCACAACTGGGAGTTGAACAATGAGAACACGTGGACACAAGGAGGGGAACATCACACGCTGGGGCCTATTGGAAGGTGAGGGGCAAGGGGAGGGAGAGCATTAGGACAAATACTTAATGCATGAAAGGCTTAAAACCTAAATGACAGGTTGATAGCTGCAGCAAACCACCATGGTACATGTATACCTATGTAACAGTCCTGCACATTCTACACATGTATCCCAGAACTTTAACTTAAAAAGAAAAAAAAGATAAGATAAAAAAAGAAAAAGTACTGGGTGTACACCGGTGGAGACTTATTCTATATCCCTCAAATTATATCATGTAGGCAGTACATATGGTGTCTGCCCTGGAGCGTAGAAGAAGCCCTGTGAAGTCCATCTGGAGTTATAAAAGCCCTGGGCCAATAAACTCAGTTTCACCTCCAAAAGCTCTTTCATTTAGTGCAGTCTTCCCTCCACGAGGCCCAGATGACATAGAACAATGCTAAGAGAACCATGTTAAGCTGAAGGAGATGATGACTAGAAAGCAAAACAGACTGAAAGTATTAAAAATGCACTTCCACAGAATAAATGAATGACAGGGAAACTGTTTTACTTCAGTTTTGTATTCATACGATGTTGGTGAGAGAAGGCAAATCAGTTCAATAAAAAGAGAGATTTCACATTACGATTTTTTCACCAAGGACAATAGAAAAATAATGTCAGATTTCTTTATTCACTTTAATTCAGCAATCACAGGTTCTTGTGAGTCTGGGGGGAAAAGCATGTTCTAGAAAAAGGCCTAAGCTTTACCCTTTGTTATGTAGCGTTCTTTCTGCCAATTCATGTTCTCTGCTAGACTGACAGTTCCACGGGTGTGAGGACTGGGCATGTCTTCTTTCATTCTGTGAGCCTGGGACAATGCTTGGCTCACAGTAGGTGTTCAATAAATACGTTAAATAAATTCATATTCCAGCACTGCGGTTTTGTGTAAATCATGAGACTGATGAAGATGTATCAGAAACTACATTCAAGGAGAAGTGGGGAAAAAAAGAAACTACATTCAAAGTAGGCGGGGAGGGGGGATGCTCTTCTCTTCCTATGCGTATAATACTGAATGTAATATTGATGGATATAGATGATTAAAAGGTTGAGAGAGGGAAGGGCCTTAGATTAGAGCAGTCGGGAGAGAAGAAAAAAGTAAGGATAAGAGTAAGCTTTTCTTTTTAAGATATTTTCATTAGCTCAAAGAGACACAAAATTGAAAATCAAATTGTTCCTTAAAGTAAGACATATATATATATATATATTTTAGACAAGGTCTCATTCTTTCACCCAGGTTGGAGAGCAGTGACTTAATCACAGTTCACTGCAGCCTTAACCTCTTGGGCTCAAGCGATCTTCTCACCTCAGCCTTCCAAGTAGCTGGCACTATGGGAGCACCACCACAGCCTGCTATTTTGTGTGTGTATGTATTTATTTATTTATAGAGATAGAGTCTCACTATGTTGCCCAGGCTGGTCTCAAACTCCTTAGTTCAAGTGATCCTCCTGCCTTGGTCCCCCAGAGTGCTGGGATTCCAGGTGTGAACCACAGCACTGTGCTGAAAGAATATTTGAGTACATTTTAGAGATAGAAAGCAGGTTAATTCAGGCAAATGCCTGAAGCAGGGATGAGCAGATGAAGATGTCAGAAGGACACAATTTACAAGTGTTATACACAATAGATGCTATGATTCCATCATAGATTAAGGCAAACAACATTGCAACTAAAAGTGAATTCTGTAAACAGGGTAACTATCTCTGTTTTAAAAGCCCCATAGATGCGAAAGTTTATTCAAGGAACTAGTAAATCATGTTTGTTTCTTTGTTTTCGTATTTCCTGTGGCTCTAAGAAGCCAATGTAATAAATAGGAAATCGCAGTGTTTGTTTTTGTTGATCCCTGTTCTCACGTCCTGACACTGGAAACTAATCATCCCTAGTTCACACAGCCTGGATATGTCGCTCAGTGTGGAACAGAGATTAAAATGAGAGGCGATAAGCAGGTGTTGATTTTATCACAGACACGGAAAGTTAGAGGTAGAAGGGTTCTCAGAGATAGCTCAGTCCGACAGCCCCGTCTTTTTCACTTAAGGAGCCTGAAGCTGAAAGAAGTGCTGAAGGTTGCCCTTTGTCCCTGAGTGTGCATTTGGCAAGGGATCTATTCTGACATATTTGTGTCTCAAAGAATTCTGATTCCTCAAACTTGCTGAACCCCAGGAGTAATAGAGGTTGCCTTACACACTTTTACATATCTTACAGACACGATGTGTCTTCGAAGCATGGAGTTAAAAATAAAATAATATTACTCCAAACTTACTTGGTTCTGGGGTTGACAACAGCAGGGGATTGGGAAAGTATCATCTGGTAGCTGGCATTTAATATGACTTATAAAAAAGAAAAGCTGTATTATTGCTGTGCAACTGTGAAGCAGAGGACATACGTGGAGTCTTCCAGCATCAAAGTAGAACAGAGAGAATAGCTGCCTGGACCTGTCACTGAGTCCGCGGCTGGTCAAGCCCAACCATTCCCCTCTTGGGGGCTTTCCTGCTAGTATCTTGTTCCCCAGCTCTCAGGCGCCCTGCCTAGCCATAAAACAGTGCTGAGGGCAGGAGAATTTTAGCTCCCTCTCCCATCAGGAAAGCAAATGGACTCCCTGAAAGAAAAACAAGTATGTCAGAATTATCAAAGGTAGTGACTTGTTATGGGGATTCCCCAGTTCCTTAGAGGTCTGCCAAAGAGTGGAACAATTTTCAGTATTTCAAACGGAAATCACACGTTGAGCCACAAGGCTACACAGACTAAGTATAGCATCAAGTTTCTTTCCTTTGGCTTAAATTCTGTCACTCCGTGGGATTATCTCAGGCTTATCAGGAGCTCTGGTGAGTGGTTAAAGGTATCTTAGATAACTAAAAATGAAGAAATCATTACCCATTAGATGAAAATCAGGTCCCTTGAAAGACGAGATGAAATAATAAGAGGGGTTTCTGTGGGTATGAGAAAGACGCGGAAGTACTGGTTTTAAACCGAAGAAAACTTTATATCCACATTTCTCAAAAAAATTATCTAAGAGAAACCCCCTCCCCTGCTCCAGCTCTCCCCTCTGGTCCATGACAATCACTCACTGGGCAGGGCAGGGAGGTTTTCCTGCGACTGGTGGCTTGTGGTCGGTGGCGTTCCCGGAGTCCTCTCTGATCCTCTTCTCTCCAGCTGTGGCCCCAGAAGCTGCTCATCCATTTGGCAAAAGACACATCATCATCATCATCATCTTTGTGCTCCATGTAAAGGTGATGCCAAATATTGAAGGCCTGTTCCTAAATCTGACAGAAGGAAATATCGCCCAACAGGGCTGGCAATGAAACCCAGGATCTCCCCCAAAAGACAAAATGAAACTGGTATTTTAAAATGGTCCCCGATGCTGGCATCCTTAAAGGAGAAAGATTTACTAAACAACCACTTCATCATCAGGCAGCCTTGGGCAATGTCTATTTATAAATTGTGCAGCCCACATTCCCCTCCCCCTTGTCTTTTTAAATTGAGAGGCTTTCTAATCCTTCCATTGCTGGGGCTCGTGCCTCGCAGCCTAAGGGTGGGAAGCAGAGTCCACTGCCTGGTTTTCCCTGTGCTTTGCTGCCAATGGCATGTGATGGCATCTCCAGCTGTCAGTGATGATGGAGCATGACCCTCACAATATGCCTGTCAGCTCCAGGCAAGCTCTGAAATGGGGCCACATACAAGGAACAGACTGACCACAGCTTGCAAGGTAGCCAGCTGCTGCCAAGTCTTATCTAGACCTAGATACTCTCCTAATAAAATGATACTGATATGAAATCCAGCTTCTGGATCAAAAAGAGTAGTTTTTTAAATTGAGGTATTACTTATACATGTACAAATGTAAATAATATACAAGTACATGTAAAAGGTACAAACGTTAAGTGTACAGCTTGATGAATTTTTATGTATGTACCACAAGGTAGTAACCTCTGTGTTACCAGCACCATGCAGGTAAAGACATAGACCATTTCCAGCACCGCAACTGGCTCCGTGTATCCCTCTTCCAATCCATACTCCCTTCAAAAGGTTACCATTAATGATCTCTGTCACCATAGATCCATTTGCTTGTTTTTGCACTTACTTTCAGTGGCATTCTACAGTATGCATTATCCTATGTTATTCAACACATGTCAGTGAGATGGAGTCACGTTTTTGCAGTAACAGTCGTTGATGCTGTGTGTAGTATTGCATTATATCAACACGCCAAAATTTTTAAAAAATTCAATCTATTAAGTGATGGTCATTTAGGTTATTTCCAGTTGGGGTTTTTATAAATAAAGTTTCTGTGAACTTTATAGTCCCCGTCTTTTAGTGGGCATTTTTTCCAAGGTAAAGAGAATATTACATTATGGAACTCCTACTTTGCATCAGGTATGGAGCCAAATATTTCATATATGCTGATTTTCTTATAACAACCCTACGACTGGAAGATTTGTATGACATTTTATTGATAAGGGAGTTGAGATGCAAATAGATCACCCCTTGCCAAAGTGAAAGTAATACTAAGCGGCAAAGCCAAGTGTGAAGCAGGGAATAGAAAAACAAAGTCCAGGCTGTTTCCACCATTCTGCCAGTATTCCAAGAGAACTTGGAGAAGTCTTGCATTTTCAAACAGGAATTCTTGGTCATTTGCCATATGAAAATCCTTCCTAGAGCTGCAAAAAGATAGGCTTGATAGCTGTGACCAATGTTTGCAGAGCATGGTATCACAATTTTTATGTTACTAAGGAAACATAGCCAAAGGTTAACATGTCTTATAACGTTTTGATTTTTTGCAAATGTCCATGACTTCCTGTGTTACGACAACCCATTGCTGGAGGAATTAAGCACATCCTGTGGGACTTCACTGGAACAGGACATTTTGGAAGAGTGTGTCTAATTTCCTCCAGACTGCACCCCATATGCCTTTTCCATTTTCCTTCTCAGTTTTACTTTGTAGCCTTTCAACATAATAAATCTTATCCATGAGCACAACGATATGCTGAGTTCTAGCAAATCTCCAAACTGGGGATGACAGCTGCTATCAGAAGTGGGATTTGCTAAAACAACCCGAATCACTGAAATATGGCTAAAGCAGGGTTTGGGAAAAGGAAGGATGAAGAAGACATGATGGTGAACCTTCAATGCCCAGTCGCTACCTAGCCATCTGTAGTGTGAATTAGCTGCTGAGATGATGTCTGCTGTGAGAGGTAAAAGTTACCTACAGAATTCGAACCGATGGATCCAACCCCAGGACAATTGGTTCGTTAGATTCCCTGGCTGCTTTCGGCCATGGGTAGCTACAATGAAAAGATTAAAAAGTGCAGCCTGGCTGATGCCTTTGAGTTTTGTTCTCTCCTCTAGCTGAGAAGAGAAAGTGCCCGAACATTCCCAAAACACATTTTGCATGGGCCAAAAATGTTAAAAGTTTGCATTGCTTTCTCCTCCGAGCAGGAAGGAGGAGAAAGCGATGCAAACTTTTAACATTTTTGTTAAAGTCAGTTCCAAGAGATGGAACAAGGCTTTAGATAAACCAGCAAGAAAAGAGAGGGAGGAAATAATATTCCATCACCTAGAACAGCAGCCCCTTGCATTCCAACTGGGAATCTCCCCGCAGCTATATTGTAAATCATATGTGCTGAATTTATGACTTTACTACTAGGAGTCTGAGTAAACCTGCAATGAAAAAGAAGAGAGAATTTTAAAATGGCTTTTATTTTTTGGCTATTGCACCTGAATAGATGATGAAAAACTGATATAAAATATTATATGCTTATAACTTTATAAATGCTTGAGGGATTACCCCAGTTAGGGAAAGCTACTCCATAAGAAGTGTTAGGAGAATATGCACCTCCTGAATTTTGTTGCTAGTAGATAAATTACAATGTAAACTCGGAGTATTTAAATTCTGAAATCTCTGGGACTACTGCAGGTTTGCTTACAACACTCCTCTGAGGGGCCATAAACTATAAAAACATTCTGGATGCTGTCTGGACCACATGGGTCAATCGCCTATGGGAAAGGGCTTGCTCTTTGATAGGACCATTTGAAACGGAACTAGTTGCACTAGAAATTATTGATCTCAAGAACCCTCCTGGGGGAGAGCACATCACAGGGAGTAGGACCTCTCCATCTACTCCTAATAGAGCCCTCGACTCCTTCTGGGGATATCTCACTGTTACTAACTTACGTTCAGCTTGCCAGAGTATCTTGAAATTTGCAGTGATGGATTGATAGTCTGACTCTTTTTTGCTCACCTCTCTTCTTAGTTAGGCAGCTTGATTGCTAAACGCAGCTGTTCCTAGACAGATATTGATCTTTTCTAGGCTGCTTCCTGAATAAATGATCAGGACAAAAGGGATGGGGTAATGTAAACACAGTCTGAAAAATTTTGAAAACTCAGAATTTTGTCCTAGCCCATTCTGGAACATGTGTTTTTTCTGGTTGTTTCATGAAACAGTGATTTTCTATGTAAATTCTTTTGTCCCTCTTACACTCAACCCTTCCTGCCCTTCCTCATAAAAGGTCTAGATAAGAATAAAAAATTGCTGGGGAAAATGTAATGTTATGATTTCTGAATGAATCACACTGTTGCGTAATAGCAAAGAAGAAAAAAAAAAAACCCGGCACGTGGGGAGATGCAAGAGAACGAGGGCGTTAATGATCTCTTTTTCAGAACTGCTCCTGAACAAGTGTTGCCTTTCCAGGATGCTATGAAATCAAACTGACTTCTGAGCCTGTGATCACACTCAACAGCACTGACTATGAGACACCAGCAAGTGTCCGCATTTGTGAGCCAAGCTGACAGAAACAAACTGCCTTCGGGCAGACTTCTAAAACAAAGAACTTAGCTGAATTATTTAGGCTGGACAGGGAACCCGGGGGCCGAAGTTCCCACGGTGGGAAGCCACACTGGGGGCTCTGCTAACCTGGACTACCTGACGAATGCATGTCTTTGTTGGGGTAACTGAACTTGAATTCTTTGTTTCTAAGAATACTCTCTGGGATTGTACTTCCTGTGTATCTATCTGGACTATCATGAACTGCCTCCGCCCAAGAAGGCATGCAGGTCAGCTTCAATTTATTAGCCAGAGATGTGCTGTGCTTCAGGTGATGCCTCGGGCTAGGTTAAAAAAGAAAAAGATTAACACAAAAACGTAAGGAGACAGACAACTGGCTTCCTAAGATTAACCTTTACAGCTAATGGGAATCAAAGAAAGGTATGTTTTCAGAGGTTTGCCTACAAAATATTGGTTATATAAATATCCAGTTACCTTGGCATTAAGCATCATTAAGTTCTTCAGATTTGGGCTAATATTAGGTGGGCTTCATAATAGTTGTTAGACATTGGAAGAGGTTCTGAAGAGCCAATATATCATCTCTTCCACAAGAGACTGTCAAACATAGCCCTGATTCTCATATGCCAAAGATGAGCTCTGTGGAGCTTTGTTTGCAGAAGTGTTATTAATTGGTTGACCTCTCAAAGTCTCTTTAATCCCTAGGTACCAATTATTCTAAAACAGATGAGCTACTACTGCTAAAATTTATTACTGATAAAGTAAAAAACTTTATCAGTCCAGTTCATCAGTATGCTATACTTCAGAAAAGGCTTCCTTTCAGTTATTAACTGCAATGCCACAGAATCTAAAGGTAATGCCTTAGCATTGCTGTTGAGTCTGTAAGCCTCTCCATAAGAAGTAATCCAAACAAGAACTGGGGGAATTGAGAGCCCTGAGTGCCTCATAATTCGAAAGGACAAAATGTTGCAATTTAAAATAAAGGAGTGGATCATCATACACATAAACAAAACCGACACAATACAACATTTAGGAAAATAAATTGCAAAGACTAAGTTTGAGTTAAAAATAATGTGAAGTTTTCAGACTATTAAAACAAAAAACTTTAATGAAACTCTACAGCAATCTTTTCTGAGGATCAGATGTCACGTGTTATTAGTGGGAACAAGGTCTTTATGGAAAGATATATGGCAAGTTGCATTTAAAAGCTTTTTAAAAATTTGCAGCCAGGCACAGTGGCTCATGTCTGTAACCCCAGCACTTTGGGAGGCTGAGGCAGGTGGATCACCTGAGGTCAGAAGTTCAAGACCAGCCTGACCAACATGGAGAAACCCAGTCTCTACTAAAATTACAAAATTAGTGGGGCGTGGTGGCACATGCCTGTAATCCCAGCTACTCAGGAGGCTGAGGCAGGAGAATAGCTTGAATCCAGAGGTGGAGGTTACAATGAGCCAAGATCGTGCCGTTGCATTCCAGCCAACAAGAACGAAACTCCATCTCAAAAACAAAAACATTCTCATTCTTTGACCCAGAAATTTCTCTTCTATTTTTTACGTAGATAATAAGAGGTATATACAAGAATGTTTGTTCTTATAACATTATTTAAAATAGCAAAAACTTGTAAGATGTGGAAACATCTTAAAAGTACAACAACTGGAGATCAAACTAATATATTATGATACAGTTATACAATAGAATTCTACGCAATCATCAAAAATCATAGGATTTAATGACACAGGAAACTTCTTAAAATAAAATAGGTGACAAAATAAAATACAATACAGGGTGTTAATTAATTGTATGTATCAACTTGGCGGGGCCATGGTGCCCAGGTATTTGGTCAAACATTAATTCTGGATATTTCTATGAGGGTGTTTTGATGAGATTTACATTTAAATAGGTGGAATTTCAGTAAAGCAGATTTCCCTCCATACTGTGCATGGGCCTCATTCAATTATTTGAAGGCCTGAATAGAATACAGATTAACTGCTCCAGCAAGAGAATCAAGAAATAGACCCACATATATATTTCTAGCTGAATTTTGAAAGAGTACAAAAGCAATTCAATTGAGGATAGCCTTTTCAACAAATGGTGTTGGAGCAAATGAACATCCACAGTTTAAAAAATGAGACTTTGGCTAAGCGCAGTGGCTCACACCTGTAATCCCAGCACTTTGGGAGGCCGAGGCAGGCAGATCACAAGGTCAAGAGTTCAAGACCAGCCTGGCCAACATGGTGAAACCCCATCTCTACTAAAAATATAAAAATTAGCTGGGTATGGTAGCAGGTGCCTGTAGTCCCAGCTACTCAGCAGGCTGAAGCAGGAGAATCACTTGAACCTGGGAGTCAGACATTGCAGTGAGCCAAGACTGCACCACTGCACTCTAGCCTGGGTGACAGAGTGAGACTCTGTCTAAAAAAAAAAAAATGAATCTTTGGCTGGGCGCAGTGGCTCATGCCTATAATCCCAGCACTTTGGAAGGCCAAGGTAAGAGCATCACTTGAGCCCAGGAGAATGAGACTACAGAAAGCCGTGATTATGCCACTGCACTCCAGTCTGGGCAGCAGAGCAAGACTCTATCTCAAAAAATTAAAAAAGGGCAGAGCATGGTGGCTCACACCTGCAATCCCAGCACTTTGGGAGGCCAAGGTGGGCAGATCATGAGGTCAGGAGTTCAAGACAAGCCTGACCAACATGGTGAAACCCCATCTCTACTAAAAATACAAAAATTAGCCAAGCGTGGTGGTAGGAGCCTGTAATCCCAGCTACTCAGGAGGCTGAGGCAGGAGAGTCGGTTGAACCCGGGAGGCAGAGAGGTTGCAATGAGCCGAGACTGTGCCATTGCACTCCAGCCTGAGCAATAGAGCGAGACTCCATCTCAAAAACAATAAAAAATAAAAAAGGGACATTACACTAAAATGAACTCAAAATGGATCACAGACTTAAATATAAATTGTAAACCATAAAACTTTTAGGGAAAAAAAGCATAGGAGAAAACCTTTGAGATCAAGAGCTAGGGAAGAGTTCTTAGACTTGACACCAAAAGCATAATCTATAAAAGGAAAAATTGATAAATTATACACATCAAATTAAAAACTTTTGCTCTATGAATGATCTTGTTAAGAGGATGAATAAGTAAGATAAAGACTAGGAGAAAATGTTCACAAATCATGTATCCAACATAGGACTAGTAACTAGAATATATATTTTTTAAAACTCAAAATTCAACATTCAAAGAACAAACAATCCAATTAGAAAACAAAGGCCAACCATGGTGGCTCACACCTGTAATCCCAGCACTTTCGGAGGCCAAGACGAGAGGATCGCTTGAGCCCAGGAGTTTGAGATAAGCTTAGGCAACATAGGGAGACCCTGTCTCTACAAATGTTTTTTTAAAAAACTAGCCAGGCATGGTGGCATGCAGCTGTAGTCCCAGCTACTCAGGAGGCTGAGGTAGGAGGATCACTTGAGCTCAGGAGGTTGAGGCCACAGTGAACTGTGATCATGCCACTTTATTCCAGCCTGAGTGATAGTAAAGACCCCATCTCAAAAAAAAAAAAAATAAAGAAAAAGAAATAAAGCAAAGCAAAGAAAAAAAGAAACAAGAAATTACATCAAAGACATTTCACTGAGAAGGATATACAAACGTCTATGGCCGTAATGCCCTGAACGTACTCAACCTCATCTGATATCAGAAGATATACAAATGGCAAATAAATATATGAAAAGATATTCAACATCATTAGCTGTTAGATAAAGACAAACTAAAACCACAATGCAGTATTACTACGTATCTATCACAATGTCTAAAATTTTAAAATAGTATTAACACCAAATGTTGAATAGGAAGCAGAGAAACAGGATCATTCATACATTGCTGATGAGAATAAAAAATGGTGCAGCCACTTTGAAAAATAGTTTGCTAAATAGTTTTAGAAGAATCTAAAACTAAAAATACATCTACCATATGACCCAGTGATTGCACTCTTGGGCAATTATCCTAGAGAAATTACAACCTATGTTCATTGCAAGAGCCTGCACATGAACATATAGGCTTGAAACACATAACTTGACATAGTCAAGAGAACTATACTGAGTTTAAAAAGTCCAATCTCAAAAGGAATTTTATAATTATCTAAATAAAAATATAATCTTATATAAATACAAATAATTTTTATATAGTCTTCTTTAAATAACACAGTCATAGAGATGGAGAGCAGATAGCGGTTCCCATGGGTTAGAGACTGGGGAAGTGGCTATCAGAGTTTAGTGTGAGGGAGCTTCTGACTATAGACCAGTTCTGTACTTTGTGACAGTTACACAAAGCTATGGATGTGATAAAATTGCACAGAACACACACACACAGACACACAAACACACACACACAAATGTGTGCATAGCTAGTGAAATTTGCGTAAGTTATATGGATTGTACCAATGTCAATTTCCTGGTTTTGACATTATGCTATAGTTATACAAGTTGTCAACATTAGAAGAGTAAGTGAAGGATGCATGGGACTTCCGTGTACATTTATTTACAACTTCCTGTCATTATTTCATAATAAAAAGTAAAAAAGAAAATGATTTGTATCAAAAAAAAGAAACTTCTCTAAATGAGTAGCTACAGGATCAAAATGCTGTTGAGTTAGAGGTACTCTGGGAATAATGCAATGCTGACAGCATAGGTTTTTAATCTGTTCGAATCCCCACATGAAAAATAATAGAGCAACAATAGTGGAAAAAAACCTATGGACAACTCTACAACAAAACTAAGTGACAAGGTGACCCCCAAGATGTACTCTCCCTGCAAGTGCACGTTGTGGGGTCAAACCACCAACAGCTAGAGACCTGGTATGGTTTTCCATACCAGGAGAAGGAGATCAAAATAATTCAAGACTAACAATTATAAAGATATGCTCAGGAGAGTGACATTAGACATAATGAACTCCTCGAAAACGCAAAGCAAAGCAAGGAACAGAGTAACTACAATAATTCAAAAAACCACTTTCCTGAAAAGAAAGAAAAAGATTTAAAACTACATATTGAAAAAGTATACTGGCAGGGCACGGTGGCTCACGCCTGTAATCCCAGCATTTTGGGAGGCCAAGGTAGGTGGATCATTTGAGGTCAGGAGTTCAAGACCAGCCTGGCCAACATGGTGAAACCCGTCTCTACTAAAAATACAAAAAAATTAGCTGGGCAGTAGTGGTGCAGGCTTGTAATCCCAGCTACTCAGAATGCTGAGGCGGGAGAATCGCTTGCGCCTAGGGAGGTGGAGGTTGCGGTGAGCTGAGTTCACACCACTACACTACAGTCCAGGTGTCAGAGTGAGACCCTGTCTCAAAAGAAAAAAAAAAGAGCCTAACCCTAACCCTAACCTCTAGCCCTAACCTCTAAAAAAAACAAGAAAGAAAGAAAAAGAAGAAGTATGCTGTATATTTGAAAATATCAACCACATACAACCAACACCAGGACATATCATAATATGTTTGCTATATTTTAAAAGAGAAAGAAAGATGGAGAGAGGGAGGTAATAGCATTAGTTATAAGGAAAAGACAATTAGATTATCATCAGACCTTTTGCCAGCAAGGAAAATATATAAACTTACTTAAGATACCAAGAAAACATTGCTTTGGAAGAATGGTTGCCAAAAAGCATACTGTCAGCACTATTAGAATAAAAAATATGCACAGACACAAAAAAATAAAGAAAGAAGATGTGAGCTAGGAATTTTATACCTAGCAAAATCAGCTATGGCAGACATGAACTTGAATGGGACATGTCAAGATGAACTCAAAGGAACAGCACACACCTGGGCCTGTTGCTGGGTTAGGGGCAAGGGGAGGGAGAGCATTAGGATAAATACCTAATGCATGCAGGGATTAAAACCTAGATGATGGGTTGATAAGTACGACAAACCACCATGGCACATGTATACCTATGTAACAAACTTGCACATTCTGCACATGTATCCCAGTACTTAATGTACAAAAATATCAAAACAAACAAAAAATGTATTTATATATTTAACCAAAATAATAAAAAAAGGACAGACCAGGGCCAGGAGCGGTGGCTCACGCCTGTAATCCCAGCACTTTGGGAGGCCGAGGCGGGTGGATTACGAGGTCAAGAGATCGAGACCATCCTGGTCAACATGGTGAAACCCCGTCTCTACTAAAAATACAAAAAATTAGCTGGGCATGGTGGCGCGCGCCTGTAATCCCAGCTACTCAGGAGGCTGAGGCAGGAGAATTGCCTGAACCCAGGAGGCGGAGGTTGCGGTAAGCTGAGATCATGTCATTGCACTCCAGCCTGGGTAACAAGAGCGAAACTCCGTCTCAAAAAAAAAAAAAGGACTGACCAAAACCACCACACACAAGAAAAGATGAACTCAAGGTATTATTTATATCCTGACTCTCTGTCCATTGAAAAGGCCTAGAAGCAAGGGCCAACCCAAATGCAATGAGCACCTAGATTGTGGTCTTGAAATGCCAATTCTCATTAAACAACAACAGCAGCAGCAGCAGCAAAAGATTTAAAAATAAATAAAAACAAAACAAACAAACAAAAAACAGCACTTCTTGAAGAAATGGCTGATTCCTGGTCTGTGGCAAGAAATATATACAAAACGACCTTGGAACCTCTTGACATGATAGAGAACGAGGAAGCTATGAATGACAACTAGAGTTTTTCTGTTTGTTTGTTTTCGAAAAGCACTCAAAGCCACAGATGAAACAGTTTGAATTTCAATTTCTCCTTATAAAAAATTCCAACTAATAAAATGAGAGAATAGACTTATAATATTGCCATTTTGTGATCACCATGGAATTAGTGAGCATTAAGCATAAGTGGCTACTAATATTACAGAGAGACAATCAGACATTATTATCCGCCTTCTGCCTTGCAAAGGAATCAAAACTTAGTCTAGTCCAGACTCTAGGTTCATCTACCAATATAGATCAAAAGAGACTTAGAAAACATAACAATTTTTGCTAATGGACAAGACTGAACCACAGCATCTAGGGTTGCACATCTGGGTGACAATACAATTTTTTTTTAAAGCAAATAAACTATTGTTGATAGTCAAGATAATGGTTACTTATAAGTGGTAGAAGAGGATTTGTGATCCGGACAGCAGTCATAGACGAAGCTTCTAAGGTAATGGCAAAGTTCTATTTCTTGTCTTGAATGGTGGTTACAAGGATGGTATCTTTAAAATAATCCATCCATTCTTCTACTGGTCAGCTTTTATGTAATTTCCACTTTTTGCTATTACAAGCAATGTTGCCCTAAACATCACAGGTTTTTTATGAGCAGTGTGTTTTTCTATAGTGTATATCTAGAGGTGAAATTTCTGGATTGGAGGTATCTGAATCTTCCATTTTATTAAATACTAACAGTTGAGAAAAGGAACCCACAAAAAATATTCATAATAGTTGGCTCTCTACAGTAGTTCAATCAATTTGCAATTGCATTTTTTGACATCCATGCCTCACTGGTATTGCTGGATTAAAAAATTGTTGCCAATATTGTAGGTGCAAAATGAAATTTAATTGTTGTTGTAATTTGGATTCCCCTAACTTATTGGTGAGATTAAAAATGTTTTCATATGTATATTTTCCATTTGCACTTCTTTTACAAGTAACTTGTTTACATCCTTTGCTCATTTTTCTTCAATTGTCTTTTTCTTATTGATCTGTATGAGTTCTACATGTATTCTGTATATTAACCTTCTGTAAGTTTTAAACATCACAAATACCTTTTCCAGTATGTCTTATCTTCCGACTTTTTTGTAGTATGTGTTTTCTGTAAGTTAAAATTTTTTAATGTAGCCGAACTGATCTTTTTCTTCATAAGCTTATCCTTTACCCTATCACAAAGTCATCAAGATATTCTCTCATATTTTCTTCTAAAAGTTTAAAGTTCTTTGTTTTCTGCATTTAGAATTTTAATCTATTTGCCAATTTATGTATGGTATGAGGTAGAATTCTCCTTTAATTCTTGTTATTTAGGTAGCTTTCTTAGTTTTCTTTGGCTTTATTTCAAATTATCACCAACTTAGCAGCTCGAAACCATACAAATTTATTATCTTACAGTCTCCAAGACTAAGAAGTCTGAACATAGGTTAGCTGAGTCCTCTATTAAGGATCTCATTAAACTGAAATCAAGGTATTTGAGGCTAATGTGTCTTCCAAGTCCACCTACTACTAGAAGAATTCAGTTTCTTGTAGTTGTAGGACATTTTCCTGCTGGCTGTTGGCCAGGGACCACTCTAAGCTCCTAGAGTTCCTTGCTACGAGGCCCCTCCATAGGCAATTTGCTTTTCACAGCAAGCAGGAAAAATGTCTTTCACTTCCAATCTCTTTGACCTCTATGAAGGGCTCGCTTTATTAGATCAGGTATACTCAGGATCATCTGCCCTTTGATTAACTTTTTTTTTTTTTTTTGAGACTGAGTCTAGCTTTATTACCCAGGCTGTAGTACAGTGGTGCCATCTCAGCTCATGGCAAACTCTGCCTTTAAGATTCAAGCGATTCTCCTGCCTCAGCCTCCCAAGTAGCTAGGATTACAGGTGCCCACCACCATGCCCATCTAATTTTTAGTAGAGACAGGGTTTCACCATGTTGGCCAGGCTGGTCTCAAACTCCTGACCTCAAGTGATCCACCTGCCTCAGCCTCCCAAAGTGCTGGGATTACAGGCATGAGCCACCGCACCCGGCCTCTTTTATTAACCTTGATTAAACTATCTTGAACCCTTCAGATCAACCCATTCACCAGCTGAATAACACAGAGTAATTTCTGTTGATATTACCAGAGGAGCCATGTCCAAACTCCTGAGCAACAAAATTATGATATGTAATAAAACAATGTTTCAAGTCACCAAGTTTTAGGGTAGCAGCAACAGGTAGAACATAGGTACAAAAACTATTTTTTTGCAGCTTTGAATGTTTTTCAAAATTTTACAAAATTGGGTCTTTTCTTATTGTTGAAGTTCTATTTTCCACTGGTCGGGAAAAATGGCAGAAAGATGGAAAAGCACAGACTAGAGGCTCTCAGGTTCAGTGCTAGAGCAATGCTAAGATCAGCACTGCATAACCAGGGCTACTAGTCTGAGTGCCCTTTTATAAGTGAATACTCTGCTGTAGGCCCATCACTTAGTAATAGACCAGTATTTTTATGCAAATCATAAAAAGAAGCACCTTTCTCCAGGCAGATTCAGCTTAACATAAGGGCCGAGCAAAGTGTAGGCTGGACCTCAGCCCCCACTTGCCCCAGCATCCTTGTGTAGGGGACAGTGAGCATAATCTGCATATAATATCTTTATAAATTAAAGTGCAGGCCAACAATTCTGCATTCACAAATGACACCAATTCTTGTGGGTGGCAATGAACTAAGCTGATGAAGATGGAAAGATCTTATAAATCCATGTGAGTGGGCAGAAAGGTGGCAAATGAGTGCATAAAATATCCATATGAGCCATCAGTCACAGCTAAGGAGAGGAAGCTAGAGTTACTACAGATTGTTCCCTGAAGATAAATGCAGATGCTCCTTCTGACAGCAAAAAGGGCAGTCACTTGATTGAATCACAAAGTGACATCCCCCTGAGAAGCGAAGCAGTACCACCCACTCGACTGATGCTTTGATGGAAGTTGAATAATGCAGAAACTATCAGGATTGGGGGAAAAAATAACAGCATAGGGCTCAAAAGAAACAGGCTTCTACATATCAAAATGAGACACAAAGCACAAACAAATCAGGCCTTCCAGGAAGCAGCTTCAGTGGTGGAGGTGGTAGCAGTGACCACAGCATGCTAGGGACTGGGATCTAGCTAGCAGCTATGAAGGTGGTTGTGATGGAAGTAGGCTGTTTCCGGTGGTGGCAGCTGCAGCAGCAGTAGCAGCTGATACCAGTGGTGTTGGACAGCAATAGTGGTGCCAGACTGTTAATATTGACATCAGATAGAAACTTGTTCAACAAACACTTCAACTTTTTATTTGGCATTGACCATGTTTCAGGTATTGTATTGGGTGGATAAATAAGTTAACAAGCATCCATCAGATGCCCAACCCTCTTTTAGATACAGGAGTACAAAGATGACTAGAATATGGTCCCTGCCCTTTGGGGACTCATAATTGAGCATAGGCAGCAGATATGAGAATGAATAATTATGGCAATATAGTCATTGTGAGGAAGAAATAGAAACTGAGGTATGGTCTAATACAAAAAGAGAAAACATATTACTTATCTCCGACGTATAGAATTAGAGAAGGCATTGTAGATTCTGTACAGGATATAAAATAAATCAGACACAGCTTCTGATGTTGAGATGCTTATAATCCAGTAGATGAGTTATGACAAGTATAATATTATAAAACAAGGTAGAAAAGTAATATGTTTTGAAAAAGTCCCAGAAAATGTATTTTGGGAGTTTAGAGGAAGCATGTAATAGACAATAAATACATTTTTTTAAGTAAGTGCAAATCTTACCTATTCCATCCATGCTATTGTTTGCATATGGTTTGTCTGTCCCTATCAAAACTCCTGTCGAAATCGGATCCCAAATGTGGCAGTTGGGAGGTGGGGCCTAGCCTAGCGGGAGGTGTTTGGGTCAAGGGGGTGGATCCCTCATGCTTGGTGCTGTTCTCATGAAGTGAGTTCTTGCTCTCTGGAGACTGGATTAGTTCTCTGTGAACAGATTAGTTCCCAAGAAAGTGGGTTATTACAAAGCAAGTTAAATTGGGTATGGGAGAGAACTGAGGTGTGATTCATCCTGAAGCGAAATTCTCTCCAGATGTGAACCTGTGAAACCAGACAAGTCATGGGCTTCTAAAATATAATGATGGGACAAGGCCTAGGATAGACGTTCCCACTCCACAAGGGAGAAATGGCAAAGAAGGAAGAGGTGGTGGGTATTGTAACAAGTCCAAAGCCTAGCAAGGAAAACTCCATCAGATCTGAAACTAGGGAATGATCCTCTTTGGTTTAATTCTCTGCCCGCCAGGCCCACTTGGGTGGTGGCATCATTCTCACAGCTGTACAGGGTACTGTACACAGTGTACTCACAGCTGTACAGGGTAGCCTTGCCCCTTTAGCTTAAGGAGTAAGGCCAGTTCACAAGCTCTCTGTCAGGGCAATCCTGAGCCTGATGTGGTAGGCAAGGGGTCCTGACCCACCAAAACTGGAAGGGCAGACTCTTTGAAAAGCAGGAGGAGTCAGACCTACCTTTCGGCCTGTAGTGGGACTGGCAGCCCTGAGGATTTCTGAATTGCCATTGGAGTCAGTCTTCCCTTTTCTTGAAGGATAAAGTATTTTCAGAGCCAAATAGTTCTATGGTCCCATCCTGTAAAATCGAAGTCTGATAGCTTTCCTTCATCCTGTCTCACTTTTTCTGTCTCCTTTAGTCCTCAGTCTCAGCTGGCAGTGTTTCTGCTGGTAAAATCCCATCTCTATTCTTGGCTTCTGATGAGATGGCTGATTAAGTCCATGAGTTGTACCCATGATCTCTTTATCAGACAGTTGTTCAGCAACACCCTTAGTTTTCTCTTCAAAACAAGTGTTTTTTTTTTCTCTCTCTCTCTCTCTATTTTTTTCCAATATGGATAGACTGAGAATTTCCCAAATCTCCATGTTCTGGCTCCTTTTTCCTCAACCATTCCTTCTTCAATTCACCCCTCTCCTCTTACATTTTACTATAAGCAGTAAGGAGGACCCAAGGTGGACCTTTGATACTTTACTTAGATATCTCCTCTGCTATGTATCCAATTTCATCACTTGAAAGTGCTACCTTGCACAACACTAGAATGCAATTCAGCTGTATTCTTTGCTACTTTATAATAAAGATCACTTTCCAGTGTCCAACTGTCTGTTCTTTATTTCTATCTGAGATCTCACCAAAATGCCCCTTAATAACCACATTTGCACCAATATTCTGTTCATGTATTTATGTATTCTCTAAGAAAATGGAAGCTTTGTTCCTAGCTCTCCTCTTTACTTTCTGAGCCCTCATCAAAATTGCCTTTAACATCCATATTTCAGCCAACACTTCGTTCACAGCAATGTTGACTTTTTCTAGCAGGCACCTCAAAACTCTCCCACCCTGTACCCATCACCCAGTTCCAAAGCTAATTCCATATTTTTAGGTATTTTTCTGTTACATCAGCACACCATTCCTAGTACCAAAATCTGTATTAGAGTTCTTCAGAGAAATAGGATTAATTGTAGATAGATGCGATAATAGATAGATAGATAGATAGATGATAGGTAAGATATGTACATATATATACTTATACCTATATATTTAATTAAATATATACAAATATATATTTAGGCTGGGTGCGGTAGCTCATGCCTGTAATACCAGCACTTTGGGAGGCTGAGGTGGGTGGATCACAAGGTCAGGAGTTTGAGACCAGCCTGGCCAAGATGGTGTGTGTGTGTGTATATATATATACATAATGGAGTTTTGCTCTTGTCGCCCAGGCCAGAGTGCAGTGGTGCGATCTTGGCTCACTGCAACCTCCACCTCCCAGGTTCAAGTGATTCTTCTGCCTCAGCCTTCCAAGTAGCTAGGATTGTGGGCACCCGCCACCACACCCAGCTAATTTTTGTATTTTTAGTAGAGACAGGGTTTCACCATCTTAGGCAGGCTGGTCTCAAACTCCTGACCTTAGGTGATCCACCCACCTCAGCCTCCCAAAGTGCTGGGATTACAGGCATGAGCCACCACACCCGGCCTATTTATTTATTTACACAATTATGGAGACTAAGAAGTCCCATGACCTATAGTCAGCAAGCTGGAGACCCAGGAGAGCTGATAGTATATTTTCAGTCTGAAAGTCAGTAGGCTCTATACCTAAGAAGAGCTGATATTTCATTTCAAGTTCAAAGGCAAGGAAAGACTAATATCCCAGCTTAAGGAATTTAGGCAGGAGGAGTTCCCTTATTCATTGGAGGGTCAAGTTTTTATACTTTTTGGGCCTTCGACTGATTGAATGAGGGCCAACCACATTAAGGAGGGCAATCTCCTTTACTCAGTCTGCCCATTCAAATATCAATCCCATCCAAAACACCCTCACAGAGGAAAGTAGAGCAAGATGGTAGAATAGGACTCTCCAGCAATTTTGCCCCCAAAGAAACAGGAATTTGAACAACTATCTGTGTATAAAAATACCTTCACAAGAGCTAAGGAAATCAGGTGAGAAATTACAGCACTTGGTTATAGAAGAAAAGACACATTTAAGGGGGTAGGAAGAACAGTTTTACATTACCCATGTCACCCCTCCCTCAAGACCAGGCAGCACAGCATGGAAAAAGATATACTGTCTGCTTGGGAGGAAGAGAGGAAAGTAAACTTAAGACTCTGCCTTAGATCCAATACCAGGCCTGTCACAGTAAAACTCAACACTGGGCAGAATCCCCATGGCCCCTGACTTCAGGCCAGTAACTGCAGACTGAGACTAGACCCATTCCAGCAACAGCTGGGAAACCATAGCCCCTGTGAGATAAACTTGAGTTCCAGTCCACATCACCATCAGCCAACTACAGTGGTCCTGGGCTCCAAATAACCCATAGCAACAGGCAGGCCTCAGTGGCTGCAGGCTTCAGATGTACCCCAGTGCTGCACTAGCCTTAGCAGCTGTGGGCTTTGGGTGCACCCAAGTGCTGCACCAGCCTCAGCAGCCATAGGATTCCAGCCCACTGCTAGGTCAGCAGCTTCCGTGGCCATGGGATTTCAGCCTGGGATTGTGCTGGCCAGAGTGGTCCTAGGCTGTGGGCACTCCTTAGAGCTGCAAGGGCTGTAGTGGTCACAGGCTCAGAGACCACAGGGTTACTGTTAGATGATGTTCCCAGACAAAGCCAGACTGTGAGGGCTAGAATAAGTAACTGCTCCTTCAGTGCACACACAGTGATACATGACCACAGGATCAAGAACAATCAGGGAATCATGACTTTACTGAACAGACAAAATAAGATGCCAGTGACTGACCCTAAAGAGACAGAGATATATGAACTATATGCCAAGGAAATCAAAATGGCTGCTTTAAAGAAGCTCAAAGAATTTCAGAAAATACAGAGAAACAATTCAGCAAAATCAGGAAAATAATAAATGGTCAAATGAGAAATTTAACAGAGAAATTGAAATAATAAAATCAGACAAATTTTAGAGCTGAAAAATACAATGAATGAAAAAATGTAACAGAGAGCATCAACAGTAGGATTGATCAATCAGAAGACAGAATCTGTAAACTTGAAGATTTATAGGTTATATGAAAATATAGTCAGAGGAGAAGAAAGAAAAAAGAATAGAAAGGAATAAAGAAACTATAGGATTTATGGGATAGTATCAAAAGAGCAAATATGCAAGTTATCAGCATTCAAAAGGGAGTAGAAAAAGATAAGGTTATAAAAGGCTTATTTAAAGTAGTAATAGCAGAAAACTTCCCAAACCTGGAGAAAGATATAAGTATCCAAGTACAGGAAGGTCAAAGATTTGCAATCAGATTCTATCCAAATAAGACTACCACAAGACATATTATAATAAACTATAAAGATCAAAGACAAAGACAGGATCCTAAAAGCAGAAATAAAAAAGTAATAAATAACATATGAGGGAGTTCCAATATGCCTAGCAGAAGATTTCTCAGCAGTAACCTCATAGGTCAGGGAAGAGTGGTATGATATAGTCGAAGTGCTAAAGGATAAAAAATACTGTCAATCAAGAATACTATACTCAGCAAAACTGTCATTCAGAAATGAACATGAGATAGACTTTCCCAGTCACACAAAATCTAAGAGACTTCATCACCACCAGACCTGTCTTAGAAGAAATGCTAAAGGGTGTTCTTCAAGGTGAAAGAAAAGGACACTAATGAAAAACACAAAAACACCTGAAAGTATAAAACTCACTGGTAAAAATAAGTACAGTCAAATTCATAATACTCTGATACTATAACGGTAGTGTTTAAATACTGTAATGGGGGTGTGTAAATCACATATCTTCAGTAGGGCTAAAAGACAAAAGTATTAAAAATAGTAACAATAGCAACTTGTTGATGGATATGCAATATAAAAAGATGTAAATTCTGAAATTGAAAGCACAAAATGTGGAGGAAAGGAAGTGGAGTTAAAGTGTAGTTTGCGTGTGTGTATACAATCTAGGTTAACTTGTTATCAGTCTAAAATAACCTGTTATATTCATGTTTTTATGAAGCAAAAACCTACAATAGATACACTAAAAATAAAAATCAAGGAATCAAAAACATCACCACAGATACATCTGTAATGTTTAAACAAGTATCTTGGTATCTCATGGCCCAGTCACACTGAAACATGAAATTCCCCATCACATAACCTATCTTCTGGGCTCTGGCTATACAAAATGGAAAAAGTTTCTGTCCTCACGGACTTTACATCCTATTGAGGGGATCGCATAAGTAATTTCTTTTTTCTTTTTTCCCCACAATCAAGTGTACACTTGAGAGTTGTTGTTGGCTTTTATTTTTTTTTTTGAGATGGAGTCTTACTCTGTCGCCCAGGCTCGAGTGCAGTGGTGTGATCTCGGCTCACTGTAACCTCTGCCTCCCAAGTTCAGGCAATTCTTCTACCTCAACCTCCTAAGCAACTGGGATTACAGATGTGCGCCACCACACCCAGCTAATTTTTGTATTTTTAGTAGAGATGGGGTTTCACCATGTTGGTCAGACTGGTCTTGAACTCCTGACCTGAGGTGATCCACATACCTCAGCCTCCCAAAGTGCTGGGATTACAGGCGTGAGCCACCATGCCTGGCTCACATAAATAATTTCTAATTCTGCTAGGTGCTGTAAGGTTTGAATGAAGCAACTGAGGTTCAAATGAGGCAACTGAGGCCAGTTATTGGAATAAAGATATTTAATCAGCTCCTGGGCGAGGTTCTACGGTCTGACAGGAGGGGCTGGAGAAGTTGCGCTTCTCTTCTTGGGGCGTGGGGTTTTATAGCGAGTGGAGGTAGCTGATATTGCGGGGAAACAAAAAGGAGGTAATTTCATTGGATATGAAGGGACTGGGCACGGATGAGGGGCTGGTCGAGGATGTACGGGGCAAGCTTGCCATAGGGCAGGTCTTTGGCGGGGTTTTTAAAAATTTCAGCGGGTGCAGGGCTGAGATTGGAATACGGAAACGGGTACGGGGAGCCCACGTGGAGAGGGCAAATGCTGAGCAATGTGCTCAGAATCGTGACGTAGTTTTCAGGCGCGGAGAGAGAGGGGCGTGTCCACTTGGCTCCCAGCGAGGCAGCCAGCCTTACAGGTGCTAATATTATAGACCAAGGAAAGAGGTGTATGAAGGGAGACATGGGTGGGCAGAAACATTGAACCTTATAGTGAAAGTGAAGAGGACCTAAAGTCTTTGAGCTCAAGAAAGAAATTACAGTTATGCTATAGGAAGAGTAATTTGATATTAAAGTGCAGGGTGACACACAGAAGAGAGGCACTAGAGGCAGAGAAGTTATCTCAGAAGCAAGCAAATATAGGATGTAGGGAACATGAAGGAAATGGATAAAAGAGAAAAAAGAAGGGAATGTGATGGTATTCGGAGTTGAGGCCTTTGGGAAGTGACTAGATCATGAGGGTGGAGCCCTTAAAAATGGGATTAGTGCCCTCATAAAAGAGACTCCGGAGAACTTTCTTGCCCCTTTCCACTATTTGAGGACCCAAACCAAATTTGTAGTCCTCAACCCAGAAGAAGGCTCTTACAGAACTTGAACATGCTGGCACACTGATCTCAAACTCTCATTCTCAGGAATTGTGAGAAATAAATTTCTATAGTTTATTAGCTGAGTAGTTTTATGGTATTTTTGTCATAGCAGCCTGAACTAAGATGGGAAGAAACTATTTATTGTGCATCTGTTATGTGTTATACATACTCTTAGTAGTTTTCACATATATGAACTAAGAAGTGTCAGAAGGTGTGAAAAGAAAACTATAAGAAAGATACTACACCAAAGTTGATTTTGTTGAAGACTTTACAGCTGATTTTGTGTTTATGTGTGTATATGAACACAACCGCCTAATCATTTGTGGTTGGGTAGGTAAGGCTGAAAAAGAGAGAGGTGTAAAAAGACCTACGGTTTCAAGTATGAGTAACTGCTAAGGGAATAATGGTATTATGAGAAAAAAAGGATAACACAAAGAGAAAGTAGGAGTAGGGTAAGATACTGAGTTATATTTTTGAGAAAAGTCAGGAATCCAAGCAAAACTGCTCAGTAAGTAGTAGAAAATATAGGGCTAGAGGTAAAAAGAGAAGCTATGCCAAGATATATATATATATATATATATATATATATATATATATATATATATATATATTCAGTGATTATCTGCATAGAAATGGTACCTGAAGCAATGAAATTTACTTTGGTTACTAATGGAGAGACTGAAGATAAAGAAGACATATTCTTATAAATGCCTTACTTGAGGAATTCCATCAATTAGGAAGTAGAGAAGAAAATGAGAGAAAAGAGCAGCATAGGCTAGGGAATGGAAATGAGATATTTATCAAAGTATAAAAGTAACAAGAACAGATTCATTTACTAATGCCAATCTTAAATATAAAGCCAAACAAAATCAGGCCTTTAGATAAATATTAACCTAAAACACATTTCAAGAAAATAACACCAATTCCCTTTGGAGAGGGGAACTGCACCCGAGGGGGATTAAAGGAAGACTTTTCACAGTAAACTCTGTAACTTTCGGAATTTAACATAACAGTGTATTGCTTACTCCAATAAATAAGAAAATTAAAAAAAAAAACAAACTTTAAATATGTTCTAGTTCCTATCAAGTTTGTCATTGTTAGCATTCTTCAATCCTTCAAGAGGCCAGAGAAAAACTGAAATTTCAGAAAAAAATAAAACCTAACTTCTGTTCCGAAAAAAGCAAGACAGAGATTATATTAAGGGGGCAGAAAATTTGCCTTTGGGGATTGGGGATCAAGAGGGGAAAGAAGCCGATTGCCGCAACGATCAACTCAATTCCATTGCTATTTTTAGCCTATTTTTTTTAGTCTGTTGCTAAGAAACCCTATTGCCTGAAGGCAATTTACTAATAGGAACTTACATGAAGCAGGAGAAACCGGTGATCCTGAAATTCTTTCAAATTAGGCCATTCTATTTTAATCAGTCCCTTTTGGTGCCACTCGATAAAATATATCCTTTCAATCTTTATGTAGCACTACTGTGATGTTGTTGCACTTAAAAGCAAAAAGATCATTTATTAAATTTTAATGTAAGACTTCTGCAACCAGTATATCAGAAATGGAGAGCCATAGTTCTGATTTTCCATTCATATTTGCATTTTCTTCACGAAAATACCATGGATTTCAAACAATGCCCTGCAAGGTAATTTTTAGATTTTAAGAGATCTGGTGCAGAGCATGGGAAGTTGACAGAAAAAACTATTACAGAAACGAAAGCTCTTAATTGAATTACGAGTTGGGAATGAGAAGGGAAGAGGGCTGAGACAGTTACTGCAAAACAACTGGCGGGGGGCGGGGGGTGTGCGGACCAGAGCCAGATGTGGGCTGATGTGTCACGCAGAAACCAGCTCAAGATGCAAACACGCCAAGAAAGGCTCGAAGCCGGCGGGAATCCTGAGGCTTCGCATTTCTACCAACTCAGTTTAAGAAACCCCTATCAACATAAATGTCATCGCTTTCGTAATTGGTGCCGACGAAGAGCCGCAGCGACCACGCTCAAGCCGTTTCGATTGGAGCCAACCTAGACTTGCCATTTCCTCCTAGTCTTCGGCCATCGCTCTCTGCCCTATAACCTCAAATTCGGCCAAACTAAAATCTGGCTACAGCAGTGATAAGAAGTTCAGTGATACAGCAGGCTTCTTCAGCGCCGAGCTCTTTCCTCACACATCTTTAAATGTCCTTCCAATCCGTTGGTTTCCCCGACACGCGGGCAGAAAACCGAGCTCACGGCCACTGACAAGAAGCGCCGACGTGGCTGTAACGGGAAAACCGGGTCCGAAGTCTACCAGTAAACTGGGCGGCTCGGCCTACGCCCCGCCCACCAGCCGTGTCAGCCAATAGCCTTCACAACTCCTCTGCCACTCCGCCCATTCCAGTGCGGCGGCGCTGCTTTTTCCTCCGCTCTCATCTCTTGAGCGCCCTAGCACGTTGTATACGCACCCCTCCTCGGCTTCACGAGGCAAGAGGCACATCTGCCTTTCTCTCCTGAAGGTTAAGGAGACAACACCAGCTACAACGGGACTCCAGAAGTGAATCTCCTGAACAGCAGCGGGGCGAAAAGAAAGGAAAAGAGTTTCCGAGGACTCGCACTCACGCCCACACTTTCCGTTGACCCGGAAGTGGTTTCTGCTCCTCCTCTCCTGCTACGGTAGAGACTGGAGGAGAAGGACGGCCAGGTCTGGCCCGGCATGCTCTGGGCTTCCGGTGACCTCTGGCCCTTTTCTGTCCGCTCTTTCTGCCCAGCGTGCTCTCTCGCTCATTGCTTTCCTTTGGTCCCTCGGTCTTCCTTCGCACGCTGCTTGGTGATTGTGGCGCCCGCGACAGGCAGGGAGGCGGTGGCGGAGGACACTCGTCATGGCCGCCTCTAAGCCTGTGGAGGCGGCGGTGATCGCAGCAGCTGCACCGAGCTCCGGGAGTGGGGTGGGCGGCGGTGGGACTGCGGGCCCGGGCACGGGGGGGCTGCCGCGATGGCAGCTGGCTCTGGCGGTCGGGGCACCCCTGCTGCTGGGCGCGGGTGCCATGTACCTGTGGAGTCGGCAGCAACGGCGCCGGGAGGATGGAGGCCGGGGCGACGCCAGCGGCCCGAAGCGCAACAGCGAACGGAAGACCCCGGAAGGCAGGGCCAGTCCGGCCCCGGGAAGCGGACACCCCGAAGGTCCCGGAGCTCACCTGGACATGGTGAGGAGCAGCTGCAGGCCGTAGAGGTGGAAACTGGCGGGTGCAGCTTTTCCTTGGCGGGTTGTGCCGGTGAGGGGGCTTCCTGTGAGACGGAAGCTGCCAAGCGGCAGCACAACACGTGGGTTAAGGGAGACTCATTTCTGGCTGCGTGTGGAGGGCACAGAGTAGCCCGAGGCAGGTTACTGGCATTCTTTGATAGTTGCCTTTTGGTTTCAGAAAAAATCTTGCTCTTCTCAGTGACACAGCATTTATCCCTAGTGTCGTAGGTGGGAGGGGGCATTTGCACATACGATGCTTGTATTTAGTAAGTGAAGGAAGCTAAATTCCATGAACGATTGGTACATTGTGATACGAATTGTTTTTGTTATTTCCAAAGCCTACAACTTAATCGGTAAGAACCGTTTAATAACGAGCCACTCCCCCTTTTGGAGTGTGTTTTTGCGAAGCGGGAGTACGTGGGCAACTGCTGTGACGGTTAGTTGACAAAAGCAGAACAATAAAAAAGCCAGTTAGATGGCTTTCTACATACAAAAAGGAGGACTAGACAGGTACTAAAGAGCGAAATGGTGTTCAGTGGCATTTGTTTTACAGCCTCTGAACTGTAAGCAGAACTGTCAAGCTCTCAAGACTCATCCCCTCTCAGGACCTCCGAAGCCCCTTTGACTGCAGGCACTCAGCTCCCGGAACCTCCCCTGCCATGCCCCAGCCCCGAGGTGTCCTTTTACACTCCAGACCCCCTGGCCTTTCTCTCTCAGAAAACGCTCTGCATTGCCCTGTCCCCTCTTGTTGCAAAAGAGTAACAGCCACAGCAGTGCTGACCAGACTTGGCTGCATATAGCCCCCGGCCCCAGCTCCAGGCCTGCATACACGCACACACACACAAAATGGGAGTGACTTCTTAAACTTTTTGATGAAACATATTAAACTCAGTTTTTCTGTTTCACCTGGAAATGTACATGACCAAACCTGATGTGAATGATACAGATTCTCTGATGTTGGGCCGAACATTGGAGTATTTAGTGAACTGCTTTGTATGGTTTTGTTGAACTGAATGTTAAATCCTTTTGGTATCTGACAGCTGTGCAGAGAATTTGCCTGGCTGCGTTTGAAAATACTGGGATTGGTTGTGGTGGATTTTATCTGGGTCTGGAGTTGTTCAGTGGTAGTACCAGAGTAAGTCGTGGTCAGAGAAACCTTTGGTCAGATATCCCCGAGTTTTATACATATGTATATACAGTTGGTCAAGTAACTTCTAATTGTATCCAAGTGTATACACTTAAATCGTATGCAAGTCATTTCCATCTGACACTATTCAGGTTGAACGTATTTTTACTAGGATGTCAAATTAGCTTTAAAGGAAGTTTTGGTGTAGGAGTGAACAAACTACTGTAGTATCTACAGTGTGTGAGGCATTGTGGTAGGCCATGAGAGAGCCATATGATCTTTCCTATGGGAGAGTGAAGCGTTGCCTATTTTCTTAAGATGGAAGAGATTTATCACCAGATAGTAGAGAATCTATGGATTGTGAGAACTAGGATTTGTAACCTTTATAGTAGGCTCTCCAGCATTGTTACTTTGGGAAACTCATTTTATCTCGACCTTAGCATCATCCCTGTAGAATAAGAGGGTTAAAATATTAGATCTCTTCTGTTTCTTCCGGTACTAAAAATTGATGATTCTGATTATGATCATCCATAATAGCTACTGCTGCTATTAAAAGCAGTTATCAAGAAGATTCTTTGAATTATCATGTGTGTTACATCATTTTTAGATGTCTGAAATTCTCCAGTCATTTTCTGTTTCACTTGTTAATTTAGCTTTAATCATGGAAGAATAGTGGATAAAATGAAAGATACATGAAAGTTCTCAGTTCTATAAACATCAAAAAAAAAAAGATAGTTTCTATACATGAAACTCGATGTTGTTTTTTTTTTTGAGATGGAGTTTCACTCTCGTTCAGGCTGGAGTGCAGTCGCGCGATCTCACCTCATCAGTTTCTGCCTCCTGGGTTCGAGCAATTTTCCTGCCTCAGTCTCCTGAGTAGCTGGGATTACAGGTGCCCACCAACATGCCCGGCCAATTCTTGCATTTTTAGTAGAGTCGGGGGTTTCACCGTGTTGACCAGGTTGGTCTCAAACCCCTGACCTCAGGTGATCCACCCGCCTTAGCCTCCCAAAGTGCTAGGATTACAGGCATGAACCACCGCACCTGGCCAAGACTAGATTTTAACATTTCATTATAGTTTCAACCACCCCACCTCATCCCAGGGGTTCTGTACCATTGGTATTTGATAAAACTTAGCCAAATCCTTTTCAGATTTTAGGTTTCCTTAATTCCTCTTTTCTGCTTTTCCACATTGTCTGGATCAACACTGATGATTTTTTAATTTCATGATATTTCATAGTTTTTGTTTTACAAATAACGTTTTATTTACCTGACTGCTGTTAAAAATTAGAATTTTTTTTTTAGATGGAGTAATGTTCTGTCGCCAGGCTGTAGTGCAGTGGTGCGATCTTGGCTCTCTGCAACCTCCGTCTCCCAGGTTCAAGAGATTCTCTTGCCTCAGCCTCCCGAGTAGCTGAGACTGCAGGCACGCACCACCATGCCCAGCTAATTTCTGAATTTTTAGTAGAGACGGGGTTTCACCATGTTGGCCAAGGTGGTCTCCATCTCTTGACCTCGATCCTCCTGCCTCGGCCTCCCAAAGTGCTGGGATTACAGGCGTGAGCCACCTTGCCCGGCCAAAAATTAGAATTTAAGATTGGATTTTTTGTGCAACTTGAACCGCTTTAAAATGATTTGTTTTTGACCGTAAATAAAATAGGGCAAAACACTTGTGCATACCATTGTTCATCTTGTGGAATTTGTAGGCTTACACCTGTAATCTTTGAATTACTGGATTGTTCTTTAGTATAGCACCAATAAGAAGATCTTTTTGATTTTGATTTTTTTTTTTGAGACGGAGTCTTGCTCTGTTGCCTAGGCTGGAATTCAGTGGTGTGATCTTGGTTCACTGTGACCTCCACCTCCCAGGTTCTAGCGATTTCTCCTGCCTTGGCCTCCCGAGTAGCAGAACTACAGGCATGCACCACCACGCCCAGCTAATTTTTTGTATTTTTAGTAGAGACAGGGTTTCACCGTGTTGGCCAGGATGGTCTCGATCTCCTGACCTCATGATCTGCCTGCCTCAGCCTCCCAAAGTGCTGGGATTACAGGTGTGAGCCACAGCACCTGGCCTCGATTTTTTTAAATGGAAATTTATATCTTAACTGTTGGTAACCAGTAAATATTGAAAGACTATTTTTGTCTTCTTTTAATAGTCTAGTCCTTAGTTATTATTAAACCATCTAAATGTAGTTGATCACTAATTGTAGTTTCTTATCTGTGGTTGGAGAAATTGCTGTATGTTTGAATAGCACCTCTAAATTGGCAACCACAGTGGGTTTTACTGATTTCTGGAAGCACTTGCTTTAACTGATGGAAAACCTGGCAGAATCCTGATGTCCTAAACTGTTCTTTCTCCACCTGAGCAATAGCTACAATTTTTAAGGGAATGAATAAATAGACAAATATCGTTTGTTTAGGGTTTGATATCAGCAAGTAGAATGGAAAATCTGTGTTTTTGTCTTTTGTCTTGCGTTTACCTTAATGCAAAATGATAGAATTACTGGGCTTCCGTCTATTGGATTTGCGATTTTCCTGTATAATTAGAGTGTACATTTACCTTTTTTCTGGGCTAGCAAAAACTTGTAAAGCAAGTGCAAAGGATATTCATAGTTGTTTTAATTCATGGGAACATTAGGGTATCACTGAAGAAAAGCATTTAGTCGCAGTTGATAGTGCCTAAGACTGAGGTACTTACAATATTAGATTATATTCCATTTTGAACCATTATTATAAAATCTACCATGATGTGCCATTTTGCTTCAGTAATTTTTTTAAACTTGAAGAATTAATTTTTTTTTAATTGTAAGACTTCTTTGAAGATCATATCATCTATAATGCTTCTCAATCTGTGGGCTTTTGAATCATCACAAGGGACCACTGCACGTATATTCCAAGCATGATATCCTATCTGTACCAGTATCCCAGGCACTTCTTTTTCAAACATCCTGTGATTAAAAAAAAAAAAAATGCACTTATTTAAAAGCATTATTGACTTCATAGTAATTTTTTGTTCAGTTGTTAATCTGTTAATAAAAAAATGCATTCATTCTTGTATTCACATTTAACATGACACAGAGGTTATCCCATGTGAAATGGTTAGAAACCAATAATCTAAGCCAGTTTACTACAGTACTAGGAAGGGGAAGACGTGCCTACAGATTTTAGTAAAGCGTCAAGGACTGCATAATCTGTTCTTATTGATCATCTTATTTGAAGTGAAATCATTCTCTCCCCCAATTGATCTGTTTTGAGTCATTTAAAAAAAAAAAAAACAGGGTTAACAATGGCATGCCTCTCCAAGTTTAGTTAACACCTGTCAATCTTTATCTGAATCCTTGGCAATATTTCATATTGTGCTCTAAATGTCGTCACTTTTCTTGCTTCTGAGGTACTAAATTTTCCTGATTAAAAGAAAATCCTGATACCATGCCTCACTGATTATTAGTCTCCTTATTATAACACAGAGGTCATTTCAGAAACTTCAGAGACAAGTTTCTGAAATGACCTCTGTATTTTCAGAACCCAGTGTAAGTGCATAGCAGGTGTTGAATGAATGAAGTTTTATTTTTTGACTAATAATTGAGGGTTCCTTTGACATCCATAAGTTTATATTATGTGTTTGTGTGTATGTATGTATAAATCTCACAGGTGGTATATTTTTTCAGATTTTCCAGTCTTTCATTTTTGTTCTACCAGTTAATGCTGGATTCCATGTAAATCTTTTTTTTTTTTTTTTTGAGTTGGAGTCTCACTCTGTCACCCAGACTGGAATGCAGTGGTGCAATCTCCGCCCCCTGGTTCAAGGGATTCTCCTGCCTCAGCCTCCCAAGTAGCTGGGATTACAAGTGCTTGCCACCACGCCTGGCGAATTTTTGTATTTTTAGTAGAGACAGGGTTTCACCATGTTGGCCAGTCTGGTCTTGAACTACTGACCTGAAGCAATCCACCTGCCTCTCCCTCCAAAAGTGCTAGGATTACAGGTGTGAGCCTCCATGCCCGGCCCCTTCTAAATCTTAAACCTCATTTGGGCATACTTTTTGTAAATCAGTTGATTTTTGTGTGACCTACAAACCCATAATCCTGCAGAAGCAGTCATTGTACAGTATGTTCTTCCTAGGTAAAGAGTTATTATAATTTAGTAGGTGGGGTTGGTTGTAGATTTTTTAAATTTCAAGACATGAGATGAGAAAAGACTTCTTCATTATCTTAGATTTTCTTCTTTATTAGGTTTGAATCTTTATCATCTTAGGCATTGCTATCCTAGGTTTTATTTATATGAAAGTAACAATTGGTTGGCTGGGTGCAGTGGCTCACGCCTGTAATCCCAGCACTTTGGGAGGCTGAGGCAGGCGGATCACCTGAGGTCAGGAATTCAAGACTGGCCTGGCCAACATGGTGAAACCCTATCTCTACAAAATACAAAAATTAGCCGGCCATGATGGCAGCTGCCTGTAATCCCCAGCTACTCAGAAGTTGAGTGGGGAACAATCCTTTGAACCCCAAAGGTGGGGGGAAAAAAAGTAACAACTGGTCAGTAAGTTCTAAACATTGTTTCTCATACAGTTAGTGTTCCAGAGTTATTTAGGTTGCAGTGAGCTGAGATCATACCATTGCACTCCAGCCTGAGCAACAGAGTGGAAAACAAAAACAAAGTAACAATGAGTATTGAAACATTGTTTCTCATACAGTAAGTGTTCCAGAATTATTTGCTACTTCTGTAAAGCTGTGATTTAAATATAATATGTGCTTTTTGAGTTTGAGAAATTTAAGAGAATAAAATCATTTTAAAAGAAATATCAAACCACCTAAGGTATATTTCAACTGGGTATAAGTGTGTCATCATGGTGACAAATTAATACCCATTTTATTTTCTCACACACAGATTAATGTGCCTAAGTCTAGCTCATTTTCTTTCACAATGACTACACGTGATCATCAGTTTAATATTTTATAAATGCTGAGAATTTACAATAGTTTTCTTATTGCCAGATGTGTATCATTGGTAGGTTTTTGCAGTGTAGTCATGCAGTCATGTCACAGGACGTGTTTTTAGAGGCTGGTACTTTTTTGATTTTCTGAGCTTCTGTGTGTGGGCTAATCCTTTTAGTGTTATTTTTCTTTCATGGAGTACTTTCCCGTCTGTCTTCTCTTAGTCATTTTAATTCAGAGCAGATTCTCATGAGTAGCCTTCACTGACTATCTTATGCAAAACCTGATTTTCTTACTTTGTATTCTACTAGATTTACCTGGATTTGACCTTAATATTGTAGCTTTCATTTCAAAATGTAACCTGTTTTCTAGAGTAGATTTGGTGTCATCAAGAGTTGAGGAGTATGTTCCTAGGTTCTGCCTTGTTTGACAAGTCTCAGTACACTGAAGAGAGAAAATATATATTTATTATTTTTTTATTTCATTTATTTATTTATTTATTTTGAAACGGATTTTCGCTCTTGTTACCGAGGCTGGAGTGCAATGGTGCGATCTCGGCTCACCGCAACCTCCGCCTCCTGGGTTCAGGCAATTCTCCTGCCTCAGCATCCTGAGTAGCTGGGACTACAGGCACACGCCACCATGCTCAGCTAATTTTTTGTATTTTTAGTAGAGACGGGGTTTCACCATGTTGACCAGGATGGTCTCGATCTCTTGACCTCGTGATCCACCCGCCTCGGCCTCCCAAAGTGCTGGGATTACAGGCGTGAGCCACCGCGCCCGGCCTATTTTTTTTATTTCAATAGCTTTTGGGATACAGGTGGTTTTTGGTCACATGTATGAATTGTATAGTGGTAAAGTCTGAGACTTTAGTGCATGCATCACCCAACTGTACCTTGTACCCAATATGTAGTTGTTTTTTTTTTTTTATCATTCACATGCTCGGCCACCCTCCCCACTGAGTCTCCATAGTTTATTATATCCCTCTGTATGCCTTTGTGTACGTGTAGCTGAGCTCCCACTTTTAAGTGAGAACATACGTATTTGGTTTCCCATTCCTGAGTTACTTCACTTAGAATAATGGCCTCTAGTTCCATCTAAGTTGCTGTAAGACATTGTTTCATTTTTGTTCGTTTTAATGGCCGAGTAGTATTTCATGTGTATATATACCACACTTTATCCACTTATTGATCAGTGGGCACTTAGATTGGTTCCTTTTTTTTTTTTTTTTGAGACGGAGATTTGCTCTTGTTGCCCAGGCTAGGGTGCAATAATGCGATCTCAGCTCACAGCAACCTCCACCTTCCAGGTTCAAGTGATTCTCCTGCCTCACCCTCCCGAGTAGCAGGTAGCTGGGATTATGGGCAGGCGTCATCACACTGGGCTAATTTTGTATTTTTAGTAGAGAAGGGGTTTCTCCATGTTGCCCAGGCTGGTCTCAAACTCCTGACCTCAGGTGATCTGCCCACCTCGGCCTCCCAAAGTGCTGGGATTATAGGCATGAGCCACTGCAACCAGGCAGTTCCATATCTTTGCAGTGGTAAATTGTGCTGCAATAAACATACATGTGTAGGTGTCTTTTTGATGTAGTGACTTCTTTTCCTTTGGGTAGATACCCAGTAGTGGAATTGCTGGATTGAATGGTAGATCTACACCTAGTAGTGGAATTGCTGAATCTAATGGTAGATGTATTTTAGTTCTTTAAGAAATCTCCAGGCTGGGCACTGGGGCTCACGCCTGTAATCCCAACACCTTGGGAGGCCTAAGTGGGTGGATCACCTGAGGTCAGGAGTTTGAGACCAGCCCAGCCAATATGGTGAAACCCCGTCTCTACTAAAAGTACAAAAATTAGCTGGGTGTGCTGGTGTGTGCCTGTAATCCTAGCTACTCAGGAGGCTGAGGCAGGAGAATGGCTTGAACCTGGGAGACAGAGGTTGCAGTGAGCCGAGATCATGCCACTGCCCTCCAGCCTGGGCGACAGAACCAGACGCTGCCTCAAAACAAAAAAAATCTCCATACTGTTAGAAAAGATACAGTGTTTCTCAGTGTTTTCTTAGGTTTATTACCCGAAGTATTTACTTTTGATCTTGTGTCTCACTTGAATAATTTTGGATTTATGTGTATGTGTATATGTAGTTGCTACTTTTTACTGATAATTTTCTGCTTGTCAGCTAAAGAATTTACCAACTACCTAATACACAGTTATGCATCACTTTACAGTAGAGATGTGTTCCAAGAAATGCATCATTAGTTGATGCATTAGTTGATTCCATGGAGTATACTGACACAAACCTAGGAGGTACAGCCTACTACACACCCACGCTATATGGCATAACCTAGTGATCTAGGCTACAAACCTGTACTACATTTTATTGTGTTGAGTACTGTGGGCAATTGTAACACAATGGTGAATATTTGTGTACTTACACATAGAAATGGTACACTTGTATACCATGGGCACTTAACCATGGAGCGTGTCAGACTGGAAGCTGCTCTGGGTCAGTGGGTGACGGAATGTGAAGGCCTAAGACGTTACTGAATGCTACTGTAGTATACTGTTTAAACACTGTACCCTTAGGCTACACTAAGTTTATAAAATATTTGTCTTCAACAATAAATTAATGTTAGCTTACTGTAACTTTTTTATTTTCTGAAATTTATATTTTTTTTACTTTTTACTTTTTTGTGATAACACTTAGCTTAGCGTACAGCTACTTAGAAGGCTACGGCAGCAGAATTGCTTAAGTTCAGGAATTTGATGCCAGCCTGGACGAATAGGGAGACTGTCTTTTAAAAAAAAAAACCGCCTGTAATCCCAGCACTTTGGGAGGCCGAGGCGGGTGGATCATGAGGTCAAGAGATCGAGACCATCCTGGTCAACATGGTGAAACCCCGTCTCTACTAAAAATACAAAAAATTAGCTGGGCATGGTGGTGCGTGCCCATAGTCCCAGCTACTCAGGATGCTGAGGCAGGAGAATTGCCTGAACCCAGGAGGCAGAGGTTGCGGTGAGCCGAGATCGCGCCATTGCACTCCAACCTGGGTAACAAGAGAGAAACTCCGTCTCAAAAAAAAAGAAAACAAAAAACCATGCTTAGCTTGAAACAAAAGCACATTGTACAGCTTGACAAAAATATTTTTTTTCTTTTTATCCCTAATCTGTAAACTTTTTCTTATTTAAAATTTTTTTTTTAAACTTTTAAGCTTTTTTGTTAAAAACTAAGACACAAACACATTAGCCTAGGCTAGATGTGTCAGAATCATCAAGGTCAGAATCATCAGTATCCCTGTCCTCCTCCGCATCTTGTCCTACTGGAAGATTTTCAAGGGAATTAACATGAATAGAGCTGTCATTTCTTACGATAAGAAACCTTCTTCTGGAATAGCTCTTGGAGGACCTGGCCTGAGGCTATTTTATAGTTAACTTAAAAAAGGAATATACTAACATAACAATAAAAGTATAGCATACGTATAGTAAATACATAAACCAGTAACATAGTTGTTTATTGTCATTCTCAATTTTTTTTTTTTCTGAGATGGCATCTCCTGTTGCCCAGGCTGGAGTGACACCATCTTGGCTCACTAGAACCTCCAACTCCCAGGTTCAAGTGATTCTCCTGCCTCTGCCTCCTGATAGCTGGGATTACAGGCACTCGCCGCCATACCTGCCTAATTTTTTTCTATTTTTAGTAGAGATGGGGTTTCACCTTGTTGGTCAGGCTGGTTTCAAACTCCTGACCTCAAATATTCCACCTGCCTCAGCCTCCCAAAGTGCTGGGATTACAGGCATGAGCCACTGCACCTGGCCTCAATATATGCTATTCTTGTATACAGGTATAGTAGGTTTGTTTACACCGCCAGCACCACAAACACGTGAGTAATGCGTTACAATGGCTGTGACATCACTAGGCAATAGAAATTTTTCAGCTCCATTATAATCTTACGGGACCACCATTGTATATTGAGTCTGTCACTGACTAAAACATTGTTTTGTGGCATATAACTGTACATTTTCATAATGGAATTTTAGTGTTTTGATCAGTAATAGTTATTTTGCAAGACTGACAGTTGTTTGTTTCCTACCCTGGCCTCCAGTATGGTCCTTCAGGATAAAGACTACACTGTTGGTTATTGTATGGTAGAATCACATCAAGTAAAATACATTCAATTATACTTGCTTGGCAAAAAAAAAAAAAAAAAATTATGCTGATGATTCTGTTTGTCTTTGACTTTAATGACCTTATGCCTTGGAGCCAGAAGTACACGAGACAATGATACTTGAGTGTGTTTCCTTGGTTCTCTCTGTCCTTTTTTTTATTATTATTTGGATGGAGTCACACTCTGTCTGCCAGGCTGGAGTACAGTGGCATGATCTCCACTCACCGCACCCTCTGCCTCCCGGGTTCAAGGGATTCTCCTCCTCAGCCTCCCGAGTAACTGGGACTACAGGTGCCCGCCACCACTCCCGGCTAATTTTTCTATTTTTCTAGAGACGGAATTTCACCAGGTTGGCCAGGCTGGTCTCAAACTCCTGACCTCAGGTAATCCACCTGCCTCGGCCAAACTGCTGGGATTGCAGGCATGAGCCACCGTCTAGCCAATTGAGTTTATTTTAAACCTTTATTAGATACATGAAGATTTGTGATTATTTTGTCTTTTTGGCAGATTCTACCTTTTATCAGTAAAACTATCCAGACATCATCTGATACTTTTGAATGGTGTTTTGTCTGATATTGCCTTTTTTTAATTTTTATTTTTTAATACTCACCTTCCACAACTTTTACATTCCTTTTTTTAAAAAATTGTTTGGCCTTATTATGTCATTTTGTTTTACATCATGCCTTATAGCCAGCATGTAGTTATTTTTGGTTTTAAACAATTTGAAAATCTTTTAATGCAGGGATCTAAATTACCCACAGTTATTGTTACTATTGACATGTTTAGTGATTACTGCCATATTTACTCTACTTTTTTGTTTTCTATTTTACCTTCCTTTCTGCTTTTTGATGTATTGGTCATTTCCCTATTTGGGGGGTTATTTTTAGTGGTAAGGAAGTTGTATGTTTCTATTTCTGTCCTTGTGTTCAACCTCAAATGCTGGTTTGGCTAGGTATAAGACTTTAGTTACAAATAATCTTGCTTTAGAACTTGGAAATTGTTAATTGGTTTTTAGTACCACATGTTGGTGACAGTCTGGCACTGGATTGTTTTTCTTCCTAAATAGTTTACGATTTTTGTTATGAAATTTCACCATGATGTATCCAAAAATGCATGTCATTTTTCTTCAACTCCAAGAATTTCTCTGATTCCTTAGATTTTTTTTTTTTCCTATTCCTTTCCTTTTAGAACTCCAGATAGGCAAATGATGGAACTTCTGGATTTATACTTCATGGAATTTAATTTCTCCAAGCTTCCCACCTCCCTATCCTCTGTTTCCACAGCAGTCTGTCAGGTTTCCTCCATTCTCTACTTGTTAGTTCGTTCCTCAGCTATGTCTGTTTTAATATATGCCAATCTGTTGAATTAATTGTTAATAATCTTTTTTCATTTTCAAGATTTCTAATTGGTGCTCTTTAAAAGCAACCATTTTTTAATGACGGCAAGATAGCCTCTGATTTTTTTTTTTAAACTAAAATTTTTTGTTTGCTTGGTTTATCCTGCTTTCTCAGATACTACTTTTCTATTTGAGTTAGGGGGCCTCTTTTTTTATATATTGGCTTTCCTTTATTGTTAGTAATTCTGTTTTGTGTGCTCTCTTGAAAGACAGAGGCAAGGTATTGCCCTGTCATTGTCACTTGTGTCTTTTAAGAGTCTGGTCTCAGCCAGGCGCAGTGACTCACACCTGTAATCCCCACGCTTTGGGAGGCCAATGAGGGCGGATCATGAGGTCAAGAGATGGAGAGATCAAGACCATTCTGGCCAACATAGTGAAACCCCATCTCTACTAAAAATACAAAAACTAGCTGGGTGTGATGGCACGTGCCTGTAGTCCAAGCTGCCCAGGAGGCTGAGGCTGGAGAATCCACTAAATCTGGGACGTGGAGATTGCAGTGAGCCGAGATCACGTCACTGCACTCCAGCCTGGCGACAGAGTAAGACTCTGTCTCAAAAAAAAAAAAAGAGTCTGGTCTCAATGTCTCTGTATGTTGTCCAGGCTAGTCTCGAACTCCTGAGCTCAAGCGATTCTCCTGCCTCAGCATCCCAAGTATCTGAGACTACAGATGTGTGCCATGGTACCTGGCCACTTGTCTCTCGAGTATAGAAGATCCCCACTTCTGAATGACAGCCCTACTCTGATGTGATTTCTGCTTCCTCCGGTGGAGTGGGAGGATTGTTGAGGTTGTCTCAAATGCAAGTTTTCTAGCGATCACCCTGATGATTGCCCCCTAGAGCCTACAACTACATAAGGGATTCCTAGTTTTGCTTTATTGTGGGTGTTTTGTGGGTGTTCCTCTGTCAGTCCTGTAACAGTCTCTGTTATTCCTGGCACGTATTCATAGTCCTGAAACATATGTATCCTTGAAATTTAACTTATATTTCAAAGCTGTTGGAAGATAATTAAGACTGCTGACAAATGGAAGACTTTAAGTTCATCTATTAATTTATATGTGCTTGTCTTGGTTCCTTTCATCCTCCTACATCAGTTTTAAAATATGCATTCTTGTTGACACTAGCTAGCTTAAAGTAGCTATGTAATATTCTGAACTTAGAGCTCCCTAGAAATCCTTTGCACAATAAATCTTTTAAAAACCTCAAAGTGCTACAGCCTTTTTGGAAAAGTCTGAGTGTTTTTTGAAATTAACAATATATAATCCTCCAGCCTGGGCAACATGGCAAAATCCCATCTCTACTAAAAATAAAAAAATTAGCCGGGTGTGGTGGTAACCCTAGCTACTTGGGAGGCTGAGGCAGGAGAATCACTTGAACCCAGGAGGTGGAGGTAGCAGCGAGCCAACATTGTGCCACTGTACTCCAACTTGGGCGACAGAGAGAGACCCTGTCTCAATTAAAAACACACACACACACACACACACACACACACACACAGACACACCCCTTTTATCCTAGAACATGGAGGTAGGGGGATTGCTTGAGCCCAGGAATTGGAGACTAGCCTGGGCAATATAGCAAGACACCTGGTGCTTTTTTTTTTTTTTTTTTTTTTTTTGGTAAGACCAGAGTCTAACTCTCTCACCTAGGCTGGAGTGCAGTGGCGTGATCTCAGCTTACCTCAGCCTCTGCCCCCTGAGTTAAGCAATTCTCATGCCTCAGCCACCCGAGTCGCTGGGACTGCAGGCGTGTGCCACCATACACAGCTATTTTTTGTATTTTTAGTAGAGATAGGGTTCCACTATGTTGGCCAGCCTGGTCTCAAACTCCTGGCCTCAAGTGATCCACCCACCTCAGCCTCTCAAAGTGCTGGGATTATAGGCATGAGCCACCGCGCCTGGCCAAGATACGCTTTTTGACTCAACAATCCTACTAGTGGGAATCTATTTAATGAAGATATTTGTATGAAGCAACTTACATTGTAAACAGCCATTCTGTCCTGCTGTTATCAGTTTATTGTTTAATCACTGTGGTCTGAGTCTGTGAATGTTGATTAGTGTTTGGTAATTGTTTTCTCTCATTTCAGAACTCTCTTGATAGAGCCCAAGCAGCCAAGAACAAAGGCAATAAGTATTTTAAAGCTGGAAAATATGAACAAGCTATTCAGTGCTATACTGAGGCTATTAGCTTGTGCCCGACAGAGAAGAATGTCGATCTTTCTACATTTTATCAGAACAGAGCTGCTGCCTTTGAACAGTTGGTGTGTACCCTAGGTTGTTTCTTCTGCTGCTTTTGTTTCTTTTTATTTGCTTAAAGTTTCAGGTAATGCTACTCAAATAAACCTAATATAGTTTTTGGAAGTTGTTTCAAAATTATGGGATATTTCTTTTTATTTCCATTAATTGCAAAACTTTTTTAAGAACAAATTCTGTAGTTTTGCTGACTACAGATACACGCCAAAGTTAAGTATATTTCTGATTTTATAAAATTAGATAGTATAGAAAATTAAAGTTTCTGGTGACCCTAGTCTCCTCAACACTTTGAGGCGATTTCTTTAACTTTTTGATATTTATATGAGTTTTGTAATATATGGCAGATATTAACTCTTTGTATTAGGAACACTTTTTTTATTTTAGGACTTTTAATACTTAGCCTACTACATTTAAACTGATTTCTGCTGAACTATACTTCCTTTAGTGTGACTTTTTAAAAATACTTTCAATTACAGCAAAAATGGAAAGAGGTGGCACAGGATTGTACAAAGGCTGTTGAACTTAATCCCAAATATGTGAAAGCCCTCTTTAGACGCGCAAAAGCCCATGAGAAGCTCGACAACAAGAAGGAATGTTTAGAAGGTGAGGGTAACTTTGTGTTTACCTATGAAAATTGCTTAAGATTTTGTAGTCATCGGTAAATGTGTATGAAACTGCCTTGTGAGTACAAGAATCAGTTGTTTTTAAAAGGTGGACTCTTTTGCAATTAAGATTTTGTCTTCTAGTTTAAATTAAGTTTCCTGATATTTAAGTACTGTCTTGTTCTCAACTGTGGAATTAAATGAATATTAAGATTTGGAGTTTATATACTACACATTTTAAACTTAGCAGCTAATGAGCGTCAGTATAATTCTCTGAATAAGGAATACAGAAAAGATGCTTTAGCAAGTGATAGTGTTTCTAAGATTCTACATATTTCACTTAATATGTATAAATATATGAAATAGCTTTGAGATGAATCATTAAAGAAACATCGTTTTTTGCCCTTGGTGTTTTCAAACATTATTTAATACCCAATTGGAAATTATTGTTTTATACCTAATTTACACCTAATTGGAAATGATGTAATTGGTACAAAGCATCAAAATGATTTTGACATTCTCAGTAAATGCCATAAATATTCTGTGGCCTCTGAATGCCCATTTATCTGCTTCCAAAGCTGCAATTAGAGTATACCTCTGGCCTTTAAAATACATTCTTCTAGGTGATATGAAGCAAAACCAAAGTATAATTTTCTACAGTCTAAAAGTTCTTCCCACTTCATATTTAAGTCTGCTTTAAAAGCATCAGTAAGATTTAGCCATTATTATTCTTATTTTTAAAAATAACATTATTTTTTAAAAGGAAAAGGCCCCTTTCTAAAAAAAAAAAGTGTGGATTACCAAATGTGAGGGTATTTTAGAAGGGATGGTCATTGTTTGAGTGCTTTGAATGAAAGGTTGAGAGGTTAAGAAACTGTTTATCTTTTTAATTTCAAACCACTGCATGCATCTGTGGTTTGAAATTAAATTAATTTAATTTTCAAACCACTGCATGAGCTGTGACACAACCAGATAAAAATGGTATTGAGGCAGATTTATTTGAGAGCTCTGTGGCAAGCTGGCTTTGGAGACAAGGAATAACTCTGAGGCCTATAAAAACACCAGGCATGAGAGAGCCACACTCTGTTGATATGCCTTAAAGTTGTTAGCCAGAAGAGAATTCCTGGATTCCTTGTTTTCTTTGCTATATATAGAATGTTAGAGTGGTGAGGAACATCAGAAATCATGCAGCATAGCCCCTTTCATTTCACAGGTAAGGAAAGCAAACCCCAGAGAAGAGGAGTGACTTTCTGAGCTTTCAGTTTGGTCACAGAGAATATAAAAGTAGGTATTAAGAATCAATTAATTGGAAATGAAACTGTCCCATTAGGCCAGGAATTTCGTTCGGCTTTCTGTAGTTACATTGTACATGTTTGATGCTACTGACCGTCTTTGCAATAATTTTATATTTACTTGTGTGTTTTTCATCATTCTAGATGTCACTGCTGTGTGTATATTAGAAGGGTTCCAAAATCAACAAAGCATGCTGTTAGCCGACAAAGTTCTTAAACTCCTTGGAAAAGAGAAAGCCAAAGAAAAGTATAAGGTAAACTGATACGAGTTGGGGAATAGAGGGAGTACTCTGTACTCTGTAGGGTATTTTCTAGTTCATGCTGCTTAAGCTTAGGCATAGTGGTAATGGCAACAACTGAAATTAGAGCTGGGTTATATTTCTTCTATTATCTTGGGTTTTTAATGATTTGTCCTTTTCCTTTTTTTTTTGAGACGGAGTCTCGCTCTGTTGCCCAGGATGGAGTACAGTGGCGTGGTCTCGGCTCACTGCAACCTTTGCCTCCTGGGTTCAAGCAATTTTCCTGCCTCAGCCTCCTAAGTAGCTGGCATTACAGCACCTGCCACCACGCCCGGCTAATTTTTTGTATTTTTAGTTGAGAGGGGTTTCACCATGTTGCTCAGACTGGTCTCAAACTCCTACTCCTGACCTCGTGATCCTCCTGCCTCGGCCTCCCAAAGTGCTGGGATTATAGGTGTGAGCCACTGCACTCGGCCTGGCTTCTCCTTTTTCAGTAAGAATATATGCTCTGTCCAGTACTTGGAGAATATTGGAATTCATCTGTATTAGGGGTTGCCACACTATGGCCCATAGGCCAATTCTAGTCTGCTGCCTGTTTTTACAAATAATGCTCAGTCACATGTTGTTGTTTTCAGCTGCCTTTGAGATACAAAAGCAGAGCTGAGTGGTTGTGACAGACTGTATAGACTGCAAAGCCTAAAATAATTGCTGTCTGGCCTTTTACAGAAAAATATTTGCCACCTTCTATATTATTAAAGTTTTTAAAGGTATACTGTGTAAGTGAGCATTAGTTTTAGGCCATTATTAACAGGTAGTTTAATTCAACAAACCTTTAATAAAGCTATATGTTTGGCATTTTGGAGGGATGGGTTCAAAGACATGGCCCTTGCTGTTATGGAATTAAAATGTAGTAAGAATGAATGACTGTTACTATGTATAAGAAACACGCTATAATTAAGTGCCCAGGGGAGATGTAAGTAGAGTACCACAGGCATCACTGAACATCACTGGAGAGTCACTGCTAACTCTCACTAATAACGAGGTAATTGTTCCTTTTTCCTTTAATAATAACTTGAGTTTTTTCTTGAATTGATTTTAGTAATCTGTGTGTATTTTTAATTTTACATCTCTGAATGTTAGCTGAGTGAAACCGTTAAAACGGGTTTCTTCACTGCAGGACTTTAATAATCTACTAAGGCATGTCGTGAATCTCTAAGAGGAGTATAACTGCAGTGGTTCTCGGTCTCTCTCTCTCTCTCTCTTTTTTCCTCTGTCACCCAGGTTGGAGTGCAGTGGTACAAGCTTGCTCACTGCAACTTCTGCCTTCTAGGTTCAAGCAATTCTCCTGCCTCAGCCTCCCAAGTAGCTGGGACTACAGGCATGCACCACTACACCTGGCTAGTACTTTGTACTTTAGTAGAGATGGAGTTTCATTTTTACTCAGGCTGGTCTCGAACTCCTAAGTTCAGGTAGTCCACCTGCCTCAGCCTCCCAAAGTGCTAGAATTACAGGCATGAGCCACCATGCCCGGCCCCAGTCTCTTTAAACTATGAATTTTTTTTCTCTTGAGCATCTCATAAGACTGGTGTTTCTCAAAATCACTTTGTAAAACACCATGGTAGAGTCCATCAATTGAGCCTCGAAGGAACCTGGTTTCCTTATATGTAGTGTGGAGTAATTAGTTGGATTGCAAGATGGTAGGAAAATATAAAATACTATATATTTGCACAGGTTACAGATCAGTTTCCACATTTTTTAATCTGTTTGTATGTCACTTTGTGAATCACAAAATACCTTCCATATTGTTTTGATTATTTTTATAACAACCCTATAAGATAAATAAGGCAAGTATTTCAATTTCCATTTTACAGATGAGAACACTGATACTAGAAGTTGAATGACATGCAAAATGTCACATGGCAATAAGTGGCAGAACTAGAATTGTTCCTTTGATACTTAAGTCCATTACTTTTAACAGTTTATTTTCATTTTAAATTTATAACCCTGTATGGAAGGTAGGGAGGTGATAGCTTCATTTCTAAGCTGAAATAGGAAACTAAAACACATTAATGATTTATGTAGCTTCAGGTAAGTGCTATTTAAATTTCTATTTAAGCTTTTCCCCTAAAATGGTAAATGATTGCCACTGTGTATTTCTTCTCAGACTGTATTTAGTAAAATACTAAAATTAGGCATATTTATCACTTGATTAGGTGACCATTTGATTTAAAATATTTATTATATTATCCTAAATTAAAACAAAATGAATCTCTCCCCAGAGAGTGCCCACAGATCAATATGGGTTTTCTTTTAGGCTTCCTTTTTAGTTCTCTTTCTATCCCACTTTCATCTATCCTAGATTAGATAATTTACTTACAAAGCCAGTTCCTTTTTTTCTTCCTTCAAATATGAAGACATTACCAAAGTAACAGTACTGTTATTTCTTATACATAAAATTAAAAATCCTATGTTTCCGTTAAACTCTTTAGGCTGAATTTTGTAGATAAAGGATTCAAAATACATTACGAGGGCCTTTTGGGTGTGTTATTCCCACTTTATATAAAAGTTTATCGTGAAAATTGTGTTTCAGGAGGAATAAAATACTCCCATAATTGTGAATTGGGTTGCTATGCCACAAATAAGTAATCAAAACAGGAAATGTGATTTCAGTATGGTTTTCAGTGGCACTTACCTGTAATGAAGATCTTTAGATGAAAGCCCATGGTAAATGGACTTAATATTTTCAGCACCTGTGTAAGATGTGGTGTTACATCTTTGTAGAGGAAAAAGGCTCTCATTTAAAACTGGCTTTGAACAGCTGGGACTGGCAGCTTTGCCTTTTCCACTGTCTTTTGTTCTGTGTCTTGGAGCTTAATCTTTAGTTATTTAAAAATAAGAATCCAATTTTTATAACAGTTACTCTTAGTGTTCTAGAATATACCTGCTTCTTTGGTTAGTATTTCCCAGTCTGATGTCTTTAAACATGACTAAATTTCAGAATCGTGAACCTCTGATGCCATCTCCACAGTTTATCAAATCTTACTTCAGTTCTTTCACGGATGATATCATTTCCCAGCCCATGCTTAAAGGAGAGAAGTCTGATGAAGATAAAGACAAGGAAGGGGAGGCTTTAGAAGTGAAAGAAAAGTAAGTATGTCACGTGTAGTGTCTGCCTAGCGGGGTTTTGCCGCTTTGAACTTTCCCTAGGGCCCAGATGGGTTCTGAGCCGTCTCACAACGCAGCTATCTATCTGCAGATAGATATAGATAGATAGAAATATAATTAAAAATTATATAATGTTGTTGTTTTTATTATTATCATTATTAAAGACACTTTTCTTTCTAGCAACATGTGTCTGTTACTTCTCTGGTGACTCAAGGTTTTACTGCCAGGAGTCTACCCTGCTTTTCCTAAAGGTCCTACATGATCTTAAGAGGACTCCCATTGAATCCAGTGACTGACTGTGTTTGAATAGAGGCACTAAATTGAAAATAATGGTGTAGCTCAACATGCAGATGTTCTAGTGCAGGTTTAAGTTTTTAATTTGTAAATGGAGATACTTTCAGTGGTGTCCAAAGAGGGAATCTTTTCAAGGTCTTTTCTGCTTGTCTAGGAAGATGCCCATATGGAGGGCTTCTTGTTTGAGCCTGTAGAGAGCTGAAACCAAAGTACAGGATACTATGTTTATAGCTGGAGACCTAGTGATATAATGTCATATAAACCATCTAGCCTGCTTTATCCCATTCATATTTTATAACATTTATATTTTTCTGTTAAGGGTAGCTCTCTGAGAGAAGGTACAATATGATCAACAATATATTTTTTAATGAGTTAGGAAGAAAAGGAAATACTGTTGTAGTAGCCATGCATAACTGGATTTTGCATCTGCAGCATATTGGAGGGTTTGAAGAAGCAAATTGCTTTTGATTTTTATCTTCCAGTTTTTCTACCATTGTTGGTAACCTTTTAAGAGAAGATACTATGCATAATTATACTGTAATCTAAGAATTTTAGTTTATTGATACGTAATCTTTGAAAAGATTGTAGTTGGGAAAGAAATGTTTAAGATGTCATATAGCTCTTGTGATAGTTAGGCAAATAATTTCTTCTTCTGGTTAGTCCTTGTCCCAGAAAAACTGTAATGAATTCAATACCATTATTCTAAAAGCTTTATTTAGAGATGGCAGAACGTAGCTAGCTATCATCAGCACACTAACTGAAATTGGACCCAAGTTTTAAATTTCATTTTACTTTGAGTCTCAGCTTTATCATCCTTTAAATGGAACTAGTAATAGTTTCTTTTTCTCTTTCTTTTCTTATATGGAGTCTCACTCTTTTGCCCAGGCTGGATTGCAGTGGCACGATCTTGGCTCACTGCAACCTCCACCTCCTGGGTTCAGGCGATTCTCCCGCCTAAGCTTCCCGATTAGCTGGGATTATAGGCGCGTGCCACAACACTAGCTAATTTTTGTATTTTCAATAGAGATGTAGTTTCACCATCTTGGCCAGGCTGGTCTCAAATTCCCAACCTCAGGTGATCCGCCCACCTTGGCTTTCCAAAGTGTTGGGATTATAGGCATGAGCCACCACACCTGGGCTATTTGTGCTTTCTTAGCCTGGTGACCTGAGAAACAAAACTAGAACGTAGACCACATTCGAGTGTAATTATAGGAGAGGTTAGCATAGAGCTTATAAGATTTTTGACTAACGTAACTTTTTTTTTTTTTAAAGAGACAGGGTCATGCCAGGCATGGTGGCTCACACCTATAATCTCAGCATTTTGAGAGGCCGAACTGTGCAGATTGCTTGAGCCCAGGATTTTGAGACTAGCCTGGGCAACATGGAGAAACCCTGTCTCTACAGAAGAATAACAAAAATTAGCTTGGCATGGTGGTGTGCACCTATAGTCTTAGAAACCAGGAAGGCTGAGGTAGGAGGATTGCTTGATCCCCAGAGGCAAAGGTTGAAGTGAGCTGATATTGTGCCACTGCACTCTAGCCTGGACAACAGAGCGAGACTCTGTCTCAAAAAACAAAAAGGAGAAAGAGGGGGTCACTCAGGCTGGAGTACAGTGGTGCAATCATGGCTCACTGCAGCCTCCAGCTCCTGAAACAAGCAATCCTCTTGCCTCAACCTCTTGAGTAGCTGGAACTCCAGGTGCACACCACCGTGCCTGGATAATTTTTTTGTTTGTATTTAATTATGGAGATGGGGTCTTGCCATGTTGCCCAGACTGGTCTTGAACTCGTGGGCTCAGGTGATCCTCCCACATCAGCCTTCCAGACTGCTGGGATTACAGGCATGAGCCACTGTGTCTGGTTACATAACCTTTAAGTCATTTGTCAGTTTTCTCTATACAGATGTAACAACTGAAATAAAATGTACTTTAATTTACAATGTCTTACGCTTAGAAGATACTTTATGTACCTCATAACATCTAGTGCAAATTTCAGTTAAAAAAAAATTACTTCTGCAAGCATCTCCATAAAAGTCATCATCTTAGAACAATAATAAGAGACACTGTGCTCACTGCTTTCCAAAACATAGAGAAGGGTGTTTTCAAAAGTCTCATTTGATGGAAGAGTCATCCTTGAAATTTGCTTCTTTAATAAGTTCAGTTATGAATTCTAAGTCTGCTCACACCTCTTCCCTTAGCTTCTGTGACTCTAAACTCACTTTTTCCTATTTCTCTGTTCCTTCTGTTAGCCATTAAACAACTGTTGAGTATCACTGATGTGCCTCAGATACAAACGTGAATAAGACAGGATCCTTACTCATACTGTATATCAGTCTCTCTTTCATTAGCTCGTCTTTTCACTGTCTAAATGTCTAAGCTGAGGTATTACCCCAGGACTCTGCTGTTTCCTTTTTAAAACTCTTTGTCCAAGGTGTCAAGAAAATCCCCATCTACGTAAAAACTACTAATCTGTTTAACTGCACCCCTCCCCATCTCTATCCCACACTGGCTGATTATCTTGTTAAGGGGAAATAGACAATTGCTTAATTCACTCAAGTGTGCTAAATGTGGCGTGTTTTAGCATTTAATTTTTCCTTAGTAAATAATTGCCTATGTTTGTGTTTATTTTCAGTTCTGGATATTTAAAGGCCAAACAGTATATGGAAGAAGAAAACTATGATAAAATCATAAGTGAATGCTCAAAAGAAATAGATTCGGAAGGCAAATACATGGCAGAAGCATTGCTACTACGAGCCACCTTCTACCTGCTTATTGGCAACGCCAACGCGGCCAAACCAGATTTAGATAAAGTCATCAGTTTGAAAGAAGCTAATGTGAAGGTACATTTTAAAATGTGTGTAACGCAATTATTAAATAGAAGGTGATGCTTTTCATTATGTTTTGCCAGATTTTTTAATGCCATTCTTTTTTTTTTTTTTTGAGTCGGAGTTTCGCTCTTGTTACCCAGGCTGGAGTGCAGTGGCGCGATCTCGGCTCACCGCAACCTCCGCCTCCTGGGTTCAGGCAATTCTCCTGCCTCAGCGGCCTGAGTAGCTGGGATTGCAGGCACGCGCCACCATGCCCAGCTAATATTTGTATTTTTAGTAGAGACAGGGTTTCACCATTTTGACCAGGATGGTCTTGATCTCTTGACCTCGTGATCCACCCGCCTCGGCCTCCCAAAGTGCTGGGATTACAGGCGTGAGCCACCGCGCCTGGCCTGCCATTCTTTTTTGAGATGGAGTCTCACTCTCGCTCTGTTACCCAGGCTGGAGTGCGTGGCGTGATCTCTGCCCACTGCAACCTCTACCTCCCAGTTCAGGCGATTATCCTGCTTCCGCCTCCTGAGTAGCTGGGACTACAGGTGCATGCTGCCACATCCAGCTAGTTTTTTGTATTTTTAGTAAAGATGGGGTTTCACCATGTGGGCCAGGCTGGTCGTGAACTCCTGAGCTCAGGCAATCTACCCGCCTCGGCCTCCCAAGTGCTAGGATCACAGGCATGAGCCACCACACCCACCTCAACTGCCGTTCTTCAAAGGGCTGTTTTTGTTTTCGAAGAAACTACTCTTAATAATAACGTAGTTGGTGCAGTGAATCTGAAAACATCAATATCAATGATATTTATCTTTATTTTGGAGGGAAATTTTTTTTTCCTATAGTAGTTTCATCTTCTCCCTGTAGCCACTGCCTACCATATTGGACTATATTTGGGCAGTGGTATAGGTGATATAGCAATTCTGTAGATAATACTGTTAAGTAATGTGTAATATGTAGCACCAGGTTATAAAACATTTAATAAAAATAAACATTTAGTAATATATTCAGAAAGATTTTATGTTACATGAAAACAAATGTTTTAAAAATAGAATGTATAGGCCGGGCATGGTGGCTCACGCCTATAATTCCAGCACTTTGGGAGGCCGAGGCGGGTGGATCACGAGGTCAAGAGATCGAGACCATCCTGGTCAACATTGTGAAACCCCGTCTCTACTAAAAATACAAATATTAGCTGGGCATGGTGGCGCGTGCCTGCAATCCCAGCTACTCAGGCCGCTGAGGCAGGAGAATTGCCTGAACCCAGGAGGCAGAGGTTGCGGTGAGCCGAGATTGCGCCACTGCACTCCAGCCTGGGTAACAAGAGCGAAACTCCGTCTCAAACAAAAACAAAAACAAAAACAAAAATAGAATGTATAAATATACCAAAAGTTTTGCAGTTGTACAGTTAGAACAGCTTTTCATTTTCTAAGTATTCTTAATGTGCTATGTATTATGCATTTTATAATTAAGATTCAGGGGCATCTGTTGAATTGTTACATTCTATTCAATGTAACAAAACAGAATTTAGCCAGCAATTAAAGTTTAACATTTCTGTAACCTGTTTCCTCATTGAATTAAATGAACTCTGTACCCTCTCTCACTTCCTATATTTGGGGGGATATGAAAGTTGTTTTTGGCTGAACACAGTGGATCACGAGGTCAAGAGATCATTACCATCCTGGCCAACATAGTGAAACCCTGTCTCTACTAAAAATACAAAAATTAGCTGGGCTTGGTGGCATGCACCTGTAGTCCCAGCTACTCGGGAGGCTGAGACAAGAGAATTGCTTGAATCTGGGAGGTGGAGGTTGCAGTGAGCCGAGATCGTGCCACTGCACTCCAGCCTGGGCCACAGAGCAAGACTGTCTCAAAAAAAAAAAAAGGTGGTTTTTAAGACCTAAGTATTGTTAAAAGTTTTAAAATGAGATTTTCAAGTTGAAGATACCCTTATAATATTATCTTTAATATTGTTTTCTGCTGATTTTCCAGATAATTATTAACTTATATGTTTTTTGTTATAATTGTGGAGACTATTGTTATTTGTTCTATATGTATGTAGTATTGCTATGAACAAAATTTTAAGCATATTGTTATCATGATCACCTGACTTTTAATGGCAAGTAGTAATGATACCTACCATATGCCATGTACAAAAATTAACTCAAAATGGATTAGAGTCCTAAGTGTTAGAGCTAAAACTGTAAAACTCTTAGGATAAAATCCAGGACTAATGTTTATTACCATAGATAAGCAGCAGTTTCTTAGATACGGCACCAAAAGCACAAGCAACCAAAAAAAAATGGTAAATTGGATGTGACCAGACTTCTGCACGTGGCTGCGGATGGTGGCTCATGCCTGTAATCCCAGCACTCTGGGAGGCCGAGACAGGCAGATCACTTGAGCCCAGAAGTTTGAGACCAACCTGACAATATGGCAAAACCCCATCTCTACAAAAAAAAAAAAAAGTACAGAAAATTAGCTGGGCATGATGGTTTGTGCATTTAGTCCCAGCTACTCAGGAGGCTGAGGTGGGAGGATCATCTGAGCCTGGGAGGTCGAGACTGTGATGAGCCATGATTGCACCACTCTACTCCAGCCTGGGTGACAGAGATCCTGTCTCAAAACAAAACGAAACAAAACAGAACTTCTTGTTGAAAAGACATCATCAAGAAATAGAAAACATATCACAAAACATGGAAAAAATATTCACAAATCATATATTTGATTAGGAGCTTGTATCCAGAAAAAGAAGTCTTAGAACTCAACAATAAAAAGACAACCTAAGTAAAAACGGGCAAAGGATCTGAATAGACATTTCTCCAAATTCACACGTGACCAGTAATAAATGAAAAGATGCTCAGCATCATCAGCCGTTAGGGAAATGCAAATCAAAACCACAGTGAGATACCACTTCACACCAATTAGGATGGCTGTAATCAAAAAGACAATAAGGCTCTAATAAAAAACAACTATAAATGAGTGTTTTTAACATGTGGAAAATTGGAATCCCCATACATGGCTGGTTGAAATATATTAGTAAAATGGCAAAGCCCTTTTGGTAGTTCCTCAAAAAGTTACCATATGATCTAGTAATTCCACTCCTGGGTATACACCCAAGAGAATTGAGTACATTTGGTAACACAAAAACTTGTACGTGAGAGCTGGGTGTAGTGGCTAACATCTGCAATCACAGCACTTTGGGAACCCAGGAGCTCTAGACTACCCTGGGCAACATAGCAAAACCTCTTTTCTTTTTCTTTTTTTTTTTTTTAGATGGAGTTTCGCTCGTTACCCAGGCTGGAGTGCAATGGCGCGATCTCGGCTCACCGCAACCTCCACCTCCTGGGTTCAGGCAATTCTCCTGCCTCAGCGGCCTGAGTAGCTGGGATTACAGGCACGCGCCACCATGCCCAGCTAATTTTTTTGTATTTTTAGTAGAGACAGGGTTTCACCACGTTGACCAGGATGGTCTCGATCTCTTGACCTCGTGATCCACCTGCCTTGGCCTCCCAAAGTGCTGGGATTACAGGCGTGAGCCACCGCGCCCGGCAGCAAAACCTCTTTTCTATTAAAAAAAAATTTTTTTTTAACCTTGTATATGAATGTTCATGGCAACATTATTTATGGTAGCCAAAAAGTGGAAGCAACTCAAATGTCCATTAGCTGATGAATGGATAAATAAAACGTGAAATCTGTACATTGGAATATTTTTCAGGCATAACAAAAGAATGAAAAATGGATACATGCTACAACATGGATGAACCTTGAAAACATTATGCTAAATCAAAGAAGCCAGACGCAAAAACCTATATATGATGTATGATTCCACTTACATGAAACATCCAGAATATACAAACCCGTAGCTATAGAAAACAGATTGGTGGTGTAGGAGGAGAGGGGAGATGGAGAGTGACTGCTTATTTGTGTAGGGTTTAAGGGTGATGAAAATGTTCTGGAATGAGATAGTGGTAATCAATACAAACTTTAGTGAATATACTAAAAACAGCTGACATGCCTACTTTAAAAGGGTGACCTTTGTGGTATGTGGATTATAGAAAAAAGCTGTTATTTAAAGAGGCTAAATTGGAAAAAGAAAAGTAATGATAAACGTTTCTTTCCTCACTTGGGGTATGTAGCTTCGAGCGAATGCTCTCATCAAAAGGGGCAGCATGTACATGCAACAGCAGCAGCCTTTGCTGTCCACGCAGGATTTCAACATGGCTGCTGACATCGATCCTCAGAATGCAGATGTTTATCACCACCGAGGGCAGGTGAGTCTGTTTTCTTACCTAGAGGTCTGACTTTCGGATTGAGCTATTTGATACAGTTTTTGAGAATTTCTTATGTAATTTTCTTGGGTTTTCTTATGCAATTTCTGATAGCTATGAGCAAAGTATCACAGTGGTTGACAGTGTGAATTGGGCTTCGTTTAGTCTGTCTTGAACATTTGTCTTTGCAATTTTGGTATTTATGAAAAAAGTAAAAGGAAGGCAAAAACAAAGAGTTCAAGTTTGTTTTTCAGGTGTTTCTGGTTCATAGGTTTTCAATGAGTAAAACATTAATAACATTTAGTAGGCAGTCTGAATTAATTATAGAATCAGCAGGATGATTTTTGTGAGCTTCTTGCTATAAGGAAATAACCTGGACTGTCCAAATAGTAAAACTAAATATATTTATCTTTTGAAGTTTTATAATAGGCATATTAGTTTTTTAGTAGAAATACATAGTGAAGAAGCAGTTTCCAGTTCTGCCTCAGGTAGGGAAAACATGGCTTTGTGTTTGGCTTAACGTGGCTTATTGGAATGCATTCTGGTAGAAAGTGGGGGCTATGCATTATAATAACAGAAGAGCTGAAGTTCTTTCTAATGGGAATATTACCTAATAGGGTCATGTGTCCTGCCCAGGAAGTACATTAGGCAATTTCATTGTGCAGATATAATAGAGTGTACTTATACAAACCTAGATGGTATCGCTTTTTACACACCTAAGCTGTATGTTATACCCTGTTGCTCCTAAGCTACAAAACTGTACAGCATGTTACTGTACCAAATATTATAAGCAGTTATAACACGATGGTAAGTATGTGTGTCTAAACATATCTAAGCATTGAAAAGGCACAGTAAAAAAGCAGTATTGTAATCTTACAGGACCACTATTGTATATCCGGTCTGTTGATTGAAATGTCATTATGCAGTACATGACTGTATTTCTTTCAGAAGGGTGTTAAGTATTGAGATAACCTCTTAAAATTCTTGACATTTCGATCTTCACTGGTAGTGTCTGAAGATTAACTTGAAAGGTAATTATCTAATGTCTAACCTGCTTAGATATTAGAATGTACAGAGGTGTTTTGTTTTCTAGAAGAAGCAGTTTCTTGCTTAATAGTGATTAGAATTGCAGTGCAGAAATGGTTGGCTTGTTGTCCTTTCTAAAAGTTGGATACCAGTTTTCTGTTTCAGAATCTTTACTTTTAAATTACAAGATTTTTAAATTCACTGTGTCTAGAAAATAATTATATATTGAATAATTACTACATGCTCAGCCTTATGCTGAGCTGTAATAATGGAGACACAGAACATACATAACTTATGCACCTATTTGAATTATTTATGTATTTTTTTCTTAGCTGAAAATACTCCTTGATCAAGTTGAAGAAGCAGTGGCAGATTTTGATGAATGTATTAGGTTACGACCCGAGTCTGCTCTGGCACAAGCACAGAAATGTTTTGCATTGGTAGGTACCACTTTCTTCTGTATTTTCCTGAACATGACTTTTATTTTCCAGTGTCAACAAAAATGAGTATCTCATTACCTACAAAACCTTCTTTCTTTCTTTCCCAAAGGGGAACTACTGAGGAAGAAAGGTGCTAGTAAACATATGTGCTGATTGATACCTAGCTCTTGTACTTCTCTGGACATTTGTTTGAGTTCATCTTGATAGATGTTTGTCCCTGATTTTATACTTCCCCCTAAACAGAACCGGTCTCCCTGCTTCTCCACTGTAAATCTGTATCTTTGTTTGCAAAAACATTTTCAGGAAATACTCTGCAAACATGACAACATGTAACTTGCTCTCTGACTCTTCCTTCAGAGAACTGATTCTTAATATTCAGAGACACAAAGCTAAAAAGGTTGTTTTTGTTTTTTGGGTTTTTTTAAAGTTCATTTCTAGTAAAATAAGGTACTCCTAGCTGTATGGCTAGGAGTCCTAAGAGACTTTTCTGTTTAAAGAAAGAAATTGTGTCACAAATATAAATATATTTGTATTATGAATAAAAAAATGACAAAAATTCTATTAGATTTAAAATCTTCTCATTTATTGCAAAGTTCACTTCTTACAAATGAGTATGCCCTCTTCTACAGTACTAAAGATCTTGAAATTGTCTAGTGGCCATGGAATCCTGGCTGTGCATACCTCTGGCTCTCTGCTGCTGAAATACCTACTTGGAACCCTTCTGGATGCTGCAGATTATGTTAGCAAATCACCTGTTTTTTGGAAATATTTATGTAATTTTGTGTGTTTATGTTAACGTTCCATGAGTTTTTGAGTTCTTGATTTGACAGGCCTGTTTTGATTTTTTTATAGTACCGCCAGGCATATACAGGAAACAACTCTTCACAAATCCAAGCAGCTATGAAAGGTTTTGAAGAGGTCATAAAGAAATTTCCAAGGTGTGCCGAAGGCTATGCCCTATATGCTCAGGTAAATGTTATTTCAGGTTTTTAAAAAATAACTGCATTCACGTGCTAAATCTCAGGATCGGAATCAGAAAACAGTGCTATCATGGTTGCAGCTTCTTTGGAAGCACGTGGCTTTGCTCCTGATTGATTCTCACGGCCCCTAGTTGGTCCTGAATCACCTCAGAAGAGGCTCCTTTGTTACACAATTTGGAAAACATGCTCTTAAACTCAACATGAGGAAACTTAAGGCGAGAATTTCTCTCCTGTCTTCATTTGGATTGGTTTTGCAAAAAGTAATTACCTTAGGAAAATATACCATATGCAGTTGGTGGAGAAAATATCCACGGAAAAGCTTTTCTTTCTGTTAGTTCACTGCCTTTTTATATGGCTAGGTTGTAGCGTTTAATTTATCTTTGCTTTATCTAAAATTCTTGAAATTCTCTTGGTGTAGGATTGAAGCTGTGGAAAGTAGGATTTAAATCTGAATTATCTCAACTTTTTAATTGTAGTCTGAAATTTTTGAAAACTTAATAGTTTTAAATCATCCATTTAAATGAAAATGATTAGCTTCTTGTAGTCAGTCATTTTCCCCTCAAATAAATGATCTCTGAATGACTGTTTTCTTTCTTAAAGTTGAAAATTGGTTTTGGTATCTACATAAACTAGCCATCTCAATACTGTGTGTCAGGACTACAGCTGCTTCATGGCCTGTTAGGAATGGAGCTGCACAGCAGGAGGTGAGCATTGGGCAAGCATCACCACCTGAGCTTCACCTCCTATCACTGGCAAATCAGCAGCAGCATTAGATTCTCATGCCTGATGATCTGAGGTGGAACAGTTTGATCCCCAAACCATCCCTCCTCCCCACACCCCCGTCCTTGGAAAAACTGTCTTTCACAAAACCGGTCTGTGGTGTCAAAAGTGTGGGAAAGTGTTGGGGACTGCTGTGCTATATAATTTATTTTTCTTTATTATTTTTTTTAATTACAGAAGAAATAGGAAACAATAAAAAATTACCATCCCCTAGCTGGGCGTGGTGGCTCACACCTGCAATCCCAGCACTTTGGGAGGCTGAGGCAGGCAGATCACTTGAGCAAGCCTGACCAGTGTAGAGAAACCCCACCTCTACTAAAAATACAAATATTAGCCAGGTGTGGTGGTGCACATCTGTAGTCCCAGCAACTCTGGAGGATAAGGTAGAGAATTGCTTGAACCTGGGAGGTGGAGGTTGCAGTGAGCCCAGATTGCATCACTGAACTTCAGTGATGTGTTGCCTGGGCAACAGAGTGAGACTCCATTTCAAAAAAGCAACAGGGCCGGGCGCGGTGGCTCAAGCCTGTAATCCCAGCACTTTGGGAGGCCGAGGCGGGTGGATCACGAGGTCGAGAGATCGAGACCATCCTGGTCAACATTGTGAAACCCCGTCTCTATTAATACAAAAAAATTAGCTGGGCACGGTGGCGCGTGCCTGTAATCCCAGCTACTCAGGAGGCTGAGGCAGGAGAATTGCCTGAACCCAGGAGGCGGAGGTTGCGGTGAGCCGAGATCGCGCCATTGCACTCCAGCCTGGGTAACAAGAGCGAGACTCCGTCTCAAAAAAAAAAAAAAAAGCAACAAAAAAAATTACCATCCCTGGTTGACCCCTCTCCTTAAACCATTCTTAAGGTTGCTTATTTTGTTTTTAATTTCCTTCATGGTATCTCTAGGCAGGTTATAAGAACAATTTCACAAGGATTTTAAGGGTTTATTGAGGGTGGAACTATGAGAATATTGATTTGTGTTCAATCTGCTCTTTAGAGGTAGGTCTTATATATAACTGCATTATTAGACATTGAGATTTTGGAGTATGAAATACAACCCAGAGGTTCTTTAACCTCAGTTTGAGATTATCTATTCAGTCTCTGCTATTTGACAGTTCCTAGACAAGATAGTGATAATAAAAAATGAAACACTGGTTGCTAAGTACACATTCTATTTAATTAATTATAAAAGCAGTACTGTATATGTAATAGAAGATGTTAAAGAATGTATAAAAGTTAAAATAAGACAAGTGTACATTTTAGTTGTATGAATGGGTACACTTGAGTTTGTGCCTTATAATTATAACAAACCAGGAAGTGACAGCAACATCCCCATCATTGTCATGGAATTCCGAAGGGCTTTTTGGTGCAGATTTCTCAAGCATCTAGAAGAACAAAGGCCACAAAGGCCACTGAAGAGCAACCAGGGCTGGGGAACAGCTCTCTGCACAACTTTCCCAGCAGCGCGTTTCCCTGTTACTCTTCTGCCTTCAAGATAGATTGGATTTGTATGAGCTCTCTTCTCATTAGCATTAGCATTATTACAGTCAGTTTGCACTAAAATTTCTTTTGTTTTCTAATTATAGCTTCACTATATAGTATATGTAACTTTATACATACTGTACGTGTGTGTGTGTGTGTGTGTGCATGTGTGTACTTAGTGTAACTTTCAGCCCTCCAAGCTTTGGCTGAGATGTTGGGCAACTCTTACAGTTACAGCTTGAGCATAGTCTGATATCCACAGAACTGTGCCTTCTATTTCAGCCATGGGATTTGCCTTAAAATAGTTGATTATAGCTGGGTTTTTTTTGTTTGTTTTCAAAATAAATATTTATTACATTATTGTTAATTATGACAGATAACTGGGGAAAATCCTAAATGTTCAACAGAATATTGAATTGTTTGCAGAATTGTGGTACACTCACTTAATGGTATATTATGTAGCCATTAAAAATTACATTAATTCTAAAGTTACAAAGCAAGATACAGCCCTGCCTATTATTAAAGGGAAAATTATATACAAAATGAACTCAACCATGTGAAAGAAAAAAAATAGGTAAATAGAGATAGATACATGTATCAGGAAATGAGGCCATCCATGCTCACAATGGCGGAAGCTATAAAAATATTTCTACTTTCTACATCTTTTTGATTTTTATTAGAAAGAAGATGTGCTGACTATATTTCTTTGATATTTTTAAGAGCGATTTTTAAAATATTTCATCTAAGTTAGCTCATTTTTAGATCTAAAAAGACTAAGAGCCGTACAGTTAAATATAATGACACACACATAGTTCTTAGAAGTCATCTTAAAACTAACTGGAGTTAACTGAATATGAGCTAGGTATTAGATAATATTAGGAATTATTTTTGGAGATAGTTGAAGCAGTTATAGCTGCTTTTTTTAAAAAAAATCAATAATTTTAAAAAAATAGCTCTGAAGACATTTAACACTTATACCTTAACTTATCCTTCCAAATTAATATTGCCCTTAAGACAATTCCCTGGCCAGGTGAGGTAGCTCATGCCACCCAACACTTTGGGAGGCCAAGATGGGTGGATCACCTAAGGTCACGAGTTCAAGACCAACCTGGCCAACACGGTGAAACCTTATCTCTACTAAAAGTACAAAAATGAGCAGATTGCACCATTGCATTCCAGCCTAGGCAACAAGAACGAAACTCTTATCTCAATAAAAGAAGATAATTCCCTTAGGATGTATTTTATAAATTAAGAATAAGAGATGTGACTGTACCTATGAGAATGTGACATTACAGTTGCCACTAAAACTTGATTATGTGTATTCTGCAGTTTACCAGATTATCTGCTATGGCATATATCTAACCACTTGCTGAAGAAAGATGACAGTTAAGATAGCATATTTGTAGTAGTGCCACCTAAAAACTCCAAGAATTTTTTTTTTTTTTTTGAGACGGAGTTTCGCTCTTGTTACCCAGGCTGGAGTGCAATGGCGCGATCTCGGCTCACCGCAACCTGCGCCTCCTGGGTTCAGGCAATTCTCCTGCCTCAGCCTCCTGAGTAGCTGGGATTACAGGCACGCACTACCATGCCCAGCTAATTTTTTGTATGTTAAGTAGAGACGGGGTTTCACCATGTTGACCAGGATGGTCTTGATCTCTTGACCTCGTGATCTACCCGCCTCCCTCCCAAAGTGCTGGGATTACAGGCGTGAGCCACCGCGCCCGGCAAAACTCCAATAATTAAGATGTGAAATGTAAATCAGTCTGTATCTCCAACATAATTTTATGATAAATGAAGTGAATTTTTATAATGAATAAGAAATATACTTTTAACTGCTTAGGTTGACAGTTACCTTAATATAATTGAAGTTTCTCCTCATAGGCATTAACAGATCAACAACAGTTTGGTAAAGCTGATGAAATGTATGATAAATGTATTGATTTGGAACCAGATAATGCCACAACTTATGTTCATAAAGGGTATGTATTCTTTGTGGTTGTTCCAGTGAGATAATAAATTTCTTGCATAGTAATAACATGTATTTATTTTGGACATTGAGGAAGGGGACTGTGGTAGAGAAGTTAATTGACAAACTTCCTAATGCTCCTGGATGTCATTTGATTCTTACAGAAATTAGTTAAGGAGGCCAGGCACAGTGACTCACACCTGTAATCCCAGTACTTGGGAGGCCAAGGCAGGCAAATCACCTGAAGTTAAGAGTTCGAAACCAGCTTGGCCAACATGGTGAAACTCGGTGTCTACTAAAACTACAAAAAATTAGCAGGGTGTGGTGGCACATGCCCGATTCCCAGCTACTCAGGAGGCTAAGGCGTGAGAATTGCTTGAACCTGGGAGGCAGAGGTTGCAGTGAGCCATGATTGCACCACTGCACACCAGCCTGGGCGACAGAGTGAGACTCTGTCTCAAAAAACAAAAAGAAAGAAATTAATGTACTATTTTCGCTCTATGTTGTTTTAATTTTGAACATCCTGTCAGCTGTTGCTTATATCAAAATAGGAAGCATACACAGTGTTTGTGTCCTTGTGTACTTGAATTATCCTAAGAAACATCACTTAAATTTATATAAATTGAAAAATAAGGGATGCAAGATAAGCTAGTAATAGAGCCTAGACCATTGAACACTTTTTGTAATAGGGAACTTAGACTAGAAAACCAATTATAAGTTGAGAAAAAACACAATTTGATGCTGATTATATATTGCTTTAGGTTTTGTTTTTCTTTATACGTTTATTGAAGGCAGAAATTGAGTTATATTAATACATGTGTATTCCTACTGATACTGGGCCATGGTTACATCTGAGTATCTTTTCACATTTGCAGTTTACTTCAGCTTCAGTGGAAGCAAGATCTGGATAGAGGTTTGGAACTTATCAGCAAGGCTATTGAAATTGACAATAAATGTGATTTTGCCTATGAAACCATGGGAACTATTGAAGTACAAAGGTAACTTCTGGAGTCTGTTATTAGGAAACGTATGGCAGCTCTATATATATTTAGCTTTTTGTTCTTATCACATACATGTTAAAGTCTATTATGTTCTTTCCTCTTTTCATCTGTATTATTCCTGTTTGAAAAAAGAAAAATAAATGCAGTGACATAAGGATTGGTAGCCAAGTTGCCAGAAGATCTGGACCCTCCTACAAAGAAGTGTCTAGCCAAATGACTGGGCATGTTGCAACATCAACTCTGAGCCCCTGAATTTTCTTTAAAATCAGAGTTAGATAAGAACATTTTTTGCAGCTCTGTCCTTATTTTGTGTAAATGTTTATCCAGAGTTGCCCTTAACTGCCACCATTAACAGGTGACAACTGTTTATATATGGGATTTATTGTCTACCGTCTTAATATTGGCATGGCCATTCATTTGAGTTTCCTACTCTAGGCCAGGTACTGGCCTTCAGATGTTTTCTAAGTACTATTTCAGTTAATCTTTACCCCATCTTTATAAAGGCAGAGATTATATGACCCCTAGTTTTACTGACACCGGACTGCTTAGGTTTACAAGGTTGCACAGTAAGCCAATAGAGAAGACATGGTTTGAGCCCATGTTTCACTGAAGCCAAAGCCACTGATCTTGGCACTATCACTTGTCAGGAAGCAGCATGAGTTTTCTTAATTTCCTATTACTCAGTCCCTCCTGTAGTCCTCTCCCTGCTCTACAGTAGGCAGAATATATATAGGCTGGTAAAAAAATCTGTTTCTTTTCAACCATTCTGTACCCACAGTGGCATGTAAATATTAATTTTTTTTTCTTCTTTTTGTGAGACAGTGTCTCCAGCCCAGGCTGGAGTACAGTGGCACAATCTTGACTCTGCAACCTCCGCCTCCCGGGTTGAAGCGATTCTTGTGCCTCAGCCAACCAAGTAGCTGGGACTACAGGCATGCACCACCATGCCCAGCTAACTTTGTATTTTTAGCAGGGATGGGGTTTTGCCATGTTGGCCAAGCTGGTCTCAAACTCTTGGCCTCAAGTGATTTGCCCATCTTGGCCTCCTAAAGTGCTGAGATTACACACGTGAGCCACCGCACCCGGCCTAAATGATTTCTTAATTGCTAATTTGTTAATGTGAATAAAATATTCTTGTGCTAGAATAGGATAGAGTGGTAGTTCTTAATCTTTTTTGAGCAAAGTTGTAGATTCTTCTTAGAATAATGCACATACAAAAACACTTTGCTTTTAATTTAAGACTTTCAGAGATCCTGGGTTAATTAAAGACCTCCGATTTAGGGTTTGATGGAATTTTGTTCACATGTTAATTGAACTTTTAAAAGTCCATTATGAACCTTCCTTACAATTAAATAAGTGAATTTGAATAAATGATATTGCAGATTATCCTAGAATTTTGGAGATCTGCTAGCTGTTGGCCTAATGACAGAACATGAACTCTTGAAAAAAGTTTTTTTTTTTTAAATCTATCACGTTGCCACATATTGTAATAGGGGGTTAAAAATAGTCACCCTAAGGGTACCTCTTATTGGCATATATAGAGAGTCTGCCATATATGCCAGTAAGATGTACCTAACATGTATGCCAGTTAGACTCTGTATATATGCCACTATACATATATATACACATACATATATATATTAGTAGGGACTTCATATTTCTGCATATGATTGCATATGTATGTAGCTAATACTAGTTACTTAAGACATTTGGTTCTTGGTAACTCTATAGATATAGAGCCTAGCCACACTTAGACTGTAAGTCTTAAATTATATCTTAACTTACCAATCATATCTACTTTACTCAAAAGCAGATAATTACCAGCCATTATAGTAGGTTCTGTGAATTGAAGTATGTCCATCAAGGAGCTAGTAAGATTGTAGTGTTTGTAAACAAATACACATTTCATCTGACTGTGCATAGAATGACAGTAAAACTGTGGGAATGCTGGGGATAGAAGAGCTAGTTCCCCTGGCAGGGGGGAGGGGAAAATATTTTTCATGAGGATACTATATTTGAACTAGGCCTTAGATAGCTGTGGATTTGACCGGAATCAGGCAGAGGCAGTAAATCTGAGTGTTATATGTAGGTATGAGTGTGTAGCACAATCAAGGAACTCACAGACTGCGTGATGAGTGGCGGTGCATGGGGTTGGGGACGGGCCGATGAGAGATTGAAGTGGAAAGAAGTGGGCCCACATCAGTCTGTGAAGGTGAGGCCCTTGCATGTCATTAGTGTCCCGAGATTATGTCACTGCTTTCCAGAGGAGCCTCACGTTAACAGTAGAAACGTGCAACTTAGGAACCAGGCAGAATTATGATTTTAAATAAGCCAATTAATTTCCTTAGTCTCACTGTTCTTATCAGTAAACACAGAATACAAGGGATATAATGTAAGCACATAGTATTTGTAGTAATAGTTAACATTGATTGAGTGCTTTCAATGTGGTAGGTACTGTTATTTATTATAAAAGAAGCATTTTACTAGAATCATAGTAGAAAGTGGTCAGACTTCATGTAGCATCACTTACAAATGTTATTGAATATTGTGAAGTGCTTGTTGAATCTGAGACTTAAAAATTTTCTTCTTTTAGAGGAAACATGGAGAAAGCCATTGACATGTTCAACAAAGCTATTAACCTAGCCAAATCGGAAATGGAGATGGCCCATCTATATTCACTTTGCGATGCCGCTCATGCCCAGATAGAAGTTGCGAAGAAATACGGATTAAAACCACCAACATTATAAAACAGGGGGAAAGCAGACTGACCCTCTTTTTAAAAGTTTACCCCCTCTTCAACCGAACCCTAAAGACACTGTCATGAACTGTGTTGAATGGTGGAAATTAGTATTTGTTTGTGGCATTGTTATTTGTTACATCTGTTTCATGTCTAGGTGTTGTGGGTGTGGCTGTTGAAGGAAGTTTGCAGTCTCGCAGCTTTTATTGCCTGTGCAACAAAAGATTAGAACCTGTTAAAGGGATATTAAAATAAAGTTGCAAAGAGTACAAATGATAATTGGCCATGCAAATAAAAACTCTGATTTGTTTTTTTTTTTTTTTTACTGGGGGTTGGGGGTTGATTATGTTCTGGATGATTTTGTCTTTATATATAGGTGTGGATAAGTATTTTACAGCATGTTGGTTTTTAAATTAACATAGTAAATGCTGTAAAATAGATCTATATTCAATTAAGTGCTTTCAGTTGATTTTTTTGAAAGAAACAAAGGTTAAATGGGGGATTAAAGTAAAATTGAGAGACCCTTTAAACCACTATTAGCATGCACAATGCCTCTGAGTTTTAGAAAGTTAGTGGCACCTGTGAATCCTCTTGGCGCCTTTCCACTCTAATGGATAATGTACATTCTTCTTAAAGTCCACAGCAGCAGATTTTCTTACAGTAAATTATGCAGATGCAAAATATTCTAATTGATGTATGTGCTGGAAGACTGAGTACTGATGGGGGAGTGGACCAGACAAAGAGGTAAGATGAAACAGAAGTGTGTTTATAATTGTCTGTGACCATTTTCTGTAATAATTAGTGCTATTTAATGGTGTGCTTTTAAAAGTACAGGATAGTGGGTGAGTGGGTGCAACGGCATGTACCTTTTTATAGTCTCAGCTACTTGGGAGGCTGAGGCAAGAGGCTTGATACCAGGAGCTCGAGGCTGTAGTGTGCCATGATGTTTGCACCTGCGAACAGCCACTGCACTCCAGCCTGGGCAATATAGCAAGACCCCATCTCTAAAAAGTTTTAGAATTTTTTTTAAATGAAAGTGCGGGTTGCTTGTATGTATAACCTAAATAAAGGTAGAGTAAGTGTGATATATGGGAGTATTTAGCTTAAAATTTCTAGTGAAGAAAATGTAGCTAAAGGTTCAAAAATGATGTAAGACTTGGAGCCAGAACATAGTATTTCCTGAAATAACAAGTTTAGTGCTCTAACTATGGCTATATGTGCTTGAGGAATTTTGAGCCACTTACTTTTGAGGATGCTGAGGACATGTAGAGTGCTTTTTTTGTAATGAGCTAACCTTGATCTCTAAGGACTAACTACCCAGGTCCAGGTCTTCAGTAGGGATGCTGACAGCAATATTTTATCTTTACTCCACCTCCTTACTTAGAAGTCGCTTTAAGATTTATTTCCAATTTTTCCACTTTTATAGACCATCCTTTTGCTTATATGCTAGATTTTTCTGGTGAGGGAAGGGTTGTGTTCTTCATGGGTCTCTTGTTTTGAAATACTCAGGATGGGGAGAGGTTTATTTAAAAAATATTATTATGGTTTACATTGTTGGGAGAAAAGGAGCATCTTTACACCTCTTAAGGGTGCTTAATTCTGTTGAAACCAAAAACATTTGTCTACAAATGCTATCTTTTTTAGAAACTTAGAAATGAGTCCCTTTCAAAGTCCATCTTTGGGAAATACTGAGGAGGCCACTAATTAGTTGGTGCAGTTAACATAATTCAAGATGATTTGGATGATGGAAAGTTTGAGACCTCTGTATTTTGTTTTTAAATTATGCACCTTCTGATAACCCCCAAATACAGAAATGTCCTACATCTCTGAATGACCTCTGGCTTTATAAAAGTTTTTGTTTGCATGGCTGTATTTACATGAACACTGACATCTTCTCCTCCTCTTCTCCCTTCTTTCACCTTGGGGTTGGGTAGAGAAACACAGAGGAAACTGAAGCATGTGCCATTCTATCTGTCATTCCAAATTCTCATGGACTATTGCCTGTTGTGAAAATATTTGAAACTGCACTGAAAGCTGCATCTGTCTGTATCTTTCTTTTGTAAATGACCTCACATGTAAATTCACCAAATAAATATTACATTCAAGCTCTTCTATCTAGTCTTTAAATAGAAAGATAGGTAGTTTACTCATTTATTATGCTTTTAGGTAAACTGACAGGGAATCTCTTGTGAGCTCAAAATAACTTTGAAAATAGGAACATACTGGAAATGTTAGTATATGAAGCAAAGTCAGTTTGTTGGTATGAATGCTGGAGTTTCTCAGGAGCATCCACCCCTCCTCCTACTGTGAAGCAAGGCTCCATGGAGCGCTAGTACAGTCAATGTACTTCATTCTTTGCCTCTACCTCATCCGTATATGCACAGCAGCCTGGAAGGCTGCCAATCAGATGTGGACCCTGTAGATGAAAGCTTATCTTCAATCTGGTGTCACCAGTGAGACTGATCATAGTTCTCTCAGAAAGGGTCATACCTGAAATAATTATCCTTGAAAACTGTGGTATAAGTAAGTATAGAATACATCCCCAAACAGTAAAAAGCAATTTTGGCTATAAAACAGTTGAAATAGAACTTTCTGTCCTCTGGGAACTCAAATTGTAGTTTAAATGGTACCTGGTTCCTGTAAAAGTCAACTGTTACCATAAGACTATTTATAAACAGGAGGACAATATAATCTAACCAAACCAGGAAACTTATGAGCATAGAATAATAATTACCCAGAACTGTCCTGTATGGGATTTGTATTTATAAGGAAATAACTTAGGAGTGGTTGTGAGGATACAGGTGATAATTAGTCCTATTCTCATCTTCTGCTAAATTGATTTGTGAACAAAGTGACAAAATTTTAATTTACTTGCAAGCTTTACCACACTGATAGGATGAGTAATGATTCCCCAAAAGATAGCCACATCCTTATCCCTGCAACCTGTGAACATTAGTTGGCAAAAAATGGGCTTTGCAGATGCGATTAAGGATCTTGAGAAGGGGAGATTATCCTGGATTATCTGGTGACCTTAAAATGCAGTGCCAAGTGTCTACGTAAGAGGAAGGTTTCAGACAGACAGAAGAGGAGGTGGCGGTGTTGCCACAGAGGCAGAGACTGCAGTGACGTGGCTACAAGCCGAAGAACAGTGGCAGCTACAGAAACCGGAAAAGGCAAGAAACAGACCCTGCCCTAGAGCAGAGCACAGCTCGACCAACACCTTCATTTTGGCCCATGAATTTGGACTCCAAAAATGTAAGAGAATAACTTTCTGGTTTTTTCAGCCACAAAATTTGTGATAATTTATTACATCAGCCATAGAAATGAATATTCCTTTGGCTATTGTGTATAAGCAGATAAATGGTTTAAAGCAATTCTCGAGTATGCTAAAGTAGAATGACTTCATGTACGCATACATTTTGGCCAAAGGTGGTTTAGGCAATACCAACGCCAAGACTGGAGTTTTCATCAAGAGGTGGAGTATTTGTGATTTAAAATATGTATGATCACGGTATGATAATTACCAGGCCAAAAAGCTGCCCTTCAGGTATAAGGTAAAAGTTGAGATTTCTCTGCTAATACCCAGAAGCAGCATCAAAAAGAAGGCACTATTTTCAAACTCTTAGCATGAAAATAACTAGTCTGATTTACTTCAAGGTGATAGTACACAAATCATGTTAGGAGTTAACAGTTACAGTACTCTTAGATCCTTCTTAAAGGGCTTCATGCTGGAGGGCCTGCTGATCACAGGGACAGTAGCAGCTGTGGTACCTGGCCAAGGGGAGCAAGCTGAATGTGGCAGATGCTAGGGGCCAAGATGATTGCTGCCTTTCAGCGCTCAGGACACATGGCTCAGATTTCTCCAGTTCTTTTGTTGCTGCTTAAAGATCACATTACTGTGCCAGTGTTGTCTTGGAAGGCTATGAAACAGTTTACCTAGAGCAAATACATGGAGGAAGACCATGACTAATATTGGCTCTTGGGTATCGTTTTAGAGGGTGAAAGGTTTAAAGCAAGAATGCAGCATGGTCGGATTCTCTGCAGAGATGACCCATGGCCTAAATTATGAACTGCTGTATTAAATAACTTTTACCTGATTTTATTTCTCAATATTGCTCTGTGTCAGGAGCTGTAAAAGGTCTTAAGATTTTACCCTTCTTGAAAACTAGTTTCCTGAATGCTGGCAGAAGACATGAGACTCCTGGGTCAGACCACAGATTTAATTATTTAGAACACAGCAAGCAACATGAGCTTCACCCCCAGGTCCCATGGGAGTGACACAGAGCGATCTAGGTAGATACTACACGTGCAGTGGGTTTGCGTCACTGCCCAAATCTTTAATGAGGTCACAAGCAAACCGGCCTGATCTTTTCCCTCAGAAGGAAACACTATTTTTATTATTTCAGAGAGTAAACAAATCTGTCCTGTGCTCCAGAGGAAGATAGTCTCTGTCTTCCAAAGCTGTTATAGACATTCTCAATTGGACAATGCCTGTACTCAACAAAATGTATGGAGAACTGACTCCCCATCTCTATGTGTTCTTATCTTTTATGCATCTTAAGCTTAGTTTTTCACCAGTATAGAGCATTACAATCTCTGTCTTGGACAATAGCATGATGGAGGGAAAAATATTACTGGCCTGAGCATCAGGTGACCTTAGCTCTAAATCAAAACTGCTTTTATTTATTTTTTCTGAGACACAGCTTCACTCTGTCGTCCAGGCAGGAGTGTAGTGGCGTGATCTGGGCTTATCGTAACCAACCAATTCTGCCTCAGCCTCCCAAGTAGCTCAGATTACAGGTGGACACCACCATGCCCAATTTTTCTATTTTTAGTAGAGATGGCGTTTTGCCATATTGGCCAAAGGTCTTGAACTCCTGACCTTAAGTGATCTGCCCATCTTGGCCTCTCAAAGTGCTGGGATTACAGGCATGAGCCATCGCGCCTGGCCTCTAAATCAACACTGCTTTCTAACGAAGCTAAGATCTTAAGTAAATGAACATTCAGCTCTATAGCATACGAAGTTACATCATGTCCCAGGCTCTTCCCAGATCAGACTCCCAGGTAAGAAAATCATTCCAGAATTTAGCCAGAAAACTTGGCGAGAGAACAAGAGCAACCTGTAGGAATAAATTCATTCCAACTCAACATTTACTAAGCACTTACAGGATGGTGAGGGTTAGCCATGAAAAGATGAACACGAGGAGCTCAAAAACTGAGTGTGGGTGGTGTGGATAGCAAACAAACCTGTCCTGTGCTTCAGAGGAAGGGACTCTCTAGAATGGAAGTAGTGTGCCATGGAAGCGAGTAATAAATTGTACTAAGCATTAAGGAGTAAATAGCATTCCACAATGTGGGGAAGAACAGCCACAACAAATTTAAAGGTGCAGCATGAGCATGAGCTGAAAATTCAAGTTGAAGAGTCCAGCAAAGTGAAGTGGCTGTTTTTAAATGAACGGGAAAAAGCCAAGAGAAGAGCTCCGTGCATGAGAATTATCAGCATATATTTAAGACCATGCATGTAGCTGAGATTACTCAGGACGAAATGTAAAATGGAAAGGAGCTAAAAATAAAACTATTACGGTAAGGATCGTTAGCATGTAAGGTACAATGTTAAGCGGTCAGAGAGGCAGTAAGAGCAACTTCGCGTCAACGGTGTTGAGTTTGAGAGAGGCCAAGTGGACAGGTCCACAAATCGATCTTTAGTAATCTGCTGGAAGAGTGTCATTGGAAAGATGAGGGCAGAATCTGGCTGCTGGGATCTGAAAAGCAACTGAAAGAAATTTTAATAAATTGAGTGAAAAAAAATCAGAGTAATTTACAGGATGGCATGCTCTTTGTTCTGAGGGAGAAACTTTGAGACTGAATCTACAGGCTAAAGACTTAAAGCCTAGTTAGCACAATGGGGTATACTTGGATGATTCGAAATACTTCATGAAGAGCTGGGATGACCACTTTTGGAATTACTGCACCCTGTCCACCATATTCTGTTCTTGCAGATTCTTGTTCATTTGATTATGAATCAGCCATGACATAAATCACTGAACAAGAAGCACTATCCTTGTATGTATGTTTTAGTTATTTGTATTATCAGAGGCTTAACTTTTTAACTGGTGATTTTAACAAGACCATTTTATCCTAAAGTGGTTTCTCTTCCAACAACTGGCTTTTTCTTATTCTCCAACCTTCATTCACAAGTAGAAATGAATGAAGATAATAATGTGATAGGAAATGTGAAACTGCCATACACAGGTGGTTGTGAGGCATAAGGAAAAGCCCCTATTTAGCCTGCAGCACACGTACCATTTCCCTTTCTATCCCTCCTGGCTTCATCAGACCCACGCACCACCAAAACTTCCACAGCAATGCCTAAAAAGTACCACAAAAGGCTTAAGACCAGTGCCAATAAAGCAGAACATTTATCCTGAAACCTAAACTCTTGTCTACACTTTTTTTCACTTGATAGACTTTGCCCAGACCCATGTTTTGGTATCATGAAGGAGTCCTTCCCTAAATATCCAGTCGATGTCACAATCTGTCTACTCCTTGGTCATTTAAAAGCCCCACAGTGTTATTTATTTATTCATTTGCAACCAGTGCAATACTCATTATCTGTTAACAGTCAGCTTCAAAGAGCTAGGTCAAAGTCAAGTAGTACTTTCACCACGACCTGCACATCCTGACCTATTTCGACAGAGGTCATCATCCCTGCAAGGAATTCACTTAGATGTGAATTCATTAAATGTGTTGCCTTGGCTAAACTGCAAGAGATGGAGGTTCACAACATGTGATAGCAGACTTCAAACTATTACGAAAAAACGAAAACATTTCTAATTCATGAGAAGGCCACGGAGTACCGAGGTACAGCAGTTAAAACTTTTCCATGGCGTCAGTTGCAATGTTCTTCCTAAGTGGGAATCTCGTGTTCATTTTATTCAGATATCACTTTGTAAAAAGGTAAAATCCTGGGCCAGGTTCCCACACATTTTCTATGAATAAAATGTTACATACTAATTATAGGAGATGCCCCCTTCGTGATGTTTCTTTTCATATTTTTCAAGAGCACCAGAAGGCAAGATCACCTGATAAACCACTAAAAGGACAATTCATTTAATGAAATACCAAAAAACAAAACCATCAAAAGGCTGAGTGCAGGGGCTCATGCCTGTAATCCCAGCACTTTGGGAGGCTGAGGCTGGTGGATTGCTTGAGGCCAGGAGTTGGAGACTAGCCTGGCCAACATGGCAAAATCCCATTTCTACTAAAAATACAAAAATTAGGCTGGGTGTGGTGGCTCATGCCTGAAATCCTAGCACTTTGGGAGGCTAAGGCAGGTGGATCAGAGGGCAGGAGTTCAAGACCAGCCTGGCCAACATAGTGAAACCCTGTCTCTACTAAAAATACAAAAATTAGCCTGGTGTGGTGGTACGTGCCCATAGTCCCAGCTACTCAGGAGGCAGACGCATAAGAATTGCTTGAACCCAGGAGGCAGAGGCAGAGGATGCAGTGAACTGAGATCATGCCACTGCACTCCAGCCTGGGCAAGAGTGTGACTCTGTTAAAAAAAAAAAAAAAAGTTAATGAAATGTAACAAGTTTTAGCATCCACCTGCCTTACCTGTTACAGGAATGCTATATTGCTGTAAAGCATCTTTGCTTCTGTACCATCAAGACAGCTAGGATGGCTTGTCCACTGCTTTTCAAATATTCTGAGCAGCTCTTTGGAGGAAATTCTTGAGTTTTTTGGGGAATTAGAGAAAATCCAAGAGAGGGTTCTTAGGTTCCACACATCCACATCAACCAGACCATTCTTTCATTTTTCATACAGATGTGGGCTTTACAGTAAGACTTTCTATTTAAAAAAGAAAATGTAATCTGTCATGAGAATAGAGTAAAATATGTAAAAATAAGATAATAAAATATTTTTTTTTAAATAAAATTGTTTCACACTATTAAACGGTTTATTTGTCAGTGTGCCTGCTAGGATAGAGAGCAGTGGTCCTCAAAGTGCAGTCTAGGGCTACCTGAAAGTACCTGACATCCTTTAAAAGGATCTGTGAGGTTGCTTTTTTTTGCAACAGCCCAAAACTGGAAATAGCCCAAATCTCCAACAGCAGGTAAGTGGATAAACAAATTATATACTACTCAGCAATAAAAAAGGAATGAATTACTAATGCACACACCAGATGAATTTCCAAGTAATTTTGAGTGAAAGACATACAGAAAAAGTACAAATGGCATTATTTTACATATTTTAGAAAATGTAAGCTAATCTATAGTAATAAAATTTATCAGTGATTGACAGGACTAGCCAGAGGGATAATAGAGCACATGGAAACCTTTGGGGGTGGTAAATGTTATCTTGGAGTGGTTTATAGCTGTATATGTCCAATTTTACCAAATTGTACACTTATTTTTTTAAAAGTACAATTATGTATCAATTGTAAATTTAAAAATTAATTTTAAAAGGCATTTGTCTGTCTCTTGTTCTCAGTACCCAGTGCTGTTTTCCAGAGGTTAAGTGACACCATGTCTTCACCTTTATAGCTAATGGAATGTGTGCTCATCTATCTTGTTTTAAATTTTTCTCCATTTTATTTTCAAATATGGTAAATATCTATATATCCATCTTAAAGCAGTGGTGTGCTACAGCACGATTGCACCACCTCCCAAAAGCTGATCGTGCACATCTATTCCCAATTCTGTTTAGCAGTCTCATGCAGACAGCTTGAACTCAGCCATGGTTAAGTGTTTATACCTTGAAAATTGGCAAAATCGGGGCTTTTTCTCAAATAGCTGGTTGTTAAACAATTACCTGCCCACGTAAGCAAAAACTCATTGAAGTCTTTGATACACACACACGGGCCAGTAATTAACCAGCTATTTGTGTGTGTGTGTGTGTGTGTATATGTATATATGTAAATATACAGGTATATATTTAAGTATATGTGCACGTGTGTGTGTGTGTGAGAGAGATAGGGTCTCTGGCTGAACTCAAATTGGTGGACTCAAGGGATCCTCCTGCCTCAGCCTCCAAAATAGCTAGGACTACAGGCAAATGCTACAACGCATGCCTCAGTCTCTAATTTTTAACTGCAAAAGGATTCTCAAGCCAAATTGTCTAAGAAACACTAGGTTCAGTGATTCTTTATCTGTGGAGCTAGAAAGTATTACTGGGGAAAAAGAAAAAAGAAAAATAATGAGAGTTTCAGACACTCAATGCTATCAAAAAAATCTTTGGCTGGGCGTGGTGACTCACGCCTTTAATCCCAGTACTTTGGCAGGCAGAGGTGGGCGGATCACGAGGTCAGGAGTTCAAGACCAGCCTGGCCAACATGGTGAAACCCCATCTCTACTAAAGATACAAAACATTAGCCGGGTGTGGTGGCAGATGCCTGTAGTCCCAGCTACTCGGAAGGCTGAGGCAGAAGAATCACTTAAACCTGGGAGGAGGAGGTTGCAGTGAGCTGAGATCATGCCATTGCACTCCAGCCTGGCAACAGATGAGGCTCTGTCTCAAAAAAAAAAAAAAAAATCTTTTGCAGAGATTCATACTAAATTGCCTTCACCAAATGCTACCACTGACTGCCATTCTCCCACGAGGCTCTTTGTTGACCCAGTCCTTCCTCCAAGACCAGGAGGGCCTGGGGTGGAATGAGTAGCTCCTTCTTAAATTTGAAGAGCCCAAAGGCTGGTAGGAGGGGTGGGACTGCCGCCGCCTCTGGCGTCCTATAGCTACTCAGGAGCCCGAAATGGAACTTCAAGGTACTGCTTAGAAAAGAATAGCACCAGACCACGTTTTCTAGGTGATGGAGATTCCAACTCCAGCAACGGGATAAGAGGTTCATGACACAAATATTATGTGAATCAATCACCAGGATACCAAGATCTGATACTTTCACAAACTGCTTGGAGGCAACTTAAGTACAGAAGAAGCTTCAGAATCAGCCCAGCTTTCTGCTCTCCAGCTCCAGGCTGCATCCTTTTTAACTATTTAATGTGATGTGGAAAATGTCGGCGTGATGAGGCTTTCTCATCTCAATAGAGAACCTGGAAAGGACAGGGCTGAATTAAAAAAAAAAAATCTTCATTAAAGAATTTAATAGGGAGTTGATTATGTTGCAGAATCATATCTTCCTGTTCTGTGACACATTACAAACATAAACTTTAGGGCTTTTTCATCTCCACTGCATACAGGTCTGATCGCTTCTGTCTAAAAATGGGGATTTGCTGGCGTATTTCAGCCAGCTTCTTCAGGTCTGCAAAAAACAGGAAAGTGCACTATTAATAATTTGCAACTCCTCACTAACCAAGGAGATTTCACCCCCAGACTGTATAAACCACTAGAGTCTTAGTAAGTAACTGAGTAACAGGTCTTGCCTAGATACACAGATAGCCTGGCATCATTTCAAACCAAACCAAGAAAACACAAGCTGATATACTCCCCAGAGCCGGATCAGAGAACCAGACCCGAGAATATCCTCAGAGATAAATGAGGAGGCACATAAAGGAACCCCTCCGAATGACAGGGACTTCCCAGCTATGGAGTCTGGCCTCAGAACAATGGGGACATCAGAGTCCTAACCCTGCTTGGGAACATCTTACCTATGTCTGAATACACGATCGTTTCTTCTGTGCCCGCTTTGGCTAGGACCTCCCCCCTGAAAAAGAAGCAGTAGAGAATGAGTGGACTCACTGGTATCTGGGGATATTCAAGATCTCTGTTTCTTCCTCCCCACCTCACAGGCCAAAGGGGCAAGTCTGAGATTTAAAACAAGAAGGCAGTGGTACAGATTTCGTTCTAGCATTTCAATAACTCTGTGACCTTGTGGAAACTTATTTTGAATCTCCATTTCCTAATCTATAAAGTGGAAATAACAGCTCTGTGAGGGCTTAGTGATAAAACTGTGGATCATGTTTCATAAACTGCAAACCACTAGGGAATGGTGGTTATCGGATGATTATAAAGATCTGGGAACAGAGCTACCTACGACCAACAGGAAGCTCCATCTCATGCCCTCATGAGTGCATTTCAGTGGGACCCCTTAACAAGGGTAGGCTGGACCTGCTCTGAAATTCATACCTGCCTAAACTGCTACCCTACCCAAGAGTGATGAAGCTGGGCCTAGGCAGGGCCCCTGATCTGCTGGGTTCTCCGCTCTGGTGGCTGTGATGCCTGGAACCCTATGTTAATGGGCTTCAGTTTCAGATTTGAGGGAGAGTTCAACCTCTGGGGGCTGCGTAGAAGTGGCGCAGGGGGATGGAGGGTAACCTCACACTGGCAAGAGCCCTGCACGAGGGAACAGCCACACTCCTTTATAAGTCCAGGGTAAGGCTGACCTGTAAAATTATCTCCAAGCAGGGTGCAGTGGCTCATGCCTGTAATCCCAGCACTTTGGGAGGCCAAGGTGAGTGGATCACTTGAGGTCAGGAGTTTGAGACAAGCTTGGCCAATATAGCGAAACCCCATTAGTACTAAAAATACAAAAAATTAGCTGAGTGTGGTGCTGCCCACCTGTAATCCCAGCTACTAAGAGGCTGAGGGGGAAGAATGGCTCAAACCCAGGAGGCAGAGGTTGCAGTGAGCCAAGATCACACCACTGCACTTCAGCCTGGGCGACAGAGTGATACTCCATCTCAAAAAAAAAAAAAAAAAAGAAACTATCTCCAGTGCTTAGTCTCTTGGCCCAGAGCAAGGGTTCAAACCCTTATCTAGAAGCTTCTCCAAAATAATCTGATGTAACAACTGATTCTGTTTACCAGATAGCCACAGACTTTTGGCACAAATGAGCTACAAGCACCACCATTTATAACAAGTTAAGTGAATTCTTTTCTGATTCTTCCCAATTTGCCCTGGCATTTAAAGATCTCTGGACAGTGGAACTTGATGCAAGTTCAAGAAAATTTTCAAGTCAACTTAAGTCCTTCAATGCCCCCAAGCCTAATGTGCAGGAGGCCAACTGGAATGTCACACTAGTCGTATCTTCCAGGTCCTCCCTACCACACACATCGAGCTCTGAGCCCTTGGGAACCCCACAGTACTATTTAACTCTTCTCAGTCTTGTTACTGGTATACTTATCCTAAAATGTAGACACACACACCAGTGTGTGCTTTCATGCAGAGAACTAGTGTGGAACACATCCAGGTTCTGAAGGCAAACGTCCTGGATTCAAACACCAGTGCTAGCCGCTCTGTCTCTGTAATGCTATCATCTATAAACTGTGCTTAATAACAACAAGCTCCTGAGAGTTCAAGTTGAGACCATGTGTGTGAAAGTACAATGTAAACTATACAAATGCCGACGGTAAGGAATGTATGTGGGTCTGTGACTGTGCTTCTGTCTGGGCGGGCTTATGTGCTGGCCCACTGAGTAATAAAATGCTTCGCCCTTTTGTAGGGGAGAGGGTCATAGTTTTACCTATTGAACCCATCCTGACTGCTCCTCTGATCATTATTCTGGGAGCAAAGTCCTCACCCTGTAACTCATTCCTATCCAAGGACCAGTCAGCCAGCTTAAATTTTAGCCAAAAGGTAAGTAATTCGGTGTCTCTTGCTACCGGCTGCCCGTCACTGCTGCCTTGTTGACCCACGGGATCCAATCTGACTGACAATGAAGGTCAAAAGAAACTCAGAAGAGGGCTAAGGCCAAGCACTTGATCAGGAGAGCAGGGTGATTCCTTTCCCACATCGTTTTCAGCAGAAGCTTCTCTCACAGAGAGAGGCAGAAAGCTGGCAGGGTATGTGGGGAAATGGGAGCTAGCGGTGGGCGCCTGGCTGCTCAGGAACAAGAAAACACATCTGCCGACGAGCCATTTCTCAAGCTCCGACTGGGCCTCACTTACCAAGGGTTCACCACGGTGCTGTGTCCCCAGGCAACATAGGAGGCTTTGTCATCCCGGGCAGGTGAGGCTGTGGCCACATACACCTGATTATCAACAGCTCTGTAGTCAACAGACAGGAAAGAGGTAAATCCTACATTATAAATCTGACATTTTTCTAACCCTAGTAGATAGATCCTTCTTTTAAAAAATAGGACAGTTCAGGCTAACTCAGATGTGGAAGAAAGCCAGAGCCACGGAACCTTTTTTTTTTTTTTTTTTTTTTTTTTAAAGAGAGAGAGAGAATAGGAAGGAGGAAAAAGGAAGAGAAAGAGAGAGAGAGAATGGGGAGGAGGGAGAAGGAAAAGAAAGAGGGAGAGAGAATGGGAGTATTGCTTTCTTGCCCAGGCTAGAATGCAATTTAGTAATGGGTATTGAAAACCTCTTTTATACTGATAATTATACTTAATGATCTAGTCAGGAAGGAATAAGGGAAGAAGATAACAAACAAACAGCCAACCAATATTTCATTTAAACCTATGAAATGCTATGCAATTACTGAGGAGTGATTTACTTCCAATTATATAGTCCCCTTTGGAATAGGTGTGAGGTGGTAATGTATGTTTTGTGTATTTGAAGTGGAGAGTTCTATAAATGTTTATTAAGTTTACTTGTTCCGGGTCTGAGTTCAAGTCCTGGATGTCCTTGTTAATTTTCTGTCTCGTTGATCTATAGAATCGTTAGCTCTTCTTGTTGCATTGATCCTTTTGCCATTATGTAATGTCATTCCTCGCCTCTTTTGATCTTTGTTGCTTTAAAGTCTACTTTATCAGAGGCGAGAATTGCATCTCCTGCTTTTTGTTTATTAGTTTATTTTTACTCTCTGTTTGATTGGTAAATCTTCCTCCTTCTCTCTGAGTCTTTATGTATTGTTGCATGTAAGATGGGCCCGGATGCAGCGTACCAATGGGTTTTGGCTTTTTATCCAATTAAAATATATATAAGTTTAATACCGGCGTTTGATGCTAGCTGGCTGTTTTGCCCATTAGTTGATGTAAATTTTTTATTGTGTTAAAGTTCTTTGCTTTTTGATATATTTTTGGAAAGGCTGATATTGGTTGTTCCTTTATATGTATAGAGCTTCTTTCAGAAGCTCTTGTAAAGCAGGCCTGGTGGTGGTGAACTCTCTAAGTACTTGTTTGTTCGCAAAAGATTTAATTTTTCCTTCGCTCATAAAGCTTAGTTTGGCTGGATAGGAAATTCTGGGTTGAAAGTTCTTTTCTTTAAGGATGTTAAATATTGGTCCCCACTCTCTTCTGGCTTGCAGGGTTTCTGCTGAGAGATCTGCTGTAAGTCTGATAGGTTTCCCTTTATGGGTAACCTGACCTTTCTCTCTGGCTGCCCTTAGTATTTTCTCCTTCATTTCAACCCTAATAAATCTGGCGATTATGTGCCTTGGGGTTGGTCTTCTTGAAGAATATCTTTGTGGTGTTCTCTGTATTACCTGGAGTTGAATATTACCCTGCCTTGCCAGGTTGGGAAAATTTTCCTGAATGATATCCTGGAGAGTATTTTCCAACTTGGATTCATTCTCTTCATCACATTCAGGTACACCTATCAAACGTAAATTAGGTCTTTTCACATAGTCCCATATTTCCTGGAGGCTTTGCTCATTCCTTTTCATCCTTTTTTCTGCATTCTTGTCTTCTCGTTTCATTTCACTGAGCTGGTCCTCGACTTCTGATATCCTTCCTTCTGCTTGATCAATTCGACTGTTTAAACTTGTGCATGCTTCGCGAAGTTCTCGTGTTGTGTTTTTCAGCTCCATCAATTCACTTATATTCTTCTCTAAATTGTCCATTCTCGTTAACATTTCGTCAAACCTTTTTTCAAGGTTCTTAGTTTCTTTGCATTGGGTTAGAACAAGTTCTTTTAATTCACAGAAGTTTCTTATCACCCACGTTTTGAAACCTGCTTCTGTTATTGGAACACACGTGTAATCTATTAAGCCTTGTTCCGTTACTGATGAGGAATTGCAATCCCCTGTAGAGGGAGAGGCATTCTGGTTTTGCGTATTCTCTACCTTTTTACGCTGGTTTCTTCCCTTCATTATATATTTGTCCGTCTGTCGTCTTTATAATTACCGACTTTCTAACTGGGTCTCTGACGTCCAACTTGTTGATTCCCTGCTCCGAAATCTGAGCAATCCACTGAGCCGGCCAAAACAGCGGTGTTAAGATTGATGGTGCTTTTCTGCCCGGGAATTTCCGGACTCTGCACCAAGAACTGGCGTGCTAAGGCACCAGCAAAACCGCCACGCCGGCCACAAGAGTCGCCCTGGCGACCCGTGGAGCTCCTCCACTGGGAATATCCTGGTCCGTGAGCAACAAATATTCATCTGAAAGTGTGGCGTCCTCTCGTTCTTTGCGCTTTCACTGGGAGGTACGTGCCCGAGCTGCTAATCATCAGCCATCTTGGATCTCTCTCCCCCTTTTTTTTTTAAAAAAGTTACCTTACTGCATAAGCCAGTGGTTCTCAACAATAAGCAGTGTTGCCCACCAAATTTGACAACGTCTGGAGATTTTCCTATCGCGATTAAGGAGATGCTTACTGATACCAAGTAGGTGGAGGCCAGGGATGCTGCAAAACATCCTTCCATGCATGGGACAGCCCCACACAAACAATTATAGACCTACGGCCAGGCACGGTAGCTCACGCCTGCAATCCCAGCACTTTGGGAGGCCAAGGTGGGCAGATCACAAGGTCAGGAGTTTGAGACCAGCCTGACCAACATGGTGAAACCCCGTCTCTACTAAAAATACAAAAACTAGCTGGCCGTGGTGGTGCGCTTGTAATCTCAGCTACTCAGGAGGCTGAGGCAGGAGAATCGCTTGAACCCGGGAGGTGGAGGTTGTACTGAGCTGAGATTGTGCCACTGCACTCCAGCCTGGGTGACAGAGCTAGACTCATCTCAAAAAAAAGGCTGGGCCCGGTGGCTCACGCCTGTAATCCCAGCACTTTGGAAGGCCGAGGCGGGTGGATCATGAGGTCAAGAGGTCAAAACCATCCTGGCCAACATGGTGAAACCCTGTCTCTACTAAAATATAAAAATTAGCTGGGCTTGGTGGCGCATGTCTGTAGTCCCAGCTACTCGGGAGGCTGAGGGAGAAGAATTGCTTGAACCCAGGAGGCAGAGGTTGCACTGAGCCGAGATCTTGCCACTGCACTCCAGCCTGGTGCCTGGCTACAGAGCAAGACTGTCTCAACAACAACAACAACAAAAATTAGCCAGGCATGGTAGCACACGCCTGCAGTCCCAGCTATTTGGGAGGCTAAGGCCAGAGAATTAAACCTGAGAGGCGGAGGTTGCAGCGATCCAAGATTGTGCCATTGCACTCCAGCCTGGGTGACAGACTCCATCTCAAAAATAAATAAATAAATAAAATAACAGACCTAAATGTCAACAGTGCAACTGTGGAGAAACCCTGCCTTAAGCTAATACAAGACAAAAGTGTCTCTGGTCAATGCCAGTCAAGGTGGCCGGAGAGACTGGAGTGGCCGTGCAAAAGCAATACACCTGCAGGGCCATGTGGTGCTCCCATGCTCCCGGCAGTAGTCCCACCATCTCAAATAAGACAAGAATTGCAGCTCGCAGTCCACGTACACCAAACCACGTCACCTGGGAGCCCTCTGGACTTAACAGACCAATGCTGGGTCATCTCAGTATCCTAGAAACTTTTCTTACTTTTGACAAAATTGTACATTCATTAATACTCATGGCACCTTATACCCCCACCCCCATCTTCCACCGTGCAACCAGCCAAAACTTTCCCTTCCATTGAAAATTACCACCATCTCTAGATGTGAGAATAATGGCTACCTCTAGGCAGAGAGAGGAGTGTTGACTAGAAATGGGCAGAAAAGGGAGCATCTTCAAGGGCTGGAAATGTTTTCTGTTCATCTTGGTGGCAGGTGAAAAATTCACCAACCTATATGCTTAAAATTAGCACATTTTTTTGTATTACTTCAATTTTTACAAATTCTAAAGAAAACCATTGTCTCAGACCAGCATTTCATGGACTGTAGAGCACTTTATAGACAGACAGACAGACACACACACACACAGTCACACTCATTTTCCCTTCCATCTTACGTCCACCTATGCTCTTTGCCCTTCACCACCCCTCAGCCTTGGAAGACTGAGGAAAGGCACCTGTGACCTGCCAAAGATGCCTGTGCAAAGCCCTGGAGTTACAGGTTAGAAGAACAAGAGCTGCTAATGAGCTTCTTGGTGCAGTAGCCCCAGGACTAGTAGGACGGTGTGAAGGATGGGGTAGGATAAGCATCCTAATCTGAATAAGCACAGAATCAGCTGGGTACAGACCACAAATCTCTCCCTAGGTCAAGCTAAAATAACCCCTGCCTTTTCATTGGCTTCTGGGGCTCTGAAGACATAAGCCCTGTGGGTCTCAATTTCTCTGTCAAAGTTGCTGGAACTAACTTAAGAGGGATCAATCAACATCTAATCATGGAAAAACGAAATCACTAACCACCTGACACACTGAATACTGAAAATGCAAAAACCACAGTTCCAGCAGGGCTTGGGCTCACGCCTGCAATCCCGGCACTCTGAGAGGCTGAGGCGGGAAGATCGCTTGAGGTCAGGAGATTCAGACCAGCTTGGTCAATAAAGTGAGGTTCTATCTCTTCAAAAATCAAAAAATTAGCCAGGCATGGTGGCACATGCTTGTAGTCCCACCTACTCAGGAGGCTGAGGCAGGAGGATCACTTGAGCCCAGGATTTCAAGGCTGTAATGAGTTATGATTACGCCACTGCACTCCAGCCGGGGCAACAGTAAGACCCCATCTCTTAGAAAAAAACAAAAAGTTCAGTTTCTAAAATCCATGAGGTTGGTGCTGTGGCTTCTGAGGAGAAAGTGCCCAGCAGCAGAAGTCCTCCTCATAGCCTCATTCCTTTCCAACTGCATTTGGATACCCGGGCATCCTGAGTCAGGGGCAGAATCCACACCAGGAAGGCTGGTACCTCCACCCAACCGGAAACCCTTCCACGAAGAGGACATACTGAGAGGCTTGAATATATGGTTTCTTTCTTACCTGCCTCGCTGAAGCAACTCCCAGTGGGCTGGTCCAGTGGTCAGATTGAAAGCTCCTGGATATACCAACAGCTGGCAGCCTTGGGGAGAGAAAAGCCAAAGAACAGTGGGTGCAGTGAGCACCTACTTCCACCAGTCCTCCCCACTGCTCCTCATCTAGCACCCACCACCACCAGTCCTCCCCACTGCTCCTCTAGCACCCACCACCACCAGTCCTCCCCACTGCTCCTCATCTAGCACCCACCACCACCAGTCCTCCCCACTGCTCCTCATCTAGCACCCACCACCACCAGTCCTCCCCACTGCTCCTGATCTAGCACCCAACACCACCAGTCCTCTCCACTGCTCCTCATCTAGCACCCACCACCACCAGTCCTCCCCACTGCTCCTCATCTAGCACCCAACACCACCAGTCCTCCCCACTGCTCCTTATCTAGCACCCACCACCACCAGTCCTCCCCACTGCTCCTCATCTAGCACCCAACACCACCAGTCCTCCCCACTGCTCCTCATCTAGCACCCACCACCACCAGTCCTCCCCACTGCTCCTGATCTAGCACCCAACACCACCAGTCCTCCCCACTGCTCCTCATCTAGCACCCACCACCACGTCCTCCCCACTGCTCCTGATCTAGCACCCACCACCACCAGTCCTCCCCACTGCTCCTCATCTAGCACCCAACACCACCAGTCCTCCCCACTGCTCCTGATCTAGCACCCACCACCACCAGTCCTCCCCACTGCTCCTGATCTAGCACCCACCACCACCAGTCCTCCCCACTGCTCCTGATCTAGCACCCACCACCACCAGTCCTCCCCACTGCTCCTGATCTAGCACCCAACACCACCAGTCCTCCCCACTGCTCCTCATCTAGCACCCACCACCACCAGTCCTCCCCACTGCTCCTGATCTAGCACCCACCACCACCAGTCCTCCCCACTGCTCCTGATCTAGCACCCAACACCACCAGTCCTCCCCACTGCTCCTCATCTAGCACCCACCACCACCAGTCCTCCCCACTGCTCCTGATCTAGCACCCAACACCACCAGTCCTCCCCACTGCTCCTCTAGCACCCAACACCACCAGTCCTCCCCACTGCTCCTGATCTAGCACCCAACACCACCAGTCCTCCCCACTGCTCCTCATCTAGCACCCACCACCACCAGTCCTCCCCACTGCTCCTCATCTAGCACCCAACACCACCAGTCCTCCCCACTGCTCCTCATCTAGCACCCACCACCACCAGTCCTCCCCACTGCTCCTGATCTAGCACCCAACACCACCAGTCCTCCCCACTGCTCCTCATCTAGCACCCACCACCACCAGTCCTCCCCACTGCTCCTGATCTAGCACCCAACACCACCAGTCCTCCCCACTGCTCCTTATCTAGCACCCACCACCACCAGTCCTCCCCACTGCTCCTGATCTAGCACCCAACACCACCAGTCCTCCCCACTGCTCCTCTAGCACCCAACACCACCAGTCCTCCCCACTGCTCCTCATCTAGCACCCACCACCACCAGTCCTCCCCACTGCTCCTGATCTAGCACCCACCACCACCAGTCCTCCCCACTGCTCCTCATCTAGCACCCACCACCACCAGTCCTCCCCACTGCTCCTGATCTAGCACCCAACACCACCAGTCCTCCCCACTGCTCCTCATCTAGCACCCACCACCACCAGTCCTCCCCACTGCTCCTGATCTAGCACCCACCACCACCAGTCCTCCCCACTGCTCCTGATCTAGCACCCACCACCACCAGTCCTCCCCACTGCTCCTCATCTAGCACCCACCACCACCAGTCCTCCCCACTGCTCCTGATCTAGCACCCACCACCACCAGTCCTCCCCACTGCCCCTCATCTAGCACCCACCACCACCAGTCCTCCCCACTGCTCCTGATCTAGCACCCACCACCACCAGTCCTCCCCACTGCTCCTCATCTAGCACCCAACACCACCAGTCCTCCCCACTGCTCCTGATCTAGCACCCAACACCACCAGTCCTCCCCACTGCTCCTGATCTAGCACCCACCACCACCAGTCCTCCCCACTGCTCCTCATCTAGCACCCACCACCACCAGTCCTCCCCACTGCTCCTGATCTAGCACCCAACACCACCAGTCCTCCCCACTGCTCCTGATCTAGCACCCAACACCACCAGTCCTCCCCACTGCTCCTGATCTAGCACCCAACACCACCAGTCCTCCCCACTGCTCCTCTAGCACCCACCACCACCAGTCCTCTCCACTGCTCCTCATCTAGCACCCAACACCACCAGTCCTCCCCACTGCTCCTCATCTAGCACCCACCACCACCAGTCCTCCCCACTGCTCCTGATCTAGCACCCAACACCACCAGTCCTCCCCACTGCTCCTGATCTAGCACCCACCACCACCAGTCCTCCCCACTGCTCCTCATCTAGCACCCACCACCACCAGTCCTCCCCACTGCTCCTGATCTAGCACCCAACACCACCAGTCCTCCCCACTGCTCCTCATCTAGCACCCACCACCACCAGTCCTCCCCACTGCTCCTGATCTAGCACCCAACACCACCAGTCCTCCCCACTGCTCCTTATCTAGCACCCACCACCACCAGTCCTCCCCACTGCTCCTTATCTAGCACCCAACACCACCAGTCCTCCCCACTGCTCCTTATCTAGCACCCACCACCACCAGTCCTCCCCACTGCTCCTGATCTAGCACCCACCACCACCAGTCCTCCCCACTGCTCCTCTAGCACCCACCACCACCAGTCCTCCCCACTGCCCCTCATCTAGCACCCACCACCACCAGTCCTCCCCACTGCTCCTGATCTAGCACCCACCACCACCAGTCCTCCCCACTGCTCCTGATCTAGCACCCAACACCACCAGTCCTCCCCACTGCTCCTGATCTAGCACCCAACACCACCAGTCCTCCCCACTGCTCCTTATCTAGCAGGGACTGAACTCAAACTTTCCAAAACATAAAACGATGTCAGAAGTCATACAGTGCCAGAAGCAATTAAGATACGGCTCTGAATTCCTTTACATCAGTCACACATATATGGACACACAAGAAAAACAGTATTGATCACCAAAATGACATGTAACTTTGAGACAGAAATAATACCGGATGGTCGCAAGAGGACAGAAAATTCCAGGCAGCAGTTTTCTTAGGACTAGCAAAAGGAAACTGTTGAAACAGCTGCATAAGCTAGGGCATAAGACCCTGAGAAACCAGGGCTAATTCCAACTGGATCCACTGTGGTGTTGGATTTGACCCAGGTTTCACCTAGGATCTCCTTATCCTCATTAGAAGCTCATTAACATACTAAATCACGGCTGGGCACAGTGGCTCACGCCTGTAATCCCAGCACTTTGGGAGGCCGAGGCGGGTGGATCACGAGGTCAAGAGATCGAGACCATCCTGGTCAACATGGTGAAACCCTGTCTCTACTAAAAATACAAAAAATTAGCTGGGCACGGTGGCGCGTGCCTGTAATCACAGCTACTCAAGAGGCTGAGGCAGGAGAATTGCCTGAACCCAGGAGGCGGAGGTTGCGGTGAGCCGAGATCGTGCCATTGCACTCCAGCCTGGGTAACAAGAGCGAAACGCCGTCTCAAAAAAAAAAAAACAAAAAACATAATAAATCACACACCCACCATGACAGTTTCTGAACACCCATATTTGGTGAAAAAATGAGTGGCACCACAATTCCGAGAAATCTCCACCTTTTTCTAGGAAGCTTCATGAATATTTCACCCCTTTAAAGAAATCCATAAAGGTGGCCGGGCATGGTGGCCTGTAATCCGAGCGCTTTGGGAGGCTGAGGCGGGTTGATCACCTGAGGTCAGGAGTTCGAGACCAACCTGGCCAATATGATGAAACCCTGTCTCTACTACAAATACAAAAAAATAGCTGGGCGTGGTGGTGGGTGCCTATAATCCCAGTAACTAGGGATCCTGAGGCAGAACTGCTTGAATCCAGGAAGGGGAGTTTGCAGTGAGCCAAGATCGCACCACTGCACTCCAGCCTAGACGACAGATGGAGACTCTGTCTCAAAAAAAAAAGCCCATAAAAGTAGATGGCCCAAACCTCCTTGTGCACGACTTCTTAAGCACACACACACTGCCCTTCTGGAGTGTGCACTTTTCACTGTGTGATGAATCTGCATACTTCCGCTATTTTCTGACTCATCCTGAATTCCTCCTTGCGATGGTATAGTGTTGACGGCATGGACACGGGCTGGGGCCAGGGCCCCACTCCTCTTGGGAGCCTCCCTACCCTACCGGCATCAACTTCACTCAAAAAAGTACAGAAAGCCTGGGCAACATACAGAGACCCCATCTCTACAAAACATTAAAAATTAGCCAGGTGTGGTGGCACATGCCTAGAGTCCCAGCTACTTGGAAGGCTGAGGTGGGAGGATCACTTGAGCCCAGGAGATCAGGGCTTCAGTGAGCCATGATCATACCTGCACTCTAGCCTGGGTGACAATGACACCCTGCCTCAAAACAAACAAAAATAAGGTAGAGAACTGTCATTCAAATTTCTCTCAGCTCTGGCTGGGTGCAGTGGCTCATGCCTGTAATCCCAGCACTTTGGGAGACCGAGGTGGGTAGATCACCTGAGGTCAGGAGTTCGAGACCAGTCTGGCCAACACAGTGAAACCCAGTAACTACTAAAAATACAAAACTTAGGTGGGCATGGTGCTGGGCACCTGTAATCCCAGCTACTCCGGAGGCTGAGGCAGGAGAATCGCTTGAACCTGGGAGGCGGAGATTGCAGTGAGTCAAGACTAAGCCACTGCACTCCAGCCTGGGCAACAAGAGCTAAACTCCGTCTCCAACAAAACAAAACAAAACAAACAAACAAGTTTTTCTCAGTTCCATATGTCAGCTCCACATGGCCAACGGCCATGTTTTGTAATTCTTTTCAACTAAAAAATTAGGGGCAGGGTAGTTGCCCTAATGCTTGACCCCAGAGCCCATGCACCTCCACCTTCTAGGTGGGCAGTCAAACCATTTCTACCAGCTTCACTTTGTTAAGTGACAGTCTATTTGGAAGTAGCTTCAAGCAGCCTGGTAAGGATGCTGGTATTTGCTGAGTACCATACGAGGGGCTTTATAGGTTCTTTCTTCTTAATCCTCATACTATTCCTGTGACTAAACTGAGAACTATACTGCTCTAAAAATTAAATCATTTAAGCAAAGTACTGTGCCAATTAAAGGGAAGAGTTGGGACTAGAACCCACATCTTTTGAACTGGCTCTTCCCAGATACTAGCACATTTCTCCTCGTCTGAACCAAAATATCACAGACTACAATTCTACTCTACCCAATGTCTAGGAGTACGGAGTGGTGAAATCCACCTCATTTCTACTAGGCTTCAAGTGACTCTCCAAACAAAGTAACAAGAAGGACTCAAGGGTAAGAGCAGACCTTTAGGAGCACAGTTCCTACCTTAGCTACATGATATGTTCAGTTACAACCCCTGAAAAACCCTGTCATCTATATGCAGCAAAAGTCTAGGAAGCCTCAAGGGGGTGAAAAGGCTGGAGACGGAGAGATTGAGAGCGTTCTCCCAGCTTTTCTTGACTAAGGTTCCCACACAGACCAGCCTAGAACCAAGCCTCCCAGCACCCACGTAACGCAACTGTTGCACTGCCTCACCTCTCTGTGTGTAGATCTGTGCAAGCTCTGCAAACCGCATGTCATAGCAGATGCCCAGACCCACTCTGCAGTAAGCTGTTTCCAAACAGAAAATGCACAAATGAAAAGTTAACTTCCGACAGCATGGTGTGGCAGGGGAAATCCTCCATAACTTAATGATCACAAAACACTGACAGGGATAAATTAACACAGGACCTGAGGAAAGAGACAATTTGTAAGTTCATTCCTAGATTTCATCTCATGAAGACATCATTTGCATCAGCAGTGTAAAGATGAAATTCGTTCTAACAGAATGCTTATGTTCTAGGTGGGAGCTACCCAACCGTGGTCTAATAAGTAAAATCTGGAAGCCATAACAGGAAGCTACAATCAAATCAAAGGGCAAAATTCTGTCAAATCCTTAGTTTTCAATTAAGCCCAAACTTTCCAGATCTCTGATGATTCTCTGCCTTTCTCACTTACAGTCTTTCAGTTAGGTTATGTGAAGAAATTGGAGAGAGACAAAAAAGAAATAAATACCTGATTGTCTTCTATTGAGATTGCTAAGGAGGCAAACTTATCTGGTACATACGAGTATCAAATGTGGAGAAACTATCACCCGGACTCAATGTTTTAGATTCTTGAAATGTAATTTTCCCAGGAACATCAATGTCAAATAGATGGATCTGCATCACAAATAATGGATCTGGTTACCTCTTTTACAGCAGGGTTCATGGCAGTAATGACACTATCTTTCCGTGGGTGGATGTGGAAAGTGCTGTAAGATCAGCTATACAAACAGCAGCCCCAAACTGCCCATAATCCACTCCACAAGCTGGCTAACACCTTACCAAAATGAATTCTACCACAGGAAACTGGAAAAATGATGTTGAACCTTTTATAGCCCCTATTTTCTATGTGATATGCAAATCAACGTCCAGGTTTCTCATGGGAGGTAACTAATGTGTCGCTTTTTAAAAATATAAATACTAAATAAAGACTTCTTAGAAATCAGGTGTGGTGGCTCACACCTGTAATCCCAGCATTTTGGGATGCCAAGGAGGTCAGAGGTTCGAGACCAGCCTGGCCAATGTGGTAAAACCTCACCTCTACTAAAAATACAAAAAAAAAAAAAGATTAACCAGGCGTGGTTGTGCATGCCTATAGTCCCAGCTACTCAGGAGGCTGAGGCAGGAGAATTGCTCGAACCCAGGAGGTGGAGGTTGCAGTGAGCTCAGATCACACCACTGCACTCCAGCCTGGGTGACACAGAAAGACTTCATCTCAAAAAAAAAAAAAAAAAAAGACTTCTCAGGAGAGGTGGAAAGTGGGTGGGCATTTAAAAATAGGTAAAAATTTTGCAAACCAAATTCAGCAAAAGAATAATGCATCACTTCCAAATTGGATTTATTCAAGGAAAGCAAATGTTGCTTAAGATTAGAAAATCAATCAGTGTAATTTACTAAAGTAACAAAATAAAGAAGAAAAACCACATGATCATCTCAAAAGATGTATGAGCATTTGGTAAACTTCTACAGCCACTCCCGATTTAAAAAGAAAAACTTCTAGGAAGGGAACTTTATTAATCTGATAAAGATTAGCTGCAAAACACCTAAACAACAAGCATCATACTCAATGATGAAATACTGAAAACTGTCCCTCTGAGATTGGGAATAAAACAAGGATACCTGCTTGGTATAGGTACCAGAGATCCTAAACAGAGCAAGAAAGAAGTAAAAAGTATAAAACTGAAAAGAAAAAATGAAATGTCCTTATTCTGAGATGGTTATATACCTAGAAACTAAAAAAAAAAAAAAAAAAATACAGATAAATTATTAGAATTATTGAGTGAGTTTAGTAAGGTTGCTATAGGTTTTTTTTCATTTAAAAAAACTTTTTTTTTTTTTTTTTTGAGACAGAGCCTTGCTCTGTCACCCAGGCTAGAATGCAGTGGTGTGATGGATTGACTCACTGCAGCCTTGACCTTCCAGGCTCAAGCAATTCTCCCAACTCAGTCTCCTAAATAGCTGGGACTACAGGTACACACCACCACGCCCAGCTAATTTCTTTTGTGTTTTTTGTAGGGGAGCTTTGGCATGTTACCTAGGCTGGTCTCCAACTCCTGAACTCAAGCAATCTGCCTGCCTCTACCTTGAAAAGTTCTGGGATTACAGGCATGAGCCACTGTGCCTCACCACAATGTAAATATTTTGAAAACTTGCTGTATTTCTATATATCAGAAGAAAAAGAAAATGGGCCAGGCACAGTGGCTCACGCCTGTAATCCCAGCACTTTAGAAGGCCAAGGCAGGCAGATTACCTAAGGTCAAGAGTTCAAGACCAGCCTGGCCAACATGGTAAAACCCTGTCTCTACTAAAGATACAAAAATTAGCCAGGCGTAGTGGCACACGCCTGTAATCTCAGCCACTCGAGGTGCTGAGACAAGAGAATGGCTTGAACCTGGGAGGTGGAGGCTGCTGTAAGCTGAGATCGAACCCCTGCACTCCAGCCTGAGCAACAGAGCAAGACTCCATCTCAAAACAAACAAAAACAAGGAACAGAAAATGAAAGAGCATCTAAAATCACCAATGAGGAATAAATCTCACAAATGTTACACAAAATTATACCCAAAAAACTATGAAAACAAATTGAGAGAAATTAAAGAAAGCGTAGTAAGTGTCAGGATATATGCCACATTCATGGACTGGAAAACTTAACACTAAAAAGATACACTTCAAAGAGTTGGGTTCTTAGACCAATGTTGGCTGTTCTTCCTGCATGTGCACAGTAGCTCCTATCAGACCAGTTTTCTTCTGGTTAACTATGAACTCTGGACAAAATAAAAGGCACAACTACTTATAAGCACTGAAGAATGACCAAAAAACACCAGCAGGCAGAACCTGAAGAGAAGAACACAAACACGTGGAAGCAGGTAACAGCTGCTATTTACAGCTGTAACCCTGAAGCAAGGTCCCAGTTGTTGTGATAAGTGGTGGTAAAAATTACCCATAATCACACTGGCTTGAAGAACCAGAGCTAGAAACCACGGGAAAGCAGAGAGCAAGATTCTAAATTCTACATATAAAATCTTTCTAAATCTCTGGCTGATCACTGAGTTAAACAGAAGTGGGGCAGAACAACCAGACAGAACAGAGCAGCTCACGTTGCTGCCCACGTTACAAAGAAAATAAGAGTTTGGTGTTTGAGTGCAGCCAAGTTACCCCCCAGTTAAAACAAAATAATCAACACTTTTTGGAAGACTATAATAAAATCTTGAATTTCTACAACATATAATCCACTATATAATCCTAAATTAGTAGATACTCAAAAAAACAGAAATGTGACCCAAACTCCAAAGAAAGGGCAATCAAATGAACAAAGATCCTGCCCTGACCCAGATGTTATATTTTGTTTTTGGTTTGGACATGAGTTTATTTACATTAAAGGCCTTTTAAAGGCCTTATAGTCTCACTCTGTGGCACAGAGATGTGATAATTATCAGACTTTAAAGCAGCTCTAGAAACTAAGCTCAAGAGTGTCAAGAAAAATGTGCTCTGAATGAACAGAGAGAAAATATCATAGAGTAATAAAAACTCTAAAAAAGAAGCAAAGGGTATTTTAGAACTGAAAATTTTAATATCTGAATTTTAAAATACTCACTGGGTTAGCTTATGGGAAATTGAAGAAGACAGAAGAAACAGTAAATAAGTCTGAAAGATCAACAGAAATTATCTAGTCTGTAGAACAGAAAGAAAAAGTATTGGAAGGACAAAAACAGAAAAACAGCCTGGTGACCTTGGAAAAATACTAAAAAATATAAGTATAAAGAAGTTCCATAAGAAAAAGGGACAGTAAAATACTTAACAAAAGAGTGTCAAGAAATTTCCCAAATATGTTGAAAGATTTAAATTTACAGGTCCAAGAAGTACCAAGTAAGACACAGACAAAACCACATCTAGGCACATCAAAGTCACAATACCATCAACTAAAAAAAGAGGAAGAGAAAAATAACAAATTATATTCAAGGGAACAATACAAATGACTACTCACCTCTCATCAGGGAAGAAGAAAAAAGGCTAGATAACAGCTACTACTGGAAAAAAAAGAAAACTGTCAATCCAAAATTCTATTCCAGCAAAAATATCTTTCAAGAATGAAAGCAATGTAAAGATATTCATAAACAAAAACTAACAGAATTCCTAGCTCACAGATCCTCAGTATGAAAATGCTAAAGGAGAGCCTTTGGTCTGAAGGAAGATATACCAGATAGAAGAAGGATCTTCGGGAAGGAAAGAAAAGCACCACAAATGATAAATATTTGGGTAAGCATAAAGATTTTTTTCTTCTTAATTTCTTTAAAATACATATGACTACTTAAAGCAAGTATTATTGTTTTGTGGAATTTATAACATACATACACGGAATACAAATAACAACTATACCATAAAGAATGAGGGCGGGGGTGATGGGGTAGAAAAATGGCCCTATATCATTGTAAGGTTCTTTTTTTTGAGACGGAATATCATTCTGTTGCCCAGGCTGGAGTGCAGTGGTGCGATCTCGGCTCACTGCAACCTCCACCTCCCAGGTTCAAGCAATTCTCCTGCCTCAGCCTCCCGAGTAGCTGGGACTACAGGTGTGTGCCACCATGCCTGGCTAATTTTTTGTATTTTTAGTAGAGATGAGGTTTCATCATGTTAGCCAGGATGGTCTCAAACTCCTGACCTCATGATCCACCTGCCACGGCCTCCCAAAGTGCTGGAATTACAGGTGTGAGCCACCGAGTCCGGCTCATTATAAAGTTTTTAAATTTCACATGAAATTATATAATATTAACTCTTAAGTAGCCTATAAAAAGTTAAGGATGCATATTATAATTCCTAGGGCAACAACTGGGAGAAAAAAAAACCAAAGAGGCATAACTAAAAAGCCAATAGATAAATTTAAACAGAACTCTAAAAAATATTCAATTAATCCAAAATAATACAGGAAAGAGGAACAAAGGGGAAAAAAATAAAACGTCTGTATCCCTAAATTCAATCATATCAATAAATACATTAAATATAAATGGACTAAACACTTCAATTAAAAGACAGATTGTCAGAATAAAGAAAAAATTAAGATACAATTATATGCTGTTGACAAGAGATCCATTTAAAATATAAAAACACATATATCTTGAGAACAAATAATTGGAAAAACCATGTATCAGCAAACAGTAGGCATAAGAAGCCTGAAGTGGCTATAGTGAGCTGAGATAAAGCAGACTTCAAGACAAAAGGTATTACAAGAAAAGAGATATTTCATAATGATAAAAGGGTCAATTCATCAAGAAGACTTAATGATTCTAAATGTATATGCATTTTTCTTTTTTTTGAGACAGAGTCTTGCTCTGTCTTGCCCAGGCTGGAGTGCAGTGTTGCGATCTCTGTTCGCTGCAGCCTTCACCTCCTGGGTCCAAGCGATTCTGCTCTCTCAGACTCCCAAGTAGCTGGGACTATAGGTGTGCGCCACCACACCCAGCTAATTTTATATTTTAGTAGAGACAGGTTTCACCATGTTGGCCAGGCTGGTCTTGAACTCCTGACATCAGGTGATCCAATCGCCTCAGCCTGGGATTACAGGCATGGGCCACTGTGCCTGGCCATGTATATGCATTTAATACCAGAAAGATAGCAACTCTTCAAAAGTGTTCTCTATATATTCAGTGAAATACTAATAAAAATACCTATAGGTTGTTCCTTTGCAGAAATTGACAGGTTAAGTCTAAAATTTACATAAAAATGCAAATGGCCAAGAATAACCACCTGAGCCAATCAGTCAAAACCCTAATGCATGTATGACATAATGAGAGGGCCTAGGGGACTTCATAGCAAATTCTTTTTTTTCCCACACATCATTGCTGGTTTGAAGATAATAAATTCTTATGCCACACTTCCTACTTACCTTTCTGTACTTTGCTAGTAAAGTTCCATCAGGCCCAAACACAGTACAGGTGTTATATAATTTCCCAGCATCCTCTTCAGGGATAGAGCCTTTCATTGAGAGAAGAAATATACCATAAGAAAAAGAATAGAGCAATTCTTTCGTGAGAAAGGGATATATGCCTGATAACTTGGGTCCGAAAATAAAGAACCCATTTTTATAGTTGATTTATTTATTTTGTTTTCAGAATAAGGCAACACCTCACCCTATAATACAGAGTAAGTATTCCCTTCTGTGGGTTATTTAATCATTTTTTTTTTCCTTCCTCAATATGATATTTCAGAGATAAACTCCAGAGTATAGATGGGATATAATTAGGTCAGATGCCAAAGACAGGTTTAAAAACTAACCAAACTGTTCCTGAAATTCAGCCATGATCTTGAGCAACACTTAATCTGTAACATCAGAGCAAACTGAAAAATTTCGCATTGTTTAACTTGAATTCACCAGGTCCTGCAACAAACTGGATCCCAAAACTGACAATGTAAAGTCAGAAGCCTCTCCATCACTGAATGCAGTTTCATCTCCAGGCTTGCTTTGCCTTCATTTCTAATTCTTTTTGAGATGAAGTCTTGCTCTGTCGCCAGGCTGGAGTGCAGTGGCATGATCTCGGTTCACTGCAACCTCCGCCTCCCGGGTTCAAGTGATTCTCCTGCCTCAGCCTCACTAGTAGCTGGGACTACAGGTGTGTGCCACCACACCCGGCTAATTTTTGTATTTTTAATAGAGACGGGGTTTCACCATGTTGGTGGGGATGGTCTTGAACTCCTGACCTTGTGATCTGCCCGCCTTGGCCTCCCAAAGTTCTGGGATTACAGGTGTGAACCACCCCGCCCAGCCCATTTCTAATTCTAATTCTATAATCATACAGAAAAATATTTATTTGCTATATTTACAGAACTTTTAAAGTGCTTTTTTTTTTTTTTTTTGAGACAGAGTCTTACTCTGTTGCCCAGGCTGGAGTGCAGTGGCGTGATCTCGGCTCACTGCAACCTCCACCTCTCGAGTTCAAGTGATTCTTCTGCCTCAGCCTCCTGAGTAGCTGGGACTACAGGCATGCGCCACCACACCTGGTTAATTTTTGTATTTTTAGTAGAGATGGGGTTTCACCATACTGGTTAGGCTGGTCTCGAACTCCTGACCTCGTGATCCACCCGCCTCGGCCTCCCAAAGTGCTGGGATTACAGGCGTGAGCCCGGTGCTTATTTTTTATTTAAGCAAATAAAACCTTTAAACATTTATTCCAAAACCACAAAAATAAAGCTCCCTTTATGTATGTGGCCTCTATGAAAACAAATCTGTTTTCTCAATACTCTACTAGCATAATAAAAAATAGGCCTGGTATGATGGCTCACACCTGTAATCCTAGCACTTTGGAAGGCCAAAGTGGGCAGATTGCTTGAGCCTAGGAGTTCAAAACCAGCCTGGGCAACATGGTGAAACCCCGTCTCTACGAAAAAATAGAAAAATCAGCCAGGCATGGTGGCGCACACCTGCAGTCCCAGCTACTCAGGCGGCTGAGAGGTGGGAGAATCACTTGAGTCTGGTAGGGTGAGGCTGTAGTGAGCCATGATTGCACCACTGCAGTCCATAATGCGCGACAGAGCAAGATCTCATCTCAAAAAAATGAAAAATAAAAGAAGAAGAAACTCTTTGCTTCAGCTTCCTGAGTAGCTGGGAATACAGGTGCACACCACCACATCCGGCTCATTCAGATGTTTTTAATGTTTAGGCCATTATACCTGGTAGCTATGAAGTTACCTCCGATAAGATATATGCTGCATTCCTTTGCTACTTCAGAAAGCTTCTGTGTGGATTCACCAGGAATTTTCTCTGCATATTCAGGAAAATATTTCACTCCATATGGAGAATTAAAGCATTCCTAGAAAAACGTTGGAAGAGAAGAAAAAGATCAAAACACCCAACCATTTTAAAGTTCTGCTGTAAGAGGTCACACCTGCTACTTCTAGCTCTGCTTTCAGCTGAAGGGTTAAAACACGGCTAATAGGCCAGGCGCGGTGGCTCAAGTCTATAATCCCAGCACTTTGGGAGGCTGAGGTGGGTGGATCACGAGGTCAAGAGATCGACCATCCTGGTCAACATAGTGAAACCCCGTCTCTATTAAAAATACAAAAATTAGCTGGGCATGGTGGTGCGCGCCTGTAGTCCCAGCTACTCGGGAGGCTGAAGCAGGAGAATTGCTTGAACCCAGGAGGGGGAGGTTGCGGTGAGCCGAGATTGCACCATTGCACTCCAGCCTGGGTAACAAGAGTGAAACTCCATCACACACACACACACACAAAAAAAACGCGGCTAATAATAAAAACACTGACACGTCAAGGGTAAAGAGACTACAAAGCTAGCCCAGTGGGGTAAGAGGAGGCAAGTCACATGAGCTCTCCCAGAGCTCATTAAAAAAATAAAAATGTTGGAGGCTTAGTGATAAAGCCAACATGTTCTGGTCCTATAAAGACTTAATTATATAAGGAACAAAGTATCCAAACACTGAGAATTTTAGTTTTCCGTAAGTCCCTCAATACACTAGGATTTTGGCTTCCTCATCTGAACAAAGAGGAAAATCCAAAATTAAAGACCTATGACCATACTGGCACATCCTACCTCACAAAGACCCCTGCTGAGGTCATCCTCCAGTCAAACACAGAACAATCTAAAGGCTCCAAGGGACACTGCTGGACCCCAGGATACAGGAGGACAAGCAGAGCTAGCACACACTGTTCTGCTGGGTCTACAGGGGTCAGAACGGGATGGCCGCCTCCGTACTGACCGGCAAAGAAACTATCTTGAGCTAGCACACACTGTTCTGTTGGGTATACAGTGGCCAGAACGGGATGGCCGCCTCCATACTGACCGGCAAAGAAACTATCTTGGCTCCTTGTGCTGCTGCCTCCCGGATGAGGCTACAAGCTCGAGTGACGTTTTCTGATTTGATGGAAGAAATGTGAAGCTGGATGAGGGCCAAGCGGAAAGCTGAGGACAAAGACAAAAGAAAACAGCTGTCAGAAGATTGAACTGCTGAATTCAGACAGAGCCATGGTTCTCAAATGGAAGGCAATTAATTATATCACCTGGGGGACATCTGACAATGTCTGAAGATACCTTAGATGCCCCAGTTGATGAGGTATGAGTGGCATCTAACGAATAGAGACCAATGATGCTGCCAAACAACCTATAATGCATAGGACAGCCCCCTCCGCAACACAACAAAGCATTATCCTGTCCAACATGTCAAGAGTGCTAAAGTCTATCTTGAGATAGAGCAATAACCATGGGCAAAGTCCCTTAGAGGCACAAAAATCCAGAGTGAACCAGCTTCTTATTAGGCAGTGTAGGAAATGAAATGAAAATATAGCCTAAAGTAAAAAGGCTGGGTTTGAATATATCCTGTCCCTTACTATTTGAATATGTCCTGTCCCTTACTATTTGTTCTTGGGCCTCCCGCCTACCTCCAATCCATATATTGAGTATGCCCAGTACAGAAAGTGCAATCCCTTGGAAGTTTGTGCAATCCCTTGGAAGCTGCTCACATACTGTGAATCGGGACAGCCAGCTCATGGGAAGGGAAGATGTCTGTCTCAGTCTCCCCACTACTGGCTGGGTCACAGCACATCGGTCCCACTGCTAGCAGAGGGAAAACCTGGGGCTGCACACATGCCTAGTCACAGGATAAGGGTCCCAGGCACACATGCCTAGTCACAGGATAGAGGTCCTCACCCCACAAATATTCCTGTGTCCAAGAGAATATGACATTAAACAGCAAAGAACACCATGAGAGGTTGAGAGACATACTGCCGAAGGAAAAGCTAATAGCACTTTTGTCTTGCTATCTGAACAAGAGAACTGGGCCCCACAAATTATGTACCCAGCCCTGACAAGGTCTGTGCTCAGCCCTGGAGCAAGGAGGCTGGGGGCTCCTCCAAGCTGATTCCTTGTTGGAAGTAGTAGCTATACATTATATTTTCTTTTCTTCTATTCTTTAGAGTTCCCTTTTAGCTTTTATGACAATCACTTTTCATTAGCTAATATATTTAATTTTGAGGCTGAGTCTTGCTCTGTTGCCTAGGCTAGAGTGCAGTGGCACAAACATGGTTCACTGCAGCCTCAACCTCCTGGGTTCAGGTGAACCTCCTAGGCTCAGGGTTCCTTTTGTCTCAGCCCCCTGTGTAACTGGGACCACATGCATGTACCACCTTGCTTGGCTAATTTTTTAATTGTTTTGTAGAGACAGGGTCTCACTTTGTTGCCCAGGCTGGTCTTGAACTCCTGGGCTCAAGCAATCCTCCTGCCTCAGCCTCCCAAACTGCTGGGATTACAAGCATGAGCCACCATGCCTGGCCAGATAATTCTTTATATAACATTTTCCACCGGGTACGGTGGCACACACCTGTAATCCCAGCACTTTAGGAGGCCAAGGTAGATGGATCAGCTGAGGTCAGGAGTTTGAGAGTAGCCTGGCCAACATGGTAAAACCCCGTCTCTACTAAAAATACAAAAATTAGCCAGGCGTAGTGGCGGGCACCTGTAATCCCAGCTACGCAGGAGCTGAGGCAGGAGAATCACTTTAATCTGGAAGGTAGATGTTACAGTGAATGGAGATCGTGTCACTGCAATCCAGCCTAGACGACAGAAACTTCATCTCAAAAAAAGAGTATTTTTTTTTCCTTGTTTGAGTTATGAGCGTGGTTTCCATGTCCTGCCTGGACTTTGATGGATACATAGTTCCTACTCATAGTCTGAGGGGATGCCACAGTAATGGATCCAAAGCACATCCTAACCTATGAAGCCAGGCAAAACTTCAGGAATTATTAGTAATGGCCTGCCCTAACTCCCCATCCTACCTGCTCCAGAGTCTGAAAATCCTACTACTAAAGAGCTATCTCTTTGGGTATTTTCCTGTAACAATGCAAATGTCTCCAGAAGAGGCAACAATGACAAACCTCAGCCTCTGATGAAGGCCAGTTTGGCTCAAGGTTAACTAAAAGTAGGAAAACTCAGATGTCCCATTCCTTGGTCTATCCTAAATATAGTGAGAGGAGCTAAATTCAACCCTACATGCAGCCTGCTAAATAGTTACAAAATCTGGGGCCAGGTGCAGTGACTCACATCTGTAATCTCAACATTTTGGAAGGCCGAGGTGGGTGGATCACAAGGTCAGGAGATCGAGACCATCCTGGCTAACACAGTGAAACCCCCATCACTACTAAAAATACAAAAAAATTAGCCGGGCGTGGTGTAAGGCTCCTGTAGTCCCAGATACACAGCAGGCTGAGGTAGGAGAATCCCTTGAACCCAGGAGGCGAAGGTTGCAGTGAACCGAGGTCGCGCCATTGCACTCCAGCCTGGTTAACAAGAGCAAGACCCCATCTCAAAAAAAAAAAAAAAAAAAGTTACAGAATCTGAAGGGAAACAAAATGGAAACTAAAACAGGAAATAAAAGCTGAGATTATTCTGGGGCAAACAGATTTGAGCTGTTACCAGAACAGCAGACAAATCCACTAAACGTCTCCCCTCCATTTCCCAGGGTTAAGCTATCCTCCCTCCTCAGCTTCCCAAGTAGCTGGGACTACAGGAGTGTGCCACCAAGCGGGGCTAATTTTTTATGTACTTTTAGTACAGACAAGGTGGCACCATGTTGCCCAGGCTGGTCTCCAACTCCGACTCCTGAGCTCAAGGGATCCTCCTGCGAGGCCTCCGAAAGTGCTGGGATTACAGGCATGAGCCACGCGCCCGACTCTGCCTCTGCCTCTGAGGGGAGAAAGATAAAGCTCACCACGGCTATACTGATGCTTTCCTCTCCTACACATCCCACTCACAAGGGTGGGGTCCTCAACTAAGCTTGGGACTGCCTGTCATTCTGCAAATGACCCACTCTACGGACGTGCTGCAGCAGGGAAACCCCGCCACCGAAAGTGCCTCGTGCTGAGGACGAGGCGCCAGTCACTCCATCCCATCCGTCAAGTGAAGACACAATGACTTTTAAGGCTGCCCTAATATTCATCATCATCTAACAACAGAGGCCTTACTAAAGGGGGAAAAGAAGTAAATGCTGTGAGCGAAGGAACCAAAAAGGGAGTAACATTTAAAGCAACGTGCCAGGTCCTTCATACATCAACGTCTGTGAGGTATTATTAACAGCATTTTACAGATAAAGACACAGGGGACTTGCAGGGGAAAAGCTTCACAAAGTCACAGATCAAAGTCAGTGACACAGCAAGAATCCAAGTCAAAATCCGGAGCGGGAACGTGAGAAGGGGGCGGGGCGGAACCGCCTGAGCACCTCTGCGCAGGGCGGGGCTGGAGGAGGCCACGCGACTCGAAAACACCCAAGGAGTCCGATCCCACCACCGCGGCCCACGCGGTCCAGACCCCACCTCCGTCAGCCTCTTCCTGTGGGACGCAGCGGGTGCCGGCGCGGCCCGGGCGGCCTGGTGCTCTCGGGGCCTCGCCCACCGCCCTGGAAGCCTGGAATCTCGGGAGCGCGCCCGGCCGCCCCGCCATGCGATCCCGGACCCACGCGGACGCCGGCGTCAGGAAAGCGCGCGGCGGCCACGCGGGACGGAGGGGCTGAGCCGGCCGAGCCACCGCCGGCGCCGCTCCAAAGCCTCCCCTCCGGGCCCAGCTCTGGCTGCCGCGCGCGGCCGCGCCACTTACTGGCCATGGCTCTCCCGGCAGGCACCACCCGCGGCGCGGGCTGAGCGCTGGCGTCCGGGCGGACCGTGACGGCGCTACGGTGGGCGGGGCCGGCGCCACTTACTGGCTACGGCTCTCCCGGCAGGCACCACCTGCGGCGGGGGCTGAGCGTTGGCGTCCGGGCGGACGGTGGCGCCGCTGCAGTGGGCAGGGCCCGCGTCACTTACTGGCCACGGCGCTCCAGGCAGGCACCACCTGCGGCGCGGGCTGAACGCTGGCGTCCGGGCGGGCCGTGATGGCGCTGCGGTGGGCGGGGCCCGCGCCACTTACTGGCTACGGCTCTCCCGGCAGGCACCACCCGCGGCGCGAGCTGAGCGCTGGCGTCCGGGCGGAGCGCGGCGGCGCTGCGGTGGGCGGGGCCCGGGTCACTTACTGGCCACGGCTCTCCAGGCAGGCACCACCTGCGGTGGGGGATGAGCGTTGGCGTCCGGGCGGACGGTGGCGCCGCTGCAGGGGGCGGGGCCCGCGTCACTTACTGGCCACGGCTCTCCAGGCAGGCACCACCTGCGGCGCGGGCGGAGCGCCGCGCTGTAGCGGCGGGCGGGGCTCGCGTCGAGGCCCCGGCCGGGAGGAGCGGGATTTGCATTCATTCCAGCGCGCCTCGAACGCCAGGACTGACCAACGAGACATGCGGAGAAAGCCTGCCTCGCAAGGCAAAGGACAAAGGGGAACGGCCTAAGTCGAGGTGGTGTGCTGTTGAATGTTTAACAACCAGACTTTTCAGGGAGGAAAGCCCTGATTTGTAGCGTTTGCCGTTTCTCCGAAAAAGTCTGAACTTCGAGCTGGTTAAATCGCCGCTGTGGCCAGGGTGACACCGTATGCTGATGGGCTTGAGCTATTTGAACACGTCGCTGTGGCGAGGACGGAATGACCCTGGTTGGTTTAGGCACGCGAGACGTCTGTAGGATCTGACTACAAGGCTGTTAGGCCAACGGGAAGGATGCTGAGGGTTCAACACGATGCCCTCAACAAGTCCGCCCTCGAATACGTTGTCATCTCTTTGCTAATATTCTTTTTGGTTTTGTTTGTTTGTTTTAGACAGGGTCTCACTTATCCATTCAGCCCGGAGTGCAGTGCAGCAGTCTCGGCTCATTGCAGCCTCGATTTCCCGGGCTCAAGCGATCCTCCCACCTCAGTCTCCCAAGTAGCTGGGACTACAGGCACGCACCACCACGCCAGGCTAGTTCTTTCTTTTTTTTTAAGTTTTTTACTTTTAGTAGAGATAGAGTCTTGCTGTGTTGCCCAGGCTGGTCTTGAACGCCTGAGCTCAAGCAACCCTATGGCCTTAGCCTCCCAAAGTGCTGGGACTATAGGCGTGACCTGTTGCACCCAGCCTAATAGACTAAGATTTTTGCATTTTTATTAGATTGCATTTTAATTTTTGTGTTTTGTGTTTTTGTGCCTTGTCAGACTTGTGGAACAAAAATCCAAAACGAATGCCCCAGAATAGTTTAGATTATACTGAAACAGATCCTGGTTTGTAAAAGAACACTATAAAAACATTTTGGGGGCAATTAAGGACATTTAAATATGAATGAGATATTGGGTGCTTGTATAAATTATTTTGTGTGCCATAGTATTGTGATTGTGCCAGTGTCTTTACTCATAGAAAATGAAGTATTTAGGGATGAACTGTTGGAATGTTTGGCTTGAAACTTGTCAGCAAAAAGAAAATACATACAGATAAAGCAAATATGGCAAAAAGCTTAATTATTAAATCTGGGAGGAGCACACAGCTGTTCATGGTACTAGATTAAAACTTTGTGGAAGGCCGGGCGAGGTGGCTCTCGCCTGTAATCCCAGCACTTTGGGAGGCTGAGGCGGGCGGGTCACCTGAGGTCGGGAGTTCGAGACCAGACTGACCAACATGGAGAAACCCTGTCTCTTAATAAAATTAAATTTAAAAAAAGAAAAAAAAAACCTTTGTAGAAGTTTAAAAATTTTAAGCTTTCATAACAAAAAGTTGGAGGAAAATACATAGCAGGTAGGGGCTTTCTGCAGCTTAAGAGACTATTGAGACTTGGCTTTGTAGCGTGAAGATCTTTAAAAACCTTTCAATTTCTGTTATGCTTATTAACCCCCATAAGGCTTCAGGGTCAACCTTTGGTCACTTACAACCTGTAAAAAAAATCATTTAGATTTCCAAGTTTATTGGCATAACATTGTATCTAATAGTGGTCCTAAACCTGACTGGAAATGTTATTTGAAGTGCTTGTTCAAAATGCAAATTGTTTCATTTTTTTAGAAATGGAGTTACGATATTGCCCAGGCTGGTCTCAAACTCCTGGGTTCAAGTGGTCCTCCCACCTTGGCCTCCCAAAGTGTTGGTATTACAGGCCTGAGCCATGGCAACCAGGTGCAGAAGCCCAGTAGGCAACTGGACCAAAGCAGATGTCTGGCTGGAAATTGACTTAGGAATCATCAGCAGTTTTAACTAAGAGGAAGCCCTGAATTTGGATGAGAACACACAAGCGGACTGTGAAAGGCACATGCAGAAGAAGGGCCTGTGGGGTCTGGGAAGGAGCCATTAGGGAAGCAAGACCAGGAGAAGGCCATCAAGACCAAAGGCCTATGGGTACTGTGTCCCTCTGTCACACGCAGGGAAACCGCTAACTTGGGCACTAGGGGTGTTCCTAAAGAAGGAAAAGCTAAGTGAAAGTGCATTTTTTAAACCTTTCTTTAGAACTTTCTGGGCATAACGGAAAAGCTAGTCACTCGGTTCTGGTTCTGGTGCTGCCACTGACTGGATGTTAACACCTAGGACAAATCACCTCACCCTCAGAACCTTTTCCTCACCTGTATGGAAAAGGATTTAGAGGCAAGCCCTCCCCGCCACCAGTCCCCTCACTCTCCCTTCTTTGCAGCAGCTCTGCCTTCGTTCCCATGTTCCGTTCATCTGACATATGAAAATAGGCCAAAAAAAAAAAAAGTACCCACCGGGCGCGGTGGCTCACGCTTGTAATCCCAGCACTTTGGGAGGCCGAAGTGGGTGGATCATCTGAGGTCGGGAGTTTGAGACCAGCCTGACCAACATGGAGAAACTCCATCTCTACAAAACAACAAAAAACCCAAAACCTACCAGGCTAAATGGATCTTGAAAGCCCAGCTAAAAATCTGTGTGCCTTTTCAGTCTCTATTCTCTTTTCTACCCATGTCTCACAACCTTAATGACCATTTCCAGGCTGGTACTAGTGAGAATTTTTATTTTTACTCCAGAGAGCTATTTCAACATCTCCAGCTGCCACCATCTCTATTTACCTGTCTTAACACCAGTTCAAACTCAGTTATGTGAAACTAAATGTATTGCCTCCAAAGGAACCTCTCCACCCAGCACTTAAAGGCACCACAATTTATGCCCAGTTTTTTTCTACTCCCTGCTTTCCAACCCTCCAAGAAAATCTAAGAAGTCACTTCAGTGATTTTCAAGTCTTTGATCCCCTGCCTCTGGTAAGGGACAGGGCTCTTCTTACTCTCATGAAATGTCCTCAATTCCTCCTTTCAGTTCCCACCACCACCATCCACAGGTAGGCCTTCCTCACCTTGGGGAGACTGCTACAGGCACCTGCTAACTGGTCTCTCCTTTCCATCAGCATTCCTCCAGCTGCCACTTCATAGTATGAGGTGAGCCTGGGGAAACATGAGCTCAGTTTTGGGGGGTGAGGTGGATATGTGTTCCAGGAAAACCCTCCGTGTTTTTATTCTGCTGTTACATCACTGCCACAACATTCATGAACACAAGAATCCAGTGACTAAATGGTGAGAGGGTTCCTTTCTACCACCAAGCAGTGGACACCAGCTGGGTATCCTCCAATTCAGTTCCAACACTATCTACCTGAGGAAGACACACCAGGCACCAGTCATGTGTCTTGGACTCCAGGACTTCTGACCAACCACTTTCAAGTTGGGGTTGCCATGACCCCCTCTTTGGGTTTGAATAATTTGCTGGAGCAGCTCACAGAACTCAGGAAAACATGTTTCCTGGTTTATCTTAATGGATGTTGCAAAGGCTACAGATGAAGAGATGTGTGGGGCAATGTATGGGAGGAGGGACATGAAGCTTCCGTGCCTTCCTGGGCACACCACCCTCCAGAACCTCCACGTGGTCAGCTATCCAGAAGCTCTCCAAACCCAGTCCTCTTGGGCTTTTATGGGAACTTTACGATTATCAGTATTCCTTCCTCCAAGGGATAGGGCAGGAGCTCTCAGGAGAGTTTTAAGACCCACAATCAGCAAGATTAGAGTCCTGCCTTGGGGCAGGTGAAAGGAGAGCAGGAAAAGGCCAGAGAAATTCTGTTTCCTGAGGCCTGCCCCCAAGGTCTAACACACCTGGCACTGTAACAAAAAACAAGGCTTTGGGAGTCAGGGACTGTGCTTGAAAAAGTTTCTTTCTCCACTTGTTGATGGATGGGCACTTGGGTTGGTTCCACAATTTTGGAATTGCAAATTGTGCTGCTATAAACATGCATGTGCAAGTATCTTTTTCATCATTAAAAAGATGAAAAGCATTTTTCGTCTTTTCCTCTGGGTAGATACCCAGAAGTGGGACTGCTGGATCAAATGGTAGTTCTACTTTTAGTTATTTAAGGAATCTCCACGCTGTTTTCCATAGTGGTTGAACTAGTTTACCTTCCCACCAGCAGCATACAAGCATTCCCTCTTTACAGCATTCATGCCAGTATCTATTATTTTTTTATTATGGCCATTCTTGCAGGAGTGAGATGGTATCACATTGTGGTTTTTATTTGCATCTCCCTAATCATTAGTGATGCTGAATATTTTTTCATATGTTTGTTGGCCATTTGTATATCTTCTTCTGAGAACTGTTTATTCATGACTTTAGTGCACTTTTTGATGTGATCGTTTTTTTCTTGCTAATTTGAGTTTCTTGTAGATTCTGTGGTCAGTGGGCCAGTGAAGAGAGGAGGAGCTACACCTGGGCCTAGAACATTCCATGAAATGTATTTTCACTTAATAGTCATAAATAATCCTTTAACTGTGTAGTTCACGGTAGTAGGTAATTTACTACATGTAAAATTTAGTGTCATTTGCTTAAAATTAGTTTAAACTACTTCTTTACGCCTCCACATCTAGATGAAAAGAAATACTTATAATCCTGAAATGTGAGCACTTAAATTCTACTATAAGAATAGCCTTCGATTCTCTAATTTTGTGGTCTTAAGAGATTTACAAATAGAGAAAAGAAGAACAGAGAGACATTGTCTTTAAGAATAAAGTTTTGAGCAAACTGTATTAATTAATTTACAATTGTAATTTATAAACAGTAACACAAACATCTTTACATTAATATTATGAAAAATGTCCCATGGCTGAAATGGGTGAAAAATGAGAATTCAGTACATTTCTAAAGGGGTGCCAAGAAAAGGGAAAAGATGCAATACAGCAGTTTGATGGGAGAGTTATATCAGGTAATGCACCCAGGTACAAGTTCATGCAGATGTCTTCAACCACTCAAACTGTTTTTATTAGATATTAGAATAAAATTTCCTGAATTACGTTGTCTTCTATTCACTTGATCTCTATGAAAATGACTGGCTGTTAAAAGGGTACATCTAAATATTTCTCCCATCAACCCCTTAGAGATAATCCATGACGTTTTAGGACATGGCAGATTCTGAGTATTTCCTACTTTCCAAATAGACTTACAAAATATCATTGCATAGCCTCAAACGTGTTCCTGGATTTCTCTTAGAAATGTGTCTAATATGGACCATTATAAATTACATGGAGAATACTGCAACATACAGCAGAGCCTTTTCAGTACATTAACACAATAAAAATAACTTCAAACCACTGGAACTTCAATGAGAGGACAAAACCAAAAGAAGAGAAAGAAACTTAGAAAATGATGACAAAAACAATGTACTTTGTAAGCTCTCTGATCTTTGATTATTTGGCATTTATGCAGGTGGATATTAGTGTGGTCACAGACCATAATCCTCAATGAGGATAAATCAGTGTGCCTTAACACTTGTTATAAAGCATAAATCAAATAATCCACTTGTAATAAAAACCAATGACATCTTTACAGACACAATTCTGTCCCCCAAAATGTTAATTTTAATCTTAACATGCCTACCTATTTTAATGCTTTTAACTGCTCTTCAGAAATCATTAGGATGAAGTTTCATATGTTTGAAGCATTTAGTGTCCAAATAATTAGTTAATGGAGCAAAGGTGATTTAGAAACTGATGTTTCAACATTTTACTAGCTGTACTGTATTTTGAGTTGGCAGGAATCATCTTCTTTCCATTCCATTAAAAAGGTTTCACTCATTTTAAGAAGAATAAACAGTGAGCGAATTGTTAATCTATGTTTTTAGTTTTTGATATTGCTCAGTGGGTAGAACAATGTAGCAATTAAGGAAGTCTCTTCAACTAATTCGATCTCTAATTTTCAGTGAAGACACTGCAACCATGTATGTGTACAGTTGTTTTTGAATCCAAAAGTGATGCATGTTCCCTTAAAACAGCTCTTCAAAACAGAACTGCATTCTGCACCCTTGCTTAGTCCATAGGGCACAGGGTCAGTAATTTAATAACTGACTTTATAATATATCATTTTATAAAACTGAGAATGCAAAAGAAAAATTTTTAAAAAGTTTACTGTCCATAGATTGATTATAATAATTTACACTTTCTTAGACCTGCAAGCAGCCCATGAGCAAATGAAAGGTCTCCAGTTAGTATTCAGTCAGGAAGTAGATCTCCATGGTTCTCTTGGTTGTCTTAATTTATTTTTAAATAATTTTGTTTCATATTAACTTTCCAAAGCATCCAAAACTTTCATGATCTGCTGTTTTATGGCTTTAGTAGCATCTCCTGCATTTGGAATCAAATATCTAAGGGGAGGAAAAAAAGAAATATATATATATATGTATATGTATATATTAATACAGTGCTTTCCCTTCAAGACTCAGCTGATATATCACCTCCAATGGGAAGCTTTCCCTAATCCAAAAGCCAGCAGAGATACCTCCTATTTACTCCCATAGCTTATTTCAAAAGAGGGAAAGTCTAAATGTAAAGGCAATGTTATTTTTCATATAGTGTAAAGCTAAAATTATTTGAACCATTATTAAACATACATAACTAGATGATAAAACAGAAGGTAAAAAATATAATATTCCACTCCTCAATACAGATGTAACCTTAATTAGCTATAAAATCACCAACAATTTGTTGGTATTTAATTCCAAAGACAATGACAATTCCAACACTTAATAGTTTAACCTTAAGCGAGTAATTTAAGTTCACTAAAACAGATTCCTATATAAAAAATAGGTATAGTTATTGAAACTTTACAGAGGGTTATGCACATAATAAAATGATGTTACAGGATCTGAAGTATTTTTAAAAGACAAAACGTGGTAATTATTACAAAATATCAACACCATAGATTAAAGGCCGGGTGCAGTGGCTCATGCCTGTAATCCCAGCGCTTTGGAAGACTGAAGCGGGTGGATAACTTGAGATCAGGAGTTCGAGACCAGCCTGGCCAATATGGTGAAACCCCGTCTCTACCAAAAATACAAAAATTAGCTGGGCGTGGTAATGGGCACGTGTAATCCTAGCTACTCAGGAGGCTGAGGCAGGAGAATCTCTCGAATCTGAGACGTGGAGGTTGCAGTGAACCGAGATGACACCACTGCACTCCAGCCTGAGCAACAGAGTGAGACTGTGTGTCAAAAAACAACAAAAAAAAATCAACAACATAAATTAAATGTCCATTTTCTTTTCCTGGAGAATAAAAATAGTGGGTTTTTTTTTTAAAAGCATTTTCTGTAAAACCTAACAATTCCACTGTATAAATAATCTATAAGTGTTACATATGCAAGGCAGTATAGAGAACCATAAATATCATTGAAGAAAGGGAGGAGAATCTAGTTACTTCATCTTCCACTATTAACACTATCTTCCAAAACTCTGAATTAAAAAAAACTGTTGATCTATATATAATAAACTTCAATTTATTTAGCAAAATTTATGGGAAAACCTTTAAAACATAACTCTCAACTATTACTATACATGAAAGACTTATAATTCAAATGTTCTTTGGTTAGGATTAATTTATAAGTGGACATTAAATTGTGTCTACCTCTGACCCATTGAATCTACATGCAGGAATTTATCCTGAGAAGACTAATTGGACAACTATGTAAATATACATTTTTTTAAAGGCCCACTAAAAGATTAATGGTGAAAACACATGAAATAATCTAAATGCCAATCATCGTGAGGCTTGTTAAATCAATCTCCTGAGAAATCCTTATAATCAGAATATCTATCATTAAAAAGTTAAGAATTTACATTTATTAAAATGTAAATATATTCAAACTATACTAAGTTTTCTAAAAAAATTAGAACACAAAAGCAAGCCTGTATCACATTTATCTAGTTTTTCATACAGGGATAACATATATATTTAAAAACATACATAAAACACTATGGATTCATGTTTGCTACCGAATTGTCAGTACAAGATAAAGAAGTTGAATAATTTCCCCTTCCAATTGAAGTTATTATTTAAAAGTGCTCCGATATTACCTTAATCTTACTATTTATTCAAGCACTCCTGTACATAAGAAGTGTAATCCTAAATCTCAGGAGGAGAACAATTTCACCTGAGGCAAGGTGAAATGAAACACAAATCAGGAGCCGGGAAGGCTATACTTGCTTCTGTCACAAACTAAGTGTCAGGATCTGGAAAGTCATTCAACCCCTCTGGGCTTCATGTTTTTATCTATAGATTAAAAAATAGTTTAGTGTCAATATCTGTGTGGTCCACAGCCCTTGGGCCAGTCTGTGAACTGTTAGTGACCCAAAATGAGATAAAGGGTGGCTTGTAACGGGCTGTAAATTATCTATATCACCCAGCACACTGCTTAGTTCACTGACAGTTTGTCAAAACAATAATTTTCCTATGAAGGAAAATAAAAATATTGACATATTCTAAGACAAGTTTCTTATTTCATTGCAAGCCAGCAATTAGTGCAGCACTGGTGTAGATTAATCATAAGAATCCTAGGGTCAGAAACTTTATGAAATTAGCCATGGCACTTACTCAAATCATATACTAATGGCTAAGCCACATATGACTGAAGATTGGGGAGAAAGAGATAATAAACACTAAAAGTGGTTCAGCTATCCTATTCCACCATCCAGTCCCCAAAACAGAGAAACAAACTATGCTTTACAGTGAACTGCAATAATTCAGATAAATATCATTCTAAGAAAAATCTTACCTTTCGATTGCCAAGATTTCTATTCCTGAAGCACTGCTATTTCCATACTTGAAGGTAATGAGTTCAGGATGTTTTTTTTTGGACGTAATTTTAACTACAGAATTCAGTGCTTGCCGAGACTGTATATAAGCCAATCCTTTCCGTGAAACAATCTCCCTTAAACAGTACATATGTGTTGCAGTAACCAACAGATGACTTGAGAGAAAAAAGAGCATTCAAAGAAAAAGAAATTTTAAATAAATGTAATTAAAAAACAGGTGTTGTTTCAATCACCCCAATTATTAAAAATGTTCAACTCTATATGAAATTATTTGCGTTAAAAGACATAAAGAGGTTAATCTATAAACAAGCTACATAATAAAGGTTTTTAATTGTATGTAAAATTAGTATTTTATTAACAGATAATCCTGAAATAATTTAAAAGTTATATAATAAAAAGTTCCATGAAACATAGAAATCATTACAATAATACATTTTTTATTGAAATAGAATATATTACTTTTCAGATTTTTAACAGTATTATCAATATTCATAAACCATTCTCATTCAAGGTACCACAGCCTACATCTAATATCCAAGATCACTAGGCAATTGTTGGGCTTCCCTATACATTCTGTAACTGGATCCTGAAGGCAAAATGAGCACAGTATTACTAACACCCCCCAACCCCTGTATCTCAGCTTCTTTTTAATATAATGATACTCTCACATTTTTTATGTATAGTAATACAATATAATTATCAGACAAGTCCAGAAAGTGGAACAGTCTGCAGGATGACTGACCTGGGCTCAAAGGATTCATTCATCATGAAGAGAAAAGGGAAGCAAGGGGGTGGGGAATCAGTTCTGATGTACACAGGGTGAGACTAAAGACATATAACAGATAATGCAACGTCAACTGTGAACTGGATCACGGATCAGAAAGAAAAGCACACTACAAAAGATACTTCGGGGACACTATCTGCATGTTAAATGATGTCAATTTACAAAAATTTTTAGGTGGGGTAATGGCATTGGAGTTGTGCAGGAGAATATTCACATACTTGGGAGGTTTATGCCGAGGCATTTAGGGGTGAAGTGTCACATTTGCAGGCTTCTTTTGAAAGGTTTGACAAAAGTGTACATATCCATGTATATGTATGTATATATGTTCATATATACATATTAAATGGGGTGGTATTAAAAGGTGGTCACAGTTGATAAATCTAAGAATATAAGGGTGTTCAATGTACTATTCCTTCAACATTTCTAAGATTTTTCAAAATAAAAATATAAGAAATGCTGTTAAAATTCAAGACCTATAATACAAGTAGCCAGAAGGAAATTATATCTTATTGTACTAGGATAAAGGTTCTTCTGTAGTTCAGTTTTATATTATTAACTTCCCCATATTCACTTTTACTTCTGACAAAGACATTTTAAAAAGTACCTGGGAAACATGTGCCCACTTTCTTTTACTTCTTTACAAGGAAAATGATGTTTGACATCTGGCTTGTTTATCCAAGTCTGAATGTTTACAACCTCTTTTCTATCATCATCTGACATTGAGGAACTGTCAATTTCATCTACAAAAAATATAAAGTGTTAAACATGGATATTACCAACTTTTAAAATGATATATTCCTTAACAGTCTAAAAAAATTTCAGTAGTATTTTGAAGATATGGATTGAAAAACAAACAGGTGGGGCACAGTGGCTCATACCTGTAATCACAACACTTTGGGAGGCCGAGGTGGGCGAATCACCTGAGGGCAAGAGTTGAAGACCAGCCTGGGCAACATGGTGAAACCCCGTCTCTACCAAAAAATACAAAAAAATAGCCAGGTGTGGTGGTGCACACCTGTAATCTCAGCTACTCGGGAAGCTGAGGCATGAGAATTGCTTGAACCCAGGAGGTGGAGGTTGCAGTGAGCCAAGATTGCTCTACTGCACTCCAGCCTGGGCAACAGAGTGCAACTCCGTCTCCAAAAAAAAAAAAAAGAAGAAAAGAAAAACACAATAAATTCTAATCCTGGTACTCTTATTTCCTTATGCCACTGATATTAATACAGAAATATTATGAAATATGACTTTCGTAAGGTAAGAAAGTCAGATGTAAATATTAAGAATACACTTTTAAAGATTAAACTATTTGGGGAATTAACCTAACGATCATCTGACTAGTCTGTAAAGAAATGGCTGAATTGCTAAACAATAGGCACCTATTTTGAGGATAAAGATGGAAGATTTCTTTTTATCTTGCTGCTTTCTGATTTTAAGGAAAATAACAATAAAATCAATCCTGGGATAAATAAGTAAAAATCTAGGGCTTTTTTCCATAAAAGAAATATAAAATAATTATTTTTTTCTAATTTAAGAAAGGGAAAACACAGTCTCTAGGGTTAATAATTACAAAAGTTCTGTTCTTTGCTTTTTAACAAATACTGCAAAATATAGAGACATAATGAAAAAGGAAATCGCACATATTGAGACTCCAGCTTGAACAAAAGTGAACCCCTCATGTATCTCTCCCTACTCACATTCTCCTCCCTTCTCCACCAAGAACTGCTAATTATCTGAACTTGGTGTTATCAGGTCCATACAGGTCTTTAACCATATATGCATATACCTAAATAATATACAGTAGTATTCTACACTTAAAACAAAATGTATATAAAAAGTAGACTACTCAACTGCATTCTTCTGCAACTGCTACCCTACTCCCAACACCTGAAATTCATACATACTGATACACATAGTTCCAGTTTTCCCACTTTCATTATGGTCCAATTTTCCATATTATAAATATGTGTGTGTAGATATATGATAAAAGTAAATACACCACAATTTATTCACCCATTTGCCTCTCCCCTTTGTTAATGGGAGAAGTTGAGATATTCAGGGAGAGATAGAGAAGATGGCAACAGAGAGGGGAAAAAAGAAGAAAAGGAAACAATTAGCAATACCACATTTACCTCTGCAAGTTTTCTGGGAAGTGATTTCCTATATTTATTAAAATGTCAAATGTGATTCCCTATAACCTAGCAATCTTACTCAGAATTTAAACTCTGAATATGCTTTCATCAAAAGTTAACCTAGATATGTATCTTTATAAAAACTCTGGAAAACCACCAATGTCAACTGGAAGACTGGCTAAATAAAGTATGGAATGTTTATATGATAGAAGGAGAATGAGATATATGATCTCAAATGGAAAATATGCAACATGTGTTACTAACTGGAAAAAGCACGGTGAGATTTGGGAGTCTTTTTTTCTCATTCTGTAACATTTATATATTTTTTCTCCCTAACTCAATACATATATTAACTAATATTAGTTATGACTGCTTAACTAGGATAACTTGGGCAGTAGAATTATAAACCAGACTAAATTATTTAAACCATAACCACAGAGAAGATGAATTTCTCTGACATAATGTCCCCATCCTGTGGCCCTTGTGGGTACTGCCTCCAGTTTCAAATGTCTCAATTTCGTAATTTCCAGTGCTTTAGTCCGAAAACTCTCAATCTCCTAGTGGGGTGATGAAAGGAATTTCAATCCCATCACTTGGATTTAAATACTATTTCTACACTGATAGCCCCCAAATTATCATCAGTTTAGACCTCTCTCCTCAGCTGAAGACTCCTATATCAATTGCCTCTACCCAACATTTCTGCTTGGATTTCTAATAGGCACAATTTAAGGTGTCTAACACCAAACTCAATAGAAAGCCACAGATTCTTCAATTATATCTACAGAATCTCATTTTTTTAAAAAAGCAGTTGTTTGGCTAGTTCCAGAATGACTGCTGTAAACACTCCTGATGACTGAGCAAAGCCATCTGTGGATAAGTGTATTACTACACCTGTGTCGTATTCTTCTTCATCCCCAATGCTGAAAACAGGCTTTACACCACGATAAGGCTTGCCCACTCTGTCACTGCTGCTCACGTGCCTATATTCAAAGAATTTTAGGGGATAAATCATCATTTAGGAAGTTATCAAAGTTTTTTACCAAGCATCATTTGAATATTCAAACAAAATGTTAATGTTCCTTACCCACCCCTGCCAACCCCATATACTACCCATAGTTTTAGGATGGCTATATTAAGGAAATTGAAAGAAGATAAAGAAATTGTTAGCAAAAGTGGCATAAGGACTTGGTAGGCTGACTGCTCTCAAAAATGTAAAAATTAAATTTTAAATAATTTCAACATTCATATTAAAACCGTATTAGACCTGTTTGGCCTTGCGGAAGTTACCTGCCCTCTTGTGCTTCTGATTCCTCCCTGTAAAATAGTACTAACAATATCTACCTGTCAGGGTTACTGCGAGAATTAAATCGGTTAATTTTATTGTAACACTATTAGGACAACGCCTTCATGTCTGTTAGAGAAAGTTATGGCACCAAATATTCAAATTCCAATATGAGTTAAGGTTAAGGCTTCTCATTTAAGTGCAAGTGTCTTAAGGGTTATCTTCCCATTTTCTATTATGTTACTTTTGTTTCAACTGAAATTAAGATTTTACTTCTGTTGTGTAAATATGTCATAAAAATGAATCTGCTTCTTTTTCAGGAGGCAGAAGCATAAATAACATGTAAACTTAAACTTGATTAGCTCTATAGGAATTGTGACCTTATTTTTTTTAATTAAAAAAATTTTTTTAGTATAAAAATTAATACCCTATTAATTTTCAGGTAATCCCAAATAAACTAAGTGGTACAATTAAAATGTGTCAACAGAATACTACATGTTTCTGAGGGGAAAAGCATTGTTTCACCTGCTAAAATTATCTACTACAAAGAAAGACTCTAGCTTTTTTGGATGTGCATGTAACACATGAAAACACTCAGAATCCTCTATTTTCAAGAGACATTCCAATGTGAAAAACAATCAAGTTACATGTCTTTAGTTAGTTCTACTATTTATTTATTTATTCATTTATTTTTGAGATGGAGTCTCATTCTGTTGTCCAGGCTGGAGTGCAGTGGCGTGGTCTCAGCCCACTGCAACCTCTGCCTCCCGGGTTCAAGCGATTCTCCTGCCTCAGCCTCCTGAGTAGCTGGGATTACAGGTGCCTGCCACCATGCCTGGCTAAATTTTGTGTTTTTAGTAGAGACACTGTTTCACCAGATTGGCCAGGCTGGTCTCGAACTCTTAACCTCATAATCTGTCCACCGCGGGCTCCCAAAGTACTGGGATTACAGGTGTAAGCCACCGCACCCGGCCTATTATTATTGCTATTATTATTATTATTATTATTATTATTGTAATTTTAGAGCCAGGGTCTCGCTCTGTCACCCAGGCTGGAGTACAGTGGCGCAATCATGGCTCACTGCAGCCTCGAATTCTTCTTCTTATTATTATTTTTGTAATTTTAGAGCCAGGGTCTCGCTCTGTCACCCAGGCTGGAGTACAGTGGCGCAATCATGGCTCACTGCAGCCTCAAATTCTTGGGCTAAAGCTATCCTTCTGCCTCCGCCTCCCATGTAGTTGGGACCTCAGGGGTGCGGGACCACGTCTGTCTAATTTTTTAATTTTTTCAGAGACAGGGTCTTGCTATGCTGTTCAGACTGGCTTTGAACTTTTGGCGTGATCCTCCCACCTCAGCCTCCCAGTCTGAGATTACGGGTGTGAACTACCACGCTTGGCATTTACTTAGGTTTAGAATTCAGTTTTCCCAGAAGACAGAGATCAAATCTATATTTTAAATAACTTTAAATACAAACCATCACTAAAAATCTTTTCTGTAGCATAATTTTGTTCATTTACTTCTTCTAAAATAACATTCCTCAATAAAATCTAATGAGAGTTTAGTATATAACAAATATTCTTTGGAAATTACAAGTTAGGTTAATCAATACATAGGCTTGAAGTTTGATTAAATTAAAAGTGATATAATCATTTGGTTTTATGTTAAAATATATCTAATATAAAATTATCCTATAAATTATCAAACTATGCTCATTAGACAGTTGAGGGGAGTAGGGGAGAGACATTGAGGGGTGGGGAGGGAGGGGAGGGTGGGGAGGGATAACATGGGGAGAAATGCCAGGTATAGTATGCGCCTAAAGTAAAATTAAAAAAAAAAAAAAGAAAATGACATAATTTGAATGCCTTTTAAATTGAGATGCAGCTTTCTTACAAAGGGCAAAGACAGGTAAGAGCTTTATCTAAAAATGCTTTGATGTTACCTACATTATAAATTTTATGTAAGATTAGATCACAAGTTCTCTCCTAATATTAAAGCACAATTAAGACCGGGCGCGGTGGCTCACGCCTGTAATCCCAGCACTTTGGGAGCCTGAGGCAGGTGGATCACGAGGTCAAGAGATCGAGACCATCCTGATCAACATGGTGAAACCCCGTCTCTACTAAAAATACAAAAATAGCCGGGCATGGTTGCATGTGCCTGTAATCCCAGCTACTCAGGAGGCAGAGGTTGCAGTGAACCAAGATTGCGCCACTGCACTCCAGCCTGGTGACAGAACAAGACTCTGTCTCAAAAAAAAAAAGCACAATTAAACTGCCATAACAGAAAGTAACAAAGATAATATTTACAGCAAATGCTTGAACCAGAAAGTATGAGTAGAGACAGTCCTAAAAAAACAATTATTGATCAAGATTTATAACAAAATGCAAAGTTTTTATGAACATGAATACTAAGGACTATTGAGACATTTCTTGAAAAATTGGCTAAAATGAATAAAATCCAACAGCTGGACTATTTTTTAAAGTATTATATCTATACTTTTTTGCCATGATAATAATAGAAACATCTATATTATGGGTTGAGTAGACTTTGACTTAATTTACTGAGCTTAGAAAGAGACCTAATTCATTTTAACTTCTCATTAAATTCTCTTTTTAAAACAAATGTATACACCTGTGGATCAGAAAAGATGATTTAAGTTACAAAAATTAATAATTTGGGATTGGGAGTTAAAAAAATTAGACTACTTCAGTAGTCCTATAACAGAAGAAAACAGAAAGGATGATTCACAAATAGATTATAATTTTAAAAGAAGCGATTTCCTTTAAAGTAACCCCAGGTAAAATTATTAGTATTAGTCCTATAATTGGCATTGTATAGGAATAGTCACAATAAATCAAAACTCTTAAAAGATAAGTTATTAGAGAGTGAAGTATTATTTTTAAAAATGCTACTTCTAGTTACTGAGAATACTAAAGTGACCTGCAAAAATTCCATTCCAGGCCGGGCGCAGTGGCTCAAGCCTGTAATCCCAGCACTTTGGGAGGCCGAGGCGGGTGGATCACGAGGTCGAGAGATCGAGACCATCCTGGTCAACATTGTGAAACCCCGTCTCTATTAATACAAAAAAATTAGCTGGGCACGGTGGCGCGTGCCTGTAATCCCAGCTACTCAGGAGGCTGAGGCAGGAGAATTGCCTGAACCCAGGAGGCGGAGGTTGCGGTGAGCCGAGATCGCGCCATTGCACTCCAGCCTGGGTAACAAGAGCGAGACTCCGTCTCAAAAAAAAAAAAAAAAAAAAAAAAAAAAAAATTCCATTCCAATATTCCAAAGCTTAACTCACACTTAAAATATGGCTAGAATTTCTTTTTTTTTTTTCCGGCCCACTTAGAATTTATAGAATTTCTTTTTAAATGTTCATAGACACCTATGCTGTAATTGATACTCTAAATTAAACTATCAAAAAATTCTGTGAGTCTAAGAACTACAAAGTCATACAGAGTTAATAAAGTTCTTTTGTTACCCTAATTGAAGTTCCAGTAAATTTCTAAACCTTAAACTTACAAAATCTTTGTCTTTTAATAAGAAGCACCTCATTTTATTTGGGCTAGAGAAGTGATAGATTATACATTAAAATAATCCACCACTTGAAAAAAAAATCTAATTTTTTTTTCAACAAAAACCAAAGGCAGAACTATAGTTCTTTAGAAGAGATTTATATATGCTAACTCGACCTAAATACATACATCTTATTAAGAAAAATCTAAATATATAAAATTACACAATGTACATGAATTAACAAAAAATTTGAACCACGAGCAGTGCCTGTTTTTAGGTGCTATATTTTCTCTGCTGCTAGGGCAAATGATCTCCAAAGCAAATAACCTGCCAACTCATGACCACATACACACTTTCTTTGCTTCACCTTCCTCTGTCTCAGAATAAAAACTGCAAGGTTTGAATAAACTTGATGTTCATGTGTGGAATAATATAAACAAGCATGCAGGAAAAAGAATTAAAATGATCAAGCAAAAAAAAGAAAAGTCTATCAATCAACATGACACACTCCTAAAAGCAGAATGAGAAAAGTTTAGCATTTGAAATAGCTGCATGAAATCTGAGCCAAGACAGCACAAGGCCTACAGACGGCATGAGGCATATTAAAGGAAAAGGATGATTCAAGAAAAATGCTCCACTCATTGGCTTACCGCTCTGTACATGATCTGTCTGGCCAAGGAAGATTGAAAGACATTCTATAGCAAATCAAGGCAGAGGACAGAACAAAATGATTATAAAAAAAAAATGCAACAGCTTTAAAACAAAAAATATGGTACAGTTTAATCAGTTTTTCTCACCCAGAGTGTACATTATAAAGATATTTCCATCATCCCAAGTACAAAGAAAAACAAGAAAAGCCAATTTCAAGTAATAAAGACAGAGACTTTTTGACTTACAGTTATCACCAGTTCATTTTAAAATAAAATAGATGCATTTTAAAATAAAATTGTAAATGTTCATGCTACAAAATGTAGCAGTAATAGTCCTCCAACTCAGAAGCACCAATGACATAAATTTTTTTGTGAATGGTATGACATGACAGATACAATATTTGCGTCTTTGAGTAGTAAGAGAGAACAACTATGGATATAAAGTACATTCCTGAAATTCCAATGAAAACTATGAAATCACTTAATAGAAAATGTAATTTATGATCCTTTTCTGGAACACATTCAATTCAACTAACATTTACTTACTGTAAGACATGTTTCCTTAGTTTTAATTACTCATCATAAACTCATACTGTATAAACAACTCACCGATCCACAGGAGTTGATGTATTCTCTATAAAACTGATAACTTTTTCCCTGACATTAACGGATTTTGTCTTCAAAGCCACAGTCATTTTATTTACTAGTGATTTCATTCCTCTATCATTTGAGCCATTAGAAGATTCGCCCTAAAAAAAAAAAATAATTTAGATGGTTTAACTGCTCTCTAAATGACTAGAAGACATACTACTGCTAATGGTTATCTACATGTTATAGATTGAATTGCAATCCCAATAAATTCAGGTAAATTCTAACAGAATGTGACTGTATTTGGAGATACAGGCATAATTAAGGTTAAATTAGGTTTATATAGGTGGTGCCTAATCCAGTCTGACTGGTGTCCTTAGAGAAAGACATGAACACATGAAAACAGAGAAAAAGCTATGTGAGGACACAGAAGGGAAGGCAGACATCTGTAAACCAAGGAGAGAGGCCTCAGAATAAATCAAACCTGCCAATACTTGATCTTGGACTTTCAGCCTCCAGAACAGTAAGAAAATAAATTTACATTAGTTAAGCCACCATTTTGTGGTATAATATTTTGTTGTGGCAGCTGTAAACTAATTCATTAGGTGAAATCATTTTAAGAATAGAGGGTAGAATAAAAAATAGGATATACTTATGAATATATGTGTGTGGAGTCTGAAATTAACTTCTTTATTAAATAAGAAATAGTTAAAACTACTGACCTTTCTTAGACTAGCCTACAAAAATAAGGAAAAGTATAATCAAACTACTATTTGCACATATATGTGTGTGAAGTCTGCAATTACCTTCTTTATTCATTAAGAACTAGTCAAAACTATTAACCTTTCTTATCTCAGACTAGTCTACAAAAATAAGTGAAAGTATAATCAAACTACTATCCATGTAGCTAAATTTTTAAGCATTTATCCCTTGCAAATGTTTGCTTTTTAAAGACATTCCCACTTAGGCCTTTATTTTCTGAAGATAAGTTATCCTGATGCACATGTAATAGGTGAGAGTATAATTCTTTTTTGTTTGTTTTGTTTTTTTGAAATGGAGTCTTGCTCTGTGACCCAGGCTGGAGCGGCTGGATCTCAGCTCACTGCAACCTCTGCCTCCTGGGTTCAAGCAATTCTCCCTGCCTCAGCCTCCTGAGTAGCTGGGATTACAGGCAGTTGCCACCACGCCTGGCTGAGAGTATTAATTCTCAAATTGTTTCAGGGGATTGCTCATATATATCTTCCTGAAAGGCAATTTAGTGATGGGTGTCAAACATTTAAAAGTGATCCTATTTTTTGCCCACTATTCCTCTTTAGAATTAATGGGAAGGAAATGAGAAGAAAGTGCCCAGAGATTTGGGTACTATTTGATGGAAAATTGTACAGCCATTAAAAACTCATACTTTTTAAACAACATTTTAAAATGCTAGAAAATGCTCATATATTCAGTGAAAAAGCAGAAAATAAAACTCTAGGTATGCTATGATCACTATCTTTGAAAAAGAAACACATTCACTAAAAAGGGTTTGATGAAAATACTTCAAAATACGAATGGCAAAATTATCTCTGGTACAGCTACAGGTGTGCTTTCTTTATGCTTTTCTTATTTACATATGATGCTACAGTGAACATGTTACTTTTATTTTTACAAGAAATGTCATTAACAACACAAAAAACTATGTTTCTATTTCCATATCTAAATTCAAAGCTGAATTAAACTGAATGTAAAAATTGGTACTCTGAAAAGAATGCTCTTTAAGATAATTTCTAAAATAGCCTCAATCAGTGTTTTTCAAATATGAAGATAAAAGCTTCAACAGAAAACTATCCAGTGATGTGAATGGAAATATAAATGAAAATGTTTTTTGGAGAGCCATTTGATAATAATGCAGAAGTCTAAGGACTTTGGTAAGTAACATTTTAATCAGGTTTCTCCATTTCCAGGACTAAATAATCATGGCATATGCAAATATATCATTACAAAAATTAAATAGTGTTTGTAACAGAAAAAGACTGAAAATAGTGTAAATACTGAACAACAGAAAACTGAATAAATTATAATACACTCATACAATGAAATACTAGCTATTTAAAATGAAAACAGCAAACGTTTACTAAGTAAATGGTGATTTCACACAAAGAGCATCAAGTTAAAAATATGAATATCAAGTTAAAAATAAGATTCTCAGACAAACCTCATCTGCTGATGTGAAAATCATCTGATTTTGATTTGTATGGCCAAAGATAAACCTTAACTAACACAGGTAGTGAGCTACAATTTCATAATAACTACTATTAAATATTTGGTGACAGGTACTACACTTTCCATTTACTTGCACAGTTTATCCTCAAGCTATCCTTAGGAAGAAGGTTATGCTGTTAACATTTCTATTACACAGGTAAAGAAACCACAGCTGAAAGAACCTGCTGGAGATCATGAAGAAATAAGTTGTACATGAAATCTGAACCCAGGTATGTCAGACCTCTAAGCTCAAGCTAGTAACCATCACCCTGTACTGCAGTTTTCCTTCTATTTCTGTTTTAAAAAATAATCATTAGGTAGATGAGCACCGTTATTTATGAAAATGATTTAATGACATCTAATTCAACTGACATGAAATACTTAAGTACTGAAAAAGCACGAGACCTATTATTCAAATATTTCCAAAGTAGAACAGAAAAACAGATTTATCCACTGTAGCAGAACCACAGTAATGTGCATTACTATGCAGTAATGTGTATTACTAGTAATGTAAATAAAAATGTAGTAATGTGCATTACTAACTACACATCTCAATAACTAAAAATCAAATAAAACAGGACTGGCAAGTGGTTCTTGTCTTTCTCTGCCTGGCCAATTCTCAAATATAGATAGACTCAAGTACTGATCATATAAGTTTCTGATGGGGATGGGTACAGACATAGTATGCACAAGATGATTGTTAGCCCTAGTATTCTGGAAAAAACTATAACTGTGAGAGGCCTGGAACCAGCTTGCTTAAGAGTCCCAGCTATTTATAGGACCTGGATTGGTCCCCATTGATATTTAAGCTGGAGCATAAAACTGTCACTATGTGACACCAAACTCCAGCTGGACAGGGAGAAATTTGAATTCAGCAGCTGAACTTCAAGAGCTCCCGGCTAGTTTAGCTGTGAAGGATTTGCTATATCACTTCATTAATCTCACAATAATACGACTCTTCACTGCATGTGTTTAAAATATTTTGACTCCATGTCTGTTATGGTGGGGGCTTAGTAATTAATCACCTTTTCTGGGAATTTATCCAAATCTGGCGACATATGCTCTACATACACTTACATCAACAGAATTGATACTGCTCCTTGAGCCTGAGGTACTAGCAATCCAATGGCCATATCCATTTTCTGGTCCATCCACATTAATGTCTGCCAGGTGCTGCTGCAGTGCTTAAGGTAAATTAAAAAAAAGAAAAACAAAACCTAAAATATCAACCCTCTTTGGAAAGATTCATTACCAAAGAAATATAATAAATATGTCACAGCTGAGAAAAAAGGACCCAAGGACAAAATCACAGGTATTTCTTTCTGCATGTCTGTAAAGGAGTAAAGGCCTTCAAACTAGAGCAAACAACCTTCCTCTTCTTCCTTCTAAAACCCTCTGTACACGGAAAACTTTTCTTAACTGACACTAAAGGTGATGATAACTGTAAAGGCTTTATGTTTCTTCTCTGGAAGGAAATCTTTCAAGTATTAACAGATAATTTCTGCAACATTTTTATGACATAAAGGATTAATTGAAAACCGATTGTGGCTTTTGTTATACCATAAGGAGACACCAATCAATCTCTCCCATAATAAAGAAGCAGTGTTAGGCATTAATAATTACAGAAGGAGAGATTATTCTTGGTGAAGAAATAATTCAAGGTTTTAAAAAAGTTTCTAAAATCTAGACTATACTATAAAAGAATGCTTTTCAGACACTTTTGAGAATAACAAGCTTAATATATCATGTTATATCATAGCAAGTTTTATATCATGTTACCAGGATTCCTAATAAATAACACTGAGCCTAGAGCCAACACATGTTTAACACCACTTATTAAAAGTACCCTTTTGTACATCATCCTGGGTACGAGCCTCAAAAGTTATCAGGTCGTGATATATAGGAGATAATCATAATCTTTGTTAATATCAACAAAGACCAAGAGGAAATATATCCTAATGTTCCAAAAATTCTATGTTATAGCCTAACTCCCATGATTAAAGCCTAAGATTCCATTACCCTCCACATATACTGATTTGATTTTTGGAGCTTCAGTTGCACAACTGGTTAGCATATGACACTTATATATCGATTTGATTTGATCACTAATTTCGCCAGCATTTACAGTTTAGTTTTGTGATATCTCTTCTTCTAATGTAGACAGGCTCTTTCAAAATCTTACTACTCTGCCTGCAAAGTAAAATTCTCTGCAGGCAATGCAGACACCTTGTCAATTATTTTACTATCCTAGATTATCAAATATTAGTCTGCAGATGTGAAAATATCGGTTTATTTTACTCCATTTAGCCAACATTTTTTAAACAGAGAATACCTTCAAGTAGTTCAAAAATAAAATGACAAAACACCTAAAGAGTCCAAAGGATACACTATAAAAAGTATTCCTTTAACTGTTCCTTCCCAGTTCCATAATTTAATCCTTCTTCTCCACAGAGGCAACCATATGGGCAGTTTTTCATTCATCTTTACAAAAATATTTCTTGGAAATAAATCTCTTTAAACAGTCTTACATCAAACAGTCACTCATTTCAATTGTCTATTACGTGTGTTATTTGTACGTCCTGCTGGCCTTGTCTTTTCTGAAAATATTGAATGAATGAAGAGAGTCTACCCATTAACTAATGTGATCACTCACATCAACTCTGTTGATAATCAATACAATTTCTTCTGAAACATGGAGGAAAAAAATAAATTAAAATCTTACCCATAAATCCTCCACTGGCAATACTCACATATTCTTTGTTTTTCTGTAATAGAAAATTTAAATTATTCCAAAAATGTGACTTAATTAAAACTTTGCCTAGTTCTAAAACATTGATAAATACGGCATCAAGTTATATATTAAATTTCTGGACTTTCTTATTTCCGTGACAGTTTGGACTTTGGCACAGAGAGGCATATCTATTTACCTTATGTATTGTAAAGTCTGGTGCTCAGGTGGGAAGAAGGGGACAACTTCAAGGCTATTAACAAGTCTTGATTTTACCTGTATTATAGTTTTCAATAGTGCAACTGTCAAACCAAAATTAGTTAAACAGTATTTTAGGCTGTAATCAAGAGTGATTTTTAAAAGCTTTCAAAATATTTTATGCCCTTTATTAAAAGATAATATAAAAGGAAATATTACAACTAATTATGAAGAAACAAGGAATGTTACCATTTTGCAAACTACTAAAAACTAATAGATCTAAGTAATAGAAATAAAAAAAGAAACACAAAAAAAAGATACACTAAAAGAGACAGGCATCACCCTCAGGACCTCCTTCCCCTGAACAAAGCAATTCAATCACATCTCTAGATTTAACTAATGGCTTACAGGAAATACCAAGGACAGAACATGATAGATGATACGATGTGAATATAATCAGCAAAATCCAGAATGTGAGGAACTCTATAACACAAATTAATTGGGCTTTTCTCAACAAATATATGCAAGGAAAAAATTTTAAAAAGGAACCTATAAACTAAATTAACTTAAAAGACATCAACCAAATGTTAACATCTTGTTTTAGATCTTAGGAAAATCAGGGAAACTTGAACACTAGTTAAATTTTTAAAAATAAAGTATGATAATGATGTGGTTATGTCTTTACAATGAGTTTATGGCATTTAGTTTTCCCTACTTTTCAATTTCCTTGAGACTTTCCATGATAAAAATTAGGGAAAAAATTTATAAAACCACATAAATAACTTGAATAATTACAAAAAGTTCTCAATATTCCAAACTCTTGCCCTATGACAGCCCTCACAATATATAGTATAGTTTATAATGAAGCGTTTTTATTTTATTTTGTTTTTGAGGTAGGGTCTCGCTCTGTCACCTAGACTGGAGTACAGTAGCATGACCATGGCTCACTGCGGCCTCAATCTCCCAGCTCATGCAATTCTCCTGCCTCAGCCTCCCAAGTAGCTGGGACTACAATTGAACATATCCACACCCAGTTAATATTTTTATTTTTTGTAGAGACAGGGTCTCATTATGTTGCCTAAAGTGGTCTTGGACTCCTGGGCTCAACTGATCCTCCCATCCATCTCCCAAAGTGTTGGGATTATAGGCATGAGCCACTGTGCCTGGCCTGAAGCATTTTTAGAACAGGCCAGTTAAATTTATGAGTGAAATGTTTGCTTCCTTATTTTTGTTATTCTGTATATTTCTAAACTGTTTCCTTTAATAAAATTTAATATCCTACAATCTCTCTCCCAAATATCCTGTTCCTTCTCTGATTTTGCTTTTCAAGGATTTTGTCTTTAAACTTTTTCAAACCAAATTACCAATAAAATACAACACAAATAGAAATGAATCCAAATTGAGTGGCTTGTGTATTACCATGCCTACCATCTTGCTGATTCCATAGTTCAGGACCACACAAAGTAAGGCCTTTAACACATCAACTGCCAAATAGTATCTAATAAACAACTATTTTAATAAAAAGCAAGCCATCACTGAGTGACATTTTTAAAAAAGCAGAGGAACAGGTTGCATAAAATCACTAATTCAAATTAGTTGTTTTGAAGACAATATTTAAACACAAAAAGGAAAGATGGCTAAGTGTTGTAAATGAACATGCATATGTATTTATTCAGTTTCAAATGAAGATATTAAAATGAATTATATAGCTATTGTAAAAAGTACTAGGACATAAACACACATACAGATCAATGTAACATAATAGGCCAGGGGCGGTGGCTCACATCTGCAATCCCAGAATTCTAGGAGGCAGAGGAGGGCGGATCACTTTAGGTCAGGAGTTCAAGACCAGCCTGGCCAACATAGTGAAACCCCGTCTCTACTATAAATACAAAAATGAGTCAGGCGTGGTGGCGCATGCCTGTAGCTCAGCTACTCGAGAGGCTGAGGCAGGAGAATTGTTTGAATCTGTGAGGCAGAGGGTGCAGTGAGTGAAGATTGCACCACTGCACTCCTGCCTGGGCGACAGAGCAAGACTCCATCTCAAAAAAACAGTAATAATAAATAGAAAAAATAAAAGATCAATGTAATATAATCCAGAAATAGATCTTGATGCACAGAGGAACTCAGTATATTAATAAGGTGGTATTTTAAATTATACAATTTGTAAGCTATCTGGAGAAACTTTTTTTTAATTCCTACCTTACTTCTTACACAAAATAAATTCTAGATGGTTTGAGTTAAACTTAAAAATAAGTCCTATAAGCACATGAGAAAAATCTGAAGAAGACCTTAACAAGACATAAAACCAAGAAAAATATAGATAAATCTGACAAGCAAAAAGTTATCTACACGAATTTCTTAAAGGTGATAACAATAACCAAACAACACTGAAATAATCTATGTCAGCATACCTGTAAAAAGTGTGCCAGGACCATGTTCATATACATGTCTTCCTCCTCCCTGCCACTGCCCATAAAACAGAGGTGCTCCCCACCAGCTATGGAGCCAGACTCAATGGACTGTTTCTGTGCTTCCAGCAAGGATTTTACTGACTGTGCAAACTCAGATGGATTCTGGAGCATCTAGACAAATTTTTAAAAGTTAAAAACTTGGCAAGCCTGGTTTACATACATTTGCAAACTTGAAATTTTTTTTAGGAAAAACCCCAATATTTAAAGAGCCACGCTGAAAATAAACGAAAAAAAGGCTCTTATAAATAAAATCCTGGGATAAATGAAATATTTATAAATGTATCTTTAATACATTAGAGCAAAAGTTGAACATTCACAGAAAGACTGAAGCAAGTAAAATACTTCTCTACTAGAGAAAAACTGTTTGTTGTTTTTTTCTCATATAACAAGTAGCTATGGTGTCCTTAGGTATCATGACAGAAAGAACATCAAACTATAGATGAAAACAAGCTCGATTTTTTAGTTTCCACTTACATGGTAAACCATGTGTTTCTTATAGGATAGTCAGAAGTAACAGAAAGCATTTAGTTATCAGTACTGTCCCAGGTAATGGAGAAACAAGGGTGAGATATTCATCTCATACCCTCAAGGAAACAGGTGCGACAATGACAACAAAGACGTTTAAAAGCCGTTTTAATGGAGACACATGAAAAGTATGGTGAATAATTAATAGAAAAATGGACAAACCGTATAGAAAAGCAATTTGTAAAAAACAAAAGCAAATATAAATAAACAGCACACTCACAAAAAATAATGTCAACCTCATCAGTAATTACAACTGTTTTCCACTTAACATTCTGGTAAGGTACGAAAAGATTGATAATGTTCGATAATGCCGATGGCATTCTCGTTTACAGTTCTGAAACATATGGTGGTTCCGCCTTTTTAAAGGGCCATACGGTGGTCTCCTCTAGTAAAATGCACATGCCCACACAACTCAACGAAACAATTTTACTTTTAATATCTATTTTACAGAAATATTTGCATAAATTCACAAAGTGTATATAAAGATGTTAACTGCAGCATTGTTTATTACAAGAAAACAAAAAATAACCCGAATATACATCAATCAGGCAATAAATTATAGTATACCTACATGTACCATGGACCACTATGCATCATTAAAAAGAATGTACTTATATCAAAAGATCTCTTAGAAACTGTTAAGTGAAAAATCAAGCAGCAAAACAAGAAATATATAAATAGATATTAAAGGTCTAGAAGATTAAGTAAGTTGGTAATATTCTTTAAAAATTTTTTCTTTTTAAAATTTAAAAATTTTTATTTTTTTACTCCACTCTGCAGGTGAAACTTTAAAATGTTTTAAAACTTCAAGCCAGGTGCGGTGGCTCATGCCTATAATCCCAACACTTTGGGAGGCTGAGCAGGTGGATCACTTGAAGCCAGGAGTTTGGAACCAGCCTGGCCAACATGGTGAAACCCCCTCCTCTAGTCAAAATACAAAAATAGTCAGATGTGGTGGCACACAACTGTAGTCCCACCTACTCAGGAGGCTGAGGCAGGAGAATCACCAGAACTCAGGAGGCTGAGGTTGCAGTGAGCCGAGATCACACCACTGCACTCCAGCCTGGGTGGCAGAAAGAGACTCTCTCTCAAAAAAAAAAAAAAATTAATTCACGTATTCATGAATCATTTGAGTAAATTTTTAAAATAGAAATGGGAGAGGAATCAAGGAAGAGAAAGGCAGAGTTTACCTACAGAATATGGATGAGCTAAGATGGCCTTTCTCATAATATCCGAAACACTGATTTCTCCTACTAGTTTTCTCTCACTATCACCTAGGCTAGTTTTCTCTCCTTCTGCTAGTTTTCTCTCAATATCACACATCCTTTCAGTCTTAGCAACAAATTTTTCAGACAAGTTGGGAAGGGGAAGGGTAGACTTAATATTTAGCAAAGAGGCTTCTTATCCCATCCCTGGGTTCCCCATCCCTGAGGCTTTAATGATCCCAGAATGGCTTAAATGATGTTAGTCTCAATTCTACCAACGGCTCTGTTCATCTCTGACAATATTTAATTATTTACCTTACCCATTCTTCAAATTAAATGACCTAGGATAGTAGTTTTAACAACTAAGTACTTATATGCCAGATACTACCCTTATTAAATATTCGTTTATTATATGCATAAATACTCATGATTAAAAATGGCTTATACTAAAAAGCCTACAGAATTCTTACTCAATTACAATAAAAGCTGATATCCAAAGAGTACTTAGGAAGTGCAATGCACTATGCTAAGTGCTCTATTAGGTAGCTCAAACTAAGTTCAGAATTTACTGACATAACAATGGTAAGCAATAGTAAGCCACAGTGAGCATTGTTTTCGACTACCCTTTATGATGCCAAAAGGGTATCTGGGTCAGGCATGGTGGCTCACACCTGTAATCCCAGCACTTTGGGAGGCTGAGGCAGGGTGTCACCTGAGGTCAGGAGTTTGAGACCAGCCTCAACAACTAGAGAAGTGAAACCCCATCTCTAGTAAAAATATTAGAAATTAACCGGGCATGGTGGCAGGCGCCTGTAATCCCAGCTACTTGGGAGGCTGAGACAGAAGAATCGCTTGAACCCGGGAGATGGAGGAGCAAGATCACGTCTTAGCAGTGAGCCAAGATCACGCCACTGCACTCCTACCTGGGCACAAGAGCAAAACTCCATCTCAAAAACAAACAAACAAACAAACAAAACAAAAGAGTATCTGGGTGAAAAGGAAACCTGACAGCGACACTTTTCTTATAAGAGCCGAGACTCCTTCCTTAAGCAGAAAGAAAAAATTCCCCAATCTGGGACCTATAAACTAAAGAAAAAAGAGTTACTTTAAGAATAATCAGCATTTATACTAACCAGATCTGAATCTAAATGGAAGGCAGTTGATAAATGCCCAGCGTTATATTGTTCTGCAGGACGGCAATCCACCACAAAGAACCGGACTCCTTCCTAAAAAAGAAACAACATTTGATATACAGAAATTTGCAATGAGGTTCACATTGCACAATGTAATATTGAGAGTTAGCCGAAGAAAGGGAACAAGTTTATTAAAAAATGGATGTCACATGGAATTAGGAGGACCTAGTTAGTACAGAAAATAACCTGAAGGTCCTAAATACTTTCATTTCTTTTAAACAGTTAAAACATTTTTTTTAATGTTGTTCCTTACTGGAAAGTCTTAAAATACACAGCAGGAGAGTGTCTGAGCTATAAAACTAATTATACTGGAATCTGACAATGTACCATGTAAATGCAATACAGTTAAAAGCACAACTCTAGATATGCTATTCTTATTTTTGCAAATCTGCAAATTTATCAACAGCTCAATTCACATAAGAACTAAACATCTATTTTGTGAGGGGGGAATGAGGGGAAAATGTTCTACAATACTAGTTTCAACTAAGAAGTTCTCATGGGTCTTTTTAAACTAGATAATATGTTTTCATTTGTTTTTGTTTTTGTTTTTTAAGAGATGAGGTTTCACCATGTTGGCCAGGATGGTCTCGATCTCGACCTCATGATCCGCCCACCTCGGCCTCCCAAAGTGCTGGGATTATAGGCGTGAGCCACCGCACCCGGCCTCATTTGTTTTTTAATATTAGTTTGAATAAGAAAAAAGTGAGATGCTCGTATTTTGAAAATTCTCAATAACCAGTATAGATACAGTAAGAAATCCAACTAAGAACGATCTACCATAAAAGGCCATCTTCCCATGTTCATTTCTCTCCTGCCCTCAACCTTGGAAATACATTACACCTTCCAAATGCACACCATGGTTAACTGTTGCACCACTAGTAGTAAAGAGCATATATTAAAAACATCATTGGTCAAAGTGACTCATTAGATTTTTATGAAGAAAATTATATTTTCACAATTCTCCTTTGCTACAAGTTTTATGGAACTAAACCATGTAATTCAATTAGCTGTTAACTACCAGAAACTTTTAAATGCTAAATACACCCTTTTAAGTACTTTATACAATGACACATTCAGTCTCTCTACTGAAGTATGAAAAAAGATATGGCGATTTACAAAAGTTGGTGTCAAGAATTACGACAATAATTAATTATAGACAAGTAACACAACACACAGGCTGACAAGTTTTAAAATGACCCTCTGAACATAAGATTTAACACAATCATTCAAAAAGGCAAAAGAACCACCTTGTTGCAGTAAATTGATTTTGTGGGAATCAATGAACGGGGAGGAAGTTGGTTCCTTGTATTCAAAAGGAACAGTCCCCTAACAAACTGGGTTTCCTTTACTTACCCCTTGTAGCTGATTTGCTTGAAGGATCTCTGACACTGAGATGGCCAGACAAAGAGCCTGACTCAGATCTGCATCATCATCCTTAATTCCCAACAAAGTACTACCAAAGAGATGGTGATTATCCTGTTGGAAAAGAAATTTTTAAACATTATTAAAAAAATCCAAATTTCTTCCTAAAAATATTCTTATTAAACTATGATAAAAGGTAAAATTAATATATTCTTGAGTTGTGATTTTTAAAACTTATAATCTCAAATTTTATAGGCTAAGAATTATAAAAAAGTCACATAAAGTCCCTGTAGTGCTCACATGAAATGAAAGACAAAGAAAAAAACGCACAGTCTACATAGCTATTTTCTACACTACCATCTGTAGTTAATATTAAATTTTAAAAATGGTTACTTAAAATTTTTTCATATCTTAGTAAAATAAAAAATGTGGCAGAAATGAATTGCATAAATGAGTTAATATACTGATCCACAGCCTGCTCTAATTCGCAAGTGCTACTACAGATTTATTATGTCTGAAGAATAAAAGGTGCACCTTTTGGAACAGAAAAACAATAAGACTTTTTTTCACTCAACATTTTAAACTTCTATCTTACCATCTGACTTATGCAACATTGTTAGGAACTGAAGAGTTCTATATAAGAAAATTATTAAAATAGCTGAAATTAGTCCCTAGAAATAAGTTTTTTTTAATTAGTTATTTTTGAGGGAAAATGTTCTTAAAAGACTTCCTTTACCTACTTTATAAAACACACTATACTAAACATAATCTAACTTTATCTTAACACTTCAGTGACAATAATGAGTACCAACTAGAAATTATTATGACAGAATGCTTTTAAAAAAAAGACAATAAATAATGCTCTCATGGGCACCTGAAGTCATATACAAACCTGTTTGCTTTATAAATATAAACTTGTGCCTTTTCCACTATGACCTTTTGCTTCTTAGTTTCATTTTTCAGGAGTTCACATCACTCATACTTTTAATCTGATGTCCTTTATTGAAAGCACTTGTCTGGTCTAAGGATCTAGGTCTTTATGGGTCTAAATGACCTTTCTTCAAAAGACAGCTCTGCATCACGAAGACTATATAAGGATGAACTCCAGAAAAAAGTGGCATAACTTTACCCCCTCCACTAGATTACTGCAGTAAAATAATTTTTAAAGTCAAGAAAGGACTAATTTAGAAAATATTTCACAGTCAATTTTCTTATCATCAGAGATAACAGTAATCAGAAGAGGTAAGATGCTTCCTACTATCTTTTTAACTTGTCTGTTCCGCCACTAGGGAGGGTATTTACTGAAAGGAAAAAGAAATCACACAAAACTACAACACATAAAGAAAGAGAAAAAATTGACAACCTAAAGTATTTTAACTAAAGTGAATACAAAGTAATAAAACAATGTACAAAATGTGAAATACAAAAAAGTTTGTCATTTCTTGTTTTATACCTTCCTAAAAGAAGCTGGTGTTTTACTGCAATAATACTGAGCCAGAGAGAAAAGGTCTTCTATATCTTCTAGATTCAGACTGGATGGAGTATTTTCCAAGAACTCTGAAATAAGATTATAGACATAATATTTAGTAGTTTCTGAAAAATGCAAACATTGTTTATGTATCAGAACTGAAATATCTTCAACATAAATACTATGTAAATGGAATCTCAACAGTGGTGCTTTTATGATTGCGGAGAATTGGATTTCCCCAAATTAGCTGAAACTGTTAATATAAATCTCTTGTTAGTGAAGGATGGTGTCAGCCAATCAAATCAAATTCATTAACCTTAATTAGAATTCTATGATTTATTTATCTAACATATATGAAGAAGTGCCAGGGCTCTAATGTACAAAATGTCTAAGAAATAGTTACTAATTTAAGGAACTTTGTCTTGTGTGAGAAAATAAAAATTATAAGATAAACATTTTTATACAGATAGCACAATGTGCCAGACAATATAGAGAGGAAGTAACTATCTCTATGTGGGGGATATGGTGGGGAGAACCCAAAAGAAGAACCAAGGTTTCACAATTGAAATATCACATAAAATGAGTATTGAAAGGTAAATTAAGGATAGGTAGGGAGAAAGGGAGGAGGGCAATCTATTTGAACACTGAAACCAAAGAAACAGTATATGGAAAGGAATGAAAGCATCAACAAACATGAAGGAATGAATGAAGATGACAAAATAAAGAAAAATAGTCGTTAAGGTCTGTACCTGGAGAGTGTTTATATAATTTCAGAGATGAATGGAGTCTCAGAGCTCTTCTAGACTAATCTCCTAAATTGATGAATGAGGAAGCTGAGTTTTACACTGATAAAGAGACCTGAAATGTTTTCACTACATTAAATGATACTTACGGATAACTTCTTCCTTGCTGTCAGACTCTTGTGTTAAAATGACTTCTCTGTAAAAGAGAATCAAATCAATTTGAGTTAAATATTAACAGAGCACCTTAGAAAAGACAGGGAAGAAAAATCTAATCAACCAGATACTTACTTTGCATTAACAAGGATAATTAACATTAAGAAATAAATAAAAAACGGATCTGCTTGTTGTAGATATCCATCCCATATTGCCTGAGTGACTTCAATGGAACAGTAACATGCAAAAAGACTTCCAAGCTGTAATCAGGAAATGAAATGAGAGACATAAACCACTGGAGGTGACTTGTTCTCTTAAAAGTATTAAAGCATATGAATAAGAAACATTACATCAAATTATCTGCACCCGATATTTAATGCATACCTTAATCTTAGTGTATGAAATCCAAAGGCAAAACATGTGAATTCAAGGGACAATGGAGCCAGTTATTAGCTGTGAGACTTAAAACATGTCAACCTTGGCCGGGCGCAGTGGCTCACGCCTGTAATCCCAGCACTTTGGGAGGCCGAGGCGGGTGGATCACGAGGTCAAGTGATCGTGACCATCCTGGTCAACATGGTGAAACCCCGTCTCTACTAAAAATACAAAAAATTAGCTGGGCATGGTGGCGCGTGCCTGTAATCCCAGATACTCAGGAGGCTGAGGCAGGAGAATTGCCTGAACCCAGGAGGCGGAGGTTGCAGTGAGCCAAGATCGCGCCATTGCACTCCAGCCTGGGTAACAAGAGCGAAACTCCGTCTCAAAACAAAAACAAAAACAAAAACATGTCAACCTCTTTAAAGCTTCCATTTTTACTTATGTAAAAAAGAGGAATACTGCTACCTATCCTCTACTACTGTTGTGAAAAGAATACCTAAACTAACTAGCACATATCTTTGTCATAGCATAACTAGCATAATTATGGTCTGAGCTCCATAGGAGTAACTAAAATAATTACAATATAGTAACAGCACAGTAAATTACCAGGTAATTGTGAGGATCAAATATGGTAATTTAAGAGCAGCTAATAAAACTTTAATCATAACATAAATATGAATTGCTCCCAAAGCTCACTTGTACATCACTTTAAAGAGGTTAGGCCAGGCAAGGTGGTTCATGCCTGTAATCTCAGCAGTTTGGGAGGCCAAGGTGGGCAGATCACCTGAGGCTAGGAGTTTGAGAACAGTCTGGTCCACATAGTAAAACCCCATCTCTACTAAAAATACAAAAATTAGCTGGGCATGGTGGCGCGTGTCTGCAGTCCCAGCTACCGGGGAGGCTGAGGCAGGAGAATAACTTGAACGTGGGAGGTCGCAGTGAGCTGAGCCTGCACCAGTGCACTCCAGCCTGGGCGACAGAGTGAGGCTCTGTCTCACCAAAAAAACAACAAAAAAAAGGAGATTAAACAACATTCATATCCTTCAATAGATTTCAGGAGCTCTATAGTTTTATATTTCAAATAAAAGAGTTGCTAATTTATAAGTATCTCTATAGCCCAGTTGTGTTTTAAGTTGCATGAAGTAATATTTTTAGATCACTGAACTTTCATTAGATACAGAAATAATTCCATCTACAGGTTTAAATTTAAAACATTTTTTAATGGCTAAAAAGAATTAATGGGTACACATATATTTAGCGCATACTTTGTGCAATACTAAACTAATACTAAACTATTATCACATATCATTAAAAATATCTTATTTTAATTCTTACCACAGGCCTGCAAAGTAAACACATTTCTCCTCACTTCACAGGTGAGAAAACAGATATCAATTACTCCCCATTTTTTTCAGGTGAAGAACTTGCATGATGTTACTTTCTCAAGCTCACAGAGCTAGTGAGTGGTGTTGGGAATAGGAAAAAGCCTAAGATTCCACAGCCCATGTAATTGCCATCACACTTGACCACAAGGCTTTTCAAATACATAATGTGACTAAGGTTTTTTGTGGTTGCTTTAAAAATTACGATTATAAACACAGATTAGAAGAGGCACATACAAACAGAATAGTAACATAAAGCCATCTTTAAGGGCTCACTTAGCTAAACTAAAGCTACCACTGCATTGCTCACAGTGACACCTTCTCAAGGTTTAGGAATTACTTTTTAATTGTTTCACCTCATGATATTTAAAAAACTCCATTTCATCAGCATTCATTACTACTAGTAAGAATAACTATCTGGCATTTTGGCTGAAGAGAAACCACTCAGTTTAAACCTCCAGCTACCAGCACTAATTCAGAGCTCTAGCATCATAAATGGCATTTCCTAGGCAGAGAGACCTCTAGTGATTATTAAAATGGTTAAGAGAAATCATTTACTACTTTAACATAAATAAGTAGATTCAGTGGCAACATATGAATCTCAGAGAAGCTACAGTTTTACAGGTATTTTATTATTTTAACTCAAAGTGACAAGACTAGGCTTGGCTCACACCTGTAATCCCAAGCACTTTCGGAGGCCTGGGTGGGAGGATTGCTTGAGCCCAGGAGACTGAGACCAGCTCAAGCAATACAGTGAGACCTTGTCTCTACAAAAAAATTAAAACATTAGCCAAGCATGGCGGTGCGTGTCTGTAGTCCCAGCTACTCAGGAGGCTGAGGTGGGAGAATCACTTGAGCCCAGGAGGTGGAGCTTGCAGTGAGCCAAGACTGTGCCACTGCACTGCAGCCAGGGAGACCAGAGTGAGACCTCATCTCAAAAAAAAAGTGACAGGACTGGCCAAGAGGGAACTAAAGAACAGACTACTGAGGTTTGAGATTTAATGAGCCCAGAAATGAAACCAGTTGGAACTCTCTAATTACCCATATCCTGATTGTTAACTCATCCTATCATCCTCCAAAGTAGGTATAGTTCTATTATCTTCATTTTGCAGATGAGGAATTGAAGCTCAGAGGCTAAGTGTCTTAGATCACACAGTTAATAACTGGAAGAAATGGGATTCTTCCTGAAGAAAAGTTAAGTGATACATAATAAAACAATAAGAGTGTATAGTCTCCTAGCACCCAATCATTGTTTCAGAAAGATCTTCAAGTTAACCAGAAGAGCAGTTTTCAAACTGTGGTCTGAGGACCCCCAGAAGCCCCCAGGATTCTTTACAAGGCATCTGTAAGGTCAAAACTATTGTTACAAAAATATGCATTTACTTGCCTTTTTCATATTTATTCCCTCAAAAACAAACAATAGAATTTTCCAAAGGCTACATGATATGTAATATGATCACAGACTGAATAAAGAAGTAGATATGGGCCAGGTGTGGTGGCTCACACCTGTAATCCCAGCACTTTGGGAGGCTGAAGCAGGCAGATCACCTCAGGTCAAGAGTTCAAGACCATCCTGGCCAACATGGTAAAACCCTGTCTCTACTAAAAATACAAAAATTAGCCAGGCGTGGTGGTGGACACCTGTAATCCCAGCTACTTGGGAGGCTGAGGCAGAAGAATCACTTGAACCTGGCAAGCAGAAGTTGCAGTGAGCCAAGACCGTGCCACTGCACTCCGCCTGGGCAACAAGAGCGAAACTCTGTCTCAAGAAAAAGCAGATAGGATAATCCATCTTTGATGTAGCCAAACATTAATGAGATTTGCAAAAATATAAAACAATGCCACTACTCTAATTTTCTTTTGGAAAACAGTTGTTTATTTTAAAATAGACTATTTACATCATCATGTTATAAATTTATAATTACTTTTAAATAAATAAACCTTTAAAATTCCTTAGTTTTAACTTTTTTTTTTTTTTTTTAAAGAAAGAGTCTCACTCTGTTGCCCAGGCTGGAGTGTGGTAGTGCAATCTTGGCTCACTGCAACCTCTGCCTCCCAGGTTCAAGTGATTCTCCTGCCTCAGCCTCCTGAGTAGCTGGGATAACAGGCACACATCACCATACCCGACTAATTTTTTTTTATTTTTAGTAGAGATTGGGTTTTACCATGTTGGCCAGGCTGGTATCAAACTTCTGACATCAACTGATCTGTCTGCCTCAGCCTCCCAAAGTGCTGGAATTACAGGCATGAGCCACTGCACCCAGCCTAGTTTTAAATTCTTCTCAGCATAATCCATGGGGATCATCAACAAATTTTAAGAGTGTAAAGGGTCCTGACACCAAAAGGACTGAGGATCACAGACCTAAAATAAGACTTCCCATTGAAAATACAAATACAGTATGATAGAGCACTGGGTTATGCTTTATATTATATTAATCATTTGATAACCTTAAGTCATTTTCCTTGTGACTGTATACCAATTCTTATACACATCATCAATTTAAATGAAGTTCTCAATTGAACTGATATATGTATCATATATTACATGTATATATTCATATTTATTACATATATGTAAATATTAATTGTAATACAGTTGTAAATATTAGTTATATTTACAAATAGATGTAAAATAAAAGTAAACATCATATTAAATAATCTGAACTAACCTAAGTGAAGAGCAAAAAAAGTTATTTTGAAATGCCAAGAATTTTACCCCTTGGTTTAAACAGTAATGATCTATAATTAGCACTTTCCTTTCCCTTCTTTGGAAAAAAAAAACCCCGCCTAACTATAGTTTTATATAAATCTATTTTTCATTAAATGTTCCTACTTTCACTTTATTACCCAGTTGAGTGCATAGGAGTCTGGAGTAATTTTCTTTGTATCAAGATAAGAACAAAGCTCAGGCTCATGGTATTGGATGAGCAACCTGAAGAGATGAAATGGTCTCCCCTTCTGGGAACAATCCCTAGAAGACAAGAGAAGCAAAGTTTTCTGCATTAACAGGTCAGAAATCATCACATTAGTAACCAATCTTCCTGCTATCCCCACTTCCACAGCATTCACTGGAATCGTACCTGACAGTACAGGCAGGGGTCCCTTGCTAACACCTTTTTCAATGTCCCTGGCTTGACAAAAGTTGTAGAAACAGGTCTAAAGCCACTCTAGGAAGATTCTTGCAGGTGAACCCAGGCAGCACTTAAGTGAGAGTACTACAGGGATCACTGAAAACAACGTTTAGGTTATTTTGATAAGGCTGGGATCCCAAAAGGAAATCTGGAGCGTCCTGAAGAAGCCCAGCCCCTTCCTTCTCTGCCAAAAAAGAGGAACTTCTAGAAAGCAGGCTTCATGTTAGCTCCACAGTTTATATACTCAATTAGGAATGTCCTTAGCAAAGGTACAAGTCTGAAATGCACAGGTGAACATTTCAGAAATAGTGGCCTTAAAAACTGTTGAAGTGGCCTGAGTACCAAGTTCTCAGAGCAAACTCCAGAAGGTGCTGAAATACTCATTTTGTTCAATGACTGTCCTACTTCAAAGGGTTACTGTGAGAGTGAAATGGGAAAACTGAATCTGAATGTTGTTTTAAAGTAAAAGACATCAAACATGTATATTAACATTTTTACCTAAAGTCTTTTTTAAAACAAATATCACATTTTGCTGCCAGAGACTTCAAAAGTAGAAAGAAGGTACTCTACTTAGTACATGGGTGGTGAAATAATCTGTACACCAAACCCCCATAACAAACAATTTACCTATATAACAAACCTGCACATGTACCCCTAAACCTAAAATAAAAGTTGGGAATAATTACAAAGCACACGCAGATGCACTTTGGGCTGTGGATTCCCTACAGTTTCTAGTCATCATCTCAGGAAGCATCTCAGCCTGCTCAGCTTTAAGACGACTCCTCTGCCACAGGTCACAGTAGCTACTCACAACCTTGATCCAAAAATTATTGTCCCTATACCCAGGTACCCAAGCACTTGAGCCCAGAGATAACAAACCCTTGGAGCAGGTCCACATGTGGTCCATGAACTAGGCTCACTCCTCAGGAAGCATAGTTGCTTCCTCCTTCCCATGCTCAGTCCCTGATCTTGAATTCAGAAGCCTTATTATCTTCTAACTCCCACATAAGCAGCAAGAAGTCTTAGAAAATCTTTCCAGCCCAGAGGATTTGTTAGATACTATTATATTCATATTAATTCATGTTCCTGTGTACATGTTTGTAATAACTCAAACAGAATACTTCATAGAAAAAATCTCTCAAAAGAGATTAGAGTTTTGGTACTGGATATAGGGAGATAGTTACATGTTTATTTGTCTGTTTTTTTGAGACGGGGTCTGGCTCTGTCACCCAGGTTGGAGTGCAGTGGCGTTATCTCAGCTCACTGCAACCTCTCTGCCTCCTGGGCTCAAACCACCCTCCCACTCAGCCTCCCTAGTAGCTGGGACTACAGGTACTATGCTACCGTGCCTGGCTGATTTTTGTATTTTTTGTAAAAACAGGGTTTCTTCATGTTGCCCAGGATGATCTTGAACTCCTGGGCTCAAGCAAGCCTCCCTCCTTGGCCTCCCAAACTGCTGGGATTACAGGCATGAGCCACCATACTGGGCCAGAGGTAGTTACTTTTTAACCAATACAGTTAAAAATAAAAAAGCAATACTGGGCCGGGCGCGGTGGCTCAAGCCTGTAATCCCAGCACTTTGGGAGGCCGAGGCGGGTGGATCACGAGGTCGAGAGATCGAGACCATCCTGGTCAACATTGTGAAACCCCGTCTCTATTAATACAAAAAAATTAGCTGGGCACGGTGGCGCGTGCCTGTAATCCCAGCTACTCAGGAGGCTGAGGCAGGAGAATTGCCTGAACCCAGGAGGCGGAGGTTGCGGTGAGCCGAGATCGCGCCATTGCACTCCAGCCTGGGTAACAAGAGCGAGACTCCGTCTCAAAAAAAAAAAAAAAAGCAGTACTGTAAACACAGTTAATTCCAGACAGTCTGGTTAAAGTATGGTGTTACTGTTAACAAGGTGTTGACTCAATCTTCATTTAGAGCAGGAGGCTTCACTAATTCCTCAGTTCCATAAACTTTACTCCATTCAGCTTTCGTACTGAGATACATTCTACTATTACAAGGGAAGGAGGCAAGAATGTATCTAATGAATCAGCAAAAAACTAAACAGCTCAAAGCACAGGCCATCATAATAAAAGTCAACTATTTATTGAGGGAATACCATGTGCCAGACAATGTAATAAGCATTCTACAAAGTTATTTCATTCTGTCTTACATTTTATCAAACAATCCTATGAAATATATACCCATTTTACAGATGAGAAAACTGAGGCTCAACTGAAATCAAGTAGCTCACTGAAGGCAAAATAGCTAAGAAGTGATGGAGCTAAGACTTGTACACAGAAACTGGACATTAAGTCATCACGCCATACTGCTCCCTTCCATATATAATTCGGTTATTTCAACAAGTGGTATTTTTGTAGGGGTACCATCTCTAAAAAAGCAAGCTGTGAAGAAAATGAAGGTAAAAGGCCTCACGTAAAAAAAATCAAAGTAATTAATGCTGTAGTTTCTTTTAATTTTTTTTTTTTAATTTATTTTTTAAGATAGGGTCTCACTGTCTCCCAGGCTGGAGTGCAGTGACAGGATCATGGTTCACTTCAGCCTCAATCTCCATGGGCTCCTGAGTAGCTGGGACTGCAGTGCACACCACCATCCCTGGCTAATTAAAAAATATTTTTTTTGTAGAGTCAGGTTCTCATTATGTCTCCTAGGCTGGTCTCAAACTCCTGGGGTCAAGTGATCTACCTGTCCTGGCCTCCCAAAGTGCTGGGATTACAGGTGTGAGTCACTGTACCTGGCCTTACAGTTACTACAGCATTAATAAGGAGTGTTTTATGCAGGGCAGAGTGGCATATACCTGTAGTCCCAGCTACATAGGAGGCTGAGGAAGGAGGATCACTTGAGACCAGGATGTCAAGACCAGCCTAGGCAACATAGTGAGATCTTGCTTCAAAAAAGAAAAAAAGTTTTACGATGTAATTTAAAAATAATAATAAAAAATAATTTCTAAAATCTCAGATGTGAGGTTAACATTGGATTTGTTATGACTCTTAATCTAACATTTTTTGATACTGCAGGTTGCAGAAAGTTTTACAGAGAAGGCCCCAGGTTGGCAATTCCAGTGCCCAGATATAGAACCAGATTCATATCGGCAAGATTACCTCTTCCTTAGTCTTAATACTTACCCTACTGTATGAATGCAAGGCAAAAGAATGCAGAGGCAGAACATGCAGTTTGCGGGGACATACACTATAGAAACAACTGCCTAGTTCCTACCATCTTCTGAAAAAGTGGGGCATCTCTGGGAGTCAGCCATTGCAACAGCATCTATTCATTTAATAGCTGTATACTGCAAACCTGCTCTCAACTACAAGGCACTGTGCTTGATGGGATTCTATCATCTTATATGTGAGTCTGTAATAAGAAGATATGTTAGTGGTAAAACCCCGTCTTTACTAAAAATATAGAAATTAGCCAGGTGATAAAGACACACGCCTGTAAATACAGCTACTCGGGAGGCTGAGGCAGGAGAATCACTTGAACCTAAGAGGCAGAGGTTGCAGTGAGCCGAGATAGTACCCCTGCACTCCAGTCTGGGTGACAGAGCGAGACCCTGACTCAAAAAAAGAAACAAACAAAAAAAAAGAAGATATGTTAGGCTGGGCTCAGTGGCTCCCACCTGTAATCTCAGCACTTTGGGAGGCCCAATCAGGTGGATCATTTGAGGTCAGAAGTTCGAGACCAGCCTGGCCAATGGTGGAATCCCATCTCTACTAAAAACACAAAAATTAGCTGGGAGTGGTGGCACACGCCTGTGATTCCAGCTACTCAGGAGGCCAAGGTATGGAGAATCACTTGATTCCAGGAGGCAGAGGTTGCAGTGAGCCAAGATTGCACCACTGTACTCTAGCTTGGGCGACAAAGTGAGACTCTGTCTCAAGAAAAGAAAAAGATATGTTAAAATGGAGTTCTAGCAGCATTCTGTGGGGCTCAGGGTTCTTTCCAGGGAAATTAATGTTGACCCTGGCCAAAGGGCTGTTCCATATGGAAGTCACGGAAGCAGTAACTAGAGAAAACAGTATGTTACACAGCACAATGCATAAGTCTCTCCCCACTAGTCCTCACTACCATCTCCGCCATTCTTAGGGACAAAGCTGGGACATCTTGTCTCTTGCTATTGGTAGCTCTGTTAGAGCAGGAGATGGCCATGAGAAGTGCTGAAATACAGGCAGCTGAGAGACCTAGTACAACAAAATGACTCCTAAACATGAATTCAAGTCTTGGCTCCGCCATTACCTTAGCCTTGTTTTCTGGTATTTTTAAGTCTGTTTTCCTTACATAAAGCAGTATGGCTTCAAGGTAGTGCAGAGGTTCTCCATCCTGGTGCACATCAGAATCACCTGGGGAGATTTAAAAATACCTATACCTACTTTGCAGTCCACTTATATTTGAAACTCTGACAGCTTATTGGGGAAAAATAAAGGAGTGCAAAAGACTTACTGGAAAAAAAAAAAAAACCACAACAACAATTCTAGGGACCAGTATATTTTAAAAGTACTTTGGGTGAAGAGTCATTTCTCCAAAGAAGAAATACAAATTGCCAATAAACACATAAAACGATGCTCAGCATCATTAGCCATTAGGGAAATGCAAGTCAAAAACTATAATGAAATATTACTTCACACTCACTAGGATGGGCTATAAGCAAAATACAAATGTTGACAAGGATGTGGAGAAACTGGGATCTCCACTGACTGTTGGTGAGAACATACAATGCAGCTGCTATGGAAAAATCCAGCAATTCCACAAAAGGTTAAACATAATTACCATATGGTCCAGCAATTCCCCTTTTAGGCACATACATCCCAGAAAAGTGAAAATACATGCCTACATAAAAACTTGTATACAAATGTTCACAGCAACATACTCAGTAAAAAAGTGAAAACCCAAATATCCATCAACTGATGAATAAAATGTGGTATATGCATACGATAAAAAAAAATTTGGCAAAAAAAAGAAATGAAATATGATACATGATACAATATGAAAACATAATGCTAAACATTAAAGGCAGTCATAAAAAACATATAAACTATGACTCCTTATATAGGGGAGGAATCATACCAATCCTTCCTCCCATTTTGGGGGAAAACGGAGAGTTGACTATTAATGGGTATGGGATTTCTTTTTGGGGTGATAAAATGTTCTAAAATTGGTTGTGGTTATGGCTGTACAACTCTGTGACTATAACTAAAGCCAGTGAATTGTACACATTAAAACGGTGAATTTTATGGTATGTAAACAGTATCTCAATAAAGTTGTTATTTAAAAAAAGAAAGAGAAAAAGTGCCTCAGTTGATTCTAACAAGCAACCAGGGTAGAGAACCGTATCAGTAAAGTACTGGTTATCCATACAAACTTAGGTTTACATCCTGACTCTATCACACACCAGAAGTTATAATCCTGGAAAAGTAATTTAATTTTTCTTCCTTTGCTTCAGTTTCTGTAGCTGTAAATCAGAGATACCTACCTTACAGTGGTCACTATTAAAGAAGAAAAAATACAAAACACATACCTTGTACAGTGGTATCACATAAAAGGTAATAAAAAATAAGAGTCAGTTAACTATCAAGGTCCAGATTAGTGGTTCTCTACCTTGGCTATACACTGAAATTAATTAGTTAGTAAGCTCTAAACAAACTGATGCCTAGGTCCCATCACCAATGGAGTTTGATTTAATTATTCATGTATGCAAATAGTCATTAGGATTTTTAAGAGCTCCCCCAATAGTTCTAATGTGCATTCAAGGTTGTACAGCCAAGCCACTAGTCTAGACTATGTCTAAAGGTTTTTTTGGCACTAAAATTCTAACTACCTGATCCATTGCACTGGGAACCGCAGCAATTCTTTCTTGCCTCATGAGTGCTGCCCACCACCATGACCCCCACCACGACCCCCACCATAGCTACCTGCACATCTGTCTGGTCTCAACTTAAATGCCACTTACCCAAGGGAGCCATTCCTGACCTCCAGGATAAGTTAGGTCGCCCCCATTACACATCCCCATAGCACTCTACATTTCACCTTCCTAACATTCAGCACACTTCAATCTACTCATTCAATGCCTCTATTTCTAGGACTTCCAAACTCCTCAATAAGGTAGCACCCCCAAAATTTTACTTTTCACTTGCACACTGTAATGTTTTTATTTTACAGGCAAAGAAACTAAAATAGGGATACCACCAAATAAACTGGAAGAATTATGTATATAAACTCTAAAATCATAAATTCTTAAATAAATATCTTGTGTATACTTAAAATATACAACATGTTAAAAAAACACATACAAATGGTTAGTATCATGGAACAAAATAATGTACCTATCATCTCACATTGCGACTTTCTCCTCTGTGGCAAAAGCAGCTATGACTCTATAATTAACTATAGTCCCCATGGCGTATATTAGGTCTTTCAACTTGTACATCACAGATATTTGCTATTTTGCATCCTTTGACCTAGATCTCCCCACTTTCTCTCATAACTCCAACCCTGGTAACCACTTCAGAAGTATACATTTTTAACTAAAGAATCATTTAAAATATGTTTATAACCACAAAAATAAAATAACAACTATGGCTCAAACAACCTTCAGAATTATTTGAAACTTTTACTTTATTGCCAAAGTAAATCTAGCAACTTTAGCTCAAAGCAAACCAGACCTCTATTCACTTTTAAAAACTATAAGAACTAAATAATATTTTACCTGGGAATGTACTTATTCATTATGGCATAAAAGCAGTTGTATAAATCGCTGCGTGGCAGTTGAAGATGCACCAATGGTTTGAGTAGATGTATCCAGCTAAGGGATGTGCTATATTTAATGTTACGTGATTTACAATAAAAGGTAATTACAGATTCGATATCCAAAAGTAATTCTGCTGCCTTCTCCTCTGGCACTGAAAGCTGATCTAGAAAATAAGTGTTAAAAATAAAGTTACTGAGGGTCTGTTAGAGGCTGTTATTGGACATAACACTTGTTAACAAATATACAATACTGTGTTGGTACATTCAGAGAAAGAAAGTAAAACTACATGAAAGCACATTTTCCCTTATACTTAACAATCATTGGTTCACAGATCCAAAACCCAAGGAAAAAAACATAGTCGAAACTCTAATAGTTTTTCTTTTTCTTTTTTTTTTTTGAGATGGAGTTTTGCTCTTGTCGCCCAGGCTGGAGTGCAATGGTGTGATGGATCTCAGCTCACTGCAACCTCCGCCTCCTGAGTTCAAGTGATTCTCCTGCCTTAGCCTCCCAATTAGCTGGGACTGCAGGCGCCCATCACCATGCCCGGCTAATTTTTGTACTTTTAATAGAGACAGGGGTTAGCCAGGCTGGTATCAAACTCCTGACATTGGGTGATCCACCGGTCTCGGCCTCCCAAAGTGCTGGGATTACAGGTGTGAGCCAACACACCCGGCCTTATAACAGTCTTTTTAAGACAGTTGTTTAAAGAAAGGAAAACTAAGAAAAACTGTTTTACTTGTTTTCTTACCTAGTCTGTTCAAAGAGAAGGGAAAGAAACAGAAGACGTAAATACATTCAGTATTTACTACTAAACATTAGCACTTAGCAATGCCTGATCTAGATATGTCAAACATAAAAATGGCCAATCTGAATTAATGGGGTAGGCAAAGATAAGCATAGCCCATATTCCTGGGAAGCAAAGGTGTTATCTAAACAGATTATCACCTACCCCATGATGGACAGCTGTTGCTATAACTGTCAAGAAGAGGGAAAGGAATTCATTCTCCACTACCCAATTCTCCTTCTTTTGCCCACACCAGCAATGTTTCAGTTGTGCTTACCACGCATAGGCCTATCAAGCCAATAATTTAACTAAAATATGATGGAAAGAGAAAAAAAATACAGCAATGCACTACAGATGAATTTAAAAGAAGTATAAACTAAATTAATCCATACTGTGAATTGAATTAATCTTGTGGGGTGATTAGAAACCTATTCAACCACAATTTACAATAGTTTCTCTACAGCAGACTGCAAACTATGATTTATAGATAAACTTTTAGAACAAAGCCCCCTTTAATTTGAGGGCTGCATACAATCCTACAGATCTTTAATTACATAAAAATCAAATTTAAGACTACAACAAACCCACAAAAACAAAACAGTAAAAACTAGGCCTTTTTTTTTTTTCAGAGTCTCACTCTGTCACCCACACTAGTGTGATCTCAGCTCACTGCAACCTTTGCCTCCCGTGTTCAAGCAATTTTCCTGCCCCGGCTTTCCAAGTCACTGAGACTACAGGAGCCCACCACCATGCCTGGCTAATTTTTGTATTTTTTAGTAGAGATGGGGTTTTGTCATGTTGGCCAGGCTGGTCTTGAACTCCCGATCTCAGGTGATCCATCCACCTCAGTCTCCCAAAATGCTGGGATTACAGGCATGAGCCACGACACCCAGTCAAAACAAGGCTCTCTTACAATAAGTAGACAATATTTCATAAGAATTTCAAAAGAAAAGTTCTAAACCTATTTACAAACCTTTTCCAAATTCTGAAATTATAAGAAGATAATTCTGAAGAGTGATTCCTCAACCCAAAAATTATTTCCAAAATTTATCTCTGCTTGAAAACAATTATTAAGCTTACCAATAAACTGCAGGCAATCTTTGTGAATAGTGTTCTGTTCTGGCAAGTCTAAAATGCCATCCCATGATGCCAAACTATCACCTTTTCCTGCAACATTCAGAGCAATCTGGAAGAAAGATTTAAAAAGAGACTAGCTTCATAAGTTATTCCTCATTCTTGGAAAATATGCTTTAATAATCAAAGGGCTGAATATTAAAATAATAACAAAGATTACAATTAAGATATTGACAATCCACCAAATATTGAGTCTTTAGTCATGTCACAATTAACCAGCAGAATTATTTTAAATCCTCCTACATTAGATATTACTTCATGTTGATTCAGTGAATACAATAAATTACCCAAAATATTTATATATTTAGCTATCTAAATTTATACAAGAATCATCTTTTGTTTTTTTTTTAATGTAAAAACAACAGAATGTACTGGCAAAGAAAAAGTGCATCTGTGCCATGTATATTTTTAAATTATACAGAAGAATACTTAATAAATTGAGAAAATGTTTTTGCTGTTTTGTAAGGTTTAAGTATGTAAAAAAAACTTAATTTAAAGAATCTTAAGTGACATATTCAAATGCAACAGGTAGGCCACTAGAACTCAAATTAAGACAAATCACCTATAAAAATACATGTATGAAACAACTAAATTACTTTATGATATTAAGAAATTACCTTTTTTTTTTTTGTGAGACTGAGCCTCGCTCTGTTGCTCAGGTTGGAGTGCAGTGGCACGATCTCAGTTGGCTGCAACCTCCACCTCCCAGGTTCAAGCAATTCTCCTGCCTTAGCCTCCCAAGTAGCTGGGACTACAGGCAGGTGCCACCACGCCCAGCTAATTTTTGTATTTTTAATAGAGATGGGGATTCGCCATGTTGGCCAAGCTGATCTCAAACCTCTGACCTCAGGTGATCCACCCGCCTTGGCCTCCCAAAATGCTGGGATTACAGGTATGAGCCACTGCATCTGGCCAGGAATTACCATTCGTTTAAGTATTTCAGACTTCCATATTAAACTATTAGTAGACTACCAAGGATTTGCTTTAAAATAATGCAGTGAGTGGGGTGGGGAGGAAAGGATGAGCATATTAATCAAACAAGATTGGCTAAATGTTGATACCAGTTAACGCTGGGTTATGGGCACTTGGGAGTTCATTATATAAGCTCTATGCTTTTGCATGTGCTTAAGTTTCTATAATAAATGTTCAGAATTCTATGCACAGTTTTAATTCCATTTCTGTTAAATATATGTGCATAGGGCAAAAAGGTAAAAAAATAAGCACCAAGCCCTTATATGTTTTCCCTATAGATGGTAGATAACAGATTTTTATTTTATCCTTTGTGGTTACTTGTTATGCTGTATATGTTTCCACAAATACATGTATTTCTTTTGTAATCATAACAATATTTTAATTCAAAATTTTTACAAATTGTAATACCCACGCACTGGAGAATAGCTGAATGAGGAAAATAAAGGGAAAATTTCCTATAACCCCAACAACCAGAGGCATATCTCTCTCTCTTTTATTTTTTTTTTTTTTAACAATTGTTATGATCATTCTGTATCTGCAAATATACATCCTATTTTACTCACGGATTGTACCTTGTTTCATGAAACAATTTTCATAAACACTACTTCTTTTTGTTTGTTTGTTTTGAGATGGAGTCTCACTTTGTTGCTCAGGCTGGCGTGCAGTGGCACTACCTCAGCTCACTGTAGCCTCGCCTCCTGGGTTCAAGAGATTCTCCTGCTTCTGGGTTCAAACGATTCTCCTGCCTCAGCTTCTTAGTAGAGATGGGGTTTCAGCATGTTGGCAAGGTGGGTCTCCAACTCCTGACCTCAGGTGATCTGCCCGCCTCAGCCTCCCAAAGTGCTGGGATTACAGGCTTGAGCCATCGTGCCTGGCCCTGTGAACATCATTTCTAATGGCTACAAAAGTATATATTATGTTCTAAAATCTAAACCATTATTGTTAAATACACCAAACACTACAGAAACACACATTTTAATAAGCCGCTGTTTGATGAATCTTCTAGATGTGGCATATTCATAAGATAATAAAGTTTTCTGCAACTAAGACAGCTGAAACAATAAACTTTTAAAAATATTATTCTTCAGTGATTACATTTTATTCATTTCAGTTTCTAGTTACCTTCCAAACTTTGACCCTTAGTTCAGCAGGCAGTGGTCTTCCTTGAATTATATTTCTCAAAGTTTCAAGATCACAACCTCCTGCTTCCAGAGCTTCTTCAAGATCTTTTTCCCTAAAAAAACAAGTCCTATTTATTAAAATAAATTTTACATCACGCTTTTTCTTATTCAAGATTCATTTATAAGCATGGCCTAGTAAAGTCTTGTCTAAGAAAAAAAAAGTTCTCAGCAGCCAAAATGTAACGCCAAGGCATATACAGCATGTTTTCTTGGTGGGAAATCTCAGGCTTCACAGTCAATTTACTCTCATTTCACACTTAGTTCTAACCAATTTGGTTGTCTTTTTCCAGATTAGAGAAATTTAAAGAGAAGATTGGGGCAATATGGCTGACAGCACTGTGAAGTCATAGTAATAATAGTATTCCTGGTAGTGGTAATGACTAACACTTTACATAGCAACAATGTGTCAGGCACTATTTCAAACATTTTGCTGTTCTTTTTAATCCTCATAACAATCCCTATGAGATAGGTTACATCACTGGCCCCACGTACAGATGGAGGCAAAAATGGAGGCAAAGAAGGGTTGTAGACATTTAGGGGCCAACTGAAGAAATAACTTCATCAGTATTAAAAAGTTACTATTCTTTTTGGTGTTTACCAGTATTATGGTTATGGTCACATGTCATATTAGCAGTAGAGGTGGATTCAGATTTTAACAGTATGGTTCCTGAATTCATGCTCTTAACATTTATGCTAAACTCAGCCAAGAATTCAAAACATTGCAGTCTGAGACTATTTAGTAAATGACTGTATCAATATCATGCCTAGAGCAGTGCCCAGCTTACAGTAAGTGTTAAATAAATGTTAGAGAGAAAAAAAGGCTCTAGTGATATACTAAAGCAAAATAATAATATCACATCATCAAGTAATTTATCAAGCAGTTTTGTTCAGTCTACTATGTTTAAAGAGAAAAGTATAATTTCATTTGTATAAAGTTAAAATAATTAAAAGAATACTTTCACAAAGGAAGGCATTGTTTTCTAGCCAGAAAATAACCAGTTAAATTATCAATTCCTTAGGAATTTTCAAAAGCTGAGGTTTTAGTCATTGTTTACAATCTCAGCCTCCATTAAAAATCTGAACAAATTTTTAAGAGCTTCATACCTGGACAGTTTGTAATATTCTTTGAAACAACCTAAAAGGCAGATAATTTCACTAGGATCAGGAAATCAGGATTTTTGTCTCATTTTTGTGGTTCTGAAGAAAATAAATTACTTCCACTCTTAATGTTTTCAATAAGACAATGAAAACCTCCCCACTGACAGTGTCTAAGAATATTAGTTTAAATGCATAAATTTCATAAAGTGTTGCTCTACTAAGGGAAGGAATTACATGAAAATGTAATCATTTCGGATCATATTCAACAGAAAAGAACTCATCAAATTTGAAAGGTTTCTTGACAAAGCTACTACAAATTCATATGAACAGGAAGATAACTAGTAATCACACAAGAATATTTTGTTCTTTTGCTATATGGTCACCAAAGTGCTGGAAGGGAAAGGTAAAGAAAAAGATTTCAAGTCTACTGTTGAGAGACAGTTCAGGTGTACAGCTGATAAAAACTGGGGTTTACATATTTTCTCCTAGCCAAAATGTACAAGGCAGCCTGTTACTAACCATGAAACAAAGAAAATGCAGTGGCATCTTTGGTGAATAAATCCCACATATTTAAATGGTCAAATGTGTCAAATAATGAGGAACCAAAAACACTACTTACTGAAGAAATTATTTTACCAGATGAAGAATTAGAATTACTCACTTTTCAGTATAAAATCCTTTTCTTTTTGAAGTAATTCTGCCAAATCCCTTACTATCCCAGACAACAAAGCTCATATTTTCCTGCAAAATGCCCAATCCTTAAAGTACTTTTTAAATCACAATAATGTACAAGCACATCTCTGTTGATATAGCTGCTGCTGGATTCTTTGATGCTGCCCCCAAGGAACCATGAGCAAGGGCTCCTGTGAAGACCCAAAAATGCTATAAAAGCCTTAGGTAGTAAAAGATACTTCTCACAAATAATTACTAAATTTTTACTAATCACTAAATTACTAAAATTTACTAGTTACTAAATAATTAAAAGTAACATTATTTTCTGAATGAGGCATTGAAAGGTACACTTACTAGACCTTCGACAATATAAATGTGCTTATAAAAGTAGTAAAGAGCTGAAAATTGTTAAGGTAAATAATTCATAGAAGAATCAAGAATCAAGCAGAGATAACAATTCTGTAGCATTTAGCTCTCAAACAGAATTCCTCTTCCCCTAAACCAAGTTTCTACTTTTAAGAAACACAATTCTAACACACAAAAGCAAAACGCATGTCTGACGTGGTATGAGTGGGTGGGCTGCATTTCTTTCAGTCTTCCTTGATCAGCAGCTTCTCACTGACCTTACAAATGAAAGGCTGGTACAGTCACACAGGACATTCAGATGAGGTTTTAAAACAGAAAAGAACAGGCCTTGTCCATTTATTCTCGAAAGTACAAAAATAAGCAAAACTATCTCCTTTGCTCAGAGAGTTCAGGACAGTCTAAACCCAATGCTTCTGAGGTTGGAAGGAAGGAGAAACTCACCTCCTCCTGGCTCTGTGACTTTGAAACTATTAAAATATGTTGGTATAATACTACAGGCTCCTGTCATGATCTATCAATAACATATTTTCAAAACCTAAGTAAAACATAACAGAACTTTCCCTCACCTGATGTTGTGTGGTAAAATCACCTAATCTAAGCATTGCAGCCCAAGTTGCTTCAGAATTACAATGAGGCGAACAATGTCACTAGATTTATATGGCATTCGTTTAATGTTTATACTCAAGCTAGCAAATGAATTGGGTTTTTCTTCTTCAGCCAAATGGTGAATAACTCCGAACATATGGAAGCATTTGCACAATGTATGGGGGAAGGAAGCATGAATTTTCAAGCACTAGCAAATGTAATATGCATTTCCAAATCCTTCTATGATTAACAAATTCAATTATTATTAGAAACTGTGTAATTTTCTGAATAAACCATACTGTATCATAATAAAACTATGATTTTAAAAAGCAACTGGATTACATATATTGTGTTCTTAAAATTTTAAAAGTGACAGAAAACCTCCCACTAGGAAAAAATGACTAGATATTCAACATTTTTTTAAGTTCTGTTTTCTCCTAACCATGTTCTAAAAATTTATTTTCTCCATCATTTCAAAATATATGAAAACTGTTTAAATGTACACACTCTATCGCCAAACAGGACATGAAAACAAGAAACGAGACTTAGTTCATCTCCTAATTTTTTTTTAATAAGTATCTTTCTACACTTAAACGCCATACCCATTAGCAGTCACTCGCCATTCCACCCCACCAGCACCTCTCACCCTGCCCCCAGCCTCTGTCAACCACTGATTTACTTTCTGTCTCTACACCCTATTCAGGATATTTCATATAAATGGAATCATATAATATGTGGCCTTTATGTCTGGTTTCTTTCATTCAGCATAACATTTCAACATCTATCCATGATGTAGCATATATCAGTACACACTTTTCACTGCCAAATAAGATTCCATTCTATATGAATATACCATATTTTACTTATCCATCCATCCATCACATAATGGGCATTTGAGTTGTTTCAACTTTTTGGTTATTATAATTATCTTAATTTTGAACATAAGTGTCAGTAGTTCAACTGGTTAAGTGTATGATACATACGTATTATTTTTTATTAATTATATATTCTTCCTAAAAAGGTATGAAAGAATTTAAAGATCAAGTGTATTAAAACCTCATTCAAAAACCAATCCCAAACCAGGCCAGGTACAGTAGCTCACACCTGTAATCCCAGCATTTCTGGGTGGATGGCTTGAGCCCAGGAGTTTGAGACCAGCCAGGGCAAAGTGGAAAAACCCCATTTCCACAAAAAGTACAAAAAATTAGCAAGTTGTAGTGATGTGTGGCTGTAGTCCCAGCTACCTGAAAGGCTGAGGCAGGAGGATCAATTGAGCTCGGGAAGCAGAGACTGCAGTAAGGCCAAGATTATACCACCGCACTCCAGCTTGGGCTACAGAACGAGACTCTGTCTAAAAAAACAGGCTACAGAACGAGACCCTGTCTCAACAAACAAACAAAAAAACCAGAGCAATAAAACCAAACCAAAGAACCCATCATACTCATTAGGATGACTACTACTATCAAAAAACAAAATAACAAGTGTTGACGAAGATGTGGAGAAACTAGAACCCTTGTGTACAGTTAGTGGGAATGTGAAATGATGCAGCCACTATGGAAAACAGTATGACAGTTCCACTAAGAATTAAAAATAAATGTTCCATACAATTCAGCAATTCCACATGCTGGAATATGTCTGAAAGAACTGAAGGCAGAGTCTGAAAGATACTTTTGTATACACATGTTCACAGCAGCATTATTCACAGTAGCCCAAAAGTGAAAGTAACCTGAATACCCATTCACTGAGGGATGAATGAACAAAATGAGTGTGTGCACCGTATGTCTATACATAAAATTAATAAATGTTTATTAATTATTTATTCTTCCTAAAAAGGTCTGAAAAATTTAAACAAATGTTTATTAATTTCATATATAGACATATAGTACATACACACACCCATTTTATCCATTCATCCCTCAGTGAATATATAATATTCAAATATATTCAAATATTCAATATATAAACAGATATATTTGCTTATTAATTACATGTATAATTACATATTATAGAATATATATTTTATATATATCTAATGTATAATGGACCCAAAAAGGAAGGAAATTCTGACACATGCTATGACATAGATGAACCCTGACAACATTATGTTAAGTGAAATAAATCAGTCACAAAAAGGCAAATACCAAATAAGGTACCTAGAGTAGTTAAATTCAGAGAAAGTAGAATAGAGGTTACCAGAGCAAAGAGAGTGGAGAATGGGGAGCTCTTTAGCAGGTAACAAAGTTTCAGTTCTGCCAGATGAAGCGAGTTCTAGAGATTATATGCAAAACAATGTAAATGCACTTGATACTAACATACACTGAAAAATGGTTAAGATGGTAAACTTTTTACATTATATATACTTTACCACAATTTTTAAAAATCAACTCTATTTAATGTATTATAAAAATTCAAAATTTGAGTTTTAGTGTCAGATCTCGGTTTCCATTGTGGCCCTTCAACAGCCATATGACCTTACAAAAGGAAAAAGCATTACAGTGTTTATCTTATAGGGTCAGTTAATGCTTAAATAAGATTTTGAACACAAAACATTCAGTGCAATACTTGGCTACATAATTCTTCAATAAACAGAATCTATGAATACTATTACCTTTGTTATTATTACTGAACAATAGCTTACCTTCTCAAAATGACTTAATTACAATCATTTTAGAGAATTTAGCCAATGCATAAAAAAATGAAAACTAAACACCAATCACAATTTCATTACCATGAGAAAATCACTAACGTTTTGTGAATTACTTTTCAGTTCATATGTGTGTATGTACAGACATACATGTGTGTGTATATAAAATAAACTCAATTATACTGAAAATATAATTTTGAATGGTACTGCCTGGATTTTCTTCTGGGTTTGTCACAGTTTTGAGGTTTCTATCTTGGGTTGATTTTTTTATCTGGTGTAAGGAAGGGGTCCAGTTTCAATTTCCTGCACATGGCTTTCCAGTTATCCCCACACCATTTTTTAAAATAGGGAATTCTTTCCTCATTGCTTGTGTCAGGTTTATTGAAGGTCAGATAGTTGTAGGTGTGCAGTCTGATTTCTGGGTTCTCTATTCTGTTCCATTGGTCTATGTGTCTGTTCTTGCATCATACCATGCTGTTTTGGTTACTGGAGCCCTGTACTATAGTTTTAAATCAGGTAGTGTGATGCCTCCAGTTTTGTTCTTTTTGTTTATGATTGCCTAGGCTTTTCAGGCTTTTTTGGTTCCATATGAATTTTAAAATAGTTTTCTCTAATTCTGTGAATAATGTCAATGGTAGTTTGATGAGAAACACACTGAATCTACAAATTGCTTTGGGCAGTATGGTCACTTTAACAATATTGATTCTTCCTATCCATGAGGATGGAATGTTTTCCCATTTATTTGTGTCATCTCTGGAGGTCATTATCCTTAGCAAACTAAGGCAAGAATAGAAAAGGAAATACCGAATGTTCTCAAACATATAACTTCTTTGCTTAGAGTATTAAGTAACTGCTATTTAAGAAAGCATACTTTACAGAATCGTTAAGTAGAAAACAATGTGGCACGTGTGCTACTTTAATCTGTTTCGTTTTAGTTCTCCAATACGGAATGGGAAGTATAAACAGGCTAAAAAAGTTCAATATACAGTTGTCAACAAACTGTATTTTAAAGGTTTACAGTATGATAAACTTGGAAGTAATTTAAAAGATATAAAAATATGTGGTTCATTTTTGAGGGGAGAAAACAATTCATTTGAGGGAGTATCCTCCCCACACTCCCAGTGGATGGAGACAAGGGTAAAGGATGGAAGACTGGCATGGATTAGGTAGAAGAGTCTTCATGTGGCCTCACTTTATGTCCTCAGTCTTGATTCCATGGCCCAAGACTTTAAGCAAATTCTTGACAACATCCTTGACTTCTTCACTCCTTGGTTTTTCTGTCACATTCAGAGAGCTGCAAATTCCCAACATTAGGCTAATCTAACCAGTCTGCCTTCTTTGTTCCTATACTCTACTCAGTGTGGACTTCTTGGGAAAATAAGACAACTCTATGATGCTATCATATAACAACAGTGCCTGAAAATCTCCTAACCACCACTTACTTCAGACTCCTTACCCAGCTACTTTATCTCAGGTGACTTCACTTCTGACTCCAAAGAGAAAATATAGGCCAGCAGGCTTCTCTTCCCTTTGATCTCAGCCCCCTCCAAAAACAAACAAACAAACATAAGCAACTTATTATTCCAGTCATTAAGTCTCCTGTGAATACAGAAGAAAATAAGTATCTCTTCTCTAGTCTAAGACTGATAACTTCACCTGGCTCTTATCGCCACCACTCACTCGCAATCTTTCAGAAGCCATGTGTCATCCATTATTCCCCGTCTCGTCTCCTATCTTCCACTTTTTTTCTTCTGGCTCTTTCCTCTGAGACAATATGCTCAAATACTCCCAGCAGAAACAGCAACGCCCACCACAAAAATTTCTCCACATTCTCCCTTTCCATCCAGCTACCACACTTTTGGTCGTTCTTTTCACAACAGAGTTTATGGAAAGAATTCTTGACAAAAGCAACAACTTTTCCCTCATCTTAAATCTCTCTCTTCCTCTCTTGCCAACCCCCTTCCATTTCTCATCCCTCATTGATTCTCACCACTCTATAGGGACCACTCACTATATCGTCTCCACTTCCTTTCTTAACCAAATCTAAAACACTTAAGATATTAATGGAACGTTTTCTGGGTTGGAAAAAAATGGTTTACATTCATGAAGTCTCTCAGTCTATCAACTAAGGTAAGTGAGCTTCGCTAATCTTCAAAATTCTTAAAATTGAATCCTTTTCTGTAATTATAAAAACAATGAAGACTAGCAGTGTAAAAAAGATCAAGTAGGGCCTATAATATATCTAATCACTCTACACTTAAATGCAGAGTACAGAGAAATTACAGAGAAAATCCAATTACCACATTAAGAAAATTAATTTCATGTCTTAAAGTGGGCAGGGCCTAAGATTTATTATTGTTTTCTTAAAATAAAAATACAAAACCTACACTACTGGGAAATCAATAAAAGTCCAAAGCCTGACATGTAAACATCTTAAATATGTTATTTCTATTGCATAGGATATTTTTCAAACCTGTGGGTCTGCTAACAGTATTAAACAGAGCCAAGAGAGAAAAAAATGGACTCAGAAATCTTTGCTAAAAGTACTTCTAGCATTGAAAAATATAACCTGTGATTATCTCCTTTCCTTTAAAATGTTCACATTTACTTACTTGAAGGGTCCTATACATAACCTCCCTGTAAAAGTCATCTCTCTCCTTCCCTTTACAGTTCAACTTCCTTGAAAACAGCAGTCTCCACTCATTCACTCAAAACCTCCATCACTCTACTAAAGGTGCTCTCAGAAGTCATTAGTCATCTTTCTCAGTTCTCACCCAGTTTACATACACTGCAAAGTTTGTCTTCTTAATACATTCTCATTTAGATTTTCCTCTGCTTTCCTACCCATACTCTGAATTATTTCCTTCCCTGACATAAGTATTTTTTTATTCAAACCTTTGACACATATGTATTGAGCACCTACTACAGGCTACCCACTGTGTGAGGCACCGGGGACACAGCAGAGAAAAAAAGTCAATGCTTTATGTAGCTTACCTTCCAGATGGCTATTCCAACGTTCTCATCCAAGTCCTAGCACCTAAATTCTGTTGACCAGAGGTGTGAATGGCTCTTTTGAGGTGCAGTTTATTCATATTTGTTTAGAATGTAAACCACTGTGAGCACAGATGAAACCATGACAGCCCAGCTTGTCCATGTACATATCCTAATCAGGTATAAGTCTCTGACCAATTATTTAAAACTCTAAAGTGAACAGCTAATTAGTTATAAGCACTAGCAAACTGTGGAACAGTGAGTAAGCAGTGGCAAGCTGCACGTATTGAATTGTGGTTTCACGGCTTCATTTGTGCCACCACATTTCTGGGTGTTTCTTAATGCCCAGGTAATGAAACATCAGCACCAAAGTTTTGTCTGAACTTATTTTGCTACTATTGGTAGGACACTGGTTACAAAACACTACCATAACAAAACTCCTTAATTAGTTCTTGAATATTCTGTATGACATTTGGTAGAAGTGGAAAGAGAATAACTGTGTTACAGATTCACTTGTACAGTAGATATGCATGGAGCTCAACGGCCACAGTATGTCTTATGCAACTTATTTTTAAATACTAATCTCAAACCATCAAAACTTTCCAAGTATTTCAATAGTATGACAGTATATTCAGAAAAGACCTTGACAAGTTAAAGTCTTGTGAGAGGACAACTGGATACAAATTGATAATCGCGAAATCACGAAGTTATCTGGATTTGTGTCAGAATCAGACATGCTTGTTACAGCATTTTAACAAGTTATAAATTTATATGCCAAGGGGAAAAATACCCATTCAACAGCTTTAACACATTAGTAAAATTTTGCATTAGGACCAAATCCACAAAAACAGCTTTGGGAGATTCCCTTGTAAATAATGTAATCTTCTCTAGAATTTGTGTTTTAATCAGGATCTTAAGCCAAGTAAAGAAGGTGCTAAATCTAGACCTCTTGGCTTCACAAGCCAAATTTAAAAGCTACAGGATTTTATCACTGTATGCAATAGGCAAAAGAAATAGAGATCACAGAAATCTTGTTCTATCAACTACTAAAATTAACTACAAATGGAACAGATGTTTTAAATCTTAGATTTATTTTTAATCCACAATCCATGTAGATCAAATTACACCAGTGGTACCAATGGTGCCCCTTTCTCTGCTAAGAAAAAAACTCAGTTGTTGACTAAAAAATAAAAAGATACACAAAAAACGTTTTTCATAACTACATGTGTAATGTTGCAATGCATTTGTTTTAAGATTTGGCTATAAAACTGAGGAGTAATTTCTCTAATGAGCAGTCAACTTCAGCGAGTACTCTAAATCCTTTCTTCTTTCATGCTTTCTCAAAATAAAAAACCTCAACACTGTTCCCTTCTATACATATAAAGTGACTTTTCAGTATTTTTAAGACACAAAGAAATGCATCCTTGTTTTTTTACCCCCATGAAAGCAGTTTATTTGGAAAGTCAAAATAGAGTATATCTTTTGCCTAAGACACAGAATGGCATGAAAACAGCAAGAAGTCAGAGACAGATATTACCTATGTCTATTACAAATTCCACTGTATCCAAAGTGTAATGATAAAAGTATAGTCAACATTCCTTGTCTTGAAACTATCATTTCAGAAACATAATTGTTATAAAGAAACAACTATAGCAAATGAAGTCACAACACTTTGCAACATCTGGACAATTCTCAAGGGTACTATGCCAATGGGGATCAGAGTTTGGCAAAGAAATACATATTGGGTTTATTTAACCTGGATTCCAACCATCAATGAAGATTTTTTTTTTTGAATAAAAGAGGATTTCATTTAATTTCCTGCTGGTGGTTAATCTAAACGGAATTCACAAAATAAAGGATTTCTGGTATCCAAATTGCACACATATGAGACGAATAAATCCTTTGCATCACTTTGTGATGCACAGAGGGCTTCAAAACAAGGGCTAGAAACTATTTAAAGGAAAAATAACAGGTGGAAATTATTTTTCGAGACAGAGTCTTGCTGTGTCACCTAGGCTAGTGTACAGTGGAGTGATCATAGCTCGCTGCAGCCTTGATTCCCCCGTTAAGGCAATCCTTCTGCCTCAACCTCCTGAGTAGCTGGAACTACAGGTGTGTGCCACCACGCCTGGCTAATTTTTTTTATTTTTCACTTTTAGTGGAGATAAAGCCTCACTATGTTGTCCAGGATGGTCCTGAACTCCTGATGCCAAGCAATCCTTTGGCCTCCCCAAGTGATGGGATTACAGGCATGAGCGACCAAGCCCAACAAATAACTTTGCTTTCTCATTGAGCTGTTTTAAGATCCAAATGAGACCAGACAGATAGACAGATAGACAGACAGACAGACAGACAGATAGATAGATAAATGCTCTATGCAAATGTATGGTACTTTCTTATACAGGTTGAGCATTCCAAATCCAAGAATCCCAACTCCAAAATGCTCCAAAATTTGAAACTCTTGAGCACCAACATGATACTCACAGGAATACTCATTGGAGCATTATGGATTTCAGACCCTTGATTAAGGATATTCAACCAGTTGAGTATAATGCAAGTATTCTAAAGATATATTCAACCTGTATCTTCTTGCTAAAATTATTAAATATCACCATAACAACTAGTTTTATGTAACAACTACTTTAAAATAAAAAAGAAGCAAATGCTACAAGATTCCCACCCAACTATGAAATGCTATGTCAGCTAAAGGATAAGAAAAAACTCCTTTAAGCATCAAGAAAAAAGATGAAGACTTGAAACAAATGACTTAATTAGACATCATTTTCTTAACTCAGGTGAAAAAGACCCTTAAAGCAAACAGACATTAAATTTCATAAAATAGGTTCCTTTCAAGTGGCATTTAACTTACGTACTTTATCTCTACAAAGAATTTGATCTTATGAGCTTACTGGAAGGTACTTAACTGCTTTCCGTCTGTAATTCTCTGTATCTAACTAAGTCACTTCAAGCCCTGCCCCTTTTCAAACTGTTTAATCCTATTCTTTACTGCTACAGCCTATACTTTCCAAAAACATGAGCATTTAGTTATCTTCAGATGCTATTTCACACAGTATTCCTAGAGATAAAATGATGAAAAATTAAAGTGTCCAACAAAGGGACCACAATGAGCCTTCCTGGTTTTAAAACTGTTTCGAATTTTTTCTAAAAGCTTACACAGCAGCTTGAATATAACTACCATTCAATGAATGTTTGCTGAACTGAGAATGTTTTTGCTAAACTCTATCTTGCTTTTTGACATATGAAAGAAGGCGCTGTCTTTAGTTTATACCTAACAGAATCCACATTTCAGCACTATGCAGCAGAAATGCTTTGTCAAGCATATTTTCTCAAATCTATCCAGAAGACTCCTACTGAAAAGTTGGCTGCATATTGCAGTATATTTAACTGGGTGCTCTGAATTGCTTACTATATTCGCATAAGGAATGCATTTGTCCCCTCTCTGCAGTGACTACATAGAGATAAAAGTGAATTCACTGAAATACATTTATTTAGCATGCAAAACCAATTAGTAACTCTAATTCATGAATATTAAAACATCCACAGGAAAACAAAATCCTAGAAGTGAATTATTAAGAATTACTTTCAGTCTGGGCATAGTAGCTGACACCTATAGTCCCAACACGTTGGGAGAGCAAGGAGGGTGGATCACCAGAGGTCAGCAGTTCGAACCGGCCTGGCCAACACTGTGAAACGCCATCTCTACTAAAAATAAAAAAAATTAGCCAGGCATGGTGACACATGCCTATAATCTTAGCTACGTGGGAGGCTGAGGCAGGAGAATTGCTTGAACCCAGGAGGTGGAGGTTGCAGTGAGCGGAGATCAGGCCACTGCACTCCAGCCTGGGCGACAGAATGAGACTGTGTCCCAGATTAAAAAAAAAAAGGAAAAAAAAGAATTACTTTTAAAAACTATAAAATTTAAATTATAATTAAAGGCTTTAATGTAAATAGTATAAAATAAGTCTTTTTCATTTCTTATCTTTACCTGCCCTCTAATTAATTATAGTTTACAAAATCAAACAACTGTCACATCATAACCCCTAATTCAACAAATGAAGTTCATTTTCTCATTTTTTCTAAGGTAGTATCTAGCCTTGCAGGTTCCACAAGTAGCCAATGTTTTTCTTAAACAAAGAGTTCCTTTTTCTTTCATATTTAACATGTTTCTTTATTGATTATATAATATCTGAAATTTCAATTACTTAGTTCTTAAATGATATTTAAATATTTCCTCATATTTTAATGCTTATTAAATGGGAAGCACTGATACTACTATTTATAGAGTGCACAAAACTTTGAAAAATAACTTATTCTCAAGCAATTCCTATTTACATCTCAAATTAACAATAATTGAAGATTCTTTGTGGAACTGATACTTTTACAATTTAAAGAAAAGTTTAGCAGTAATTTAAGAAGAGTTTAGCAATAAAAAACACTAATTAAAAGTTGAAATATTAAGTAACATTTTTGAATTAAACAAGCTCCCAATATCAACAGTTATATAATTAAAGTCTATACCAACACAATTTTTAAATAATGACTTCAGATCTTTAGACATTATTTCAGGAAGAAAGTGTCAGAAAATGAGAACATATGTTCAAATCCAGTGCTAGTTTCTTCAATACCAAGAAAGGTAATCACCAATCTTTCACTGTAACAATTTAACATTGTTTGATTTTACAAATCCAGTTTCTCATAACTTATGTTAATTTTTTAAAATAAAATTCAAATCACTTCAAACTAACTATAAGCATTTTTACAAGAATTTCACCACACCCTTTGAGCTTACATGGCTGTAACCCAGAAAGCTTGAGAGCTGAGGCATTTTCTGATTACTTTGGCTTTCTATAAAGAATAAGCATTATATCAGCAGACAATTCTACAGCTCACAAAAACACTGGAGTCAGGAAATTCATATGAAATGACAGCTTAGTGTGCTATTGTACATAATTATACGACAGTCTGTATTCATTCATGTGTACATTTATTCAACAAACATTTACTGAGCCACCTGTCCTTTATCAGCCACTGCCCTTGAGAAGTTCATTATCTCAAGAGCAGTAAGTCATGTAATTTGACATATTTTAATATAACACGTAAGGTGATACAATGTGACATATATAAATTCCTCTGACCTACTCATTCTGATATACATATAATCTAGAACCCTGCTAAAGTGTGGTCCATAAACCACCAGAATTGGCGTCACCTAGCAGCTAGTCAGAAATAGAGAATCTCAAGTTCCACCCCAAAATCTACTAAATCACAATCACAATTACCTGGGGAACATTTTAACAAGCTCCTCAGATAACTCTAAAGCACATTTAAATTTTGAGAAGCACCGAACTAGAACATAACTGAAAATCAGCAAATGATGTCATAGAGTCCACGTACTTTTAAGATCTTCAAGGTCCATCCTGAGCCTTTTTAAGATTATATTTACAATTTTAACAAGTTCAATGACTTAGTTTCACAGACTAGGAACAAACTGAGATACCACTGACAACAAAAAAAGAAAATAGGAAAAACTTACAAAAAGCAATCTCAAAAAGGGATGGCTGTGTGGAGTCATTTAACATAGCAACAATTTGTCTAAAAAGGCCCTAGAGGTCTCACCATATTACAACAACACAAAAGTAATCGATGTTCTCAAACATGCCTCCTGTATCTAGACCATAAATTCCTTGAGGACAGAGACCTAGTTTTATCCTTAAATTACACTTACATTTGTAAACTGAATGACCCAAGTCATTAAGATAAGTTCGAGCAGTAAGGCATAAGATAGGCAGTAACATATATGATACATTTTAGAAAAAATTCCATCTGACAGAGTTAAAATAAAAACATTTACTCCAAAAAAAGAAAGAAAGAAAGAAAGAAAGAAAGAAAGAAAGAAAGAAAGAAAGAAAGAAAGAGGGGGAGTGAGGGAAAGAAAAACAACAGGAAGGAAGGGAGGAAGGGAGGGAGGGTAAACACCCGGATGGATGGGGCACATCTGTAGTTCCCAGCTATTCAGGAGTTTTGAGGCCAGCCTGGGCAACATGAGACCTCGTTTTTTAAAGCAAAGCAAAACAAAACAAAGAGAAAAGCATCCCCATTCTATAACCCATTCCCCAAGTACTCTAAGAACACAGGCTTTACTGAACCTATAGTTCCCAATCCCAAAGTCTTCCTAACTTTATTCCAACCCTCTTCTGGCGGCTGATGAGGAGAATGCAAAGAGAAAAAGGAGAAAAGATTAGAAGAGGATGGAGGGAAAATAGAAATCACTGACCATCTCAGGGTTCCTCCACTCATGAAAATAAAACCAGCAAAAATACAAAGACACAGCAATCCTAAGAAAAAATGCTATCTCTACAAAACATTCATTCCATGTCCTCTGCCCCTGTGAACCAGAGACATGCTCGCAAGCCCTCTAACCTAAGAACTCCTCAGAGACACCTTAACTATAGAAACATTTCCCCGCATGGCCCTCAACGAGCTGATTACCGCCAGTTTATGAAACAATTCACTGTTCCAAGACAGCAAACTTAAGGCTTTAACCAGCTAGGTCACTTGCTGAAAAGCGTTGTAATGTCTGTCACTGATTCTTAAAAGGTTCCTTTAACTAGCTAAAAACTTTTTTACTATTTTCCAGACCTATTTTTCTTTTTTTCTCCCACCATTCTTGCAGGATACCGGAAGCAAAAAGACCTATTTTTCTGCAACTTCTCTCCAACCAGGTAGTTCTCATTCTTAACTCTCAAAACAAATTATTTCTCTTGTCTATGCCCTTGCTTATGCTGTTACTCCATTCAGAGGCCTTTTCCATCTCTTAATCTGATTCTGCACTATCTAATACATTAGCCACAAGCCATGTGTGGGTATTTAATATTTGAAATGTAGTTAGACCAAATTGAAACATAAGGTAGATATAAAATGCACATTGGATTTTGAAGACCTGGCACAAAAAAATGTAAAATTATCTAATTTTTTTAAAGAATGATTACATGTTTAAATATGCTAAATAATTAGATTAAAACCGATCTCACCTGTTTCTTGTTAGTTTCAAAGCTGCTACTAGAGAATTTTAAATTACAATATGTGGCTTCCATTAGACAGCACTGGGTTTCAATCCTACTCATTCTTCAAAGCCTAATTGAAACACAGCTGCTTTCATGAAGCTCACCCCCAATGACTCCAGCTGGAAGTGATTTGTGCCCCTCCCCCCCCACCGCCGACCTCCCGAAAAACTTACAATCACACTCCCAAAGAATGAGATTAATTTTACCTTGTTACACCTCCCAAACTCCAACACAAGCAAGTTGAAGAAAAAAACTACGTCTAGATCATCATGAAGTTTTCCTTGACACCTTGGAGAGCCCATACACTAAGGTAATGTTTGATGTCTGCTAATGGAGAACTGAATTTCTCAATTACTAATTATCTAACCCTTTCAACAATATCCATTATTTTCCTCTAGGATTAAAGCCAATGTCTATGAATGTCCTGAATTATTTTTAGAGTGCCCAAGAGCTGTACACATATAATGAACAAGCAAATCCAAAACTAATAAATGTGGCCAATACACTTAGATCAATTGTAAAACTTAGACAAGCCTCTAAAGGTTCCCTTTTTAAAAAATGATGTTTTACAACATAACAGTGTGTTGTGAAGATCAACTATTTCAAAAGAAGAAGCGTTTCCCAAAGATTAACACTGGGTGAGCAGTTTACCAAAAAATTATTGACGGTTCTCCCCCACAATCCCGAGTATAAATCAGGTAAGCATGCAAACGCTTGGGTTCAGCAAGAGCAAAGTCCCACATTGCATCCAAAGCTCAGAAATCGAGCTGAGAGAAATGTAGCAGGGGAAAAGACGACTTGCGTGAAAGAGATGCATGATGAAAACTGTTGGAACGCAAAACGAGGTAACAGCCAGGATTTTTTTTAAAGAAGTATCCCGACGACGTGGAAGGGATCCTCCTTGGGTGTATCGCTCAACCTCTGAACCCCCAGGCAAAGGCTGCAGTGGTCATTTTGTCTTTTCTTCAAATTGTATTTTAGTGCCTCAGATCTGCATCCAACAAACTTCTGTCTTCAGCCTACTCCAACTCCCACAGCAGGGACTCCGGCCAAAGCCAGCCCTGAAGCCACCCTCTCCAACACACTTTGGAGACTGTTGGACGACACGGGAGGACCGTTCTGAGGCCCAGCACCTGGATGACCCCCGTCTCTCGGGGAGTCCCGCCCTGGCCCCTTGGGCGGAACCAGGCAGGCTGGAGGCACCCGCAGGCAGAGGGGGCGGGGCAGGGCATCGGACTTCGCCCAAGACCAGCCTCTCGGTTCCATGCCGACGCCAGACGGCGCCTCGGGGACGGGCAAGATGGTGAGAAGCAAAAATAAAGGGGCACTGGGAATAAGCCCCGGTTTTCACTCACCAGACGTCGCCGCCCGACGTTGGCAGTGGCAGGACCTCTTCTCCTTCCGCCATTGCTGTTGACGTCCACGTCACTTTGCCGAAAAGTGGACCCGGCGCTGAGACCGACTCCGAGACCCAATGTCGTAAAAGGTCTTCGGAAGTCCAGCACTGAGCTTCCCCAGAGGGGAAGAAAGTGGGCGGTGGCTAGAGACGGGAGGAACGCAACGTCACGGCGTCCCGAGGGCGAAAGGCAGCGTCTTGCAGGAGGAGACTTGGTGGAGGCAGCTGCACCTCCAAAGACTACAGGTCCCAAAATGCCGGGGTGCCGCGGGCGGGGCGGGGGGGGGGTGGAGCTCAGTGGGAGCCGTCCCAGTTAGAGGCCTTGTGTGACAACAGCGTCGCTTTTTGGCGTCCAGCTAGCGTCTTCATTCCAGCTTGGCGTCGAAATTAACCAAGTTAGAATTTAGAGTTCTAACTATTGGAGAAAGGAAGGGAAATGGGAATTGACACAGGGAAGGTGCACGTAGGCGCACAGTTCAGTAATTTCCTGCTGTAGGAATTCAATTTGAAAAAAGAATGGGATGTAAGGGCAGACCACCCTATTTGTGAGGCCCACATACTTTATGTCTAAGTATTTAAAAGTTTTAAATCAAGCTAAATAGTAAAGGAGATACGTTCTAGCCTCCTAACGTAAACATATCTTTCTAACAGCCTGGAAGATCAAGTTCGAATTTAGAATTCTAGAACTGGAATTCCAGGCAATGAAGGAGAGCTACCAAAATCCTCTTCCCGTTCCACTTACCCTTCACACCACATGGGCAGACGCTTGGCCACCGCTGGGGCCACGCTCAGGAGGCTGGATCTAAGGAAATGCTTTTGCAAACCCTGAAAACAACAGTGATGAAGGAGAACGGTATGTAACAACATGGATACATCTGAAAAATGCACGGTTAAATGACCAAAACAGATTGCAGACGGATAGGTAAAGTATGGTATCATTTATATTTCGTGTTTAAAAGACAGTATGTTAGGAATAGATGCATATAAGCTTAAAATGCAGGGGAATGATATATAGAAAAATCGGAATGGCAGTTACATTCAGGGAAAGGGAGGAGTTTCCATTAAATTTTTAATATTTTATTTCTTTAGGGCCCAGAGGTGGCCAATATTCTTTATAGAGTCTATACTTCAGTATTTAAAATATTTCATATTTTTAAAAACTATTTTATTAAAATAAACACAAAACATAGCACAGCTATCTCATTTACAGCCAAAAACATGTTCACTCTCTTCCCCAAAGGGAAATAATACAGATCTGCATGGTAGTGCGCCCACTTCCAAGCCCCGAATCTCTGTGATGTTCAGTCCTTCGTTGGGGAACATTTCTTTTAACATAGAATGTGACTTTAGATGCCCTCTACCAAAAAGAATAAAAGACGTGAATCTAGGTCACATTACCATCCTAATATCCAGGACCTCCCCTGGGTCCCTTCAATTGTTGCCAGTAGGTTTTAAGAAACTTTTCAGAAAATGGTTTTAAAAACTATTCAATCATGGACATGAGAAGCAGTTGTTCACTAGTTAAGATTCTAGTCCTCAACTGTGATTCATTTGAGTATAATTAAATCAGCAACTGCTTTATAGTCTCTGGTAAAAATATTTTCCCATTAAAAATATGTCACTTGACATTTTTAAACCGTTCTCTTTTCTGTATAAGTTGAAAGTTCTGACTTCTGTGTTCTTTAATAGAGCCAGAGCCATCTTCACGGGCATGTAGTCTATGCAATACTATGAGACCACATGCTTAGAAGAACTCTGTGCTTGATTTAATGCTCTGGTGTTGCCATCTTTAAATTCTTACTAATTTGAGAACAAGGAGTCACTGGTTTTCATTTTACACTAGGCCTCACAAATTAAGGAGCCAGTTCTTGATAGGGTCAATATCTTAATGATGTTTAACCCACTGGGGACAAGATTTCAACTGAAACTGTTTAGTGATGGTATATTCTGGGGGATTTGGATCATTTGTTCTTTTGTTCTTCTTTTTTTTTTTTTTTTGAGACAGACTCTCACTCTGTCACCTAGGCTGGAGTACAGTGGCATGATCTTGGCTCACTGCAACCTCTGCCTCCTGGGTTCAAGTGATTCTCCCATCTTAGCCCCCTGAGTAGCCAGGACTACAGGCTTGTCCCACCATGCCTGGCTAATTTTTATATTTTTAATAGAGACGGGGTTTTTCCATGTTGGCCAGGCTGGTCTCGAACTCCTAACCTCAGGTGATGCACCCACCTTGGCCTCCCAAAGTGCTGGGATTACAGATGTGAGCCACCACATCCGGCCTATTTGTTCTTTATTCATCAGCCTGTCCAAGGTAGTGATGTTCAAGATCATGGTGACATCCTTTTTCTTCCAGTGATAATTCTAGAAATCTAGCTGTGAGGTCAAGTAGTACATGAAACTTGGAAGGCCTTTGACTCCTCTTTCTTTATTATTACTTTATTTTTATTTTTCCGAGACAGGGTCTTACTCCCTCAAGTGAAATTTGTTAAATTATTATAATGGACCTCTGCTTAAAACAAAACAAAAGGCCGGGCACAGTGGCTCACACATGTAATCCCAGCACTTTGGGAGGCTGAGATGGGTGGCTCAGGAGTCGAACCAGCCTGACCAACGCGATGAAACCCCATCTCTACTAAAAATACAAAAATTAGCTGGGTGTGGTGGCGCATGCCTGTAGTCCCAGCTACTCAGGAGGCTGAGGTGGGAGAATCACTTGAACCTAGGAGGCGGAGGTTGCAGTGAGCCGAGATCGCACCACTGCACTCCAGCCTGGGCGACAGAGCAAGACTCTGTCTCAAAAAAAAACCATACTTTTCAAGAACTAGAGAAGATTTAATTATGAAATCATCTGCTTGAAATTTTTAAACAATTTTTCTCTCCTAATTGTAAGATTTCATCAATGATACTAGCTGTTCCATCTTCTTTTGTATTTCTTTATATCCCTCTGGAGCAGAGAGAGTTAGAATCTCTTTTTCTCATAGGCCTGGTGCTGCGCTAAGGTGATGCTATAGTGGTGATCACTGGATCGTACACAATACAGCCATTCCAAGATGTATCTTCAAGAAAGGGGCATCCAAGTCTACATCATCCATGTGAGGTATGTCCCCTGCCTGCATTTATGCATCCGATTACAATTCCCACATCCAAATGGGAAGGTGTGGTACTATTCCATGTTAACCTTAGATGAAATCAAAGTGATTTCTTATAAAGGGAAAATTAAAGTGTCTTGGTTTTAAATGAAATTGTAGAGAAGATAAAAAGATTTTTCATCTATTGTTTGGTGTTCTGTGCCATATAATTATGTAATTTATACTGTATTACATGTACTTAATTTCCACCATGCCTGTGACACATAGTAGAATCTCCATAAATATTTGTAAAATGAAATAGGGACTTTTTTGAAATACTTGTGTAATGGATTAAGCTATTCACCTATACAAAAATGACTGGTTGGGATCAGAGACAGGTAAGGATTATGAACTCGTCTGCATGGTCATAGTTGTTATGTGAGTAGAGTTTACTTCCATTTTCATTGTAATATTATTTTAGCATGTGTTAAAAAGAGATGGAGAAATGATTATAGCTCTTCATCATTTATTCCATATTCGTGCAACATTTTCTTGACTTTTGTGCATTCTTAGGTAAAAACAAAGACCTAATAAGATGTTTTAATCTGCTGCTGCCCAACAAATTACCCAAAACTCAATGTCTTAAAGCAGTAAACACTTAACTCCCAGTTTCTGTGCATCAGGAAATTAGAAGCAGCTTAGCTAGATGTTCTGGCTTGGGGTCTCTTGAGGTCGGAGGCAAGGTATTGGCCAGGATTGCAGTCATGCAGTCATCTAAAGCCTTCAGTGGGACTGGAGGATCTAGTTCCATGGTGGCTCACTGACATGCCTGATGAGTTGGTGTTGACTGTTAGCAGGAAGCCTCAGAACCTCCTCAAATGAGCCTCTCCATGGACTGTTTGAACATCCTTTTGACGTGGTGGCTGGCTTCCCACAGAGTAAGTGTTCAACAGAGACCAAGATTGAAGCTATAACATTTCTTTATTACCTACCCTCAGAAGTTGTAATTTCTGCATATCTTATTGGTCAGCTTTGTTCAATGTGGGAAGGAACCAAAGCAAAGGCTTGAATGCCCAAAGGCAAGAATCACTCGGGGTCATCTCAGAGGCTGGCTGCCACATGAAGTAATATTAAATCCTGCACATTCTTCACTGTCCAGTGAAACTTGCCCCTGAGATTCCTGCTCATATCATCTCAGCCCTTCCTACATTCTGTCACCTCTGACCTAGTTTAGGATCATTAACACGCACTCTTATCTGGGCACTGAATCATACAGCATCTTGTATTCTTAACTCTGAGAATGACAACTGTTGTTAAGTTCCTCTGTAGCCTCCACTGCACCAAATGCAGGACTGAATGTATAGACAGTGCCTAAGAGTTCTTGTTAAATAACAAATGTTGATTTTTGTTTCTACAGCTATTGTGTGAGAGTTTCAGAATTCTAAACTTTCCCAAGAATTTCCCTTTTTATCTTACAAAGACAAATGTTTTCAAAATTACTTCAGTTATTTGTCATTTTAAAATCCCATTAGGACCTGCATTCCTAGACTCTTTAAACTACTGAAGCTTAACATTTAATTGAATGATGAACAAAACCAACTTAATTCCCATTCACAGATGACAATTGAACAGTTGGCAGCAATTTCAACATCTGCTTTTAATTCATTTTAAAATGTTGAGCAAACTGATATTTAAAAAAAGAGAGTTGGAAACTCTGTTTCTCCATTATCTTTCTAGTAGTTGTCTTCACTAATTGAAGTTGACTCTAAATAGGTAGACCCAAAGTAAACATTTGGATAGAGATTGACCAATTCTTAGGTTTGGGAGGTTTGCACTTTAATGTAGGAGTCTGTTTAACCCTTTGCTCATTCCAATTTTGTTCTCAAGTGTTCCAGGCAAAAGGTTTTTTCGGGGGTTGAGTAATTCCTGGTTGGAAATAGGGATATTAAATATTATATTAGCTGGAACTAGCCTTAGTTTTTAAAACTTAACTTCTTGCTTTTTCATGAACTAACAGCTCTAAGGACACACACACACACACACACACACACACACACACACACAGAGGCACAATCTGAAAATAGTACCCTTTAGACAATGGCAGTGCTATTCTTGATGTATAATTTATCTCCATTTGCCTCATATAGTTGTATTCATCCTTCCTTTTTGGCATATGTATGTCTTGCCAAATAAAATCATTAGCAAGGAATCATCTAAGATAATTGGATGGAATTACATGATACATGCTTTTAACAATGTGTATTAAAAATATAGGTATAGGGGCCGGGCACGGTGGCTCACGCCTGTAATCCCAGCACTTTGGGAGGTTGAGGCAGATGGATCACGAGGTCAAGAGATCGAGACCATCCTGGTCAACGTGGTGAAACCCCGTCTCTACTAAAAATACAAAAAATTAGCTGGGCATGGTGGCGCGTGCCTGTAATCCCAGCTACTCGGGAGGCTGAGGCAGGAGAATTACCTGAACCCAGGAGGCAGAGGTTGCAGTGAGCCGAGATTGCGCCATTGCACTCCAGCCTGGGTAACGAGTGAAACTCAATCTCAAAAAAAAAAAAAAAAAAAAAAGATATATAGGTATATGTTACAGTTTCTCCAAATATGTTATTTACAAGCTGATTTCTCTAATACCCAAGCTAAATTGTTCAGCTTGTCACTGTTATTTTCACATCTCAAATTTGCATAAGAAAAATATAAAAGTAAACAAAAAGAATTTTTAGCATATCATGAACATAAAAATAACTACAGATATAAAAGCATCCAAAAGTTTAAAGAATTTATTCTGTATAATTTTGCTCACACTTTTTTTCTGGACAATAATAAATTCTCTGTTGTTAATTCTCACCTATAATCTGGTAACTCCTATATCTCCGTTTCCAACCCATTATTTTTAATATTTTAATAATTTAAATAATTTAATAATTAATATTTTTAATATTTAAATAATTTAAAAAACCCATATTTTTAATGTTGCCATAAAAAAATTATTATTTAAAAAATTATTGATGTGTTCAGAGCATTCTGTGATAATCATCAGCAGAGACAAAGCCCATTTATCTGCAGCCTGTTTGTCTACCTTCAGTTTAGATAGATATTCAAAAGAAAAGAAAGAATAGTCTTCTTTTTTTTTTTTTTTTGCACTCTGTGTATATAAATCCAGCCATCCACTGGGAGCTTGCACTTGGATGACAGACATTGCAAACTCAACATTTGAAAACTAAACTCATGTCTGCCTGCCTGCCAATGTCTACCTGCCATTTCTTTTTGTGAATTTTCTTTATTTCTTTTTATTTTGTTAAATTTCAAAGACTATGTGCACATCTACCTGCCATTTCTATAGAGCTGAATTTTTTCATTATATCTCCAGTCATCTAGCCAGAAACTTGGGACTTAGTCTTCCTAATCGTCCTTCCCATCGGTCATCGTGGCCTGTGATTTTTTTCCCTTCCTAAATATTTTTCAAGTTGGCTTCTTGTTCCCTTCTTCTGCAGATTTTCTCATTTTTGTCCTGGTTATGTTCTACATGAAGGGGTTCCTTAATTCGTCTCCACTTCTTTCCACTCTTCCCCATGCAGTCAGCACTTCCTCTACGCCCGGGGTTCGAACCGGCAACCCTTGGGATGAGTTTACCTAGCAGGTTTTATTTTGTTGTTGTATTTAATAACTTTAATATCTTTACAAACTTTTCATTGTGTTTCCCCCAAGACTCCCCATTATTCAAACCAGACACCAATGTACACATTTGTTACTTGCTAAGTCCTCCAAGGTATTTGAACTTGTGTCCCTTGCTGTACATTTTCTAAAATGAAAATCTACGTAAATTTCTTTAATGACTCACCACTCCCTGAAAGAATGTCCAAATTTCTTATAACTGATACAGTATTCTCATAATCTGTCTCATTAAGTACTTTCCCATCTTTGTTTTTTTTTGACACGGAGTCTTGCTCTGTCACCGAGGCTGGAGTGCAGCGGCATGGTCTCAGCTCACTGCAACGTCCACTTCCTGGGTTCAAGCGATTCTCCTGCCTCAGCCTCCCCAGTAGCTGGGATTATAGGTGCACATCACCATGCCCAGCTAATTTTTTTTTTTAGTAGAGACAGGGTTCACCATGTTGGCCTGGCTGGTCTTGAACTCCTGACCTTCTGATCCACCCACCTCAGCCTCCCAAAGTGCTGGGATTATAGGTGTAAGCCAAGGTGCCCGGCCCCCATCTTTCTTTATAATATATGCTTCAGTCATTCTGTATTCAAGGCTTCAAATATACCCTGCAGCTCCGTGACTTTATGTCTTTTTAAAAACTGTTTCCTCTGCTTTGTTTCATTCTACTAAGTCCCTCAGCTGGTTGCTCCTAGCCGCAAGCCATGAACATCATTTTCTCTGTAACTCTCTCTCCCAAACAGAATTATTCCTTCCTGCCATTTGGAGCTGCTGCCCCATAAATATACCATTGCCATTTGATTTACTTGAATTTTTTGTTCCTTGATTTTATATTCATTCATTGGTAATTTATAGGATTGTTGGGAGGATGAAATGAGTTAGTAGAAGTGTTTAGAACAATGTCTGGTACATAGTATATGCTCTATAAGGTTTGTACTTATATATGCACGTGCGTGTGTGTAATCCATTCAATCATTTATTCCTACAGCAAATTACAGTTGTATATGAGGTATGATGCCAGGCATTGGAAATGGAAAGGTACAACCTGGTCCCAAAAATCTCGTATCTAGTGGAGAAAACAAGCATATAAAAACATAATGAAAATAAAGTTGGAAACAGGGTCATAGCCCAGAACGTGGATTGGGTCTAAGGATACAAATTATGGTACATTTTGATTTTGATTTTTTTTTTAAATTACATTTTAGGTTTTGAGGTACATGTGAAGACATGCAAGATTGTTGCATAGGTACACATGTGGCAGTGTGATTTGCTGCCTTCCTCCCCTTCACCTATATCTGGCATTTCTCCCCATGCTCTCTCTCCTCAACTCCCCACCCCACGCTGTCCCTCCCCTATATCCCCCCAAAAGACCCCAGTGTGTAGTGCTCCCCTCCCTATGTCCATGTGTTCTCATTGTTCAACACCAGCCTATGAATGAGAACATGCGGTGTTTGATTTTCTGTTCTTGTGTCAGTTTGCTGAGAATGATGGTTTCCAGGTTCATCCATGTCCCTACAAAGGACATGAACTCATCGTTTTTGATGGCTGCATAATATTCCCTGGTATATATGTGCCATATTTTCCCTGTTCAGTCTATCATTGATGGGCATTTAGGTTGGTTCCAGGTCTTTGCTATTGTAAACTGTGCTGCAATGAACATTCGTGTGCATGTGTCCTTATAGTAGAACGATTTAGAATCCTTTGGATATATACCCAGTAATGGGATTGCTGGGTCAAATGGAATTTCTATTTCTAGGTCCTTGAAGGATTGCCATACTGTCTTCCACAATGCTTGAACTAATTTACACTCCCACCAACAGTGTAAAAGTGTTCCTATTTCTCCACATCCTCTCCAGCATCTGTTGTCTCCAGATTTTTTAATGATCGCCATTCTAACTGATGTGAGATGGTATCTCAATGTAGTTTTGATTTGCATTTCTCTAATGACCAGTGATGATGAGCATTTTTTCATCTGTTTGTTGGCCTCATTTATGTCTTCTTTTGTAAAGTGTCTGTTCATATCCTTCGCCCAATTTTGAATGGTCTTGTTTGTTTTTTTCTTGTAAATCTGTTTTAGTTTATTGTAAATTCTGGATATCAGCCCTTTGTCAGATGGGTAAACTGCAAAAATTTTTTCCCATTCTGTTGGTTGCCGATTCACTCTAATGACTGTTTCTTTCGCTGTGCAGAAGCTGTGGAGTTTGATTAGGTCCCATTTGTCTATTTTGGCTTTTGTTGCCAATGCTTTTGGTGTTTTGGTCATGAAGTCCTTGCCTACGCCTATGTCCTGAATGGTTATGCCTAGATTTTCTTCTAGGGTTTTTATGGTGTTAGGTCTTATGTTTAAGTCTTTAATCCATCTGGAGTTAATTTTAGTGTAAGGTGTCAGGAAGGGGTCCAGTTTCTGCTTTCTGCACATGGCTAGCCAGTTTTCCCAACACTATTTATTAAACAGGGAATCCTTTCCCCATTGCTTGTTTTTGTCAGGTTTGTTAAAGATCGGATGGTTGTAGATATGTTGTATTGCCTCTGAGGCCTCTGTTCTGTTCCATTGGTCTATATCTCTGTTTTGGTACCAGTACCATGCTGTTTTGATTACTGTAGCCTTGTAGTATAGTTTGAAGTCCATTAGTGTGATGCCTCCTGCTTTGTTCCTTTTGCTTAGAATTGACTTGGCTGTGCGGGCTCTCTTTTGGTTCCATATGAAGTTTAAGGTGTTTTTTTCCAGTTCTGTGAATAAGGTCATTGGTAGCTTGATGGGGATAGCATTGAATCTGTAAATTACTTTGGGTAGTATGGCCATTTTCACGATATTGATTCTTCCTAACCATGAACATGGAATGTTTCTCCATCTGTTTGTGTCCTCTCTTATTTCATTGAACAGTGGTTTGTTTGTAGTTCTCCTTGAAGAGGTCCTTTACATTCCTTGTTAGTTGTATTCCTAAGTACTTTATTCCCTTTGTAGCAATTGCGAATGGCGGTTCGTTCTTGATTTGGCTCTCTTTAAGTCTGTTATTGGTGTATAGGAATGCTTGTGATTTTTGCATGCTGATTTTGTATCCTGAGACTTTGCTGAAGTTGCTTATCAGTTTCAGGAGATTTTGGGCTGAGACGATGGGGTCTTCTGGATATACAATCATGTCGTCTGCAAATAGAGACAATTTGACTTCCTCCTTTCCTATTTGAATACCCTTTATTTCTTTTTCTTGCCAGATTGCTCTGGCTAGAACTTCCAGTACTATATTGAATAGGAGTGGTGAGAGAGGGCATCCTTGTCTAGTGCCAGATTTCAAAGGGAATGCTTCTAGTTTTTGCCCATTCAGTATGATATTGGCTGTGGGTTTGTCATTAATAGTTTTTATTATTTTGAGATACGTTATGTCAATATCTAGTTTATTGAGGGTTTTTAGCATAAAGGGCCGTTGAATTTTGTCAAAGGCCTTCTCTGCATCAATTGAGATAATCATGTGGTTTTTGTCTTTGGTTCTGTTTATGTGGTGCATTACGTTTATAGACTTGCGTATGTTGAACCAGACTTGCATCCCCTGGATGAATCCTACTTGATCATGGTGGATAAACTTTTTGATGTGCTGTTGCAATCGGCTTGCCAGTATTTTATTGAAGATTTTTGCATCTATGTTCATCATGGATATTGGCCTGGAGTTTTCTTTTCTTGTTGAGTCTGTGCCGGGTTTTGGTATCAGGCTGATGTTGGTCTCATAAAGTGATTTGGGAAGGACTTCCTCTTTTTGGATTATTTGGAATAGTTTCAGAAGGAATGGTACCAGCTCCTCTTTGTATGTCTGGTAGAATTCGGCTGTGAACCCATCTGGACCTGGGGTTTTTTTGGGTGGTAGGCTCTTAATTGCTGCCTCAACTTTAGACCTTGTTATTGGTCTATTCAGGGTTTCGACTTCTTCCTGGTTTAGGCTTAGGAGAAGGCAAGTGTCCTGGAATTTATCCATTTCTTCCAGGTTTACTAGTTTATGTGCATAGAGTTGTTTGTAATAATCTCTGATGATGGTTTGAATTTCTGTGGAATCTGTGGTGATATCCCCTTTATCTTTTTTTATTGCATCTATTTGGTTATTCTCCATTTTCTTTTTTATTAATCTGGCTAGTGGTCTGTCTATTTTGTTGATCTTTTTGAAAAACCAGCTCCTGGATTTATTGATTTTTGGAAGGGTTTTTTGTGTCTCTATCTCCTTCAGTTCTGCTCTGATCTTAGTTGATTTTGATTATTTATGTGAGATGAGACATTGCCAGTCAGAGACAGAGAATGACAGTAGGCACTCTCATTGCTCTTTATGGTGGTCAAGTGATGTAACACTTTTAGATGGATATTTTGAAATACTTAAACAATTAAAATATGCATACCTTTTGAAGCATGCTTTTCCAAGAACTTACAGAAATATTTGCACATTGAGTAAGAATATAGACAAGGATGCTCACTGATGTTTTGTTTGGGTTGTAATGCAATGAGGTCAGCCAAGTTGTCCATCATTGAATGGTTCATCTGTATGATGAAATACCATGCTGATGCTAAAATAGAATGAGGTAACACTGTGGATACTAACACAGAAATATGTTTATGATACATTAGGTTATAAAAGCAAGTTACAGAACACTCTCAATTATTATCACATTTTTTTCCAAAAAAATTGAGATGATATTTGAACATATAAATAGAAAGATATAAAATAATATATGTGGAATTGTTAACTGTGGTCGTTTTTTAGTGTCTTTCTAAAAAAAAGAAAGAAAGAAAAGTGTGTACTAGGCACATTGGCTCACACCTGTAATCCCAGCGGTTTGGGAGGCCGAGGTGGGTGGATCTGTTGAGTCCAGGAGTTCAAGACCAGTGTGGGTGACATAGAGAAACCCTGTCTCTACAAAAAATACAAAAATTAGCTGGTCATGGTAGCATGCATCTGTTGTCCCAGCTACTTGGGAGGCTGAGGCAGAAGGATTGCTTGAGCTTGGAGGCAGAGGTTACAGTGAGCCAAGATTGTGCATCTGCATTCCAGCCTGGGTAACAGAGTGAAACCTAGTCTCAAAAAAAGAAATAAATAAATAAAAATAAAAAGGAAAGAAAAAAGAAAGAAAAGAAAAAAATTGGAATTTTAGAAAAACCACTTAGAGATTTTCTTAAGGAGGTTAATCAGTCACTGATACTGAAGGTAAAATAATAATGGCAGGTCAAAGCAAGGCAGAAAAACATGTGACAGGCTTAATTGTGAGAGGGAGTGGTACATGGTAGGCGTGTATATGAAAACAAATGGACAAGGCTGTCCTGGACATTCTAGTCCCTTTGCACACCGTGTTCTTCTTTCTCTTAGACTGGTCTCCTCTGTATTGGTCTCCTCTGTGTTCCTTGAATAGGCTATGTTCTTTCACAACACATGGCCTTTGCTGTCTCTTCTGTCTTAAAAGATCACCCAGCCCTGCACACCCCTGGACCCCAACATATGTACACATCGCATCTAGTTAGCTCCTACTCTTACTTCAGTGCTCAGCTCAGTTGTCTCTTCCTCAGAGAACTACAGCAAACACTTCTGGAATGTATAGCAGTTCCCTTTATCATATGTGTCTGTAGATGCATGACATGTGAGTTGAATGGAGGAATCAAGAAATTTAAAAAGGGAAAGGAGAAGGAAAGCAGAGAGTAATGTAGACTTGAATCGTGTTCAAGTTTTAAAACATTTCTTCTTGATCTATATGGACATGTCTTTTTTTTTTTTTTGAAACCTACGAAAGCTAAATAAACATAAGACATTATTGGAGTTGTGTTTGTAAAAGCCACCCTGCCGACCAAAGCTTATCTGCAAGACAGCAATCAGAGCCTGGTGACACTTCCATGAGACCCATTTAGAGTCACCTTTTTCTTTCTTTCATTTTAAGTTCCAGTATACATGTGCAGAACGTGCAGGTTTGTAACATAGGTATACATGTGGCATGATGGTTCACTGCACCCATCAATCCGTCATCTAGGTTTTAAGCCCTGCATGCATTAGGTATTTGTCCTAATGCTCTACCTTCCCTTGTCCCCCACCCCCGACAGGCCCCAGGGTGTGTGTATAGATCCCATCCCTGTGTCCATGTGTAGAGTAACCTTTTTCTTTTTCTTTTTTTTTTGGGAGGGAGTCTTGCTCTGTAGCCGAGGCTGGAGTGCAGTGGTACGATCACGGCTCACTGCAACCTCTGCCTCCTAGGTTCAAGCGATTCTCTTGCCTCAGCTTCCCGAGTAGCTGGGACTACAGGCACGCACCACTATGCCCGATTAATTTTTTATATTTTTAGTAGGGACAGGTTTCGCCATACTGGCCAGGCTGATCTCGAACTCCTGACCTTGTCATCCACCCGCCTCGGCCTCTCAAAGTGCTGGGGTTACAGGCGTGAGCCACTGCACCCTATCCTGTAATCTTTTTCTTCTTTTTTTTTTTTGGAATAGGTGTGATATGGTACTGATAAGAATGTGTGTTTTGTGTATTTGAAGTGCAGAGTTCTATAAATGTTTATTAAGTTTACTTGTTCCAGGTCTGCGTTCAAGTCCTGGATGTCCTTGTTAATTTTCTATCTCATTGATCAGTCTAATATTGACAATGTGTGTATATTTAGGATTGTTAGCTCTTCTTGTTGCATTGATCCTTTTAATGTCCTTCTTTGCCTCTTGTGATCTTTGTTGCTTTAAAGTCTATTTTATCAGAGGTGAGAATTGCAACTCCTGCTTTTTTTAAATTTATTTATTTTTGCTCTCCGTTTGGTTGGTAAATCTTCCTCTGTCCTTTTGTTTTGAGTCTTTGTGTATCTTTGCATGTGAGATGGGTCTGGATACAGCATACCGATGGGTTTTGGCTTTTTATCCAGTTAAAAATAGATACAAGTTTAATACTGCCATTTGATGCTAGCTGGCTCTTTTGCCCATTAGTTGATGTAAGTTCTTCATTATGTTAATGCTGTTTACTTTTTGATATATTTTTGGAAAGACTGATACTGGTTCTTCCTTTATATGTGTAGTGCTTCTTTTAGAAGCTCTTGTAAAGTAGGCCTGGTGATGGTGAAATCTCTAAGTACTTGCTTGTTTGCAAAAGATTTTATTTTTCCTTCGCTTGTGAAGCTTAGTTTGGCTGGATATGAAATTCTGGGTTGAAAGTTCTTTTCTTTAAGTATGTTGAATATTGACCCCCACTCTTTTCTGGCTTGTAGGGTTTCTGCTGAGAGATCTGATGTAAGTCTGATAGGCTTCCCTTTGTGGGTAGCCTGACCTTTCTCTCTGGCTGCTCTTAGTATTTTCTCTTTCATTTCAACCCTAATGAATCTGACGATTATGTGCCTTGGGGTTGGTCTTCTTGAGGAATATCTTTGTGGTGTTCTCTGTATTACCTGGAGTTGAATATTGTCCTGCCTTACTAGGTTGGGAAAGTTTTCCTGAATAATATCCTGAAGAGTGTTTTCCAACTTGGATTCATTCTCTTCATCACATTCAGGTACACCTATCAAACGTAGATTAGTTCTTTTCACATAGTCCCATATTTCTTGGATACTTTGCTCATTCCTTTTTATCCTTTTTTCTCTAATCTTGACTTCTCATTTTATTTCATTAAGTTGGTCTTCGACCTCTGATATCCTTTCTTCTGCTTGATCAATTGGACTGTTAAAACTTGTGCATACTTCGTGAAATTCTCGTGTTTTTCAGCTCCATTAATTCACTTATATTCCTCTCTAAATTGTCTATTCTCGTTAGGATTTCTTCAAACCTTTTTTCAAAGTTCTTAGTTTCTTTGCATTGGGTTAGAACAAGTTCTTTTAATTCACAGAAGTTTCTTATCATCCACCTTCTGAAGCCTACTTCTGTTAATGGAACGCACTCATTCTCCATCAGGCCTTGTTCCGTCGCTGATGAGGAACTGTGATCCCCTGTAGAGGGAGAGGCATTCTGATTTTGGGTATTATCAGCTGTTTTACGCTGGTTTCTTCCCATCATTGTAAATTTTATCCACCTGTCGTCTTTGTGATTACCGACTTTCAAATTAGGTCTCTGAGTGGACGTCCAAACTTGTTGATTCCCAGTGCCGCAATCTGAGCAATCCACTGCGCCAGCCAAAACAGCAGTGTTAAGATTGATGGTGCTTTTCTGCCTGGGAATCTCCAGTCTAGCTTCCCTGAGCTCCAAACAACATTGGCCAGAAGGGGACCCAGTCCCACTCACTCTGCACCAAGAACTGCTGCGCTGAGGTGCTGGCAAAACCGCCACGCCGGCCATAAGAGTTGTGCTGGCGACCTGTGGGGCTCCTCCGCTGGGAATCTTCTGGTCCGTGAGTAACAAAAATTCGTCTGAAAGTGTGGTGTCCTCTCGTTCTCTGCACTTTCACTGAGAGCTACAATCCCGAGCTGCTAGTGATCAGCCATCTTGGATCACCTTTTTCTATATGGACATGTCTACCTACTTCTCCCACTTTTAAGTTTACTTATGGTTCTTTGTATATGTTTCTTATGTGAGGCTATAAAGAATCCTAAAATCATGAATAGATTGTGAACTCTTTCATTCTCATACCATCTCACATTGGACACATTTCTTTCAGGAATAATTTATTGAGCACTTGACCAAGTTCTGTTCCAGTGTTTAGAGGGAATGATCTTATCTACCTCCCACCTTGCCTACATTTATCTCTTCATCCTCTTTCTCAGCACAAGCACAACCCAGCACTGTGCTTTTAAATCCTCTTAGCATCAGAACAATCCAAGGAGCTTAAAAACACACACACACACATAAAATGATGTGGGAACCTCACCCCCAGGAATTACTGTGCTGATCTGGGTCAGACACAAGCACAGGTAAGTTTTAAAAGTTTCTTAGGCAGTGCTGATATGCAGGCAGCATTGAGGACCACTGGCCTAAACTAATCCTGAAATAGAAACTCAGACTGGAGAACTGTGGAACAGCAGACTTCTGGAAATCAAAACTTGACTGGTTCCAATGGTACTTTTATTACAACTGATCTCTAAGATGGTGTCAGACCTGCAGAAGACGCTAAAAAGGCTATAGCTGATGCATTGCCTCTGACTTAAGGTTGATGACTTTGAATCAGAGCACTTGGTTGTAGGAGATAATGTGATGACTTGTACACCTGCTTCAAGGGCAGTCACTCATGGTGGAGGAAAGCAGACTACATGTCTGTGGGCACTTCTACCAACTTTTAGATTCCGTTCTCTGACACTTATCTATCTCAAAGACTTGAAACAAATACTATCTTATGAGTTTAATGCCTGGGTCACCTGAGGCCCTGAAAGGTTTATTTTCTGGCACAGTCCAGTAGGTAGGACTCCTGACTCCCAAACTCCAGAGATTATCTCCAGTTGAGGGGACCATGAAGCAGGATGCCTGATTCCTAGTCTTAGCTCAGCTTCTAGCCAGGTAGATGTGTGGCCCTGTTTAAGTTACCTCTGATATTGGGGCCTCAGTTTCCTCAGATGATGTAAATTGAGCTAGATGGTCATCCGGGCCCCCTTCAGCTTGAACAGGTGCCACTAGGTGGCACTCATGTAACTCCAGTGGGGAGCCATTGGAGCAAGTTGGCTGCCAAGCTCCTTCTGTCCCTTAAACCACCCGAGACCTGTCAGGGGCAACTTAGAAAATAATGCAGTTTTAGGAAGACTGTTGAGGAGCCCATTTATAAAGAATAGCTACTGAGTCTGAGGATACCTTTTATATTTTACAGCTGCTTTCAAGAATTATGTACTTCTGGTTTTACATTTCTATCCTTCTACCATCTCAAATTTTAAAAGATTGTGTAGAAACCTATTTTTTGTGGCTTAGGTATGTTTGTAACATTGTCCAGACATACTCGTTTGTGTGACGTTAACACATGAGGTGTTATCCTAGCAAGTACTAAACTCTGCCAGTCATATGCCACTGCATCAGTACCTTTTAAGAGAAGAAAGATTCACTATCCCAATATTGGACTTCAAGCAAATGAGATTCTGCCCTGGGATGTTTCCCACCACTGGGTGGGGTTAGTCAGACATGGTTCTTGTTTAAAGACTTTCTCCCCAAACCCCCAAACCTGATTTGTCCTGGTGTCTGACATTGCTAGGGAGGTTTATTCTTGTTCAGGTTCATTTCAGAAATCCAGTCCTGCTCAATCTAGCTTCTGAATTCAATTCACAGGTAGAGGAATTGGGAGTCTCCATGATCCAAAACTCAAAGATGGCCCTGTCTTTGGTTGGCAAAAGTCATCCAATTTATCTGTCAGATGCTTTTCCTTCCATTAAGGGCCACAAGAGTTGCTCCTAAGGATTTATCAACAAAAATAAACATGGAAGAACTAAGTTTGGGGTCTATTTCTGTAAGCTCCAAGAAGAAATTTAACAAGTTTCATATTGCCAATTCATTTTGGGAGTAAGAGGTGGACTTTTAATGAAGACTGCCTTCATTACCTGTCAATATAGGGGCCTTTGAGTTGCATAAATTTCCTGGGTTGAATTATAATTATAACTTTCAGAGCTAGGGGCATGGTGTGGTGTTAAGGTTAGGGTAAGGGAATGAATATACATATTTATGTATATAGACAGGTAAAAGAATAGAAAGATCTAAAGCCAAAATACTAACAGGAGGGACGTTTTAAGTGATGTTCATTGTCATTTTTATTCTTTCCACATTTTTCAAATTTTATTTAAAGACTATGAATTTGGCTGGGTGTCCTGGCTCATGCCTGTAATCCCAACACTTTGGGAGGCTGAGGCAGGTGGATCACTGGAGGTCAGGATTTCAAGACCAGCCTGGCCAACATGGTGAAACCCTGTCTCTACAAAAATACAAAAAATTAGCCAGGCATAATGGTGGGTGCTGGCAATCCCAGCTACTCTGGAGGCTGAGGCAGGAGAATTGCTTGAACCTGGGAGGTGGAGGTTGCAGTGAGCTGAGATTGCACCACTGCACTCCAGCCTGGGTGACAAGAGCGAAACTCTGTCTCAAAAAAAAAAAAAAAGGACTATGAATTTGTTTTGTGAATTATTATTTCAAAAGAAAAAAGAAAAAGAAAGGAAAGGAAAATAAGTGATCAGCAGGTTTTAACAAAGAAACAGTTATTTGTAAATTACCTTCATTATGGTAAAATAGCCATTGTGATTTCAAAAGGGAATCGTTGTTTTTCCCTTGGATCTGGAAAGTACTTGACTCTGGTCTAATCCACTGGTGGCAAAGGAACACCTGAAAGATTCTTATTAACTTTATTAAAATTGTCCTAAACATACACAAAAGGAACTCTTAAAATGAGAGTGGGATACAAATAATTTTTTTTTTTGAGACCGAGTCTTGCTCTGCTGCCTAGACTTGAGTGCAGTGACACCATCTCACCTCACTGCAGCCTCTGCCTCCTGGCTTCAAGCAATTCTCCTGTCGCAGCCTCCTGAGTAGCTGGGATTACAGGCACCCACCATTATGCTTGGCTAATTTTTTGTATTTTTGTAGAGACAGGGTTTCACCATGTTGACCAGGCTGGTCTTGAAATCCTGACCTCATGATCCACCCGCCTCGGCCTCCCAAAGTGCTGGATTACAGGCGTCAGCCACTGCACCTGGCCCAACCTGTTTTTTTATAAAAATGTACACTCATATGCATTCACAGAAAAGATGACCTGAAATTGGAACTGTATCCTGCAGAGCCATGGAGGCAGAGCTGCCCAAGGCCTGGGGATCCCACCTCTTGCATTAGCATCCCCTGGATGGGACATTTGGAGTCAGAGGAGATTATTTTGGAGCTTTAAGGTTTAATGACTGCCCTGTTGGGTTTTGGACTTGCATGGGGCCTCTAGCCCCTTTGTTTTGGCCAATTTTTCCCATTTGGAATGAGAGCATTTATCCAATGCCTGTATCCCAATTGTATCTTGGAAGTAAGTAGCTTGCTTTTGATTTTACAGGCTCATAGGCAAAAGGGAACTTGCCTTGTCTTAGATGAGACTTTGGACTTGGATTTTTGAGTTAATGCTGGAATGAGTTAAGACTTTGGGGAATTTTGGGAAGGCATGTTTGTGTTTGGAAATGTGAGAAGGACATGAGATTTGGGAGGGGCTTGGGCAAAGTGGTATGATTTGGCTGTGTCCCCACCCAAATCTCATGGGGAATTTTAATCCCCACGTGTCAGCGGAGGTGATTGGACCATAGGAGCAGATTTCCCCCATGCTGTTCTCGTGTTAGCAAGTGATTTCTTACGAGATCTGATGGTTTAAGAGTGTAGCACTTCCCCTTTTACTCTCTCTTTCTCTCCTGCCACCTGGTGAAGAAGGTGCCTTGCTTCCCCTTCACCTTCCACTGTAATCGTTAGTTTCCTGAGGCCTTCGCAGCCATGCCTCAAATACAGTCTGTGGAACTATGAGTCAATCAAACCTCTCTCCTTTATAAATTGCCCAGTTTCAAGTAGTTCTTTATAGCAGTGTGAAAACGGACTAACACAATAATGTACGTGACAGGACTTAAAATTCTACAGGTGGATTCTTTGGGAAGCAGATGGTGAGATGGAGTTAGGAGTACCAGAGGCGTTTGGGGGGATTTACACCTGTAACAGAAAAGAAAAATAGGCAGGACTGAGCAGCGGAGTCGTCAGAGTACAATGCTTTCTGTGCTAGTCCAGTAGGGAGCACCTCTGCAGAGGTGGACAGTTTCGGGAATCCACAGTGAATGGGAATGGCTAGCTCCTTGTGCCACTGCTTGTTCAGTTATTTCCTGGGGTCACCCCACTAAGAGTACAACATCAGCTCCAAAGCAGAGCAGGTTTTTAAGGAGCTGACAGCTGGAATCTGTCAGTTAACTACACTTCTCAAAGCTGGGTAGCAAATCCTTTCTTGAAAAGGGGAGCCTGATTGGCACATCTTATGTTTTCCACCACTAGCCACTAATATGACTCTGCTTACGGCCACTTAAGACATTTATAAATTATATCTCAAGATCATGAGTTGCCTTTTTCTATACAAACTTCTGCCCTTTGTTACTGTTCATTTTCCCTCTGAGCACTGAATGCGTTCCTTCTTCCCTCTGTGACCGCATCCATCTGTCCCTCTTTCTCTTGACAGCTTGCTACCTTCTTCTGATTTCTCTTGCCTCTCTGGCAAGGTTCAGCAGTTTGGACTCAGGGTTTGGCAGTCTTAATCTTTTCCCCTCTTTCTCCTCTTAATCTTTTGAAAGTTTCTCATGTCTGTCAGAGCAATTTCTAATTCTGGTTTATCCCACAGCCTGCCTTCTTTCCTCTGAAATTTGCATGAGCAAGCTCTACTGGAGAAATTTATGTAAATCTTCTGAAGGGTAAACTATACTTCCATAACTACCAGTTTCCTCAAGTCTTTTACCGTTGCAGTCTTTTTTATCCAGTTCTTATTGTCTTCCTATTCCAGTTACATGGCACTTCACTTGTAAATCATTGACATTTATCCCATGCTGTCTGTGCTGAAAATACCTAAATACTTAAAACAACTGCTTTCACTCTTCTCCCTCCAACTTTTATATAGGAACTATTGAGGATTGGGCCATAACTTGTTCAGTTCCCACCACAGTGACATTAACTTAACACTGAAAAAATTGTTACTTGATTTTTTTAAAAAAGAAATGTGTTGCATGTATATTGCAGGCTACATACAGTGTCAAGTTTTTTACAAATGTCATCTACTTAATCCTTTTTTTTTTTTTGAACAGAGTTTCACTCTGTAGCGCAAGCTGGAGTGCAGTGGCGTGATCTTGGCTCACTGCAACTTCCGCCTCCCAGGCTCCAGCGATGCTCGTGCTTCAGCCTCCTGAGTAGCTGGGACTACAGGCGTGCACCACCATGCCTGGCTAATTTTTTGTATTTTAGTAGAGACGGGGTTACGCCTTGTTGCCCAGGGTGGTCTCAAACTCTTGAGCTCAGGCAATCCATCCACCTCTGTCTCCCAAAGTGCTGGGATTACAAGCATGAGCCACTGTGCCTGGCCTAATCTCACTTAATCCTTAATCTTCACAATACTCTCATTTTGTAGGTTTTAATAGTTCTATTTTATAGATTTATCTGTTGCTTGACTATGTCTACCACTAAATATAACTTCCTTAAGGGAAAATATCATGTCTGATTCATTTCTATAGCTTTCTGTATCCACTTCCCAGACAATGCCTGACACCTGACACATAGATGATGCATCAGATGATGTGATAAAAATTAAATGAGGAATCAAATAAGTGACAGAACCGACAGGGAAGGGGCAATATCAAAACTGAGGCCCAGGTCTCTTCAATTCTAAAGCTTGTACACTTCGTGCTGTGCATTGTGGCTCTGTCTGAATTAAGTGTCATCAGCTACCCAAGGGCTTATAACAATTTAGTAATCAAAGCTGAATGGGAAGAAACAGATCTTCTATGCCATACTTAATCAAAATGGGAACAGAAATAGTTGTCACTTGCTTTATTTACTTCTAAAGAGTATATCTAATATCATAGGAAAGACAATTAGATAGTTCAATAATTTTGTTTCCTCTTCAAACATTGGGTTGTCATTGTTTAATTATTCTCCTACCTTGGTTTGAGGTCACTGGCAACTTAATGAATAGTACTGTGGGCCAGGTGCAGTGGTTTATGCCTGTAATCCCAACACTTTGGGAGGTCAAGGCAGGTGGTGGATTGCTTGAGCCCAGGAGTTCAAGACAAGCCTGGGCAACATGGCAAAATCCTGTCTCTACAAAAAATTATCCAGGCGTGGTGGTGCATGCCTGTAGTCCCAGTTACATGGAATGCTGAGGTGGGAGGATTGCTTGAGCCCATGAGATCAAGGCTACAGTAAGCTGTGATCACACGACTGCACTCTAGCCTGGGTGACAGAGCAGTATGCTGTCTCGAAAAAAGGAAAAAAAATAATAAAGTAAATAGTATTGTGTTTGGGTATCACTTAGGGGCCGTGTGAATTCTATATGCCTTCTATTTCTTACCAGAAGAACAAGATTAGCTAATATTTGCATATATTAACACTGGTGACAAAAGGATAAAGCGTGAGTTAAATAAAATGCCATTTAATAGAAAATTATAATTAAGTGCTTAATTGATCTTCCTGTCTACTAGAATTTGGCTTTTAGTCAACTGAAACCATTTGTTAATAGTGTAATGAAGTGGCAAACATCAGAAAGAAGACAACTCACAGTTCCTAACAGTAGGTGTATGTCTAAGACATATGTTGAAAATTGAAAAATAATAGAGTTGAGATTCCAGAATTTCCATTCCCACAACTACTTATGATGGAACCCAATAACCATAAATGCATTTTAGAAATAAATGAGGCCTTCATTCATGAAGCGTTTTATGGACGTTTCCATGTAAATGCCAACTATTTTTAAATCCTGTGATTGATTACATGATGAAATGTATTCATAAGCAAGCTGGACCACTCCCTAATAGTTCTAATGCTTTCCCTATTTATGTACCTTTCAAAAATAGACACAATATAGTGAAGGAGAACTAAACAAACATATCTTTTAAAGATATATTGGTAGTAACCAAATGGAAGCATATATTACAAGTTTCTGCTCAAGCAATGAAACCAAAACAGTCTGTAAAACAAGGGAGTTGAACTAAATGATCTCTAAAGTTGTTCACTCATGGAGGGAAAAAACTATGGCTCTGACTCTAAAAATGTTTAGCCAGTGTTAAAACCTAAGTACAATTCACATGCCCTGTTATTCATGCCTCACATGATAAACTTTTGTTTATGAAACTCAAATCTGGAGGGATGTTAGCAAGTCTATGTAAATTTATTCATTTGTTTTTCTTAACTCATCATCCTGTCTCCATATTTAATAAAGTAGTTATAATATACCAAGAGATTCTTAAGTCTCTTGTTTTAATCTCTTGTTAAAGGAAGAAGCATTTTCAGAAATTATTATTCTTTATTTCTTCTTGTAAAGGTAGTAACAGAATTTCAAAACCTAGCTTTATATTCCATGGTTATAATTTCATACCATGTTTATATTAAAAAAAAGAACTGACTCTTGCAGTACCTCTCTTGATTATAATAATATCTTACATTCATATCATGCTTTACAGTTTAACAAATTATCTTTTTCAGTGTTTTAACTTCCCATTATGTTCACCACATTGGCTCTTCAAAACCTTCTCATGACTCTTTAAGTAACTAGTCTCCTTGTCCCCTTATTCATCACCTTTGATCCCCTCAGTGGCCCTGAGCTGAGTGCTTGGCAGTCATTCTCATTCAGAGATGAGCAAGCTGAAGCTCAGGAAAATGAAGAAATTCGTTGGTGGGTGGTGATGACTCAGATTACAATTTAGATTGTGTCTGTACAGTTAATTTGAAAAAAGTTTTTGAATGAAAAGAAATCATCTGGATAACCAAAAAATGCTGAAATCATTTTAGGAAAGTCAATAATTCCTAGACCTACATCAAGACTATTGGCCTGGCCAGGTAGAGTGGCTCATGCCTGTAATCCTAGCAATTTGGGAGGGTGAGGCAGGAGGATTGCTTGAGACAACATAGTGAGACCCCATCTTCACAAAAAATTTAAAAGGTTAGCCAGGCAGGGTGGCATACGAGTATACTCCTAGCTCCTCAGGATGCTGAAGCGGGAGGATAGCTTGAGCCCAGGAGTTTGAGGTCTCAGTGAACTATGAATATGTCTCTGCACTTTAGCCTGGGCAACAGTCTGAGAGCCTTTCTCTAAAAAAATTTTTTTGAAGATCATTGCCCCACCCACAATCATCCATAATGACTTTTACACAGAACTTAACTTCTCTGGACATGTAGTCTTCTTGTTAGAGACAGATCACTCCTATGGATTTGGATTTAGACCCTCCTTACTCCCTGTGTGGCAGGTATGGGTGAATATAGTGCCTGGCCCATGGTAGGTGCCGAACAAGTATTTGTGGAATAATGAATGAACTTCAGAATTTCCTCAAAGCCTCGTTTTTTTTAAAGCTATTTCTTTGGCACAATCCTCTTGAAAAACAATAAGTGCAACATGTAGCAAGAACCACAAGAATGTGTGATACTCTTTGATCCAGAAAGTCTACTCCAAAGAATCTTTCATAAGGAAATACAGTTGTTCCTCGGTATCCACGGGAGATTGGTTCCAGGACCTCCCGTGGATACCCAAATCTGCAGATGCTCCAAGTCCCTTATGTAATATTTGCATATAACCTACACACATTCTCTCATATACTTCAGATCACCTCTAAATGACTTATAATGCCTGATACAATGTAAATGCTATTTAGTTTCTATACTGTATTATTTTATTTGCATTATTTTTTGTTGTTGTTGTTGTTTTGAGACAGAGTCTCACTCTGTTGTCCAGGCTGGAGTGCAGTAACACAATCTCGACTCACGGTAACCTCTGCCTCCTGGGTTCAAGTGATTCTTGTGTCTCAGCCTCCCAAGTAACTGGGATTACAGGCATGCACCACTCCACCCAGCTAATTTTGTAATTTTAGTAGAGACACGGTTTAATCATGTTGGCCAGGCTGCTCAAACTCCTGGCCTCAAGTGGTCCACCCTTTTTGGCCTCCCAAAGTGCTGGGATTACAGACGTGAGCCACCATCCCCAGCCGTATTGCTGTTTTTTATTTTTCAAATACTTTTGATCCATGGTGGGTTGAATCTGTTGATGTGGAACCCACAGATACAGAGAGCAAACTGTAATCCCATAAGAGTAAAAGGAATAGCCTTAAAGATGTTTGCAGTGTTATCAGTCACAGCTAAAATACTGAAACAATCTCAAATCCAGGATTTAGAATCTGTGAAAGGTATTGCTCAGCTGTTTCTTCCCTATCACTTCCTTTGCCCTTCCTAAGTGTAGAGGTAGAGACATGACCTAGGGTGACCAATCAGTATGTCCCATCTCCATAGCCAACAGTGATTGGTTTAAAGATCAGCCAGTGAAAGTTCTTTCCTATGGCTTTTCCTTTGGAGTTGGTTAGGAAGACCTTTTCTTTCCTCTAGGGTCTAGAACTGGAAAAATATAACCCTAACATTCTCAGCCACACGCAGAAAACCTGGCTGCAGTTAGACCAAGTAAGGCCTACACACAAGCAGAGACAAGAGATGAAGAGTGACAGAGATTCAGCTGACACAGTCCTGAAAACATCATCAGAACCCTGGATCCAGTCACACCTAACATCTCTTCCACCTGTGCCCACCCTGGTTATATGAGTCAATAAGCTTCTGTTTTTCTTAAGCTAGTATGAGTTCTGTTACTTAGAATTAAGAGTCCTGATTACTATATCCACAGAAAGGAATGCTATGTAGGCTTTGAAATAGCAATTATATGAAAACATGGAAAATGTTTATAACAAAATGTTAAATGGAAGTAATACAAGACAAAATTGTAAGTGCGTATGTATAAGTATACAGGGAAAAAGGTGGGTGCATTAATAGTGATTACTCTTGTGTTTTTTTTTTTTTTCTTTTTTGAGACAGAGTCTCACTCTCTTACCTAGGCTGGAATACAGTGGCACAATCTTGGCTCACCGCAATCTCCACCTCCTGGGTTCAAGCCATTCTCCTGCCTCAGCCTCCCAAGTGGCTGGGATTACAGGCATGTGCCACAATGACCAGCTAATTTTAAAATTTTTAGTAGAGACAGGGTTTCACCATGTTGGCCAGGATAGTCTCGAACTCCTGACCTCAAATGATCCACCCACCTCAGCCTCCCAAAGTACTTGGATTACAGGTGTGAGCCACCATGCCTAGCCAACAGTGATTACTCTTGAATGGATGTGAAAGGTATAGCACTTTTCCTTTTACTTTATATACATATATTTAAAATATTTCAGCATGTAAAATATTGCTATTGTTACTTAAAAATAAATAAAATGTTACCCAAAAAGTACCTATTTAGGATTACCATGATATAAACATACTAATTCACCTGGAATATAATATGAAAATAGTTACTGTGTTATCATGAGATTACAGTTTGAATTAGGGTTCTCTAGAGGGACAGAACTAATAGGAGATATATATATATATATATATATATATAATACTTTATATAAAGGGAAGTTTATTAAGTAGTATTAACTCACGTGATCATAAGGTCCCACAATAGGCTGTCTGCAAGCTGAGGAGCAGGGAAGCCAGTCTGAGTCCCAAAGCTGAAGAACTTGGAGTCTGATGTTCAAGGGCAGGAAGCATCCAGTGTGGGAGAAAGATGCAGGCTGGGAGACTAAGCCAGTCTAGCCTTTTCACAGTTTTCTGCCCTCTTTATATTTGCTGGCAGCTGCTTAGATGGTGCTCACCCAGATTAAAGGTATGTCTGCCTTCCCCAGCCCACTGACTCAAATGTTCATCTCCGTTGGCAACACCCTCACAGACACACCCAGGATCGATAGTTTACATCCTTCAATCCAATCAAGTTGACACTCAGTATTAATCATCACACAGTTGTTTAAATTTTTTGAACTTTTTTTTTTTTTTGAGACAGAGTCTTACTCTGTCACCCAGGCTGGATTGCAGTGGGGTGACTATAGCTCACTGTAGCCTAGAACTCCTAGACTCAAAGGATCCTCCTGCCTTAGCCTCCCTAGTAGCTGGGACTACTGGTGTGTTCCACCATGCCTGGCTAATTTTTTATTTTTTAAAATTTTATTTTTTCAGCTCTTTCTCTACAGGGGGTAAGACTGACTCAGGGCAATCTTAGAAGATTTGAGGCTCTGTATCTGCTTCTGAAGCCAGGAGTTCATCATTTTCTTTTGTCACAAAAGTCTTGCTATGTTGCCCAGTCTGGTCTGAAACCGATAATCCTCCCTCCTTGGCTTCCCAAGTGCTGAGATTACAGGCATGTGTCACTGCATCTGGTCCCAAAACATCTTGAGATGATTTTACTTATTATTGGCTTTTCAGTAACAAAAGAGACATTTTAAATAATAGAATGTTCAGGGCACAGTGGCTCATGCCTGTAATCCCAGCACTTTGAGAGGTCAAGGCAGGAAGATCTCTTGAAGCCGGGAGTTCAAGACCAGCCTTGCAACAAAGAAAGACCCTGTCTTCTTCCAATAGAAGGCTGTTTTATCTATACTAAAAATTAGTTGTTTAGTGTAGCCACTTTCATCCGTTATCTTAGCTAGATCTTCTGGATAACTTACTGCAGCTTCTGCATCAGCACTTCCTGCTTCACCTTGCACTTTCATGTTCTGGAGATGGCCCCTCCCCCTCCCTCTTCCCCTTCCCCTTCCCCTTCCCCTCCCTCCCCTTTCCCTTTCCCTTTCACTTTCCCTTCCCTTTCCCTTTACCTTCCCCTTTCCCTTTCCCTTCCCCTTCCCCTTCCCCTCCCTTCCCTTCCCCTTCCCCTTCCCTTTCCTTTCCCTTTCCCTCTCCCTCCCCTCCCCCTCCCCCTCCCCTTCCCCTTTCCCCTTCCCTTTCCCTTTCCTTCTCTTTCCCCTTCCCTTTCCCTTTCCCTTCCTTTCCTCTCTCTTTTTCTCTCTCTCTCTCTTTCCTTATCTCTTTTTCTCTTTCTTTCTTGAGACCAGTGTCTGTCTCTGTCACTCAAGCTGGAATGCAGTGGCATAATCTCAGCTCACTGCAACCTCCCGGGCTCAAGCCATCCTCCCACCTCAGCCTCTTGAGTAGTTGGAACTACAGGCATGTGCCACAACATCGAGCTAATTTTTTATTTTTTTTGTAGAGATGAAGTCTCACCATGTTACCCAGACTGATCTCACTCCTGGGCTCAAGCAATCTGCCTGCCTCAGCCTCCCAAAGTGCTGAGATTACAGGCATGAGCCACCGTGCCTGGTGGCTTCTTTTCTTAAACCTCATGAACCAACCTGTGCTAGCTTCCAGCTTTACTTCTGCAGTTTCCTCACCTCTCTCAGCCTTAGAAAATTGAAGAGAGTTAGGACCTTGCTCTGAATTAGGCTTAAGGGAATGTTGTAGATGGTTTGATCTTCTATCGACACCACTAAAACTTTCTTCCTATCAGCTGTAAGACTTATATTTTCTTATCATTCATGTGTTCACCAGAGGAGCACTTTTAATTTCCTTTAAAAGCTTTTCCTTTGCATTCACAACTTGGCTAACTGGCACAAGAGGCCTAGCTTTCAGCGTATCTCTGCTTTCAATATGCCTTCCTCACTAAGCTTAATCATTTCTAGCTTTTGATGTAAAGTGAGAAACATGTAACTCTCCCTTTTACTTGAACACTTAGAGTTATTAACTGGCCTAACTTCATTATTGTTATGTCTCAGAGAATTGGGAGGCCTGAGAAGAGGGAAGGAGACAGGGGAATGGCCAACTGGTGGAGCAGATGGAACACACACATTTATCAAGTTCACTGTCACATGGGCATGGTTTGTGTTACCCCAAAGCAACTACAATAGTAACATCAAAAATCGCTGATCACAGATCATCATAACAGATACAATAAAATGAACAAGTCTGATGTACATGATATCATTGTTCGATACAATAATAATGAAAAAGTTGACCAAAAGGTGACACGGAGACATGGAGTGAGCAAATGCTGTTGGAAAAATGGCACTGATAGAATTGCTCTGTGCAGAGCTGCCACAAACCTTCAATTTATAAAAAGTGCAGTATCTGCTAATGTCAGTAAAGTGGAATGCATTGAAACTAGTTATCCTTGTATTTATCACTAATTAAAAAACACAAAAATACAACTGTAACCACAATACGATTATCACACCAAATTAACAATAATTGCTAATAGCATCTAACTCCTAGTCTATTTAAATATCTCTATTGGTCTGATGTCTCATAATCCTTTCTAAACCCGTAATACTATTGGCTTCGGGTTGTCCCCAACAGACATCTTTTCCCTTACATTCTCTTTATTCCTATACTTCATAGGGACTGAGGGACCAGGATTTTTCAAACAATATACCAGCTTCTCTAGAGGCTTTGACTTGGGCTGCTGACAGATAAATCTTTATTAAATCCTTGAGAATGATATTATTCAAGAGACACACAAGGGAGATGAGTGATGAGAAGAGGAGGTGCTGTTAGGAAAGTGGCCCCAGGACATTAGATTTATCACAGAATCCTTTCCGTGAGTCAGTTAATCTTTTCCATTTTAGTGTCAGAGAGGATATTTGACCCCGTGGAATTAGGAGTTGTTTCCTACTTTTGCCAGACTGCTAAGGCCAATGAATATTCAAGTGAAACCTTATCCAAATTTGGGGCTCTGCTGACCACTGAGGACCCTCTATCTGAGTTATTGCTCCTGAAATCTTCACACAGCTGTCTCTGGAGAGAGAAATATAGGGGCCAAGTATCTTGGATGAGCTGCAGTCAGTTTTCCAAGGATGTGGTTGATCCCAGAAAATACACAGCTAATTTATAAGACACTAGGAAGGCAGCTGCCTTGAAGATAACATATTGAGGATTCCAGAGGTCAAAAACTGACCTTGGTCCCTATCGGAAACTCTCACTAGTGTGAACCAAAGAAGCCTACGTGAAGCTATAAGCCATCTAAAAACCCCTGATTATGCAAAAGAGGTCAAAGATGAACATCTTGAAATGCAGACTGTTTCTGTATTGGCTGAGAGACTGATGGTATCTCATCTGGCTGGAAGGAAGTCAGGGAGTCAGGAACTCCTTCTTTCTGCTGATACTAGTCCTAATCCTAGGATTTAAACATTATTTTCAGTTTAACAAATATATGCATATATGTGTGTGTGTGTGTGTGTGTGTGTACATACACACACACATACACGAAATAAATTCTTATGGAAGAAAAGGATTGTTTTCATGGTCTTTGAGTCCATAGAAGCCAATAAACCACGTTAAACACAGCCTCAGATTATCTGTCTTCTTTCTTCTTAAAGCCTCTGCAAGATCATGCATTATCTCATAGGATTGGTATGTGACAGATTCTATTTTGAGTCTTCTGATGATTCCTTTATTTAGTTTTTCTGGGAACCAGAGTTAAGAAGAATCTGTGCAACTGGGAGTTGCCCCCAGTTCAGTAGATCTTGCAGTCCTAGTTTCAAAGAGGTCAGTGTCTTTTTAAGGGCCATGTGGAGGCTCCCATATATTTAAGAGAAAGAATTCCTTGTGCCAAAAAGTGATCTACACAGCATCCTTGACAGAGTTCTGTTCAGTGATGTAGTGACATAAGATGTCTCTGGCTGAAGAACTTTTTGAGTACTTAAATAATGGGACTATTTTAGTGAACCCAATAAACCCAAGTTAATAAAACTCTCCATTGATATGAATACGATTCATTCCCAATGAAACTAGCAAGACAGGAACCTCACACAGACAAGCATGCTGTCCTAACTTTTCCAAAGACGCTGCAGCTTTCAGCTGTAGCCATCATCATGCCATCTTCTTTAGTGGTATTTGGCTTGTTCAGATGCTTGGTGCACGTGTAATTACCCACGCAAAAACGGTTTTTCATATCTGCCATTCCAAACTCCAGGTATGGCGTGTTGAGCTTGAGTGTGTGTGTGGAGTGGGGGGTGGGGGTTAAAGTAGTAAATAGTTAAGATTTACACTTAAAAATGCTGAAAGTAGTAAGTACATAAATTTATCACTTTAACCGTTTGTTTTAAAGAAGTCATAAACAGCATTTATTAACTTGGTATATCATACTGGTTAAGCGGCTTTCCATCTTTCCTCCCTCCTCCCACAGTCTGGCTGCACAGTGCATCCCGAAACTGTTAGCCCACAGCAGCAATATGCTTATTCCATCCACATCCCTAACATCATGCATTCACAAGGTCTGGTCCACAAACCCTTCCCTATAGGAAGTTCAATGGTTGCCAAAGCATTTATAGTAAACCCAGCCTCCCACGATGGCGAGCTCCAGTAGGACGTTGTTGGAAAGCAGCAGCTTGTTGGTTGTCACTTTTCTGGACATTGAGCGGAGAATGTTTCGGCTTTTGCTCAAGTTTTCACTTGTGTCTACCAGTCTACTCTTGGTGCATTCTAACTGGTCTCGTTGTTCTCCCAGCTCTTCTATAAATCATAGAGCCAATCTGGTCGGTCTCCATGGCAATCCAATGAGAACGTTCAATACTTTGGGTGGCCGAGTTCAGGCTTTCAGTGCCTTGCAGAAGCATTGCCCTTTGAGACTGTAGCTGATTCATACGCTCATGCTCTACGACATCTGTGCTGTATTTCGTGTCTCCTCGGCCTCCAGGTGTGGCTGTCAGAGGTGTGCTTCTCACCTTCCGGTGGAGTTTGGCAAGGTGCTTCCGGTGGTTTTGAGGCTTAGACATCATGTGGTTACGGAAAGATAGGGGTGCGTAACGTAGCTCATCCTCCATCTCTGCCAGCGTTTGTTTCATTTGCTTCCTATTGCTTTTCATCAAAGTCCCCGATCAACTTCTCTTCGGTCCCCGCCATCCTGCTGGGGCACCCCTTGTAGGTCTTCATGGAGGCCGCAGAAGAGGCAGAGGCGGCCATGGTGCAGGCCACTCTTGAGCAGCGGCCATGGAGATCGGGCGCTGGGCCCTCTCCTTGCCCGGTGGGCAGCCTCCGAGCCCCGCAGCCATCACGGTGACCGCCGCGCCGCCACCGCCCAGGACCACTTTAGCCATTTTTAAGTGTAGGGTTCAGTGGCATTAAGTATATTCACATGGTTGTACAATCATTACCTTTGTCCACCTTCAAACTCTTTTCAGCTTGCAAAACTGAAACTTTACATCCATTAAACAGCTCCTCATTCTCCCTTCCCTCTGCCCCTGGTGATAATCTCGGTTCCACTTTCTGTCTTTGAATTTTACTACTCTAGGTACCTCATATAAGTAGCATTGTATAGTACTTGTTTTTATGTGAGTCGCCCATTTCGCATAGCATTATGTTCTTAAGGTTCATCGATGTCGTAGCGCGAGCTAGAATTTCCTTCTTTTGAAGGCTGAATCACAGTCCATTGTATGTATGTCTCATTTTGCTTATCCAGTCATCTCTCAGTGCATACTTGAGTTGTGTCTACCTTTGAGCTATTGTAAATAATGCTGCTGTGAACATGAGCAGGTATACACCTAGGGGTGAAATTGTTGAATAATAAATATGGTAGTTCCATTTTTAAGTTTTTGAGGAACTGTTATACTGTTTTCCCTAATGGCTGCACCATTTTACATTCCTACCAGCAATGCACAAGGGTTCCAGTTACTCTACATCTTTGCCAAAAGTTGTTATTTCCTGCTTTTTTTTTTAAATAACAGTCATCCTAGCTGGGCGCAGTGGCTCACGCCTGTAATCCCAGCACTTTTGGAGGCTGAGGTGGGCAGATCACGAGGTCAGGAGATGGAGACCATTCTGGCTAACACGGTGAAACCCCATCTCTACTAAAAATATATATTTTTAAAAGTTAGCCAGGTGTGGTGGTGTGCACCTGTAGTCCCAGCTACTAGGGAGCTGAGGCAGGAAAATTGCTTGAACCGGGGAGGTGGAGGTTGCAGTGAGCTGACCAACCTGGGCAACAGAGCGAGACTCCATCTCGAAAAATAAATAAATAAATAGCACTCATCCTAATTGGCATGAAATTATATGTAATTGTGATTTTGATTTGTATTTTTCTAATCATTAGATGTTGACCATCTTTTCATATGTTTATTAGTCATAAAATCTCTTTGGAGATTTTTTTTCAAGTCCTTTTGCTCATTTTCAACTGAGTGTTTTGGTGTTTCGTTGTTTGAATTTTAAAAACAGATTCTGGATATTAATCCTTTATCAGATACATGATTTGTGAATATTTTTTCCCATTCTGTGAGTTGTGTTTTTACTCAGTTGATAGTGTCTTTTTTTTTCCTTCACCGTTGGTCATATTTCAGAGGCGGAGGATTTATTTGAGTAGAGGTAGAGGTAGTCATGGAGCAGACCTGAACTTTACCATGAATAGGCAGCTGGATTTTCTTTTTTAATTTTTGCCATTTTGCTATTTTATTTTCGAGGTCTCTTTCAGTTGTGCAAGAGTCAATTGAAGTATTGCTATAGCGACTGCTTTTATGATGAAGAATGGCCAATTTACCTTGAAAAAAACTTACGAAAATCTCTGAAATATCATGCCAGAGGCTGATTTGTTTTAATAATAATTCTGCTTTTGTGATGTGGTTTTATTTAAAGAAAATAGAACTTTATATTTGTTTGTCATTATAGGATAAATGTGGGCTTGAGTAGTAACTGAAATTGTGTGAGGCAATGGGATATGAAATGGATATTTCTAGTGCAATTTATAAGCAATATGGTTTACAAAAGGTCACGGAAAAGTATCCAGGAACGTAATAATTGCTAGTATGTATTGAGCCCTTTCTAAATGTCATTTACTCTGACACTAAGTGCTGTGGGTGCGTTTCTCACCTTTCCAGCATTTCTGTGAGACGGATATCATAGTTCCCCTTCATCCATGGTTTTCAGTTGCCATGGTTCCTATTACCTGAGGTCAAGTGTGGTCTGAAAATATTAATAAAAAATTCCAGAAATAATTCATAAGTTTTAAATGCAGGCTATTTTAAGTAGTATAACAAAATCTTGGGCCATCCTGCTCCATCCCTCTGGGGCTGTGAACCATCCCTTTGTCCAGCATCTCCACGCTGTCCATGCTGCCCCCTCAATAGTGACAGTGATGTAGGAGCCCTCTAGGTTATCAGATTGACTGTCGCAGTATCACAGTGACTGTGTTCAAGTAACCCTTATTTTACTTAATAATCACCTCAAAGTGCAAGAGTAGTGATGTTGGCAATTCGGATATGCCAAAGAGAAGGTGTAAAGTGCTTGCTTTAAATGAAAAGCTGAATGTTCTAAACCAAAGAAAGGGAAAAAAATAGTATGCTGAGGTTGCTAAGATCCACAGTAAAAATTTTATCCATTTTTATCATGAAAAGAGAAAGAGAAATGTTTGCCAGTTTTGCTGTTGTACCTCAGACTGCAAAAGTGATGGCCACAGTATGTGATCAGTGCTTACTTAGGATGGAAAAGGCATTAAATCTGTGGGTGGAAGACATTAACTGAAACGTGTTCCAAATGACAGCAATTGGGTCCAGGACTATCTGTGGTCTCAGGCGTCCACTACGGGTTTTGGAACACGTGCCATGCAGATAAGGAGGACTATTATACTGTGCTGTTGTTTCCTTTTAAAACTGGGTTACTGAGAAATAACTTCTTCAAGGTCACATCGTTTGTATAATAAATGGCAGGGCCAGGATTTGAACTTGGGCAGTCTGTGCTGAGAACCCACGGGTTTAATCACTGTGCTTTCCTACCTCATTCTGATTCCTCAAGGCAGGAGTATTTTTTTTTTCTCCATCTCCTTGGTTTAAGCAATTCTCCTGCCTCAGCCTCCCAAGTAGCTGGGATTCCCAGCTAATTTTTTTATATTTTTAGTAGAGACAGGATTTCGCTATGTTGCCCAGGCTGGCATTGAACTCCTGGCTGCTAGTGATCCACCTGCCTCTGCCTCCCAAAGTGCTGGGATTACAGGTGTGAGCCACCACATCTGGCTGGGAGTATTTTTCAAAATTTAATTTGCTGAGGTTTAGCACTTCCCTCAATTTGACATTAACTAAATTTTGTCTGAAAATGCAGAGAGCTGATTTTCACAAATGGAAACATTTAAGTTATGTCATATAGAATTGCAGAATTTACCTCAAGAACTCTTTGCTGTTGACCCAATCACTCTCACAAGTACTGAAGGATGAGGGTCTCTACAAAGGTGGGAAGTACATGTAAAATATTTTGTATCCTTTGGAGATTGTATCTTATCTCAGGAGGTGAAAAGTAATTAAAGTTACAGTTTATTTTATCTCTGTAGGGAGAATTTGTTTGACTGAACAATATATAAATTTTGAATTCAAATCTGCTTTGAAGAAGAATGTAAATTCTTAAAAGTAGAAATCAGATTGCAAGGATAATGGAAAATTTAAAGAGCATAATCAATGTAATATTGTTTTGTCCTCTAAGAAATACTACACATTTCATCTATTCGTTGTTTTGGATATCATTAATGGTTTTGTTTGTTTGAGAGTTGCAGGTGATCGTTATTTTGAAATTCTAGCATTTTGGGTTGTAATGAAGGAAGCGCTTTTATAGCTGTTGCCCACAAGAAAATGACACCATCTTTCATGGTCACCACAGGGAGTCAGTCTCAGTGTACATCTTGTTTCGTTGAACTTGTATAGCGGATGGAATCCACTTTGTTGGGAGTGATGATAGTCTCTTGATGCACTAGATTTTAAAACCAGTTTGTCTATTTTTTCTTTTGTTGTTTCTGCCTTTAGTGTTATATCCAAGAAATCATTGCCATATCCAATGTAGTGAAGCTTTTACCAGAGTTTTCTCAGAGTTTTATTGTTTCACATCTTATGTTTAGGTACATTGTGAGATAATTTTTGCATATGGTATAAGGTAAGGATCCCAACTTCTTCTTCTTTTTTTTTTTTTTTTTTGCATGTGGAGATCCAGATTTCCTGATGTCATTTGTTGAAATCACTGCTGAATGGTTTTGGCCCTTGTCACAAATTATTTGATCATATACGTCACAGTTTATGGGTTCTGTATCATATTCCATTGGTCTATATGTCTGTCTTTATGCCAGTACCACACTGTGTTAATTACTATAGCTTTGTATTAAGTTTTAAAATCAGGAATGTGAGACTTCCAATTTTGTTCTTCTTTTTTTATATTGTTTTGGTTATTTGGGGTTCCTTGTGAATTTTGAAATAGATTTTTCCATTTTTGCAAAAATAAAGCCATTGAGATGCTGATAGGCATTGCATTGAATCTGTAGATTGCTTTGGGTAGTATTAATATCTTAACAATATTAAGCCTTTCAATCCGTAACATAGAATTTCTTTCCATTTGTTGATGTCTTCTTTAATTTCTTTCAGCAACATTTTATAGTTTTCAATGTAAAAGTCTTTCACCTTATTGTTAGCTTTATTCCAAATTATTATTTCTATATATTTATGTATATATATTATATATGTGTCTACATTATTATATGTGTGTGTGAGTGTGTGTGTGTGTGTGTGTGTGTATATATATATATTTTTTTTGAGATAGGGTCTCGCTGAATTGCCCAGGCTGGAGTGGAATGGCATGATCATGGCTCACTACAGCTTCAACCTCCTGGGCTCAAGCAATCCTCACGCTTTAGCCTCCTGAGTAGACAGGACCACAGGAGTGTGCCGCCACCACCACCATGCCCAGCTAATTTTTTTTTTTTTTTTTTGACAGAGTCTCACTCTGTTGCCCAGGCTGGAATGCAGTGGCATGATCTTGGCTCACTGCAACCTCCACCTCCCAAGCTCAAGAGATTCTTGTGCCTCTGCCTTTCAAGTAGCTGGGATTACAGGCATGTACTACTGTGTCTGGCTAATTTTTGTAGTTTTAGTAGAGATGGAGTTTCACCATGTTGGCTAGGATGGTCTCAAACTCTTGATCTGAAGGGATCTGCCTGCCTTGCCCTCCCAAAATGCTGAGATTACAAGTGTGAGCCACTATGCCCGGCCCCTCAGCTAATTTTAAAAATTTTTTTAGAGACAGGGTCTCTCTATATTGCTCAGGCTTGTCTTGAACTCCCAGGCTTCAACTCCCAAAGTGCTGGAATTATAGGTGTGAGCCACCACACCTGGGCCCCCAATTGTTTTTTTATGCTGTTGTAAGTTGAATTGCTGTCTGAATATTCTTTTTGGATTGTTCATCATTAGTGTAGAGAAACACAACTTATTTCTGAATATTGATTTTATATTTTGCAACTCTGCTGAATTTATTAGTTCAAACAGTTTTCTTCAGTGAGCTCTTCAGGCTTTTCTACATATAAGATCTTGTCACCTGCAAACAGACATAGTTTTACCTCTTTTCCAATTCAGATGCTTTTTTTTCTTGCCTAATTGCTCTGGCTAGGACTTCTAGTACTATGTTGACTAGAAGTGGTGAAAGTGGATATCCTTTTCTTTCTCTATTGCCTTTTTCTTAAGCCTGATCTTAAAGGAAACACTTTCAGCCTTTCAGTTAACTATCATGTTTGCTGTGTGATTGATTTCTTTTTGGTATATACTTCAGGGAATAAACATGCATAGATTGGTGTAACTACTGCTGCAATCAGGATACAGAACAATTCTGTCACTCCCCAAAAAACTCCTGCATGCCATCTCTTTATTGTCACATCCTCGTCCTACCTTGAACCTCTGGCAACCACTATTCTTCTTTATTACCATAGTTTTGTCTTTTTGAAAATGTCATATATTATGTAATATGTTATGTCTGTGACTAAAAGCTTAAGTGTGACTGATGATTTTGCTAAGACCCATTTTGAGCAGCATCCTCATTTTTCTGCAGAATTGTCCCAAACTGTGAACCTGATATCATTATCATAGTAAGAGCTTATAATCAAAGGTTCATATGTTAGATTGGCCTCACAGTACTAGCCTCTAAACTTGTATCTGTCTCTGTCTTCTCGGTGGAGAAGGGTGTTGGCCAAATTCTAAGGCTAGTGGTTGATGACTGGGATTAAGCTTTTAGCACCTATGCCACAAGAAGTAATAGGAAATAAGGTTATCATCTGTGGTACATGGTCGTTTCATGACCATCATGTGTTATCTATCATGAAGGACAGTGAGGAGGAAATGTAGTATGCTAAAAACTAAAGGACTGGACAAGATATTTTTTCAGAGAGATTATAAAGCAACTATCTTTGGCTTCTATTCTAGTGGTCAGTGATTTAATTTTCCTGGTTTGTGGGATGAAACAAATTTGGTAAAATGGAAATAGGCGTGTTGTGTCTATTAGAATGCTTTTGACTGCAAGTAATAGAACATCCATCTAAAAGTGATTGAAATAATGAGGAGTTTTATTTCACACAAAAGACATCCAGAGGTAGGTGGTTCTAGGGCTCAATCAGTGGTCTCAACAATGTCATGAAGAATGAAACTTTTTTCATCCTCCATTCCACTGCCCTCACATGGAAACTTTTGGTCTCTTTCTTGCAAGATGGCTGCTGTAGCTCCAGGTACTGGGTCCTTAGACAATTGCATTGGTATGTAGGAAGCCAGAGGCAGCTCAGGTGATGAGAGAGCTCTCTTCCTATGTGTGCTTGTTTTGTCTTGAAGGAAAACTGTTTCCCAAATCCCCCCACACACTTAGTGTTATGTCCTGTAGTCAGAACTGGGTCCCTTGGTCATTTGTTAACATGAAGGCAAAGTGGGTCTCTAGCATTTAAGTCATGTGACTGGGACAGGAGGGATGGAAAGCGAGGGAAGTGACTCCTGGAGAGGCAACAGATTTACCTCACCCGTTGTGAGGATTAAATGCAGTAATGTGGGTAAAGCAACTCTAATTGGGCTGGCACATAAAGGGCTCGATACTCATTAATTCTTTTTGTTTCATGTCTCCCTTCTCCCCTTCAGTTTTCTTTCCTCGTTTTTCACCTTTTGGAGAAATACGGAAATCCGAAAGTTTTGCCTGCCTTCCCTAGATAAAGGCCCTGCTTGTCTCTCTCACCCTCGCCTACTTTTTGGAGTTCTGCAGCTCGAGTTTCCACACACCAGTTGGGACCTCCTGGACCTCTCAAAAGTCCCTGACCTTAGACTGAATAGTACAATTTTCTGGCTGGTCCATAGATGTCAATTAGAGACACAAAACTGATAAATCCTAATAAAGAAAAAAATATTTTTTTATGTTAGCCTCTACTAGAAAATCATCTGTTTCAGTGGAGTGAAGCTCTTTTCATACAAAAAAGGAGCAAAAGGCGCCCCGGTCTGCGCCTGTCTGTACTGACTGCTGGCTCTGAGTACCATAAGATGTTTCTTGCCATTAGAGCAATGATTTCAATTTTTCCATTCCAACTGTGGTGAAAATGAATAAGAAAACTGAATCCTGCCTCTGAAAGCAGGATGCAGGTTCCACACTAATCAAAAAAAGGAAGATTCATTATTAGAGAATATTTCACTCCCCAGACTTTGAAAGTTTCTACATTTGTCAGAGTAGCTCTGAATCACTTCGTAGCCACAAGATTAAAATGGAGATATTGTACAAGCCTGACCCTTTGCAGTTAAGTTTTTTTCCCTTCTAAATGAACTGCTCTTGCTACTCTCTGAGTCACTGCAATGCAGGTCTCATAATTTCATCTCCTTCTCTTCTAATCATTTTACCAGATAGCCATTTTAAGGGCAGGGCAGGCATGCAGATTTTTTTAAAGGGGCCATAACATACCCTAAAATGCATATAATTAAGAAGTGCTAATGAAATCTCAACAGTGTCCCCAGGTAAAGGAGAATAAAGCTTTTAGGAACCTGCTTAATAGTGAGAAATACTTCAAAAGGCCACATTTCTATTTGCCAAACCAAAGCAGAGTTAACAATGGAATCATGAGACAGTCCTAACGAAGGTGACCCTGGGCTGAATGCCTGAGTGACTCCCGGGCTCCAAGAAGCCCCCTTCTCAGACATGGGCTTCCCTGTTTCTCACCCGGTGGAGAAGCCAGCAGAAATCTGCTGTGCAGTCCTATCACTTATGAACATCCAGAGATGACAGTGTTGACAACCGCAGGGCACGGCACTGTGCGATTCTGTTGGACACATCGCAGACGGAAACCACCAGCAGCTGTCCAAAGCTGGTTTTCTCTTATTAAAATTTAGTTAATAAAGCCTGTACCATGAAACAAACCAGGTGAAAAACCAGGCTTCATCCAGAAAGGCTTATTGTAGGCTGGGAGAGATATTGTTTTGTCCAAATCAGTAGGTTTCTATCAATTTGAACACCTCTGCATGGACTTAGGTGCTCTGGGAGAACCCAGAGGGAGTTGGAAGCCTGCTATGGCCCTGTGAGGGCATTCCCTTCACTGTCTTTGCTGGGGAGGGTGGGAGAAGAGACTGACATACAGGAAACTGAGAGAAACCCATGTGTGTGAGGGCATGGAATCATGCACAACTGTGTGGGCCGAGTGCAAGTGGATTCAAAAGGACACAAGGATTGGTATGAGATGATTAGTGCCTTCAAAACACGGGCCCAGGTGGCTCATTTTGGTATCCTCAACATTGTGAACTTGTCACACAAGGTAGGGATTTTAACAAGTAAATTTCAAATAAAGGTCAAGTCTACACTTTCATTCACTCCTAATTTCATCCTACCCCATTTTATACTTACTTCCTTTGCCCTTGCACTTAAAATATACACCAGAATAAAAGCACCTCAAAACCCCAGTGAGTCTCTAAACAGTCACACACTGACACACACACACACTTAGACGCTCAGAGTCTCTCATTGATTCTTCTTGTTGTCTCTCAATCTCATGCTCACTTTATATCTCCTCCATCTCCAGCACTGTTGCAAAGACTTGGAGAAAAAGTAGAATAGCACTTCCTTTTCAGTTTTTCTAAATTTTCACCAACCAGTTCACAAAAGCACAAGGATGAAGAATTAGAAAAGTGGAGGGATGGCCTGGTGCAGTGGCTTATACTTGTAATTCTAATACTTTGGAAAGTCGAGGCAGGAGGATCACTTGAGCCCAGGAATTTGAGACCAGCCTAAGCAACATAGACCCAATCTCTCCTAAAAAAAAAAAATAGCTGGGTATGGTGGTGGATGCCTGTAGTCCCAGCTATTCAGGAGGCTGAGGTGGGAGGATTGTTTTATGGGAGGTCAAAGCTGCAGTGAGCTATGATCGCACCACTGCACTCCATCCTGGTGACAGAGTGAGACCTGTCTCAAAAAAAAAAAAATGTGGAGGCAGGAGACAATAGCAAGATGATGAGAGGGGGAAGAGAAGAGAAAGAATAGACGAGAAAGAAAATCAGAACGGTCAAGCTTCCCATCGTGGGTAGGGAGTGAATTGTAAATGACGATGCTTTTCCCCTATTGGGTTAAGGAATATGGCTGCCAGATTGTACAGCAGAGTGGGAGTCCTGCAGAGATAAACTGCTTTGGATGCATTGACTTGTGGAGAAGCAGCAAAAAGGAGTGGAACAGTCTCCATTCTGTCATAAGTTCTGGCTGTGCATTTTTCTTGAAGGGCTTAGCTTCTTATGGATATGACTTGTGTTTTCGTATAGGTCCTTTTCATTAAGCTGACTCTAGCATAAAGTTAAATGACAAATGCTTTGTTGGGAAAATGTTGGACCACTTGGTGGATGCAGATGCCTTCCTGGCCGTTGTGATGGTTAATTTTATATGTCAACTTGGCTGGGCCATGGGGCGCCCTGATATTTGGTCAAACATTATTCTGGATGTTTCTGTGAAGGTATTTTTGGACAAGATTTGCACTTAAATCAGTGGACTTCAAGTAAAGTAGATGGCCCTCTATAATGTGGGTGTGCCTCATCTAATCCACTGAAAGCCTAAATAGAACAAAAGGCTGACCTCAGAGCAAGAGGGAGCTCCCCTGCAGACTGCCTGTAGACTTCATCTACAACATCGGCTCTTCCTGTGTGTCCAGCAGACTGCCTTGGACTTGAACTGCAACTCTGTCCTGAGAGGCCTCTCCTGTCAGATTTTGAACTTACCAGCCTTCACAATTTCTTAAAATCAGTCGATCAGTCAATCAATCCATCCATCCATCCATCCATCCATCCATCTACCTATCTAACCTGTCCGTACACCTGTACACACTTTATTGATTCTGCTTCTCTGTAGAACCCTAACTAATCTGGCATCCCATAAGCTAACCAGCAAGGCTGAGATGTAACAAATGTGCTCATGCCTTTCCTAACCAGCACCATAACTCAGGCGTGTGGACTCAGAGGCCATGAGCCCGGGATCGTAAGTCCGTGGGCCTGGGGTATGTGTGAGCCTTGTCCTTTCCAAGTGCTCTGCTCTGGATCGATTACCTAAGCTCCAGAAACAATTACACAGATGACCAAAGCATTACCAACCTCTGATGAGTTCATTTTCTATCGCCATTGTAACAAATTACCATATACTCCATGCCTGAAACAAGGTAAATTTATTCTCTTACATCTCTGCAGATCAAATCAGAGTGTCAGCAGAGCATCTGAAGGCTTCAGGGAAGAATCCATTTCTTGCTTTTTTCAGCATCTGGAGACCACTTACACTCTTCGGATCATGGCCACTTCCTCGCCTCACTCCAGCCTCCTGCTTCTGCTGCTGCGTCTCCTACTACTCCATTTATCTCCTGCCTCCCTCTTATAAGGCCCTTGTGATTGCAGTGGGCCCATCCATGTCACCCAGGACCATTCCTTATAGCAGTGTCCTTAATCATATCTGCAGAGTCTCTTTGGACATTTAATACAACATTTACACATTCCGGGGATTAGGATGTGGACATGGTTGGTGGTGGACAAGGGGAATTATTCTATCTCCACACCTGGTCAGATGGAAGGTGAGATAGGGGAAGGATTCTAAGATTTCAGAGTTGGTACTTAAAACTATCTTATCTTTTAGAAAAGCACTCGATTATGTGACAAATGCAGAAAGTTGCAACAAAGAAATGCTTTCTTGGTGCCTAAAGAGATGAATATGTGTTGGTACTGTATTTTTATTTAACAATGGCAATTCTGCTCCTAGAAGCATCAGAATAAAGCTTCTCCCATCTCTAAAAACTTAACATAAAAATGTCTTAAAAAGCATAATATTGTGGTTAGATAGGTACCCAAATCTGTAGGGCTTCATGTCCTGACAGATTCACTAAGTATTCCATGTAGTCTGTAAGGGAACTTTGGCAGGAAGTAAAGCCTTTTAAGAGAGACCCTGAGAACCCTCCTCAAAACACTAACTCAAGTATCATAAATCTACTTCATCATTTGTATTCTTGAACATGTCATCCCAATATAAGTTCTAGAATTGTTGTGTCTTCAACATGCTGAGTACAGTTTTTGACAATCAGTCATTTTCAACGCTTTCCTCTTGGCCAAATGGATAACTTTAGGGAAGATTCTGGCCTTTCTTTTTGGTGCATGGCTGTATTTTGAGTGCTCAGGACATTGCCATAACCTTTGTTTAGTCTGTTCTTAGCAGAGAAAACAAGATTTAACTCTGTAGAAAGGGGAGAATATTGAAAAAACTCAGTTTTCAAAAATCATCGTGATTCTCAACTTAGTTCAAAAATTGTTGGGATGGCTATAATAACTTCAGGCTGGGCGTGGTGGCTCACACCTGCAATCCCAGCACTTTGGAAGGTGGAGGCGGGCGGATCACTTGAGGTCAGGAGTTTGAGACCAGCCTGGCCAACATTATAAAACTCCGTCTCTACTAAAATTACCAGAATTAGGCCAGGCCCGGTGGCTTAAGCCTGTAATCCCAGCACTTTGGGAGGGTGAGGTGGGTGGATCACCTGAGGTCAGGAGTTTCAGAGCAGTCTGGCCAACATGGTGAAACCCTGTCTCTACTAAAAAGACAAAAATTAACTGGGTGTGGTGGCACATGCCTGTAGTCCCAGTTATTAGGAGGCTGAGTCAGGAGAATTGCTTGAACCCAGGAGGTGGAGGCTGCAGTGAGCCGAGATCACACTGCTGCCCTCCAGCCTGGGTGACAGAGCTAGATTCCCTCTCAAATAAATTAATAGATAAAATAAAATAACAAAAATTAGCCAGGCATGGTGGCACACTCCTGTAATCCCAGCTAATCGAGAGGCTGAGGCAGCAGGATCATTTGAGCCTGGGAGGCGGAAGTTGCAGTGAGCCGAGATTGCACCACTGCACTCCAACCTGGGTGATGGGGTGAGACTGCATCTTAAAAAAAAAAAAAATAGAGAACATTTCTTTATATATATATATATATATTTTTTTTATTGCATTTTGGGTTTGGGGTTACATGTGAAGAACATGCAAGACTGTTGCATAGGTACATACATGGCAATGTGGTTTGCTGCCTTCCTCCCCATCACCTATATCTGGCATTTCTCCCCATGTTATCCCTCCCCAACTCCCCACCCCCCGCTGTCCCTCCCCTAGTTCCCCCCTACAGACCCCAGTGTGTAGTGCTTCCCTCCCTATGTCCATGTGTTCTCATTGTTAAACACCTGCCTATGAGTGAGAACATGTGGTGTTTGATTTTCTGTTCTTGTGTTCGTCCATGTCCCTACAAAGGACATGAACTCATCGTTTTTTATGGCTGCATAGTATTCTATGGTGTATATGTGCAAATAGTGAGTGAAGATTCATGATTGGAGCCTGATCTGATGGTTAGGACTTACCTAATCTTCGGTACCCCAGGTTGCTTGCTCTTTTCTGGTGATGCACTCTCTTGCAGAGTTCACCTGCCTTCGGGCTCAAGGACTTCAAATAAATACTGGAGAATCGGTCTAGAGTTCAAGGGCGATTTATTATTCTCCCCATTCCAAGGACATTTTACTACATATAATTGTGCCTCCCCTCTTCTCCTTCTTCTTTTTAACTCTAAAGTTCACTTCATTGTCTATTTGAAATTGATTTTGGTTCAGTCAATCTAGTTCCCCTTGTTGAAACATCCCAGGCATTTCAATCCCTTCAGAGATCTTTGTTACTGTTCACTGTCCTTTTTTGCTTCCTCCTTTTCTTTTTAAAGCTTGGCTTTATCGATGGAAGGACATTTTCTTGTTTTTCAGCATCATATGAATTGCCATCATGGCAAAGGAGGCCAACCATGTCACAGCTCCTGTCACTGTGTAGGCAAGACCTAAGAAAAGGCTATTCCCTCCACACCATGTCAGGGTGGAAAGAACAACTGATTTTTCTCCCTGGAACCTGGTTACTGGAAAATCTAAGAAGACCTGTTAAGGATCTGTCTCAACACTTCACGTTTTTAGTATTACATATACTGAATATTAGGTTGACATGTAGAAAATTGCTCTTTTTTTACAGGTAAAAAAATGCTTAATCACACCTGTAATCCCAGCACTTTGGGAGGCCGAGGTGGGCGGATCACCAGGTCAAGAGATTGAGACCGTGGTGAAACCCTGTCTCTACTAAAAAATACAAAAATTAGCTGGGCGTGGTGGCCCGTGCTTGTGGTCCCAGCTACTTGGGAGGCTGAGGCAGAAGAATTGCTTGAACCCGGGAAGTGGAGGTTGCAGTGAGCCGAGATCACCCCACTGCACTCCAGCCTGGCGCCTGTCTCAAAAAAAAAAAGGTTAAATATTTACTCTCATATTGTGCAACTTAATCTTTACCCAGCAGTGCTCTGTATCTTGCTGGAATGAGAATAAAAACAAGCCTTCCCTCCACATAGTTGTAAGCTACAAAAGGGATTCTGACACAGATCTAAATGACTTACAGACAACTGAAATAATGAGCAAATATATTTAATTTCCTTTGGCAAACCCAAGGAAATTAAAAGAATACAAACCTAAATTTTTATATATGTATCAGGAGACTCAGAGCAGGCTATAGCCCTTTATTTAATAGGCTAAGGTTTGCATTCCTACTTCAGGGGAAAATTCTACAAGGGGAGTGAAGAACAAACAAACAAAAAGGTCACCAAACATTTTTGGGGGTTGAACTAAAGGTGGTACATTGATCTGGGTTTTGGAAAGGCCAGTATCCCTCACTGCTGGGGAGCAAGTGTTTGAAGTGGGTTTGCTATCGTTAGCATTTGGATGATGTCATTTTGATTATATATGTGGCCTGAGGTTTTTAAACATCTGGTGCCTTTTGTAAACCAAACTAATAAACAAAGAAAAGCTTCTCATAGCAACGGCACAGGACGGAGGCATTTCCCAGCAAAGCTATTAAAGGGCCTCAAGTCATTTGGCAACGTGCTATTTAAAGGCACAAGGGAAATTGTTAGGAAACTAGTTCTCTCTTTTCTTTTCCATCAGAATTCCTCATTGTCACCAGGTCCTTGGGTGCCACCTCCACCCATCTGCCTGTTTTCTCCCTCCCTCAGTTCTGTATGAGAGGGTCTTCTCCTCATACACAGAACATCTTTCTTTGCCTTAAGTGGTAGGCACCTTCTTAGTCTGGTGGGATAATACTCACGCCAGAGCTCTACCCAGCTAGTGCAGGTATAGGCCTGAAGCTTAGGGCTGAAGTTCTATGTACACAGAAGGTTTTGATTTGAGAGAGATTAGCATTAAGACATGACTGTGAATGAAGTCACTCAGGAAGAGCATGTCCAGATTGGAGAAACAGAATTCCTGTCTTATTGGGAACATGACGCCCTTCCTCATCCTCCCAACCCCAAAGTCATTGTAATGCATTGTGGGATAGCAGTGCATGAAGTTTTTTCCCTGTTCCTTGAATGCACCCATAACTGCTTTAATGGCAAGGCAGTCCCCAGATTGACAGAATCAGAAGGCCCAACTTGAGAGAGCAGTTTTTTTGTGTTTTTTTTTTTTTTGAGACGGAGTCTCACTCTGTTGCCAGGCTGGATTGCAGTGGCGTGATCTTGGCTTACTGCAACCTCTGCCTCCCAGGTTCAAGCAATTCTCCTGGCTGAACCTCCTGAGTAGCTGGGACTACAGGCACATGCCACCATGCCCAGCTAATTTTTATATTTTTAGTAGGACGGGGTTTCACTATGTTGGCTAGGATGGTCTCGATCTTCTGACCTCGTGATCCACCCATCTCGGCCTCTCAAAGTGCTGGGATTACAGGCGTGAGCCACCGCACCCAGCCTGAGAGACCAGTTTTAAGTAACTTTCAATGTCTGCTTAAATTTTTTTAAGGGAGGGAGGAGTTTGCTAAAATTCTTATTCAAGGGGTTTACTCTTTGATCTATACCTATAATCCTCCACAAGAGAGGCACTTTGTGGCTTTCATTTTCATTTTCATAGAATTAGACACCCTGCTAACTGAAGGCATACCTCCTCCTGGCCAGTAAACCAAAGGAGATAAAAAGCTGAGAGGCAGAGATGACGGCTCCTCAGTGGGGGCCTTTCTGACTGAGAAATGCGCCCACTTCCCTGTCAGAATGGAGATGTCCACACACCTCTTCTAGGATGGAAAGGAAGAAAAGACGGAGCAGGGAACTGGAGCACATGTGGTCATTCCCTTCTCCTCTAGAATTTCTTACTCAGCCTCCCTGAAAGGTGAAGGAACTAAGGAGGTGGAAGATTCTGTGAACAACTCCTAGTCAGGAGCCTTGGGAGGATCAGCACAGCAGCGCTGGTGCTTGACCCCTAATCGGGCTGCAATTTCAAAGTTGTGTAAAAGCCCTGGAAAGATTCTGCCTCCAGAGAATTCTACCTCAGGGTGAGTCAGGAGGAGACTTTAAAATTAAATCTAGGCCAGGCGTGGTGGCTCACGCCTGTAATCCCAGCACTTTGGGAGGCCGAGGCAGGTGGATCACAAGGTCAAGAGATCGAGATCATCCTGGCCAACATGGTGAATCCCTGTCTCTACAGAAAAATACAAAAATTAGCTAGGTGTGGTGGCGTGTGCCTGTAGTCCCAGCTACTCGGGAGGCTGAGACAGGAGAATTGCTTGAACCCGGGAGGCGGAGGTTGCAGTGAGCTGAGATTGTGCCACTGCATTCCAGCCTGGCGCCTGGCAAGAGAGCCAGACTGTCTCAAAAAAAAAGAAAAAAAAAATTAAATCTAAAGACCAGAGTTAGTGTAAATTGTGTTTAAATATATAATTTCTTAAAGATAGTGTTTGGTGCCGCGCTAAAGTTAAGTCCTGTTTGTTTTCAAATTAAGAGTTACATTTGTATTGTTAAATTAAGTGAAAAAATTCAGACTCTCATATTAAAGCATGTGTCAACCTGGACAGCAAGGGAGACCCATCTTTTTAAAAAAAGAAAAGTAATTAGCTGGGCATGGTGGTGAGTGCCTGTAGTCCAAGCTACTTTAGAGACTGAGGTGGGAAGATCACTTGAATCCAGGAGGTCAAGACTGCAATGAGATGTGACTGTCCCACTGTACTCCAGCCTGGGTAACAGAGCAAGACCCTGTCTCAAAAGTAAATATGTAAATAAAAATAAACATGTGTCTCCTAAGTTGGACCATATATCCCTAATCAGGGCACCAACTCCCACATGCTGGCTTTGTACTCCAGGGAGGGAGAAACACAGCATCTTCAGTGCAGAGCTTGTCACACACCTCACATGGATTTGGATGAACTGGACCTGTCCCCTGAGTCCAGAGCTTTCCCTAGAATAAAAGGTTCTATAGTCTCAGTTTTAGTAATTTTCAGTCTATATTTAATTATCAAACTCCTCTCTTTATTTTCTTAGTCCTCCATCTCCTCCCATTCTATCTGGCATGCTTTTCCTCACAGTCTTTTAACAGATCTCGAGGCCCAGTTTTACTTAACCTTTCTTAGGGAATAGAAATAGTCCTTCCCAGAAATACCCATACCTTCTTACCTGACACTGCTATTCACAGTTATTCCTAAACAAATTTAAAACTCTGCATTTTAGTATATAATATAGAGACAAACACCTATATTTGGATGGAATGACAATTGAGGGGTTCAGGACATGCCACCTCAAAATAGGCCACTTCAGCATACTGATTATTTTGAGCTAAAGGCACTTGAAAAACAGCAAGTGCAGGAAGGGTACTCTGACTGCCCCTTTTCTTTTTTTGTGGGGGGAAGGCCTCACTCTATCACCCAGGCTGGAGGCTAGTGGTGCTGTCAGGTCTCACTGCAGCCTCAACCTCCCAGGCTCAACGGATGCACCTGCCTCAGCCTCTCAAGTAGCTGGGACTACAGGCACGCACCACCACGCCTAGCTAACTTTTTGCACTTTTTGTAGAGACGGGGTTTCACCATGTTGCCCAGGCTAGTGACTTCCCCTTTTCTTCCTGAAAGCAGGAGATAAAACTCTCATATGAAAGATGCCCTCTCTATACCAGGAGAAAATAAACTGTTTTTGAGACAGAGCCTGGCTCTGTTGCCTAAGTTGGAGTGCAGTGGTGCAATTCCTGCAGCCTCAACCTCCAAGACTCTAGTGATCCTCCCACCTCAGCCTCCCAAGTAGCTGGGACCACAGGTGTGTGCCACCACACCCAGCTCATTTTACAAAATTGTTTTATAAAGACAGGGATCTTACTATGTTGCCTGGGCTGGTCTTGAACTCCTGGGCTCAAGCAGTCCTCCCACCTTGACCTCCCAAAGTGTTGGGTTTACAGGCACAAGCCACTGTGCCTAGCTGAAAAGAAACATGCTTATCACCAGAGACAGAGCGTTGAGATTAAGACAAATCTATAAAAAAAAACCTTGCTAAACTAACCTTTGTCTTCCTAGTTACATTTCTACAATTGCCATTCTTTGTTCAACCTAGTATGAGCACTTAGACTTTAGTTACTTCTTTGGGTCTCCATTTTTCTTGTAAGGGCTCACATGTAAATGTAAAAGCATAAATTTCATATGCTTTTCTGTTGTTAATCTGTCAGTCCCATGGAGAAGGACTAGGAGAATTTTATCATCCCTCATGTATTTTTTTTTTTCTTTTTGTATACAGATTTGACTGGAAAATAGAAAAGCATAGAATGAGATAACTCAACAACCAACAGCCAGGTTTTCTAACTCCAGAAAGAAAAGGGGTATAAAAGGATATTATAGGTTATGTTGAAACTATAATTACCAGCAGACAAGCCTTCTATAAAATGGTGTGTTTGAGTCGATCATACATTTTTTGAAAGTGGGAAAGGCAGCTGCCCGCATCCACACGATGAAGTCTTCACTGAGGAAGCCATTGTTTCTTGGATCCTTTTTATCCAACTCATAGATAGGGTTGGGCCAGTCTGGGGGCTTTGTGGTTCCTGTGGGAAGAAAATAAGGGATATGATAGAGAAAAAAATCAGCTATCTTCTTCTGTTTTCCTTAGAATGTAGAGAATGAAAGAACCTCTGCATTCTTGAGGAAATAGAAATAGAAATTACACTTTTTTAAAACAGTGTGTGTGTGTGTTATCTTAGTGTACAACCGTGAAAAACAATGGCTTTAAAGATTCTAAGGAAATGATCATGATATTTTCATAAAGTTAAAAAAGAGCAGAAGATTAACCGGGTGCAGTGGCTCATGCCTGTAATCCCAACACTTTGGGAGGCCCAGGTGGGTGGATCACTTGAGGTCAGGAGTTCAAGACCAGCCTGGCCAATGTGGTGAAACCCTGTTTCTACAAAAAATACAAAACTTAGCTGGGCATGGTGGTGCATTCCTATAATCCCAGCTACTTGGGAGGCTGAGGCAGGAAAATTGCTTGAACCTGGGAGGTGAAGGTTGTAGTGAGCTGAGATCACACCATTGCACTCCAGCCTAGGAGATACAGTGAGTAAGACTCTGTCTTAAAAAAGAAAAAAAAAAAAGAAGAGCAGACTATCAAATTATAAGCATACTGTGTCTTCAGCTACATTCAATGCATATAAAGCATTTAAAAAACAGAACAAAATAATCATGGTGGTTGCATTCAGTCATAAACATAGGGTATATGTTTTTAAAAACTTTTATTGGGAAATATCCTTATTTTATTTAATATTACTAGTAATCTAAGGAGTGCAAATTAAACCAAGATACCATTTTCATCTAAAAATTGGTTAATATTTAACAAAAAAAGTGACAACCATTGAAAAGGCAATAGAAATGAGAACTCTTGTACAGAGCAGATAGGTGCATTAACTTCTTTGGCAATCTAGGAGGCTGCATTTAATGCTTTAATATTTTGCCTACATTTTGGCCCAGAAATTCTATTTCTGGGAATGTATTCTAAGGAAATAATCATGGCATGAAGATTGGCTTATGTAGATTGGGTTACTGCAGCACTCCATCTAAGAGCTGAAGCTGGAAGGAAAGAAGATAAATTGGTTAAGTGGGAGGAGGTGGAAAGCAAAGGCATTGTGAGCCTGTTCTCAAGCCAGGAAGCCTGGTAGGTTTGGGAGCTGCAGAAATGTTGGAAGCACAGGGTGGAGGGTGGTTCCAGGAGAGGAGCCTGTTGAGTTTACCGACATTCTCACACTTCCCACTTTACAACAGGAGGCACGTTTGTCTCTCCCACTCTACAGGATACTCGAGAACAGTGGCATCCTCATCTGTGTTTTCATTAGCATTGAGTCCAGTGCCTCGCCCGTAGTAGGTATTAAGTAAATGCTTGATAAAGGAATGAAAGATTCCAATTCAATCTGATGTCAAAAAAACATACAGAATTGTAAAGAGCTAGTCATAAAGAGTAGATTGCTTAATGAAATTTTTACTTCCATAAAGCCAGTTCTACTATTTGTAGGAAGCTAGAATGCTAAATAGGGAGCCACTCTTTCTCAACTCTGCTGACTAAACTATGTTCTCCTAAAAGAAACCCAGACCTGTTTCTAAGCATGGACTGTGGTGGCTGTAAAAGCATCTGTGGAGTGTGGTTGGGTTCATCTGCTGACATATGTTTGTACACTTCTATTCCCTTGGGAAATAATCCTCCGCTGGAGCATCTTCTTCTGTAAATATTATAGAGCCCACTTATTTTGGCTCTTCCCAAGACTTCAATCACTGTTGTTAGAAGAATTTTGATCAAAATTGAAATTGCCTTTGGTGTCTGCGCTATAGACTTCACCAGAGATACTTTGGGCTGAGCTCATGACTGAAGGCAGTGTGTCTTATGAGCCACTGACATCAGAATCACCCAAGGGGCTTGTTAAAAATGCAGTTTCAGGCCAAGTGCAGTGGCTCACCCCTGTAATCCCAGCACTTTGGGAGGCCGAGGTGGGCAGATCATGAGGTCAGGAGATTGCGACCATCCTGACCAACATGATGAAACCCCATCTCTACTGAAAGTACAAAAAATTAGCTGAGCATGGTGGCCCGCGCCTGTAGTACCAACTACTCGGGAAGCTGATGCAGGGGAATCGCTTGCACCCAGGAGGTGAAGGTTGCAGTGAGCTGAGATCATACACTCCAGCCTGGCAACATAGTGAGACTCCATCTCAAAAAAGAAAAAATGCAGGTTCAAGCATGTTCTGACCTACCCATTCCTACTGCTATCCCATCCCATGTCTTCAGAGAGTATGAAAAGTATGGTCTAAGAGACATCAACTTCATTTTCTAAGTTCATTTGGGTCATTTGTATTGATCCATTTATTCAGCTATAAGCATTTCTTTTTTTTAAATAAAAATTATTATTTTTTCTTTGTACTATAGATTCTAGATGCCCTGATTCTATGTTCCTAAGCATGTCTTAATTGTCACTAGCACTAGGTATACAAAACCAAGAGACCCGTCTTCTTCAACAATTTACAGGCTGTGGGCATGACAGGTATATAAACAGATAATTAGAGTATAATGTGGCACCTCTTAGAATAGAGGTAAGAACAAAGTGCAGCAGGAGATGAGAGAAAGCTAGGGCTCTGTGTATGTCCTGTGGTTATGTGGTAAGAAAGTGCCACAGAATGTTGCCAAGTCCCTTTTGAAAACAGCAACTCAGTTACAGATACAGTGACCGTATATCTCAGTTTGCCTAGCAAAGTCCCAGTTTATGTCTGTTGTTCATGATCTCATCTGATGTAGCATGTATCCCACACAAGGTACATGTAATTTCATCCTTCCAGCATCCAGCCATAATCTTAGCTAGTAGTGTGTGATATGTTCATGTGCAGTGAATGGACTGCTTACTTTTACATGTGATTATATATGAAAGTCAACCAGAGACCCTTCCAGTCAAAACATAATAAAACATATCCCTGTAACCCATGCCAGCTGTTAAGCATTCCAGCCAGTTAGGCAATAGTTTCTTTCTGTGTTAGCCTGTAGGATGTGTGAAACTTCCAGGCTGCAAATCAACAGGGTCAGTGAGAAACGTGGGAAATTATGGGTTAGGTTATGGGTACATGATGCATATGTGGGAACTAGATGCTGAGCAGTGCTGCTGAGAGTAGTTTGAACTCTCTTGCGACAGTGATTTTGTTACTTTATTTTATTTTTATTTATTTAATTTATTTTTTTGAGATGAAGTTTCACTCTTTCACCCAGACTGGAGTGAAGTGGCATGATCTTGGCTCACTCCAACCTCCACCCCCCGGGTGGAAGAGCTGGGATTATAGGTGCCTGCCACCACATCCAGCCAATTTTTGTCTTTTTAGCAGAGATGGGGTTTCGCCATGTTGGCCAGGCTGGTCTCAAACCCTGACCTCAGGTGATCCACATGCCTCAGCCTCCTAAAGTGCTAGGATTACAGGCGTAAGCCACTGCACCCGGCCTTGTTACTTATTATATGATGTGACTATATAACTATTGCATTGTTTGTTATCAGTTTCTTATTTGCTTAATAATTCATTTTAGCTGTGAAGAGCTAAAAAATGGAAAACATTTATTTCATGTAAAGTTCAGTACAGTTTTTTTAAGATGATTGAATGTGATACTTTTGCAATGTTGGTTGATATTTACCACCCTCATGGGTACCATGGTCTCAAATGACCATGTGAAAATCAAAAGATATACATCTCCTGAAGAACATCAGAATCTACTTCAAAAATTGATGGTTAGTTTTTAAAGATTGTGTCCAAAGACAACAATCTACAGAAGGTCCACTTATATATCATTGTGTGAGCATGACTTTTCATTTAGATCAAATGAATTTCCTTCTAGTTTCACTTTTTTATTACATTTTGTTTTTGTTTTGTTTGTTTAGAGATGGGGTGTTGCTATGTTGCCCTGGACTGGACTGGAACTCCTGGGCTCAAGTGACCCTCCTCCTCAGCCTCCCTCTCAAGAGCTGAGATTACAGGTGTGCACAGCTGTGCTTAGCTACAAGTTGTTGTTGTTTTTTGTAATCAAAGAGCAGCTTTTAATGTGTTGGCTTAGTGCAAAAATAATTTGTAAATAGTTAAATGAGGTCAATTTTATATGAATGTATTCAGATACTTCAAATAGAAAAATCAAAAAAGTTAATTATAGTAATGATTTTATTTTTGTGGATTTGATTCCTCATGAAATCAAAACAAACCTTTTAGAAGTTCAATCTTTGAAGATGAACACTCTGACATTATTATAAATGTTACTGTAAGTTCAGTTACAAAATTCAACAATTGGCCAGGTGTGGTGCTCACACCTGTAATCCCAGCACTTTGGGAGGCCAAGGAGGGTGGATCACTTGAGCCCAAGAGTTTAATACCAGGCTGGGCAACATGGTGAAACCCCATCTTTACAAAAAAACAAAAAAGTTACTGGGTGTGGTGGTGCACACCTGTAGTCCCAACTACTCAGAAGGTACAGGTGGGAGGATAGCTTGAGCCAGGTAGGTGGCTTGCAGTGAACCAGGATTGTGCCACTGCACTCTAGCCTGGGCGACAGAGAGACACTCTGCTCAAAAAACCAAAAAACAATAATCAAAAGCCCCCCGAAACAAAATCCAACAATCAGGTTTAAATTGTTTGGTTCTGTAATGATAACATAACTGCAAATTTGGTGGAGCACAACAAATGCTCTTAGTAAATTAAGAAATTGACAGAGAAGAAATGTACTTAAAATTAGCCATGGTACATACATAATTCACAATTGTATCCAAATAAGCTACAATATTTTGTTAATCAAAAGCAGAGCTGTAGTTGTACAAATTTAAGTATTCTTATATATTCACAGTTAGAAAAACTGAACTTCCCATTGCAAAATTTTTAGAATGACACGTGTTAAATTAAACACATACTTCAGTGTGGTAGTATGTGTGGTCTCCCTTTGTTGGACATCATCAACCAGACAGAATTTCAGAAGGGTTTGAGCCTTTAAATAACTTTTTTCTATATCAAACCATGTGTTCTACCATAACCTTGAAATTTTTCTGTAAATAAGCCCTCTAACTTTGGTTGCATTTTAAATAGTTGAAAATCTGGCACAGTGGCTTATGCCTGTAATCCTAGTACTTTGGGAGGCTGAGGCAGGCAGATCACGAGGTCAGGAGTTTGAGACCAGCCTGGCCAACATAGTGAAACCCCGTCTCTACTAAAAATACAAAAAATTAGCTGAACATGGTGGCAGGCACCTGGAATCCCAACTACTCGGAGGCTGAGGCAGGGGAATCACTTGCTCCCGGGAGTCAGAGGTTGCAATGAGCTGAAAGCATGCCACTGCACTCCAGCCCAGCTGACAGTATGAGACTCCATCTCCAAAAAAAAAAAAAGAAAGAAAAAGAAAAAAGAAAATCTTTAAACAAAGTATCTGAAATACGGAATACCAAAAACTCTAGTTTTTGAAGATTTAGAGAATTGTAATTATTGAAAACCAAGCTTGCAAATAAGAAGACTTTGAAATGTACCCCTATTAGGGCAAGTGAAAATTGAATATATTACATAGCGGGAGTTCAAAATATGTATAAGATTTAATTTTAAAATTCTGTAATTATGCTTTGGAATATCTCAACATATGTGAAGACTTTTTTGATAGGGCTCTTATTTATTTATTTACTTATTTTTTTTTTTAGAAACAGGATCTTACGATGTTTCCCAGGCCAGTATCAAACTTCTGGATTCAAATAATCCTACTGCCTTGGCCACCCACAGTGTTGGGATTATAGACAAGAGCCACTGCACTTGGCTGTACTCTTTTTTTTTTTTTTTTTTGAGACGGAGTTTCGCTCTTGTTACCCAGGGGAGTGCAATGGCGTGATCTAGGCTCACCGCAACCTCCACGTCCTGGGTTCAGGCAATTCTCCTGCCTCAGCCTCCTGAGTAGCTGGGATTACAGGCACGCGCCACCATGCCCAGCTAATTTTTGTATTTTTAGTAGAGACGGGGTTTCACCATGTTGACCAGGATGGTCTTGATCTCTTGACCTCGTGATCCACCCGCCTCGGCCTCCCAAAGTGCTGGGATTATAGGTGTGAGCCACCGCGCCAGGCCTTGGCTGTACTTTTAACTGGACAAAATTTTCTGTGCCAGAATGATATGATATTGGGAAGGTGTAGGATTTTAGCTAAATTTCATGGTGCACTCAAAAGAACAAAAATGAGAAAAAAACTTATGTGAAGTAAAAAAGACAGTGCCTATGTCAATATTTGGGTTAAAATAGTAACATATTTCAATATAAAAAAATTAGAATTGAGAATATCTTCCATTTAGTAAAATTGTCTATAAAGCATAATCGATACCTCAGCACTATGGAATATTTTCCCAATAAAAGAAGTCAGGGTCAAAGAAAAGAATCAGCTGAAAAGTAAACAATTTCCAATTGATTAACCATAAAATGAAACTTTAAAAAAGATTACAGGCCAGGCATGGTGGCTCATGACTAATCCCAGCACTTTGAGAGGCTGAAGCAAGAGGATTGCTTATTTTATTTATTTATTTATTTAAAATCCTTGTCTCAGAAGGATTATTTGAGGCCAGGAGTTCAAGACTAGCCTTGTTAACGTAGTGAGACCTTGTCTCTACAAAAAATTTAGAAATTACTTGGGTGGGGTCTGGGCGCAGTGGCTCACGCCTATAATTTCAGCACTTTGGGAGGGTGAGGCAGGTGGATCACCTGAAGTTAGGAATTCAAGACCAGCCTGACCAATATGGTGAAACCTTTTTCTACCAAAAATACAAAAAATAGCCGGGCGTGGTGGCATCTGCCTGTAGTCCCAGTTACTCAGGAGGCTAAGACAGGAGAATTGTTTGAACCTGGGAGGTGGAGGTTGCAGTGAGCCAAGATCACGTCACTGCACTCTAGCCTGGACAACAGAGCAAGGCTCTGTCTTAAAAAAAATAATTAGCTGGGTGTGGTGGCATACTCCTGTAGTCCAAGCTGCTTGGGGTGGCTGAGTGGGAGGATAGCTTGAGCTTAGGAGGTCAAGGCTGCAGTGAGTTGTCATTGAACCACTGCACTTCAACCTGGGCAACAAAAAAAAAAGGTTACAGACAGTTTTGTGAAAAAACTAACAAGGCCTTTGTAAAAAAAAATAAATTCATTAGAAAAATACACAGGTATGTAATGAAGACAGATATGGCCAAGAAACTCACCAAAGCATATAAGTATGTATGAAGAATAATTATTCTGCTTGTTATCCCTTTTTTAGATTTACTTTTATTTTTTTAATTTTTAAAAATTTATCTTTTTCTGTGTAAGAGCTGATAACTAAACATAAAAAATAAAAAAAGATTTACCTTTGTTTTTGATATATTTGTACATATTTATGAGGTGCATGTGAGATTTTGTTACATGCGTAGAATGTGTGATGATCAAGTCAGGGTATTTAGGAGGTCTATCACCCAAGTATTTATCATTTCTGTATGCCGGATACATTTCTCAAGTCCTCTCTTCTAGCTATTTTGAAAAACACATTGTTATTAACTGTAATTGCCCTACTTTGCTATCAAATGTTGGAACTTGTTTCTTCTATCTAACGGTATGTTTATACCTGTTAACTAACCTATTTTCATCACCTTTCCCTCCACCCATACACCCTTCCCAGTCTCTGGTATTGATCATTCTACTCTCTACCTTCCTGTGAGCAACTTTTTTAGCTCCTAAGTATGAATGAGAGCAATCTTTCTGTGCCTCAGTTATTTCACTTAACATAATGACCTTGAATTCCATTCATGTTGCTGCAAATGAAATGATTTCATTCTTTTTTACGTTCAAATAGTATTCCATTATGTAAATATACCACATTTTCTTTATCCATTCATCTGTTAACAGGCCATATATGGCCTGTTAATGAACGCTTAGGCTGAATCCTTATCTTTGCTACTGCGAATAGTGCTGCAATAAACATGGGAGTACATTTATCATTTTGATATATTGATTTCTTTTCCTTTGGCAAAATATCCAATAGTGGGATTGCTGGATCAATTCTATTTTTAGCTTTTTGGGAAATCTCCATACTGTTTTCCATAGTGGCTGTACTAATTTACATTCCCACCAACAGTGTATTTTCTCTACATCCTTACCAACATCTGTTTTTTTTTTCTTTTTAATAATGGGCATTCTAATTGGGATAAGATGATACCTTTTTGTGGTTTTGATTTGCATTTCCCTGATGATTAGTGATGTTGAGCATTTTCTCGTATACCTGTTGGCTATTTGTATGTCTTCTTTTGAGAAATGTCTATTTGTATCCTTTGCCCATTTAAAAATGGGATGTTTTGTTTTGTTTTTACTGTTGTTTGAGTTTCTTTTAGATTCTAGATATTGATCTCCTGTTGGATAAGTAGTTTGCAAATATTTTCTGTCATTCAAGAGGTTTTCTCTTTACTCAGTTGATTGTTTATTTTGCTGTGCAGAAGGTTTTTTGTTTAATATGGTTTCATTTGTCTATTTTTGTTTTTGTTGCTGTGCATTTGAGGTCTTAACCATAAAATCTTTTCCTAGAACAGTGTCCTGAAAAGTTTTCCCTATTCTTCTGTTTTATGGTTTCAGGCCTTCTGTTTAAGTTCTTAATCTATCTCAAGTTGATTTTTGTATAAGTGAGAGATAGTGGTCTACTTTCATTTTTCTGTACATGGCGAGCTAGTTTCCCCAGCAGCATTTATTGAAGAGGGTGTTCTTTCCCCAGTGTATGTTCTTGATGGCTTTGTCAGAGATCAGTTGGCTGTACATATGTGGATTTATTTCTGGGTTCTCTAGTCTTTTCCATTGGTCCATGTGTTTATTTTTATACCAATATCATGCTGCCTTGGTTACTGTGGACTTACAATTTGACGTCTGGTAGTGTGATGCTTTCAGCTTTGTTCTCTTTGTTCAGAATTCCTTTGGCTATTCTGGTTCTTTTTTTAATCCATATGAATTTTAGGATAGGTTTTTCTATTTCTGTAAAAAACACACTGGCATTTCGATAGGAATTGCATTGAATCTATACATTGCTTTGGGCTCTATGGTCATTTTAACAATATTAATTTTCTGATCCATGAGCGTGGAATGTCTTTCCACTTGTTTTGTCCTCTTTAATCTATTTCACCAGTGTTTTATAGTTTTTCTTACAGAAATCTTTCACTTTTTTAGTTAAATTTATTCTTAGGTATTTTATTTTTGTAGCTATTGTAAATGGCCTTGCCTTCTTGCTTTCTTTTTCAGCGATTTCATTATTCATGTACAGAAATACTATTGGTTTTGTATGTTGATTTTGTATCCTTCAACTTTAGTGAATTTGATAAACAAATGTGATAAACAAATTCAGTAAAGTTGCAGGATACAAAATCAACGTACAAAAACCAATGATGAACATGCAAAAACCATTAGTGTTTTTTGGTGAAGTATTTTGATTTTTCTACATATAAGATCATGTAATCTGCGAACAGAGTTAATTTGACTACCTCCAATTTGAATGCCTTTTATTCCTTTCTCTTGCATAATTGCTCTGGTTAAGACTTCCAGTACTGTGTTGAATACAGAGGTAGAAGTGGGCATCCCTCCTCTTTTTTAAAGTAAGTTACTTGCAGGGCTGCGCTCTATATGCTTTGATCCGTGAAGTTTCTTTAACGTAAAGGAAGATTTTGAAGAGCAGTGTTAATTAACATGTAAAAAAAGGAATTGGACCCTAATCATCCTACACGTTACCAAGCCGTAGGTGTCCTATTAAGTCCTGCTGTTTAAGAAATAACTTACATAAGCCTTAGGAACTCTTACTTCAGGCTTTAAAAGGCAAGGAGCAAATAATTTTAGGAGACTGATAACAGTGTCACCTAAATTTGAAGTACTAAAAAGAGATTAGTGTTCTCAATGGTGTGAAATCTATTTCTCCTACTTTCTCAAATATAATCCCAGGAATCTTGCTTATAAACAAAGCATTTCTGGGCCAGGAATACTTCCTCTAATATAGCAGTGCTTCACATCATATTGTGCTACAGTTTCCATCATTTTTAAAGGATGGACACACAAATGATAAATAATGGTATAAAAATATTACAGTCTACCACCTCAAAAAAAATTGTTTATGGAGTTCAGAGCTTGGAAATTCAAGTTTTGATTGCAGTTTTATTTTGAAAAGAATGCTACAATTTATGTGGCTTTTATTTCCTATGTTTATATTAAAAGAAAAACTAATACACTAATTAAAAAAAAAAATGGGCATTCTTGTCTTGTTTCAGTTCTTAAAGGGTTTCCACTGTTCCCCATTCAGTATGATGTTAGCTGTGAGTTTGTCATATATGGCCTTTATTATTTGAGATATGTTTGTTTTATGCCTATTTAATTGAGGGTTTTTATCTTGAAGCAATGTTGAATTATATCAAATACTCTTTCTGTATCTGTTAGGATCATGATATGGCTTTTATCCTTCATTCTGTTATGTGATGTATCATGTTTATTGATTTCCATATGGTGAACCACCCTTACATTCCTGGCATAAATCCCACTTAATCATGGTGTATTTATTTATTTTTTTTAATGTGCCACTGGACCAGATGTGGTGGCTCATGCCTGTAATCCAAGTACTTTGGGAGGCCAAGGCGGGTAGATCCTGAGGTCAGGAGTTTGAGACCAGCCGGACTAAAATGGTGAACCCCGTCTCTACTAAAAATACAAAAATTAGCCAGGCATGGCGATGCACACCTTTAATCCCAGCTACTCAGGAGGCTGAGGCAGGAGAGTCACTTGAACCCAGGAGGTGGAGATTGCAGTGAGCCGAGATTGTGCCACTGCACTTCAGCCTGGTATTTTGTTGAAGATGTTTGCTTCCATGTTCATCAGGGATATTGACCAGTAGTTTTCTTTTTTTGTTGTTGTTGTGTCCTCGTCTGGTTTTGCTATCAGGGTAATAATGCTAACCTTGCAGAATTAGAGAGTTAGAGAGAGTTCCCTCCTCTTCCATTTTTAGGACTAGTTTGAGTAGGATTGGTATCACTTCTTGTTTATACATTTGGTAGGATATTGCAGTCAATCCATCCAATCCTGTCTTTTTCTTTGTTGGAAGATTTTCCTCAATCTTGCTCAATGTTGCTACTCATTATTTGTCTGCTCGGGTTTTCTATTTTTTCCTAATTCAAACTTAGTTCAAACTTGAGTAAGTTAGAAACTTCGTTGAAACTTAGTCCAAACAAAGTTGTATATTTCCAGGAATTCATTTCCTCTAGGTTTTCCAGTTTGTTAGCATAAAAGTTTGTTAGTTGTTTATAATAGTCTCAGATGAGCTTTTTTTGGTTTTTTTGGTGGTATCAGTTGTAACGTCTCCTTTTTCATTTCTGATTTCACTTATTTAGAGCATCTCTCTTCTTTTCTTGGTTAGTCAAGCTAGTAATTTATCAATTGTGTTTGTTTCTTCCACACTACAAATCTCATTAAACTTTTAAAAACTGAAATTACGGTTGGGTGGGGTGGCTCATGCTTGTAATCCCAGCACTTTGGGAGGCCAAGGAGGGCAAATCATGAGGTCAGAAGTTTGAGACCAACTGAACCAACATGGTGAAACCCTGCCTCTACTAAAAATACAAAAATTAGCCGGGCATGGTGGCGCACGCCTGTAATCCCAGCTACTCAGGAGGCTGAGGCAGGAGAATTGCTTGAACCCAGGAGGCAGAGGTTGCAGTGAGCCAAGATCGTGCCACTGCACTCCAGCTGGGCAACACAGTGAGATTCCGTCTCAAAAAACAAAAAACAAAACAAAACCTGAAATCATACCAGGTATCTTCCTGGACCACAGTGGAATAAAACTAGAAATAAATTCCAAGAGGAACTCTTGAAACTGTGCAAATACATGGAAATTAACATATTCCTGAACAAATTTATTTTTGATTGGGATCTGTTGCTGGAGAATTATTGTGTTACTCTGGAGGTATCATATTTCCTTGCTTTTTCATGTTTTCTGTATCTTTCCATTGATATCTGTGCATCTGGTATAACAGTCAAGTCTTCGGATTTTTAAATTTTGCTTTTATGGGGAAGGATTTTTTTTTTTAAAGATATGTCTATGGTGTTGGTGGGTAGGGCACTTTGGCTTTGGTTCTGGGTGCATGCAGTAGCGTAGTTTTGAAACCTCCTTTGCAAAATTATAACAGTAAGATAAATCTGACATGGCTGACTCCATCTTGCTTCTAGCCTCACAGGTTGGCTGGCTACGCTCATTCCTGGGCATGCGTCAAGCTAACTTTGGGAGAAGTTTATGGTTTTAAGTGATAATAGTCCTTTCTCAAAATCAGACTGTTCCTATAAAACTAATGGCAGACTGCCAAGTAAGGAGGATGAGAGGGGCTTGAATTCTAGTTACCAACCATTATTTGGAAGTCAGAAGATTAGCAAGTTCCCCAGTTACTTTGCAGATAACATCACTATTGTAGAACCTGAGATTGGCCTTTTGAGATGTCTTTTCATGTTTTTGTTTTGTTTTGTTTTTTGTTTTTTGAGACGGAGTCTTGCTCTTTTGCCAGGTTGGAGTGCAGTGGCATGATCTTGGCTCACTGCAACCTCTGTCTCCCGAATTCAAGCAATTCTCCTGTCTCAGCCTCCTGAGTAGCTGGGACTACAGGCATGCACCACCACACCCGGCTAATTTTTTGTATTTTAGTAGAGACGGGGTTTCACCATGGCCAGGATGGTCTCAATCTCCTGACCTCATGATCCATCTACCTCGGCCTCCCAAAGTGCTGGGATTGCAGGCGTGAGCCACCACACCTGGCCTGTCGTCTCAGGTTTTTGCGTTTCTGACCACTAGATGGCAGCACCTGGGCCCTCACCCAGGAACTGACACAGCACAAGAGGACAGTTTGATTCCCTATGATTTTACTCTGACCCAACCAATCGGCATGTCCACTACCCTGCCTCCAGACCAGGAGGTTGCTCCCTTGACCACCAAACTATCTTTGAAAAACCCCTAACCTTGAAGCCTTCATTGAGATCGATTTGAGTAATAACTCCGTTTCCTGTGTGGTGTGGCCAGCCTCAGATCAATTTTGTTTATGCAAGGGCAGGAAGAACCCGCTGGGCAGTTACAGTGTCTGAATTTCTTTGGCTATAAACAGCATCCATGGTGTCAGTGATTTCTTCTGTGGCTCAGAGTGTGATTGTTAGTGGACACTGTGGTGAAGTTTTGCTGGAGACCAGGGCACCAGGTAGGCCAGTTTTGGGGCCCCAGTGGTGGCAGCAGTGAAGTGAGCATGGCTGTCCTTGGACCCCAGGATGTACACTGTGACTGCTGTTAGTAAGCCCAGGAAGGCTGCTTCTTGGGCCTCCAGATGGCTTGCTTGGGTGCCAGGAATGGCAGTGATGGGCCAGGTGGATTGATGGGTTCTTGAGTGTCTGGGCAGTGAGACGTGGTGTGGGCAATGGCAGTAGTAGTGGTGGGACAATTCTCTGGGATCCCAGTGGTCCTCACTGATGTTGGTGGTAGCTACCATGGGTTGGGCAAGCCAGTCACCAGACCTGCAGGTGGCATGTGTGGGTGGGTGCCAGCTGTGGTGGTAGCAACAGGTTGAGTGGGCCTAACCTTAGATGCTGGGAGGAGTGCTCATGTGCCACTAGTGGTGGACTGGGCTGTGTGGTTCCCAGGCTCCTGGACGATGTGCCCAGGTATTGCAGGGGTAGGAGCCAGGCTGGGCAGTGCCCTCAGGCTCCCCAGTGGTGCATGCAGATGCTGACTGTGGTGGGCCAGGGTGGAGTGATGCCAAGGCCGGAGACAGAATGCTCACGTTGGGCTGTAGCTTTCCTAGTGATGAAGGCAGAGTTGTTTTTCTTTGTCCTCCAGATGTTTGAAAACACATGACTGCCCCTCTGCTGGGGGAAGATGGCTACCTGTGGCTCCTGCTGCTGCCCAGGATGCAATCTGCATGTGCTGGGCTCTCAAAATGGTGCTGTGCTGCAGCTGCTTAGGACTTCGGAGTTGGTGTGACCCACCATGAGTTCTCTTTCTGGGGTAATGCCTTCATGTGGTTTCCAGGGAGCTCCCTGTGTTAGTCTCATGGCCCGTGAGGGTCAAGGGGCTCTCCCGTGGCTAGGACTGTAGGAGTCAGCAGTGGGAATATGAACTGCTGGGGGTCTCTCACTTACTCTTCCCTCACTAAGGGCTTCCCCAGACTTTCAGCTGATGCCAGCCAAACAGGTAGCCTTGCTTCCCCTCCCGCCTTGTTTTTGGTGCATCTGCTAGAGTAGGTAGGTAGGTAGGCGAGAGCAGGGCAGGAGAGGCACCCCACCCGGGAATGTCCGGTGACCAGCAGGTGATAGTCAGGTGATTGTCAGATTGTCTCTGTAAAATAATAATTGGTCGCAGCTGGCGCCAGCAAACAGCAGCCTCCCAATAGGAAACACCTGGAGCTGGTGCTCATCAGCTTCCCAATAAAATCTCAGGAGCTGCATGAGCGGGCTCGAGCTCGGGCACTAAGAAGCAAAATGGAGACGTTTAACTGGTAAATGACTTCCTCTAGGAACACTTGACTGGTAAGGAAAAAAGGCCCTAAATGAGCACGTGCACAACTTTAGTAAACACACTGCGCGCGTGGCCCCCCAAGTGCTGCCAGGCCACTGTGCAAGCGGACAGCCCACCCCAAGGGAAAATCAAGGGAGGAGAGATGCAGACTCCAGAACCACGCCCATGCATAAATCCCAAGTCGAAGGCTGAATGGGGCGCTTGGATCTCTCAGGGAGCCCACTTGGCCCTTTTCCAAGTGTACTTTACTTTCTTTCATTCCTGCACTACAACTTTTGAGTAAACTTTCACTCCTGCTTTAAAACCTGCCTCCTCAGTCTCTCCCTCTGCCTATGCCTCTCAGCCAAATTCTTCCCTCTAAGGAGGCAACAATCAAGTTGCTGCAGACTCCTGTGGATTCGCCACTGGTAACACCTCCCGTTACTTCTCTGTTGATTCTAGTGTTCTCTCATAAATTCCGAGTGATTACCTACTCACTCTCTGTGGTTCCTGTCTGTGGAAGAGGCAAGTACTAGATACATCTAGTCAGCCATCTTGAAAACCCTCCTGTACTTAGACTCTGCTTCATCTTTTAATGTTTAGATAATAACTGGAGTAGTTTTTTTATAAGTTGATTTGATGTGCATGCTATTTTAATTTTTGAAAATGATTTTTTGGTTTTTCTTTTTCTTTTTTTTTTTGAGACAGAGTCTCACTCTGTCACCCAGGCTGGAGTAGAGTGGCACAATCTTGGCTCACTTCAACCTCCACCTCTCAGGTAACTTAGACTACAGGCATGTACCACCACACCCATCTAATTTTTTGTGTTTTTAGTAGAGATAGAGTTTCACCACGTTGACCAGGCTGGTCTCAAACTCCTGACCTCAAGTGATCTGCCTGTCTTGGCCTCCCAAGAAAATCATTTTTAATTGGGTTATTTTATAAGTCCATCAATATGATGTCAATTTATTGATTGATTGATAAAAATTTTAAGTAAGTATACAGCTCTTCAAGTGCCCCCTTTTACTCTCTAATGGGTACCAGTTTGGACATCAAATTACATGTTCATCCTTATTATAGCTGAAACAATAAGATTCTTAAACTATTGTCTATTCCCTAATGTAAACTGGAAGAAACCAGGGCACCAAGCAATTCATGTTTTTGATGGGTATGCACTGGAGATGTTCATTATACGGAGAGTTAGAGCAGAAAGGAATCAACAAGGAGGTAAAGGAGGACTCGTAAACATTTCCCTGTATGTACAGAACAAAGTTTTTATAAATAAATAAGTATATTGAGTTACTGTATGGATCTTACCTCTAAAGTCATCAGCAAGATTCTTGAAACTTGGATTCTGAAATTTGATATACTTATCTGTCCACCATGTAAGTCCGCTTTTTAGCATTGGCACTTTGATTTGTCCAGAGGAATTAATGTTGTATGAAAGAATGATGGTGTCTATAAGGAAATTAAAAATTGTGTTAGAGATGCAGTCTAGCAATTTTGCCACCCTTCGAAATGCAGAACCGGACACAGCTGACAAATTAATCAGGGATTTTGCAGACTCTCAACATGCCTACATGCCATGGATGCTGGAATCACAAGACCATTCTTTTTCCTGCCAAAGTTGAGTCAATTATTGAAAAATACCCTTAAGCTCCATTTAACTCATGTTCCCTGACTATTCCTTCAGATTTCTGGCAAGAGAGAAATTATTTGCAAATGACATACTGTAAGTCAGTGCTCTGGCTTAGCCCAGATGATGTTTACAGAATTAAAACTAAACAAAACAAAAAACTGCCACTTAGCTTCAGAAATAAATTTCTGGACACTTAGCTTGTTACACACACATCAAAGTGTACACCACGGAGATAGGAAAAGTCACCTACCATTGAACTTGCTGTTGGCAATAGCACCACAAGGAACAATGGGGGTCTTATTGTTGGACGTTTTAAATGGGGTGCAGTCCTCAACAGCCTGGATGCAAGAGGATACAGCAATGAGAAATGCTTTTGGTAAACTTTTAGAATGTTAAAAGTGAGATCACTGGCAATGTCAATCACCGCCCCCCCCACCCTCAATGACTTATTGGCAGTGACTAAGATTACAGACTGCTGCCTGGTTTTCCTAAGTTTCTGATTTATTTAGACTGGAAAATTTTTGTGTCTTGGTGATGTGTATGTGTGTGGGTATGCGTCTATGCGTCTCTGTGTTTTTTCCTCATTAATAATATATAGCATACCAAAAGTGTCTGCAAGAAAGAACTTTACCTTATTGGCTATGCTATATATCATGCTAAACCTATAATGAAATACATTTTTAGAACCTCTTTTTATTGACATGTAACTTATTTTATTTTAGTGGTTTAAAAAAGCAACCACTTATTTTTCACTTGTGTCACTATCTAATGGGGTTGCTGGAGGTGGGGGTACTTTGTTCCACACAGTCACTCAGGGCCTCGGCAATATTGAAGTATAACTTACATTCAGAAAAGTAGAAAAATCATGAGTCTACAACTAGATGATTTATCACAGGGAATCAATCCATCCACACAACTACCAAATACGTTTTTAAAAGAGGGGTTGCTAAAAATCACTGTATTAACAATGTCACTATGGAAAAAGTTTCATTCTAGCTTATCTTGCTAGCACGCTGAGTATCATCCACCAACGTATAATCATAGGTTTGAAAAGGTGTTCAATTAAAGCAAAAGGCTTTTACTCAATCGAATAGAACCTACTTTCCTTAAGTAGTCTGGATCGAAGGCCCCATGACAGGAAGGACAATGGTAGTTAGCCTCAGCCAGGCTGAGACTAATTACTCAAGGTTGCTATCAAAACGGTGCATGAAAGGATAATCATCACTGCTCTAAAGAGGGAAAGTGCTACTTTTCAATAACAGTTATCCTGAATATCCAGCCCCTTCAATTTACACAAGAATGAATCAGCATTTCTGTTTTGTAAACGCTTAGCTTTTGAGTTTATTTTCCATCTCCTCTTTTAGACTGAAAAGTCCACTTGGTTTAAAAAGAGAAAAAGGGACTATACCAAATTAAATCGAGCCTTACTTTCACGTCTTTGCCCGCCAGTTGTCTATTACTTCTGGATCGAATATATCGATACAGGTTCTGATAGAAGCCATGCAATTTGTAGCACATATAAACATTACCTGCGTGGGAGAAAAGCAAGAAGCAAGAGGAGAGTAAGGAAAATTAACTGGAATATTAACAAACATAGACAGCATTTTTTTTTTTGGAGATGGGGTCTTGCTCTGTCACCCAGGCTGGAGTGCAGTGGCATCATCTCAGCTCACTGCGACCTTTGCCTCCCAGGTTCAAGTGATTCTCCCGCCTCAGCCTCCAGAGTACCTGGGACTTCAGGCATGTGCCACCATGCCTGAATTTTTGTATATTTAATAGAGATGGGGTTTCACCATGTTGGCAAGGATGATCTCAATCTCTTGACCTCGTGATCTGCCCGCCTTGGCCGCCCAAAGTGCTGGGATTACAGGCATAAGCCACCGTGCCTGGCCTAATATACAGGAAATTTTAAAATAAAAGCACAAAAACATTGATAGGAGCTGAAAGTCTATTTATGGGAAATAGAAACCCAATAAATCATTAAAAAAAACAATCAATGTTGGGGCTGGGCACAGTGGCTCATGCCTATAATCCCAGTGCTTTGGGAGGCCAAGGCAGGAGAATCACTTGAGGCCAGGAGTTTGAGACCAGCCTGGGCAATGTAGCAAAACCCTGTCTCTACAAAAAAAGAAAAAAAAAATTAGGCTGGTGTGGCATGCGCCTATAGTTCCAGCTACTCCAGAGACTGAGGAGAGGATCCTTTTAGCCCAAAAGTTCAAAGTCACTGAGCTATGATCATGCTATTGCACTCTAGCCTGGGTGACAGAGTGAGATCCTGTCTCGAAAAAGAAAAAAAAAAATTAACATTGGGAAATCCTGGTCTATACAGAATTGTTGGAATAACTAAATAACTATTTTTGCATGTTTTTGTAAGGGCTGCTGCATTCTTGCCTTGAAAAATTTTTATAATCAAGCATATTTTCAATACATAAAACTTGGTTTTATAAGTATTGTCATTTCCCAGAAATATGAGGAAAAATGCTTTGCGTAGAGGTTGTGATTGACACCAAAAATCACATGATGTTACAGCAAATCCATGAAATAGAATTAAAAATTCAAGCCATTGAGCATATTTAGGTGCATGTGCACACTATGCATGTGAAAGGCCTGAGACTAGAAGCTCCTTGCGGTCCCACTCTGGGAATTTTTGTTTTTGTAATCTCTAGGATCTAACACAGTACCTGACACATAATACTTGCTTAAGAATTGGCAAACTATTTGTTGTAGAGAAAAAGGTGGAATGGTTCACTGATCCAAAAGAAAGAACGTGATTTTCACCCAGCAGTAAGTAGCCTCGTTGTCATGCGAGAGATGCCTTTCTGCATGCTGCCATGTAAGTAAGGCTCCCCAGCCACAACCTGTCATCATGGTTCCACCTTTATGGTAATATATTAAGGCCCTGGAAATTCTCCAGGCCGACTTGATACAGATTTTACTAATAGCACATACGGAAATATCCATATGGATTTAACTAACATATTCATAGATTTTTCTACCAGCACATATAGAAATGTCCAATGTAGCTGTTTAAAATTAATATACTCCATACCTCTGAAATAATGAAGACCTGCATCCAAAAATATAAAAGCCTAACTTTTATTAAGTGAATATAAAAGCCTAACTTTTATTAAGTGCTTCCCATGTGTTAGGTGCTATATTCAGTGCTAAAAGTACAAAAGCATTCCAAGTCCCTGAGTCCACTGACTCCTTTTTCCTGTGCAAAAACAGCATTTTAGAAAGGAAGTTGGCCTTATTTCTTAAGGACCTTAAAGAGCATCCTCTCTAAGATGGGTATGGAAAATGGGAGGTGGTACCCATGGCAAACAGGGAAGGGAAGTCATGGTAAATGTGCCGGCTTTAGAATGCAAGAAAGGCTGAAGAGCTAAGTCACTTGTAAGAGAATAATTTCTGGAACACTGAAAAAGGGAGATGCTGGGCCACGAAGAAGCAGGCTGCATCACAGTCAACAGGGAGCGTTGGCAGGACGCAGGCAAGCCAGGCTTAGTTGAAAGAACCCATTACATTTCTTCACCCAAAGCAGGAACCTCTATTGTTGACCCATGACTATAGAAAGTATGAAATCCACAGAATGGAATTTACCATACATTTTCTTGGAAGCTAAGAAGGGAATTCTACTTAATTAGAGTTACATGTTCACATAAATGACAAAATAAACAGGCAAAGAACATTCAGCACACTAGGGACTGGGGTGTTCCAATGACCTCTTTTCAATAATTCTTTGTTCAAGATTTAGCTGAACAAGACCTCCAAGATCACCATCTTTTGATGACTCCTGGAGGCACAATTTACTTTATGGTATTTCTTCTCTTTAAATTCAGTGGCACTTCGTGCAGGATTTCTTTGCTTATTTTGAGACGGAGTCTTGTGTGGATTCATTGCCATGGTTCCCCGCATGTTATGTATGGTAACTGCCGAGCTGAAGGCCCTGTGACTGCTCTGAGTAGTTTAGTGGGGTTTTTATGAGAAGGCTCTGCCTGAAGGGAATGGTCAGCAGCTGCTAACACTTCATTTGCTGTTTTAGTTTTGAAGGACACTGACAGATGGGAACTGAAGTCCTTTTGGATTTTTTTTTTCAAAACCTTGAGCATTCTGAGCCCTCGAGACGAAAGGAGAGAGGAGAGAAGAAAGGAAGGAAGGAGGGTAGTAAGAGAGGAGGAGGAGAGTGAGAGAGGAAGGGCTAAGACTGCAATACATTCTCAAAGTTTCAGCAAGGCTGACAGGAAGTCCCCAAAGGCACCCATCAGAGAAGTCCCCTCTCCCAGGAAAGAACCTACCTCGATGTCCCTACTGTGCCGTGGAATCATGGCCTTGGTGCAAACACACGATGATTTCAGAGCACAGCAGCTGGGGATCCCTCAATGACACTCCCTGCAGCAGATCTGAGAGGAGCCTTTTCATGGCCTCCACAGTCTTACTTGTTAGTCAAGACTTAATCAAATGACAATTTTGATTTCCTTCAACTCCTCAAATGTACTTTAAGGTCCTATTCTGTTTCTGGATTCTGCACCTTTCCCCATGCAGCATCCTCCACACTGAGCTGGTCCCCTATCCTTCCCCTTCATAAGTGGCTCCACAGGGAGGCCTTCTCTTGAGCTGCCCACTGAGCATTCTACCTCAAAGCCCTGGTTCCATCTCAACTCAGCTTGTTCCAAACCAGACTTATTATCTCCTGGAAAATATTCCCCGCTTCTCTCCTTCCCTCTCTCCTTCCTTTTCTCCTCCCTTCTCCTTTCTAAAGCCAGAGCTCCCCCAGCCTCCTCGTGCTCCCTCCCCATTTCCCGTCAAAGGCTTCCCCAGTAAACTGCTTGGATGTCTTACCCTGTCTTGGCAGCTGCTTCTCAGAGGACGTGACTAACATGAGACTTAAATCAGCATGTGAGTGAGGACTTCTCTTAATATTTCTTTGGCATTTCTCACAATGCCTGACAGCCAGGCTGTCTGGTTTGCAGTTAGGCAATTGCACACGTGGAATGACTTGGGGAGACCCAAGGATGGCTTCCCCAAGTGTGTGAACCCTGACACCGACCTACTGTGTGACCTTAGCCAAGTCACTTCACCTCTAGCCCGTTAGTTTTCTCACTATAAAATGAGTGGTTAAATTCAATGTTAATTCACACATAGTCCCTGTGCTGACCTTTAGAGTAAGATCTGTTTGATGGATAAGATCGATGTTACAAAGTTGTATAGGTAAAGAATCTTGCAACTTAGAAACAAAGAAACAAAGGAGGAGAATAATACTCAAAAAGGAGGGAGAAGATAGAAACTCAACAGTCTTTCGGATTCACCACCACCATCCTGCTTTATTTTTTATATTTTCAGTTTTGGAAAGCATTTGATGGAACGTATGAGCTTACTGCCGAGTGTTACATAGGAGTAGATCAGTGTGAAGTCAACTGAAGTTTCTTGAGTTTCACTCACCATCATTTTTTCTGAAAGGTAAAAGGGAATAGAGCAGGTGCATTCTTTGTCAAAATTAGAGGCAGTTTCCCGCAGTTCTGCACAATTTGCACATGTTCTTGTGTAATTCATCTGTCAGGCAAGGAATAAAACCAGTGATTAATTAAAAAGTTACATGGGTACATATCTTAACGTTCAAACCTGGAGTCCACCCAAGTGTCTGCCTGTCTGGGTGAGAGGCATGGAGACTGGGACATGAATGGAAGCAGCCCCTGTGCAGGGCCAGTGTTTCTGGGGATGTTCGGGAGGCGTGGGCCTTTTACAGTCTTTCATCTGGGGACTTGGCAGCATTTTGCTACTGGCCCAGCATTCGGTGTTTCTGTTGCATATTTATATAACCTGTTGTGATGAAGCTTTACCCCGGATCATAAAGAGGTGTCAGTTGCTAGGAAGGTATTAGTCAATGACTCATGAGAACTAGGCTTACAGCCTGGGTCTAATCAATTTTATGGGGAAATCACTTCACTGTTTTTCCATTCTATTGTATGGAAAATATTTATACTAGCAAATTATTCTACATGGCATCCAGAGGAAGTTATTAAAAGTGACCAAACAGAAAAATAAGTGTTTCCAAAATGTAAGATTATTGAAATGTGTCAAATTATTCTGGTTCTAAAATGCTGTTCCATTCTGTTTTTTAAAAGTAAAATGCTGTGAAAAATGGTTTATGGACTCCTTAAAAAGGGTAAAAAGAAGGATAGTATGTCCCAAATGGGTGGGTGGCTCCTGTGAGCTCTGGCTGAGGCACTGAGTTCTGTGAAGATGCAGCTCGAAGGGTAAGGGAGAGAGACTCGGGCAGGTGGGCTCAGGGCTGTACTGCTGTCTTTATCTGCAAGAATGCTCATTGCAGGGGCCCCAGGGCTGTCATGGGTGCTGCCGTGGGCTGCTTCTGCCTTGCCCTCACTGTGTTGAGGAGTGATTAAATGATTATGGGAGTGCAGAGGAGCAGGGAAGCAAGAGGGTGGCTTTCTCCTTGGTGAGGTGCTAGTAGAAGTTAGGATTCTTTGGGAGAGAGGACTAACAAGGAAGACAGAAGGAACTTTGCGTCCTTGTAAAGCTTCTAAGGGTTTTGAAGCCCAGACGTGAAGTGTGAACACTGAATTGAAGTTTAGTGAAAATGCTACACTTCACTGTACTTAGATGCTTATATTTAGTTAAATCATTCTTAAAATACACAGCAAGGCTTGGACTATTATTTTGAGAATATTTACGTCCTTTCTGTTTGTAGACTACATTTCAGTTTATAAAAAGCACTAAAGAACAGGGCTGTATCCTTATGGAGAGACAACATACTGAGTGGTATCTGAAGAAATGGGGGTTCTAGTTCAGCCAGTCTCCGACCTTGGGTTAAGTGCTTAACCTCTAGGGCCCACATTTTGCCCATCGGCATCATTTCATGTAGCAATTCATTGATCTGTGACATCAGTGTAGTAGTATACATGCTACTTCGTGAATTCCTCTTGTGAATTCAAGAAAATATTTCATGATCAAATAATTTTTCAGTAGTTGGTATCTAAAAATTATCCCTGATCTATTGTCTGTGTAATGACAGTTTGCTGCTTGAGTGGATTGGTACGTCAATAGCTATGAGATGGAGCCTAGATCACCGTCGGCTCCTCATAGAATTTTGGAGAGGCAGAAATTATTCTTGTTTAAAGTGAACTGAAGCGAACTGCAGAGAGAGCACTTCCTTGTGCCCCAGGGCTGAGTGAGAAGAGGAAAGCCTAACTCAGAAGGCTTTTCTGCGCTATCTGTACCTGATCACATGGGTCTGGAGGGTGCACTCCATATTATCACCCAATATAATGAAACACTGGTTTTCGAGTACAAAAGTGGAGTGTTAGAAGCAATCTAAAGCAACTAAAAAAACAAAGTCAGCTGGAAAATACCCATAGTTTCCATGAGATAAAAGCATTCTGTTTGCAGAGTGGCCGTGGCCAGTAGTTGGTGATGGCATGAGGTCACCTTCTCATGCATGGCTGCCTCTTAATGAAGGCTGCACTCTACAATGGGTGGATGGGGGGTGGGGTTACAAGGGAGGAAGTAAGAGTGACACAGGAAGGGAGGAAGAGCCAGAAGGAAAGAGATTGGTGAGGACGAGAGTAGAAAAGTAAATTGCAGGAACTCTGTGGAGATGGACATCAACCTTGTAAGCCCATTCCTTTGCTATCCCCTTCAGCAAGGCAAGGTTCATCTCCTCCTGCCATTTTGCCTCTGCCACATGGTGGAGCCTGGTGGGAGTTTACACATAACACTGGAGGACTTGCCGTCATTTAATTCCCAGGGAGATAAGCTGCTGGGAGCTGGAAGTGGGGAGGAAAATATTAAGTAGTGTACCCTAGCCCATTCTTTCAGTGTGTGCCTATCATGTACTGGGCAGTGGGCAGGGAAGGGGGTGGTGACGCAGAGAACAGCCAGCCAAGGGTAAGCTCTCTGCTCTCACCACATACTATTTTACCTACTCTCTCCTTAGCTCATTGAGGGCACGAATTCACTCTTCCTCATCTTACTTATCGGCACAGTCAACAGAACCCTTTGGCACCTTCAGACACTTATAACTTTTGTTTTATTTTGAGATGAAGTCTTGCTTTGTCACCCAGGCAGGAGTGCAGTGGCGTGATCTCAGCTCACTGCAACCTCTGCCCCTCAGGTTCAAGCAATTCTACTGCCTCAGCCTCCCGAGCAGCTGGGATTACATGCATATCCCACCATGCCTGACTCATATTTGTATTTTTAGTAGAGATGGGGTTTCGCCAGATTGACCAGGCTGGTCTCGAACTCCTGACCTCCGGTGATCCAGCTGCCTTAGCCTCCCAAAATGCTGGGATTACAGTCATGAGGCACCATGCCCAGTCAACACTCAAATTTTAAACCAATGTTGATAGACTTGGCCTTCCTCTTAATTTTGCTAGTAGCCATGTGAGGAGAGGGAATACATCAGCTTTCTACGGTTACTTCTTTCAGAATGGAGCTCATGCGGTCTGGGATGCCCTGATATCTGCTCAGAGTTGATATGGATGAAACATATACTTAATTCATTAGACTGAATATGGGCATGGCCAATCAGCTTTGGCGATTTTCATTCTCCAACAGCTTGTTAATCAAGTTGGCAAAAGGTTTGTGCCTGAGAGGTCTGCCCTTTGCATCAGCTTTTCTCATTCTGAGTAGAACTTTGTTTTGCCAAATATCCTTAAGATGCCAGAAAGACTTGGGCTCTTGTCTTTCCCGGATCTCAGAGGGAGTTCATTTGCAAAGGGAAAGACACAGTGCTTCAAAGTGGGGCAGTATTGAAGATCTGTGTCTTGGACACTTTGCTCTTTTTATCAATATGACTCGTGGTTCTCTGGCAGTCATGTGACCTTGACTCTCCTTCTGCCTCTATTAGCCACTTGCCCTCTTCTCTGCCAGCATAAAAAAAAGTGTTGGCTGGGCACGGTGGCTCACACCTGTAATCCCAGCACTTTGGGAGGCCAAGGTGGGCGGATCAGGAGGTCAAGGGTTCAAGATCAGCCTGGTCAATATGGTAAAACCCCGTCTCTACTAAAAATACAAAAAAATGAGTCAGGTGTGGTGGCAGGAGCCTGTAGTCCCAGCTACTTAGGGAGGTTGAGGCAGGAGAATCGCTTGAATCTGGGAGGCAGAGGTTGCGGTGAGCCGAGAGGGTGCCACTGCACTCCAGCCTGGGTGACAGAGCAAGACTCCGTAGGGGGTGGGGGGTGTGGGGAAGAAAGCTTCTAACTTTGTGAGTCCCTTATATACAAATGTGTCTGAGCTGACTGGCATGAGAGTAGCTGTCCTCAAGAGGGAGTAGGGATGAATAAAGTCACCTACAAGGGCTCTGTCACCATCTGTGAAAGCCAGCTGAAAGAGGGACGTTCCTGTCTTATCCAGCTCCTGAGGGGCTGTGTTCTCAAATGACCATTCTCACTTATGCTGCCAAAGCTGAAAATTCTCAGGAACTGCATTAAAAACATAAGATAGGACAATCCTCTATCTCCTGAGTGCTCCTTGCAGACACTATGAGGATGATGCCCATACAAAGGCAGAATATTCCCGTTGTGAAAAAGACAGAGAGGACTCTCGTGGTCGTGAAATATAGCTGATGGGCGGGCAACTCCTGCTGCTTCAGGGCAGAGTTGTGTGGCAATCTGGACAGGCAGTGCTGTGGCGTCTCCTCCATTTTAGTCCTATGGGAGACTCAGATACTTTTGGGACATTTAGAACCTAAAAATCAGTAGGAACTCCTAGTAATACCTCATATTGGTAATGTGAAATGAATTATGTGAGCCCTCCCTTTGAAGTTGCAAAGTCCTTCTGCTTCCTGGATTATTCCTTAACCAGATCTGATGTTTAGCAGGAGCTCAGCTCTCTTCACTCAGCCATTACTGAGTATAACTGACTTAGGCTCAAAAAGGTTGTTGTGCTAAATGTCACGCCTAGGAGGGATAGTCCCCGGCAAGGTCTATGGAAACCAACATCTGGTGACACTAGGAAGCAATCACGCTGGGCTATTTCTGGGATTTGGTGAGTAATTCAAGGCAAGCCCTTTCTGAAAGGGGGAAATGGATTTATCTTAGGAACTTGCCTAAATCCTTGGAGACTAATACGAAAAAATAAAAGGGCTGTCAGCTTTTTTCCAAATGTGGCTGTCCTTAGCATGAGTATAAACTAAATTGGAAAAAAGCTCTCAGATCATAGCTAACTCTGCTATTTGTGATAATGAGGAAGAGATCAGCACAGGGAATTGCAGAACGCAGACGTCTCTTCTCAGCAGCTTTGAATGTTTTCTTCATCCATAAGAAAAACTCAGTAGAAAATGTAGATTACAAACATCTCCTTCTAACCTCTCCAAGTGCATGCTTTAGAGTAGCCTAAATGAGGCAAGAGAAAGGAAGAGGAAGATAATGAGACGTTCAGCACTGAAGTACAGTATTAGGTCTGGTTTTGGGTTTTTTCCCTTGTTAGAAATCCACTAACATTATTTTCCTTAGGCCATTACTAATTAATAATTACTTCTTTTAAAACTGGCATTTAGGATTTAGAATTAGAGTTAAGAAATTAGGCAGCATGTGAGTTTTGAATTTTCCCTTGTAATTTACATTAGACAGAAGCCATCCTGGACTATTTTTGTATCAAAGAAAGTAATGACTTTGGCAAATGTACCTAGTTTGAAAGAATACAAAATTAATGCAGATGCTTACACTAGGAAGTTTCCAATTTAGAGTTAAAGCTTTCCACTTGCAAACTGTAAAAAAAAGCAAAATACCAATGGGAAATTTTCAGCATGCCATTTGAATCTGGTTTGGAGTCGGCAAACTAGTACGATTGTTGGTGTCAGACAGCCTTGTGTGAGAAGATGGCAGTGAACAGTTCTAGTTAACATCTACATTTGTTTTACTAAATAAACACGATCACACCCCAAAAACCAAGAGTTTAAAAGGCAGTAAAAGGCTATGAGATTAGATTATATGAACAGGGTTAACCTACGCAATATTGGGGTATGTTTGTGATTCAAATACTTGTTCCAACATTGGCTTGGATGGGATTATATTACATAGATAATGCCTAGCAACAGGGTAATGGTAGCCAAAAACCAATGAGAATCATATTCCTTAGACTCTTTCTGAAACAATAAAAGCAGCTGACCCAAATCCCAGACTAAAAGGTGCTTCACAGGTAATGTATTACTCAGGGGTCACCAGAGAAACAGAGCCAATAGGAGATTATATGACTATGTATGTATATTATGAGGAATTGACTTACACGATCATGGAGGCTGAAAGTCCAAAATCTGCAGGGCTGATGTCCCAATTCACATCTGAAGGCCAACAGGCTGCCACAGAGCCAGGAAGACCCAGTGTTTCAGTTAGAAGGCAGGCAGGCAGAATTCTCTTGCGGGGTTGGGCAATCAGTCTTTTGTTCTATGCAGGCCTTCAACTGACAGGACAAGGCCCTCTCACATTAGGAAGGGCAATCCTCTTTGCCCAGGTCTACCAATATAAATGTTAATCTCATCCAAATATACCATCACAGAACACCCAGAATAATGTTTAACCAACTGTCTGGGTGTCCTGTGGTCTAGCCAAGTTGCCACATTAAAACTAGCCATCTCAGATAGTAAGGACAAATATTTCTGGGACAATATTCTTGAGAGACAGCTAGATACACATTCTCAGGTACTTATATGTTAATCTATTCCTCCCTTCTAAATAAATCTACATTAAATGTGCAAATATACCTCATATGTGTTGCCTTTCAATATTTCCAGAACGGGGTTCTTTTTCACAGCACTACTGACATTTTGGACCAGATATTTATTTGTTGTGAAGACTGTCCTGTAAGATTGTAAAATGTTTACTTGCATCCCTGGCCTCTATTGCCCATGTTTGAGAATCAGTCTTCTAAATTAGTACCAATACAACAGTTTGTTAACACCTGTTGTATTGTGATATCACTAGAAATTCCAAAGTCTGGGTGCAGTGGCTCATGCCTGTAATCCCAGTGCTTTGGGAGGCCGAGGTGGGAGGATCACCTGAGCCCAGGAGTCTGAGGCCGTAGTGAGCTATGATGGTGCCACTGCGCTCCAGCCTGGGAGACAGAGCAACATCCTGTCTCTAAAAAAAAAAGGGAAAGGAAAAAAGAAAAATTTCAAAGTGATTTTCAAAAAGTTCTTGTCTTCATTTTTCTTTAACCACTATAGATAGCATTCTCAAGCATTAGCAGACATTTTGTATATTTGGGGTTGCCTTATATTTCATTGTCTTTCCTATTAACTGCTGGGATGGAAATATATGTTAAATATATATACGTCATATGAATATACACACATAATATTCACGATAGTCTCATTTTTTGGTTTTGGCAAATTAATGGCAGCTTGGCAGATTGGTGTGAATTCTGACAGCACAGACCGCAATGTCTTAATTTGCAAATCTCCTCTGATACAATAATACCTGATGGCTTTTTTTTCCCCCCAAATTAATCTAAGACATGTCACTTGACAGGAAGTTAAATACCTCTATTGAGAAGGTATGTGCTCCATTTTCTTTCTTACCACTTGGCAAGAGTATCTCACTTATTAGGGTTAAAGGGATGAAAATGATAGGGTTAAATTTAGCAATAGCTTAAATGTTTATTCTGTGGTAGTTTTTTCTTTTCTCTTAACTTATTTGGCTCTAGTGGGAATCCTGGCGAATGAAACCTACTCTTCTTTCTTCTGAGTCCCTGTGTGTGGCTTTCAGCCCACGAGGTGCAAGGTGCATCAGTAACAAGTTGCTGGTGTGCAGGTGTGTGTGATTTCCTGGATGCTGACATGCTAGCCTGTTGGGCTCATTTACAATTTCACAGAATTGGAATGTAGAATTTTCTATATCAGCAATGGCATCTGTTTGCTTTCTATGTCTGGTTTGCTGTATATGCTTGAGTCTCCAGATAAGTTGGTGTCTTGAAGAGGATATGGGAGACCTGGGTCTGACTTCTGGTTCTGCTACTAAAACTAGTGTATGTTCTTTCTCAGATTTACTTTCATTGTCTATACAATGTGACTAGTAACGCTTTTCCTTTGGGACTCTTTCAATGATTAAACATGACCACTTATAGATAAACGTTAAGTTGTAAACACAGTGCTTGGCACAGAGTGGGTAACCAATCAACATTATTTAAAAGAGTAAAAAAAGTAAGTGAATTTGAGCCACAAAATAAAAAACAATACTATTACCTTATAACTCATAGAATAAGTATCAGGTCCATATTGATGTAAATAAATAATTGAACAAGTAAATGGAGAAAAGGGATAATTCTTTCTTAAAGAGGAATTCTGTAATAAATGTAACACATGTTGAAAGAATGAGAAAAATAGAAAAACCATTACAATAATGGCTGTCGCAGGCAGGAACGACCAATGTTTGCTAGAGTTAGCAGGCAAAAGTTTGAGGAAAACCAGATATTTGTGTTGCCTCAAAGTATTGCCCCCAAAATAGATATTAATTACAAAGGGAAAATAATGACTTTATAGCGGAAAAAACTATCAGATACCACCTTAGCCAGGTGATCAAGTCTGACTTCACTGATAATAAAACTTATTAACAGTATGTACCCCTGATATAATAAATCTGGAAGGACATATTTGTTTCTGTGGTATTCTGGTCAAAAATGCATAGCTTCAGTCAAATCATGAGAACATTATAGACAAATCCAAATTGAAGGACATCCTACAAAATACACAATGGATACTCTTTAAAAGTGTGAATGAAGATCATGAAAGACAGGAAATACTGAGAAACTGTCACTGGTCTGAGGAAACCAAAAAGACACAACTAAGTAAGTGCAATGTGGGATCCTGCAATGGTTGCTGGAATAGAACAAGGGCATCAGTGGAAAAACTGGCAAAATCTGAATAAAGTCTGTAATTATACTGTTACCAGTGTTGACTTGTTAATTCTGATAACTCTATTATGGTTACACAAAAAGTTAACACTGGGGAAACTCAGGGAAGGGGATATGGGAATTCTCTATTCTATTTTTGTAACTTTTCTATTAAGTCTGAAGTTTCAAAATAGAAAGTTTTAAACAAGTAAATGAGTAAGACAGCTGTAGTTACATTGTGGTCTTTTTACATGTTTACAAACGTGCCAGATTCACCTGATGCTCTTTCTTCCTCTACCCTGCTGACACGGTTAGGCTCTGTGTCCCCACCCATATTGTTGTCTTTTTATATGTTTACAATGTGCCAGATTCACCTGACGCTCTTTCTTCCACTACCCTGCTGACACGGTTAGGCTCTGTGGCCCCACCCAAATCTCATGTCGAATTGTAGTTCCCAGTGTTGGGGAGGGACCTGGTGGGAGGGGATCAGATCATGGGGGCAGATTTCCCCCTTGCCGTTCTCATGATAGTGAGTGAGTTCTCACAACGTCTGGCTGTTTAAAAGTGTATGGTACTTCCCCTTCACTCTCTCACTGTCTTGTCACCATGTGAAGATGTGCTTGTTTCCCTTTCAGCTTTTGTCATGATTGTAAGTCTCCTGAGGCGTCCCTAGCTATCCTCCTGTACAGGCTGTGGAACTGGAAGTCAATTAACCCTCTTTTCATTATAAACTACCCAGTCTCAGGTAGTTCTTTATAGCAGTGTGAAAATGGATACCAGAGAAGTGGGATATGGCTAAAAAGATACCTAAAAATGTGGAAGCAACCTTAAAACTGGGTAATGGGCAGAAGTCAGAACAGTTTGGAGGGAAGAAGATAGGAAGGTGAGGGAAAGTTTGGAACTTCCTAGAGACTTGTTGAATGGTTTTGACCAAAATGCTGATAGTGATATGGATAATGGAGTCCAGGCTGAGGTGGTCTCAGATGGAGATGAGGAACTTACTGGGAACTGGAGTAAAGATCACTCTTGCTATGCTTTAGCAAAGAGACTGGTGGCATTGTGCTCGTGCTCTAGGGATCTGTGGAACTTTGAACTTGGGAGAGATGGCTTAGGGTATCTGACAGAAGAAATTGCTTTCTTTATATATTTAAATTTCTTATATATATATATATTTTATTGTGCTTTAGGTTTTGGGATACATGTGAAGAACATGCAGGATTGTTGCATAGGTACATACATGGCAATGTGGTGTGCTGCCTTCCTCCCCATCACCTATATCTGGCATTTCTCCCCGTGTTATCCCTCCCCAGCTCCCCACCCCCCCGTCCCTCCCCTAGTTCCCCCCGACAAACCTCAGTGTGTGATGCTCCCCTCCCTGTGTCCATGTGTTCTCATTGTTCAACACCCATGAGTGAGAGCATGCGGTGTTTGATTTTGTGTTCTTGTGTCAGTTTGCTGAGAATGATGGTTTCCAGGTTCATCCATGTCCCTACAAAGGACACGAACTCATCATTTTTTATGGCTGCATAGTATTTCATGGTATGTATGTGCCACATTTTCCCTGACAGAAGAAATTTCTAAGCAGCAGAATGTTCAAGAGATGGCCTGGCTGCTTCTAAAAGCCTATGCTCATTTGCACAAGCACAGAGAACTTATATTTAAAAGTGAAGCAGTACATAAAAGTTTGGAAAATTTGTAGCTGGACCATGTAGTAGAAAATAAAAACCCATTTTTCTGAAGAAAAATTCAAGGCAGCTGCAGAAATCTGCATAAGTAAAGAGGAGCCAAATGTTAATAGCCAAAACAATGGAGAAAATGCCTCCAGGACATTTTAGAGACCTTTGTGGCAGTGCCACCACCACAGGCCCAGAGGCCTAGGAGGGAAAAATGGTTTTGTGGGCTAGGCCTTGGGCCCAGCTACTCTGTGCAGCCTTGGGACATGGCACCCTACTTCCCAGCTGCTCCATCTTCAGCTGTGGCTAAAAGGGGCCAAGGTACAGCTCAAATAATTGCTTCATTGGGGGTTCAAACCCCAAGCCTTGGCAGCTTCCATGTGTTGTTGGGCTTATGGGTGTGCATAAGGCAAGAGTTGAGGTTTGGGAGCCTCTGCCTCAATTTCAGAGGATATATAAAAACGCCCGGATGTCCAGGCCAAAGTTTGCTAAAGGGGTGAGCCCTCATGAAGAACCTCTACCTCTAAGGGGCCGTGCAGAGAGAAAATGTGGGGTTGGACCCCCCCATCTACAGAGTCTCCACTGGGGTACTGCCTAGTGGAGCTGTAAGAAAAGGGCCACTGTCCTCTAAACCCCACAATGGTAGGTAGATCCATCGACAGCTTACACAGTGTACCTGGATATACTGCAGGCGCTCAACACCAGCCTGTGAAAGTAACCATGGGGACTGTACCCTGCAGAGCCACAGAGGCAGAGCTGCCCAAGACCTTGGGAGCCCACTCCTTGCATCAGCATGGCCTGGATGTGAGACATGGAGTCAAAGATCATTTTGGAGCTTTAAGATTTAATGAGTGCCCTGATGGGTTTTGAACTTGCTTGGGGCATGTAGCTTCTTGAGGCCAGTTTCTCCCACTTGGAAACGGAGAATTTACCCAATGCCTGTTGCCTCCATTGTATCTTGGAAGTAACTTGTTTTTGATTTTATAGGCTCATAGGTGGAAGGGACTTGCCTTGTCTGAGATGAGACTTTGGACTTGGACTTTTGAGTTAATGCTGGAATGAGTTGAGACTTTGGGGGACTGTTGGGAAGGCATGATTGTGTTTTGAAATGTGAGAACGACATGAGGTTTGGGAGGGGTCAGGGGTGGAATGACATGGTTTGGCTCTGTGTCTCCACCCAAATCTCATGTTGAATTGCAATTCCCAATGTTGGGGGAGAGACCTGGTGGGAGGTGATTGGATGATGGGGACAGATTTCCCCTTTGCTGTTCTCAGGACAGGGAGTGAGTTCTCTCAAGATCTAGTCGTTTAAAAGTGTATAGCATTTCCCCTTCGCTATCTTGCTGTCTCGTCACCATGTGAAGATGTGCTTGTTTCCCCTTCACCTTCTGTTGTAATAAGTTTCCTGAGGCCTCCCAGTCATGCCCAATATACAGCCTGTGAAACTGTGAGTCAATTAACAACTCCCCCCTCCCCCGCACCTTTTTTCTGAGACAGTTTCACTCTTTTCACCCAGGCTGGAGTACGACTCACTGCAACTTCTGCCTCCTGGGTTCAAGCTATTCTCCTGCCTCAGTCTCCCAAATACCTGGGATTACAGGCACCCGCCACCATGCCCAGCTAATTTTTTTTTTTTTTTTGAGACGGAGTTTCGCTCTTGTTACCCAGGCTGGAGTGCAATGGTGCGATCTCGGCTCACCGCACCTCCGCCTCCTGGGTTCAGGCAATTCTCCTGCCTCAGCCTCCTGAGTAGCTGGGATTACAGGCACGTGCCACCATGCCCAGCTAATTTTTTGTATTTTTAGTAGAGACGGGGTTTCACCATGTTGACCAGGATGGTCTCGATCTCTTGACCTCGTGATCCACCAGTCTTGGCCTCCCAAAGTGCTGGGATTACAGGCTTGAGCCACCGCACCCGGCCATAATTTTTGTATTTTTAGTAGAGATGGGGTTTCACCATTTGGCCAGGCTGGTCTCGAACTCCTGAACTCGTGATCCACCTGCCTCAGCCTGCCAAAGTGCTGGTATTTCAGGCATGAGCCACTGCACCCAGCCTAAACCTCTTTTCTTTATAAACTACCCAGTCTCAGGTAGTTCTTTATAGCAATGTGAGAATGGACTAATATATCTGCCACCCCTTTTGCTGGGACCATGCCTCAGAGTTTACAAATCTGCTCCCCATGTACCATCTCTTGGAATCCTCAACAATGCTGTATGAGACATTCCCACTTTGAGCTGATGAGATGGGCCTCAAGAGGTAAGGGGCTTGCCTAAGGTCACACAGCTGCTCTTCCCTTTCTCCTGCACAGTTACATCAGAAGCCAGTTGGTGAGAGGAAAAAAATCAGCCGGCTCAACAAAAATCACACACAAGCCAGTGATATTTTATTATATAAGAGAGTTGTCAAAAGGACAGATTCATTTCTGTTTCAGAAATCCCCTCATTCCAGTGATCCATCTGCGGACACACTTAACATAAACTATTTACTGATATTTACTGGGTTCTTGCAATGTATCAGAGTCATTAAATAAGATGCAACTTCTACTGTGGAAACTGGGATCTTCATTAGGACCCAGACTTAGAAAAGGCCCAGTTTCAAAGATTCTGACTTGCACAGACTGAGCACTCCCATTTCCAGAAGTTCGAATACCTCCTTTCTTATCTAAACGAGAGAAAAGGAAAAAAAAAAAGATTAAGGTCAAGCCAGAATGGTCTTGGTGAATAAATTCAACCATCAGGATTCCCTAGTATTTACCCAACTGTTATTGCCAGAATCACAGAGGGCAAAAGTCCTAACACACATTTGATTCAGAGTTGAAATTAAAAAAAAAATTATTATTCTGAGACAGAGTCTCATTCTGTTGCCTATGCTGGAGTGCAGTGGCACGATCTTGGCTAACTGCTATCTCTGCCTCCTGCGTTCAGGTGATTCTCATGCTTCAGCCTCCTGAGTAGCTGGGATTACAGGCATGCACCACAACACCTGGCTAATTTTTGTATTTTTAGTAGAGACAGGGTTTTGCCAACCTCAAGTGATTCACCTGCCTTGGCCTCCCAAAACGCTGGGTTTACAGGTGTGAGCCACTGTGCCTGGCCTATTATTGTTATTATTTTGTAGAGACAGGGTCTTGCTTTGTTGCCCAGGCTTGTCTCCAACTCATGGCTTCAAGTAATCCTCCCACCTCAGCCTCCCAAAGGTCTAGGATTACAGGTATGAGCCACCATGCCTGTCAGAATTAAAATATGTACATAAATGAAGGAAGAAGTACATATAAAACATCACTTTCATTAAAGTGCCCTTTTGTTTGTTGACATTCAAAATAAAATGCTATGCAAAGGTTTTTCAAGGATTCCACAGTGTGTTTTCTGTAAACAAGATTATATACAACAGTTCAGTATAGGATTTTATTACCTTAAGATAACTGCTAAGAATGACAGCAACGGAATAAAAGTAGCTATGGGTGACAAGACGTTTTTGGACATTTCTCATTATTAGAATTAGAAACCTAGTAGATTAGTCAGATTTAAGATTATAACTGAAATAATCAACTATGGCCTCCTGCCTGATATCAGTGAATTCAGGGGACAAGTGCACAATTGTGTATGTGTGTGTGCATGTGTATATGTGTGTGTGTGTGTCCTGAACTGAGGTCTGAAATAACTCACCGATCAATTACAATCAGGTTTGGTCTCAATCTAGAGACACAGCTTTATGTGATAAATTAATTCATTCAGGATGTCTGAAGGAGTATTTCCAAGCCTCTCTGATAGTTACTGCCATGATTTGTTCTTGGTTGGTGACTGATAACCCCTTTTTTTCCCTAACAGCTACTGTGAAGCATCAGGCTAGATTGAAAAATTAGCCCCATAATAGCATGGTAGATGGCAAAGTCAATTTTTCACATGATGATGATAATAGATTGCTTTTAGAAATATATAATGAGCTAATGCTGTGCTCATAAAGGCATTCAATCATTTAATTCTAATCCACTGCGACATCAAAAAATTTCCCCACCCCACGAAACCAAAATATCTTTCTAAATTAAGTAAGTGGGTTCTTGGGAATGTGGAGATGCTGGCAGAGGCAAGTTTGTGTCCCCGCTCCACCAACCCCAGCCAGAAGTGCGCATGTAAGAATGAAAGACAAAGACAAGTGTGTGTATAAAGAAAGGCACGGGAAAAGTGCAGGTCCTTCAGATCTTCTTGTTTCTCAAAATGGTCCCTAGTGAGGAGAGGCCACTGATCATTTAAGGGCAACAGAGCGGATTCTCATGAAACACATGAAAAGGATACAGTTACGTATAAGGGGACGAGGCGGCCTCTATAATCATAGTTAGCTCAGAGTTAAAAGGTAGAAATCATTTCAAAATCTAAAATGTGCTGGCTCCTCATGTCAAAGGCTTTCTTATTGTGTTTGAACCCAAGTTCAAATTGAAAAAAATGATTAAAGGCAACTACTGGTTACGTGGTACCTCAGGAATGTCCATCATTCTCCTCAACTTCTGATCTCTCCAGTTCCAGTCAAAAACCAGAAATTTTAAGGGGTTCAAATTAAGGCCACCTGAAAGAGACAGGGAGAGAGCTGCTGCAGTAAAGATCTCATGACATAAGCCTGTTAAAATGATTTTTTATTCTCCGGGTTGCTTTTTGTCTCATTTGCTGTCCTCTCCCCCAGTAACTAATCTCTGCACATTCAGTGCCGCCCTTCCCTGATGGAAAACAAATGCACCACTCTGAGACTTGCTCTTCTTATCATCTTATCACTCCTGAAGAAAGCAGAGAAGCTGCTCTTCCTAAGCTCCTCAAATGCTCACACGCGGGCCAGGCCTCCACTTCATGAAGCCCCAGAGGTATAGTCTCAATCCTGACAGGCATTTGCTAAGCTAAATTCTACAGTTTGGGGCAGATGCCTTGCAGAGGAGTCGAGTCCATGGAGTCTGCATGGCTCTGAGGAGGTGAGTGGGGAGAAAGGTGCTTCATTTTAGGCTGAAAAGGAAGTTGAGATGAATGGGCTCTATTCAAAGTGAGCTGTCCTTTGATGAGGCTGGTAAATCACTTAATGACTCCATTCTCTGTTTTCCTGTCTGTCTAGAAGACAATTATGGACTGTGAAGGCTGAAGGGGACCTCGGGGATTGTCTAGTCTTCAGCTGGCTCACAGTTGGGCATACAGTCAGTTCTTGCCTCTGCTCCAAGCTGTTCCACGTCCCTAGTGAAAATAGTACCTGCAGACTTCCTCTCCTGCGGCTCTTCCCCTCAGCTATTCCCTGTAGTATTTAAATATTTTCCTCTTTACCCCTAATACTTATTCATGCTTTTTATAATTCAAATGGCTGTTATTAAAAACTCTGCAAAATTAAATTAAAAATGGTGAAATCGTAAAGACAATCAGTTGATCATCGGACTTCCCTTAACCTAACTGCTGGCAGGAAAGCAAATAGGTACAGCCTTTCTGGAATGAAACTGAGCATAATATAATAACAGCTTCCAAATGCTTGTATTTGATCTCAAACTCCTGACCTCGAGTGATTCGCCCATCTCAGCCTCCCAAAGTGTTGGGATTACAGGCGTGAGTCACAGTGCCAGGCCAAAATGCTTTTATTTGATAAAATAAATTTCCTTCTATGACATATCCCAGTGAAACAGCAGAAATGTAAACATAGCTGCTTGCAAAAATGATCATTGCAGTATTATTTATAATAGCAAAAGTTTAGAAACAACCCAAAGTCTACCATAATAGAATTGCAAAAAAAAATAAATTTACAATACAATATTGTGTAGCTATACAAATAAAAAATTAAACATGCTTCATGACAAGGAAAGTAAGTCCTCATGAGATATAGCAAGTGCAAAAGGTAGGTTATAAAGTTATGAGATGTTGTATAATCAATCTCTCGTATAAAAATAAATATGAAGATGTATAGAAAAAAGACTGAAAGGAAATCTATTCATTATTAACAAGAGATTGCCTCTAAAGTGACTTGTTTTCTTCTCTGTATATTTTTTGCATTTTTCAAAGCCTCCTATAGTCAGAAAATTACCTTTACTACTAAATTAAAACAACACAATTGTCTGTAATTGTACACATCCTAGTGTGATGGGATATCTTTCGATGTCTGGAAACTCTCCTTATATATCAAACATATAAACAGCTTGTTAAGTCATAAACAGCTAGGTATCACTTTGCTAGATTTTCCACTTTTAGGGTGCTGGGATTATTCTCTTTAAACACTTTGTATGTAGCTAAATACCTGTGGTTAACGAATATTAAACCATTCATCCAATTAGAATCAGAAATAAAAATTATTTTCATTAATATTGTAAAAAAAAAGTAGCTCCTTAAACGATTTTTCCACATGAAATAAGCCTTCATATTGAGGTCTCACAGCTCTGTAGAGATCTGATTTCAGTAGTCTGGATACCTTTGCTTTTTCTCTTCCTCTCTTTATTTTTTTTTAATTGCATTTTAGGTTTTGGGGTACATGTGAAGAACATGCAAGATTGTTGCATAGGTGCACACATGGCAGTGTGATTTGCTGCCTTCCTCCCCTTCACCTATATCTGGCATTTCTCCCCATGTTATCTCTCCCCAACTCCCCACCCGCTGCTGTCCCTTCCCTATTCCCCGCAACAGACCCCAGTGTGTGATGCTCCCCTCCCTGTGTCCATGTGTTCTCATAGTTCAACACCTGCCTATGAGTAAGAACATGTGGTGTTTGATTTTGTGTTCTTGTGTCAGTTTGCTGAGAATGATGGTTTCCAGGTTCATCCATGTCCCTACAAAGGATGCGAACTCATCGTTTTTTATGGCTGCATAATATTCCATGGTGTATATGTGCCACATTTTCCCTGTCCAGTCTATCATCGATGGGCATTTGGGATGGTTCCAGGTCTTTGCTATTGTGAACAGTGCTGCAATAAACATTTGTGTGGATGTGTCCTTATAATAGAACGATTTAGAATCCTTTGGATATATACCCAGTAATAGGATTGCTGGGTCAAATGGAATTTCTATTTCTAGGTCCTTGAGGAATTGCCACACTGACTTCCACAATGGTTGAACTAGATTACACTCCCACCCACAGTGTAAAAGCATTTCTATTTCTCCACATCCTCTCCAGCGTCTGTGGTCTCCAGATTTTTTAATGATCGCCATTCTAACTGGCGTGAGATGCTATCTCAATGTAGTTTTGATTTGCATTTCTCTAATGACCAGTGATGATGAGCATTTTTTCATATTTTGTTGGCCTCATTTATGTCTTCTTTTGTAAAGTGTCTGTTCATATCCTTCGCCCACTTTTGAATGGGCTTGTTTGTTTTTTTCTTGTAAATCTGTTTTAGTTCTTTGTAAATTCTGGATATCAGGCCTTTGTCAGATGGGTAGGCTGCAAAAATTTTTTCCCATTCTGTTGGTTGCTGATTCACTCTAATGACTGTTTCTTTTACCATGCAGAAGCTGTGGAGTTTGATTAGGTCCCATTTGTCTATTTTGGCTTTTGTTGCCAACGGTTTTGGTGTTTTGGTCACGAAGTCCTTGCTTACGCCTATGTCCTGAATGGTTATGCCTAGATTTTCTTCTAGGGTTTTTATGGTGTTAGGTCTTATGTTTAAGTCTTTAATCCATCTGGAGTTAATTTTAGTGTAAGGTGTCAGGTAGGGGTCCAGTTTCTGCTTTCTGCACATGGCTAGCCAGTTTTCCCAACACCATTTATTAAACAGGGAATCCTTTCCCCATTGCTTGTTTTTGTCAGGTTTGTCAAAGATTGGATGGTTGTAGATATGTTTTGTTGCCTCCGAGGCCTCTGTTCTGTTCCATTGGTCTATATCTCTGTTTTGGTACCAGTACCATGCTGTTTTGATTACTGTAGCCTTGTAGTATAGTTTGAAGTCTGGTAGTGTGATGCCGCCTGCTTTGTTCTTTTTGCTTAGAATTGACTTGGCTATGCAGGCTCTCTTTTGGTTCCATATGAAGTTTAAGGTGTTTTTTTCCAGTTCTGTGAAGAAGGTCATTGGTAGCTTGATGGGGATAGCATTGAATCTGTAAACTACTTTGGGCAGTATGGCAATTTTCACGATATTGATTCTTCCTAACCATGAACATGGAATATTTCTCCATCTGTTTGTGTCCTCTCTTATTTCGTTGAGCAGTGATTTGTAGTTCTCCTTGAAGAGGTCTTTACGTTCCTTGTTAGTTGTATTCCTAGGTATTTTATTCTCTTTGTAGCATTTGTGAATGGCAGTTCGTTCTTGATTTGGCTCTCTTTAAGCCTGTTATTGGTGTATAGGAATGCTTGTGATTTTTGCACATTGATTTTGTATCCCGAGACTTTGCTGAAGTTGCTTATCAGTTTCAGGAGATTTTGGGCTGAGATGATAGGGTCTTCTAGATATACAATCATGTCGTCTGCAAATAGAGACAGTTTGACTTCCTCTTTTCCTATTTGAATACACTTTATTTCTTTTTCTTGCCTGATTGCTCTGGCTAGAACTTCCAGTACTAAATTGAATAGGAGTGGTGAGAGAGGGCATCCTTGTCTAGTGCCTGATTTCAAAGGGAATGCTTCCAGTTTTTGCCTATTCAGTATGATATTGGCTGTTGGTTTGTCATAAATAGCTTTTATTATTTTGAGATACATTCCGTGAATAACTAGATTATTGAGGGTTTTTAGCATAAAAGGCTGTTGAATTTTGTCAAAGGCCTTCTCTGCATCAATTGAGATAATCGTGTGGTTTTTGTATTTGGTTCTGTTTATGTGGTGCATTACGTTTATAGACTTGTGTATGTTGAAGCAGCTTTGCATCCCCGGGATGAATCCTACTTGATCATGGTGGATAAACTTTTTGATGTGCTGTTGCAGTTGGCTTGCCAGTATTTTATTGAAGATTTTTGCATCAATGTTCATCATGGATATTGGCCTGAAGTTTTCTTTTCTTGCTGAGTCTCTGCTGGGTTTTGGTATCAGGATGATGTTGATCTCATAAAATGATTTGGGAAGGACTTCCTCTTTTTGGATTTTTTGGAATAGTTTCAGAAGGAATGGTACCAGCTGCTCTTTGTATGTCTGGTAGAATTCGGCTGTGAACCCATCTGGACCTGAGGTTTTTTTGGGTGGTAGACTCTTAATTGCTGCCTCAACTTCAGACCTTGTTATTGGTCTATTCAGGGTTTCGACTTCTTCCTGGTTTAGGCTTGGGAGGATGCAAGTGTCCAGGAATTTATCCATTTCTTCCAGGTTTACTAGTTTTTTTTTTTTTTTTTGAGATGGAGTTTCGCTCTTGTTACCCAGGCTGGAGTACAATGGCGCGATCTCGGCTCACCGCAACCTCCGCCTCCTGGGTTCAGGCAATTCTCCTGCCTTAGCCTCCCGAGTAGCTGGGATTACAGGCATGTGCCACCATGCCCAGCTAATTTTTTGTATTTTTAGTAGAGACGGGGTTTCACCATGTTGACCATGATGGTCTTGATCTCTTGACCTCGTGATCCACCCACCTCGGCCTCCCAAAGTGCTGGTATTACAGGCCAGGTTTACTAGTTTATGTGCATAGAGTTGTTTGTAATAATCTCTGATGGTTTGAATTTCTGTGGCATCTGTGGTGATATCCCCTTTATTGTTTTTTATTGCATCTATTTGATTATTCTCTCTTTTCTTTTTTATTAATCTGGCTAGTGGTCTATTTTGTTGATCTTTTCGAAAAACCAGCTCCTGGATTTATTGATTTTTTGAAGGGTTTTTTGTGTCTCTATCTCCTTCAGTTCTGCTCTGATCTTAGTTATTTCTTGTCTTCTGCTAGGTTTTGAGTTTTTTTGATCTTGCTCCTGTAGCTCTTTCAATTTTGATGATAAGGTGTCAATTTTAGATATCTCCTTGCTTCTCATGTAGGCACTTATTGCTATATATTTTCCTCTAGAGACTGCTTTAAATGTGTCCCAGAGATTCTGTTATGTTGTGTCTTCGTTCTTGTTGGTTTCGAAGAACATCTTTATTTCTGCCTTCATTTCATTGTTTATCCAGTCAACATTCAAGAGCCAGTTGTTCAGTTTCCATGAAGCTGTGCGGTTCTGAGTTAGTTTCTGAATTCTGAGTTCTAACTTGATTGCCCTGTGGTCTGAGAGGCTGTTTGTTATGATTTCCATTCTTTTGCATTTGCTGCGGAGTGATTTACTTCCAATTATGTGGTCAATTTTAGAGTAGGTGCGATGTGGTGCTGAGAAAAATGTATATTCTGTGGATTTGGGATGGAGAGTTCTGTAAATGTCTATTAGGTTTGCTTGTTGCAGGTCTGAGTTCAAGTTCTGGATATCCTTGTTAATGCCCTGTCTTTTAAATACAGAGAAGTGTATTCTTGTTGCATGGAATGGGGGCTGGGGGAGTCTGGTGACACACACAAAAATCTGTATTCCAGAAGGGGTTGGTGGTGAATCCTTAGCTAAAAGCTGTTAAGGAAACAGGAACCAACCCAAGAGTCCATCCTTAGCCTTTCCTGATACCCAGCCAATGACTCCCAAAGCTCTGTCTCATAGAAGGCCTGGTGCCTCTGATCTGTTCCTTAACTTTTAAATGCCATAGGATGTCCACAAGACAGAAACCCAAACTCCTTGACTTATTATTCAAGGACTTCCCTCCAATTTCTTTCCAGTTGAATCATCTGCTACTATAGCCCATGAAGTCTCCAAGCAAGAAAGTTGGTCTCTTTAATAAATAACTAATATTTGTTAAGTGCTTAGGGTGTGACACTTAGTGTGGTGAGCTCTTTATTGGCGTTTTGTTTTTATAACAATGCTTGAAGTAGCCACTATTACTATCTGTGTCATTCACACAAAGAAACAGGCTGAGAAGGGTTAAGTAACTTGCCAAGGTCACAGAGTTGGGAAGTTGCCAGACCTGGGATTTGAATCTGGAGGTCTGAGTCCATCACACGGGCTCTTAACTGCAACACTGTTTTGCCTCCCCATCAATTCCTTGTGATATACCATGTGTATATCACATGCCTGCTTTCCGAGAATCTCACTGGGCTGTTCTCCCATTCATGAATGCTCCCCTGACCCCACCTGCCTATTTCAATCCTCCCCACACTTCAAAGATCAGTTAAAGACCCTGCCCTGCAGATTCAGGCCAGCATAATGATCTCTTTCTCATTTCAACTCTTGTAGGACTTAGAAGTGCTCATTTGGCTCTTGGCATTGACTGCCTCATGTTGTTGATCTCAGTCTATGTACACTTAGTTCTTCAGCTGAATCAGGAGAACCAGGAAAGCTTGGACTGATAGACCTCGGGGAGGGTGACTTAACCCTCTGAGCTTCAGTTCTCTCTCATAAGAAAAAGGCTAACCTGTAAGAATGCCTTGAGTGCTAAACGAGGTAACATATGTAAGGGTGTCAAGTGTGTCACTGTGTACAGGTAGGAACTCAAAAGTGTTGTTTCCCTTCCTTGTCAGGGGCAGCCAAATTGTTACTTCTTGGTATTTGCACACAACTCTGCATATAGTGGGTTCAACTAACCCTGGATGATTTTCATCTGGAGAGAAAGAACAGTAGTTCTAGCTTTTAGTGGCTCTCTGGCAAATGACCATCTCTACAATGATTTACTACACTGATGAACACATTACTTTTAGATATATAAGAGCTATTGAGAATAGTTCCAGACAGTTATTTTAAAAAAGGTCTATTATATAGTATGTAAGTAATTTGAAAATAAGTGTTGAAAAGAAATAATTAAATCTGCATGGTAGGTAGAAGAGGTAATTAGACCATCGGCAGGTTAGCAAGTTCTTAGACTACTGGGTGTGAGAAAGTTGGCAAACTATAAAAACCTGCCAGTGGGTGTTGTTTGGAATACTTTCTGTAAAGCACTAAAAGAGAAATGCATTTGGGAAGAAATATTATGCAATGCCTACATTACATTCATGGAAACTATGTTTTGTTTTATTTTACCAGCCCTCAAAATAGGAGTCTCCCTATGACTCAGTGGAGTGAGAGGGAAATGCTCAACTCATGCAGCGGCTGGACACTGCATGAAGGCTATGCGGATCCATTAACCTGCTTATCTTGCTTATGGCAACTGGACATTGACTCTTCAGGTGGGTACACGTATTTCAGTTTGCCACAGTCCTTATCATTCCTTATTGTGTTATACTTGCTGGTTGGCTTCAGAGATTAAAGGCCGAGTTTCCAATTCCTGAATTAACGCAGAGGTGTGGTTTTTGTATCTCCCAGATTTAGTTTCTGAGACTCACGTAGGGTAAGGCAAACTCCCAGCCCTGGGCAAGAGTGTCACTGTCCTCGCCATACCTTGTTTAGCAAGTTCTTTAATTCTCCCTGGAGTTCCTACACCCAGGTGTACCACACGCTTCTCCAGCAACTTTGCCTGCTCCTGGACCTGTTCCAAGATTAAAGAGAAGGGAAGAAAAGGAAAAGTCATTAAGAAAGTGCAATCTTATGCCAATTTAGAGCATTTTATCTCAAAGTTAAGAAAGTGAAATGCAAATGGAGCTACCCTTGTACAGGGTCAACTTCCAGGGCAGAGATGAACATATCCCTAGAAAACTGGTGAATTTTCAAGGAATCAAAGGGTCAAACCTCAGGCTCTATACAGGGACGGAGCATGGCAGTAGCGACTGCCGTAGGTGGGGTGGCAGGGGCAGGTATGAGGAGGGAGAGAATTAAAAGAAATAGAAAAGCTGTTAAATGTTACATGAGGAAGGAACTCAATAACGTACTTGCTAAGGAGATCAGGAGAAGAGGTTGAAAGGAAACAGCTGAGGTCTGGGAAAGGCCTTTAGGGATCACAGGCCCCTGCTTACCTTTATGTGCTTTGCAAATAATTTTATAACTTTGCTGTCTCCTCTGAATGCTGCCATTGACCTAATGAAAAGAAATAGGTGAATGCTTAAGAAAACCAACTCATTCTGGGCCACAATGACTACTTAAATATTATGTCTTGCTTTATTCAAAGAATATGTGCATCTGTGTGTATATATGTGCATACGTACACACAAATTCTGAGATTTTCAGGTTAGCCCATCTTTGCAATGAGAGTGGGTGGCCTTTTATTCAGGCACATATCTGGGTTGGCTTCATACTGCCATACACAAGGCCAACCTTACTTAAGCTTCCTTGATTACTGCAACACAGGACTCTGCCTTTCACTTGCAATACAGAATTCCTGTATTTCAGGTCCCTGGCAGAGAATTTATATTCCAATTATGCAGTGCAGTTCTCACACAAAATCTGGTTGCAAGAGATATCTTAGAGTGGTGATGCCAGCCCATTCTCTGTGGAGCCAAGGGCATCTACAAAGCTCTGCCTGTGGTGGCCATGAGGGGAAGCTGGGGATGAGCCCGAAAAGAAAGAAGGAGGAGGGCTCTTCTATCCTATCAGAGCTGTCCCTTTTTATCTACTTTGTAGACTAAGCTTCTCTATACAATTTTATATGTGGAAATGGAGCTTCAGCCAAAAAGAAAGGAAGGAAGGAGGAAGGAAGGAAGGGAGGAAGGAAGGAAGGGAGGGACGAAGGAGGAAGGAAGGAAGGAAAGAAGGGAGGGAGGAAGGAAGGGAGGGAAGGAGGAAGGAAGGAAGGGAGGGAGGGAGGAAGGAAGGAAGGAAAGGAGGGAGGAAGGAAGGGAGGGAAGGAGGAAGGAAGCAAAGAAGGAAGGAAATAAACTAAGAAGAAACCATTGACACAACGGACTGGCTGAATTAAAGCTATGAAGGCAGGGGGTTATTATGAATGAGTGAAGCGATCTGGGAGGCAGATGTGAGGACGGAGGGGCACTGGAGAGTGTGTGTCCCCCAACCAGTGCTCAGCTTTGCCAGTTATGATGATGTGAGATTATGGGATTAAGACCCTTTGATTTTTAGAGAAGCCAGAAATCCAGATTTTTATATGTGCAATCTGATTTTAAATACGGACAACTCATACCAAAATGTTTTAGGTGCAAAATACTTGTGTCTTTGAGCTGTCACTTTACAGTCTCTGGCTTACACCAGTAGGACAGGCAGTCCATTTAGTGTCTAGGTAGTCAAGAAGCTAGATGTATCTAAATCAATCCAGACCACCAGCTCCGAGGGTCGAGACGACGCTGGCAGCAGCTGACGTGCCTGCCTTTCTCCTCAGGTCCTCAGCTGGCACCAACAGCCACGCAACATTGTCTGTCCTGGGTTTTTGTTGTACAGATGACACGAGAATGCTGCTGTCACTATGTCACGGGGGAAGAGCTGTATTTCTCAGGGAACTTTTGTTTCCCCCCAAACCCACAGAATGTCATCAATCTGGCAGCTGATAACCGTTCCCAACAGATCCTGGCTGTTGGAAAGTGCGGGCCCCCAGTCGGGTCCACCTTTGCAACTGAACAGGGCCTTATAGACATGATTTTGAGCACCATTTTTAGCTGGCTTCACGTAATTTTTTGTTCTTTATTTTTTCCTTCCTTCTATTTTCACAACCTGCTTTTCATTTGTTGAATGTATTTCTATATATCACCTAAAATTCCGTTTTGAGAAGAAGCGGGTATAAATGAATGATCTTTTAATTGGAATTTGAGGATAGACCTAACATGGGTTTACTACTTTCCTTCATATATCATTATTATATTTTGAGAAACATTGACCAGTAAAAACATATGAGTTTGCAAAATAGTGAATCATGCTACACAAATTCTGCTGCCTTCAAGTTTTTACTTACACATAAGTTTTCTCCATGGCAGGGTTAACCAGGAAGACAATTTAACGTAAGTCACGGCTCTCAAGAGAACAGATCTTACAAAAGTTAGAATTATTAAAATATTAGTCTTTATGAATAGGGCTTGTTGTGCCTACTCAGAAATCACCTTTTGCAAATCACCTGACTTTGAAATGGATCACAGTATTACCAAGGATGCAGAAAAATACCGTGAACTAGTCAATGAAGTGTGACAACACAGTACTTTTGTGCCCTCGGTAAGGAATTTATCTAAATCAATTTGACGGCTTTATTTTAAGAGTCCACCTCCGGGCCAAACTCTTTGCCCTTAGCCTTTGAATCTGAAATGAGGTAGTTTTTAAAGCGCTGAATGATTTCAGGACCAGCAAGTACAGCTGCCCAGAAGCAGCTGGAATGTTTAAGATCAATTATGTTTAGAGCAGAAAAAATGGAAAGAAACACTTTTGTTTTTCTGGGAGAGTATGTGCTACAATTTAATGTGTGTCTCCACTTCAGTGGAGAAAGGAGGGTTTGAAGGACCTATTAAAGTTTAACAACTACTTTTCTAAACTCATGATTAGATTAGTTCATTTAGAGAAAAACATTCTAAATAACTACCGAGAGTCTACATTTGCACTTAGTGTATTTGACCCAGTTCCTTTTCCGTCATGACTTGGATTTTCCTTTGTTTTGTCTCCTGTCAAAGCCTGGCCCAGAGCCTGGCTCTCAGGGAGAGCTGGTCCTAGCAAATCCCGTCTGACTCTTGACGGCTCTTCTCTGAAAGCTGAATATTACCACTGACCATGGAAGCCTTCTTGTTTATTCTACAAAAACTGCAGTAAATGAAAAGGTATGTGAAAGCACTTAGTAAAGCACTGACAAATTATCTTTAAAACATAATCTTTACATTCAAATTTTTGTTCCATTTGCAATTTATCTTAGTATAAGAAGTGAGATATGAATCCAACCTCATTTTTCCAGATGGCTACTCAGTTGTTTCAACACCATTTATTAAACAATCCATCTTTCCCTACTGATTTCTGATTTGTCACCTTAGGCATATGCTCCATTTTCATATGCATTTGGGTCTGTTCCTGAACTTTCAGTTCTGTTCCACTTATCTGATCTGTCATGCATGTGCCAGTTCCATACTGTTTTAATTACTGAGAGAGTGTGTGTATGTGTATATAATTTGTAATCTCTACGGATATAATCTTCTCATTGGTATTGTTTTTCAGAATTTCTTTGCCTATTTTTAGTTGTGTATTTTCCCAAAAGAATTCAGAACTAGTTTATCCAGTTTAAAAAAACAATTATATTGGAGTTTTACTAGGAATCTGTGAAATCTGTAGGCTGTCCTAAGTAAGACACACATCATTACAATATTGAGTTTTCCTGTTCAAGAATATGGTACACATTTATGTTTGTTCAGGTTTTCTGAATCCCTTAAATGATGTTGTCTGTACGTAAGTTTTGGTAAGTGTATTCTGTGGTATTCTATCTTTTCTTTCTTTCCTTTTTTTTCCTTCTTTCTTTCTTTCTTCTTTCATTTCTTTCTTCCCTCCCTCCCCCCACCCCTCTTTTTCTCTTTCTCTCTCTCTCTCTTTCTTTCTTTCAATTCATAATGGTCTTATTATGTTGCCCAGGCTGGTCTCAAACTCCAGGGCTCAAGCAGTCCTCTGACCTCAGCCTCCCAAAGTGCTAGGATTATAGGCATGAGCCTGGCTTCCTTTTTCTTGTTATTGTTTTAAGTCAGCTCTTTTCTTCTAACTGGTTGTTTGGGGTATGATCTCCTTGCTTTTACCCTTGCTGTCTGTCTACAATGTGTGCTCTCCACATGGCAGCCAAGTGAACCTTTAAAATGATGATTCAGATCAAGTAACTCCTTAAAATCCTATAATGGCATCCTATCTATCTTGGGGTCTTCTGTGCTTACTCTCCCCTCTACCTGGAATGGTTTTCTTTCAGATAGCTGCTGGACTTTCTTCACTTTGTTCAAGTCTCTGATCAAACTGTCATCTCCTTAAAGAAGCTTTCCATGACCATCCTTTTAAAAGTAGTCCTGATCCACTTATATCCCTTTGCCATGCTATATTTATTTTTTGCTTATGTAACTTACCAACGTATCTGACACTGCAATGTATTTTCATTTATTAACTGTCTTCACTACTGAAATGTAAATTCCACGAGGGCAGGGACTCTGTTTTGTTTATTGCTACATCTCTAGCACATAGAACATAATAGCTTGGCACATAGCAGTTATTTAGAAACATTTATGATATGAAATAGGTGAACCTTCCAACCTAATGAGCTCCAGGGCTCGGATGGCCGAGCTGCAGATGATCAGCATCAGGACCGATTTTTTCTCACTGTGGTTTCTCCTAAGTTTTACCCACTTAGGACAAACTGGAAAAAAGACCACGAAACAATTATTCAAAATACAGCAAAACAGGGCCCACCTCCCAAGCTGAGTAGTTCTTCTTTGTTGAGTGTTTAAGCAAAATAAAATATAGTGAGCACGGTTCATTATAATTACAATTATAATTCCATTTTCTGGTTATTGTAAATATTAGATTAAATGAAGTATCATTAATTTATAACACAAAACACACATGCCAAGGCCTTAAATGTGACTCATTTTAAAATTAAGCAAAAAACTTTGAAATATTACATTTTTGATATTTTATGTTTGATACTTGAAGACAATATCAATTAAGTAAGAAACAAATTCTGATTCAATCATGTTAAATTTTAAAGGGACATTCAACATAAGGCATAAAATGGAACAAACATTTAAACAACAGCAAACATTTATTAAATACTGACACAGTGCTATCATCTTGGGGTCTTTTCTTTTATCTTGGGGTCTTATATTCTTTTATCATCTTGGGGTCTTACATTTCTTTTTTGATTTTCGTAATCTAGTGAGGTTGATTCTGTTATTACCTAGATTAACATTTCTGAATTTGAAGCTGAGAAAGGTTTATGAACTTGAGTGTCATCAGAATTGCTTGCAGTTTGAAAGAAGAATAAAAAATTTCTATATCTAAACGATTTCATTGCTGGCCATAAATAAATGACCACTTGATATGAAAAATTTAGTTATTGCTGGCTACACATAATACACATTGAAGTGCCAAACACAGTAGCTCATGCCTGTAATCCCAGCACTTTGGAAGGCTGAGGCGGGTGGATCTCTTGAGCCCAGGAGTTTGAGACCAGCCTTGGCAACACAGAAAGACCCCATCTCTACCAAAAATAATTTTAAAAAATTAGCTGCTTGTGGTGGTGCACAACTATATTCCCAGCTACTTGGGAGCTTGAGACGGAGGATTGCATGATCCCAGGAGGTTGAGCCTCCAGTTAGCTGTGACCACACCACTGCACTCCAGCCTGGGAGATAGAGTGAGACCCTGTCCCTCTCCAGCCTCCCAAAAAATACATTTTGAAAAGATAAAATTAGATTGACTTCACATTAGCCATGGTCTGAGTTCTAAACATGCAAACAGAATTTCAGAATTTCACAGATGGAACAGATATCACATAGTCCATCTTCCCTGTTTTTCAGATAACAAATTAAGTCGAGGGAAGTACTCAGTGACCAACCAGCAAATTGGTGGAGGACCTGGGACTAGAACACCATTCTCTGGATTCCTAGAGCAATAATGGTCTAATGTGTTATAAACAAAAACGAGACTGAAACCTGATTTCCCAAAGCAAGAGCAAAATAGTAAGTTTAAATAGATTAAAATCAAAGTTTACTTACTTTCTTTTAGGTAGGAGGAAAGACTGTGAGTCAAATCGTTGGCCTTGAGGAAACAGGAGTCTAGAAATATGAGAAACACGCTTTACAGAGAATTTTGTAAACACACACACAATCAAATAGATGGTATGTGAGTTATGAGTGATGTATAAGGTTGTAAAACATTAGCGAATTGGAGGCCCATTACATATCATCTTAAAGTATTGCCTGTATTTAAAATAACAGCAGCAACAAGTAAGCTTTTAACTTGTCACAGAGCTGCCCGTAATTTGTTAGAGCAGTGAAACAGGAGATCGCTGTATCACTCAGCAGATCAATGAAGCACTTATATTTTCCAAATCCATAGAATGGGCACTATACAAATGCAAAATGAACTGGCTAACAAATCTATGTAAAGATATTCAAACTCACTAGTTATCAGAGGTACAAATTACTATAATGTACTTTACACACTCAGAATGGCAACTATTGGCAAGATATTTAATAGCAAGTGTTGAGAAAGCAGCAGGGTGATGGAGACTTGTGAACTGTAAGTAGAAGTATAAACTGGCATAGATGTTCTGGAAAGTAGGAATATTAATATGTTTATACCCTATAATCCCATGATTTCATTTCAAGTAAAATAAAGGAAAGAAATTCTTGTGTGGTCTGTTAAGGTACACACACAAGGATAGTCATCCTGCGTTATTTGTGACACTAGGGTGCTGAAAGCAACCTCGGTGTCCACATCTGGGAAAATAGATGAGTATATGTGATAGATGGAAATACTGGAATATTGTGTTGCATTTAGAAGCAATGAACTAGATATGCATAAAACTACATAGTCACATCTGGAAAAAGTGTCAAGTGAAGAAAGAAACAGAATAAAAGCCTTAGCACAAAGCCATTTAGATACAATTTAATATGTGTATACATACACAGCATGACATATTTTATAAGAATATATATATATTTAAAAATGCCTATCATAGTAGAGTGAATGCCTATAAGGAAAGGAAAATAGTGTTTGGATTAGGGAAGAATGGGAATCATGTCTCAAAATAACAACACAACAGAACAATACAAGAAAAGACAATATAACATATTAAAATAAAACAGGGGCCTTGACTGACCAAAATGAAATTTATGTTGTGACCCAGCACATAGAAGCCATTAAGTGAGTAATTCAAAGCTGTTTTCTCCTATGTTGTTGTGGAACCTTTGGTGGTCTTTACAACTATAATGTCCCAAGCCTGGATATGATCAGACTCACCTGGAGAACTGAAGATACAGATTCCTGGGATGGAGTCTCTTTTGCAAAGTGAATTAGAATCTCTTGGGGGTGAGCCTGGGAATCTGATTTTTAAAAAGTTCCTAGGTGACTCCGTTGCAGCTAGGCTATAGGCATGTAGGAATCACTAATCTAAACTGCACTGCCACTCTCAGGAGACAGCAGAGAGGTTAATCAGTCAGCTCCAGGAGACGCCAGCCTTGAAACCCTAATTAAGTGCCCATGTGTGTGACATTAACAATGTACAGTGCACAATACTAATTGAAAAGACATGTTCCTGCCCCACAGACACAAACAACCTCAAATCAAAAACAAGTCAGAGGCTCGACAAACTAAATAGGAACAATGTGTTATTATTTATATCTACCTTATATGTGTATATACAAGGGGATTTATGCCCCTCCTGCAGCGTAGTCCAAATAACCTACTGTATCTCCTTTCCCTCCCCAGCTTAGATCTCTCTGTCGTTGGTCTCATCAGTGAAGTGACCAGGAACTGTTCTCCCAAATCCTCCTCTGATGTCTCAGTTTATTGTGTCTTAAATAGCCTAATTTTTTAACTAAAAATAAAACCTGTCCTTTTTTGTTATAACATTATTTCACACATATTTTCCTTCCTCCCCAAACGAACCCATGATCCCACATTCTTGCCTAACTATATTACTGAACTCCAATAAAACAATAATATCAGACAAATTCACTATGGAACTAAAATGACTCCTTAAAAGTTTCTTCTGAGCTTTGACTCTCTAACTCCAGAGAGGAGCAAGGTTTACGACGTTCCATGAGGTTACAGAACAGCAGTGGTCCTATTACTCACAAATCCTTCCTAAGTTCAAGTTATGCTCTAACAAAGAACTAGAATGCAAAACTGACCATTGAGTCACAGTGAAAATCAAACTTCAGTTCAAGCTTTAAAAGTGGTTTTGTTAGAATAGTTCCTGTGATAGTGCAGTCAGGACACAGTTTTCACAGCAGAGGCAGTAGTGTGCTGAGAAGACTAGATCGTAACTGCTATTGGAACCGTCTAGGCTTAGTAAGTCTAAAACTCCAGATCCTACTCATGTGCAAATGCACTCCTTCAGTTCCCTGAAGGGCAGTCTCCTTGGAAAACAAACAGATGGGCACTCATGTCTCCAAACCCAATGTGTTTTTGAAAAAAAGATATCACAAAATAATTATAAAAATTCAGGGAACAGGCCAGGCGCAGTGACACATGCTTGTAACCCCAGTACTTTGGGAGACCGAGGCAGGTGGATCACAAGGTCAGGAGTTCAAGACCGGCCTGGCCAAGATGGTGAAACCCCATGTTTACTAAAAATACAAAAATTAGCTGGGCGTGGTAGCAGGTGCCTGTAATCCTGGCTACTCAGGAGGCTGAAGCAGGGCAATTGCTTGAACCTGGGTGGCGGCTATTGCATTGAGCTGAGATTGTGCCACTGCACTCCAGCCTGGGTGACAGAGTGAGACTCCGTTTCAAAAAAAAAATTCAGGGAACAGCTTGTTTTTCAGTTTCTCAAGCTTCTAGAAAGCATAAAGTTGTAATGGAAAAAGGAAATCAAGCCACCTTCTACTTTTTCCAAAAGCAATATTAGATATCCCTAGTAGTCTATAAATAGCTGATTTGAAGCAACTGCACCAAAACTTTCTATGGTCTGATTTTATGACAACATCTATTTCTGCCCATCTTCGTCTAAAAGAGTTTACAGGATGTGTCATAATTTTGAAATTAATTAAAATTTGTTTAAGCTGAGTGTGGTGGTACATGACTACAGTCCCAGATACTATGGAGGCTGAGGTGGGAGGATCTGCTTGAGCCCTGGAGTTTGAGGCTGCAGTGAGCTATGATGGTGCCACTGCACTCCAGCCTGGGTAACACAGCAAGACCCTGTCTCTAAAATAAATAAGTAAATATTTTTAAAAAGCTAGTTGTTTACATTTTGCAATATCTTTTAACTTAATTATAAATACACTAAGGCAGCAGATCTAAAATTCTAGTAGGCTTAAGAATCCCTTGAGGCAAAGCATCAGCCTCGCAAAACATGCAGAATTTTATTCCTACCTTTAGATAGTTTGCTTGAAAGAGTCTGGCCTGCAACCCAAAATACTATCTAAAAACCATGACTAGGAAATCTGTGATAAGAACAATAGCAAAACTAAACTGCTTATTAAGGCTAAAGTTCTTGTCTATAAGAGTTGAGCAAATCAGTGTTTCACATCTATAATTTTAAATGTTTACTTTAACTTCTGTCCTCATGACGAATTCCTACTCATTAAAAACATACACACCCAACAATTAGCCTTTTGAATAAAAAAATACGATCACAAATCTTAGTATTAGATTTGACAAATACTGTTTAGCATCCAATAAGGATATAATCTATCATCAGTTAAAACTATTAGATTGAGGAAAGAAGTATTATGTTTCTTTTTTTTTTTTTTGGAGAGGGAGTCTTGCTTTGTCCTCCAGGCTGAAGTGCAATGGCACGATCTCGGCTCACTGCAACCTCCTCCTCCCGGGCTCAAGTGATTCTCCTGCCTCAGCCTCCTAAGTAGCTGGGATTACAGGCACATGCCACCATGCCCAGCTACTTTTTGTATTTTTAGTAGAGACAGGGTTTTACTATGTTTGCCAGGCTGGTCTCGGACCCTTGACCTCAAGTGGTCCACCTGCCTAAGCCTCACAAAGTTCTGGGATTAAAGACATAAGCCACTGTGCCCAGCCTGAAAATATGTTTCTTTAAACAATTATTATTATTATTTTTAATAGAGATGAGGTCTCACTATCTTGCCCAGGCTGGTTTCAAACACCTGGGCTCAGGCAATCCTCTAGCCTCAGCTTCCCAAAGTGCTGGGATTATAAGGATGAGCCACCGCGCCCGCTGGAAAATGTGTTAATTGACTGCCTGAGACACCTAACCGTAATAGATAGTTATGTTTTGCTCCTTGTCATTAGGAAAACTGAAGCTTGGCTGTACCTGGTAGGTTCAGTTCTTCCAATTCAATCACTGAGCGACTGCTGCTATAATAGTCCTTCATCAGCTTCTGCAGGTCTTCAGGTACCCCTGGTTTTGGTTCTGACTTTGCAAGAACATCAGTAATTTTCTTCTAAGATAGGAGAAGGAAGAAAAATGGGAAGACATATTTTAAAATGGCATTTGGCTTGGAATAGGTTAGTTCCTCTGGCATTTAAACTGCACATAGCTTTGGGTGTTAGCCACGTGTAAATGTGGATAACTGATCATATTAAAGTTGCCCTATGGAAAGTAGAAAAAATATTACAGGAAATACTTTCCAACATCTATTTTGATTTTGACTCATTTGTGTAGCATGTATTGAATGCCTGCAGTGTACTAGAAACACACAATCATTCATTTATTTCCATCATAAGCTTCCCTTCTCACTTCCTTCTAATGGTCCACCAAAGATCCAGAAGGAGCGTTTCCCACTGCTGACTCCAGCTTTTCCCATTCCTTCCACAATATCCCCGTTTTTATACACCTGCCAAGAATAGTCAAGGTGCTGTCAAAGGAATTAACTTTTAAAAATATGGCATCAGTGGGCACGTTTTAGCGTGACCTCAGTCAAGGCTAAGCTATCTAGCTAGAGTTTTGACCCTGAGCCACCAAGAACTTAACACTCCTGAAGGCCATTAGCGTACAAACTATCAAAGAGAAGCAAAGTCACTTCTTTAAGGACTTGCCAAACCTCAGCCAATTTGGCATCTTCCATCTTCCTATTTGGCCATTTGTAAGAAAAGAAAACATATGCACACACATTCTCAGTCTTCTAAAAGCTTGCTGTTAAGTAATTGGGTTGAGTCCACCTTCTTTCCTCTAATCCCAATCGTATTTCCTCGGCTGACTTCAGCAGTAGACCCCTCTTGGCCGGGAGAGAATTACACTGCTGTTTTCACAACTGTGGGAGAAGGTCACAGCTAACCATACTTTCTCCAAGGCTGAGCCATAAAATAGTTTGTATAGGAGAAAGAGTCTTTCCTATGCTCACAGGCAAACATCAAAATACAAGGGGGAGCTTTTTTGCCTTAATTTATGGTTCCAGATTAGTCAGAAATGCCCCCTACTACCTTTAACTGCTTATTATTTTCTTTTTATTCATACTTTAAGGTATAAGGTCTTAAAATCTGGAATGAGTAGTAAAAGGAGGTTGGTATATTTCTTTTCTTGGACAGAGCCTGAAGGGCTGGGGGAGGATAGCTCTGGACTCCTTCTAGAATTAGAAACCTCTATCTGACATCTGACCACACTGAAAACACAGGGTGGGTAACAAAGATATTTGGTACTCCACAAAATGAAATAGGAGTCAGAAGAATTTATTCTTAGCTCCAACAGAAACACTTATTACTAGTGACCTTCAGAAAGTCACCAAACCTCAAGGACTCTTACAATGTCTGCATCTCGTAGGTGGGGATTACAATAGTTGCCTCATGAAAGTATGATATATAAAAATGTAATAAATTATTAATATTACCTTTCTCCTCTTCCTGGTCTTGGTGGTATTGTCTTTTCTTTCCTTTGGTTGTATCAAAAAACATTCTTTAGGCTATTAAGAAATACAAGTGAGAAAATTTTAATCTTTGCATGATAAAATGGTATGTCAATTTATGGTGTGAACCCCAAAGTACTTTCTGCCATGCATGTATTCTTCAGAGTATCTTGGTAACATTCTACAGAAAGAGATGCTGGAAGACCTACTGTAGGTTATTACACAGTGGTTGGGCTGAGAGAATTTGAGAAAGTCAGAAAGTGCAGATGACTTAAGACTGGAAAATCTTTGAATGAACATCAAATGTGTGAGTGAGTGTGTATGTGTGGTTGGTGTGGAAGGGCCGGGTACTGGGTTTGTGTAATAAAGGCAGAAATTGATGTGATTAAACGTAAGATGTGGTAAGACAGTCTTTGACTAGAGTGACTAGGGTTTTCCATGAGCCAGCCGTGTGTGAGCCTACATTTCCAAGTCACTGCTTATTGTTTTGTATTATCCATTCCTTTACTCTTTTCAATAAGCATAGAAAATCCAAAGTACGATATATTTACTTATGTTTTTTAAACCAGCTGCAGCAAATGCCTTTAAATGACTACAAAATGAATGTCTCTGCTAATAGTCTGATACCGGTCTCAGCACCATAATATCTAGAGTAATCTATTCTGCCTGTTGCCTTGACCCCTGAGTACCCTATACAGTTTAGCGCTATTTTTACCCTGAGTTTTTTTTCTAATGTAGAAAAACAGGAAATTTGGACTAAGACCTTGATTTATAAAATAGGATGCCCCAGATTCCATATTTATTAATCATAAGCAGGAGTAGAAAGTGTTTCCTGCGCTGGACCTTTTATGCAACATTGTCAAACAAGTTGCCAAGTAAGATATAAAATGTAAGTGAAAACTTAGATTCTGAATTTTCCTTGATTAACTTTCCATTCCAACCAGAGAAGACTCAGTTTAAACTGATAAGCTACTAACTAAAGCAATCTTGTCTCCGCTGGCTCTGTTAAAATGATTACAGATGAATCTTTCTATGAAAGCTTGCAGACAGCCTGCAGATTGAAAATGTCTACGGCCTGAAGTCAGAGAGAAAGATATAATGCTACATAATTTCTTCAAGACATGGGGCCAAAGACCAGCAGTTTCAAGATTCTCTTTTAGTTATTACAGAAATAGATTTTGAAAGTTCAGGATTAAAGTGACATGGGAAATCTTGAAATTTTAGCTTCCTCTCAGATAAAACAAAAAACCCACAAAGAGCGATTGCATCATAGCTAAAGAAAAGAGAGATATGGCCTCTCTTATTTAGAAAGTTAAACTGTCTTGTGGATGTAGATACATGCCAATTTGATGCTGGTACATGCCAATTAGAAACTGTGCCAAGGCCACTAATATGTCACAGAAGCTGCCAGATGGCCGTAAGAGTACAATTACAAACCAGGCCAACATTCAGCTCATGTTCCTAAGGCAAAGGCCAGGATATGATTAGCAGTTCCCTTAAACCATACTACATTATCTCCACCAGTATCAAGGTTTTGGGGAAGCATATTTAGAAACCTGTTACATTTTCTTATTTAGTGTATGAAGGTGTTCTTGAGGAATACGTTCAGTGTACTGGTTGTATTTGTGCTAGGTTTACAAAGCCAATTAGCTAAACAGTGACATCAATTAAATCTAGAAATGAGCTCAACTGTGAGAATATGGACTCTTTTATTCTTGGAGAAAAAATAAAAATGTAATTCTGAATCATGCATAGGAAAAAAGAAACATGCTTGATGAACTGCTTTAGCCATGACATTGCCTCAGGTTTAAATGTTAGGCCGAAATTCTTACATTATCCTAAAGGAAATACAATATAATCTTTGGTTTTTGGAACTAGTTACTTTAGCTGGCTGTTGTAGGGTGCCGAAGAGGCCAATTTTACGGGGTCAATTTCCATAGAGGTGAGATAACTTTATGGAGCAATCCAAATCCATAGTACTGAAAATTCTTTTTTTTTTTTTGAGATGGGGTCTTGCTGTGTTGCCCAGGCTGGAGTGCAGTGGCTATTCACAGGCACTGATTGGCATGGGAGTTTTGACCTGCTCCGTTTCTGACCTGGGCCAGTCCACCCCTCCTTAGGCAACCTGGTGGTCCCCCGCTCCTGAAAGGTCACCATATTGATGCTGAACTTAGTGCGGACACCCGGTTGGCATAGTGCACTACAGCCTAGAACTTCTGGGCTCAAGCGATCCTCCCACCTCAGCCTCCTGAGTAGCTGGGACTACAGGCACGCGCCACCATGCCTGGCTGAAAATTCTTAAATTTAGTCAACTGCTTTATTAATGCTGCTGTTTACCCTCAGGGAGACTGGGTAGGAAGATGTGAAGAATCTGGCCAAGCCACTAAGCATTTCTGGAAACAAGTTCCAACACTGTGTGACTTTGACAGTTGATAGGCAATGCCATTTCTTTATATAAAATGTAGCAACTTAAAATATGTGGTCTGAAGAATCAAACTCCCCTAAAAATATTGCTTTTAAGGGAAGCAACTGGGGCATATTTTCCAATTCCTTAAACTATCAAAAATTCCATTATTTAAGAATGATTCTCCTGGTTAAACATGGCAAATGAACCTCAAAATGCCACAAACTGAAAATAAATGACACTGAAAAGGACCTATTGAGCAGGATCTATGTAAAACCCAAGAAACCAGGAGAGAGAATGACAGTAATGGAGTGATTTCAACAACTTTTTGGAAAATGGAAAGTGGCTGGAGCTGGATAGAAGTGACTTGGCAGAGACAGAAAGCTAGCATCTGGGTTTCTGAAGGGGTGAAAGCTAACAATAAGTGAGTCTTTGACCTGTTGAATGCTGAGAAGGTTCCAGTACTTGGAGGCACAAAGTACTACAGAGAGTAAAGGGTTAAAAAGAAAGAGATTGGCTGAAAGTTTGTATTTAGAATGACTAGCTGCCCTCATCCCCCACTAGGTGATATCTCCTACCCTGGTAGCCAAGCAACTATCCCATTACTGCTTTCTTTTACCTTGCCTGTCCTAGCAGCCGACTAGAGATCTATTCTCTGAAGAGATCAAGAGGATCAAGGCTGGGCCAGTGGAGAGAGGGCAGAGGCTGAGGCTTGCCTCCATTTCCTGCCCCTATTCCATGCTTATATATAGCAGGCAGGAGACTACTGAATTATTCTTCAGAAAAATGGAGTGGCCTAAAAGAAATACCATCAGAGAGTGACATTTGGGAGTTCCACAGTAAAAAAATCCAGCTTGTTATCCTATCATCCTACCATGAAGTACACTCATCAACAAACCCCACTCATCAATGTTTCAGTGTATCTCTCTTCAATAAGAATGAATAGCTAAGGTTCATCAGACATCTAAGGAAAGTCTCCAACACAGGAGCAAATAAATAACAAAAAGAAAAATGAACCTAGAGAAAAGTGGGACTGTTCCTCGAAATAATGACAATTAATATCCTCAGAGAGATAAGGGAAGATTTTGCAGCCATGAAATAAGAACAAGATACTATAAAAATGGGAAAAACAGTTAAGCATTAAAACAAATAAGAAAGGTGGGATAAAAATATACAAGGAAGGCTTGAAGATAAAGTAGAGCCAATCTCCCAGAAAGAGATGAAAAATTAAAAAAAAAAAAAGCGGTGAGAAAATCAGAGAATCAACCCAAGAGATTCAATTTTCCAATAAATGGTATTATAGAAAAAAAGGTCACATAAAACAGTAGGGGGCTTGGCATGGTGTCTCATACCTGTAATCCTAGGGCTTTGTAGGGCCAAGGTGGGAGGACTGCTTGAGGCCAGGAGTTTCAGACCAGCCTTCCTGGTTACATGGTGAGACTCCCTCTCTACGGAAAAAAAAAAAAAAAAAAAAAAAAAAAAAATGCCAGCGCACAGTGGCTCACACCTGTAATCTCACTTTGGGAGGCTGAGGTGGGTGGATCACGAGGTCAGAAGTTTGAGACCAACCTGACCAACATGGTGAAATCCTGTCTCTATTAAAAGTATAAAATATAGTAGGGCTTGGTGGCACATGTCTGTAATACCAACTACTCAGGAGGCTGAGGCAGAAGAATAGCTTGAACCCAGGAGGCAGAGGTTGCAGTGAGCCCAGTGAGCCAAGATTGTGCCACTGCACTCCAGCCTGGGTGACAGAGTGAGACTCCATCTCAAAAAAACCAAAACCAAACAAACAACAACAGCAAAAAACTAGCAACTTGGGAGGCTGAGACAGGAGGACCTCTTGAGCCCAGGAGTTCAAAGTTGCAGTGAGCTATGCACCACTGCACTCTAGCATGAATGAAAAAGTGAGACCCTTGTCTCTAAAAAGGAGTCATCATAGAAATAATATATGACAAAATAAAATTTAAAAAAGAAATCATATATGACAAACTTGTGTTGCCTGAAGGAAACTTTCTAGAACATGAAACTCCAAATTGAAAGTCTGTTAGGTATAGGGTACAACAAATATGAAAAATACCCATACTAAGGAGCATCACTGTGAAATTTCAGAAAATCATAGACAAAGAAGATTCCAAAAATTTCTCCTCCAAAATAGTAACATATAAAATACAAAAGATCAGAAAAAAGAATAGTGTCAAGACCTCTAAAAAGCAATAATGGATGCTAGAACTTAATGGAACAATGCTTTCAAAATTATGAATAAAGTTTATTTGTAAATTAAACTTTTATACCCAGCCAAAGTATCAATCAAGTGTAGCATAAAGACATATTCAGATATATAAAGTCTCAAAAAATTTACTTCCTACCTACAGATACTGAAGACTGTATTTCAGAACATAAAGGGTGAAACCAAACAAAAGGAAGATATGGGATTTAGCCAAAAAGGAGTCCAACCCAGGAGGGTACTGAGGGGGCATCCTAGGATGACAGTTAAGAGGTGTCAATTGTCAGTAAACCTGGAGAATAACCAGTTCAGAATGAAACAGAAATTTGGAGTTCTGCAGGAAAACAAATCAACTAACCTATGGAGCGTATGGAAAATGTTATTCATGGGCATATGGAAGAGATGTTGGAACATATGGAAACAATCAACAATATGAACAGAGCAAGCAAGCCAGGCAAATAAAGAAATGAAGCAACTGTTAATGCCATGAAAATAAAGAGTTGTATAAGAAAGGAGGGATAGTTACAGTATCTTTTCTTTCCCTCAGCATTGAACAATATTTCCATCATCTCAATGATGTAATAGTGACAACTGTTTTAACCAAAATGTGGTATCTTGTTTGTAGGGGGGGCAGCAGTTGGTGACAGAATAGGAAGTATACCAGATGGGAGAACTATGTCCTCATATGCCATGTCAGGATGTCAGTAGATTACATCAGAAATAGCAGTGTAAACTATAAGGTAGAAAGTAAAAAAAAAAAGCTAGAGAAGCTCAAGTTTTCTCTTAGTAAATAAGTAATATTGTGTGATTTTAAATTTTTATTTTTTGAGATTTAGTCTCACTCATTTTGTTGCTCAGGCTGGAGTGCAGTGGCATGATCTCGGTTCACTGAAACCTCCAACTCCTGGGTTCAAGTGATTCTCCTGCCTCAACCTCTTGAATAGCTGGGATAACAGATGTGTGCCTCCACACCCAGCTAATTTTTGTATTTTCTGTAGAGACAGGGTTTCACCATGTTGGCCAGGCTTGTCTTGAACTCCTGACCACAAATGATCTGCTCACCTCAGCCTCCCAGAGTGCTGGGATTATAGGTATGAGCCACCGCACCCAGCTGATATTTTTTAAAAAAGATATGTATGATCATTAGGTTGGTAAGAACAAAAAAGTTTAAATTGCCATTTTATAACAAAACAAGCATGTTCATTATAAAGATGAAACAATGCTGAAGTGGCTTTTAGTTTCTTTTGGACATGGTCAAGTTACTCAATACACACTCACCAAGATGTCAAAAATTAAAAGGCCAATAACTCCAAATGTTGACAAGGATATACAGCAACCAAAATGCTCACACCCTGATGGTGGAGGTGCAAAATGGTACAATCATTTAGGAAAACAATCTGGCAGTTTTTTAATGAAACTGACTCAGCAAATGTCATGTATTTACTAAAGAGAAATAAATATATATGTTCTGCTCTGATGTGAACACTATACAAACATCACTATGTATCCCATAAATATGTAGAATTATTATGTGTCAATTAAAAATATAAAATAAAATTAAAAAACTTAAAAAACATTCCCCAAGAAACTTGTATTGAATATTCATGGCAGCTTTAATCATAATTGTCCCAAACAAGAAATAGCCCCAGGCCCTGAGGTGGTTCATGCCTGTAATCCCAGCACTTTGGGAGGCTGACGTGGGTCGATCACCTGAGGTGAGGAGTTCAAGACCAGCCTCACCAACATGGTGAAACCCCATCTCTACAAAAATAAGCTGGGCATAATGGTGGGTGCCATCCCAGCTACTTGGGAGGCTGAGGTGGGAGAACTGCTTGAATTCGGAAGGCAAGGTTGCAGTGAGCCAAGGTTGCGTCTTTGCACCCCAGCCTGGAAGACACAGCAAGACTCCATCTTAAATAAATAAATAAATAAATAAATAAATAAATAAAGCCTCATGTGTCCATCAGTAGAAGAATGGATAAACAAAATGGTATATTTGTATAACTGTATACTGTTCAGTGTTCTAAATTGAATTGTGTTGCCTTGAAAGTCATATGTTGAAACCCTACCCCCAATGTGACTATATTTGAAGATAAGTCCTTTGAAGAGGCAACTAAGGTTAAATGAGGTGTCATAAGGGTGGAACCTCAATTCAATGTGACTGGTGTCTTTATAAGAAGAGGAAGAGACACCAGGGATATGAATAGACAGAGAAAAGACCGTGTGAAGACATAGTGAGAAGACCATCTGCAAGTGAATGGGAGACGCCTCCGGAGAAACCAAACCTGTAGACATCTTGGTCTCGGTCTTCCAGCTCTCAGAGCTGTTGTTTCAGCCACCCAGTCTGTGGTATTTTGTTATGGCAACCCCAGCAGACTAACGTGCTCAGCAATATAGAGGAATGAAATGCTATACACGGATATGGAGGAATTGTAAACAAAAGAGCATATAACTGTATGATTCCATTTATATGGCATTTTAGAACAGGCAAAATTGATGTTCTAGAAAAAATATCAGAACAGTTGTTGCCTCTGGGGCAAGGAATTTGGAATGGTGATTGACCCAGGTGGCATGAAAGGATTCTGGGGGTGATGATCCTGTTTTTTCAATCCAGATTGGGTTTTGGGTTATGAGTTGTATTTATTTGTCAAAATTCATTGAATGGCATATTTGACATTTGTACATTTATTGTATATTAACTTTACCTCAAAAGAAAATATACAAACTTTAAAACAAATATTAAACATTAGTCAGTGAAGCGCATGCTGAAGTATCTGGGATGAGTGCACTGATTTTGCAAACTACTCTGAAATTCGTCAAAAGTACAGTGATTGATGGAGAGTGTGCTTGAACAACACTTTATGAAATTCTGAACTTCGAAGACATGGAAGGTCTTGAAGAAAGAAAAATCTTATTGGAAAATGAAGGAAAGGGACTTTTTGTTATGCAGTGGTAGAAAGTTTAGCAATACAGTTTTCTGAAATTATATTGGTATGGGTAACCTAGCTAAGGAGATTTTCAAATAGTGTTGAAGGTGACACTTGATTTCTTCTTGGGTCCTACAGTAAAATGCAAAAGGAAGGAGTTAAATTGAGAGAAGGACTATTAAAGATGAAATCAAGGGTGTGACTTAAAACCATTCATTAAGACCTCAGAAGGAATAAAGATGGTGCCTCAGAGTACTGTTCAGTCACACAGGAACACTTTAAAGAAATTGCCGGGCATGGTGGCTCTTGCCTATAATCCCAGCACTTTGGGAGGCCGAGGCGGGTGAATCACGAGGTCAAGAGATCGAGACCATCCTGGCCAACGTGGTGAAACCCCGTCTCTACTAAAAATAAAAAATTAGCTGGGCGTGGTGGCGTGTGCCTGTAGTCCCAGCTACTCGGGAGGGTGAGGCAGGAGAATTGCTTGAACCCAGGAGGCCGAGGTTGCAGTGAGCTGAGATCCCGCCACTGCACTCCAGCCTGGCGCCTGGTGACAGAGTGAAACTCTGTCTCAAAAAAACAAAAAAAGAAAAGAATTAAGGGTATGCCTCATAGATTTTCTCAAACAAGATGCCTTTAGGAAGCTTAAGGGATATTGACTCACACTGTATCAGCAAAAGCCCAAGGTGGAGAAGAGATTAGGGATATGACTTCAGCCTAATGAAGTGAACCCCCAGAAGCATCACAGGTGACACCCACAGTTTTTAAAGGCGCTATATATTCAGAAATACCACTAGTTTGGGCTGAGAGGTCAGAGAACAGTAACAGAGGCTTTCAGACACACAGAATTCTGTTGAGAAGCAGGCTGCATGAGCTGCTCAGCTGCAAACACATGCTGCTTTTCATAGGAAAAAAAAAGAAGAAGGATAATTGGAGGACAAAACGAAGCCCCAAGGGCAGAGCCAAGAACCATGGAGAATTATTCCTGGGCCTCAAGACTTAATAAATAAACTGCTGATATTTGCTTGGATGGCCTTTAGAATCCTGTGGACCAATGACTCCATGTGCCTTCTATTTCCCCGCTTTTGAATAGAAATGTCAATAGAGGTTACCCTACACCTGTCCCACCACTGTGTGTTGAGCATGTAGGAGGGGTAACTTGTGTCATTGGTTTCATAGGTTGAGAAGACACGTACTGAAAGAGCTGTACCTAAGGAACTAAATCTGAGGAGCCCCTGCTGCACCTGGACCTGATTTAGATGATGAGATTCTGGATATTGAGCTCATGCTACAATGGGGTGAGACTTTGCAATCCTTGGAGGGGTAAGTATATTCTGCACATTGAAGGGATGTAAGTCATCGGGGGGCCAGAGGAAGAGTGTGTTAGCCAGATTCCACGATAGCTCCTCATGATCTCGATCTCCTGGTATTCATATTCCTTTGTAATCTCTTCCCCATGAATGTGGACTGGATTTACTAACTTGCTTAACATGGCAGAAGTGACGAGATGTCAACTCTGAGAATAAACTATAAAGAGATTGTGGTTTCTGTCTTGGGTGCGTTTGCTGGTTCCCTCTTGGATCACTTGGCCTGGGGAGAGACAACTGTAACACTGTGAGGCAACCCAGTGGAGAGGCTCACAGAGTGTGAGATTGAGACCCGCCAACAACCACAGGAGTGAGCTGCAAGGTCAACTCTCCCCAGCTGAGCCTCCAGCCCCAGTCCACAACTTGGCTGGTACCTGATAAGACATGCAGAGCCAGAGGCACTGAGCTAAGTTACGCCTGTAAGATAACAGAGACTGAGATAATAAATGTGCTTGTTTTGTTTTAAGCTGCTAACTTTTAGGCAATTTGTCAATGCAGCAATCGATTAACATAAGGGACAGAATTAAGAAACTATAATGAGAAGGAAGAAAGTGATTCAGAGAATGAATAGGACATAGTCCTGTTTTCTCTTAACAGATAAGCATCATCTTGGAGATAAAGAGTGGAAGAAATATGAAATGACCATGCTCAAATAAAGCAGCGGCAAGAATATACAATAGTGGAGACTCAGAGGGAAAGGGATAAACACTCCTGCTGAAGATTCCTTTATGATTCAAGGAGATAAACAAAAGGCCAGCAGAAGAAAAAAGAAGTCCACTGTGGCCTCTGAGCAGGCGAAGATGGGTCATGGAACCACTGAAGTGCTATTGACATCATGGAAGCATCAAGGAAAAGTCACAGAATCCTTCGTAAGGGTTTATATTCTGGGAACCATAATTACAAGTCACTAGTGCTGGCTCTGAACTGACTTGATGTTGGAGAGGGAAGGGGTGATGCAATCTCTAGGAGTAGGGAATTCATCATTTATTTTGGAAGTGATTACTGGGGGAAAAAGAACTGTTGGCAAATCTTTATACTCACATTATTAGGCAGGCCAAGGATGATTATTTAGATGTGAAATGGTTGCTAGAGATGAGGTAGTTGCATGGATTTAAAAACTTTAAAGTTATAAAACTACTGCTTAAAATACTGAACAGACTAGAGGCATGTATTCAGTGATGCAAATGTGAGGCCCAGCTATGGCAAAGGAGGGAATGTCATCTACCTTGACAGATGATCTTGACTGGTGATATCAAAGCCTAAATGTGTATTACAGCTGACAGCATCATGCCAAGCAGTTCCTGTGCAAGCATTAAGAAAAACTGAAAGAACAGAACAGTCTTAAGCAAATTTGAAGAAAATCAAAGTTTAAATATAGCATAATTTTTTAAATTGATCCAGAAAAAATGCAGTTATATTTAGAAAACATACATCTGGTCATATCTGCCAAGTAAGAGCCCAAAACTGTGTTAGGTACCTTAGTGGACACAAAAGAAAATCTGGCCCTAAGGGACTTACGAACCAGCTGGAGACTCAAGTTCTATGCCTGTAAACAATTAGAGAAGGACACACAGACAGTATGCCTGACAATGCGTCGTCCTTGGGGTGGTGGGATGAGTTCCAGAAGAGCAGTGGGAGAGAGAGGACGGAGGAGCCCACAGGGGAGCTGGAGGGACCGTGTGGGCAGGCAGGGATGGAGAGGACTCCAGTCCTGAATATCAAGGTGGGGAAGCCTTTCAAGGAAGGAACTGTATTGGGAAGATGAGGGATGTGGCTGGAGGAGGGACACTACATCACAAGGCCCTAAGAGACCTCTGCAGGCAGCTGTGTCAGGGAGCTCATGGCTTACAAGCTGGGACAAAAGGCTGAGATGAGAAGAGTCAGGAGAAAACTGGGATACCGGTGTGGTCATTCATTCCCTCATTTCACAAATAATGAGTGCCAATCAAGGGCAGGGTTCCACGCCAGATGACGTAGAGACGTAGAGATAAAATCTGTCCTTAAGGTGACTCTCCTGGGGATGAGCAGGGACCTAGATGGGCAATGCTCATATGAGGCAGAGGGGCACATACAGATTCTCATGTCAACTCAGACAAAAAGGATATTTCTCTGGCCAGGGAAATTAGGATAGGGTTGGAGAAAGGGGTTAGGGCATTTTGCATATCGAGGACTTGGACTCTTCCAAGCAATTTGGTGGTGTAAGAAATTAAAGCAAGAGAAAGGTGATTAAAATGGGCAGTAACATCTTAAGGTTTTGTAATTTTTTTTCACTTCGCAGAAAACAGCAATACCATGTGCCCAAAGAAACACATGAGAACACGGTTAATACAGTTTTCCTGGGCTGAAAGAGAAAGGACAGGTAACAAGGGACGTGCACGCAACAGTATCCTCAGAGCCTGGCTCACAGCCAGCCAGACGGGCCATGACCCCCAGAACCTGTCTCTCTGAGCCTCTGGTTCTTTGTAAAGTGGGTACCACCTACCTCCTGGGGATGCTGTGAGGATTATATGTTATAGTGCGCCTTATACAGTGACAATGTTAACTGCTCAATAAAAGGTCTTTATTCCTTTACCAATGAGTCCAGGAAGAGTAAGAACAAGCCAGAAGAAAATCGAGGGAGAAAGCAAGGAAAAACGAAAGCCAGTGGAGTGTGAAGAAGAATATGTGTAAATTAGTTCTGATGGTGGACACTGATTAGAGGCAAGAGTCAAAGAGGGCACAACTATGGCATGGTGAGTGGGCTAAGCTAAGGAAAACTTAACCCCCACCTTGAGGAGATACATTGAAAAGCTAAGGATGGGTTATCCTGTAGGCTTCCAGAAGAATGATTAAGACTAAAACCAGCATAGGGCCTTAAGCGAAATATTTAATGGTTGGAGGGAAAAACCAAGATGATTATATATCAAACACGTATACCTTTCTGCATTTCCCATCCCAGGAAGAAAAAGTAATGAACAAAATAAAAAAGATTATAATATAACAATCAACTGTAACTATAATAATGAACACTTTAGTGATTACTTTTTGCTAACTACTGCTTGAAGTGCTTAACAAGAACACACTCATTTAGTCATCACTACAGCTCTGCGAGGAAGACATAATGATTATCATTTACCAAGAAGGTGACTGAGTCACAGAGAAATTTAACTTGTCCACCTAAGCGGGCAAGTTAAGCAACACTATACTAAGTTGCTTCTCACAGTTATCTTGACCAAGTCACAAACTCTGGGTGGAATCACACTATGGTGGAATGAGATTAAAGCACCTATCATAAGAATAGGACCCCAGATTGTTGCTATGAAGATAGTAACTTTGGATTAGTAGTAGACAGTCTTTTAAAAATCCCACATAGGCCAGGCACTGTGGCTTATGCCTGTTATCCCAGCACTTTGGGAGGCCAAGGGAAAGAGGATCACTTGAACCCAGAAGTTCAAGACCAGCCTGGGTAATATATTGAGACCCCGTCTCTACAAAAAATAAAGAAATTAGTCAGGTGTGGTGAGGCACATCTATAGTCCCCGCTGCTCAGGAGACTGAGGTGGGAGGATCACTTGAGCTTGGAAGGTTGAGGCTGCAGTAAGCCATGACTGTGTGTCACTGTCCTCTAGCCTGGACAACAGAGCAAGACCCTATATCTCAAACAAAACAACACAAAACGAAAAAAAACACCAAAAAACCCAAATCATATAGATTTATTAGGTTAGTGCCAAAGTAATTTTTTAAATTAAAAGTAATGGCAAAACCAAAATTACTTTTGCAGTAACCTAAATAGCAATCAGGTTTGATGGAAACCCAACGAGAAGCTACAAACAGATGAGTGGCATTTCTAAAGCAAGTAGGAAGATTAAAAAGGCAATAAAAGGTCACAGGTTTAGGAAAAAAAGATTACCCAAATGGCTACTTCTGTTAATGCAAAGGCCACAATCCCCTGTTAAGAATGCATATGACAGGCCGGGCATGGTGGCTCACGCCTGTATCTCAGCACTTTGGGAGGCCGAGGCGGGTGGATCACCTGAGGTCGGGAGTTCAAGACCAGCCTGACCAGCATGAAGAAACCCTGTCTCTATCAAAAACACAAAAAATTAGCTGGGCGTGGTGGTGCATACCTGTAATCTCAGCTACTTGGGAGGCTGAGGCAGGACAATCACTTGAACCCAGGAGGCGGAGGTTGCAGTGAGCTGAGATCGCGCCACTGTACTCCAGCCTGGGCAACAAGAATGAAACTCTGTCTCAAGGAAAAAAAAAAAAAAAAAAAAAAAAATGCATATGTCAGACCATAATGCTGGGCAGAAATATGGTTCCAGGAGCCGCTAGCAGCATGGCCTGGTGCTGTAATCATGCACTTGAGTATGTGGTACTCTTCTGTATCTTTATGCTATTTGTCTCCTTTTAGGAATTGTACCCTCAAAAGCATAAGGCTGGACTTCTCACAAAAATGTGGCCCAAGAATCTAAGATATCATCATTGTGAAATGCATTTACATAGTTAAAAAACATTAGGAACCAGGAGCAGTGGCTCACATCTGTAATCCCAGCACTTTGGGAGGCCAAGGTGGGTGGATTGCTTGAGCTCAGGAGTTTGAGACCAGCCTGGGCAACATGGAGAACTCATCTCTACAAAACATAAAAAAATTAGCAGATTGTGGTGGCGCATGCCTGTGGTATCCCAGCTACTCGGGAGGCTGAGGTGGCAGGATTGCTTGAGCCCCCGACGGTCAAGGCTGCAGTGAGCCATGATTGCGCCACTGTACTACAGACTGGGTGATAAAGCAAGATCTTGTCAAAAAAAAAAAAAAAAAAGAAAAGGAAGAAAAAGAATTTGGGCAAAAACCAGACCCTGCTGGTTTACAATGATGGAAGCATGTCCCATGGCCTTTTCAAAGGGAAAGAAGGTAAAGGGTTCTCTTAAATCCCACCAACAACCGACATTAGGACACGGGGGGTTCAAAAGGGGAGGAGGAGGCTGATTTCAGAATGTAACAGTGGCGGCTGTCCCACAGTGACCCTTACCTGTTTGGTTCTCTTTGAAGACGCAGGAACTGGAACTGTCTCCTGCTGCATCACTTCCATGTCTCTTCCTCCTCCTTCACCATCTGATGCTTCTAGAAAATGTAAAGTTTGAAAATCAGAAAAGTCTGTCTCTCTCATTTCTACTGCAATCTTGGTACCACCTTTCCAGAAGGTTCTTTCTCTTCACTTTGTAATTCTACCTCAAAGAAGCTGCACTTAAGGAAATGTTCCAAAGTGAAAACAGATATTTAAGCACCAAGATAGCAATCTCATTTATAAAACTGAAAAACTAAAGATTTCTTAGATGTCTCACCTTAGGAGGAAATGTTTAATTATAGAACACTCATACAAGAGGACGTTGTACAGCCTTTAAAAATGGTATTTATTAAGAGTTTACAATGACAAAAGGGTGTCTTATGATGAATAAGTGGTCAGGGCTAGAATTATTGAGGGGTTACTACATGTTTAACACTATGCTTCATACATGTTATTTTATTTAATTCGTAACAATATAACTACTGATTTTACAGATATGAAATCCCTCTATCCTTAGATAAAAAGACTGCTAAAAAAAGAGAGGTAAAGCCATATTTGCCCGAGGTCACACACCTGGGAACTAAGGTCTATTTGAGTCCGAAGTTGTCCCCAGCAAGTGATGCCTGTACCCAGAACCAGCCAGGTCTTCACATTAGATGCTGGCCCCAGGGGCAAATGTTAAGAGGTTGTGACAAAGGGATTACAGGTCATGATAAATTCCTATTTTGAATTTTTTAACCTTTCCACAATAGAAAAAATAAATTCTTACCCTAAGAATCAGGAAAATAAAAGTTTTAACAGTTTTGCTATTTATAAAGCTCTCCCGAAGAAACACGGTGACCAGAATGTTCTTATTTCCCATATGGCACTGACTTTCAGGTTTTAGTGCTTGCTTCCTTTCAACAAATTTTTGATCTATGAAAGACTTTACATACTCCCTTGATTTCCTCTGTATATCTCACAGTGAGTCCCAAATGTGACTTTGTGAACATATTTTATCAGAGTTCATATTTAGGTCCAACTTGACCAGCTTGGTAGGCCCGAGCTTTTAAATGTTTGCTTACTGTGATGGTAAATCTTACATGTCAACTTGACTGGGCCATGGAGTGCCCTGATATTTGGTCAAATATTCTGGGTGTTTCTGTGAGGGTATTTTTAGAGAGATTAACATTTAAATGGGTAGACCGAATAGAGCAGATTTATTTCCATATGTGAGTGGGCCTCATCCAATTAGCTGAAATAAAAGCACTGACCCATCCTTGAGTAAGGGGGAATTATTCCTGCCTTTCAACTTGAACTAAAACATTAACTCTTCCTGGGTCTCAAGCCTATCGTGTTTAGACTAAAACTGTATCTTCTTTTCTAGTCCTAAGACCTTGGACCAGGACTAGAACTAAGCTATCAGCTCTCCTGGATCTCCAGTTTGCCAACCGACCATGAAGATCTTGGGCTAGCTAGCCTCCATAATCATGTGACACAATTCCTTAGAATGCATCTCTTTCTCTACATGATCCTGCTGGTTCTGTTTCTCTGGAGAACCTGACTAAGTAGCATGAGAAAAAAAGCCTATCCAATGGGGTAGTGAAAAATAGCAGGCAGATTAACAGGGCCTTCTAAAATGAACAATTAAATTGTCATTGAAAGTATCTGTAGGAGCTCTGCTTCCAGGAAGACAGCTGTAGTTATACCGTTCCCTATCCCTCTGGCAAAGTACAGTGAAAAATCCTAGACATTACATATTTTAAAAAATAGAAAGACTCTGAAAGGTGGAGAGATGAGAGCAGACCAGCTAGGGATGTTAGAGACCAAGAATAATTCAATGGCAAACTCCCCAAGTTATCTTTTTGGCTCATTATCCCAGACTAGGAGCTGAAGAAGGCAGCTACCTGAAAATGCCAATGGAAGCAGACCAAAAAAGCCCCAACAAAAGTCTGCTCTCTCTACCAAAATGGCCAAGAAACAGGAAGCCTAGCAACACCAAAAACTTTCAGACAATAACCACTTGACTATAGCCAAACACCACAGAAAAAACTATGGCCTCATCCTCACCACCAAAGAGTGGGGAGCATAGACTTCCACCCTTGACAGGGTGTACTGAGGCACCCCATGATGGACCCTTAAAGGCTCAATCTCCTACCAGGGTGATGTTGGAGACAAACTGGGAGCTGGGATTTTTATCCCCAGAGGGTGGTAATGAGCCCTCGTCCATCCTCCACTGCCACCACCACCACCACCACTGCAGTATCAATGGTGAGGAGCCCGGACTTCCATCCTTTCCGGCTGTAACGAAGTCTGTCTTTCCCATCCCACTGGGATGGTGTCAGAGGAGGCCTAGTGGAGAGTTAGGACTTTCTACGTCACCCATCAGTAATGAGGCCAAATCCACACTGATAGTTTCAGCAAACATTAAAAAGGCTATACAAACAGATGTACTCGAAAACACTAAGACAAATTAAAGTGGGATTCTACCATATGTTCAGGTAACCCATAGGAAGATAGGGGACCAACCCCTGCTCTTCTGCTGCAGAGATGCAAAAATCAGTGAACAAATGACACACACACACACACACACACACACACACAGATTTAATCCCCCAACGTATCAATGAATATATTAAATGTAAATATCCCAAACATACCAATTTAAAGATAGAGATTGACAGAATGAGTTAAAAAATACGACTGAACTATATGCTGTTGTAAGAAACTTACTTCAAATATAATGCTACAGGCAAACTGAAAGCAAAGGGATGAAAATGGACATGAAAATATTGGTCAGTGGAAAGCAGGAGTGGTTAATTTCAGGGAAAGTAGACTTCAGAGCAAAGAAAATTACCAGAGAATGAGAGAGACATTATATGATGATAAAGGGTAATCTGTCAAGAAGACAGAGCAATCCTAAATGTGTATGCACCAAACAGCAAGTTCTGCATGCTTTGTACAACTACAAAACATATGAAGCGAAAACTTGTAGAAATAACATGAGAAATAAATTCACAGTTGACTTGTAAACTTTAACAGTCCTCTCTTAAAAGTTGAGAGAATGACTAGCTAGAAAATCTGCAAAGATATAGAACTGAGTGGCACCATCAAGCAATGGGATCTAATCAACATTAATAGAACAATCCAATCAACAACAGCAGAATACACACTCTTCCCAAGTGTCACAGAAGGTATACCAAGACAGACTATATTCTAGGCCAGAAAACATCAACGAAGTTAAAAAGAAATGAAACTGATAAACAGCATGTAAAACAACTTTCAGCAAACATTATGGCTAAAAATGAAAGGCTAAAACTGCTCCTGATTGGGAACAAGGCAAGGATGTCAGCTCTTACCAGTCTTATTTGACACAGTGCTAGAACTTTTAACCAGTGCAATATGACAAGAAAAGGAAATAAAAGGCATATACATTAGAAAGGAAGACAGCAAACTGCCTCCATTTGCAGATAACATGATTGTGTACGTAAAAAATCCCAAGGAATCTATCTAAAGGCTACCCCTAGTTCTGTGAAAATTCTTTTATTAGCTTCTATCAATGGAGTCTTCTTTCTCTTAATATTCTCTAATCCATCTTCATCTGGGATCCTTAAGAGAAATCGTGTTTCTCCTTCTTCCTGTTGCCTCTGTACTTCTTTCTACACTGTAGGTAGCCTGTACCCTATAAATTGGCACATAATTTTACCTTGTCTCACAATGTGCACTGGTGTTGCATAAATGTTAGGTTTTCTTTCCACCTGAACTGTAAACTCTCTGAGGGTACACATGAATGCCCAAAGTACTTGACCCAGTGTTGACTAAAAGGAAAAAGGATGACATGCTTTACATAGAGAATATATATTACTTTATAATAAAATGTAAATAAAGCAGTAGGTATGGGCAGTCCCTTATACAAATTTCTTCATATCCTCATATCATAAAAATCCTTTGAGGTAAAAAGAATGACATACAAATAATTGCCAGGATCAGCCCCATAAATGTTTAAAAATCAATGAATGACCTTAAAAAATATAAACTCTGTATTCCTCCATTCCTCAGAATCTGCCAGCTGAAGAATACAGTCTATAGTTAAGCAATCAAGTTGAGAATACATACAATAGTCCCTTGGTATCTGTGGGGGATTGGTTCCAGGACCTGTTGCACCTACCAAAATCCACAGGTGCTCAAGTTCCTGATATAAAATGATGTAGTATTTGCATACAACCTATGCACATTCTCCTGTATACTTTACGTCATCTTTAGATTACTTGCAATACCTAATACAATTTAAATGCTATAAATATAGTTGTTATACTGTATTGTTCAGGGAAAAATGACAAGAGAAAAAAGTCTATACATACTCAGTAAAGACACATTTTTTTTTTTCAAATATTTTTTATCTGGTGAAATCTACAGATGTGGAACCCATGGAGGACCGACTCTAACATATTTTTAAAGGTATGTGACATTTATGCAACAGAAAATATGAGAACTATTTAAAATAGCTTGCTAATAAAATGCTCTAAATATGAGTTACTTCTTGTTCCAAAAAATTATTTTATCTGCCACCTTTTAACATATAAAATGAGATCATCTTATATAATTGTAAATTGGATAATTGTTTCCTTAGTCTGTGATTTTTTTTTTTTATTCCAAAAGGGAAAAGTGCTTTTCTGAAGTAAGGATGCTAGTTCTGTGATTTCCATTAAGAGAATATTGAAAGAAAAGTATGGGGACGCAATCTAGCCAGCTTGGCTCCAGTACTCAGGTTCCTCCAGGACTGCTGGGATTCGAGGCAGCTAAGCTGGGCCTGTGCCACTCAGTCCCAGTGTTTGATTCAGCCAGTGAAGTGGGGTCACCAAGACTGCACTGCCTCTTCCCCAATTCCCTGAAGAGTCCACTTTAAAAAAAAAGACACTGCCAGATGGGATTGGTTAAGTTATTCCAGAAGAGGAGTCAAGTACTCTGTCCTTTTTCAACCCCTGGCAACAACAGCAAATGAAAATAGAAGGCTGCACATCTCCTTCCCTCAATCCCTATCTTCAACTTCTTTTTGAGAAGTATCTGAAGTCCAGTTGCCCATCATTTTCCTTAGGTTTCCAGGTACTTGCTTGCATAAACCCTTGAAGACCCTGGGTGGGGCCCTGGGAATGGGATCATATAGTCAGTGTTCCTTCAAATGTGCAAAAGAGTATGTTAAGACCACTGTTTGTTCCCCCTCAGAATTCTCTTCTGTCACCTGTGTCCCAAGGAGTAGTGCTGGATGGCTGGGAGCATTTTTGGGGAGCCATTTAGAGGAAGCTAGTTACACATACATTTAGTTTGAGTTTACTGGGAATTTTACGTGGTTTGCAATCACTTCTGTCTATGGTCAAATGATTGCTAGCTGTTCTAGTGCTGGCATGCTGCCAGGAATACTCACACCACCCTGTGCTAACTCACCAGACATTCTGACACAAAGTGGGCAAGGCTAGCGGGTGCAGATCATGACACAAATGTGCCTATAGCATCAGTCCCTAGAACCATGTACCAGGTTTGGAATGCAGGAAACCTGAAATTAGTCAGTGGAAGATTCTTCCAATCATAAAAAATATAAAACTGTAAGCAGAGAATTAGGTTCTCATTTTTGCATATTCAAAATTGAAAGTCTCTCCTGTAGGAATATATATGGTAGATGGTGCATTGTATATGACCGAAAAGAAACTATATGATTTTTTTCTTTATTTGATAAGGATGAATAAAACACAAATTTTCAGAATTGCTGTGGTTGGACAGTACTGTTATTTTTTTTTTCTTATTTAAAATAACTTCTTTCATACCTAATTAAAAAAAATTTATTTTCATACCTTATTTTGTATCAGTAATTTTGCATTCTTTTTCTAAGAGAGGGCCCATGAAATTGCATAAGCTCAGGCCTCACAAAAACCTACATCTGCCCTGGCGAACAACCTTGCTCCTCTCTCTTAATTAGTTCTCATAGTTAAGAAAAGAATGGGCTGTGGCTCACGCCTATAATCCCAGTGCTTAGGGAGGCTGAGGTGGGAGAATCCCTTGGAGCCAGGAATTCAAGACTAGCCTGGGCAACATAGTGAGACCCCATTTCTAAAAAAGAAAGAAAGAAAAAGAACAGAGAAAAACAAAATAAAACAAAACAAACTACTGAAACACATAACATGGATGAATTTCAACAGCATGATGCCAAGCAAAAGAAGCCAGACCCAAGAGGCTATATAATGCATGATTTCATTTATTTTAACATTCTAGAAAGGGCAAAACTATAGAGGTGGAAAAAGGATCAGGAGTGACTAGAGACTGGAAGTGGGGGTCTTCTGGGGAGTGATTTAAAAATAAAAGCAGCAAAGAGACCTCTTAGCCAAACAATAGAGGAATAGAAGGAAATTTCATTAAGCTGTAAGCAGCTGCTTTTAAAGCAAGGATAGTGTGGGAGTTAAGATTATGAACTGTGGGATTAAAATATCTGGGGTTCACATCTCAGCTTCAGCAATTATTAGTTGTGTGATGTTGTGCAAGTGTTACAAATTAATGGAAGTTATCTTCTATCATTATTTTCTGTTTTGTTTTGTTTTTTTTTTTGAGATGAATTCCTGCACTGTCGCCAGGGCTGGAGTGCAATGACAGGATCTTGGCTCACTGCAACCTCCGCCTCCCCGGTTCACATGATTCTCCTGCCTCAGCCTCCCAAGTAGGTAGGATTACAGGCACCCACCACCACACCCGGATACTTTTCTGTATTTTTAGTTGAGACAGGATTTCACTATGTTGGCCAGACTGGTCCCTAACTCCTGACCTCGTGACCCGCCCGCCTCAGCCTCCCAAAGTGCCAGGATTACAGGCGTGAGTCACCACGCCTGGCCCTTCTATCATTATTTTTTAAAGTCAGGTTTATTGAGGAATAATTTACATATACTAAAAATGACTTTTACGGAAGAGTTCTATGGATTTTGATTAATGTATACAGTTGCGGAACTGCACCCAGTGGGATCAGCAAACTTTTAAGGTAAAGCACGTAGAATAAGTAGGTGTTGGGTTTGCAGAGTACTCAACTCTGCAGGTCTAGCGCAAAAGCAGCCCTAGGTAGTGTATAAACAAATGGAAGTGACAGTGTTCTGATGAACTTTATTTATAGAAACTTGTCCTGGTTGGATTTTTTTTTTGAGGCGGAGTTTCGCTCTTGTCACCCAGGCTCGAGTGCAATGGCGGGATCTCAAGCTCACTGCAACTTCTGCCTCCTGGGTTCAAGTGATTCTCCTGCCTCAGCATCCCAAGTAGCTGGGATTACAGGTGCCCGCCACCATGCCCAGCTAATTTTTGTGTATATATACATGTATATGTATATATACGCAATAAATACATACACACAATCTCAGTTGCAGTGAATATATATATACATATATATATATTTTTAGTAGAGACAGGGTTTCACCATGTTGGCCAGGCTGGTCTCAAACTCCTGACCTCTGGTGATCCATCTGCCTCAGCCTCCCAAAGTGCTGGGATTACAGGCGTGAGCCACCATGCCCAGCCTCCTGACTGGTTTTTTAATTGTTTTTGAGTTTAAACTTTTCATTTTAAGTTCCAGGGTACAATACAGAATGTGCAGGTGTATGTGTGCCATGGTTTGCTACACCTTGTGACCCATCCTCTAAATTCCTTCTTCTTGCCTCTCACCTAACAACAGGTCCTGACATATGATGTCCCCCTCCCTGTGGCCATGTGTTCTCATTGTTCAACTCCCACTTATGGGTGAGAACATGCGATGTTTGCTTTTCTGTTCTTGGGTTAGTTTGCTGAGGATGATGGCTTCCAGCTTCATCCATGTCCTTGCAAAGGACCTGATCTCATTCATTTTGTGGCTGCGTAGTATTCCATGGTGTATATGTACCACATTTCCCTCATCCAGTCTATCATTGATGGGCATTTGGGTTGGTTCCATGACTTTGCTATTGTAAATAGTGCTGCAATAAACATATGTGTACATGTGTCTTCAGAGTAGAGTGATTTATATTCCTTTGGGTATATACCCAGCTGGGTCAAATGGTATTTCTAGTTCTAGATACTTGAGGAATTGCCACACTGCCTCCCACAATCATTGAACTAATTTACATCCCAGCCAACAGTGTAAAAGCATTCCTATTTCTCCATAGCCTTGCCAGCGTCTGTTGTTTCTTGACTTTTTAATAATCGCCATTCTGACTGATGTGAGATGGTATCTCATTCTGTTTTTGATTTGCCTTTCACTAATGATCAGTAGTGTTGAGCTTTTTTTCATATGTCTGTTGGTCACATAAATGTCTTCTTTTGAGAAGTGTCTGTTCATATCCTTTGCCCAATATTTGAAGGGGTTGTTTTTTTCTTGTGAATTCGTTTAAGTTCCTTGTAAATTCTGGATATTAGACCTTTGTCAGATGGGTAGATCGCAAAAATTTTCTCCCAATCTATAAGTTGCCTGTTCACTCTGATGACAGGTTCTTTTGCTGTGCAGAAGCTCTTCAATTTAATTAGATCTAATTTGTCAATTTTGGCCTTTGTTGCCATTACTCTTGGCATTTTAATCATGAAGTCTTTGCCCACACCAGTGTCCTGAATGGTACTGCCTAAGTTTTCTTCTAGGGTTTTTACGGTTTTGGGTTTTACATTTAAATCTGTAATCTATCTTGAGTTAATATTTATAAATGGTGTAAGGAAGGGGTCCAGTTTCAGTTTTCTGCATATGGCTAGCCAGTTTTCCCAGCACCATTTATTGAATAGGAGATCATTCCCCCATTGCTTGTTTTTGTCAGGTTTGTTGAAGATCAGATGGTTGCAGATGTGTGGTGTTATTTCTGAGGTCGCTGTTCTGTTCCACTGGTCTATATGTCTGTTTTAGTACCAGGACCATGCTGTTTTGGTTACTGTAGCCTGTTTCAAGGGTTTTTGAGTATCTAGTTTCTAATTGTTAGGTACAGATGTCTATGTATGATCATAAACTCATGTTTTAAAAATGTGACATGCTTACAGATGTTAATCTATCAATTACTGGGGTGTATATTAACATCTTCCCCTCTTATTTTGAGCTTGTCAATGTTTTATAGTAATTTTACCAATTTTTATTTACATATTTCACAGCTTTCTTAGGTACATGCAAGTTTAAAATTGTTATGACTTCCTGTAAAATTGTTCTTTTTCTCATCATGTTGTGACTATTTTTAGAAATCCATTTTATTTAGTTCAGTATCATTTTGTGGGGGTAGTTCTACATTTCCAGAGGTCATCAGCTGTTCTCTGGGAAAGCTACATTGTACACACTGAAAAGTAATGCTGGATATGCAGCTGCACTTAAACAGCCTAAAGTGTTTTGCTAAAATTACTCATCCCTAGGAGCCAGTATGTTTTATTTGGCCAGGGCTGGGAACTACTCTTCAAGAACCATGTTCCCAGCTCATTAAGAGACTCCCACCAGCATCACTGAGAAAGAACACAATTCTCATATCCAAAGAACAGGACCCTGAGACTGAACTCTGGGAAGGCTGTAAGGTCAGATCACCGGGGAGGGAAGGGGAGGAAAAGGCAGTGAGCAGCCTAGCCAAGGAGGAAGAGGCTCTCAATTCCAAATCCACCTATACTCACAGAGGATGTGCAGTGAAGGAAGGTCCATCTTTTATTGCTTCTGCATACTTTTCAGAATAATTACTACAGATATGCTATGACTAGAAAAGAAGGGGCCACATGATCAAATAATCATATGGCCTGTAAGTGTATCTCTCATTTACTCTAATAATTCAGAAAGCCTGTTCTCTCTTTATCCTTGTCTCCTTTCCTTTTCCATCAAGATCTTACCCCTACCCTCTAAAATCCACCTCAGGTTTTCCCTCCTCTGTAAAGATCTTCTGGGCCGGGCATGGTGCCTCATGCCTGTAATCCCAGAACTTTGGGAGGCCGAGGCAGGTAGATCACTAGGTCAGGAGTTCAAGACCAGCTTGGCCAACATGGTGAAAACCTGTCTCTACTAAAAAATACAAAAATTAGCCAGGCGTGGTGGAATGCACCTTTAATCCCAGCTACCCAGGAGGCTGAGATAGAGAATTGCTTGAACCTGGGAGGCAGAAGTTGCAGTGAGCCAAGATCTCGCCATTGCACTCCAGCCTGGGCGACAGAGAGAGACTGTCTCGGGGAAAAAAAAAAAAAAAAAAAAGATCTTCTGAAGGCAGAAACAAGAAAGAAGACTATCTTAGGGTGTAATGTAGCAAGCAGTTAAACAACTTCCACTGGGAAAGGAAAATGGGGCAGGGCCTGTATGAACATGAGGAATTCACTGAAGCAGAGTGCAGGAGGAGCAGTCAACCCAAGGCAGGCTTGTCACACCCAAGGCAGGGCATCCAGTTGCTTTGAGGGGGCGCTTGGAGGAGCCCAGGCAGGTTCGGCCCTCAGTCTCCTGCTGCTTCAAGTCCTGCGGTCCTGGAGTCCAGGTGCCAGGACACAGAGCCACTTAAAGCTGTGGGCGTGTGGTGCTTCCTCAGGCTTCCTATTGGGGCCACTCCAGTTTTGTTTGTTTTTTTTTTTCTAGTTATCATCTCTTCCTTTTTGTTTCTTTGCTGTCTTATCTATGGCAAAAAACTGGGTATGATCTATCTTCTCCATCTCTCAAGCTCCTTAAGATCTCAACTTGTCTCCAAAAGATTTGACAGAACAAATGCTTCTGGATATAAGTCCCTATGAGTTGGTTCTCTCTATCAGAAGTTTTCTTGTCACTCTAAGCTGGAAAGGGGAGTGGGTGATCCTTTTTCCCCTTTCATTTTGCCATTTTTAGTGGCAACAGCTATAGCCTGATGTACATTTCAATAATGCTGTTTTTCTAGCTGAGGCAACAGATCTAGAGTTTGCTTACAAAATAGTCACCAGTTCCCACAGAAAACTTTAAAGCTAGAAAATCTGGACTAGGATGGTAAAACACTAAGTTGGAGTTACTTCATGGGTCCTGATGCTCTGACAGAAGGCAAAGTATGAATACCAAAAAGACCATCTGAAAAATACAACTGAAGAAAAATGCCTCAACCTTTTATGGGATGCTTAAATGCTGCAAAACTTCTGTTGCTAGCGACAAGCCAGCAGAACTAAATCTTAAGGGTTATTTTCTGAAAATTTGACTATTCTAGGTTAGTAATGCTGTATTCATTTATTTTTTAACATGCACACAGGAAGTCAGGTGCAGTGGCTTGCATTTGTAGACCCAGCAACTTGGGAGGCTGAGGCAGGAGGATCACTTGAGCCGAGGAGTTCGAAGATACAGTGAGCTATGATTTTGCCACTGTACTCCAGCCTGGATAACAGAGCAAGACCCTGTCTCTTAAACACTTACACACACACACACACACACACAGAGAGAGAGAGAGAGAGAGAGAGAGAGAGAAGAGGCTCCTCAGGAATCATCAGTCCACATCAGGGCTTAGGTGACATGACCTCAACTTCAGTCAAGTGTTAAAGCTCTCCCAATCCTTCTTCCCTTCTACTTTGTTTTAAATGTTTGGGGGCAGTTTTCAAGCTATGAGCAGTTTCGATTCAATCTTTTCTAGCCAACTTTTGCAGTTAAATGAATAGAACCATGGATGCTGGTGGTGGCATTTTGGACTGGAATACTTGTACATTTGGAAGCCCTGCTATATAAATTCTTCATTCTTGTAACAGAAACCAATTCTAATGATACCAGCTCTTATATAATCCTTATTTTGTACAAGGCACTGTTCCAAATGGTCATTGTAAATAACTCATTTAACTCCCATATCAATCTTACGAGATGGGTACTGTTGCTCCAGACTGTTTTATAGAGGTAGAAATGGGAGGCACCTGCTCAATGGTAATAAGAAAGAGAGCCAGGACTTGGGCCTACACAATATTGATTCAAAGTCTGCTCTTAACTGCCATGCAATATTGCCGCTCAAACTTGGAAGGCAAATCAAGTAGCTTGGTGGTGGCACTGGCCTTTAAGAAGGTTATTAGCATCCATTGGGCTTTATGGGTGGAGCCCAGTTTCATATACTGATGTATGTTATATTTAACTAACATTCATCTACATGTGGCAGGCAGCCTACCTCCTCCAATAAACTCAAACCTAATTGAGTTCAGACATCTGTCAGTAACTCTCCATCACTCCCTCCAATCCATCCTGTCTTTCAGCTAGGGAGAAAATACGTCCTGGTTTGCCCAGGCTAGTCCTGGTAGATACTTGTTTCCCTACATCCCATCTGCTTTATTAATAGTATCTGTCTTATTGCAGAGATTCTTTAATAAATTAATATAGATCACTACTGTCCAAGTAAGGAAATGGAGATGAGGCCATCCTCAAATTTCTTTGATCCCCAAAGCCCACGTTGTGGGACACCTGTTAACAGCTCCCAGAACAGTGACAGAAGGAGGCCTAAATTTTAGCTTTAACTTTTGTGATCTTGAGCAAACCACTTTATGCCACAGTTTTCTTAATTGTGAACTGATGAAGTCATACTGCTGTGATTTATGATTCTCTTCTGATTCAGGCCAACTTCTGTTAAGAATGCTATATACCCTGGATGCGTCAAAGTTTCCGGAGTGTGGAACGCTGAAGTACAGAGGAATATAGAGGTGAACGTGGCCCACGTGTGGGCATGTGAGTTACATAATTTCCCCTGAACAGAAATTTCATAAGAAAAAAGCCTATGAGGCTACATCTAGACCTGCTATCCACTCACCCTTGTTATAAAGGGCAACCCCAAGGAAGAGAAGTGTTACGATGGAAAAGCACAGTATCTCTGTCATTCACAGGGACTTCAACTACCTGTTATACTAGTAATACATACTGCATCCCTCAACGTGCATCACTGAAGGTAGGTATAACGTTCACCTGCCCTGCTTCAGAATGCTTAATTTTCTCACCCAGCTTCTCAATGGAAAAAGCCTTTTCTTACAGCTTTTTTGGGTATAGCTTAGGACAAGGCCCTCATTACTTCGTCTTTAAGCTTCCTATTGATAAACTGGGCTTAAGGAGTTAGTCTGTCAACTTACTACCAACTCTATGGAAAGTATCCACAGAATGATTGTGTTTGGAAGGATCTTCGAGAACCACAACCCTCGAGTCTTACATGATGGGATGAGATAACACGGAGATGGAAGTCTAATGAAGTACGTACACAAGAGACGGTAAAATAAGACTTGGTTTGTCAATACTATACTATTAATTTGATAGCATCATAATTTTTAAAATCATTTTTTGCCCTTTTCCTTCACATAAATATAATACATACTAATTGTGGAGATTTTAGAAAATACAGAAAAGTAAAAAGAAACAAAACAAATTTGGTTCCACTATAAAAAAACAGTCCTCTGTAAAAGATCTCTAGCATTCTAACGTTGGTATTTACTTTTGTTCTGTCTCTGTGTGTATATGAGTAAGATTAGGTATATATACACATAGCGTTACATGTCTGGAATTATGTTCATATACAAATGTGTCATCCTTTAATAATATGAGTATTTCCCCATGGTATTACTCTTGAAAAACATTTTTAATGGCTGTATAGTAAACCATGGTTTGTCTACAATATATTTCTTTGTTCTTCTATCCTTACTTAGATTATTTCAAAAGTTTGGCTTTGCAAGTATAGTATAATAAACATCATGATACATAAAATTTTATATACTTCTGTTTAGAATACAATTCTAGAAGAGAAATTACATTGTAAAAAGGTATACATGTTTTTAAAAGGTTTTAACAACTTCTTAACTCTTTTCCATAAGCTTCTGGGTCGGTTTATAAGTCATCAACACTATATAACACTGTGTATGTTTTATCACACCCCAGCAAACACTGAACATTATCTTTCTAATACTGCAAATAGGTAAAAATAATATAGCATTTTACTAATTTGCAATCATTTGATTGTGAGTGAGACTATTTTACTTTTTATTGGTCATGTATTTTTCTTATATGCATAGAATGTTCCTAACTGTTCATTTGTCAAGGAAAGTTTTACTGTTTTCCTTATCCACTTGTAGGGCTCTATTAATTTTAAGGTTAATCTTAAAAAATATTTATTTATTCATTTTTAGAGACAGCTCTCATTCTGTTGCCCAGGCTGCAGTGCCGTGTTACCATCATAGCTCATGATAGCTTTGAACTGCTGGGCTCAAATTATCCTCCTGCCTCAGCCTCCTGAGTTGCTAGAACTACAGCTACATGCCACTAGGCCTGGCTAATTTTTAAAATTTTTTTTAGAGATGGGGTCTTGCCTTGTTGCTCAGGCTGGTCTCGAGCTCCTGGCCTCAAGTAATCTGACTTGGCCTCCCAAAGCACTGCAATTACAGGTGTGAATCACCATACCCAGCCAAGATTTCTTTTTAATGCTGCTTTATCTTTTAATTTTTAAAATTACTTTTGATCTACAGATGTTTTAAATTATAATGAGATCAAATATATCATTTTTTCATTGCAATTAGCTTAGAAAAATTCTATTTCAAAGTACATACTTTTATCTAGTGTTTAAAATAATCTTTTTAAAAAAATTTAACTTCAATCCATATGGAGTAGATTTTGTTGAGTATAATGTGAAGGCCTAACTCTGCTACCTTTTAAAATATTTAATCAGTTGTCCCAATGTCTTGCCAAATGATTCTTCCCTTCCTCACTTTCTTGTGATGACACTTTTATTTAATCAAAACACAAATTATACATATGCTATGGTATAGTTCCACTGATCTGCCTATGAGTTTTCTATTGGTACCACACCTTAACGTTATTTTAAAAGACACATTGAGCTTTCTTCTTTTTTGTTTTCCTAAATGGCTATCACATTGGGGAACAGGGAGTAGCAAGGAAGTGAGAGCCAGATGTAGGCCAAAATCTCCAAGAGAACTGGGAAAGGGCTGAGGCTGGACGGGGGTCAGTAGAGATGTAGGGAGGGAGGTCAGGCTAGGTCAGGCACCACGCTGTGTCCCTCCAGAATGCCCTGGTTCCCATCACGTCTCTGCCACTCAATAGCTGGCTTTGGGCAAGTTAGTTCCTCTTTGTGTGCTCTGGTTTCCCAAAATATAAAGTGAAGCTGTTGACAGGATTAAATGAGATAGGACAAAACACTTAGCATAGTGTATTGCCCGTGGTAGACATCATTATCACTAATTTGAAGCTATCTTCCACCTCCATCATGGCACTGTAAATTACCACAGCATGGGGATTAAAATTACAAGCTCTCTCAATCAGGATGCCTGGACCAGAACCTTACCCCTGTCATTTTCAAGCTGTGTGAGTTTGGAAAAGTTACTTGCTCTTTTTGTGCCTTGGTTTCCTCATCTACAAAATGGGGATATTAATAGTCCCTACTTCATAGCGTTGATACATGGAGTCCTGATATAATGAATGTAAGTTGCTTAACACAGTGTGGCACACAAGTAAATTCTCACAAAATGGTCATCACAACCATCACCTCCCTTGATTACCCTGGGTGTGGCATTTGGTACTGATGTTACCTCGCAATTTTTTGACACTCTCTCCTCCTTTGTCTCTGGAACACTGATGTGGTTCCCAGCCCATCACTTCATGCACTTTCTTCTTTTACCAACTCCTTAAAATGCTGTCATCCTCCACGATGTCCTCCACTATCCTATTCTTTGATGACCAACTATATACTCCTTGATGCTCCTTCTTCTAAGCTAGGAAATGGCAAATTTTTAAGTTGAAGGATCAAACAGTAAATACTTCATGCTTGTGGGCCATATGATCTCTATCACAACTACATGTTGCACAATATGTAAGCCATTGATAATATGTAAATGAGTACACATAGCTGTGTTACAACAAAACATGCCGTACAAAAACAGGCGGCCAGCCCACATGCCACAGTCTGCTGGTTCCTACGCCGGGTGGTTGTTTCAGCTCAGGTATTAGAAGACTCATCACATTGCATCTGTCCTCCCTACTGGATTGTGGGCTACCTTAGGACAATGTGTCCTTTCATCCTTGTCTGTTCTGCAGGCAGCAGAGAATCCAGCAGAAATATACAATCAACTTCTGCTAAAACACTGAATGAGATGGCCACACAATATGAGTCTTAACAGCTAAAAAGTTTGTTGTGCTATAGGGAAGAAATGAGCCCTTCAGTAGCTACCAAAACAAACTTTTAGAGAAGACCTCATGGCCTACACAGCGCACTGAAACATCTAGTAGAATTAATTTTTCTTTCCCAAATGTGAGAGGGAAATTCAGGTCCAGGAAATTCACAGTTTCAAGGACCAAGTAATATTGCAGACATCAACACAGAGCTGTCCAGGGTTATCCATAAAACAGAACACACTTTATAGGACTGGAACAGCTGTTTCCCCATTTCTGTTTTAAAAGGGGAAATAGGCTATAGGGCTCAGGGGCATATGCTAAGCATATGGAGAAAATTTATTCGTTTAAAGAAAATGTGACGTGGAGTTGGCAAAGGGCTCAGTTTGTAAGAGATGATATCCTGGTGGGTGAAATTAAGAGGATAAGAAGGACATATACAGCGTCATTTCAGCATTGTGGTTAATGAAAAAGGAAACAGTAATAAACACTGAAAGGAAAAAAAGAAAAGTAAAGTTAAAGCTGAAAAGAACTTTATATGCTCTAGGGAAGACACAAGTTATAAGAACCAAGTATTACTTATAGTAATAATGACTTTAGTAAAACAAATTTTAGATAAAGATGACACTGGTTTAGGAAAAAATAAGAAAACTGAAACCTCAGTCAAAAGTAACAGTGTGAGTATTGAGTTTCTCTAAATACAGTGTAAAAGATCTTTATAGAGCTAGGGATAGCTGAAAAATATATTAAAGACTCTAGGGGAGAATTTTAGACTTCTGGAACACAGTTAGAAACAGGTAATAGACAAAGAAGCATGTTTAAATTTTTCCTATTTAATTTTCAAGTCCAAACTTAATCATCAGTAATATTTTTAGTATGAACATTTGCTGAACTCCTTTTATGGAGAGATTACTATTTTGTGTGACTTAACATATCCTCTCGAGTAGCAATTACCAGAGAGCACTCTTGAAAATTTCTTAAAATCATAAAATTATTATTGCTGTGAAAAAAGGACCCAATTTTTTCTTTAAAAGAGCAAAGTTAATGTTGGTTTCCTTCAACCTTCTTCTTCTCCTTCCCGCCTAGGAATTTTGAAAGGACTCATTGTGTGGCCACATGGATATTGATTCATTCATCCCTCAAAAATCTAATGAGCACCTGCTATGTACTAGGCACTGTGCTAAGCCCTGAGGAGGCAAGATGAAGAAGATGTGGTCCTTACTCTGAGAAGCTGACAATGTAGTGGGAAAGGCAGACATGTGTATAAGCAATTAAAATGCAATGTGATACTACAGTGATGGAGAATAGGTGTGAGGTAGGGGCTAAGGAGTGGTAGGGAAGCACCAGGGAGTTATTTCATGCGACTGTCTGCGTACTGATTGTGGTGGTGCTCACACAAATCTGAACATGAATTAAAATTTATAGACCTGTATGCCAAAAGAAAAAAAGGCCAACTTTATAATACTCAAAAGTTACAATAAACAAACTGTGATAGATGCTCGTCAACAGGAGAAAGGATGAACGATGGCATATTCATACAGTAGATGCTACTGAGTAATAAAAGGAATAGACTGCTGACAAATGCAACAACACGGATTAATCTCAGAAGCATTACTGAGTGAAAGGAGCAGATATGATGAAGTACATCCTGTATGATTTCATTCATAGAAACTTACAGAGTAGGCAACATTAACATATGCTGATAGAAATCAGATCAGCTGTTGCTTCTGTGTGCATGGGTGTGGGTATGGGGTGGGGTTGATTGGGAAGGGATGTTAGGGAACTTTTAGTTGTGATGAAGTTTACTAGGTCTTGGTCAAAACTGATTAAACAGTATACTTAAGATGTGAGTACCTCAATAAATGTAAATTATAACTCATTTAAAAAATGTGCATTTAGCTATCAGCTTGTCTTTCACAGCATAAAATTTCTAATGGTGTTTAAAGTTGCCAAAAACATTAACAATCTCTCTACCATATGTTATCAGTTTGTTTTTAAGATCAGTTGGAATTTCTTTGGGTGTCTTAACAAAGTACATATAATTTACCATAATAAATCTTATGACAAAGACAATTAGTAATTAAAATGTGCAGAGAAGGGCAGAACTCTACATTCTGCTGGGCTGAGGATCTGTTGTTGCTGTATTTTAGGGAAGACAAGAAAGAGGAAAGTCTCAAGAGGATGTTGAAGAGTAGAAGCTGAGTGCACAGACCAGGAAAAGAACATTCCAGAACAACATGTGCAAAATCACAGATGTGAGAAGGGCTGGCATCGTGCTAAGCACTTTGCCTGGACAGTTTAATCCTCATTATTATCTCCATGTTTCATAACCCAGGCTTGACAAGGCGTGCGGCCTGGTCCAGGTTCCTCAGCTGTCATGCAGGCAGAGCCAGCATTCTCACACAGATAGTGCAGACTCTCATGCTCATCCTCCTTCGTGTGCTGTCTCCTCTCTGTCGTGCTGGGTGTCTGGCTTGGATCAGGGCACTGATGGGACCTAAGAGAGGCTTTTACCTGACCAGAATATACTTGAAGAAGATAACTAGACCGACAACAATAATGGATCATTTGGGCTGTACTTAATCAGCCTTTCTTCCTGCTTCCCTTCACCTGAGAGTAGAACTATTTCTAACAAGATCGCTACTAACAGCGGCTCAACAGTGATCACCAAGGGCTGCCTCCACGCCCTCCATTCCACAGACTCCTTTGTCAAGAGGCTCTAATTTTGGAATTGGGTAAGCAGTGAGATGATGGTCCCTTAAGTTTCTACCTGGGAGGTGGGATACTCGGGGTCCCCAAATCCCAGTGGGAACCATATATGGAGTGGAAGGTCCCTGGCTGGGGAATTTTGTGCAGATATCCTCACCAACTCTCCTAGATGATACTGAGACACTGAGGTAAATGGGATTTGCCTGCTAGCTATTTTGCAGCTAGATGATTACATTTCCTGCCCCCGGAACAGCTAAGGTACAGAACTCTATCAGGCTTGGAGGTTTTAGAGTCATCCTGGGAAAGACGACCTTGTCTCTATGTGCTATAAGGGTTTTCGTTCTCAGTTGGACCCATAGAAGGCTCTCAGAAGAGCCTGGGGCCTTGTCTCTAGGGAAGGGCCTTCTACTGGACAGAGATGAATGAAGATTAGGCCAAGGGTTTGGCAATGGAGAATTGCCTCAATGGAAAATGGCTTTAAGATAATCACAGCAAAGCTACACAGAGCTCTATAATTTATAAAGTGTGTTCATGTTCATTATCTGAAAGTGATTTTGAGTCCCACAAATATGCTGAATGTCAGCAATGAGCAGATTTAAAACTGAGCCTTCGGGAGGTTAAGTGACAGAGACGTGCACAGCCGCTTGCCTGCCTGCTTGCTCTCCTTAGTTCTCTCTCTGCCCAGCTTTCTTCTCTCATGTTTTCAGTATCTAGCTCTTAATTATAGATCATCTTATTCTAGAAAACAATTTAAGGCAGCTTACAAGGCTATTAAAAAAACAATGTATAAATTAAAAGTTGGAGTGAAATATGAAAGAAAAATAAGAATTTGACCTGAAATTAATCTAAGACTTATGATAAAAATATACTGGCCTATATATTTGCTACTAATGGGGCACACATTTGATTCTAAGTTTGTAGGAAGTAATATGAAGAAGGAAACCTGTCACTATTCATAGTACGCATAAGCTAAAACGACAACGACCAAACAATCAATTACTCAGAAGTACAACGATTTTAGCTTCCTAATAATTACAACTTCGCATCATGTACCGTAGCTTCTTTTGATTATTAAACAAAACTAGGCCTTCAAAGGTCATTTTGGTTTTCAACTATCCTTTCAGTATATAAGAGAATTCACCATGTGAATTTTAAAAAACATGAGAAGTATACCATCTCTCTGAACTTATGTAGCAAATTCCATTACAGAAGTCAAAGCAGGTGAGACCCCAGTGAGCCCACTAGTTGTAGAAACAGTTGTTCTAGGACTCAGGAATACGGGTAGAGTAACTATTTCCACATGTACCACAGGGGAAGAGAAAAACCCACTCACTGTGGCACAGGAACAAATACATCATCATACAGATGTTTTATCTTATTTCGTACATTTTTTAAACTTGGTGGCAAATATTAACATGACCTTTTATACTACAAGTTACTTATAACGACCGTTTTTAATATAGAAAAGCATCATTCCTGAGCGCCATTTTCTCTGTCGTGCATCTTGCTGCATTCATGCCCTAGGGCTGGAGTTTATTTACCCTGGCTAGTTTATACTTTCCTCACTCAACTCTCCAGTTTCCCTTACTTTCATGCCAACAAAGGGACACAGAGTTTTTCCTTTTTGTAATTTACATATGTAGAAAATATGTCGAAGTCAGGATGTCCCTTTCATCCACAGGAAGAGTCTGGGGCCACCTGACTCATCAACATAACAAATCCAGAAATAGAAAATGCAATCTAGCTAAAAGAGAGACAAGTGGGAACTTCTAAGCCAGCACACAGCTAAGGTGTTATGTCATATGAAATTAATTCTCTGAGGTCAGCGATTAGAGTTAGGTTACAGCTCAAACATAATTCTGCCTGCTAATTACCTGACCCATTACAACATTTATTTCACTGAGAGATGCTCAGCCATGACTTCCAAGGGTGGGCTTGGGATAGATGGAAGGAACCAGACAGCCAGAGAAACAGCAACTCCTTCCTTTTGCAAACAGATGTGCCTCCCAGGCCCCTAACTAAAATGATTATTTCCTGCTTTTCAAAATGAGGGATCAGATGTGCCACACTCTTCCCTTTCCAGCAAAATGAAGCACCTGAGATCACAGAGCTCTTCAGTAAAGTGCAAAAGATGACTTAAGAAATTGAGTTATGTTCTGTCATGAGAAGCATTAGAGTAACATGGTAACAAAACTACCCTCCCAATGGGAAAAAGGAGGATGTCAGGGCATAAATGCTGTGACTAGAATGGTGTATTTATATATTTCTTTCGCTTCTGAAGAGTGACCTTTCCCAATAAAGAGATTTGGAGCAGCACTAAGAAGAAATGGCAATTGCCGAATGGAGATACAAGAATAATGCAAGTACTGTGAGCAGGGGCAGTGTAAAATACAGAGAATAAACAGCCCTTAGTTAAAGGGAAGGGGAAGCGTCTCGCAGTGCCCGAGGGATTGTGCGGGAGTGGCTGGTGGGGATGAGGAACAGAGTGAAGACAGGTGGATCTGAGAGTCAGCACCTGACATGTGAACGCGTATCTCTTGAATCAATTTATAAACCACTGCCATCAATAATAAAGAGCAGCAGCAGCTGCTGCCACTAGACAGCATATAGTGCCAGGTCCTGTCCCCAAGGCCTTGTGTCTACTACCTCACTGAGGAGTGCTGTCCCTCGCCTTCTCACATGGGTCCAGGTGGCCTTTTGCCATTTGGGGATGTATTCCTCTTCTAGGATGTCCTTGATGTTCAAGTAAGGCTATGGGTGCTGGGTGGTGAGGACTGCAAGGACAGGAGAGACCCACCCTGTGACTGGTCTGCTGCACTGCTGAGAAAGTCAGGGTCACCAGCTGTGACCTGGGGGTCAATGGAAAGGCCTGTACTCCCCAGCTTCTGGCTTTCTCTCGCCATTCTCATTTCTGCCCCTAAATCTACTCACTGTAAAAGAAAAGAAGGGACAGACTGATGCCTGTAGCTGAGGTGTGCAGTTGAATGGTAAGAAACTAGACTTCTTACATGACATCGAATCATCACAGTGTTGGTGACAGAGTTAAGACAGTTGAAGTAGCTGCTATTCCAACTTCCAATTTTCAAGTTATTATTGGGGTGGAAATATCTCTCACTCAGAATTTTTTTTTTTGTGGAAAATCTCTAAGCACACTTTAGCCACATTTGAGTAACTGAAACAGGAAAAAAATCAGCAATGTTTTCAGCCACATTAAACTATAAGCAGATGCTCTTAAACACCCTTTTGTATGTACACAGCACCTTTAATTTTAGTGGAGAGTCATTTTGTTCAGCTCTGAACAGTATCCATCATAGACTGAAAATACTGATGCTTTAAGAGCCATGGTAACCACCTGACAAATATACCCTCTCCATACAGGAGGTAAAGAGAGCCCCACTGCTATCTGTACTTCTCCCTCTCCACCCAGAACACGGAAATCCAAGGGAAATCAACGGAACACATATTTATTGAATACCTTCTTTGTACCAGGAACAAAGGTGAAGAACACTGGGAAGTTGGCAGGAATTTAACCAACCTGCAAAGTGAAAATGACAGCTAGTCTAGGACATCCGTACAAAGGGTTGGGGCCAGGACCTTCCTGACTGGCTCATCTGAAAGACCTCATTTCTGACGCCTTTTCTGTCAACCATCAGGCAGACAGAAATGCTTTCGGCCTGTAGAGGAAGAGCCGTGTGAAGGAGAATTAATGATAGGCTGCCTACAGCCCACGAATTCCCAGGTCACTATCCTTGGGATCGCCCAGAGCACGGCCTGGGAGTACCCTGTTGCTTGGACCTCCAGCAACCACTTTGACCCTTCCATTCTCCACACAAGAGTCAAAAAGATCTTTTCAAGGTAAATAGGAGCATGTAACCTTCCAGGTTAAAACTCCGCGGTAGTTTGTTTTTATACTTAAAATAGCATCCATACTCTCTGGCACCAACCGCAGGGCTCCCATAACTGGGACCCTACTTCCTCCTTCGATCGCATACCTCCTCCTTGGCCCAGTATACCCCAGCCATGCTGACCTCCCGGAGTGCCTCGAATCGTGCCTCAGGGCCTTCATGCTTATTGTTCTCAGACTGGACGATTCTCCCTGTAGCTCCTTCACACCACTCCCATCTCAGGTGAAATGGAGGTCTCCTCTGACACCTGAGCTTCGCGCCCTCCCTCAATTCTGTCATGATTTTCTCTTCCTTTCTATTACAGCACTATCACAAGAGATCATCTGATTTTTTACCTATTTGATCCTTCCCATAGACTTTACATTCCAAGATAGGAGGGACCAATAACATCTGCTTTTTAAATATCATATCCCTGGTGTTCAAGATATGCCAGGACATAGTGGACATGCAATAAATAATTGTTGAATAGATAAATGAAATGAATATAATTGCAAGTAATACATTTTTTAAAAAGAAGGGCATCTTTATGTTTTATGTTTTTACTACCATAAATGCTATTGTACTACCATAAATCTGGATTGCTATTAGAGGATTTTTATGTATTCATTTTAACCAGGACCACCCTGACTGGACTGGAGAAGCTGAGAATGGAGAGCTGATGTATGGCTCCAATTAGAAAGTTTCAAAATGATTGCTTTAAAACACCAGGTTTGGCACACAGTGCATTTTGAATAAGGGGGAGTCCTTCTAATTTAAAGCCATTTGCGGTTGAGAGCAGAGTTCCTATTAAGTATGTGCCATGGTGTTCCTTAACTGAAGAAAAATTACAAAGGACCTTAATGTGAAGCACCAGAACACTAAGAATGAGTAGTGCAACGTATTCCTGGGAAGCTATTGTGAAGCTGGCTTAAGGGGGAATACCCTTGTCACTTTGCCATTTGGCTCTGCCCTCGGCTCCCAAATCATGGGGTTGTTGGAAACTGAGAAGTACCCTGGTGCCAGTCTTGTTTTTCCAACCATGCCCAGTGGCTAAAATGGAAGATCTTGAGTCTCCAGACTGTGTCCTGTCTGGTTCTTCAGCCAGCAAAACCAAATCTTGTAGGTTACCAGGAGCCCACCCACACCGGAAAGGGAGGTCTAGAATTGTCTTACTGCCTAGGGACGCTCTCCGGAGGCCTGCAGCGGGTCCTGGGTTCTCGTACACAGGATGAACGGCAGTCTTTCTCCAATCACCTCCTGATTTGCTCAGGGCATAGGCCCAAACTTTTCCCTGGGTTTCCTCCGTGCATTTAATTGCTCTGCTAGGACTGTAGCTCCGCTCAGCACCTTGTTTATTCGCACGGGGTTCTGCTTCCTTGCATAATTCTTATCTTTCCATATCTCTTGCTCCTCATTCCCTATCTGCTGCTTGGGATCAGGCCCCAACCCAAATAGCTCACCTGGAATTGTGCTGCAGCCACCTGCCCAGATTCTCCTTGCCTTGTTGAAATATCTCACCTGTAACATATGCTACTGATTCTGCTGCTGGGAGCAGCCTCACCTATTCCTATCCCCTCCGTGAGGCCAACCTGAGGTCCCAGCATCCTTCATCAACAAGCGTGCATTGAGATGACACCAGGGCACCCCTCAGAGCGCTGGGATAAGCTTGACTTGAATCCAGGGGTCGCTCTGGGGAAGCTGTGACACAGTGGTTCATCTGAGGCTTTATACAGGGCACGCAAATCCAGGGCATGCAGTGGTCTCAGAGTTAAAGCTGGGCCACACAATTTTCATGAGTACAAAGCTGGATGCCATAGTCCTGCCCCTGAGGCACAGAGAGAGCTGCCAGGGCTGAAGCCATCCTGTGCTTTCCTGGGCTGACTTTGTGTCCTCTGCCTAGGATGCCCTCCTTACTCTTCTTCTGCCAGAAACCTAATGCTCCTCACCCAGGGTGTCCAGTTCAAACAGCTGCATCCCCAGCCCCCACCTGTGACGCCTCCCCGACCTCCACCCTCAGGAAGACACAGACAGCAGGGCCACTCAGCCCTACATTAGAACATCCAGCCCATTAAAATGAGAATTTTATACTGCCTCTCCTATCAGACTACGAGTTCCTGAGCAACAGAGACAGCACAACATTTTCTTTTGTCTTTATAGGACCAAGACCTAGCACTGTAGGAGCATACTGTGGGCACTCAGTAAATATCTGTTGAAGTGAACTGAAAATTATGCTCATGGATGTCACTGGTGACAGAGTTATGACAGTTGAAGAAATAGTTTCTATTCCAGCTTCCAATTTTCCAGAGACCAAATCTTGTAGGTTACCAAGTTACTAAGGTTACTAAGGGAAGATTTGAGCAGAAAAATTAAAGAAGTTCTCAGTTGATATAACACCTCTTTGTAAGATGTGCAATTAATATAGAAAACAGGATTAGAATGAAATAACATTTTTAGACAGAAGGAAGGCTGAGAGGGGAGAAAGACTTCTAACTCATGTATTTTCCTGTTCAAAAGGAACCTTTTAGCCAAGAAGACATTGGTCCAATTTGAGACGTTGCTAGAATTATCCTTCTCTTTGTACATTTCAGAGAACCAGTGCGTATTTGGAAAAGTAATATGGGCACACAAGAAAGACAGCTATGCAGTGATATGTATCAACAACGCGACTGAATGATGATAGCTATGGCAAAGAAAAGCGTTACATAATGACATCAAAATAGGACACTCGAGGGATGTCTTAGAGCTAAAACAGCTGTCACCTGGTATTTTGGCATTACTGAAGTACATGGAGAGATAGCTCCTGGAAACTAGAGAGTACAGATTATTTGCAACAACAATTTTCAAGGTCAAGAACATGTTTTCCTCATTAAAATAAAAAAAAGTTAACCTCTTATTATCATTTTCACTTGAGAAAACTTTGAAGCTCTAAAATGTCTAATACCTAAACACTGCCTATGGGTAGGATCAAAGGAAGAGAGAGGTTCCCCTCATTATACCAGTTCCTAAATAAATCTGTTTACTTGGAGATATTTTTCTGTAGATTATCCAGGCCTTTCACTTTTACATATAAATAATCCCACTCTTAAGGAACATCAAGAACAGGATAATACATGACAGTGAAATTCTGTCAATTTTGCTGTTACTAAAATGTCTGCTAGGACAAAAGTTTAAAACCTTGGAATTGAAAAATGACTAATTGGTTTAAAATGTGTAAGTTTCTTATTTCTTTTTTACCTTCTAGCTCAGTGGGATGCTGTTCTAAAGTTGCTTTCCTCGGGGGCTGCTACTGTCAACCTTTGTTCACTTGGTTAAAGAGGTCGGGTGCTTCATCCATTCAAAGATGCATCCATTCTACAATGCACTGTGCACTGACTATGCGCTAGAGGCTGCGACTGCAAAGGAGGAAGATGCACTCTGCACTCCAGGAACTTCCCATTGGTTGGGGAGAGACAAGTATGCTTGGCAATTGCAATAACATGGGATTGAAGGTAACGTGTGGTTAAACTCCGGGTGCCTCGGGAGCACTATAGAGGGTACATGGTCTACCTGAGGTACAGAGGGGACACTGCGAAGGATGGATTTGGGATGTGAGTCAAGAAAAAGCAGGTATGCCTGGGGGAAATGGATGTCCTGTGATCTAGCTCTGCTACAAGAATTCATTTTTCCTTTTATAATTCATAGAAACAAAATAAATAGACAAAAAAGCTAGTTTATACCTCATCACATTTTCTAGAATTAGCAATATATACCTGTCAACACCTTGCAGACATGTGCAGTAATAATTGCAAAATCTAGTACAAAGCCCAGGATTAGGCTTTCCTGAATCATTTTAAAGTCATTAATTCACAGACTCACATAACATTAATACTAAAATAGAACCATGACATCCTTTTCAGTGCAAAACCTTCAGAGAGGAGGAAAGTGAAGCTCAGAGAGTCAACGAAAAAAAAACATGACCACCAAAATAATCAGGAATGTTTTTCCTGAGATTTCCCTTCTTTACTTGGTTGCTTTGTCACCCGTGAGTGGGTGAGATTAAGACAGCTTTAGAGAATGTGTTCAGCTTATGGACTCACAATTCTTGCAGTTATCTACAGGATGATACCTACGAGTCAGCCCAGTACGTTCCCTCATTGCCGCTCGATGCAGATACCCATTTTGGTTAGATGCTGTGACAAAAACACGCAGGAAGGGGAAGGAGTATCTGCCCTAGGGGTCAACTTTTGAAATTTAACTGATGAACTAATATCAATTTCATGGACCCAAGGAAGCTTAAACTGAGATGGAATTTTAAGATAATTATGTTTTAGGATCTATATAGGCTGAGACAATTATGTTAGTGCTTGAACAGGCTGCATGGATAATCTGCAACTGGAAAATAAACTATTAAAACAACAAATAACTAGTGTTTCATAAAGTTAATTAAATTTCAAAAGTCTATGTCACTAATGTAACTGTAAGTAAAAAGCTGTGCTGTAACTCTTTCAAAGCTGACTGATCAGGAGATGAAAAGTCTAATTTAGGATCATTTAATATTTCAAAAACCTCTTAAATATGCCATGTGAAAAGGGAAGAGTTTAATAAATAACATTTTTCTGTATTAACAATATAATACTATAGCAATGCTGTCTAATAGAGATATAATACAAAACACGTATGCTATGTTAAATTTTCTAGAAATGATAAAATCAATTTTTTAAAATCGTAGTAAATACACAGAACATATCACCATTTAAACCCTTTTCATGTGTGCAATTCAGTGAAATAAAGTACAACTACACTGATATACAACCACCACTACTATCTATTTCCAGAACTTTCCCATCATCCCCAAATGAAATTCCATGCCCACTAAACAATTCTCCCATCATTCCCTCCCATCAGCCGTTGATAACCCTAGTCTACTTTCTATTTCTATGAATCTGACAATTCTGGGCACCTCATATAAGTGGAATCCTAACAGTATCTGTCCTTTTGTGCCTAATTAATTTCACGTAGCATGTCTTCGTGGTTCATCCATATTGTAAGATGTAACAGAATTTCAATCTTTTTTAAACCTGAGTAATACTCCATCGTATGTGTATACTGCAGTTTATCTATCTACTGATGGACATTTGGGTTGTTTTCACCTTTTGGCTATTGTAAAGGTAAAAAAAAATTAGTGTATCTGTTTTACCAAATATATCCAAAGTATTATCATTTCAACCTATAATGAATATACAAATTATTACTGAGATATTTTACATTAGTTTTTTTCTAATGTCTTTGAAATCCGCTTGTATTTCATAATTACAGCATATCTCCATTTGAATTAGCTACACCTTATGCTCTTAATAACCATGCATGGTTGGTAGTTAATGTACTGGATAGCACAGTTCTGTAGGCAAGTTTGCATTCAAGATTTTATAAATCATGATTCCTTCTGGATGCCACCATGATGAATAATTCTACCTTGTTTTTTCTCATATAGCCCTAGTGTTTAGAGTTGGGCCTCTGAAGTCAGACCAAATGAAATGCAGATCCCAGTCTCTTACTAATTAGCTCAGTGATGTTGGAAAGATTACTTAATCTTTCAAAACCTCAGTTCCATTTTTTGTAAAGTTGGGAAAAAATACTATTTCTCCCATAGGGTTTATGTCTGAATTAAAATCAAATAACATAAATAAAGTGCTTAGTGTACTTAATGTAGTGTTGCCAAAGTGTGATGTAATAAATAGCAAGTATAATAAAAATAATCCACTAGATTATAGGTTCCCGAGGGCAAGGGCTACATCTGTCTTTCACAGTGTGCCTGACACATGGCAAGCACTCAATTATGTGAATAATAATTAAACTCTTCCCTCAGTCTTTATGAACATTTGTTTCCATGACATCTTTCCATCTTCAAGAGATTGCTGGATGATTTCTAATACCCACCTTGCCATGAAGATACAGATACTTTATGGTATAGAAACAACAGGAAACTCTTATTCTCATCATTTCCCTTTCTTTTTTATTTAAGATATTTTGACTACTTCCTTTCCTTTTCCCTGAGAAATCAGGGATGATGGGGCCAAAAAGACGAAGGGCTAAAGAGGCCCCTACCCTCAGGGGCAATGAGCAAATACATAAGTAGTCTGAGGATAACAGAAAGCACCTTATCCTCACTGCTGGGGAGGGAGTTACAAATACGGAAAGGGTTAAAAGCTAGATTGCTGCTATGGTGTTAGATTGGAAATGGAACTATCAGGGTGATCTCATAGTATTTAATATGAATAGATATAACAATAGATATAGCCCATGTGTGTGTTTTGTATGTGTTTTTTGTGTGTTGTGTGTGTAGTGTGTGTGTCATGTGTGTGTCGTGTGTGTGTGTTTCCTCACCTATTACCTGAGAGGGCCTGGAAGCAATAAGCACACTCAATCCCCAGTTCTTGGTTTCTAAATACTATTTTCCATAATGGATGGAGGTCTTCCTGAAGATATGGCTAATTCCACAGTTGGGTATAAAAGTACAAGATGCTCATGGAACATTTTTTTGTGCCAGAAGGTAAGAAAGTGCTCGTAAAAACATGAGGGCCACATCTGAGATCATTTGAGCATTAAAATAAATAATGATATTAATGAATTATAACTCATTCAATAAAACAGCAATTTATGAGTTTATACTGATATAAATAAACACAAAAATAAGTGGGGAGAAGGGAATGCTCTTCCTCACACTAGGAAAGTTTATGTAATAGCAATATGTTTACCTAGTCTCCAAGTATCTCCCCACAAATTATTTATTAACTGCAAAAGGTAAAACTATAATATTACAGTAACAAAATCTAATAGATACCACCTTAAGCAAGTGGGTTTGGTTACAAGACTAACTCCATTTATGGACTCCTGATATGATTTAGAAGAATATAGCATTGTTTCTGTATTATTCCTGCCAAATACACAATTGCAATCTTACAATGAGGAAACATTACACAAATCTAAACTGAGGAACATTCTACAAAATGTACTCCAAAAATCTGATGGTTACACAAAAAAAAGGAAGACTACAGAACCGTTCAAGATTGAAGGAAAGCAGAGACAAGACAACTAAATGCAACACATAATCGTGGACCAAAAGAAAAAAACATTTTTTTCTATAAAGGATATTACTGAGACATTTGGTGAAAAGTTGGATCTATGGATTTGAAAGTAAAGTTGATTTACTGAATTTAATTGTTATACTGTGGTTATGTAGGCGAGTATACTTGTATTTTTAAGATAATCATACTAAAGTATATAAATTAATTCAGAAAACAAATATACACACACCCAAATAAACCCACAGGGTGGAAGGGAGGATAAGAGAGAGATAGAGAGAGAGAAAGAGAGAAAAGGAGAGAGAGAACATAATCAGTGGTAAAGTGTTAAAAACTGGAGAAGCTGGGTGACGAGCATATGGACTATTACTCTTGTATCTTTTCTATAAGTCTGATATTATCTTGATGTTAAAAACGAAAAATAAAGAGCACGGGCTCTGGAGTAACTCATATTCAATTTTGAGTCCCCAGTCTTACATCTATCATCTGTGAGAATCTAGGAAGTTATTAAATTATTCCGATCTTTGGTTTTCTCATTTGATCACCAGGAATAGAACTAATTTAAAGGGATTCTGTGAGGATTAAATTAGATAATGCATGACTTGAGCACCTGGCAGGGGGTAGGCATGTCTGGAAGAGGATCTGATACATAATGGGGCTGAAATATGTATTTGTTGAATAAATGAACAAAATCTCCCCTTCTATTCAACCCCTCAATCTGAACAAGTGATGCTAAGTATTTAAAGAAAATTGGAGGCTTCAAATTTTAGCGATCTTTCTTAACACTTCTATAAAAGAAAATGTCAAATGATAATAATGAATAAGAAACATACCAGCATGCATTCCGATGTTGCTCTAGAGTTTCCTCAGCACTTGGCCCTCATGTCCCCTGTGACACTAAATGGAACAGGCAGGCATTCAACTTCGAGTCCAACACAGCGTTAATAATAGCGAATGTCTACAGTGCCTTGGATTATGGGTGTCAAAGAAGGAGCCATGCCCTTGTTACTTAAATCTCAAACAAGGTTTACATCAGTTCATGGTTTCAGGGTACAAAATGCGGTGCGATTTAATGTCCATCTGAGCATCTGTTCCTAAGGTTTAGCACTGCGGTCTGTGGTTCACAGTATACGTGGGATAGCAACACCACGAAGAGAAGGACCCAGGTTGTGCCTGGGAAGTTTCTACTCTCAGCCAAGATGTGCATATGAATTTAAAATTACCCAAGAGGGTGTTTCAGGGTTGCTGGCCAAAGAGTGGTGTCTTCTAATCTGGAGAGCAGCTGCTGGGCACAGGCATGCAAACACACACACAGACACACACACACACACACAGACATGCTCACGGAGCCTGTGCCTGCCTCTACTTGTCTGCTCTGGGCAGATGGTTCCCGGGTTTTGGGTCGCCTCATCCTGCAGCTCAGTGCAGTTAGACGCTTTCTTCCACAGAGACTGGCAAGCTGTGGGATAAGGATTTGGGCAAGGCCGCCTGTCTTCAGAGCATGAAGGACACTGCCTGGAGAGGGAAGAGGGTGATATTTAGTGTTTGGGCCCACTTGTGGTTGGGACCCCCACTACCTCTCCTTTGCAGAGCCATCACTGGCCCCTGGTTGCAAACTCTCTGTGGCTTTCGAGCCTACAAAACGAAAACTGAGAGAGTGTCCAGAAAGAGAAGAAGAAAACATTGCTGTTGGTCCTGGATTCCACCGTTGGATTTTGGTGGGGATGAGAAGAAGGAATCACCAGGCGTGATCAAGCAAAGTCCCTGCACGGTAAGCTAAGCATCCCCATCCTTGCTGAGAAGAGGCTTTGGGATGTTTCTGTGCTATTCAACAGCTGGGAATGGCCAATACCACTTTCCAGAAGTGGGATCTTGTGAATATTATGCAAGGGAATATAGTATGATTAAGAGCTCATGACTTTTAGGCTAAAACGAGTAAGAGCTGCTTGCCAAATAGAGGAACTATCCTGACGGTAGATAAGTTTGACTAAATTGATAGACATGAAAGAAACCCAAAATGAAATTTTAAATTGTTATTCTGTTCAGAGTAAGATGAATAGTCAAAAATTAAAGAAAAAGCCAGTTTGGATAGCTTTCCTTCTTAATAGCTTGATTTTGTAAGCTGATGTGAATGATCAATATACAATGTGAAAATCATCACAGTGTGTTGAAAATGGAGAATTATACTGAATAGGTTAAATTGTAGAGGAGGAATTCTCTTTTCATGGAGATTAATGGAAGAAACTAACATCTTCAAATGGCAACTGGACTGTTATCTTTTTTCGTTTGTTTGTTTACCTTCTGTTGATATAAAGATTTAATGAATGAGAGCTGGGGAACAGAAGCAGGTTTCTGAGGTAAGGTTTTTGGCAGGTCTTGGGGGGCATCTATCAAGAGCTTGTTCTGTAACACCCCACAGAAGATGACTGGATATCCACGGCACATCACATCTGGATATAAATGGGAAATGAAGCTAGGGTGCGGCCAAATGATACCACAGAAAATTCTGCTCACTGAACTTGTTCAATGGGAGGATTATTCAATGTTTAGGGTGGCTGCACAGTCTTGTGCATAGGAGCTCCATTGAAGAGACATGTGTATTCAGTTAAAATGGCTGTGATATATTCAGTCATTCTTTTTTCTTCCCATACCGATTAATAGTTACATGTCTTTCTTTATTCATTGTCTGTTCACATCTCAGGAAGGAATAGAAGAGGTGCAACACACACACCGTTTTAACGACATTCACCGTCTTCCACATGTGCATTAGATTTGCATAAAGGAGAACACGGTGTGGTTAATACTGGAGAAAATGCATTGAAATTATAGCAGCGTTCCTTTAGCTACAGTTAAACATATTTTTCCTGTGGTGACATTTTCTGGTTTATTAATATGCTATCTCCCAAAACCAAATATTCCAAGTAAATATTTCTCTAGATTTATCAGTTGACACTGTTATGAAACTCTCATTATGCTTAATTAAAAATCAGCATAAATACTGTAAGAGCTCCTTCTTATTAAAAATTTCTAAAGGCAGCAATAATATTCATGGGCTCTGTCCACCTGGGTAATTAAGGTCTACTCTGATGAGAATTTTCTAAGTAATTTCCCAAAGCAATGTGGGGTTCTTATACTAACCAATACAAAAATACTCTGTAAAAATTCTGGAGCAAAGAGAAGTATTCATTATTTAAAAGGGGAGTGATAATTTATTTTCAGAGTTTACCTTCTATTAAAGTTCATGTGCAATTGTCTTTTCTGCTTAAACTTTATTAAATTAACAACTTTAGTGAAGACTTGGTCTTAAGTAGTGGCGGCGGCACTGGGGACGAAGATCTTTTATTGTGCCATCGAAGTGATGGTGCCTTTAATAGAGCACTATTGTAGGAGGCTGCCATCGCAGCTTAACAAGAGTTAGGCAGGTCCAAGGATGGAAAACACCTGAAAGTAATTAGTTATATTAGGGGAACACTTTTTATCATAACAGCTTCATTTGTTTGCTCATTTGTTTATTCATTCATCAGCTATTTTGGAATGCCTAGTCTGTACCACGTCCTGTGCTGGTTACTGGGACTGTAACAGTGAATGAGGCAAACATGGTCTCCAGATGTCCTGAGTATAGGAATCTGCACAGAGAGTCCAATCACTAGTGATTTGAACCTGTGTATTGTGCATGTTATGGAGACAATTTTGATACCATCTTAGCATCAACTAATCGAATTGGAAAACACATTTTAGTGCAAATAGTTGAGGCTTCTATGAGGGATGCTGGCGTTTCGGTGCAAGCTATAGATGTTAGACAAAAACCTCACATACTAATACTGTATGCTTCTTCAGAATTGGGTCAGACAGGAAGTCTAAGGAAGACAGAAGAAAATTTGTATTATAGTTATAGCCTCTTAGAAGTCTAGGGTTTGAATCTGACAGTAGTTCAAGATTTTCTGTTTAATGTGATGGTCAATCACTGGGGCCCACACTGGAAGAGCAGCCCTATCATGCTTCTTGTCTTGGTTGAGGAGACTTTTCATAATGGCATTAATTATGACAACAATGTCACTGTACAGCTACAGGTGTTTTATACGGTGTATAGAACTCACAAATCAATTATTCACTGGATCCTCAGACGATGGATAAACTAAGTTTTAGATGTTCAAGGGACTAGCCCAGCTAATGTTTCCTCTAATGCACAGCCTCATGGAGTAATCTCTTAAATAAAGGACTAGAAAAATTCTGCGTTTTCAACATGAGTACTTATAGCCCTGAACTACTGTTTGAAAGTGGCATTGTTAAACTGTAAACCATGCAGATAGAGGAAGGTTTCATGCCTCGCCCCACAACCCTCTTCCTGCCTCCATTGCTCATCTAGGTTCTTACCCTAGAGTTCCTCCTTTTGGCCCTTGAAAAATCAGTTTAATTGCTAAAAGAGATATAAGCTACTGCCTTTTTCTTCTTCTTTTTGGGCGGAATGAGGAAGTAGAATATGGAAAACTGGGCTGTTAAGCTCTGAACTTACTCCTAATATTATTGTAATGAAATAAAAATTATCCTGAGCGGGCTGCATGTGGTGGCTCACACCCGTAATCCCAGCACTTTGGGAGGCCGAGGCAGGTGGATTGCCTGAGCTCAGGACTTCGCGACCTGCCTGGGCAACATGGTGAAACCCCGTCTCTACTAAAAAAATATAAAAAATTAGCTGGGCATGACAGCGTGCGTCTGTAGTCCCAGCTACTCATGAGGTTGAGGCAAGAGAACTGCTTGAACCTGAGAGGTGGAGGTTGCAATGAGCTGAGATTGCATCACTGCACTCCAGTCTGGCCGACAGAGCAAGACTCTGTCTCAAAAAAAAAAAAAAAAAAATTATCCTGAGTGATGAGTGATAAGATTTTAAAAGTTTGTGACTGTTTAGGACAGGAACAGTATATCCACCTATATGTGAAATGCAAATGGAATTTTACACTGCTGGTTAGTGCCACCAGCCTAGCAACATAAAACATCGTCACATCAGATCAGACCACTGTCCACCCAGTCCCGATCCTGCTTCTGCTGCAAGCATAAGTAGGCCCTTGTGAAAAAGCAGTGTATCATGGGTAAGAGGAGAAGTTCACAAGACAAAATACTCTACATGGAAAAACAGTAAGCACAGGTAATGGAGCTGAGCAGAGCAGTAGAGAAGGTGTTTCTGATGGATTTTGAGAGTTAAGCCACATAGCTAAGTACAGTCTATTATGACCAAGCAAATACACAAGACTTTATATCTTTTTTTATATTCTTCCTGGAATTTTCTGTACATGTATTTAAAGTTTGTTGCAATTACAGAGGCTTTTAGCTACTTTTTCTCTTTTTGTGGCTTGAAATGGATGACATGGATCTTCATGATGGATCTAGGGACAATCACTTGACTAGGAAATTGGAATTCAGGGGAGAATAGCAAACTGGATAAAGCTGCTTCTGTGCTTCTCCTTAGAGCTGCTGCTCCTGGCCCTGAAACAAAAAAATCACAGAGGCAGCTGCTTCTGAGCCATGATATTAAACTGACAGGTTGTGACTAGGGACACCAGCTCCTTATTTCAGCTGCTCCTAACGTCTCTAAACGAAGCTATTTTAAGAAGCTTTGCATTTGATCAGGGAGCATGTGGGGTTAAGCCTTATGTTTTCCACTTGGGTTTTAGATTCTTAGCAGATGCAGTTAGTAGTTCAAATGTTTAAAACTTATTACTGCATTTCCTTCCAATCAATGTAAAAATACTATATTCCCAAAGCTACCAGAGGTCTATTCGTGACTTGATTTGTCTCGGGGCTGGTTCTATCTCAGATGACATCTCCAAATCTTTCTTCTTCAAACAAGAATAAAAATGGTTGGCAACTGTTTGAAGGGTGGGTATGGGTAGAAAAGTTCCTACGGATTCTTTGACTTGGGGGGCGGTCATAAAGGAGCATATTTGCAGATGCAAACTGCAGTGCCTGTCTCTGCCCTCAGTGATTCTTGAGTTTGATGCTTTGTAATCTACTTTAATAGCTAACTTATATATCATTAACCTTAGAATGTTAGGTAACAATATTTACGGTGGCTTCATTCAGAATTGTCAAAACTTGGAAACAACCCTCAATGCCCTTCAATTGGTGAATGAATAATCAAACTGTAGTATATCCATACTATGAATTACTCAGCAATACCAATGAAACACACAACAATATGGATGAACCTCAATTGCATTATGCTAATTGAAAGCACTCAGACTCAAAAAGCTACATCCTGAATGAGTCCATTTATACAACACTGTGGAAAAAAAAATCCCGAAAACTATAGAGACAGAAAACACGTCAGTGGTTGCCAGCAGCTGAGGCCGAGGGGAAGAACTGACTACGAAGGGTGAGCAGGAACATCTTGGGTGATGGAACCGCTTTATGTCTTGACTGTAATGGTGGTTACGTGATTGCAGGAGCTTGTCAAAGTTTGCAGAATTGTACATTTTATAAGGGGTAATTTTACTATATGTAAAGCATACCTTAAACATCTGTGTGGCTGTATACTGAGATAATCCCACTTCAAACTTCAGTGTATTCTGCTTTGGTGTTGTATGGAATTATTGCAGATTTTCATTGAAAAAAAATTTTTTTAGGATATTAAAACACACAAAGAAAAAAGAACCCTTAGAAAATGACTAATAGAGTCCAACCACCTTGTTTTACAGATGAAGAATTGGGGCCTGAGAAAGTTAGTGGCAGAGAAATATGCCTTTTTTTTAAGAGACAGTTAAAAATGATCATCCTGTAGAACCCAGAAAACTCAACTCTGTTCTTGTAATAATACTATAATACTGACTGTCAAAATTGCATTGAAGAAGCCTTGGGACCAAAAACTATGCAATAAACTCCAAGTACCTGCTTTCCAAATGTCATGTTGCGAAACTGGCCAGAAGCTGCTGGCTTCTGACAGATATACAGTTACAAGGGAATATGATCTGATTTTAGTATTCAGACAGACGTTATAGCAAGACTACTATTTGTCAAAAACAACAGCCACCACAACCACACACTGTGCTGAGCATGAGGTGTATCACAAAAGTAGACCCCAGCCATGTTTGGAAGAGGTATACATTTGTTCATTTGCTTACTTAGTTACGTAACTAACAAACTAGTGCCAGACACTGTCCTGGGTCCTATAATCCAATGTTGATCCCGGAATTGTAACACAGTAGCATCTAGATACAGAGCAATGCCCAACCACTAGAATACAGTGAGGACTGTTTGAATCGAATACATGAATATAAAACCAAATCAAAGTCAGAACCAGAATGCATTAATGCCTATGGGCATAGATTTTCCCAGATGGCATCTTTGGCTTCTAATTCCATTTCTGTGTTCCTTGACAAGTTACCCTCTTAAAGCCTCATGTTTCCATAAAATGCAGATAAGAATTATACCTGCCTTGGTAAGTAATAAGCACAGTTAGTGGCACAGAAGTGCCCAATAACATGAGGCTATGATTATCATTATCATGAATACAGAAGACTCTCACTATGGTGCTATATACTGGGTCTAAAAAATTTAAAAAATTAGTCCTGACAACGTGGTCAGTTCCTTCTGAAAGGCTGATAAACGCTGTAAGACCTAGTTAGAGTGCACACGAACACAAAAGTTTGGATTCCCTGGACCAAATTAAGGAGCCATGGGCTAGAAACATCATCTAGAAATAAAAGGAACTGGCATTTGTATCACGTATTTTCTTTGGGCCCCTAAGTTAAGAACCAGTGCTCTAGACTATACATCCATGGACAGGTATGAATTTAAAATGCCAAATTTCATGGTTTTGGCATTAAGAAAAATCTCAGAAAGTTGATTATTAAAAGTAAACCAGAAATCTTCTTGACCGATGTTAAAGAGGTAGAAACATTTTCCCTTCCCTGAGATTCTCTGGCCCTAAGCAAGTAACTTTTTTTTTTTTTTTTAATTCTCTTGTTCTCTTCCAGCATAAAATTTAAATCATGTAATGAAGATTCCTTACTTAAAAAAGTGTTAATTTATGGTCTCACAGTCCAGAGGATTCTGAAGAGACAATGAAATTCCTAAACATGTGCAAATTATTCCAGAATGGGAAATGACTCTTCCTGTCTAGCAGTAATTATTTATGGAATACTACCTTGGGAGATGTTAATGGTAGAGCGTTCAATTAATCCTTTTAAAACAAGGAATTTCCAACGGGGTTTTATTTGTTCTTTCCTAGTTTAAAAAGACAGCATTTATACTCACAGGACTGCAGGTTTTACTAGCCTATCGTTAAGTAGTTAGGTTAGTTTCAGAAAGTCTGTACTGATGCATTAAATAGCTGCCAAATGTGCGGAAGGAAGGCTCCAATTCAAATCATGACACACCCGTGGATTCACCATTCTCAAAGTAAACAAAGTGATCAGACATTCTACCGACAAAGTGTCAAAAGAGGCTATATACTTACTGAAGGGAGAAAAACTTTAGTTTGCTTAAAACCCACATGCACTTTGGCATTTTCCCAGATGGCAGGATAAAACTGCAATCATGACCTAAATAACCTAGTTTTTTCAGCACAGAATTCTATTATTATATTCCCATCTACATCTGGATAGTTCATCTTTAAAAGGCAATTTCAGTTGAAAAGAGAACTCAGAAGGTCCAGCTAGGTCTAGTGGAATTAATTTGTATATGAAACAAGGATTTTTTAAAACTGTATGGAAGAATATAAAGATTTTCGCCTGTACCTGCAGCACTAAAACAGTAGTTCATTTTGAACTGAGAGCTATACATTTACATCTCTTGGCTATGTCACAAAATCCACAAGGATTTATTTCAGAGTTAGATCAGATACACATTGGTGGCAAAATGCCAGTCACCAGTGTAATGGGGCTTTTGCATTTCTACCCTTCATCTGCTGACCACAAAACATTTTACTCAGAGTTTCCCTTAGCATCCTTCTGTTATCTTATTAATTTTCTGCATATTTTAAAAAAGTAGCAGTATGACCTCTGGCACCTTAAATTTTCTAGACATATGAAAACATACTACAGGGAGCAGAGCTTTAGGCTAGGAGTAGTACAATCACCAGTCAGACACCATTTGAGTGAATCAGATAGGGTAGAACTCATCTAAAGGATTCAAAGGGAAGCTGACATTTACAGCAGGAAGGTGAGCAACATGCTTCAGGCCAGGTAAGGATGCACGCTTCTGGATCCTACAGCCCTTACCAGGGACACACAGTTAGAGAAAATGATGTCCATACATGAAGGCAGATCTTTTTCAACTAAGATCATTCTCTCCAGCTCTCAACCTTTCTTTGGGTAAAGAATCAAGGTGGGGTTTCTTGGTGCAGTTTTCAAATGGGTGGCTCCAGATCATCTGCCACCATCACCCCTATTTCTGCTGGAGTTCTTCTTGCCCATGAGACCATAATATATCTTGCATAATCCTGAGATTTATAAATCTGGCTAGATAGGAGGATCCTTGGAGCAGATCCAGATTAGGTTACGTGTAGAATCAGTCACGCCCAGGCTGGCCTGGAAGAGGACTGAGCTTTCAGCCTGAAATTATCATCTGCAAGTGTAAATCCCTGGAGACTGTTCCACAGCTGGAAGCCTGCACCCTGCTTATAACGGTATCCTAACTGTACTGACTTCTTGCTGCATCCTTTTGAGAAGACAGCTTCTTCTGATTTACTATGGGGTATCTGTATCTGAATGTTCCATCAATCCTAGTCTACCACTGACAGTGATTTCATATTTTCTCCACATGCTAAACACAGTACATATGGATATTTTATCTAATTGAAACCCTTAGGAGGTATACTCCGACTGCCTTGACTTCTAGACTCCCAAGCACAACTTTCTGTCCATACCGACGGATGATGAGAAGCTACGTGAATTGAATGACTTCCAAGATGATGATGTTTCTCAGTTTTAAGTGAGAAAAGGAAGCTCGTTGATTAAAAAAAAGTTTTTGTTTGATAAAAGGAGAACTTATAAGCTCCTCTCAAAAAACTACTTGCATCCCAGGAGGTTAAAGACCCGAGTCTGAGGTATGCCATGTGGAGAAGGACAGTAGCAACAGTAATGAGCATGGGCTTCTGAAAAGGGCACCGCTCTTCGGAAAAGTCTCCTGGGATCGCATCGGCTTGACCCAGCATTGTTTTTCATTTCTACTTTGCAGACTCCCTTTGCGTAAGCATGAACGACCCTCCCTCAGCCTATTAGCTCAGACTGTCATTAATCTGTAGGAAATACCTTGTCAAGTCTGCTTAAAGGGTGCATGAGAAGTGCTACGTTTTAGGGTGATCTTATAGCCCTTTAAGCATCCTGTTCAATGATTATTGAGTATTCCTGGAAGACCCTTTTGGCCCAGAATTAGTTCGTATGTTAATCACTATCTTACTTGTAGTCTATCGATCCAAAAGAAATGCCTTCCAGGGAAGTAAACTGAGTTGTGAAAAACGTGTCTAAAAAGATATTACTAGCCTAAACTCCTATTGCTCACGTCTTTCCTGAGTACGTATGAACTAAATGTTGCCACTCCCAAATCAATATTAATGGTCAGTTTCAATTATAGGTTATTTCAACTTTAAGCTCTGGTAGGAGGGTACATTACCTACTGAATCAGCCTTGTAAACAGGCCAGAAAAGCCTATATAGGCATAAATGTCTGTCTGCGTTAGAGGAAAGCGTGTGACTTGATACTTCCTTGTGAATACCCTTTCCGAGACCAGGCTAACAACAGCTGCACCTGAGTGTAGGAAAAGAAACGACCTGTAAATGAAGACTCTTACACACATAAATCACGTCATGAGCAGAAACTTAAATAAAAGCAGATACTTTTCAAAAAGATTAGAATTAAAGCACAGGTGAGGTTTTGGCTAGTATAGGGAAAAGAAACTACAGAGGTAGAAGAATATGGGAATGAAGAAACAAAGACGGCAATGGCCAGACACTGAGCTAGCCAAGCTGTGAACGGTTCTCAGCCAGTCTTGGTGGTGAGGGGAAGTAACAGGGGTGACTGTTTTCATGCCTGCTTTTCCCGAGTTTCTCTCCCACCTGATGAAAGCTAACAAGCTGAGAGCATCAGTGCAAATCACGAAAGCAACGGGGTCAAATTCACTGCTACTCCCTCAAAACAGGAAAGGCCCTCCAGCTTAGCTTTTAGATTCCCGGGCATGCAAAGCAGGCCTTGGTCAGCCGGATCCGTGCTGGGTTCTTCTCTGCCTCGGTCACTGTCTTAGGGTCTTGGGGACACAGGCCTATGCTCCAAGCCATTGTTCTTTAAACATAGTTATGAACTGCTAACAGTTTTATTTGGAAGTTTATAAAACAGTAACCACATTGCTACATCTTTCTGGAGTATCTCAAACAAAATGTGGTTCAAATTTCGTCTTTAAAAAAGTGTAGCTCAGAGTTCCTGAATAAACAAAGACAACTGATGTAGTTAACGGGCTTTGTGTGACCACAGCTACGTCATCTTGGTCTTGTTTCCAGCTTCAGGCAGAGGTCGGGGTGAGCCATCCAGCGAAGGGGCCTCCTGCCAGTCAGTCCATCTAGATGTTTTGCCTGAGCAAGCTTCTTTGCAGCCCCTACCTGTAACTTGGCATGACTGGCAACGGGGCTCGGGGGTGAGAGAGGGCACTCTCATTGTAGCCTCTGTTCTCCAACCCAAACAGACAGACAGCAGCTGTCTTCATTTCAGAGAAATAAAAAGCCACCTCTCCTCGGTGGATGGCTAGAAGCCCCAATTTGGTGACATGGCCTCTGGGTCTTTAAGTAAATAAGGCGTGTAGTGGACGCGTCTACTAACTGAAAAACTCTGAGTGAATGTGGCTGATTAAACAAGCTGTCAGGAACCTGGCAGACCCGTGCTCGTGATTCTTATTAATAAGGGTTGATATTTACATAGAGCTCAGCTGTTCATTGATAATGCTGCCAACACACGGGGCACAGACTCTGTAGGATAACACAGACAGATCTATCTTAATGCAACAATTTGTTATTCGAACAAACATGTTTATTGCAAGGCCAGTGAGGCGAAACCCAAAGGTCTTCTTGTTTGAATTTCCCAGGGGGCAGTTTGTAATACCCACTGGAAGGGACCATTCTATGGCTTCTAATAAAACCCAGTGCTGGCCACCAATATCCTCTCCTCCATCTCAGCTTTGGCCCTTTACCACCCACACCTCCTCTCTGCTCAACGTGAAGAACGGTTGTTGTTACCTGCCCAATCCATGCTTCCAACTTGCATAGAAAAAACCTGATTCAGGTTTTGAGGAACAAACTCCTAAAGACGCTAGATCTTCAGTCACATAAAGGAGCTCACACCTAGACTAGATTTCGCAGCTATTAAAATAGCTACTCCGTCACTGGTTGGCTCTCATGCCAATACTTCTGAGGCAGTGGAGTCATAATAACCTTCAGAATGGAGCAGCCTTGCCCCACCTCCTGCTGTGCTCAAGACTTTGGGTTCTGTATGTGTGTTTCTGGCTGCTTCTCACTGTCCCATAGCTCTTGCTGCTATTCTGAGCTGCTGCCTTTTCCGTGGTCTGAGTAGGCTTATTCAAAAAGCCGCTTATTCTGCTTCTGTGGGGAGACTTCAAATCACCAGTTTCCTGGCCTACAGTCACAGGGTGCATAGGAATATAAAAAAGTGGGTGAAGGTATTCCACAAAGGCTAGGCCCGTGCACCCCTAGTCGGTCGGCTTCATTTTTACAGCACTTAGCCTCCCAAGCCTCAGCCTCAACCACACACTTTTTTCCTCCACTGGCACCTGTAGTGCCATGAGCAGAGGGCATTACACTGCTTTTTCCTTTGAACTGCTTCGCCCTGGCAGAACTTGGTGGTAGATGGAAAGGCTATTTTTGAGGAGAGGGCTTAGCAACATTCCCTAAACAGAAAACCTCTCTCCTATATACTTACAGCACTGCAAAATACTTTTAATATAATTTAGTCACTGATTTCAGAGAAAGGAGAAAGTAGGCTTTGCAAATTATTGTCTTTCGTAGCCAAGTAAATTAACAAACCCAGAGGAGGTACAGTGTCCCTGGAGTCATGTATTTAGTCAAACACGGAGTAGCTGTTGAATGCAAAGCATGGCAGAGGACACAGTGAAGCGTAGCATCATCCCTGCCTTCAGAGAATTATCGGTTTAGTAGTGGAATAGGAAAAACATAAAAAAAACCAATATGGAATGTGAAAAGTGTTACAAGAGAGGCACAGATAAAGTACTGGTGTGATCTGAAGAAAAGAGAGATCTCACACCCGTGGAGAAGCAGAAATCACACTGATGTGGAAATTAGATCTGTGAACATCGTAAGCTACTTTCATTTCTCTTTCCTTGTTATCCCCTTTCCAAGGATGCTTAGTTATCCTCCTAACACCCCAACCCCTCCTGTGTTGGACTGGATCGGACAGTGCATGTGTTACTTTGAAGGATACATTGATTTCCACCAAAATCAAGAATTCCAATGGAAGTACTTCACTGAAAGCAAGGTTGTGAGAGTCTCTTCGGTTGCTCCCCTTCTGCCTTTTTCTTTGCTGCTTCTAACCTGATCTGCTTTACCTGAGGCCACTCTTACCTGCCTGCCGAGCTGCACTGCTCCTCCCACCAAATATGGAGGCTTCTTTGCACAAACGTCTCTGGTTCTGGTCTGTGTCCTCAGTCAACGAAGTCAGTGCACTCCCTCTCCTCATGGGCAGTGGAAAGCTGCCATTTGAGCTGCAGTATTCACTGTCCCTCAGTAAAGGAAAGTAAGACAATACCTGTGCCTGGGATTCCTTCTCAGCCTTGGCATAATGCTGTCTCAGGCAGTAACTGGCCACCACCACTCAGGAGAGGCTAATACATGTGTTTACTTTTCACCATAGTATAGTGAGAATTCCAGTATGTACCACCTAGCTCCAGAGGCCCCCAGATATAAAAGTGGCCAAGGTACTCCAAAATCTGACGGCTCCCATCCTACATCCATGCAAGTGAGATGCCAGTGACACACTTTCTTCTCTGTTCTCCATATACCTGGGCTAAAAAACTGACCAATAACACACAAAGAAGCTGAATCTTGGCCAACACTCCACCAGGAATAGAGGAATCAGGAAAAGCTGATCTTCCTCGTGAACTTCCTGAAAGAATTCTCTTCAGGGCGTGGTGGCTCACGCCTGTAATCCCAGCACTTTGGGAGGCTGACACGGGTGGATCACGAGGTCAAGAGATCGAGACCATCCTGGCCAACATGGTGAAACCCCGTCTCTACTAAAAATACAAAAATTAGCCGGGCGTGGTGGCGCATGCCTGCGGTTCCAGCTACTCGGGAAGCTGAGGTGGAAGAATCGCTTGAACCCAGGAGGCGGAGGTTGCAGTGAACCGAGATCGTGCCACTGCGCTCCAGCCTGGTGACAGAGCAAGACTCCGTCTCAAAAAAAAAAAAAAAAATTCTCTTCAAAGACACCAGGACACCTTCTCCGTAGCAGTTCACCCGAACACGTAGCAAGGCTACCGTAACATGCGAGGCCTCACACTCCACCAGAGATCTCAGTGATGCTATTTCTCATCATCTTGGTATTCTCGGCTGCCAGCAAAAATGCATCAAGGGTCAGTAGTTCTCTCACTTACTGTATTTTCATTGCTGTATAATTTTGCATTCCTCCCTCTGATTCTTCCCCTCCTTTCTCACTTGCTTCCAAGTCCTTCCTATGGTGTGCCCTGAATCTCTCTGAGGACATGTGGAACCATGCAAAAGCACAGCTTTGCAGCCAGGCAGAGCTGGATTTAATGATTCTAATGTGGACTTGCTGTGTAACCTTAAATAATGCATATGGCCTCGCTGTGCCTTATGACCTAATCTGTGAACTCCAGATGGCAGTAATTACTTTGTACGGTCTGGTAAGATTATGATGTATAAGACAGCCAAGTACAGTACATTCTAGGTGTTCAGCAAATGACAAATACTACTATTTTTGGGACTCCTACATTTACTCTTTCCACAGACTCCTCATTTTAGGTAGTGTTCTATCTCCCGTCCAACCCTTTCTGCAGGATGTACAACCCTTGAGCATCTCAACAGAATGCTACTTGTGCCCCAGAGCCCACAAACCAGAATCTGAGTGGCAGCATTCTCGCAGCCCACCATGCTGCTTCCAGGCCATTCCTTTCCATTCTATCGAAATACCTGTGGCACACTTGCCCACTCCTCACTTCTGCCACCTACTGGCCTCTCCTCATCATTGCATTTTCCTTAATAAGGACTTGGGCAACTGGGTCAAACTTTTTTCCCTCCTATTTCCCTCCCCGTTGTGGTTTGTCTCAGCTGGAACATGGATGACCTTTACAACGCTGTGGCCTCAGAATTCTCCAACTACAAAACCCTCTGCCCACTCTCAGCAACACTGTTCCATAAACACACCTGGAATGTTCTACCTCTGCATACTTATGATACTTTACTGTATTTACGTGGTTCAAATGCCTGACTCTCCCTGGTGGCCTGTTAGGCCACTGTTACAGACCAGATCTTATTAGAGGTTTTAACCTTATCCCTAGGACAGTGTCTAGTACACAGTGGGTATTTAATACGTATTTATGGAAATAATAACATGGTACATTTATATAGTTTTCTAGAGATAATCTTATTTGCTCATCACCTTAGGAAGGCAGAAATATTATTATAAGTCCCCTGTGTAAATAGGGAAATGAGGCTCAGAGAAGTTAAATGATTTAGTTAAGGTTACATAGTTAGACTACAGCAAATACTTATGTTTTATATATCCTAGAGGCTGGCAGGGGCTTTTCCTACCATCCTAGCTACAAGACCAGCCCTCTTCTTCCTCACCTTTGTATACGTGTTTCTTATAAAAACTTATCAGAAAATTTGGAAAGATAATAGCTTACTCGTTTAATGCACATATGAATAATTCTGAGAGGATCATGCATCTCTGTGCTTTAAAGGGTATACTGATATGAGACTCTTGGTATCTTTTTAAAGGAATTATATAATGTTATATTTGATTGCTCCCAGTGTATACAAAAAGATGATAAATGTTCAGTCTATTACCCGCATTAAGTCAATTTCAAAACTCAAAAATGTAGAAATCCAATCTTGTGTTCTCTGATTACTTCAATCCTGCATTTAAGCTTCCTGATAAACCCTGTGGAATGACAGTTCAAAACTCCTCTGGGTTACAAATGAAAAATGATCATTGGCAGAAATTTGAAAACTCCCTTTTAATATAAGATTTCTGCAATCGGAAAAGCAAAAACCTGCTTCCTGAACCACTCCACATCCGATGCATGGCTGAATGCAGCGCCATCTCAACTGGAATTATTTATAATCCCAAATTGAGAAGTATCTAGTTTCAGGCAATAAATGAAATGTCTTTCTTATCAGTCGGAATCTTTAAAAATGTTTTCCTAGTTTAAGGAAGCCATTTGAGAACCCTAAAAGAAGAGGGCTGGTCTTGTAGCTAAGATGGTAGGAAAAGCCCCTGCCAGCCTCTAGGTGATATAAAACATACGTGTTTGTTGTTGTCTAACTATGTAACCTTAACTAAGTCATTTAACTTTTCTCAGCCTCATTCCCTATTTACACAGGGGAATTATAATAATGTTTCTGTCTTCCTAAGGTGATGAGTAAATAAGATTATCTCTAGAAAACTATATATTTGATCTAAGTGTAAAGAAGGCATTTTTAAAAACAGATTCTTGCTAATTTTTTTTTTTCATGGTGAGTTTCCACCTCTGTATGTGGCAATGACATTCAACATTCTTTGGAAGGCACTGCTATGCTAGACACTGAGGCATGCAAAGTTTTCAGGGTTGTAAATACTTATACTCCAGTAGGGAAGAAATACATCCATAAAAATATCTGTATTACCAAGCAACTTTCTTGCACATACTGGTATAGATTAGCAGCAAGAACCAAAGTTCAATTATGAATAATAAAAATAAACTTCATAGAGTCAGTCAGTTATAGCTAACACTTCCTGAGTGCTTGCTATCTGCCTGGTACCATGCCGAATACTTTCATATACCACCTTATTTAATTCCAAGACTCCTATAAGGCGGGCGTCTAGGTTGCCATGTGACAGATGAGAAAGTTTAGCCTGAGAGAAGTTCAGCAGCCTGGCCTAAGGTCAAAGAGCTGGTTAAATGTGGAAAAGGGATTCAAATACAGGGTTTTTCACTCTACAACACAGCGCTTGTTCCTTTACAACAGTTACTGCCTTCTGCTGAAGCGTATCGTCACCGACACAGGTGCCGTGTAGTTTGTTTTCCTTACCTGTCATAAAACGTGAATCTGCTAACTGCTGAGGGAATCGCAGGACGGCTTGCAGCTGTGTTGCAAGCAGTACAGACTCCAGCAGGTTGGCAATGACAAATGACAGCACAGCCAAGAGTCGCAGGAGTCACTGACCTGTGGTCCTGTTGCTATTCTTGTTTTACTAGATTTTTCAAAGAGCAATGTGGCATGTACCATTACTCTGTCTGGCTAAACATGAAAAATCACTGTTACCTTGCCAGATATGCCACTGTTGATGAAATTCTAAAAAACTAACAAAATCAACGATAAGGGTTTCTACTGAGTAAAAACATCACACAAAGCTATTCAGAAAAAATGCAACAAAGCCATTGCAACCTAGAAGGTAGCAAGTATCCTAGCTGAATATTCTGTTGAAATGGAGGCCTAGTTCTGGGCTAGGAAAAATTTAAAAACCAAGTATCTTTGTGATATTTGCTTATTAACGAAGAATATCCAACTCCAGAACTAACTATTAGAGTCTATTAAGAATGGTGCTTGGCCAGGTGCGGTGGCTCATGCCTGTAATCTCAGCACTTCAGGACGCCAAGGCGGGTGGATCACCTGAGGTCACAAGTTCAAGACCAGCCTGGCCAACATGGTGAAACCCCGTCTTATTTAAAAAAAAAAAGAAAAAAAAAAAAGAATGATGCTGAAAATAACATAATAGTTTAGAAAATATTCATGATATACATGTTCACAAACATGTAGCTTTAAAAACAGAGCACAATCTCATTTTAGACGTAAATTCAACAAAACATGTATCTATATAGCTTTATATACTGAAAACTATAAAATGCTCACAAAAGACATTAAATGTCTAAAAATAGAGAGAGAGTGTGTTCATGGATTGGAATGCCAGGTTGTCCCTCCATATCCACAGAAGACTGGCTCCAGGACTCCCTTTAGATACCAAAATCTGAGGATGCTCAAGTCGCTGATATAGTACAGTATTTGCATAATCTATGCAGATCCTCCTATACCCTTTAAATAATGTCTAGATTACATATAATATCTAATACATCAGTGGTTCCCAACCTCTTAGGCACCGGGACTGGTTTAGTGGAAGACGATTTTTCCATGGATGGGGGTGGTGGTGGCTTGGGGATGAAACTGTTCTAGCTCAGATCATTTGGAATTAGAGTCTGATAAGGAGCATGGAACCTAGATCCCTTGAATGTGCACTTCTGCAGTTCACAATAGGGTTCACGCTCCTATGAGAATCTAATGCTGCTGCTGTGACAGGAAGTGGCGTAGTGACAGTAATGCTGGCTTGCCTGCTGCTTACCTCCTGCTTCCTAGCCTGGTTCCTAAGAGATCTGTGGCTGAGGGGTTGGGAACCCCTGTAATACAAGGTTAAATGCTTTGCAAACAGTTGTTACACGGTATCGGCTTTCATTAAAAAATTTTTTTTTTAATTTTTGTGAGTACATAGTAGGTGTATATATTTATGGGGTATATGAGATATTTTGATACAGGAATGCAATGTATAATCATCATGCCATGGACAACAAGGTATTACTTCCCTCAAGCATTTATCCTTTGTGTTACAAACAATCCAATTATACTCTTTTAGTTATTTAAAAATGTACAATTATTTTGACTATAGTCACTCTGTGTGCTATCAAATACTAGGTGTTATTCATTCTTTCTGTTTTCCGTACTCCTTAACCATCGCCGTCTCCTCCCCACCCCTACTACTCTTCCCAGACTCTGGTAACCATCCTCTACTCTCCATCAACATGTGTTCAATTATTTAGATTTCTACATCCTACAAATAAGTGATAACATGGGAAGTTTGTCTTTTGTGCATGGCTTATTTTACTTAATGGCCTCTAGTTCCATGGATGTTGTTGTAAATGACAGGATCTCATTCTTTTTTATGGCTGAATAGTACCCATTGTGTGTAAGTAGCACATTTTCTTTATCTATTAATCTGTTGATGGACACTTAGGTCGCTTCCAAATCCTGGCTTTGGGAACAGTGCTGCAATGAACACGGGAGTGTAGATCTCTCTGTTACACTGATTTCATGTCTTTTGGGTGTATAACCAGCAGTGGGATTGCTGGATCATATGGCAGCTCTAGTTTTCATCTTCTGAGGAACCTCCAAACTGTTGTCCACAGTGGTGTTACCAATTTTCATTCCCACCAACAGTGTGTAAGAGTTCCCTTTCCTTCACATCCTTTCCAGCCTGTCTTTTGATAAAAGTCATTTTAACTGGGGTTGGAGGATATCTCATTATAGTTTTGATTTGCAGTTTTCTGATGATCAATGATTTTGAGCACCTTTTCATATGCCTGCTTGTCATTTGTATGTCTTCTTTTGAGAAATGTCTGTTCAAATCTTTTGCCCATTTTAAAATTGGATTATTCAATTTTTTTCTGATGTAGTTGTTTGACCTCCTTATATATGCTGGTTATTAATCCCTTGTCAGATGGACAGTGTGCAAATACTTTTTCCCATTCTGTGGGTTGTCTCTTCGCTTTGTTGACTATTTCCTTTGCTGTGCAGAAGCTTTTTAACTTGATGTCATCAATCCCATTTGTCCATTTTTGCTTTGGTTGCCTGTGCTGCTGGGGTATTGCTGAATAATTTTTTGCCCAGACTAATGTCCTGAAAAGTTTCCCCAATGTTTTCCTGTTTCAGTTTCATAGTCTGAAGTCTTATATTCAAGTCTTTAATTCATTTTCGTTTAATTTTTATATTATGCAAGAGAAAGGGGTCAAGTTTCATTCTTCTGCATATGGATGTCCAGTTTTTTTTAGCACTATTTATTGAAGAGCCTATCCTTTCTCCAATGCATGTTCTTGGTATGTTTATAAAAAATGAGCTCACTGTAGTATACTGGTTTTAAATATGTATTATTAAATGCCCATCGATGATAGACTGGACAGGGAAAATGTGGCACATATACACCATGGAATACCATGCAGTCATAAAAAATGATGAGTTCGTGTCCTTTGTAGGGACATGGATGAACCTGGAAACCATTCTCAGCAAACTGACACAAGAACACAAAATCAAACACCACATGTTCTCACTCATAGCCGGGTGTTGAACAATGAGAACACATGGACATAGGGAGGGGAGTATCACAAACTGGGGTCTGTGGGGGGAAACAGGGGAGGGAGAGCAGGGGGCAGGGAGGTACGGAGGGATAACATGGGGAGAAATGACAGATTAGGTGATGGGGAGGAAGGCAGCAAACCACACTGCCATGTATGTACCTATGCAACAACCTTACATGTTCTTCACATGTACCCCAAAACCTAAAATGCAATTTAAAACGAATTGGTATTTCATCAAAAAAAATACGTATTATTTTTAATGGCTTTTTAAAAATAGCCTTTTTTCAAATATTCTTGATATGTAGTTGGCTGCTTTCATGGATGCAGAACCCAAAGATATGAGGGGCAAATGTGCTTAACATAGCAAATACGTCGATTTATCCCTAATTGATTTATAGCATTAATGTAATTCCAACTAACATCTCAGCAAGATTTTTGTAGATATAGACAAGATGATTCTAAAATTTACATGGAAAGGGAAAGGTAACTAGAATAACTAAAACAGTGTTGAAAAAGAAGAGAACGTGGGAGGAATCAGTGTACCTATGTCAAGGCTTTTTAAACTATAGTAATCAAGACTGTATGTACTAGTAAAGGGATAGGCACATAGGTCAATGAACAGAGAATCTAGGACCAGACCATGCAAAACAAATATGCCTGTCTGGTTTTTGACAACAGTGCAAAAGCAACTCAACCAACAAAAGACAGAGTTTTCAACAAATGGTGCTGTAGCAATTGGATATCCATAGGAAAAAAAGGAATCCAAACTCAAGTGTACCACCTTAAATAAAAATGAATTCAAAATGGATAATGAAGCTAAATATAAAATTAAAACTCTTGGGAAATAAGAGAAAATCTTTGGGATCTCGACCTACACAAAGAGTTTTTATACTTAACACCAAAAGTATCATCCGTAAAAAGAAAAACTGATAAATTAGGCGGTATCAAAACAAAAGACTTTTGCCCCATGAAAGACCCTGTTAAGGGAATGGAAAGAAAATCTTGATATTGGGAGAAAATATATCCAAACTACATATGTGAGAAAGGACAACCATTTAAAATATATAAGGAACTCTTAAAACTTAAGAATAGGCCAGGCCTGGTGGCTCACGCCTGCAATCCTAGCACTTTGAGAGGCCAAGGTGGGTGGATCACTTGAGGTCAGGAGTTCAAGACCAGCCTGGCCATCATGGTGAAACCTCATCTTTAAAAAAACAACAACAACAAAAAACCTTAACAATAAAGAACAATCCAATCAAGTCCATTAGAAAATGGGCAAAAGACATGAGTCAGCATTTTATCCAAGTGGATATACAGATGACAATTGATGAAAAGATGTCCCACAACATTAACCGCTAGGGAAATGCAAATGAAAATCAAAATTAAATATCACTACACATCTATCAGAATTGTTAAAATTAAAAAGTAGTGATGACACCAAATGTTGGTGAGGATACAGAGAAATCAGATCACTCATACATTGCTAATAGGAATGTAAATTGGTACAGTCACTCTATAAAACTAACATGTGAACCCAGCAACTGCACTCCTGGGCATTCATCCCAGGGAAATGAAAATGTATGTTCACACAGCAACCTATACGCAGATCTTCACAGTGGTTTTATTTGTAATAGCCAAAAACTGGAAAAAACTCAGATGTAGAATATTACTCAATAAATAAAAGGGACAAAGTATTGACACATGTAATAACCCAGATAAACATTCAGAAAATTATACTAAGGGAAAAAAAAGCCAATCCTAAAAGGTTATGTGTTGTATGATTCCATTTACATACTGTTGTTGAAGTGACAAAATTTTATAAATGGAGAACAGAATAGTGATGGCTTGGGTTTCAGGAGAGAGTAGGGGGTGGGAGGAAAATGGTTGTGGCTATAAAAGGTGAACAGGAGGGATCCTTGTGGTGATAGAAATGTTTTCTAAGCTGTATCCATGTCAACATACTGGTTGTGACATTCTACTATAGTTCTGTAAGATGCTGCCACTGGAGGAAACAGGTTAATGAGTGTGTAGAATCACTATTATTTCTTACAAATGCATGTGAATCACAACTATCTCAAAGTAAAAAATTTACTTAAAAAAATTAAAAATATATTTTTTGTGTAAGAAAAATAATGAGAACATATATATTAAAATCTTTATCCCTAGGTGTAGTAAATCAGTGACTTATTTTCTCCCTTTGGATTATCCGATTTTCCTCTAAAATAAATGTAACGTTGTTTTGGTAATTGAAAAGTTACAGAAGACTTCAGCTATAAACGCAGAAGTAATATCTAATGACGTTAAGCCGCTCAACTCAGCATATCTGGTAATACGTAAGGCCAGGGTCCCTGTTTTCATTTTGAGATTTCTAAGTGTGTGATGATCGGTGCATAGAGTGTGTTTAAAATGAACTACCCTTTTCTTTTTACATTTCACACTTCAATTTTTTCCATTCCATATTCTGTTTCTGCAGTTATCCAGTAACCTCTACTCCTTCAAGGTATTTATGAAACCCCACAAATTCTCAGTGTATGGAGTCTTTAGCATAGGCTGGATCCACAGGCAGGGAAAGTTACATCTATCCAGGAGAATATCACATTTATAGATAGCCAAACTGAATGGAATTTGACCAGAAAGTCCCTGCTGTTAACTCCTGGATGAGTTTGTCTTGTCAGAAGAATGGAACCATGATTCTAACACAGAGGTAACAGATTTTTCTGAACCTTAGTCACTTAATTCTAAAGGATGCTGAATGCAGGCAGATAAGACACGAAGGCAAGGTAGGACCTCAGAATAAGCATGATTTTTTTTTTCTAAAGGAAGAACCTAAAATAATCATATTTAAAAAAATATAATAAAAAAATAAAATAATCAAACTAATAATGTATGTTTGCTCAGTGCATACTACACACCAGGCACTATTCTAGGAGCTTAACATGCATTGACTTATTTAACCCTTGTAACTAGTGGCCTTCCAACGGGGGTATGTGTACCGGGCATGCAAATACAAGATATACACAGGCAAGGGTATTTTAAGGAAATCTGTCTTTAGACCTTAACTTCCATTTATACTTAACTTTTTAGCTGCCTGAGAATTCAACAACATTCATACTGTCGTTTCTATGTTAAAAAAAGCAAAACTTCTCACCCAATATAAATCTTACTATAGTTCATTATCTTGTATACCATTGTCTTTGGGGTAAACAGACTTCCTGGAATCCAAAATATATTGTGACTGGAAATACTACTGGTTTCAGGGACACATGCTTTGATCAGCACATCTTCAGCCAGCAAGTCTGGTTGTGACATTCTACTATAGTTCTGTAAGATGTTGCCACTGGAGGAAACAGGTTAAAAAGTATGTAGAATCACTATTATTCCTTACAAATGCATGTGAATCACAACTATCTCAAAGTAAAAAGTTTACTTAGAAGAATTAAAAGTAGGCCGGGTGTGGTGGCTCACGCCTGTAATCCAAGCACTTTGGAGGCCAAGGCAGGAGGATCACCTGAGGTCAAGAGTTCAAGACCAGTCTGACTAACATGGTGAAACCCCTTCTTTAAAAAAAAAAGAATTAAAAGTATATTTTTTTGTGTAAGAGGTAATACGTCAACTATTTTCAATCACAATCAATTCTTATTTAATAATGTTATAGAATATGTACTCTTTTCTACCTCCCAATAACAAAAATAAACTTTGAAAACCATGATTAAAAGTTTTAGATCAAACTTAAAAATGTGTGAGGAAATATGCATTTTTTTCTAAGTTCTTTTGAGAGTACATTTTTTCGGTCCACTGCTCCTGATAGCTGTATGAAGTAGATATTAGTATCTGCAACCCCATTTTACAGATGTGGCACAAGTAAGGTCCAGAGAGAGCAAGCAGCTTACCCTAGAACACATAGCCAAACCGAACGGTAAAGATCAGGGTTAAGATTGTAACCTGAGAAATCTGACCCTAGAACCTGAGTTCTTAACCACCATGCTATACTGCCTTTAAAATTTCAATTAACATTTACTCAGGCCCGACGCGGAATCAGAACAACGTACCTCTGAATCATGAGAGGAGATGCTGAGCCAATAATCCTGTCTTAAGGAAAATATTGGAAATTCGTCTAGAAAAATGATTTTACTTTTGCCTGATGATTCTGGTAGAAAATGGTTAGTTTTCCATATTATTTTTATTCTTTTCAGAGATGGCAGTAACAGGAATTTGGGATACCCAAGTGGCTTCAGATGCAAAGATTATGTGGGAAATTGAGGAGCTAGGATGCTTCTGTAATATAAGTCAGGCACATAAGTTAGAACGTGGCTACTCTTCTGGTGACAGAATAACTTATGATACTTATGACTGGGAACAGGGTAGAAGCCACATGCTGCAAAGCATTTATCATCATCTTGAAAACTGACTGCTCTTCCCTTGTTACCTAACTTTTTATGCTGCTTCTTCCCTTACAAAACCTAAGTCTTTCCAATCAAATTCCACAAGGTCATTCATAAAAACATATTTGTTTTGGGAGAAGAAGGTGAACGTGAACACACACACATATATGCACACCCCTTAAAGGCAGGGATCCAAGAAATGACATTTTCCAAATGACCTTGGGTTAAAATTACTTGTAATCCCAAACTGATTTGCAAATGTTTACCCTCTGCACTCATTTCAAGTGTTCTTAAAATATACTTTAGACTACACGGGATGGAATGAAGCACGCGCGCTCTAGAGAAGATAGAAGACACCATATTCCTGAGGCCAGTCAGCCTGTCAGCACTGGCACACCTGCAGAGAGCTCCTAGGACAGTGGTGATGAGACAAATTGTGCAGTTCTGATGGAGAGGTTTTCCTTAGCATTTGGCTGTGCTAATTAATAGGGGCTTATTTCATGCTCAGAGTGACTCAGGGTTGAGGCAATGAGAAATGTTACAGACAACATGACTGCAAACCCAGGACGGTCTGTCTGGCTTTGGAAAGGCTGAGGCTGGTGTTGCAGAGAAAGAACCCAGGCAGGGGATGGCAGACAGCTTCATAACCTACCACTGGGAGGCCCTGGGCAAGTCACACATCTCTGTGGCTTTGTCTTGCTCTCAAAGACTAGGACTCAGAAAATCTGAGTCCTAATTTTCTTAGAAAATTAATTTAGAATTAATTAAAGAAATTTAGTCTCTAAATTTCTTAGAAAATGTTATAAGGTAGAGGAGTAATCTCTTCCCTGAAAAATCACGATCAGAGTGATTGAATCCCATGCTTGCATTCCCAGCTGCACTTTTCCAAAAGGTGTTTTCAATTATTTTCAGTGAACTAATGTTCCCTTGACTATCTTAAAGACTTAAAAGATTGGGACAATTAAATTTGAATCTTGAAGAAAACGATAGCAATCAGCTGCACAATGGACCAGTGTGGAGAAAGACGCCCGGGACCTTACGAGAAGGGGCATTAATAGAGTGTGCGTCATAGTTCAGGGAGGGACTGCCCTTGGCACAAGCCCTCCTCCTGGAAGGAGCTCAAAAGGGGCAGCCGCAGACGGTGGAGTTTTCTGTGGCTCCATGCACTTGTATCAGGAGAAAAGCTAGCTGGCTTCGGGATGGGGGTGGAGTAGGGAAGATGAGTGTATTACTTCCTCCCTCCAATTTTGTTCAGTGCTAGAGGGGGTCTTAGAGACCACCTGAGTAAATTCCTACATTTCACAGCCTAGGAAACAGAAGATCTTGCGCCAGGTCACTGAACCAGTAGGTGGCAAAAGTGGAGACTAGAATCCAGTCGTTGCTCATATGACATGCTACTTAAAAAGCCTAACTAGATCTTTCTCAGTTAGCCAGCGGTGTCTTCTTTTCCAGACCATTAACCAACAATGAATTCTTACTTCATCCAAATGCCTATGCAATCTGTATTTATATTATACTACCTTTTCACTCAAAAGTAAGACATCAGTAAGGTGATCCAGTTATCAAATATCATATAAAGAACCATAATGGGAAATGCATAGTTCTAGTCTGTTAAATTGTTCATTTTTAGAAATGTTTCTCCTTCTTATGCTTTTTGCTTGACATGAGGCTTTGACCCATGGGTGGATGCAGAAAAATCTTCATATCTTCATCTCCATCTACTCTTTAAGGCTTTAAATTCAGTTAATCCATTACTTGCATAAAGTTAGTAAAACCAAAGAAAATTTGACTTTTGAAGAGTATTAGCTAGCATTATTAAGTAGGAAAGAATGGGAAAACCAAGTAAATCTCTCCGGATGGTTTAGCTTGTGGATATGTGTGTAGTAATATTAGAAAATACAACCGAACTCTAATTAATAAAATACTTCCTGTAGGGCAAATACAGCCAGAAAATTTGGAAAGCAGATCAATAAGATTACTACACTTCTTTAAGCCACTGAAAACAAGAGCGAGACGCTGGAATGTATTAGCAAAGTGGCTATGTCTAGACACTTAATGTTAACTATATTACATAACTTTTTACTTTTGGATATTTTACTGGTAGGGAAATGGATGAAATGATCCTCACTGATGCTTTCTAATACTGGTACTTTACAGAGCAGAGGTAGGAAATGTCCTTATTACAGCAAAGGATACTTTCTTTCTGCAGAGCTTAAACCATGATTAATTCAAGTCATGCAAACAGTGACTTATTTAGCGCTTCTAAAAATTTCTGAGTTGGAAGGCCAAAAAATAAAAATAACAAAAAATAAATATTTAAATCACAAAAGGGAAAAAAAGAGCTCATTAAATAAATACTACCCAGAGAAAGAACCTGGTTTCATATTGTAGTGAATTAAAAGATACAAAAAAGTGGGGCAAATAGAGAAGAGAGAGGAAAATAGGAAGAAAAAGAAATTACAGGGCATGAGGATGAGAATATGTAAGTCAGGATCAGCAAGAAAAATGGAAGACTCAAGGGAGTGATGAAGAGAAAAAAAGAGAGAAAACTGCGGAGAAGGAGAGAAAGGAAGAGCAAGAAGTTGCTTGACGTCTGTGTAAGATTGAGGAGACGGGTGTGCTCCGACGCTTCTGAAAAAGTAATCGTTTTCTCAGCAATTTATTATGAATTATCCATGTGCAAAATATTTATTCTCTACAAATATAAAGACTTTGAAATGATTTAGGTTTTAAAAGTTGACTTCAATCAGAAAATGAATAATTTAGCTATCCATATATTCGCTATGTCTTCACATATTCCCTCTGACAATAATAACTTACTCAATTGCATTATTTTTAGTTTTTGGGGATCTAGGTATCTTTCTTCCACAACATCTGAGCGTAGTAACACTGAAAATCTGTATTAATTTCTGAAACGAAACTATTTTTTTCTGTATCAATTTAAGCTTTTGGTTTAGGTAAGGGATGTCTAAGGGACACACATTGTTTTTTCCATGCCAGCAAGCTACCAAATTTCACTTTAAAAACCTACAAAGGCTGGGCGTGGTGGCTCACACCTATAATCCCAGTACTTTGGGAGGCCGAGGCGGGTGGATCATGAGGTCAAGAGATCGAGACCATCCTGGTCAACATGGTGAAACCCCGTCTCTACTTAAAATAGAAAAATTAGCTGGGCGTGGTAGCACGTGCCTATAATCCCAGCTACTCGGGAGGCTGAGGCAGGAGAATTGCTTGAACCCAGGAGGAGGAGGTTGCGGTGAGCCGAGACGGTGCCATTGCACTGCAGCCTGGGTAACAAGCGAAACTTTGTCTCAAAAAAAAAAAAAAACCCTACAAAAATAGTTTTAAAAATTATAGTTGGTGCTAGGCGCAGTGGCTCATGCCTGTAATTTCAGCAGTTTGGGAGGCCGAGGCAGGCAGATCACCTAAGGTCACGAGTTCGAGACCATCCTGGCCAACACAGTGAAAACCTTGTCTCTAGTACAAATACAAAAATTAGCCGGGTATGGTAGCGGGCGCTTGTAATCCCAGTTACTTGAGAGGCTGAGGCAGGAAAATCACTTGAACCCTGGAGGAGGGTGCAGTGAGTCACGGTCTCGCCACTGCACTCCAGCCTGAGTGACAGAGGGAGACTCGGTCTTAAAAAACAACTTCAACAATTATAGTTGAAACAATGGAAGAAAATCTTTGTGAGTTTGTGTTAGGAAAAGATTCCTTAGGTACAGCACCAGAAGCACAGTCCATAAAATAATACTGATAAATTGGACTTCTTCAAAAACTTTTCCTTTATGAAAAACACTGTTAATATAATGAAATGGCAAACCAGAAGCTGGGAGAAAAAACTTGCAAGACGTATAACTGAAAAAGCCTTGTATTTAGAATATATAAATCAATCTCTAAACTCAATAATAAGAAAACAATTAAATAAAAAAAGGCAAAAGATTTGAAAAGATGCCTCACTAAAGGCTGTACTTGGATGCAAAATCGGTCCATGAAAAGGTGCTCAACATGCTTAGTCATGGTGGAAATACAAAATAAAACCACAAGGAGATACCACTATTAGAATAGCCAAAAAGACAGAAGAAAATAAACAAAAGCCAATCAACCAAAAGCAAAACCAAACTAACCCACAGACAATACCAACTTGGGGAGGTTGCCGAGCAACTGGAATCTCCCATACCCTGTTGGTGGGAATACAAAATAGTACAATCACTTTGGAAGATAGTTTGGCAGTTCTTTATAAAATGATACACATTCATTTACAACAAGGCCCAGTAATTCCACTCCTAGAGAAACACTCACAAGAAAGATCCATTCACTTAAAACCTGTACATAAACATTAATAGTGGCTTTATTCATCATTGCCCCAAACAGAAAATAACCCACATGTCTTTCAGCTGGTAAGTGGATTAGCAAACTATGGTACAGCTGTGTGATGGCATATTACACAGCAGCAAAAAGGAACAAACTATTTTTTTTTTTTTGAGACAGAGTCTTACTCTGTCGCCAGGCGCCAGGCTGGAGTGCAGTGGCACAATCTCAGCTCACCGCAACCTCCGCCTCCTGGGTTCAAGCAATTCTCCTGCCTCAGACTCCTGAGTAGCTAGGACTACAGGCACACGCCACCACGCCCAGCTAATTTTTGTATTTTTAGTAGAGACGGAGTTTCACCATGTTGGCCAGGATGGTCTCGATCTGTTGACCTCGTGATTCGCCCGCCTCAGCCTCCCAAAGTGCTGGGATTACAGGCTTGAGAGGAACAAACTCTTGGTACACATGACGATTTGGATACTATCTCAAATACATTATGCTAAGTGAAAGATACTAGATTCAAAATGCTATGATTCCATTTATAGCATTTTGAATCTGATATCTTTCACTTAGCATGGAAAAGGTAAAATTGGAGGAATTAAAAAAAAAAATCAGTGGTTGCTAGGGGTTGAGAATAGAGAGAGGGACTGATTAAAAAGGCAGCCTGAAGGATTTTGGGGGTGATGGAAGCGTTTTGTATTTTGATTATGGTGGTGATCGTACTACTGTATGCATTTGTCTGAATCACAGACCTGTCCCATACACAAAAGTGAATTTTGCAAACCATATGGAAATTTTAAAAAGTGAAGAAATGGGTTAGCCATTCCTCCCAACTCTCCAGTGATTTTTATTAAAAAATTGTAAGAGGCTCTACACTAAATTGCTGCAATGATTCATAGGAAGAGACATATTTTGGACTTTAGCCTGGTGGGTGACAAATATCACTTTAATTTTTCTTAAAAAGGTATTTGATCCTCACTCCTGTAATCCCAGCACTTTGGGAGGCCAATGTGGGCAAATCACTTGAGGTCAGGAGTTCAAGACCAGCCTGGTAAACATGGTGAAACCCTGTCTCTACTAAAAATACAAAAATTAGCTGGGCATGGTGGCAGGGACCTGTAATCCAAGCTACTCGGGAGGCTGAGGCAGGTGAATTGCTTAAATCAAGGAGGTGAACTTTGCAGTGAGCCCGATCACACCACTGCACTCTAGCCTGGGCGACAGAGCGAGACTCTGTCTCAAAAAACAAAACAAAACAAAACAACGACAACAACAAAAAGGTGTTTGAGCTGAGTAAACAGGAGGCTTAGGGCTAAAAAAATCTGTAAAAAAAGTATTTGACCTGTAATCCCAGCACTTTGGGAGGCCGAGGTGGGTGGATCACAAGGTCAGGAGTTCAAGACCAGCCTGGCCAAGATGTTGAAACCCTGTCTCTACTAAAAATATAAAAATTAGCTGGGCATGGTGGCACGCGCCTGTAATCCCAGCTACTCAGGAGGCTGAGGCAAGAGAATCTCTTGAACCTGGGAGGTGGAGGTTGCAGTGAGCCGAGATCGCACCATTGCACTCCAGCCGGGGTGACAGAGTGAGACTCCATAAAAAAAAAAAAAAAAAAGTATCTGCGTATCAATTAGGAGTTAGGTACTGTTATAAGTGATAAAGCACAGAGATGAGTAAAACCTGAACTTTTTTTTTTTTTTTGCCTTTTATGGTGTTAGACCTAGAGGGGATCAGCTGATTCCAAGACATTTCTCAGTAGCAATACTTGGAATGATATTGATGTCCAAATAAATACAACTAACTTTGTGGCTTTTCTGAACCTTTCTTCTGTGGTAGTGAATGACTTTGAGTTGTTTTCTAATCAGCTCAATAAGTTAACTACTTGAGACTGAAGAAAATAAAGCAGCCCATGGCCAGTCAAAGACTCCCTACCATTGCCAGAAAAGAAACGCAACTGTTGTATGTGCTTTATGCAGGTTCGCAGCAGAAAGGTGCATGTTTATTTCATTAAAAGCTATTTTATTACCTGGAGGAAACCAACGTCAAGTTTAGCTCTCTAACACGAATTATATTTTATTCAAATGCAGATGTACTTTTGAACTACAGCAGCCATCTGATTAACTTGTCCAATGACTAAACCCATGACCGTCTATATTAAAAGTGGTGACCTTTATGTGGAAGAATCTAACCCAGAGCTACGTTCTCCATTAAAATCCAACTTGGGAGTGTATTACTCTTCATGAAAATGTAACCACCTCTTTTCCCGCTAGTGGGGGTCTCCAGAGAAACACAGAGTGAATAAAAGACATATGTAACTTCTTTTATTTGGCCACTTAGAAGGGGGTCATCATCCACATGCATAGCTCTGATTCCCGGGTGACGTGACAAAACACTGCAGTGGCTGAAGAGTACTTGAGAAATATTTCAGCTGGAGGAAAGGCACTTCATTCTCTCATGAGAAATGGAAAGCCTGTAAGCTTGAGGATGTTATTTGCCGCATCTTGGAGCTGTGTTGAGATGAAATGAAAGAGGAACACAGAAGGGCCTTGGTTGATAAGGGAGGAAGAAATGGGAACATTTTTGCCTCTGAGACAAAGAAGGTTTGAGGAAAGAAGAAAGAAACTTTAGATTGATGTATGGTTTTGAGAAATTACAAGTACTTACAGAAAGCATAGTCCCAAATGGGCAACATGTGTATAAAAAGACCCTGCTATTACAGTAAAAGTCAGTCATTTTTCCCTAAGTGAGGAAGCAGAAATAAATGAATTCTTTAAGGAGGAGGGAAGATATAAAACATCAGTCCTCTTGGTGTGAAACATTTTTACTAGTTTAAATCACACTATCTACCACAATAAGCTACTCTAAAAGATTAATGTTCTTTTCTGGCAAACTTCAGGTTAACAACTCTGGTTAAACAGTAATATCATCTTAGATACTTTTAAAACAATTCCATCTCCAGGGATTCTAATTCAACTGATCAGGGCTGTTTCTCTTGTGATTCTCTTGAGCAGCCTAGGCTGCAAACCACCACTTTAGGGGATACAGATTAGTTTAGGAGATTCAGCTGAGACCTGCACCATACATACGTATTTAAAAGCGGGCCACGATCTAACAAATGATAGAAAAATCTGAAGCTAAAGAGATGGACAGGGACGAGTTTCTGCATTATGAGATAATTCTTGGATTCATCCTTTAACAGTACGTGTACATAGTGGCTACTTCCTTTATAATGCCCTAACTTGATGCTAGGCTGGGATTGAATGGGGAAAGGTATTTTAGCAGGCAAGTTCCACCTAGGCAAGTGAAAAAGAAGCTAGAGTTCTGAGATGATAATATGAACCAAGTGAAAACTATGATTTGATTTATAAATATTCAATTTTAGGAACACAAATAAGTGGAAAAAGTTAGGTCGCTCTGTCATATCCGTGTGCTCATGTTTATACGTAAGTGATGATTTCTCTAACTTACGGCTTTACGGTCAAATCCCTTGCATATACATAGTAAAACCACATCAGTTCCTGTTTATAAAGCTCCGTTTAAGAGACACAGCTATCATAAGGTTCTTACTTCCCATAGTACTGTATTGTTTTCCCGTTTTTAGTGGCTGTTCCTTTTAAACAAATCTTTGAAGCTTTGAAAGGCCCTATTCATTTTCTTTGAGTTTTTCTATATATCTGAAACCTGAAAGTGAGTCCAAAATGTGAATTTACAAGCAGCCTTGATCAAAATTCATATTTAGGTCCAAGTTTACTAGTTTGCTGGACCTAAGCTTATAAAGTTTGCATACTTTCACATGGGTAGCATGAACAACCCTTTACCCGATGAGCTGGTGAAAAATAGCAGGTAGGAGACTAAAAGGGACTTTTAAAATGAGCCACTCCAAAGGTTGCCATTAAAGTTCTTTAAACATGTACATGAAATAACAATATGGAGCTTTTGTTTAACTGGGATACAAACGCAGAATCTAGAAGCCTAGACATGCAGCAAATGACATGGGTCTCGTAGCCTGAGGCTTTATTTTAAATATTGAGCTCCTTATAAATGAGATCTTTGCTAAGAGTAGAATTAAAAAAAAAAAAAAATTGAGCTGGGCGCGGTGGCTCACGCCTGTAATCCAGCACTTTGGGAGGCCGAGGCGGGTGGATCACGAGGTCAAGAGATCGAGACCATCCTGGTCAACATGGTGAAACCCCGTCTCTACTAAAAATACAAAAAATTAGCTGGGCACGGTAGCGCGTGCCTGTAATCCCAGCTACTCGGGAGGCTGAGGCAGGAGAATTGCCTGAACCCAGGAGGCGGAGGTTGCGGTGAGCCAAGATCACGCCATTGCACTCCAGCCTGGGTAACAAGAGCGAAACTCCATCTCAAAAAAAAAAAAAAAAAAAAAAAAAAAATTGAGCTCCTTTCGGCTGGCATGGAGGTAGCAGAATAACTAGACTTTAATACAAGCATTATTATTTTATGAAAGGAAGAAATAACACAAATTAACTACAATGGAGAAATGTTCTTTGCAATTCTAAAACTGCTCTAAAACAACTAAGGAAAGCCAACTTCAGCATACATAATTTTTATTTTGATAATGATGCTCACAACCTTAGTACTTTTGACCAAAAGCTACTATAGAACTTCTAATGGCAAGAATCAGGCCAGGCACAGTGACTCATGCCTCTAATACTATCACTTTGGGAGGCCAAGGTGGAAGGACTGCTAGAACTCAGAAGTTTGAAACCAGCCTCGGCAACATAGGGAGACCCCATCTCTAAACAAACAAACAAACAAACAAACAAACAAACAAACAAACAAACAAATGGTGATGTTAAAAATTTGTTTTATGAAGTTGAAAACACAATTCAATGAAGACTAACTATTCTAAGACTTAAAAAAATGCAACACTAAATGTAGGTGTCATATTTCAAAGACAGAGCATGCACTAAGTAACTAATATTTGCTTCCTAGTAAAAATTATTTTGGTTTTCATGGCATCAGAGACAAGAGACAAAAAATGTCACCACGATTCTGGTCTAAAGCGATGGTTCTTGAAGCTTGTTGTGCATTAGAATCAGCTGGAAAGCTTGTCAAAATACAGATTACTGGGCCTCACCTCTAGAGTTTCTGATCCAGTAGGCCTGGGGTTGCATCTAGGAAGTTTCATTCCTTTCATTTCTTGCAAGTTCCCAGGTAATGCTGGGATGCTGCTGTTCCAGACAACATACCTTAAGGGCTACTTAACTAGAATAATCCTTTGGCAATTAACTAGTTGGTTGAGATAAAAACAAATAGTTTACAGGTGCTAGCAAGCCCGAAATAAAATAAAACCATCTAGTTAATTCCTATGTTGAGTATTCTGGAGAGTCTTGTGTTGAATAGCGTGAGGCATCAGGTAAAAAACTCACTTCGTCCCTGTCAGGTACTGACTGCCAACATGTTTGACCCTATTTTCTTAGAGCTTGAAATTGCTGCAAAATAATTGTAATTTCATAAATATAGCCAGCAGAATGTCTACATCCCAAAGTCCTAGATTAAACCTGAACTTTTCTAAACATTAAATAAAACCACAAGGGCAAGAGTTCTCAATTTGTTCTTTTTTCAAAACCACAGGCAAGCTAATTCTATGGATTGTGGAATGTACAATAGGCCATTCTCACAAAATAAACCCAAGGGGTGAATTCTATCTCTTCAAACTAGGTGGTGTCTTGAGTCAACAAAGGTAAGTCTTTGACTACCATGCTGACAAGCCGATTTTGTGACATGTATGGACCTCACAGAAACAGAAACATGTAACGGTAAAGTGAGGGAATAAACAATGAGTGTGTTTGTGTGGCTTCTACTAAGGCTTCCTAAAGAAAACTTCTTGGAGCTTGACTATAACCAAAAACAGTTACCCTGTGGGACCCTGCTTCCCAGGGCTGCATTCTTTTGACCAGAAATATGAATGTCATGCTGCTGTTTAGGGTCTTCAAAGTTGGCTCATTCCTCACTGAGATATTATGGGCTGTCTTCTCCAAGAGATTCCTGGAAATGAATAATTCCTCACTGATAGAAGAAAACAGAAACCATTAACTACCAGTCTTAAAACTGTAAGTTACTATCTGTAATGACAAAAAATTTTGAGCTTCCTCCCCAGCAGTCGAGAGGAGTTCCTTGAAGTTTTTGCTATACCGTATTTGTAAATTCTTGCCTGAGAGTTATACGAGTCATAAGTTAGTATTCACTTTTTACATGTGCGGCTTAGGCAGCATGTTAAATAGAATAGATTCTATTCTATGAATTCTACGTGGCACAGTTTATTCTATGGTATATGACTCCTTATACCATAATAATGTTCTTGGTTTGTTATAAACAAAATAATGGGAAAATCAAGAGTTGTTTGCCTTTTGCAATTCCATTCTAAAGACTGAATGGAACTAAAAATGTCTAGGAACATGCCAGTATTTTCAGAGCCTCATGTGGCACTTTTTGGAAGATGGGTAGGGAATATCATAAGATACTGAACAGTTTTTCCTCAGATATCCGAAAGTCTAAATATGGTATGCCTCTCCTCTAAAACAGCTATTGATTGAAGGCAATGTTGTCTTGTGAAGACATCTGACAGTGTCTGGAGACACTTTTGATTGTCACAACTTGGAGGGTGCTATTGGCATGGCAGAGGCCAGGGATGCTGCTAAATATCCTACCATGTCCAGGACAGCTCTCTGCAACTAAGACTTACCCAGCACAAAATGAGAAACCTTGCTGTCAAACAACCAAGAAAAGACATTAATAATAAAAATGATAAAAAGATGTAATGTATCATTGTAACATATATTATTTACCTATATTGATGGATATATTTTTAAAAACCCCTTCCTAGAGAACTTTTTGTGACTCTCATAATATCACACCATACTGGCATGCAGACTTCAAGGAGGCAGCAATTAGGCTGCAGAGGCCAAACTACAAGATGTTATTTCGAACCAAAGAATCTTTCTTAATCCCTAAACTACCCACAGAGAGATCTTTCTACATAAATACACATGGAAGAAAAGGATTGCCAAGTATAATCAGATTCCTCTAAGAGACTAGCAATGAGAGACAAGATTAATGTTTACTTAAGAGTATGACAGTGGGCTTTCAAAGAATACTGCTAGGTTTCCAAAAGCATAAACTGACCATCAGTATAGCTGCTGGATAATAATAAACCATGGTATATAATCTGTTTTACATGAAAGGTGATTTGTTCTCCATCTTTACTGCTAACAACAACAACAAAAAAGATAAAAGATGATTTATCTCTTGAAAATGTTAAGACTAGAAGGACTGTTGGGTGGCTCAGGTGAAGTTCCATCTTGAGAGAGGATAGTGAACAGTGGAGGTGGTCTGAAGTTCTGCAATTCTTTTAAACAATTAAGGCTCATCAAATGAGGGGCTAGAAAGATCAGCAAGACTCATGGATATAACACTGGCTATCGAGAGTGCCTAAAATAACACCTTCATCATACAAGATGCTCGATAGGTATTTCTTGAATAAATAATGACATAAATATGTGACTCCTTTTTATCTTCTGCAAACACAGACCTAAAACCAATTAGTATTCCCAATTCATCCTGTAGGAAAGCAGCATGGGATGGTTTCAACAGGATTGCTTTGGTAACCGTGACAGGAAAGTGTACACATCCATCCTAAAATAGGACTGTGCAAGAAAAGGCAGTCCTTGCCTTATTCGGGTAATAACTGACTGGTGAAACATTCCATATCTATTCTCACAAGCCTTCCAGTTCCAATGCAAATAAAGAATTAGCTGATGTGACCAAGAAATGACATTGATTCTAATCATCTGACGAACCCACATAAGTCTTCCTGCCATCCCAAGTGCCTCCTGCTATCAGGAGAACAGAACAAGGCATCACCTCTTTGTACCTGATCAGTTTCAGCCTTTCTGAGACTGGGAGGAAGAAATTTAAGCTGGATTTCTCAAAATGTGGTCCACAGATCACCTTTATCTGCATCGCCCTAGGTACTAAACTCAGATCATGGGCCCCATCTCTTACTATAAAACTGAAATTGCCCAGGGTAGTCCCCAAAATCTACATTTTGGGTGATTTTTATGCTCACTGAAGTTTGAGAAACCCTCTGTAAAGGGATAGTTTGTTCAGGGAGAATCAGAACCCTAGACTTATTAATTTTTTTTTCCTCCTCTTAGCTAGGTTATGACAGCTTTAAAAAAAATAATGGCCGGGCGCAGTGGCTCATGCTTGTAATCCCAACACTTTGGGAGGCCGAGGCAGGTGGATGCTTGAGCTCAGGAGTTTAACACCAGCCTGGGCAAATATGGTGATATTCCCATCTCTATTAGAAAAATAGAAAATTTTAATTTTTTATTAATTAAAGAAAGAAAAGAAAAACAGCTAGCTTATTTCAGCAGAGGGATGGAGTGAGTTAGAAGAGGCTGCAGAAGACCCAATGTTGAAACTGTTAATGTTGTGAAGCATTTCATTTCTCATTTGGTGAATTCTGAGTTGCTTGATCCAGCCACTCCAAGCCACTCTGTTTCTCAACATGCCCATGAAAACCTTCGTTAGAGATTCACCCATATGTGAATTATTTAAACTTTAATAAAAAGAAAAACTCAACATCTATGTTTATTTTATTTTAGGTGAGTTCTTTTTTAAATAATAGAGACATCAAACCTTGATTTTCTTTTAGGTTATCATAAGAATAATGAGGTCTAGAAATTGTAAAATGGCAGTAACTCCCCAAATCTGGGATTTGCTATGGAATTGATTTTTGTTTTAAAGTGTGAATACAGGTATCTCATGTTTTGGCCATTCATATAATCTCATATAAAATAATGGAACCTCACAGTAAACCGAAAATCAGAAGGATCTGAAAGATAGTTCTTATTCTACACCCTTATAAAGATTTTTAATGTACCACAGACATATTGGCTGTTATCCATCCAAAAATACAAAATCTGCTTTTTTGCTGACATGATACACTATCTATTTTGATTTTTCATGAACTACAAAGTAAACTCTTCTACAAAATAACATAAACATCATTTCAATGCAACCAAGGACATAAAGAAGTTCAAATGCAATATTCATACCATCAGTCAACAAATATTTACTAAGCAACTATATGGAAATTAAAGACAGTTACAAATTCTTTGCCATTCATCATGTCAAGAGGCGAAGTCTATTTCCTCTACCTCGAATCTAGGCTGGCTTTGTGAATACTCTGACCAATAGAAAGCATTGAAAATAACCCTTCACCACTTTTGGATGTAAGCAAGCCTCAAAACAGCCTGGCGACTCTCACCTTTGCATTCTCAGAAGCCAATCGCCATGCTGTAAAGAAGTCTGCACTAGACTGCTAATGCTGAGAGGACTAGAGAAAGACATCCTGGATGATAAGGGGCCATCGATACATTTCATCCTCTGCTGAATGCTACTGCAGAGATCTTGGTCACCCCATGTAGAAACGTGTGCCATCTAACTGAAGTCCAAGCTTGTCCAACACAGGCCGCATATGACCTAGGACGGCTTTGAATATGGCCCAACACAAATTAGTAAACTTTCTTAAAATAGTATGAGATTTCTTGCAATTTCTTTCTTTCCTTCCTTCCTTCCTTCTTTCCTTCCTTCCTTCCTTTGTTCCTTCCTTCTTTTTTTTGAGATGGAGTCTCGCTCTATCGCTCAGGCTGGAGTGCAGTGGTATGATCTTGGCTCACTGCAGCCTCTACCTCCCAGGTTCAAGCAGTTCTCCAGCCTTAGCCTCCTGAGTAGCTGGGATTACAGGCGCCTGCCACCACACCAGCTAATTTTTGTATTTTTAGTAGAGACGGGGTTTCGCCATGTTGGCCAAGCTGGTCTCGAACTCCTGACTTCAAGTGATCTGCCTGCTTCAGTCTCCCAAAGTGCTGGAATTACAGGTGGGAGCCACTACACCAGGCCAATTTTATTTTCTTTAGCTCGTCAGCTGTCATTAGTGTTAGTGTATTTGATGTGTGGCCCAAGATTATTATTATTCTTGCCATATGGCCCCGGGAAGCCAAAAGATTGGAAAACCCTGACCTAGTCAATAAAAATAAGAAATATTGCTGTTTTAAATGAATACATTTTGGAGTGGTTTATTATGCAGCAATAGAGAATTAAAACAACCACTATGTTTTATATTACGTATGTTTTATGTCATTGTTCTACATCTAAGAACTGCAACAAAAATAATTAGGCAAAGTTTCTACATCTTCTCTTGATTTATCGATTATTGGCTAAAATGCCAGTAGGCTGGTAGTAAAGGTTCTATTTCTGGAGGGTGTTTCATTTCAGTAAGTACTGTTACTTTTCCTCCTATATACTTCGAGACTTTGAAAAGTTAATTTACTTTTCTTTGGTTGTTCTAACTGAGGAGCGGGACTAAATATATTAGCACCAATATGATGTTTGTATATTAAAACACTCACATGAAATGGTTTTCAAACCAGCATGTATTGAAGCAAGCCCAATTCTAACTTACACATAGGATAACTCAATATTGTTAGTACAATTAATAATCTTTTAGCTGGCTGTTATACTATTGACATTCCATTTTAGAGTCTAAGTAAATGAAACTAGGTGTCCTCAATTTCTGTTTTAATAATTCCTTCTTCTTTTTTTTTTTTGAGACAGGGTGTTACTCTGTCACCCAGACTGGAGTGTGGTGATGTGAACACAGCTCACTGTAGCCTCTACCTCCTGAACTCTAGTGCTCCTCCTGTCTCAGCCTCCCAGTAGCGGGACCAAAGTCATGCATGGCCATGCTTGGCTAACTTTTTTTATTTCTTGTAGAGACAGGGTCTTGCCATGCTGCTCAGGCTATTCTTGAACTACTAGGCTCAAGTGATTCTCCCGCCTCGGCCTCCCAAAGTGCTGGGATTATAGGTGTGAGCCACTGGGCATAGCCAATTCCTTATTATTTTTACTGAATTTATCTCATTCTATACTGTTTACTTTCTATGTTAATTCTTGTGGGGAGTGGTATTCTTCTCCCCTCTCTATTTCCTTTAATCCTCCTTATCTTAAATACACACTGCCCTGCATTAACTTTTTGTGCTATAAACTCCTTGAAGGCTAAATGCAGCCATGACTTAGCAGATAAACACCTTTTTCATGCTTAACTACTCTTATTTTTAAATCTGGTTGCTGTCTTGAAACACTCTCAGTGAAGCACAAACATGCTTGCTTCTCAGATTGTAAGAGAAATAAACGCCTTTGGTTTTCCTGCATCTGCTTCTTAAGAACACCATGCATCACTGATTGGGAGCTCACAAGGATAATGGCAGAGAGAGTTTCTGCATGATGGTGTGTTGCCATTTGCCTGGAACCTACGAGCAACATGTGAAAGCATGCAGTTCCTAAGGTCTTTGCATGTCAAGTACAAGCTATCCAAGCATCCATTCTTCTTTCAAAGGACACTAAATGCAAAACACAGCTGTCTGTGACCTCGGGAGACCTAACCGGAATCTGCAAACAAGCTTATGTAAGCGTACCCTGGCCAGCCTTGTTCCGAAATGCCTCGCTAATTAAATGAGAGTTTTGATTTTTTACGTGGAACAGTAAAGGGTCTTCTGGGAAAAGGCGTCTCTTGAGTGAACTGCAATTTGAAATGTAATCTTTGTCTCTGTTGCATCCTTAACTATATAGGACATAATAGTGGGCAAGACACGAGAGTAGAGCTGTAAAAACTGAGTAAGTCTGAATAATTCCCAGGCTGCATAAAAGGTCTCATTAAACAAGTTTATTAACGATCTGGAAATCTGAGAAGAACTGATGTTAGTAAGTTCCTCAGATGGCACTAAAGGTGGAGATGGCAGAAGAGATAGAGGTGAGGTCAAACAATATTCATGGATCCCTGGAGATGAGAAAAATGAACAGTAAAGTACACTGTGAGTTCAGTCTGGCAAAATACAGTGAAGTACAAGTATCCAGGAAAATAACTCAGAAGACTGACGTTCAGTGGGTGGATGAAACCTCGAAAGCGTGTCAAAAGCAACCGGATAGATATTGTAAACCACGAATTAGATAGGATTTTGTAATATAACAGAAATAGCAAAGCATAAAGTAGATGTGAAGCTGTCCATCAGAGAGGCTCAGCACATGCTGACAATTATAAAGGAAAAAGAAGGGTGTTGGCGGCGGCGATTGAGTAAAAACAGCTCAGTTATTAAGTCCAAGAGTGTGAGCACCTGGACTTTGGCTTTAAACATTCTTTCGGATAGATGAAAAGCATCTGAGAGGCCTTGAGAGAGGAAAAACGTATTTACAGAGATAAGCATATGATGAGAGATTAAAGGAATGAAACAGACAAGCCTCCACTGAGCAGTGACAAAAAGAGGTACTTAACTCTGATCAAAATTACTGTTTACATTTTTAAGGGTTTTCCGGGCAAGATAATTAACAAATATATTTTTTAATTATACATATGGCAGATGAAACAGTGAATTTCCAGGAAGCATCAGCCCTGCCCAAAGCCATGTGGTTGAAAGAAGACTCAGAATCACAGAATTTTAGGCAGGAAAGGATCTTAGAGATGATACAGTTTTGTGACTTCAAAGTGAAGTCTGAGGGCCTACTGCCCAGAGAGCTTATCAGAAATGAAGATTTCTAGGCTCCAACTCAGCTCTCCCAAATCCTAATACCCAAAAAGGATTAGCTCAAGAAGCTTGCAGAATTTAAGGTAAGTTTATAGATAAGGAAAGTCAGAAGACCAGAGAGATAAATTACCCCGGGCCAGTTATCAATAGGTCCTGGTTTCGGGTCCAATGATGTTACTATCATTGTGGGATAAAATACTCCCCAAATCTATAAACTGCCTTTATAATTAGTTATTACCATGTTGTGTGATTTTTCCAAGAATTTATAGTATAGACGTTGCTTCATTTAATTCTTGTGAAATAAGGAAAATAAGATAAAAGAAAACAGAGTCTGCATCAGCAGGTATAGGAGACAGATTAAAAAAAGAAAGAAAACAGAAGACAAAGATTGGGATAGGATGTAAAAAGCAGAAACTCAGACAGGCCAGGAGCAGGAATCGAAATGTGTAACTAGCCTTTGGTTAGGATGACATAATATCTACATGGTTGGAGTTAAAACATAATCTGAAATAAAAGGCCCTTCAGTCCGTTTCATGCCCTCTCCACCAAAAACACACACTTAAAAGAAAACGGTTCGGAGAAACTGACTCTGAAAGTAACCTGAGGCTAATCATCTTTGGGCCTTGCTCAGGTTGTCTTGAAAGAGCTGGATGCTGTTAGGACTACCTTGGGAATAATTCTGAATCTGTCATCTTGGCAGAGATTGACATGAGATGTGTAAATGGAAATTTCTTCTCTGGGATTCACAAAACGATGGCAGTGTGAGGATCTACTCCCCCAATCCTAAATTATTTCTAAACACAAAGTGCCACGTGGAGCAAGAACATGTGATGTTCTGCATCCAAATGTCCTTCTTATAGTTTTCTTAACTCTCAAAGAATTATTGTTTCAATAACCCAATAATTATTGGCCAGAGTATTAAAGACATTAAATCAAACCTCTCCTCTTCCTATTCTCATAATTGTGTGACCACTTTGTAATTCCATCACCTTTTAGATTACCTGATTTATAATGGTTCCTAACTTCTATCTTTAACTTTTGACTATCAGGGAAACAAATAATTTCCTTTATTTTTTTGAGACAGGGACTCTGCCACCCTGGCTGGAATGTGGTGGCACAATCCGGGTTCACTGTAGCCTTAACCTCCCAATCTCAAGTGATCCTCTCAGCTCTGCCTCCCGAGTAGCTGGGAGTACAGGCATGCACCATCACACCTGGCTAATTTTTAATTTTTTGTAGAGACAGGGCCTCACTATGTTGCCCAGGCTGGTCTTGAACTCCTGGGATCAAGTGATACTCCCGTGTCGGCCTCCCAAAGTACTGGGATTATAGGCATGAGCCACCGTGCCTGGCCAAGAAATAATTTGTTCTCTTGTGTCATTAGAAATCGGTTATCTGAAAGGTAATCATGTTGCATCGATATGGCTTCTTTTAGCAAAAGCTGGCCAGGGAGTGTTTCAGGTTGGTCATTCCTGGTTTTGACAGTCTCTATCTAATGTAATCCCTGTAAGGAGAATCTGGGTTTGACGCCAGGATAAACCAAAACAAAGGGAAATAACACAGACCAATAAAGTAAATCCTAAAAAGTATAAGCAATTAAAATAGCTTTATACAAACACAGCTTTATAAAAAATTATTATAAAATAAAATCAGGCCAGGCATGTTGGCTTATGCCTGTAATCCCAGCACTTTGGGAGGCCAAGGCTGGTGGATCACTTGAGGTCAGGAGTTCAAGACCAGCTTGGCCAACACAGCGAAACTGTCTCTACTAAAAAGACAAAAATTAGCTGGGCGTGGTGGTGCACACCTGTAATCGCAGCTACTCAGGAGGCTAAAGCAAGAGAATCGCTGGAACCCGGGAGGCGGAGGCTGCAGTGAGCAGAGGTAGTGCCATTGCCCTCCAGCCTGGACAACAGAGCGAGACTTTGTCTCAAAATAAAAACAAAAACAAAAAACAAATGTTTAACATGCAGAGAAAATAAGATTTTAAAAGACTGGGATCCAAGTCTTTTAGAAAGATGTATTTCTAAAGCATAGTTGTTTTTTTTTTTTTTACTAGTTTTTAGATAAATAACAAAACTGTATTTATTATAATTTTGCCGAACATACTGGCTACAGAATAAATTTGCAAAAGGATTTCTGGAACATCATAAGAGATCCACAGAGAAAAAAGTAGCAGGAAGTTAGGTCTTCAAGTTACACTTTAGAGTAGAAAAGGCCCCTGGGAAACAGGTTTCAAAGAAGAAGTTAATACAAGGGAAGAAGTTAATACAAGCCCCTGATTTTTAATAAAGTCACAACATTGACATCTTGTCCGTTCCCAGAGCGTAGGGATTCAGCAACAGAAGCCTTTGCCTTGCGTTTTGGAGCTGGCCTGGGAAAGCAGCGAAGAGCTCTCCACAGTCTGTGCCTGGAGGGCCCAGGGGGCTGTCAGATTGAGCTCTGGTACTCCACTGCAGGATAAACAGCTTCGGATTCTTCTGTAATGACCACAGCGTATCAGCTCTTTTTGAGGTTACAGCACACATAAACAGGATCTGCCTCATATTTTCCAGTTGTGGAGGAGGGAAGGGGAAAAAAAGCCCCCACAAACCTTTTCTCGCAGTTAACTGTAGAAGACGACTTGCTTTTACTTGCATGCAAGACTGAAAAAAGGGAAGGAGATCCATGGCGTGCAAAATGTCCTCACCGAAAGGAAACAGGAAAACCATGACTTCCTCTGTGAGAACTTCAGTGGGCAATCAAAGGGAAGAAAGGTAATGACTGTTTTAAAAGGAAAAGGACATAAGCTTAAAAAGAGTGAGCAGAAAGGTCCTTAATAAAGGACCCACAGAGAAATCAAACGGGAGGTCTTGCCCAGTACGCACCCTGCTCTTTATCTGAATGTAGAGTCAACACTGGCTGTCATGTTAGAAGACAGAGCAGTAGGTTTTTTCCTAGGCTCCCTTGAGGTTTACTACTGGCACGGAAAACTTGCTGGCCTTCTTTGAGGAACTCTAACAAAATGTGCTAAATGAAGATATTTACTTATAGGATCCCCTCTCTTCCATCCTGGACCCAAGTTCCTTATTTTGTTTTGGACTAAAGATCTGGAAAACCTCAAGATTTCTGTTTTCTTGACCTAAGCCTACAAGTCCCCGCAATCTTCTCTACCCCAATCTTTTCCAGGAAGCTGCAGACAACATTTACTCCATTTGTATTTAAATGTATGATTTCATGATAAGATAGCCTGCTTCGTTTTGCTGTCTTGGGCCAGCAAACGTTTTTGGTGAAGGACTTGACGGTAAATATTTCAGCCTCTGTAGGCCATGCAGTCTCTATCACAGGAACTCAACTTTGCTGTTGTAGGATGAAAACAGTCAGACAATATATAAACAAATGGTATGGTGGCGTTCCAATAAAACTTTATTGATAAAAATAGGTGGCAGACCAGATTTGGCCCTCAGGCTATAATTTGTGACTTCTGGTACTAGTTCTCCCCTGTTCTATGATATAACAGCATTCTTAAAAAGTGGTGGGCAGATGAAAGAAACATGATGGTTTCCATTCTATTATGAATATACACATAAACTAATTATACTTTGCCTCTGATATTAATCAAGATATATGCGAAGTGGACATAAAAAACTTTTAGAAGTGCTCTTCAAACATATGCTATCATCATTATTCTCCCTACCCTGTGACAAAAGAGCCTCAATGTTCACTCTCCTGGTGAGGTTTTCAGTGACAAGCTGGAGGAAGTGGGATAGGTATTTATGGGGGAAGGCAAGGATTTTTTCTTGGATTGAAGTGACTCAAGAGTTCCTAGAATTTGAGAGCCTCTGTTCTTTGGCAAGCTGACAAAAATAAATAACCACATATTATCAAGTGAGGTCAGGTGATAAGTCCTCATCACCTCTGTCCAGTATATATATTCTGTATTTCAGCTGTGTTCAGGCAATCCCATATTTCTGGAAAGCAACAAAGATTTCCAAATCTGGAAGGCAACAAAGATTTCCAAATTGTTGCAAAGAAGACTGCACCAGCTAGGGGTTGGAGGTGGGGTGGGATGGTTGGTTGACAGTTAAAATGCTGGAATTGGATGCCAGAGAAAGCGTCACAACTTTCCAAAGCACTGCAAGATGCTGCAACATTGCAAATGCTTCAGTTGATGAAATCAGTCATAAGAGAACATTAGACACCAGTAAGGGCCATCTAGAAAGGGGGGAAAATCCAGGAAGTCAGCCAGAAAGAACTCTGTTACTTGAGCTCCAAGCCTGAATGCAGGAGAGCTCTCAGAGCCATGTTCAAGTTTGAGCCCAGATCTGGAAATGCACAGAATGAACTTGGGCAGGAGGCCATTGAGAAAATAATGTCCAATCAATTTTACACACATTCCGTTTCTGGCTGAATAATCCATGGGCTTAGGGAGACAGAGCTGAAAGATTCTGGCACACGAGATTTGCAGTGGCCAAGATCAAAGTCCCCCTGAAGACACCTGGTTGATGGGTCACTGATTCATTCATTCTGACAACAACAAAGTTGAGTTCCTGTGATAGAGACTGCATGGCCTACAGAGTCTGAAATATTTACTATCAAGTCCTTCACCAAAAAAGTTCCCAGCTGATTGCCTAGTGTCCTGTCTTAAAATATGGTCCATGTAACACTCAGGAGGGTGATGAGTCCATCTTGCTCTTCTGGAAGAATGACGGTCCTAAGTCCATTAAAGATGACAGTTGTATCCTAACATGTGCTAATTAGCTTGCCATAGAGACAAATGGTCTTCTGAACTGCTGCAGAAGAGAGTTCCCTATATTTCAGTTTCCGTCTGCCGATCAAGACAGCAAACTGTAAAAATGTGATTAGCTGATATGGCAAAGTCCCCCTGAAGACACCTGGCTGATGGGTCACTGATTCAAACCTGGGAAATAATGAAGCTGGGTGCCCAATAAGTGTGAGCCCCGAGAGCTAACAGGAAAAGGTACCAGGGCAGAAAGAAGACAGTAAGAGGTGAAAAGTCAGGAGGAGAGCCAGACAAGGATCATCTGGGGAGAAGCGGTCTTGGCCAAGAAAGAGCGATTTTGGAGCAGAATAAAAGAAAGGCCTGAGCATGGACCAAGAGAGAGCTGTCTAGGATAAAGATGTGACTTCCAGCACTGGCCCCAGGACACCAAAAATGGGGCTTGGCTCTGACCAGAACCAGTAGAATAGAAGACCCCACACCCTTGGGCTTTGCTGAACTCTGCCCCCCAACTTCTCCCACATAAATTTTAGTGAATGCTTTGAAATCCAGGCAGGCTCAGGAAGAGGAAATGGTATCTACTCTGTCTTTCAGAGGTGAAGGCCAGGCCATTGTAAGAGGGGAGGCTGGCAGTCCTAGCAGGAACTGAGCATTACTGAGGCAGTTCTTCCCCACAGAACAGGAGGTCATGGTCCCTGTCCCTTACTTTCTTATTGACGTACAAGTTTCTCCATCTTACCCAGCTAGTTGTGTAGCAAATGCAGCTCTTAGTAGATGAAGTAGGTAAGAGAAAATCAGGATAAAATCTAATATCTTTTCTCCAGTTTCCCAGCATAAATTGATAGTGATATGTCTGAAATAGGGAGTAATTATAAGGACCTAACTTAAAAACAAAATTTGGAAATGCTAATCCATCAAAAAAAAAAAAAAAAAAAAAAGAGTAGCTTCTCTTAAAAACAAAGGAACAAACAAAAATACCAAACCCCTTTCTTTTAGAAAAAGAACTTGGCTTAATTTTTTCTATATAACTGAACAGCTTAAGAGCAAAACAAAAAAAAAAAAGGACATTACATAGTGAGAATTAAATAAGGAAAGTTATACACAAAGAAAACCATAGGCTGAGCGCAATGGCTGACGCCTGTAATCCCAGCACTTTGGGAGGCCGAGGTGGGTGGATCACCTGAGGTCAGGAGTTCGAGACTAGCCTGGCTGGTCCCATGGTGAGACTTGGTCTCTACTAAAAATACAAAATTAGTTGGGGGTGGTGGCATATGCCTGTAATCCCAGCTACTTGGGAGGGTGAGGCAGGAGAATTGCTTGAACTCAGGAGGCGGAGGTTGCAGTGAGCCGAGATCTCACCTTTGCACTCCAGCCTGAGCAAAAGTGAAACTCCAAAAACAAACAAACAAACAAAAAAAAAACCCCACAATGATATGAAGTCTCTAGACAACTTTTGATGGGGTTGGACAGTATCTTATTGCAACCCCCCACACATTCACTTAAATTGGCACAAGGTTAATCTGTAAATTTTATACCTTAAAACGTACTTAAGTTGAAAACTAAACTGATGGGAAGAACACATCAACATTATTTAATACTCAAGTCCTAAGTAAAAGCAGAATACTCAAAATTAGCAGTAGCATAAAATTTTCTTAAAAAATTCAGGAGCTGTAGTGGCTCACGCCAGTTGTCCTGGTGCTTGAGGAGGTGAGGCTATGCGTTCAAGGCCAGCCTGGGCAACATAAGAACCTCTCATTCATTAAAAGAAAAAAGAAAAAAAACCCATTGGTTAGAAGAGATCAAAGAATCATTTCAAATCTCTCTATTAGTTTTACTCTCATCACACTCTTATTAAAGTATTATGATGATCGATTTTCCCTACAAACTTGCAAAGGACAAACAGTTGGCCTCCCCACAAAATTGAACTTCAGTTATGAATCTAAGGATGACATTCGGTGTTCCTCACATTAATGGAATTCAGAATCATGCTCTGGCCATAACAGGAGTGAGCACAGAGCACTTCGTGCTAGCCATTTGCTATCATTGTCCAAATCCACAGCCTCTTCCTGCAGACATTACGACAGTGCCATGTGTGCATCCTTAATCAAATGCTGTTAATTTTTAATGCATGAGTTTTTTTATTTGAGGATCAAATGAGTTAAGAATTATGTTTGAAATAAGAAGGAAAAAAAAAAAGAAAAATCTCAATGTACCATAGACTTGAATTGCCCTATCAAACTAGATTTTTTTTTTTTAAGTTTCCAAAATGAACTAGATAGCTCCAGTCCTGTATTTCTCACATCCAGGGTAGACAACAGCTCCCTCTTATAGCAAATCCACTATTTCTGCTTATGTCCTCACAAATAGACTGGCTCTCCACTCTGCCACCTCCCCTTACCACAAATTCTGAAATTTCTGGCAGAAAAGAGATCTGTCAAAACAGGTTACTTGTATTTTTATTGGTTCCTCCAGACCATGACGACATTTCCCGATAGGCAGTGCCAGGAAACTATTAATATCAGTGAAAAGCAGTGAAAGTTCTTACGAGTATGAACTGTCTGGTGCCCCAGGAGACAGAAGCCTGAAGGAACCACTGTGACACTGATTCCCCTGGCTGCTGTATCAGAACTCTAAAACACCACTATCAGAGAAGAAGCAAAAGCGTCTTTCTAAAAAGAAAGGTCTGGAACACACAACCAGCGATTTCCTTTCTCTTAACCACTTGCCCGCTTAGAACAGAGCAGCTGAGCATTACGTGGGCAGCTAATGGCTGCCTCAGTTAAGGCTGTTGCACAAATTAGGTAATTTATTCAAGAAATTAATAGGTCTTTTCCCAAGCAGGAGCGATAATAATGCCTACACCAGGATGAGGAGAGTGTGACTTCCCCCACAAATGATAGAAAGAATACAACGAACATTCCATGTGCAGAAGCAGAATTGCACCTTTTGAAAGGATCTCAGTGATCCTGTAATGCTGGAAAAGCATTGGGCTAATGCTCACTATGTGAGCACATGCAACTAAAGGGAACAAAACTTGTTTGAGGCACTTGACTTGTATGAGACTTTCAAGTATGTCTACTGATCTACTATGAAGTGCCCAAATCATGTGGGTACTTGCTAACGTTCTAACTGGGTTTGTGGAGCAGAATGGCAGCTCCCTGCACTGTCATGTCCCTTTATATCACAGTGCCATCTGCTGGGTGAGGGTGAGAGCAAGCTGACCTTTCTTGGAGTGGTACCTGTGAATTCACAAAATAACCTCTGAAATCACAAACAGAAGAAACATCTTTACTCTTTCCCCTGTACACACAACACTGAGAAGCAGTGTTCTCTGTGGTGGCATGTCCAAAAAGAAGGGGAAAGTCTTGCTCATTTCTGCTGCTGTTCTGCCCACCGCACAGTCCAGTGGCGAGTGTCTCCTATCAAATGTGCAAACAGGAGAGAGGAGTAGTAAGGCCAAGAGCATAATATATGGTCCTTGCCTGCTAACTAGCTGCACGCCCTTCTTCATGGCTTGCTTATCTGACTCACGACCTTTAAAAGCGGGACGCTTTCCTTGCTGTCTTTAAGAGAGCTGTAGAAGTATCCCTTCCACATGAAGTTAGTTCTATTATTATAATGAACCCTCTTCAAGAGAACACTTAATATTCGGCCCAAACACAGTAAACACCCAAACTCTGAAGTAGTTAAGAAAATATTGTGGTAAAGGAAAAATTCACTGTTACATAAAGTACTATGTTCCATCCCTGGAATGTTAAAAGTAAATTAATTCATATCCTAACCACTGGTCATTTAACCTTTTTCAGATATGCTGATTTCTCCTTGCTAGAGAAGAAGCTATAGGTCCAAAATGCCTCATCAGAAACTATTGTTTCAGTAGGCTGGGTGCAGTGAGTGGCTCATGCCTGTAATTTCAGTACTTTGGGAGGCCAAGGTGGATGGATCACTTGAGGTCAGGAGTTTGAGTCTAGCCTGGCCAACATGGTGAAACCCCGTCTTTTCTAAAAATGCAAAAATTAGCCAGGTGTGGTGGTGGGTGCTTGTAATCCCAGCTACTTGGGAAGCTGAATCCGGAGAATCGCTTGAACCTGGGAGATGGAGGTTGCAGTGAGCCGAGATCTTGCAACTGTATTCTAGCCTGGGTAAGAGAGCAAGACTCCGTCTCAAAAAAAAAAAAAAAAAAGAAAAAGAAAAAGAAAAAGAAAAAAAACTGTTGCTTCAGAATTTTTCATGTTTTAGAAAAGTAAACTGGTACATACACTATGTATTATATGAAACTCTCAGTGGGTTCTTGGGCAGCACCCATGAATCCAACATTAATATTCCTCTAGTAAGATATATGAATGTTCACATTAAATTGTTAAAGAATCTAGACAGATTTGTGTGTTAGTTCAGATAATGTTTTGTAGGTAAATGTGTTTGTATAAAATTTCTTAACAAACCTGCGCGGCTGGAGACTTTTTGGATTTCAGAATTAAGGATAAAGAATTATGTGGCCTGAACAGGTTGGTCTTGACTTTAACGAAAAAGGGGCAAAGCAGTGACTTGCATAAAGTTCTTTAAAAGGCTGAAACACTAAGTTTCTCTTGGTCGTTTGAGTTTTTGCAAATTACTTAGCATTTTTAGCTTTGGCTTTCTTACTGTTTACAACAGGGTGGAGATGGTGGTGAAAGTGGTGATAGATGGGGATTCCAGGTGAGTGGGAGGAAATCAGTATTCATTCCTAGGGCTTCCAGTTCTTCAGTATTATAAACAATAGTGTGATGAACAGCACAGCAGTTACATCTTTACGCATGTCCCTTATAATTTGTTTGGGATAAATACTTTAAAATGTAATTACTGAGTCAAAAGATACTCTCTCTCTCTCTCTATATATATAAAATCTCTTTCACACACACACACACACACACACACAGCCTCCTTCTCTCATCATTCATGTTTATCTCACTGTGCAGCTATCCAAGCATCCAGGTTTATAACATGGGAACGTTGCCTCAAGTCCATGCACCTAATTTACTGTATCTTTGTCAATACCAGTTATCACCATTAAAAAATTTGCCGGCCAGGCATGGTGGCTCAATCCTGTAATCACAGCACTTTGGGAGGCTGAGGCGGGCGGATCACAAGGTCAAGAGATCGAGACCGTCCTGGCCAATGTGGTGAAACCCCATCTTTTCTGAAAAATACAAAAAATAGCTGGGCATGGTGGCGCACACCTATAATCCCAGCTATTCCAGAGGCTGAGGCAGGAGAATTGCTTGAACCCGGGAGGCAGAGGCTGCAGTGAGCTGAGATCACACCACTGCACTGCAGCCTGGCAACAGAGTGAGACTCTGTCTCAAAAAAAAAAAAATTGCTAATTTGATATGTAAAAAATGATATTTCTTTGATTAAATGTGCATTTCTCTGATTGCCTTGGATTTTTAAGTATGTTCCATGTACTCTTTCACAATTTTATAAAGTAGTTATACCTAAATTCCCATCATTACTGTTGGATTCAGACTGGTTTGACTTTAAAGCTGATGCTATGGAGGCATTAAAAAGGGTTCTTGGAGGTGCCTTGTGTCTTTGGGACACAGACTGGCACAAGGACATGAATGACTTGCCTGGGCGGTAGGGTAGAGACAGCTCTGATCACATTTGTTTACTAATATTGTGCTTCTATACCGTGTTTCTCTATTGTACTATGCCCAGAGTCCTCCTGGGTGGCCATTAAAGCCTCTTTGAAATGTCAGCCCACATCGCTCAAGGCTTGGGTAGAGACCACAGAGACTATTTTAAACTAGTGTGGTATACATTTAGCACCTACTCGGTGTGCAGTACAGTTTTTAAACTAGTTAATCATTAATAAGTCTATTATGAAGCCAGTTTACTACTGAAAATGGAATCATCTAGATAATCTTGTGAATTCTAGTTGTTTCTCCTTCCCACTGTGGGCTTATATTTACATTAAATAAACCTGTATCTGAATATCAAATCTGCAAAATTCAGATGATTTGACAACATTTTAGATGAAGTGCATTTTGGTCAGATTTCACCTGAAAATCACTCACTATCCTCAATCATGTATACTAACAACGGAACGGGACCAATCCGACCCAGGGATTCAACAGACATTCCAAAAGCCTCCACCTTTCTTACATATAAAACCTTCATCAAGGTGCTTAGTTACCTGCTTTCCAACGTATGAGTCTGTATACTTTGCGCCACAGGGAGGCCAGAATAACTTGTATACATGCCAAGAAAGGGCAGGAAGAGAGAAAGGGTCACGATAATTCAGTTTGAATAGGGATACCCTAATTGAGTTCAACTGTGAGTGCTAAAATTTCCCTATTTAAAACAAACAAACAATTGAGATTGAAAATGTAGCCAGGGCTTCAGAGTTGCAAAGCTCCTGTATTCTAGGTAACAGGTGCCCAGGAAATGCACGTCTCAGTGGCCCTGTGATTAACCTAATCACAGTCCACACTTGCCCTTCTATATACAAAGCACACTTGATTGAGGAATCTCACTCAATGTGTGTATGGGACACACATTTTTATGTGTCTTCTGAAGACATATATTCTCTTGAAACAGAATATCCTGTGAGAAAACAAGTAATGACTGGCTATAAATATGGTCATGTAAAGATCTTTAAACTGTGATCCAGGGTTTTAGGAGCTGGTCTGTCCCCAGGTGATTTAAGAAGCACAGCCTTCCACATGATCCTTGCTTTAATCACCACTATCCATGACATCACCATCCAAACCATTTATTTAGTCTGTTTTCAAGATCACCACATGGCAAATGACTGCCTACATAAACAAAACAATTCAGTTCTCTAAGAATTCTTTGCAAACGAGACCCCTGGAGAAATAAAAAAGGGTAGTTGTCATCTGAAACATAATTTAATTTCTGTAAGAGGTTTTATAAATGACATGATCTTATTTAGGATGGGGACTTAAAAAAAGAGAGAGAGAGAAAAAAAAAGAGGTTTTATAAATGAGTGATTGACTCTCATTAAAATAATGAAAAGAATCCCACAAAGAGCTGTAGGAGGCATTTCTGAATCTAGCAGACATAGTAAAAAAAAAACAAAACAACCATGAAACTGCTGTCAGTACTTAGCTATCAGAAATTCCAGTTTGAATTCAGACACTGACAGGTGGGCAGGAGAACACAGATGGCAATCTCTTAAAGAGTAAAGACCACGTCTCTAACTTCTGTTATCCCTTATAGCAGTGGTTCCAAACTTTAATGTGCATTAGAATAATCTGGAAGGGTTTTAAAAGTACGTCTTACTGGGCTCCACTCCCAGCGTTTCTGATTCAGAAGGTCCAGTGTGGGGCCCAATACTTTATACAGCTAAAAAGTCCCCGGGTGATACTGTTGATTCAGGAGCCGCATTTTGAGCACCACTATCTTTTTTTTTTTTTTTGAGACGGAGTTTCGCTCTTGATACCCAGGCTGGAGTGCAATGGCGCGATCTCGGCTCACCGCAACCTCCGCCTCCTGGGTTCAGGCAATTCTCCTGCCTCAGCCTCCTGAGTAGCTGGGATTACAGGCACGCGCCACCGTGCCCAGCTAATTTTTTTTTGTATTAGTAGAGACGGGGTTTCACCGAGCACCACTATCTTAAAGCACAGTACACAGTATCAGGTGAATGGCTTGATGAAATTGAATTCGTATTGAAATATAAAGTTGTCTCCTCCACCTAGAATCTGAATATGAACTGAGAGGCTGGTGGACTCATTAGATATAAGAATACAGCTGGTGATATCAACTGACTGGTGATTACACAGCAAGGAAAACAAATCAAGTGTCATTTGCACCTCAGTGTTATAATGGTGACAGCTACGGGGCACTATGGCAGTGGTATAATGATTAAAGGGAATACTGTTTTCATTAGGCAGAAGGAGTAAGAGGAAAAGTGGAAGACCGAGGAAGAAATCTTAGCAAAATGGCTTATATGTGGTTGGCAAGAATTTCTAGGATGACACAGCTGGGGTAGATGGAGGATACAGACAACACGTGGTTCGACAGAACTGGGATTGAATCTAGACTGCCATATGTTAGCAGGATGACTTTTGGCAAAGTTACCTAATCCCTCTGATTCTCCATTTCCTTCCCCGTGACTGGGATAATAATGCCTACCATGAAGGTTAGATTGGCCTGAGAATTGCAATTTAGTGCAATGGTTCTCGAACTATAGCAGAAAAAAGAATTATCTGGATATTCTTGTGAAAACATAGGAGCTTATTAAAATGCAGATTGTTGGATTGTACTCCCAGAGATTCAGATTCAGTAAGTCTAGGGTGGGGCCTGGGAACCCGCACTGTTACATCACACCAAGTAGATGGCTCAGTACATATATTAATTATATATATATTCTATACTGTGTCTTATGTTTCAGGCACTTGAGCTCATAGTTTACAATCTTATGGGACTGGCCCTAAAGCAAGAGCTGCGTCGTGTTCCTCATCTCACACATAATGCCTGGCACAGAGTTTTGCTATGCACGCATGCGTATGTGTGTGTGTTTAACATATGTTGGTAGATATACATTGGATAGGCATCAACAGCAATACAGGCTTGTTTTTTCGTTAGTCCGCCTGCCCTCACCCCAAATCTCTGCCCTCTACCAATCTTTTTACTGTGTGGAAACCTAACTGGTGAATTCCTTAAAAAATTATGTTCGTCAGATTTGACTCTCATGTGGTAGACGGCAACACGGATCTTAAGAGTGTTCTTACAGATGAGTGTGATTTGCCAACATGCCTTCGATGAATCTGAAGCTAAAGAAAATCAGCAAGTGGAAATCACAAGTTCCATTAGGTCTGTTAGCATTTTCCAAGCCCTTCTGCCAGTCTCCCTTCCTCCACTCCAGGGCCTTCCAGCCTCCGGAGAGCCAAAGGGTCTTTAAGTTCTCTGCATATAATCATAGGTGGCGTTTGTCAAAACATAAAGAATGAAAACCAGCTACACCATAAATTAAGCAAAAAGTCATAGCACAGTTAACGCAGTAAGGTGCTGGCAAACAGGAACACTGTTGCACATTGAATGAATGGAGTTAATGTTAAAAAAAGAAGGGTGTTTGGGGGTCAGGATTAATTAGAAAAAGAGAGGTCATGGGACTGGGAAGCGGGTGGCAAATTGGTCCTTTATGATACACAGGAAACGGTCAGAAGTTTTGTCTATTAGTCAGTTAAACTGCAAAGCAGAAGCTCGTGAAATGTTTACTTTGATACATCCTCCTCTTTCCCAATCCACCACACATCCTAAACACATTCCCAGAAGACAACTCCATAATCCTAACAGGAAAGAGCTCCTGAAGGTTTACAGCAGACCGCAAATTCACTTTCAGAATCTCCATTCTTCTGGGTTCTCTGAAATCAGAAGCAACAAAGCAGAGACCAAACGAAAGAAGAACTCTTCCAGCTGCGTTGAGAGGCCCAGAAAGCTGAGGTTTGAGAGGACAACTAGAGGCAGCTTTCCAACCTTAGGTGTGAACGTTCAGTACGGGCAGCAATGGTTTTGGCTGACAATATGTATTCCTAACAGTCTTGGGGGTAAAATGTGGAGAGATTTTAACATCGATTAGGTTTTTCTCTATACTTCAAATAACAGAACAAATCAGTTTATTTCTTTAATGGAATCTTCTTGACAGAGAGAAGAAATTAGATGCTTTAAAAATTAGTTTTCCTCTGTGCCCTGAAGTCCAGAGTTTCGGCGAAATTTTATTCAGGTTGAAATTTTTTCTTGCAACCTTGCAAACTAGAAAAAAACCCAACACACACAATTAGCTAACCAGTTAAAAAGTTGTATTTAATGAAAAGTCAAGTCCCCAGATTAAAATAATCCTTAAAATAACTTTTAAGAGACTATCAAACTCTGGATAAGAAAGTATTCAGATCTGCACATTAGTTGCTAATTATGCAGGGTGGGATAGAAGCTTAGGAGCCTTCAAGTTTGATTTATAAAGTTTTTTTTTTTTTTAAGTAAATTCTCCTGCAGAAAATTAAGGCCCTCATTCTTTGAGTTACAGTAAAAAGCTATTCAGGTAATAACACTATAATAATAATTACAATAATAATAAGAATACAGCAATTCAGATATATAGTAATAAGTCATTCAGACTCTTTAATGGTTGGTTGAGGTCATTATTATAGTGAGTGTGGAACCAATTTTTAAATTTTCTGTTAAAATTTTATTTTTAAACTGAGGAGAAAGGGAAAAATGGGAAGCAATGCCAGGGGTTATTTGGGAACAGGTAGCCAGAGGTGAAGTTCTAGGGTAAGCAGATTTTAAAGGGACCACAAATAGTGGGTGAGGGTACAGATACCTCAGCAGAAAAACAAAACAACAAACCAAAACAGGGCCACGTGATAAAATAATGACAAAGAGGCATTTAGTATAGCTCCAAGTTCTTCTGACTTTGGCCGCCGCGAACTCCAAATGCCATCTTGAGGATGTCTGAGAACTCCTAGAAATTTTGCCTTTATGTGTCAAAAGGAAATATCTATTTCTAGCCTTCTTTCATGCTGAACGAAAGGTCTGCTGGCTCAGAGAGATTAAGGAAGTCGGTTCAAGGTTACAGAACTAGAACCAGCTCTCATCTGCCCACTTTGTACAAGCCACTGAGAGTTGGGGGACTAGTTATCATAGTCACCCAGGCTGGAGGGGAGGAGGCTTGGGCCAGACTGGTATAGAGTGAATGCTAAGGAACCAGGACAAAGCTTTTTCACAGTGACATTTCAACTTGGAAGAAGAGTTGATGTTTTTAAGCCTACGATCTATGGCTTTTAAATTTCTTTTACGGTTTTGAGATTTTTGCAACTGGTATGCAGCTTTGAATCAATGTCAAAAGAGAGGCAGCAGAGGTGATGTAGCTCTCATTGCCCGTGCATGTACCAACACACAAATCTCTTGGAAAAGACAGAAGCACTTCAGAGCCTGGAGAGGCTGGTGTGACTGACCCCTGTATGAGGGACTGGCTGCAAGGCATGCATAGCACAGAGGACTAAAGGAGCAGTAAGGAAGCTGAGGCTTAAAGAGCTCGAAATCTGTTAAAAGAAGACAGGATAACCACAAGCGGATATTTCCAGATCTCTAAGTGTCACTGGGGAAGTAATATTAGAGTGGTGGTTAAGAATACTGGATCTCAATTTGGGAAGATGGAAAAGTTTGTGGAGATCGGTATAGTCTTGGTTGCACAACAATGTGAATGTTCTTAATGTGACTAAACTGCACAGTTAGCTACGGTTAAAATGACAGATTCTGTATTATGTACATTTTACCACAATAAATGAATACATGGAAAAGAAAAAGGGAAGCCTCTGGAATCAGTCTTCTTGGCTTCAAATCTTGCCTCTGATATTTCCTAGCTGCAAGTCTTTGGTTACTGCATTAACTTCTTCTGGCTTCGGTTTTCTCACCTCAAAATGGGAGGATAATGGCATGTGCCTCAGAGGTAGTGAGGATTAAATGAATTAATATGTACAAAGCACTTAGAACAGTACCTCGAATGCACTAAAGGCCCAAGAAATACTAGTGGTTGTTACTGGTGTTGTATTATCAGTATTGCTCTTATTATGAGGTAAAGCAATTTAAAAAAAAGTTTCAGTTTCTTTCTCTTCTTCTTTTCATTCTCTGCTGGAGGCATTAATAAGAAATAAAATAGTCTGGGAAATTAACACCCTGGAATAACAAAGAATTTAATTGCCTACATCGGCCAAACATTTAACTTGCAAAACTGTATAGGGTCCTTAAGCACCTGTGAAGATTTTCAAAAGTCATGGGCTTGGCGTGAACTTGGACTCACTGCATCTGGCTGTCTAGAGATGCGGAGCCTCTCATTGCACAAACATACTCACTGTGTACAGAGGGATCACTTGTTTTTGGTATTTTAGGTTTATTTGGAAGACAGTATAGTTTTTAAAATCTAAAAATTTGTACGCTTCCTTTTTTTTTTTTTTTTTTTTTTACTGTGTCTTTCTGCTTTGATTAGAAGGAAAGGTCACCTTCTATGTGGACATCTACTGGCCACTTAAGAGAGAAAGCCCTGCTACTAAATCCTGGGGCAAAGTGTGGTTTCTGTGTGTGGCTACTGCTGTGCCGCATTCATCACCTTGTGTGCTTAATGAGGATGTGGTTCTGCAACCTGCGCCTCCATTTCAAAGCCACACAGGCCACTGATAGATCTGTACGGCTCAAAGAGATGCCCTATTTGTTTTATATATTTATTTTTTCCAGACAAGATCTGGCTCTATTGCCCAGGATGGAGTGCAGTGGTGTGATCTTGGCTCACTGCAACGTCCGCCTTCCAGGCTCAAGCTATCCTCCCACCTCAGTTTCCTAAGTAGCCGGGACTACAGGCACACACCCTATGCCCGGATAATTATTTTATTTTTGTATTTTTTGTGGAGGTGGGGTTTCACTCTATTGTCCAGGCCGGTCTCAAATTTGTGAGCCCAAGCTATCTGTCCGCTTCAACCTCCCAGAGTGCTGGGATTACAGACATGAACCACTGTGCCCTGCCCCTATTTGTTTCTTAAGTGGTTTTTACTCGGTGACAGTTGGTAGCTAAGCATTTTAATGTATTTTTCTTTTCTTGGTGGAGATGCTATTCTCTTGTGCTCTGATTTCATTTAAGGAATTGGGACACTTTAAAGCTACCTTGCTAGGCCAGGGAGCCGGCTTCTCTTAGAAGGGCATCAGGAAGACGGTTTTTGGATGTGATGTAAAGGAAAGGAAGAGGGGGTGGAATGGGAAACAGAATAGGAAGGCGAGCGTCTCCTCGTGGTTTCTCCTTGCATGGTACTTCACTCTGTTACCTCTCAGTAGATTTTATTTTCTAAAATAGTAGATTAAAAAAATCTTTAGTGGCTCCTCATGACATAGAGAGTAAGCCTGGTACCAGAGCCCACACGCCACGTGACACACACGTCCAGTTTCCTCACCTCCCTTCACATGTACCTGGGGCCCATCTTCCCCCCATTTCCCCAGCCCTCCTCCTCCTCCTCCTCCTTTCTTGAACTCCTCCAGCAGGAAAACTGTGCCACTCTTAGTCATATGGGCCACAATTTAAATGAATAATTTCATACATGTGTGATCTACCTCACTAACCAGGCCAGAACGACCCGTACTGGAAGCTCATAGGTTGAATTCAGCCCTGATGCATGTTTTGTTTGGCCTACACAATGTTTTTGAAGAATCCGAATTAGTTTCCAGCATTTTGTAAAAATCAGGAGATGACACATACACACAGAAATCTGGATTTCTGATTTCTCTTGACAAACCGGAAGCTCTGACAATTGTGGCCCAGCACCTCAGGATGGTTCCAATCAGATGGAGGTACGTAATGACTGACTTCTTCCGGCACGTTGGGTCCTTTTCATTACAGTATGGTCCCAATCACCACTCTGCCCTGCACCTGCTCGCTCACAAGCCTTCCTGGCTCCTAATGCTGTTTGAATTTTCAACCTCTGAACTACAGCTTCTACCCTTGGATGAAGCCTTTGTCTTCATCTCACCTCTTCAGGGCCCAGTACACCGTTATTTACTAACAGGTGCTAAAAAATGCTTCCTGAATGAAAGGAAGAAAGGCTGGAATGAAGAAGCAGGTGAAAGCAGTGATGATCACCGAGATGGAAAATTGGCCTGGCGCGGTGGCTCACACCTGTAATCCCAGCACTTTGGGAGACCGAGGCGGGCGGATCAAAAGGTCAAGAGATCGAGACCATCCTGGCCAACATGGTGAAACCTGTCTCTACTAAAAGTACAAAAAAGTTAGCCAGGTGTGGTGGCACGCGCCTGTGGTCCCAGCTACTCGGGAGGCTGAGGCAGAAGAATCACTTGAACCCAGGAGGTGGAGGTTGCAGTGAGCCGAGATTGCGCCACTGCACTCCAGCCTGGTGACAGAGCAAGCCTCTGTCTAAAAAAAAAAAAAAAAGAGAAAATTAAGAGGCATTGTATTTTTAAAATGATAGCTTCCCAGAAACTCAACGGAAATGATCTAGAGTGTCTAATGAAGCTCTTCAACTCCCAGTCTACTTTTCTGTGTCGTAGTAAAGTGAGTCAATCTGTTCTTTCTTTTAAGCAAAACCATGAAACTTTAAGCCTTACTTTGCAGTGCTGACTAGGAAAAGAGAAATCGTCCTAAAGGCAGCCTTCATTTCAAGTCTAGAAAATCTAAGAAGAAAACCACCGGAAGAGATGGATGTTACCAAGGACCTTTCCTGAACTTGCACCAAATGCCTTCTCCATGCCATCCAAGCTGCCCCTCTGCTCTCCGATACAAGTAAAGTTAGAAGATCAGAAAGAAAAGGGTTCTAGAATACTAAGTGTCTAATCTTTCTACAGAAAACCAAGAATGCAGTGAGATGTTACTTTAAGGTAATTACTAATTACATCACTCAATTACTGAACTTTTTTTTTAAACCTCACATATGAAACTGTGGCTCCAGATGAGAAGTCATGGCCTAACTCAATGTTCTAACAAAGGAGGTTATACAGCTTCCTCCTTCTACTGAGAAGCCACTGAGTGGGACAGTCAGAAAAAATGGGCTGTCGTGTTGTGTGTTGATGCTTCTGGGTTTGAGGGTGTAAAATGAAGTGAGTTCGTGGGAGGTGCTTGGGAATTTAGAGGAGAAAAAATGCAGAGATAAACTTTTCTGTCTGTCCACTAAGGGGATTTGTGTTTGAAATGAAAGGAGCAAAAGCTGAGCAGAGCTTTAGATTGGGGATGTGAGCACGTCAAGGTGCCGGGACAGAGAGGGGGTCATCAGTGGGAAGCATCCAAGAATAGACACGTGCCTCACTTGACTGTGTGTCAAGTTTTCTCCGCCTGCCTTCAGAGGTGACCTCATTTTTCATTCCAAAGAATGACAATGGAAAATCATATTCATTTGTAAGCATCTGATTGTACAAAGTTTCAATTTCATAAGTAGGAGCTTATCACAGTTTCTAAAATCCCCAGCTCTGTTCAGTGCCCTGATCATAGAACATGGTTCAGATGCCTCTTAATTTTCTGCTGAGAGAGGCAGTCGGGTATAGTGAGTAACAGCATGGGGTCTGGAGTCAGATAGATAGGGGTCTCAGTCCTGGTTCTGCCAGTCAGTAAATGTGGAGCCCTGGGAAAGTTAGGTGACTTCCCCAGCCAGTTTCCTCACTGGCAAAAAGAAAATAAAAAATTGTGCATATTGCCTGGGATTACTTTGAGGCATGAGTGAGAGAATGGACACATAACACTTAGCATACATAGTACCTTACAGAGAGCCAGCCTCTAATAACTAGCTATTTTCATCAAACTTTCACAATGTTGAAGGATTTAGATGGTCAGCTAGGTAAAAGGCCATCAGGATCTTTGAGGAATACACAGAAATTGGCCCAGCACTGTGCTCACAGTTGTTAATTCTAAACAAGGATGAGGTCAGAGACCCTGTAAGAGAATGTAGGGTTTGAGTGATTTTTCCAGTAGCAGGGATAGGTTATGCTGAGCCAGCCATGCTCACATCTATGCCTTCTGTGACCAAATGAATGCATTTGGGCAAGCAGGGGGCTTCTCTGCATGAAACCAACTGTCCCTATGGGGCTTGTTCCCATAGCCTTGGACTTCAACCAACCGAGCTAACTGATAACAGATAACCAAGGGCACATTCCCTGCTCGCAGGAGGCGAGCAGACTTTTACAGAGACATATCACGAGAACTTTAATGAGATGCAGGACACAAAATGCATTTTAGTGTTACCCAAGAACATGTAATGTTTCAGAGTTTGGAGAAACCGCAGCTACTCTGTCCATTCCAATTTATAAGCAGATTCTACAGCTTGAGAGGTCTGGGCTTTTACTGGCCTTTTTCCTTGATGATGTAATGAGTATTTGAAACTGACATGCCTAAGGCTGGGCAAGAAGCTTGGACTAGAGATCACGTCATCTTTCCTTAAAGTAACATCTCACTGCATTCTTGGTTTCCTCTAGAAAGATCAGAGGCTTGGAGAACACAGTCACAGCATATTAGAATGGGAAGAGTCTTTAGTCACCTAATCCACTGGAGGGACAGAGAAGCCACGTGGCAGGCAAGGATCATACAGATAAATGCTGGCTCTGCCAGCACCAGAGCTCCTGACTCCAGGTCCAGGGCTTTCCATTACAATCTGCTGCCCTGAGACAGCCAATCATTAGTTCTCTTACAGAGCTACCCCAAAGTTGTGGGAAAAACCACTTGCCCCCCTTTTTTTAATAGTCTGGAGCTGCTACCTGGTTGTGTGGCAGTCTAAAGCAATATGATATTTGTTGTTTCCAGCTGCCTCGAAACTGAACATTAGCTGTGATAATTACATTATGGCAAACTGGTTAATCACAAGCAGATAAACCCTGTAAGTGCTAGAAGCATTTCTGACCTAGAGGCTAAAATGTTAATGATATCTCTGTTTAGCTCAACAAGAGCAGATTATAAATTTTTGTTATCTTTGTATCACCAGGTAGTAAGCACTCAGCCACTGAAATTTATTTATTTTAATATGAAATCACTTGTTTAAAATAAACATTCTAGGCTATAAAGTAAGTTTCTGAAAAGCCTCCCATAAAAATTTAAAAAGTAGATGTGAGGTCTGGAATATGTAACAATATTTATGGAAGGACACATTGGAGACTTGACGGTTTATCAGCTGGAAATGTTGTGGGGAAATCCCAGAGCTGAGAGTCAGACTTGCTTCCTAGCCAGGGTCTTGCCACACTCTCAGCTGGTAATAATACCCTACCATCTTTGTAATGTAAAATGCACCTACTCTACTCCCTGCCTTCCCCTCTTTTCAAGTCCCATCTTAAGTCCTTGGTATACCATAGCTCGTACTTTCATGCTACGTTGAGCAAATATAAATCTTCTTTTATCTGTGTCTTACTTCCTCAACCTGATCAATCAGGCTATCCTTCTCTGAATGACTAAGACTGAGCTTGCACTCCATACACAAGTGTTGTCCATAATACAATCTATCCTATCAGAAAAATGACGGTACTATGCAGGTGATCTTTGGACTCCTTGAAGATAGTTATGAAAAACTTCATATCTACCCTTCATATTGTGGAAGCGTGATTTAATATAAAGAAGAAAAGATGTGTACATTATTAAAAGCATTCTGAAATTTAAGGCTAGATTTTCTCTAGCCTCTCTCTTTTCTAAAATACTGGGATAATCACAAAAATCACTCTTTTCTCAAAAATGTTTGAGTACTAAAGAACAGGGAAGAGAAGAGATTAAAACATAAATGTGAAAATACACATATCAAAATGCTGGCTCTGGTTTTTAATCTAGGTGGTATAGCAATGGGTAATTTGTATTTTTATCTTTGCATCTTTACATATTTTCCACATTCAATGAACACGGGTTACTCTTATAAACTCTAAAATAAAAGGTAAAGACAGTCTTTAGTATTTACAAATCTGTATGGAGAGACAAATCAGCTTTTTTCTAACACTAGATGGTGATTGTCATAACATGGTAAGATGTCCTGGGAGTTCCCGAGATGAGCATATGGCCACTTGGATCACACAGTGAACATGATTTTCTATCGGCTGGATGGACTGAGTGAGCCGGCGATGTTGAGGATAACAGAACTAAGAGTGTTCAGTCATGCTAAAGAAACAGAGGAAAGCAAGAGAGACGCTGTTCAGGATCCTCAGTGCTTGAGATGACAGTCCTGTACTAGAAGCCCCATGCATACAAGAAGAAATTGATAAGGCCAGGACAGGGAGGACTGGGAGACCTGAATTGGGATAGGAGCTGCTGAGAATGTTCTGAAGGGCAGACCATGAGGACTTAGGTAAGAGTCTGAGGCAGGAGACTTCTAGAAAGACAATTGTGACCTGATGTCAAAATACTATGGGCCAGGAGGTAAAGGGTAAAGCACACTCTGCAAGCTGGGAAAAGGCAATCAGACGTTTCTAGAAGAGACTGTGTTGTGATTAATAAAACCCAAGCTTAACAGATTAACATGACAATGAATTTGAAATTAGCTCATACTTCTGAACATTTCAGTTTTTGCGTCTGAACTCAACGGTGACACCAGTGATGGTGAGAGAAAGGGGGCAAGGCTTTGGGATCCAGAGGCATTGTGATAGAGGCGTGTATCTCATCTCAAGGCTTGAGGGTATTGGTGGGAACTGCCAAAAGATGGTGCAGCCCAGAGGGAAGGGAAATCAGTGATCTGCCCTCCTTTGATCCAGTTGTCCAGCATGGTTTTTCTGAGCCACATCTGCAAGATTATTCATGTTGTATTCCCAATTCCTGGGCTAGGAGTGGATAGATAGCTCAAATGCCAACAGGGGCAGACAGGTAATAACATAACATAACATAACATAACATAACATAACATAACACAACATAACATAACATAATGAATGAGGCAGGTCAGACTGGTTCATGGTGCAGGCAAGAGGACGTTACATGCTCTGCCTGAAGGGACAGCCACTCCCCAGCTCTGGCCAGCTGCAAGAATGTGGGCCCAGGGTTTCCAGATCTTCTGAGCTTTCAAGAAAAGCCGGATATCTCTATTTCTTTGTGAAATTTGCTATTGTTAGCAACTAACTCATGTTCTTTCAAAAAACCATCATGCAAGTCAGAGAACATATCAAGGGGGAAAGGGGAATGTGATGTCTGCATTAGTTTGTGACCTTTGCTCTAAACCTCCTTCACAGTACAATGGCACCTTTGGTTAAGGACGGGATTTAAACACGACACGCTATCTTGAAAGCACACAAATGTTTGACCCTTGGCCAGCGTTTACAATACTAGGGAAGTGGTAAAGATTTGAGGTAGCTCTTTGAAGCCTTGGGGAGAACATTACATACTTTTAAGTAAGCCGAATGTCCGGATATACAAAGAACAAAGTACAGAATTTGGGAAGAATTAAGTGTGAGCCAGAGTCAATGCTTGGAAACACTTGGACGCAATTCACTTTGATTCTAGTAGGAAGTTGCATATGAATAACGGAGAACAAAATTGGGCCCCAAGGGGCAGTTTTATAAGATAATATAGACTCAGCATGTGCTGAGACAGTCACTAAAGAATTGATTAGCTAGGGTTTCTGTGGCTTTAGATAGTTTTCCAGGTAAGAAAGATATTGCAGTGAAAACAAATAGAATGCTCAAGTGTAGACCCTCAAATGCTCAGGGAAATGAGAGAATGTAGCAAGATTCTTACTGCCTGTACTAGGCTGAATACCCATTGTCCCCAAACTGACGCACCTGGCGAAACCTGTGAATGTGACTGTATTTGGAAATAGGGTCTTTGCAGACGTAATCAAGTTAAGATAAGGTCTTACTGGATTAGAGTGGGCCTCAATCCAATGACTGATGTCCTTATGAGAAGAGAGAAATCTGGATACAGACACAATGAGGGAAGACAACTATGTAAAGACAGCGGCAGATTTGGGAGTTTATGCTGCCACAAGCCAAGGACTGTTGGCAAGCACAAGAAGCTACAAAAAGCAAGGAAGTATTTTCTTCCCTGGAGCCTCTGGAGGAAGCATAGCTCTGCTGATGCTTTGATTTCGAACTTCTAGCTTTGAGAATGGTGAGAGCAGACATACCTGTTATTATAAATCACCCAATTTGTAGTAATCTGTTACGGCCATCCTAGGAAACTGTGTCTTTTCAAGACACTTCTGGGGCAGAAGGCTTGCTATGGTGAATTATACAATGACTTACAATTATGCCCCAAATTGGAGCAATATATAGGGTCTGAGGATAGAGGCATAGGAAGCATTCTGTCAAAAGAATAGGAGCACCCTTGTTTCAGGAGGGAATGGAAATAAGAAATAATGACTGGCAACCAAAGGGAGAGCAGGTGAACAACTCCACAGGTGATGCATTTATCCCAGGGACGAACTACATTTCATCTTATTTAGGGGAAATTATATATTACAGGTTTTAAAAATTCCTGTGAAAAAACAAACCCTAGAAAATAACAGGGCATTTAAGGATATTTACATATCTAAAACAAGATCAAATATGAATTTATTTATAACTTTATCTCATATCATATCCAGAAAGTTCACCTCATACAGTATATCCTCAAACAACTGGTTTACATGAGGTTGGGGAAGATACCTTCCATTTTGCCCTTGTAAAATTTAAGAATATAATTATTTTAAAATTTGGTTGTAGAAAGAAACCCTGCATTGACTTACCCATGGATTCTCAGTGTTAATTCTTGCTCTTTGGCTATCTTCAAGTCTCAGGCCCTCTTTCCTAGACTAGCCTTGAATTGCTCATCTACGCTCAAGAAAATGGAGGCGAGGCTTCATCAGTTTCACTTAGAGGTTCAGTTAATAAAGCCACAGTAATAACACAAATGGTGCCAAAAGACCCATCCTCCAGCTGGGAGCACTCAGTTCTAGGAGGACACACACATGCACACACCACAACCATCACCACCACTATCACCCCTCAGACCTTGGAACAAAAGCTCCCCCTGCAATTCTGGTGCACAGAAGTGAGTCTCTCATCAATATACCATTCAGTAAGAAGGGTATTGCTCTGCATGAGTTTTTGATTCACTTCTGGACTGTGCCACATCTGCTCTCATGTAAAACTCCAGTGGAATAAATTAGTATAGTCCACATATGCCATAGTCCATTACATGTCAAGAAAAGCTTGAACACATTTGCCCATTATAAGTGTGCATTGTGGGGTCCTAGTCAGTTCTGAAGGAGCTAACTCTCAGACCACTAATTATGCCCATTGGTAGCCTAAATAACATGTGACAAATAACACATATGACATGATAATATTATAGATCATTTAAGGGTGAGTTGGTAAATTGCATGTGCTTCCTGCTTAACATATTTTATATTTATCACATTTATATTTATGTATAAATACATAAAATATTTTATAATATACTTCATATTACAAATATGTATTTTAATAACATGTTAATATATGACATACAAAATATATTAAATTATATACTTATATAAAATATATAATAAAATATGTTTTTAGAAATATAAGCCACTGGTTTATATTATTCGATTTTGAAATAAAATTATTTACTACTCCTCTTTCAAGCTTCTGGATTAGACTAATTGCATAGCATATATTGAGGTGTAAAAGTTAGTTTTAAAAACCTGTAACAAAAAAGAATGGGGGGAAAAAATAAGAAGCTGAACTGACAGAGAATTGTGATCCATTTAAATTTCTGACTTATGGAAAGGGTTTCACTAATCTCAACAACTGTCTTTATAATAAGTATATATTATTCAAATGATGGTTTAAAAATATATCTACACTAATAAAATATCATTTTTATGTGATTTCTCTATTGAAGGTTGGTTTAAGATTGCTTGCAAGAAGAAACACTGCTACTGAAAACATGTGAAAATAAGTTTGGTAGAGGGCATTACAGAGTTGCCTTTCGGATCAAAGTCTTGAATGCTCTTCCACAAGGAGCCACTTCCATGCTCCCAAGGAATGTGTCTTACAGAGGCATCTTCTAAAGTTAAAGGAGCTAATTTAACGAAACCTGGGGGAGGCCGGGTACAGTGGCTCGTGCCTGTAATCCCAGCACTTTGGGAGGTCAAGGTGGGTGGATCTCTTAAGGTCAGGAGTTCGAGACCAGCCTGGCCACCATGGTGAAACCCCATCTGTACTAAAAATACAAAAATCAGCTGGGCGAGGTGGTGCACACCTTTAATCCCAGCTACTCGGGAGCCTGAAGCAGGATAATCACTTGAACCTGGGAGGTGGAGATTGTAGTGAGCAGAGATTGCACCACTGCACTCAAGCCTGGGCAAAATGTCTCCAAACAAACAAACAAAGTGGGAGAATTTACAGAGACTTCTCTAAAAAAACCGAAAATAATGAAAATGAGTATGATCTAATTTCGATTTTACCATAATCAGATAAACATTCTATTTTAGCATTAAAACATGTTTATAATCAATTTTAAGAGATTTTACATTTTCATACTGAGCATTTCATATAAATCTAAAAAAGTTATGCCTTTCTCTGATATTGCCCAAACTCTCTCTCATTTTAAGTTCCTGACTCATGAGAGGGCACATTTAAAAATCACTGAGTTATAAGGGAGGTTAATATGGCACCAGAGTGTCATATTTTTAAGAGGGATTCTTTTTATTTATTGGTCTATGAAATTTATCTACCAGAAATGCTGGTAAATAAACAAATAAAAGAAATTGCCCTGAACACTACCCCATGATGCCCTTAATAGATTCATTCCACAGATGAGTCTGTGTGATCAAAAAAGCATTCACTTAGGCCACTAGGAAACTTAGAGCTAAATTGTGATTTACTTCTAGTAACCGTAAAGAACCACATAGTATATATGGTCCTTTGAATAACTCAGAAGTTAGGGTCACTGACGCTCTGTGCAGTTGAAAATCGCATAGAACTTTTGACTTCCCCAAGACTTAACTACTAGTAGCTTACTGTTGACCAGAGGCCTTATTGATAACACAAAAAGTCAATTAACAAATATTTTGTATGTTGTGTATCTATTTTAAACTGTGGTCTTACAATAAAGTAAGCTAGAGAAAAGGAAATATTAGAAGACAATCGTAAGGAAGAGAAAATGTATTTACTATTCGTTAAGAAAGTATATTTACTACTCACTATTCTTCAAGTAGGCTGAGAATAAGGAGGAAGAAGGGTTGCTCTTGCTGTCTCAGGAATGGCAGAGGTTGACACAGCTCAAACCCGTGTCATTCAAGGCTCAACTTACTTCTGTTTCTCACTGTTATCTCTGGCTTTATATTCTAACCACTTTAAAAAAATTTTTTTAATTCTTTTTTTGAATTCTAATCACTTTTATTCCCTCAGTGAATTATTTTAATTTTCTGTACTGTACATATTTTGGAGATGAGGTATAAATAGGTCAATAAATAAAAAGAAGATTCCCTCTAAAGAATATGACACTCTAATGCCATATTAACCTCCCTTATAATGCTGAGTGATTTTTAAGAAAGCTCTCCCCAAATTAACCCTTCATCCTTTGGTAAGTTCTGTAAGACCCTAGGATTTCATAACAAGTTAGAAGAGCAACAGCCTAACCTCTAATCTTTGTTGAGGACGCTCAAACCTCAAAAGAGATGATAAATGGAACAAGAAACTTGTTTGCTTGTTACCATGATTTACACTTGCCACTTTTCTATAACACAGAGAAGCTATGTGTTCGCAAAGGAATAACTTCAGTACTAAGGAGAGGAAGTAAAAGAAAAAGCAAGGAAAGAGAAGTGTTTGCAATCGTCAGAGACACATTTCTACAGTTTTCTCCAGTTAAATTCAGACATCGACTTTGTTTTCGGCATAAAAAATTTATGCTCTTTTTTTTGCTATACTCTTTTATTTGTATAAGATGTAATCCATTACGTTTGAAAATAATCTATTGTGTATGTGGTAACTTTAATTCCATGAAACAAACAAAAGCGTTTTTCCACAACTGTCCAAGTCCATATTTAAGCAATTAGTCTAGGTCATCATATCAACCTTACATAATTTTGCACGCCAGTTATTTTTTTAAAGAGTAAAATACAAATTTAGAAACAGAAAGGAATTGTACTAGAAGAGAAGCCTGGGGCTAATCAGGAAAATCTGGAATCCCAGTCTTTGTCCATGGACAGGGGCTGAGAAACATAAAACGCACCTGGACTTGACTGCTTCCTTCAGTGAGATGTCAACAGAGTGGAAATAAATTCCTGATTTGGTTTTTATTTTCCCTCTCTCAATGGCAGTCCAAAAAAGTGATGTAAGAATCACCTGGCACCTCAATTACCATGTTCAGTTTCTCCCCTGATACTGCATGGTGGGATGTGTCACAATAACTTTGCACCCACAGATATGGCTTCAGGGTGGGCCTGACTGAGATAGAGTGAGCTCTGTGTCACAGCGTGCCTCGGTTAGCCACAGCTGCGGGGAAGGGTTAGCTCTGCTCTTCCTCCTCTTCCCTCCCCCACCCCAAGCAAATGCTTCAAGCAGCTGCCATACTTGAGGACTGGCAGTGCCAAAGGCTCTGAGGGTCAGGAAAGGGCAGCAATGAGGGGCTCTGGAACTAAAGCATAACCAAATTAAGGGATAAACAAGTGAGCTAACTTTAACTCTATTGCTAATTTTCCTAGTAAAATAAAGACCATGGAAGGTGTGTGGTCTGTCCTATCTGTCCCCTTCCCTGAGGGCTGTTCAGCAGAGTTTGGGATCTGGTCATTTGTGGGGCAAACAGGGCCAGAATGCAGGAAGACAATGCAAGCACAAGTGGCCTTGGATTGTGGCTGGTTGGCCCCTCTATGCCAGCTTGTCCCCTCTATGCCAGCTTGCTTGGGACAGTCCCTTACTGGTAATTGTGTATGGCCCAGTGTTTCTTAGGAGGGTATATTTACACTATGGGGGGACAATTCGTTCTTTCATGAGTCTGCTCAGCTCATCATAGAAGATGTGCCTACTAAGTGCCACAAGCTACCTCCACCCTATCATTTTTTGCCCACCCTGTCATTTTGACAACCAAAAATGCCTTTCTTTCTTTTTCAAATGCCTTCTGGGGAGAGCAGTGAGGCCCAGACACAGCCACTGAATGCTCTCTCAGTTAAGAGGAAGCAGAGGCTAAGAGACGTGGAAAGATTTGATCAAGGCCACAGCTAGACAGTGGCAGAGGCATTGTTTCTTGGCTTCACACACAGTGAGGCTTCCAGAAGGACAAAACTCCACTGTCTCTTGACAGACACCTGCAGCTGAATCACTGTGGAGGCACAAATTGCAGGGAAAGAATTTACATGTGGTAACACCAGTGCTTTATTTGTGTTCACTTAATCATCTGCAGTCAGTAGCCGTATGACCCTCGCTGGTTTCAGAGGTTATGAATAATAATGGTATTCTTTAAGGAGGACAAGATAATTTAGTTTTTTTAAACACATAGAATTTGGAGTTAAGTCATAAAAGCTTTCCAGAAAGGAAGAGGAGAGCTGTCATTAATTTTTTTTTTTTTTAAGATGGGTTTCACAATGTTGGTCAGGCTGGTCTTGAACTCCTGACCTCAGGTGATCCGCCTGCCTTGGCCTCCAAAGTGCTTGGATTACAGGCGTGAGCCACCACGCCCAGCCAAGAGCTGTCATTAATTTTTAAATACATGAAGCTTAAAGAGGATAACAACAATTGCATCAACAAATATGCTTTGGAAGCACCTTTTCTTCAAGGAATTCAAAAGCATTTTTTTCTTCTAAAATTGTTTAAAGATATATTGTTCTCAAAAGAAACCAGTAACAACCCTTACCTCCGATAGTTCTTACTAGTTTCACTTCCTTAAAAGCATTCAATCCTGAAAATAACCCTGGAGAGCTAGGCAGAGAAAGTGTTATACCCATTTAACCAACAAGGAAATTAAGGTTAAAAAACTGTAATGGCTAAAACATTTAGCAGTTTTGGACCTTCAAAACCTGAGGACAGTACCCTTTATGTTTGATCTTGAAAACCGAAGTCAGGAGCACTGTTGATAGTCAACTATTACACTTACTCAAATAACGGCCTCTTTCTCCATGATTTAGGAGGAAATATTTTTTTCTCTCCACTTAATTACTCATAGTCATTTGTTCTGACTACCAACAGTAGTCCTGAACCATGGAAAATAGGAAAACTGGGTCACTTGGCCACTCACTGAGCACTTACTATGTGTCAGACCCTGGCTGAGGCACTGAAGATACAAAGGCTAATCAGACCTGGTCTTACCTTACCCAAGAAGAGTTCAAAACCATCTTGAGAGGATTTCGAGTATTTTTCTCAATTCTGTCAGTGTTGACTCATTGCTATGACCTGGAGCTGAGATGGCCAAGTGGTTGATCGTGAATGTGCCCAGGCCAGGTCATTCCCTGTAATGCCAACAGGACCCCTCTTTTGCTAACCTCTCTCCCCACAAAAATGTCAACAACAACCAATTGTAACAACAACCCCAAACCCTGTGAACAGTTGGGGAATTTTAGATTTATAATCTCTGTGTATTCAAGCTCTAGAGATAAAACTATGGTCTAACAGTTAGGCTACTACTAGTAAACTAAAAAAAAAAAAAAAAAGTTGTTTATTTTTTATTTTCAGTGACAACTTTGAGAATTAGATGAAGAACAACCTGATAGTTTTAACTACACTGTCAAACATAAAAATAATTCTGAATTTCCCTTTTTAAGACATGTCTGAAGCCTCAGGAGAAGTGGGCTATCTAGACTTAGGAATTTTCATAACTCTAAAGAAGTTACTAGGATCTAAAGAGCTGGAACATCCTGCTCTGAGCAGTTTCAAGTATTTGAGATTAGATTCATAGGGTTATCAGTGCCCTGTGAAATTTGATGAGGCTGTTACTGGGATTACTGATAGCTGTGCAGCCTTGGGGAAACCAACTTGTCATCATATTACAGTTCCTCACTATCCAATTGTCTCTCCATGCCCTTTCCTTAAAAAATAAATAAACAAAGCAAGCATGTGGCAAACACGTTTCCATTTTTCCACCAAGAATGCAGATGTGACAGCTTCTTCCCCTTCCCTTTTCTCATCCACCCCAGCTCCGCCTCCTCCCCCTTCCCCAATGACCTCATCCCTGCACAGAAAGGACACCAGCTGCAGGGAGGGTCAGCCTCCACCAAGTGGGATCATGATCATCATTAGGAATGCCAAGAAGCCCAGAAGGCCTTGCGGACATGTGCAATGTATTACAGCTTTCTGTGGTTTCCCCACATTCACAGCAAAGCTGCTGTCTGGAAATGTAAAGGCTTTACCTTCCTAAAAATAACGTTACCAGAAGAACATTTAGATAAATATTTCTCAAGAAATCAATCAGTCACTGCAGCAGCAATGATGAGAACCCACCAAAATGAAGAACCCGGTGGCAGCCTCAGAAATCGTTTGGATCCAAATGTCTCATTCAAGATAAATGAAGTCCCCCGATTTTTCAGGGGGAGAATTATAGGAGGTGTTTGCGAGAGGAGGTATGCCTGGGAATTAAAACTTAGAAAAAAAAAAAATTCTAACACAGCAGCACAATGAAAGCTAATGCTTTATCTTGATTTTTATACACATATTCTTACAGAGTTATGTTCATTCCTTCATTCACTCCTTTCCACTCTCCTCTTTGTCAATTACTGCCAACTCAGAGAATAAGGCTGTGAGATTTTCCTAGATACAGTAATCATGGCAATTACCATACACTGAGAGCTTACCACGAGCTATGTGCTGTACGCATGCCTTTCAACCTCTTTGCACAGCTAGATTATTATTTCCAAGTTAATAGATGCAACAACTGAGGCTTACAAAGGCCATATTCACAGCTTTAAATACAATCTATAAACTGTTCCCCAATATATATTTCTAGCCTAGACATCTCCTGAGAGCTCCAGATCTGTTTTTACAATTACTTGCATACCATTTCCACTTGGATATATCACAAGCATCTCAGGTCAGACATGTTCCAAACTGAGCTTAGGATCTAGTCCTATTTACCCCCAGGCGAGACTCTCCTCTAAAAGTTCTTAACTGCAGGAAACAGCACCTCACATCAGAAAAATGGAAGTTTTCAGAGACACTCCTGTTCTGCAATGTCACCAAAGCAGAGAGCCACTAAATCTTGTCAGCTCGACCACCTAAATCCATTTCGGAGCCATTGACCGCTCCACTGACTGCCACCATCACCTCTCACCTGAAAAATGGCACCAGCCTTTTTTTTTTTTAAATTTATTTATTTTACTTTAGGTGCATACTATATCTGGCATTTCTCCCCATGTCATCCCTCCCCACCTTCCGCTGTCTCTCCCCGACCCACCTCCAACTGCCCCCAGTGTGTGATGGTCCTCTCCCTGAGTCCACGTGCTCTCATTGTGCAACACCCACTGGCACCAGCCCTTTTCACAGTGGTTTCCTTCCTGTTCTCTCATCGACTGTGTGATGAGGTACAATAATCAGAGTGATTTAAACACAAATATAATCAAGTTTTTACCTAATTAAAAAATCTTTCAATGGCTACTCATTGCTATTACAAAGACCGAGATTCTTGCCAGTGCCAAGGCCCTCCATGATCTGGCTTCACTACCTCTGTATCTTTCTACTTCCCTCTCTTTCACGGGGCTCTAGTCTAGGCTTGTCTTTTTTCAGTTCCTCTTTGTCCCAAGTTCCTTCCTGACTTGGATTCTTGGATCAGGCTGTCCTTCAGCCTGTGATGCTCTTATATACTCTGTTTGGCTAACTCCTACTCATGCTTTGAGACTCAGCTTTACTACTGGTTCAAAATAGTTTTCACTGTCCCCCTTGACTCAGATTCCCTGTGTTACTTCTTCTTTATACTTACGATGATGGAAATACTTATTTAAATATTCATTTTTCATTGGTTTCCCTAACTAGAATATAAACTTGATGAGGGCAAAGACCATGTCAGTCTTGTAAACAGCTGCATCCCTTGTGCTCATCACAATGCCTGCCACATAGAATATGCTCAATCAAAATTTGTTAAATGAATAAATGAGGCAAGTAACTGGCTCAAGGTCACAGGACTTGAACCGAAACCTTAATGAGTGTTGTTCTAAAGCATGTTCCCTTTAAAAATCTTGCAAAGCAGGATAGAGTTCTTCATAAAAATACAGTATATATACACAATGAACTGCTAGCTAGCCTTCAGAGAGAAGGAAATTCTGTCCTTCCAGTAACATGGATGGAACTGGAGACATCATGCTAAGTGAAATAAGCTAGGCACAGAAAGACAAGCATGCATGATCTCATTTACATGTGGAATCTAAAAAGTTGATCTCTATTGCACTGTGTGGTGACCACAGTTATTCAAATTCATACACTGCATATTTCAGAACTGCTAAAAGAATAAATTTTTAATGTTCTTATCACAATTACATAAATTGGTGAGGTGATGGATATACTAATTAGCTTGATTGACTCTTTCTATAATGTATACAGAGATTAAAGCATCACATTGTACCCCCTAAATATACACAATTTTTTTGTCATTAAAAAAAAGGTTTAAAAAAATAAATTCAACATATCATAATCACCTTCAGGGATGTAAATTTGTCAAGTCTCAAAGTCCTTACTGACTCAAATGGATGGTTAGTTAGAAGGTTAAAAGGAATAAAGTCTGGAAGTGTGGTAGGATGGGGTGGAGCCTGTCTCCTACAGCAAATGAGATGTAATAAATACCTACTGGCCTGAAAAAGTAGTTAAAATAGAGAAGTGAGGGATGGATGAGGGAAAAGAGACCTTAGAGACTGCTGAGCTGCTATAAGCCTCAAGAAAATATGATTCAAGAACCAAGGAAACAAATATGTAATACAGCTGAAACGAACAGAGGCAGAGAGACTTTGGAACGACAAAGGGGGAATAAAACTTACTGCATGTGATTTTCTGCATATAGTTTCTCTTTTCCTTACTTGCATGTACAGAGATCAGATAAGGCACGACAGAGTAAAAAATGAAATACTGGCCGGGCGCGGTGGCTCAAGCCTGTAATCCCAGCACTTTGGGAGGCCGAGGCGGGTGGATCACGAGGTCGAGAGATCGAGACCATCCTGGTCAACATTGTGAAACCCCGTCTCTATTAATACAAAAAAATTAGCTGGGCACGGTGGCGCGTGCCTGTAATCCCAGCTACTCAGGAGGCTGAGGCAGGAGAACTGCCTGAACCCAGGAGGCGGAGGTTGCGGTGAGCCGAGATCGCGCCATTGCACTCCAGCCTGGGTAACAAGAGCGAAACTCTGTCTCAAAAAAAAAAAAAAAAAAAATGAAATACTGCATATGCCTGAAGAAAGCCTCGCTGAGCTCTGAGTATTGGGGAGCAATTCTTGTCAATTTGAGATGCAGGATACTTGTCTCCATCATTATAATTCAAAAAATATTCTCTGCTGGGGGGTCTGTCACTGACCTTCACATCAAGGTAAAGAGAGATGAGCAAAGAAGGCTCTGACCAGCAAGGGTTATGTTAGCCCCTTATCAGTCTTGTTCTGCGAATGCAGTCATTTTCTTCCACAATAATGCAGGACTTCACATTTTTCCATGATGAAGTGGACTTGTTACATTCGCCCTAATTGTCAAGGTCTGGGAACTCTGGCTCTATTCCTCTCCTTCAATCCATTTCTTTTCTTGAACTGCCGCCCCAGATTCCCATAAGAAGTATTCAATTGTTAGGAACTTTAAAACGTTTATTTCTCATGTTGTTGTCCCTTTGTGTGGAAGAAATGGTTATAGCAACTGGGTTACCAGCTATGTGGCAAAAGAAAAAAACAAAACAAAACCTGCTCTCTGTTCCTCCCTCATGTTCTCCATAAAAGGCAATAAAATTCTTCAGTAAATATAGTATCATCCAGCATGGCTGGAATTGTTGTGATTAATTATGTATTCTAGTTAACAGTGTCTGAACCATACACGGATTACCAATTTCCCAAGAACTAAAATACACTTAATCATAAAATGATACCTGGCCCTGATATGATTTGTCTTTGATTAGCCAAAAGGTGCACAAAGATCTTATAACAACGTTAATCACAGTTTAGAGCATTTTATTACATGGTGGTGCTCACAGGCTAGCTGACGAACCTTCAGAGAACAGATTTCACTGTACCTGGTATTGGCTGGTCACAAGAGTCAACGTTTTTTGTTACTGGATGATCTTATTAGAATACAAAAAAAAAAAATCAAGCTTTATATTGCGTTTGACACAGCACTAAGCTCTGTGATTGGATCATTCTGCTTAAGAGGAATCTTAGGAACTTGTGGGCTTTAAAAAATTTCAGTGGCTATGGTTTTCATCTATGCCACAATTTTTGCCCATTGTAGATCCTTTAATATGTAACAATGACAATATTTAAAGGCCAAATTCCAGCATTTCTATTAATATGGCAATGTTTTAGGGACCATGATCCAGAGCATATGGCAAAATAAAGACAAAGGGGAGCAGAAGGGGACCTACATGAAATAAAAAAGGGGCTCGGATCACATAGCTGAGGACAGAGGAAGGAATGGCAATGGCCCCTGTTCTCACTGTTCCTGAGGTGCCGCCTGTGCCTTGCTATCCCAGTTTTCAGCTGTCTTTATTTTTTTAAATCAAATTGTAGTTGCGATCAACGTGTGATATACTTTCACGTTGAAAGAAGAAAAAGGTGAGATAAATCAAGGCACAAAGTGAGTTATTCTTTCTCCTGAACTTCACAGTTTAAAAGATGTCTGGCAGGTCTGAAACCATGCCATGTAGACATAAAAGACCCTCATTTCACCCACAGACAGACAGCCTGGCTGTCTGCACTCATCCCCCTTCCCCAAACCAAATACATACAAGTAATTCTACTTTCTTGGGAAGGCAATTGTTGATTAATGAATCATCTTTCCTGTAATTTTTATTTATTTATTTTTGTAGCCTGAGTTTGGCTAAGTTCCCTGGCATTCCTGTTGAAGTATGTAATGGAAAATTTGACCTCACATTCTTTGCTTTTTTGTAACATCACAAAACACTGATATAACAGGGCTACTAAAAAGTAGCTTGGAGATGAAGGGATGCACATAAAGAAAAAGTTCAGTGTGGAAAGGAACAAAGATGCAGTAAATCATGTGGAAGGTAAATATTTAGCTTCACAGACTTGAAGTTACATTTATCTTCAAGCCCTTACAGCTTAGGATGTCACAGCGTTTCCATCATAATTTTGCTTTTCTAAAGAGATTGGAAACCAGTCATAAAAAGCCATTCTCAAAATTAACCTGGAACACAGGTAGACCATTTCCGTAGATCCCACAGCTTGCTTGAAAAATAGTGATTTATGGTGGGACAGGCAGAAGAAAGGGTCAGGAATTGATTTCTTGCATTTAGCTATATCTGAGCTGAAATAAAACTTTGGCAATCACCCTTCTGTGATCACATCCAACTGTCTAAGGAAAATGTAACAGGTCATAGAGTCAACTTTGGTTAACTCTAAAGCGTGGGATTTGGCAGCAAAGACATACTTCAGGACAGATTTTTCAGCAAAATTCACGGTAGAATAAATGAACTTGTTATAAAAACTTTTTTCTTTTTAAAATGAGACTATCTCTCTTCCCTAAGGCAAAGTAATAATTTTTTCAAATGCATAATCCAGACTCAAGGGACATCTATCCAGCCACTGACTCAAAAGTTTCTCCCTCTGCAACCCTAGAGGTCCCATGACCTGAGAAAACATTAACTTGGCTGTGATGGGAAAAGAGTCCCACATGGCTCCCAGCACCACCCTCTCAAAATGTCACAGCCCCCTGGCATTGGACATCCTGTTCAGCCTGTAATAGTCATTCAAATGAAGTGTTTCATGATAACAACATTGGCTTATGAGTGTATTGTCAACCGAGACTGCCCTAATGGCTGTCAGAAGGCATATATAACGGACTGTTCAGTCCATTAATCATCTAGATGTGCTGAAAAAAGGAAAGGGGGAAAGAGCAGATGCAGAGAAGTCTGTACAAATCACTACTACTCAGGCTTCTGGGAAAATGTGCAGATGTTTCTTGATGCTACCTAAACTGTTTCTAAAACCACTGTCACATCTGTGTATTCATCCATATTAAAATGGAAAGCTATTATCTGGTCCTATACAAATGATTCTCAGGGATAGTTTTAATATACCATTTATGGCCTGGAAAAATAGTATTTATTGGAATAATTCATACTTTTTTTTTAAAAAAAGAGGGAGTTAAATGAGAATTATGTAAATGAAATATGTATATAAGCCACAAGAGAGAACTCTTTGTTTAATCTTATAAGTGATAATAGATGGTTGGTTACCTGTTTCAGAGATTGTCTTAGGTTCCTACTTCTGACTGACTTTGGCGGGTGCAGGAAGAAAAAGAGATATTCAGACAGCTTGAATTGATTCATGGGTCCAATTATAAAATGCATGTAGATTGATCAAGAAAGTTGTTAACTATGAAGAAAACCTTTGGGGGGAAATTACCACATGCCATTTAATATCCAATTTAAGGGAAGCACTGAGATCTTAGATGAAGAATGATTTGGTGATATATTAAAATATCAACTCCAGAGACGATGCTCTTCTAGATTCTTTTGGATTCCTAGATCTTGTTGGGTTTCTGGCTTTTCCAGTGTACTCCTGGTATTCCACATATTATAAGACTGAATCTTACACTATCTTTGCTTCCATTAGGTATTAAACCAAGCTGGTATTTGGTAGAACCCCACTGATTAGGTTATTTCCAATCTTTTGCAATTACAAACAATGTTTGTAAATTTTAAAATTAAACCAAACAGTCAATAAGAAACTACAACTGACTGATTAGTATTGCCTGTTTCTGCTCTGTACTCAAGTTCTCTATAAGCAAAAAAATGGTGAAAAGAAAGAATCTGGCTCATCGGCTTTTCGTTAATCCAATATCATATTCTTCTATCTGCTGTCAGTTAAGCAATATTTTTTTGGATAGGCTCAAAATGATAGACTCATTATTTTATTACTTTTCTTATTATTTCTGTAAGAGTTTTATTTCAATGAGAAGAAAAGAGAGGCCAGGTGTGGTGGCTCATGCCTGTAATCATAGCAGTTTGGGAGGCCGAGGCGGGTGGATCACCTGAAGTCAGAAGTTCAAGACCAGTCTGGCCAACATGGTGAAACCCTGTTTCTACTAAAAATACAAAAATTAGCTATGCATGGTGCTGGATATCTGTAATCTCAGCTACCCAGGAGGCTGAGGCAGGGAGATCTGCTTGAACCCGGGAGACGGAGGTTATAGTGAGCCAAGATTGTGCCACTGCACTCCAGTCAGCGACAGGGCGAGAATCTGTCTCAAAAAAAAAAAAAAAATTGCTATTAAAAAGGAAAACCTAAGAGATTCAGAGCCAGTTAGTGTAAAGCCTGGCCTCATGTGGCTGTAAAACTACTCAGGTAATTGTGAAGAAGAAATTAGTAGAGCTTTAGTTTTTTTTAAAGGTCTTAATCTGTATTGGGGGCCAAGTTATCACTTTCATTTTCTTCAAAAACATTTAAACATGCACTTATACACAGCTTTATGCAATGAGCTTCCCAAAGCAAGCAAGATGGATGGAGAAACTTATCAGGACAGAGCTAAAACAAATTCAGGTGTGTCTTAACTTACAGAAGGGGATTTGGGACACTATTTCTATGTTATTTATAAATTTTATGATTTGAATAAAGATTGCCAAAAGGATTTCTGTAGCAACTTTGTTGGGGGACAAAAATTTTGTAGTCCTCAGTTTATCTTAGGGTATGATTTTCAGATTTCTTTATGTTGTGTTGGCTTTATTTAAAGTGAAAATAACTGTGTGTGTGTATGTCTATTTGCTTTGTTTCAACCTTTTAATTTTTAAATAACGTCAAACTTAAGAGAAAAGTTACAAGAATACTACAAAAAATCTTTTACCCTTTACCCATATTCACCAGTTGTTAAAATTTTTACCACTTTTGCACTTTATTCTCTTTCTACATATACATTACTTGTTTTTCTAAATTAGTAAGTTGCAGACATCATGTCCCTTTGCCTCTAAATATTACAATGTATTTTCCTAAGAATAAAGACATTCACTGACCTAGTGACAATACAATGATCAAAATCGGGAAATGTATATAAACACAATATTATGTTTCATCCACAAATTTTATGCAAATCTTACCAATTGTCCCAATACTGTTCTGTTTGCATTTCCTTTCCCTGGTCCAGGATCCATCCAGAAGAACCTATGTGTTTAGTTTTTACATCTCTTTGATTTCTTTTAACCTGAAATCGCTTCTTGGCTTTATTTATATGTTTCAGGATACTAAAATTTTTGAAGAGTATTTTTCAGTTTAGGTTTGTCTGATATTTCCTTAATATTAAATTAATTATGCATATTTGGGACAGGAATACCATAGAAGTAATGTATCTTTCTCACTGCATAACATCAAGAAGCATAAAATATCAATTTGTTCTACTATTAATGATGGTAACTTTGATCACTTGATTAAAGTGTCACTACCAGGTTTCTCTACTTCAAAACTATTATTTCCCATGATTATTAATAAGTAATTTGTGGAAAGATTCTTTGAGATATGTAAATATCCTGTTCCTCACTGAACTTTTTAAAAATTGCTTCAGCAGCCATTGATACTTAAGGTAACTATGATAGTTGCAAAATAGTGGTTTTCTAATCTATTATTTCTTCTACATTTATTAATAGGCATTCTACTGTAAAGAATAACTTTTCTTTCTTACACATGTAGTGTCTAACTATTATCACCATGAACGAACTCATGAATTCTTATTTTATTCAATGGGTCACCCTCCATTTTATAATTCTTTCGCTGTTGAGGTTGTTTCAGATTAAACCAGTGGGAGTCCTTCCAAGGTAACTCCGGTGTCCTTTTGACATGTCCTTATTATTTTTGAGACTTCCTAACATCCCAGCATGAAAAGATGTTCTAGACATGCCCTGTTTTTCCTCCAACAGTCCTGCAGTCAGCCACTTCTCCAAGAAGCCTTTGTTCCCCGTAGTGGGAAATGAGATGTAGAAGCCAAGATCTATGTGTTGCATGTGTTCACTGCTATAGGGTGTCACTGCTTCTAGGCCCTTTTAGTTGACAGAGCTAGGAAATTTTTCATGCCTTAAAAGGCCTTCATAAAATTGGATTTAGGAACTCATACTATACTATACTTCCTTTTATACTAAGTTTATGCAGCATGCAGAGATGGTATAAGGGTTTTTAGTGTTTGGTTCTATGTACAATGGACTTATAATGACATTGACTACTAAACATTATTATCCCAGAATACTCTGATGAGATCTCTGAGAACAAGGACTATGTCTCATTCATCATTTTATCCTTAGAGCCCAACAAAGTTCAAATCACATAATAGACAATCCACAGAAATTATATGTATGTGATTTGCTTCCAGATAACCAAATGTAGGGGGAAGGAATAAAGATGTAACAAATTTGGCCATAAGTTGATGACTGCTATAGCTCCTGATGAGCACATGGGGGTTCTTTCTTTTCCACTTTCCTCCACATTTGAAATATTCTATTATAATGAAATAAATTGAAAGATAATCAAGAAATACCCCTACATTAGAATGACAAAAGTTTCTGCCTCTTCTATGGCTTATTTGTTTATTTTTCTGAGACAGAGTCTCACTCTGTTTGTTGCTAGGCTGGAGTGCAGTGGCGCTATTTTCGCCCACTGCAATCTCCGCCTTCCGGGTTCAAGAGATTCTCCTCCCTCAGCCTCCTGAGTAGCTGGGATTATTTATTAGTAGGCATTCTACTGTACGCCATTTATTAGTAGGCATTCTACGCCACCACACCCAGCTAATTTTCGTATTTTAGTAGAAACAGGGTTTTACCATTTGGCTTCAATCTGCTGACCTCGTGATCTGCCCACCTCGGTCTCCTGAAGTGCTGGGATTACAGGCGTGAGCCACTGCACCCGGCTGGTTCAAGGCATTTGATTACCAGGAACCAGAGGGCATTATAAAATTCAAGTAAATGCCTCTTTTTAAAAATAATTTGGCTGCGTGCAGTGTCTCACACCTGTAATCCCAAGAGTTTGGGAGGCCAAGGTGGGCAGATCACCTGAGGTCAGGAGTTTCAGAAGCAGCTTGGCCAACCTGGTGAAGCCCCGTCTCTACTAAAAATACAAAATTAGCTGGGCATGGTGGCGTGCGCCTGTAGTCCCAGCTACTCAGGAGGCTGAGGCAGGAGAATTGCCTGAACCCAGGAGGCGGAGGTTGCGGTGAGCCGAGATCGCGCCATTGTACTCCAGCCTGGGTAACAAGAGTGAAACTCTGTCTCAAATAATAATAATAATAATAATAATAATAATAATTATTATTATTATTATTTAAGGAGGAAAATGCTTACAGCATGGTCATTCATTTGTGAATTTAATTTTTAAAAATACATTTGGCTTAAGGAACTTAAAAGTGTACACGGCCTTCATCATCAAATTGCTAGTCTAATCATATTAGAAAGCAGAAACTTGAAACACATATAATTTGTACAACAATTCTGAATATATGTTTATGATATTAGATCAGTCCCTAAAAAATAACATAAGAAGACAGGTCTTCAAGCTATCTGGAGAAAACCTCATTGCATTTTGCTGACTACATGGAGATAGAAAATGGCTTTTTCTTGACATCACAAGTTGTTCTTTGATACTTGAAGAACTGATAGTTAAAATATTAAAATAGGAAAGAATATTGCAGTGATTGAGATATTCTACTGAGAGAAAACACCACAAACAAACACATTCATAGGTATATACTCTTTACTGATCAGAGTGGATATTCTCTTGAGGCTATATATTTCACATGCCCCTCCTTCCCATTAGGAAAACTGACACTAATATTCTTTATCAACATTATTTCAAGAAAGTGTATTTTGAACTATGAGGGCTCCTAACCATAAATCTAAACTCAGTGACTTACCTAAATACTAGACATTTTCTATCAAATTAAAAAAAAATGTGTCTGCTCAGTTTTACTGATAAAGAAGCATGTTTAAGTGACCAAAAGCAGTCAATTCAGATGGGATTTGAGCCCCCAAATAATTTCCTCTATTATTTAGGCAACGCAAAGAACCTTTTGGATTCCTGGAACCAAATGGCTACCTTTTTAACCAATGTTGATTCAAAAAGTGCATTCCTTACTAAAGCCAGTGTGAAAATGCTAGTGAACTGCTTCCATTACATCTGGCCATAATCAGAATGCTAACATTCTGCAGCTTGCACATTGTAAATAAATACAGACCAAATAACTTCTTACTGCTGCCATGAGTGTACATTTTCTTCAGACAAAGTGGTACATTAGCACATATTTGTCTGCTGGCTGCAGCTTTTCCCCGCTTCTCAGTTCCTGGATATACTTTTGAGACAGCCTAGAAAAACCAATCTTGTGCTACACAGAGATCAGAAACTTTCTTCACAATGGAATTTAGTGTCCATAATCAACAGCATCCAGTCTTGTCAATTTTAATGGATGATGATGCAGACTTCCTTTTTTTCTTAAGTGTATGAATGGGTCACTAATGTAAGCAAAATAACGTATGGCGGGGTGAATAATAGCAACCCTGCTTCTTCAATCAAATAATCATACTGTGTGTCTGGTTGTGGTTTCAAAGAAATCTGGATTAAATAATATGATTCATATATAAAAAGGCTGGCTAAAAACTGGATTTTGGTACTGCTCAGTTATACATAAAACAGCCACTTGTGTACTAGATTTTTACTTAGGGAAAATAATTTCCTGTGAGACAGGTATACTGGCTACTTGACCTCTAAATCCTAAAATCAATTCATGGAAAGAATAAAATTTAGAGGCATAAGAACAGGGCTGAGTCACCACATATTCTTAATATATCAGGGTGTTTTTTTTTTTAAATTCAATTCTGAATTGCCAAAAAGGCATTTTCTGAAACTTATGAAGCTTTCTAAATTCCTACTGACATTTAAAAAGCTCCCATCCTAGTATCTGCTTTTCAGGCTACTTTCGAGGGTGAGAATTTAAGATAGTGCAGTTGAGGTGCAGTAAATGATTTGGTGCAGGCAAGTTAACACAGAGTCCAAGTTTAGGAATCCTGGTCTTGAACACAGTGTTTGCTGTGGAAGTTTTACAATGTTACAAACATTAGTCATGACCTTCAAGAAGATAATGGAAAGCTCTAGGAACTGTGATTTTCAAAGGGAATTTGGGAATGAGGGTTTTGATGGAAGCCTTCCAGAGCTGCAGCTGCCGAGCCTGTGGGTTTTTCATTGGCTACCACTTGACAGAGGTGAGGCAGGAGGAAGAATCCTTTGAGGGCAAGTTCAGACAGTGAATAGTTCAAGGATGCGGCCTGCCTGGAAATTGCAAGCAGTGAACGGACACACAAACCACAAACGTTACAAGGCGCAATTAGTTTGATTTTTTTCAAGGTTTTAAGGGGCCGAAATCATTCCATTACCATACAGTAACCACAGAGTAAAATTAATACTTATAAAGTAATGCTATCCAGCAATATAATTGAAGACAGTTTTCCTAAATTCTTTTTTTTTTTTTTTGGTCACCATTTCTCATCAATGGTAATAGCACAGTGGAAACCACACTAACTTTCATGTCAGGCAGGCATGGATTGGATCTTGGCCCTGGTAATTTGTGTTCGTGTGACTGACCTTGAGCATCTTTTCAAAAGGAGAATAATATCTACCTTGCAAGCTTGTTGCAGGAAATAAATGTAATAATGTATGTTAGGTGGCAGCAAATAGTAGCAGCTCAAAAAATAATTATGTTATCATTGTCATCAGTGTCATAATTAACGCTCCTTTGTTACAGAAAACTGTGTTACCATTTATGCAATTGTTATAAGTGAGTTACCTACAAAGCAGCAAAAGCTGTATTCAACTGTCCATAAATGATTCATACTATTAAAAAAATGTTTCTTTATGGTTTTGCATTTACAGGTTTTTTTTTATTTTAAAGTTTGTGAATATAGCCTTTATGTCAACAAAATAGAGATTTTTATGTGTTCTTGTGATACAAAATACATTTTCTGTGAGCTTTACAATGTTATGAATCAATTTTTGCTAAAGGGGAATTCGGCTAGCTCCCTCCTCTCTGCCTCAGACAGACTTCACAATGATTCACAGATAACAGAAACCACCGGCTACCATTCCAAATAAAATGTTCTATTGCTCTGCATACCTTATGGCAAGCTCTAAGTCACATGTCCTCTTCTTATTTCCGCTTTTTTCTCTAAAGCCAGTTATAACCTGTCTTTCATCAATCTTACGAGAGTAAATCAAAATAATCAACCTGGAATTTGACCCAGTATCAACTAAAATTACCTAAAACAGAATCAAAATGACCTAAAACAGAATCAAGGGCCAAGGCATCCATCTACTCTCCCTGAAAGAGGCATACGTATCAAGAATTTCCCCTACCACATTTAAATAATTGTTCTTCAAGTATCATATTTTGTCTCTCCATGTTTTAACACCTACAATTTTCCTCATATTTCATTATGTATTCCCCAAGGGCAGGGGTTCGCAAACTATGGCTAATAGGCCAAATCTGGTCTGTAGCCTGTTTTTGGATTACCTGCAAGCATGATTTTCACGTTTAAATGGCTGAAAAAATTAAAAATTAGAATAATTTTTCATGATGCATGAAAAATACATAAAATTCAAATTTAACTGTTCAAAACATTGTTTTACTGGAACGCAGCCATGCTCATTAATTTACGTATTGTCTACGGCTGACTTTGCCCTAGGTTAATAGTTGCTACACAGACCATATGGCCAGCAAGGCCTAAATATTGATTACTTTTACTTTCACAGCAAAAGTGTGTTGCCGCTGCCCTAGTGGGTGTCTCCCTTGTGTAAGATACAGTGTCCTCCCTCCTAGTGTTTGCCTTCTTGTCCCAGATCCTCAGCCTTGGAAGGAAAATTTGCTTAGTTTGACTTTTCCTTGAGGAGAAAGAATGGGTTAGTTAAAAACAAAAAAACAAAAAACTAACATAGGAAGAGCCAAGGGACGCGGGTCTCGGGTCATGTTTGGGTACTGGGTTTTTGTGCTGAGTCTGGACAATTACTTTTCTAGTCCTGTAACATGGCTTCTTCCTGGTTGGGCTCTCAATTTCCTCTAAATTTGAAAAAAGGAATTCTTGACTCACTTAGTACATCACCGTGATAATAACGTGAAACCCTACCACCATCTTCTTTCTCACCCCACTTACCAAATCAATCAAGGATCAGTGGAAATGAGGGTAAGAGAAATTTTGGAAACATTTCTATTGGACTGCTAGATGAATGTTTAAAACCTACTGTTTTAAACCTATGGAGATAGGCCTCCATTGTGACCACATAACTAATACATAACTAATACTCACCCTGCTTTCCAGTGGAGAATGAGTTACTTTGGGCATATGAGACTGAATCACTTGTTTTCTGGAAATTCCCTATTAAAAATATGGCATTTAAGTACAGAGTCTAAAAATGTTGAAATCTGGGAAAATACCTTCTAAATAATAGCAGAAAAACATAGAATCTGAGAGTTGGACAAAGGGTAAAGGCAGAATGGGCAAAGATCTTTTTTTTTTTTTTAAACAAAGATGGGGTTTCACCATGATGGCCAGGCTGGTCTTGAACTCCTGACCTTAGGTGATCCACCCACCTTGGCCACCCAAAGTGCTAAGATTACAGGCATGAGCCACCGCACCCAGCCCAAAGATCATTTTACGTTAGGAAGAGAGCAACAGAGATGCTTATTTATATTCACACAGATATTATCAGGTGGTAAATATATTTGTAATCAGACTTCATATCTTATGGATTTTATACTATAATGCAAATCTACACATTTTCATTCCTAAGCCAAGAATAGCTATATGGTTGCACAGTAAAGAAAATTTTACCACAGTGTACTTTAAAATCCATTTATATCTTATTAGGTTATGAATTGACCAAAGCTTTCATCATACCATGTCCTTGCCACAGGGAGGGAAAGCTGATTGATTTCACTGCACCAATCTCCCTTTTGCTAACTATATGGCTGATTTATATTTACATAGAGGAAAAGCAGCAGTTATTGGATACTGGTTTAATGTAGAAGGTTAAATTAGTTGCAGGGACAATGATTACCCATGATTCCAAATGGCGAACGGAGCTTGGCGTCTTAGCATGCTTTTTAGTCACACTGCATTACTAAGCAGCTTTGCGACAGGTGCTCTCAATGGGAAAACAGGTTCTGAGAAAAGACTAGACTAGATGAGACATGCATGAATGAGAATGAGCAATAATGTCTTAAGCAGGGAGGACGAATCATTACCCTACTACAAATAGGATGAAAATTATCAATGCTCATTACAGTTAGAGTTGGAAAAGCTCTTAGAGGGCAGTAAGTCCACGTTTCCTTAATGGAAAACCAACATGCATGCCAGGGAGCCGCTGTCTAGCTTTGGCCTGATCACTGACTTCTGGTGGCAGGCACCCCTTTCTCATCCAAGCCGGCTCTTTTCATTTTGGTACAACTCCAATATATAGTCAAAATGCCCCAAAAGAGTAGAGAAAATAATATATTAAACTAGAAAATAGGAGTTCCAAATTCCAATGTCAGTCCTATCATTAACTCTAGTTGTGCGACTCTGCAAGTGCTTGGTGTTCTCTGGGCCTGTTTCCTTATCTGTGTGTAAATCAAGGGTTCGAAGGTATTTTCCAGTTCTGAATTTCTCTCTTTCTATACTTTCCATTCCATGCTACAGAAATGTGAAGCAGTTGTGAGAAAGTTACAGACAGCTGTGAAGTTTTTCTTCTTAGAGTTCTCACTTATGTCACACCTGGGCGGCCTCTAATGTTCCCAGATCACTTGGTCTTTATCTCAGCTTTCCAGATAACATGTAGTTTGATTTTGTTTTGACTGTTGACATCTCCTGGAATGTTACCATGACTCAGAATCTGCCCTTTTGGTAACTATATAGCCTAGTGACAGGCTAAGCTACAAAAGCCCTCTTAGTAGCAGTTTGTCTACTAGAATTTTGAAGTAGTTGTTTTTTATTTTAAAAAAGAAACCATCAGAAATGTACTGTTCTCACACACCAGGTCTTATTCTATCTTCTATGGAATGTCAGTAAACTACTCAGTGTTAGCTTTTTTATTTTAATGATTATACTATTTAGCTGGAAGAAACCTTGAGCTCAAAGAAAAGCTATGTCTTTCAGTAACTCCAATTAATGCACACTGGTATGGTCTAAGTACATATAGACTACATTTTTAGAAACAAAACCACTATTTAATGTGATAGCAACTTGGCAAAGTTTGCAAATGCAACAGTTAAATGAATGACTAGCTTTTTAATTATGTAACTAAAGTGGATACAATTAAGAAGACTGTGCCTAGGGGACTTTACTTTATTGAATAATTATCATAACCAAAATCAATAGTGTTATGTGACTAAAACAAAACTCTTTTGTACAAATAAGTGAATTTATTTTTGCAACATATTTTAAAATTAATTTTAATATTTTATTTATACACGTGAAAATAAAAAATATTTCTTTTTAGACAGATAAGTCCAAAAAATGTTTAAAGTTTTTATTTACTTATTTTTTTTTTTTTTTAAAGACAAGGTCTTGCTATGTTGCCCAGGCTGGCCTGGAACTCCTGAGCTCAAGCAATCCTCCTGCCTCAGCTCCCAGGGTAGCTTGGGACAATAGGCATGCACCATCATACCAGGCTCAAAACTTTTTTTAAAAGAAAAATAATTGAATTGAGTTTAGGTGCTCAAGTAACTGCTAACAGTGGACTGACTTGCTTGTAAAACATCAACAGGATGTATATGTACATGTATATGTATATGCATACATATATATATGTATGTGTGTGTGTCTTTGCATGTGTTATACACCTCAGTAAAAGGTGTACTGAAATAAATCACCACTGAATAGTTCACAGTAATGAGTTTGAAATCTAGCACAGTTGTGATAGCTTATCAGAGTCAACTCTTCTTAAAGAAATAAGAACTGACTCTTAGAAATGTGCTATTATTATTGACAAGGAACTAGAGATTGTTTTCTAACTGGATAAATATCATAAATACTTCCATCAATGGAAATAAATGCTATTCCATCATTGTCTCTTGTAGCCTTATATTTTATAATTTAGAAGTATTTATTAAGTACCTACTAGTAAATGCACAATATTTTTAAAAACAATCAATGAAAAATTTTATAATTAGTAATAAAATACCTCAATCTTTGCTAAGGCCTATTCTCCAACATGAATTAAATCATACTCCATCTGTAAGAATGAGTATTAAACTTATAAGGAACGACAGAAAAACCACCTTAGCAGAAAGACCAAGCAACCACCAGCTGTCGCCGGGAATACAGCAATAACCTCCTAAATGCTCATCTTGAATCCAGGATTGGAAGGAGAGTCAAATAAGTAAACTTTGCTAAGAGCAAAGGCTGAAAAATGACTAGGTTAGCTGTGTGACTTCAGGCAAATTACTTAGCTTCAGTGTGTCTCAGTTCCTCATCTGCAAAACTGGAATAATGATAGCAGTTAACTCAATAGAATGATATAAAAAGTAACTAAAATAATCTGTATAAAGCAATTAGCATGCTGTCTGGCATTAGTGTTTAATAAATGTTAGTTGCATTTGCTTTGTCATGATTATTACTGGTCTCCTAAATTCCCAGGATAGCCAGAGTAAAATTTAATCAGTATTTCATTTCAGTATGTAGAAACTCTGTAACAGCTTCCCATTGGACATAACAATAGCATCCACACTCTACCATGGTCTGCAAGATGTAGCCCCGCCTACTCTCCACCATCTTTTCTAACCACTTTCCCTTTCACTCTCCACTCTAGTTTCACCTGTTCTCTTCCTAAGCATCAGAGGTATTTTTACACCTGTCTTTATACATACTTTTCCCTCTGAAATAATCTTTCTCTCACTTACTGCTTGCCCAGTTCTAAATTCTGTGTTGTAGAAAGCAAGTCAACTTGTTCAAATGTATCCTACCTTCAGAGATTTGAAAGTTCACTCAGGAAGCTGAAATAATTCACACAACATCTTCTATATTCTAAGCAGCAATGCCTTGGGAAAAACAATGTTGAGGCACAAGACAATAAGCATGTATTGAAGTTGGGCAGGATGGAAGTAGGAGGGTACTGCACGTGGGAACGGCGTGGAAGAACTCATCTGAGGTTACCTGAGCAGGGAAGGCAACATGATGTATTCATAAAGTCTGCTCCCAAGCGACAAGGAGCTGCTGGAGGCTAAAGTAAGTGTAGCCTAGGTTTGGCCTATTGAAGAGTTTTATTTGGCCCAAAGTTGAAAAAATTGTTTTTAAGATTCATTCATTCATCAAACATTTATTGAACACCTACCATGTGTGAGGTTCATTTCCAGACGTCAACAGCAGTGAACAAATACACAAAATCATAGAAAGTCCCTCTCTATGTGGAATCTACATTCTAGTGCAGAAAACAGGTAATAAAGAAGAAACTGATGTAGTATACTGGACCATGATATGTGATAAGGAGAAAAACAAAGCAGGGAAGGGGAGAGGAAGGATGTGTACATTCACATGTGTAAGTTTAGATAGTGTGTTCAAGGCAGGTCTCGCTGAGATGACATTTAAGCAAAGGGATGCAGGGGGTGAATGGGCCATAGAGATACCTGGAAAAATAGGGAACAGCCAGGGCAAAGGTCACGAGGAGGAAATGAGCTGGTATATGCAAGGAACAGACAGGAGGCCACTGCAGCTGCAGGGATGAGGTCAGAGAGTCTCGTGGGTTACTGGGGGCACTTGGCTTTCATACTGAGTAAGATGAGAGACTTCGGAGGGTTGTGGGCAGAGGGGAAATGTGTTCTGACTTACTCTTCTGGATGCAGGAGAGAAAGAATGGAAGCAGTGAGACCAGTTCGGAGGCTACTGCAACCATCTTGGAGGGGGACGGTGGTGGTTTGGACCACAGTAGTGCAATAGAGATCCGTTAGGAAGCGATCTGATTCTGAATATATTTTGAAGGTAGAGCCAACAGGATTTCCTGCTGAATTAGATGTGGGTTTTGAAAGGAAGATAGGGGTCAAGGACAACTCCAAGTTTTCTGCCTTGAACAACTGGAAGAAAAGAGTTGCCAACATTTAAAATCAGGAGATTTGATTGAATAATCCAGACTTCCAGCTCCTCTCAAAATACTGGAAGATCTGGTCAACCACATAACTGCAATTTTCACATGATTAAAAAATGAACAGAAGCTGAGAAGCAGTTACCCCATTAAGACAGGACACGGCCGCTTTGGTTCACTATGGACCTTGCTCATTGTTGTTTTAAGTCTGGCCTTCTGGATAATAAACAGCTGTGCGTGCCTGCCTCCTGAAGACAGCTTGAGTTTAGGACCCCTGCTCAACGTTCTCCCATATACCCATTGCAACAAAAACATAACATAAATCTGCCCACAATTTTGACTGCACAAAGAGCATTTTTGACAAAGTATGTTAAAACGGGCCATAGAAAGGAGACCTGCTATGCACTAGTCTCCTCCATGGCAATTTGACAGCATCCTGATACAGAGGTCCAGCCTCGTGGTGAAAAGAGAAGCTTCTTGAAAAAACTCCTCTTTCACCTATTCTGATTTCATTAAATCTAAATCCCAAGACTCGTGTCACAGTCTGTGTCCCTGGTGCCTGGGAGCGAGGTAAGGTATCAGGGCACCCAGCTCCAGTGCCGCTGCTCACTTCACCTGTGTTCTCTAAACAAGGGAGCTCCGAGGCCCAGGCCTGGACCAGGGCACACTGGCTCTAAGCCTGTGTTATCACCAACAAGCCTGGTAACCGGCAAATTATTTCTCTTCCCTGGGCTTATCAAAAAAAATGGAGATGGACTCCAGCAGAGCTTATCAAACTCTAATGTATATATGAATCCTCTATTCTAGATGATCATTTAGCTTTACTTACATGAAAATCACTGGCTTAGAATAAAGTGCCCGCCTGGTAATGACGTGTCCATGGACGACCTCATATGGATCTCCTCAGCAAATAGAAATAACGTGAACCCAAATTCCTGTTTTATTTTGTCTACCACGAAGTTCAGAGCTAAATGCACTGCTCAATGTAACAGCAAAGCCCTCTTACTTCAGGGATTCGAATATAACATCTTTCCCCCTTCCTTCGTATTCACCCTAATGGTTTTGATTTTATTGATCTATTTTAACCCTAGGCAACATCAAATCCTTTCTGAAAGTGGGTGGGGAAGGAAGAAGACACTGGCAAGAAAAGAAGAAAGTGATTAAAAAAAAATCTTCCCACCGGGCACGGTGGCACGTGCCTGCAGTCCCAGCTACTCAGGAGGCTGAGGCTGGAGGATCGCTTGAGCCCAGGAGTTCTGGGCTGTAGTGCACTATGCCAATCGGGTGTCCACACTAAGTTCGGCATCAATATGGTGACCTCCTGGGAGCGGAGGACCACCAAGTTGTCTAAGGAGGGATGAACCGGCCCAGGTCAGAAACGGAGCAGGTCAAAACTCCCATGCTAATCAGCGCCTGTGAATAGCCACTGCACTCCGGCCTGGGCGACATAGTGAGACCAAAAACAAAAACAAAAAAGACTTCCCAAGTTGGTATTAGGAAAGTTATCAAATATGGTCTGTGAACGTGATCAAATAAATATAAACCTAACCACCCTGACGCAAACCCAAAAGTAGTTTTGTTTCAGAGGCCTGTGCTCTTTAAAAATGGCCTTTAGGGCAACAAAAATAGCCACAGCGTGGGGCTGCGTAGCGGCAAGGAGGACAAGCCCTACTATAGGCATCGGGAAATTCTTCCACTCAGCCTTCCTCTCTTTTAGCTAAGTATGGTCATTGACAGACAGAATTGGGAAATCTTACGGCCTTGATTAACTCCCTATAATAACAAAGAGTCTGTTTTATTATCAGGAAGAATTCAAAGAAAAATGCGTGTTAATTAGTAACACAAAAACTATGAGTAAAGTAAGCATCAAGACATATTTTGTGGTAATAAATCAAACTTAATAAACCTGCATTTTTTACCTTTGGCAGCAGTCAGACAAGCACAATAAAAGGCCAGGATATCAGTCCTGCTCTGGTGCCCTGAGAAAACCCTGGCTTGAAAGTCAGGATACCCTGCTTGGCTACAAATTTATTTTTCACCTTGGACAAGCCTTGTAACCACCCTGGGCCCCCTCCATAAAATGAAGACAGTTTGGAGAACGCAGATTCAGAAGCCTCCATAACTGAGCTCCACTTAACTAATTCTATCCCTGTGTTTCACCCAGGACTGAGCCCACACATACTGAATAAGAGAGGCTAGAAGGTCACTCGCTAGTATATCCCATGCATTTCTTCCAACTGTTTAGAGTTGTATTTGTTCCCAAACCTGCTTATGCCTGTTGGACTTGTTACTATAATTACATAATTTCATTAAATATGATGTAAACTGGTGAAATATAACCACAAAAGAAGAGAGTTGCTTTCTATGAAAAGTACAAAGTCTGAGAAGATCTGATAAAGGCAGATGACTTAAAGTGGCTATCAGGGCAGATGTAAGTTAGACAACTGTGAAAGACAGAAAAACAACTTGTAAAAATCTAGAGGGATTCCTTCTACACTCTTGTTCTATAAGAGCAAAAATTTAACAAAATTGAAATGGGAAGGCTGAGTGCGGTGGCTCACGCCTATAATCCCAGCACTTTGGGAGGCCAAGGTGGTTGGATCACGAGGTCAAGAGATCGAGACCATCCTGGTCAACATGGTGAAACCCCGTCTCTACTAAAAATACAAAAATTAGCTGGGCATGGTGGTACGTGCCTGTAGTCCCAGCTACTCTGGAGGCTGAGGCAGGAGAATTGCTTGACCCCAGGAGGCAGAGGTTGCAGTGAGCTGAGATTGCACCACTGCACTCCAGCCTGGGTAACAAGAGCGAAACTCCGTCTCAAAAAAAAAAAAAATGAGAAACCATAGCATATGCAATCACTAAGGTATAATTAATGTAGGAAAAATGTTAGGAAATTGTAATCGGCAGACCTATAATCAAAGAAAAGGCTTGGCCCTACACAAGGCTTCTACTGCAATGGGAAAGGGAGTAACAACTGTGGTGAAATGTTGCAGAGGCCCCACACTCTTACTTTAAACCAGATGAAACAGGCGACCATGACACTGAAAGACCTTTCCAGGAAGTAGCTGGAGAGGGAGTGTGGAAGATGCTGTTAGAGTTTTGGGAGGAAGGGACACACAGACGCTACTTTCAATAGTTTGGCATATCCTTGCCAGTCTGTCAGCTGAACGGGGAGTGAACCCACTTCTACTGAGAATCACAGGCTGGTAACGACTAAGTTCCCAGGAAGTAAAGATTTCTTTAACTGCTAGTGTTTTTCTTCTACTCCTCCCTCCCCAGTTTGATAAAATTATTTGATGAGTAATACTATATGTTGAGTTTAACTGGGCAACATGCTGTGAACGAGAACATAGAATGCTTTGGTTTCCTGAGAGTAGGACATGCAGAGAAGGAGAGTTCTAGGTAGAAATAATAGTTTTCAATGGCGAGACCAGGCCTGTAATTTTCTGCAGCAAATCATGACATCATGGTTTATACGAGGCCAACTCCATAAATCAAGCCTTACCTAATTAGAGATTCTTCTGCAGATCTACATTATTAGAGCAAATCATTAAAACAGCCCAACCAAAAATATAAGCCAGATCTGTTTACAGAAATGTTCTTCCCCCCCCGAAACTCTTTTAGTCTCACTACCACTTACGGTTCTTTCATATTTAGTAAATTATAGACTCGGAGCATTTCTTTTAGTCTGACTTCACTTTCAAGGAATTCTTCAATTAATTTTACGTTGCTTTAAGCTGTTCATCCAACGAGAAAACAATCTGTGGTTTCTGACTCCTCTGTGTGCCAATGGCTGCCATCCATGTTTGACTTTCAGACACACTGTCTCTTGAGAGCCAGGCTCTGTTTGCACAAAACCAGTCAGTTGTCATAGCATTTTCACAAGCACTATAGAAAAACAAAGAACAATACTTCGTGGTGGCTAAACTGGGAGAATTACCTCTGCAAGGGTGACTGCACTGGGGATACATCCAACGTCCATCCACACCCAGTCACCTGGCCTGGGTCAGAAGGCGGCACATACTCCACTTTCATCTGTGATCTTTCCATTCTTAGGCACCATCTCTTTAGCATTGATTCACTTCTTTCTCTCTCCCCTCTTTTCCCTAAATGGTTAAAACACCTGAAACTCATGGAAAGGTGTGGCTACTCTACAGCAGGCAAAAATGTCAGTGGAAATCTAAAAAGCAAGAGATTGGACGGCCTTTGCCATGGTTATGGTGCATCTAGTGTCAGATCTTCAGCCAAATGTAGTGTAATAAAAAAGCATGAGCTCAGAGGTGAAACCTCAGTCCAAAACTTTGGATATTCTCAGACTCTAGTGTAGGACCTCAATTCTCTTTGCCTCTTGAGGCCCATGCACTGATGTTTTTACAGAAGTGCAAATAACAACTGGGCAGCGGAAAATAACCATGGGAACAAATGATGGAAACATATGATGACTGCTGAAGAAAAAGATCCTTAGGTTTTCTACCTATGCTGGCTGAGTCAGGCAGAATGGAATTGCCCTCACTTTCTTTTCCTCTGTGCCTGGCCAGTGTCTGAGTGTCCCTCGTCTATGTCCATTCCATGAATGCACTTGTGAAGCCAAGAGAATCATAAACCAAGGGTGTCTGAAACTCTCTTGAATCCTCAGGCCCAATATAAGATGCATGTGTGATTTTTCCAAAATCATGCTCAATGCTGTTTCTGTAATGGGATGTGCAACTGTTGAACTGCAGGCCTTTCCAAAGCAATGGAATGAGTACTCTAGCAGAGTTGTGTCACAACAAGCATGAAGGCAGAGACAGTGGAACTAGAATGAATGCACAGGCCAGGTGAAGCCTGAGGGCTGATACTGGACTTGCCACTGGCTCAATTTGGGATGGTAGTGGAGTGGAGGACCAGTGGAAGTTCTGCTCCTCTTCAGGACAGAACTGTGTTGATGTTTGACCTCTCTCTTAATGCTGCAGCAACTGTATCTGAAGCAAAAGACTTGTAGGATTCCCAAGGACTCCAAGTTATTCTAATACCATTTCTTTTCCATGGGCTTCCCTCTCTAAAATTTTAAAAATCCCTACATAAATTTTATTATGTGTGTTGGTTACAAGCTACTGCAAAGGGTTTGTGGAAAAAGGAGATGGGTATAACAATGCCCGTCTTGGTGTCACCCTCCTCTATCTCTCTCTCTCTCTCTCTCTCTCTCACACACACACACACACACACACACACACACACACACACAATGGGACCTAATATCCAAGCTATTCTAAGAACAGTTTCATAAAGTATTAGCTATTCTTTAACCACAAGTCACTGATCTATTGAATTATAATACATTCTTTAATCATTTAGGGAATACCTAAACCCCCTAGAAGTTCCTAGAATGTATGGAAAGGGTAGGCTGAGGAAGGGGAGGGTCCCTTTACAAAGCTTTCCCTGGCATCTGAATTGAGATCTTTTGAGATTTTAAAAATATAAGCAACCAAGACACTTTATTTAAAATTCACTGATTTGTTCAAAGTAGTGTTCTATAGAGGGCCAGTGATCTAAAATGGGGTCCCAGTGCTGATTTTGCTTCAAAATCAAGAGCTCACAGTAGCTCCTTTCTTGACTCTTTGTTCTTTCTGGTACTTAGATTTTCTAAGTAAAACAAACATTACAGGAATTTTCTCTACAAGGAGACAGTTCTGAAATTCCTGGAAGGGTTCCTCCTCTCTCAAAGTGTCTTGCTTAATGCTGTGCATCATAAGCTTATTTCTTGGAATAAAAATGCTGAAGATGCTTAAGTTGGAAGGTAGAAATAAACCAAGGGGGGATATAGTTGAGGGCACAAAAACTTGAGCCTCACTTTTTAACAACCCCAAAGAAGAACGAACTTATTATATATAAAGAGAGCTCTACAGGCGTCACCAGAAATTCAACTACTTCCAACAGTTTTGCTTGATGCCTGGAAAAGCAGTGACATTGGCACAAGTGCGTCCTATGTGAGAGCGATAAGCTGGGGAATTCTGCATCAGGATTTGAGGTCTTAGGCAACTGACGGGCCTTGAAAAGTAGAGCAGACTGGCACTAAGCAAATGCAAAATTAGGCCGGGCGCAGTGGCTCAAGCCACTGTAATCCCAGCACTATGGGAGGCCGAGGTGGGCGGATCACGAGGTCAGGAGATCGAGACCATCCTGGCCAACACAGTGAAACCCCATCTCTACTAAAAATACAAAAATTAGCTGGGCATGGTGGCACACTCCTGCAGTCCCAGCTACTCGGGAGGCTGAGGCAGGAGAATCGCTTGAACTCAGGAGGCGGAGGTTGCAGTGAGCCGAGATTCAGCCACTGCACTCCAGCCTGGGCGAAGGAGCGAGACTCTGTCTCAAAAAAAAAAAAAAGAAGGAAGAAAGTAATAATTTTGCCTTTCTTTTTTAGATGGAGTCTCGCTCTGTCATCCAGGCTGGAGTGCAGTGGTGTGATCTTGGCTCACTGCTGCAACCTCCGCCTCCCGGGTTCAAGGGATTCTGCTGCCTCAGCCTTCCAGGTAGCTGGGACTAGAGGCGCGCACCACCATGCCTGGCCAACTTTTGTATTTTTAGTAGAGATGGGGTTTCACTGTGTTGACCAGGATGGTCTCGATCTCCTGACCTTGTGATCTGCCCGCCTCTGCCTCCCAAAGTACTGGGATAACAGGTGTGACCCACCACCCTGGCCTCATTACTTTCTGATAAAATAGTTCTTAGTAGGTAAATAGTAACATGTATACTCGATTTGTAATTTTTAAATTAAATCACTAAAAACAAACTTTTTAAGAACTTTAAGACTATTTAAAAAATGTTATCAATTATTATTCTGCTGCTATACTTTTTGGTAAGAGTAAGGTGAGAGAGGTCACTCTCCTGCCAATTCATGTTTTTGTCTTTTAGCTTGGGGCAAAAGATATCACCCAATTGTAGTCCTCAAAAGAGAATGGCCAAACCAATGCTAAGTTTCACATGCCCTACCAATCTAAGGCCTTCAAAATGATTAGAGCCTAAATGAATCAATTGTGTCTAGGCTGATGACATCTATTTTCTTTTGGAAGTTCAGTGACTACAGAGGGAATATTTTGGCTTCCGAGTGCAAGCATGTGCAGATTTTGAACTTGGGGAATCTGCAACTTCCAGCTGTAAACTTTCTTCTGCTAAGAAACCACAGCACCAAGTCCTAAATGAGAGAATCCAGCTTTCAGAAAATCTGAAAATGATTTACTTGCATAATAGTGAAGTGAATTGCAAAGAATTATGTGAAATAGAAAGAGGGCGTGGGAGCAATAAAATAAATGAAGATACAAGACTTTTAAAAGGTTACGTGGGGAAATGAAGACGTTAAATGCCACTTAATTTTAGAAAATAAAATTACAAGGTACATGATATGCTAGCAAAGTTCTAGATTATAGTAAGGCTTTCCAGGGAACAAGAAAACTTGTATGGCTACTACCCAGGGTAATTACCAAATCAGTGATATTACTCAGAAAATAAAATTGCACATAATACGTAGAGCTTTCCAGCCAGTTTCCTTGTGCCACATTCCCCCTGCCCTCAATCTCATTCTAGCCACTTCCTTTAAGTGAAAAAAAGTCACAAAGCTTTCTGGAATTTTCTTCCATACATTCCAAGTACATTAAAAAAAATAAAAATAAGACATGAAGTTAGATGACAATATGATGACAAATTATCTTACCCCTGAATTTTGCTATAATAGTTTTGAAAGATGATAGTTCTGTAGAATGTGAATCATACTCTTACACAAACATACATCAGCTTACATTCATACTGTTTAAAAAAAGAAGAATTTAAATAGAAAAGGGATGAAAAGATAGTCAACAGCAATACTCAAGAAATCTAGAAATAATTTTAGAGAAAAAAGAATCCACTACTGTCTTTAAGTACACCAAAACATAACAATTTTAATTATTAACTTTTCTTTAAAAAATTACTTTCAAAATCTTTTTAGACATTAAATAACTAAAAACAAACTTTTAAAGAACTGTAAGACTTTTAAAAATGTCATCAATAATTACTAATTTTCAATCTGCTGCTATTACTTTTGGTAAGAGTAACGTGTGAGAGGTTACTCTCCTGCCAATCCATATTTTTATGTCTTCTAGCCTTTCACTGTGTCACCCAGGCTGGAGTGCAGTGGCATGATCATAGCTCACTGTAGCCTCAACCTCCAGGGCTCAACCTCCTGCCTCAGCCTCCTGAGTAGCTGAGACTACAGACATGTCATATGCCACCATATCTGGCTAATTTTTGCTTTGACACTGATTTTATTTCTTTTGGATATATGCTCAGAAGTGCAACTGATGGATGATAAGGTAGCTCTATTTTAATTTTTTGAGGACCCTGATACTATTTTCCATAATGGTTGTATCAATTTACATTCCCTTGAACAATGTCCAAGGGTTCTCTTTTCCTCACACCTTGCCAATACTTACCTTTGATCTTTTTGATAATAACCATTCTAACAGGTGTAAGTGATGTTTCATTGTGGTTTTAATTTATAGTTTCCTGATGATTACTGAAGTTCAGCACCTTTTAATATACCTATTGGCTATTTATCTTCTTCTGAGAGATGTCTATTCAGGGCCTTTGACAATTTTTTAAAGAGCTTATTTGGTTTTTCGTTATTGAGCTGTAGGAGAGTCTTATATATTAATCCCTTACCTGATAAATGGTTTGCAAGTATTTTCTTCTACTCCACTGGTTGCCTTTTCACTCTGTTGAATTTTTTTTTGCTATGCAGAAGCTTTTTAGATTTATGTAATTTCATTTGCCTGTTTTTGATTTTGTTGACTGTGCTTTGGTATCATATCCAAAAAATCCCTACACAGACTCATGACAAGAAGCTTTTTTTTTTTTTTGTTTTCTATTAGTAATTTTATTATTTCAGTCTTAAGTTTTAGTCTCTAATTCATTTCGAGTTGATTTTTGTATATGATGTGAGATAAAGGTGAAATTTCATTCTTCTGCATGTGGCTATCCATCTTTGACAACACAACGAGCCTCAACTGACATAACTTTGAAGGGCCATCCCAACTCCAGAGCACCTCCAAAATATGCTGAAGCTTTGTGGCCACTACACTGCAGTTTAATGTCTCACACTGTAATCCTGCTTGCTTCACCTTTCATACATACTCGTCGCTGTGCACAACTTGGAAATCCTCCTGAATACATTTCTCAGAGTTCCAAGGTCTTTGCTTGGGAAGCTCAAGGCAATTATAGAGGCTGAGAAGTTCTACACTCTGCAATTTGCCAGCAACAGACCCAGGAAAACTGGTGATGTAGTTATGGGCTCGAGAAATGAAGAGCTGATCGTAGAGATTCCAGTCTGGATCTGAAGACCTGAAAACCGGGAACACTGAAGGCTGGAGAAGATCAAAGTTTCTATTTTTTGTATTTTGTATTTTTTGGACTTTGTTGCCCTGGCTGGTTTTGAACTCCTGGGCTCAAGGGATCCTCCCCCATGGGCCTACCAAAGTGCTGGGACTACTGGTGCATGTCACCACATCTGGCTCATGATTTAATTTTACATGCCAGATAATCCAAGGACTATCAGATTTCATTAACTAACTCTTCAACAAAGGTCTCAGGTTACATGTTGCTGACAGTACAAAGTACAGACACAGAAATTTCATTCTTTGGCTACTACGGTGCTTACTCTGGTAGGTGTGTACCAGGTATATCTGAGTACAGAAATAGGACAGAGGGTTAAAGAGGATAAAGTGGTGCTGAAGAAATGTGATGAGCTAACTAAGTTACTAATAATGGGAGAGGTAACTGTGGTAGAGGAGTGATTAGCATGGTCATCGAGAGGTGCTACAAATCTCATCTAACTTCACTGCTCCAATCTCCACTGGAGCCCCAAAACCTTTGCTGATGTAACACGTTAGTGCTTTCCACTCTGTATAATGGACCAACTGGGTGGGACTTTTCTTCAGCACTCAATTCATTTTCAGCTTAATTGATAATCAGATAGAGACATATAACTTATTAGATATTTTATAAATACTGATTTTTAATGATAGACATTTTCAGGAAACGTCATTTTGACAAGAGAAATTATAAAAATGAGGCTGCTATAGAAGTCTTTATGAAGAATTATACACACAAGTGAGAAACAGGTGAATTTGAAAAATGAACAGAAACCTATTTAAAGGTCTCCATTACTGTTCAACAAAATTAAAGCAAATTATGTAAATATAAGATGATTCACAAGGAAGTTGTGAACTATAATTAGATGAAAATATTTTGATCGATATTTTAGACACAACTAATTCTCACTCTGTCATTAGATAACATAGACTAAGGTGTCATGAAATCTGCATCTGTTCCTAGAAGCACTATTAAGAAAAGAGATAAAGGAAAAGTCTGCTTTATAAGTTTATAGAACTTTTGCACATATCTAAAATGTTACAACTCGGATTCAAGAAATAAGCCAAGGGACAAAAGGATTCCAGAGCGGCCAAACTTTATGAATTGTATGGACTTTACAGTCAAAGAGCTTCCTAGTGTGCTCTTATTTAATGCATATTCAAACAGAAAAGTATTTTAGTTTCAAGGTCACAGAAGATTAGCAGCATTGACTTAAGGGAGGAAGGTTAGGCAAGGTACCCTCACAGAAGTCTACCAGTCTTCACAGCCAAGAAATCAGAAAAGCTAAAAAAAGCTGACTCAATAGCCCCAGTGCCCAGCATTCAGCAACTGTCTAGTAGAGTGGTAAAGAGAATTCTAAATCCACAGAAGGGTCTGCAAGGATCATCACACTTGCTGAAATGAAGAGATGCGAATGATAATCTTGGGTCATCCAAAAAAAGTTAAATTATGGTCAGCACATTTTAAGGTAAAGCAATGAAAATATTTTTAGAAAATAAATATAATAAAATAAGGCAGTCTGTCTTTTTGTGAATTTGATTAGCATGAATCAGATTTTTAAAAAAACAATTTTTGAGCAATTATTTTTGGGTTCTTCACACATATACATCACCTCATTATTCCCTACAATGATCACATGTTATAGAGATTATTTTATATTCAGTAGTCCCTCCTCTCATTTAAACTCAAGATAATTCAACTCATGTTCATATTCAACTCAAGACAAAGCCTTAGATGTAAAACCCGAAACTGTAAAACTACTAGCTATTCAATGAGTGCCTTCTGTGTACCAGGCCATGTGACAAGTGCTACAGGTATAAAAATGGGCAAAAGCAGAGACACAGTCCCTAACTTCAAGGAACTTACAGCTCAATTAAAGCAAAAAAGATAAAGACACTGAAGCACAGAAAATTTAAGAGCAAGTTTCTCTTCTGTAATTTCAGTCACAGCTGTAACAACTTTTACTTCAATAATCTTAGCATTCAGTTTCAAGGATCGTCAGAATTCTAGAAGCAATGAACTTGAATCCATGGGTAAAAAATACTGTTCCACAAATAAATGGAATGATATCCTGTGTTCATGAATTGGAAAAATTAATACTGTTAAAATTTCCATACCACCCACAGCAATATATAGCTTCAATGCAATACTTATCAAAATTACAACGACATTTTTCACAGAAATAGAAAAAAAAATTCTAAAATTCATATGAAACCATCCCAAATACTCCAAACAATCTTGAGCAAAAATAACAAAGCTTGAAGCATCATACTACCTGATTTAAAAATATACTATTAAGCTACAATAATCAAAACAGCATGGTACTGTCATAACAACATACATATAGTCCAAGGGAACACAACAGAGAGCCCAGAAATTAATTCACATCTTTAGGGTCAACTGTTCTTCAACAAAGGTGCCAAAAAAGCACAATAAGGAAAGGACAGTGTCTTTAATAAATGGAAAAAATGTTCAGGGAAAACTGGATATTCACATGCAGAAGAATGAAATTAGACCCTTCTCTCATATCATACACAAAAATCAACTCAAGGGCCAGGCACGGTGGCTCACGCCTGTAATCCCAGCACTTTGGGAGGCCGAGGCAGGTGGATCACGAGGTCAAGAAATCGAGACCATCCTGGTCAACATGGTGAAACCCCGTCTCTAATAAAAATACAAAAAATTAGCTGGGCATGGTGGCGCGTGCCTGTAATCCCAGCTACTCAGGAGGCTGAGGCAGGAGAATTGCCTGAACCCAGGAGGCGGAGGTTGCGGTGAGCCAAGATCACGCCATTGCACTCCAGCCTGGGTAACAAGAGCGAAACTCCGTCTCAAACAAACAAACAAAAAAAAAAACAAAAAAAAAACAACTCAAGATAAAACCTTTAATGTAAAACCTGAAACCATAAAACTACTAGATGAAAAAACATTGGGAAAAAGCTTCTTGATATTGGTCTGGGAAATAATTTTTCGATATGATCCCCCAAACAGAAGCAACATAAGCAAGAAAAAACAAAAAAACAAAAAACAAAACAAAAAAACAAATGGGGTTACATCAGATAAAAGGTTTTGACACAGCAAAGAAACCATCAACAGAATAAAGAAGCAACCTATGGAATGGGAGAAGCATTTGTGAACCAATCATCTGATAAGGGGTTAATATCCAGTATCCGAAACATCCAAAGAACTCAATGGCAAGAAAATAAACAACCCAATTAAAAATGGGCAAAGGAACTGAAAAGACATTTCTCAAAAGAAGACATCCAAATGGCCAACAGGTATGAAAAAATGTTCAACATCACTAGCCATCAGGGAAATGCAATTTTAAACCACCATAAGATATCATCTCATACCTGTTAGAATGGTTATCATCAAACAGACAAAAGATAAGTGTTGGTAAGGACGCAGAGAAAAGGGAACCCTTATACACGGGTGGTGGAAATGTAAATTAGAATAGCTATTATGGAAAATAAGTAGGTAAGTTTCTAAAAAAAATTAAAAATAGAACTACCATATGATGCAACAATCCCGTTTTTGGGTATAGCCAAAAGAAATGAAATAAGTATCTTGAAAAGATATCCACATTCTCATATTCATTGCAGCATTATTCATAACAGTCAAGATGTGGAATCAATGTGGATGAACCTGGAGGACATTATGTTAAATGAAATAAGCCAGGGACAGAAAGACAAATACTGCATGATCCCACTTACATGTGGAACCTTAAAAAATCAAACTCATAGCAGCAGAGAGTAGAGTGGCAGTTGCCAGTAGCAGGGGGCAGCGGTGAGGGGGCGGGAGAGAGGAACACAGGGAGATGGTGTTCAAAGGCTACACAGTTTCAGTTAGACAGGAATTCTGTAGATCTATTGTGAAGTGATGTGACTATAGCTAATAATAACAACAAACTGTACAGTTGAAAATTGCTAAAATAGCAGATTTTAAATTTCCTCATCACAAAAAATTATAAATATGTGAGATGATGAATATGTGATTAGCTGGATTTAATCATTTCACAAGGTGTATATATATATATATCAATGTACACAGTTTTTATTTGCCAACTAAACCTTAATAAAGCTAGGAAAAAATATCTTTTCACTGTTTAGAAGGAACTTGTTTTACAAAGAAAACAAAATGAATATTGTTCCATTTTCTGTTAAATATAATTTCAAACATTCTCTACATACTTTTTCTCTAATAAAACTCACTGGCTGACCGGGTGCAGTGGCTCATGTCTGCATTCCCAGCACTTTGGGAGGCTGAGGCGGGCAGATCACCTCAGATCAGGGGTTCGAGACAAGTCTGGCCAAGGTGGTGAAACCCCGTCTCTTTTGTATTTTGGAAAAATACAAAATTAGCTGGGCATTGCGGTACAGGCCTGTAATCCCAGCTACTCGGGAGGCTTAGGCAGGAGAATCACTTGAATCCAGGAAGTGGAGGATGCAGTGAGCCAAGATTGTGCCACTGCACTCCAGCCTGGGCAACAGAGCAAGACTCCATCTCAAAAAACAAAACAAAACAAAATAAAACAACAACAACAACAAACCCCAACTCACTGACCTTGAAATGGGCTGCTGTCAGAATATGCAGGTGGGCACGGTAGCTCATGCCTGTAATCCCAGCATTTTGGGAGGCCAAGGCAGGCAGATTGCTCGAGCTAAGGAGTTCAAAATCAACCTAGACAACATGGCAAAACCCCGTCTTTCCCAAAAAATAAAATAAAACCCAAAACCCCAAACCAACCAAACAAAAAACCCCCCAAAAATTAGCTGGATGTGGTGTAGTTCTAGCTACTTGGGAGGCTGAGATGGGAGGACGGCTTGAACCCAGGAGGTAGAGGCTACAGTGAGCTGAGATCATGCCATTGCACTCCAGCCTTGGCAGCAGAGATAGAACCTGTCTCAGGGGGGAAAAAAAAAGCTTCCTGGATCCAGAAATCAATCCATCACTGGATTTAATCTGGAAAACTTGATGTCAACTGATTTTATAATTGGGGTAACCATCTATGTCTACCTTTTATGATAGTAGTTTAGCTGAACTGAATCTAGGAAATAATTAGGCCCATGGTGGGGGGATCTGAAATCCCCTTGAAGCACCAGAACCTCTCCCAGCCTTCCCAGTCTTAGGGAAAATTCTTATTCCCAGAGGTTTCTACCCTTTACTAAGTGATATGCAGTCCTTACAAGCCTCCTGATTTCCTCCAAAGTTAGAAAATGCTACACTAGAAGCTGGAGCTTCCACTGGATGATCAATATTCTGAAAAATACACATCATATTTTATTTGATTTTGGGCTTTTAATGATAAGAATGAGAAAACTAGAGCTTCTCAGGAAAGCAAATGGAAAAAATTATTTTATACAACTCCTATCTGGCAGACCCTCGGATTGGTTGACAAAATCATAATTCTACCATCTCCTTTCTAGTGTAAAGACATAAAACTAGAAATAATTTTTAGAAATTTTATCCTTCTGTAATATAAAAGACAGACAAAGACATTAAAAATTCCACTCATATTTACAGTTAACCAATATTTTATTTTGCATTTTTAGGTTGCTTTTTGAATACTTTGAGTTCAGTAATATTATTCATCCCTTGCTTCCCACATACCATCGCCCTCACAAAGGTTTTCAAAAGAAATCTAATTTAGGTAAATGGTAATTGATATGAGAATTACCAGAACTGAAATATGAGAAAGCAGCCACACAATATCTTATATTGCCAAACAAGATAACTGTGACTAAAACTGGAAGTTCTCAATTTTTAAAAGTTTCTAAAATTACAATAGTAAAACTTGAATTTTAGTAGCCTGATATGAGTATATATATATATATTAAACCATCCAGCTGCTCATCATTCTATTCATTCATTCAATGAAAACACTGTTTTACAGAGCAGAGATGGTCCCTACCTGATGGGCTCTGGGACCTGTGAAGTAGAGCCTATGGGTAGAGATAGGACAGCCTTCTATCCAAGAAGGAGCTTTGGTTTAATACCTGAACTTTTTTGGGAGAACATCAATGATGCCCTATCCACTGCTTCATCCAATATTCAAGAATTGTGAGTCTTCTCTTAATCAGCAACAATAAATGCCAATATTCCATGATCTCGACAGAGTTTATAAACTGTCAGGCATTTAGTTTATAAAATTAAAACTGGAGGAAAGGAAGAGAAAATGTAGTAGAGTTGAAGGAATATGGCACCCAGCTAGCCCTCTGAGTATTTAAAATTATATCTTTTTATTAAGTTAGTCTCTAAAAGAAAACATGCAATGCAATTCCTACTCAAGAAACACGCTGGGTAAGGCATGATGCTTGGAGGGTTTTAGGTTTTGGCTGCTTGTTACTCAGTAGGTCCACACGTGTCAAGTTCTACAGAAAGAGAAACATTTCCCTGGGGAAAAAGGAATTGCTAGATTCATAACCTACCTAACTTTTACAGAAAGTATATCAAATACAGACATCCTTCTTGCTAGTGACAGATCCGGAACCATTAGGGAAATGTCACTGGCTGCCATGGAGTGACTCCTCTGTCTCTGTCATGCCCAATATCAGAAGCTTCAATCTTCTATTTCCACAGAGCACAAGCCCCGGTACCAGCCTTGTGACACAGAATCGTGGGTTTGTACTTACTAAATTGTGTATTTTTCTATATCTTCTATTAAATAACTGTGTTTTAAAAGGAGCAATTATTTGTAGACTTAAACTCTGATGCAAAAGAAAACTTCTCAGATGATATACATGCTTTACCCAACATGTATAGCAGCATGTTTAGGGATTCCAGATTGTCACCAAATACAATTAGAAGTCACTGCTCTTAGCTGGGTTCTCTGAAGTAAGCATAGTCCTTTCTAAATACACTTAAATATATAAACACTTCTCTACTTCTTCGGTTCTAAAAGGCAAAATTGAGGACAATAGCTATAAAGAGGCAGGTTTCTTTCAATAAGTGCTTTGCAGCATGTAAATATACTCCCTGTATGCCTTTTCTCCTGTTTCCAAACCTTCCACCTCCCCCACCCGTTTTTTCCCTTCCATACAGAACATAGTATACTACTAAGGTCAATGTTGTGGGGAAAAAAAATACTGAGAAATCACAAAAACGACGGTTTACATAATTTGATAAAAATAGCAATACTTTACCAAATGGAAAATTCCATCAAATGAAATGTCACTCCAATCAGACGACTTACCTAAAAATAAGAGAGGCAGAAAGAAAAAAGTGTGAACTTGGTATGGTACTCCACCCTTGATGGACTAGTTTCTAAAACATACGGTAGAGATCTTAACAACTGATGGACGGTCCAAAACAAATAGGAACTATACCAGATCAGGAAACACCAATTCCTTTAGAAACGGTAACTAATGTTACAAAGGAAATGGTAAACATGGAGCAAAAGCAATGGTGAAAGAAAGTGGTATTTACTTTCAAATCATTTGGCTCACATACATATTTTAAGAGGTCAGTTTTGAAAATGTGAACACGTATACGTATAAAGGCTACAGCTAAACTGTGCATCGCAGCCTCTTTCTCAAGACCTCTAGTTACTGTCTTAAAGAGAGACTGTCAAAGCTGCAGACTTTCAAATATCTTTGCCTCCTATGACTCAAGGAAAAGGTGCCAGTGTATCAAGTGCTACTGTAATTTCCTCTGTTGATTTTCTTTTCCCTTAACACTTAGATGTTTTGGCTGTTTGCTTTTTTATTTTCCAAAGTGAACACTGATGTTCATGAAAGGTGCCAGATTAACAACCTGGGGAAATTAAGAGCTTGCTCTATCAAGTGAAAAGGCTCAGTGTAGTGGAGGTGACGAAAGTTTCCCCTTTACTGTGCTTGCCTATGTACATTAGCTGTGACCCACAGTCACCCCGGCCCTCCAGGCTTCATGGTCCATTAATGTCTTTGACTGCTCAGGTTGCTAACAGGAGCAGACAATCTTGTCTCTGCCTTTAATACTATCATTATTACTACTACTACTGCGAACTCTAACTGCCTCAGTGAAATTATGGGGAAATTTATATTAGCTGCCATTTTATTTCAGGACAACATGAAAAGAAATTGAACTGAAGATAGAACTTATATTCTTAGTAATACTGTAGGTTAAAATCCAAGAATTTCTTCAAACAGGAGGAAAACCTTTGAGTGATCAAATTGAAATAGGCTTCAGTAAGTTCAGTCACCTGAACTCAATTTGAATTCTCATTCGGGAACATTCTAATATTTAAAGGCCAAAGAGGCTTTATTTTTCCTCTTGAATCTACTGGAAATCAGTCATGTCTATTATTCATTAGCAACTATGGTAAAGGTTTGGGTGAATTTGAGGCTAAAACCATTATTACATATGAAATCTGAAAATCAATGTCAAACAGAAAAAAATCTCTTTCCTATATTTATAGGTGTTCCAAGTTTCTGAACTACCTGAGCACTTTGTAATTACTAATTAATCCCTCCCAAGCCCAGAAAATTACTTTGCCGGATCTAGTCAGATAACCAACAACTCTTTATTGTTGACAGGATGCTACTTCTCCATGTAGACGATAATCCTCCTAGAGTTTCTAACAGTAAGAGAAGCAAGGCTCGCAAACACATGCAGAACATTTGGAACAATGAAGCGCAGCACTGAATGCTGTCCTGTAATAGACTTACAATTAGTAATTCTTTGGAAAGATCACAGTATTAACCCCACCATTGTTTCCTGTCTTTGCTATTGTCCTTCTTTTTGTCAAAGACTATATTCTTTGCAGCTACAGTAGATTTCCATCTTAACATGACCAGCACTTCCTCTAATTTCTAATCTCTAGAAGTCCTGGAGAATGAGAATTGCAGGATACCAATGAGTACAGCAAACACATGGTAACACTTAGATGAAGGGTACCCTGGCTGCAACTCACATGAAAATCTTGGAAAATTTTAGTTTGGGAAACTTTGGCTGCTTTTTTTCTTTGCCACGCATAGCCTTTATCAAGCAAGTCCTTATGGTATTAAAACATTTGGCAATGGTTCAAGTCTATGCTATTGCTGGCAGGGAATCTAATTGGGAAGGAGGGGTGGAGTAGTTACCTTTATCAGAAATGACCTTAGAGTTATGGAAAGGCTCCTTCCTTCCCACTGCTTAGCAGCCTTACTGAAAGCTTTAAACCCAGATGTGAGAAAAGAGATTGTCTCCAAGAGCAGCAGCCATTTACTGTAATGATGTAGTACAAGCATCGAGAAGTTTACGTTATGCCAACTTAGCAGAGGAGGGCAGCGCTTTGTGTACAGGTCCCAGGCAAGGTTGTGCTGGAAAAAGCAACCGTAACCTGTAATTCCCAGGGAACCCTCAGTTTCCAAAGCTGCAAGAATATTTTGAAAACTAGTAACTATATGCAATGCAATACCCAAAAAGTGGGAGACTATAAGAATCTGTTCACCAACAGACACCAATAGACACCTGTCTGTACTCCCTCAGTGGCTGGCAGTGGCCAACTCCCTGTTGTCACTAGATAACTGATACATTTCGCCTAGCAGTACTGTATCACAATTCATAACAGTGGCAGTCAAAGCAACAAGGCCCATTTTGCCTACACGATACTCTAGCTTCCATCGGTGACACTTGGTTTAAAGCACTTTAGAGGTTGACCTTGAAATGCAATTAGAGCAAAATCTGTAAACTTTCTGGGCCTCTCTGTGTCTCAGCCACGTAACTGAGCGTTGGTTTTGTTCCTAACTCTCTTCTTCATTACATAATGGCTCTCCTACTGGTTTCTCCTGACTAGATTTTTGCATCTTTCATGATTTGATTTCTCTCATTTTTTTTTTTGTGGTGGGAGATATACAAGCAAGGATTTCTCGAATTTGATATTTCACACAAAATGCATTAGTGTGCCATGGCAAAAATCAGTTTTGTGGGCAGACACATGACCAAAGCTCTCCTCTACGTGGACTTGTTTTCTACTCAAATAAAGATTTCAGGAAATAAGATATTTTCATCTCAAAAAATAAAAGATAAAATGGTAAGTCTGAGAGAGTCAAATCATTGACTCTCATGGTCATGAAGAAAAAGTAGAAAAAATAAAAGCCTTAAGAGCAGAAAATGACAGGAGATTTCTCCTGTTCTTCCCATTTCAAACATTTACCAATACGCTGATGAATGGCAAGGATGCAAGAAAAAGCGAGCCAGAAAACTGCAGGCCACAAGATGGTGTGAACCTCATGTGGAAAATACCAGCTAAGGCACGAAGAAAGCCAGCAGGTAACGAAAGATTTATAAAGATGAATGTGCTCAAGTTTTGGACAAAGAGTACACAGAACAAGACCAAAAATGCTTTTTAAAACAAATTATTTTTTATCCTTCTCAATGCACATGAGATATAGTTCAATTTTAAAAGCTTGCAGTGGCTTAGTAATCAAATAGCTTAAGACAATGCATGATTCTACCCATCAAGAATGCCTGTTTACATTGGCTTGCATGCTGCAATTATTAATTTAATTATCTGATTCAAAACAGAGGAAGCTCTTAGCTTTAATTTCTTAAGTAGCAAACTCTGGAGTCACTATGCTAAGGGCTGAGTCCAACCCAAGCTGGATTTTTTCTTTTTTTTTTTTTGGAAAGAAAAGATATAAGATAAATGTGCTGAATTCTCATCATTCCAAAGCTGAGTTTTGGATTTTGAATGACAGCCTTCATGACTACATAGAAAAAATACTTTTTTTATTTTTTAAAGGGAGACTCTGGGGCAGAAAATTATAGATAATCACATTATGAAAAACAGTGAAAGATAGGACTCAAACTTATTCATTTGTGGGTAGTAGTTATGATAATTATGGGGAAGGAGGAAAAAAGGGTGTTGGCAAAGGTATTCAAAAGAAGTACCTAACTATTCCAGTCATGAAGAAATCTGGAGATTATTTAGGGAAATGACTTGTACAAAGGAAACAATTCAGACAACAAAACCAAAATTTAAATAAGAGCCAAAGATCAGATGAAGGCTGGGGAAAACAGTTCCGGTTAGTTTCTGAGGTTATCTTAATGGGGTCAGCCTGTCTTACTGCCCCGACCCCCAGGAACCCCCAGGACACCTACCTGCATCCCACACAGCTTTATAACTACAACAAATTTGACCCAGAGGTCTATGGCTAAGGGCTTTCTGGTTTAAATGCTTTAGGGCTTTCCAGAAACTTCCTTTCTATAAAACTTCCTATCAAACTGCCTTTCCCTTCTCTACCATTCTCCATTCTGGTTCTGGCATGTGGGGATTGAAAAAGCAAGAGTGGAGGTGGGAATAAATGGGGACACAGCTGTTCTGTGGCAAAGAGACGGTGGGTAGGAAGCAGCTGCATTTTGGAGGCTTAGGATCTTGGAAGCAAAGGAAAGCTTCTTCCACGTTCTCTCCTTTCAGTCCTTTCCTCTCTTGGGCAATGACAGAAATTCCACAAAACACACAAACTTTCTGAATTCACAACACTCTTCCTCATACCCAAGTGTGTTTATTATGACTGCTAACATTTTGTATGTGCTTTGCGTTTAGATTTTTCTAAGAGTTTCACAGAGCCTTATAAATTTTCATTAAAACAAATATTTCTGGCTATATTTTATAAATACAATTTAACTCTGGAATGACTAGAATTCAATTTGTTAAAAGGTTATTCTTCTAAAATCTGGTTTATTACACTACACTTACATTTCCTAAACCAGTGGTTCTAAAAATCTAGACTTCATAGGAATCCTCAGGGAGGCTATAAATATGGATTCATATTTAGTAGGTTTTGGGTAGGACCCTGGAATCTACATTTTTAATAAGCACCCAAGGAGATTCCTATACAGTGGGGGTAGAGGGACCCCACTCGGAGATCACATCCTAATCTGATTCCCCTAATCTCCCAGTTTCACCTTTTTCAAGATAGCCTGTTTGAGTTACAGTAGTCAAGCAGTCACACTGAATATTGAGCCAAAAATACAAAGTGAGCAATCTGAGAACAAGAAAATTATCACCAACAACCTTTCATTTTTAACAATGCAAGGTGCTACACAAATACAGGAAAGAAAGGGAGGTTCCCTGGTTGTAACTCCACTTCCTTGAATAAGACAAGGTTTGGTATTATGAATGAATTAGTTGGCTCTCTTATTCATAAGTGTCGAACCTTTACCGGCTTTCTGGTTATGTCCTGCTGCATTCTGGCACCCCCTTTCCCAGGCTCAATTTCTCAAACTGCAAGCAAATTAGAACCTATCCACTTAGAAAAGTAATAAAGGTAAAATCCACTATCTAATGGGTACGAGGCTATGAGAATCTATTTGCCAACAGACACCAATAATTCTCCTGCCTCTAATCTCTCAGTGGCTAGATTTCCCCCACCTGTCCCATAGGGGGAAACTCAAACATTAAGAATCTCAGACAAGCTCAGAAGCCAGAATTCATTTTGATGACATTATACACGTCCACTTTGAAACCCACCAATCCTACGTTTTAGGTGCTGTCACCACCCAGTCCCAGTCCTCGCTCCTCAGCCCCCACCTACGGTGCCTCTCTTTCTGCAGCCCCCTCTTTTGGTTTCATGATATCCTGCCGGCCACTCTGTTCTGATGATAGATGATGTTTCTTAATTCCCTGTATCTTGCTTTTGACCTTATAATTGAATACAAGTATTCTTTCCAACGTCACCTGCAGCTAAATTTAATAGAATTTTCTTAATCCTCTTTCTCCACCACTCTGATGGGTGACCTCATTGCATTTTTCCTTCTGTTGGTTCTCCTCCCTTGGTTTCACTGGTATATGAACACAAGGAATATTCGATCTGCTCAGTATTAATCCTTCCAACCTGGCATAATACATGGAGAATACAAGATATGTTCAGTTATCATTATATATAATGTTCTTGATCCCAAGACAGTTTCTGTTCACTCTAAAGAAAAATGCCCTCCTTGATTATATGCAACCCAATATCATCCTATGGGAGCTGCATTTTACTTGGAGTTCAGGTTTCTTGGAGAATATGTCAGGGAGAAAAAACCCTCAATTTATGTCAAAATTACCTTGCAAATTCCCTAGAAAGGCCTCATGCAGGAAGCCAATATACTGTCTCTCAGTAGGCCTAACCAAGGTGGATTTTTCCTCTAGTTTTGGTAACCATCTGAGCAAGGCAAGATGCTTACCCTGAGAGAGACATGTGTGAACAGACACGGCCAAAAATATCAATCTACATCTTCCATTTCAGGTTCATTCCCAGGCATAGACTCATTGAATATAACCTGTGAAGACTTGTTTGCACAATGTAAATTTTTATGCCTTCACTTTTTTTTCTTTTTTTCTTTTTGAGACAGAGTCTTGTTCTGTCACCAGGTGCCAGGCTGAAGTGCAGTGGTGCGATGTTGACTCACTGCAACCTCCGCCTCCTGGGTTCAAGCAATTCTCCTGCCTCAGCCTCCCGAGTAGTTGGGACTACAGGCATGCGCCACCACGTCCAGCTATTTTTTTTTTGTATTTTTAGTAGAGACGGGGTTTCACCATGTTGGCCAGGATGGTCTCGATCTCTTGACCTCGTGATCTGCCCGCCTCGGCATCCCAAAGTGCTGGGATTACAGGCGTGAGCCACCATGCCCAGCACCTTCACTCTTTATATTCATTTGCTAAGCAGGTATAGTTGAATTCATGAAAGGTTAGTGCTTGCATGATACAATTTCAAAGCAGAACTTAACGGTTATTGTTAATTAAATATACATATGTATATACTCTTGACTTTCAGCATCTCATGGGTAAAGGAACAACAGAGGCAGACACTAGATCAAGTATGAAGATGACCTTGAGAAAACAAGATAGTTTCCTTGCAAAAACTTCTTGAGGACATAAATCAAAGACACTTGTGATGCACTGGAAAAAATACTGTACTTAGCGTCAAGGGACTGAGATTCTAATTCCAATTCTGATACACATTAGCTAAGTCATCTGGGCCACCTACAAAATGGATATAGAAAGTAACGGCTTCACAGGGTTATTTTGAGATTTAAAAGAAAAAAATGCATGTGAATGCATCTATCACACTCACTTGCACATGGTAGGCACTTGCTACAGGTTTATTCTATGTGAATTTGTGAACGTGAAGCCGAGAAGACAAAACCACCATGTAAAGGGAGGAAGCACTGACAGCGCAGGGCAGATGGTAGGTGCTGTGTAGTATTTACTCGACGACATTCGGACAGACATCAAACTGGTGTGAACAGGTGCTGCGCAGTATTTACTCAATGACATTCGGACAGACATCAAGCTGGTGTGAACAGGTGCTGTGTAGTATTTACTCGACGACATTCGGACAGACATCAAGCTGGTGTGAACAGGTGCTGCGTAGTATTTACTCGACGACATTCGGACAGACATCAAGCTGGTGTGAACAGGTGCTGTGCAGTATTTACTCGACGACATTCGGACAGACATCAAGCTGGTGTGAACAGGTGCTGCGTAGTATTTACTCGACGACATTCAGACAGACATCAAGCTGGTGTGAACAGGTGCTGCGTAGTATTTACTCGACGACATTCGGACAGACATCAAGCTGGTGTGAACAGGTGCTGCGTAGTATTTACTCGACGACATTCAGACAGACATCAAGCTGGTGTGAACAGGTGCTGTGTAGTATTTACTCGACGACATTCAGACAGACATCAAGCTGGTGTGAACAGGTGCTGCGTCATATTTACTCGACGACATTCGGACAGACATCAAGCTGGTGTGAACAGGTGCTGCGTAGTATTTACTCGACGACATTCGGACAGACATCAAGCTGGTGTGAACAGGTGCTGTGCAGTATTTACTCGACGACATTCGGACAGACATCAGGCTGGTGTGACTGAGTCAATATGTAACTTGCCTGTTCTAACGCTCTTTTATTTTCTCCACATGGTCATTGGTACGAAGTCCACTTATGGCTTCATAAACATGGGCTTATAACAAAAGTGCTTCTAATCAGATTTGGCAGGAAAAGGAGAGAAACATAAGGTGAGGTAAGTGTGAGGCTACAGTGCTGAATAACAGGGATGGCAGTGCCTCAGTATGTGAGTCACACAGACATCGTGCAGTACACAGCTGGAGATAATTCGCAGGTAAATGCTGCACAAGCCATTACGTCACCCCTCCTCTGCCCTTTCTTCGTCAGTCTTGTCGCCTGGACTTTGATGCAACCCAGCAAGAATGTCTGATTTGCAGACAGCAGAGAGGGCTTCGGAACACACACATACTTATCAAAGAAAGCAGTATGAACCCAAACTGAAGTTTCTGGTATTTCCTTTTGTTTAAATCATGCCTTAGAGGGGAAGTCACAGGGGTGGGATGTGTAACTAGAGATTAAGCCACCTGGTCTGAGGCCTAAGGGACTAGGCTTCATCATTTTGGACAGGTCATTCCAGGTCCACAGGCCCATTTCCACATGTACAAGTAGATGAGCTTCAAGGTCTTTTTCAGCTGTGCAATTTCATCATTAAAAATTCAGGTCAATCACACCCATATGATGGACAGATAAGCATTCAGTTTTACAAACTAGGCACAAAATCAGCTTTACTTATTCTCAGCTATCTAGGTCATTCAAATTTTAGGCTACTTCCATCCCACTCTGAATTACTAGAAGAGTGTGTACCTGTGTACAAATCTTGAAAAAGCAAGTGAGCAGTGGCAGGCAGAAACTGGTGGGTATGGAAAATGTGAATATTCACGTGTGAGATTATAGAGATCCTCCAGTCTAAACCACAGAAGCTTAAAAGCAAATGTGTATCGGGGATATAATGTATTAAGACCTATCTTCTGTATGGGCAATGTTATGAACAATAAGGAGTTTTGTAGGTGCAAAAAATTCATAATAATTCATAACTTAAAAGGGATATTGTAACCCTAACTCTAAACCAAAATCATGATCAGTCTGTGCATGATTTATCCAGCAGCTTCTGAGTACAACACCATCAGCTCTACACAAAGAAGAACTCATTAGAGACACAGGCCTGTACAGAAGGTGGTCGGTCCCAGTGAGCTTTGGGCATGTTTTCCACTTGCAGTGGCACCATACCTTCCAGAGCTGCAAACATTCAGACACGTATCACTGGCAGATTTGTGATGGAATCTCCAGAGAGGGGCATTTCTGACAAAACTTCAGAATGGGGGGAAATAGACAAGTCCACTGGAGATGAAAACCAAATGTCTCACGGTGCTTCCCTCGTAGCTGACACCGTGTAGGGTCCCCGACCTTCCATGCTGAGCAGCTCGGGGGAGGGAGAGTTGCCCCACCACACCTGGTGCAGCATTCGACAAGACGCCCAGTCCTTTAGTTGTTCAGTCAAATGATTTATGGAGCTTGGCAGCAAAGACAGGGCAGACTGGTTTAAATTCAAAGGATCCAACCTACAGGTATTTTGAAAACCCTTGCCACACCTGCAGCGCGTACTGGTTCTTTTGGGAGGGGAGAGAATAGAAAGGGAGAAGATGTGACCTGCCTGACAGAAAGACAAGACCCAACTCGATGGAACACGTGTCCATGCTCCCTCCTCAGCCTGTCATTTAACAATGTTCTGGCTGACTTTCTTCCTACGAAAAGCAATCAGATACAGAGTTTTAAAGATGTAAAATTCCAGAACCACCAACACATTCTCATACACTGGGCTCAGTTGGTTTGTTCTGATTGATTGTTGATGGTATACTCTTTTTGATCAACTACGGCAGTGGGCAGCCAACTTTTTCTCTAAAAAGCCAGATAGCAATATAGTAATATCTGGCTTTTAGATTTTGCGGGCTGTGTGATCTCTGTCGCAGCTACTCACCTCTGACGTTGCGGCACAGAAGCAGCGATACACAATATGTACATGAAGGAGTATCGCTATGTTCCAATAAAACTTTATTTATAAAAGCAGATTAAGGGTCTGATTGGATCTGCTGGTCATAGTATGCTACCAAATAGGTGAACTGAGATAAAGTGAGAGAATATGGCTAGTACTACTGAATTTATCACCACTTAACCCCTTTTAAATCTAAGCCAATTTTGGGAGGACGGCTAACCTCTAAAATAACTAACTTGCATTAATAAGTAGGCACAATAAGCTACCAATTTGGGGAAGAGAGAGAGAGAGAGAGAGAATGTGCGTGTGTGTGTGTGTGTGTGTGTGTGTGTGTGTGAAATACAGAATAATTCAAAGGGAATTGAACAGCATAAAAAAAATCTATCAGTAACTAGGTTATCTTGTGAAAACACAGTTGGCATTAAATCAAGGAGTTACTCTTACAAGAGTCTTGCCATAGGCAAACTAAAGGCTTTGACTACATATTTATATAAACGTGGTTACTGAGTAATACATTTGTTAAAGTGTTCAATTATTTGTGAACCAACATGTATATTATTTGTGTACACATTTCAATATGCTTCAAAGAATAAACACCAAACTGTAAACAGTGGTTATCCCCGGGGAATGGGGGATAGAATTTTTATTAATTTTTTTTTTCTTTTTAAGAGAAGTATCTTGCTCTGTCACCCAGGTTGGAGTGCAATAGTGCAATCATAGCTCACTGTGGTCTGGAACTCCTGGGCCCAAACAATCCTCCCACCTTGGCCTCCTAAAATGCTGGAATTACAGACGTAAGCCACTGCGCCTAGTCAGAACTTTCACTTTTAGGAGTATTGTCTACATTTTTACTTCCCATCAAATTTTCACTTCTATTCTTTCTTCCAGCTCCTTCTCCCCTTCCTTGATTTGGTCTAGTGGCAGTCACAATATTCCTAGATCTACAGCTGACAACATTTGCTCAACAGCAGCTGCCAATAAATACACGACATTCCTCACTTAGTAGGAGGGACGGATAATAAACAAGAAAACAAATAAATACACAAGTTATTTTCGGGTTGTAGTAAACACTTTGAGGAACAAAGTGATACAGGAGGCCCCTCTGGATGACTTTCTTCCTACAAACAGCAAGGTCATCTGACAATATTACTGAGGAGGTGATAATTAGATAGAGATCTGCAGGATCAGAAAGGGACAGGAAGAAAGTGTGAAACAAATGCTAATTGTAAAATTTTCTGGTTTTGACTCTAGGCCAGTGTTTCCAGTCCTGATTATACATTAGAATCAACTTGGGCACTTTAAAAAATACAGCTGCCTGGGCCCCACTGCAGGCCAATAACATGCTGGAGGTGGAGTCTGGTATTTCTTTTCTTTTTGTTGTTAAGCCAGGACTGAGTACCACTAGAGATATCTTTATATCAACACGAACAGAAGTCTGCAGTCCAGTATGGAGGGAATAGGACTATATGTGAAACTGAATTATTAAATTTTAGCATGGCATGTATTTTTTTTTAGTCTAGCAGATTAACTGGATGCACTGTTTGGTGACGTGATGAAGCCTTGAGATTTCTCCGCTTGCCATTGAGCAAGAGACCACGAGACACAACCCAGAGCTTTTAATTGGGAACTTTTGCCTGAGCCTCTGGCAAATCATAAAGCAACGAACTGTCAAGCGACAGACTTCTTTGATGTGTTTAGCAAAAGGCTTACTGAAAAGCCTACACCCTGAGATCCTCTGTAACAGATTCAGGACTAACAGATTCAAGACTCACTGAACCACAAGGAGAAGTTCCCAAGGCAAGGATTTATCCTGGACAGTGTAAGGATATTTACGTTCCCATATTCATGCGCCTCCCTTAACCAACTCTAAATAAAGTTTGTTGATAACCTTCTAAACAATTTTAGGCAGTTGTTGCAATTTCCTTCCATCCTCTCACCCACTCACCCATCCATCCATCCACCCATCCATCCAACATACAACTACTATTGCACACCTACTGTATACTTATGACTATGATACAGGGAACATACACGCCTCCCATTCCAGTGGGAGAGAAATGCAGTAATAATCACAGAAGAATGTGCTGTGTGCTATGAGACAGTGGCCCTCTTCTTCCTACCCGCTACAGTGGGAGTTTCTCATACTTCCTAAAATTTGCTTAAATATGTTTCCTCACCTAGAGGTCCTTAAAAAATAAGAACTGCTTTATTCAGTATCCTTAACACTAAATACAAGTCATGGCATAAAGCTGGCATTCAACAACTGTAAATTGAATCAGTAACTGAGATATCTATGACGGATATAGGTACACGGCAGAAGAGCCTCTCGGAGGCACAGAAGGCTTCACAGAGTAAGCAATGCCATAGCTAGGTCTTAAAGAAGAAATCAAAAATCTTGCGGTAGAGGTTTTCTCTGGGTGTGTGCTTGAACTTTATCCCAAAGGAAGTGGAGAGCTACTGAAAGTTTCCGGTTAAGAGAAAAGATTAGGTTAGCGTTTACGAATCATCTCTCTGGAAGCACTGTGGAAAGTGCATGTGAGTGTGGGGAAACGTAAGTAGGGTAGGGGCATGGAGGCCAAGACACTGCACAGCTGCTGGCAAAGATGGACTCAGGCTTCATTTCTTCTTCTTGGCTTATTTCTCCTGCGCTCAGATCCCCTCCTTTACTGTCACTGTGAGAGAAATTATTCTGTCCTGTTCCATTATGTGTATTGTTAAGCTACCAAATCTTTTGTGAAACAGGGTGGAGACATATACATACTAGTCAATTAGATACAATTAGAGAGGGACAGAGAAGTTTTAGCTTTCTGCAAGGATGACAGGAGGGGCCATTAGCCAAACCACAGTCTAGTGCAGGAGAGGGCTCCTTAGGCAGAAGATAAGGAGTTCAGTTTGGGCATTCAAGAGGAGCTTGTTAGGAATCAGCTGGAAATAATGGACAGAGCCCAGAAAGTGTGAAACACAAGTTTAGGAACTGGAGACATATATGTCATTGATGAGGCTAGTGGTGTGCCATTAAACTTGCACTCAGAAAAAATGAATAAATAGAAAACTAAGGCTCTAATCTGCAGTGTCATTCATGTCCAATAGCACTGAATATGACGTGCATTTAATAAAGAGATCTTTCAAACAGGCTTTGTGTGGGCAACAAGGCCATTTTATTTCTCGCTTGGTTCCAAGCGGGCCGAATCCGAAAAAGGGAAAGGCGAAGGGGGTAAGGTGGGAATTGGCTTTATAGGTTGGAGTAGTTTTTTGGGGGGCGGGGGTGTTACAGAGTAAGATCACAAGTTCATTTACAATGGCAGGGTTGGGTGAGAGGTATTTACATTATCATAGCAGTTAAGATGGCAGGGTTGGGTGGGGGGCTTGTCTGGGAAGCTCTGATGGGCCATTAGGGACAATGGTGAATGCAGGTGGAGGGGCTGGGGGGTGGGAGACGTCAGCTGGCGCAGGCAGGACTTCACAGCTTGCATATGAGACCTGACATTCAGGCTCCAGGCTTGCATATGGAGACCTGACATGCAGCTTTTGTTAATTTCCACGGTGTAAATACTCCCACCTTGGCCAGTTTCATGCTACTAATATGAGGACCAGTGAAGAAATCGTTGAGAATAGATATGCACAATTGTTTTTAGGAGCTGGCTCCAACACCCTGCTGCTGACTAAAGCCAAGGGTGAACAAAATTATCCAGCAACAAAATGAAAAGTAAAGAGAACTGGGAATAAAACCCAGGAAAGTATAGACATTGAAGAGATGGACAGAAGATGAGCCAGCAAAGGGAGCTTGAGAAAACAATGGTCATAAGAATAGAGGAAAAACAGAAACTAAAGGGGTCACAGAAGCCTTCGAAGAATTTCAAGATGGATAAGCTAGGCTCTGGTGTTAAATGCTGTTGAAAGGTGGAATGAGATAAATCAAAGTAGAAAAGTGTTCATGGAGTGACTATGAGGATGTTGAAGGTGACTTTTGTGATGACAATGGACTTCCATCTACTCACCAGCCACCCACCCACCCACTCATCCATCCATCCATCCATCCATCCATCCATCCATCCAACATATAACAACTATTGCATACCTACTCTATACTTATGACTATGATGCAGGGAATATACACGCCTCCCATTCCGGTGGGAGAGAAACGCAGTAATAATCACAATAAAATGTGGAGTGCTGGAAGGCCAAGCATGGGTGAGGAATTAATGGGTGGTGGACAGGGAACAGATTCCACTGGAGGAATGAAAGGGAAACTGCAGGGAAATGCTGGAGGGGAACTGAGTGGAGGCAGAGGGTGTTAAGGGAGCTCCCCTCTCACCTACCCTTGTCAAGGTGGGAAGTCTCAGCATGTTTTCAGACTGAGGGGGAGACAGTGGAGAGAAAAGGGGAGACTGAAGATACATAGCATAGAAGACCCACGTACAGATGTCTTTCCTAGAGGAAATCAGCAGTCATGGAATTAAGAAGATGGATTATAGATAAAGTAAATTCACCCTGGGTAGGATAAGGAACTCCATTTAAACACATGCAAAATGGGATGCTACATCAAACATTTAAACTCACTCTACTTAAAGATGTTTCCAATGGGCTCTCCTGTAGTTAGAAAGCATTATAAGAAGAACTTTCAGATCGGCTGGGTGTGGTGGCTCACACCTGTAATCTCAGCACTTTGGGAGGCCAAGGCAGGCGGATCACCTGAGGTCAGGAGTTTAAGACCAGCCTGGCCAACATGGTGAAACCCTGTCTTTAAAAAAAGAAAATAAATTAAAAATAAAAATAAGGAAAACACTTTCAGATTGAAATTAGGGATATCTAGGATAGATTTATCTTTTACAAATAGCTACTAATTTATAGAACTAAGTATTAGGTTGGTGCAAAAGTAATTGCAGTTTTTGCCATTAATAACTTTTCAGATGGTAACAGATCTTGCTGAGATTAAATACTCTTTCAGTAGTACACTGTGATTCTGAATTTCCACACCAGTTAACTGCTTTTAACTCACAAGTTAAACTAAACACCAGTGAACTTGTGTTTCCGTAAGTTTTCCACACCGTTATTTGTTTTTAGCTCTACGGTCTAGCAAGAACCTGAAATGACTCTTCTGAGTAATTTTATTCAATTTGATCTTGATTCTTAATGTAGAAATCCTGAGCCTACATTTTTAAAGCAGATTATCTTCAAAATATTTTAGTGTGCTTTTTTTTTTTTGAGATGGAGTCTCGCTCTGTAACCCAGACTGGAGTGCAGTGGTGTGATCTTGGCTCATGGCAACCTCTGCTTCCCGGGTCCCGGTTCAAGCAATTCTCCTGCCTCAGCCTCCCAAGTAGCTGGGATTACAGGCACGTGCCACCATGCCCAGCTAGTTTTCGTATTTTTAGTACAGACAGGGTTTCACCATGTTGGCCAGGGCTGGTCTTGAACTCCTAACCTTGTGATTCGCCCACCTCAGCCTCCCAAAGTGCTGGGATTACAGGTGTAAGCCACCCTGCTAGGCCTTAGTTTAGATTTTAATAAGGTTTGTGTAATAAGAGAGTGACTTATGAGTTACATTGCTAGATATTTGGTATTTGAGGGAAATCAAAACTCTATTACCTCACGCTATTCTTACTTACCTTTTCATATTCTTTATTTTCATAGCTCTGTGTACAAAGTTTTAAACTACTAATAAATCTATTATTGACTTCAGAGGAAATGACATTAAAGATCACTGAAATATTCTTTTTACTTTTTTCTGGAAGCACTTACATTGGTTTCTCTGCTATCCTCCCAACGCCGCCCCTGCCATCTATTGTGAGTATCTAGTAAGTCAGGCTCTGGCGAAACTGAAAAAGCTTCCTACGCATTCTAATGTGTACCCAAGATTGAGAACCAACAGGGTATCAGAAAGAACAATGGACTTGGAAGACTTAGGCTCAAAACCTGGATTTGTCACTTAATGTGACATGTGACTCATTTTCTCCATAATACATTTGTGAGGATTAAAAAGATAACATGCAGCCACTTCCCCTAAGGTTTTCCAGTTTGTGAGCATATAGTTGTTCATAATAGTCTCTGATCATTTATATTTCTTTGTATCAGTTGTAAAGCCTCCTTTTTTCATTTCTGATTGTGTTTATTTGGACTTACTTCTTGGTTAGTCTAGCGAGTAGTTTCTCCATTTTGTTTAACCTTTCAAAGAACCAACTTTTCATTTTTCAGTCTTTTGTATTGTTTTTCTTGTCTCTGTTCCATTTAGTTCTGCTCTGATCTTTATTTCTTTTCTTCTGCTAACTTTGGGTTTGGTTTGTTCTTTTTCTAGTACCTTGAGATGTGATGTTAGGTTGTTAATTTCAGATCTTTTATTTTATTGATGTAGGCATTTAATGCTATAAATTTTCCCTTAGCACTGCTTGTGCTGTATTCCACAGGTTTTGGCACACTGTATTTTCATTTTTATTTGTCTCAAAAATATTTGAAATTTCCATTATAACTTCTTCATTGACCCAGTGATATGGTTTGGCTGTGTCCCCACCCAAATCTCATCTTGAACTGTATGCCCATAATTCCCATGTGTTGTAGGAGGGACCAAGTGGGAGACATTTGAATTATGGGGGCTGTTCCCCCCATACTGTTCTCATGGTAGTCAATAAGTCTCACGAGATCTGATGGGCTTATCAGGGGTTTCCACTTTTGCATCTTCCTCATTTTCTCCTGCCACTGCCTTTAAGAAGTGCCTTTTGCCTCCCATTATGATTCTGAGGCCTCCCCAGCCATGTGGAACTCTTAAGACCAACTAAACCTCTTTTTCTTCCCAGTCTTGGGAATGTCTTTATCTGCAGTGTGAAAATGGACTAATACAGTAAATTGGTACCATTAGAGTGGGGTGTTGCTGAAAAGATACCAGAAAATGTGGAAGTGGCTCTGGAACTGGGTAACACAGGCAGAGGTTGGGACAGTATGGAGGGCTCAGAAGAAGACAGGAAAATGTGGAAAAGTTTGGAACTTCCTAGAGACTTGTTGAATGGCTATGACCAAAGGTCTGATAGTGATATGGACAATAAGGCTGAGGTGGTCTCAGATGGAGATGAGGAACTTGTTAGGAAATGGAGCAAAGGTGACCTTTATTATGTTTTAGCAGAGACTGGTGGCATTTTGTCCCTGCCCTAGAGATCTGTGGAACTTTGAACTTGAGATTATTTAGGGTAGGTGGATCACCTGAGGTCAGGAGTTTGAGACCAGCCTGACTAACATGGGGAAACCCCATCTCTACTAAAAATACAAAAACTAGCTGGGTGTGGTTGTGGGTGCCAGTAATCCCAGCTACTCAGGAGGCTGAGGCAGGAGAATCACTTGAACCTGCGAGGCAGAGTACTCCAGCCTGGGCGACAGAGCAAGACTCCATCTCAAAAAAAAAAAAAAAAAAAAAAAAAAAAAAAAGCCTTTTATTGTGATATAAAAGAAACTCAAAGATTGAAGAGAAATATCAGACTTTAATTTAAAAAGTATGGTTTGATAAGCTCACCTTGTTTTTTTGAGACAGAGTCTTGCTGTCATCACCCAGGCTGAAGTGCAGTGGTACGATCTTGGCTCACCGCAACCTCTGCCTCCTGGGCTCAAGCGATCCTTCCACCTTCGCCTCCCTAGTACCTGGGACCACAGCCGTGCAGCACCACACCCGGCTAATTTTTGTATTTTTTTGTAGAGATGAGGTTTTGCCATATTGCCCAGGCTGGTCTTGAACTCCTGGGCTCAAGCAATCTGCCCGCCTCAGCCTACCAAAGTGCTGAGATCACAGGTGTGAGCCACCATGACGGGTCCTAGCTCACTTTCTTGACACTAATTATCATATTAGAGAACCAACTGCAGTTTCCTCAACCTTTTAAAATAAGCTTTGGCCCTCTAGGATGATTTTTCATTCAACCTTCTCTTTACTCCAATTAACTTATGAACTTTTTTAGGATGGAGTCTTGCTCTGTCGCCCGGGCTGGAGTGCAGTGGCATGATCTCAGCTCACTGCAACCTCTGCCTCCCGAGTTCAAGTGGTTCTCCTGCCTCAGCCTCCTGAGTAGCTGGACCTACAGGCACCTGTATTTTTAGCAGAGACAGGGTTTCACCATGTTGGCCAGGATGGTCTCGATCTCTTGCCCTCATGATTGGCCCGCCTTAGCCTCCAAAGTGCTGGGATTACAGTCATAAGCCACTGCACTTAGCCTGAGTTTTAAATTAAAAAAGGACAAGTTGAATATGCAACTTCTAACCATATATACCTTGTACCCCGCTGCTTATAATTTCCTCATGGCAACCCCTTTAAGTGTTTATTTTTAATAGAAGTTATCTCATTGCCACTGTATCTTTTCTTCTAAGAGCAATATCCTCAGTTTATTTAATCTGGGAATTCCAGTTGTCCATTAATGTGTTTGTTAATATTTTTGTTGTCATGTGTTTGTTAATATTTCTTTTAAAATATGGCATTCAGATCTAAATGCATTATTCCTTAAGTGCAGAGAATTACAGGACTATTTCAACTTTTGTTCTATATACTGTGCTTTGGGGCTGATGTTTGGCAACAAAGAATCTACTCAGTAAATATTAGCTGAATATGATCCTTGATTTTATCATATACTTATCTTACCTTCTCAACCAGGCAGAATTCTGAGTAAAACATAGATCTTTCCATTCTTACTACACATCTTCCTACATGCTAGGATTCCATCTCCGACAGTAGCCAAAGTAACTGGCCAGAGAAGAGGCTGATTAGATTTGGCAAAGGTGCTCATTCTTTCTAAAAAGCACTTGAAGGGGGAAATTTTGGGCAAAATCTTCTAAGGGTAAATGCCTCTTGGCAGTGTGCAGAATGAATTTCAGTGACCAGTGGCTAGAGAACCACTGACCACATCAGAAATTTATCAGAAAGTTAATGCAAGTGATACAAAATCACAAATCTTTAGAGTTCACAGAGTTGTCCAGGCTCATGAGCTAATGCAGACTAACTGGTGCCTCATGTTTTTGCTCTGTCATAATCTATCAGTAATAAATGGTTTAATCCTAAGAATACATTATGTGGTTTTTCATTCTTGACTCTAGATTACAGGTGGAGAAGACAATATCTAGCCTTTAATTTGGTTTGACAGGACATCCTACATAATAAATAAATGAATGGCTGCTAGTAAAATTATACGCAAAGAATGCAGCTTTGGCTCCCAATCACATTCCAATTTCACTTTTTAAAAATTCTGCTTAAGCCAATTTGTGATGTACTTCCAGAACTATGGATCAATTATTTCACACCTGAGCACCTGATATTCTTTTAGCTTTGTAGCTGAACACACACACACACACATCCTTTTTTATGCTAATTGACATATCACAGAAGTTAGGAGATTAACCAATAGAACAAAACATTAAAAATCTATTAGGTAACTGATTTATATGTTGCAGTATAGGACATTTTCCTCTCCCAGCCTTCCTCTAGCCTGTTTTGTGACCAAATCTGTGCTATTACTTCTTATGGCAAGTTATTCTACATTATGAGATTATTTCATCAGATGATCCATTCTCCTTTGCTTTCATCCTCTGATTTTACTTTTCTTGCTAGCTACAGGAAGAGTTACGTGGAATATTGGGGTCTGAACAGTTGGGAATGGAGATTTTAGATAAATAATGCAGTACTTCCACTTTTTTTTTTTTCTTTCTTTCTTTTTTTGAGACTTGAGTCTCACTCAGTTGCCTAGGCTAGAGTACAGTGGTGCAGCAACCTCCACCTCCCAGATTCAAACAATTCTCCTGTCTCGACCTCCCATGTAGCTGGGATTATAGGCACCTGCCACCACACCCAGCTAATTTTTGTATTTTCGTTTTTTCAGTAGAGACAGGGTCTCACCATGTTGGCCAGTCTGGTCTTGAACTCCTGACCTCAGGTGGTCTGCCTGCCTCGGCCTCCCAAAGTACTAGGATTACAGGTGTGAGCCACTGCACCTGGCTGGTACTTCCATGTCTTTACATTAGTGCTAGAGAGATTTTTTTGGCTACTTCAATAATTCAAAAAAGTGAGAGAACAATGTCCCTGAGAAACTTTTTTTCAAATGGTGTTGAAGGCAAGTGAGATAATAACTGTAAAAAGACTTTGCACCATTTGAAAGAAAGGCATTTTTGATATTTCTATCATTGCATTTATTATTGATGGACACAGAACAATGACTTTCCTCATATTCGCATAGCGGGTACAAAAGCAGAGCTAATATGTGGGCGCCTCAAAGACATCCGCCCTACACATTTTCATACAGCACTATATGTATTACTTTGATGTAAGAGACTAAAAAACATGTTTAACACAGTTGCCTTCAGCTGTAAGCCTACATTATATGAATTATTTATTTTTTTATTGCTGTATAAATTACCATTTCATAGGGTTGGGTTGTTCAATTGTCATCACAAATTTTATAAGTACATTTTTGAAAAATGAGGGAGGATCATTCTATGACATACTACATATGGCATTAACAGAATTGTGCAAATGAATGGTGGTCTGGTTACTTCCATGATTAAGCACTTTGGTGATTCAAAAATACTTTAAAAAATTAGGTGATGGCTCCTACCTGTAATCCCGGCACTTTGGGAGGCTGTGGCAGGTGGAATGCTTGAGCCCAGGGGTGCAAGACCAGCCTGGGCAACAGAGTGAGAAACTCTTATTCTATAAGAAAAATTTTAAAAATTAGCTGGGTGTAGTGGCATGTGCCTGCAGTCCCAGCCACTCAGGAGGCTGAGGTCGGAGGACTACCTGAGCTCAGGAGGCTGATGGTGTGTTTGAGCCATGAATTCACCACTGCACGCTATAGCCTCATCAATAGAGTGAGAGCCTGTCTCAAAAAAAAAAAAAATGAGAGAGATCCAAGATGGCTGATCACTAGCAGTTTGGGATTGTAGCTCCCAGAGAAAATGCACAGAATGAGAGGACGCCACACTTTCAGACGAATTTTTGTTACCCACGGACCAGAAGATTCCCAGAGGAGGAGCCCCACGGGTCGCCAGGGCAACTCTTGTGGCTGGCGTCACAGTTTTGCCGGTGCCCCGGCGCAGCAGTTCTTGGTGCAGAGTAAACGGGATTGATTGATGTTTGGAGCTCCGGGAAGGCAGAGTCGCCCATTTACCTGATTGAAGAAGGGACTCAAGAGGGAAGCCAGACTGGAGATTCCCGGGCAGAAAAGCACCACGAATCTTGATGCCACTGTTTTGGCTGGTGCAGTGGGTTGCTCAGATTTCAGCACTGGGAATCAACAAGTTGGAAGTCCACTAAGAGACCTAGTTTCAAAGTAGGCAGTTACAAAGATGACATGTGGATTAACTCACAATGAAGGGAAGAAACCAGGGTAAAAAGGCTGAGAATACCCAAGATCAGAATGCCTCTCCTTCTACAGGTGATCACAGTTCCTCATCAACAAGAGAACAAGGCCTGATGGAGAACGAGTGCGTTCCATTAACAGATTTAGGCTTCAGAAAGTGGATAATAAGGAACTTTAGTGAACTAAAAGAACATGTTCTAGCCCAATGTAAAAAAACTAAGAACCCTGAAAAAAGGTTTGACAAAATTCTAACGAGAATAGACAATTTAGAGAGGAATATAAGTGAATTAATGGAACTGAAGAATACAATACGAGAACTCCATGAAGTATGCACAGGTTTTAACAGTCGAATTGATCAAGCAGAAGAAAGGCTATCAGAGGTCGAAGACCAACTTAATGAAATGAAACGAGAAGTCAAGATTAGAGAAGAAAGAGTAAAAAGGAATGAGCAAAGTCTCCAAGAAATATGGGACTATGTGAAAAGACCTAATTTACGTTTGATAGGTATACCTGAATGTCATGAAGAGAATGAATCCAAGTTGGAAAATATTCTTCAGGATATTATTCAGGAAAACTTTCCTAATCTAGTAAGGCAGGACAATACTCAACTCCAGCTAATCCAGACAACACCACAAAAATGTTCCTCAAATAGAGCAACTCCAAGACACATAATCACTAGATTCACTAGGGCTGAAATAAAGGAGAAAATTCTAAGGGCAGCTAGAGAGAAAGGTCATGTTACCCATAAAGGGAAGCCTATCAGACTCACAGCAGACCTCTCACCAGAAACCCTACAAACTAGAAGAGAGTGGGGGTCAATATTCAATATCCTCAAAGAAAAGAATTTTCAACCCAGAATCTCATATCCTGCCAAACTAAGTTTTATAAGCGAAGGAAAAAGAAAATTTTTCGTGAACAAGCAAGCACTCAGCGATTTCATCACCACCAGGCCTGTTTTACAAGAGCTTCTGAAAGAAGCACTACAAACAGAAAGGAACAACCAGTATCAGTCGTCCCATAAACTTACCAAAACATAAAGAGTATCTTTATAATGAAGAATCTACATCAACTAATGGGCAAAATAGCCAGCTAGCATTAAATGACAATATTGAACTCACAAATATTAATATTAATTCTAAATTTAAATGGATTAAATGCCCCAATCAAAGACACAGACAGGTAAATTGAATAAAAAGTCAAAACCCATCGGTACGCTGTATCCAGATCTATTTCACAAGCAACGACATACAAAGACTCAAAACAAGGGGATGGAGGAAGATTCACCAATTAAATGGAGAGCAAAAAAAAAGAAAAAAAAAAAAACAGGAGTTGTAACTTTCGTCTCTCACAAAATAGACTTTAATAGTAACAAAGACTAAAAGAAACAAAGAAGGACATTACATAATGGTAAAAGGATCAATGCAACAACAGGAGTTAATGATTATAAATATATATGCACCCAATACAGGAGCACCCAGATACATAAGACAAGTTCTTAATGACTTATAAAGAGATCTGGACTCCCACACAATAATAGCGGGAGATTTTGACACCACATTGTTAATATTCGACGGATCAATGACATAGAAAATTAATAGGGACATCTATGATTTGAACTTAGACCTGAAATAAGTAAACTTAGTGAATATTTATAGAATTCTCCACCCCAGGTCCACAGAACATACATTTTTCTCAGTATCACATTATACCTATTTTGAAAGTGACCACATAATTGGAAAATTGGAAGTAAATCATTCTTCAGCATTTGCATAGCATTTCACAGACTTAAATGAAATATTGGTTGGCTGTTTGTTTGTTATTTTCTTCCCTTATTCCTTCCTGTCTCCGTTGTTAAGCACAATTATCGGCATAAAATAGGTTTTTAATATCTATTTTTAGATTGCATTCCAGCCCGGGCAATAGAGCAAGACTCCTGTTCTCTCTCCCCCTTTTTCTTTCTCTTTCTTTCTTTCTCTCATTAAAAAAAAAAAAGATATTAGCTGAATGAAATTTTGCTCTTCACTCATAAATACATAGCCGCAGATTAAATTGGTGGATGCAAAATGTATAAGTATGACAGGCGTAAAGAAAGATATGGTACCAAGAGATGAAGCAATGTATGCATATAGATAATACCATTAAAGAGCATATACTAAGGGACATATATCGAATATATACCATTTATATTGCTTTAGTTTTATAAGCTAATGATAACTTTATGCGGAAACAAGACTAACAATTGTCATAAAAGTATAAACTTCTACTTATGTATATTTATAAACAACTAAAAGAACATATATTTATATGAAAAATACACAGAAAAATAAAAATACACAAATGAAAAATAAAATACACAAATGATTATGCTTGGCTTTTCTTTGTTTTTTAAGTTTTTGTAGAAGAAGGATCTCACTATGTTACCCAGGCCGGTCGTGAACTCCTGGCCTCAAGTGATCCTCCTGCCTTGCTGGGATTACAGGTGTGAGCCACCATGCCTGGCCATGCTTGGCTCTGCAATGTCATGTCACGAAACTTCACTAGTATTTATACGTGTGCATGTATGAGTAACACCTTTACACAATTCTTCCTTTTTTGGGTAAAGATGAGAAAACAATATGCCATTTGGAATCAGGCAGACCAGGTTTAAACACCATTTCAACTAATTTTTTTCAAATGGTGCTGAAGGCACAATGTTGAACAAATTATGGAAACTCTCAATTTTCCACTTGTAAAATGGGGATTCATACATGCATTAAATCTGCATTAAGTACCAATTATGTATCATTGTGAGTGCTAGGAAAGAGTAAGAGTGGCTACGGAAACAGGACATTCAAATAAGGAACTATGGTAAAGTGTTGGATGCCGTGACAGACATGGACCCCAAGGACACCAGAGGGACGGAGGGTCTGACTCTTCCTAAGTCAGTTCAGGAAGGCTGGTGCCCAGCCTTTACTTCCTACTTCTATGAGATCAACTTTTTTAGCTTCCACATAAGAATGAGAGTATGTGGTGTTCATTCTTCCGTGCCTGGCTTGTTTCACCTAACAATATGCCCTCTAGGCTCATCCATGTGGCCTCAAATGACAAGATTTCATTTTTTAATGACTAAATAGTACTCCATTGTGTACATATACCACATTTTCTTTATCCATTCATCTACTGATGAACACTTAGGTTGATTCCGTATCTTGGCTATTGTGAATTGTGCTGCAATAAACCTGGGTGTGTAGATGTCTCTTTGACATGTTAATTTCTGTTCCCTTGGATATGTAGCCAGTAGTGGGATTGCTGGATTCTTTTTTTTAAAACTTAAATGGTTTTTTGGAGATGGCTGGATTTGAAATGTTTTATTTTGTTTCCATGAGGGAATTACTGAAGATGACATTTTATTTTTATATACTATTCTTAGTCTATAAATTCTAAATGCTTTACTATTAAAATTTTATTTATAATACTTTCCAGAGGTAGGGCTCTAAAAGTGTTTTCTTTTGAAATGTTCATTTCTTGTTTTACGTAAAGAATGGCTTTAGGTGGAATTATGAGGAACTTCAAAACAGAATATTAATCTTAAGGAGGACCATCTGGCATAATAATTTGCACATGGAAATTCTGGCCTGTTTCTATTTTTCCTGTAATTTTTTCTTTTAGGTTAATGATGTATATATGCATATTATGTGCTTTAAACTGGCTTCCTAGTAATGGTAAGAGATTTCTCTTATTGAATCCATACTTGTAAATGACTGTCTAGGTTCAGGCCATCAGACAAAGCAAGTTAACTAGTTCATGAAGGAACTGACCCAGTAGTCCTGATCTCAGCAGTGTCTTGCTCCATCCAAATGGTTCCATTCTCTTATTTTTCTGATAAAATTTAGAATTTAAATAACCTTGGTTAAGACAGTATACTGTTTGTACTAAACATTTTAGGGTCTGTATGTGAAAAAAATCAACTAATGTTTTTGTTGTTGAAATTTATTTCCTAGAGACACTAAATAATTTTATTCTTTTTAGAGGTAATGACTTGTTTACATTCCCATGAAAACAAGTAATTTAGATATATTGGCTATCTTCCTTGGCATCTCTCACAGCTACTCTCTCCAACTCTGACTCCATTTCTAGTGCCCATAGGTCCCCAGCATACCTTTCTGAACCACAGAAATACCCTCACTTTGTTTCTCTGCTTCAGATCTCTCTGTCCTCCTAATTTGTCCTCCATTCAGCTACTAGATTAAGCTTTCTAAGTGGAAAGCTGTTAATGTTATTTCCTGGTCTAAGTCTCTTCTGACTTCCCCATTGCTCCCGGGATGAAGCGTCAGCTCCCCTGTGCTATAACCTTTCTTTCCAGGCTGTGCTGCCTGACTGTTCCTCCAGCATTACACCTCTTACAAGGGAACTATGCACAGTGCATGCCAGGGTACTTTATCCCTCCATGACAATGTTTGTGCTGTTCTATCCAAGACAAAAAAAAGCAGTAAATCCTAACATACAGACCCTAGGTACTACTAGTAGTTAAGAAGTATTCCCTAGGCCGGGCACGGTGGCTCACACCTGTAATCCCAGCACTTTGGGAGGCCGAGGCTGGTGGATCATGAGGTCAAGAGACTGAGACCATCCTGGCCAACACGGTGAAACCCCATATCTACTAAAAATACTAAAAAATTAGCTGGGCATGGTGGCACGTGCCTGTGGTCCCAGCTACTCGGGAGGCTGAGGCAGAAGAATTGCTTGAATCCAGGAGGCGGAGGTTGCAGTGAGCCGAGATTGCGCCACTGCACTCCAGCCTGGTGACAGAGCAAGACTCCGTCTCAAAAAAAAAAAAAAAAGTATTCCCTATATATCTAAGTATTTGCCAAAGGGTGATCACAGGCTAGAATAAGAGGATAGAACTCCCGCAAGATGCAGTCACACAGGGAGTTCAAACTCACTCACAGACACTTCTTGGACCTGCATCAGCTGATCATTAGAAAGACCGGGGCAATGTAGGAAGCCAGAGAAAATAACTGAGCAGGAGGAAAGAACAGAAGAAATATATTTGAAGGGATAATCAAAGACATCAAACCACAGGTCCAAGAAACCCAAAGAATTCTGAGTAGGGTAAGTAACAATAAAATAATAAAATCATATCATACTCAAATTACTGAAAACTAAAACTAAAGAAGAAATCTTGAAGGTAGGCAGTTTAAAAAAATGCATATGCAGAGGAACAAAGATAAAAATTATGACAAACCTCTTGCTGCAAATCATGCAAGCTTAGCACGAGAAAATAAAGTGATATCGTTAAAGTGGTGTAAGAAAAACCACTGGATTAGACTGCTAGTTACTGAAGTAACGTGAGTTTCCACCATGGGTCCTACTAGTAGTTTGGCTGCAATTGTCTTGCGGGGGGGTTACTGTTTCTAAGTTCATGATATCTATGAATTTCTTCTGGACATAGTTTAATAACTTACCTATAACATCCAATAAAAATAGACATCCCTATTCGATTTTATTCTTTATGTATGAATTCTGTATAATCATTTGGTTATAAGCAGGAATGTGTAGTATGCAGCCACAGTATCTTTTTACTCTCCTCAAGCAGACTAATAGCAGCTACACTATAAGGTCTTACTATGTTCAGCCTTCTAAGTGCTTTATATCTATTAAAAGAGACACTGGGCCAGGCCTGGTGGTTTCACGCCTATACTCCCAGCACTTCGGGAAGCCACGGCAGGCAGATCACCTGAGGTCAAAAGTGTGAGACCAGCCTGGCAAACATGGCGAAACCTCATCTCCACTAAGAATACAAAAATTAGCTGGGCATGGTGGCACGTGCCTGTAGTCCCAGCTCCTCGGGAGGCTGGGGCAGGAGAATCACTTGAACCTGGGACGCAGAGGTTGTAGTGAGCCAAGATGGTGCCAGTGCACTGCAGACTGGGCAATAGAGCGAGACTGTGTCTATAACAAAAAGAGACACTATATTACTGATTCCTTGCTAGCCCAAAGAAAATATGCAATAATGGATGATGTTGATTTTTCTAAACTTTCCTTCTACAACTCACTGTATATATGACTTCTCAATTTGAGTAAGAATGTCACCTTTAGAATGACCTTGATATGAGTATATACTCAGGACTCTGCTGAGATGTCCCTTTCCTAGACCACTCTAAAATAGAATCTTCTCTTCCTCTATGCCTCTCAGTTCTGTGGTTACTTTCTGCTGTTTACCCTAGTTTCTTTTTGTCATAGCATGTATTTCCACATGAAGTATCTTTTTCTTTTTTTTTTTTTTTTTTTTTGAGACGGAGTTGTGCTCTGTCGCCCAGGCTGGAGTGCAATGGCACGATCGTGGCTCACTGCAACTTCTGCCTCCCAGGTTCAAGCAATTCTCCTGCCTCAGCCTCCTGATCAGGCGCCCGCCACCACGCCTGGCTAATTTTTATATTTTTAGTAGAGACGGGGTTTCACCATGTTTGTCAAGCTGGTCTTGAACACCTGACCTCAGGTGATCTGCCCGCCTTGGCCTTCCAAAGTGTTGGGATTACAGGCGTGAGCCACCGCACCAGGCCTGAAGTATCATATTATATATTCATTTGCCTGTCTCTTGTCAGTCTCCTTCACTAGAACATTTGACCACTGGGACTGTGTCTCTCCTGTTCATTGCTATGTCCACAGCACTTATAATGGTTCCTGGAACTAGAAGGAGTTTAGTATGTATTTGTTGAATGGATGCATGAATGAAGGATGAAGTAATATGTGAACAAATAAGAGAAATTCCTTTCACCTGAGGAATACGGTAGATTGGCGCGGGGAGGAACAGAAGCAGGTGAAAGTTGAATGCCTGCTAGGTGAAAGGAACTTCGCAGGGCTTAGTCTAGATAATCTAAGATGCTCAGTATAGTCCCTGGAAGAAACATTAGCCGACACTCCATTTTCTTAATTGTAATTAATGACTGATGCTCTTTTGTCATAAATGTGTCTTAATGAACTTGTGAAAATGGTATTATTTTCTGATTTTGCACATTTAAAAAGGTCAAATAACACATCCAGGTTTACAGAGTTGAGTGAATCCACCTAGGTATGGTAGAAACAAGAGCCCGTGCCAAGGGGTGGGAAAGAGAATATGGAAATGTTCAGTATCTCCTTGAAGCTCACTTCATTCATTATTAGTTCATTTTGTCTCCTGAGGACTAAATTATTATCTGTAGCTGAATACAAGTAAATGACTTTTAACTACATGTCATAAAACAGGTTTTTTTCCTTCCAAGTAGGATTTTTTATTTCTGCTAAGTTGTTTGACCTGATAGTGACAGTCAGTAAGGTAAGAAATGAGCTGTACTAAATTTACAAAGAAAAATCCTGTTTGTGATTCCCTTCTAAAAACTGCAGGTCCAAACCATAATAAATCAACCTGTGCTTGAAAGCATGAACTGTAGATACTGGCAACCTACTTGGCTAAGATAAAAATGACAAGTCCTTCAATGATAAATTGTTCTCTTCATATTATCCAATGGAAATACTCACATTGTCCAATATCTACAAGCAATTAGAAGGATTTAGTTTAACTTTCAAATTAAAAGACCATTAAAAAGAAACATAGTTCCCTAGTCTGCCTCTGAAAAATATTCAGAGAACCTTATGGTTCTTAAACTTGGAAGGAATTGGTACATAGTCTCAGATTTCCTTTTATCACACAGCAATTCAGCCAGCTATTTGGAACTGTGGGTTACAGGAAACAGTGGGATAAAATAAAATAGAAAACTACACAAGATCTTTCAAAAGTTATTTGTCAATTGTATATTGTCTATCAAGAAAACCTAAACCTTAAAGCAACCATTCCTCCATCCCCACCAACAATAAACACCAGGCCTAGGAATAGAGGTATTTAACATCTAACATGATATTTGCATCCCAATCTCTGCCTTCATTATAAAGCTACTGAAACTGGGGGGAAAAGTGAGCTTAAATAGGTTTTTGAGTGTAGATCCATTTATTTTTCATCAAGTTTGAAGTGTATTTATTATTCCTCTTACAGGTGGTTTTCTTCCTCAATCTATTTACTTACCTATAGGATGTGAGTATAAATTCTATAAGATCTGAAGGGAGGATGTCAATAAGTATCATGAAATAAAGCAACATTAGATTTCTACCAATACAACCTGGCAATAAAACTTAAAACTTTCAAAATAAGAGAGAAAAAAGAAGACTTTTCATATGTATTTATAACTGCATATTTTAGGTTTCTATTTTATATGAATATGTGGTTTAATATTTAGAATAAGATTGAATTAGCAATCATAATGAGACAAGAGTCACAGAATTAAGGCATTAAAACATACCAGTTTTGCAATTTTGCATACACACACAGAAAATCAGTGTTCTTATCACATGTATTCTCAAATGAGTAAAGTTTTTTAACACCCACTAATGAGATCACAGGAAGAGAGACAGAGAGAAAAAAACACTTTTATTTATTTTGTTTATGATGTTTCTATATAATACTCCTAGTTTTTCACAGAATTCACTGAATTTTAAAGCAGATCATAAAATCGAAACCTCAGCTTTTATTATTCAGGTGGCCTCATTTTGCCCTTCATCTTTCTTAATAATTGTCATTCCACTCATTACTCTTACAGTTCTACACCTAATTTTGTGAATAGATAAAAGGGAAGCTTTTAGTGGTTTCTGTCCCAAATTCTCTGGCCTATTTCTGCTCTCAGCTTTGATTGCCAAAGGCGTGAAGATCAAAAGATGCTCTTTGCGGAAGTGTTTACTTCCTTGTAACAAACCCTCTCACAACAAAGGAGTTCATTATTTACATCCAACATGAAAGAAAAAGTTCCGAAGCAAAAGGCCTGCATCAGATAGATGCAAGTGATGGAATTTTCTTGCCTCACACTCATGGAAGTGCACATCATTAACACCCAGTTAATCTAAATGTCTTCAAGAGCAAAAAATATATCTTAGGGTGAGGGTAAAGCTCTGGCTTTCTCATGAAGTTCCTTGCTTTGCCCATACCTTCAATCTTTCCCAACAGGGTGGTGACATGGGCTCATTTCACAAGCACAGAAAGCTCTCGCGACAGCCCATGGAAACATGAACCGTTATTTACTCTGGAAAGAATGACTGGGAGCAGCTGTGCCCAGCAGTAGACAGCACTAGAGGCAGAAAATGAGGCTGTGTCGCCAATCTGTTGTTATTATAATAACTAATGGAGAGAGAGAAAATGGATTAGCGGCACTTACTCACACGGGAAGGTTTCCGATGCTGCCCCAAGACAGAGGCTTGTCACGGCTTATGATATCATCAGACTTCTTAATGAATTTACAGTGTAATCCTGCCATGGCATTAGTTTTCCCCATGCAAATCCCCGGCATCTAAGTCAATTCGGCAAATGAACAAAACTAGGGTACTCTATTGGGTCAAGTTTATTTCAACCTAAGCGAAAGAGATGACTGGCTGTCTTCCTATTCCCTTATCAAATTTATTGAGCCCATAAAAAGACTGGTTTGAATTATACCTTTCCCCACACTTTGCATATTGGCCTATATTTTTTATATGTCTACAATATCACTACCCTATTTCTGTCAGAACCAGGTTCCCCTCAATAATATTTGTACTGATTCACTTACTGCTTAGTCAGACTATATTACAGATACTTGACCATCTTACCCACTTGCTGACTATACTCCATGTCAGTGTGCTAATTATATGACTCACCCATACTCCCCATCAAGACTACATATATCTAGGTCAGCAAACAGATTAACATAACTTTTCCTGTACAAGGCCCATCAAAGGCGTATATAGGTGCTTTTTAGAATGACCTATATCCAGAGGCCCCAGTGTGATCATTCATTCACTCATTCCTGCTAGGAACTGATTCTGTTCTCTGTTATGGGAATGGTGTTGCAGGGAGAGGAGTCCTTTCAGCAGTTTGAGGGTCAGTGGGTATCCTAGACCATACCATACACACTCCTGTGATTCCACAGCATGAAGCCCTGAAGAAAGCACGTTTAAAGCCGCAGTTCATCCAGGTCTCTGTCCCTACACTCTGGTACCAACTTAGACCAGGGAGTGGCTACAAGACAGAAGCTGATAGGGGAAGTGGGAATTTTGGAAGTGAGGCTCAGAGAGGTTAAGCGATACTAACATATTTTCATCTGCATCTCCTGTGAGACCTCCTTCCTGAGTCCCATATCTGTATTTCTACCTGGATTCTACAGACATCTCATATTCAACATGTAGAAAAAAGGACTCCTCATCTGTCCTTTTAAACAGACTTCCTTCCTTGTGCGATGATGTCACTTATGGGTTCCAGCATCCCATATTCTCTTAAGAGACACCAAAACATGCCAATCCTTGCTGTCAAATATTTTGTAAATATAGCCCCTCCTCTTCAATCACACAGGCAGGAGCACTGCCAAGCCCTAGTCCTTCACACGAATGACTGCAACAGTTTCCTAACCCATCTTCTCACCTCCAGTCTTTTTCCCTTTAATTGCATCTGCGCCAACATTTATCTATGATATCCTCATGGCAATTTGCTTCTTAAAATCTTTCAGTGGCTGGCTGTAGCAGACAGTGATGTTAAAGGTCTTTAAAATGGTGAAAAGTCTTTTGAGGTGTATCCTAGCACTCTCTCGCGCACTCTACCTCTCTCACCAGCCCGGTTCATAGCCTATGTACAAAATGTCGTGTCAGTTACCGAATGAATTGATTTCCTCGCTCTTTTAAAACTCTTGTGACCCTGTAATGCAATGTCTAGAACGATTTTCCTACTTGTCTACTAGTAAGCTAAAGGAAAGCAGAGATATGCTAAGTTCCAATTAGAAAAAATGTAGAGAAAGTGTTCTGTAATGAGGTAGAAGAAGTTTGAAAGTGAAAGATAACACAGATGCGGGGGAAGCACACAGTATGTGAGAATGAGACTTCAGAACTAACTAGTGAACCACATTCATTTCCTTTACAGCATTTATTTCAGTTTATTACATACTAAAGGTGAGTTTGGTCTCATCTACCTCACATACCATAAGGCCTGAAGGACAGTGAGGGTAGGGTGGGCATTCCCTACTCAGGGAGTGATCGGATCTGACGCTGAGCTCCAAAACTTATCAGATGACTTTAGGCAAATTACTTATTATTTCTGTGGCTCCATTTTCTCGGCTGCAAAATGATAACCCATTTCAGAAAGTAGTTGTGAGAATGAATGATTTAGTGTACACAAATCATTCATTTGTGTGCACCAAAGTATGAGGTTGAACCATATGAAATTACTATTTTTATACGTCAAAATACTCAAATATCAACAAGTTCATATGGCTCAACCAAATTTTAAGACAATGTCTAACCGACAGCATGCGACTCAAAAAGAGTGACTATTCCTTCTTGTAATGCTTCTAAACCATTACTCCCTAATGCCTCTGATATAACAGCCTCATTTGTTGAATTTCATATTATCCAATTATCTTTTCTCATTGATGGCCCCTTACTAATACGCTGGTCCCTCCACAACACTTATTCATGATTAGGGCACTTGGCAACAATCTTTAACACATCCTTTGTCCCCACCATCCTGAGTGACTTCAGTATCCATCTAGACAACCCATGCAATAATCTATCAATTCCTTACCTTCTTCATCTCCATGGTCATGGATTTCCAAGGTCATACCCTGCAACTGATTATCTAGTGGGGCTGTCTCCTATCCATCATCTGAAGATGACCACAATCAACGATCCCTCCAGGCCTCCCATGCCTTTGCTCTCACTACCTCTGCTCTCCAATCTCTGGAAAACCATAGCTCCTGACCCCTTTCCTGGCTTCACTGCTTCACCCAGCTGGGATAGCATGGCTCATTACTGAAACCACTCTTTCACCAATATCTTTAGAAACAATTGAAACATAGACTCCTATATTTCTGTGACCAAGCTGTTGAACTCAGCAGGGGGGGCGGGGGGGAATAGTCAGCTTTCAGACTGATGCAACAATATAAATCTGCAGTCCTCAATATCAAATAGGCCATCAACTCGGCTCAACCTCCTACTCATTCTTGCTTAGCTTGCTCTTATTTTACTAAGCAATGTTTCCAAACTGTCATATTGGTCAAGACCCCAAACAAGCCCACATCCTTCTCTGTCGATGACATCATTTTCTACTTCAATGAGACAATTTTACATACATTATCCAAATATTGTTTCCCTCCCCTTCTAAGATACGCCTGGACCTGTCCTGTGCACTTTCTTTCAGTTAGAGGATGAGGTATTCTTTTTTTTTTTTTTTTTTTTTTTTTTTTTTTTTTTTGAGACGGAGTCTCGCTCTTGTTACCCAGGCTGGAGTGCAATGGCACGATCTCGGCTCACCGCAACCTCCGCCTCCTGGGTTCAGGCAATTCTCCTGCCTCAGCCTCCTGAGTAGCTCGGATTACAGGCACGCGCCACCGTGCCCAGCTAATTTTTTTTTTTGTATTAGTAGAGACGGGGTTTCACAATGTTGACCAGGATGGTCTCGATCTCTCGACCTCGTGATCCACCCGCCTCGGCCTCCCAAAGTGCTGGGATTACAGGCTTGAGCCACCGCGCCCGGCCAAGGTATTCTTACTACAGGTCAAGATCCTGCCCTCCACACATGACCCCCTTTTTCTTTCAGCGCTCCCAGGACCGAGCTCCATTAATTATCCCCTTTACTTCCTAAAACGAACTTCTCGGTGCCTATTTACTCTTTCTTCTAAGCCCGGAAACCCATTTAAATCTTTCATCAAATGAATTTTTTTCTTTTTGCTTCTTGAACCTGGGCTGCACCCCAGAAACCATATCGTTCCTTCTCTTCTAGGCCAAGTGTCTTGAAAGAGAGGTCTGTGCTAACTCTTTTCAACTTTCCTATTCTACCCATTTAATTTAAAACAAGACACAACCTCAATTCTGCCCTGGCTACTGCACTGAAAGTTCTCTGATGAGACACCAGTGAACTCCATAATGCCATACCTGAGGAACATGTATCAATTCTCTCCTCTCATTTTTTCTCATTTCTCTGTTTTTTCCTTTCCAGTCTCCCTCACGGGGTTCCTCTTCTTTTGTTTGCTTCTTAAATGTCTGCATTACTCAAGGCTTCACCCTTGGTAATTTGTTCATTCTATACATTCTCCTTGTGCAATTTCATTTGCTCTTGATTCTAAACACAACTGATACGGGGTGACTCCCAAATCTGTATTTCCAGCCCAGATATCTCCCATTCCCTTCCCTGTTTATTTGCCTGTATAGCCTGCCTGCAAGGACTTAAACTCAACATATTATTCAGTCTTATTTCCGCCCCCCCAAAAAAAATATTTATTCAGGACCTGCTTCATACTACCATTCAACAGTAAACAAGACAGCAAGACAGGCCCTTTATCTTAATTCTTGTTTCTCATTCCTACCCCTAATTTCAATTCAGGATATGATAAGACCAAAACTGTCAATAGTTTGCCATTTTTTGTTCAAAGAAGGCTAAACACTTGGGGTCTATGAACATGCTACAGCCTGGAATTCCCTTCCCATGTTCTTTTCAATTCATAAGACTTTAGGAGAAGTCTCATCCTCCAAGGTACCTTCCCTAAACTGCCATGTAAGTCTCCGTGCCCTTGACCACTGCCTTTACTAGAATGTGCTAAAACTATTTATTTGCACATGTTTTCCCCAGTGATCTCTAAGGCAGAGATTATATCTCTCCAGTGACCGCATACTGCTTGGTACATGAGTGATACATGTTTGAGATTGCCCAAGTAGGTGGGCTGAAGTACTTGGTGCTTTTCTGAGTCTCCTGCATCCTCCCGCTGCACTTACCTACTTGTAAATCCTACTCCTTCCCCTTGCTAATACCAGAATAACTTTCTTGAGCATGCTGTATCTCTTTCATTTTCCACATCCCTCAAAATCATGTACGTAAAAGGCACTCAAGAAATATTGGTTGAACTGAGCTGAAACAAACAGTTAAAACACTCCATCATATCTACATTTCTATTCCTGGGATCCTTTAGTGTGGTTTTGTAGTTCTGAGCTAAGATTTCCCAGGTGTCTTTCAGCTACACCAAGGCCCAAAGAATGTTATCAAAAAATGTCCAGACTGTTCTTCAGTGTCTGCATGTGTCGTGAGAGACCACTGTAATTGCATATGTGGCATCCTCCATCTAGGTGTATGGACTCACCATACTTCCTCAATTCACAAAACAAAGAGGCAGGATGGGACTCTTAGTGGAGTAAAAATTTCATTTGACCCACTGGATCACTATGTACCTTATTTCTTCCTGTAATGCACTGAATTCAGGCTCTTACGGCCTAAGTTCATTTCCAAAAAGTGAACACTTCTATTCACTCCTCACAAGAAGCTCCACTCCCAATGTACGTAAAGTGCTTTGAGTTCTCTGTGAAAGGAATGATGTAAACACAAGACATTACCAACATTATCCTCTAGATAACCTTATGAGGTAAGTATTAATGTTAGAGGGATTACTATTTTACAGGCGGAGGAGTCAGCTGATTTGCTTAAAGTCAGAGGTGGGGCTAAGAGCCAAGAACACACTCCAAGAATCCTGTGCTTATATCCATTGCCAGACCTAACCCAAGCTTTTCAGAAAGTTTTTCTTAGAGTGTGAAGAGAGGCGGAGAACTTTTTGCTTTCTTTTTCAGACTGTTCTTGCCCCATCCCCCTTTCCCTCTCTTATCATTTCTTCTCAATAGAGATCCAAAAGAGAATGCAATGATCACCTAACAGCCATCCAGTCCCCCACCTGTGTAGCATGTGGGACAGTACAGAAGTTCAGTCAGGCATACTCCATCTATTTCCATCCAAGGTTTACAATCAAGGCTGCTCAGAGTTCTGCCAGCTTGAGTTAGTTCAGTTCAAGTAAATCGCCGTGTCATTCAAGTATGGGGTACTCCATTGAATTAATTCTCTTTAGTTATGTCTTGTACACATGGCCCATATAACTTCACAGAGATCCTGCTCACCAAATGATGTTTCAAATCTGACACACTACATTTATTAGAATGATTCTATTCTCATTCACCTAGTTTTAAAATCTGCTAGAGTTTGAAGGTTGAAAATGTCATAGAAATGTGGCATCTTAAAAGACTGTAGATACAGAGTGAAGGGTTCTGAGTAACAGCAATAATAGTTGCCCTACTTGTTAAATGTTTATAAAGTTAATTGTTAGTGATGAGTGAACTCAGTCTAAGTCTCCGACTATTTTGACAGGGCTCTGTGCAAAAAGAATCATTTCTGGAGAAGCAGAAATCTGCTAGACTGAATTATATCTAGTTCTAAGCTTTAAAACTGCATGTAGCCCCAGAAATCTGTCTGTCTATTTTCTGGAAGGGTTCAGGCTTTAGGCTGAGCAATGGAGCTATGAAAGAAACAAAACGGAAAGGCTTCTGGTGGCGGAGGCTGCTTCACCCCAGGAGATCTGCCTGGAGTTGACCATTTCAACTTCCAGCCATTACACGCTCCCAAGCCCAGCTTCTGCAGTCTGCTTAGGTCTCTTTCCAAACTCGTCCCAAGTTAAGAAACAATTTATCTAAGGAATTATTCACCTACAAGTAGTGACCATTTTACTTACCTTTCCTGAGAGATATTATGAGAGATATCCCTCTGTTAAAACACTGTTGTGCTGACCCCCTATTAACCTCAGCAGGGAAGGCACTAGGTTCAAGAGGCCAAAGAAGAGACCCAGAGGCAGCAAAGGAGACATGGGGTTTACTAGGGGCTTATATACGCGGAGAGAGTGGAGAATTGTAGCAGGCTGGATCTGAGAACTGCCTTATGTATAGAAATGGCCCAGTGGCGGCGGGCTGGGCAGGAAAATCTCAACCGCTTGCAAACAGCATGCAATTTATAGAGCATTTTCACTTAACACCCTCCCTTTAACGACCTCCATCTGGCAACCTTCATTTAACCTAAAACTCAGGGCCTCAATCCCCAATAGCCCATGTTCCACAGGAAGAGCAGGGGGCTCAGATACTTATCATAGTAAGGAATGAATCTCCAGGCTGGCCATTCCTGGATTTCCCACCTTGGAACACACATTCAGGTGCACTGTCCATACAGGGTCATTCTAAGGGTATGTTTAAATTGTTGCTATCAGGTATGTTTACCCTACAAAAACACAAATGAAGAAAAGTATCTGGAAGGAAATCAGAGACAGCTCCAAATTTCATATTTATCTCGATTCCAAAGGTCTGGAAAATCAGTCACGACCTTGCGAGAACATGACGCTACACCCACAGAATACCCTATGCCGGAAACAGCACGTGCCATAGCACCTGACTAGGCAGCAGAGAGAAATGTGACAGCCTGCACCAGTGAAAACGCAGGCCAACCTTTCATTCTTCATAAAAAATGATAAAACTTCCACATATCCGAAAACACAGGAAAGAAAGTCATGAACCACTTAGACTCAAAGGAAAAATACCTGACTCATATATTTGTTTCACAATTTAAGCACATATCCCTCATCTCACAGTGGGGACCAAGTGATATGTTTGGCTAGTAGGATTAACATTGCTTCAGAAAACATTTTCCTGGACCACTGTAATCTTCAAGGTAATTGCTAGAAAATAACATTTGTAAATCTTTTAAAAATGTATAAGATATCATAATTTATTTACAGAAACAGCAGTATCTAAATATATCAGGTACTTCAAGAAATATAATGAAAAGGATCATGTTTCTTTTTGGTTTGAAGAACAATTTTTATACACAGAGTCTTAAAGCCTGAGAAACTACTGTATCTGTACACTATGGGACTGATGTTCAGGTGATCTAACATTAACTTAAGAAAGAGTTTTCCAGCAGTTACAGGGAGCATGGTAGATGAGGTGTGTGAAGGTAGGATCCCCCTTGGGTAGCCTGGTGGTTTCTGGGCAATAGTGTCCTAGGGGACCTCTTTCTTCAGTTGCCCTCCAAAGCCTCCTTAGTTTACCATTCTGTTCTAGACAAATATCCCCAATTTCTCTGTGAGCTATATTGAGAAATGGGTTGGGAAGCTCTAGCTTAGGAAACACATTTCCTTTTGGCCCTAGACACACACAGAGAAGATCACTACAAGAACATGATTCAATGTCAGAGTGACACGGTGCAAAAAGCAGAGTGAGACTGAAGTTCCGGCACAGGCTTTCTTGTGACCTAGCTCTGGGCCCTGAGCAGATCACTGACCTGTCAGGACTTTGACTGCCTCACTGTAAATGGTTTGGTCTTGATCCTGTTTAAGGTCCCACCCTAAACATTACCTAGTCAGTGATGTTATGGTACTTAGTGATGTTATGGCACAAGGCACATGGTACTTAGAAACCCCTAAATTGGCTGGGCGTGGTGGCTCATGCCTGTAATCCCAGCACTTTGGGAGGCCAAGGTGGGTGATCACTTGAGGCCAGGAGTTTGAGACCAGCCTGGCCAACATGGCAAAACTCCGTCTCTACTGAAAATGCAAAACATTAGCCAGGCATGGAGGCGGATGCCTGTAATCCCAGCTACTCAGGAGGCTGAGGCAAGATAATTGCTTGAACCCGAGAGGCAGAAGCTGCAGTGAGCCCAGACTGCACCACTGCACTCCAGCCTGGGCAACAAGAGGGAAACTCTGTCTCAAAAAAAAAAAAAAAAAAGAAAAAGAAAAAAGTAACTACTAAGTCTCTGAGTACCATATGCCTTGTACTGTGCGAGGTGACATGGGAGACACTAGACAGAGACCCTGTCCCTACTCTCATGGAACTTGTAAGCTAGCTAAAGGTAAGATCATTAATTAAGATAAATATTGATAGGTAAAAATAAAATCTAACCAAATTATAATGGATTTGGGGAGAGAATTATCACTGCTTATAATAACTCAATGTACTTCCCACTGAGCATATAAATCTATAAGGGTAAATTTGCACCGCAGAAGTAGTCTACGACCTCTTTTTTTGTTTAATCAGGTAACAATCATTACGTTCAAATATTCAAACATGGGCTTGAAGATTATAAAGTCATGTGAAATCAGCTTCACCTTGGTTGTACCTAGGAGCTCCAGCCTGACCTACTGAACATTTTCAATACGACACATCTTAATTAAGTCATTAACAAATGGATGCATATTCAGGGAACACCACCAAGGCAAGGAGGAGTGCTAAAAGTCTTCTCTGACACAAAATGTAAATATCCTGCTCACTCAACATTCTTTGCTATCCTCCTAGAACTTTCAAGCCCTTGCTCCTACTTCACTTCTTTTTAGACTCACAGAGACCCTCATCCCTTTACTTCTGTGCTATATCCTTATATATCAGCCCACTGTTATTTTTACTTCTTTTCTTATACAGCACAGGCTCCATGGATCGTCACTTCAAACTTTCTCTTATTTATGTTAATTCCTTCTGCTCCCAAGAAGCACTTACCTGCATATATGCAACACATGGGATCAGTCAACGCTAGGGCAAAATCACCACTAGTGGAGAACCACACAATGTGCTGGGGCAACCATACCTTCATGGTTGCCAGCATTAAGTAGCTTGGTCAGGAGAGGTTTCTCTAGGAGTAAGGGCATGTCAGACTTTCTCTGGTGCACTGTTATCCTCATTATTTTACCCTCTGTAGGCAGGATAAACCCTGTTTGACAGCGGCAGGAGGCAGGGAGAGGAATTAAGGCTGCAAGTAAAACCCAGGCTAGCTCCTAAAAGCCATCAAGGAACAATCTCTTTCGTGTAGCAATGCCTGTGGGTAACATGTGAAACATGGATGAATGTTTGCTTTATTCATCTCGGTCATGAACAGTCCAGTGAGTATGTAGTTGTGACCATAAACAGCAGGCTAGAGCCATGTCTTAAGGCATCCTCAGAGTACTTCATCTATGACTTCAATCTTTCCCTGTTTGCTTTTAGGGGCTGCAGTCAAATCCTAACTCTGCCACTTAGCTGTCTAACTTGTGGTAAGTTATTTAAACTAACTGTATCTGGGGATAATACCTACCTCACAGAGTTAATGTGGACATTATATTTCTTACTGTAACAGGGCCAGGCCTATAGGGCTATATGTGTTTGTTGCTGTTGTTATTAATTATAATCCTGTACATAGAAGTCACCAAACTTTCTCACAGTTATAAGAATGATGAAACAATATTATCACTTCCTCTTCTTTCTATAAACATATTGTTGCTGGAGAAATGGTCATGCTACTGAATGAGCTATATGTGTCTAACACTAATGACTGAATACATTCTTTCTCTAACCACAAAAGATAATATACAAAATATTTCCAAACCTAATGACCTCAAGCAGAACCCTTTATGTTGCCCATAGTTATTATGTACTCAAGAGAACAATAAATATCCTTCCTGAAGAGGACTGCCCTTCACCTTCCACTCTCCCGTCACATGTGACCTTATCTCCCCACTGTTAGCCCTGGTTTCTGCCCTAGCATTTCTGCATCTATTTTCCCCACTCCTCACCTTCCACTTAGTGCCTCAACCACAATGAACCACCCTCACTTCCCTGAACTCACCATGCGCCCCCTCACCTTCAGCCTTTCTAGCAAGCCAGTCCTTCTTCCTGGAATCCCCTTCTCTTCTCATTCATCTCACTTCCTCAGGTAACTCACAGTACTCTTCAGGACTTCGCTTGTATGGTGTGTCCACCAGAAGAATTTCCTTGACATTGCTAACCCCCAATCACCAAGGTTAAATTTGAGGCACCTCTCATAGCCTCTGCCACTGTGCTGTTAATAGATCAGAAGTTCCCGAAGGGTGGGAATCACAGCCTACTTTGTCCTCAGTGCTTCCCTAGTTTCTAGCTGTATCTAATAGATACATGGTTTGTATTCTACAAACGGACAAATGAACTATGGACACAAGAAAACAGGTTGGCAGACCTAAAGATATTTGACATCTAGAAAGGGGGCAAGGCAAGATCACTGTCATTATCTTTAAACATCTATACATATCTTGAAAGGAGAAGAATATTCTTTAAAAAGTTTGTTTTAGACTAAATCACTTAGAATATTCTATGTAGCTTCATAAAGAGGCACCAGGGCCAACGGTATAGGTTCCCAGGAGCCTTTCCCCTTTCCCGAAATAATACAAGAAAGAATGTCCTAAAATGGAAAACATAGGATACTTTGACCGGTATTCAGCTGCATGTGACTGGATGGGTTCACACGTGGGCTGGCAAAATGAACTAGGTAATGCCTGTTTCTTTGCAAAGTTAATATTCTTATGAATTAAATTCTATTTCTGGGCTCCTGGGTATGCATATATAGCATAAGAGTCATTCTAGTTACATAAAAGAGATGATCAAAGGTTACATTTGAAGGTATATATATATAAGCTTGCCACCCCATGGAGTATTGGGGTTAAAAAAATACTCAGAGGATTTCAAACAAAACAAAACAAAATAATCCAACCCACAAACCTAGAGTTCCAAGTTCTAAGGCAGGGGATAACACCCCCAAGAGGCAAGTCCGGATCCCCTCAGGCATTCTCCACACCACCTCCTTCATTCTGGAAGAGGCAATTTAACTTTACAACTTTCAAGAAACTTCCCATTAGAAGTGGTTTCCAACTTTAGATTTATTGCATTTTCCAAAGTTACGTCATTTGGGCTGTGCATAATCCAGAGGGACTCAAGGGGCACACTGTAAACTGTGACAATAAATATTAACGAATATGTTCCTGATAAAACCTGCGATCTGCACACACACACACCCCCACACAAAAAGGGGCTTTTCACCTTATATGGTTACTTTTAAAAATAGACTCTTTCTACATTTCACTTTGTTGGTCTGCCAAACACACAGAGTCCATCTACTTTAGAAACACCAATTAAAAATATTAACAACACAAAAATACATAACCAGTGGTTTAGAGTCAAGGGCACATAAATTGACAGTATTCAATTCAGACAGTAAGTAAACACAGAATGAGTAACAGAAAATCCTTCTTCATCCAAATGGCAGCAAGAACAACAGCCCTGAACGTGAAAAGTGTTCCTCCCCTCAATCCCAGTACCAGGACTCGGGACTCCCCTACCTCTCCACTACCTTGAGATGTCAACCGAAGGATTAGGAAGCAGGCAAAAAGCCGGCAGGAGGGAGGGGTAGAAGACGGGGCTGAGAAATGATTTGGGCAAGACTTACAGCAGGTGAGGAGGGAGATTATTTCACTCCACGCTGTCATCTTTTATATTCTTATTCGAAATGTTGCTTCTCCTAGGGTTCACAATCTTTGCTTTCTCCCCGTGGGGAAAGGGGCAAACACCTGGGCTGCCTAACTGAGCAGCTGAGAAGCGGCTGTGGAAAGGGGGCTGGGCTGGGAGTTAACAATCTTTAGCCTGACATCCAGGTTCTGCCACTTAACTTTTCCGAGCCCTCGTTTTCCTCATCTGTAAAATGGGGATCCTAAAACCTTCTTCACAGTGTTGCTGAGAGGAACTAAAACCAGGTGTGTAAAGCTGGCTACTCTAACTAGAAAAACACAAGGAAACCGCCATTGCTTTGTCAGTTTGGGGAGAAAAGATCTACTTCTCTCTGGTACTTGGCAGGTTGTGAGCTACTACTGATTTTTCAATGTTAAACTTAACCCAGGTTGGGATGTAGCCAGTCATTATAAGATTGAGAGGCATGATGCTATACACACTTTAGGCAATTTATAAATGAAGGAGGGAGACAGGAAAGGAAGAGAGGTGAAAGGAATAGCTAGGCCTAACCCACACCTTTTTTTCTGCAAGTGACAGATGTTAGCTGTCAGTGCTATTCTGAATGCATCTCCTGGGAGTGGTCTGAGTTTTGGTCCTACTATACTGAGTGGACTGGGGGGCTCAGCAAAGAACCATGCTCATAATCTTACTGTTGGGTAAGTCTGAAAAAATGACATTAGTACAATCCTTTCCTTTAATTGTTTCTGTACAATTAGCCCATGTCCTCTGGGAGCTAATTTGATAATTCAGTGGAGACTCACTATTGCCCTATTTATTGGAGTCTGTTAGAAAATAAGCTTCTTTATTACAACTAATTTTGTTCCATCTCTAAAAGGCTATAGCATTTTGGTTTACAGCTTACTAAATTCAATGTATCAGACTGCAAAAGAAATTATACACATTGAAAAATAAGGTTTAGAAAAGTCCAGAAAATTGATACAACCCATGTAATGAATTAGAACTACACATGAATTAAATAACTTAATTCCTCTTTTTTTTAACATTTATATGGAAAATAAAATATTTACAGCTTGAGGAAAATGGCCAGGCCCGGTGGCTTATGCTTGTAATTTCAGCACTTTGGGACGCTGAGCCAGGCAGATCACAAGAGGACAGGAGTTGCCAGTATGGTGAAACCCCAACTTTGCTAAAAATACAAAAATTAGCTGGGTGTGGTGGTGCACGTCTATAATCCCAGCTACTCAGGAGGCTGAGGCATGAGAATTGCTTGTAACCTGAGAGGTGGAGGTTGCAGTGAGCCTAGATCATGCCACTACACTCTAATTTGGGCAATAGAGTGAGACTCTGTCTCAAAAAAATAAAATAAGTAAGTAAATAAATAAATAAAACAAAGTTTGAGGAAAATGGAAACTCCTTGAACATCTATATAATGAAAGTTCTAAAAAATTACTGTCATATCCTGATGTGTTTTCAAATTCTGTTACATTTATAACATTTCAATAATTTATCAGATTAAAAAGCAAAGGAAAAAATAGTTATCAAGGGATGACAATTTGCTGTGTTTTTACACACAAGCATCCAGTGATACCAAGCTCATTATTCCCATTTTACAGATAAGAAAACTTGCTTAGAAACGACTAATAGCTTGCCACTGCCTAAGCACAAAGGCAAAATTTTTTAAGATGCTAAATGAATACAGCTACCTCCAGTTCATTTTGACGTCTCCTCCAGTCCATTCTCTGCCTCCTCCACTACAGCATGAGGCTCCCCACAACCTCAAGCTCCAGCCACACGTTCTACACTGCAGTTCCCTGAACACACCCTGCGGGCTCATGCCTCTGTGCCTCACACTGCCCGCTCTGCCGCCAGCTCTCTTCTTCTCCAGCAAGAATACCAAGATTCAAACCAAGCTTCACTGGAAGTATATTCTGAAATGTTGTCTGAGTTGTCTGATTCTACTAACCATAGACCCATGTGACCAATTCCCCCTGGAATTCTTCCCTTCTGTGGCACATACATGTTACAGCTCTTGCTGGCTCTCAAATGTCTCCTTTCTCTGCAAGTCCTTGAAAGGTGGGCCTGAGTGCTATGTAAGCACTTTGCTGCTGGGCTCAGCCACACACTGCCCACTACAGCAGCTTCTCTATGGCTGACGTTAACCGGCCCTAGATCTCTCTCTTCATGGCTCTGCCCAAGCTGGGGTAGTTAAAAATAGACCCTGGGTAGCTGGTTATTTCCCCTTCTGTTACTGTTCTCTTAAATTCAAACTCAACCTCCATCTTCCTTTCAAATAATGATAATAAATAATAATGCATGCAGGGCTTAATATCTAGGTGACGGGTTGATAGTTGCAGCAAACCACCATGGCACAGGTTTACCTATGTAACAAACCTGCACGTCCCACATATGTACCCTGGAACTTAAAATAAAATAAAATTAATTTGAAAAAAAAAAGAAGTGACATTTCCAAGCCCATTGAGCCTTTATAGAGATATATAAATATCCAGCCCTAATAACTAAAAAGAGGCTGTCTTGGAAAATGCTTTGTGATGTGTTGTTTTGTACCACTGAATGGAACCTGTGTTTTCATTAAACAAGTTCACAACACAGGTTTTGATGAATCTAAAAAATGACATTTCAGTTATTACTAAGCCTATATTAAGAACATATGAATATCCAGGCCTAAGAACTAAAAACAAGCTATGTGGGAAAAAACTTTGTGATATGCTATTTTATATCACTGAATGGGACCTATGTTTTCATTAAACAAATTCCAAACACACACACACACACACACACACACACACACCCAAAAAAAAAAAGAAAAGTGGGAGTGCTAAGTAACTGACTGCGCATTAGCTTAATTTCCAGTCTGAGGGCTGAGGAGGCCCCAGAGGGTGAAAATTCCAATTTTTTATGGTATTAAAGAAGGGATTAAGAGAATTGTTTTGTTTCTTAAAAGATGTCTGATGATATTACCACACAGAAACCTAATGAGGATCTTTCATGTCTCTCTCTCTATATACATACGTACATATGTATATACGTAGATACATACATTTTGTGTTAGCATTTCAAAAATATCACGACAATTCGTGAAAAAACAGAACATTCTGGCTTCAAGTCTTGGTTGGGTTGGCCTTCAACTAAATACTTTCTGTTAGTGCTTAGAATATGTGGAAATCAGAACTCTTAAGAAGAGCTGCTATGCATACAATGCATGCGGTCAGCTGCTATGCATACAATGCATGCGGTCAGCTTCTATGCATATAATGCATGCGGTCAGCTGCTATGTATACAATGCATGCGGTCAGTTTCTATGCATACAATGCATGCGGTCAGCTGCTATGTATACAATGCATGCGGTCAGCTTCTATGCATACAATGCATGCGGTCAGCTGCTATGCATACAATGCATGCGGTCAGCTGCTATGCATACAATGCATGTGGTCAGCTGCTATGCATACAATGCATGCGGTTAGCTTCTACGCATACAATGCATGTGGTTCAGTCACTGCTTTTACAGCTTTCCATGCTTTTTCACCAGCTTGCCTCTTTCACTGCCAAATCAGATCACCCTGATGAATGTTTCATCACTCCTCTGCTTTATACAATATTTTCTGTTGTATACTGAATATAAATGTACAAACATAAACACAAGTATTTTTATTCTTACAGTGTAGTTAAGAGGAGGTAGAAAATAGCACCAAGATTTCTAGCCTGGGAAAAAGATAGCATTATTAAATCCAGCTAGCGGCCTGGACAGAATAGGAAGACCTCTTTAAGAAGAGGTTCCTGGATTTGGAACTTAGGAAGCCATTGGCGAGGGCAGAAGCTGGACTATAAGTTGGGGGTGGGAAGCTAGGAGATGAGTACAATGGATTCAGGCAATGTGAAGATGGAAGAGAAATTGGCAAAGCAGGGAGCAAGGCAAGTGGAGATTTTCTTAGTGAGACCAGTGGGCATGTTATAAAGTTATGGAAAAAGAACCTACGGTGAGAAAGAAACTACAGCTACAAAAGGGAAGGAGGTATTTGATGGGCAAGATTTTAGAGGCAATGCTTACTATCCAAAGCTTACATGGAGGTGGCCAGGAATAGTGGCTCATGCCTGTAATCCCAGCACTTTGGAAGGCTGAGGCAGGTGGATAACCTGAGGTCAGGAGTTCAAGACTAGCCTGGCAAACATAGTGAAACCCCATCTCTACTAAAAATATAAAAATTAGCCAAGTGTGGTAACGGGCGCCTGTAATCCTATCTACTAGGGAGGCTGAGACACAAGAATCACTTGAACCTGGGAGGTGGAGGTTGCAGTAAGCCAAGATCATGCCACTGCACTCCAGCTGAGGTGACAGAGCAAGACTCCATCTCAAAAACAAACAGGCGGACACGGTGGCTTACACCTCTGATCCCAGGACTTTGGGAGGCTGAGGCGGGTGGATCACGAGATCAGGAGTTCAAAAGCAGCCTGGCCAAGACAGTGAAACCCCATCTCTATTAAAAATACAAAAAATTAGCCAGGTGTGGTGGCACACGCCTGTAATCCCAGCTACTCAGAAGGCTGAGGTGGAGAACTGTTTAAATCCAGGAGGCGGAGGTTGCAGTGAGCCGAGATTGCGCCACTGCACTCCAGCCTGGGCGACAGAGGGAGACTCCGTCTCAAAAACAATAACAACAAAACAAACAAAGCTTAGAAGGAGGGGACAAAATTGGAAACCAAGAACAATACTTCTTTTTTATTATTATTATTTTTGTATGTCAAATACAATGTTTTAGATTATGGCCAAGCTGGTCTTGAACTCCTGACCTTGTGATCTACCCGCCTTGACCCTCAGTGCTGGGATTATAGGCGTGAGCCATCGTGCCCACCAGCAATACTTCTAAAGATAGGAAAAGGAAACTGGGCACGGCGGCTCATGCCTGTAATCCCTGCACTTTGGGAGGCTGAGGTGGGCGGATCACCTGAGGTCAGGAGTTCGAGACCAGCCTGGCCAACTTGATGAAACCCCCATTTCTACTAAAATTAGAAAAAAAGTAGCTAGGTGCCTGTAATCCCAGCTACTTGGGAGGCTGAGGCAGAAGAATCACTTGAACCCGGGAAGCGGAGGTTGCAGTGAGCCAAGATTGTGCCATTGTACTCCAGCCTGGTGGACAAGAGCGAGACTGAGTCTTAAAAAAAAAAGACAGGAAAAAGAGAACATGTGTAAAGATGTGAAGAGGTGTTGGGGCAGAGGAAGGAAAGGATCAAAGAAGAATGCTTGTTTGTGAAGGGTGAGAGTGGTTAAGGAGTAAGTGGAAGAAAGGGCAAGAAAAAAGTGTTAAAAGGTTTGGAATCACGGCTTAGCACCGAGACAGAGGCAGTAAGGCATGAATAAAACTATTATTGATAGTAAGGGCCCATTTGAAGCTGGAAACTTAAAAAACATGTCTGTCAGTCAGTCAATGAACACTTACTGAATAATTCTGAGGTACCAGACACCTTACAGCCTAGCGAAGGACTCCAAGGTCAAGTCCGGGAGTTAGGCAAGTAAGTATGTCATAACAGCGTGGTAAGTGCTACGTTAGAAGTCTACATAAGCCATATGGGAGAATGGAGAAGATGCGTTTAGCTCGAGGGTGGGATGGGATGTAGTTTCCTGGAGGGGGAGTTTCTGAAGCCTATCTGTAAACTGAAAATGGAGAACGTGCCACTGGAAATTCCATCTTATTTCCTTCCAGGATACACAAACTTGGAAGGTATATAACCATACTCTATGTAAACTCAAGCAATTCAATACATTGGCACTGAAGGATCTTAATTATCCATGCTCCAGGATGTAATTTCATTATCATCAAAGAGTTTGACAGGCAAGACTGACAGAGCTTCAGGAAAATATGATTAATATTTTTTTTCCGCAGTCTTTCACAAGTAACAAAGTGTCTGGCTGTAGCTACATATTTTATTAGAGTCCTCAGGCATTGCTGGGAACTGTTCTGAGGAACTTCCTGATTCAACTTGGGCCACTAAATTCTGGTTTAATAATTACTTCTATTCTATTATCTCCCACAGCCAAGCATAAAGCAAGTATTTTCTTAAATGCCTTTGCTAAAAAAAAAATCAATTATCTAGGCTTTGTTTCTATCTTTTAAAAATATTATAAGTATCTTATCTTTCCATGAGAAACAAATATTCCATAGGTCTCCTTGTTTATACTCTGTGTCATTTACAACTCTGAATATCAAAGTCTTTACTAAGTTTTGCTAATGGGCTCTGTTTCATCCTCTGTGTCAACACGCCATTTTAATACTGCAGTTCTGACCTGCAATTTCTTAATAGGAAAATCAGCACCCCATTGCTAGAATGATACAGCCACAGAATTGAAAGGGGCCTTGAAACCACTTGTGTAATCACTTAAGTGATGAAGGACAAACTACCCAGCACTTGATCTAATTTTCTGTCTTAAGTGAGAGAAGATCCCCTTTCATTTACCATTACATAATGGAATCTTTGTAAGAGTCAAAATAGATGAGAGGAGAATGGCGGGATTTTTCTGTTCAAAGTGATTTTGCCTTTGCTATCATTTATTTCAGGCTTATTTTATGCCAGACATGGTGCTTAGCACTTCACAAGAATTATTTCATTCTGTCCTAACAATAATCCTAGCAGACTGTTGTGACAATTATCCTTTGTTTTTTTGAGACAGTGTCTTGCTCTGTGGCCCAGGCTCGAATGCAGTGGTGTGATCTCGGTTCACTGCAACCTCCTCCTCCTAGGGTTCAACAGATTCTCCTGCCGCAGCCTCCTGAGTAGCTGGGATTACAGGTGGGCGCCACCACACCTGGCTAATTTTTGTATTTTTAGTAGAGACAGGGTTTCACTATGTAGGCCAGGCTGGTCTTGAACTCCTGACCACAGGTGATCCACCCACCTCAGCCTTCCAAAGTGCTGGGATTACAGGTGTGACCTACTGCACCCGGCCCAATTATTCTTATTTTATAATGAGGAAATTGAGGCTTAGAGAAACTGAGAGTCAAATAGAGGTTGAGTTCTTTTTCTGATTTTGCCATTAACTGATGAGTGACTGTCATCAAGTTACCTAATGTCTTTTTGTGTGTGTGTAAATTGGGAACCATTATGACACCTATTGCACAGTGTGGCTGGATTATTATGTGAGATACTGGCCCCAAGTATGTCTAGCATGAATATGATATCCCCTCTTGGAGGCAGCATGGGGTTTTAGAGTTAGACAACCTGGGCTCTACTACTTCTTAGCTATGTGATGTTGGGCATGTACTTCAGTTTCCTGATCTTCAAGCTCCTCATCTATGAAATATGAAGACCAGTATTTGTACCTCAGAGTTACTGAAGGGTTAAGTGAGATGAGCCCTCATAACGAGCTTCCTTAGCCTAAGGCTGCTACAAACTGGGATGCTACCTCCTTCTCCTCCTTGAGGGTCACATGTACAAGGTAACTCTCCTAAGGGTGCAACACAATAAGGAATGCAACTTGTAAGAAGGCTGCAGGGGAGCTTTAAGAGACTTGCAATGTGGGAAGGGAGGCACTGGTCAACCACAGCAGGTCAGTGTGGGAGGTATGCCTTGGTGCCTTCTGCTGCCAGCATGGGCAGACTATTTGTACATCAAGGAAGACAGGATTCCTCATGAAATGGCACAACTGAATAAGCTAGCTAATTGCCTATGTCGATTGTTTGAAGTGCTCTGTCAGCAGAGACTGAGTTTCGACGAAAGGCTATCACTGTGGTTTCATATCTATGAAAAGCATATTCCAGTAGAAATGACAAGTAATCAGTGTTTCAAACATATTTATAGCATCTTCCTATGAGCAAGACAATAGGAATAGCCCTCACAAAGATACCAATAAAGTCATCTTAGAAAAGATTGGTCTGATTTGATTGAGTTTTTGAAAAATGCAAGGATTTAGGACCCCATTCAAAGGTAAAATGGTCCACTGTGTCATGAAGTAGATACAGATCAACTGCCACCTTTCTAGGACATAATCATTATACGACTCCAATCCAGACAAAAAGATATTAAGACATCCGTACCGCCAGGCGCAGTGGCTCACGCCTGTAATCCCAGCACTTTGGGAGGCTGAGGCAGGTGGATCACTTGAGGTCAGGAGTTGGAGACCAGCCTGACCAACATGGTGAAACTCTGTCTCTACTAAAAACACGAAAATTAGCTGGGCATGGTGGTGTATGCCTGTAATCCCTGCTATTTGGGAGGCTGAGGTAGAAGAATCACTTGAACCTGGGAGGTGGAGGTTGCAATAAGCTGAGATTGTGCCACTGTACTCTAGCCTGGGTGACAGAGCAAGACTCCGTCTCAAAAAAAAAAAAAAAAAAAAGACATCTGTACCTCAAATTGTACCCTCAGAAACTCTGCACTACTTCACTTCCTTAGAATCTCACTGGTTATCTGATCTCTCAATCCATGGTAGATTAGAAGCAAAAACTAGAATTAGGGTAGAAGGTAGAAACAGATGAGAGGAACAAAGAAATGATTGGTTATATAACTTAACCAATATGAATAAATGACTGGTGACATCACAGAAGTGGTAGAAAATGAAATACAGAAAGATATTATTATTTAATACTTCAAATGCTGTTCATATACATAGCATTGACTTTTAAGTATGCAGCTAAGTATGAATTACTTTAAAATATGTTTTTATCAAGATGATGATTTTTTTTTTTTTTGAGACGGAGTTTCGCTCTTGTTACCCAGGCTGGAGTGCAATGGCGCGATCTCGGCTCACTGCAACCTCCGCCTCCTGGGTTCAGGCAATTTTCCTGCCTCAGCCTCCTAAGGCTGGAGAATTACAGCCTGGGATTACAGGCATGTGCCACCATGCCCAGCTAATTTTTTGTATTTTTAGTAGAGACGGGGTTTCACCATGTTGACCAGGATAGTCTCGATCTCGACCTCGTGATCCACCGAAGATGATGATTTTTGAAAACATTCTGGTACTTGATAGAGAAAAGAAAGTCATTAGAAAATTCACCTTCACAGACCACTCAGTTCAGTGACAAAAACCAAATCAATGAGAAGTGATTCTGGGTTATTTCCCAAACTATCCACAATCCATTGCCCATTTTGGGGATACTTCTATAGCATTCTCTTTTTCATTATGCAGAAAAACAATCCAAAAGATTGAAATTATCCTAAACTAATTCAATTAAAATCTGTAAGACAAATGTTCTTGTGTTTCTTCTCAGGAACATTCATGAGCAATTTAATAATAACTTTCTATTTTTTCCCTTCTTTACTCAAAACTAGTAAACTATAGTAAACTATATTATTTTAAAATATAAGGTAGAAAGCGGAAATTCATGCTCCTTGAACAGCTCTCTTTCTGTCTGTGTGCATGTCTTTAAAAGCCATATATCCATGCCTATAAGAACCAAAGCACAGTGTTTTCTAGCACCAGAAGTTTAATAACTGAAAATATCAATGATCCATTCCTTGTGGTTTCTGTTCCACAATGACTAAGCCAACCATGAATGAACTCCACACAGATCCTGAATTCTTTACACTGGTTCTCAGAGTCGGAATTTTCTGGGCTGGGGTAGGATCAGCCAGAAAATTATTTTGTTTCCTCATCTTGAACAGACAAAATGACTGCAGAAGAACAGCTAAGGAAAATGTTTGAACTGTACAGTGTAATACTATAATTTTCTCTGTATGAAAATACTTTAGATGTCTAGCTTAAGCCAAAATAACCCCATTGAAACTGCTCTAATTTGATTCAGGACACTAATTTTGTGATCAGAGACTGTATCAGATCTCAAATAGAAATTGACCCCTATTCCCCTTATTAAATCAATGAAAAAAAATCACATCTCTAGGAGATTGTGGTCTATCTGACTCTTACAGCCTCTGGTGATGCCTGTGCCAAATCTCTATATTCTCTTTAACAGCTTCCGAGTCGGCCCTAGGTCATATGTGCAGTTACATATATTCCACTGTAATAAATAGTAATTTTGTGAATAAATTTCAACTAAGGGCGTGGGGGGAATTATTCTTTCAGATTGACTTACTCTTAGGTTCTGTCACCATTACTTCAAAACTTCATCTAAGGCAAGGGTCAGCAAAATACGGCTGTTCTATAAATAAAGCTTTATTGGAACATAGTCACAGCCATTCACATGTGTATCATTCCATACCTGCTTTCTAGAAAGACAAAGCTTGAGTAGTTGTGGCAAACACTGCAAAACCTAAAATATTTACTGTTTGGCTCTTTACTGAAAAAGTTTGCTGACTCATGATCTAGGGGTACCTATTGGGCCAGTTAGTCACTGGATGTCATTAGGGAAGATGTGTAAGGGGGCCAAGCCCAACGTAGTGGAGACTGTGTCCATGCGTCGGGGGAGGCGGTCAGGCAGCAGTGGTGGTACACAGACACTTCCTTCATCACTATTTCTCATCTTTCTTAGTCTACTATCTCACAGAGTAGCTCTATTTGGTCAAGTCCACGTGATTTTTACCAGGGTGATTAGACTAAAACAAAATCTGGTCATTTGATAACTTTCAAGACAGCCTCATTCATTCATTCATTTGACGGAGTATGTACTATGCGTGAGGTACCAGTGAGCAAACAGACCACGTTCTGTGCTCACAGGACTAAGGGTTCAGTGGGGGAGGTTGAAATTCTTTAGATAATAATACAGGTGTAAGTAAAATAGCTACTATAACTACTGGTTATAAGAAGGAGGCCATGGTGTTACTAGAGTGTATAAGGTGGTTGTGAAGTCAGGGAGGACTTCTCCAGGAAGTATCACTAAAGCTGAGGGCTAAGTGGGTGTTAGCTGGTTGACAGCTGAGGGAAGAGGTTCAAGCAGTGAGCACAGCACAGGCAAAGGCCGAGGAGGGAAAGGGAAAATGGCAAGTGTAAGTGACTGACTCAAGGCCAGCATATTAGGAGCAGCAAGAGTGACAAAGGGAGGGACATAAGGTGAAACTGTGGGCCAAAGCAAGCAGGGCTTGGATCCCTCTTAACATGTTTTGAGTTATTCCAAGGGCAGAGTCAAACCCAATAATCCCTGGGTGACAGACAGCCTTCCCCTCTCTCCAGCTACTACTGTCTCCGTAATCCCTTCCTATCCTCCCCTCCCCTCCCCTTCCCTTTCCCTTTCCCTTTTTTTCTTTTCTTTTCTTCCTTCCCTTTCTCCTGCCTCTCCCCTCCCCTCCTCTCCCCTCCCCTAGTCTCCCTTCCCCTCCTCTCTTCTCCCCTCCACTCCCCTAGCCTCCCCTCCTGTCCTCTTCTCTCCCCTTCCCTCCCCTCTTCTCTTCTCTCTTCCCCTCCCCCTTCTCTCCCCTCTCCCCTACTCTCTCCCCTCCCCTCCCCTCTCCCCTCCTGTTAATCCAGGGCCAAATACATAGCTCTGTTTTGAATATTTACCTAAGTCTACAGGACCACATTCAATGAACACAAAGCAAAAAGGAAAACATAACAAAGAATTTAACACACAAGTTTTTCTGAACATAAGAAACACGTAAAGAGAATCATGTGGGCTGCCTCCATTCTTCTTTCTGTCTGGGGAGGCGAATATTGGAAATGGTGAGTGGAGGGAATATTCACATAGCCATGGGCCGCTTCCTGCTGGCAATAGCACATTTTAAAACTCCAATTATACTATTTGATCAATGATATTTTGTAGCTGAAAAGGAGGGAAAGTCACCGGGGAGAGTAGTGAAAATGGAAGGTAACACAGAGAAGTGAAAAAAAATCTCAAGAATAGGACATGCGAATCATGACCTTGCCACTTGTTAACTTTGTGGCCCGGGCAACTTACTTAACTTCTCTAAATTCTGATTTCCCTACCTATAGAAATGAGAATAATCAGGCATCGGTCACAGAATTGTCAGGATCAAATGATGTAAAATTTCTAACATTTAGTAGGAACTCTGGTATAATTGTCTTCCTTTTCCAGTAATATAGTCTATTTCTAATGCATAGCATGGACTCAGAGAAACCAGGGCAAGCAGCAAGAGCAGACGTATATAAGGAAGTAAATGAGAAAATAGTCTTATCTGCAGTTATAGTAGGTGGCTCCTTGTGCCTCGTAAACTTTACCTACTTTTGTTCTCTAACCTAATGCTTCCAAGGGACTACGTGACACCTTAAAATAACCTTATCCCCAACCCTCCTTAGCAGGTAGCAAAAATATATATAAAATCAAAGGTAGAGACAAACCTCTGATTATGAAAGCAAAGGTTATTCTGGATAATAACTAATGATATCCAAGAATACTGATAAAGCAGCAACAGAACAACTCAGCCTGAGACCTCTCTGATACACACACAGCTGACTGGTCCTTGGTAATAATCGTGACTGACTTTAAGGAAAAGATGAACAAATTAAAGGAAAGAATTATTTCTACACAGAAGTCTCATTTCAATTCTCAGAATTTAGAAGACCAAAAAGCAAAAATTCTACTTTAGATACATAATGGCTAAAAGAATCACTACAAATGTTTTACTGTGCAACTCTGATCACTTTTAAGTGTTGCTAGACCTTTTTGGTTAGGAAATTATAACATAAGCACCATGCACTTCTTTCTCTCTCTTAGGAAAATATTAAGTACTCTGAAATACAGCCATGTTTGTGTGCTGAGAAGGAGTCCAAGGTTGCTACAGAGTTGTTTTTCCTTCTTTCAGCTGATAAAAGGTTCTGAAAGTGAAGTTGCCTGTTGAAGGTGGAACTATACGTGGAAGCACAGACAGTTACATATTCCTGAGTTCCCCAAGTAAAGAATTGAACCATGCTATACAACTGACTTTTTAGATAGAGCTGAAGAACAAAAATCCTAAGTATACTTAAATATTTAAGCAGGAAGCCAGTTGCCAACTATGAAGGGTTTTATTTAAACGTAACGTTAAAAACAGACTGAATCATACAAATAGGTCAAAATAAAATTTGTGGAAGCCAGCCTAAAGTTTTTTTTTGCAGCCTCAGCATTTTTAAATCAGGGGGTTACAACGAGTCAAGTTTTTCTTTAGTTATAGTCTTAACAATAAATCACTCTGGCCACTTGCTCACAGGTTTTTGGGAACTTTATCCGGCTTTCACATTTAAGAAATTTCCCGGCTGGGCGTAGTGTCTCACGCCCGTAATCTCAGCACTTTGGGAGGCCAAGGTGGGTGGATCACAGGTCAGGAGTTCAAGACCAACCTGGCCAACATGGCGAAAATCCGTCTCTACTAAGAATACAAAAATTAGCTGGGCATGGTGGCGGGCACCTGTAATCCCAGCTACTTGGGAGACTGAGGCAGGTGAATTGCTTGACCTGGGAGGCAGAGGTTGCAGGGAGCCGAGATTGCACCATTGCACCTCCAGCCTGGGCGACAAGAGCAGGACTCTGTCTAAAAAAAAGAAAGAAATCTCCCTTCTAACTTTTTTTGGAATTTACTTACCAAAATTTATGTCAGGTGGCATTCAACTAACAGCAGTGTGCTAGGAAATAAAATGGCTAAAGAATTCTGGATATATCTTGAAAGAACTGGCCACATTTTTAAGACCATACAGTTATGCAAAAAGACCCCTCATAGTATGGATGTGTGCTGGTTAGAGTGTGCAGTCTACAATGAGGGCGTCCCGTCTCTAAGTTGTGTTGAGAGGGAGCAGGGCTAATCCGTCTTCAGATCCTCCCACCCTGATGATGTCTTATGATTCTGAGGTTCTCTTCTTTCCTTTTCTCTTTCCTTCTTTCTTTTCTTCCTCTCTCTTTTTCTTTCCTTCCTTCCTTTCCTTTTCCTTTCCTTCCCTTCCCCTCCTCTCTCTTTCCCTTCCTTTCCTTTCCTCTCTCTCTCTTTCCCCTCCCTCCCTCCCTCCTGCTCTCTCTGTTTCTCTCTTTGCTTTCTTTATTTCACACAGCGGCTCTTTCTGTTGCCCAGGCTGAAGTGCAGTGTTGCAATCCTGGCTCACCGTAGCCTCCAACTGTCGGCCTCCAGTGATCCTGATCTTTCTGCCTCAGCCTCCTGAACAGACAGGACTACGGGCATGCACCACCCTGCCCAGCTAATTTTTGTTTTCTTTTCTGGGGGAGAGATGGTCTCACCAAGTTGCTAAGGCTGATCTCAAACTCTTGGGGTCAAGTGATCAGGTGTGAGACACCATGCCTGGCCCAAGACTCTCTTTTCTAAACAAACTCTGGTTCTTCTCTCCATGTCCTGTAGTATGCAGTGTTTTACTTTTTGGTATACTGTTTTGTAACCATGTTTCTAATGCACTACTGTTAACTACTTATTTTTTGGCAACAAGACAGCATTAAAATGATGACACACTCATTCTAGAAATCAGAAACTGAATGTTGTAGCTTCAGAATAAAAAACATTTCTTATCTTACCACCACCATTGTCTACAGAGCTCTGCTTTTAATTTTGTTTGGAATATACTCTCCAGGTTTGATTCTCATATTTTTCATTCAAGTCTGTATGATGAGGTAAGCTGCAAATATAATAACAGCTTCCTCCATGAAAGAAAAAATGTGCAAATGAATGTCCTTCTACTGTTAAAGATGAATTATTTGGACAAATATTCTCAGTTCTTATTTCATTTCCAAATTCTCAACTTTCAGGGCCTAAAAAGGTGGTACAGTGGTCTACCCCAGCAGTATCCATGCCTTCTGTTTTTCTTTCTACCTTACTAAAACTACTCAAAACAATTTCATATTTTTATTTGGTAAGAGAAAAGAATTTAGAGGGGAGGTAGAATAATGATTACAAGTTGTGATTAAATCCTGTAGACACTGTAATCATGACTTTAAAACAACAAACAGATATTTTTCTGAGCCAAGGACGGTTCTCATGGACTCCTGCCAGTTTTGGCAAGTCCAGACAAGGTCAAGGTTCCCTGTGGGCTGGCCCTGGATCCCTTCTGGAACCATAGGGTAAAGGCCACTAAGGTGAAGGGGTGGGGCAGGAAGAACTGGAGAGCTATTAATGAAATATCCAATACTAGGCAATGATTACATAAATAATGGTACCTCCATACAATGAAATACTATGCGTCTATCAAGTATCATGGTATGGAAGATTTATGACAATATCTAATGATCCCTAAACAATATGCATAGTATAATAGACACAGAGAGAAAAGAAAGTCTAGGGGAACTATACAGAATGGCAAGGGAATAAATCTCTGCACGGCTGAATTAAAGGTAAATTTAAAAAAGTTTTTGTGCTTGTTTCCCCATTTTCAATGCTGAATATATTATTATTATTATTATTATTATTATTGAGATGGAGTCTTGCTCTGTCACCCAGGCTGGGGTGGCAGTGGCGCTATCTCAGCTCATTGCACCCTCCGCCTCCCAGGTTCAAGTGATTCTCCCTGCCTCAGCCTCCCGAGTATCTGGGATTATAGGCGCCTGCCACCATACCCAGCTAATTTTTGTATTTTTTAAGTAGAGATGGGGTTTTGCCATGTTGGCCAGGCTAGTCTAGAACTCCTGACCTCAGGTGATCTGCCTGCCTGTTAGCACCTGTGCAACGAATGATTGTATCCCTGATGGAGAAAGTGCCTATTGGCAATTTGGTAATTTGTATTATAGAGCCTGCAAATCTCTGCTTTAAATACTGTGGTCAATATACTGGAAGAAGCAGTCTGTGTTAGAGGCTAAAAATAAGAATACTCTGGGTTTAGGCCTCAGGATATAGCCACGATCGCATTAAACTACAATCATCTCTCAAATACCTGCAAGTAATTATGATGTGCATGGTAACTTGTACTGAAGAGAGTGGGTTAGATGCATAAAGTCTTTAACAACACTTATAAATATATGCAGTGTCTATTTTTTCAGTTCAACAGTCAGTAAGACCAAATGCCTTCAGCCCATTCTTTAGCAGCAGCTATATCAACAGGGCAGTTCTGATACAGATATGAAATCATTTGGGTCTGAAAACACCACCAAAAGGTTCATTAATAAAAAAAGGGTCTTGCGTTGGGCGGCCACACAGAAAAGACCTTTGGATACTGCTTACACACCCTTTCTAGGATGAAAACTCCTTTTCTGTAACAAAAAGTTTCCAAATTCTCCACTGATAATTGTAGCTTTTTCCATTCATTGACTGAGAGAAGACACAGCCATAAAAGCCGAAAACAAATTCAGAAAACTTTTAATCAGCTTATAAGCTATCAATCACAATAGCATCCACGGCTATTCTGAAGACATAATAGACATACTCATTTTCTCACTGTGCTTTTGCTATATGGATTGCAGGGCCCCTTTGGCAACTCTGAAAGCTCCCAGGAGTTCTGGGCTTACAGGTTGAGAATGACTATCAAAAAGCATATATTATGTGATAAACCAAGACCATAATCTCAAGAACTTTATATTTTCATTGATTATTACTAGAAATACATCTACCAACCGTCTGCATGCACACACTCACAAAAGAGCTGTTAGGCAGAGGATATGAAAACAGCTATGAATGAGTTGCATGCTGTGGGCACCAAAGCGTGTGTGGCACTTCTGAGCCCAAAGCCTTCTCCCATTGGCTCTGTGACAAGAGGTTTAGCATAAGAGGTGGGAATGTGAGAGCCCTGACAGGGTTTCTGTCTTTTTTTTTTTTTTTTAAATTGGGGTTAAAGTTGACTTCTCTTTCCTTATGAAGGCTTCCTGTGTCAACAGGCTGCCAGCCCCCACCCCTAGCAAAAACAGTGGTGGCTCCTAAATGCCAAAAGAATAATTGTCTGGGTTTTGCATGCTGAAATTGACTTGGCAAGCTCTCTACCTTGCAAGGAACACAAAGGGCTTAGTTTAGTCTCTCTGTAAACGCTTCATAATCATTGCTAAAACATCCAAAGCAACATGCTTAAGGGAGAGTAATGATTCTTTGTTTTCTCCCTTAACTGTAAGCTTCTGACATCCATTTATTTACTTCTAGCTCCTAGCAGCAGTGACCCTCCTTAGCCAACGCGCACGCTTGGCCGCCCTGGGTGCTTTCTAACAAAGGGCTACATAGAGCCACACACAGTGGGTAGAACCCGCAAGCTCAGTCTACCCCCAGTCCCACAGATCTCCGAGAGTCTGAGGTTCAGATCTATGCAACAAGGCTGGGAAGTGGTCTGGGTAAGCCAACCTCACCTCATGAGGGAGCATGGGGAAAGCACTCCTTTGTAGAGATGAGTGGGACTTTGGAAAAGGTATAGATGGCCCTTCTTAGAGGAAGACATGAGAAGAAAGCTTTCATCAGTCTGAAGAACCCAGGATTTAACCCAAACTCATAGGGTCTAGCCACAGCCACATTACCAGCAAAAAGCATTAAGGAAAGCACAGCAGGGCGGTCACTTGCCAAGGTGATCGCCTGCAAGTGGCAAGTGAGCACCCTGTTCTTTGTATTTTCCTTGATGCTTTTTTTTTTTTTTTTTTTTTTTTTTTTTTGAGATGGAGTTTCGCTCTTGTTACCCAGGCTGGAGTGCAATGGCACGATCTCGGCTCACCGCAACCTCCGCCTCCTGGGTTCAGGCAATTCTCCTGCCTCAGCCTCCTGAGTAGCTGGGATTACAGGCACGCGCCACCACGCCCAGCTAATTTTTTGTATTTTTAGTAGAGACGGGGTTTCACCGTGTTGACCAGGATGGTCTCGATCTCTTGACCTCGTGATCCACCCGCCTCGGCCTCCCAAAGTGCTGGGATTACAGGCTTGAGCCACCGCGCCCGGCTCCTTGATGCTTTTTGATAATTATTGATGATTTTTGACTGAAGCAGAGTCTAAAAGCTGTTTTAAGCTCCTGCTTTATAACAACTCCCTCCCTACTGCCTAGAATGAGCTGAATAATGAACAGTAGTGAAGCACCTTGAACTTAATTCACTCTGTGCCTTAATCACAGTTCTCCCCAAACCTAGGATTTTTTTCCCTTCTCCCTGGTGATCTATTTTTTTTCTCTTCTCACCACTTTGTGATGCAGGTCTTTGGTGAAAGGATACCAGCTGCCTCAATTTTACTGATATAGTCAATACTGTACCATAATTGCTGGGCTGTCTCTCTCAACTTTACACATAGCATTCTTCCTAATGAGAAGACATTCAGGCATTAGAAAGTAGGCTTGCAAAGACTGGGTGGGCTCTGAAGCCAGTTGGAATTCCTGCTCTGCCACTTACCAGCTCTGTGGCTTGGGCAGATTAATTTAACCTCATTAGGTTTAAGTCACTTTAACCCATAAAGTGTAGATGAATCAAAGTATCTACCTTACAGGGTTGTTATCAGTGCCTAAGAATTTAGTGTATGCAAAGTGCCTTAGCATAATGCCTGCAGACAGTGAATTTTGTGTTGCTGTTGTGTTAGAGAAGGATTTAAAAAGTCTTGCTTGGTGGAAGAGACAGGCCAGTGACAGCCTGGGTGAGTATCACCCTCTGAATCAGCAGCCTTCGTCATCTAGTTTGGAACAGTTGTGGAACATTTCATGTTAAGTCCCTCCAAGCTGGCAGGATCATAGTTCCCTATCACCTCTCTACTAAACAACAAGCACTGGTTCTTGGCCAAATCCCAATTTCTTCAGCTTGCCAATCTCCATCTCAGGCACAAAATAACACCCACTCTTAAAATACTTGTTCAGCACTGACTAAAAGAACCCCCTCCCTTTGGTGAGGTCGGGCTGAGTAACGTACTCTCCTTGTGGTGATAAATATCCACCAGTTATTTTCTTATCTCATTTGGTGTCCCAAAAGGGAAGGCATTTCTGCTGAAACAAGAGATAAAGTTGTATCATTCTGACATCTCCACCAGGGTAAGCTGTGAGTTGCTGTCATGTTCTAGGTACCAGGCACAGCACCTTATCATCTCCAATCCTCGAAACAGCCCTGAAAACATGGAGCCCTGAAGACATGAAGTGGTTTGACTCAATTTGGACCACAGAAGTCATGAGGGAAGCAGGATTGTAACTTGGCCAGGCTGGCTCCAGAGACCATGCTGTTTCCCCTGCTGTCTGCCATGCTGTTTCTTAATGCTTTGCTTATATTTGGATTCTAGCAAATAGACTGCAGCTCCAAGATTTACGTTTTTTTTTTTGAGACAGAGTCTCACTCTGTCACGCAGGCAGGAGTGCAGTGGTGCTATCTCGGCTCACTGCAACCTCCGCCTCCCAGGTTCAAGTGATTCCCCTGCCTCAGCTTTCCCAGTAGCTGGGACTGAGACAGGTGAACTTGAACTCCTGACCTCAAGTGATTCACCTGCCTCGGTCTCCCAAAGTGCTGGGATTGTAGGTGTGAGCCACAGCCCTGGCAAGATTTAACATTCAACCAAACTAGATGGAATATTAAAAAAAAAAAAGTCCCTGAATTTATTAATCTTAATGTATAATGTTATCAAAGGTTTTATCTTATAAAGCTTATTCTGAAAAAGTGTCAGGGCTGACACATTTGGAAATGTCTTCAAACTTCCTTTTCAGGCCACACACAAAAGCTAGTCCCATTATTTTAAGGTCACAATTGGTTCTTTTGACCAAAATAGGCATGAGCTGACCGCTAGATTCACTAGATTTGGTTCCAAGGACCCTTTTCCTGTTGTCAGAAATTAAGTTCGCCTTTAAAGAAGCAGGTTTTGCCACAGCTGAGGGATGTTTCAAAGCAGACAACTCCAAAAGTGGAGTCGTTCTCAGCAGTGGTAATGTCATTCAAATGAGGTCACGGCAGCTCTTTGCTCCTGGAAATCTTTCTCTCTTGGCTCCTGGGACAGAGTTTGCTCTCCTGCTTCTCTGTCTCATGCCTGATACCCACGCACTGGTGCCTCTCCTTTTCTCCATGGCACTCTCTTTTTTTTCTTTTAAGAAAACCACTTCTTAAAATGTTTATGTATCCAATACTATGTGCCTGGTGCTTTCTTTTAAATCTTTTATTATGAACTTTTCCAAATAGACAAAAAGGTGCCATTCTTATTTCACCTCTATTCCCTGCCATTATTTTCTTCTGGAGTATTTAAAAGTAAATCCAAGGAGAACGTGTCATTTTACATGTAAATACTTCACTATACATCTGGAAAAATAAAAAGCACATTCTTCACACACAATGCCATTAACACATCTAATAAGATTGACAATAACTTCTTAATATCATCGGATTTAGAGTCCACATTCAAACTTCCTTACTCTCCTTTTCTCACCGCATAGATAATCAAACGAGCTGCTATCAAGGCAATATGCCATTGCATTGTTGATAAATTTCAAGGTTTTATCTCATTCATCCCCTTTTCTCTTCTGAAAAGTACCTCACAAATGTGAAAACAATGTAATAGATAAATGAATATATATTTTCCACATTTTTAAACTTATTACAAATTACAAATATTTTCCTGTATTATTAAATAGTCACTGAAAACTTGACTTTTACTGGCTGTTTCATTGGCCACAGAATATGGGCACAGATATTCTATGATCCATTGAATGATTCCCTATTATTTGTTAGATATATGGTTGTTTCATCTGTCTTACTACAGCCCTGTGATGCACACCCATAGTTGACCTTTCACCACTGAACGCCTCCTGTGCTTCAGCATAGGGACAATTTGATATTCCCCACATATTGTTTTTTTCGTCTACCTTCGGTCTATACATATGGCTTGGGCACCCTTTTTCATCCTCCAAGAAAAAGCTTATCTCTGGGATGGCTTCGCTAAGGCCCTTTGGCAGAATTAGTCATTCTTTCTCAAATGCTCCCAAAGCGCTTTGTGCATTGAACATTATTTACAGTATTTCCTAGTATTTTGTATTTATTTGTGAACCTGTATTTCTACTATTAATATACTAAGCTGTGAGTTTTGCAACACTTCAGTTTTTTCATTGGTAGAATGAAGAGAATAATATCAACTCCTTGTGTCTAAAAAAAAAAAGATGTAACGAATAGGAAGCATTAATCATATTATTTGGCACAAAACAGAAGCTTTACAAAAGTTAGTGTCTCTCTCTTCTGCTAAAAAGAGAAAGTGTAAATGTCTCAGACTAAACTTATATGCTTCAGAGGCAAGAAGTTATTAAACTTTCTCCCAGTTACAGGAAGATAAATGGAGGATACCCACGATGCTGGAACCGGGGAGCCAAATGGCTTAGAGGTTGAGGGTTGCTCAATGGGCTTTAAGGGTTTCAACATCTTCTCTACAACAACCTATCTCTATTCGAGTCACAGTTCCTTAGATGAAAGAAAGGGAAGACCTCATGTTGGAATGTAAAGATGGAAACTCTTGAGCTCCTCTGCATCACCTGTTTACCTCAAGCTCCTTCTTATGCTGGGTTGGCCTAGGCAAGAGGGGGCCTAAAGGCACTCAGGGTGACCTATCGTTACCTAAAAGGTGAGGAAGATGGTTCAGAAAAATAAAAATTTGTAGGAAACTTTGGGTGCTCTGAAAGGTGCATTGTTATCTTTTAGGATTCACATCTTTCTAGAGCTGGAAGAAACAGGGGTTGGCCTGTGAACAAGAAGTGATGCAATGGAAACAGCAACAGAGATGTAGACAAGAGACCTGCCTTCTGGTGCTGGCTCAGGGCATGTGCATCAGTTAACCTTGCTGGGATTTGGTTACAGTATAATGGGATTGGACAAAACTGGCTCCAAGGTCCAAATGGACAAAAATTCAAAGAGAACAGAAAGGTTAAGTGACTGGCTCAATATCACTGTACTTCTAAGAAAAACCAGAGCACGAAGTTGGAAGAAATACGGAAAGTGATGTGGTTTGAAAACTGTTAAAAGAATCACATGATTTTCGAGAGCTCTGATCTAGGTTTGGAAGTGTGGCATTTAAAAATGCATTTAAACCCAACTTGGACTCCATAAAAATAATTTCCTTTTTCTGCTGTATTCCACAAAGATCTGGAAAACATTCTCAGCCCTGTTTCAACCTTAAATGAGAAAGGAATCTTTAAAGAGTCACTGATTTGTAATGGAAAACTTGGGTAAATCACCTATTTATACTAAAGATTTTTGTATTTCTTTTTGTCCTTTCTTCACAACACTCAGCTAAGAAAAGCCATGATGTAAGTGTGCTCTATTAGACCTCATCAGCGGCTGTTTATTCTGTATCTATAGCCTAGCAGCTTCTCTGACTGCAGCACTTGGAAAACAAGAAACCAAAGAACACTTCCAAACTAAAAAGAGTGTAAATGTCAATCTAGCATGAGCATAGAGAAAAAAGAGTCAGAATACCTAGCTTTTCATCTCTAGTCCACTGTTTATAGCTAAAGTTATTGAAGAATCCTGAATCTTGCAAACTGAGGAAATAATACCCTGTTTTCTGATGTATCAAGAAACATGCATGTGAAAGGTATCATTACAAGCATTCACCTGACAAGTTAAACTGGAAGAAGTCTTCGTTAAATACCTACTATCAAATTTCTGGATCCATACTTAAAATTCCAACTGGATCCAATATCAGAAGAACTGCTAAGATCTTTCCTGAGTATATGCTTTCACCAATTCACTGCTTTAGTTGTATTTAATAGCGGGAAATTATAGCCAATTCCATGCATATCTTTAAAAAACACCCTGGGCTGAAGGGGCACAATTGAAATGTGTTTGTGAGTTGTGGGTGGAGAAGACTGAAACCAGGTGGTATAAGAAATGGATGAAGAAACTGAGTGTTTCATTTGGAATAAAGAAGAATAGAGTCTTTTCAGTTAAAGGACGACACTGTGGCAAGAGGAGCAGCTTTGCTTGGTTCAACTCTGGAGGCAGAACCAGGATATGTGAACTGAAGTTCCTGGGAGCTGGATTTCAGCTCAAAAGAAGGAAGCACTTTTGGACACTCACAGCTATATAACAAGTGAGCAGGTGCTGATGGAAAATACTGAGTGCCTGGACTATGGGCGATGGAGGAGGTAACTTGTGCCCCACCCTCTGAAGCTCTTACTTGATTTTTTTTCTGTGGCTTTGACTTTCTCTTAGGACTCACAATACTTGGGAATATGAACCTGAATCATACATCCCTGCTTTCCAATCCCTTGTCTGAATACTAGTCTATGCCCTACAAGGAAAAATATCACCAAGAAAATGTTTCAATGATTTCTACTGAAAATGGGAGAAAAAAGATAAAGGAGGCCAATTGCTAAATTAGGTTATCTTGTTTTCAGTTTGTCTTTTTTTAGCTATCCGATAGCTTTACTGCAGCTGGCCGAGTTTAGTGTCTTCAAATGTGGGTGACCAGGGCAATAAAAGGAAACTTTTTTTTAAAGACCACATAAAATACCCAACAGGATTTTTTCCCCTAATCTGGCCGTGTGAGCACAACCTGGCTGTTCTGCAACTGAACACTATTAACATCTATTTATAGTCAGTATTTTCATAGATGAATCACATTTACCATAAGTCAGTTAATATTAAAGGTGCCAACCAGCTCTGCTGTGAACCCCACAATCTTAATACATCTCTTTCCATTTCCTTTCAGGGAGTGAAATCTTAGCTTATATGTTCTGTGTAAAGATAGGGGGAAATGCAAGTGCAAACGGAAAGACAGCAAACAGTCTGCCCTCTAAACTCAGCAAAGTATGGGGTGTTAAATACATTCAGACTTGAAGCCTTGGATCCCTCCCAGCTTTGATCCTTGGCCATGAGTGTCCTACGGTTAGCACAGACTCACTCTACGTTATGCAGTCTTCTTGTCATCAAAACAAACAATTTATGTCTAAAATTTCCCACTACACCAAGTGTAAATGACACTGCCTTAATAAAATGTTATATGCTTAAGAACAGAACTAATGATGGTTGATGGTGCTGTCAAATTTAAAAAAATAGTGTAGGGCATACTCAGTCCATTTTATGCCTGTGAGGGTGTATGTGAGAGGGCTGGCGGTTAGGGATAGCAGATCAGAGTACATATGATTAAAAATCTACAAAATTCAGTTAAATTAAATGGAGATTTCCAGCAAGTCACGTGGCTCTAACATCTCTTCCCCACCCAGCACATATGAGTATATGTGCGCGCGTGCGCGCGCACACACACACACACACACACACACACTCACATATACACCTCCTGAACTTTTTGTAGGCCCCAGTACTGCCCAGAAATTGATATTATTTGCCTTCGCTATCTCTTATGAGAGTTTCCACCTTTAATTCACCTTTACCCATCCCCTTGTACAGTTCTTTTTCTTTTTCATTTAAGATAAATAAGATAAATGAACTGAAGCACTTAAAACAGTGTCTGGCATGTGGTAAGAGGTCTATACACAGCTACTTCAGTAGATTCTCAGCACCCTTTCTCTGAATTTCTAGCCAGTGGTTCACAAATGAATCATCTTTACCATGAGGCAGCTCCTGCCCAGAGCCAACCAGCTCTGCTGAGAACTGCATTATTCAATCACTCAATAAATCCTTGCTGAGGTCCAACTCTGTAGGACATGGGGATACAGACAGGAACAACAGAGGCCCTGTGCTTACCGAGTATGAATAATAAACCCATTAGCAAGTACTATTATCTCCATTTTGCATTTAAAGGCTCACAGATGCCCAAGGCCACAGAGCTAACGTATTGGAGCTGTGATTTAAGACCAGTTCTATTTGATTCCACAATCTCATACTCTTTCTATTAAGACATGTCTCCTGCCACTTCAAGATGACAGCAGTGGTTGAGAGAGCACATAAAAATTTAAAAATAACTATGAATTCAAAGATATAGTTTGTGCACATAAACAATATATGAAAACAAAACATCTTTATTGAATAGACTAAAAGGCTAGGGGTTTGTGAATTTATGTTGCTCACATTTTTGTATAATTCTGGAAGGCTGAGGTGGGTGGATCACCTGTGGTCAGGAGTTCGAGATCAGCCTGGCCATAATGGTGAAACCCCATCTCTACTAAAAATACAAATTAATTAGCCGCATGGGTGGCAGGTGCCTGTAATCCCAGCTACTTGGGAGGCTGAGGCAGGAAAATTGCTAGAACCCTGGAGGTGGAGGTCGCAGTGAGCTGGTATCGTGCCACTGCACTCCAAGAGCAAAACTGGGCAACGAGAGCAAAACTCCATCTCAAAAAAAAAAAAAAAAAAAAAAAGAAAAAGAAAAGAAAGAAAAAAAGAAAGAAAATAAGGTAGCTAGAACAAAATTGCCTAGCACAACACCTGACATAGGAGGGGCTTCATTTCATAAATGTTTGTTGAATAAATTAATGTTAAACCAGGATTTTTCCTTTACTGTGTTTATCTTCTTATAAGAGCTAAGTAGATACAGCATAGTGATTTAGTAGGCTCTGGACCCAGACCACCTAAATTTGGGCCTGCCACTTTTTAGCAGTATGACCTTTGGCAAGTTATTTAAAAAGTCTTCAAGCTTCAGCTACTTCCTCTGCAAACTGGGGTAATAAGAAGTGTTTTTTGAGAGGATTAAAAGAGTTAATCAAAGGAAAGCATTTAGAATGGGCTTGTATATGGTAAGTAACGAATACATGCTAGCTATCATTATCACTATTATTTTCTTTCTCTAAATTGGAGTAGTTTTGCTTGGCTACCTTAATATGATATTAAATGACCAAGACCCAAAATGATTTATTTTATTGAGGCTTTTCACTTATTTGATACAAGCAAAAATATCCTCTAGTCACATCCACAATTCTAAAACAAAAACGAGTAGGCAAATGAGGACTAAAAAGTATGTCTAAATAGCACCTAATTATGTAGAGTAATTTTTAATATACAACATTAATAAATAACAATTTTTAAAATTTAACTTTTATAATAAGGAATTGGCTGGGGGGTGGCTGCTGGAGGAAGGCAATGAGTAGAATAGACCACTATTTACCTTTGGTCATTTCCTGTAAATAAATTAAGTAAATAATTACAAACTCTCTTATAGTCCTCTTGCATGGACACATCCTTACGAAGATCCACCATGATTTCCACTAACTTAAACCCAAGAAATACTGACTAAAGGAACTACAGAGGAAAACAAAGCAAAATCTACTTCTCACTGCCAACTGCAATGTATTTGTATCCATAGATACAAGACAACAGAGAATCCCGGAATTCTACAGTGGGAAATCCTGGAACTTCAGGGATCATCTAGTCTCAGGTCAGGGGAATCCATTAGGGGATGAGGAACAGGGTAGAGGTCAAGGGAAAGAGTCCCTGGTCCTTGTTCCATTCTGAATGACCTCATGGGGCCAACCTACCCAATATTCTCATTTTATAAGCAACAACACAGACCCAGGCCAATTAAAGGCAGAGCTGGGATCAGAGGCCAGGTTTCCTGATTCCCAGCCTACACTCCTGAAGGTCATCATTCTATGGTTATGGCGGTCACAGATAACAACACATTAGGCTGTGTTAAACTGACAACTAAGCAGGTTATTTTCCTTGCAAACTCACCACGTACTATGTCAGCACTTTATGAAGAGTAAAGCATCATTATTTGGTGTACACAAAAGCAACTTTCCTGGTTTTTTTTTTTTGTAACCTGAAAATCCCAAACCACTGTTGCGATTACAAAATTTTTCTTTACCCTAGTATGCACCCCTGGGCCAAGCACAGATGCACTAAAAATTTGCCAAGAGAAACAATGAAGTCACTGATAATACAAAGCATGAGAGTATCATGAAATTCATGTCTTTGTTTTCTTCCTCTAGATACTTAATTACTTCTCATTACTGATCATTTTGTGGTTGTTGGCAGAGGGGCAAGGAAACTCCACCACTGTAAACATGTAGAGACACATGCTCCGCAGTAGGCCAGAAGTCTGCACACGACGGGTCTGTTCACAAATCCAGTGTGAGCACCACTTCACTAATCAGTGAGAATGTTGATGCTACTACCCCCAGCCTCCAAAGAGAATTGGTGGTCTCAGTAAAACTCTAATTTCTTTAAAAGAATAACAAACACAGTATAAAAATGTTTCAGGTCATTTCTTTTTTTACTACTTATGAATATCATCACTAGCAAAGGACCTATGCTCTCCTGTCACATTTCATCTAACCCACTTTGAGAGTGAGGTGAGGAAGGTAGAATGTATACAGAGCTCCATTCGGTCTTCTGCTGCAGCTCAGGGCCGCCTTAAGCTAAAAGGGCACTACTTAAGAGCAATGTTTAACAAATTACCCGCTAAATCAAAGCTTACATTATCTTAGTATTCTGAAGGGCATATCCTGGATTAAGTTGATGAGGGCAGAGAAGTTCTCATTGATTACCAGCAGGATACAAGTTCATTCTTACCAGTAGGCTATTGTTCCACACAGGACTATGTGGGCAAGAGGAAAGCACAGGAATTCTTCATGTAAAATGAAGAAATAAAAACCAAACCCTATGTACTTCCAGGAAATGAAAAGAAGTAAAGAACCAAATATATTTCACACCTCTTTTAAACTTGACTTTGATTAGATTTTCACAGAAATCTGAATCTGTGGGTGTGGTGAACTTTTTGAAAGATGGTGGCAGTTAACCCCTTCCATTCCTTTGCAATGTGGTCTTGTATCTTCTTCCATGTAGAGGTGGAATCTATTTCCTCAATCTTGAATCTGGGCCAACATTGTGACATTCTTTCACAAATAAGATTTGGGGGTTTCAACTCTCAAGTTCTTGGAATGTTGTCCTGAGACCACCATGTGGGGAAGCCTGGTCTAGCTTCTTGAAAGATGAGAATCCACATACAGCAGAGATTAGATGACCCAGCGGAGGCTCTCCTAGCCCAACGAACCACAGCCAGACACATGAGAGCCCATCTTAGACCATTCTGGCCCAGAATAGCTGTAAGAAGCTGAAGCTGTGGAGTAACCTATAGAATTCTGAGTCATTGCTGTTTAACCTCCATCCAAGTTTTGGGGTGGATGGTATATAAACACTAACATATACCTGAGACAGCTGGGCACAAAACAAAAGGGGCACACCCTCAGCCTCTGCCATGGCCACTAGGTAGGGAGGACCAGGTCAGATACACCATGGGAGACACGAATGAACAATCAGCCTCTGCCATGGCCATTATGTAGGGAGGACCAGGTCAGATACACCATGGGAGACACGAATGAAGAAGAAATTTGTCTTAAAAATATAAGACAAAAGACATAACGGCTCTGTCATTCATATGTGAACATATCTATAAGTAAAGCAGAATGTAATATTTACCTATATTGAACATATTTATGTACCAACCTTCCATTATTTCTATAGCCCAGAGTAAGGATATTCCTAGGGGTTCAAGAAAATGCAATGGGGGTGGGGAAATATAATTAGAAATGGTATTTATGTATAGTTTTTCAATTTTTTCTTTTTAGAGTATGTTTTTATAAGGCACATAATATATTGTGGTAGTACATGAATTTTTTTTTTTTTTTTTGAGACGGAGTTTCACTCTTGTTACCCAGGCTGGAGTGCAATGGCGCGATCTTGGCTCACCACAACCTCCGCCTCCTGGGTTCAGGCAATTCTCCTGCCTCAGGCTCCTATGAATATTTTTATAAATAAATAAATATACACACAATGAGGTTTTCCCCAAACTTATCTCTTACACATCCCAACCTCCTATTCCTACACAAAAATATACCTTCTTCTATGCCTTTGCTTTTGTCAGATAAATGAACCCTTCCCTGGCTACCTAGGGAAGAGCCAGTGACAACTCCTACCACACATCACTGTTCATCTGTACTGTATTTGTAAATAGTCCCTTCAGTAAGGCTATAGGCATTTTTCAGACAAGGTGTTTGCACCAGAATTTATATGCATTTGTCTCAGGCAATATAGCATAATGGCATTATGTCATGATTTTTAAGAGTGTGGGTCCCTGGGCTAGGTCTCCTAAACTCAGATCCCAGTTTTGCCACTTATGAGCTGCGCAACCTTCAATAAGTTTCGCGTGACTCCATTTGTTCACTATAAAATGGAGATAATAATATTCCCTATCTCACAGTGTTGTTATGAGACTTGAAGGAGCTCACACAGGGAAAGTGTCTGAGAAGAATGCTTAGCACACATAGTAAGTGCTCCCTCACTTCACAGATCAGGTCACTGGGTCTAAAGAGGGTCAATGTCTTTTTTTTTTTTTTTGAGACAGAGTCTCACTTTGTCACCCAGGCCGGAGTTCAGGGTGCCATGTTGGCTCACTGCAACCTCCACCTCCTGCGTTCATGCGATTCCCGGGCCTCAGCCTCCCAAGTAGCGAGGATTACAGGCAGGTGCCATCACATGTGGCTACTTTTTTGTATTTTCAGTAGAGACAGGGTTTCGCCATGTTGGCCAGGATAGTCTTGAACTCCTGACCTCAGGTTATACACCCGCCCTTGGCCTCCCAAAGTGCTGGGATTACAGGCGTGAGCTACTGCATCCAGCAGTGGGTCAATGTCTTAATTAAGTTCTACAGATAATTTCTGACAGAATTCTTATCACCTAACACAAGGGAAAAACATGTGCAAGAATGTTTGAAGTAGCATTTTTTCAAATACTGAAAAAAGTAAGTATTTAAAAACAGTAAAATTCTGTTTGTGGGTTTTGGCACCAAAAAAAATAAATAAAAATAGTAAAATGAATCTCAAAAATCTAGGATGAAAAAGCAAGTTTTAGAAAGATACATTCAATATGCTATTTACATAAGGTTTGAAAACATGCAATACTATACACTGTTCAGCAATATATATACACATGTTTTTAAAACATATAAAACACGCATGGGGATGAGAAATACCAAATTCAAGATTACTTGGATCTGGAGTAGGAAGGGAAGAGAATTGGTTTCAGCAGAGATAGATACATTATAATACATCTATAATACAGTACTTAAAAGTTGTCTTCTAATATATAGTACATTTTAAAAATTTTATAAATTTGTGTGGTAGCATGTAGCCATTTGTTACATTTTCTATACTTTTCTGGACACTTGAGTTTTTCACATTTTTAAAGAAATATTACAAACTAAAAGTAAGGTACTGGTGATGATGAAAGTTTCATGATTTGTAGAGACAGAGTAAAATTAATAATCTGCTTATATGCCACTGGAGTCAATTATAAGTTCAACTGATATTTTCTCTTCTAGTTAGAAACCTCAACAGTGGAAGAATTTTTCTTCCTATTATAAATTCATTTGGATGATTACATAATCAGATGTGGAGCTTATGCGTCCTTTAAATATTAATTTATTTTATATTGTTTCCATATTGGCCAACTACATTAGGCAGCAGTATCCCTGCTTTGAAGATGAGGGTCCTAAATATAAGCCCTTGACTTATCCGAGGAAAGATCTAGAATTTTAGAAGAATGTCAGGAATACAGGAATATAGCCAGGGACCAAGCCTTCATTCCTTGAATGCTAGACTTGGCCTTCAAAACAAACTATCCCAGTAATTCTGTAGTAGTAATTCTGCCATTTCTGTCTTAATGCACTTTTAAAGGCTAACAAGTTTTAAAAACAAAACAAAAAACCCCACAAAAACCCCCAATATTTTTAAAGGAAATACTATAGAGTGAATCTGAAGAAAGAGAAGAAATAGCAGAGTCACCATTTTACAATACTATAATTATGTTAAGTACGTCTTAACTTAAGTAAGCACTTAGGCCATGGTTGGAGGTCTGACCTGGGTTCCTAAGGTGGAATGCTTGGCGGATGAAGTTCAAACACAGCCTGTTTACCCATGGACATAAGTGGCTTTAATCAAAGCAGAACACATTTTTTAAAACATTTACTTTAAAAGCAGAAGTGTAAATAAGACTGTGATTTATGAATGTGCTAACACCCTTCCCTGCGGTAGACATCAAAAAGACTGAGTTTGGGCTGTGGTAAATATAACAAGAATGCAGACTTGTTAAAGCAGCAATAGGCAACTCCATTTCCATTAAGTGTTACAAATTGTCTTCCCTCCTTCCAGGCTTTAAGGAATGCGTTCCAGAGGCAGTGACACCGAGAGCTCAGCCCCAAAGAAACTTCCAAGACACACTAAAGGCCACAGTTTCCAAGGGCCTAAAAACATGAAGCACAGACAGCAAGACAAAGACCCCCCCAGTGAGTCGGATGTAATACTTCCCTGTCCCAAGGCAGAGAAGCCACACAGTGGTAATGGCCACCATGCAGAAGACCTCTCAAGAGATGACCTGTTATTTCTCCTCAGCATTCTGGAGGGAGAACTGCAGGTCAGCTGGGTTGGAGTTATCCCTATCACGCTTCAAATAAGGCTGCTTGTGAATTCGGTGTTCCTGCTGCCACAGAAATAGATATCTGTGGTTCATACATGTGTGTACATAAAAGCAAAGCATCAGTATATATACACAGAATTCTCCTCTGCCAACTCAAAGTGCAAATAATCCCATCTAGAGGGGCTGTCATGACGACATGTGATTGGCATACAGGTTGGGAAAGGTCACATCCTCTGCTGAGGCTGCTTAGGAGCTTCAGTGCACATACATGCATCAGTAGCAATAACACCAGATGACTTCAGGATTGGTTTAAACAACAACAGATGCTTTTGTACCCCGTGTGAACTGGGTCCTAGACTTGTCCTCGCATTATTAACCTACATGAAAATCTAAAAACAGTGGATACACCTATGGGAGAATTTTATTTCCTACCCTCTGAAAATCCAACTGCTAGTCCATTGATAGGTATCATGTTATCTGCTTCTCAAACACAATAAAAAAAGGTGGTCCTCCAACATTGTGTAGTAATCACTTTTTAAAACATTAATTGTGTAATTAGACTATAAGAAGGATGAAGAGATATAGTTTTGATACCTTTTACAAAAGTGTGAAAATGAAACATGATTCATTTATATTTCAAAGAGAAGAAAAAGCACTGCCAGCTATCATGAAAATCACTTGCTGAGGCTGCTGGTAAAGACAGCAGGCTTTCTGAAATACTTTTTGTTCCTACAGGCTCGAGATGAGGTCATAGGCATTTTAAAGGCTGAAAAAATGGACCTGGCTTTGCTGGAAGCTCAGTATGGGTTTGTCACTCCAAAAAAGGTGTTAGAGGCTCTCCAGAGAGATGCTTTTCAAGCGAAGTCTGCCCCTTGGCAGGAGGACATCTATGAGAAACCAATGAATGAGGTAGGTACCACATCAGGGGTGTGTACCTGCAAGGCAGCCAAGCACAAGCCCTGCAGATGAGCATGATCTGTAACTCCTCTTTGATTCCTTACAGTTTTACTTTCTAATGCACTTAAAGTCCACATAAAATAAATACAGGTTCTACAGGAAAGTTAAAAAGAATGAACCATAGACAGGATGTGTCCATGAGGTGTGTTTCTTGACATCAGCTAGAATCTACCAAATGCCAGAGAATGCTCCCTCCCTTTCACATGCATGTGCAGGCACACACACACACACACACACACACACACGTACACACACACACATGCACCTACACACAGACACACACACACACACACACTCTGGGGACTTGCAGGGTACCCAGGCTGTACTAAAAACAGATAAAGTTCAACCATAGAGGTTAATTTCTTTGAAAAAGTTGAGGTATTATGTCATAGAAATTTTGAGCATGAATGGAAATAATCTGAAGAACTGTCCAAGAAATAGAGGTTTTAAAAACATATATTTTAGATGAGTGCATACCCTCTTTTTCCTTCAAAAGTTTAGTAACAGCAAAGACCTTTTCCCCATGAAGTGTGCCTAGCAATTACAAAGGCAAAGGTGGGCAGTCCCAACAGGGCCGCCACCTCGGAAAAGGCATACTGCTTGCTCTCTTACTTGCTGACATTCTGAAACCCTTTGGCATTCTTATTTTATTCTTCTATTTTCCTCTGAGGCCTTCATGGAAAATTTCATAATTTTTCATTTTTATAGAAAAGAAATGGCTAGGAACATGAGTTGAGGATGGAGAGTGAAAGCAAGTTTCAGACAAATTTCCTTCACATAAACTCTGGCAAGCTACCTCAGGACTGACCTCTAATGTCCTTGCTATTCTTGTCTTTGGTGTCTCATGAGAGAAGACTACTGTCTTGCCAAATAGTGAGGGAGTTTGGTCATAAGGATCTGCTTCTCTAAGGGGTGAAGATGAGACCACCCAAAGTCTGTTGACTTGTGCTTTAATCCAAATTTTAAACAAAAGGAACCAGAGCTGCATTCAAGTCAATACTGTTAAAACTGTATCTTTGCTCCCAACGTATTAACTGTGAAACGGTGTCAGGCGCAAATTCCCCAACCCTTGTGAGCTCAAATGCAAATTAATGATCACTGAACATATCCCTAACAAAACTCTACAAATGGCATAACCCCTCAACACTTCAGTGTGAAATGAAACAGAAATGATTCCAAACTTAAGTTGAAATCAGTGGGAAAACTTTAATTACAAAATAATTCTATTGTGCACATGCAAAACTGGAAATACCCCCTTTGTGCAAATGCTTGCAATCCTAACTCTGAAGTTCCCCATAATCTGGCCTTGTTTACACGTACAACCTTCTTTGATCACTCCTCCAACAGATTCCTCTACACACACACCTCTCACATTCCCACCTCCATAATTTGTCAATTTTCTGCTCTTACTTCTACTTCCCCCTTACAGATTTCTCTCTCCTCAGCTCAGTTTATGCAGTTCCTTGAAGCCAAAATAATTTTATGTACACAACCCAATTGGGTATCCTTTTCCTCGGTCTAGAAAGTAATAGCAAGAGGGGAATGCCCAGAAAATAAACAGTGAAGGGGAATTCTGACTAGGATTCTCTAGACAGGGCTGAAGAAAATAAAGGGAGAGAGGGCAGCACTCCCGCTGAGACCAGCTGTGACTGTACCCTAATCACGTCAGAATAAGCATCTCGCATGCTAAAGTTATTCTTTTGCATTCTCCCATCTCGAAGTGTTAACAGCCCCTCCTTCCTTGTATTTTCCTCACAATGTTCTTCTGGAAAAATCTAAAAAATCTCAGTCATGTCTAGGGTAAACTAGATGTGATTTATTTAATTCTTAAGGTAAAATAACTTAGAAGAACAAACTGCTCTCAGTTACATGTCACGACAGGAACACTGACTTAAGATGAAAAACTGGTGGAAGCCTGTGAGATGGAACATGGCTGGGTCTGGGGACAGGAGCAGCGGTGTGGTCAAGAGGGAGGGAAGAGGCAAGGACTCAGTCCACAGCAGTTTCGCCCTCATATTCCTTTCAATCCTGTGGTTCTATAACAGAACTTACCTTAAAAAAAAAAAAAAGTTGGTCGAGCGCGGTGGCTCATGCCTATAATCCCAGCACTTTGGGAGGCCGAGGCGGGTGGATCACGAGGTCAAGAGATCGAGACCATCTTGGTCAACATGGTGAAACCCCGTCTCTATTAAAAATACAAAAATTAGCTGGGTATGGTGGTGCGCGCCTGTAATCCCAGCTACTCAGGAGGCTGAGGCAGGAGAATTGCCTGAACCCAGGAGGCGGAGGTTGCGGTGAGCCGAGATCGCGCCATTGCACTCCAGCCTGGGTAACAAGAGCGAAACGCCGTCTCAAAAAAAAAAAAAGTTAAAAGCCTAAGGTATTCTTAGTTCTTCCAAAATATATATTATACACAATATAACAACATTTTGGATTTATCAAGGTACTATAATAAAAATGTCTCAGTATGATTAGCATAACCTAGGGCAAATCCTAAAATACTTTAAGCAATGGTACAGTTAAGCTTTTAAATTTCATTTTATTCATTTAGTTAGATAATATGTTTTGAAGAGCTAATGTATAGGAAAAGTTTTGGTGAAAAAGGAAAAAACTGTTTCCAAGTCTTGGCACTGAAAAAAGCAGTCTTGGAGCACTAAGGTGAGGTCTAAGAGCTGCCTGAAGTCTGGTGTGGCTGAAAGTTGGGTAGGATCGGTGGGAAGACACGGAGTGAAGATGGGCCTAAGGTGGTGGGAGGTTCAGACGGTGAAGGGCCTTTTGAGAGTGGAGTAATCCCACTGGTGAAAAGTCATGCTGTCAGTGGTGAGGACACACTGCAAGGAGGTGAGGCTGGAGGAAGGGAGACCACTTTAAGAGGTCATGGAATAAATGAAGGGCACTGATTCCGTCTAGCCTTCCTACCCATTCCCCACAAACAAACAACCACCAACATATAAGGGGAAAAAACCACAATGGTGGTTTTTTTTAAAAAAAGGGTGGATTAAATAAAGCTTCTATTTCCTTGGGTTGAATAAAGTTTAATATGCCTATCTTGACAATTACAAGTTCGCCAGGGAAATACTTTTTTTTTTTTTTGCATTTAGAAAAGCGTCTTTTAGTAATTCATTTATGCTTTACTGAAAACCTACTATAATTATTCATGTACTGATTCTAATGTCAATCTTTTAACAAATTAAATTGAATGTATTTTCTAAGTCAACTAATAACTACCTAAATTAAAGCTGATCCTATCACTATTTCACTCTCAAATTCCAAAAGCAGTTGATTTGAACTTTCCTTACAATAAACTGTAATGTTTGGGCAACTGAAGATAAAATTTTCAGAGGGCTACAGTGGTTTGAGACAAACTGCCATGACAATCAACACTATGGCCTCCCTCTCAGAAGATGCCTCTGCCAGCAGGCAATACAATGTAGCAGTTTCAGCCTGCACAAAAGGACTGGCTACATTTATTAAAAATCATAACAATTGTATGGCATAATGAAGCATTTTGTGAATTTAAGCATTTAGAAGTCAGAGAGAATTTATTGGCTTCTGTATGCTGGGACACCTCAATTGTGCTCTTTTTATGAAATGACTTGGTCATTTTGTGCCTCAGGTTTACAGTCAAGTAGTTGCTTTTTAGGATACACAACTTAAATTGGCTTTAAATTCACAGGGAGTCACAAATTTTAAATCTTTTATGACAAAGGCAAACTGTAAAAACCAATCAATATTATCAGTTACTGCGTCTGTATTTAATCTAGAAAGTCAGGTATTTTCAAAATCAAGCTCTTAGTAGCTCTTAATTCATCACTAGCAAAAGATCCTGAGTTAGCTCTTTCCAACATGTTTTTCTGGTGGCAGCTTACCCCGTGCTAGGCAAAATGGAGCTCAAGCCAGGAGGTGATAAACCAGCCCAATAAGCCTGGCTGTCTAATTCCATCTGACCGTGATGCTTTCAGCCACTGGCATGTTCTTTACTGCCTGGTTCTTCGTTTATGAGGTCACCTCCACCTTCACCAAGTGCACATGGGATATCTGCCAAGAGCTCCCCATGTCTTTGGTGGTCTCACTCTTCCTCGGCTATGGAGGCCTGTCCTGCTGCTGTGGCTTAGCATCCATGTATAAGCTCCCAAGGGTACCAACTGGGCAGCTTCTCCGAATCACTACTTTTGTTAATCAATATTTTTAAACTACTGCTGAAAGTGTCCCACATGCTGCTCACAATAAAGGCAGATGTGTGAAAAAAAAAAAAAGATCTCAGTCTCTCCCACTCCTTCCTTTATTTCTGGACTCCTTGCTTGCTTGTTTTATTTTCAATCTGTAAACTGGGCATCTATTATAAGCAAGGTACTCTGTTAGACGCCAAGAATTAAAAATAAAAAAATACACTGCCACGTATGCACCTATGCAACAACCTTGCATGTTTTTCACATGTACCCCAAAACCTAAAATGCAATAAAAAAAATAAAATAAAATAAAATAAATAAAAAAAGGAAAAAGGCCCTGCTTTCAGTGAGTTCACAGTCTAGCAGGAGAGACAAACACATATATCAGGTACAGGTTGATCATTCTCGTGCTGTAAAAATCAGAAAGGACTTAGTGCTTACATTTGGTCACATTCACACTACATACCAACACATAATAGATTATCTATCCATATATCTATTTTAATGGAAGTAGCTTGATGTATAATAACATGAAAAACATGAGCATGTACTGGTAGAGAGAATTATAGGGTGGGCTGGGGCAGAAGAGATCATCTGGAGCAGATGCGAATCCAACACTGTGCAAGGATCCTCTTACTTCCCGTCATTCCTTTAAGGTAGCTTCTCAGGAGAGAGACGTAAGAGTGTCAGAAAGAGGTTATGTGGAAACTGTTGATACCCACAGGGGCACAGACTATTCTCTCTAGAAAAATTTGATGACAATAAAAAGACTACATTTGTGTTGAAATGCACCCAAAAGTATCAAATAACAAGAGAATAAACACTAAACAAGGAGGTTAAAAAAAACCCATTCCTGAATTCATCAAAACAGGAACATTTCTAAAAGAGTGAAAGATGGCAGTATTATAAACAATTTGTTAACAGGCTATAAATGTGTTTTCTTTCATAGTTGGACAAAGTTGTGGAAAAACATAAAGAATCTCACAGACGAATCCTGGGACAGCTTTTAATGGTAGAAAAATCCCATCGGCAAACCATACTGGAGTTGGAGGAAGAAAAGAGAAAACATAATGAATACATGGAGAAGAGTGATGAATTCATATGCTTACTAGAACAGGAATGTGAAAGGTAAGGCTGCTTTGGACAAAACAACGTCCCATTCTGCAACCTGTGGGCTGGTCACTGGACCAGGTGTCAGGGATACAAAGATGAAATATGACACAGTCTCTGTTCTCAAAGATCTCACAGTCCAGGGTGAGGAAAAGGATATGTTTAAAGACGCTATCAGTCCAATGCGTGGATAACCAGATGTGATAAGGCCTGTGGTTGGGCCCGTAACTCTTCAAGGGAGTGCCCTGTAAAGGCTGCGAAGAGTGGCAAATAGGAGTCTAGTCCCTAGGTAAACAAGAATGCAAACTATATTCATGACAAGGGGTGAAATAACTATGTTATTACAGAAGTGAGAAAAAAATCTGCATTCTGAGGGAACTCAAGCTTTTCACATGGCTACAGCACAGGCCATGGCTGTAGGATGAGAAAAGGAAAGGCTCACCTTGAGCAACTGGACTTTATATTAGTAGCCTGAAGGAGCAAACGGAAAATTGTGAAAGGGAAAATGAGATGATCTGTTACGCTTTCCTAATAAACGATTAAGGGAATGTGGAGGAACAACTGGAGGAGCTTTAGACTGGGTGGAGGAAACTCACATGAGAGGCAAATACCTAGATGAGAAAGATGAGGGGATGTGTTCCAATGGCCATGAGGTTGGAGAGGAGGGGTGTACGCAGGAACTACTTATGATGTTTAGTCAGTATGAATTAGTGACTGCTGAGACGGGAGAGCAGAGCAAGGGAAACATGGAGTTACTGAGAAGCACTCCTGGCTATTCACCACCATATGTAATATGGGAATGGGGCACAGCTTTCTGTATTGTAGGATTTTGATCAGGCAGGATGGTTTATACTTGGTGAGTGGTAGGAGATGAGTCCTGGTTTAGACATGCTGAGTATGAGGTACCTAGGTATATTTCAGTATCTGGTGAGAATAATAATATATATAAAATCAATCCATGGTTGGAAATGTAGGTCTGCAAAAGGATGCGCTGGTGATGTGTATCTGCAGTAGTGATAGCTGAAACTGTGCGTGTTGGTGTGGTGAGAAGAGAGAATGCCGAAAAGGGAACTCTAGACTACATCAAGGCTTGGCAGTTCTCTGAAAGAAAAAGAGGTCAAAAATGGAAGCTGAAAAAAATGGTGGAAGCTTAGAAGAACCAGAAAACAAAGAAGGCAATGAAATGAAGCAAGCAAAGACTTTAAAAAAAGAGTGTACAGTCAAATAGCACCAAATAATGCAGAATAGAATGAAATGTCCCAGGATTTGGCAATGAAGAAGATTCTGAGGAACTTAATGAGCCATTTCAATAAAGCGGTAAGGGCAGAAGCCAAATGGCAATGCTTTGAAAAACAAAATAAGAAGTAAGAATGTAGGAGCTTAAAATGTGAACTAGTATTTTGAGAAGCTTAGCTGCAAAAAAGGAGAGTTTGGTTGGTAAATATTTTCTAACAATACGTAGGGTAGATTATTTTATTCTACTTCGACCCTCTATTCTGAACCATCGTGGACAGTGTAAGCACTCATGAAATTTAAAGGACAGTTAATCCCCTGAAAAGGGTTAATACTGAAAAATGGAAAGTAACGATCTTGGCAATGTCAAATTTTTACTGGGCATTTATCTCACTTCTGTTATTGCCATGTGTACTTTTATGAATTACAGGGCTAATGATGCTACATTCTAATAGTCATAGAAAAATGCAGAAAAAAATAATTACCTGTAAGCTCTACTTTCCAAAATACTAGTAATTTCCACTGGCTTATTCAACTACTTCCGATTCATACTTCGGCTAGGTAACTTAAGTTAGTTACTTCAATATCTAGGCTAATAGCAAACTCTCATTTCTTTTCCATATACTTTATGGGTGATACTTGTTTGGAGTGCCAGAGAATTCAAGGCACTTATATTCACTCAGTTTTTTCCAGGTTTATTTTTCACTACATGGCAGAGAGCGGGCAGAAGAAAGGTCTTATTAACTTGCTCCTCACGAACTCTGAAATATCTGCAGGGGCAGATTAAAGGAGCACAAGAAATCTGGCACCAAAGGAAGATTGGACTCAGACATTACAATATAAGATTTGTTACTCAAGGAGACAATGTTATATTAAACATTATTTTGAACCCCTGTGGTTTGGCGCTAGTGGCCTCATTTGGCTTCCATACTTACTTGGCACTAATTTGCTGAACACAGACACTTTCTTTCATCTTTCATTATTATGAACATTTACTGACCACGGTCAGAGTGTTGCCTGCCATAGATCAAAGAGGTTCAGGCTGTCCCTGCCTGGGGGGCTTACCACACTAATAAAAAGGCCCAATGATACAGATTTATGATGGGAATGTGAAAGGCTATTGGAGGAGAGTTCTGATATTCACTGTGTATCTCTCCTATCTTCTGGAGGAAGGCTGGGGAGGGCTATCCTGAAGTTACTCGGGAATATTGGGAGGCAACGGCAAAGATTATTTAAAACAAGAGAGCAAGGAGGAGCAACACTGAGAAATAGGAACAAAAGATCAGTGAGAATAAAGGCCATGGGCTGGAGGAAAAGAAAAAGTGTGGAAAAAAATGTAAAGTATATACCACTGAATCAATGTATCAAGAATAGTATTTCTAAATATACAAAATGAATTTAAGAGAAAGAATGTAAGAGATCTTTATTTTAGCTTTATAGGATATAAAATTTCCTTTATAGGATTTTTTGCCTTGAAGAATAATTAAAGTGAACATGCCATTAACAAGTAGTAGGAAAAAGGGTCTATCACCCCCTGTTTAGCCATTCCAGAGATATGAGAATATTCATCTCTTTCTATATGCCAAGAAACAGCTTCCAGATGGAATTGTGTGAATGTGACAATATTAAACCTATTCTTAACTCACTTGATGTGTAAGTGACTTCCCTTGCTTTGCCTGGACAACATCACAATTCCTGTATCTTGGTACTGCCCATTTGCGTCCACCCTTCCTGCTTTCCTGCCTCTTGCTGGGAGACTGCAGGCCTCATGAGGCATAAATGATTTCTGCCTGTTTTAAGGCCATGTGCATCAAAGTAGTATTAAATGAATACCATCTAACAAAACAGGAAGTGAGGGAAACTAATGACTTCAGGTAAGTACGCTCAGAGGAGGTGCTTACACACAAGAGTGTCAAATACCCGTAGCGTGCCTTGATGGTATGGTAGCAAAACGTACCATCACTGAATCCTTCCAACTTACGGACAGTGCTTTCTCTCAAGCACACAGCTGCCTCGCAGGAAAGTGCGACTAACTTATCCTAAAGGGTCAAAGAATAATGTTTATTTCCTTCCTCAAAGTGATGTAAACCACTCCCAAACTAGCAACCCTCCCAGCAGTGAAACAAAGATATAACTCCGGTAAAAGGGAAGGTTGGGTGAAGACAGATAGAAAGGACTATCGGTTTGAAACTCTGAAATAAACACGGCAAAGATTTAGTGCTCATATTCTAAGTTTTGGGTTGTATCTACCTGGAAATAAAACAAAAATTAAGAAATACATGATTGAGGTAGTTAATGAGACCTCAGAGGATGTAATAATGGATTTCAAATTAAGGCTCAATTTCTGTGTTTTCTTTGGAGAATTTGTTTTATGTGGAAAACCCTAAAGGAGACTGATGTCACACACTGAGTTCAGGCCAAAATGTTTGCCAAGTGATGTCGCTGTCGTAATCAGTAAGCAATTGGCTTTCCCACTGAGGGCGGGTGGGGGCAAGGATCAGCTCAGGAAAGCCTGTTCCCAAGCACATTAATGCAAAGTTTCCTTAGCTGTAATCTGTACGGTTTGGTCTGTCCATATGGTAATAGTCTATCCACGTTTCATGACAACCTTCTATTCACTGACCAGCCCCAACATGTGGATACGTGTGTCACCAATGACCTGAATTATGTACTTGGCTGAATTACAAGTGGAGTCTATGTAAAAGGTTTTTACACAAAAGCAATGCCAATAATTTTTGGCCTTTCTGTATGGCTTCACAGGAAAGCCAAAACAAAAGTCACTTTTAGTCAGTGTAATTTTGTAAAATTTTCCCATAAATGTAATGCCAATTTTGTCTGTACTTTCAAAAAACCTTGCATATTTTTTTTTTCTTTTTCAGTTTCAATGGAGGAAAAGGCTCTGAAGGAAAAAAAAAAGTTGCTTTTTTTTTGGAAACCATGCATTCTTTCTTAGAATACTGAAACAAATTATGTATGCTAACCATGTATGTTACTGCATTTCTGGTCTTGAAATAACAACTCAACAAGGAAACAAATATTGTTATGGCAACTCTGTATAAAAGTGTGGGTTCAACCATGGATTTTGTCAAAGCCTTAAATTACTTTTCATAAAATCTTGGCCAAGTAGGTTAGCACTGACAATTCAGTTTTGTCAATCAGAAGTTCAAATGGTAGCTTCTCAGAAGCCACAAAGAAAGGAGTCAAGGTAGAACTAATCTCTGGTTTCCTTTCTATCCAAGTTTGACTAGACAGAATGGTGGTGCAGAGGCCATAGGGCCCTTTGGAGGAAAGTCAGCAGGGGTCCAGCTTCAGGCAGTTGTTGCCCTGACCACACCCTGGGGAAGTTGTTTGCTGCTAAGTTTTAATGAAGAACAAAGCACTTCCAGCTCTCCTTTTGGCTGAAATAACTATAAACAAGTATTTTCACCATCAATCCTTTTCTATTATGACAGGCCTATTTTTCCAGACTGCCATCAGACAAGGTGACTAAAACACTGCTTGAGCCATATTTGACCCTACGTTAACTGAGTATATCAGACCACTTTTAAAGGTTTCTGTCAAAAACATCAAAAGTTCTTTCTAGAGGATTTGGATACTCCCTTGAATGAGTTAATTTAACTAATTTTTAGGTGCAACTCATTAGTTTGGAGCTAGTGCTGCTTGCCATCCATTCACTGAAACAAAACAAAAGAAAAACAACAATGGATTAATTATATATGTCCACTGCAAGCCAGGTCCCATACTAGACACTAGGCGAAGAAGGTAGATATGGGTTTCACCTACATACAATCCGGAATATTTGCTCATTGTGTAAAACAAAGACACCACTGCAGGCTTTGAGACTTGATACTGACTCTTCTAAGGCATTATGAGTTCATGATGGGTAGAAAAAAAGGTACCGCTATTGTAAAATACGGTAGTAGACATTAATGCTCATGAAGACAGAACATTCAGGAGAAATCAACAAACACATTAAACTACTTTCCTAGAGAATTCAATATCGTGCCATTAGAATTTTCAGTTTCTTTGGTCTTAAATCTCAGCTTTTAAGGATATCTCACAAAGCAATACACAGTGGGTATAAAGCTTTAAAAAAAATAAAGTCTACTTAAAAAAATATTTTGAAAGCCAGCAGTTTTAAATTTCACACACACTAAACTATTGTTGTAGAATACATTGTACTCAAATGCAATCATTTCCTTTCAGTTTTTCTGGCAAGGAGTTATTTGTATTACATATTCTCAAGACTATGTCTTGTAAGTATTGAAATGGATGCCAGATCTCCATTTCACCTTTGTCATGGACATCTAGTTCTTTGCCAAAACAAAATGGAGATCCACCACAAACACATATTTTGTTATTGTAATTCTATAAAGAATTACAACATGATCGGCCTTGTGTTCATACACGCTAGACTCAACACAGGATCGGAAAAGGGATGCAGAGAGATTGATGACTTCATGTGGGTACTAAAAAACCACTTAGGACTCTACACCATGACTTAACTTTCAACAGATGTCACAAAACCATACTCTTATAACTGTACAATTCATCGGTTTCCATACAATGCCTTTTAATTTTAGAGTTTAAAATTCAGATAGAGTGACAATACTACTTGATTACTTTTCCTTCCCAGAAATTTAGTTTTTCTAAACAAAATTTTACAAATAATTTCAAATGTGTATTTGAATGTATATGATAGTGAATTTATTGCTTACAAAAGAATACTATGAATGCTAAAAAGAAAATATTAACAAGTCTAGTGAGGGATGAACCAGGAGCTTAGCGATAAGGGGCGTCTGATCTGCAGACCCAATCTGTAGCCATGTATAACTTTTGGCAAATTCCATTCCTCAGGTCTTTAGGTTTCTGGTATATAAAACAAAGGCAGGCTATACGATTACTGTGTCTCTTTCATACCTAAAAAATTGTGATTATGTGATTGTTATCAACAAGTAATTTTTATCTCAAGCGTAGGATTCTAACTCCAGTACCAAAAGAGGTCAGTGAGAATGACAGTGACTACCACCAACTTTAAATCTAAATCTGTATGTGCATTCTTAAAGGACATCTGGATTTCAGTGTATCCTACTGCTTCCACATATTTGAAACTGAACCTAATATCATCTTTGCAAATCCAAGTCCACTCACAACCTTTCTATTCCTGTTAATACCACCACCATGAATCAATCTATCAGATAACTATCAAAAATTACAGAAATCTCAGAAGCCAAGAATTTAAGCTAGAAAAGATGTAGCAATAGATCAATGCTTTGATTTTTTGAATTGAGAAAAGTGAGGCCTGTCAAGTCTCAGATAAAAAATATCACCAAATCTTGCAGCTAAATAGTTGCAGAGCCAGACCAGAGGCCAGCTCGCCTGATAATATATTTGATGCTGTTCTCTGTAGAAGCATTCCAAGGTACTCAAACCTTGTGCTTGGTGTTATTGGAGATCCAAGACACAACTAAAATATAGTTGAAAAGACAAGACACTCAAAATAATCTGTAGATAATTTAGGAAGAATGCAGGTGTTCAACACTATGGCAGATCAGGCAAAAAGGAGAATAAAGACAATAATTATCCAACAGCCAGCACGGCCCTAGGAGAATGCAGGACATACATTAAATACTCTATACATACATCTACTAACTGGCTGGTGGTTACTAGTTCAACGGCCCTATAAAACCGGTAGCCAAAAACTGAATGTGGAAGGTAACCTCAAAACTTCTGTTCCATCTGGACTAAAAAATATAAAGAGGAAGAAGAGTCATTAAACCACATAAAAATGGAAATTTTTGCCTCATAAGTGATAATCAAGGTGGAATATAAGAATTAAACTGTATCCTGAATTTGAAACTCATAGGTAAACATTCCTGGGAAGTGTATTAATTCCTCAGATGAGAAGATGAAGCCAAACAGCTTGGCCAGCCATGAAGATGATGGCTGGTACAAGTGATGAGCAAATATCACTGCACAGAAGGGCCTTATGGAAGAGCGTAGGGTATCAGAGTTAAAAGCACAGACTCAAGTTAGAACAACAAACATGGAGCACGGACCATGAAGCATGGTCCCATCCTCTCATCTGATCCTACTGGCTGTTTGACCTTGGGCAAAGCATTTCATCTTGTTAAGTCTCAGTTTCGCCATCTGTTTAAAGAATGATAGAGATCTCATAGGTTCTTGTGACACAGTATACAGCAAGTGGTAAGTATGATGTCTAGCACATAAAAAGCGCTCAGTGAGCGTTAGCACTGTATTAGTCAGGGTCCTGCAGAGAAACACAATGTGTGTGTGTGTGTGTGTGTGTGTGTGTGTGTGTGTGTATAAACCTTTATTATAAAGTATTGGCTCACATGATCCTAAAGGCTGGGCAGTCCCATGATCTGCTGTCTATAAACTGGAGACCCAAGAAAGCCAGTTGTGTAGCCCAAAGACCTGAAAGCTTAGGAAGTCAATGGTACAGACTGTATTCCCAGTCTAAAGCCCTAAGAATCAGGAGTGGCAAGGACAGAAGATTGATGTCCCAGGGCAATTAACCCAGGCAGTTAATTCAACCTGCCTTCAGCTTTATGTTCCATTCGGCTCTCAACAGATTGCAGGATGTCTACTTACACTGGGGAGGGCAGTCTACTAACTGAAATGATAACCTTTTCTGGAAATACTTTCACAGACACACCCCAAAATAATGTTTAACCAGCTATAAGGATACCCCATGGCCCAGTCGAGTTGACACGTAAAATTAACCATTACAAGCATCTTTCTTCAAATTTGCCTTTCTTCAAAGTAGTTTATTTATGTACTCTACATGATACCACTGGGCATTTTTTGAGTTGCCAAGAAAGCATTTAAGTAGACCGTATACTGGGTTCTAATAATGTGACAATGAACGAGAGGTTTCAAGGGGCATATTGTTTAATATAGGGGAGACAGACACAAAATCAAGTATGTGGGGATGCAGAGGAGGCACCAATGAGGGCTCATACTCAAGGCATGGTGGTACCCTATTTCCTTCAGTGTAGGAGTATTAGTGAATGTCCTAGTGATGTAACATTGTATGACACTGAGCTGGGCAAGACAGTGCTCAGTGAACTTTTTTTTTTTTTAAACCATTAGACCCATTTCTTCTTTTTGGTAAATCATTCTACTTAGATAAACAGAAATGTTAGTTTAGTGATATTATGAAAAACATAGCCTTCCATTTATGTGAAATCAAGACTTAACCAAAGTGATGGTTTTTAAGTATACCCAAAGACTCCAATGCTCCTCTTGGCTTGCCACTGTTAAAAATCCTCACACTAATTGCATCTTCTTGTCTAAAATTATTGTAAAAAACCAAATATTCCCACTCTAAGGTAAGTGGGCTTACTTTTGATATATTTTGTTACACAGCCCCTTCTTCAGGGCCAAGAACATGGGAGAAGTAAAATAAATATTTTTTTGAATGAGTGAATAAAATGTAGGAAAAGTTGGCTACATTTTAATCTATTATTTTCCATTAATCTCTCATCATGAATTAGCTTCTGGATTAATTCCCTTTGGTTCGCTTGCTTATAGGAGATAAGGGAAATAAGACAAGCCCATTTTGATGGGGAAAGCAGAATGAGCTTGCAAGTTTTGGGAGTATCCCCAAGAAGGCAGAAGTAAGAGTGTATGGTGCCCTTATCGTGGAGCTAGAAGAAAAAATGATCCTAAACGGGGATTTTAAGATTAAACACATTAGAGACACTAACAAAAAAATCACCAAAAACAACTGACTCAATTCATACTTTGCAGTTTTTCACTAACAAAACTTTCACTAACAAAAATATTTTTTCACTAAGAAAACATTGTGACCATTTTCCCAAACCACCTACTCTACACCATAATATTAAAGTAGATGGATACTAGTGTATCACACAGATGTATCACAATTTATTTCACAAATTCTCTATTGTGGGCATTTATATTCCTCCTTTGTCACTATCATAAAGAATACTATCCTCGTGCCGGGTGCGGTGGCTCACGAGGTCAAGAGATCAAGACCATCCTGGTCAACATGGTGAAACCCCGTCTCTACTAAAAATACAAAAAAATTAGCTGAGCATGGTGGTGCACGCCTGTAATCTCAGCTACTCAGGAGGCTGAGGCAGGAGAATTGCCTGAACCCAGGAGGCGGAGGTTGCAGTGAGCCGAGATCGCGCCATTGCACTCCAGCCTGGGTAACAAGAGCAAAACTCCGTCTCAAAAAAAAAAAAAAAAAAGAAGACTATCCTGAATGGCCCCATAGTCCAATTAATTTTTATACCTTTCTGATTATTGTTTTAGAATAAATTCTTATATGTGAAATTGCTGAGTCAAAAGTTACAAACCTATTTAAGGATTTTGAAACCTATAGCTAAACTGCCCTCTGTAAAAGAAATTTTACCATTACTAACAACGAAGAGAACCAATTTCTTACTTTGTAACTTTACCTGGGACTAATCTTGAATGTGACCTCAATTTAAACATGATATGATATTATAAAGAGTATTAATGAATGTTAATGACATGAATCAGACTTTCCCACTGATTTGGGCTTTGTTTAGAGACGTGTTGCTTCTGGGAAAAAAAATCCAACATATCAAAAACATACTTAAAGATTATAACATTTTCTTGAAAGAGTATTTTCACCTTGTCTATACAATTTCAGTATATTTCCTTTTACCTATCAAATTCAGGTTTTCATGGCCTAGCATCACTGGTCTTCCAAACAAAATAAACTTCTGTTGCTCATTCTCTGAAAGGTGTGAGGTTTCCTCCTTCATATATCCTACATCAAGCCTTAGAATACAAATCCAGCATCCTGGCTCACCTTTCTCACCACATGACATATTTGGCAATAGTTCATAACACTTAGTACAGGCCCTACATGGTCCTGAAAAGTCTGATTTGTTTAAAATTGTGGGATCTAAGGCCCACTTTGCCAAATTCCCCCTCTAATTTAAATTCAGTTAGTTTGGAGTGTGAGAATTCTCTATCAGTTTCCTATTTAACTCAGTTCTTACTTGCCAATCCTCACTTCTTTACATTTCCTCTCTACTTATTATACACATACACTCCACTTATTTCTATGAATTTCTCAATGACAGTCTGAAATACCCTAGATGCCTGACAAACAGGTAACTTGTAGCTTCAGAAGATTTTCAGAAGAAAAACGTTAGCAAGATTCATGAGACTGAATATGTGTTTTCTATGTTTTTCCTTTTCCTAAAAATAAGTAATTTCCGGCCGGGCGGTGGCTCACGCCTGTAATCCCAGCACTTTGGGAGGCCGAGGCGGGTGGATCATGAGGTCAAGAGATCGAGACCATCCTGGTCAACATGGTGAAACCCCGTCTCTACTAAAAATACAAAAAATTAGCTGGGCATGGTGGCGCCTGCCTGTAATCCCAGCTACTCAGGAGGCTGAGGCAGGAGAATTGCCTGAACCCAGGAGGCGGAGGTTGCGGTGAGCCGAAATTGCGCCATTGCACTTCAGCCTGGGTAACAAGAGTGAAACTCCATCTCAAAAAAAAAAAAAAGTAATTTCTAACGCACAGCTTTTTCACTCTATATCTTGCATATATGCTTCAGGGTCCCACACATAGCCTTCTTCTCACTTCCTACTCCTCAAAGATAATCCACCCTGAAGGGGTTCTTGTATTTATCTTTAAAACATTATTACAAGCATGTATCAGCAATTCATGAAGATCATACTTTTTCTATTCGTCTTTTAAGTGGTTGCATATTATTCAATTTTATAGATGCAATTCATTTAAGCAGGCCACCTTACGAGCTTTAGATTGCATCTTTTTTATTTCATATTAAACATTCTTTGGTTAATTGACTCTTACTAACTTCAAATGCCTCTTACTTTCTATTTTCCTTTAGAAATAGGTTAATCACTGGCAACAGAGAGATACCACTTCATATCCACTAGGATAACTTTAATCAAAAATATAATAACAAGTACTGACAAGGATGTGAAACTGGAACCTTCCTATGTTGCTGTGGAGTAATGAAAAATGGTGCATTGGAAAATAGTTTGGCAGTTCCTCATAAAGTTAAGTGTAGAGTTATTGTCTTAGTCAGTTGGGGCTGCTATGACAAAATACCAGAGACTGGGTGGCCTGTAAACAACAGAAATTTATTTCTCACAATTCTGGAAGCTGGAAGTCGGAGATGAGGGTGCTAACAGTGTTCTGACAAGCGCCCTCTTCTGGGCTGTAGACTTCTGTCTTCTCTTTGTTTCCTCATGGTGGAAAGTGGGTGAGAAAGTTCTTATAAGGGCCACTAATCCCATTCATGAATGCTCCTCTACCCTCAAAACCTAATTATCCCCCAAAGGCTCCACTTCCTAATATCATCACGCTGGGGGTTACAATTTCAACATAACAGTTTGAGGGGTCACAAATATTCAGTTCATTGCAGTTACCATACAACTCAGCAATTCTACTCTTAGGTATGCAGCTGAGAAGATGAAAACACATGTCCATAAAAATCCTTACACAAATATTCACAGCAGCATTATTCATGATAGTCAAAAAGTGAAAACAACCCAAATGTCTACCAGTTGAGATGTGAATAAACAAAACTGTGGAGTACTATTTGTGAATTAAAAAGAAGCTCTGTGGGCCAGGCGTGGTGGCTCATGCCTGTAATCTCAGCACTTTTGAGAGGCTGAGACAGGTGGATTGCTTGCGCCCAGGAGTTTGAGACCAGCCTGAGCAACCTGTCTCTACAAAAAACACAAAATTTAGCTGGGTGTGGTGGTATGCACCTGCAGTCCCAGCTACTCGGGAGGCTGAGGTTGGAGGATCATCTGAGCCTGGGGAGGTCAAGGCTGCAGGAAGCTAGATCGTGCCACTGTACTCCAGCCCAGGGAACAAAGCAAGACCCTGTCTGAAAACAAACAAACAAAAAAAGAGGCAGCAGCAGCTCTGTGCCCATTAAGCAGTGACACTCCAGCCTCTAGAAACCATTAATCTCCTTTCTGTCTCTATGGTTTTGCCTATTCTGCACATTTCATATAAATGGAATCATACAAGATATAGCTATTTGTGCCTGGCTTCTTTCACTTAAAATAATGTTTTCAGGGTTCAGACATGTTGTAACGAGTATCAATACACTTCATTCCTTTTTATGGATGAATAAAACTGAAAAGGTCAGTATGGATGTAACTTGGTTTGATTTAAATAATCAACAAAATAGATACAAAATTATTAATGATAATGTAGATAACTCGAGATAAAGTTTTGCTGTATCCTTACAATTTTAAAAATTAAAACTTTTAATGTTATTAGGAAGCAAAGAATAAAGACTTGAAAAAGGTAAATGGAGATATACCAAAAAGAAATAAATGAAAGCAAATGATTATTTGCTGGAAAAAATGAAGAGAATGAATATTTTGGTTATATATGAAAAGAGAGAAAATGGGGACATTTATTACCATTCATTCATTTGACATCCTTCTAACTTAACACTATGCTTGGAACTAGGAACTAGGAATAGAAAAAAAATAAGGAAGAAGTCATGGATCCTGTCTTTGAGTCCCAGGTGGAAATGTAAGTAGTATGAGGTAATTAACTGTGAGCTGTAACAGAGGCATGTACATGAGTGCTCAAGGATCTGGTTAGAAAGATGGATTAGTTCTGCATGGAGGGAATGTGCCAGCAGGCAGCAATTAGCTTGAAGGCAGAGTAGACTTAGCAGGCAGAGAACTGCACTCACAGGTACATTAAAAAGATAAATTTGTGGAGCTGAGTCTCTGTTGAGGATGAGTATGTTAGAGCCAGGGCATATGGACCCTGTATGCCACAACTTCAGATTTCCCCTTTATCCTGAGACTGTGAGACATTCATCTTGCAGAAAAATCTCAACCCACCACTGGCAATTTGTTAGAGAATCTACAGTGTATACAAGGCACTGCTTTAGGTGTGTCTAGAGTCAAATTGAGAAACAACAACAATAACAATTATTTTTTATAATAAGATATAATAAGATATTATAGAACAATAACAAAAACAACAACCAGGAAACTATTACAAGCAACCCAAGAGAAATGGATTTCACATTCTCCATTATTGTACAACTTCCTGATAAAAACTTACTTTACAGCCATATGAGATTGAAGAAATACATTTCCATTTGGCTGAAGCAAATGGAAAAATAAATCTCATTTCATCCTAAATTCCAGAAAGGGAGATGTGGGTGTGTAATATGTTACCTAATCCCTTTGCCTCACCTAAAATAGGCTAATTACAGCAACATGTGAATGAACAAATGGCAATGAGATATAACCAACTGGAAAAGAGAAAGAAACAGGAGCGTCTATTTATTTTAACTGTACCCTGAGCTCTGCCAAGAAGGCATTCCAGTCTCCATCTCTTCATCCTCGAAAAGAGTTGCTCAGCTAAACTTACTTAGAGAATATAACTGCCTTTGGTCATTGTTTGAGTTTGAGCCCAAGTTTGTTGGGCAACATTAAGAAAAATAACACTAGTTGTGTGTTGGTGTTTCATCTATAAAATGGGCATAAATATTCTAGCTATCTACTTTATTGCATGAGGTAGTGGGAAGAGTATAGGTAACTATTTGGGCAAAGAATTTGAGATCTATAGGCCAAAGGGAAAAAATAAACACCATAAAATGTTTATTTACATATGGAGATAATAGAATTATGGGGTATTACTTTTATCAATCTCAGGGCTAAAAAAAAACACTCCCCAGGTTACCTATAAAAATTGTTTCCTCAAAAAGCGGCAAGTGGTACTGGTTATAACAATTTGAATCTTCCACTTCACCCAGCACCTAACAACTGTGAAGACATGTGTTTGTTTACTTTAAAAGCTCTTAGTGATAGGAAGATGTATTAAAGAGATGAAACCTTTCACATCTAAAAGCTCACAGAATCCTGTTTTTGTTACATTAGTCTTGCCAGGAGAATTCTGAATGTGTTTGCATTCTATCAGTCGACAGCGTGAGTCAGTGTGTCCCAAACCAGTTTTCTAACCAGAAAACTGAGAAGTTTGATGACACATTTAGGTAAACATACTCAGTGGATGAAGTTATTTAAATTTTTATAGCCTTTTAATCCTCTCTAAGCCTGTGAAATCCATACAGGTTTTTAGACAAGATTTAAGTTCTTATGAGTCAAAGAGTGGAAATTATGTATTAAGAATTTAATTAAGAACTCTACTAAGAATTTATTAACAATAAATAACTCTAGTAAGAGTTTCACGGGTTCTGGACATCTGAGAATATCTAATATTGTACTTGAAAGTACAATGAGAGTGAGCTGACCCCACTCTGAAGCCCATCACTGTTAACTAATCAGCTTTGAATAATTTCAGCTCTGAATAAGCTTTTTGCCCCAAGAACTGAAATTTCTCACTCATTCTGGTCAGATGACAAGAGCTCTTGTTGACAATGACAAATGAACTCTGAATATGAAGGGTTCATTCAAGTGAAAGAACAGGAAATGGGTTGCAGACTATGACTATCGTCACCTACCCTCCATGCAATTTGAGAATTCAATAAGCAGTTGAATGCAAATTGAATAAAAATGTGGCAAAATATACACTGAAGTTATCTAAATTAACTAGAACTGATAGGAACTTTAAGTTATTATGAGTCAACTAAAATTAGCAGTGTGATGGACTTTTTAATCTATACAGATGAAAGATATGACACACTTGATATCCCATTATTGGCCATATTATTATTTCTCTATGCAAAGAAGATTTTTTTCAGGTAAATCTAACTCTCCTAGCATAGAGTTTCTGCTTCACCTAAAAGAAATCTTGCCCTTGCCATGAATGAGTATTTCTGCATGAAAATTTGACTTTTCATTATTCACTGTGACTCTCGGGAGTAAATGTGTTAACAAGTAAGTATTGTACAAAGGTGGCTCTAAATCCTTTTGATACCATGACTCCACCCATGCCCCAGAACCCCTCACTTGACCCAAGGCTTCCACATCATTCCCCCATGGATATATGAAACATACAAAAGCACATGTACAGTTCATACACAAAATCAAAACTCAGTTTATTTTGCAGGCAGCAGCACCAAACCCTAGCTCAGAGTACCTCTGCTCCATTTTCTGTTTGGTATTGGATCACACAGAAAATTAATTTTATGAGAAGAGGCCAGAACTTGAAATAGGTGTCTCCCCGCATGTCTTTCATCCATAGCCTCAACTTCTAGCTCAAAATTATTACACTTTAACCATCTACTTGTTCAAGAAATGCTGCACTAGAACATTTGGTTCTTACATTTTCCAGGTAAGCATTTCTTTATAATAGCCTATACACACACACATACACACAAACACACACACACACAAACACACACACACACTAAAGTTCTCCAATAATTTTTTTAAGTATAGTATTGTTAATTTGTAAATTATTCACGAAGAGTAATCTCACATAGAATTTTAACTAAACCCCTGAAGCTAATTAGGATTCACATTAAAAGAAAGAACACACACACACACACAAATGTGATAGGGTTTTTTCTTGTAGATGGTAGATTATATTTTGTATATTCTATACAAAAAATACAAAGAAAGGTCTCTTGTAAATAACTTGATAATTAGTGGTACTAATAACTATATTTAATTAAGTATTTACTGTCAAACACTATGCTAAGCACAGTGGATTCTCTCATTTAATCCTCCTAACAACCTTTTAAAGGAGGTAATATTATTGTCCACATAATATTGAGATAATTATCCTGAAGAAACTCAAAGACACTAAGTAACTTTCCAAGATCACACTGCTAGTAACTGGAGAGGAGAATTAGGACTCAAGGACTTCCACCTCTGAGCTCTTAACCCTTCTTGGCCAATGCTTCCCAAACCTAAGTGATCATCATTGTTGCCTGGGGAGACACTTAAAGTGTCGATTCCTGGGCCCAACCCCAAATATACTGAATCAGAATCTTCAACAGTGGAACTTGCAGATAGGAACACAATGGTATTTCAAATATGGTTCAGATGTTCTTTTAAGATGCCAAGAGAACACAAGTGAAGCCAGTTGTCACATAGTTGTCTAAGTCAAATCATCTGCCTTGAATAGAAAATACCATCTCTTTGTCCACATATACCTCTTCTCACTTTAAAATAGAAAGGTCTTATTTGCTAAAAGGTCAAATGAGGTCACGGTCATACTTTGTCAGCAATTTGTACTGACATACCCAGCTGCAAGGGCTGTGTTATGCAAGATGAAAGTGATACAGCACAGAATTCTGCTGATTCAGAACTGCTGAGTCAGAACTTCACTGATAGAGAAGGCACAAAACCAACGGAAAGAGTTTAAAAATCCTTGGCCATACTCATTACATGACCAGATCAATATTTACAAATATTCAGTGCGCAGTTTCAGTACCTGAAAAATTCACTTATCATCTAGTTCATGTATTCATTCATTTCAAAATGCTTACTGAGTTCCTTCCATGTGCCAGGCACTGGAACACACATGGCCCTTGCCCTCAGGAGCAGAAAAACATGTAGGTGGTGGAAAAAGAGGTGATCACTATTAGGGTTCAGGAACGGCTTGAGCCCCTAATGGATCAAGATAGCATTTGAGTTGCATATTGAAAGACAGACATAGTTTAGACAAGAAGAAAAAGAGAAGGGAAAACAAAAATCATTATAAGTGGACTTAATAGCATAAGGGAAGGGGATTAGGACAAAAAGAGCAATCAAACTCAGGAAAAAACAAGGAGCATGCTTTGGCTTAAGTATATGTAATATGAAAAAATAGTGGAAGCTATGGGTGCAATGTTAGGTTCAGCAAACAAACAGCTGCAGATGTCATATTAAAGGGGAAACAGGTAGTTAAGATGCCTGTTCTACACCATTCCATCAGCATTAGGTTAATGTGACAAAGCAGTAAGAGTGCAAGAAACTGAAGATCTGAGTTGAAGGGCTGCTTCCACTATACACTAACCAAATTTGTGTATTTGTTGAAGTCTAAATGAGTCCCCAAAATATGTTTATTTAGGTTTAAATATACTGTATTATTCAAACAAGTTTTAAATTATCTAAAGATTATTTAAATAACTTTAAATATTATTTAAACTTTTTAAAAATCATATTTGATAGCAGCTTTTTTCATTAGTTACAAAACCTAAGCCCATATACAAAATTAGGAGCATATTTAGATGCCTCTTTTGAGAGAATGTTTTAGTCTTTTTAAACTGAGTTTAAAAAAAATAAAAACAATGAAGATTTTTTTTTTTTGAGACAGAGTCTTGCTCCGTTGTCAGGCGCCAGGCTGGAGTTCAGTGGTGCCATCTTGGCTCACTGCAACCTCCGCCTCCCAGGTTCAAGCAATTCTCCTGCCTCAGCCTCCTAAGTAGCTGGGTCTACAGGCGCGTGTCACCACGCCCAGCTAATTTTTGTATTTTTAGTAGAGACGGGGTTTCACCATGTTGGCCAGGATGGTCTCGATCTCTTGACCTCGTGATCCGCCCGCCTCAGCCTCCCAAAGTGCTGGGATTACAGGCGAGAGCCACTGCGCCCAGCCAAAACAATGCAATTTTTAAACACTGTTTTGAAAACTTAATAGTGCAGCAATATACTTAGTTGAAAGTAGCTCTGCTCCATGAGACCATTCAGAGTTGTCTTCATCCACATGACCAACACTGAAGCTCTGTCATATCTCTGTTATAGTGCATGGTAGGCCGTTAGGGGATGGGTGGGGAAAACGGCAAAATATGTGAAAAGTGTCTTGCTTTAAAGTTAGGGATGATCATCTCTTCTTCTTACATTTCATTCATCCAATCTAAACTCACATAGCCACTTCTCAGTACTGGAAAATCTAGAAAAGTCTGGTTGGACAGCCATATACCCAGCAAGAGGGAGACAATTAAAATTTTGAGGGCAACTGAGTCTGCCACAATCTTAGTGCAAACCACTTAACCTCTCTGTGTTTTAGTTTTATCTTCAAGATGCTGAAGCAGATAAAACTTTCTTGAAAATAACAAAAAAGTCAACAATCATAAAAGGTTAAAAAATGAAAACTTTATCGAAGTAAATAAGTTATGTTAATCAAAATACAACAAGATGAAAAAGCAAGCCATAGATTGGGAGATGAAATTTACTTATGTATAACCAACAAAACACTCACATCCAGAATACAAGAAGAACTCCTATAAAGCCATAATGTAATAAAAAATTAAGACTGATAATCCAATATAAAAGAAACAGACCTGAAGGGGCCCTAAAGAGAATATGCTAATAAGCATGTGAAAGGGGAGTTCAACATTATAAATCATTAGGGAAATACAAGTTAAATTTACAACTAAGGACTACTACAGCCCTACCAGACAGGCTAATTTTTATTTATTTGTTTGTTTATTTACAGACAGGGTCTTGGCCCTGTCACCCAGGCTGGATGGAGCACTGTGGTGTGATCTTGGGTCACTGCAACCTCTGCCTCCTGGGTTCAAGCGATCCTCTCACCTCAGCCCCCAGGGAGTTGGGCCTACAGGCATGCACTGCCACGCCCAGCTAATGTTTTTATTTTTTGTAGAGACAGGGTTTCTCCATGTTGTCCAGGCTGGTCTTGAACTTCTAAGCTCAAGTGATCTGCCCACCTCGGCCTCCCAAAGTGGTAGGATTACAGGCGTGAGCCACTGCACCTGGACAGAAAGGCTAAATTAAAAGGACATTACCAAATGTTGAAGAAGTGAAGATACTAGAGTTTGTGTACATTTCTGATGGCAGTGTAAATTCTATTTATATGAAGTTGCATTTCCATTATTATGAGAGTCCACATACATGCAGTTCAAAACAGACAGAATTAACCTATAGTAATAGAGGTCAAATGGGCCAGGCGCGGTGGCTCACACCTGCATCTCAGCACTTTGGGAGGTCAAAGTGGGCAGATCATGAGGTCAGGAGTTCAAGAGCAGCCTGACCAACATGGTGAAACCCAATCTCTACTAAAAACACAAAAATTAGCCAGGCGTGGTGGCGCACGCCTGTAATCCCAGCTACTCAGGAGGCTGAGGCAGGAGAATCGCTTGAACCCAGAAGGCGGAGGTTGCAGTGAGCCAAGATGGTGCCACTGTACTCTGGCCTGGGTGACAGAGTGAGACTCTGTCTCAAAAAAAAAAAAAAAAAAAAAAAAAAAAATAGAGGTCAAATGGTTGTAACATCTCAGTAAGAAAGTGGATATCAACCAGAACATGGCACAAAGGAGGCCAGTGGCAGAGATGGAAGTATTCCATATCTTGATCTAGGTAGAGCTTATATAGATATATACATATGTAAAAGTGCATCCATCTGTACGCTTAATATTTGTGCACATTTAGTAGAATAAATTACACCTCAATACAAGAGAGAAATGAATAATCATTATGCTATAAGATGTAAAATGGAGTATGCTACATGTTCTGAGGATGCAAGACATACAATGACCAGACTCAGCAGTTGTGAGCCCTGATGGCAAGATTAATCCTAATAAGAGCACAGGCGAGGTAGAGGTAGAGGAGAGGCGAGTTTGGCTTTGGAATTCTGTGCTTGAGGAATTGGTGAGCTATCTGGGAGTAAGTGCACATATGGGACTAGCCAGAACTCAGGCCAGCAGCAGCTAAAGATATAAAATGCAGGAGTTTCAGCACAGAAAGGAAGTTGAAACAGTAGCAGATGAGAATACCAGTGGAGAAATAGTGTGGAAAGCAAAGAGCTGGGCTGTCCTGGCAAATGCCTATGTTCAGTGGGGATAAGCTATCTAGGAAGGTAGACAAGAAGCAGTCTGTGATACAGAAAGAATTCAGAGGGACCAGTGTCTTGGAAGCCAAAAGGGGAATTTCAGGGAGTGACCAGGCAGTCAACTATATTAACTGGCATGGAGCAGTAGCAGAGGATGGAGCCAGAGTGAAGCCTTTTGGGCCTGAGGATGTCACCAATGACCTCTGAGAGAACAATTTCTTGAGAATGGTGGACACTGAAACCAGACTTCAGGGACCCAAAGAGGGTGATGAGGCTATAGACGAAAAGAGTGTAATAATACTCCTTCGAGAGGTTTGCCAAAGACGGGAAGGAAAGAGAGAAGCTGGTCACTTGTAGAAATAGTGAAATTACCGGGAAATGCCAACTGAGATTGAAGATCCTAGAGCAAAAGAGGATAGATAGAACCAAGTCTAGCAGAAGAGAAGGGGGTGTGGGAGGCAAGGAGGAGGTAGTCACTACAGTGATGAGGGGGTAAAATCAGCATGAATCTAAGCTTGACTGGAAGGCAATAAACAGCCATAAAGAAAAGTTAAAAAAGGAAAAAACCACTAAGAGAAAAGTACGGAAACCTCAAGGCTTACTATGTTTGAAATAAAAAGATGTCAATGTAACAAAAATTAATGTTTGGAAGGCTCTTTGATCTCATTTTAATGGAATATCCTATTCTAAAGGAGCATGGTAAATATATTTTTAAAAGCTCTATTTTAATTTGATAATTTAAAAATGCCAGCACTAAAAACACTGCCTTCATAGAAACCAAGTAAATTTTCACCAGGCAGGTTTTACTACTTAAAATGATTACAAATACTTGATTGGGAAGCAATGTTTTTCTCTCCCTACTGAAAGATCTCTTCTAAGATTAGGAACAAAAATACTAGCAAATGATGAAAATAAGCACATTAATGGTTAAACAGTCTGGCCTGTGGCCCTTACAGATCTTTGTTTACTGTAATGAAAGCCACACACTTATCATTAAGAGCAATAATAGCAAAAACATTCATCACACTCACTATTGCCAGAAATGTAAAGTGCTTGTTTGAAAACTGGGCAGCTTAAACCAGGTAAGCAGATTAAAATCCAATCAGACTCTGAAGTAGGAGCATTTGCTTAGAAAAACAAGATGCATATCTCAACAGCTACTCTTCCTGGCCAAAGATCTTGTTTAACTCAATTAGCTTGGGCTTGTTTCTATTACTTGAAGCCATATTTTTCGATTACCAAATGAAGAGTCTTTCATTTAGGACAAATTAGTACCATTAAATGAAGCAGCAGGGGACGATAGCGCTATTACTATGTCAGCCTCGGAAATAAGAAAAGAGTGTTGTGTAGTTTTCTAAATGAAGCATCTTAGTAAAAAGAGAAACATGCTTTTTTTGGGGGGCCAGGTCACTGATCCAACCAGCCCAGGGTCCCAGTTTCTCATGGTGGCTACAAATATCTTGCGTGGTGGCCTGTGCAGATGCAAGCTTAAAAGATGAATTACTCCTAATAGCAGTTTTTGGAATCATCCATAAATCTATCAAAATTCTTCTAAACCTACTTCTTTTTTGGCCCTCCTAACCAATATGGAAAATTCTTTAAAACATGCATATGTGTATATATGTACACATATGTATGAATAGACATAGACTTAGTATGTGTCAGCGACTGTTCTAAATGCTCCTTTCTTGACCTTTAATCCTCTTAACAACCCTATGAGAGAGTTACTATTATAAGCAGCATTTTGCAGATGAAGAAACTGAGGCCTGAGATGATAAATAAGGTACCCAGAGACACAGAGATATAAATGGGCAGGAAAGGAATTTTAAACTCAACAGTTTGACCATTTGTTTATAACCTTAATCATGAAACCTCCAATTCTAACAGTTTTAGGTTTAGGTGCACAGGAGTATTTGTCCTGACACACTGCTTATGATTTTATAGATCTTAGTCGCTTTAAATAAATCACTCTCAGATTTATTTTCCTCTTTAATATACCCAATTTATCATCTACATTGTAGACTATCTTCACATGGAAATTACCCCGTTACCATTCTGTTTGAGCTTGTGTGAAACCTCCAAATTCTCTTAAACCTTTTCCATAACAGGCAACTAGAATGGTAGAAAGCATAACATGGATATGCCCCATTTTTAATAAAAAATAAGATCATGCTGTTGATTTAGTATGAATGTTTTCCTGACAAGCATTTTGTTGACTTGTTAATCTTTTTGGTTGTCCAGTGTCTACTGGTAACAATTGACTATAATCCAAGGTTTCTTTCCTGAATCAAAACTACAGTTTTCAGTTATAGTTTGAATTACTACCCTTCACACCATTTTCTTAGAATGGGCTGACGGCTAGATACCCTTATATATCAAGATAATTTCCTATTATCATGCCATAGAATCAGAAGGTATTTCATTTTCACTGCCTTTTTCCATGTCCTCCCATGGAACTGCATCTGAGAAACTGCTTCTTGTAAAACATGAGCAAATGAGAATGAGACTGACTCTTTCCCAGGTGCGGGGTGTAACCTCATACTTTTGGCTGTCAAGAGACCACGCCCCCAAATTCCTACTCAAAAATATGTCACATGGTACTAAGAATGTCTTGAATACTAAGAGTCAGTTACATGAATTTTAGTGTCTCCTACAAATGTCTAATACAACATCATAAATATTTCTATTACTTAGGTCAGTAAAAGCAAGCCAATCACTTAAATATTTTGTCCCTAAAAAATAAAACATAGTTGGCTTAATACTGATTCTTGTAAGACCTCATATATTACTGGCAGACAGATTATAAGAAATTAATGAAGAAAACACTCTGTTTCTTGTTTTGTTTATTGGCATCATTATCAGCGACACATATTTTGTATACCTACTACATGCAAAACACTATGCTGAGCTCTACTAGGGACAAGACAGAAGGTACCACTTACAAAAAACCAAATGTACAAATCTTAAAAATGTGTGTGTGTGTGTGTGTGTGTGAGACTCTTCCTAAGCTAGCTGGAATCTGTGCTATTTATCAACAAGATAATGCAGAGAAAAATACCTTACCCATTAGGTACATCCCGTCCAGAGTTTAACAAAAAAAAAAACACTTGGCTGAGAGTAGAGTTACACAACTTGATGCAAAGAGACTGAACTTTGTTTGACTATTTAGCTTTAGAATACACATCACTGATATTTAAGTAGTGTAAACTATGTAATATTATTGTCAGCACAAATCACAGGCCTTGATGTACAGTGAGCTTTTCCGATGAACATCTGGCTAATAGCCAAGCAAAGTACATAATTTAAAACACTCAATCAGTGTCATTCTGAAGCATTTTGTTTAGTGTTTAATAGCTTCTCCAGGGACAGGAAAATTACAAAAGCGCATTGTTTTGACATGAGCTAAAATGAGTCATTGCTCGTCACTACATTTTTGAGGATTTGGCATTAATCTTCTGAGACAATAAACTATAAACATTTGAAATAAATATCAATTTTCCTAAACAGTTTAGTAAGGTCAGGCTACTCTTCTCATTGGAGCAATTAATTTGGCATCCCTAACGAAGGCACTATCCTATTTCAATGTGTAGCCATTTTGTTTTTCTAAACAACACTTTCCTGAAGATTTTTAATGACCATCTAAGACCCAATCCTTAAAGCAAATACTAAAGCTTACTTGATTTGTACTAAATAACAAGTTAAAAGACAGCTGTACACAGTTTAATATTTTGGTAAATTCTACACCAAATGTTATCCAGTATTTCCACCCAGTATTCCCTGCCTGCCTTCATAATTATCAACAAGAAGCAAAGCAAACTGGCTTGAGTTTCAACTCCTGGATGCTCCAGGGTTCAGATCCTACTCCCATCATTCCCCATCCTCCCAGGCATGCTCTAGGGCCTAGGCCAATTTCATTTTCCTTTAGATCAGTGCTTCTAACCACTTTGCTACATATAAGAATCACCAGAGGAGCTTTTAAAAAACCTGATACCTGGGGCACATCAATGAGGTCAGAATCTCTGAGATTTAAGCATCAACTATGCTGAAAGCTCATACCAGGTAGTTCCAATGTGCAGCTCAGTTTGAATATCAGCACTTAGACTTGTGTGGAAGAGAAGAAAGAGGGAGGATTATACAATGATCAGTCCATTTGGTACTTTATGGAAGTTCTGATTAATATTAAGTGTGTGAAGAAATGGTTGAAACAAATAATTGTTATAAAATTTCACCTTAGTTACAACATAGGGCTAAAGGTATGGCATCTGGGGCCAAACTTCCTGGGTTTGAAATCTTGCCTATGGCCATACCACCCTGAAAATGCCTTATCTCGTCTGAAATCTGGTTATTTATGATCTCTTAGAGACTCAGTTGCTTCATCCATTCAATGGGGATAACCTTTATAGGGTTGCTGTAAAGATTATATGAACTAATTTATATCCATATAAAGGGTTAAAAAGAGTATTTAGCATATGGTAAGCACCAGGTATGTGTTAGTTGTTATTAATAACCTCATCATCACCATCTTTGTTAACTTGCACCTCATCAATGTAGCTAAGTTGAATGTTCTGTCTCAAACTCAAGGAGGTTGAGTGGTTTTGACTTTCATCCTGTAGTCATGAATTTTACTAATAATATCACATTTATAATATTTTTAATTTTTAAATTAATTCATCCAATACATATTTACTGAATACCTACTATGTGTGAAACACTGTTCTAGATATGTGTTACATATGATTCAAAAAGCTTTCACATACATTTATATTTATTTCTTCCTAAAATCCTGACAAGTTGGTCCTGACCTCAGAATTATAGGGTTTCAAAGACTCAGCACAACCAGAACACCATATTTAGCACCTTAGGAATGTACTAATAACAGCTAACTAGTTGAATACTTACTATGTGTAAGCCCTATTCTAAGCGCTTATAGGTTACAACTCTGTAATACAACAACCCTATGAGGAAGGCATGCTCACCACCCCATTTTACAGATGAGAAAACAGTGGCACAGAGAGGTAATGCAATTCAACATGCAAACTCAGGGAGTCTGGGTCATCACCCTGAAAGTTAATGTGCATTAAGAAAAGATGCCCTGAAGGTGGATCATAGTGGAATCACAATCAAGGAGGTGGGAGTCAAAGCGTCCACCATAAAAATTTCAGGAAAAGTGTACTTTATGTGAGATTCCTAGTACTTTGTCCTAGAAATAGTTTGTTGAAGAATGCAATAGGGGTTAGGAAACTGCTAGAAAAAAGCAACAATGTAATCACAACAGCTACCATTTAGATTTCACAAAAAACTAAATCCTTTCCATACAATAACTTAATTGTGTAATTACTAGAATTCATGGAAAACTTTATAAACAGATTTAGGTAGAATATTTCCAATATGATCTTAAAGTACGTGATTTCCACTTTTAACTCAAGTCCATTAGTAATGCTCATTAAGGCTAAAAGAATGCATCATAATAAGAAATGAACCAAAATACCCATAAAGTATAATAACTTGGTATTGGAAACCAGAAATCTGCTTTTGAAAATTATAACCAAATGTCCCGTTCAAAATAAAACTGAGCAGACTCTTTATATGATGCAAAATAAAGATCAACAAACATCAGAAACTACGTTCTTTTAGAAGATATTTTTAGATAAAAAAAATTGAGTTCCTAGTTAAGCCTCTAAATAAATTCGCACAAAAATCTCCATCTAATATAATCAAAGCACATTCACTGTAGCTGTCTTTGAGGTACTAATAAGAAGGAGTAACCACATTGTTTTCAATATGTGTGTTCCAGCCTTCTCAGTGATGAAACTGGCAATAGAAATCTGATTGCTGGCCGGGCGCGGTGGCTCAAGCCTGTAATCCCAGCACTTTGGGAGGCCGAGGCGGGTGGATCACGAGGTCAAGAGATCGAGACCATCCTGGTCAACATGGTGAAACCCCGTCTCTACTAAAAATACAAAAAATTAGCTGGGCATAGTGGCGCGTGCCTGTAATCTCAGCTACTCAGCAGGCTGAGGCAGGAGAATTGCCTGAACCCAGGAGGCGGAGGTTGCGGTGAGCCGAGATCGCGCCATTGCACTCCAGCCTGGGTAACAAGAGCGAAACTCCGTCTCAAAAAAAAAAAAAAAAGAAATCTGATTGCTATTAATAAGTATCTAATAAGACAGTAGCTTGAAATAAACCTAAAGTTTGATTAGAGCTTCAGACTTAGTGTTCATGGAATATATCTCATTCAATTGTACCTTCTTCTGATATTCATACATAATAGTTCAAGCCTTATTAAAATAAAGCAATGCTAGGATGATGTGAAAAATTCACTTTTTTTTTTTTGAGATAGAGTCTCACTTTGTCACCCAGGCAGGAGTGCAATGGTATGATCTCAGCTCAGTGCAACCGCCGCCTCCTGGGTTCAAGCGATTCTTCTGCCTCAGCCTCCCGAGTAGCTGGGATTACAAGTACCCGCCATCATGCCTGGCTAATTTTTGTATTTTTGTAGAGATGTGGTTTCACCATATTGGCCAGGCTGGTCTTGAACTCCTGACTTCAGGTGATCCTCCAACCTCAGCATTCCAAAGTGTTGGGATTACAGGCGTGAGCCATGGTGCCTGGCCTGCACATACATTTTTAATGTGTGAGTGGGTGCAGGTCATAATTCCAGATGGAAATTTGTCACTGCAAAACAAAATTTTTATTTAGCTGATCTTTCCAGGTTTCTATTTATAATGGAAGAGATTGGAAAGCATGAGATGGGCATAAAGAATCAAGGCAAACACAGGACCTGGGCATTGTGTAATTCCATATAGTACAATTTGTTTGAAATCTTTCATTCCATACACCTGCAACACAGCTCTAAAAATAATGCTATCTACAATATAAAGATATACTTTTTTCCTAATAACCCTCAAAAAAGTCACAATATGCAACAAAAATAATGTATCATATGTAAATCCTCAAATAAGCTACATTTAAACCAAGTCTGCCTGCTTTTGAAAGTTTCTTTGAGAGTCTAATAACTTAGATAAGCCTATTTAGAAATAAATCAATTTTGATAACTGGAGAAAAAAAAACCAATGTGAGAAAATGAAACGTAACATTACTATGAGAAATCAGCATTGGAGGTAGGATATCTTTTCTTATAGAGTCAGTTCTCAATTATTCATGGTGATTAGAAAAAAGAAAAACTTCATTTAACCATGAACACTGGGCATATTCATGGTCATTTGTTTTACCAAGCAGAAAGCTCTGACACACTATAAGGGGTTCTCTGCAGTGGAGTTCTCTTACAGAATCCCTCTATAATCCCCATCATCTATCCTGGACGTCCCCATCTTGGTCAAGGTAAAATATGAGATAGTGGTAGACAAAAAATATAATAAATTAACCAGCTCAGAACTTCATTGCTTCCCAAATCTCAACAACACAGTTTTGGTCTTCTGCTTTCAGTATCCTAGATTTCTCTTCAAATACACCACAATACCCCAGCACTTCATCATAAGGCATCCTATTGTCTTGGCAAGAATATTAATCCTTAGAGAAAACAGACTACTCAAGATCTAAAAAGGAACTAGTGTAGAAAATTCGAAATTTAATGTCAGGCAAATGAACACAAATTAGTTGAGATATACTTTTAGTTGTTTTTCTTTGCTTTGTTTTGTTTTGAACTGTATTTACTGTCAACGCTACACAACAAGTCAGCTAACTTTTTCTGTAAAGGGCCAGGTAGTAAATATTTTAGGCTTTGTGGACCAGTAGTCTTTGTGCAGAGACTCAACTCTGCTCTTCCAGCAGGAGAGCAGCCAAAGATAAAATGTAAACACATGGATGTGATGTGTTCCAATAAAACTTTATAGACACTCAGATTTAAATTTCATAAAATGTTCACCTATCATGAAATAATCTTCGTTTGATATTTTTCCCCATCTATTTAAAAATGTAGGCCAGGCATGGTGGCTCACGCCTGTAATCCTGGCACTTTGGGAGGCCAAGGCGGACAGATTACGAGGTCAGGAGATTGAGACCATCCTGGCCAACATGGTGAAACCCGTCTCTACTAAAATACAAAAATTATCTGGGCATGGTGGTGCGCACCTGTAGTCCCAGCTACTTGGAAGGGGAATTGCTTGAACCTGGGAGGCAGAGGTTGCAGTGAGCCAAGATCATGCCACTGCACTCCAGCCTGTCAAGAGTAAGACTCTATCTCAAAATAAATAAATAAACAAACCAAAATGTAAAAACTACTCTTAGCTGTGGAGTATACAAAAATTGGTAGTAGGCCTGTTACAGAACTTAGACATGTGTTCTCTCTGCCATGTCTTTATCTTTTATTTTTTATTTTTGAGACAGAGTCTCACTGTTGTCCAGGCTGGAGAGCTGTGGCATGATCACAGATCACTGCAGAGTCAACCTCCTGGGCTCAAATGATCCTCCTACCTGTCTTTCCTTCATGCTAATATTATTCATTGTCAAGGCCCTAATCAAGAGTAACACCAACTGATTTTTCCCTACAACCTTAAAAGTCTTACTAAGCAGTTAAGTCTTAATAAGACTAAAATTAAGTCTTATTAAGTCTTAGAAGCATAAAAGTTGATAATATTTTTATTATTATTATTTTTTGAGACGGGAGCGTCGCTTTGTTGCCAAGCTGGAATGCAGTCGCGCCATCTCAGCTCACTGCAACCTCTGCCTCCTGCGTTCAAGTGACTCTCCTGCCTCAGCCTCCCAAGTAGCTGGGATTACAGGTGTACACCACAACCTCCGGTTAATTTTTGTATTTTTAGTAGAGACGGGGTTTCACTTTGTTGACCAGTGTTATAAGTAGAATTTTTGATGCTGCAAAAGAAGTAGCACTTGAATACAAATTTCCTCAGCGAGGCAATTTACTTCTGTAGAAGGGTGCGGCTCATAGATGGAACAATGGCAATTGTACACGTGGACAAAGGAGGAAAAGGGGTACTCATCTCTGAAGGGGGTCGCCCTTACTGCTGTGTCATTCCCTTGTTGGCTAGGGTTAGACAGAACAAGCTAGACTAATCCTGATTGGCTATTTTAAAGAGAACAGAGGTCCGAGCTGGAGTGGCAGGGTGGGTAGTTTGGCTGGAAGGATGGTTATGGGCAGGTCAGTGCAGGTAGCCAGGGGTGACCAAGGTCAAAGAAGATGACCAGAGCAGGTGACTGGAGCAGATGACTGAAGCAGGTGACCGGGATGAGTCAGTACGGAGCCGGGGGCCAGAGGAACAGATGTGAACTACTGATTAGAACTGGTGGAGAAAGTTGTTTACTGAAACTACAAGGAAGTTAAACTTTAACACAGACAAAGAATAAAAGAGCTGAACATACTGACATGCTGATTTTTTGAAGAGAAACTTGGGGTTCACTATATCTAACAGCCAGGCTGGTCTTGAACTTCTGGCCTTACGTGATCCGCCTGCCTCTGTCTCCCAAAGTGCTGGGATTACAGGTGTGAGTCACCACGCCTGGCCAAAAGTTGTTCATATTCTTAATCACAGTCATTTCTAAGCAAATGAAGCAATAAAAAGAAATTTTTTTCTGAGAAAGAAATCATGCTTCTCTCTAGCACTTTTCTCCAATTGGCCATAATTAAATTTTGCGAATTAAAATACATTTTCTAATTATCAGCCATGTCTGACAGGTAAGTGGAAATGGACTTCAGCACTCGTTGTATATATACATTGATTTATTATGAAAATTATTTTTTCAAAGAAAATCACTGTGCTTTCAATTTGTTAGTAGGTAATATTGATTAGGAACAAAAACCATTAAACCCTAGTCCTTTGGAAGCTTGTAGAATCTCAAACTCTACTGAACAAAGGTTCAGTTGCTATGGCAACAAATGAATCATTAACACTATCACTGTAGAATTATAATTTAAATGAGGAGCACTCCAGAAGATAGTAATTTGGGGCCTGTTCCTTTGTTCTCAGCCCATCAAAATAGTTGTTGTTAACTACTTCCTTCCTTTCTGTTCTTGCTACTTTAATAAAGGGTCCTATTTCCTGACTAAGTTCTCTTTTGGGAACCTTTCTTTCAAGGACTCTGTATGAAGTCTCAGTAGCTTAAGGTGACTACCATTCATTTTTAAAAAAGCCAAAATCCCCAAAGCCGAGAAAATATATACATTTCACACACAGAAATGCTGTACTAATGGGGCATGCAGACTGTTTAAAATGAAACAGCCCCTCTATAGAAAAGCATACCAATTATGTGGCTAACATTAGGGCAACAAATTTTCCCTTGCCTTCCTATTGCATATGCCTGTCATTTTCCCCCTATAGTTTCCATTCACTGCTTCAAACATATGTTGCCACTTACTTGCCAGGAAAGGAATCTCTGACCTACTCCCTTTATGTATCATGAAACAGCAGACGGAATGGAGCCAGAGAGAGCACCATTAGCAGTTATTCACGCTTCTGTCTTCTCTTAACTTCCTTTTTTCTAAAGTTTATTCCTCATATGTGAAGAGGGATGTGTAATCACAAAGACATCCATGACTCATGCTTTAGAATATGGAACTGTGGCAATTCCCTGCAGAAGCAAATGGTTCCCTCCTCCAGTGAGCCACATGTCTCCTCTACAAAAAGATGATCTTTACAGCTTAGAGCTTGACCAAACATAGGTGAGGGGCTTTTTTGTCCGGCCCTCACTAAACATCAACATTGATTTCTTTCCTAGCAATCACTGCTAGAGTTTAGACAACATTTAACCACAGTTTTTTAATGAGGCACCTGTTCTATGGGTGCAGGCTGCTAGGGTATTTGTCCTGAGTCAAGGGAAAACATGATGGAGAGTAGTTAAAAGGAAGAGGTTTTCCACAAATGAAGGAGATTAAGGAAGACAACATGTGGAAGTGTGATGTTATATGCACAGTAATAAGAAATGAACATTTATTTCGACCTGCATTGATTATTCTGTTTTGGTTTACGAAAACCAATCTATAGGTTAAGAAACATTACCATGGGTTCATAGTTACGTTATTATGAACTCAGTTCCTTAAAATTATCCAGCAAATACCACCAGGAACTTGGCCTCTTCTGCAAAAGGAGATCAGCCAAAAAGTAAGCTCTTGTCCACAAGCAGAAGGAAATACAGTACCTTGAATAACCCACAGATATTACCATTCATATGTTATGGGACATATAGTAAAAAAAAAATCCTGCTGAATGACAGCCCACTAACTATATGAGACCAACTGTAAAGCTGGTTGGGTTACAATTCATTCTTTAAGGGGGGATATTTTCAGCTTTTCCAGCAGTGAAGAACATGGGTGACTGCAAGTTGCCTACAAGAACATGCTGTCATGCTTGAACCTGAGACAGCTAAGAATAAAATACAGTTAAATTTAAACATCCTGGCCACATAATATATATATAAGGATTCTCTGGGTTATGAACATCTGATTTGTGAACATTCTCTTTTATATAAAAAGCCAGCCGATACCCTGCTCAAAGGATGGCACCTGGAGGGCAAGAGTATTTTCAGAGCTACATAATTTTCTTCAGGGTAGTTGGCCTAAGGCTGCCATGGATGTGACTGGCAGGTATTCACCTGGAATCCAAAGTGGGAACCTGGAACATATTTGCTAATAAATATCATGTTTTATGTAACACATAGGCTCCTAGCTAGTTCACAAAAAACTAGCTGACCTGAAATATAGCTTGAAGTCTATATATTTGCAAGAATATCGTTCTCTACTCCATACTGTAATAATCATACTACATATAAACTTTGTGAATTATTATTTAAAATAATTATACCAAATAATAGCTATTTGGTAGCTATTATTATGCTACCAAATCATCATACTATCACAGTTACCTAAATGTAGGTTTTCAGCTTTATTATGGGTTGAGTAAGCCTCCTTGTGCTAGTCTGGGAATCAACTCCCCTGAATAATAATAATGTTTTTATAAAGAAATATCTTACAAATGAACCTTTGAAACAGTTTCTGCAAGATGGTAAACTTCCTACATTTTAAAAATTAGGCCGGGCGCGGTGGCTCACGCCTGTAATCCCAGCACTTTGGGAGGCCGAGGCGGGTGGATCACGAGGTCAAGAGATCGAGACCATCCTGGTCAACATGGTGAAACCCCGTCTCTACTAAAAATACAAAAAATTAGCTGGGCATGGTGGCGCGTGCCTGTAATCCCAGCTACTCAGGAGGCTGAGGCAGGAGAATTGCCTGAACCCAGGAGGCGGAGGTTGCGGTGAGCTGAGATCGCGCCATTGCACTCCAACCCGGGTAACGAGCGAAACTCCGTCTCAAAAAAAATAAAAATAAAAATAAAATAAAAAAATTAAAGTATTCACTTTCCTCCTTGCTATAAGAAAGCAAATTGCGCTAAGATCTAAATTCAGAGTAAATTAAGCATTATCCAATGTTTCTTCCATGAGCAAAAGAAATCATAAGGCAACAGAGACTTTAAAAGTATCAAAGAACAAACCCAAAACAAAAAGGTGATAACTTTAAGTGGAAACAAGGAAACAGCACACCAGCACATAAAACTAATGGGGCCAGTAACTCCACCTCTGGCCAGACCCGAGACTAGCTCCTCTTAGGCATCTGCAACAGATGAACAAATGGGGCAGACCTTCACTCGAACTCCTAAGTGCCACCTTCTCTTATACCTTTTCAGATACAGATCTCCCTCTGCACTGAAAGAGCACTTTCTTTATGAATCCTGTGTAATCGACTTAGTTTCAAACCACCCTATCTCCTTTTCTATTTCCACAAGAGATAATAGTAATCTTCTGCAGTACTTGGGGAAAGCAACATCTTCAAGGTAACTTTTCTAGTAAGAACCATCAATAAGCCACGTTATATATTTTGAAGCTACTATAAAAATACTTCGTTAAATTGCTAGTATTCTAGAATTTTAACTTTTTGTTAAAGTCAATTCCTAGCTCTAATTGTCTTAAAGCAGATTTGTCTTACTTTCTACAACATCACACCAAAAAACTTTGAGTATCACAGCAGAGAGGAAAGAAAGTTTACTGAAGTCTATTACATGCTGGTTCTATGTTAACTGGCTTTCTTCCTCCAAAATGTATCTCACTTAACATAGCAGGTTCTAGACCAGTCAGGCCAACATAGTGAAATCCTATCTCTACTAAAAATACAAAAAATTAGCCAGGCGTGGTGGTAAGTGCCTATAATCCCAGCTACTTGGGAGGCTGAGGCCGGAGAATTACTTGAATCTGGGAGGTGCAGATTGCAGTGAGCCGATATCACACCATTGTACTCCAGCCTGGGCAGCAAGAGGAAAACTCTGTCTCTAAAACTACAACAAAACAAAACAAAACATAGCAGGTGCTTAATAAACGAATAGTGAGGCTGGGCGCGGTGGCTCACGCCTGTAATCCCAGCACTTTGGGAGGCCGAGGCGGGTGGATCACGAGGTCAAGAGATCGAGACCATCCTGGTCAACATGGTGAAACCCCGTCTCTACTAAAAATACAAAAATTAGCTGGGCATGGTGGCGCCTGCCTGTAATCCCAGCTACTCAGGAGGTTGAGGCAGGAGAAATGCTTGAACCCAGGAGGCGGAGGTTGCGGTGAGCCGAGATCGCGCCATTGCACTCCAGCCTGGGTAACAAGAGCGAAACTCCGTCTCAAAAAAAAAAAAAAAAAAAAATGAATAGTGAATATCTGGACACCTAGCTTCAAAAAGAAGAAAACTGTAAAGCAACTCACAGAAATATATGTGGAATCGGCAAAGGGGGAGCCAGATTTTTTACCTTCAAAATGTCTTGGGTTGGGGTGGAGGGAAGTAAAACCTAAAGATATTTTAAAATATCTATCTACTTGATAAAGGGATGCTGGTAAACAAAAATCATTCTCAATCAGCCTGAAACTCTATTCCTGTTTGTCACAGAAAAATAAATTATCTGTAGAGCATAAACAGTTGTGGAGATTAAAGCAATTGAAGTTTACTTTAAAATAGCCAACTTTGATAACTTAATCTAAAGGAATTAGCTATTTACTTTGTCAAACAAATGACACAATTCTTAGATATCTACATGACAGAAAAAAGATCCATAAAACCTCATACCTTAAAAAGTCAGAATCTAGTCTTGGATTGAGGAGATTTCAAATTCTATAAAGTGAACAATAACATATATATATATATATATATATAAATTTTTTTTTTTGAGACAGAGTCTTGCTCTGTCGCCAGGCGCCAGGCTGGAGTGCAGTGGCACAATCTCGGCTCACTGCAATCTCCGCCTCCTGGGTTCAAGCAATTCTCCTGCCTCAGCCTCCTGAGTAGCTGGGACTACAGGTGCGCGCCACCACACCCACTAATTTTTGCATTTTTTAGTAGAGACGGGGTTTCACCATGTTGGCCAGGATGGTCTCGATCTCTTGACCTTGTGATCCGCCTGCCTCGGCCTCCCAAAGTGCTGGGATTACAAGCGTGAGCCACCACGCATGGCAATAATATTTTTTACTGTTACTAAATGCCTATTAAAAAGGTCCAGATGCCAATGTTGTTACTGGAAATAGAGATACCTGAAAGCAGTGTTCTAAAAATTCCCAAATTTCCTCCCAGTAACACTTGAGAGAATAGATACACAGAGCATCCTGCTTTCATCTTTAGCAACGCATTGCCACTCCTCCTCCAGTCACCATCCTGATTACTTCTAATTCAGCTCTGTTTTGGGGGCTAGGCACCAACAAGGTCCTCATATTCTTTGTGAAGAAAATTACAAGCCAATAGTATGCTTAGAATTTATGTAAAAAAGAACTTAGAATAATCCATTGAGCCCACATGATTGACATGAACTTGACCTATGCTTAGGTAAGGGGTAAAATCTCATTGATTTATAAGCTAGTCATGTTATTCTCTTTCCCTTTGGCAGTTCCAGACAATATGGCACAAGGGCAAGTCTTCAGGGGTGGGTGAGATGGAGTGGGAATTTGGGGGAGAGCTTACGGTAAAGGCTTCCTGGCTCCTAAAGAGACATCAGAAGAGATGGAACCTTCTCCACCTCTGGGTGTTGCAGGTTTGGAACGAGAAGCCTGGAACTAGCAAGGCCATCTTGCTACCAATGTGACAATGAAGCCATTAAGGGGAAGAGACCAAAGACACAAGAACCAGAGAGTGAGAGGCAAAATGCTATGTCTAGAACCTGCCCCAAGGCTGGATTTTTTGTTGTGTGCTGATATATTTCACTATTGTTTGAGTCAATGGGAGTTCAGGTTTTTGGGTGATTATAGCTGGACACCTCCTAGCCAAAGTATCATTTTTTGGTTACTCGCATTCTGGACCACTTGGAGAAGCCAGGGCACTACTTTCATGGCAGTTCTCAGTGAAGGTCAATAGTTTAAAGTTGCCATATCCTGGGAATTCTTCAAAGATGTGAAGCCCTCTTACATTACATGGTACTCTATACAAAATTGGAGACTTGCCTAGTGCCCTATGAAGAGCTTCTTAATTCAAGATGCCGTCCTCAAAGTGGCATCATTCACATTCAATGATATTCTATTTCTCACAAAGGTTTGGTAAAAGCATAGAAGAAGCTCTTAGACAATCCCTCTTTACGTCAGGCTCTGACTAATGTGCTTGCCTGAACTAAGAGGTAACAACTGAAAAATCAGAATTATTATTATATTAGATTTAATAGAAATTTAAATAATAAGTGTTGGTGGATCATAGCTATTCTAGATAGCAGACTGATTATTCTATTAACATGTAGACCTAAGAAAGACTAGAACTTAAAATGTGTGGTTTTGTTAATAACTGGACCTTATATTGGATACAATGTTTATATGATTAGGCAACTGAAAAATCACTGGTGGGTTATTAGTAAGCTAAGCAATGAATAGAAATGCTGCGATGAAAATCTTTAGTGAGTTAAGCTAAAACTCCATTTCCTAATTTGAAATATTTCCTTTTAGACATTTCTTGTGTAGTTTTCAGGCAGATTTTCAGTATGAGATTACTATTGTTCTAATGTCCATTGCTGATGGTGAAATGGATCAGCTACCCTAAGCTATTGTCTCACCAACCAACCAAACAAACAAAAAACCCAAAAGAATAAAAAACCTAACACATATTAAAGTGCAAAATAAAATATATACAATATCTTGAAAACACATCCATAAGATGGCAAGTAATATTAGGAATATTCAAAGCCAAAGACTGAATCAAAGTGAAAACCTACAAAGGTAAGCAAAGCACCAAAGCTAGTTTTTGCTTTGAGAATGTTTTTTTTGAACTCTATAAACTTAAATTTTAGTTTTCATGACATCATAGGGCACGTAGACAAAGTACAAAGCCAAGGGTCCTCCCAGCCCCACGTAAAGCAGAGATTTCAAAGAACTAAACTGTCAGAGTACCCAGACGGAAGTACCCACATTACCCAGATGGAAGGGTAATTTAGAAACAAAATCAACCTCTAAGGGACTGCAAGGAAAACTGCTTTCCATGAACTATGGCATTGGGAGTTAGAGGGAAAATAAACTCCACTGAGAATGTATACTAACAAGATAGCACACATGAGAATTTGCAGATTCATACTAACTGGGTGGTCCGAAAAAAACAAAACAAAACAAAAGCATCCCAAAAATCCTGGGTATAAAATTTAGTTTAAAAAGATTTTAGGTTGAAAATACCCCTTGGCATCTGGCACAAACAAATGGAAATCCTCTCCAGAGGAAACTATCTTCAACTCAGGTCAAGGCTGCAGTGACCCATGATTGTGCCACTGTACTCCAGCCTGGGTGACAGAATGAGGCCCTGTCTCAAAAAACAAAACAAACAAACAAAAAATATATAAAGCTGGGTATTATATAACTGGGTATTCCCAGTTCTATTTCATATGAATATATTGCACTTATATATGCAATTAAAAAAAATTTCTAACAATGCCATGATTCATTTAAAACTGCTTTCAATATATTACTCAACTGTTCAAAAACTGCTAAGGGCACCGTACGGTCTATAACATGAAGTTAAAACCCAGACCCCGCTACTTGAATTTTAAGACCTATTCATAGCCTGGACCCATCTTATGTGACCTCTCAACCATGGCTGTGATACCCACCACATGCACAACTGCCTGCAGAGGCCCAGCTGTGCTCTGTGAGAGCCAATCGGTGACTGTAGTAAATTCAGTGTTCCTTTTTTCTGCCATTCTGCTTCCTAGAATGCCTTATTCACCCTTCAAGATCCAAATGAACTTTAACTTTGATGAAGATCTATCAGATATTTCTAGGCCTGATACTTTTGTTTTGTTTTGTTTTTTGAGACAAGAGTCTCACTCCTTCACCCAGGCTGGAGTGCAGTCCCATGATCTTGACTCACTGCAACCTCCACTTCCCAGGTCCTACCTCAGCCTCCTGAGTAGCTAGGATTCCAGGCACCTGTCACCATGACCAGCTAATTTTTGTATTTTTAGTAGAGACGGGTTTCTAGTAGAGACGGGTTTCACCATGTTGGCCAAGCTGGTTTCGAACTCCTGACCTCAAGTGATCTGCCCACCTCAGCCTCCCAAAGTGCTGGGATTACAGGCATGAGCCACCACGCTGGCCCCTAACTGATACTTTAAAAATATTCTTACTTTACCAAATTCAATATCTTAATTCAATTGTTTTTTGGCCTTTGTTCATTTGTTTGTTCTGTCTACCCCTCCAAAATCTGGGCAGGGATGCGCTGTACACCAAACTTGTCCTAGCTATGGCCCATGCATTGCAGGTGGCCCAGGACGGCTCTGAATGTAGCCCAACACAAATTCATAAACTTTCTTGAAACATAAAATTTTGTTTTGCAATTTTTTTAAAGCTAATCAGGTATCATTAGTGTTAAGTGTATTTTATGTGTGGCACAAGAGAATTCTTCCAATGTGGCCCAGAGCAGCCAAAAGATTAAACACCCCTGCTTTACACGCATTCCCCTCATTACCAGGAACTCAGCATAGTGATAAGCACACAGAAGGTATACAACAAATAGTTGCTGAATATGTCTTAAAAGAATACAGTAGGACTAACTCTCATATATCTATAAATCATCTCTCACTCATCTACATGTGCATGTGTGCACACACACAGTGTTGTTTGAATATTCCACCTTCCTTGATTTGAAAAGGAAAATGTAATACCTCTTTTATCCACTCAATTCCTTTACGGTGAACAAACATTATCAACAAAGGTGATGGATTTTTAATCAGAAAATATCCTGATGCACTAAAAGTGCTACGAGTTGTTGGAAGTCACCATGACTCAATGAAAAGATATCGCATACAGTCTTTGGGAAGTAGATTCCCCATTCTAGATCTACAGAGCTGAGTTGTATTGTTCTTCATTTCTTGTTGTAGTAGGTGGTAAATGTACACAAAAGCCTTCAACTCTGTGTGTGTGTGTGTGTGTGTGTGTGTGTGTGTGTGTGTGTTTTGGGCAGAGAGGAGGGAAGAAGAAGGGAGAAAGTTAGACATCTGTTCCACAAAGTTTCACCATATAATAGCCACAAACAGTTGACAGAGCTATAGATAGACAAATATTGTTTTTAACCAAAAGTAACTTAGCACCTTTCAGAAGTCAAGTGAACTCTAAGCCACTTTTATATTTTAAGTCTACTGATGCACTTTAAAAAAGGAAATAAAGAAGTATCAAAGTAAGTTTATGAACTTGAACTTGTGCTAAGTTTTAAATCCTTGAATTTTACAAAGAAATTTTACTTTTTGCCAAAAAAGGGCAAGATAAAAAAAATATAATTGGGGTAGTCCTAAGATAATTGTAACTCTAAGGGGCATAATCTAGTAATGGTACGAATTAGCAATAATAAGATAAGCTTGTGCTTCTTACACTACATTGACTGATCTTACACACTATTGATTGAATCTTACAATACAATCAGAACTTGGAGATAAATCTCAAAGTGCATGTCATTGAGAGTCAACACCAGATCCCCATCAAATAGCCCTACAATCATCCAATATAAGTAAGTGGGTTGAGAGAGTCTCTTTGGCATTACTAGGGTAGTAGCCTTAACGGTAACTGAAGGCTGCTTCTGTGTGTTTCCAAACTCAGCTGAAACAGTTTCCATTAGAACTGATTATGTTTAAAAAGAAATCAGCACTATTTTATGTTTTGTCAAGAAGTGACTGAGCCTACAGTTGACTGCTGAAAGGAAACTCTGCTCCTGCAGTTTTTATTCCTCAAGTCCATGGGCTGTCAGAGCAGTATCATGGCAGTTTCCCCCACCTGCATGGTTAAATACCACCCCAAAGAAGATATTTCCTTAGCAAATAATATTTGTGGTCAAGGAAGTAAAGAAACCTGATTAATTGAAGGAAAAAATAACTTCTGGACCCAGGCCTTCTCAGTATTCAGCTGTTTCAAAAGTACAAGAACCAAAATCTGTAACTGTAAACAGCATTCCATGGTATCCTGTATACACACTTGCCTCAATAGTTGTGAAATAAATTGCGCAAAAATGAACTGAAAGCTAAAAGTCAATAGGCAATAGGTGGGAGTAGTTCGCACACGATTGTTATCTGTTTCTTCTGCTGAATTCAAAGCATTTCCTTTCATTCATTTCCTCATTCTTTAGGTTTGCAGAATGCCCACTTTGTGCAGGGTATTGTGCTGGTCCTCATACAGAATCCCATAAAGTGGGAAGAGGTTTAGACATCAGAAACAGCAGGTGGGCAGAGTGACTGACATATAGTAGGCTCTTAAATGACAGCAATTTCTTTCCCTTCCCTTTCCACACCCTGGAACTTCTTTATAGAGTTTCCATATTTGAGCTGTGAAGCTTAAATCAATATACTTGATGAGATTCATCATTTATTTGATGAGATTCTTAAATCTATGTCATAATCTAACAAGATAAAGAACTTACAGATTCAGAAGTTGGCAATACATGAACATAGTTCAAAACACGGTGTGGTAGGATTCCAAGTGATCTTTTCCAGGTACTTTCTATTATTGTTGTTTTAACACTGATAGCACCATAAATAAAAAGGAAGAGAAAACAAGGAGAAAGAAGGGGAAAAAGACAGAGAAAGGATATTATATGAAGCAGAAACATTTTAGAATTCTTCAGTAAAAAAGCACTGCATTCTGGCTTGAGCTCTTCCCATCTGCGTATGAACGGGCTACTGCACAGCCTGGGCCTTAGTTCCATGAACTATAAGGGGTGTTAATTAGATAATCTCCAAGATCCATTCTCACTCTCCCTGCCCATAGTTCAAGCCCAATGAACTAAGTGGCAGATGAGAGAAGTACAAAGTTCTATAACTCTCTGTTAATACTATTTATCCCCTAAATCCAAATCTTACTACAAAACACTGAGTGTGATTTTCCACAGAAGTTGCTGAAGTCAGTATGAAGTTCAAACCCTGGCACCATCATTCCTTAGCTCTGGGATCTTAGACAAATTATCTAACTTCTCTGTTCCTCAGTTATCTATCCCATAGGGTTATTACAGGGATCAAAGTTGTTGTTTTTGTTATTATTATAACAATGGAGTCACACAAACAAAACCAGTATGGGATAAAAGTGATTATCCCAGATTATCATAGAAGCAGCACATGATGACAATACTTAGGCGTGTGGTTGTTCATTAGAAGACTGATGATCAGTAAACTCTGACTCAACGGTGTGATATGGTTGACTAAAATGGTAAGAAAATCTATGCTTATACAACCCCCCACACATGCACTCACACAGTCTATAAAAGGGGAGTATCACTCTGATAATGCTGAAATAATCATGCTGAAATAACTTGTTCATTCTAAGCACCCACCTTTTGGACACAGAGTGTGAAAAGACTAAAACGATATAATACAGGAATAATTGAAGATTCAAGACAAACTTTTTAAATATTTAAAAGGCTTTTTTTTTTTTTTTAAAAGACGGGGTTTCACCATGTTGGTCAAGCTGGTCTTGAACTCCCGACCTCAGGTGATCCGCCCGCCTTGGCCTCCAAAGTACTTGGATTACAGGCGTGAGCCACCGCGCCTGGCCTTAAAAGGCTTTTATGTCAAAGCAATGCATTTGTTCAACATGGCTTCATGGAAAGACCAGGAACAATGAGTGGAAGTTAGAAGCAGCCAGTTTTCAGTTTGGAATGGAATGGACTTGTTGGGGAAGTGAAAAATCTCTGGAGCTGTTCAGCACTGATTAATGACAGCCAGACTGTGCACGTACCAATTCTTGGACAAAACATTGAAATTTTGAGAGAGAATTCCATCTAAGGGTAGACACTTGACTTTTGACATATCTTCCAAACCTATATTTTATGATGTAGAATGGATGGTTAATGATGTAAATTGTAATAGAATTTCTCATGTACAGAACCACCGATTGGCAAGCATGCAAGATAATGGTGTTACATGATAACACAGAAATTGATAAGTTCAGACATCTCCGTTAGGTTTTTGACTAGAATTGCCAGTGTGTGGCCAATCTTAGTGGCCTGAGATAGTAACTAGCAATCTACATATCTCCAATTTAAAACGAATGCAACAAAAGATGGCATTTCTAATCCATAAAGTAGATAACTAGCTCATTAATATTCCAAATTAGTTTTGCAGGTAGTTTAAGCTAGATACATTATTCTACTATTAATTGGGATTTTAGATATTAATCACACTGTTTATTCCATTTTTTCATGTTTCCCAAAAGAAACATTCAGTCTCAGAAAACAGAGTGACTGGGTCACCAATTTACTGTGTGACCTTGGGGCAAGTCCCTTAACCTCTCTGAGCTCCAGTTATCTCATCTATTTAAAAATGGGGAACAGAGGGGCCAGGTGAGGTGGCTCACGCCTGTAATCCCAGCTACTCAGGAGGCTGAGGCAGGAGAATTGCCTGAACCCAGGAGGCGGAGGTTGCGGTGAGCCGAGATCGCACCATTGCACTCCAGCCTGGGTAACAAGAGCAAAACTCTGTCTCAAAAAAAAAAGGGGAACAGAGAGTGGCAGTAAGATTAGATGTTTTCTAAGGACTTTTACACCCTAAAATGTGATTTTATGAAAGAATCGTTCTCCTTAATGAAACTCTAAGCACATTTTTTATTCTTAATTTGTTCTTTTTTTTTTTTTTTTTTGAGATGGAGTCTTGCTATAGCCCAGGCTGGAGTGCAATGGTGCAATCTTGGCTCACTGCAACCTCCACCTCCCAGGTTGAAGTGATTCTCCTGCCTCGTCTTCTCGAATAGCTGGGATTACAGGTGCACGCCATCGCACATGGTTGATATTTGTATTTTTAGTAGAGATGGAGTTTTACCATGTTGGCCAGGCTGGTCTCGAACTCCTGATGTGATCCACCCACCTCAGCCTCTTAAAGTGCTGCGATAACAGGCGTGAGCCACCGCGCCCGGCCTAGTTCATTTTTCTCAGTGAAAACATTTTCAGCCATTATATGAGGAATGGAGGATTTAGTCTTACCACCACCGACTGCTTCTAAGAGACAGTTTTAGTCTGTCCTTCTACAGTCTGGAAAAAGTTGTCAAACTAATTAGAAGCCACCTTTATATCAAACAATTGACTATGTAAATAATGGACAAAGCAGAATTAGGAATAGAAAGGGATATTAGAAAATGTATTTTTTATAAAAATAATCTTAGAAGGAATAGTTTTACTTTTTTACTTCCTAGTGCTTTATGTTCTCAGGCTTTCTAAGCCCATTTCAATGAGTCTAGAAGTTTATGATTAAAATTTATGCTCAGGAATTGCTCTATTTGAGTTCCAAAGATAAAAGAAAACATGTAAATGCAGTTTACCCAACTGTTCTCTCAGTTGGTCAACTATTCCAAAGACATCCTAAACTATTCCAATGACTTGAAACTAATAAAACTTGTTAAATTGTACTTTGAATCCACAGGTCTTTCTCTGCAAATATTTACCTTGAAATCAAGCTCCACATCTACCTGGGAAAATCTGTCAGTTGTTTCTTTAAAAATGTATTACTTAAAAGAGATGGGCCAGGCGCGGTGGCTCAAGCCTATAATCCCAGCATGTTAGGAGGCTGAGGCAAGTGGATCACCTGAGGTCAGGTGTTCAAGACCAGCCTGGCCAACATGATGAAATCCCGTCTTTACTAAAAATACAAAAATTAGCTGGGCATGGTAGCACACACGTGTAATCCCAGCTAGTCGGGCGGCTAAGGCAGGAGAATTGCTTGAACCCAGGAGGTGAAGGTTGCAGTGAGCTGCGATCGTGCCACTACACTCCAGCCTGGGCAACAGAGTGGGATTCTGTCTCAAAAAAAAAGGGGGGGGGTAAGCTACAAATTATTTGAGAAGGTCCCTTTAAAAAAATGGACTGAACAAAGCATTGAGAACAGTCTGTACTGGCAAGGGACAGGGAAGATGACCTAATAGGTCTTTTCTGTCTCTAATTTCTGTGATTTGAGGTTTTTTTTTTCACTTCTGCAGTAATACTTGTGAGTTCAACATTTTCTCAAAACTATTATTAGTTACCAAGGAAACACAAATGTTTGTAGGAATAAATAAGCAAATGGACTAGACCTAAATAACAGACTTTTCCTGCTTCACATTTAATAATCTTATGGTGGTGTCTATTATCAATTCTTCATTCTCTCCAAGTCATTCTACTCACCTACTAGCATGCTTACTAGAGTCCATCGCCAACTCATGGCATTCTCTGTAAATCAAGAGTAGGAAGTCTCTTGCCAACAGATGATTCCTTATTAAATAGACTTCCTTGCTTCATTTGATGAGGAACAAAACCATGGCAATGTTAGGGGGCCAACAGGCAGTGGTTGACTCTGTGACCACCAATGTAGGGAGAATATGTAAATATGTGCTTTTAAATAACCCAGTGTCTACGGAAAAGCCACTAACATGATTAAGAAATATACAATAAAGGCAAAAAGAAACATAATACATATGCACACAGGTAGATACAGATACAGGGTACATCCACACTATGAAAACAATACTGCTTTACAAGTGCTTAGAAAAAGACTAAAAGAAACACAGTACATTGCATTGTTGATAGTTGGCAGTATTTTTTTACTTTTATGCATTTTCCAAATTATAAAGGGTGCCTATTAATTTTAAAATTTAAAAAACTGTTTTAAAATTAATTTTAAAACTACAAAATATCACCCTTTTAATGTTGTAATAATAAAGGACTTCCCATTCCCTAGCATCACACGGACACTACTGTTGTAATCAGTTCTCAAGGGTACATATGTCACTGTTCTAGAGTCAAAGTCAGCTCAAGTATGAGTAGAATAATTGGAAAGCTTCTGGAACCCTCACGGACTATGGGTCTGGGACCAGAAATCCAGGCTACAGATAAAAATGAAGAGTGTCAATATAGATAGACCTGCAGTCCATATGTATATTCAGTTACTGCAGTTCATATGTTTATTAAAGTTTAACCAGTTAACTGCTGGTTAAAGGCTCTTAAAGTACAAGTGTGGAGATGTGATAACATTTCAGGCAGCTGCCTACATATACAGAGTCAGACAAATGGCACCCAAGGAACTGAAAGAAGAGTGAAGAAATGAGGTTGACTAGAAAAATGATTGTCTAGGACATAAAGAGAAGGTGCTTTTCCTGCACACTTCCCCTTTGGCTCCACATCCACAGTTGCCTACATGTCCTTCAGCCTTTGTCCTAAGTTGTGTAGCAGCAGAGGAGAAGGAACAAGCACAGGATTGGATCCATGGCAAGGTTACCCAGTGCTCAGTGGCAAAGCTGCTTTCCAAGAAGGCTGTGGGTAAGGTGGCAGAGGGTAGCATGGGTGGAATAAACACCAAAAGCTCATATTCTGGCCAAACCAACTGTAGTGTGAAGCAATGCAGGACCCTGGAGCTATACCTCTCCCAATCCTGGGTCTATCCCCACTCTGTTCAGCTTCTCATACAGGACCAGATCCATAATAATTGCTGTTTTTCTTTGTACATGACAGCGTTTCCACATATACTATCTCACAGAGGCAAAGAAATAAACACGTCACATTCAAAGTTAGTATTACCATCTCATAGCTCAAAGCAGAGCTCCTAGAAAGCAGAGCCCGCCACTGCTTAACTGATCAAAGAACCAGTAGTGAAAATTGTGGGCAGCTGCAAGAAGCATCCTATTAATTACTGCTGCTTCTTTGGCACTTACTATATTTGGATGACTGAAAGACTTGACCAGTCAAAAGAAGAAACAAAGGTAGGGAGAGAGAAAGGTAGGGAAAGAAAGTAAGGGCAATTATTTCAAAAAAAGGAACTGGCTTGATGTGATCAGCAGCATATTTTTAAGAGTTAAGTAATGATGATGTTGTAATTATGGTCAGTAGCAACTGACTTCACTAATAACCCTAGTTACTGTGGTCACTGCAATGGCCTACCGACAATTAGCTTGAACCAGGGAAACATGATAGTAAGCTGTTTTGACATAATAGGCTAAATCTAGTTGATACCTCCTTGTTTCTAGCTTTGTTACCTACAAACCTTTTCTCCCACAATAGAAAGCAATGAACTTGATAGAAAAATTCCTTTGTATAATTTCTAAATAACAGCTTAAAGCTAGTGCTGATTTAGATCATAAATTCAGATTACTAATTGTAGAAAGGACCCTAGAGTGTGGGTATTCTTATTTGTAGAAGATTCCTGGTTATAAAATGAAAAGAAAGTCATACAAGGTTAGGAAGTAAAATTTTCTCAGCCAATTTTGAGGCACAGTCATAACTCTACTATTTTCACAGATGAAACCAAGAGAATTTCAAAAATGAAACGAAGAGAATTTCTGAAACCAAGAAAATAAAAATTAACTCTCAAAAAGAATTTTGGTTGAAAGAGTGAATGAAATAAAAGTCTACTCATCTACTTATGTGCACATCTACAATGGTGTACAATGCCAACAACTGGTTGGAGTTTGCAATACACCACCCAGGGTGCTCTTGTATCAGATAAAGGTCCTGATCCTTCAAAACCCTTGGTTTTTGTTTGAAGTGAAATGGTCATGATAGTCTAATTTTACTAGAATAAGATACGTTGCTGCCACCTCCAGAAAACTGTCAGTAAATACACAAATCCACAAAAACGAGGATGAGTCTTGGCTTTTCCAGTTCAACATTCGGTCTAGAAAACAAAGATAGAAACTTCTCAGTTAAATCTGAACACTCCTTTACCAAATACACCTCTGAGAGAGTCTGAGCAAACCGTTAACACTAAGGCTATATATGTAAACATTGCTTTAAATCCCTGTATCCTTACTTTAGTAGCTGTGTGACCCAACGTATCTTATCTGTAAAGTATGCATCAGATCACCCCAAAATGTGTTGTGAAGATTAAATGATGAAATGCTTGAAGAGCACTAAGGATGGTGGCGGGTATGATCTAAGAGCTCAGCAAACAAGGGCTATTAATATTGGTTCCTGAAGACAGTGGTAACATACCATGACCTCACTTGGAAAGCTGAGTCAGAGCTGGGTCAAGAGATGGATGTTTCAGGAGTAACACACTCGTAATGTAACCAGGCAAGTAATGAACCAAGTAAGGGCATACAAGGAGTAGAGAAGCCCTAATCCTCTTTTCTCTTGCTTGTAGAGAACCTTAGACAAGTTTTGTGTCCACTCAACTTCTCTACCCTTCAGAATAGAGCTAAAGAAAAGGAGGAAATAGGCCGGGCGTGGTGGCTCACGCCTGTAATCCAAGCACTTTGGAGGCCAAGGCGGGCGGATCACCTGAGGTCGGGAGTTCAAGATCAGCCTGACCAACACGGTGAAACTCCGTCTTTAAAAAAAAAAAAAAAGAAAGAAAAGGAGAAAATAATACTAACATATTTCGTAGGGGAACTGGCAAGTCAAAAGAGTGAAAACAAATGCAAAACTTGAGTATGGACATGTGAGAAAGAAATAAATGGTAGTGTCAAATGTTAGGAAACTTATTTACTTATTACCTATCAGAGGGAATAAGACACAAAACAAGCTACAAAACTGTTACCTTTGGGGTAAAATTACATTATCAGCTTGGGGCTGAGATTCAGGTGTGTATGCATCATACAACTTTCATAAAAGTCATTTTATCTCATTTGTAATTAAAAAACGTAGCATAAAAATCTCAAGAAGGATGTTTAGTGAGTATGAGGTAAGCACAGGAGACTAGAAAGCTTATAATGCACTTCACAAGCATAGGGCAGAAGAGTAAAACTAACAGAACAAACTCAATATCCAAAATGTTCGTACATAACTGCAAATCAAATATTAAATTTCAGTTCGGCTGAAGAGTATGTGTCATTCTCTTGAGTATACTTCAAAGTAAATCTCTTAAAACAGTACACTGTATAAGAGCCTGGGCATGGTGGCTCACGCCTGTAATCCCAGCATTTTGGGAGGTTGAGGAAGGTAGATCGTGAGGCCAGGAGTTCAAGACCAACCTGGCCAACATGGTGAAACCTTGTCTCTACTGAAAATACAAAAATTAGCCGGGCGTGGTGGCATGCACCTGTAATCCCAGCTACTCAGGAGGCTGAGGCAGGAGAACTGCTTGAACTTGGGGGGCGGAGGTTGGAGTGAGCAGAGATCGCACCACTGCACTCCAGCCTGGGCAACAGAGCCAGACTCTGTGGGGTGGGGTTGAGGGGCAACGAGACACTAAAACAAACAAAAAACAGTATACTGTATATGAAAAGCAACAGTACGTTCACTTTAGGCTTCTTAGCAGGTACTTAGAGTGATCTAGAAGAATGATAAAGTGAACTCCCAATTCAGCAAAGAGAACATACATTTAATGCTGTGTCCTGCATCTTTATTCCACACCATTTCCACGAACTATACAACTCTGCAAACAGCCTTTCTCCACACGAAGAAAAAGAAGCGAGCAGACTATGTTCATCATTCCTGTTTGACAAAACATATGGAAACAATAATTCTACAGACATATGTACATCATAATAGGAAGCAATCCTATTTTAATGTAATTTTAAAAGAGGTTTTAAAGAACTCAAGCTACTAAAATTTCTCATCTGAAGCTTGCAAATAAGAATGCCGCGTCCCTAATTTATTTAGCAGATGCATATAGCTGGGCTAGAACTTTAGGCATTATATAATTCAGAGGTGAATTCTCATTCACAAGAAATAGGATTTGTACAAGTTAATCTACCTCATACTAGAGGATAATATGCTTAATTCAATCATATTTGGCTAATTTCTTTTTTCTTCGCATGGTTAGTTTTGGTTTATTTTGTTTGCTGGTAGAAGATAAACATTAAAACTGGCTCTAAAGTTCTAATTTTATACATTGTCTTGAAAGTACAGCACAAAACATTTAATTTCTTTAAAAAAATTTTCCCGGCCAAAAAAATTAGTCTTAACTGCTTTCGTTAAAACTCAGGCATGCAGAAATGGGGAAAGAGGAGGCTCTTTCAGGAAAACCATTGAAAAAAAATAACATTTCAGCTGGCCTTCCCATCATCACTTGAAGAATTGTTTGGTAGTTACATCATCAGGAAATAAAACACTATCCTCTGAGGACCCCTACTCATTACAAAGAGGAAAGAGAAGGTTTGAAGTCTAGAGCACCCCCAGAGATGTCTCCACAAAACCCCAGACTTCTTTCCTTCTCCCGCCTACCCCCAGCAACCAAAAAGAAAAAAAAAATTATGATGAATTTACAAAAGTTTATATAAGAATAACAGGATGTGTACTGAAGTTCCTGAAGCAATAACAGCTTTAGGGACCCAGAGGGAGAAAAGCTACAAGCGGATCGACCCTGCCTCCCAGAGACTTGGTTAGCCCGACAGGAGGGCGCCGGCATTGCCGGCCCACCGAGCATTCCCTCCGCTGGGAGCCGGGAACCCACGGTTCGTTCACACGGCCGGAAGGTCCGCGGCAGCGCGGGCGCGTTGTTGCCCCGCCGCCGCCGAGGGTCTCGCGGTCACCGGCGCCCCCGCCGACCGCGCCGCACACGCGGAGCGCCTTATAAGGCAGAGCAGTGACGTAACGCCCATAGGCCGGGCGCGCTCGGCGCCCCGCTCGCATTGTTCGTGCGACTCCCGGAGCGCGCACAGCCCGCTGGCAGCGCGGCAAGACAGCGGCCCCAGCCCGGCCCCCGCCCGGCCCGGTGCGGGCAGCTCAGGTAAGCCCGGGAGAGCAGCTCCGCTCCACCAAGGGGCACTGCTGTCAGAGGGCCAGGTAGCAAGTCTGTGGGTGGCTGTTGAAGTTGTCTCAGCATCACAAACTGCAGACAGGTTTCGCAAAGCGCATCCAATGAATTCTAGGTTCAAAACGTTTCAACTCACACAAAACTTGAAAAGTAAAAGTTTTCTCCGACGGAGAAAACGGATTGGAGATTTAATTTTAAATGTTGAGAGGTGGGAGCTGACTGTATTACATACTCTTTCCAAGTGAGCTACACATTGAATCCTGCCCGTACTGAGAAATCTTTGGGGAAAGGGTGGGGAGACTATACTGTGCCGCAGCAACCCTAACTCTTGATCCTATCTCTCCGCGGGACTCAACCAGCAGAGTGCGAAAATTTGTTAGTGCCGGCTTTCCCCCTCTTTTTGTAAGTGTTAATATAAACGACTAGAAAAACAATGTTAGGAATACATCTTGGAATTAAGACGAATCTAACTTAAAAAGTAAAATCTTTTTAAGCTTCAAAAAATCGTATAAATGCTATTTTGTCTTAAAAGCATATGTCAAGTTGTACAAGGAAGTAACTATCATAGTTTTGAGTTCCAACTTTCTGCTTCAACTTCAGACATTGGATAAATGACAAACCTCACTTAAAGCTGTCATTTCTAGAGTAAAATTTTGGATAGTAGTATATTGTGTAAAAAATGCCAATTTAAAAGGTGAAACTTACAGAATAACTTTATTAATCAGTGGCATTTTGAACCATAATTAGTTACATCTAAATCCTGAAGAGGCTATTGCTACCAATGAACTCTTAGAATATGATAACTGAACATTTAGCAGAGAAATCTACATAGTATTTTACTTCATTTTTTCCAAATAAAAATCAACGGAGGAGTTAAAAATAAAAGGTTATGTCAAGTTTAGACCACTGGAATAGGAGATGAAAAATTGATTTATCATTCAAACCTTATCTGGTCTAAATATATATTGTAATATAAAACTTTAACAACTGTGTGACAGTATTGTTTCCCTTTTAAAACAGTCTCTATGTTTGATAACTATACACAATTCCAACTCTGAATTCATAGGCTGCCATTTATATTTACTCTGAGATTTAAAAATGCTTACTATTGTTGGCACTAAAATGACCATATAAGACAACTGTCTGGATTAACAGAGGAGCAGAGCACTATAACCATTGAGGTGTATGTGTGTGTTACAAATTCATGTTTTTATATTTAATTGTCAGTGAGAAGAAAATATCAGATCACAAATTTATCATTGAAACACAGCATTTTAAAAAATATACTCAAAATGTGGGTTATATCTGTATATTTCTAACAATTTCTGTAGTAGGGTTTTTAAAAGTATATGACATTTGTGCCTATCATTTTTGCCTCATAGTTTTTCTGTTTTTGCTAATTTTGCTGGGAGCAATGCAAGACTTTGGTTTTCATATTTTAAAAGAAAAATTATATGTTATTTGGCCTGAAGATAGGCTATATAAACTGCAGGTTAGTACTGAGAAGTAGGATTTTCCCAAAACTATTATTTCAAACCTAGGGAAGCCTACCATAATGAGAGCGGGGCCAACACCCATGTCACTGTGGAGAAGTACAGAATATGCGATAGAAGAGTTGTTTATTTGATATAAGCAGTAATTGGAAACTGAAAAACTCTTGCCTTGGGAAAAAGATATTCTGCTCTTCTGAATCCAATAGAGGAGGAGGCAAACAGAAACCATCAATTACTGTTTCAGCTATACCCAGAGTACCATCTGTACCATAAACTGTAACTCAGGTGTTGAAAAATCATAACTTTCACCAAAACTCAAACAGTTGTGTTTTTCAGAGTCTGCCTTTTACTTTTTTAAAGCAGGCAAGAAGCATCAATTTTTTTAAATTTAAAAATGACACACTTTAATATTCCACACCTTTTCTCATTTATTAACTTTAAAGCATATTTCAAAGAACAATCACATATTAAGACCTCTTTTAAAACTGAAAGTTAAATAAGATTTATCATGGATACATTACGTCCTAGTGGGCTCTTTGGGTGAGCATTTCTTAGTCTTTGGGACAATCTGTATGATGGAAAATGTTTTTATAGAATGAATGTGAATATTTACACTTCCGAATAAAGCACATAATAATTTTGTGCTTAGTGAATTCATTTGCCCTTTTGTAGTGATTAACCTTAACTGTTAAGTCCTGGTATTTTTGTGCTATTTTCGTAATGCCGTGATGGAGTCTATAGTAACAGCCAGTATGAAAACACAAATCAAGCTTTTACTTAATTTTCCAGTTCTCTTGGAGTTCCCACTGATTTGCCTTCTCAAAAGCCTGTGAATTTTGTTTTAGGGTTCTCTGCTGCACCTTCCCCTCCAAAAAAGTGCCTTTGGTAATAAATACATTTTGAGATTAAAGAAAAAAAGTGAAAATGCAGGAGGAAGAATAAAATTCCAAAAATTCTTCTTAGGTCATGTTCTGTCCATGTCTAGGGCTTCAGGGCAAAGTGAATTTTACAAGGTGAATAGAAAAAAAAAGACAGCCCCTCCTATTTAAAGGAAAAAGGAAGCAGGGCAGGAAGAGAACTGTTTATAAAAGACTGGATATTGTGGATGTAAAGCAATATTGGTCTTAACCTGCTTCAGGAACTGAAATGGCCCCATCTGTTGTTCACAGAGCCGATCATCTTTGAAAAATCTAATACATCCTACCCTTATCTGTTGGACATATTAATTTTAAATGATTTTTAGGGTCCATTTAATTTGTATTTGAATTCAGCTTCAATTTAAACTGATTGTTTAGTTTCTGTAAATTATATTTAAATAAGGATTTAAAGATGAAGAGACACTGCATAGCCAGCCAGCATCACAAACCTTCAAAGCAATATTTCTGTGGCTGATGCTGTCATCACCACAGCATTTCCTAGCCACCAACCCAGTCACTTAGGCTTAATGTGTGCTGCAATGACTTTTAGAACCTCCTTTGGCTGGTCATTTTCTAATTAAAGTAAGGTGGGACATTCATGTTTTGAATCATTTTGTTAGGTACACTAATTCCTAGCAGATTATGACTAACACTTATAAGCCTTTGCACATCTCTCTTTAAAAAAAAAAAAAAAAAAAAGAGTTGAGATTCTCCTTGACCTTCATCTGCACTAACACCATCTCTGACTGGGAAAGCTGGGCAAACAAAAGATGGGAAGGCTCGCCAAGGAAAGTCCCTTATTTCTTTTTCAGATATGAGAGAGACACTCCCTTCTTCATGCCTGTTCTCTGAGATGGTTTAGCAGATTAAGATAGGACAGCAGCAGTTTTAATTCTGAGCCCAAAAATGAGAACACATTAGCAGTGTTCTTTCTCTAGTCTGACCATCTTCACATTTCTATGCTCTACTGGCTCCAAAATATGATTAATTGTTAAGTACAGAATTTTTTTTTAACAAGCTTGGGGAATGATGTGTTTGTGGGGGCAGGTGGGGAGGGGAGCAGTAGAGAGGTATGTAGAGAAGTAGAGAGGTAAGTGTATCGTTGGGACAGATAGGATGCAGACGTACCTCAACTCCTTGTGTCTGTTTATGATAACTACTTATTCGAGCCTAAAGGAGTTGTTATCAGCAAAACAGAGCATATATTACATCAGAACAGCAAACATTCAACTATGAATCTAAGAAGTACCTTGAGTCACACACACACACACACACACACACACACACACACACACACACACAGTCCTGGCACAGACTATCCACAGAATTTTACAGCTGGAAGGGGTCATGGAGGTCATCTGATCCAAATGCCTCACTTTACCAAAGAAACTGATGTCCACATGACTTGCCCCAGAGACACAGGTACGCAGAGGAAGGGGCCAGGGCCCACTGCATTCTTGGACTACAGCTCACCAGTAGTTTTTCCTCAATTGGTGCTAGAAAGAGGGGAGAACAGAAGCCCCAGAAAAAGCCTCAGTACTGTAGGTGGTAATTTAGATATAACATTCATTAAAAAAATGAAAGTCGAAAGGTTCAAAGTTTCTAAGTATAAGCAATAAGAAAGCAAAGGTATTGTGAAAATCAATACAGTTTCATCAGGCTACAGTCACAGAGGGAGGTGATAAAGGGAAGAAAGAGAAAACAAATAAGAAGTATATTTAAAGGTCTTCCAGGTGGCAAATCCCACTCTCTACTTGGAAGGTGAGAGATGCCCTGGAAACACTATGTACTCTGTGGTCAAAGACATTTACGTCTGAACCGCTAACTTGACAAGTGACCTTCTATCAGTATCTTCCAGCTAAGTACTTTGCACCTCTCAGATGTCCCCAGCTAGCAGGATCCCTTTCAAAATTCAAAGTGACTCAATGCCTTCAAAACAACCTACCCCCAACTGCAGAAGAAGTCACCTATGAAGGCTGTAAGTAAGCTCCTGGTGGTACTTACCGTGCTTTATTTTCCTTCAAACTGTATACTGTGATGTGACATTAAATTACACATTAATGATCTGCTTGCTTATTATCTGTCTCTTGGCCTGTGAACTCCTTCAGGGTCAGTTTTGCAACCAGCTGTATCCCCAGTGCCTACGGAAGTACCTAGCTACAGTTAGTATAAGTGTTGCTGGGACAAAAAAGGTGCTGGATAAATGTACAAACAAACTACAACCTAGAAGCTTATTTGATATGAAAAAAAGTGTTTCTGCAAACAGTGGGCTATGGAGGGCCCCTTCATCTAAATTTTGTTTAGGAGCCAAAAACAAATCTCAGCCACTACTTAAAGCAACCATATGGAAATGACTTACAAACATAAAAACCAGAAACCAGCTTAGGCTCAGGTTAAGTCAAGGCAGTGAAATCTGCTTTGTACAGTACAGTGTATGTTAACATAGGCCGACTAATTCAGAGGCTTTTTCTGCTCACCTCCATCTACGTCAGTTTAACTCCCTCCCCAGTAAGATGACACTGATGGTGGTGAAGGAGTACCAGGTAAGTCACCCTGGGGCATGGAATGGCCTCCAAGCAATATATGGAAGAACACAGTACACTGGTTTTGTCCTTAATGAAGGGTGGATTCCTCTGAATTTCTCTAATTTCTGTGCCTCCGGTGAAGGTCTGGAAGATGCACTTCTGGGCCACAAACAGCTTATCTTGGCCATGCAGCAGACTGCCTTTTCCTAAGCATATACCTAATTCCAGAGTTTCTGTGGGTAACCCAGTATATCTCCCAGATTTTACGGAAGAGTGATTTTAATTTCAAAGTTAGATTACTCCATTGTCAACCTGTGAAGCTAGCCTAGGGCTTATAATTCTCCTCAGCAGTAGCAAACATACACTGAGCTAAGCACAAGGCCTGAAAACAGGCCCAGCAACCAAGTTCACAACACACCATGCCATGTCACGAACCCAGCTATAGCTACTAGCACGGACTGCTACCACATTAACGATGAGGTCTGAGATCACTAGCAGCTCTTGGACAACAGCTTCAATTATTCTCCTGTCCCTGCTCTTTTTAATGGACTGGTAACGCAATGCAGGTAGGAAAGACCAGCTACACATAAAAACTAAGTAAAGATAAAGAATGTGGGAAAGTGCTTTTAAAAACTACAACAGAATATAGTCAATGGCCAATCTTGCTGAATAGTGACACTGACTTGACCTGGATAAATGTTGGTGTCTCAATGGTGTGACTAAGAGTAAGAATACTTTTAGTCGATAAATCAGAGTTCTACTCCTTAGCTCTGCCATCCATTTACTGGGTGAGCCTCCAATTCCCTTGGTTTCTACAAACTACAAAAAAGGGAACGATATCAGCCATCCCAAGTATTTCTCAGTACTCGATAAAGATTGAATAGTGAACAATAACCCTCATAGGAATTCTGATCAAGGGGAGAAGAGACAATATAAAAATACAAGGTACTGATTCTATCACTACAGAGACAAATCAGCTGAAGAAAATGAGCAGTAATCTGAGGAAAAGAGTGCACATGTAAATGCTGAAAAGAGGAACATGGCTGTAGCACTTGGCCCTGTGAGAGCTCCAAATCACTGTATCTAGAGCAGCCTCAAAGATGAGGTCAGTCCTCCAAGATGGGCTGCCCTGACAAAAGCAAATCTGCCAGATTTATTGCGTCTCATGGCCCACCAGTTTTGGAACAAAAGTTTAAAGGTGAAATGAGTTTTTCTCTTTTTTTAAAAGTTCATTTTTATGTGAATCAAAACAAAAACAAATCTCTGAGCAGAGATCATAAGTGGAATGTAAAACATCACATTTGAGCTGGCAGGACTTAAGTGTCTGCCTGTTAAATTTGAAAAAAAGGAAGGAGTTGCTTGGTCGAGGAGCCTAGGGAGAACATGAGAAAGTTGCTAGTTTCTTGCTGAAGACAAACACCCACACACTGAGATATTGTAGAAGTCCCTTAGTCTTAACTTGTTGGTCTGTTAATTGGGAAAGGCAGAAGAGGTGAATCACTCTGTGGAATTTTGTGAAAATGAATCCACTGCTGCTAAAAGGAAGATTATCTACTTTTCAAACACTCATATTATTAAAAGAAATATATTCTGGTTAAAGTTGCATATTGTTCTTGAGGCTTTCAAATAAAAGTAAGAACAACTTTGTCAAGTGATTTGGGGTTCCACTAATCTCCCCCCAAATTCTGCCCCATAAGATTCTTCTTAGAGTTTCATAAAATTCACTAGGCTGAACAAAGATGCAAAGAATCACAGGCAAAGTTAACGATTCTCTGGCCAATTTCACCCATCTGGACTTTAATTAAATTTGTCTCTAAGTGAATTCTTTACTTCAACCAAATGGTTCTCCTTCCAGAAGTGACAAGAACAAGAGAACAAAACTCTACTTGTCCTTCTTCCATTCTAATAAGTAATTCTGAGAATTTTAGGTACCACTCAGCCTAAGGGATAGTTATACTCCCCTAGGAAGTGGTTCTTTTTACCTCTCAATCATTTGGTCAAGTATGTACAGAGTTCAAACCCATATGAGGGATACAGAAGTATCATTCCTTTAAGGAGCTTACAGTTGGCTTAACGGCAAAAGTAATATGCTAAAGCAAATCAGAAAGTAGTACAAAATAATGTAGAATATTTCGGTAATAAAGCTGTAAGGGTTGTGGGGACTTAGCAAAGGAAAATCAGCCAGGGTTAGACAAATTAAGAAACATTCATGGAAAAGTTGGGAACTGAAATGTAAATGGGGATGACTGAATGAAGCATTCCAAAAAAGATGTTAGCCTTATTTTTTAGAAGTTTACTATGAAAGGAGAACCTGAGGTTAAAAGAGAAATAAGGCTTGCGCCAGGATCAGAACACTCAAACTCTTAAGTTGCAGAGAGGAAGGTATCTTAAGTAACATCAATTCTTAACCTGAAGCTTAAATATGATGAGGTAGTTGGCACAGTGGCAGACCCATAGCAGATACTGTTACTCTTCTAGTTATGCCAGTCTACTGTAGGGATGACGCTCTTTCATCACCTGGTGCTGCCAGGCTGACATATAGGGGCCGTCTCGGGCCAAAGAGGAGGTGCTTTATAGGATGCAGTCAAGAAGAATTCCTGTTCTCAGACACCCAGCTACCAAGTGGAGTAAAGGATTAAGCTTGTTGAAGATCTGTCTCTAGAGTGCCTAACCTTAGCCACTCTGTAAAGAGAGGTTACCCTGTACCTTGATTCCCCTGGTATAAGGCAGTCCCTCCTGTGAGAAACAGACAAGAGCTTTCCTAAAAATGTCTTAGTCATCTGAAGTAAGAAACAACTTCCTGAGCAGGTAAAGGACCAGAGAGAGTCAGTGACTGCAAAATACTTAAAAGCTAGTTTGGAATCTCCCTGTTTTACTATGCCTCAAGGCACCCACAAAAACCAAATCTGTAAGACAAATCCTACAACTTGGGCTAAATGGCTTATATTAGATCCTAGCCACAAACAATAAAAAGTCGCTTTTGAAATTAACAGTCTAAATACTTTTTGCCTAGATGTTCATTTTTCAGCTTAATTTTACTTTCAATTTAGTATAACATTTTAAGTACTTCTTTGCTTTTACAGCATACTTACAACTTGTGAACTACAACAGATGCAAATAAATCTGAATCCCATGGAATTCCAACTACTTAAGGTTTTCCATTCTTTTGAACCATTGAGACTTGATCAGCCATAGAATCTCTTGACATGTGAATCTGCATACAGTGTTATATAGGAAAGAAGGGAGGAAAGGATTCTAAAGGTTGTTGGGAATTTTTATTTTGTGGAAATGAGATTTGAAGATGGCCAAAGGCTTTGTAGACCTTAGAGACAAAACTGCACTGATCTCCCTATGTTGCAGCTAAGGTGACAAGCAGATGAGGCAAGGTCAGATAGTTAGGTCACTAGCAGATTTTGGTCCAAGATTTCCTGTGCATCAGATATGTGGCTTTTCAATTGTTTAATACCTGGGGTGCTGCTTTCTTTGTTTTTAGCTATGAATGAGTAAACTTTGATGAATAGCGAAGCCAGAGCTTTTTTCAAAAACTTTTTTCAGCTACTGAGATAGTTTGCTCTCTCTTAAAATTCAAATCACAAGGTAAGATGAGGTGAGGGCAAAAATGGATGGTATTCAAATAGCACATATATGAGGTACACTACAGCCATTTCTTTAACTGCCACAAACAGAACATTTCTCACATAGATATACTGAACGGGTGAAACTCCTGCTCACGGACAGTATAAATAGCAGGCTCAGCACCAAGAGAAGTGAGGTATAAAGTCATTGCTCTCACCTCTAGCAAGTACACTGTTGACCACTGTCATATTTTGATAGAACTACCCTTTGCTATGCAAGCTTAATATCCTCTAAAGCATGGTCATCTTAAAAGAACCCAACTTAGAGGAGAGGAAGTACGATCAGACTCTGTTTATGCATTCTGCCTTCTCAGTATTCAGAAATTGCTGAAAAGGAAAACATAACCCAAATGCTCTGGACTTACATTCAAGGAAAAATTAAACAAGGCTCAGATACTCAAACTAATTTTACTTTGTATAAAGCAAGCAAGAGGACAAGCAAAACACAGACCACAAGAAAAATGATCACCTATATTCCAGCAGATTACAGAATAAAATTTTTCCACTTGTCTGTAATCAGACATTACATATGTCCCAAATTCTAGCTTTCCAAAAACCATGGAAGAGATGTAAACCAATCATCCTCAGGAACTAGGAAGAGTGGGTAAAGGTAGAAGTAGGATGCTCATTGTGGCTCATGATCTGCCTGCTCAGCAGGAAGCCAAGCCACATATTAACCCTCATCCTTTAACTGCCTGAACCTCTAAGTACTCTTAAATGTATTAAATTTCCCTATTTTCCTTGTTCCTTGTTTACTGATTTATGACAGCTAAAATGGAGGAACAAAAAAGTCCTCTAAGGATCAAAATGTTTCATTTTATACTCTTTAGGCTGCTATCTATCCTGTTTCTATGGCAAACTGTGTGACTTCAGTAGTCACAGTAAAACATAAGCGTCTGTTGTTGTGGTTTCTAAGTTTGAATTTCCCACTAACAAGTTAGGAAACGTCTGGTTTCCCAAGCATACCACTTTAGCCACTGCCTCTGTGTAGGCAGCCAGACTACAAGGAGGTGAAAACCAGTGAATCTACCCATTCTGGCACATGACTGGTCCCTGCTTTGGCTTTTTATTAAATATGGTGAACTGAACAACAATTAAGGTAAGAAAGCCAAATAAAAAAGAAAAGCCTTTAAAAAAAAAAAAAAAAAAAAGCAACCAGAGGCTTAAAAAAAGTTTTATTTTGACTTTTTGCTCTAAGTTCTGGAAAGGATACATGCTTTGTAGTCACTTTTTAAAAAGGAGAGAATAGGAAAGAAAAGCAGCCCACTGAAGAGTAAGGGTTAAGAGAAAGAATCATAGTAAATCCTCCAAAATAGCCATGTGCAATATCTGAATGAAAATAACCTGTGACCTGGGAAGAGAAAAAAGGGGCTAATGGATGTTAAAAACAAAATTTAACAGCTACATCATAATGATTTTCCAATGAACCATTTCTGGTTTCTTTAATCTGCTAAAATACAAAAGGACCATTGAAATATAAATGGATTTTGAGCAATAAAAGAATACATATAAATACTCTCAATAAGATAAAATACATACACAAATATTTCTAAGGATATATATATAGTATTATGCCCTTGAAGTCTGTCTGAGAAATGGCTGCCTGTTAAAAATATTTTCCAAGAACTTTAGGATCCTTGAAATGGTCTATGGAAATGGTATTTATGACAAACCCACCTCCTCTGGGGAACATGAGATGTTATTACTGGCCAAGTCACAAGTTTTTAAACCATGCAAAAATAATTATGAATTTATGCCAAATGACGAACCTTGCTATATTATTATGATTAAGAGAATATCTGCTAATGTCTCAATATCAAGGCTCAAAGTAGCCATGGACCTACAGGAAATACTGTGACACAACACTCGATTGCTAGTGGTGGTGATTTGGGATCTTTGACGGGCAGAATATTATGACACACAAATTCCCTGGAGAGGATGGCTCATGAGATATATGAGATAGGAAGTGTGGATGTATGTAATGGGGTGAGAAACAAGATTTGGAGTAAAAACTACACTGGCATTCTGGCTCTGCCAATTACTAGCAGGACCTGTGGCAAATTAGCTTTTTGAGCCTTAGTTCTTATTTGTAAAATAAGAAGACAGTAATACCTGCCTCCTATGACTGTTTCCAGGACTAACATGGTACATGGCATATAAAAATTGTTCAACCAGCTGTTACTCCTAGGCTATAGAGAGGAGGGCCTACTATATGTCTGTTGCTTAGTTAATACCCTTACTTTCAAATATGGCACCTATTTCAAAAATAGAACAGGTATTTGTTCAAATATTTATTGAAAGCCAACTAAATAACGAGTACTGTTCCCTACCAGAAATATAGTATTGAATAAAAGAGACCAATGATTCACTAATCATTGAATAAGATGTGTGTGCACGCGCGCGCACACACACACACGTAAACCTGTATGAAGTTTACATTCTAGTAGGAGAGACAGGAAGTAATCAATAAATACATAAAATATAGTATGTCAGATGGTACTAATGAGGTGAGGGGGAGTCCAGTGGCTCCTGGGGAGACAGCCAGCACAAAAGCACACCAGGCTGTGTTCTGTTTGAGGAACAGCAAGGAAGCTGGTGAGTAGGCAGAGGAGCAGAGTGAGTAAAGAGGAGAACAGTAGAAGGGGTCAGGGAGCCAAGTGGGTGGTGCAGAAAGCACAGGAATTAACAAATGGACACCAAAAACATGGTACAGGATAAGGAAACTCAGATTCTGAGTTTTTTGTCTGGGTTTTCTAGCATGTAGCCTGGTGGTTAGAACTGGTGCAAAGAACACAGACTTTGCAGCCAGTGAATTTTTAGTCTGGTCTGTTACCTGTACTGTTTGGAAAATTATTTAACCACTCTAAATTTTAGTTTTTGGTTTCTCCTCCATCTGCAAAATGAGAATAATAGTGCTTACCTCATAAAGAGTTAAAAGTACACAAAATAAACTGCAAAATTAATTATCCAACAATATGAAAACCCCAAATGACCTATTTCTCAGATAACTAGGGTATCTTTCAACCTGTTGCTTTGTATTTTCTTCTCAAGAGCTAAAAAAAAAACATTGTAAAATATTCTTAATAGTCTTCCTGACATTTTGACCGTGGAAACCAAGCCGAGGAGTAGTATGTCAGTGTACTAACCCAGTCAGCCCGTCCTGCCTTTGAGTCCCCGGGGCCGCAGACCAGCACCAGTTCTAGACCTGTTCTCACACAACCGGAGGTAAGCAGTGGGATGAGGCAGCATTACCACCTGAACTCCGCCTCCTGTCAGATCAGCAGCAGCATGAGATTCTTATAGGAGTGTGAACGGTGCATGGGAGGGATCTAGGTTGCATGCTCCTTATGAGAATCGAATGCCTGATGATCTGAGGTGGGACAGTTTCATCCCAAAACCATCTACCACCACCCTCACCCCAGTCCATGGAAAAACTGTCTTCGATAAAACTGGAACCTGGTGCCAAAAACGTTTGGGACCGCTGCCCAAGTAGACCAAGTCTATGAGTATTTACACCCAGCAGACAAAGTACATATTCACATCCAAAAAATGAAGAGCAGGGGTAAGACGAGCAGAGCATCAGTGAGGCTTTGGGAAGGTCAGCTATTAGCATCCATTTTGATATGCTGGCATTTCATTGGATATGCGCATTCACAGCATTGTTCTCTTCCAGGAAGGGAGAAGAGCTGTGGAGTAGATCTGTGAACAAAAGAAAAATGGAAGAGAGTGGCTGATCCCAAATATATTTGAGTAGCAGATAATTAAGAAGAGTTATACATGCCAGGGACAACTAATACAAGGAATCTAACAGTCTACCCAAAAATTATACCCTAAATTAGTGACTTCTCAACCAGACTCCACTTCTCTGCCATGTCTGGAGACATTCAGTAGTTGTTGCAACTGAGTTGGAGGTACTGTGTCACTCCTGGCATTTAGTAGGTGGAGACCAGGGATGCTGCTAAACATCCTACAGTGCACAGGGCAGCCCCCACAACAAAGAATTAACCAAAATGTCAACAATGCTAAGGCTGAGAAACTCTGACCTAAAATGACAATCATGATGACTAATCATGTGCATAGCCAAAAAGATCCATGAAAAGCCTTAAAATAGATTGCAATAAACATGTAGTCCAATCTTTCATTCCGTTGTGCTTTGTGCTATTCTCCCCTAGCTGACGCCTACTTTAGGCCAGCCCATTGTGACCTATGTGCTCATATGTATTGTCTCACTGTTCTACTTTTTTTTTCCAATATGGCAAGCAAGTTGCACTGTTATTTTTAATTATTTTTTAAAATGAAAATTAAAACTATATTTTGGGCCTACAACATGATGTTTTTATGTATCTAGACATTGTGGAATGGCTAAATCTAGCTAATCAACACATTTGTTACCTTACATATTTATCATTTTTTTGTGCTGAGAACATCTAAAACCTACTCTTTTAGTACCCACCATCCTACTTCTAATGAGAACTGACGTGTGGTGCCAGGCAGTAAGATAAGGGCTTTTTGGATGGATTGTTTTTTATTAATCCTCAGAACAACCCTATTGTGAGGGACACTCTATTATCCCCATTCTACAGGTGAAGAAAATGAGACTTGTAGGGGGGTTAAATTGCTTGCTCGCGTCACACTAGGCAGAACTTGGAAAGCCAGGATTCAACTGTAAAACCTGACCTCCGGAGTCTGCATTTCTCACTGTGCACTGCCCTGCCTCCCAGTTTTCCACTCTGTCATTCCCACTGGTGCTTCAGTGCTGGCGAGTGTACGTGTTGTCAGTCATTCCACCCGCCCCCTGCACTTTTTACTGCCATCTCTTGCTGGGAGTAATAGGGAACAGGCAGTAGGGAAGACATCAGCCCTGTCTTGAAGAAGCCTACCTTAGGCCAAACAGACAAGACAGAGAAGAATGCAGATCATAGAGAGTTCAAAATCAACTGCAGAGAGTGGGAGGAAGGAATGGAGACAACGATAAACAATGAAAGTGTTAGGAACCTGAGGACAAGCCCAGGAGCACCACCACCACCATCTCACACATAAAGGCAGCTCTGCATGCTATGAACCAGGAGGCACTTTCAGGAATACACACACATCTGATAATACAAGGCACCACATGCTAAGAGGCTTTTTGAATACTTCTCCCTAGGCGCAGGGCAGCCAGGGAAAGGCAGCATGGCTGTGGAAGGCCCAGGTAGGCTTTGAAGGATTAAGGGGACATCTACCTGAAACTTTTAGTCTAAGGACCTAAAGTCTTAATCTGCTGGAAGACAGTCAATTTTTGGAGGGAAGGCGGGGATGTAGTAGCAATCAAAATGGAAAGTATGGAAAAGAGGGATACTTTGATTTAAGGAATCATTTCCAAATAATTAAGAACTCCATTTCAGAGTGGTGGGGAGGGGAAGGATGGGGAAGAAAACAAAGAGAAAATGAGAAAAGTGAGCAGGCTGTTTAGCACAGCAGTATGTTCACAATGATTAGCTTTTTAAATGTTCCTTCTCGATAGCTGTAATATATTCAAAACAAGGCAAAAAATTCATCCGAGTAAATAGCATAAAGAAAAATTCATTTGGATAGATAGGTATTTTTAATAAGAAAAATTAAAAGAGTGCTAGGAGAGGCAAAATAGTCATGGTATTAAATGTACATCCATTGTCCAAAGGTTCTTACTAGAAAGCCCTAACAAGACAGTATTGCAGAAGTCAAAACACATTATTTAGGCGGTAAGTAATTATCCTGGTAGAGATTTACATGTGCTGCACTTGTTATCACTCCCCTGCCAGTTCCAGTTTCTTCTTCAGGCCTAGCCTGAGCAGCTTTTCAAGTCCCCTTCTGGCCCTTTCATAAGGGCATAGACAGTGTCTTTTCTAGCCCAGATTCATGGGCACCTCCTTTGTTCTCACGATGAAAATTTTCTCCTTGTAGCTGCCTAAACTACCTAAGCTCTGTGCCTGTGGACTCTCAGATTGGCCTTTTTCTGGTTGTGGAACCTCACCTGTAGGCAGTTTTTTTTAGGAGACCGCTTTTCTCAGTTACTTTGCTCCTTTTTCCGCTCTTAAAAGAGTGAGATTTGCCCCACTTCCAGTCCTTGTGCTCAATTTGAGGATTTCAGTAACTCTTCTTAGAATCCTGCTTCTCTGCTAATAGCTCCCAAGCTCCTTATAATTAATGGGTCATCTGACTATTTGCATCTTATTTCACTTCTGACCTCTCTGGGGAACCTAGTAAGATTAATCGTTCAGGTGAAGAGTCCTGGCTCACAGTGTCCCGTTTTTACCATGTATTCCTCTGACACCAAGCTAAAGCCTCCTTCATAACTTCATGCCCTAATTCTTATTTCACAATGAAGGAAAATAGTAATAACCCAAATTGCTAGGTCTGGACCCATTTATGGCGTCTCTAAAGGATCTCAATAATGATGACAGGATCTTCAGTAACAAGGACATAAAGCAGACACAGATGTACACTCATATTCAACTAGCAGATGCCAAAAAAAGTGTTACTGTTCTTCTAGATCCTGCTGACCAAGTCAGATGAATTGAACATTACATTATGGCTATGGTATGCTGTAGCTGTAATTTTTAGAAAACCTTTGACTTGTGAGAGAAATAAAAGGAAGCAGCATACACAGAATAAAAAAGACCGGTCATAGCTATTTTTATGAGTGCTCCTAAAATTTAGACTAAACAGTGAAAAGTCCCATTGAAAAAGCAGGGAGGATAGCAAGGAAACATAAATTATAGGCCTGATTACCAAATTCTATTTCAAATAAAGAAGCTTTCCAATAAATTCCATGTAATTACTCTGCAAACTGCTAGAACTCCATGGTTATTTGACCATGAACACAGCTGCTATCAACACAACACAATTAAAATTATATATTAGACAAGAATTGCTAAAAGATAAGATGGGATATAATCATAACCAGGCTATCAAAGTCTAGCTGTGAGAGCAGATATAAAAATAAAAGGAGTGTGATGTATGCAGTTTTCTGCTTAGTAATCAACATATTAAATCAGGAAGACAACGTAATGCATTAAACTAGCTCTGGAATAATGAGAATAAATACAGGAATGTAAGCCCATCAAAATGAGTAGTTACATATTTAGGACTAGGATGACTGTTACACTACTTCGGACTTCTTAAGGCCAAACAAGTTTTGGTATCATCACACTATTTGGTTGTTACCGGGAAAAAAACTAAATTATGATCATATTGATCCGTGCAAGAATACAGGCAGGTCTGGGAGAAAAAAGGAGCTGACAAATAACAAGTACGGTGCCTTGCACATAGTAGCTGTCACTGTATTTATTTCATCAAGATCTGAAATGAATTAAATGTCAGCTGAACTGCATAGCACTATGCATGGACCCATTTATAAGAACCAGGAAACTTAGTGGTTTCCATATCCTCATTTCAAATTGGGGTTTCAAACAAAACACAATGTCTTATGAAAACGATTTTGTCATTTAGTACTTTTCTAAGGACTGGGAGAGAGAAAATTTGAAGGCAGAGAATCTTCCATCTATGTTTGAGGGTGAGCAAACGACTGGCTTTATTAATGATGGAAACATCAAAGCAGTGACCCAGTGAATTTGGAGACTTCAGCAGGATGAAGCAAAAGGCTGACCAGCCCAAAGAAGCACAGGGTGACAGCCCAAACCAGACACTTTTCCAGAGAAAGACAAATTTGCCACTTACGTTTCAACTGTCTATCCTCTAGAGTAATGGTTCTTGAAGCGTGGCCCTCTTTGAGAGTTCATCAGTAACACAACCTTTTTCACTCTCATCCTCTCAAAAGTGTACACGGAGTTTTCCAGAGGCTCCATGAAGTATGATGATGTTACTTCTCTGACAGCTAACGGAATGTAAGAAACGGATCTGAGGATACAGCTGTCTTCAATTAAGCCACACATTAGTTGCAGAAATGTAAAACAATGCAACTCTTCTCACTAAATAATTTTGTTTGTAAAAGTAATTTTTCATAAAAACATTATTTAACAGACGATGGATTTATTATTCTTAATGAATGAGTATTTTTAAAGTCTTAGTTTGAATTTCTAACACGGTAAAGAGACAGATACAGCTCATACACTCCAAAGCTCTTTAGGGGCCACAAAAATTTTGAGTGTAAAGGGGTCATGAGACTTAAAGGGTTAAGAACTGCTGCTCTGGATCCTTTACTGAATTGTGCTGCAACTATCTCCTGATTCTTTCCTAATAGCCTACAAATTCTTTGAGAACAGGATCTTCTATCCCCTGTTCATTTCAGGATAGCCTTAGTACTAATTATAGTCTTTGTTGTTTGTAAATTAAATGAACAAAAGTCTTGCCATATTCATAACATCAAAAACATTAAATTCAAGATTTACATAGTGAACATAGTGAAAATCTGTTTCCTTAAAGTGACAGCTGACTCTGAAGTTATTCTCTATTAACAGGTTGATTTCTGCAACTAATAGAAACAATACAGTACCATTAATGGCTTGTGGAATTGGTTTTATTGCTTGATGATCACCCTAAGTTTATCTCTATGGACCAAGTGTCTGAAAAACTGGAAAAGAATCTGCAAAAACAGAAATATAATTCATGTTTTACCAGTGGTCAGATTATAGATGAATATTTCCTTTCCATTGTCATTGCTGTTGATATAATGTTGCTTATGTAATAAACAAACATATTTGTCTAGCAGATCTCTGGATTCTGAGGAAAACATAAAATAATCACTCCTTTGTTAGCAGAGTTGAGATAGCCAAGGAGACTGATGGGCTAGGATGTGGACGTTTACCACCTAACCCTATTCTTAAGAACAAGCAAGCACATACAATTCTAATGCAGGGATCTGAAGAAAAGAGAGAAGAACCTGTTCCAACAGTTTTGATTCTTTCTAGAGGCTCTGTAGCTATGAAATAATGTTCTTGGAGAACACTAATGGGAAACCCACTCATACCTCATTTTCTTAAATGCTTAAAACCATGTACATGGTAAACATTAGAGCATTCTCTTAAAAAATAAATAAAACTACGTAGGACAGTGCTACAGTATTTGTCACGAAAGAGAGTATTTGTTCATTCTTTCATTTATTCAAAAAACATTCATGTGGCTCCCTCTACATGTAAGTGCTTTGTGGTAGACACCGTAGGACACACAAATGAATCAGACACTGATACTCATCCTGGTTTCAAGAAGTCTGTATTTTAGTAGGAATCAATGTAATGTACAAAAATAAGATAAAATCAAAAGTGGTAAGAATTATAATATAAATTATTATGGGTATGACTGACGTTATAGCATTTAGACATACCATCTGCTTCATATGTGTATTATATGATGCATTATTACTAACACTCAGTGTCTTACGTAGAGGAGATAAAATATAAGCACACATCTGTGCTGACACATGTGTCTGCAAATAAAAACTGAAAAGTCCCTCTTGAGTATATCATTTTTAGTGAAGAACCAGAATTATAGTTAGTATCAAAGAAAACTGAAGATGACAGATGTGATGTTTTTGAAAAAACAAGGACCTGGTATTGCATATAATAATAGTGATAAACCACAGTAAGTTATAACAATTCTGGGCTATAATAGAAACTCTAACGAAAAGTTGTAATAAGATACTGCTTTAAGACAGTTTGGATTTAATTACCTCACTTTTGTATCCATAAAACCAGCTTCCACAACCTGTTTTTATTGGAGAAGATTCGATGAATGTTCCTATAACGCTGTGGTGTCAGTACTTGAACATGAATATGAGTACTCCCAGTCTTTAAACTGGGCTACATGTGCCCCTGAGGGTACATAAAGACTTTCTATGGTTATAGGCAAGGGAGAGATGTAAGGGATCAACATTTACATCCACTGTTCATACATACACTCTTTGGGTTCAGTTCTCCTTTTTCAACACTTTCAAAACAAAATTCTTAGCAAACTGTTATCAAGTGCGTCTTCATGGGTTGGAAACCCCTCTGGGGCATCAGACAAAGGGGCAACTATAGAAAGCCTTAATCCTGAGTGTCCTATGAGGACAGAGCAGAGCAGAGCAGAACAGTAAGAGCTGCAGCAGCAGCAACAGGTTCAGAACCAAACACTGGATGGAGCAGCGCCTTGTTTCTTCATCTGCGGACAATGCAGGGCAAATCCTTGTGCCTTATCCATTCAGAGTGTTCTTGATAAAAACCCTTGTATGTGGACCAGCCCTATGCAATGGTTTGTGCTCTCTGCAATGTAATGTGGGGAAACAGCACAGGCTTTGCTCCTTCCTGACCTTTCTGAGCCTCAATTTTCACAGCTATAAAGTGGAAATAATCCCAAACCCTGAAAATTTATCATGAGATTAGAACTGACAGATGTACAGACTCAGCTCAGTGCTTGGCAACACATCACTGGCACTAAGTAAAGAATGGCAGCTACTATATAGTCTCCTATATTTTAGTCTTTGTGCTGTGTGAGTAAAACCACAAATTGGAACTAAAATCATTTAGTGCTCTTTTTGCATGAAAATGTAGCTTCTGACCCACCAACTATGGTATGCATTTTGAGTCATGTTGTTTCCCAGAAATGTGGACAGATTTTAGCTAATTTAGTCATATTCTCCCACCTGATTTTTTTTTTGAAAAAAATGGGTGGTCGTAGGTCAGGAATACAGGCTGTGGTACTGCAGATTGGGTATAAATCAATAACAAACAGTTGGCAGAGTTAATATTCAAATGGTATCTAATTTCCAGGAAACATCCGAAATGCAAATGGCAAAGCCTTGTTACCAGCAGTCACTTTGAGGGCCAGGAGATTTGGCATCATCTGGGAGTTTGTTATAATGCAAATTGTGAGGCCCACCCCAGACCTACTGAATTGGAATCTGCAGTTTAACAAGATTCCCACGTGATTCAAATGCACTTTAAACTGTGAGAAGCACTGGTAAAGAATGACCACTAGCAGGGAAGATGAAATCACACATGTAGTTCAGGTGGGAACTCTCTGTTGCACCTGTTTAAAGCAGAGTAAGGCAAAACAATGGAGTCTAACTTCTACTGACAGACTGACATACACACACGCCACAAACATACACATACATACACATGCATAGATCAGTAGTTCTCAATTGGAAGTGACTGCCCCCTAGGAAACATTTGACAATGTCTGGAAACTTTTTTTTTTTTTTTTTTTGAGATGGAGTTTCGCTTGTTACCCAGGCTGGAGTGCAATGGCGCAATCTCGGCTCACCGCAACCTCCGCCTCCTGGGTTCAAGCAATTCTCCTGCCTCAGCCTCCTGAGTAGCTGGGACTACAGGTGTGCGCCACCATGCCCAGCTAATTTTTGTATTTTTTTTTAGTAGAGACGGGGTTTCACCATGTTGACCTGTATGGTCTCGATCTCTTGACCTCGTGATCCACCCGCCTCGGCCTCCCAAAGTGCTGGGATCATAGGCGTGAGCCACCGCACCTGGCCTGGAAACATTTTTAATTCACGACAAAGGGATGCTGCTAAACATCTTAGAGTGCACAAGATGACCTCCACAATGAAAAAATTATCTGGCTCTTAATGTCAATAATGCAGGAGAAACCCTGGCATACATTATCCCTGCATAAAGGCACATAAACTGGAACTATTAATGGAAAAAGGAGTCATAATTTGACAATGCAGCTGTTAGGGAATGAATTTTAGATCTGCACAATTCTGCACCTCAAGGTCTATGCTACTTAGAAGATTATAAAAACCCTGGTTAAAAGCTAGCAAAGAGTTCATGATAACCTGTATTAGCATATGATAATCTGTAAAGAAAAATAATGGAGTAATGGTGACAGAAAATTAAGTTACTGTGTTTATCTAAAGTCCATTCCTACTCAAAGTAGGAAGCAGGCTTAGGAAGCTCAACTCCACACCCTCCTCACCTTGTGCTTTCTTCAAGACCAAAAACTAGCCTCAAACTTCAACCTTCAAATGCTCCTGGATATAAGGCAAGAAATAATGATTTAGGGTTGCCCATTCATCACTATCAAAAGTGCTGATTCCTCCAAATTCAGTAGTATAACCAGCTCTTTCCGTCTCTCACACACATGTACACAACCACACAAAGTGTAACAGCATTACATGCATCCAGCTGGCTCTGAAAAGATTGCATCAGGGCCTCCTGCTCTCAGTTCTCACCGGTTCCTTGTCCTGAGCTCCCAAGTTGATGGCTAGGGGTATAGTTTTTTCTGTATATAAACTCCTGTTTCCCTTCCCGACAGGCTTTACCAGACTACACAGCCGACTGTTCTGTGATGGGCACATTAGAGTGGCCCAGGGAAATAGCAGGTTATTAGAAAACAAATAGTAAGGAAATGCTTAGAGAAAATGAGTTCAAATAATCAGATTAAGCTTGGGGAACATATGGGGATGCCAACCAATTTACAAAAACCATGAAAAAGATGCTTATGTTTGCATCATGCTGAAAAATATGCATCATGCCTGCTCCAAAAACACTGAACAAAATGGAAGCAACTGAAATTTTTTTCTAAACCTTTTTTTGCAGGTTACTGCACTGCATTCACTAATCATCTTTCTTTTTTAATACTCTTTTTATTATACTGAAAACAATCTTCCCTCCCTTATATCCTAAGAAAACACACTTCCTTTTCATAAAAATGAAATAGCACATGCTATGATTTAATACGTTGAAAATAAATACTTAAAATTTTTTTGTGAAACTGTTCTCTAATAAAACTGTAAGAACTGTGGTGTAGAGAGGGGAAAATATTTCACTGTAATTATGCTCAAGGCATTGTCAAAATCATTAAATTAAATGAATTCTAATTCTAAGGCAGGAGGAAGAAGCATGCCAAAGGTTTTTTTTTTTAACTATTTCACCACCAAAGCAGTTTACTTGTGGACTCTGCCATTGGGTTGAGAAGTCCCATGACCATTCACAAAGACGCTGCCATGTTTATCTTTTCAGGCTCTCACGTGTCTCAAATAGGGATGGGGCATGGCCAGAAGGGATGGGGCATGGCCAGAAGCCGTGGGCAAGCCTTTTGCGAGGGCCATGAATGAGATCATCATAACCACACCCCACCATCCTGCCTAGCCTCTTCTGAATTTTACAAGCCACAGCCCTGAGGCCAGCCTCCTGTTAAGTTCTCAAAACAGAAAAAACTAAAAGTGGATTCCCATAAAAAAGTTTGAGAATTCTTACACGATTATTTTAGACACATTAGACATCTGTATAGTGTAATTACTGAAAATTACAGAAAAGAGCAGATTAGAATCTCAAAAAGAAGGACTCTATTTCCAAGAAGATGACCCTAAATTAGTTTCCTTTTAAAATGTTCTCTTAGCCTGGAGCCAGAACTTTGGGAGTCTAAGGTGGGTGGATCATAAGGTCAGGAGATTTAGACCATCCTGGCCAACATGGTGAAACCCCGTCTCTACTAAAAATACAAAAATTACCTGGCTGTGGTGGCGTGTGCCTGTAATCCCAGGTACTTGGGAGGCTGAGGCAGGAGAATAACTTGAACCAGGAGTCATAGGAAAAAAAGAAAAAAAGAAAAGAAAAAAGTTCTTTCAAATTCTTACACAACTTTCAAAAAGTAAGTTCTGTGATAAGGATGAAAGACATGCACTGGATAATTAACTCATTCCTAATAGAAAAGATACATTAAAGTATTATGAATTTCTTTATACCTATCAGAATGTAAATGTTTATAACTTCATCCATGACAAGTCCTTTTGTTCAACTTCTGAGGGATTTCATTCTATTTTAGCTTCTGTATTACAGTACTACACAACTGTAATTACATTCTCTGTAATCAGCCCATTTACAGTATAATTAAGAGTGCCACAAATTTAAAACTTTGACCTCACTACTGAGGTGGACGATAGTTTATACTACATGTAAAATACCCTCCTGTTATGCTGACAAATTTAAAACATAAAACAAGAAAATAGTATGTTATAGTAGTCGTCATTTAAGAGGGAATTGCTAGGTTCCTGATAACAGTTTCTCTTCCGTCATGTCTAGCACCAGACTCTCATCAATAACCACTTTCCTACCAAACCCCATGCTCTTCTCAAATGTTATGAAAACTCCAAACCCATACAGATGCCTCTCAATTCTCCTCATTTAACTGCTATCCACTATGAGGATAAGATATATGTGAAGTGATTCCTAGAATAATGTTGTGCTAGTGCAAACCAAGTTTTAATTGGCCAGAGGTCCATCAGTAAAGTGCATAACTTCTAAGCAATGTGAATAGGTTTCTCTTAACTACAAAACAAGGAGGTGAACATCAAACATTAGTGCATGACATACTTTGGTTCAAGCAAACCATTTGATAAATATAATAACCATATTAATAAAAAAAAATAGCAGCAACAACTAATACCAAATGTTACCATGTGCCAGGACAAGGAGAATCTTAGATGCATTACCTCATTTAATTTTCATAAAAAGCCCCTGAAGTAAATATAATGATTGTCCCCATTTTTCATATGAGGAAACTGAGGCTCAGAGATGTCAACTAACTGCCCACATCAATTAGCTGGTAAGAGTAAGGTCAGTCTTGAAGCCAGGTCTAACTGTATCATCTCAAGCTTGTGCCTATTTTCATAGCCTTTGGGCCAGACTGCCTACTAATTATATGTTACCCAAGCAATTTAAACCAAATATTCTTGCCCTTATTCTTTTACTAAGGCTCCTGGTGAAATGCAGCTGTTACTGATCAATGGTAGTGAAATAAAAAAGCAAGATAACTGATATCAAGATTTTCCTCCCTCATCAAATTCAGGAACCCTTTTGCATATGTTATATGGACTGACACAGTTCTTATAATTACATAAGTTCTAAATTATATATGTATTTAAGTACAGTCGATGAATTACTAAAGCCTCAATCACAAAATAAAATGCACTTTACATTTTTCAGATTAAAGAAGCTAATTGATCAAGAAATCAAGTCTCAGGAAGAGAAGGAGCAAGAAAAGGAGAAGAGGGTCACCACCCTGAAAGAGGAGCTGACCAAGTTGAAGTCTTTTGCTTTGATGGTGGTGGACGAACAACAAAGACTGACGGCACAGCTCACCCTTCAAAGACAGAAAATCCAAGAGCTGACCACAAATGCAAAGGAAACACATACCAAGCTAGCCCTTGCTGAAGCCAGAGTTCAGGAGGAAGAGCAGAAGGCAAACAGACTAGAGAAGGAACTGCAAACGCAGACCACAAAGTTTCACCAGGACCAAGACACAATTATGGCGAAGCTCACCAATGAGGACAGTCAAAATCGCCAGCTTCAACAAAAGCTGGCAATACTCAGCCGGCAGATTGATGAGTTAGAAGAGACAAACAGGTCTTTACGAAAAGCAGAAGAGGAGCTGCAGGATATAAAAGAAAAAATCAGTAAGGGAGAATATGGGAACGCTGGCATCATGGCTGAAGTGGAAGAGCTCAGGAAACGTGTGCTAGATATGGAAGGGAAAGATGAAGAGCTCATAAAAATGGAGGAGCAGTGCAGAGATCTCAATAAGAGGCTTGAAAAGGAGACATCACAGAGTAAAGACTTTAAACTAGAGGTGGAAAAACTCAGTAAAAGAATTATGGCTCTGGAAAAGTTAGAAGACGCTTTCAACAAAAGCAAACAAGAATGCTACTCTCTGAAATGCAATTTAGAAAAGGAAAGGATGACCACAAAGCAGTTGTCTCAAGAATTGGAGAGTTTAAAAGTAAGGATTAAAGAGCTAGAAGCAATTGAAAATCGGCTGGAACAGACAGAATTCACTCTAAAAGAGGATTTAACTAAACTGAAAACATTAACTGTGATGTTTGTAGACGAACGGAAAACAATGAGTGAAAAATTAAAGCAAACTGAAGATAAATTACAAGCCGCTTCTTCTCAGCTTCAAGTGGAACAAAATAAAGTAACAGCAGTAACTGAGAAGTTAATTGAGGAAACTAAAAGGGCGCTCAAGTCCAAAACCGATGTAGAAGAAAAGATGTACAGCGTAACCAAGGAGAGAGATGATTTAAAAAACAAATTGAAAGCGGAAGTAGAGAAAGGAAATGATCTCCTGTCAAAAGTTAACATGTTGAAAAATAGGCTTCAATCATTGGAAGCAATTGAGAAAGATTTCCTAAAAAACAAATTAAATCAAGACTCTGGGAAATCCACAACAGCATTACACCAAGAAAACAATAAGATTAAGGAGCTCTCTCAAGAAGTAGAAAGACTGAAACTGAAGCTAAAGGACATGAAAGCCATTGAGGATGACCTCATGAAAACAGAAGATGAGTATGAGACTCTAGAACGAAGGTATGCTAATGAACAAGATAAAGCTAAATTTTTATCTGAAGAGTTGGAACATGTTAAAATGGAACTTGCTAAGTACAAGTTAGCAGAAAAGACAGAGTCCAGCCACGAACAATGGCTTTTCAAAAGGCTTCAAGAAGAAGAAGCTAAGTCAGGGCACCTCTCAAGAGAAGTGGATGCATTAAAAGAGAAAATTCATGAATACATGGCAACTGAAGACCTAATATGTCACCTCCAGGGAGATCACTCAGTCCTGCAAAAAAGGTTAAATCAACAAGAAAACAGGAACAGAGATTTAGGAAGAGAGATTGAAAATCTCACTAAGGAGTTAGAGAGGTACCGGCATTTCAGTAAGAGCCTCAGGCCTAGTCTCAATGGAAGAAGAATTTCAGATCCTCAAGTATTTTCTAAAGAAGTTCAGACAGAAGCCGTAGACAATGAACCACCTGATTACAAGAGCCTCATTCCTCTGGAACGTGCAGTCATCAATGGTCAGTTATATGAGGAGAGTGAGGATCAAGATGATGATCCCAATGATGAGGGATCTGTGCTGTCCTTCAAATGCAGCCAGTCTACTCCATGTCCTGTTAACAGAAAGCTATGGATTCCTTGGATGAAATCCAAGGAGGGCCATCCTCAGAATGGAAAAATACAAACTAAACCCAATGCCAACTTTGTGCAACCTGGAGATCTAGTCCTAAGCCACACACCTGGGCAGCCACTTCACATAAAGGTTACTCCAGACCATGTACAAAACACAGCCACTCTTGAAATCACAAGTCCGACCACAGAGAGTCCTCACTCTTACACGAGTACTGCAGTGATACCGAACTGTGGCACCCCAAAGCAAAGGATAACCATCCTCCAAAATGCCTCCATAACACCAGTAAAATCCAAAACCTCGACTGAAGACCTCATGAATTTAGAACAAGGCATGTCCCCAATTACCATGGCAACCTTTGCCAGAGCACAAACCCCAGAGTCTTGTGGTTCTCTAACTCCAGAAAGGACAATGTCCCCTATTCAGGTTTTGGCTGTGACTGGTTCAGTTAGCTCTCCTGAGCAGGGACGCTCCCCAGAACCAATAGAAATCAGTGCCAAGCATGCGATACTCAGAGTCTCCCCAGACCGGCAGTCATCATGGCAGTTTCAGCGTTCAAACAGTAACAGTGCAAGTGTGATAACTACTGAGGATAATAAAATCCACATTCACTTAGGAAGTCCTTACATGCAAGCTGTAGCCAGCCCTGTGAGACCTGCCAGCCCTTCGGCACCACTGCAGGATAACCGAACTCAAGGCTTAACTAATGGGGCACTAAATAAAACGAGCAATAAAGTCACCAGCAGTATTACTATCACACCAACAGCCACACCTCTTCCTCGACAATCACAAATTACAGTAAGTAATATATATAACTGACCACACTTACCCTCAGCTAGTCCATACTGATATTTTTGCAAGGAACTCAATCCTTTTTTAATCATCCCTCCATATACCCCAAAGACTGAACTCGTACTTTGGGAAGGTTTGTGCATGAACTATACAAGAATACTGAAACTAACTGTTGCCTGCATAGTCATATCAAGTGTGCACTTACTGTATATCTTTTCATTTACATACTTGTATGGAAAATATTTAGTCTGCACTTGTATAAATACATCTTTATGTATTTCATTTTCCATAACTCACTTTAATTTGACTGCAACTTGTCTTGGTGAAATACTTTAACATTATAAAGCAGTAAATAATTTGTTATGTTTACCATTGCTTGCTGAATTTTCTTTTGGTCATTCTGTGTTATATTTCTGCATGTACAATAGAATTTTATCTTTTGCTTATAATCTCTATTAATTCTTCTTTAAAAACAAACAGGACCTATGTCCCATTTACGGTCAACTTCTAATTAGGAGGAGGAGAAAGTGGTTCAAATAAATAAAAATTACATCTCTTTTATTTCAAAGTGAACTATAAGATCTTTCAGAAGCAAACATAACTTCATGCTTGGGATGTATCTCAGTATCTCTAGAGGCCAGCACATTGCTTAGAATATACTAGGAACTTAAATGTTTACTGATAATGAAATAAAATACTATTGAATAATTCTGATTTTTGTGAGCACATATAAGCAGATGGTAAAAAAAAGCTCTGACATGTGACAGGAAGCCAGAGAAAGTACATTTGGAAATATAGTTACCTTGACAATAAGAGTTGACTATATTTCTACCAGAGATCAAAACTCCCACAAAACATATATGACTACAACCAAATTTACTTAGTGCTCCAGCCACTGTGACATAAGCTCCTGAACACCCTGCTTCAAAGCAAAAAAAAGTCATTCTTGTTTCTTTTTCCTATGTGGTTCCCAAAACAGTTTGAATTACTTAATGTAGGTGCTGCTTACCCTGCTCATAAGAGGCCTGCATTCAGAAGCTTAGTTTGTTTTTTTAACCTCTCAACAAGCAAATAAAAGCCAAAGATAGTTATGAACTTGTTATAGAAAAGGCGTATTTAAAAAAAAATACACTATATTAGTTGAAAGAGGCAATATACTATAAATTTCTTCTGTGATGATTATGCCATTTACAAGGTAGATGAGAAAAACTCAGCCAAATCATCCTAGAAATTCTGCTATGGGACTCCCTGGGCATAATCCGTATGTGAGCAGAGAATAACAGCTTTCAGGGAACATTTTAAATTACAAGTCTGGTCCCCAAGTCACATTCCCAAAAGACAATTTCAGACAAAGTAGCTTACTGCCATTTCCCCTTTACTAACCTCATAACTTAATTTAGTGTGGTCAATTTTACTGCCAGTTACTGATTTTAAATACAATTCATTTAGACATCCAGGCAAACTGTGAAGATCTTTAAGAGTAAAAAGAAGCTTTCACAATTATCCTCCTTGCCTCTGCAAAATCAATTTCATGATAGTAAAGCAAGGATTTGTTGACAGAAACACTTCCATGGTGACGAACTGTAACACCAACACTATGGGCTTGCATCATCATTAAATAAATTTAGATGAAAGCCGAGGCTCCTGATGAATGAGAAAGCTTCTTGTTTAAACACATTTATCTTAGGAATCAGCAGTGACCCGACTGTATTACAAAATACATCATGGTCTAAATGTTTATTAAAACTATTTTTATTTTTAAGTCACCTTTGGCCAGAACTCTAGGAGGAATGGAAAACTTAATTTTAGCTCTTTCAAAGCAGACAATGAAAATGCTGCTGCTTCATGAGATCTTTTTCTATTTAAGAAGAGTGGGTACATGTAATATTTTGGAAGGCACTGATCAACTGATCATAAAATTATGAACAATAGAAATCAGAACGATTTAAGAACAAAGTCTTTTCAACTTTGTCATATAGTGGCATAAACAAAACACATGTTTGGGTGGCACTGGGGGAAACAGATAAAGAGGCAGAGATAACCAGCCAAGAAATTCCCATCATCCCAGATTCCTCTTGGCTGCCCCAAGTCCTGGTGGGGGCCAGTGGGGGAGGGAAGAAATCCATTCTTGGCACACTCATAACTAATAGAGTTTGGAAGTCATATTTGGGCTATTCATCAGCCCACCCATTTTGAAAGGATTCAATTTCTGATGTGAGCCACAGCAATTCTCTGTAATAAAGTTAACACCATAAGTCCTGTGTTTCATGATTATAATGTACAAATTCTCATTTAATCATTTGTTCCAGATTGTAACTATATAGAGGCTTCCTAAGTAGTTACGATCTAACATAACTGGAAATTTACCAAACCTTGAAGGAATACCTCTTTTTTAGAAGTACTTCTACTGGTAGGATTCCTTCAGGATAATAATTTGTATCACATCAAAATAAATTTTAGGGGACAGATTAATAATGTGTAGATTATTAAAAGTGTCACTAATTAAATTTCATCATAAAGGTAGCCTAATTTCTGCAAAACATCTTTTTTACTATAGGATTATACTTAAAATGATACACTGTAGATTTCTGGCCTTTAAGTTAAAAAAAATCGTTTCTTATTTGTGTGTGTGTGTGTGTATGAGAGAGAGAGAGAGAGAGAGAGAGAGAGTGGGGGAAGAGAGATGGGAAGATTACAGAACTTCCTTTTTCATTGACATATAATCATACAACTCCCCCAAAAACTAGGAAGAAAAGAGGAGATGACACTGGAAAATCTTCATATGAAATATGTGGGGGTGGAGGGTTGTACTCTTTGGTCCATGAGTGCTCATAGAAGAGACTGTTTTTACATCTATCTGAAAAACTCATACCATCCTCTCACTGGTCTAAGTCCTGGCTTCAGAACCAAGTTTCATTTTACTCACAGTCCCTCTGTCTCTTTAACTCTTCAATGATAGAATCCTATCACAGATTTGAATGATTTTATCATGTTTTTTCATTTAAAAGCAATGACAAAACTTACCCCAAGAAGATGCCACTACTCTCTAGGGGCATTGACAAAAACAAAATTGTCATCCTTACCTAGGACATTGTGCATTACTACACTTGAATCTTTACACATATGAAAGAATCTCGATACTTGTTCAGTCAAGATCATGATACAATTACACAAACTCTATTTGGAAGGTCTCCACAACTATATTTTACAATACTAAGATATTAGGCTTGGGAGCTTCTTGACACCCATTTTATTAGTCCGTTTTTACACTGCTATGGAGAATACCTGAGACTGGGTAACTTATCAAGAAGAAAGGTTTAATTGACTCACAGCTCCTCGTGGCTGGGGGAGGCCTCAGGAAACTTACAATCATGGCAGGAGGCAAAGAAAAGCCAAGGCACATCTCACCTGGCAGCAAGAGAGCGAGAGAGCACACAGGGGAAACTGCCCTTTTAAACCGTCAGGTCTCATGCACACCCCCTCAGAATCACAAGAACAGCAGAGGAAACCGCCCCGTGTTCCAATCACCTCCCACCAGGTCCTTCCCTCAACACTGGGGATTACAGTTTGGAGATCTGGGTAAGGACACAGAGCCGAACCATATCATCCATGAAGGATAAAATTAGGGGAGCTGCGAGATGGTCACAGAAAGGGTATTTTATCAGAAACGTTTAGATATTTGTAGTCTAAGGATTCTGTGAGCTTTACTAGTCGAAGTAAAACTCCCAATAAAAACGTTTCAGTAACTTCTTTGATTCTGAATATTTACAAAGTGAGTCTCCTTTGCAATATGTTAGATAAAGGCAAGGAATGACCTTCAACTTAACCAACACTTCAGCTTTTCTATACCCTGGTTTCTGTTATTGTTAAGATTTTTTTCCCTCTAAATAATCTTTTTGCTTTGTAACCCCAAGAGAAAGGATAGGCAAAAATGCATGCCCCAAACACTTGTATAGATCAGTGTGTCTCAAAGTAAGATCCAAGATACCTGTATGAGAATCCCCTGATACTAAGTTCCACTCAGAGCTATCAAATCAGAACCTCTGGGAGCGCATTTTAACATACTCTTCTGCTGGTTACTTGCACCTTAAAACTGTACTTCAAATTTTGATCATTTTCTGAGCTAGCAATATGCTGTAAGATACTCTCTCCCAGTGCTGAGCAGTGATAGTGAGCCACAACTCCCAGTCAGCCACACAATCATGAGGGTAAACAACCGATATTATATAGCAGCAGTTCCCAATTTGGCACAAGTGACTGGTTTCATGGATGACAATTTTTCCACGGCCGGGGGGTTGAGTGGACGGTTTCAGGAGGAAACCGTCCCCTGAAACAGTCCACTCAGATCATCAGGTATTAGCTAGATTCTCATAAGGAGTCCTCAGCCTAGATCCCTTGCATGCGCACTTCACAACAGGGTTTGTGGTCCTGTGAGAAACTGATGCCACTGCTGATCTGACAGAGCTCAGGCAGTAATGCTCGCCTGCCTGTCACTCACCTTCTGCTGTGCAGCCCAGCTCCTAACAAGCCAGGGACTGCTACCAGTCTGTGGCCCAGAGTTTAGGGACCCCTGCTCTACAGTGTGCTGTGTCACTAGATGATTTTGCCTAATTGTAGATTTATGGAAGTGTTCTGAGGATGTTTAAGGTGGGCTAGGCTAAGTTATGATATCCAGTAGGTTAGGCGTATTAAACATATTTTCAGCTTTTAATATTTTCAACTTATCGTGGGTTTATGTGGTTTTAACCCCATCATAAGTAAAAAAGCATCTGTACTGACAAGCACTGGCTAATGTATTCTGACCACAGTCCCTCTCTTTAAATTACACCTGTCCTAGGAAGTGTGGCTATTCTACCCTCTAGTAGCTGGCATGACAAACAGAAGGCGTATTCTCCACGTTTTCTTTTTATTTAAAAGCAAAGTTCAATACAAACTCTCATTTTATTGGGTAGGAAGATTCCCAGTTTTATAACGGGAGCAAAGTGTAGATGCCTGAATCTTTGGCTGAGCTGCAGCAGGCTGTCTGACACCTACAAGCTCTGTTTCTCTCAGATCCCAGGCCCTCAACTTAGCTCTGTAGTATTTCTTGGGAAGGGTCCAGAACACACATTAAATAAGGCAGTTAGACAAACCAAAACAAAGGACTCCATTCACCTTATGGCACGGTGAAGCAAATACAAGAAAGAGCAAGGAAGACAAGTAGTTTACTAAGGTTCCCAAACCTTAAACCCCACTTAAATTCATTTTACTTAAACTCCAACTTCTTTCCTTTCCAGCAGATGGACCCTTTCCATTCTTCAAGGTACATCAAGAAGGGTAAAGCTTTTGGGCAATCAGTACCATGAGAGCAGGCATCCCCCAAAGGCAACACTGTAGGGGAAGGAATCTTGAGGGAGTCTAGTGAGTTAACTGGCCAACACCTTTAAGTACTTCATAATTTGATAATGAATTAACACCATTTACATGGCAGCACTTAGAAATCTGTCAACGTTCCATAAGGATACCAGATTTTACACTTACAATGCTGCCATAAACATGTATTCAGGAATAACCTTTGGCATTGCAGTCAGCTATCCCAGGGATAATCACTTTTACTTGTGGCATTATTTAAAATTTCACTGACAAAATTTTTGGTCAAGAGAAATAAAACTTATTATTTGAGGCAATTTTTTTGAAAAACTGAAACTAGTTTTCTTATTTTAGTGAGTTATTCTTCCTCCTCATAGCCAAATGGTCCTGGTATGATATTTGAGGGGTTATTCGAGACTGTCTTTTTTTTTTAACCTATTTATTTATTTCAGTAGGCTCTGGGGAACAAAGTGGTGTTTGGTTACGTGAATAAATTCTTTAGTGGTGATTTCTAAGATTCTGGTGCAACCATCACTTGAGCAGTGTACACTGTACCCAGTGTGTAGTCTTTTATCCCTCACACCTCTCCTACTCTGTCCCCCGAGTCCCCAAAGTCCACTGTATCATTCTTATGCCTCTGTGTCCTCATAGCTTAGCTCCTGCTTATGAGTGAGAAAATACAATGTTTGCCACTCCTGAGGTACTTCACTTAGAAAAATGGTCTCCAACTCCATCCAGGTTGCTACAAATGCCATTATTTCGTTTCTTATCATGGCTGAGTAGTATTCCTTGGTGCGTGTGTGTGTGTGTGTGTGTGTGTGTGTGTGTGTATCATATTTTCTTTATCCACTCATTGATTGATTGAGCTGGTTCCATATTTTTGCAATTGCGAATTGTGCTGCCATAAACATGCATATGCAAGTATCTTTTTCGTGCAATGACTTCTTTTCTTCTGGGTAGATACCCAGGAGTGATATTGCTGGATCAAATGGTAGATCTACTTTCAGTTCTTTAAGGAATCTCCATGCTGCTTTCTGTACTGGTTGTACTAGTTTACATTTTCACCAGCAGTGTACAAGTGTTCCCCTTTCACTACATCCATGCCAACATCTATTATTTTTTCATTTTTTGATTATGGACATTCTGGTATCGCACTGTGGTTCTGATTTGCATTTCCCTGATAATTAGTGATGTTGAGCATCTTTTCATATGTGTATTGGCCATTGGTATATCTTCTTTCGAGAATTGTCTATTCATGTCCTTAGCCCATTTTAAGATAGGACTGTGCCTCTGTTTTGTTTAGCTCTTTAAAGGGTAGCCAGGTTTGGACAATGACAATATACAAGTATAAGCTCTACAGACCTACAAAGCCTACCTTGTCCTCAGCCATTCCTGAGGCTTTTGGATAGGTGGAGATAAGGTTACTAATGAACATTCATGCTGTGTTACAAGCTAATAGAGAGGGAATTGAAACTTCTCAGAGAGGACCTTTTAGAAAGGTCTAAGCAATAGAAGGAGTTATCTGCTGTTCTTGCATTAAGGCAAAGGTGGCAGATTGTCTAGACTCTTTTTCTGCCGAAAGTCATGTGAGAAATGGAAAGCTCCAGTTTATCTGAAAAGGTATTAACCAAATGTAAATGTTCAAATATGCACATGCTCTGGACCATCTGCCAATCAAGTGAGTGGAAACAATCCTTATGCAACAAAACTTGTGTCTCAGTGACATGTACAGTGTCTTAGTATGCAATATGTTTTCTTCAAAGCATCACATGTACACAATTGATGAATCCACTGATCATGACACACTAAACTGTGTACCTCTTACTTGCTACTAGGGCCAATATTATGGAGATGAAAGATTCACTGCTTTTGAAGAGGTTATTAACCTGGAATGAAACAAGAAACAAGAGTAACAGATGACATTTAATACAGTAAACTGGAGATTAAGGAATACTACAGTAGATTAACAAAGATTCACAAAAAAAATTCAGTTAAATGGAGTGATTGAGGGAAGGAGCAGGAGGCAGGCAAATAGATCAGGTTCTAGTTTATGCTTTTTCTAGTCGGCTGTGAGGCCTTAGACAAGTCATTTAACCTTTGTGAAATAAGTGAATTGAACCTGGTGATCTTGAAGATCACGTCTGGTTCTAACTTCCAATGACTTCTGAATCTGAAGTCTTGTCACCCTCCTTAAATCGTTTAAAATTCCTTTTGGGAAATAAGGTTGGGGCATAAACAAGCCAACAACCTGCATCAGGTTTTTTTCTCCAGAAATTAAACTTCTTCCTCATTTTTTCACTTAGAGACAGTTCCTTCTCTAAGATTCTATGAATTGGCCGGGCGCAGTGGCGCACGCCTGTAATCCCAGCACTTTGGGAGGCGGAGGCGGGTGGATCACGAGGTCAGGAGTACAAGATCAGCCTGGCCAACATGGTAAAACCCTGTCTCTACTAAAAGTACAAAAAAATTAGCTGGGTGTGGTGGTGGGCACCTGTTATCCCAGCTACTTGGGAGGGTGAGGCAGGAGAACTGCTTGAACTTGGGAGGTGGAGATTGTGAGCTGAGATTGTGCCACTGCACTCCAGCCTAGACGACAGAGTAAGCCTGTCTCTGGGGACTAAAAATGACAAATTCTATGAATTAATTTATTTTACCCCTAATCATGTCAGCTTTTTCTCCCCATTAGAGCATTTTTTCAAATTTAGGACTATTAATGGTTTGGGCCCCATAAGTCTTTGCTGTGAGCAAGGAGGGGTGTTCATGTACTGTACGATGTTTAGGAGCACTCCTGGCTTTTACTTACACACCACGTAGCATCCCCTCAACTGTGACAAAAATGTCTCCAGACATGGCTAAATGTTCCCTGGAGGGCAAAACCACCCTCTGGTTAAAAATCACCATATTAAAGAGACAGTCCAAGTGATTCTGTAAGCCAGTTCCACTCTTACATAACTTACTGTGGGAAAAATTTGACAACTCATATGAAAACTCTTGTCTGGTGTCTAGAGATGAGAACCTTAAACCTGAGTAAACATAAGCCTCAAAGCAACTTTAAAAACCTACAATGAAGAGTTTTGTGGCATAACTGTTTCCACTTACTTCACAGACTGGCCCAGAGCATGTTCATACTTGCACATTTATATTTGTATTATTATAGTATTTTTTTCACTTCTGTCTCTTTCAAAGACACCTGAATTCTAAACTAGAATTTCAGGTCAACTAGAGCTTTCCATTTCTCATGTGCCTTTGGGAGAAATAGACTGTAGACACCATCCACCTTGGCCTTATATGGTGTCAGGGAGAAGGGAAATAAATGGTTTTCAGCAGGAATACCAAGAACTGAAGAGATAACTCTACTGTTAAGACCTTTCTAAAAGGTCCTCTCTGAGAAGCTGCAATTCCCTCTGTATTATTAGCTTATAACCACCACAGGCATTAATGTCTTCTATTAGGATACAGGCTTCCTTCATTCCTCAACCAATTACCTACAAGAATGAACCAACAAATGTTTATGAAGCACGTGATACTGCTCATTGTTGTGGTAGACAGCTAAGCAGGTGTTAAAGTTTGGAATAAAGGGCAGGAGTTAAGGGGTAACTTAAAAGGTAGTTAAGAGCTCAGCACAGAGAAGGAACTGTAGAGGAAGTACTACAGGAATTTAGAGGAAGAGCAGGTTACTCTCAGGTGGGATTTGGGGATCAGACTTCAGAACCAGATGAGAATTGAGCAGGGGCTGGAGGATGGGAGGACTAGGATACAGAGAAGAAAGAAAGGTGCTCCAAAGAGGTGCCCACAAGGTGAAGGTGTGGGGGCAGGCAGGAGGGCAGACGACCAACATTCAAGAACAGTGAGTAGTGCAATGTGGATGAAGCCAAGACAGCTGAGGCAGGGTAGGGCCTGAAGGGCACAGACCTGTCAGATTGTGAAGAACCGTGAATACAGCACTAGGGAGTCTCTGTGTCTTCACAGAAGGCTTCTGTGTAGTGAGATAACATACTATAAAAGAGAAGGCAAAATACAAATCCATTATACAATACTGTTTTATTTTACAACGACCCTAGAAAGTGGGTATTATGACAACTTTAGAGATAAGTAGATTAAAACTCTGACACACAAGGAAGCTGTTCCAGGTCATTCTGTTAATATGTCACAAAATTGAGGTGTGAAAACAGGTCTGATTCTGTTGCTCCATTCTCTTTCCATGGAAACATACTGAGTTGCAAGAGGATTTAAATTCATTAGAAGTTGAATTTGATCCTTTCCACTATCTGTGGTGATAGACAGGTTGTCTATTGTGACCTCCTTGTGCTCCACCTCAAATCTGCCACTTCAGCCAGAACATTCAGAATGTCACTAAACATACACAGGGCTTTCCCCTTTTTCCTCCCCACTGCTCTACATGGACACAATTTTCATCTCTTGTCAAGTGAAGTGGGACCCACACTGAAAGGTCTGGATCAATGCTTGCCTCTTCTGAAATCTTCCATGATCAGCATAGCCAATAGTGATTTGCCTCTCCTTTCAACTCCACCTGCCACCCTGAAGCCACTGTTAGGGCATGAGATAATGAACGTGGAAGCCAAGCCCCCCACAAATGGGCAGGCATGGGAAAGACTGACCTGGTGATAGCACTTGGGATAGGAGATGGGAGAAAGCAAGTCCAAAGAGAAGCTCATGTTCTCATCAGGAGACTCTGTTCTCAGAAAACACAAAAGTTGCAGTCAGTGTCCACTCTATGCTAAGGCAAGATTCTATAAGCAAAGGGCACAAATGCCAAGCATAAAGAATGAGCTTGGACAGGGAGTCCATACGTGCAGAGTAGGAGGTGCCTGATCAGCCTCAGAGATGATGGGAAAGAAAAGCAACACAAGTGAGTGAAAACAATTCATGGAAGGAGCATCACAACCACGCACATCCAAGCTTATAAGTAGGTGGCTGCCTTGATGGTCCTGATGATGACCCAAGACTTTGAGAAAAGGCAATCAAGGGATCAAGGTCTAGCCACTACAAAGACAAGCACCACCAACTTACGCCACATTTGGTGCAAATCTGCCTTTGCAGAAACAGACAATTTTCCCAGATGGTACTCTCTAATTTTGGATTTCTATTCCTCAAGGAATACTGTAACTTACTAAGGAAAGACTGGCACTCCCAAAATCATTTTTAAAACATAATCACCATGCATCTTTCCAGATTAGGAGGAGAAGTGTTAGGGTTCAACCTGTCAGTCTCCAAATTCAGGAGTACAAAACTGCAAACCAAGGAAGCACCCCAAATAAAAACTGCTACTGCAAAGGGAAGTTGTCGAGTTGGCTCCTACGTCCCCTCACAATACAGTAACCTACATCAACACAGACGCTTTTCAAACAACTCAAAGTCATTCCTCAAAAATGCATTACTATCCTTTACAATCAGTGGTTTGGCTGGGTTTTTTTTTTCTCTCTTTAACAGGAAAAAGTTATTATTTTTCTATTCCTATGCCTTTTCATGGTGTTCTTGCCTGAATTCGCTGTGCCTGAGATCAGTCACTTTTGAAGCCTCATAAAACCACCGTTTTATATAAACAGGAGCTAACTGAAAACTGCAACAGATCCTCAAAGGATCCAACAGGAGCTAACTAAAAACTGCAACAGATCCTCAAAGGATCCATCACACAGGAGACAGATAGTTCCTTTAGGGCAACAGGGAGGGAATCAGTGAGTAGGATTGTGCTGAGAAGAACAGTTTTACAGTAATTTATATAAGCAGTCCATTTATTTCATATAAAATGTTCTAATTATAAGAGTACATATTAATTACAGAAATTCTGAAAAATATAAATGCTTCTGAGGCTGCTGATTATAGCTTCTAAGAAGGACAATGAGAAGACTAAGGAGAACAATGGACAATTATTACTATTTTTTTAGGCCAAACCTGTCAACTATGGCCCTATTTCAGATTTTCTCAGACTGCCAATGAGGAAGAAAATATGCTTTGGGGAGGCTATCCTGTTCTTACTGCCTGGCTCTGTGCCAAGGAGTGGCAAACCCTTCTAGAGTACAAGTTTATGTAATCTGTCTGCTTGGTTCAGACACAATGGCTGAGGGGCCAGCCAGGTTACTGGGAGAGAGGGCCAGGATTTCCTTTCCCCCAGCAAGCCAATCAGTCCCTGGATAATGATTCAATCACTATGCACTGTTCATGTAATGGGAAGAAATGCCTCCTTAGGTGGCTGTTCTCAGAACTAGTTACATTCTTATCAGTAAGATCAAGTAGCCTTGTGCAGAGGATGTGGGCACATGGTATGGCCCCACAAAGTTCATCTCAGGCTCTGGGAAAGGGATGTAACAGTACCTATGGTGGGAGAAGAAGAGTGGCAGTTGAGTGGGAATTAAATTTTTCTCCCTGGCTGTCTCAGACAGTTGATTAGTATCAACAATTTCTCTATAATGATCCTCAAAGCAGCATCTCCAAAATTTCAACTCTACCAAACAGTTCCACATGGAAGGCCCAACTATATACTTTAGACTTAGCATCTGCCCATAACCCAACATACTATCTTTCTTGAACAGCTCTTTGTCTCTCCTCTGTGATGGTCCATCACCTTCCCCATTGCTCAGGTTCAACATTTGGAAACTATTCTTTACTTTGCTCACCCTCCACTCTGCCATATGATTTCTTTCTCTGTCCTCCCTGCTTCTTATTTGTACTACTACTCCCGAAGTCCAGACTTTATAAAAGATGGTACTGTAAGATAGGTAATCTACTACATTTAATCCTCACCTCTGTAATCCAGACTTCACCTTTTTTATTTTTGAGACGGAGTCTTGCTCTGTTGCCCAGGCTAGAGTACAGTGGCGTGATCTCAGTTCACTGCAACCTCCACTTTCCAGGTTCAAGTGATTCTCCTGCCTCAGCCTTCCAAGTAGCCTGGGCTACAGGCGTCCACCACTACGCCCAACTAATTTTTGTATTTTAGTAGAGACAGGGTTTCACCATATTGGCCAGGTTGGTCTTGAACTACTGACCTCGTGATCCACCCGCCTCAGCCTCCCAAAGTGCTGGGATTACAGGCGTGAGCCACCGTGCCTAGCCCAGCCTTCAACTTAAATACCATTCTGATTATGCCAATTCTCCAGCCTCCCAGAAAACAGCACTTAAAATTGCTTAGTGCCCAAGGTCCAAACCTTCTACCATGGCCTACAATCTTTCGTTTCATCTTCCTTTGAAAGGCTGGACATAACCCACATGTTCACCAGAACACCATACTCATTATCCTCCCACATACCACTGGGCCTTCTTACCTTTGCTCATGCTGTTTGTAGGGCTGGAATCCTCTTCCTTAGTTCCTCATACTAACATCCTACTCATCCCTCATGTGTCACTTCCTTTGGAAAACCTTCCTTACATTTTAGTTTTCCACTGAGTTTCCAAAACTGGTGTCTGTAATTCTATTATTGCACATCATTCTGCTTCATTTTATATTTCTTACACCTCCTATACCATCATTTCAAAAGCAAGAATCAGCTATCATTTATTTTTGAACCCCTTATATCAATGTTCCCTAAAATGTAGTCATTCATCACTTTCATCAGAATCACATCTGACTTTGTAGATTTTCACATTCCCAGACCTATTAATTCCCACTGCAGGGATTCTGCATCCTAACAGGCTCTCTGGGTATATAAAATTTAAGAACCACGGTCCTACACCATCCAGCACTTAACTAGTGCTCATAATAGGTGCTCAACAAAGGATCGCATGGCCAGTGAGACACATGGTAGTCAGAGCTGGCCTGTTTGCTCTTTTCACAGAATCAGAGAATGTCAAGGCCAAAAGACTTTACAGGTGATGTAGTAGAACTACTTCATTTTTCAAACAAAAGACATGAAAACAGGAGAGAACAGATAATATGTCTCTAGGTGAACTCTAAAAAAAAAGATAGAGTCACGAGGACTAGACCAAGTAGCATAAGGAGGGTAAATAATGGAGGAAGGGACCTTTTCTGGGCCAAAGGTGGTTAGAAGGATAGCCCAGGAATCAGTGCCGCTTACTCAGCTGCCTTAACTCCTACCCTTAGTAACTTACCTCCTATAAAAAACTGGAGAGAGGGGAAGGCTGAGAGAGAAAGCAGGAGAACATGAAAGGTAAAACAATCAAAGAAGTTAGGATTATGACCAAGAAATCGGCATCTTAAGAAGTGATATAAGGAAAAAAAGATGATGATGACAATCACAACAGAACAACTAACACTTACCTGAAACGTTAAATGATGGGCCAGGGACTTCCCTACACGATATCTCTACTCCCCAAAGAACATCTAGAAGTAGGTATTTTAACCCCCAGATGAAGATTACAAATGAGGAAGCTGTAAGTTGGTGAGGTGGTTGCTCAAAGACACACAGCTAGATAGTGCCAAACCTGGAATGAAGACCCAAGATTGGCTTGTGCTCTAGATACTACCAAAAGGCTGTTATAAGATGTAAGCCTGAGAATCACTAAAACAATTAAATGGGTGCAAATGAAGAAATGAGAAAGAAATAGAAGGTGGGAGGCAGGAAAGGGTACAAAAAAAGAAAAGCTGAGGTAAAAGGAAAAAGTTCACAGATGGAAAAAAGAGGACAAATGAGGAAGCCACTATTAAAGGTTAGTATATTTTAACAAAGATTTCTACATGTGATGCTAGGTCTGGCACAAAGTAGGAGCAACTGAGTTTGGAGGGATTTTGAAAACTATTTCAATGTTTATTCTTGGATCACCCCTACTGCCCACTGTATAATTTCCACAGAAAGAGAGATTGGGAGGTGACTAGGTACAACCACAAACCATGATACATTATAGAATAAAGGCACCAGTTTAACCTTCGCATCAGATACTGGACAGCTCTTTAATATAAACCATAGCAGTAGAACACTATTTAAAACCGATGATCTCTCATAGGAGGTTAATGAGAATAAGCTAACCAAACCAAAGGGCTTCGCTTTGAAAGACCCTTTCCTGTATAAAGTGTAAAACTTGTAGTGATAAAGTTTTATTGCATAATGGGCAAGATTTGAGAAAATCAAGAGGAAAAAAAGCCAAAAAATCATTATGAAATTTTGGGCTAGCAGCCAGATTCATTGTCTCTTATTTCCACTCCACCCCCACCATAAATTAGCAGTGACTTGTAAAACAATAGAAAAGACAAAAGAAAAGAAGGCAATAATATTTCAAAGATATTTTTCTTCAGTTCAGCATTTCCTCCTTTTCATCACCATATCTATCATCATTACTTATATATTTTCCCATTAAACACTGAGATAAAAACAAAAATACAAGAACACTGTCATTCTGATAACACATGGCCTTGGCCAAGCATTCCACAGCTGAGTCCCCAGGGGAGTAAGCAGCCCTGAATCCACCCACTGTCCCCCCGACCTCAATTACTACATATCAAAATCACCAGAGGTCTCTGGGACTCTTAAACTTCTCAACCTCTAGAGCTAAGATGTGACGCAGGCCCTGGAATCAGGACCACTCCTGAGAAAACACTGCTTTCTTACACAATATGTTGCCAATACATCTCCAAAAGTTCAAAGCATTTACAAAATTAATTTCATTTAGAGAAAAGGAAACACCCTGACTCCAGCTGTCTGAGATCTGATAGCTTCTCCATTAATGCTGATTTTGTTCTGGTATATTTATAGATGTTTGCCCTCCATGATAATGTGAAAGAACAAGAGTCATGTAGAAATTGGACTGTAGACCTGTGACTTTAATTACAACTGAAAACACTTCACCTTTCCATACTTCTTTTGATCATTATGATTCAATGCCATCTAACGACTAGCTATAACCAGGGAGTCTTCTAGATTGCTAGGTTTCTTTCTTTTTTTTTTTTAATTAATTAATTTTTTTTTGAGATGGAGTTTTGCTCTTATTGCCCAGGCTGGAGAACAATGGCATGATCGTGGCTCACCACAACCTCTGCCTCCTGGGTTCAAGTGATTATCCTGCCTCAGCCTCCTGAGTAGCTGGGATTACAGGCATGCGTCACCGCCCCGGCTAGATTGTTGGTTTCTTTTGAAACTCTGTGGATAAGACAAACCAACACGTTTAGAATTTAATACATTCCACAAATATACTCTTCTTTCTACTGCTCCCTAGGTGGCACTACTTCTTCTGCCTCATTGAACTCAACATCCTTCAGACTTTTAATCCATTCCAAATTCCAGTCTTCATGTTGAACTGGGTTAAGCATTTAAAAAAAATCATTTTGTTCTATGATTGAGCTTTCCAACTTGCTTAATCTCCTCTAAGACATCTGCTTTCTGATGAAACCCAGGAGCCTCCAACTCTGAGTAGAACATTCACTGTGTGGTCTTAAAAGAGTCATATACATGGATTTCTCTTGCAATATGCATTCCGAATTTGGACAAAACTTTCTTGCAGCTATTTGACATAACGCTCTATAAAAATGATCCAAGAGATGACACACTTTACTGCTCCATAATTCATTTACTGAAACATGTCCAAGCATAAAATTCATACAAGTAAAAACAAAAAAGACACTGTTTTTTTTTTAAGGTTTGTGAATAACAACTAAGGTTGTCCTAATAAAATAACAAGCCTTTGCTGCCACCTAGAGGTAAAAACTATGTAATAAAATTAGAGTTAGAAAACAAAAGCTTGCACATCCATGGTGCAGAAACAATTAGGAGCCCAGTAACTTTCAGGCAGCTGGGCCCAAAAGTTATCAGTGACCACCAACCCAGGCCACATGTTCTTCACAAACAGATATCAGTGTTGCTCAGAAGAAAAGAGCTCCACCAATACTGTGTTTCATAGCCATCTGTACTGGCCTTTCACAGTATTGAACTATGCATACCCAGGTAGGCCACAGTTCCAAGTGAAGAAAACACAAAGCTTACATCTAAAGGAAGTTCAATTATGGCAGCAGTTTTCCAAGTGTGGTAGGCTGACCACCTGAATCGAAGAAATCACTCTGAGAGTTTATTAAAAATGTGGATTCCTGGGCATATCTACAAACAAATGAATTACAACGTATACGAGTAAGATTCAGAAATCTACAATTTAAAAAGGATCCCAACATAGATTTTGGTACACTAAATTGGAGAACCAATCTAAATCCTGATAAAGTTACAGGACATCACAGAAACGTATATTGGGAAGGCTATTACTAATGCTACAGTCACAGTATTAGCAGACTTGATTAGTCCATCATCGACCTCGACTGCAGCTTCTACTCCTCATGGCTTGGATAACAAGGTTGTTCATAGAAATGCCCTGATCTCTGAGTTGTTTCCTTCCTTTTTTATCCCTTAAACAATTTAGTGTTGCTTTTTCTAATAGCAAACTTACTATAAAATAGGTGGAGAACATGGAAAATGTAAGAAAAATAAAAAGTACCTATAAGTCCACTAATCAGGGTTAACCACCAATAGCATGGGTGTATTTTCTTCTAGTATTTTCTCTTCACATGTGAATAATTAAAGCATGTATATGGTTTTAAATTCTGCTTTTAACATTTCTAAATAAACATTTTCCTGTTGCTTTAGCATCATGAACGTAGCATATTGTCATAATTGTACTGTAATTCATTTAACACATCGTATCAATTTATCCATTTTTCATCATTATAAACAATGCTAAAATCAAATATCCTGGCTCTCGGACTATATCCTAGAAAAGATTCATAAGACCCTTGATATATACTACCAAGCTATTTCCATAATCATCATTGGAGCTGCCCATCTCATCGAACTCTTATGTGGAAACTTCTAAAAGTCTCAAGGCCCAAGTCAAATGCTATGTTCTTCATGAAGCATTCTTGGACAATCTCATTTGAAATTAACCTTTCTCTGGCCATCTCATGGCTCTTTGTTGAGATTAATTTGGGACACTACTCTTGTTTATGTCCTATTACACTGTGATTGCCAAGTATCTAGCCATCTCCATCTCTAACACTATCTCTATCAAGGGCCTTGCACACAGCACACATTCAACATGTACCAGCAGAATTACTTTGCTGACATTTGTTTTTCTTCAACCTGACAATCTTTAATCTGATATATCCCCAGAAACTGGTGCTTTCAAAGCCAAATCCTCCAAACTGACTCCATGTCCTAAACAATGTCTGCTTCTCCACCAACTGTACCATTAATTACCTTTTGTTCTCTTGTTTAATTCAAGATCAAGGAGGTATGCAAGCAGAGAATACCAACACGGATCCCTAAACCAAAATCTACAGGCATCACCAAGATTTCCACTAATGCCCCCACACTGCCTATGGATAAGCCTATTTACCAAAATGGCTGTGGGAAGCTACACGTCGTAAGAACTATCACCTCCAACGCTTTCCTCCACATGGGAGGGAGAAGGTAACTCATACCAACGCACTGCCCAGATATATTCATCTACAGAAATATCTGGAAAGCTAAAATTACCACTATGAAAGGCCAAAGGACCATCTCTCCAGGAAATGGTGAAGCAGCAAACTGACAGTTCATTCAGATTGGTGGACCTGAGGAAGATCATCCTGAAAACGCAGCACATCTACAATTATTTTACTTCTACATGTGTATACACACACATACACACTCACAGGCCTAGACTCACACCCAAATCTACCCGTTTCTTCCTCCTACATATAATCTAACCCAAAGATGGACTATCTAGAGTCAGTCTGGGATAGGACTGAATTCACTAGAATGGTTCAAGAGTTTTCTAGTGAATACAGAAGTAATTCTTCATTCTACAAAATTTGGCTGATTAATCATATTTTGCTAAGAAAAGGTAATAGCAAAAATTCCTAATCTGAGTCAAGAAAATCAGGTTTTTCCATCAAGATGATGTGACAATTAAAATCATACTTTAAGGTCTAAAACTATGATTTCTTTATGACCAGGAGGGAAAAAACAAAGTGATAATTCTTAGTTACAAGGATGAAAAGCATCACAAAAGTGAGCAACAGCCGAATATGTCCTTTGTGTGGCATACCTGACAATCACTGGTGTAGTGAGCATACCTGACTGCTGACACTTAGTGTCCTACCCATTTTCCCAGTATGTTTCCCCTCCTATATAATCCAGGCCTCAGAATCATATTGCTAGACTGTTAACAAAAATTTTAGATTGGTATTGTTACTTTCTATAGCAATCAGGGCATATCTAAATCAAAGGTCAATAACATCGAGATCTTTTAAGGAGATATGAAGCACTGTTCCAGGTGCTCGAAAAAACATACAATTTGTCATGTCACAGGACATTGTTTATTCCTGTCTCTTCCCTGAATAAACACTATAGAAAATCAGTTGATTCAACAAAAGCTTGGGGTTAGGAGACTCAAATTCCAATCCTGGATTTTCATTCACGTGACACCAAGCTTTGCATTCATCAGTCTAAGCCTTGAGTTTCCATATGTAAAACAGGAAACTGAAGTAATTCCTCAGGTCCTTTCCAGTTCTGATAACCTATTAATATGCCCAACTATTAATACAAAATGCTGAATTCAAACAGCCATCTCTAAGGCCAGACACAGTTCCCTGGCAGTGAGCTAAGGTAATTCTTTCACCACACTGAAAACTCTCATTGAATTGAGAGAAAGGTGTGCCTATAATTTAGTGTGGACAGAGTAATAGGGGACATTTTAAGACAAGGCATTTTTGACACAAAAGACAGTTCAAAAAACCATTAATTACCTTTCATTCTCTTGTTTAATTCAAGATTAAGGAGATATGCAAGCAGAGAATCCCAACACGGATCCCTAAACCAAAATCTACAGGCATCACCTGTAGATCTTGAAATGTTTTTGAAAAACATTTCAAAAAGCTTCAGTCGAGGTGGGGGAAATATCAATGAAGTGACACTAAATATTTTTTGTGATCCTTCACTAAAACCTGGAAGCATGCCCCCAGAAGAAATCCTCATGGTTAAGGATTGCTTTAGCCTGCTGTCCTGGCATAGCACCAGCGGAGCAAGAGCAAAGGAACTGCCATTCCCCATACTTACCTAACTAAGCCCGCCTCATTGCACTAATGCCCTGTACAAACACCCCTAGGCCCCTGCGATTTCAAGGAGGAGGAGGAGGAGCTAGAGGCCTGGGCAGCACGGAGAGGGATGGTGTGCAGTAGTACCAGCAGGCAAGTGGCAGAGGGTGGTAAGGGGAGGTCAAATGAATTGAAAGTCTGAAGTGGAAAAGTGTAAGTGAAAGGAAAGCAGGAAGAGAATAGTAGAACGGGATGGACTACAAAAGAAGGTGAAGACTGGGCATAGTGGCTCACACCAGTAACCCAAACACTTTGGGAGGCTGAGGTGAGAGGATCGCTTGAGGCCAGGAGCTCAAGACCAGTCTGAGCAACTTGGCAAGACCTTGTCTCTCAAAAAAAAAAAAAAAAAAAAAAAAACCCAGGGTGCTGGTACACACCTGCAGTCCTAGCTACTTGGGAGGCAGAGGCAAGAGGATCATTTTAGCCCAGGACTCTGAGGCTCCAGTGGGCATGATCGCACCACTGCACTCCAGCCTGAGTGACAGAGCAAGACCTTGTTTGTGAAAAAAACCAAAAAAAACAAAAAAACATAGGGCGATGAAGCTGTAACACCAAAAAAATAATACACATATGTGCGGAGTGCTTAGTACTGTGCTGACATAAAATAGGTATTTGATAAATCTTGAGTAAACAGAGAATGAGTAAATGAAGAAGAGAAGTCCATTCAGTCAAGACATAAGTGAGAAAATATGCTAAGAGATAGCAATGGTTTACGATAGGGTTAGGAAAAGTAGTTATGCCCAGGTGACATGCAACATTGGTAATTTGCTAACAGAAGAAAACCCCCTGGAATTCCTACAGTATAAACCAAACAGATTGAAAAGAAGCATAAAAAAGGAAAAACTACACGCATTAACAATAGTCCCAGAAAAACAAAATACTTTGGGAAAAATTTTACTCTGAAGAGGAGCACAAAACATGCTGTATGTTGAAGATTTCAAAACTGTTTTCTCTCATGTCAGGAGACTCCCTAAAGTACATTTTTATCCAAGCTGGCATAAGTTTAAGAGGCAACACGAAAAGAGGGGCAAGACAGTATACAAAGTACTAAAAAATTTGGGTAGAAAAATGTCGACACTTCTATGGGACCCAGCAGAAACTCAGAATGGTAATGCAGTTCTAATCCCATTAAGACAAAAGTCTTCAGAGTAAAGTTATGTTGGCCCGGTACAGTGACTCACACCTATAATCCCAGCATTTTGGGACGCCGAGGCAGGCAGATCACATGAGGCCAGGAGTTTGAGACCAGTCCGGTCAACATGGCAAAACCCCATCTCTATTAAAAATACAAAAATTAGTGGGGTGTGGTGGTGCACAGCTGTAATTCCAGCTACTCGGGAGGCTGAGGCATGAGAATCACTTGAACCTGGGAGGCAGAGGGTGCAGGGAGCCAAGATTGTGCCACTGCACTCTAGTCTTGCTGACAGAGAGAGACTCTGTCTCAAAATAATAATAATATAAATAAAGTTATATTTTAACAAAAGGATTATCAACACAAAATCATGCTTATTTCAAGCAATATGCATTAATAATTTAATAAAAATGAAAATACAGGCTTTGCCCACCGCCTAAGGAGGAGGTGGGGTCGGGGCCAGACACCACTGCCGTTGCTGGGATGCCGCAGGTGTACATGACCACCTGAGCTACCAGGCCCAGGAGCCCGATGTGGAGCGCTTCTTTAAGGGCTATGGGAAGATCCTGGAGGTGGATCTGAAGAACGGATATGGTTTCGTGGAGTCTGATGATCTGCGTGATGCAGATGATGCTGTTTATGAACTGAATGGCAAAGACCTTTGTGGTGAGCGAGTAATTGTTGAGCATGCCCGCGGCCCCCGGCGAGATGGCAGTTACGGCTCTGGACGCAGTGGATATGGTTATAGAAGTGGCCGAGATAAACATGGCCCGCCTACTTGCACAGAGTACATTCTTATTGTGGAGAATCTGTCAAATCGGTGCAGCTGGCGAGACCTAAAGGATTATATGCGTCAGGCAGGATAAGTGACTTATGTGGATGCTCACAAGGGACGCAAAAATGAAGGCGGCGATTGAAGTTGTATCTTATTCTGATATGAAAAGAGCTTTGGAAAAGTCAATGGCAGAAAATCTGATTAGTGGAAGACAAGCCAGGTTCCAAACGACGCCGGTCCTACTCCAGGAGCCGGCTCATTCAAGGCCTTGCTGTAGAAGCAGACACTCCCTTAAGAGCAGGAGCCGAAGTGGCAGCAGCCAAAGCAGTCATTCTAAGAGCAACCCCGGTCCAGGTAGGGCTCCCGCTCCCGGAGCAAGAGCCGGAGCCGGAGTCAGAGTCGGAACAAGAAGAAGAAAAGCGGCCGGGCGCGGTGGCTCACGCCTGTAATCCCAGCACTTTGGGAGGCCGAGGCGGGTGAATCACGAGGTCAAGAGATCGAGACCATCCTGGTCAACATGGTGAAACCTCGTCTCTACTAAAAATACAAAAAATTAGCTGGGCACGGTGGCGCGTGCCTGTAATCCCAGCTACTCAGGAGGCTGAGGCAGGAGAATTGCCAGAACCCAGGAGGCGGAGGTTGCGGTAAGCCGAGATCGCGCCATTGCACTCCAGCCTGGGCAACAAGAGTGAAAATCCATCTCAAAAAAAAAAAAAAAAAAAAAAAAGAAGGAGAAAAGCAGGAGCCCCAGTAAGGACAAGAGCCGCAGCCCCAGCTGCAGTGCCGGCAAGGGCCGCAGCAAGCGCAAAGACCAAGCTGAAGAGAAGATCCAGAGCGATGACAATGCCAGGAAACCCAAGAGCCGGAGTCCTAGGAGGCATAAAAGAGCAGAAGTCGGAGCAGGAGCCGGGAGAGGAGAGTGGAGGAGGAGAAGCGAGGGAGTGTGAGTGGGGCAGGAGCCAGGAGGAAGGTAGGGTCCAGAAGAGTCTCCGCCAGAGTCGGAGCCGGAGCAGGAGCAAACCGGGCAGCTGGAGCCGGAGGAGCTGCAAGGGCAAGAGGAAGAGCAGGAAGAGAAGCAGGGAGGAGAGCCGCAGCCGCAGCCGCAGCCGCAGCCGAAGCGAGAGTGAGAGGAGCAGAAAGCGAGGCAGCAAGGCGGGCAGCAGCAAGAAGAAAAAGGAAGACACTGACCGCTCCCAACTCTGAATCCAGCCAGAGGGAAGGCCGAGGGCAGAGTGAGAATGCTGGCACCAGTCAGGAGATCCGGGCCACGTGGAGATCCAATTCCAAATAGAAACCATAACTTGCGTCAGAATCAGGCTCCATATCAAAGTCAGCTTCAAAAACCCGATCGGGGTCCAAGTCTCGATCCAGGCCTGCCTTCAGATCACCCTCCCGATCTAGATCTACGTCCCAGGCAAGGTCCTCACTGCCTACGACCACAGGGGAACTACCCGAGGAGTCTTTTGTGCATGTTTGCTAGCCGTAGCACAAGTGATTGGAGTAGAACATGTTACTGTTGTACATTTTCAACTCCCCTAATGGTGTGTCCTTAATTGTTAGAACTAAGTGCTTCCTCTCCGTAAAGCCTCCTGGTGCCAGGCCTTCCTGCTTCACTGAAAAAAATTTTCTCTTTAGAAAATCCCCTTTTACTCATGGCCCACAGTAGAATATCCGAAACGCCTTGGCTTTCAGGCCTGGCCTTTCCTACAGGGAGGGAGCTTCTTAACCTTGCCAGCTCTAAGGCTGGAATGACCACATAGGTAGGTACGGTGAGTTCAACCAGTTTTTGCTCATGAATTGACGCCTTTATATGTATGCCATCTAGTGAAAGCGCTAAGCCTTAAGTTTCCTACCACTTTGGTTTCATATTTTTGGACTTAACCAAGTTGTGAATAGCACAGTCGAGGAAAACTGATACTTCCAATAACCCACAGGAAATAAACTGTAGCGTTCCATATTCTGGTATTGTGATTATATTGCTTTACATTAAAAAAGAAGTTTTTTAAATTTCATTTTTCCCTGTCTTACAAAGTATAGTGACCCCTGTTTCCATTAAATTTGAATAAAGACTATCTTTGCATGACAAAAAAAATGCAAATACAACTAAAAAGTGAGAATACTATTTGGAGTTCAAAACAATAATGTCTGACCTATACGTAACACTGAAATATGAAGAATCTTGCCTCTTGAACATCCTTTTTCTGCAAAAGTGTGGCCTCTGAAGAACAATGACAATAAAAGAAGCTGACCTAGTAATTCTACAGTGATTTCACTTGTTTTTTTAAAGTAAGCAGATAAAAATCCAAGTGAGTGAAAACAAATCCTATTTGTAACAAAAATGTTAACAACCTAATACTTTTAAGCTAATGTCTTTTCCTGGTCCTTCATTTATTTACCTTCAAGATTGCTGAATTAATCTTGAGATTTTTTTAGAATCAAATATCTGATTTTAACAGATACATGACTGGTCTAATACATGACTGATAATTACTAAGTAATGGAGTAACTAAGGTAAAACACAATTCTCTCTGGATTTGTTTCAAATTTCTTTTCCTGAAGACATGTGACATGCAATTCAGGATGTGACTTTGAGTTTGGGGGAGGGTTTGCAAACTGTGGTTCACAGGCCAAATTCGACTCACTGTGAATGTTGAAAAACAATCAAAATAAGACTATTTTGTGATGTGAAAATTGCATAAAATTCAGATGTTGTTGTCCATAAATAAAGTTTTACTGGAGCATAGCCATACTTGTTTACATATTTATTTTCTATAACTGCTTTTACACCGTAATAGCAGAGTTGAGTTATGACAGTGATGACTGGACCTGCAAAACGTAAAGTATTTATTATCTGAATTTATATGAAAAAAGTTTGCTGACCCCGGTCTAGTCTGAACTAGGTTAACAAGACATTCAGAAATAAGAGCTTAAGAGTTTGATCAACTAATTTTTAAAAGCAATATTAGCCATTTGAAAATCAATTAAGAATTCTATGGAAGTTGATAAAAATGGGGACACTATCTTTCAAGCTGTGATATATTTAGTAAAATGTATAATTCTATGAATGCATCTGAAGTGTTCAACTAAGGAACATCAGATTAAGAACAGATAAAAGATTTGTGCCACAAAATAATATATTATTGAATCTGAGGTAGGAAATGAAAGTTATGTACAGGCCTTCCACATTTATCAGTAGTATTTTTCAAGAGGTTCATGGACATTTACCAAATTACAGCAGGAACTACCTGACATGAAATTTAGGGAAGTATGTATAAATTACCACCTTTAAATGTTCATAATTGTTGTCAAGAACCACTCATTTAATCATTTGCAAGAATTGTGGAAATTATATAAAGTAAATTAAACCAGACCATGAAAGTTATCTGAGGGTCCATCTGTTATAGCCTTCAAGTATAGAATATACAACAATGACTAATAACATAGTCATTTTTCTCCCGCATCTTCCTTCTTTCCTTCCACTTGCCTTTTAAATTCATCCTGCCCATGTTTTGCCCTTGAATATCTGTCAATACTATTTGCATTTTGATTGAACCCTGTAATATAAGCTGATTATGTTTTTTTCCTCTAATTCTGGTATAGCGTCTAAACGAGGCTAATTTGGGCATGAAGACTTGACAAATGATTTTGAAAACATTCCCAGAAGCATTTGTTGTGTAGTTATTAACATCTACAAATATTTCAAGCCTGAATTTTATATGTAGAGACAATGCTTTACAACATCCATCTACAAGGCATGACTGTCTATATGTAAAACTAATACTGTAAAGCTTTAACTTTGGTGTGAAAAAAGAAAACACAAAACAAAAAAAACCTAGATATTTGGGTTTAAAGAAAAGATCCAAGGTGCTCCCCTACTCTATCATTTCCAGAAGGGATTCAGCATGGAAAAAGCAATATAATTGGAAGGATATACCATAAAATGATATTACACAAAAATATTTACAAAGCTCATTTCAGTGATCTCAAAAGAATAAGCACGTTCATTCTAGGTGACAAAAGCTGTCACCAGTAAAAATTACAGGCTTATTTACAAAGCAAGAGTCTGTTGTCTTCTTTCCAACATAATTTGTAAACTTAAATCCAAATATGGTTACAATAAAATGTTAGTAAGACAGTACAAGGACTACTAATGTAATTTTAAAAAGAGAAAAGCAGCATTTGCCAAATCTGTCCAAAGCCGGGACAGGAGCCTGACGACTCTACTAGCAGATCAAGTTTCTTTTGGTAAAGATCTCCTAGGTTGAAGTCTTCAAGATGTGACTATGAAATACTAAGAATTAGTTAACTAACAAATACTTAATGAGTGCCTTCTACATACCCAGATACTATAGGCCCTGAAGCTAAAGCAAACAAGACAAACAAAATACCTGCTCACATGGAGCTCTAACAGTCTAGTGCTGGGAAAAAGTAACAATTTAACAAGAAAAAATAATAGTTGGTGCTAAGTGCTCTGCTGAGAATTACAAGAACATAATTTAATAGAGACTGGGCGTGGTGGATCACGCCTAATCCTAGCACTTTGGGAGGCTGAGGTGGGCGGACTACCTGAGGTCAGAAGTTTGAGACCAAGCTGGGTAACATATTGAAACCCCATCTCGCGGCTAATAGAGGCCGGGTGTGGTGGTGGGCACCTGAATCCCAGCTACTCAGGAGGCTGAGGCAGGAAGAATTGCTTTAACCCTGGAAGCAGAGGTTGCAGTGAGCCGAGATCGTGCCATTGCTCTTCAGCCTGGGGACAGAGTGACAGACTCTGTCTCAAATAATAATAATAATAATAATAATAATAACAACAACAATAATTTAATAGATATGATGATATAATAGAACACCTAGATAGTTACTCTAGACTCCCTGCCTGATCAGGAAGTGCCTCTCTGAGTGGGTGATGTTTGAACTGGGTACTTAATGTTAAGAAGGACAGGACTGAAAGGAAAAGGAACAGCTACTGCAAAGGGCTAAGAGAGGATGAGTGTGGCCTACTGAGGAACAGAATGAAGGCCGGTGTGGGTGGGACAGCGTAACTACAGGGGACTAAACAGTAGAAGACCTGGTAGCTACCAGCCATGGTAAGTAATCTGAATTTCATTCTAGGTGCCAGGGAAAAAGCAATTGGAGGGTTTAAGCAGGAATGTGGCCTGAGTTCTTTTAAAAAGATCTCTGGCTGCTGAGTGAGGGACAAGGTGGAAACTCTGAGCCCTGTTAGAAGCTTATGGCAGTGGTTGAGGCAAATAAGGATGATGGTGTATACTCCAAAGGAGGCAGAGCGAAGAAAAAATGCAAACAAAGATTCAGGTAGTGTTCTGGAGGTAGTGACAACAGGGCTGAAAAAAATAAATGAATAAATCAGAATACTAGTAGGCCTCTGTGAAAGTGGTTAGTTGGTGGTTTAATTTATGAAGACAGGAAAGTCTGGAGAAAAAGCAGGTTTGGAGAATAATTCAGTAGCTGGATCAGGTATGTGTTACTGGCAGAAATGGTTCTCAAAGCCCAAATGGAAAAGCTGCTTATTTGTAGCTCTAAGTAACCAGTGTTCTTTAAAAGAGTAAACTTTGTAAGACTAATAGACACAATTTGATAATGATATATAAACAAAAGAGTTTCTAAATTGTGAGTCTCTTTAAACTGATAATGGATTATTCCTTTAGAGATGAGAGACTTAACACTGATAATCAGAATGCAAAATGTAAGTTTCAGACTGCCTGAATATGAATCACAGCTCCCCTACTTAGCAATGAAATAGTATTGGGTAAATCACTTAATCTCCCAGTGCCTCAACTTCCTCATCAACAAAATAAAGATAACAACAGTAACTACCCCGGTGTACTTGTGAAGATTAAATTAACTAGAACACATAAAGCAATCAAAACAGTATCTGGCACATAGTAATTGCTCAACAAATGCAAGCTGGTCTTATTATTATTATTGAGACAGAGTTTTGCTCTTGTTGCCCACGCTGGAGTGCAGTGGTGTGATCTTGGCTTACTGCAACCTCCACCTCCTGGGTTCAAGTGATTGTCCTGCCTCAGCCTCCTGAGTAGTTGGGATTACATGTGTGCACCACCACACCCAGCTAATTTTTTGCATTTTTAGTAGAGATAGGGTTTCATCATGTTGGCCAGGCTGGTCTCGAATTCCTGACCTCAGGTGGTCCACCCACCTCAGCCTCCTGAAGTGCAGGGATTACAGGTGTGAGCCACCACTCCCAGCCACAAGCTGGTATTATTATCTGCAGTCTCCTGGCACTGTACACATAAGTGTCTTAACATGTCAGTTTTCTAGTTAGATGCTTGGGAAGAGATGGCATTAAAGATTCAGAATAAGTTGGGGAAGCATATGAAAGACCCTCCTCAAAAGACATGGAGGCTCAATGTTACAGATTGCTAGGAACATGCTCTTTAAGAATAAGCCATCTGCTGGACACAGTGACTCATGCCTGTAATCCCAGCACTTTGGGAGGCCAAGGCGGGCAGATCATGAGGTCAAGAGATCGAGACCATCTGGTCAACATGGTGAAACCCCGTCTCTACTAAAAATACAAAAATTAGCTGGGCATGGTGCGGCACGCCTGTAGTCCCAGGTACTCAGGAGGCTGAGGCAAGCGAATCGCTTAACCCGGGAGGTGGAGGTTATAGTGAGCCAAGATCACGCCACTGCACTCCAGCCTGGCGACTGAGTGAGACTCCATCTCAAAGGAAAAGAAAAAAAGAACAAGCTATCTGTATGTCAGTTATTCCTAAATCTGTATCTCAGCCTGGATCTGACCCTGAGGCTGTGTACTTAGCTGCCTACTGGGTACTTGCCTTGGTAATCTAATAGGTACATCATTGAAATAAAAAGGGAAAGCAATCAGTATTCTCTTCATCTTCAGTGAGTAAATGATCAAGGACATTTTCTTTTCTTTTCTTTTCTTTTTTTTTTGAGACAAAGTCTCACTCTGTAGCCCAGGCTGGAGTGCAGTGGCACAATCTTGGCTCGCTGCAAGTTCCGCCTAGGGGTTCAAGCGATTCTCCTACCTCAGCCTTCCGAGTAGCCAGGACACAAGCGTCTGCCATCATGCCTGACTAATTTTTGTCTTTTTAGTAGAGACAGGTTTTCACCATATTGGCCAGGCTGGTCTCAAACTCCTGGCCTCAGGTGACCTGCCAGCCTTGGCCTCCCAAAGTGCTGGGATTATAGGCATGAGCCACAGCACCTGGCCTGAAGTGACATTTTCAACTGCAGAATCACTTGGCTCTCTTCTGTAGTCACAAAATCCATGCTCAATGTTACAGAATGTTATAAAAACTATGTTAAATGATTGACATTCTCTCAGTTTTCAGCTTCACACTGAGAAAGTAGCCAGACTGGTCAATTACATTAATATCTCTGACATCGTATCTTCTCATTTCAGCATTAGTATTTTCAAATCATGATTCAACTGAATATATTACTTACTATAAGTCACTTCAAACAGTTTCTGAAGGTTTACAGGGAAAAGGAAATAAATCAAATATTAAATGCCATTAGGTGATTCCTGGGGTCCTATGCCTGAGGCATTCTGGGCTGCACAGCACCACGACTCCCAGCGGTCTTAACTCGGGCCATGACTGCAAATGCCACCAATGGAGTGACTAGACACCCCCTAAGGACCAGGAGAGTTCCTGCAAAATTCTAATTGCAGAGGCTTCCACTCTCAAAAGTGTCTAGATTGGATAAGAAATTATATGTCTACCTACATACTCTGTAGCAGCTAACATGCATACATATAGGCATTTATTCTGCTAACATCCACCTAATACTAATTAAGAGCTGGGGGGAGGAGAATCCAAGATGGCCAAATAGGAACAGCTCCGGAGTGCAGTTCCCAGGGAGAATAGCACAGAGGGTGAGTGCTCACCGCATTTCCAAACAAGTTTTCACTGTCTACAGACCAGGAGATTCCCGGGCCGAAAAGCACCGCGAGTTTTCAGCACGGCGGTTTCAGCTGGTGCCAGGTCAGCGCACAGAAACTCACACAAGTTTGGGCGGCCATTTCGAGCTCCTAGGAGACAGGAGCCGCCCATACAACTGAAAGGGAGGGGACAGAGACAGGGAGCCAGGTGATCTGACTAGGCAGGTACCACCCCAACAAAACAAGCAATCTGAAACGCTCTGGATTGAGAGTTTCACAGCAAGCGCGGCTGGACCCAGGACTGTCCAGCTCAGTGTGGGGAAGGGTGCCAACACTACTGAGGCAGTCTGCCACTACCAAGGCAGTTCACACAGTGCAGGGCAGAGCCTGCAGCAGCTCAGCAACACCTCTGCTGGCCAACTGTGACTAGACTACTCCGTGAGGGGCAGGGCATCTATGAAAAAAGGCAGCAGCACAACAGGAACTTATAAATAAAGCCAACCTTCCTAGGACAAAGCACCTGGGAAAAGAGGTGGTTATGAGTTCCGCTGCAGCAGATTTAAAAGTACCTGCCCAGCAGCTCTGCACAGAACAACTGAGCTCCCAGCACAGCACTTGAGCTCCTATAAGGGACAGACTGTCTCCTCAAGCAACTCTGTGATCCCCATATACCCAAAAAGACACTTCATAAAGGAGAGTTCAGGCTGACATCTGGCAGGTACCCTTCTGGGATGAAGATAACAGAAGAAGAAACTGGTGGCAACCCTTGCTGTTCTGCAGCCCCTGTGGGTGATCCCTAGGTGAGTGGGGTCTGGAGTGGACCTCCAGCAGTCCTGCAGCAGAGGGACCTGACTGTTAGAAGGAAAACTAAGAAGCAGAAAGCAATAGCTTCGACATCAACAACAAGGACGTCCACTCAGAGACCCCATCCAAAAGTCACCAACTATAAAGACCATAGGTAGATAAAGCCACTAAGATGGAAGAAACCAGTGCAAAAAGGATGAAAACACCAAAAACCAGAACGCCTCTCCTCCTCCAAGGGATCACAACTCCTCACCAGCTAGGGATCAAAGATGGATGGAGAATGAATCTGATGAATTGATAGAAACACGCTTCAGAAGGTGGGTAATAACAAACTTCTCAGAGCTAAAAGAACATGGGCTAACCCAATGCAAAGAAACTAAGAACCTAGAAAAAAGGTTAGAGGAGATGCTAACTAGAATAAATAAACGACTTTGATAGAGCTGAAAAGCACAGCACAAGAACTTCGCGAAGCATACACAAGTTTCAATAGCTGAATCGATCAAGCAGAGGAAAGGATATCAGAGATTGAAAATCAACTAAATGACATAAAATGAGAAGGCAAGATTAGAGAAAAAAGGTGAAAAAAATGAACAAAACCTCCAAGAAATATGGGATTATGTTAAAAGACCTAATCTACGTTTGATAGGTGTACCTGAATGTGACGGAGAGAATGAATCCAAGCAGGAAAACACTCTTCAGGATATTATCCAGGAGAACTTCCCCAACCTAGTAAGGCAGGCCAATATTCAAGCCCAGGAAATACAGAGAACACCACAAAGATATTCCTCAAGAAGAGCAACCCCAAGGCACATAATCGTCAGATTTGCCAGGGTTGAAATGAAGGAGAAAATGCTAAGGGCAGCAAGAGAGAAAGGTTGGGTTACCCACAAAGGGAAGCTCATCAGACTCACAGTGGATCTCTCTGCAGAAACCCTACAAGCCAGAAGAGAGTGGGGGACAATATTCAACATCCTTAAAGAAAAGAACTTTCAATCCAGAAGTTCCTATCCAGCCAACCTAAGCTTCATAAGTGAAGGAGAAAGAAAATCCTTCATGGACAAGCAATTGCTGAGAGCTTTTGTCACCACCAGGCCCGCCTTATAAGAGCTCCTCAAAGAAGCACTAAACAAGGAAAGGAACAACCAGTACCAGCCACTCCAAAAAATGCACCAAATGGTAAAGACCATCGATGTAATGAAGAAAATGTGTCAACTAATGGGCAAAACATCCAGCTAGCATCAAAATGGCAGGATCAAATTCACACAGAATAATATTAAACTTAAATGAAAATGGACTAAATACCTCAATCAAAAGACACAGACTGGTACAAATTGGATAAAAAGTCAAAACCCATCGGGGTGCTATATTCAGGAAACCTATCTCACGTGCAAGGACACACATAGGCTAAAAATAAAGGGATGGAGGAAGATTTATCAAGCAAATGGAGAGCAAAAAAAAGCAGGATTTGCAATCCTAGTCTCTGATAAAATGGACTTTAAATGAACAAAGATCAAAAGAGACAAAGAAGAGCATTACATAATGGTAAAAGGATCAATGCATCAAGAAGAACTAACGATCCTAAATATATATGCACCAAATACAGGAGCACCCAGGTACATAAAGCAAGTTCTTAACAACCTACAAAGAGACTTAGACTCCCACACAATAATAGTGGGAGACTTGAACATTCCACTGTCAATATTAGACAGAAAAACGAGACAGAAAATTAACAAAGATATCCAGGACTTGAACTCAGATCTGGACCGAGTGGACCTAATAGACATCTGCAGAAATCTATACCCCAAATCCACAGAATACACATTCTTCTCTGCACTGCATGGCACCTACTCTAAAATTGACCACATAATGGGAAGTAAATCACTCCTCAGCAAATGCAAAAGAATGGAAATCATACAAACGGTTTCTCAGACCACAGTGCAATCAAATTAGAACTCAGAATTCAGAAACTAACTAGAACCACTCAACTTCATGGAAACTGAACAACTGGCTCCTGAATGTCAACTGGATAAACAATGAAATGAAGGCAGAAATAAAGATGTTCTTTGAAAGCAACGAGGACAAAGACACAATGTACCAGAATCTCCAGGACACATTTAAAGCAGTGTAAAGAGGGAACTTTATAGCAATAAATGCTTACCAGAGAAGTGAGGAAAGATCTAAAATAGACACCCTATCATCAAAATTGAAAGAGTTAGAGTAGCAAGATCAAAAAAATTCAAAAGCTAGCAGCAGACAAGAAATAACTAAGATCAGAGCAGAACTGAAGGAGATAGAGACACAAAAAAACCTTCAAAAAAAATCAATAAATCCAGTAGCTGGTTTTTTGAAAAGATCAACAAAATAGACAGTCCGCTATCCAGACTAATATAAAAGAAAAGGGAGAAGAATCAAATAGATGCAATAAAAAACGATAAAGGGGATATCACCGCTGACTCCACAGAAATACAAACTAAAATCAGAGATTACTACAAACAACTCTATGCACATAAACCAGTAAACCTGGAAGAAATGGATAAATTCCTGGACACTTGCGCTCTCCCAAGCCTAAACCAGGAAGAAGCTGATACCTTGAACAGATCAATAACAAGGGCTGAAGTTGAGGTGGCAATTAACAGCCTCCCAACCAAAAAAAAGTCCAGGTCCAGACAGGTTCACAGCTGAATTCTACCAGACATACAAAGAGCAGCTGGTACCATTCCTTCTGAAACTATTCCAAACAATACGAAAAGAAGGAATCCTTCCCAAATCATTTTATGAGACCAACATCATCCTGATACCAAAACCTGGCAGAGACTCAACAAAAAAAGAAAACTTCAGGCCAATATCCATGATGAACATAGATACAAAAATCTTCAATAAAATACTGGCAAACCGATTGCAACAGCACATCAAAAAGCTTACCCATCACGATCAAGTAGGCTTCATTATGGGGATGCAAAGCTGGTTCAACATACCCAAGTCTATAAACATAATCCACCACATAAACAGAACCAAATACAAAAACCATATGATTACCTCAATAGATGCAATAGATGCAGAGAAGGCCTTTGACAAAATTCGACAGCCCTTTATGCTAAAAACTCTCAATAAACTAGGTATCAAAGGAACGTATCTAAAAAACAATAAAAGCTATTGACAACAAACCTAGAGCCACTATCATACTGAATGGGCAAAAACTGGAAGCATTTCCTTTGAAATCCAGCACTAGACAAGGATGTGTCTCTCACCACTCCTATTCAATATAGTATTGGAAGTTCTAGCAAGAGCAATTAGGCAAGAAAATACATAAAGGTATTCACTTAGGAAAAGAGGATGTCAAATTATCTCTATTTGTAGACAACATGATTATATGTTTAGAAGACCCTATCATCTCAGCCCAAAAATCTCCTTAAACTGATAAGCAACTTCAGCAAAGTCTCAGGATACAAAATCAATGTGCAGAAATCACAAGCATTCCTATATACCAATAACAGACTGACAGCCAAATCATGAGCAAACTCCCATTCACAATTGCTACAAAGAGAATAAAATACCTAGGAATACAACTAACAAAGGATGTAAAAGACCTCTTCAAAGAGAACTACAAACCACTGCTCAATGAAATAAGAGAGGGCACAAACAAATGGAGAAACATTCCATGCCCATGGTTAGGAAGAATCAATATTGTGAAAATGGCCATACTGTCCAAAGTAATTATAGATTCAACGCTATCCCCATCAAGCTACCAATGACCTTCTTCACAGAACTGGAAAAAACCACCTTAAACTTCATATGGAACCAAAAGAGAGCCCACAGAGCCAAAACAATCCTAAGCAAAAAGAACAAAGCCGGAAGCATCACGCTACCTGATTACTACAAAGTGACAGTAATCAAAAGAGCATGGTACTGGTACCAAAACAGGATACAGACCAATGGAACAGAACGGAGGCAATGCCACACATCTACAACCATCTGATCTTTGACAAACCTCACTAAAACAAACAATGGGGAAAGGATTCCCTGTTTAATAAATGGTGTTGGGAAAACTGGCTAGCCATGTGCAGAAAGCAGAAACTGGACCCCTTCCTGACACCTTACACTAAAATTAACACCAGATGGATTAAAGACTTAAACATAAGACCTAACACCATAAAAACCCTAGAAGAAAACCTAGGCAAAACCATTCAGGACATAGGCATAGGCAAGGACTTCATGACTAAAACACCAAAAGCATTGACAACAAAAGCTGAAATAGACAAATAGGATCTAATTAAACTCCAGAGCTTCTGTACAGCAAAAGAAACAATCGTTAGAGTGAACCGGCAACCAACAGAATGGGAAAAATTTTTGCAATCTACCCACCTTACAAAGGGCTAATGTCCAGAATCTACAAAGAACTAAAACAGATTTACAAGAAAAAAACAAACAAACCCATCCAAAAGTGGGAGAAGGATATGAACAGACACTTTTCAAAAGAAGACATATATGAGGCCAACAAACATATGAAAAAATGCTCATCATCACTGATTAGTAGAGAAATGCAAATCAAAACCACATTGAGATACCACCTCACACCAGTTAGAACGGCAATCATTAAAAAATCTAGAGACAACAGATGCTGGAGAGGATGTGGAGAAATAAGAACACTTTTACACTGTTGGTGGGAGTGTAAACTAGTTCAGCCATTGTGGAAGACAGTGTGGAGCTTCCTCAAGGACCTAGAAATAGAAATTTCAGTTGACCCAGCAATCCCATTACTGGGTATATACCCAAAGGATTATAAATCATTCTATTATAAAGACACATGCACACATATGTTCATAAAGGCACTGTTTACAATAGCAAAGACCTGGAACCAACCCAAATGCCCATTGATGATAGACTGGACAAGGAAAATGTGGCACAAATACACCATGGAATACTATGCAGCCATAAAAAATGATGAGTTCATGTCCTTTGTAGGGACATGGATGAATCTGGAAATCATCATTCTCAGCAAACTGATACAAGAACAGAAAATCAAACACCGCATGTTCTCACTCATAGGCCAGTGTTGAACAATGAGAACACATGGACACTGGGAGGGAGCATCAGACACTGGGGTCTGTTGTTGGGGGCCAAGGGAGGGACAGTGGAGGTGGGTGGGGAGGTAGAGGAAGGATAACATGAGGAGAAATGCCAGATGTAGGTGATGAGGGGATGGAGGCAGCAAACCACATTGCCATGTGTGTACCTACGCAACAATCCTGCATGATCTGCACATGTACCCCAGAACCTGAAGTACAATTAAAAAAAAAAAAAAGAAAAGAGCCAGGTCCCATGTTGAGCTTCAGTGCAATGCAGGACTCTAGCACAAAGATGACAGGTTTTAAAGAGCCATGAAAACTTTGTGTTACATACCACATCTAAGAAGACATGACAACAGCCAAAAAATAGTACAGTTCCTTAGACAGACAATAAACCGATAATTAAGTACATTAGATAAGTGTTATAAACCATGTATAACCAACAAGTATTTGGAAGTGCCTGCAATTTTCCAATGCCTTGCTAACATGGATGTGAACTGGGAACAGGTGATAGTGAAAGATGTTTATTTTTATAGGCAGGTGGCAAAATCCATAACAGGAATAGAAGCACCATTACAACTATCTTTCCTTTCTCTGATTTAACATATTCTTTGACTTTCAAAATAAAACATAATTTGTATATTTTAGGCTGAAATAAACAATTGAATGTACTTGACATCCATATCAAATAACTAAGTAAAGACTTCAAGAAGGCAGTGTAACCCATGAGCTCTAAGATCAAGGCTAGATCCCATCAACATAAGAAGAATCAGGAAATCTGAAACGGTTCAGCTGTGATTTCTTTTGAATTACAAACACCGTTCAGATTATAGTTAGGCAAACTGCCAGTGAATTATCAATGAGATTTCAAACAAATGCATACACTTTGCTTAGGAGCAGTGAACAAAGCAAAGGCCTCTGATAAATTTAACGTCAGCAATTTTCAAAGCTTAGTCTTATGGCTAGAAGGAACTTAAGAAGTAGAGCAATTTTAGGCACTCCAATACACTGTCCTCATGAGAATTCTGGCAACTTAGATGAAGGAGGCTGTAGCAATTTAAAGTTCTACTAGATACAATGTTTAAAACTGTTGGTTGCTAAAACCCTGAAAAAGATGATCTGTAATGGCTCTTTACAGATGATACTAAGACTCAGAGAATTCACATAGTAGTAGTGGGAAAAGCGTGACTTTCAAAATCAATCACTTGACTAAATCCCAGACCTCTTCTTCAATGTCTGTTCCTAAGAACATGACTTAACTTTTTCTATTTCTTCACCTATAAAAATGAACACTTACTTTTTAAGGATGTTATGACGATTAAATCAATTCATGTTTATGAAAACACCTGTCACATAATACTCAATCCATGTTGATTGCCTTTCTTCCAAGGATGAATAACTGAAAAGTCACATAGTTAGGACTAGAATCAAGAACTGGGATCCCCTTCACCACTTAAACAGAATTCAACTATTTTTTAAATGGTCTCTATACCTCTTGAATCATACCATAAACAGAGCTTTTTAACATCTGAGTTGGGAGGAGTAGTTATTAAAGTAAATGTGGAACACCACAGGGCTGCAAAGGAGTCAGGAAGTTTAATCAAGGAAACGTTACATCGGCTACCTTTCTAAAAATGACATCGCTTAGTTTGTACCTGAAGGCTTGACCTTCTGGAAACAATGCAACAAATGAAGTTGGTTATTTTTAATGGATATTTCACTAGTATTTCAAGATTGTTTGCAGCAAATAGGTATCAAGTGTCTAACATGTGCAGGGCCCTGGGATGACAAAAGTATGAATCCAACTTTGGCCCCGTTTCCTCTTGTAGAGAAGAGTGGCAGACGTTGAGAAGTAATAAAAACCAACCAACCAACCAATAACTGCATAGTAGGTGTGATGGAACTTAAAAAGTTCAAGGCCAGCCTGACATGGGGGTTACTTAATGCTATTCTACTTAGGGATGAAATGCCCACTGCATCAGGAGTTGGTAAACACTGCAGAAACTATTGAGATGGTGTTAACTGAATTCTAGCATTGTTTCTGAGAGGAGCTGGCTTTGTGAACTTGACAAGTTACTTGACATCTTTAGTTTATGTTTCTCATCTGTAAAATAAGTGAGTTCAAAGGATGATCCCTGTTTAAGCCTCCTTCCAGTTCTAATATTCCAAATTACATGATACTGATGATGACCACAGGAAATACAGCAACTTACATTTACTGCACATCTATTATATGTGAAGCACTGCGCTAAAGAGCATTACTGTACTATCTTCACAACTTTCTGAAACGGACACTATTGTTACCATTATTTTACAGATGAGGAAAAGGAGGCTAAACAGTATCAGAATACTGGAGTCGTGATCTGAATGGAAGCAGTCTGAAGCAGTAATCCCCGCTTCTGACCCCAGTCTGAAGGTTAACCCTGAAGCAGTTCAGGAATTACCCTTAACCATCAAAGCTGCCTCTCTTCACAAAAACTGCCTTATCCATTCTCAAGAAATAAGGAAAAGAAAAAGTCAAGCTTGGGAAAGGGTCCCTCCTGGCTGGCAGGCAGATCTGCTGTCTGTTTCACATGTTAAAAAGTCTCTCGCACCACTTTCCCCGAGACGCTCGCGCGCTAACACGGCTGTGCACATCCCTGCCGGGCGGACACCGCGACCGCCAGAAGCGGCCAGGGCTGAGGCGCACGGAAGGGCTCCGCGAGAGGCCCTGTGGGAGGGCGGGCACGAGAGGGTACCTGGGCTGCTGCCTGCTCCAGTCGGCTGGTTCTCCCACCACGCGTCTCCGAGATCGTCTGCCATCTCAGCTCAGGACTCGACGTGGGCGGATCACAGGGGAAGGCGTCCGGCTGAGGAGACTCAAGCTCTCTTCAAAGCCTGGCGGCTGGCGTCTCTGCACGCGGAGCCTCCCCTAGACCGGTCCCGCGGTCGCCTCCGCCCCGCGGCGATGACGTCAAGCCTCCGCCCCGCCTCTCCGGAAGCGTCTCCGAGACTCGTTACAGTTTCCACACAGGCGCCGACAGGCAGAAGCAGTTTGGAAATGCAAAATAAATCCCCCCAAAGCTAAAAGACAAAAAAAAGAACATAAGCCAAAAGGGATTGTCATCGTTTTTGAGAATGTATTTCAAAAAATTTTGTTTAGGTGTTATGTTTTCCGATAAGGTTGTGTCGAAAGTGTGAAACATGATGCGAAGACGATTTTTTTGTCTGCTCAGTTTGAAAGAACTTGCGCGGCGGGAGAAGACCCAGACACGTGCGTGTGTTTTCGCTTTTACGTCAGTGTGTCGGAGATAATGCGTTTGTACAGTTTGCTGTTAGAAACCGTGCACGAGGATCCATGACCATGAATGTCGGGTCTTTGTGGTAAATGTAGTTCTGCTATTTATGCAATATGAGTAAAGAAAACGTCATTGGTCTGGAAAGGCTCGCCCACAGAAAGACGCAATGGCCCGAAGACTTGAAAGCTGTTTCCCCATACTCCCTCGGTTGTGTATCCCACCCCCTATTTGGGAAACGAAGTAATAAGGGAGTCCATTGCTTCGTTACTGTAGGTAAGAGACCTCAATGCCTCCTGTCCCATTCCCAACGTGAAGTGGCAGAGAGGGACTAGGAAAACCCTCTGGGCGCCAGGTGCTGGGGCTAGCTGTGAAGTAATTGTGGACGGTAGTTTTCAGGACGGCCGTCATACACGGAGATAAAAATTATACAAAATGCATTAGCAGCACGCAATGTTCCTGGTACCATGCATGGAATAGTAAGATGAGTTTATTCAGGTGTCACCCTATAGTAGTGGAAATGCAACTTGTGAGAATAAAGGGCTAGACTTCCAATAGGATGCATCTTCGGAAATGACAAGCCGGGGAAGCTTAATCTGATGAGCATAGAATTAGCCATATGTGGAAAATTACCCCATGTAAATCCAACTCAAGGTAGTCTATAAATGCATTACTGCCTAGACTTTTATCAGCACACCCTAAATACCCCCAAAGGTAGCACATTATGTATAAATGTGGCAAATGCAAGATAATCTGTAAAGATCAAAAGTAATGTGGCTTTTGTGAAAAAATATAGATGACAGGAGATTTTCGTGATTAATAGATTATTGAAAAAGAAAGATAAGAAATGCCAGTGTGGAAGAGGAAGTGCTATGGCTAATAAATATGCAAAGATGTTCAGTCTCATTATTAATCTGGGAAATACAAAAAAAAAAAAACCACCACCACCACAGTGAGACAGTTTTTCAGGCAGTAAATCACAAAATTAAGAAATGTGGGCCGGGCACCGTGGCTCACTCCTGTAATCCCAGCACTTTGGGAGGCCGAGATGCGTGGAACACCTGAGTTCAGGAGTTCCAGACCAGCCTGGCCAACATGGCGAAACCCATCTCTACTAAAAATACCAAAATTAGCCAGGCGTGGTAGCAGGCACCTGTAATCTCAGCTACTAGCAGGCACCTGTAATCCCAGCTACTTGGGAGGCTGAGGCAGGAGAATCGCTTGAACCCGGGAGGTAGAGATTGTAGTGAGCCGAGTTGGTGCCATTGCACTCCAGCCTTAGGTGACAAGAGCAAAACTAAAAAAAAAAAAAATGGCCATAATTAAAATTACATCTGGCATAATTTAAATTATGGAGAGTCTATGCATCCATGGGAATTGATTCCTGTTTTGTACCATGAACTATGAATGGTCTTACATATATCCCACCTAGTCTCAACCTCCCAAGTAGCTGGAACTACGGGCACATGCCACCATGCTTGGTCATTTTGTTGTTGATTTTGTTTTTTGTAGAGACGGTGTCTCATTTTGGTGTCCAAGCTGGTCTTGAACACCTGTCTTCAAGCAATCCTCCCACTCCAGCCTCCCAAAGTGTTAGTATTACAGGAGTGAGCCACCGTGTCTGGCCATTTTTTTTAGATATACATTTTTAAAGCATTGTAAGAAACAGAACAAACCAACAACAACAACAACAACAAAAAGGTAAAGAAAAATATGCAGCAGAGACTGCTTGTAGCCCTCATATATTTACTATTTATTATTTATTCTCTCATATATTCACTCTGACTTTACAGAACAAAAGTTTACTGACCCCAGATTATATTGAATAGCCAACCTAAGTTGTAGCAACCATTTCTGTTCTGTTTGTTCTATTATTAGTGAATTAGTTATTGGTGAATTGGCATCCTGCTTTATAAATCAGTGTATTGTAAAACCATACTCTCCAGTATCTGATCATATCATCTAACACAGGGAAGCTCAGGCTGAAATAGCTATTAGGTCTTTTTCTGCTCCCTCTTACTGTTCAGTATTTGAATGAGTACTATTCGAGTTTAGAGGAGGAAGTGTTAATTTCTCGATGGGGTGAACTGGGAAGCCTTCATAAAAGAGGTAGCACTTGAAAACGGATGTCTGTGGGCACACATGGATAGGGTAAATGCTAGTTCCTTGGAAGAAAGATTGGAATGTTGCTTTGAATAAGTCATTTAACTTTGCTGGACCTTTCTTTGTGATCCTGTAAAATAAATGGGAGAAATTACATGAGTCCTGCGGTCTCTTCCAACTCCATGCCTTAATCTTGAATCTCAGACTCTGGAGTTTTGTTGTTAGAGGCAAAGGACATGATGGAAGTATTGTTTTAGGAAAGCTAAATTGGTATTACTGTGCAGGATGGATAATGGATTTGAGCAGAGCTTCCCACCTGGTGTGGAGGGGCCAAAGACTGACCCCCCACAGTCTTTGGAGGAAGCAGTGACCTTGGGCCAGTTGCTTCAGTTTGAGGGCAACATCATCAGTTCACTCTAGTGTTGTACAAATATCACCATTTTCTATGGATGCCATGATGTTAAAGGTTGGCAATAACTGAATTAGTAAGAGGGCAGTAAAGTTTGAAGGCTGTTTTGTGAATGCTCACCACACAATGAAAAGGTCTTAATCAGGGCAGAGGTTCTTAGGCAGTAAGCCTAGTTTGTAAGTGTACTTCAGGAACCATCATGACATGTTCAAACTTTTGCATTACGTAGACAATAATGGTAGTAACAATACCAACAACAGCATGTTCTAGATCTCTCTGTAAGCCTCTTATACCTTAATTCATCTAATTATAACTTCATGAGATTACTGTGCTGGGACTAGGGTGAGGTGAGCAGAGGCCTAGGACGCCAGATTTAAGGAAGTGATCACTCTCAGGCTGACATTGACACCAACCTGAGAATCCTTGTTTCACTTGAGTCCTGATGCTGGTCCCTTTACTGAAAGCCAGAGCTCTAGTTCAGCAGCTCTCCTCAATTCTTTCTTCTGAGTCTAGTAACGACTTACTGCCTTTGCCTCTTCAGACTTAGGGGCGGTGACTGCTGCCTACCATTACTAGTCCTAGGGTTCTACACCATGTTTCATTTCCCTAGTCTTACCTCATGTTCAGAAATACTCCCCTTACTAAATTATTTTTAGTTTTCCAGCTTAAATGGGTCATCTTTTGCATGATAGGATCCCAACTGATAAAATGACTGCCTACTTAGGATTCCTCTCAAAGCAGAGCCTATGACAAAAGCATGGATGCAAATTGTTTGGGAGGTGATCTCAGAATACAAGAATAAAGGCAGAGAGAATAAGACAAAGAAGGAAGGATTGATGTTAAACTGGGTTTGATATAGACAATAACTGGCTCTTTATCCTGTTGGAGACCCTCTGAAAAAAATAGGATGTACCCCAGAACTAGCCTCACAAAGTGATACAGAAGTTAAGAAGAAATTACTTAGGCAGATAGTAAGGTTATAGGAGTCCTCAGTAAGGCTTTAATTTTGAATGAAAAGCAGCCCCAAATCATTTCCTAACAAAGAGCAGCCTGCAAGCTGGGAGCTTGCATGAATGAATGCTGGGAGCTTGCATGAATGAAAGTACCTAAGGACTAGACATGTTCAAATGGCGCCTCTATCTTCCCTTCTCTGCCAGCCAAATGTACTGCAAAGAGCGGAGAAGATGGGACCCATCAACTGGAAAGTCCATTTGCATAGTAAGATTAGAGTGGAGCGATCAACCTTCCCCATGTGCTATGTAAACATCATACTTGGTTGAACCAATCTATGAGCCCTATGTAGATAAGACACTGCCTCCTCAAGCTAGACTAGAAAGTTCAGTGCATTTGCCACCAGCCTGTCTTTTCTATTCAGAGACCCCTTTCTCTATATAAAGAAGAGGCTGTAAGTGGTGGCTCATGCCTGTAATCCCAGCACTCTGGGAGGCTGAGGCGGGTGGATCACCTGAGGTCAGGAGTTCGAGACCAGCATGGCCAACATGGTGAAACCCCGTCTCTATTAAAATTAAAAAATTGGCCGAGTGTGGTGGCATGTGCCTGTAGTCCCAGCTGCTGGGGAAGCTAAGGCAGGAGAATCGCTTGAACTCAGGAGGCAGAGGTTGCAGTGAGCCAACATCATGCATTGTACTCCAGCCTGGGATGGCAGAGTGAGACTCCGTCTCAAAAAAAAAAAAAAGAGAGAAAGAGAGAGAGACCTCTTTCTCTTGTCATCTGCCTATTAAACCTCCGCTCCTAAACTCCTCGCGTGTGTCCAGGTCCTAAATTTTTCTGGCATACAATGATGAACCCCAGGGTATATACTTCAGTATCTTCAAAAGGACAGAAGGCTAGGACCATTGGGGAATTTTTAGACTGTGAGATCTGCTTATGTTTTTTAGCTGGATGATGTGTAGTAATAGCATAAACAGAAAGATTGGATTGGAGGCTCTTGCAGTCATCAAAGCGAGATAGCAGTGTCTTCGATTTTGATAGTAGAAGTGGAGATGAAGAGAAGTGGGACTGGGTGAGATTACTTAGGGAGACAGTATAGAGAACAGAAAAGAGTTTCTGGGCCTCCACTCTTTAGATGTCAGGTATAGGAGGAGAGGCCAAAAAGCCCAGCAGAAAATAGCCAGAGGGAAGAGTAGAGCCAGGCAAATGTGATCCCTTTGAATCAAGAAAGAAGAGTAGTCCCAAGACAAGGGTTCACTGCTGAGAGTCAAGGAAAGGGGAATAATTACAAGAGTCAGGTTCTTGCAAAGGGGAAACAGATGGAGATTCAGAGCCACATGGAGGAGATGCCATCTGATAGGAGCAGGGTCACCTCATTGTCAGAAGCTTCCTGGATGGCAGGACGATGAGGCCATTTCTATCTTGTGACTTCTATTTTCTCAATGAATTTTGAAACCCAATAATTTAGGGCAGTGGTTCCCAATTCTGGTTGCTTGGTGGAATTTCCTGGAAAGATTTGTGTGTGTGTGTGTGTGTGTGTGTGTGTGTGTGTGTGTAAAGATTTACATGTATGTATATAAAGGTTTGGATTTTATTAAATCCTTCTGGTTTTTTTCATACGACTCTCTTCTTTCATTATGACTTTGAAGCAGTATGATTGATAACCTACTCCATTTTCTTTTGACCTGTGCCTGAGCTTCTCTGCAGCTGTGAGCGACCATTTCCATCATGGGGATAGCTTCCTTCTCTGAGCACCTCACAAACATGATGTTTTTGTTGTCTTAGGATCTGCTTTCACCTCTTTTTATTTCCTCTTCACCAATGACTAGGGTTAGATCTCAGCATAGATAGCATGGAAAGTATAGTACCTACTGCAGGAGAGTATCACTTATTCATGAGAAAAGCTATAGGTTTTCTGTATGTCAGCAGGAACCAACCATTTTGTGAGGTAACGTGAAGCTTAGGCACAATGGTGATCTGTGGTAAATGAGATGGAGATGTCAGAACTGCCTTGGCAGATTATTAAGGAAAGAGTCAGAAGTCTCAGAGCACTGGGCTTTTTTAGAATGTATTTGTTTTTTAAGACCAAAGAACCTGTCAGCACACTTTTTTCCCTGGGTGGGCCAGAGGACAATCTTTTCACTAAAGCACTAAGATTGCAGTACTGATGGAGTACTGATTGGCTGGGAAGCTCAATGGTGACTGCCCCGTGCAGACTAGGAATGACAGTAGGAGATACCCTAGTATCAATAGGTACCATGGAATCTTAGAATAGCAAAGGCATTTGGCAGTGCTGAATCACCAGAAGCAAAATGGATGTAATTACAGTCAGGGATCCTTGACATTCAGGATATCTGTGGTGTTCCATAGACTATGATATTCCTAGGGGCAAGATAGATAGGAAGCTAATAAAAGTGTTGATTGAATTATATAACAGCAACAACAATGAACTTGAGCTGGTGAACAGAAGGCAAATGTCAACTGCCAAAATGGAACAGTGTGATCTCTGGACCAGTTTCCAGATATGAGTCAATTTGGAAACCCAGAGCTCATCAATTAAAGAGAATCTGGATCCCCTTGAAGAAGGGCCCTTGCAATACCACAAATACATGCAGTGTTTACCCATACTTTTTCCACAGGAACCTATGGCCATTTTTTTCAAAGGAACCATACACTGGAGAAATTGGGATTACCTAGCTCTTTCAAAGGCTGTCAGATACAGGATGAACTACATTGATATCAGGGAATCTAAGGTGCACCATAAACCCCTGTTAGAATGGGGCATGCAGTGGCTGGGTGATAGGATACTTGTTCTAATCTGTATCATACTAGCTGTCATGGCTCCATAAACTTACGGTCATTCCCCAGTTGCTGTGTGCATAATTGTGATAGCAGTTAATAGAACCATTACGTTGGTCCTCTGATCAATGAAGTATGAACTACTATGGTAGGAAGGGCCACATGGAAACCTCTGAAACTGTATCCCTCTCCCTTACTCCTTGGCAAAGGTAATAAATCAGAGGCCATACCTCACCAAAGGATGAGAGAGAAATTACAAATGTTCAGGGCCTGCAACATTATCTTTTTAGAAGTTTGGTGATATGAGGCATGCCTGGGTATCCCCTTCAATGTAAAGGTAAATTTTTTGTATCTCTCATCTTCCACTAAGAGAAACAGTATTTTGTGCAGATAGCTATGTATGCCACATTTGGAAATAGTGTTCTAGCTCATTTATCAGGTGACTCAAAAGGCTGCCATTTTTGAGTAGGATCCTGACAAGGGAGGGCTCAGCAGCAGGTCTAGGCTATGGCACAGGCCACCCTGCCACTCAAGCCGTAGTGATGTGGCAGATCCAGAAGGGCTGGGTGATAGATAATGATGAGATCTCCAGCAGGTCCTAAAGGGAGAATCATAGTGCATGCTCCAAGGATTTTCTAGTACAGCTTTACCTTCTTCAGCCAAACCGTTTGAAAAGCAGCTGTGAGAAAAAGGTTGAGTCCTAGCAGAAACAGGCACTTGACTGTGGAATATCAAATGACTGTATGACTAGAGCTGCCCTTCAGGAACTGGGTATTGTAAGCTTGGGTGCTCATAGCAACAATCCACTGAACAATGAAATGGCATACGTGGGAGCACATCTAAGCAAGTCCAAAAGTTGCAAGATACGTGAACAGATGGCTCAGAGTTCCTTGCCTTTTGTGTTCCTCAGCTCACACCTGTGTCCTCATGGTATGACCAGCTGATAATGTTGGATGAAAATACACAAAACTGGTTAAGCTTAGTATGTTGATAGATCGGAAAATGGATTGCTACTGCATTGCAGTCACTCGGGGGAGTCCTAAAGGATAGAGGTGAACAGAATCCTGGTAGGCAGTTTCAATACATGCATTCATCTCCTTTGAATAGAGAGAGTAGTCTGAGGTCAGTGTAAATGTAGGGCCTTGGCAACAGTGAATGCTGTGGTTGATTGGGTGAAAGGTCTCCAAGATAGAATATTTGAAGTTCAATAATAAAGAGATCTGAGGAGGAGGCATGTGGAGGGACCTAAAGGAGTGGGCACAAAGTGTGTGTATCTTTTTTTTTTTTTTTGAGACAGAGTCTTACTCTGTCATCCAGGCTGGAGTGCAGTGGTGTGATCTCAGCTCACTGCAACTCTGCCTCCTAGGTTCAAGCAATTCTCCTGCCTCAGCCTCCTGAGTAGCTGGGATTACTGGCATGTGCCACCATGCCCGGCTAATTTTTGGATTTTTAGTAGAGATGGGGTTTCACCATGTTGGCCAGGCTGGTCTTGAACTCCTGACCTCAGGTGATCTGCCCACCTCGGCCTTCCAAAGTGCTGGGATTACAGGAGTGAGCCACGACGCCCGGCCAATGTGTGTATCTTTGTAGCACATGTGTGTGTCCACCAGAAAGTATCCGCCACAAGTGAAGCACTGACCAACCAGGTAAGCAATGTGGTAGATTGTTTTTCAAAGACGGCCACCAGTATCCCCTATTGTGCCCTTGATCACGTTGGGGTCACCACCTGAGATGTCGGTCACCACCTGCAGAAGTCTGACCTGCAGACCCTGACTCAACAGCAGATGAATGAATGCACTCTCACACCATTACAGTGTTTCAAGTGGGCTAGGGATGGCTGTTGGCTGCTTTCAGAGGGTGAAATGCAACCAGTCGACCCAGACCCTCTCTCCATTCACACTTTATTCCCTTAAGATTTTACAACAGAGGTTCTAAGTTAACACACTTGTGGATAATTAACATGGTTAAGAGAATGGTGTTACAACTGGTGAAAGCTTTAGGTTCTGGGGCCCAGAGTAAATGCTATTAGCAGGTACTTCCCCTTTGATCTTCCCCAGAGAGACCACCCAGCACACAGTTTGTGTGAGTAAACAGAGTGGAGACAAACAGGTGTGGGGTAAGGCCTTTAATCAGTCTCTCTTTCCTTTGCTAATGTTAATGGCAGCTGCCTTCAACCTGCCTCAATAAAACCTTTTGGCCTTCCAAAAGATTTGAGACTATAATCTACAACTTCCCTAAATTTTTTTGTAATATTTTGCCAAGCACCCCAAGTGAATAGCAACACCCCATCTCACATACTGTTCTTGCAGTCTGACCTTGACAGTTCTCCGATTGAGTGGTGGGGTCTGTGTTCCCTTTTCTTGAACCTGAGCAGAACTTTATCATGTCAACTAAGAGAACATGGTAGAAATGACGTTGCGTGACTTCTGAGGCTAGAGGCATTTCCACCTTGCTCCTTGGGATGCTCACTTGGAACCCAGGCACCCAGGCATCACTCTGTGAGAAAACTCAAAGTAGTCCACGCAAAGAAACCCTGTGGAAAGAACACGTAGGAATTCTGGCTTACAGCTCAGCTAAGGTCCCTGCTGACAGACAGCATCCACAGCCAGACCTATAAATAAAGATTCCTCCAGGTGATTCCAGTCACCAGCTGTTGATTGATCCCAAGCTCTGGTCCCAGACATCATGTAGCAGAGGCAAGCCATTCCCACTCTGTCCTCTCTGAATACCTGACCTAACAGAATTAGTGGAAGAAAAAAATTGGCTGAAACCTACTTGTTGAACTGCTGTTTCTATCATGGCCACAAGAGGGAGAACTTGTTCCTTGGGGACCTGAAAGCTGCTGAAACCGTATTCCTTTGTTGGTACCTTCCTAGATTGGCATTGGATTTTTCTTTCCTTCTCCTGACAGGGCCTGGTGAAGTCAGGTGTCTGAATTAAAGCTTCATTTTTTAAATCTTATATTTTGAGTATGTATCGGCTCTGTAAAGATCCTCTCATTTAGGGGAAGAAAAACCTGATCGTTAGCTTTGCTTTTGTAACGAGCGAATTGGCATGCAGATTGCATATTTGGGCCTGAGGAAAAGGAAGTCCAGTCATTTGGGTTTGTACTTTGAAGTTAATGGGTGAAGGTGGAGCATCTGCACCCAGCAGCCAGGTCTTAAGGTCTCTAGAAGGTAGCACCCACTGAAGTAGAGGAGGCACAGAAAGTGGCAGTTTCCAGAATGGTCTGCAGAAGCTTTCCTGGGAGATGCTGGGAGTTGTGATTTTTGGACTACCAAAATGGCGCTGCTTAGACTCTGATGCATTTGGTGTGCAGTGCAGTGTACTTGGAGGTAAGGGGGGCTGCTTAGAAGTCATTTCCAATTGCCTCCTATGGTTTATTCCTACTGACAAAATAGTTTACCCTTTAGTTTTACTTTTTAAAATCATTTTCTGAAATTGTAAAATATACATAATATAAAATTTATCATCTTAACCATTTTTAAGTGTGTTAAGTACAGTTTAGTTCAGTGGCATTAAGTACATTCACATTGTACAACCATCACCACCATTCATCTTAGAAGTCTTTTCATTTTGCAAAGCTGAAACTCTGTGCCCATTATACAGAAACTCCCCTCACTCCAGCCACTGGCGGCCACCATTCTACTTGCTACCTCTGTGAATTTGACTGCTCTAGGTACTGCATATAAGTACAGTCATACAATATTTGTTCTTATGTGACTGGCATAGTGTCCCCGAGGTTCATCCATGTTATACCATGTATCAAAATTTTCTTCTTTTTTAAGGCTGAATAATAGTCCATTGCATTATACTCCACATTTTGTTTATTCATTCATCCATTAGTGGCCACTTGGCTTATTTCCACCTTTTAGATATTGTGAATAATTCTGCTATGAACATGAATATACATGAATATTCGTTTGGGTATATACCCAGAAGTGGAAATATTGATCATATGGTAACTCTAATTTTTTGAGAAACCACCATACTGTTTTTCATAGTGGTCCAATTTTACATTCCCCACAGCAGTGCACAAGGGTTCCGGTTTCTCCGCATTCTTGCCAACACTTGTTATTTTCTGGTTTTTGTTTGTTTTGATAGTAGTCATCCTAATAAGTGTGAGTTAGGTCCCTTTCCTTTTCAAAGCCTGCTGCCTTTATATATTCTGTGGGATGGGAATGTCACCATGACATCTGCCATAGTCTTTTTGTAGCTGGCTATTTCTATTGTCTCTGGTAAGCACAATAATCAATAAACAACTGAGAGCCCTGTCATCTCCCGAACCCTCACTGGCAGTTGTTTGCTTCTTAGATAGCTAAGAACTTTTGTCTCCTTCCTTGAGGAGGCAATCTGGCATAATACCTGAGAGTGTGGACTATGAAACCAGATACCTGCATTAAAATCCTGGCATTGTCATTTATTAGATCTTGGACAAGTTACTATATCTCTGTTTCTTTTCTTCTTTCTTTCCCTCTCTCCCTTCCTTCCTTCCCTCCTTCTATCCATCCTTCCTTTCTTCTTTTTTTTTTTTTTTAGAGAGGGTCTCACTCTGTTGCCTAGGCTGGAGTGCAGGCACAATCATAGCTCACTAAAGCCTTGAACTCCCAGACTCAAGGGATCCTCCCACCCCAGCCTCCCAAGTAGCTGGCACTACAGGTGTGTACCACCACACTGGCTAGTTTTTAAATATTTTTTGTAGAGACAGGGTCTCACTATGTTACCCAGGGTGGTCTCGAACTCCTGGGCTCAAGTGATCCTCATGCCTCGGCCTCCCAAAGTGCTGGGATTACTAGTGTGAGCCACCATGCCCAGTGCCTCCATTTCTTTAGCTGTTAAATGGAGCTAATAATAGTGTTATTATGAGGAGTAACTAAGTCAATGTATAAAAACACTGAAAACAGTTTGTGGCACATGGTTGGCACTCACTAAATGGTAGCAATTGTTACTTTTCAGGAAACTCCCTGAGGCCTCCCCAGAAGCTGATGCCCCAATGCTTCCTGTACAGCCTGCAGAACTGTGAGTGAATTAAATCTCTTTTCTTTGTAGATTACCGAGTTTCAGGTATTTAGAACAGACTAATTCAGAAAATTGGTACTGAAGAGTAGGGTATTGCTATCAAGATACTTGAAAATGTGAAAGCAGCTTTGGAACTGGATAACAGGCAGAGGTTGGAAGAATTTGGTGGGCTCAGAAGAAAACAGGAAGATGAAGGAAAATTTGGAACTTCCTGGAGACTTGTTAAACTGTTATGACCAAAATGCTGTTAATGATATGAACAATGAGGTTTGGGATAACAAGATCTCAGATGCAAGTGAGGAACTTATTGGGAACTGGGCCAAAGGTTACTTTTGTTATGTGTTAGCAAAGGACCTGGTGGTATTGTACCCCTGCCCTAGGGATCTGTGGAACTTTGAACTTGAGAGTGATGATTTAGGGTATCTGGCAGAAGAAATTTCTAAGCAGCAAAGTGTTAAGGATGTGACCTGACTGCTTCTAACAACCTATGCTAGTATGTGTGAGCAAAGAAAGGATATAAAACTAGAACTTATATTTTAAGGGGAAGCAGAACACAAACGTTTGAAAAATTTGCAACCCAGCCATGTGGTAGAAAAGAAAAGCCTATTTTCAGGGGAGCAATTCAGACTGGCTGCAGAAATTTGTGTAACTAAAAGGAAGGCAAGTGCTGTTAGCCAAAATAATGGGAAAATGCCTCCAAGGAATTTTAGAGATCTTTGTGGCAGCCCCTCCCATCACAGGCCTGGGGGCCTAGGAGGAGAGAATGGTTTTGTGGACCAAACTCAGAGCCCCACTACCCCATGCAGGCTTGGGACACTGCTCCCTGCATTCTAGCCATTCCAGCTCTAGCCATGGCTCAAAGGGGCCGAGGTACAGCTTGGACCACTGCTTCAGAAGGTACAAACCATAAGCCTTGGTGGTTTCCATGAGTTGTTAAGCCTGTGGATATGCAGAATGCAAGAGTTGAGGCTTGGGAGCCTCCACTTAGTTTTCAGAGGATGTATGGAAAAGCCTGGATGTCCAGCAGAAGCCTGCTGGAGGGGCAGAGCCCTCATGGAGAACCTCTACTAGGGCAGTGCAGAGGGAAAATGTGGTACTGTCGCCCCCACACACAGTCTCCACTGGAGCATTGCCTAGTGGAGCTGTGAGAAGAGGCCCACTGTCCTCCAAACTCTGGAATGGTAGATATACTAACAGCTTGCACCTGTTGCCTGGAAAAGCCACAAGCACTCAACATCAGCCCTTGAGAGTAGCTCTTGGAGCTGAACCCTGCAGAGCTATAGGGGTTGAACTGCCCAAGACCTTGGCAGCCCACCCCTTGCATCAGTGTAACCTGGATGTCAGACATGGAGTCAAAGGAGATTGTTCTGGAGCTTTAAGATTTCATGACTGCCCTACTGAGTTTGGACTTGCATGGGGCCTGTAGCCCATTTGTTTTGGCCAATTTCTCCCCTTTGGAATGGGAGCATTTACACAATACCTGTACCTCTATGGTATCTTGGAAGTATCCAACTTGTTTTTTATTTTATATGCTCATAGGTGGAAAGGGCTAGCTTTGTTTCAGATGAGACTTTGGACTTTAGATTTTTGAGTTAATGCTGGAATGAGTTAAGACTTTGAGGGGGACTGTAGGGAAGCCATGATTGGATTTTGCAATGTGAAAAGGACATGCGATTTTGGGGGGGACCAAGGGCAGAATGATAGGATTTGGATCTGTGTCCCCATCCAAATCTTATGTCAAAATGAGGTGGGAGGTGATTCAATCACAGAGGGTTTTTGTTTTTTTTTTTTTTTTTGAGACAGAGTCTTGCTCTGTTGCCCAGGCTGGAGTGCAGTGGCGTGATATTGGCTCACTGCAACCTCTGCCTCCCTGGTTCAAGCAAGTCTCCTGCTTCAGCCTCCCGAATAGCTGGGACTATGGGCATGTGCCACCATGCCTGGATAATTTTTTGTATTTTTAATAGAGACAGGGTTTCACCGTGCTAGCCAGGATGGTCTTGATCTTCTGACCTCGTGACCTGCCCACCTTGGCCTCCTAAAGTGCTGGGATTACAGGCATGAGCCACCACGCTCCGTAGAGGTGGTTTTCTGTGAATGATTCAGCACTGTCCCCATACAGCGGTTCTCATGATAGTGAGTGAATGAGTTCTCATGAGATCTGGTTGTTTAAAAGTGTGTAGCACCTCTCCCCTTTCTCTCTTCCTCCTGCTTCAGCTATGAAAAGATGCCTGCTCTGACTTTGCCTTCCACCATGAGTAAAGGCTTCCTGAGACCTCCCCAGAAGCAGATGCTGCCATGCTTCCTGTACAGCCTGTAGAACTGTGAACCAATTAAACTTTTCTTTATAAATTACCCAGTCTCTAGCCAGGCATGGTGATGCATGCCTGTAGTCCCAGCTACTTGGGAGGCTGAGGCAGGAGGATCGCTTGAGCCCAGGAGTTTGAGGCTGCAGGGAGTTATAATTGCACTACTGCACTTCAGCCAGGGCAACAGAGCAAAACCCTGTCTCATAAATAAATACATAAATAATAAATTACTCATTCACAGGTATTTCTTTGTAGCAGTGAGAGAATGGACTAATACACCCTCCATACCACATCCTACTACTTCACCTCCCTTTCTAACTACTGTAGAAGATACTTCTGTTATTCACCATTTTGTAGGTGCAAAAACTGAAGTTTAGAGAGGTTAAGTAATTGGCTCAAGGTATCACAGCTGGTAAACAGAGGCGCTGGGATTTGTTCTCTCTTGGTTTGACCCCAGAACCCTCTCCTAACATTTTTTTTAATATTCCCTCTTGTTTGTCAGAATAAATAGCAAGGACAGCATCGTCTTTGCTGAGGAAAGATGACTATTCTTAGTAGTAGGCAAGTGGAGAGTTGTCAGTGTTCCATCAGCTTTTCCCCTGTGTCTCTCATTCCATGAATGGAGAGCAGATGTGAAAATTGCTGCCAGCCACTCACTTGTCAGATGAGAACTGACTTGGCTGTGCTCATTAAATATTAATTTTTAGGCCATGATGGTTTTAATAAGGCATGTGAAATGTGGATGTCCACAAGATTTATAAATTTTAATTTAGAAGTGTCTTTGATTCTAATACAAATCTATTTTTACTTAAAATAAGATAGCAAACAAAAAAGTCTCTGGAAAGGTTCTGGATATGTCTCAGGAAAATTTGATTAGATGGTCCAGTGTTTCAGTAACACACACAAGAAGCTTCTGAATAACTTATTAAAGTGAGATGATGTGCCCCACTTTGATTTAAATTCCATTACATGTATCCTCAGGAATTAGCAAAAAAAATTTTTTTTCTAATAATAAGACTCATTATTAGATGATTTTGACTCATAAAGAATAAGTTGTTTGAGAATAAAATTTGTCTGGACACAGGTATTGGTTCTGTAAAATGGAAGAAAATATTCAAAATTGTGTGCAACTCTCTGTTAAAAGATAATCCTAAGGCTACTTAAGAGATATTTTTGTTATTCAGAATATGGGATGAGCATGAACATTTGCATTTTAATGGTCGCAAGAACCATTAAAGAGAGAAACTCTCAAAATATAATAAGACATGATTGATTGGTTTCAACTCTATGTTGGTTCTGTATGTTTGGAATTCTTCGTAATTCCATGTGTATTTGGATGATGTTTACCTTTGTCGTATCTTTGATGAAATGAAGGATAAACTAACTTCCTGCAGTAAATAAAGGAGGAAATTGTAAAGAAATTTAATTATTTTGGTCTGCAAATGGTGTTACTAATTATAGGTCAGTCTTTTTTCTCCCTCTACTACAAGAGGTCATGAGGCCTCTCTTCAGGCTCACAATTATACCCTTGATCTTTCTACCAAAAGCACATCTTTGGAGCACAAGCATCTTCCACTGTTACATACTGAATTGTGTCCCTCAAGATGTGTATGTTGAAGTCCTAATCTGCAGGACCTTAGGACCTCAGAATGTGACATATATGGAAATAGGGGCTTTAAGTCATTAATTTAAGATGAGATCACAAAGTTAAGCCCTAATTCAATATGACTGATATCTTTACAAAAAGCGTAGATTAAGACACGGATACAGGGAAGACCATGTGAAGGCATAGAGAAATGATGGCCATCTGTGAGCCAAAGAGAGAGGCCTTAGAAGAAACCAACCCTGCTGACACTGATCTTGAACTTCTAGCCTCAAGGACTGTGATAAATTATGTTATTTAAGTGTACCCCGTCCCTGGCACTTCATTATGGTAGCCCTAGCAAAATAAAAAACCCACCATCAGGTCAAATTCAACAAGTCTATAAGCAAACTGGGTGTCTTCCCCTGTGTCCTGCCTGGCATGGGTTCTACTAATGGCCTGCCCATTTCTGTTGATGGCACCATCCCCATTTTCCAAGTTTGTCAATGGGAGGAAACTGCCATTTGGGACCAAGTTTCCTTCCTTTGGGGCCAAGCTTCTTTCTCTCTTATAAGGCCATCTAGTATTGACGCCAAGTTCGATTCAGTCTTTCAGCTAGCTCTTCAGTTTTTCCATTCTTCATCATCCCAGTTCCGAGGCCCTGAGTCAGCTTCATTGTCATGCAGCCCTCAAACTCTGACACTTGAATGTATCTGCTTCTACCTCCTCACGTGCAAGGTCTATTTAGGGTCCTTCACCATCACTCAGCATTTCATTTCTGCATAAAAGATGGTCTGCTCTTGTAATTGGTTTTACTACTCGTAACCTGCCTTCTTCAGTGTCAGCTTCATAGAATCATCAAAATAATTTTTCCAAATTACCTATTTTTATACCATTTTCCCACAAGTATCTATAGTATCTTTTTGCATATTAAGGTAAAATAGAAATGTCTCTTCCCTGTATGTAAAGCACTGTCGCTTAACCCTCCTTTAGTTATTAATTTCCTTTGCTAGTCCTTCGGTAGGTGCTCTGATCTAGTCAGACCATTTCCCTGAGCTCAGCTTCCTTCCCTCTCGCCATCCAAGACACATACACATATACACCTGGTTTTCTCCTCTCCATTAGAGAAGGAGAAAGCTCTTTCTCTTTGGATACTTTCATGGTCCATCCATCCAAATTCTACATTTCTTTACAGATCACCTCTCCAAACAACAATCTGAGATTTTTATCCCACAGTTAGCTTCTATATAATCTTGAATGCCTGAGCTAGAAGAGAGTTTCCTGCCATTCGGTCTAAACTCACATCCAGTTTGGGACTCCCTGCCCCCACCCCTCACCCCACAGCATTCTTCAGCGATTCATTCTTTCCTCAACTCTGGTATCAGACCAGTACTCTATGACTGGCTGTGGATGAAAAAATGAAAGAACTAGCCTGCTCTCAATAAGCTTATACTCTAACAGGGAAGACCGACAAGTGGTTCAGTTACAAAGCAGAAATAGTGAAAGGACAGGAATGTATGAGGCACGTTGGTGATGTAGGGGAGAAAATGACGCTGAAGGGTGAGGATTTTACCCCACAGACAAGTCAGAGAAGGTATTCATAGGAAGAGGACAGCATGGAGCTGTCTTTTTCTGAATTTCTCTAGCACATATGAATCCGGTCAGCGTCACACCACTCTGCTCTGTGCAGGCTCTGCTCTTGGAAGTCAATTTTCTGTTTAACATCTCGATACCCTCTAAACAGAAGATAATTTTTTAAGAAGAAGGGTTATGTTTTCTGTTGCTTTTGTATGCCTCACATTGCTTAGTAGTATCAGGCACCATGTTGGGGCTACTTTATTTGGGTTCTGTTTTAATATCAAGGGTTACTATACACCCACTGTAAGTAAGATGTGTATTTTGATTTCCTTTATTTAGCAATAGCAATGATAGATTTGCCTTGCTGTTCAGCATTCCGAATTCTAACCATTTATTCTTCCCTGCCTCCATTTCCTCTATCTGTTCTTCCATTCACTTTTGTGACAACACTGTATGCCAATAAGATGACTGTGAGGGAAGTGTATTTGGCTCTGAAATAAAATCAAACTAACTGGGCCGTATGGGAATGGAAGTTGTAGTCTTGAGTTTCCAGCCTGATGGTTTAAACAAGTAAGTTAACCAGCCATAGACTGGTGGTACATCCTTGCTTATTGAATGATTTGAATAATCCCTTTATAATGTTCTAGACAGGGTAAGTTATGATCATTCTGGGATTGGTAAGTCGTTACAGAATAATTCTTTTCTTCTCACTGGTGCTTACAAAGACCCTTAGGCTCTTCAAACAGGTCTGCTTCTTCCCTTTACCTCCACTTACCACTATCTCCCCTCAAAATATTTGGCTTTGGTGTGGCAGAGTGAAATAGAATGGAGTATTTGAAGATGGGTCTTTTGTGGGAAAAGAGAAGTCCATGGGAATTTTTCTTTTGTGGTAGAAGTGGCACATGCAGCAGCTAACTATTCCCTAATATTGATTCTCCCTTCTGCCATACTGCTAGAACCCCTGATTTTTAGCTGGGCATATGGTTATATAGACTTCAATTTTCCACACTTCCTTACAGCTTCTTGTGGTCATGTGACTTTGGAGCCACAGAATGTGGGAGAGAGTGATCCAAGCAGCTGCTAGGTTGAGTCCCTTAAGACAAAAAGCATGTCCTGTCCTTCCTGCTTTGTTCATCCTCTCTGGGGATAGAGTGTGACTGATAGTTAGTATCCTGGATCATGGAGATGAGGGTAACACCCTTGAGGTAGAAGAGCAATAAGATGGAAGGAGCCTGGGACCCTGATTGGAACTACCATGAGAGTCCTATACTGCTTATCCTAGGAGCTCTTATGTCAAAGAGGAATAAATTGTTCTATGCACATTTTAGGTCTCTATTTCAACACATAAGTCATAAAAGTAGGAATTTAAAAATACTTGTGAAGTTCAGTGTCAGCTGAATGATATGAACAAGATGAGAAACACTCTTTTAAAGATATTTAATGATGTTTTTCAAATCAGTACAAAAATTTAAATACAAAAATGATTTGCTATTGACAAGTCTCAAATCTATCATGGAAACTCAAACAAGTTACCAGTCTGTTCACCGTTCATTGTATTCTGTAAAATATTTGATAACAGTCACCCACTACAGACATTCTTTTCCCCTGTGGGATGTCATACTGCATTAAAACACTGTATTTACATAACAGTAATATGAGTTTGGTCCATTTCACATGGAAGAGTTCTGGTTAATTTTGAACTAAATAGGGATTATAGCACAATCCCTAGACATTAGAACACGTGGTTGTTTCATCTGCTTTTATACTAATATGTTAACATGTTGTGCAGCACTCAAAAGGGAAATACAGGAACATAGATAATTATTTAAAACTCTTTTTTAAATTAATTGGAGTATCATTTAGGTCTGAGATTAGCACCATTGTAGAATGCACAGTATTTGGCATAGATGTTGCTCCTCTTCTATCTAAAAGTTAGAAACCTATGCCTGATAATATACAGACATACACATGCACGCACACGCGCGCACACACACACACACACACACAGGCAATTGAGTAACAACCAATAAATAAGTTGGAAGATATTTTGAAAAGTGAAATTTGGTTTTAACTAAAGAGATAATTTCTCTCTTGCTTGATGGTAATTGAAAGCCCATACATGTACAGATAAATACAGTTTTACAAATCACCTGATCTGACTTGCTTTCAAACCATTTCATTGTGGCTGTTTAGCAGAAGGAGCCCAATGGATCCATGTAGCTCCCATAGTCGTCAGCCCAAAACCAGTATCCTCAAGACTAACCCAAAGGATATTTGGTGATGTCGATGCTGTTTGCTTTGAAAACAAAGGTTGTGCAGGACATCTTTTTGTTGTGAAAAGACTGTTCTATAGTTAGCAGTGAGTAAGAAACTCTGTGGTCATGGACTAATTTCTCAAAAATTGAGAAGAAATGGTGCTTGTATACTATATAGGGAAAAGAGATATTGGCCAAGAGAAGAATTTTTGTAATGGTAATAATGATTCAGATTTGACAAAGACACATTTCCATGTGTTTTTATACCGTATTTATTTGTGTATTTTTCCATCTATATCCCCTTAACTCGCTCTTTTATTTTTGACAAAAAAAAAAAAAAATACAGGATTCCACCACCATAACCCCACATTATTGCTCCAAGTGACTAATAGTCTCAGCAGCAGGCTAATAGCAGGCTCAAAATGGGTTTTCTGTGTTTTGAGACCAGATTAGAATGCCCAAAGCAGTTAGTATGTGCCCAAGTGAAAACCTGGGAAAATATTCATTTCTCTTTTTCAGGTTTGTATGGCTCTTTGATTTGTGCCGAGTACAGGGTGACATGAAAAACACAGGCTCTTGTTGCCCTTTGACATTCTGCGTAGCCCCCACAGTCCGCTTCTGAAGAACAGTTCTTTTCTTCTAAATTTAGTGCCTACAACTGGAAGCGGCACATCCATTTCAAACTCAAAATTTCAGAATTATTGTTTTCAAATATTAATTTTTCTATGTAATTCTAAAAGTCCCCCCTTACCAATAAAGTATGGCTTGGATTTTAAAAATTGACTTTGGCCGGGTGTGGTGGCTCACACCTGTAATCCCAGCACTTTGGAAAACCGAGGCAGGTGAATCACTTGAGGCCAGGAGTTTGAGACCAGTGTGTCCAACATGGTGAAAAACCATCTCTACTAAAAATACAAAACTTAGCTGGGCATGGTGACGTATGACTATAGTCCCAGCTGCTCAGGAGACTGAGGCAGGAGAATCACTTGAACTCAGGAGGTCGAGGTTGCAGTGAGCCAAGATCGTGCCACTGCACTCCAGCCTGGGTGACAGAGTGAGACTCCATCTAAAAAAAAAAAAATGACTTTGGAACCTCAGATTATACATCAGTTTGCATTGTACGATACAATTTCTATACAATACATTTTCTACACAGAGAAATGTCTTCAAAATTCACAGTTACTAAAAATTACTGGTATCTCCATGATTAGAACCACATTTTAGTTGTTTGTGTGTGTAGTCAAAGGAGGATAATTTGTAATGCTATATAAGCATAACTGATAACTGCTATTAAAATAAATATTCTACAAATTTAGAAAGTTATTGGAGGAAGAGGTTTCTTTTCTTGTAATTTCCAGGTGTTTGTATTAAGTTGGGCCATAGTGTGTTTGTATTAAGTTGGGCCATAGTGAAAATTACATGAAGAAAAGAAAATAGGAAAATAAGTCACAGATAAAAAACCAAATAGAAACTCTGGGGAAAAAGTGAGTTAATTACTGCTCACGTCTCCCACCTGGTTCTCTAGCTCCTTGTGGGGTACTGTCTAATGCTCCACAAAAGTGCCTTACCCAGTGCGGGGTACAGAGAAGGCACTGAATAAATTCACGATGGTCGAGTGGTTCACTCATTCTGTCATAGACAACAGACACACGAATCTCACCAGGACTCCTGTTACTAAAAGACGCAGTCTTTGACCTGAGAGAGATATCCCTTTGACTAAAACATTACCAGGGTCCCCAGAGCTCCCTACCACTGGGGCGGTAACACTACACGTCTCCCCACCATACATTCCATGTCAGGTATCTACACAAATACAGAGGAAATTAAGCAAGTAAATACGGTATGTAATTGTTATCATTGACATTTCTTTAAGGCATATTTATAAATATTTTAAAGTAAACAATATGAGTGAGTGCCTTTCATTAGCTATGATCTTTTGTACTGATATATTTTGACTGATCTGAATAAGCAGGTTATTGTGGAAGCATACAACATGTAATAACTAATATGATTCCAGTGGGTACAACCAAGTGTCAGTACTTGATACATAAACCTATCCCGTCATCCTCAATTACAGGCTGCTGTGCAAAGTATTAAACATGCATCTTAGTTTTTATTTGTACATGATGGTCCAAATTTTCACTTAAATATAACTTTCCAACTATATAAATGTTTTGAAGCAATTAGGTTTTTTCTTTTGGATTTTTTAGTGCGTCATTTTCTTTTCTTCTATAAAATCTTTCTTTTTCTTTTTCTTTTTTTTTTTTTACATGGGATACAATAAATATCCTGAAAAGGAGGAGTGGACATACTGCCCAGCATACAGTCCCGCAGCCTGTTCTGAGGGCATCTGGAGGAACACTCGGTCTCCGGGCCTGAGCAGCAGCACTGCGCTCCCAGACGCCTGGTCCAGGAAGCCCTTTTTGTACTCATCGTATGTGTACATCACGGGCTCGTTGTTCTTGAACAGAGCAACCCACACGTTGCCCCCCTTGCAGTGAATGTGGTATGCAAAGTAGTAGACACCAGGGACCTCACAGGTGAAGATGCCCGTCTGCGGGTTGTAGTTCTGTCTGCCGTTATAGAGCAGTTTGTCAAACTTCACTGGGGCCCCCACCGGTGGGAAAGGTGCGGTTAGCTCGGCGGTAAATGCAGGCATCTCGTACACTGGCCCTCCGTTCTTGCTTTTCTTAGCCCCATAGGCATGGGGGGGTTTCACACCATCAATTCCCAGCCCCATATCTGGCAGATACTCTCCCTGGGGTGGTGGTGTAGGGGGCATCACAGCTGGGGGTCCTGGGGGTCCTGGAGGGCCTGGGGGTCCTGGAAGGCCAGGTTGGCCTTGAGGACCAAGGGCACCAGGCTTCCCTGGGGGGCCATGAAGCCCTGCCACTCCAGGTTTTCCTACACCAGGGAAGCCGGGAGGCCCTGGGAGGCCTTGCTCCCCTTTGGGACCTGGAATCCCAGGTGGTCCAATGGGGCCGCTAGGGCCTGCAATCCCTGGGATACCTGGGGGGCCCTGTAAACCCTGATCCCCTGGGATTCCTGGCTCTCCCTTAGGTCCGAGAAGTCCTGGAACACCAGGGAGTCCTGGCAAACCTTTGTGCCCAGCTTCCCCTTTAGGCCCTATGGGACCTGGCAAACCTCTCATGCCAGGAGGCCCTACTTCACCGAGGAAACCGGGCTTTCCTGGGAAGCCTTGAAGGCCTGGCTCACCCTTAGGACCTGGTGGCCCCTGTGGCCCTACAACCCCACCTTCTCCTTTGGGCCCAGGAAAACCAATAGCACCTGGAGGGCCCATAGGACCTGGGATTCCAGGCAGGCCTGGCTCTCCTGGAGGACCCCCTATTCCTGGGGCACCTACTGGTCCTTTCTCCCCTCTTGGTCCAAGAGCCCCCGGAACACCGCCCATGCCCCTGTCACCTTTGGGTCCTGGGAAGCCTGGTTTCCCAATCCCTGGAAGGCCTGGGGGTCCTGGCAGCCCTGGCAGTCCTTGCTCCCCTTTGCCACCTGGAAATCCTGGCTGGCCTGGGATCCCATCCTGGCCTGGCTTTCCAACTCCAGGTATCCCAGGAGGTCCTTGAACCCCTGGTACCCCAATAGGACCTTGTGGCCCAGGTTCTCCCGGAATCCCTGGCTTGCCCAGGGGACCCTGGGGCCCAGGGAAGCCTGTCACTCCTGGTTTGCCCACTCCTGGCAGTCCAACAGGGCCGGGAGGGCCATGCATTCCTGGAGGCCCCTTCATGCCTGGTGCACCTGGCATCCCGAAGCCCTTGTCTCCTTTAGGACCCTGAAGGCCTTGAGGTCCTGGTAGTCCTTTGGGTCCTCGGTCACCCTTTGGTCCTGGTTGCCCTGGTAACCCTGGCCCTCCTGGCTTCCCAATACCAGGAAGTCCATGAGGCCCTGGAGGTCCTTGTGGTCCTGGGATCCCCATAGGCCCAATTTCCCCTTTCTGTCCAATTTCTCCTTTTGCCCCAGGCATGCCCATGGCTCCTGGCTTCCCTGGCATTCCAGGCATACCTGGCTTTCCAACTCCTGGGTATCCCTGTGGCCCTGGTTTTCCTTTAATTCCAGGTATCCCATGACCTGGCAAACCAGGGGGCCCAGGTGGTCCTCTTGGGCCAGGCTCTCCACGGGGACCTTGTTCCCCTCGTAAACTGGCTAATGGTATTTCTACTGGGAAAGAGAAGAGAGAGAAGGGGTAGAGGGGAGAGAGAGAGATTGGTTAGTAGATTGTCCCTCACATCAATGAAGTGCTGATAATTATTATTTAGTTCTGACACGTTTGCCTAATACTCATCAAGAGGAAAGACTAGGAATAATATGCTCATCTTCTAGAACTTAAAGAAAATCAGGCTGGGCACGGTGGCTCATGCCTGTAATCCTAACACTTTGGGAGGCCAAGGCAGATGGATCACCTGAGGTCAGGAGTTCAAGACCAGCCTGGCCAACATGGCAAAACTCTGTCTTTACTAAAAATACAAAAATTAGTTGGGTGTGGTGGTGCATGCCTGTAATCCCAGCTACTTGGGAGGCTGAGGCAGGAGAATCCCTTGAGCCTGGAGTTGGGGGAGGGCAAGAGCGGAGGTTGCAGTGAGCTCGTATTGTGCCGCTTCTCTCCGGCCTGGGCGAAGGAACAAAACTCCGTCTTGAACAAACAAAACAAAAAGGGAGAAAAATTGAGCTGACAATTTTTTTAATGTATTTGAAGTATTTTTTGATAACTGATATGTGCAGCTGCTTGTATCAGCATTGGTTAAGTAAAGAAGCGAAAAAGTAATGAAGAAGAAACATTTTTCCAAGTATAAAACTTAGAGATATTATGGTATGTTTATTATAGTGAATTTGGAAGATTCAAAGATGTATAAAGAAAAATCAAAGTTGCCTATAAGCCCACTACTCAGGGATAACCATTTGACATTTATATATATTTTCATCTCATTTATTCTGGGTATGTGTGTGTGTGTATGTGTGTGTGTGTTTTAAACAATATTGGAGTGATTACCCAAATCATAGTTGTTTTTTATTTATGTGGTACAAAGTGATCCTATGATTTATGAATACAAGGTAAATAATTAATCAAGCTAAATGTATCTGTCACCTCAAATACTTATTTTTATCTGGTCAGAAATTTGAAATTTACTCTTTTAGTGATTTTGAAGTGTGTAATACATTATTATTGACTGTACTCACTATGCTATGCAATAGATATCCAAAAAACGACTTATTTCTCCTAACTGAGGCTTTAAACCTTTCACCATCATCTCTCCATTCTCTCCCTTCTACTCCACCCCAAGACCTCTGGTAACCACCATTCTCCTCTGGGTTTCTATGAGTTCGATTGTTTTAGATTGCACATTTAAGCGAGAATATGCAGGATTTTTCTTTCTGTGCCTGACAAAGTTTTTAAATATAATAATTTATGGCCAAAATATTTCCTCTTATGCTTAAATACAGTAAGATGTGGATTATAAAATGAAAGAATAGAGTTATTTTGTACATGGTTCAATAACATCTTTCCACATCTCTCCTTTAGAGTCAGTAGATTCGCTTAATTTCCTTAATGTGCTATAGGATTTCCTAAGCCGCAAATATTTATTCGTTAATTTAACAAATAATTTCTCATATGCAAATCTGGCTTTTAAGTAGGAGAGATGAATAATTTTTGAATGATAAACAATATGGATGAAGTCGAGAACTTGGTTTAGGAGCCAGAAACTCTGCTTATCTTCTGGTCTTGGTGTGAGATTGTGACTGGGTCCCTTAAGCCATCAGCATCTCTGCTTGCCTATCTATACAGCAAGAATAAGAATAATACAGCCACACTACAAGATTAGAGAACAGATGTGAAAGGTGTCACAGTTTCTCAAATTGTTACCGAAATACAAAGCACATGCTGTTACAATGAGTATGTTGTGCCTTTCAGATAAACACAACTCTGGGTCTCCCATGCTGCTGGGACTAAGGAGTGACATGGAGAAGTGAAGTGTGTGGTCCCTATATCTTCTTGGCATAATTCTTAGGTCATTAGTAGCACCTTAATCCTGACCATTGTACTTTTCACTGAGCTACTGTCAGGGAATAACATGCAAACAGAGAACTCATATTCTTTTAAAATATGAGTACCCATCAGAGTGAGGACGAGAAGTGCCAAAGGCCAGGCAAGCCATTCACAAAAGGAAGGAAAGAAATGTTGGAGATAATCTTCTAGTAGATTCCTAGCTCCTAAAGAGAAGAAAGTCAGGAATACTTTCTTTCTTTGAATAGATATGATTATAGTACTATTCAGTCATGCTATTTCTAACCAGTGAACTGTGTAGTTACTGTATTGAGGAGTTATTTGGGGAGAGTAGGAGAGATGAATCAGGAATCCCAGTGTCTAGCACAGTGCCTCTACTCTGTTCTTACTGAGGATTTATTGAATGAGCAGTTTTAGCAACTTCAGGTTCCTATGGTGCTTTAGCATTTACTCCACACTTTATTTACCCAACAATATTATTTCACAAATGAAGCAAATAGGCTCAGAACGGTCAAATGACTAGGTCTCTCTCATTTCTGGCATTCAGGCTTCTAGGCCTCTAAGCTCCAAATCCAGTAGTTCTCCAGAAGTGGAGCTTCCTGCCATCATAGGGACTAGTGGGACTGGCTCCACTTCTCAAAGGTAATTGCTGCTGTGATGCAGCTTTTTCTTAAAATGCCAGGTTTCTGAGAACTCCAGACAAACCAACTGAATTTATTGTCAAGTGTCTATCACAGTGAGGAGCATTCTGTAGGTGCTAAATAAATATGCCTAGAACGCAACAGGAGAGATTTTCAGGTGTCATCCCTAGATGCAGTCTATACTCTTAGTTTGTTTCTGTTGATTATTGATTGACATATGTAATTAGAGTAGTATTAAAACCACGTGCACTTATCTAATACTTAGTTCACAAAATGCTTTCATGTGACTTTTCTTTTAACACGGCAGGTCCTTACAACATTGTTCTCCTAGTTCAGAAGGCTGATGTGTCACCTTTCTTTTTTTCACTGCCTTAGCTTCCAGCATCTGGCCCAGAGCCTGGCACAAGTAGGTGCTCACTATAGATAGTTGCTGAATGTTTGAATAAATAAATAATAAGGGGGTAGTAGACTATTTGTGATTTAATATCTTTTATTTCATCTGATGCTAGTTAAAATAAAACATAAATGGTAATTTTATCTGTATCTTTAAGGTCTGAACTTTTCAAGAATAGGCTTTAGAATGCGGTAGGCATTTTAAAAATGCCAATAAAAAATTCTAAAGCTAAAGTTTCTAAAATATATCCTCACCCCCTGATCCCATAATTTAGAAGTTTGGAAAGCTGCCATTTTCTAACAGCCTGGGAGTATGATGTTACCTTTGCCTTTCTTGGGTACTGCTTCCTTGCCCATTCTTGGTGCCGGTTGAATTTCCTTCATATATTGGGGTAGGTGTGGATATTCTTTGCCATACTGCAACTGGGGCATCTCCTTGCCCATGGCAAGGCCATCTTTGGCCAAAGGCATATGAGGTACTTGCTGACCCAGGGGCTGGTACTGTGGAATTTGCAGTGGCATCTGAGGAGGAATTTGAGGTGGCAGCGGCTTGATCCCATAGTAGGCACCAGCCTGAATGAGCCTGGTGGAGCTCAGGGAAATGGTAAGCAGCACTCCCAGCAGCTGCAGAGGGTCGGGCAGCATAGCCATCACCTGTGGGAGGAACCAATGCACCAACTTGGTGAAACTCTGCAAAACCAAGTGACTTGAGTTTATTTAGAGATAGAAGGTAGAAAAAACAAAAAGGAAACAGTCTTTAACATCAGAACTTCATGATAGAAAGCAAATGAAAAAGAAAATGTGAACTTTCTATAGGAAACAAAAAATAAGAGTAGAATCTGTCAAATAAAGGCAATTGGTATGAATATAGACTGTGGGAGAGACTGCTGGTTGTCCCGCATATTGATTCTGCCTTTCTTCCTGTTTGCCTGTCTTCACCTGGGAACAGAGCAGCCCAGAATGAAGACATTTCAGCCAGGCAGGGCCATTTCATCCATTTTGGCCAACTGGGGGTAGTTATCATGGGTGCCCCTTCCAGGAAGAATCTTAAAACCCAGTGGGCATGTCTTCCCCTTCCTTCTTCCTTCTGGTTGGACTGCTGGTATGTTGCTGGAAACAGACCACACATCTTGGACCATGAGGTGAATGCAATGCAAAGAGGATGATAAAACAAGGCAGAAGAAGCCTCAGGCCTGGAACATAAGATGCCATACCAATCCTTAAATTTGGACTTCGTTTACCCAAGAGAGAAGTGAAGTTCTATTTTCTTTAAGCTGCTCTTAGTTTGGGCAGTCTACATTTGCATGAAACCGAATCCTAACAGAAGACATTCTGATAGAAGGAGGCAAAACTGGTGACAAGTTAGGCTTTGTTAATAAGTGCCAAAATCCTTTTCTAAATGGAAACAGTTAATAATTTACAGGCTTTATGCCACAGTAGAGATTTTTCATATGCCAGATGAGGGCTACTTTGATGTAGTCACAAAACATTGTAAATGTAAAGAGCAAACAGCAAAAGACTGCATAAGTCTTCTGAATTGAAGAGAAAATACTTCTTCATGTGACAGTATGAAATATTTTAAAAATCACTATCATGATTACACACCTTTATTTCTTGTATTTAAATACCATGAATTCATTAGTTTAGAAATTGATTAATTGGACCGTTAAAGTCTTTGTCCTTTTGTGAAAGAGAGGAGTTTATGAAGCAAATTAGCTGTATAAATAAGAGGGAGATGTTTAACTATTCATAAGAATAGACTGCTTCTAAGCCTCTTAAGAGCACTTTTTGCAAATTGGCAGTTAACTGAATAAATATAAATGGCGCTTATCTGTTTATAAAAACCAGCTTGAAAAGACCTCTGTTTGGAAATGCCCTAGGCGGAAAACCAGACAGCCCAGAGAAGTGCAGTGTTGGCAAATGCACACTAGGGGGCAAGTGTGGTCCACACTTAAGTCTGTTCAGTATTCTGCCTGCCCGTCCCCTGCCCCCGTGTAGAACTAACGCTGGGCATACACCCACTACATGCTCACACTTTATTAAGGGACTTAATGAAAATTTGAATCTTAAGGGGCATGTCATCATAATGCTGCAAAGAGAGAGAGAAGTGGCAAGTTTCTCACAATTTTGAATTAAGTATCTTTAGGAAAATTTTGAAAAAACTTTTTGTCTATAAATAATTCAATTTCCATTCTCATGAGAGTTGTTTTCTTTGCTTCTACCTTACTTATTTCTGGATCATCGTTTTCTTAGAAAATACGTGTTGCCTTTGCAATATCCTATTTAAGGGTGATGCTGAGAGTGTAAACAGGCTACCAAAGGATTGGTGGATCAGAAGCACCTAAGAAAATATTTAATATGAATCCCTACCACAAAATTCAATGCTTTGCAAGTTTTCTAAATATACTAACTAATCATTTTTCCCCTGAAAAAATGAAGAAACACTTGCTAGGCCCATTTGGGATTACTAAGATGAATATAATATGGTCAGTGGGCCTTACCATCAAAGAGCTTGTACTCTTATAAGGGGTGACCAGATGTGTGAACAGTTATTGAGTAGCAAAGGATATCTAGCAAAAAGTAAGTTTTTCTCCTACTTCTGTTCTCCAGTATTTAAAATCCCTTATATTTGAAGCAACAGTTTTTCCTTATATTTCTTGGATAGTCTATGGATATGCACATATAATATACATCCCTTTCAAACCTAAATTACAGCATACTATACACACTTGTATTTTTTGCTTTTTTCACTCAAAGGTCAGCACGTATTTCTTGTCTAGTTATGTGTATGTAAGCAAGTTTCTTTAAGTTCTTCATTTGTTAAAATAAGACTTCGATGTTCTCTTCGGTCTTGCCTAGCTCTAACGTTCCATGTCTGTAAGGCAGTTGCTAGAGATCTGAAAGTGTTAATCCATACCAGAAACGTGTGGTAATATCTGGTAATGTATAAGCTGATACTCAGTTCAACTTTTGGGCACGAATGAATTTAATTAATGAACCCCAGACTTGTGGTGAAGTCTTTAATAATAAGCTAGCATGTTTGGCCCTTCACCCTTCCATCAATTCAGTGGATGTGTTGGATTATACTTTAATCTTTAAACCAGGACAATCTAATGAAATACTGGAAAACTGGAAGGAGATGAAATGCCTGGAAGAATACCAGTTGAATACCAAAGACCCAGTGGGATCCTGCTTTACTACAATTATTTCCTCTCATAGGCTTGGCCTTTCTCTCCTGAAAACTACCTCCTTAGGTCTGCCATCTGCCATTTCTCTGGCTCTTTATCTAAATAAACTTTGTTCAGTTTTAACTTGAATATTTATGTAAGGGCCCTGGTTAGAATTTACTGCTTTACTTATTCCTGCTAATTTTTCTTCTGTCCCTGAGGATATTTTTGGTGGTCAAAGTGGTGTGATGGTTCTCCCAAATCACTCAAAAGAACATCAGATTTGGGTAATGTTATACAAACACCTGGCGAGAAAGAAGGAGGCTTGGAATTTTTGCTGGGAAGAAATGGTGATAGTGGGTTTTCATGCCTCTCTTTCTGAGAATTTGGAACACAATAATATTGTGAGTTGTCCTTAATATTTTCTTTGATTTCTATTTATTTGGCAGCTGGGGTGTGTGTGTGTGTGTGTGTGTGTGTGAGTGTTCTTGAACATAACCATATCTAATGTGTGTAAACATTGAATCTCTGCCAACCAGGCTGGCTTAGTGATAGGTGTCATGTCATATAACAAAAGCACTGTGGAAGAAGTCAAAAGACTTGTATTTAAGTTTTGGCTCTGCAATTCTCCATGCCTGTGACCTTGGATAAGTCCCTTAGCTTCATGAAGCCTCAGTTTTCTCACCTATAAAATAGAAATTAGAATCTCTGCCTATCCCTCAGAGCTGTTTAGGGGTACAAATGATAATATGAATTCTTTGTAAGCTGAAAAGGACTATTCAAATTTAAGTTATTATTAATGGAGTTTGACCAGAAAGACAAATTGAACCCAACTGAAATGTCGAAGATTTTCCAGGAAGGTTACTGCAAAGTAAATGTGAGGTTAACTGCAACAGTGATAACCTAACATGAATAAAACAGTAATGGCCATTCAAATGTACTTGTTAAAAATGGTTGAAAAACAGAACAGCTGTCCCAAGGCAGCCATTCATCGTGTGTCAATAATTACAAATCCTAGGCATTTTGAACAGCCCTAAATGGTTTCCTACATTTGGGCAGGGCTGCAGAGAGTTTCAAATTCCTCATGTGACCTGTAATGTATCTAACAGAATAATGTGATATATATAAACAGAATAATATAAGATATATATATATATCTATATATATATATATACACACACACACACATATTATTCTAGATGCTTCTCAGCATTCTATTTGTATATTTGTCGTCATGAGATTTTGGCTTACTATACAGAAGAATGTTTAAATATTTAATCTGTTGGTCCTTGCCTTGAATCCAACTTCCCTTTCACATAGGCTAACACAGCATGTCTCTGTGTATGTATGTGTGTCTCTGTTGTGTGTAGTGTGGACAAGCCTCTCTAATCAGCTCCTGGGCTGGTCCTCTGTGCCTCTTACTTGTACAAGATTTGTAGTCTCTCAAGAGCCTCAGATTTGCCATCCTAAAGCAAGGGGAAGTCAGGCAGAATCCTCCTCTAGTGTTCACCGGAATTGCCTTCCTGGCTTTTCCATGCCTCTCAAAGAAAGTTCTCTCTTGATTGCATTTCTCAGGACAGTTCATTTATTAGATATACCCATTGAACACCTACAAATTGCTAGGAAATGTTCTGAGTATTGGTGATGCAGTGGTGAATTAGAAAGTCGAGGTCTCATTTTATTGAACTCACATTCTCGTGTGGAGATACAGGTGATACATGTTAAAAATAAATTTTATAATTTCAGATTTGAGTGCTATGAAAAAGCAATGCAGATGTCTTAGTCATTAGGGCTGCTATAGCAAAAATATTGCAGGCTGAGTGGTTTATAAAGAACAGCAAGTTCTCAGTGTTCATGAGGCTGGGAAGTTCAAGATCAAGATGCCAGCAGATTGGGTGTCTAGTGAGGAACCACTTTCTGGTTCATAGATGACACCATTTTGCTGTATTCTTACATGATAAAAGGGGCAAGGGAGCTCTCTGGAGTCTCTTTCATAAGAGCACTAATTCTACTCATGAGGACTCTGCCCTTATGACCTATCATCTCCCGTAGGCCCCGCCTCCTAATACCATCACTTTGAGGGGCGTCAGATGTCAACATATGAATTTGGGGGGACATAAACATTCAGTGTATAGCAGCAGGGTAAAGGGTTTTAGAATGATGGAGTAGAAGAGTTCTGATGTTTTGGAAAGAGTGGTAGGGAACAACATCTGAGGAAGTAAATTTTGGATAGAGATGTGAGGGTTGACAGATTTATCTCTACTAAGACAACATATAGGAAAAAAAGGAAAGAGTCCTATTTACTACAATGTTAGCTGAAGGTACCTTTCACTTACATAGACTTATTTCAAAAGGATGTTCCTCATCCATGCCTAACCTCATTTTGCATTCTTTATTTACCATATTCTTTTTTCCTGGAAGATAATTATTATTTTCCTTTTATTTCTCTGTAGATTTCAGTCCTATCATACAGTTTTTTATGGTTGTCATAACAAAGTATCTCAGACTGGGTGGCTCAATGGAAATTAATTTTCTCACAGTTCTAGAGATATAGAAGTTCAGGATGAAGATGTTGGCAGAGCTGGATTCTGCTGGAGCCTCTCTCCTTGGCTTGTAGATGGCAGTTACCTCCCTCTGTCTTCACACAGTCTTTCTTCCATGTGTCTGTGTCGTAATTGCCTCTTCCTTCACCCTAGTGACCTCATTTTAACTTAATTTCCCCTTTAAAGGCTCTATTTTCAAATACGCTTACATTCTGAGGTACTTGGGTTCAACATATGCATTCTGGAAGACACAACTCAGCCCATAACACCTCCCTTCCTCCAGACCAACTCTATTCCTGCCTCCTCTGTGAAGCCTTCCCACCTTCTCAATCATCATTATTCTCCTAAAGTTTAACACAAAGTCAAATATAATTGTTGACTTTGTGTTAAACTTTAGGAGAATTAAACTTTAGGCTTATATTTTTTTCTTTTCTTTTTTTTTCCATTAGACTAAACATAATTGGAAGTTTTCTGAGGTCAAGAAAAATTTGATTTCTCAATATTTACTGATGAATCCTCACAATCAAAATTCTTAGTGTTGATAGGGACTTTCAAAAATACCCAATTCAGCTTCATTCCCCATTTAAAATTCTGGCTACAGAGGTTGTTGACAGAAAGCCCTCATATTTTTGACTTGGATATTAATAATGATGAGAACATTTGAAAAGCAGCTCATTATCTTGTACAATTTTGTTGCTTTCTTTTTTTATTATCTAAGCAACTTTTAGAGAGACTTACCTTTTTGATTTGTATATGGAGGTGCACATGTAGCTTACTATTAGTGGTGGGGGAAAGGAGGGCATGTTGAGAAAATGAATCCCAAAACTTGGCTATAAGATAAAAGATGGGCACATGACCTTTTATTGTCATGCTAAGATCATTTTAAAATAAGCCCACCTTAGGGTCAACTGATCAATGATATGTACCTTTTTTGCAAAATTGATTAGTATTAGAGATATTAACAACTCTGTAACTATATTGATCAATGACCCTCAGGTTATAAATATTAACCACTTTTGTAAGTAACTCAGCATTATCTCAACATTGCTTTTATTTACTGAAAAAAAGTCCCAGGTACTATGCAGTCATGAGCTGCATAATGAGGTTTCAGTCAGCAAAGGATCATATTTATGCCAGTGGTCCCATAAGAATATAATGGAGCTGAAAAATGCCTGTCACCTAGTTAGGTCTTACTCATCATAATGTCTGTGGTGCAATGCATTTTCTTTTCTATGTTTAGATATATTTAGACACGCAAATACTTACCATTGTGTTACGGTTGCCTGCAGTATTCAGTACAGTAACATGCTGTATAGGTTTGTAGCCCAGGGTTAAGAGGCTATGCCCCATAGCCTAGGTAGGTAGCAAGTGCCACCGTCTAGGTTTGTGTAAGTACACTCCTTGATGTTTGTACAATGACAAAATCAGTTAATGATGCATATCTCAGAATGTATTCCTGTTGTTAAATCACACATAACTATACTTCAAATGCATTATATCATTAGTCCCATACCCATTTCTTGGGTCTTTTTTGACATTACAGTTTGTAATTAATAATGTCCCCATCCTGTATTTATATGATTGGTTATTTTACTGAAATTCAAGACTGTTTACAGCTATTCCTGTTACAGTCCAAGTCAGAAATTGAAAATTGTTATTTAATTACTTGCAGAGCTGACATCCAGTATATAAGCTGACAGAGTTCCAGCTTTATTTTACAAGGTGTTGATCCACGTAACTGTGCTGTCACCTTCTCCATCTTGTCCTCCACATATCAAGGCCGTCTTTTTGCATGAAATAAGGAATTCTTCTGTTACGTAAGACAAGCTCTTGGACAGGCTTCCTTACTCTTTGCTTTTCTGACTAGGAATACAAGCTTAAAGTATTTATTAAGTAAGTCACAAAGCCACTGGCAAGGTGAATATGCTGAGATGGAGCCTGATATAGTTCAGCTCTGCAGCCCCACCCAAATCTCATTTAAAACTGTAATTCCCACAGGTCAAGGGAAGGGACCTAGTGGAAGGTGACTGGATCATGGGAGTGGTTCCCCTATGATAGTGAATTCCCATGAGATCTGATGGTTTAAAAGTGTTTGGCAGTTCCTGCCCTCTGCCCCCGAACCCTGCACTCGCTCTCTCTCTCTCCCCCCAACCCCCCGCTACCTTGTGAAAAAGGTACTTGCTTCTCTTTCTCCTTCCACCATGATTATAAGTTTTTTGAGGCCTCCTTAGCCATATGGAACTGTGAGTCAATTAAACCTCCTTTCTTTATAAATTACCCAGTCTTAGGTAGTTCTTTATAGCAGTGTGAAAATGGACTAATAGAGAGCCCAAATAAATAAGCCTGTCAGATTCTGGTCAATCAATTGCATGGAGGCAGTGGGCAAGACTATCCAATAAACATTCATTGGTTTTGGTCAGTCTGCTTATTTACATCTATCAAGATGGCTATAGATGTAAAACTGAGCCTAAATTATATACTTCACCAACAAATCCTGAATTCTGCAAATAAGAGCAGCCAGTCACCTCCACGTACTAACTATAGCAGATAATGACCTCAGGGGACCAATAAAACTTGCGAAGTCAATTAGGTTGTGCCCCTGCTCTAGAAATGAGCCACACACATAATGCCTCTGAAATGAATGGCCAACCACCACATTCCAAAAGTTCTCCAGAGGAGATTGTGCAACATTCCCTAGTAACCAATTCTAGGATTTCCTATTAGATTTCCTAATATTAATCTGAATCTCTTCTGCTGAACTATAAGCTCATTGCCTTTTTTTCCATTCTCAAAGGAGGCGGGAAACATCTGGAAAATATTTTTCTTAAAATAATAGCTCACATATTTGAAGTTTACAATTAATTTTTTTCTCTAACTGGAATAGTGTCAGCTGCTAAACAGTTTATAAAACACAAGAAAACCCCTAAAAAAGAATCTCTAAATGTTTTGTTTTTTCTTTTCATAATATGAAAGCATCATTGTTTTCAGAGCAGAAAATAACTAAGCTTTAGTTCTGACCCAAGTAAGTTACCTGTCCTAACTGGACATCAGTTCCCCTCATTTGCAGAATGAGAATAATGGCTATATGACTTCAAAGTCCCTTCCACTTCTGAAGTTTTTTTGTAACTGTGAATGTGAAGAACATATCCACGCTTCACAGGTAAATAATTTTAGGGGCCAGGTGTGGTGGCTCACACTGCGCTTCGGGAGGCTGAGGTGGGCAGATCACCTGAGGTCAGGAGTTCAAGACCAACCTGGCCAACATGGCAAAACCCCGTCTCTACTAAAAATACAAAAGTTAGCCAGGTGTGGTGGGGCATGCCTGTAATCCCAGCTACTCAGGAGGCTAAGGCAGGAGAATTGCTTTAACCCAGGAGGTGGAGGTTGCAGTGAGCCGAGATGGTGCCACTGCACTCCAGCTTGGGTGACAGAGCGAGACTCCATCTCAAAATAAATAAATACATAAAATAATAATAATAAGAAGAAGTTTAGGAACTTAGGTACTCAAGTCTTTGTATGTCGGAAAGTTAGCTCAATCTCATACTTGCAGTTACTTTTCAATATTGCACTCTCTTTTCTTGCAGTTGGCAATGGAATAAGGATGGGGAGTTTATACCCCCCACCCCCTGTAAATATTCCTCTGGTCAAATAAGCTATGCTTGCCCAGAAACCAAAGGAAGAAATAAGAAACATGATTTAGGGACAATAATAATAATAATACATGCCTTTTTGTCTTACCACATTCAAAGATTGAATACAAATGTGAAGCTTACTGAGAAACCTTTAAAAAGTGGCCATAAAAGATAAAAACATCCTACAATGTGTGTGCTCAAAAATTCCTGCAGTCATTCAGCAAATATTGATGTAGGCTTCCAGTCATAAGAATGACAAATACAAAGTATGCATCTTGGCAAGGGGAAATGGGTAGTTAAAGAGTGTGACATAGTCATGTTTTAGGAGCAACAACAATTTTATAAGAAAAATTGAAGATCTAAAATCCAGAGGCAGCTCTATAGTAAAGTAGGGGATTGTGAGGGCTCCACAAGAATAAGGTCCTTGCCATTTCATGGGCCTGGTGATACACAGCAAGGTAAGTTCCTTCTTGCTATGGCTCTAGCAGGGCTGCAGAGCACTCTTGTTATTTACATGAACAGCTTTCTGCTTTCTCTGCACTAATACAGTTTGTGTAACCAACACAATATAAAGTAAGTGTTTTCAGGCCTTTTGTAAGGGAGAGAATTGTGGGGAAATTTTATCTAATGTAATCCATTAAACTGGACATTGTAAAAATATTTACTTAGAGCAAACAGCTACAATGTGTAACATAAAATATGAATTTTATAGTACATTTCTTTGGGGGTCCAATTGTTGAAGTTTTATTTAGCTAAGTTTATTTTGAATCATATAACCCCAAATGACTTCATATTATAAATCAAGCCAAAAGGTTTCTATCTTACACGGGGAGAACATTAAATCATATCAATAGCACTTGGAAAATGAAAATAATTATTTGATTTCTTCTAACATTGATTCCTCCTACCCCCTCACCTACCACCACTCACAGGCATACTCTTCAGTCAGAACGGCAATCCTACTAAAGTTGCAATATTTAGTTCTGGCAGTTTCTGAATTATAAAAGAACTAAAAAATCTTGACAATTTCTTGGTCAGTGAAAATGTGAATTTGTTCTTTCCTTGTTGCATGGTTTAAGAGTAGCAGAAATCATTCCACAGGACTGTTCCCAACAATGGATTTAAATTGAAAAAAAATTAGTTCTAAACCTAGGGCTAACCCTAAAATACTCAATTGTGATAAATCATCAGCCACAGAGAGGGCAGTCTCTAAAATCCACCACTTTTCAACCACAGCTCCATCTAGATAATTAGCCTGTGTGCTAACATCCTGCCCTTTGAACAAAGGCAAAGCTCGGAGAGCAACCAAACCACAGCTATCTTGGTATTGGAAGTTCCATTTATTTAAGGGGTGGAATTTATTTTGAGGGATAGAGAGATGGATGTGGTGTCTGTGAGGAAAAATCATAAGGTTTTCACAGTTGATCCACTGAACATTTTTAAAGAAAAATGGAAGTGTAGAAAGGAAAGGGCAGAGTATTATGTAACAGATGCCAGGTCTTCGGGAAATATCAGTGAAGGAGGCTGAGTATAAAAGACTTTTCTTTTTATGTGCAAAACTCATCGCAAGGCACCACAACTTACAAGAACACGTGGAATTTCATTGATGAACATATGAAATTTCATTGATAAACATGGATCACAAATGTAGGGCATTTAACTGGAGTTGAGAGACTCAGAGTCTTCTCTGTAAATGTCTCAATCATGATGTCCTTGTAAACCTTTCAGGGCCTCTTTTTACTAAACTATGAAATGAAGGGAATGAATTAGATAGGAAGTGGGGGGTTGTGGAAGCCCAATGCCTGGAGGAAGTAGCAAGGGGCATGAATGAGTCCAGTTGGCTGACTAGTGTTTGTGATGAAGTTAGCAACAGCAGAAAGTTTGAGCTAAAGTGCTTGAATTAAATCCTGTTTCCATCACTTGTTAGCTGTGTAGTCTTAAGCATGTTACTTAACCTGTCTGTGCCTTGGTTTCTTTTTGACAAATTGCTGCTGATGATAAAATTACCTGTCTTATGAGGTTGTTGAGAAGATTAAGGGAATTAATACAAGTAAGATTCTTGCAACAGTGTCTAATATATTAAGCACTTAATAAGTGTTAGCTGTTATTTAATTTAAAAAAATGGTGGTGGTGGTGGAGGAGGAGTAGTGGTAATAATAGGTGGGATCTTGAGCACACGTTCCATGATACTTTGCTTCATTGCAGTCTTACTATGAAGAATTTGTAAGGTAATAGTTTTTGTTTTTACTCTGCTCAAGACCTGTTTCGAAAACTATGCTGACCAGTTGTCCCCTGGCTCAAGATTCTTGAGATCAGTGATAACTTTTACTCATTTTCAGGATGCCTGTAAGATTTTCTTTATACCTATGATAAAGGTCTTAGGCTTAGCTTGAGCTGAATGACAAGATCATGGAGGCATTTTTCTAAATCTCCAGTCTGAATATGCAATTTAAGAATTTTCATTGCAAGGAAAAATCTATGAAGTTCTCTTTGTCCAAACAAAGGCAAGGTAAAGATAGTTTCGAATAAGTGAGTAACAAATATTGTGTCTGCTTGCCCACTTCAGGGCAGCGCGTCTCCCACCTGTTTGCCACCTGCAAACAGTAGTTCAAAGGCTGGATCTCTTCCTGCTTCCTTTCCTCCAGAAAACTGGCCACTCCGGGGAGCCTTCTTTATACTGACTGCAAAGGGCTTTGGCTTTGAAATTCGAACTGAAGACATTTCTGCCAGGTGATAGCGGCAGGTTACCCTTGTGGGAATAACTGCAGAATTTAGGCTTTTACTGCTGAAGGAAGTAAAATCTACAAGTAATAATATATATAAACCTTTAGGTCAGCAAAATCATCAGCTTACAATCACTTTTTATAGCTTTGTCTTTCCATGCTATTTGGGGGAACTTGAATAATGATATTGCTACAATAAACATTTATTTAGTGATTACCATTTTTCAAGAGTTACGTCTAAAAGATTCATTCCTCACCCATAGAACTCCACGAACTACTTTGAGTTTTGTATATAAAAAAAACACAGACTCAATTCAGTATATACTTCTTTTTATACATAATGAAAAGTAGTATCCTCACAGCTAAAATGCCAAATAAATCTCAAACAATATTTAGCCATAGGCATTTGCTGAAATATGAAAGGTTAATTTCCGCCCAAGTGAAGCAAATCTGTAATGCATTTTATTTTGATAAACTAATTCTTAGTCATAAAACCTAGAAGCTGGTTTCGGGAAGGACATGCCATATAACAGCTCACTCAAGTGTCTGGAAAAATAGAATCAGACCTTTATCTCTGGGAATTCTCTTTGCACAAAGACTGTGCACAAAGTCGTCTTGACAAATGCTTGTCAAATGGCACCATTTTCATCCTGCCTACCCCTTTTCTAAATGTTGAAGTACGGTCTTGATAGTGTGATGGCTGAGAGAGCACCCAAACACTGGATCCATGCTGCTCTTCCCCCGCCTACTCTTTTCATTCTCACTCTCTTGATTTTGTGTGTTGAGGTCTCCTGCCAGCTTGCAAGAATGGAAAATCTTACATAATAGCCATTCTTCCTTAGAAATTAATAAAGCCCACTATTTTTTATTTTAAAAGCCTGTAAAGAAAGATGAAGGGTTGACAATTGGTAAAATATTCTTGAGATTGGTGATAACTTGTGCTCATTTTCAGGATGCTTGTAAGATTCTCTTTATACCTATGATAAAGGTCTTAGGTTAGCTTGAACTGAATGACAGGGTTGTGGAGGCATTATTTTAAATCCCCAGTCTGAATATGCAATTTAAGACTTCTCATTGCAAGGAAAAATCTCTGAAGTTCTCTATCTCTCTACAGAAGTAACCTCTGAGACCCATTTCCTTGTTTGTAAAACCAAGATTGTTGGACTAAGTGACCCCTAATGTTACTTTTAGGTCTAAAAACTCGCTGTCCTTGGCCCTACCTATCTTAGTCTTTTTTTTTTTGTCTTTAATCATGACAGGGACTGGACAGAGTGAGGCAGTAGCTTATTGGAGTTGAGTATTAACATGAAAATGGGATAGGTGTGAACGCTTCAATGGCAGTTTGCAAAGTTCCATAATTCTTTTCTCTGTGATGGTCTGTGTTGTGGGCCCCATCCTTGCCACGGATTTCTGTCTCCTTGCTGTGGAAACCAGCCAAGGATACATTATTGACCACCTGCTCACTTTCTCACACAAGATGTCTCCCCAGACTTATTTTCTTTGCTTTCCACTCCTGCTGGTTTATAGCTTTCCCTTGTGTAGCAATAAAACTCTTTGAGAGTTCTCTTAAGGATGAATTAATGCCACTTAAGTATATTTCCGTTAGCTGCCCTTTGATGGTTCTGTTTAAAAATAAAGGGAGAATTGGGGCAGCTTGGTTCTTATTGAAATTTTCCTTCCTCTTGCTTTAAAGTTACCACTCCTCAGAAACAGTTACACTCCAAGAGAGTGTAGAAAAATGTCTGAGAAATATTGTCAGAAGACAAACTTACCATCTTTCCATATTTTTTTTCCCCTTTGGAAAGATATTTACGCTATAAAGAGACCCCGCTCAGCCTGTGTGAGCTTTCCCTTGTATTCCTTTGAATACCAGAAAGTGTGTCTGAATTCCAGAGGAGCAGAATGCAATCTTGTTCTCTACCCTAATAGCAAACAGATTAAGGATTGGTTGTCATGATTCCATTTCAACTTAATGTAGTCTGCAATTTATTTTACTGTCCCTATCTTTTATATTTTATTCATTCATCTGAATCTCACAATTCTAACTCTGAGAGTCAGGAAATATGGTGTCTGTCCTGAGCTTGCCACCAGCCTCCGTGACTCAGCTTCTGTAGGTTTCTGACTTCTCTGCTGTAAAACAGTAATAGAATCTGGGTATTGAGGAAAAGAGTCCCCCAAGAGAGGCACTACTCTCTAGTGGAGTATAAGGTTGAGACCTACTGGGCTGCATTCCCAGGAGGTTAAGGCATTCTTAGTCACAGGATGTGATAGGAGGTCGGCACAAGATACAGGTCACAAGACCATGCAGATAAACAGGTTGTGGTGAAGAAGCCAGCTAAATCTCATCAAATCCAAGATGGTGACGAAAGTGACCTCTGCTCATTATATGCTAGTTATAATGCATTAGCATGCTGAAGGACACTCCCACGAGCACGGTGACAGTTTACAAATGCCATAGCAATGTCAGGAAGTTACCCTATATGGTCTAAAATGGGGAGAAACCCTCGGTTCTGGCAATTGCTCACCCCTTTCCCAGAAAACTCATGAATCCACCCCTTGTTTAGCATATAATCAAGAAATAATTATAAGTATTCTTAGCTAAGCACCCCAAGCTGCTGCACTGCCTGTGGAGTAGTCATTCTTTAATTCCTTTACTTTCTTAATAAACTTGCTTTCACTTTATGGATTTTCCTCAAATTCTTTCTTGTGCAAGATCCAAGAATCCTCTCTTGGGGTCTGGATTGGGACCCCTCTCCAGTAACATTTTCATTTATTCTTTATTTTATTTGCTTACAAAGTGAAACTAACCAGGGGACATTCAGTGAAGACTGGGGCAGTGTTCATGACCCATTCCCCTGAGCTCATGATCCACACCACTTTAGATTTCTTGTTTATCCCATTCAAAAAACATTTTTGAACTACCATGCTAGGAACTGGAGAGGATTCAAGCACAACTTAAAGGTCACTTCTGACTCAATGTCAATCCAAGGCAAAGACAGACGTGAAAAAAAAAAATAGAAAGAAACCAGTCCTGCTTCCTTATTAGGCTTTCTGTTTTCCCCTTTTCTCTTCTACCTGTGGTTTCCCTGATACCTTTGCTCTTTCCCAGGTTTCTGAGTCCCATCTGGTGTTTGCAATTTCATCAGATCATTTTGAACTAACACAGGAAAGACTAATGTCATTCAGAGGCCACAGTGGGACACTGGATCAAAATCATCTCCCTCACTGGTTCAGGGGCCGATTTCCTGTAAGCAAGAAGGAAATGCCGATGTGAGATAAGTAGGGTGGCATTTAAACTCAAAATACCTCCTCCATAGGTCTGCTGTGTGCCTGAAATTTCTATTAAAGTTCCAGAATTGAAAGCAAACAAAATAAGGAATGAATGAAAATAGTCCACTAGACAGTAGTAGTGCCTCTTTTGGAGGGATCTCCTCCTCAAAACCCAGATTTTATTACTATCTTGCAGCAGAAAAGCCAGAATCCTACAGCAGCTAAGTGACTTACCCACAGTCCAAAGGTTTGAATGACAGATGATTGATTTATAATGGAGAACAGGGCCCAAGGAACTGGAACTTACGACATTTAGGAGTATTTGGCCTGGGGCAGTCTGGGAGGTGTGGGTGGATTACCCTGGCTGGGAATGGGTAGAGAATAATATGGAGGTGGAAGGTAATAGGAACCCTAGGGAAGTGTAGCCTCACCACAAAGCCTCTCTTGCAATTCCTGGGAAGAAAGGCTGGCCATCATGGCATGATTAATTTGTGTCTACCACGTTACCACTTAGAGGCAAGAGTTAATGTATTCAAGAGGAATCTCCTGCAGCCTGGCCTCTCCAGAAAGGAGTTGACCTCCACCAAAGCTCTATGGAAACTGGTTACAATTTATGCTTAAGAAGAACAATCCTGGTCATGGCAAGGCTTGGGCCCCAGCCCTCATTTCCCACATGATGCCAAAGGAGAGGGTCTTGTGCTTCCCAAACATGCACATGTTAAATAGCTAGAGATATAAGACTTGGACCTCATATGCCAGATGGGCGAGCACCAGACAGCCTGGTGCTTTCTTCAGCCACGACTGATGAGTGTGAGTGGCCAGGAAGGCTGGAGCCCAGGTTCTGCCATGTCATATTGCTGTTTTATCTCTGATCACATGAGGGAGATGGCCGAGGCTTCTCTAATCATATAGTTTAAATGCTATATAATCCAAGGGGCAGGAGCCCTCTCATGGCATCTGAATTTCAGGCCTGCTGGATTGTTGTGTATGACAACATTCCTAGTCTGGAATGTGCCCACCTAACCAGGAATCTTCACACCCACTACCGTTTCTTCCTCTATAAATTTTCCCTAATAAACATTGCTTGGCCATTTGCTTTTGTTTGTTCAACAACCTCCAGATCTATTCCAGTGCTGACTTGGAGATTGGAGGTCTAAGATTAGAGGAATGCAGGTAAATGCTTTCACCCATTAATTAATTCATTGATCCCTTTTTTCAGTACTTAGCAAGTGCTGAGACACAGCAAGTGCTGGAGACTCAGTAATCAGTAGAGAATGAGGCTCCTGTCCTGGAATGACTCACAGTCTAGAGGGTTTGCCTGTCTGAGGAGTTCACTGCTTGGACTCCTTCCCTGTGTCAGTTTCCATCTCTGTGAAATGAGTACCAGGGAAACATTCAGCTGTTCAGGTGTGTTGGGCTGGATATGAGCATCCTAACACACGTGTTGGGCTTGGATAATAGTTGCCAACATTTTTACAATCTCGTGCCGGCGTCCCTCCATCTCTCAGCATGTGATTAGGCTTCTTCTGCTCTCCAATCCTTGATGTGTGTCCATAAAAAACAAACTTATTTTAATATTATTCTGAATAAGACTTACAAAGAATGCAAATAGAAGACATTGCGTAGCAAACATAAATAGCTTTTGAATGATCTCTGTGAGTTATCTGGCCTTATACAGGTGCACATTGAAAAAATGAGTTATTCATAAGAACTCTGAGGCAGGCTAAGAATTACTAAATATACATATTTTTTGGTGTATAATGACATTCTGGATTTTTTTGTTGAGAGGAACCATACTAGATTCTTATTGTTGGATTATACTTGTTCTGGCTTCTAACACAATCAAATAACACCATAACATGTGAAGAAAATTCTTTTTTAAAAAATATGTGTCTATTGGGCCAGGTGCGGTGGCTCATACCTCTAATCCCAGCACTTTGGGATGTCAAGGTGGGAGGAGTGCCTGAGTTCAGGAGTTTGAGACCAGCCTGGCCAACATGGTGAAACCCTGCCTCTACTAAAAATACAAAAATTAACCAGGCATGGTGGTGGGCACCTATAATCTCAGCTGCCTGGGAGGCTGAGGCAGGAGAATCCCTTTAACTTGATAGTTGGAGGTTGCAGTGAGCCAAGATTGTGTAACTGCGTTCCAGCCTGGGTGACAGAGCGAAACTCCGACTCAAAAAAAAAAAAAAAAAAATATATATATATATATATGTATATATAGTCATATATATATGACTATCATCTACTTACCTATCCATTTTCTAACCTATATTTTCTCTCCCCTGCATAGTTATCAATGCAGGCTTGGTGGTACAGAAACACAGGATAAGCTATGCATGGTTCTGAGTTCTGATTGGATATACAAGTGGATATTTCCAGCATTCATTAAAGTACCTTTTGGTTAAACACATAGAATATAATTATATATTATAATTTACCTAAAGCTTTTCCTTCAAAGACCTCAAATTGCTGCAAAGTTACTTTTAAAATAAAGATCCCCACAATAAAGATCCTATGTGAATAGAAATCATAGCAAGCGAACTCTTTATCTTGTCCTGCTCATGAAACATACAGGTGTAGATCACAGTCAGAGGAGAAACATCACACTAAGATGCAGTGATATCCTGTTAGAGGAGGGCTTGGCTCACTCTTGGCTGCCATTCCCCTTCAAAACCCAAAACAGCCTGCTCACTATGACGTGGAAGCCAGGCATTGAACTGTAGCTACCATGGCTTACCTTGAAGTCTTGTTATTAATAACAGTTCAAACAACACATATTTTGTGAGGGCTTAGACTGTTTCAAACACTACGAGACTCTACTAAAAATGACTATATTCAGTCACAAACTTTGAATGAAGGTTTACTAAGTTCCAACACTGTGCTAGATGCTTTACATAAATTATTCCATTTAATACAATCCCAGTAACATTGGGAAGCAGTTACTATTGTTATAATCATATTGAAGACAAGGAAATGAGGGCCCAAAGGGGTTAAACCACTTGCCCAAGGTCGTCACACAGCTAGTAAGTAGCACATAGTAGGATTTGAATCTGCTGGTCTATCTCCAAAGGCCTCACTCTTCAAAACTACTCTGGATTCAAGTCACTGGAAGACTACACGGCATCAGTACCTCATTGTTATGTGTGAGTTATTTGTTCCCATTACTACAGACATTGCCAGGCTGGCCACATCCTCTCCAGGAGACCATGAAACACACTCCTTTTGAGTTCTGGGCATTGTTCTGTGAGCCCTGGATCCTTTGTCATCCCCATCACGCTGCTTGGGATTACTCCTTGATATCTTACACATAAGCCTGCTCCTCATTTTCAATAAGATCTAATTTTATTTAATTCTGCCTGTATCACTTAATTTCTAATACATGACTTTATTTTTTAGAGCAGTTTTAGGTTTACAGAAATATACGGGAAAGTACACAGTTCCTGTATATTCCTCCTACCCCCACACTGGCACAACCTACCCTATTATGAACATGCTGCACTGGAATGGTGCATATGTTACAAATGATGAACCTACACTGAAACGTCTCCATCTTACATTAGCATTCACTCTTGGTGTTATATGTTCTGTGGGTTTTGATGAATGGATAATAACATGTATTGTACTGAGTAGTTTCACTGCTCTAAGAATCCTTTGTGCTCTACCTGTGCTTTCCTCGCTACCCAACCTCCCCAACTCCTGAAAACCCCCATCTTTTTACTGTCTCCATAGTGTTGCCTTTTCCAGAATAATACAGTATGTAGCCTTTTCAGATTAGCTCCTTTATTTAGTAACATGCACTTAAGATTCCTCCATGTCTTTTCATGGCTTGATAGCGCCTTTGTTTTTAGCACTGAATAATATTCTGTTGTCTGGATGCACTATTATTTATGGATGTGATCTTCTTAAAGCCACAGTTTGGGCTTCCCGAAATTCTCCTCTGACTTAAGAAAAAAATGCATATGGGCTCTGCCAGGTAGTAACTGGATACTTTAAGAGACCAACATTGGAAGGTATTCATGATTGACAATGGTATCATTGGATTACTCCAGGATAAAACAGTTAGGTTTTACTAGAGTTCTGGTCACTCAAGGAGGAATTTGTGATGGTGAAGCCCAGGAATGTGAGGCTCACTCAGAGGACCTTTGAGGGAAGGTGGCTTTTTAATGTCCCCAGATGACGCCATATGGACACCTCATCCTATAGAGGGGATGAGCTAAGATTCCTGGAAAACCTAGCCATACCTGGTATTACACTTTGGGTCCATTAGCATCTTCACAGTTAACATCCTGGGATCTGCATGAATGGAAACTATGGAAGAGACTCTGGCTTATTCTCAGCTGCACAGAATTAAAATCACAAAACTAGCTTGATGAGCTAGGAAGGCTCCTGCTCAACTATGACTGTTTTGCAGAAAGCACACTAGGCTTGGGGGGCATTAATTTCAAATGGAGTTGATGTTGCTTGGCATCTTCTTGGTCAGAATTTATTAAAAGATACCTTTTTGCCTCACCTAATTAATAATGGTCATTGTAGACCTCTGAAATATCCTCAAATGACTTCTCAATCATTATATTTAACCTAGTGATGTTAAAATTAAACTTCTAGTCAGAATTAGAATATTTTAAGTTACAATTATCCAAAAATTCATCATCAGTCTATGTATAATGTGATAAAATAATTATTCATGAATGCATTTAACTTTGTTAGAGTGTGATTATGTGAATATTCTCTCTTACTTAAGAAATGTATATCAGGTCATAGCATTATTCTAAGAACACTCCAATACCTTCCTATTGTTCTTTGAATAACATCTAGACTCCCTTCTATGACTTACAGATCCCTACCTTGTCTGACCTTTCCTGTCCCTAATTCCATTTCCACCTGTTGAATAAGCTTCAGCCACACTGACCTTCTCTCTGTTCTTTGGATTCATAATTCAGTTCCGGCAGGGCCTTTGAACATGCTGTTTTTCTGCCCAAAAGGTCTTTTTCCAGCTCTGCACATGACTGTCCCCTTTCAATATCATGCAGGTCTCAGTGAAATGCTCTCTTCGGAAAAGACTTCTTTGACCACTCTGGCCAAGGCAGTGCCCAAACCCAGTCACTCTCTATCACATAGTTTTGTTCATAGCATTCTCAGTAGCTGAAATTATCCTGCTTATTTAATTTATTCATTGCCTGTCTCCTCTGCTATGTCTTTAAACTCTGTGAGAGAAGGGACCTGGCCTGTCTTATAACTGCTATTTCCCAGGGGCTGGCAAATAGTAGGTGCTCCAAAAAATGATTGAATACATGACACCATGGATGCTAATCACTGTCCTTTGAGTATGATGCTGTGTCTTGTGAGTATGGGTGTATGTGTGTGTACCTCTTGGTAGAACACCTCATTTATGTTCTGTCTTTTGTTGTCGCCTGTGCTATCAGGAAACACAGTTCACTGGCTGTCTTTTATTTCTGCACTCTTCAGTGCTTACCACAACATTTTACGCATGGTGGTTGATGAATACATGTTTTTGAGTGAATGGACAAGTTTGTAGGCAATGCTGATGAATCTCTTTAAAAAACAGGCTATGCCATTTTGGCATTGATATCATGAAGGACACACTACCCTACAATATGATACCTCAGCATACTGAATATTTTAAGGTGATGGAAATTGAGAAAACCTCAGAAGCAAGAAGGTCACTCTTCGACCTTCTCCTGCCTTTGTCCCCTGAAGTGAGCCTTAAAAGAATTCTCTGACCTACCCCTCCTGAAATTATGTCATTAGACCCTCATGCCAGTCATGTCCTGGCCTAAACCCAGAGGCCGTGGAGAATCTGAACAAACAGGCCTTTCTAAGTTCCCATTTACCACCAGTTAATTAGCATTAGACCATATCCTTTTCTTCCCTAATCATGCTTCTGCACAGCTGTTCATAAAAAAGTTTGTCCTGGATCTTTGGATCTTCATTTCTGAAGGCTCCTATGTCACATAAATTGTCTGCGGAAGCTTGAATCTGTCTTGTTACAGGGGTCCCAGCCATGAAACTTACAATGGGTAAGGAGAAGATATTACTTTGTCTCCTCTACAGCATATAGCAGCATGATGCTAATATTGTGAATGCTGATCTCTAGTGAAGCTTCAGTGACAGGACACCGTCTCAGTAGCCCTCTGAAGTCCCTGCTTTTTGGAAAAGTCTCCTTTTCCAAGGAGCACATGAATAGTTGGCAGGCTTCCAAGGAGGCAGATAGCAGAATGTCTGCCCTTATCAACAACTAGAAACCTTGTCAATCCAATATCCCTGGTAAAATGATGGCATTCTATGTCAAGGGTTAGCCCCATGGCTCTTGTCCTTTGGGAAATGCTTGGAGGATAGGATAAGGGCTGACATTTATTATTTGCCCTTTGTATGCCAGGCAGTGTGTTTGGTGCCAGACATACATCACCTTATTTAATTGTGACAATAGTCTTATGAAGAGTTGTCCACTTAAAAAAAAGATGAGGAGCCAGATTCAGATTATTGAGTTACTTGCACAATTTTACATACCTGATGTTGACAGAGCTAGGATTTCAGCTTTTTTCTGACTCTAAATGCTGGGCTTTTTATACCACGGGCACCACAAAAGCAACCAAGTAACAAAATCCCTTCCTGTATGATTCATTTGGGTTAACAAAACTCTCTTCTGAAATGCAAGTGCTCGCCGATAGAGTTATCCTACTAAGTCCTTCACACACATGAATAACTTAGAATTCACATGTGTGTGAGTAACTTTGATAAGATTAACCTTTACCTCTTCTTTAATGCAGATAATTGTCCCAGTGAGAAGGTACCAGTTGGAATGAAGAGCGGGCACATGGAGAGTTTCAGAAAGTACAGTCAGGGAGGAAAACCTCATGTAGAGTTAGAGACTGAGGAGGACAATAAGAAAGGCGAAGGTGGTGTCCAAGGACTGCACCAATCTGGCTCTGCACTGACATTTTCTATCAGGTACTGAGAATTCTGATGGATAAGATGGTCAGTGTATGAGAGCCAGCATAGCAGGAAACTGATGTTTATGAGATCTAAAGCAGACCCTTAAGCTTCAGTGCTGCTTCTGCCCCTCATGGTCTGTGTGACCTTGGTCAAGTCACTCACCCCATGCTTTTCACCTATAGAATGGTGGTATCTAGTAATACATATTACACTCGAGTGCCGTTAAGGGTCAATGAGATTTCTCCATATATAGTGCTCTGAAAAGTGCCTGGTAGCTAGTGATTCATAAATGTCAGCCCTTAGTATGCAATAGCCATACCATCTGACGGTCCTATTTGGCCATCAGCAGATTACAAATCCCATGTGATTCTTCCAGTACATGTAAAATCAGACCACGTGATTTGGAGCTTGATTGTAGGAACAAATATGAAAAAAAAAAAAAAACTTCTCTCAGTGTTCCTTAGCTTTCAAGAGTTTGGGCATATGGGAGCCCATATCCAGGAATGTAGGACCTTTATGACTAAAAGGAATGTTTATTTTGCCCTTACAACTCTGCTAATAATTTGCCTTAATGTACCTAAGTATGGTTTTATTTTGTATTTGAAATGGGTTAGTTATATGCTGATCTCAATCAAATGTAACTTTTATGCAGACAAGCTTCCATTGTATTTTACTGTTTAAGACAATCTCCTTATATCACGTTCAACAGGAGAATGGGGCGATATTCTTGTTCCAGGCCCAGGGAGTTGATATAATTCTTCTAGTAGTAGTTTCTCATGCTAACTGATTCTGAAAAATATGACTTTATTATCATTAGCATTATCTTCTCACTTCCTTATTTTAGGGCATTGCTTTGTCTTTTATAATGTCTCGCACGTCTATACCTTGCTGCATGTTGAGACTCAGAGGGTCAGTGGCAGGATGCCTTATATGTTGACCCACTTTTTGGTAATCAGCTAAAAGGGTGATGATGGGCCACAATATAGTTGGGTTGCAGCAAAACGTTCATCCTAATGAAATGTGACTTTATGAAAGAAATGCTCCTAATCCTCTCAAGGACTGAGCCAGGTCATCACGGGTAAATGAAAGGTATTTGAGGTTTCTTTCTTTTTCCAAAAAAACATGTTGGGTCCACCAGTTGTTACCAAGACTATTAATAAAAATCTTGTCAGCTTAGAGTTATTGCTGTTCCTGAAGAAAAGATAAATGTATGTCTTTTTAAATCTGGACATACGAGGTTTTAAAAATATTGTTGTAGACTTCTCCTGGCTACATTTCCTTAGCTCTTTTCCAAGCTTTGGGCTGGAGAAACTTAAAAATGTCTCTGGGCCAAAGTTGAATATTAAATGAAAACCTTGTGTCTGAGGAGCTCTAGGATTAATAAATGGTGGCAAAATAGGTAAGATTCCAAAGAAACAGAGAAAGAAAGCTCTCAAAGGAATGAAGTTGTATTGTAAACAGTATCTCCTTCTAAGCTGTAGGATCAAACCTACAGGGAAAAGATGAACTACAGAGTATTTCAGGCTTAGAGGAGGCACCATCTCTCTGAAGGTTTCACGGTGCTACACTTAATATAGTTAAGGTAGAAAGCAAAAACGTATCTGAAGGAGCCAGGAGTTAATGCTTTACACAAATATGTGATGCAATATCGTAAGAGAGTCTCCCTCCACGAAGGACGACGTCGTCTTTAACTAGCTTCTGAGAGTCAACTCAGATTACAATGGTGAATATTAATTTTAATAGAACCACATTTTTCCTTGAGGTTATTTTCTTTCTCCAAGAAAACTCTAGGGGAAAATGAAGTATTGTTAAAGGATTATTTAATGAAGCAGGAATATAAAAGTTTACTTTTCCTTTCCCAGATAATTGTAATGATAATGTGCTTCCCAGCCTTAAGTGCATGGATTGAATGAGCTGTTGAGTCTCAGTTCTTCCTTCCCAAGTATGCCTCAGTGATTGGGGATCATGTGCTGTAAGATGGCCTGCAAGGTGGAAAGAGCCTATGGGCTGCAGAGTCTTAGCCACCTGGATCTGGATCCTGGCTTTGCCACCGACCAGCTGTGTAACCTTAGGGAATACACAGATATAGCTTAGCATGAAAAATGAGAATAATAATACCTGTGGGGATCATATTTGGTAACAAATGCTGATGCCTGACAACTAGCAGAAACTCAACAAAGGGTAGCTTGACTAATATACAGTACATAGCCTTTGTATTCTTGCCATTACTGTGGTTCCAGGATCCAACAGAATATTAACATTCCTTTTACCAACCAGTTCTGGTACCTTAGGAACATCCATGAACAAAATTATCTTTAAAATTAGTAACATCTCCTGGGTTTGCTGAGGTAACATTTGATATATAAATACTATATATTAGCTTAAGAAAGAAAATACCTGTGGTCACAACCACTTTATGTTGCATTGAATGGTGGTTAGGACACTTTGCTGAAATTGGAATGTAATTTTAATATTTTTGATTAGGCATCAGAAGACAAATCTGTTGTGTTAGAGAAGAGAATGGTATTAAAAACATCTAGTAACCATGAAATGTTAACATTCTTAGGTTGGGTGCCAAGAACATAGATTTGACCAAAAGGAGTTACAGGACCAATTGAGCATTACTCTGGTTACAGGGATCCCTGCCTTGTGCCAATGATATTGGGAAAATACCACATACTAATGACATAAACTAGAACTAGATGTAGTGTAAGAAGTGTTCCAAGCTTTACCTTGAAAAAGTGAGAAATTTGGGAGGGGTTTGTACAGCAGATGTTAACATCACAAAAGAAGGAATTTGGCCTCCAAAAAGGATTAAACTGTTGCATATGCTTTAAAACATCTTGGATACCATAGTCCTACTGTAACTCCCTCTGGCTTCATTTTTTGTAGAGAGTGTAAACACAAAAAGACATGATTATGGATCTCATTGTATTCCCTGTTCTGCTAGATGTCCTTTGCTGAAAGGATGGGATGTTGGTTGGGGATTGTGAAGTTCATTCTCTTGCTGTTGGTTGATGTGAGCTTGAGCAGTTGTACCAGACTGGAGCTAAGATTGAGGTCTCTGCTTCCTTTTATTCTGGGAAGGGTGGAGCTTCCTCTAAGAAGAGGAGAATAGTGAATCACCTGGTAACCGTGGTATCCAAGACCATATCTCTGTGAGCCATTTCATAATGTAACTTGTTACATTGCCTTTACTTGGTGGCCAATGCAGAATGTATCATATTCTTATTCCTTATTGTATCCTCTTGGCTATTTTTTTCTATTAACTATTATTATTAATAACTGTTCTCTTAATAACCGTAAAGAGAAAGTCTGGTTAACTACTTGATCAATCCCTTAAAAAGTGCAACTATTTTATGTGTTGAATGGTACCATATTTATACTTGAATTACGGGATGGTTTGACGTGACAGCTAGCATTCATGGAGAACTTACGATTGGCCAGACACTGTTGAAAGCACTTTACATTGATTAATTGATTTAAGTGCCTATATTGGTTAACTCGTTTAATTCTTAGAAAGATCTGCCTGACTGAGAGCTACCACCACAATTATTTCTACTTATTTACGTCGAACTCAAGGCATAGAGGTTTTAAATAGCATGTCAAAAGTCCTACAGTTAGTAAGTAATAGGACTGGAATTTGAACTCAGGGAATCTACCTCCAGTTTCTAAGCACTTAACTACTACAACATATTACCTGTTTGAATGGAAACTTTGAATATTAAGTAGATTGTGTTATACACACACACACACACACACACATTCATATATATGTACAGGTACACATACATACTTTTCATATTCATGTAACTCACGGTTGAATTTCAAATTTTATACAAATGTCGTTATACTCTTTATATTCATTGAGCTGCCAGGTTAAAACTCAGAGGTATTGAAGAATACAGCAGGACTTTATGCATTAAAAAATCTCTGGATACCTCTTACATGCAAAGAACTCTAGTTTAAATTGGAAACAAAGAAAAATAATGCACAATCTCTAATGTTTTGTGAACCTTAAGAAGATAAGAAACTTCTCATGCACAAAACTTCTCTTTAAAAAGTTCAGTTAGGTGTGGAGAGAATTTCGGGGTGATATGGTTTTCCAGGCCTGTGGTGGGTGACAGTCACTGGGCCTGGAAGGAGGAGGCTGTTCTTACCACAGAGAAAGCAAGAAATCCTGCGTCAGCCAAAGAGACAGTTCTAGGTCAAGCTTGAGTCAACTGCCTGGTTACTTGGGGAAGCCTGGTAGAGCAGATGGTGACCAGTTGGCTGAGCTGGCTAGTCCTTGGGTGGTGGATCACCTCAAGAAGCAGAACATGATACTGGGTGCATGGATTCTAGAGCCACACTGCCTGGGCTAAAATCCCAGCTCTGAACCCTATTACCTATGTGACTTTAGAGAAAGTTTGTTTTTTTCCAAAAATCTTTTTGTGTCTCATTTTCCTTTTCTATAAAATGAGGATAATAATAGGACTTTAATGCAGATTAAATAAGTCTATGCATGTAATGTGTTTAGAATGATGTCTGCCATGAAGTAAGAGCGATGTAGGTATTAACTGTTATTATTGTTATCATTACTGGTGGAGGCAGGCGTGGAACCAGAGGTTTAGACAGGCAGGGGGTGCACAGCCTATCTTACTTAGAACAAATGTAAACCCAAGGAACCCATCCCTCTCTCTCATCTCCCAGAGTACATTTCTCTGACTCCTGCTTGTTTTGTCTTCTAAAAAAATTTGTGACAATGAAATATGTGCTCCTATTTTCTCCTCCTAATTAGAGTTATTTTCATGTTAGCTGATAATTCATTGTTATGATACCTCCTTTGGAATATATAACAGGTTCTGTTTCTTCATTGGCTTTGGACCATTGGAAACTGGGACAGGAAATCAGATGACTGCACTTATAATTCAAAGAGCAAGTTGCATAATCCTCAATGATACTGAGGTTCAGATGTCTTGCCTTACATGAAGCTATGGATCTTGAATTTCTAGTTCCAAATCTTCTTTTGAAATACCTTTCTCTGCCACCTAGAAGTTATGAATGAAAGGTGTCCAGTTAAAGAGGTTGATTTCCACTTATCCATTACAACAAAGGGGACATTAACTCCAAGTATGACCCAGGTTGGGCCAAGAGGAGCCTTTGCTCTGACTGTCCTCCAGCCATATCTCTCCCAGGTGCCATGGGGTGAGAAGCCAAAGGATTGTGCTATGCAGAGCCCACACCCCTAGACCATGCTCTAGATGCACAGGATCCTGGAATTCTCTGTGCAGATGATCTTGAGCCCTTTCCAGTGTCTGCACAGGCTTTTGTTCAGGGTCCTGCATCTTGACATAGACTGTATCACAGGGGTACAAGCCTGGGACCGATGTGGAGCTAGGGAACAGCTGTTTGCTGGAGGTTGCAGATAGAGTTTTGCTGTGTGAATGGGGTGTTCACATGCACGGCTGTGAAACCTGTTGTGGTCCATGGCAGAGTTGAGGGTGGAAACAAAGAACCCAGCAGCAGGCTGGTCTCCCTGCATCTTTGCATTTAGAACTCCAAAGAGTCAGAAAATTTGAAATTTACCTCCCAGCTTGTTATGAAGATATATTGCCAAGGCAGAAGGATGGAACATAATTTTTTTTAACAGTCTGTTAGCTCACCTCATAACTTTTAATTATTTAAATGTATGGTATGTGGACCTTTATTTGTACTTTTGCTCAAAGCATGACAAATGTTACTCTGGGCCTGATTAACATAGATACACATTAAAAAGCCCACGCTAAAATGTCTGTGATTTTCTTTGCTGGTATTGAAGTGCTCAAGAAACAGAGCAGTCAGTTCAAGTGCAAAAGCAAAGGACAGCCAATGAAACACCAAGGATGACTATCTATTACCAGTTTTATTATTTTCTTATCTCAAAAATGAGACTTCTGAGAAGGGAAAATATGATCATTTTAATAAATCAAAACCAGTAACGGGACAGCTTCACTAGAAGAAAAAGCAGAAGAAAACAGAGAGAAAAATCCCTAGAGGTCAGTTGTACTAAACATGGTATGTATCACCTCTCTGTCAGCCAAAGCTGTGGTGTTTAAAAATTATTGCTGGAATAGCTGGAATTCTTCATAAAAATTCCACAAAACCTGGGGGCTTCTGAGTAGCATATGTGAAATTAAGAGAAAAGAAATATTTCATCTTCTGTGAAAGTCACAAGTATAAAGAACAAGGTGTTAACAAGAGCAGCTAGGTATGAGAGGGTGTCTATTTTCTTCTTTTCATGTTCCATATGTTTTCTCCAGATACTAAAGCCAGGCAGCATTGGAGAGAGGTGAGGACTCCGTTTTTGTCCCCATATTGTTCCGGGGGAAATTTGTGCATAGGCTGCTCCTGCTCAGTGAGGTATCATTCCTGTCATGCACACAACTGTTTAACTACTCCTGACCTAGTAGTTACAGCTTCAACACAGGCTGCCAATTTATTCCTGTACCACATGCAAGGAGGTGCAAACTAGCAATACCAAGTAGAGAAGAAATTTAGTCTTAGAAATCTGATTTTTTCCATTTCAATTTCAACTCTGAGGATCAACTGGGAACTCCTTTGAGGAGTCAATTTCAGCCTCTTCATTTACAATCATTGTGGCCTCTGGCAAGTCACAGAATCACCACTAACCTCAGTTTCTTTAGATATACCATGAAAATAATAACAACTAACCTCTAAGGTTTGCAAAAATTGCCAGCACAGTGCCAGGTCCACATTAGATTCTAAGCGTTTTGGAGCTCCTTCAAAATCAGTGTCGTATTTTAAGAGAAATTGGTATATATTTATATCCGACATATAGTGTTTCCTTTTTTATTTCAATAAGAAAATTTCTACTCCCCTCTAAGTTTATTCAGTCATTGTTTCTATATACATGTCACATGGGTATAGTTCTGGAGAGTAAGTCTACTGGGAGAGCAAATGTGAAACTAGATGTTCTTTGACTATTTTCTACCTCTCTTCCAAGGAACTCCTGAGTTAAAAATTCATCTGGCTCCCATTTTCTGCAGAATTTTGCTTATTTGAAATGTTCAAAGAAATCAATTGATCTGACTTCAAACAGACTAGATTTTCTGGCTGTCTAAAAGCCCTGTTTGTGTCACTCCCAAATCTGGACTTTGCAAGTAGCCAGTTCCCTTCATACCTTAGTGGAGGACTTCTATTTGGCTGCCTACCCGCTGTGCTGAGCCAAGTGTCAGACTGGGAATGGAGGCAATAAATCTCGCTGAGTATTCATATTTAGAATTTCTCCTGTTGCTTCTGATAAGGAAATGGCAGAGTCTCTCAGGTCTACACATGAACGTCAGAGAAATTTGTAATCCAAATCATGTTTAGCTCAGAAAATGGTAAGCAAAATGTGCTAAACCTGGCTTTGAGTTAACTCAAATGGTTTTCAGGGTTTGGGTCGTGAATGTAGAAGTATGTTGCTTTTCAACTAGATTGCCCTTGGACATTTTTAGAATAAAAAAAATTCCTCTCTATCTTTTAAACTATTCTGACTAAATATTTAATATTTCTCTATGGAAGAGGGGGCAGCAAAATTCTTTCTAGCTGAAGGTCTTTGCAAATAAAGGATCTTTTCTTTGCCTGGTAGAGCTGCCTCATTGTTTACACCCCTCCCTCTGCCCCTTTTCCTCCATTTATTTTGGTACTCCCAAGTTTCATGCTAAGCCTCAATGACTGACTGAAATGAATGTGACTGGAGACCAGGAATTCCTCAAAGATGGAAAGATTTTTCCATGATCTATGCACGTGCTCTGAGATGACTAATGAAGTCAACCCAGGTCTGGCCAGCTCCCTACATGAGCACAGTGAAAAGACATTCTCAAAATAAAACAAGGAAAACATTTTTTTGAAGTCTCCAGTTGATTTTGAGTGTTTTCTATCCAGCAACATCACTGACAACATTCACTGTCTGACATCTTAGTAGAAGTGGTAAAAATTGCTTCATACAGCAGCAATTCCTAGGCCTTACTGTCATTTGCAGGAGACTCAAAAACATATAAAGAAGAGGAAGAGAATGATGTGATTGTCCATGGTAGATATACTACAGGAGTTTTGTTAGCTGCGTGACCCTTTTCAAAGGAGCCATGGTCATCCTGTAGGAGAAACCCATTTAAAATGTCCTCTCCTAAGCCTACAGCCAGTTAGCTCCTCATGATGATTTTGTTGGCACAAAGCAACACAGCCAACAAGTTTGGCACAGTCACCATTTGAAGTGAATTGTTCTATTCTTTTTATGGTTGAAAAAACTGCCTTGGGTTTTATTGACTTTGGCTGTTTTGGTGTCATGTAGATACAGCTTTTCAAACTAGTAAAGCAGAGTCATTGTGTGGCTAAAAAAACATCAGTTAATCTGAAAATCATATACATTTGATCTTGGAATGTGTCTTTTACTTATGTTTGAACATGGGTGTGTTTGATGTCCTGAGAGTTTATTTCAAGCAAAATATTGAAACAGAATGAAAAATCTACCCAGATACTTTAGCCCTTATGTACTTTTCCCTTTTTCTTATGTTTAGGCTATGCCTTGGGTCAGGGTAGATTAGGAAATCATTTTGAGGATATTTCTAGATTAGAAGTCTGTGTCACTTCTTACCCTTATGATAAATTTTGGAAGCTCTGAGAGAACTGAGAAATTACATAGCAAATACAACTCCTTTGTTTTCATTTGTTATGTGTTTGCTAAATGCATTCATTTAACACATATTTTCTTATTGTCTACTGTGAGTCAGGCACTGCACTTCTATACAGTGACAGATAAGACTGGTGAGATTCCTGTTCTCGTGGAGCTCGTATTTTAGTGACGGGAACAAGACAATAAACCAAACAAGATAATTTTAGATAGTGATAAGTGCTAAAAAAAAAAAAAAAAAAAAAAAAAAAAAGGGAACAGGATCTTGTGATGGGTTGGAAGTAAGATCAATGGAACTTTAGATGGGCTGTCAAGAAGGGTCTTCCTGAGGATGTGGCAGCTAAAAGAAGCCAGCCATATGACTCTCTGAACAGTGTGCAGGCAGAGTGTTCAGCAGGTGTCAAGGCCAATAACAGTCCTTTTTTGTGAGGACTAAATGAGCTAGTATGGGTAGAGTGCTTAGAACAGTCCTGACATCTGTAAATGCTAATTGTTTTGAATTCACTAAATATTCATTGAGTATCTACCAGGTTCCAGTCTCAGTGGTAGGCACAAGGAATTAAAGGTTACAAAGAGAGAGACCTGACTTCAAGGAGCTCGAGCCAGACTTCAGGGAAGCATTTCTCAATGTGTGGTTTACAGACCACTTGCGTCTTACTCACTGGCCTTCCTGTTTCCTATTCTCCTCCACATGGAACCTGATTAGAAAGGCTTAGGAAGAGGTCCAGAAGTCTGCGTTTTCTACAAGCTTGCTCTAGTTGATTTTTATGCCCCGTAAAGATTGAGAACCACAGTCCTAATGAATCGATTGTGATTAAACTGTGGTTCTTTTCAATACAGTATCCGTTATAGCATCCAGTATAACCAACTGCCTGTGCTGCAAAGAACACCTCATGCTACTCACGAGGAGTTTTGCTCAGTTTATAGAGTCATAAATATCGTGGAATTATGTTTCACAATTAACATCCTGAAATACTCAGGGATAACTTTATCATTGATCTTGAACTGGCTGGGGAAGTTGGATTAACCTGCTTTTGGCTATGGTTTGGAAGGTTTGTCTGACACTCTCAAGTGTCATTTAAAACCTGCCAAAGGAAAAAAAGTCCTCTACCTTTTAGAAAGAATGTGTTAACTAATATTTGCCAAGAGCTCTTGAATCCTGGAAGACATTCTACTTGTAAGTAGGTTAGCCTAACTAAAATTCCTCCTTTGGGCTCCTCCTCATACCTATTTTTAAAGGGTGATGTCACCAAAAGGTGAAATGAGAAAGATTTATTTTATCTCTCTTTGACATTCTACTATTAGCTTGATGCAAAAGTAATCACGGTTTTTGCCATTGAAAGCAGTGGCAATAACTATGATTACTTTTGCACCAACCTAATAGAATGTGTTCTCTTTATTTTCTCACTTTAGAATGGCTTATACAAATTTTAAAAGGTTTTAGATTCAAAGATCTCAAGGAACACTGGATACGAGGATAGAGGATCAGGCTGCGTGACAGAAGCCTGTAAAGTCCAGATGAGATTCTGTACTGTAAAAGTGTGGGGTTTCTGTTTTCTTTTTCTTTTCTTTTTTTTTTTTTTGAGACAGAGTCTCACTCCGTCACCAGGCACTAGGCTGGAGTGCAATGGCGCGACCTCGGCTCACTGCAACCTCTGCCTCCTGGGTTCAGGCAATTCTCCTGCCTCAGCCTCCTGAGTAGCTGGGACTACAGGCGTGCACCACCATGCCCAGCTAATTTTTTTGTATTTTTAGTAGTGACGGGGTTTCACCATGTTGGCCAGGATGGTCTCGATCTCTTGACCTCGTGATCTGCCTGCCTCAGTCTCCCAAAGTGCTGGGATTACAGGCGTGAGCCACCTCGCCCGGCCTATTTTCTTATTAAATACTTCTGAAAAGGGCCTTAGTCTGGGAACAGATGTATCCCATTCAATTCCTTCTTCATTTCTCATTTTTATCTCTTTACTAGTCTTCATCCATAGGTACTCAATAGCTATGACAGATAAAATGATGGTGATGGAGAAAGGCCAGCCCTGAGCATGAGGTCAGAACTGATAAAGGTAAATGAACTGATACAAGTTTAAGTCTTAGACATGGATCTTAGACAATTAGATAGAATTGACAAGGCAGTCAAAATGAGTCATCTTTTGGGGCGGCCAGCCAGTCAGTTACTTCGTTTTCTGTTTAACTTTTCAGATTGGCAGTGCTCCCCAACAGAGTATGAAGAATGGGTGAGAAATGTAGGCCCCATAAAATCTGCAGGAACCTAAGATAAAAATCTGTTCATCTTAGTCAGTGTAGTGAATAATCAACAAGAGATTAAGTGTGACACCAGAGAAAGAGTGCATTACACAAGAGCTGCACCCCCAAGGAGAAAAGTTTCTCCCAACATTTTTATGACATTTCACCTGACAACATGAATTTTGATATAAAAACAAGTAGAAAGAAAAGATTCCTTTCTACCTTTTTTTCCCCTTTAAATTCAACAACTTATTCAAGCTCTTCTTTATTCATTTCTTTATTCAACAAAGATTTGCTGAATGCCAACTACGTGCCAGGTACCGTTCTAATTGCCGGGGATACAGCAAGAAGATAGAAAAGTCCCTGTCTTTCTATAGTTTATTTGTCATTAGAATTTCATTTCTTCTTCATCTATAAAAATGATCATAGCTAATTCAGATCCATCAGAGAAGCTAAAATATTGGAAAGAAGCATTCTCTGTAAAAAATAGGGACTGACAAACCACATGTCCTTGGAATTTGGCAGTCCTTCAGTTTTCTGCGCATATGAATCAGTTTCTGTGCCCATCTTTACACTTCTGTTTCCATAGTTGTGGCTCTATGCCGGTTTTACTGGTGATTTTGGCTAAGACGTCTGTATTCCCAAAGTGAGTGTTTTCTTGCTCTTACCAATCATGCATAGGTAATGTGATGCTACTGTCCCCAAATCTTTGAGCCCAAGTTCAGCACAGCATAGATGCCTGGAAATTGAAGACCCTGGTTTTCATAAAAGAACCACTGGCTCAGAGACCAAGCACATGTCTTCACATTTCTACTGTAACATTTCTTTCTCGATCTCAGGCCGATGTTTACCATTCTTTTTAACTGAACTGTGGATGTTTACCTTGTACTTATTGAAAGAGTTAGGAGCTAAGCTTCCATTATTCATAGTTGTAAACATGTACTAAATAGGAGGCACAATTTTGTAATTCATGAGTCTTTGAGACTATTACAAAGGAATACTTAGAAATATTACATCATATCAGGCCCATGGTCTGATTCAGAATTCTGTCTCAGAGTGGAATACTTCATGTGGCAGAATATCATTATTGCTATACATGGCTTATCCTTAAAAAGGTGGTGACATTTTCTACAGATTCATGAACTAAAAATTTTTTTCACTTTCAAAATGAATTCTCAAATTGAGTTCACTGGTACAATTAGAGGATTATAAGTTTCAGAAAATGATTCTACCCCAACCTCCCCTATTTTGATAAACAGTATTTGTACTTATCTAGTTGCTCAGGCTCAAAGTGCAGGAGACATTCTCAATATCTCTTCTCACACATCCAATCCATCAGCAAGTTTTCTGATCTCTTTAATGAAAACGTATCCTGAGTCACTGGACACAGATCATGTTTTGCCGAGTCCAGTCTCCCCAGAGAAACCAGAGTGATAGTTTAAAGACTTAAAGAAGTAGACCAGATCCTGTCACTCTGTTCAGAACCCTCATGGCTCCCCACCCCGGTTCATGTGACCTCTGACTTCCCCTCCACATCCTGCAAGACCTGCATGATCCTGCTCTGCTCTCTTCTTTGACACCATCTCTTTAGTCACCAGGTTCTGACCAGTGGTCTCCTTGCCATCTTGCAACAGGCCAGACTGCTTCCCAAGCTTGGGACTTCCCATGTGCCTGAACTGCCTTCCAGATCATTGCATGGCCTTGCCGTTTTCAGATCTCAGATTACATATCACCTCCTTAGAGTGGCTTGTGCCAACTATTCAATTTTAAACAGTGTCCCTCACACTATCGTTCTCTATCCCTTTCCCTTACTTGATTTTTCTTCATAATCAACATGATATTACGTGTTTATTTATCTTCACAGTTATCATCTCTTCTCCAACTAGGGAGAATGTAAGCTCTAAGGGTAGAATGCCATTGTGGCTTCATTCACTACTAAATCCCCAACCTAAAACAGTGTCAGCCACATAGTAGATTCTCAACACATGTTGGTCGAGTGAATTAATAGAGTTTTTACTATTCTTGAAGTCTAATAAATTGTTTACTTCTACTATATTTGTATAAAGAACTTTAAAAAACTCAACTATCAAGGGATTATCCTATATCAGGATTTGATTGTTAAACTACAATTGTGGGGCCAAGCACAGGATATACAAAACTAGGATATATAAACCCTCACTTATTTTTTCAAGTTGTTTAAATTTTCTGTGCTTCAGTTTCCTTTGTTTTTCTTTATACTTCTGTGTGTCAATATCTTTATTTCTCAAATGGTGTTGATAATAAAACTTATCTAGGCTAATTTTAGGGTTGCTTTGGTGATTAAATATGTGCAAATACTTGAAATGACATCAAGAAATTTACTAAAATGCGGTACTGATTTTTTTTTTTTTTTGACACAGAGTCTTGCTCTGTCGCCAGGCACCAGGCTGGAGTGCAGTGGTGCAATCTCAGCTCACTGCAATCTCCCCCTCCTGGGTTCAGGCAATTCTCCTGCCTCAGCCTCCTGAGTATCTGGGACTACAGGTGCACGCCACCATGCCCAGCTAATTTTTGTATTTTTTAGTAGAGACGGGGTTTCACCATGTTAGCCAGGATAGTCTTGATCTCTTGACCTCATGATTCACCTGCCTCGGCCTCCCAAAGTACTGGGATTATGGGCATCAGCCACTGCGCCCAGCCTACTGTACTATATTTTAATTGTTACCCATTATTCCTCTGACTGTATGTTTATTTTCCTTTATTATCATGAATCTTGATCCCAGCAATCTTAGCATGTTATACATATACAGGTGCAAAGAAACCTCTAGTACTTTGGTTTGATAACTCTGGTTTGGTCTATTGAGATAAGAAATTGTTTGGTAACTGAGATGTTTTAGATAAGGAGCTAAAAGGATTATCAGGGACCTGGTTTTTAAATTCAAGAAGATCTCTGATAAAAGAAGGCTGGCGTGAGGAGGGTTGGACCTCAATCCACTGGCAAATATGTGATCTTTCTGTAGGGTTCTTTGGTGAGGACCCTTGTAAGCTAGTGAACAGGCAGGGATGCACAGTTCAGGAGCACAGGCCAAGTACAATATTCAGGAAAATAAAGGAAATGTGTATCTTTCTGATTGAGCTCTTTAATTTTCCCGCAAACACCATGAGTGTTATTATTTACTGCTAGCACTTATGGACAATAGACCAGGAGATCAAATCTTCTTTCCTGGCTTCTTTCACACATGAGAGACAATTAAAAAGAAACAAAAACCAAAAAACAGAATATCTTTGCACTTGTGATTGTATTCAGTGGATAACATGAGCATCTACTCTAAAATTTAATCTGCCTTTACAGAACCCCCAAACCACATCTCTGGGAGTTACAGAAGTATGTAAACTATGTTCTTATTTTTTCCATCTCATAGATGAAAAAGTGGATCTAAGTGACTTGTCTAAAATTGTACAGAAGGTAGAAAAATGATTCCAAATCTTAATCCAAGTTGGTGCTCATTTTGTTGCATTTGGCTTCCTGTAGGTAGAAACATTAATTATTGCATATGAGCTGATTTAATTTGAAAGAATCAGAAAAAATTCATTTATTCAGTGTGTAATTAATAAAAATTTGCAGACCCATATCTGGAACTGACAACTGTTTACAGGTACTAATTGATTCAGCAACTATGTTTTAAATTAATGTAAGAGAGACTAGTTAGTGTAGTATCTTCCCAGTAGCTGTCTATGTTCTTGAACCTCAGGCAAGTCTTTTAATTGCTTTGTACATTTGTAGTTTTATTTCTTGTCTCCAAAATGGGAAACATTGTATTATCTCATTGGATTGCTGTGAATAATTGAACATATATAAAGCATAGAACCATGCCTAGCACATAGTAAGTACTATATATGTGTTTATTTTCATAGTACTGAGATATAAATGTAGATAAGACCAGAGCACATTAGAGTTTATCCTTAGGAGTTCTCATTTTGAACAGTTTTGTGTAAAAAAAAAAAAAAAAAAGCATTCTCTAAATGAAAAAGCATTTCGTTCTGTAGTCTCTTGGTGCAGTAATTCAAAGTCATCACTAGATGGCAATTGTGATCCATACGACTTTAGCTGCAGCAGGTAAACCCTGGTGTTAAAGTTTTCTATACCCTGTAGCATTGAGAAGTCAGGGAGTTTCCTTCCCACAAAGTGAGCTTTTAACAAAACTCCAGTCAGTAAAACTTTCATTCTGTGGACACCCTTGAGGCTCACCTGTAGGCACCTAATCCTTCTGGTGGCAGCCTCACAGAAGTGTGGGTTTACCTGCCTGCATCATATCATAAATTTACATTTCAGGAGTGCCTTTCACCAGATAACAACAGGACAGTGTCAGGATCCTGTGTGAAGAAGATCAATTAGTGGTTCTTAAAGTGTGGTCCCCCTGCCAGCAGCCTCACCATCATCTGGCAATTTGTTAAAAATGCAAGTTCTTGGGTCCCATCAGATCTGCTGACTAGTATTTTAATAAGACTTCCAGATGATTCTGATGTCTGCTAAAGTTTGAGAACCACTGAGATAAACCATTGTTTAGCATCATATATAAAGGTTGGTGCTGGAAGGGTCCTCAGAGAACATTTTGCCCAATCCTCCCATTTTACTGAGAAGGAAAACTGAAGTCCCTGTAAGTTAAATGACTTACAAATCATAGCAGTAGGCGTGTGGCAGAGCTGGGTTTCAGGGTTGGTGAGTTCCATGTCCCTGCTTTCCTCGTTTGTCCATCTCCCCTTCTCTCACTCTAAACTGAGGCCACTAGGTGCCCATTCTAGCTTGATACCTACTCATGAAATTTAAAAATCATTTATTTATGCAGGAGTTTGCTAATTTTTGTATTTGTAGTAAAGACAGAGTTTCACCATGTTAGTCAGGCTAGTCTTGAACTCCTGACCTCAGGTGATCTGCCTGCCTCAGAGTTTGTTCATTTCAATAGACATTTCTATGGTGATACAAAATTGAGTATGATGAATTCACTGCAGTCCAGAGTGTGTGCATATGTGTACACGCATGTGTGTGTCGGGGGATGTGGGGACCTGAGGGAGAATCAAGTGAAAGTCATCATGCCAGTTGGTAGGAGAGGGACATATGCAGGATGCCATGAGAAATAGGTGAGTGCAGTGATGGATTAGGTCACACAGGTAAGAGGAAGAAACTTTGGAGCTGACCTTGGGTGATAAGTAGGAGTTCAGCAGATGTAGAAGTCAGGATAAGGCATTTGGGGAGAGGGATCAGAATGTACAAGCACATGGAGCCATGAAATAGTGTGGGGGATCACAAGAGTTTTGTTTCAGGGGAAGTGTGTAGTGGAGGAGTGATCATGTAATAAATAATAATAATAATAATATTACTACTACTACTACTACTATCTAGGACTTATTAAATGTTAACTATGAGCCACGCCCTGCACTAAGCCTTTTATATTATTGATTTATTCTTAAATGATTTTGCAAGAGTCTACTCTTATCCCTGTTTTACAGATGACAGTGAACATGCCTACACTGTGCTACTTTTCTTAAAATCAAGCGTTACTGTTTTCCATTTCTTAGGCCAAGATTGAATTTAGAAAAAGAGGTTCCATGTTTACTTCTTCCAGGATGTCCATAATGCAAAGTAAGTATGTATTGCAGGGGATAGGAAGCATATTCTTAATATATATAATTTTATTATAAGCATATTTTCATCAATGCATAAACTCAGGAGGATCTTGGCAATAATTTCGATTTCTGAACCCAAAGAATGAATGTCCCATTATTCTTCAGCATATCAGCAAGTTTAGAAGTAGCCAGTTTTTCATAATAGATGAACTGTGTCTTAAAAGTACCTAGGAAAGCTCATTCAATTGTTTGACTCATTAAAGAAAGGAAACTGAGTAATGAATGAATAACCTGGTCTGAAATCATGGGTCTGTTTTATTTTTGGTTTTAACTTTATAAGTGTTCATTGTGAATGTGCTTTCTGCAGTCAATGTTAGCATCTTTCCTTCATTTCATAGGACTGCCCGTAACCAAACTAAAAATTTGAGTTATAATTAAAGTTCTGATAGGATTCAAAATATCTAGTTTTTCCTAGGTAAGATTCCAGATGTTTCTGGATTCTTTAAGATATTTTTGAGTGATTTTACTTTTTCCTGAGAAAATAAGTTGTCTTTTCTTTTTTTCAGAGTCTTACTCTGTCACCTAGGCTGGAGTGCAGTGGCACGATCTTGGCTCACTGTAACCTCCACCTGCCGGGTTCAAGTAATTCTTCCTGCCTCAGCCTCCCAAGTAGCTGGGATTACAGGTGCCTGCCACCATGCCCAGCTAATTTTCGTGTTTGCAGTAGAGACAGGGTTTCGCCATGTTGGCCAGGCTGGTCTTGAACTCCTGACCTCAGGTGATCTGCCCACCTTGGCCTTTTGTAGTGCTGGAATTACAGGTGTGAGCCATCATGCTCAGCCCTGTCAGTCCTGAGAAAATAAATTTTCTGTTCCTACTTTCTCATCTGCAAAATATTGACATCAGAGGAGATAATCTAGAAGGCCTCTTTCATCTCTAAGTGTCTGTGAATTTATGATTTAATGATTAAATGGCATATATAACTCATTTCTGAGTTTTCTTTATAGTAAAATTTTAGTATTCATGGAAGAAATTATAAGACCAAATCTCTCTCCATAAAATATTAAATGGCATCTCTAAAATAGCTGTGTTTCACTTTTTAGGATCACCGAGACTCTAATCAGCTCTAAGATGTGTTTATATATTTCCACCTGACATTTTACACATCTTAGGACCCAATAATAAGGTCAGTTTTAAGTAGATGCCATTAGAAATGATTGATGGCCAGTTTATGGTTTAAGGTGAAAGAGGTACACTTTAATGGTGCTCTGCTTTTCTGATTGCTACAGTAACAATTTTCAGCTTTACCAGCCCATATTACAACTTGATCTTTACACTCATGTTCATAGCTGAAGGGGAAATGCTTTCTCAAGAAAATCTAAAACACTCAATCCAATTTTTAACCTTTCTTGTCTAGAAAAGTTGAATAGCCTACAGGTTGCTTTATCTTGAATCAAAGAAAGGGCACTAACACCTAGAAGGAAGCACCTATTACATTTATTGTTATTTTTAAAAAATTTTGTGATTGAGAGCAAAATTTGCATTTTACTCTCCCTGGATAATTTTTTCTTGCTATCGGTTTTGGAGTCAGTTACAGTATTTTTTTCTGTTTACTGATTATAAAAGCAATATATGTTTATTTTGAAAAAATTACAAAATAGTGTACATAAGGGCACAATGCTGTCTAAAATTCTGCCACCCAGAGTTGGCTATTAATATTTGCTTTTTATTTAATTCTAGGTAAACATGAACATTAGCAAACTGGGGCCATATGTGGTGGTTCAGGCCTGTAATCCCAGCACTTTGGGAAGCTAAGATGGGTGGATCACTGGAGGTCAGGAGTTCAAGACCAACCTGGCCAACATGGTGAATCCCTGTCTCTACTAAAAGTACAGAAATTAGCCAGGTGTGGTGGTGTGCACCTGTAGTCCCAGCTACTCAGGAGGCTTAGGCAGGAGAATCGCTTGAACCCAGGAGACAGATGTTGCAGTGAGCTGAGATCATGCCACTGTACTCTAGCCTTGGCAACAGAGCAAGACTGTCTCAAAAAAAAAAAGAAAGAAAGAAAAAGAAATTGGCAACAAGTTATACATTCTATTTGGAAATATTCTTTAAAAATTAATATATAGTTAACTCATACGCATAATTTTAAATCTCTACCTTCAAAGATAACACATTGTCATTATTGTTGTATAAAAAGTTATAAAACTCTTTACTTTTCATTATTTTGTGATTTTTTTTTAAGAGCCATTTTGATTTAGGTTCCTTTTGTTTGTCAACTTTCATATCTCCTTGTTCTAGAAAAGATTTAAGGTTATTTCAGCACCTCTTCTTCCAAGAGAGTATAGTGGAGGAAAGCAAACATCTGAAATTCATATTACATAATTTTTTTTTACATAAGACCTTTGCTGTTTAAACAATAGGTAAATTTTTAACAAACGGAGGAACAGCACTATGAAGATTTCTACTGGAACATAAAGAAGCCCTTTACAACATGAATGGTGACTCCGCTTTTATTTGCTGTCGTAAGTATGCATTTTTCAAAAACATATTTGTTAGCCTACCAATCAGTGCTCTCTTTGAGGGTAGAGCTCTTGTCTTACTGCTCAGTATTCCTTCTGTGTCTAGAACTGTTTCTGGGCCATTGTATTTGCTAGATAGATGCTTGTGGCATTTAACTGAATACAATGAAATCAATTCCAAATATTCTTATACTGTCATGATAGGTTGAGTTATGATTTTAAATTGCTTTGACATAAGCAGTAGTGGTTAAAACCTTTGGTTCTGTTCCCTGTTGCTGATTCTCAAAGCCCTGTAAAAGCGAAGTGAGAGAACCTTGGTGTAACTCTTTGCATAGTACTTGAGCCCACATAACAACTGCCAAATAGATGGTGGATTTTAGTGATCTGTTGTTTTTACTATGTATATTTTTTCTTCTAAATAAGAACTCATTTTTTCCTGAGGACTTTCAGTTAGATTGTTTCATAACAGAAATAAGCTATTTATTTAGAGATTATATGTAAAATATCTTAAAGACTTGGTAGGTAGAATAAAATGTACTGTACAACAAAGTTATATATAATTATTATTTTACATAGTATATATCAACCTAACAGTTTATGATCTCATTCATTTATAATGTTTAATGGGAACATATTTGAAAATAGAGTGCTATGGAGCCATAAATGTAATTTATAGTTATTGCCATAGGACTTTTACTTCTAAGTCTCTCAAGTATTCAACAGGTACAAAATGAACCCTTTTCTAAAAATTTTTATTTTTTAAATAAATTTTTTTATTGTACTTTAAGTTCTGCGGTACATGCGCAGATCTTGCAGGACTGTTGCATATGTGTTCACATGCCATGGTGGTTTGCTGTCTGCATCTCCCCATCATCTATATCAACCTAAAATGTACCCTTTTAATGAATGAGCAATTTGGGGCATTAACTAATGAAGTCAGATTTTTTCCCCACATGTGGAAGATGTGTGAGAATGCCCAAATCATTTCTGCTAATCTACTTTGCCCTCCGTTTGACAGCGTCTTAGGGAATTTGTGTCAACCACATCAAGCCAGGTATGTAAACAAGTCCAGTACTGTGAACTTAGTACATGGACTCTGAACAATGGAATCCTCTGGTCAGCGCTGTCCCATAGAGATGATGTGAGTCACATATCAACTTTATGTTTTTTTTAATCCATATTAATAAGTAAAAAGAAACAAGTGAAATAATTTTATTGAACTATATTTGATAATATTTATTAATTTATTTGTATTTATTACTTTAACTCGACATATTAAAAATATCATTTCAATGTGCAATCAGTATATAAAGTATTAATGAGACATTTTACATTCTGTTTTTCATTCCAAGTCTTAGAAATTTGGTGTATATTTCACACTCACAGCACCTCTTAGTTGAGACAAACCGCGCTTCACATGTTCACTATCAGAATGTGATTAGTGGCTATCATATTGAACAGGGCAGTTATTCATTCCTGCTTTGCCACCATTGGAGGTGCCAGAGGGTGGCAATGTGGTGTAGAGGAAAGAAAAGGACCAGCCCAGAATCTTAGACTATGACTGTTCTGGCTCTGACATTTGATATTGACGTGACAATGAAAAAGCAATTTAGTTTCACTGGGTCTCAAATTCCTACTCTTTATAATGGAGATGGTTAGTAACTGCCCTACTCTTTTCAGGAAGCTGTGGGGAAGATTAAATAAGATATTGTACGTGAAAGTGCTCTGTTAGATCATAAAGCACCGTACACATGTAAGGCATTATTAGTTCTTTTATTGTAGATTTACTCTCATGACTTGCCCAAGGCCACATTCCAAGTTGGTAAGAGAATGAAGGATAGAATCTGGGGCTCCTGACTTCCAGCCATCTGCTTCAGCTAAAGGCTATTCATACCAAGCTAGTTTTAAAATTTATTTTTACTTTTAAAAGTCTTTTTATTTTAAAAACTTGAGGAAGGAAGACAGTTGCAGTAAGAAGTACATTTCATATTGAATTGTGAGGGTCTTCTTGGCCACAGTCATAATGTGCTGCAGTAAAATTATATGTACAGAGTATTTATATACTTATATACTCAGAATTACAGCCATCAAATAGTGAAGTTTATTGCTGTCATATAATATAAAACCCCATGTTCTTCAAAGTTTCAAACAACTTTTAAAATGAACTGTGGTTTCCCTACTCTATTCATTTCCAAAGTATAGCACAACCACAAGAAAGCCCTTCCATAGTGGTGTTGATTAATAAAACAGATATGGATCAATGCAACAGGTTTTCCATGGATATTTTTGGGTACAGATGTAGCTCATTAATTCCCATGTGTGGGACGCCACCTTTCTAGTGTAAATCTAAGAGATACATTAATATCTGAACAGAAAATGAGAATAATTCAGCTTAACCCATATTATTTAGTACATCCTATGTGTAAGGCACATTAGGTATCTTAATGACCAAAAGAAGTTTGTTTTTATGATTATTGTCACTTGGAGGTATGTTATTTAACTTGAGGAAAATATAGAATCTGTCTACCAAAATGTCTGTGTTCTATGATTCACGAATCTCTATTTTTGGAAGGTAAAAAGATCAGAAAGAGAACTCTAGATTATTCAGAAATAGTTTAAAAAGTTACATTCTGTACTTTTGGAGGGCATGTAAAAGATTAGTTGTCATGATCTATTTCCATTTCCTTAATTGAATGCCTGTCATGGTGCTCATATTTTTTGGTCATTATCTACATTTGTTTCAAATAAATTTCTTCATAGAAATTAAAAAACTACATAAAACATTAAGAGCTTTCTGCTATGTGAAGTTAAAACAAGTCCATTTTTACTGAGAAAAAGGTATACATTCAAAAAATTCTTTATTCTTTTTTCAATTAAAATTCATTTAAGAAAATAACTTCCAGCTAGTTTTCATTCAAAAACTTGTCATTTGTAAGCTTCAGGCCTGCCTGAGTTGATGACTGTGTTAAATAAAGGTAATTTTTATTTTTACTTGCTGAATCATTGCTGTTGACTATTGAATGAAATAGCTTATTGAATAACCTTTACATTTATTGCTTTTGCACCCTAGTTTAAAAATAAAGTGCTTAATTTCTTAAAAGTTCAATAAAATGTATTTTTGATATTTCCACCAGAACTTTACAAGCAGTTTCTCTCCTCTGCCCTTTAATAACCACCTTCTGCATTTTTGTGATTTAGTTTAACATAATTATTGTAATTTTTTACTGGGAGAAGCCATCAATGCCCTTGGCAGTAAGATTTTATTACAAGAAGTTCAGAAGCTGAGCCTGTCACTGGTTGCAACAATTATAAAGTTTCTCTGAGTGAGCTCAGAGCCTTACTCTAACATTATGACTGTTACCCACACCGTGCCTCTTTCCCATTTTTCTGACATCCATGAGTCCTGTAACCTGTTGCTTCAATGAACATGTATTTTTTATTCACTCAGTTTGCAGTATAAAGATTTCCTTTGGAGAACATCTGGCTTTGATGGAATCCAGCCAAAGTAATTAGTGGTACCTATATAAAAAATGTAATGCCTTAGTAAAATCATTTATGTATTTGCATTTCTCCAGGAACTCTAAATGGATTCATTCTAGACAGGATGTGGTCAATGAGGCATTAGCGATAGGGCTAAATGCTATGCTTTTCCTTTTGTTCAGGTATTCACCCTGCCCCAACAAGAACACAGAAAATCTGGGGAATCTTAGCAATTCATTCTTTTAATTATGAAATAAAATCAAACAGACTATAAAAACCATTGTCCTATTATATATTAGGAAATATTGAATCGCGTGTCCAAAAGTCACACTTAAGTCCAGACAATAGTAATAAGCATAGGATGGCAGTGGATACTATGAGATAATGTCTACTTGTCAGAAATGGATGGTATTTGTGGGTTTTTTTTTTCCATCAGAGTTTGAAAGTTAATGATGTACTTTATGTTTTTATTGCTTCTACTGAGAGATCAATTAAGGAATAAAAGGGATTCTGGCATGCTGTTATTATTATTTTTCGCTGTGAGTATATTCAGTACCACATATGAATAAAACCATTTCTGTCATATGCTCTGTTTCATTCATCCTAGATTGTTTTTAGGAAAATTTAGTACATATCACTTCAGTCATCTGAAAGAAATCATTTCTTCATTACAGCTCATAACTTAAAACTATAAAATATCAGCCAAAAAAAAATTGGCCCAATTAAGAGAAATATGATAATGGTAGAAAAACACATATAGACACGACTGAGAGATGATAAGATTATTTTAATTTTCCCATTTGCACTGGAATTATTTATGTTACAAATCTCCAGGTTTTTTATTACTTAAAACCCTCTGCTGAATCATGAAAAGAAGCTTAAGTTAGCAATTTTCCTCTGCAAAATCTAACTCCTAGCATCTGGTGAACATTTGGATACCTAGTCAAGTTCTATGGAAATGATTATTTTAAGACTCTATTCAACATGCCTAGACTTAAAAATCAGCTAGGATCACACTCTGCACATGTATTTTACTACAGGGGATTTGAAAACCTAATATTAGTAGCGATGGTCTCAAGGCTTTTGCAACGATGGAGATGGGGATTTGAGACCAGACGTGCAGGCAGGCTAGACACGGAGCATCTGCCAGGGGTCCTTGTCAAGCTCCTGGACAGTGACCTGTGGCTTTACCTGTGGACCACCCAGACCACTGCCCTGCCCTCTGTTGCTTCTTACACTTACATTTATACTTGACAGGACTGCTGAATGCAAGACCAATGTCCTTGCTGGTGCCTTCCTGTAACACCCCTGGGGCTGGTTTCTGTCTCTTCAGCAGATGCTGTTTGCTTCCACAACAGCTTCTAAACTAGAAAAAAGAGGATACTTTTACTCAAGGCAATTAGAAATGGAATTATTATCAAAGTGTACTATTCTGGATCATAGGAGAAATTGCATAAAAGGAATGTATAAATACATAAAATGCCATTAGTGTATTTTTATGCATATACTATATGTATATGTAGTTTTGGTCCAAGTAAACAACAAATTGTTTATCTTTCTTGCTTTTCATTGGTTATATTATGTAATAAGTTCTCACCAATTCAATTTCCATTAATACAGATTAAAGATAATTGGAAAGAATTTGGGCATTTGCCATAGAGAATGCAAATTTATGAAGAAATATTAACAATACCTCAGGGACAAAATTTTATTTAAGAAAAGTGAACTTTTTAAACAACATATTTTCTATCAATTTACATATAGTAGCATTTGAATTATAAATTATTCTTGGTTATTTATCAAATCAGGTTTGATGGGGCTTTAATATGGTGAAACTTTTATGTTTTCATTTGAGTTTTTGGCAAAATTTAACTAGTTGAATAAACTTTGTAAGTTCTCTATAACCTAGACTTTTTACAAATCATATGGGACATCCCTCCAATTAAAATGAATTTCAAAATTTAACTCTGTGTTTTGGATAATAGATATTCTCTATTTTGTTTTTGTGTATTTCACAGGAACTTGTTTAAGAAATATCTACATTTACTGTTCAAAAAAGATTTTAACAGGAACAACTTCAGTCATTTAGATAAATAAATCAGTTTGAAAGCCAGTATTTGTTATAAGTGCAGAACTGGATATCAAATTTACTTAGTTTGAAATGTGATTTAAGTGGTATATTCTAGCATAGTACTGTCCAATAAAACTTTCTGTAATTATGAAAATTTTCCACATTTGCACTATTCAAACGGGTAGCTGCTAGTCATGTGTGGCTACTAAGCACTTGAAATATGGCTAGTGTGATGGGGGAACTTAATTTTTAGTTTTACTTAATTTTAATTAATTTGAGTTAATTAAGCTACCTGTAGATAGTGGCTATAATATTGTGTAGTTCTAGAGTTTCTCTGTATTTGGTACTCAACACAAAATGAACAAGTACTTGAATTCTTCTAGCTGTGAAATGTCTATAAAGCAGTAGCGTTCCTAAAGCACAAGGCCCAGGCTCTCACATGTGGTCTTCCCTACAGAGGCTGCACGATGCGTGTTCAGGCCTAGAGGGTAGATACAGCAGCATCCTGCACTTCGGCTCAACTTGTGGATATTTAAGACATAAGCTTTGGTTTAGCCATAGGTGAATTGAGGACCTTTGCCTCTGGAAAGTCATGAGATGTCAAATTATCTTTAGTGAGGGTAAACAGACTCAGGAGCTTGACTTTTGCAGTCCACTCTCACGTAGTATGACTTCTTGCAGAAGACTGACAGGAAATACAGACAGATATGAAAGGAGATATACCACAAACATAGTTGCCTCCATGAAAAAAACTCTCCAGATTCAGACTGGATATCAGAAGAGGCCTATAAGTGATTTTTGTGCCTCTCTTATATCATTCTTCAATAAATATTTATTGAGCACCTACTACTATGTGCAAAGTATAATGCTTAGTGTTGGAGATACACTGTTGAAGGAAGCAACTAGATAGAGCCCTTCCTTCATGGTGATGAACTGCATCAGACAATAAGAGTTTTTTTTTTTTTTCAGTTTTCTTCTTCTTCTAAAAATTCATTTTTTTTTCTTTCTGGTTATGGTGAAAATAATACAAGGGGAAGATACATAGAATAAACACGAACCCTGAAGATCACTATTATGTATGTGTCATGTATCTTATTTGTATCTTACTCAGTTTACTTCTCTCTGAACAACTTTTTCAGACCCACATCTTGGTAGCTGATGAAACTGCTTTTTGAAGTGCATTAGTGGAAACAGGGGGAAAAAAAAACCTGAAGAGGCCTCAATTGCCATTTTTCAACCCTGAGACTAAGCATCATTTAACATTGAGTGTTTACCACACATGTTTAAAAGAGGTTCTTTTCTTTCTATGATCCAGAAGAATGTCTTTAAAATAATTTCTAATTAAAAGACATTTTTGTTGCTGTTAATGTGATGACACTTTTTTTTACTTTGTTACTCATGATACTGTGAGAAAGAGTACTGCAATGACTGTTTATGAAATGAATCAAATTATTCAGTATTCAAGCACCACTGCAGGAACTAAAGGGAACCATTAGCTACACAGGCAATATGTAACTCATTGCATTTCCGTTAATTTTGGAAGAATGAGCCAGAAATTTGGCACAGTACTAAGCAAGAATTATTTAGTTAGATCTGTTTTTTCTTCTCCACACAGCAACTGCATAATTAAATGTATGGTCTGACCTGCATTTATTAGGTGAATTTTCAAATATGTCACTGATGGAAATCTAAGGATGAAAAGAATTAAAAATTAAATCCATGCAAATACAATACTTAGTACTTAAAATATTTGAAGACCAAAAAGTCATTGGTCTAAGTATATTAATTGGTAATATCCTTGAGAGTGTAGACAGACACTTAAAAATAATTTTAAAAAATGAATTATGAAGCAATGAAAGAAACAAAAAAGATAAATTTATATAAATACTTAAAAACCAGTTACAGGTAAAAATATCATGAACAAGATTAAAAGGTGAAAGGGAGTTTGCTTTATTACTTAAAGCAGCTATACCTTATGGAGGTTTGAAAACATGGCCAGATTCTTTGATTCTCCTCTGTGTTCTCTCCCACTGAATCTGGGAGAGCTTATGAACTGATCAGTTGAGCACAGTGGAGCAGGTATTATGTAACTTCTGCAGCAGGATCACAGAAAGCTATGAGGCCAACCTTGTTTGCTGGAACATTGTCTTTTGGAGCCCTGAGTCTCCAAATGAGAAGTCTGACTACCTGGTGACCCATGCAGGAGAAGCCACATGTAGGCACTCCTGTTGACAATGCCAGCAAATCTCAGCTTTCCTTTTATCACTGCCAGGGTACTAAAGATGTGAGTAAAACCACATTGTGCCCTTCAAATCAGCCAGTTGCCAGATGAGTAAGCCATGAAAGCAGGAAAAGCTTCTAGACCTACCTGAATTCCTGACCCCTAAAATTGTGATATAAAATGTTTGCTGTTTTATGCTGCTAAATTCTGATGTGGTTTATTATGCAGCAAAGATAGCTGGCGCATACCCTCTTGTATTTATGATATTTTTACAATAAAAAGTTGAAAAAACTGAATGTGAAATACACTCTGGGAAAAGTTGTTTGCAAGAATTAACAAACAATCTTAGTATCCTTTCAATATAAAGAGCTCTTACAAATCACCAAGAAAAAAATGCTAACACCGTATAGGAAAATAGGCAATTAAATTCACAGAAGAAGAGATTAAAAGCTAATAAACATGTTAGAAAGCCTTCAACCTCATTAGTAATGAAAAGAAATGTAAATTAATCTATGAAATTAAAATTTTGGTTATCAAATCAGCCAAGATGAAAATATACTTAATGTTGGTTGGGTTAAGTGAGAGTACAGACTTTCTGGGAAATAAATTGACATTATATACCCAGAATTTAAAAAATACCTATATGCTTTGATGCTTCTAGGAATTCAGATAAGGAAGTAATCAGAAATAAGGTAAAATAATATAGAAAATGTTTACTACAGTTCTATTTATAGGAGTAAAAGTATAGAAACAAGCTAAATATCAATCAATGCAGTTAAGTAAATTATGTAGTTTGTATTATAGAATATTGTTTTATTGTTTATAATGGAATTTTAAATATTTTTTCCTTTGTTAATTTTGATGTGGGCACACCATAGCATAACAGAAAAATCTTAGTATGGACACATAGACTGAGCTTTGAATCCTAGATTTGCCCTTTACTTTTCCTGGTGATATGGTTTGGCTGTGTCCCACCCAAATATCATCTGGAATCGTAGTTCCCATAACTCCTTCATGTTGTGGGGGGGGGGACCTGGTGGGAGGGAGGTAAGTGAATCATGGGTGTGGTTACCCTCATGCTGTTCTTGTGACAGTGAGTCATAAGATCTGATGGTTATGTAAGGGGCTTCTCCCTGCTTCACTTACATTCTCCTTGCTGCCACCATGTAAAGAAGGACATGTTTGTTTCCCTTCCACCATGATTGTAAGTTTCCTGAAGCCTCCCCAGCCATGATGAACTGAGTCAATTAAGCCTCTGTCCTTTATAAATTGCCCAATCTTGGATATGTCTTATTAGCAGTGTGAGAGTGGACTAGTACAGTAAATTGGTACTGGTACTAGGATGCAGCTATGAAGATACCCGAAAATGTGGAAATGACTTTGGAACTGGGTAACAGGCAGAGGTAAGAACAGTTTGGAGGGCTCAGAAGACAGGAAAATGTGAGAAAGCTTGGAACTTCTTAGAGACTTGTTGAATGGCTTTGACCAAAATGCTGATAATGATATGGATAATGAAGCCCAGGCTGAGGTGGTCTCAGATGGAGATGAGGAACTTGTTGGAAACTGGAATAAAGATCACTCTTGCTATGTTTTAACAAAGAGACTGGCACCTGCCTGTGGAACTTTGAACTTGAGAGAGATGATTTAGGGTACCTGGTGGAAGAAATTTCTAAGCGGCAAAGTGTTCAAGAGAAAGCAGAGCATAAGTGTTTGGAAAATTTGCAGCCCGATGGTGTGATAGAAAAGAAAAACCAAATCTTCTAGGGAGAAATTCAAGCCTTATGCAGAAATTTGCATAAGTATTGAGGAGCTGGATGTTAATACCAAAACAATGGGGAAAATACTTCCAGAGTATGTCAGAGACCTTCATGGCAGCCTCTCCCATCACAAGCCCAGAGGCCTAGGAGGAAAAAAAATGGTTTTGTGGGCCTGCTATATGCATCCTAGGGACTTAGTGCCCTGTGTTCCAGCATCTCCAGCTGTGGCTGAAAGGGGCCAAGGTACAGCTTGGGCCATGGATTCAGAGGGTGCAAACCCCAAGCTTTGGCAGCTTCCATGTGGTATTGAGCCTGTGGGTACACAGCAGTCAAGAATTGAGGTTTGGGTACTTCTGCCTAGACTTTGGAGGATGTATGGAAATGCCTGAATGTCCAGGCAGAAGCCTGCTGCAGGGGTGAGGACCTCAGGGAGAATCTGCTAGGGCAGTACAGAAGGAAAATGTGGGGTTGGAGCCCCCACACAGAGTCCCCAGTGGAGCACCGCCTAGTGGAGCTGTGAGAAGAGGGCCACTGTCCTCCAGACCCCAGAATGGCAGATCCATTGACAGCTTGCATTGTGCACCTGGAAAAGCTACAGACACTCAATACCAGCCATGAAAGCAGCCAGGAGGGAGGCTGTACCCTACAAAGCCACAGGGGCATAGTTGACCAAGGCTGTAGGAGCTGACATTTTGCATTAGCATGACCTCATGTGAGACATTGAATCAAAGGAGATCAATTTGGAGCTTTAAGATTTGGCTGCCATGCTGTATTTATGACTTGTATGGGGCCTGTAGTCCCTTCATTGTGGCCAATTTCTGCCATTTGAAATGGGTGTATTTACCCAATGCCTGTACCCCGACAGTATCTTGAGAGTAGTAACTAACTGTTTTTTGATTTTACAGGCTCATAGGTGGAAGGGACTTGCCTTGTCTCAGATGAGACTTTGGACTTGGACTTTTGAGTTAGTGCTAGAATGAGTTAAGACTTTGGGAAGCCGTAGGGAAGGCATGATTGTGTTTTGAAATGTGAGGATATGAGATTTGGGAGGGTCCAGGGGCAGAATGATATAGTTTGACTGTGTCCCCACCCAAATCTTATCTTGAATTCTAGTTCCCATAATCCCCATGTGTCATGGGAGGGACCCAGAGGGAGGTAATTTAATCATGAAGGCGGTTCCCTTCAAGCTGTTCCCAGGATAGTGAGTGAGTTCTCATGAGATCTGATGGTTTTATAAGGGGCTCTTCCCACTTTTGCTTGGCACTTCTCCTGGCTATCGCCATGTGTAGAGGGACATGTTTGTTTCCCCTTTCACCATAATCGTGGTAATTTTCCTGAGGCCTCCCCAGCCATACTGAACTGTGAATCAATTACACCTTCTTCCTTTATAAATTATCAAATCTTTGGTATGTCTTTATTAGCAGCATGAGAATGGAATAATATATATCGATATTTGGAAACTTGATTTACCACTTTGACTTGGATCTTTCATATAAGGAGAACAAGCTAAGTACCAATTTTATTGAATATGGTTATGATGAAAAGAATTCATGTATTTATAGATAACAATGCATAATAGTTTATTTAATAATTTTTTAGTTTTTGCCTTGAAACAACAAAAATGTATTCTCTCCAAGTCTGGAGTCTGGAAGTCTGAAATCAAAATATTGGCAGGGCCATGCCTCCTCTGAGAGTTCTAGAATAGAATTCTTCTTGCCCCTTCCAGCTCTGGTGTTTGTTAACAAGCCTTTCTGTCTCAGCTTATAAAGGCATCACTCCCATTTTGTTACGTGGCCTTAATAGTTTTATGCTTATATTTGTGTATTTATAAATAATAAGCATAATAATTTCTCATGAGTGTTGTCTCTTCTTATAAACCAAGGACACCATCTGATCTCCATATCTGAATTCAAATTCATACCACTTTCCAAATTTACTGTAAGTTTTTTCACTCTGCCTCCTTTGATACCTCCCTTTCTACCATAGTCCAATTTCTATACTATAGTCAGATTTTGAGAACAAAAACAAAAACCAATGAGTCAATTTTCTTTCTTTTATCCCTCCAGTGGTTCCAATTGCCTTAAACACACCTCTACTCTTGCTGTACTCTCCACACAGCAGATTAGACGCACTTTGAAAAACGATCAGATTATGTCATTCTCCTGCTTCCGTGCCACATTCCCCATGCCCAATAGCTCCACATGGCACTAAGAATGAATCTAAACTTATTTCCTGGCTGCTATGCCCCACCTTATTCCCACTCTGTCTTCTTTTCAAGCTTGGCCCCTCCCTTCTTATCCTCCAGTCCCCCGGCCACAGTGGCCTTCAACTTAGGAAAAACAGAGAGCTGATCCTTACTTTGAGGGCTTTGCAGGTCCTCTGTCTATAATGCTTTTCCCCCAGAACACTGCATGGCTGTCTGGACGCTTCACTATTTTAATCTCCACTTGTATATCACTTCCTCAAAAAGATCTTTCCTGAACATCCAATCTAAAGTTAAGAACTCATTTTTATATATCTTTAATTCTCTTTAATTCTGTAGTAGCAGTGATAGCTTCCTTACTTAATTGTACATTTTGTTTATTTTTAGTCTGCTCAACACCTACGCTTCTTCTCTCCCCAGCTACTCCAAAGCAGGAAACTTACTTTGTGTATTGTAACATCTTTTGCAACCAGAACCAGACCTGACACATGGTAGGCATTCCACAGATATTTACTGGACTCCTTATAAATAAATATTCTTTGTACTTTTGAAACACAGAACTTAGCACTACAAAAGAGACAGCATGACATTATTTTTCAAAAAGAACAGAAATTGTAAGCTATATGGGCATTTTCAAAGGCTTTGGTGGTTCTGATCAGAGTTAAGTACATAGCTTCAATTTTGAAAAAAGAAAAGCCCACAAAAAAAATCATAAAAGCATACAATTATTGCATGAGTTTAATGGGAGCTCTCCTGTCAAATCAGTACTTTAAAAACTGTATCACCACTCAACAGGCTCCTTGCTTTGAAATGAAGAATGTTCACTGCTCACCAATATTTTTATTGCTGTTGAATATGTGATTTATTTACTGGATAAGGAACAAGTCTTAATAAAAAGACTTCCTTTTCAGTGCTGAAAGTGTTGAAAAAAGGGTTTCATTTTTTGAGGCTGTTTAATACAAGCCTGTAGAATGAGATGTCTCCCATTGAGTGCATGGGAATTCAAGCTGTTTATCATTCACTCTGGGGTGCAGGAACATTAGTGGATGGGCCTCAGTGGCCAGGTATGATCACAAGATTCAAAATCTAAATTGCTATTTACAGATATGCCATAACATTTCAAAAACTATATAGTATTCTCTCAGATGACCAGGCAGAAGTTTTGATATGCATTTCAACATAGCCTATCTTCACCAGTTTAGAATTTCCTTCCCAAAGAAGGCTTATCACATTATTATGGTTCCTGAGGGAAGAGGAAACACATGTCTGTTAAACATGTCCTTTGGGCCAGGCTCCTTCCTAATTGTGTTATCTGCACAGTCTCATTTAATCCTTATAACTGTGCAGTAAATGAGTAAAGGCAATGGAAAGAAAGACTCTATTCTTTCATGCAATATTGAAGGAGAAGATTGGTTAATGAGGAATCAGGAAAAGAAAGGAACTGCCTATTCTTAACCTGTTGACATCGTCCCAGAGTTTGGTTTCAAGTTTTTAAGGGATACTGTGTTTTATTTTACTGATTCACAGCAGTTGTCTGGAGCATGACATGTTCATTGGCCAACAATGCTGTTGAATCGGGCATAAGGTTTCCATAGGAACTGCACATTTACGTTGTATAAAAGTGCCAGGATTTAGAAAAAGACAATTGGGTGAGGCACCTTGAGCTTCCTTTAAATTATTATTACCTACTCATAGAGTAGTACATCTGTTTTGGTTTCATGCTTTTTATAATGCTTGGAGAGCTAGAGGGAGGTGTGGGGAGGGCTCATTTCCCTTTCTTTACCCATCTGAAGGAACTCTTTAAGCCTTTGGCTGATTTTACAAAAACTCAAGGTTGTATAGTCTCATAAAACTCTAGGATTGTGACATTCATTTCTACAGAAATAGGACTGATCAATTTTGAAGTAACAACTAATCCTGATAAATTAGAAGAGAGGAAAAATTCCCTAAGATTGTGCTAAGGCACCATTAAGGGTCTGGATTGGTAGATCACTGGCTTTCTTTTGAATACATTATGGTTAGAGAGACCTTAATTTTCCTTTTTTTTTTTTTTTTTTTTAATAAAACCCATGCAATGGTCTCATGACCATATTTAATGGTTACAAAGTTCAAAGAAGTCAAGCCTAAATAATCTGGTACAGGAAAACACTGAAAACATCTAAATAGCTAAAGTAGATATGAAATTTTTGGATTCTATTAGTTTGGAATAAAGAAGGTAGGAGTGAGAAATTAACACTTCAATATGTAAAGAAATTTGAGAAATAGCAACATTAGCTTAGAGAGCTGGAGAGTAGAAGCTTCCATAGTTGTAAGCTAATATTAGGCCCTAATACTATAATTTAAGTGGCAATGTTTGACAGAAAATACCTATAAGATTTTCATTCTAGTGCATCCTTCTGATACTTTTGCAATAGATGTAAATATATCAGATGTTTCCAGAATTCCTCATCTTTGTTGAGGAAATATGGAAGGTGAAACTCTAGCTTTTTTTCAGATGAAACAACTGGATGAACCTTCAGTCAGGATAAAATATTGAGAATATAATGGTGATGCAAGACATGGTGAGAAGTCTTCTAAATAACAGAAGTCAGGAAAAGACTGAGGCTTTTTCTAATGGTAAATATTGAAGGAGAATATGGCATGAAGTCTTCTTTTACTTATCCAGATATTTGAGAGTATAGAGCAAAGCTTGAATTGAACCAAAAAGAGTGAAGTAAATGGATCCCTTTGCTTGGGCTAATAATATTATGACATTCTTGTATTCATTTATCTTGACATTTATATGATGATCCATTCATATATTTAACCATACAATTGATTAATTGAATAATTGATTAATTAAATATTATAGCTCAGCGAAGAGGGCCGGGAAAGCCATTTGTTTTGGGCAAGTTTTAAAAAGAAGTGCTTTGGGTGACTACAATTTGACTTAGTTTTTCCTGAGGTTAAAAGTTGATTCCTGTTTAAGATTATTTGTTGATACTGATTCAGTAACAGCTAAATCGTTAAAATGATGCTCTAAAAATCATTTTACATACCTTCAAAATAAATGTGAAAAACTGCAAGTGTATTTTGGTAGTCACTTGCGCTGCAGAATAACATGAGCTAGACCATGGCAGCAGGCAGCAGGAAGGAGAAAACTATGCTGTGTGTGTCTGGTATATGACCAAGGTTCTGACATGCCCTAGAATCTTGGTAGAATGAGCAGGTAGGATGAGCTCTGTACCAAAACACTTTATGATGTGCTGCCTCTTTCAAGAAATCTAACATGTTTGCAGTAAGAAAGGTTTTCAAGTGATGTTTAAAAGAAGCTAAGAAAAGAACTTTCACATGGTAGTGGGTGAGCTCAGCAATGTCTTGCTGTCCAGAGAGAGTCTAGTGAGAATTCAGCCCTTGGATGCTTCCTCTTCTTCCCATAACAGTCAGAATACATTGCCCTTAATCCAAAGTAAAATTCGATTTCCAGAGAGAGTACTCCCAACAAAATTGCTCTAAATTCAGCCTGACTCTTTCAGTAATAGTAACAGCTATTGCTTACTGAGGATGTCTTACCTGCCAGGCTCTATATTAAGTATACTTTACACATACTATACATCATTTAATTCTCACCACAATCCAAAATAAAGCAATCTTCTTATATTTAAAATCATGTAGTAAAATCTTAAATTGACTCATTACACACACATAGACACACACCTCCAAATAGGAAGCCAGAGTCTATGTTTTGTTCCCTTTTCTTTCCCCAGTACATAGTGAGTGGCTCATAATTGGTGCCTAGAAAATATTTGTTGAATTAAATGAACTGTCATTTCCTGTGCTTTCCCTGAGAAACAGGTTTTCATCCATCATTTTGTTCTTTGAAAACCTAACTTTGAAGATCCTAGAGGTGAAAAAGCATTGGAAATTTTTAACCTAACTAAGAAATGTGGATTGACTTATCTGTCTTCTTGGGTGAGTGAGGAAGACTGATGTAAAGGAAAGTTGGAAGGGGTTGTATGGGAATTGGTGGGAAAGAAGAAATATTAATCTTTGTAAAAATAACTTTTGTTCTCTCTAGACGGTAAACATAAAGAAATAAGTAAAACAAGATAATGTGAACTTGATAGTTTTCCAGGGTGTGTCTGAGATTTAACAACCTTATGGCAATGGGTCCTGACAGACAGTGCTCTGAGCTGAGAACTCCAGCAAGACTGGGTTTATACACAACAGAAGGAAGGGCCACAGTGGATGGAAAGCATGCAGATAAATGCAGTTTTGTTTTCTATGCCTTTTAGGCTAGATTTCAATTTTCCAGCTGCTGATTGGGCCTTATCCGCACTGCTCACTGCCCTGATGGCTCCTGGCAGACAATTATCACCTTGGTATGTGACATATAGGAGGAACAACCAATGACACAGACTCACAGGTTCTGCAAACTGAATCCCCTCTCTCTCCAATTGTAGCTAATCTGTGGGATTATTTTATTTTATTTATTTATTTTTTTGAGATGGAGTCTTACTCCGTTACCCAAGCTTAAGTGAAGAGGTGCGATCTCGGCTCACTGCAACCTCTGCCTCCTGGGTTCAAGCAGTTCTCCTGCCTCAGCCTCTGGAGTATCACGCTAAGCTAATTTTTTTTTTTTTTTTTTTAGTAGAGACAGGGTTTCACAATGTTGGCCAGTGTGGTCTCAAACTCCTGGCCTCAGGTAATCCATCCACCTTGGCCTCCCAAAGTGCTGGGATTACAGACGTGAGCCACCATGCCCAGCTGTTATCCAGTCATGTCAGGAACCATTATTGTCAAGGACAGTCACATGGTGCCCACCTGCATGTACACACAGTGTTGTGCAAAGCAAGTTAAATAGGCTCCATCCTTCACTTTCAGCAGCTTGCAATAAAAACCAGACAATAGATGTGGCAAATACAATGGGGTAAACAGATGCACAGCTGTATAAGCAGAGAAATACAACAGATTAGATAATTTTGGTATGAACTATTAGTGCATGTGCTGTTTGTGGGCTGGAAATGAGAAGAAATTCTGCAAAATGAAGAGAATTTGTGTGGATGCTGTGTGAAGGTAAGGAAGAAGAGGGTTGATGGTGGTGGAATAATCATCCTGCTCCTTTCAATTAGCAGAGAAAATTTTCCTTTGGAGTCAAGGGAGAGGGTATTTCCCTCAGAGGTATCTACTCAGAGGGTACATGTATTTCTACTTAGGTTTAGGTTTTGCTAAGAGATTTGGTTGTAACAACTGAGAGAAGGAAAATAAATTGTATTAAGCAGGGCATAGCCTGCCAGAGAAATTTCATAAGCCTTCTTTCCACTGGAAACCAGGCTAAAAAGAAAAATAAAACAAGAATGTATTATAATTGAACATTTCACTTATAACCAACTAGCATATGCCAATTGACTTTCCAAGGAAATAATTACTTTGGTGGATTTTGCTTTTGTTTTTGTTTTAAGGGGCAATATTGCTTGTCACTGTCCAGCATTGACTGTCTTTGACATCCTAAACATTGTCAGGAACTAATCTGGACTTGCAGAGAATTCAGATGAAAGCAAATTCCAGGCAGGTCTCTACCTCAACCACCCTGAGCTGATAGGTATCTCCCTTCTTTTAAGTACATTCAGATAGAGAATTTGAAAACCTCTCCAGGAATCTTTTCCAGGGTTTATAAAATATTCCTTGCCAATAAGATCTTTCCATCTAACTTAAATTCCTTTGGCTCTAATTTAAATTCATTTCCTCTTTTTTTCTTGTTAGAGAGCAGAGTACTACTCACCAATAGGAACTTCTCAAAATATATCTGCTAAACACACATCTTAGGCTTCCTTCCTGAACATATATGACCTCATTTCAGAAGTTATTTATTTCTCTCTCTCTCTCTGTGTCTCTCTCTCTGTCTCTGTCTCTGTCTCTCTCTCTCTCTCTCTCTCTCTCTCACACACACACACACACACACACACACACACACACACACACACATAGTACTTTGGTCTCTTGCTTTTTTTCTCTTAAAATAACCTGCTAAAGATCCCTTAAAATTATGAGTTACCATAACTAATTTCATGAGGTTTATTCTACAGTATGGACATGTAAATATGTCCTATTTGTCTAGTTCCAATCAGGCTTTATTAAATCAAAATGGTCTATAAGAATGTTGGAATTATAGTTTATGCTTCTTTAGAATCGGTGAAGTGAAGTATAGTCTCAAGAGAGTGATGGCCACTTCCTAGCTCTTAACACTTTGGGCAAGAACTTCACCTCTAGATTCATGATGAGAAGAATGCCTTGCTTTTGCAACTATAAAGTGAGGAGATGGACAAAATAATTTTAATTTTATCCATCCTGAATACTCAACAATTCTATGAATATGTCTTAAGCACTCCTTTGGCCAGAAAGAGCAAAGCAGCTATTTTCTCTTAACTATCATTAATTTTATCCACAATGGTCACTATGTGTCACATTATCACTAATTTCTCAAGTGAGAACGTCTTCATTAAATTTTTAATTGTTTTACTGAGGTATAACTTACACATTTTAATATAAGTCTTGTCAGGTACCTACTCCTGCTTATATGACACATTAATGTCAAAGGGTATAAGTTTGCAACTTAGTGGGTTTTTACATATGCTAAATCATTTTGCAGTTTATTATTGCCTAAATGTCTTTGCAAGGCCACTGATAACATTTATAAGAGTTTTTATTAAATGGCTTTTAGGCCACTGGAAAGGAGTCTGTAATTCTCAATCTCCTTTGTTCACGTGGATGTGTTTCCTGTCTTTCTTGCCTGGAATCTTTTAAAGCACATGCTAACAAAATGAGCCTTTTGAGAATATGATGACACATAGAATTCCCTTTAGAAGGTAATTCCTTTATTTCAAAACCTTAAGTACTAGGGAATTAAAAAAATTATGTGATCGAAAGTAGGGCATTGAAAAAAGTCCATAGCAGCAATGTTTGGAGTTCATCTTTTTCTCCTGTGATTATCTATTGAGTATCAATTTTCACTTCATTTCCTTTTAAACTTTTGCTGAACTCTGAATTAAGCAGAAAAAGGCACATCAAAGTTAGCCACATCACCACCCGCGTCAAAAAACCCAGTGCTGCAATCTTCTCAGGGGTTTTATAATAAAGGTGGATAGTCTCTTCTGTTCATCTTTTCACATATCGGCCTGGCTTTCCCCTGCCCTTTCACTTGCAGACATGCCTTTCTTTAAAGTCATTTTCTGCTTGACTAAAAAATGTACTTCATCAAACCTAATGGCTAATTAAACAAAGGAAGTCTGAATTCGATTATACTCCAGATATCAAAATAGGATGAATAATTTTTATAAAATTTAAGCCATTTTTCTTCTATGACAACTTTATCAGCAATTTATTTTCTGCCTCAAACAAAAATCTGTCTGGGTTTCCAGACATTTCCTTTGCCTTCCTGTGGACATTGCCAGGGTCCCTGTCTCCTCTCTCTCAGCCCTGACCGTCCAGGTTGTACAGTGGCTTCCTTTTTTTCTTATCTTTTCTTTGTCTTAATTGTGGCTCTTTGCCACTAAGTGCAAAGCAGGTGTTCTGCACTCTGGATGGCTGACCGGTCTGCTGAGCCGTCTGCTGACATTTCAAATGTGTCTTTTTGTGTTTTTGACCCACCTTACATTACACAACTCCCATTAATTGTTCCCTGAGTAAGATCTGCACTTTTCGACCACTGGGAGTGCCTGCCTAGCAATTCCCCAACTTGGTGCTGGAGTTGACCTTGAGCAAGGGAGACAGCAGGTTTGCCCTTTTGCACTTCATTATCTGTAGTGGTACTGCCCGAATTCTGAGTGGCCTGGACAATGCTCTCCGTCAGCCCTTTCATCTTTTCATCCCCTTCTTTCCTTTGGTTCCCCTGTCCTCTTCTGCTCATTCTCCACTTCTGCTCACCACACTGAAATCAAGAAAGCACTGAGGGAAAAGTGGGGATAAGGGGATCACTGTGAAGGTCTTTCCTCCCATTCACTTTAGTTCTCAGAAACTCCTCACCATCCTTCTAAAATCTTGCTGTAAATGAATTCTTCTGCACTTTTGATTTCAAAACCAAAGGTTGTCTTTTCTTAATCTCTAATCCAGTACTTGGTCCTGGCTTTTGAATACATGACAGTTCTTTCATTTCCTCAATGCACTGACCACTAAGAAGCTCATTCTGCTATAAAGAACCAATTCACACAGAGCTTGGAGTATAGGAAAGATTGTTTTTATTAGGTTCTCTCAGGTATTTATGTCAGCTTGCCTGATATGTTTATATGAAAGGCTGCCTTTTGGTGAATGTAATTCCCTTGAAATATCCTATTGAGGATCAGTATACTATTATTTTTATAATGTTATCACCTTGAATTCTGAGAAGGAAAAATTCAGGTTAGCAGAATTCTAACCATATAGGAAGTCACCCATGGTAACATAGTGTTATTTAATGTACATTAAATATTGATATCAATAACATATTGAGTGAAAGGTCTATAGGAATATGCAGGTTTTCGTTCCATATCTATCTTGCAACCTATCTCCTTCCCTGAAAATTCTCCATCTGTCATTCAATATTAGAAAATAAAATATTCTGAGACTGGGCCAGCCAATGCACAAAAAGTTAACTTGTATTCTTTGCTCTAACCTTAGCAGAGAGAGATCTACTAGTTTAATCATAATATGGTATTGGGAAGGTAGCCAAGTGAGAAATTTTGAGAAATTCTATGACACAATTAACAGATCTAATTGAATCTACTCTTGATAAAAACTGCCTACTGACAGGTTATGGGTTCATAAAGTTCAGGATAGTTTTGGTCTTAAGGACCCCTGCCACAAAGATGGTCAAAGATAGGTCTTGGTCTCAAAACCATAAATGATTATAATTCTAGTAATGTGGACTAAAAAATTTACCAATATGTGAATGAATACCAAAGTCGATCTAGCTCAAGGTAAGTGTTAGAATTCTGAGTGTCCATTGAAATGGAAGAAACCACCAGAGTGATCATTCCAAAGCCCATGTCATTCACTCACTTAATTTAAATTGCCCCACTGCTGTTAGAATCAAGTATAGGTCTCCAGTACCACACTCATAGCCCTGTTGACCTCTACATCTTCCTTTCTCCTCGCTTCACCTCTCACTTCATCAATACAGAACTACATTCATTTAAATGAAGTCACCATGCTTTCTTACCCTCTGGGTTTGCCATATGTGGTTACCTCTGATTTGCCTGGCTAACACTTACTCATGCTTCACATTTCAGCCTGGATGTCATTTCCTCCAGAAAGTCTTACCTGTTCCCTTGAGTTTGGATTAAGTGTTCCTCATATCTGTTCCCAAAAGCCCTGTGCTACCTTAGCAGAGCTGTCACTCTGGATAGGAATTGCCTGTTGATTTGTCACACCAGACCTGAAAATTAAGACTCTTGTCTTGCTCACTGTTATATTCTGAGTGTCTGCCACATTTTAAGGCTGTTGTGAGGAGTAAATAAAATTTCTTATTCATTCAACAATTATTTCCTGAGTGCCTGCTATGGGCTAGGAACTCCTTTGGGTTGAAATATATTAGTTAACACAAATTGTAAAAAAAAATTGTATCTGCTAAAAATATGTATATATAAGTTATTCAACACAGAGCCTGAAACATGGAGAATCTTTTTAAGTCTCTAATGATAATAATAATATTAATGATAAAAAGCTAACATTACTGAGTGTCTGCTATGTGCTGGATACTTAAATATTTTTTCACATATATGCCACTTCCTTATATAATGATGCTGTGGCATTCTGGTACACATAAGTATGCAAGTGATTTTTCTTTTTTACTAATTTTTCATAAGATCTCATATCATTTATCTTTCATCACATGGATTCAATAAAGTTTTTCTTACCCCAGAATAAAGGTTCACTTCTAAGGACAGGACTTACTGCCAGAAATCGATGCTGCAGAAGCAGAAATCTCATTTAGAAACACCTATCAGTCACTTGGGCAGTTTCAAGTGGATTTCCTGTACATTTCAAAGAAAGGATTGTAGGATGGGATTAGAAGTAGCCTATCTTCTGTACTTCCCTGCCCTCTCTAATTAATTCTAATTAGTTCAAAACCTCAATTAAACTTGCCAGTTTTCAGTTTTTGTATTAGCATTGAGGAGTCCCAGAACTTAACCAAGAATGGTTAGCGAAACAAGAAAATGTTTGTTCTCCTCTCTGGCCTCCCTGCCTAATCAACTGAGTATGACTTGAATACTACTCTGAGCTCATTCATCACAATGTTCTGCTCCACAACAATTTGTTAAGCCTAAGCCATGGTACTTGTCTTCAAGGGGCCATCATTTAGTTGGGAAGGTAAGATGTGCACAAGATACAGAACACACAAGGAATGCAGTGGGGTGGTTGATCATCCAAGAAACCTCACCTTCTTACAAAAGAGTTCAGATCATTAGCAGAACATGCCCTGCATATGAATCCATTGCAAGCATATCTAACAGTACTAGGATTTATAGAAATATGCTCCTTGTCAAATATTCCCCAAGAATATGTACAGCGTAGTGTAACATATGCAAAATAAAGAGCACAGAAAAAAAAAAGATGTGCACAAGAAATAATAGGGATAACATCATACACAGTGGATTACTGTCTTCTCAGTTGTGTGGACTAGTCTTAGGGAGTATAGGTGCTCAGAAGAAAGGGAATTTGATTAAGGCTGGAAAATGAGGGAAGATATTATGGAGAAGAGGAGGAGATGGGAAGCTGGGTCTTGCTGAGTGAATGGGAATTGGATAAACAGAGAGATTATCGTGCATTTGGGGAAAAATTTGGCAATGGAATGGAAGTTTGTGAGATTTCAAAGACACTGATCTGTTTAGAAGAGAAGGAGCATTTTAGATACTGATGAACAATATGTGTCCATGTAAAGGGTAATCTTGAATAACAAGTAGAACAATAATAAAATATTTAGAGCTGGATGAGCCCTCAGAGAGTATCTGAATTGAGCAATTCCATGGCAACAAATAAAGTAGCTCCAGCTTGATCTACAGCCCTAGTTTGGGTAAGTCAAGATCTCTGAAAGATCATCATTAGTTAAAAAATATAAGAGCCATCACTAGAATAACAGAGGCTTTAAGTTATTATATGCCTAATTGGTATTTGGGCTCCTTCTGATCTTAGCTAATTACTAAGTTGCATGACCTTGTAAAACTTACTTAACTTGGTGAAGGCTCAGTTTTTACATCTAGAAATAGTAAGTTTCAACCATTTTATTTCTAGTGGCACTCTGAGCACTTAAGATTTGTGCTTTAATGATTTATTTTGCATTTTTGAACCTATGTAATCTTTTATGATGTAACTAGAATAGATTTTCAGACTAAACTCACCAAACAACCTAGATTCTCTTAGATTATTCTAAGTGGTATATTGGACGTGTCATACCTTTGAGAGACCATGAACAGTCCAATGATCAGATCAAAGATTTTTAGGCTAAAATAGCCCTGCCAAGCATAGACTGAAATGGAAAATAGTGCTTTGTTAGTAACTTTACATCAATGGGGTGGTATTGCTCATGATATAATGAGTAATACTTGTTATTTACTAAATGCCAATAATTTTACAGAAAATATATGTCATTTATATAAGAATCCCTCATATAAATATTATCTTCTATTGTAGCACAAAACAGAGATTTGATGACTTTCCTAAATTCACTTAACTTATCAGTGGCGAGACTGAGATTCAGTCCCAGGGCTGTCCATACACAAACCTATGCACTTTTTGATAGGAAGCATTGTCCCCATGCTTAGTGAAGAATTCAGAGGTATAACATTGCTAACATTTAACACAGGTCTTGATTCCATATGAAGCTGGGAAAATTCAAAGTAAATGCTGAAGAGTTAGAACCCTTGGAAATAATTAGGATTTTGAGTTCCCTGTTATGTTTAGGCCAGAGAGTCGAATACCATGGCTGGAATTTAAAAGGGACTGAATGATCTTATGACTAATAATAGCATTTGTAGTCATGAGGATTGAGACAAAAAATGAGCAAACAGCAAGCTTTAGGGTCAAATATTCAGCACCAAGGGGTTAGAAAAATACTTTTTTCCTCAGTTCAAATGTCATGCAAGGAAGTGCTGAGGGTTGACTGTAATTGTGGCTTGTGTCACTAATAGGTCTTTTGAGGAGGATCATGAGTCATCTGATGTGACAGGAAGGCCACCTACTATGTTTTCTGTCTGGGTTTTGATTTTGTTTGGAATTGTTGACAAACTATGCTGATTGAAATTCTTGTTATTTAATGTAGCACATTTTAGAACATGCATATAAAAATTTTACTGTCAATATTATTAGATGAATCTATTTATTATCTTTAGGGAGTCAATGAATTTACATTTTGGTGCTAATCATTCTGATAGAATGATTGTCTTACAAGTTTTTTTTTTCCAGTGCAACTCCCTCAGTGCTTATGATGCTGGTCTGATCAGTGAGCTTTCACAGGCTGTAAGAATTCAGATAAAAAAGGTGCTTCCCCACCAATGTGAGAATTAGAATGCTCAAGATAGTCTTTTGCATATGTTCATGCATCAACCAGTTGTAGTAAATAATTCTACTAAAAGAACTGTTACTCCATGCTCTAAGTGAATTCTGGCCCTATAATTACCCACTTGTTTATGATGGAGTATGGTAAATTGAGATGTGGCACACCAAGTTTTAACTTGGACTCAAATGTGTATCACGTAGCAATCAGTTTGCTGATTGCTAATTCTTCTACCTTTGGATGAAAAGGATAATACCACTGTAAAGTACAATTATTTTAGTAAAGGCAATCTGAGAAGTATCCCAGAGTGAAGGCATAAATCTTTTCACTCTCTGTCACAGAATCTATGAAATATGGAAGTACAATAGAATGTTCAGAGGTGCCATCTCCAGGAGATCACTAGTCTTTGCAGAACGGTCTAGAGAGTGAACACTTCACTTTCTTACCCAAGCCCACTTTAGTATTCCCACTTAGCAGTGATGCAATAAAATCATTCCTTTTAAGGGGAGGACTGCAAAATCAAAAGCCATGTCTTTGCTTGTTCTCTCATTTTTTCAGATTCTAGAAAAAAATTATTCTTTCTTTGCTGATAGTTTATGTAGCTCTGGCTCCAACAAATTTTTACTTGTTCTGAGATAAATGCAGAAAAAAGCATTGGGAGATTGGGAATTGTCATTACAGATGCAAGTTCTGATGCATAAATAGCCTCCTGCTTCTCAGGACGACATGGATAAAATGGAGAACAGTTAACTCATTCTACCTCTCTCATTAGGGTTATTCCTGGGGATCCATTCTCAGAAAAGGGCACTACCACCTACCCATGGGCATAAGCCCAGTACTTCAAATCATTCTTGATTCTCCTCTTTCCCTTGTTTCTCATGTTGGAATGATCTGTAAGACCTGTCAACTTTATCTTTAGAACAAATCCCTAAAATATTCACCTCTTACTGCCTCCACTAATCGTCCAATACTCCATCATTTCTCATTTATTTGCTGCAACAGTCTCTTAAATGTTCTTCCTGTGGCCACTCTTGTATCCTGCATCCCACCTGAACTCTCACTCTCCACCCAGCAGTCATGTAGATTCATTACAGTTATACATTGGATCATGTCACCCTTCTTCCCCCAAATCTTTCAATGACACACAAAGTTCCCTTAGGCTAAAATTTTTATGTGAATCTCCAGCTCCATCATAACACACAAAGTTCCCTTAGGCTAGAAATTTTATGTAAATCTCCAGCTCCATCATAACACACAAAGTTCCCTTAGGCTAGAAATTTTATGTGAATCTCCAGCTCCACTATACCGTGCTTGTTTTCTTACAAGCACAGAGACCTTCTTGCTGTTCCTGAAACACACCAAGCTTGTTGCTCCCTAAGGACTTTGTATTTACAATGCCTTTGGTCTAGACTATGCTTTCAAATTTAAAAATCATTCCTAAATAAAATAGCTAAAGTGTTATTTCCTCAGAGAGGCCTTCCCTACATAAAGTGGTTCCTTCTCCCTCTATGGCACACTTCTGTTCATACTTTATGGCACTTGTCATCTGAAAAAATTTATTTATTTGTTTTCTTAATTCAGTATCTGTCTTTCCACTAGAGTGTGAGCCTTTTAGATAAGGAATTTTGTCTGCTTTGTTCTTTACTTTACTCTCAGAGTCTAAGATCATGGCTCAACTATTTGTTGAATGAATGAAGAATGGGTGGATAAATGAATGACAGATGGATGGACGGAAACAGGTGCCTGGGACTATTGTCAACAAACATAAAGGGAGCTGCTCACAGGTGGCCAGTAGGATGCAGAGTGCATTTAGATTGTAACAGTCGCAGAACCAAGGTCAGCTCCTCAGGCAGATTCCATTCATCAGTACTTCTGTTAAAGAGCACTAGCTACCTAAATCAAGAGCTCCAGGAGTCACTTGTTTCCTTGAGAATCTGGGAACTTTATGGGATAGGCTTTAGAAATTGCTTCCTTCCAGCCAGCCTGTCCAAATGCTTATGCTTTTCTTTCATAGTGGAGGGCACCCTTGGGGAAAATAGAATGTAATCCCTGGTCATGACTTTGAGGTAGGTCAAGTTTTAGGAAGTCCAGTACAGCACTAAGTTGAAAACAGATGGTCTGAATACAAAAAAGATGGAGCTACTTGCGTTATAACCACAATTGTGTGGTGGTGGTCTCTGGCCCACTAATCATAAATACATGTGTTTTTAGACACATCCAGGGAGAGCTATGTCAGGGGCTCTCATTTAAAACATGGAAGTCAGAATTTGTCATCCAAGTGCATCTATGGTTAAACTCCTGGGTTGGTTGTGTTTTTCATTTGCCTTGATTTTAAGTGTTAACCTGGAGATACATCCACAATGTTTTTTTCTCCTGCCTTCTCATCAGAGCCACAGGCTCCTGGCATTTTATTTTTATATAGGAAACCAGATTAAGTAAAACAGCTTCTTTCCACAAGATAAATCCTCCAGTGGCCAGTCTGGGGCAAGTCAGCTCCTCTTGGGCAACTACATACTCAATAGAACACTGTTGAAATTTCTTTTAATTGTATTTTTTTTTCATAAATCCATTCCCAGAGCTTATAATACTCTTAAACAGTAAGCCAGGCAATTACAGTGGCAACTTTATTGAAACAATACCAGTGCTCCTTGAGAGAAGGATTAAACAGGTCTCACGACAGCCGTCTGGCAAGGTGCTTAGCTCACAAGAGGTTGCCCGGTGCCCAGGATCAACGGCTGAAAGAATGCTTTAGAGGGAAGGCACTGAACGTCTTACTGATGCAGGTTACAAGTAACCTTGCTGTAAAAGTTTGTAACTTTATTCCATAGAAGCTCGTGGATTCTGTTTTAGGAGGTGCTAAACCAACTGCCATTTAACAAGCGTGAGCTATACTGGTTTCTCTTTTTCTTAGTTTGTTGCTTGAGGGAGCATCTGGCATCAAGTAAGTTCTTGGGGTAGCAAAAATAAAACTATGTCCTGTTCTAATTTCATCTTAAAGAGGCTGCATGTGGGGCATGAGAAGACTAAGTGGTGGAAGGTCGAAGGGGTTGTTCTTGGTTAAGTTCAATGTACTTCATGATATTAATTCTGGCTTTATCTTTACTACTAGTGTGAACTTGGGCAAGTTACTTGAATTTCTCTGTTCTCAGACTCCTTATCTGTAAACTGGGGACAATAAAAAGACATAACTCTTAGGACTGTAATCAGGATTAACTGAGACAATGTGTGGAAAGCACACAGCAGAGGCCTGACACAAAGCAAGGACTACATGAAGGTTAGCTACTGTTATCAGAATTTCTGTTACTCTTTTCTGCCTTGTTCATGTTGTACACGTTGTTCTCAACTTTGTGAAAACCTTCCTTTCTTTACATTTGAGTCTCTCAAAGACTTGAGATGCCTTTGTGGCTCAAATGTAGAGAAAGAAAGAAATGTAGAGAAAGAAAGGCATGCCCATCAATGATAGACTGGACAAGGAAAATGTGGCACATATACACCATAGAATACTATGCAGCCATAAAAAATGATGAGTTCATGTCCTTTGTAGGGACATGGATGAACCTGGAAACCATCATTCTCAGCAAACTGACACAAGAACAGAAAATCAAACACCACATGTTCTCACTCATAGGCAGGTGTTGAACAATGAGAACACATGAACACAGGGAGGGGAGCATCACACACTGAGGTCTGTAGGGGGAACTAGGGGAGGGACAGCGGGGAGTGGGGAATTGGGGAGAGATAGCATGGGGAGAAATGCCAGATATAGGTGATGGGGAAGAAGGCAGCAAACCACATTGCCATATATGTACCTATGCAACAATCTTACATGTTCTTCGCATGTACCCCGAAACCTAAAACACAATTTTATATATACATATATATACATACATATATATACACACACACACATACATATATATATACACACACACATACATATATATATGAAAGGCATCTCAAGTCTGTTACAGACTTCAGATGCCTTTGTGGCTCAATTTTCCCAGTTAGGATTCCTGAAACTGAAGGGTTTCCAGGGATGCAAGACATTCAGCAATATAACAGTGAGAAACCTGGGCAAGCCATGGTGATAAGTCAGTCCACTTTTGGAAAGCTTCCATGTCTGTCTAATTCCCAGTTCTGGGAGTTCTTCCTTAGACTAAGTCATCCTTCAGAAAATAGCCACTTTTGAGGCTTTTTCAAATTCATCTTATTTCTGGAAAATCTTTAGCTCTTTCCCTTTATGTCGTAGTCTCTGCAGATATGGGGCAGAAAAGGAAGTGCTGTGTTTCATACGTCAAGAGAAAGCCATATTTGTTAGGCATCCTCAGCTGCTTGGTTTTCAATTCAGGGACTATAAATCATGAGCCCGGATGTCCGACAGTCTGGGAGGTGGACTGTGGAAAAGAATCACGATAAACTGAAATGACTTTTGCCATTGGCTTGGCCAGCACACCTTGCCAAGTGGTTTTCCCCTCAATTTTAAACAAATCAGTGTTATAAAGGGAAATGTACTCCATATGTTGCTGATGCCTTTATCCTCAATTCACAAAAATGCCATCTTCTTAGAGAGGTAGAGTTTCCAGGAATTGTTTGGAATCTTTTTCCTCAAAGAAAGTACCACTTGAACAGTCACAAATAACTAAGTTTCTTTTCACGGTTGTTGGTAGGGATAATAACATCTGATTTTGGTTTCTGCCACAAATGGCCCCAAATGCTTTCTCATCTAACCTTTTAAAACTTTTCATTCCAAAGTATGACTTTATTGCTTTCCAAGGACTGCAGGTTTTCTGTTTTGTTCACTTCCAAGTTTACCTGAATTTAATAGAGCAAAACCCTGAAAGGCTAAAGTATTTTTATTAGTGGAAAGAAAGTCACAAACCAAGAGTATTACTTCTATTTACTGATAGCATCAAAATGCTCTTTTCCCCCAGCAGCCTTAGTTTGGTAGTCGTAAGTCATCATTAGTAAGATAGACAGGGAGAAAATATTATCCCTACATTGCTGATTATTTTTCTAAAATCATTCTGTTAAAAAGAATACAACTACTTAGTTTGACCTTATAATTCTCTCTATCCCACATTCTTTCTACTCTGAAAGTAAAATTCACCTTTTTCCTGTGATTGCATCAATTTGCTGCTAATCTTTGATGTGATTCAATGGTCTGAGGACCAGATATGCCTGAAATAATTTGTCATTTATCAGTTGGGGCCCCACTCCCACATCCCCCAGGTATTAGGTCACCTCCATTTGTTTGTCTGGTGAGAACTGGCTTCCTTTTCCGAGGCTGGAAGCCAGATTGGTTCAACACCAGAATAGGAACCTGGAACTGACATTGGTTTTGCAGATGTGCAAAAGAATCCCAGGAGTTTTGAAAAAGGAAAGGAGAGAAAGGGTTTTCAGAAGAGAAAAGAAAGGGTTTTCAGAAAGCTGAAAACAAAACAATTAATCATATGGTGACTATTACATTTGTTTCTATTAGTGACTGACTTTGTGTTCTCAGACTATAGTTCAATTCCCTTTTTATGTAACTAGTGAGAAAAGGTTACATTTTGGGGGGCTTTCTCTTGTTTGTTGTGTCTTCAGGTCTGAGGCTTACCAATTGTCTCCTTACTTCTAAACCAGAAAAGGGAGTGATTTCATATGTGAGATAATGAGGTAAAAAAGCAGAACTGACCACTGTGAAGATTAGCAGTTGAAAAAAAAAATTGAGAAAAGAATCTTAGAATTGTCACAATAAATTGCTTATAGTGATAATTTTTTCAAGACCCTCCCCTCCATCATTTATAGTTTGGGAACATATTTGCCTTCTGGTACCAGGAAGAGTTCCAAAATGGTGGATTTCATCTCCTTTGGGTAAGGCTCTGGAGTGGAGCCAGAAATTCCATCAAGAAAATAAAGTATATTTTTTCTACCTCACATTTGCCTACTTCTTCAAGATATTCTGACTTAAAGCAGAAGTTTCCAAATTCTTAATAGTGCAGAGAGCATTGACCCTGGACTCATATCATCTGATGTTGGATGTTAACTTTACCACTTAGCCATTTGTATGAATGTGGGCTGGTTATTTAATGTCTCTAGCCCTGTCTCACCTATGAAATAGGAATAATGATAATAATATTAATAACACCCATGGCTGGTCCATATGTTAGCACACCTACACCTGGCACAAACATTATCACCAGTCAACAGACTGGCTGCTCCTCCTGGCAGTAGCTGGATACAACTCATGGAAGATTCTTGAAAAACCTCTTTCTTTGTGCTCAGATTTTCACAGATTCAGTTCATTAAATGCTATTTGGAATTTTGCTTATGGGCCACTGGAAACTTAGTTTAACAATGTCCCTTTTATTTGTACGTAACAGACATTCCTTAAAATATACATAACTTTATTATTTTTCTGTATTGAATCCTCCCATTGGTGCTTGGAGGGGATGGAGATAGTGAGTGGGCTTATTTTCTATGCGCTGTGGTTTCTTTCTCTGTCACAACCTGTTCCTCCCCATGATGCCATTTCCTTTGTGGGTGGGGCAGAGAGAGAGAATAATTGGTGAGTAGTCCAGGCGAAAGTCTGGGAACTATCCCAGGTTCCATGAACAGTGTTGCTGCTTTGCTCTGGGATTCCCAGGTTATCTTTTTCTAGTTTAACATATAACCCAGAATTGTATTTCAGTGATACAGCCTTTTTAGTGTAAATATGTGTGCACATACACACATACATGCATGTATACTCTTGACAAAATGCAGAGTTAAATGGCATTTGAATGAGTGTATGTTTTAAAAAATTTATACTGGCTATTTAAATAGCAAGTATAGTTCTGAGATTCCCCCCTCCCCTCCAAAAAAATAAAAAGCCTGATAGCTAGGCTCTCCTCATACATGAGAAAAAGGGAGTTGGCTCTTAAAAGGAATTTCCTTATGCGTCACTATCTCTCTTTAGCTCTATCTTGATAGGAAAATTCTTTGCATCCAAAGCTTTGTTCTTAAAAACCTTTTAAAAAACATTACACCGAAACACTCATCTTCTGGGCAGAAATTAATTTTAATCACTGACAATGCCTCTGTTGCTATTCACAACACTTATGTGATCACGCAGGTCAAATAAAATAGATCTGGGGTCTGATTCAATATGGAGAGGCATGTGACATTCTGTAGGTACTACTTTTTGGCTAAATTCCTCATAGAAGCGTCTTTTAATTGCTTTATTTCCTTCTTTAAAAAGTGGAGTGAAATCCTGAAACAGGATTTCTTTTAAAGAATAGTTCTACAAAATTATTTGCTGCAATTTGGGTCAATAAATATTTACTGAGCACATACCATAAACCAAAGACTGCCAAGCTTTGAAAACCCAACTATGTCCCTGTGCTGAGAGAGTTTATGTTCTGACATAGAAGATAGACATTAAACAGGATGAGGGGTTGGACAGGGACAAGGGAAGGGTAGAGTGTGAGACTGAACTCAGTATAAAGCAGATGTTCTCCAACTTTCATGTGTATATGAATCTTATGGGAGTTTGTTAAAATTCAGGTCCCTAGGCCCTGGGTAATTCTGATGCAGGTAGTCCACAGGCTACATTTGGGGAACCCTGATATAGTGGGTCAGGGAAGGTTGCCTTGACAGTGAACCAAGGTCAAAAGGGTGAGAAGGAGTTGCCTTTCTAACTGGTGGTTGGGGAAAGAGCTGTCTGGGCAGACAAGGAGGAACAAGGGCCAAGGAGGCCAGAAGGGTAGATTGCATTCCTTGGTGGTGATGGAGGGGTGGGGTGGGTGTGGAGGTGAGCAGGGGTGGTTGAGGGGCGGGGTGTTACGCCTGCTTGTCTAGGGGCAGAACCTTGGTTTTGTTGCTTCCAGGAATGAGTCTAAGGAAGATGACATGTAGGGTTGCATTCTCAGGTGAGCATTTGGAAAGCAAGGCCTAGTTTTCCAGGAAATACTTCCTAATACCTAAAAGGAAAGAAAAAAAAAATAGAAAAAGAAAATATGCACCCCGGGTCTAATTTCACCCTCAGACTATTCCCACTACTGGAAATGAAGTGGTTGGAAAATGCCTTTACAAGCAAAATTTGGTGTTATAATTAGAAAATTATCTCTTCCTAGAACATTTTGTGAAATTCTGCCGTGAGGTGTCAACAGGTCCTCGTGGGGCCCTATCCAGCAGAGATCAACTAACATGTAAAATGCAACAGGGTTCCAAGAAAGCCACTGTAAAATCTTAAGTATGTGAAGGAGTTTGGTGTGCTTGCCAGTATGGTTTTTCCAAAAAAGAAAAATTCTTCGGAGATCAAAGAAGGGTGGAGTAAGTGGGCTCCAGCCTCGGGTGGAAGGTTTTATCATCAGAATAATTCAAGCTGGTGATTTTCTGGCAAGGCACGCCAACAGGCCAAGTTAGAGAAGTGAGTGTCTTAGCTTTTGATGTGGGACAAAGAGGAATGGAGACCCAGCAATGAAGGAGAAATGAGGAATTAGGGGCAGGCACTCTCCCTGAGTTATGTCTCTGACCACAGTCTGTCTTGAGGCATCTGGCATCTTCTTCAGTTTCCAGTTCTAGGACAGAACTCACTCAGTGCATGTATGCTTGGATGCCTGCTCACCACATGAGCAGTGATGCCTTCAAGAAGTGGTTGTGGATGATATAGGGGTAGCACCATTTACACTGTGATTTTTCCCTTAATTTTTTTTTTTTAATGATGGGGAAATCATGCTAAACCAAAGAAAAAAGAAATCAGACACTGTAGTCCCTGGAATGTGTGTTGTGGAGGGTTGAAGGATGAGGCAAAGAGGGTGCCGGATGGAGTTCACAGCTAAGAGGGGAGCTCTGAAGTGAGACTTTTAGGTCCCAATCCTAACTGTGCCACTTAGTGACTGTGTGATTTTGAAGTGGTTACCTAACCTTTCCCTGCCTCAGTTTCTACATCTGCAAAAAAGAAGAGTAACAGTATCTATCTCATGGGGTTGTTGGTGGGATTACATGAATGAAATGTCAGCCTCTTAGAGCAGCATCTGCACATAGTAAGTGAGTGCTCAATTAAGGTTAACTATTATTTTATTAAACATATGTACATGGATAGAGACTAGCAGGCTTTTAATCTTACTAATTTTCTTACTTGTTTTATTTATTACATGTTTCTCTTACTAGATGGCACTTTCTCCAGTTTTGTCTCTGGAAGTACCCCAAATTTGGCAGGGCCTGGGCCCAATCATGCAGATCCTCTGCCTTCTCTAAACTCTTATCTAACGAATAGGGACCCAAATAAAAAGGAAGCAAGGGACAGCCCAGTGACCACTTCCAAAACACAGCCGCCATGCTTATCAGGGAGACAGCTGGACACCTGCACTCCTTCAGCAGTGACGGCTAGTTATAGGCCGAAGCAAGGAGGACAATGGTTAGCTAACTGAGGGTTTGAAGCTCCTTGGTTTTACCACTAATATGAAGCAGACAGCTCTTTAGTTGGGTGTGAAATCAAACCAACACCTGGTGCCCTCTGAGAGCTTGAGAGCCTGATTATTCAATCCAGAACGTGCTTTGCTGCACCTTTTCTCAGACCAACGCAGCTCTACCCTCTTAGTGTGTCAGCAGTGGTGGTGAGAAGTGGGTTAATTTACTGTGGTGTTTTGGTAACTGAACATGTTTCCCTTACCACAGGGCCAGCTAGAGAGACCGGGGCCGTACCTGTGGGTCTCACAACTGTACAGCATGTCATGATACATATTCAGAGTATCCTCTTTCACCATACTGCATTTCACTTTTCTGTCCTTAGTTCTCATTTAGTTCATCTTCTTCACTTATTTTTAATCTACTTTATCGTTATTTGTGTTATTATAAGTTGATCCAGATCCCTTCAGAATAAGGAAAGCTAAACATTTGGAAACACCTATATAAATCAATCCAAGGCACTGATCATTAAACTAGATTGGTGCAGCTCCTTTACTTACATCTAGCCCTCTTCCTGGGTGCTTTATGAGAATGTTCCTTTTGCAGTGATTTCAAGAAAACCCAATATTATTAACGAACAGCAAAGTTTGCATATCTTTCTTAAGTAGTTACCAAAATCTACCATTGCAGAGCTGCAAAGGACAGGTCTGAGTTAATTATTTAGAAATGATATGAAAATATGCACATCAAAATGACTGAATTGATGTAATTGATGTTTTATAGTGAAGGCAGCTGACAAACTCTGGACTTACCAGTCCTAACCAGCCAAGGAGTCAGAACTGTTTATTATGATCAAAGATAAATGGCATTTGGTAACAACACAAGGCTATCACTCTGAAAACATGTTTAAAGCTTTGGAATTCTAATGCTGGAACTCTTTTTAGGGTTTGGCAGTGTTTCTCTGTTTTTCCTTGGGAGAATGACCACATCAGATATGGTTAGCACCTTCTGTTTCAGAAAATAACTGAACGTCCAGTTCTCCTGAGCTGGGTTCTAGGTAAAGAATAAATAATAGGAAAAAAAAAAACACCCTGGGAACAAAGCTGGTTTTCATTGAGAAAATTTCCTCTGCTTTTAAAAATAAGATTATGTTAGGAAAACAGAAGACCTGAATCAGAGACTAGCATCCTTTCCTACTGTCGAAAGTTCACACTGTCACTATTTTTCCAGTACTGTGGAGGGCTGGCACAAACACAAAGCTGTGTGGTCCTTTGTGTGGGGCGTACAGTGGAGTGGGTGAGGTTAGGCGGAAGGTAAGGTGATGTTGCCCTTTCCTTTTCTACAGTCTGGGTACAGGCTACATACTTCTCCTGACTGAACAGTAATTCATTTACCTGTCACTCAGTTCACTGTAGTTATAATTAAGGATCATAGGACTTGGATCTTTTTCTAAACATATCTAAGATATTTATGAAAGTGTAGAATAAAAAGATACAAAAATGTAATGTATGCTAAGAAAAAAATTGACATTTAAAAATAGATTTATTAATTAATTATAATCATGTTTGTTCTATGCTGGGAAAATGTTAAACTTGGGTGAATTAAATTAATAAAATAACTATTTATCTTTTATTGTGTTCATTATGACTCCCCCAAAAAATATTATACCTGTGGGTAGGAGTTTATTCATCCCCAAACAGAAGCAAAATCTCCCTACTTCTTAAAAATAAGTGAACTTTTGAGATCTTCTCATTTTAGGAACATGAACCATTGTCTTTTTGTGCTGACTGTTATGTAAATCAAGTGTTCTGTCATGTATTACAGTGTTATCAACCAGTATTATGATAGATATCTCTCTCGGAACCTTTTGAAAAATGGTAGCATGAGGCTTTCTCTGCATGCAGATAATTCAAGTACAAAGAAAGGGAGAGAAATAAATAAAATCAAGGGGTCTGGTGTCCCTTCTTCTGGATTCTAATGCTGTCTTTATGTTAAGGCAATAGCGGCATTTAAGTTCTAATAGAGACAGAATACAAGGAACCTTTCTGTTTGCCACTGGGATGAGTTCTCAGTGGCATAAATCAGTAGTTAGTACCTTAGAACATAGATTGCCTATAGAAATGGCGGAGGTTGGACATTAGGCTGGCCCTCAGAGACCTGCTTAATTCATAACAGAGGCTCTATAAATCTGTTAAATGAATAAATTAACTTTTACATGATTCCCTAACCTGGATGTACGTCAGAACTATCTGGGGAGTCTAATGGGAATCTGGGTTTTTGAATTAAATAACTCTACCATTACCTTGTTTTGTGGGGGCTAGAAGGAGGATGACATATAGGCCAGAAGAAAAAAAGGTGTAAAGAAAGTTGTCATCTATTTCTGAGGTATAGAGTAACATCTGTCAAATTTGAAAGGTGCATTTCTTGCTGGGCTCCTCTTCTGCCTTGCAATATGCTCTTTCCCAGTCTCCTGGACATCTATCTATTCCCTTCTTGCTGCCCTAAGCTGCCTGCTGGGTACCTCCCCTAGGACTGCCACCCTGTTCATGGGATCCATGTTCCAAATTGCCTGGCTCAGCCTCTCCTCTCTGGAATCGAGTAATACTCCTGCTTTATCAGTGGCTCTCCAAGTGGGTGAAAGAAAGAAAAGCCCTCAGCACTTCTAGAGGTGTGTATATGCACTTTATAAGACTCAGATTGGTACTTTGGAAGTGTAATAATAGAAAGTAACCCAGATTGTTCAGAGTCTGCAGGGCTTGACTCAGCAGGCCAGCACTGGCAGGAAGCTGACCCCAAGACTGCTCCAAAGAGCAGGGGCTGCTTCTCTGTGTAATTTGACCCTGCTATTAACTACTATCTTTCCATATTTTTTCTTCTTGATATAAAATGTATAAGCCTTGTCCTTCTGAAAAGGTTGTAGCATCTTTGAGTGTAGGGAAATCCTACGTGTAGTACCTCTTTTGCTTTCCCTTTAAATATTGATTGACTGCTTGTTTGTTATTTTCCTGCCTTATTCCTTCCTGTCTCCATTGTTAAGCACAATTATTGACATAAAAGAGGTTTTTAATACCCATTTTTAGACTGCATTCTAGCCTGGGCAATAGAACAAGATTCCCGTTCTCTCTCCCTCTTTCTCTTTCTCTCGTTCATTTTTTTCTTTCTTTCTCTCTTTCTTTTTCTTTCTTTCTTTCTCCCCCACCCCACCCCGCCAAAAAAAATCTCACTCCAACAGGTCTGTTTAGATTTTCCATTTCTTGACTCAGGTGTGTTTGTTTCTTTTTAGGAATTTGTCCATTTCATTTACGTTAACCAACTAGTTGGCCTACAATTGTTCCTAGTATTCTCTTTATAAATCCTTTTTATTTCTGTGGGTGGGGTCATTGGTGATGAAACACTGTCATTTCTGATTTTGGTAATTTGAATCTTCTCTTTTTTTTTCTTAGTCAACTAGCTAAAGGTTTCTCAATTGTGTAAACCTTTCATAGAAGGAACATGTGAAAAAAAAGTGTTAAGGCACTGAACATATTCTCTTTGAGTTGAATTGGTTCTTGGTTATCCAATGGGGTTCATTCTAGTCATTTAATTTTCAGACATAAAAAAGTGAATGAGAAAAAAATTCTTAAAAGTATAATTTTTAGTACATAATTATTTATGTATGTAGTTACATTTTACCTAATATGTGTAAACATTTTACATAATTGTGCAAAAACTACAGCTTTTTATTAACATTACACATCTAATTTTAAGGGTTCTAAAATTCTGGCACATCATGAGAGAAGCTAATTTAGTTATGTTGCTTTTTGTTCTAAGATAATGTTGAGAAGATTTAATGTTGACTTTCTCTTAGAACTTTTGGCAACCAGGCATTTAATTTAAAAAAAAAATTGTAGAAGAGAAGTGAGTAAAAAATATATCCACTGTGGAGAATTTCTTTATAGGTTTTAAATATTAGAGAAACACAGGTTGCCTAGGAGTGAGAGTTGAGAATCTCGAATGGGTAATATCAACAGAGATCACTGAAAGCAAACTTTGGCTCTTTCCACACGCCTCTTAACTTTGTGCAGGGCAGGCCCGGCAAATAAATGTGCAAGGCCCTCTTCAGTATTGCAGTTGACACTTCTGGTAACTGAAACAAAGTCATTATTAGATTCTACTAATAACTCCTATATTACTGCCTTGCAGTAGAATTTCTTCTTTTTAACAATGTGACACAGCCAAGTGTTTTGTCTACAAAGTGCAATATGGTCTGTGAAATAATGGCAAGAGAATGAGGAAAAATAATGCTTCTTCTCCCAATTAGGACAATCCCTAGTGGTCTCATTCCAGTGATATTTGCCTCAGTATTCCCTGCCTCTGCATTTAACATCGTTCCTGAGGAGGGGTGAAGTGTAGAGGTTAATAGCATGACCTCTGGAGCTGGCTGCCAGGGCTGTTCACCTGGCTCTGCAATTTACCATCTGTGTGACTTCTCTGTCTCAGTTTTGTCATCTGTAAAATGGAAAACAGCACAAATCTCATAGCTTGTGAGATGTTAATCAGTTAATACAGCATCTGCATATGCTTCCTTGGAGTCTAAACTGAATGGAGCAGCCAGATTGATTCCTTTAAAACATGACTCGGATCACATCACTTTTCTGCTCAACACTCTCAGTGGTTCCCTACCTCCATTAATGTGAAAACCAAGGTCTTGCTGATGCATTATGTGGTCCTGCATCTTGAGGATTCCTGACGCCTCTTTGACTTCAGCTTCTGCCATTCTTCCCCCTTGCTTACTAAGCTCTAGGCTCACCAGCTTCCTTGCTTCACACACACCAAGCATGTTCCCTGTTCAGGATATCTGCACAGGCTTTCTCTCCTCTTGAAATCCTTACAGCTCACTCCCTCATTTCCTTTAGGTTTTATCCTGATGTCTCTCTTGACCATGTCTATAAAAAAGCAACTCCACCTAACAATACCTTCTCTTTAGCTTTCTATATTTTTCTCCACAGCACTTTACACTATCGAATACATTCTGCATATATTTATTTGCTTGCTATCTCTGACTTCTTACTAGAATGTGATCTTCATGAAGGCTCAGCAGCTACAACAATGCCTCACCCATAGGAGGTACTGAATAAGCATTTGTTTGATAAATGAATGAATGGATAAAGGAATGAATAAGAGTACTTAGAATAGTACTTGACACACCTGACGTCAGCTGTCATTGTCATCATCATCATCATCATAATTGCTCACAGGAATTGAAATTTCCCCTGTATTGCCCCTGGAATATTAGTAGTCAAAAACATGTTGATTCAGTTGGAAATGATAATGATAACTTATCTTTATTCATGTTCTCTTTGGGTACTAGTCAATCCTTAGCTACAGTCACTAGAGGCAACTAAATACTATATGAATTTTGCTGCTTGTATTTTATTGCATGACAATGATGGCTAAGACCTAGCTTAAGCAAAAGTGTGATGCAAGTTAAGTTTGGCATACTTCCTCTCTCTTTCCTGCACTTTTCTTCTTTCTGTGGGCTTTCTGATACTCAGACCAAGGCTCTATTTCTCCCATTATGGTGAGAAGTGTCTTATAGACAAACTCAGAGTTGTTTGTTAGTAACTTTAAGTATCATTTCTCAGGAATGTTTAAATTTTGTGACAGGGCACTAGAGAGGATAACGCTTAGCCCAAAGTTTAGAATATCTAATAGTGGATGCTGTTGACGTGTGGTAGTGCTGGGAGGCAGACAGCAGAAGCCTTTCTATTGCCTTTGAAATAATATTATGAAGGAGACAACTTCTTAGGTTCATGCATAGTTAGTGGCTTAGATTACCTCATTCTTCATCATAGGCTTCTGAACAACAGATATATGAGAGGGTAGAGGACAGTAATCGGTCCCAATAATATCAAAGTGCTTTCTAATTATGCTTTTCATTCTTTCATGTAAAACTTGAAATAGTTGTCATATTATAAGTGTAGTGAAAAGAGCATGGGGTTGTGAATTGGAACTCCTGGCCCTGTCTCCAACTAAGAAATATTAATAGTTCCCTGAAAAGGCCTCAGTGAGACATGCATGGAGGATGATCTTCAATGATCTTCCAGATCTGAAATGAATGATTTCTAGAGTTCTGTAACTAAGTGGAAGTTGATAGCTGAAAGATTCTGAAACAGACAGGAAAAGGACTCCACAATTCAAGAAAATCATTAAACTACTTTCAAGAGGACAGAATTAGAAGGATAACACCTCTCACTCCAGGAAACCTCTGATTAACTTCCACTCTCACACTACAGAATCCGGGGCTCCAAGAAGTGGAGGAGAATGCAGATTCCCACGGGCATGTGTTGTGCCTCAGTGATAACAAAATGCTCTGTTGCCAAAGGACATGCCTCTTTCTCTCTGTTAAGGAAAAATCTCACCCATTATGTGTAGGGGTAAAACCTTCTGAGGGAAAGTTTGTACTGTGACCACCCATATTTTGTTTGGCTCTAGTTAACACCATTATTTTTCTCCTTTCATGTTTTAAATGGGGTGAAATTTGCAAGCAGAAAGGAAAACACAAACCCAAGATATTTTACTATATATGTGTTTTGTGAAAAGTAAATTGAAACCAAATGAATTCAAGTCTGATATTTTTCTAATAGACTAAACTAAAAATGAGTGTGTTTCCCAGTTCCCTCAGTCGGAGCCTTGCTATGATTTTAGATGCTCTCTCAGTGGGCTATGAGTGACCTCTGGTCCTTATCGGAGGAAAAGAAATTCATGCTATTGTCTGACTATTCCTCTTGTTTTGCTTTCATCTTGTAAACAAGTCCTTCTGACGTTAGGAGCCTGACGCAAAATCATGAAGCTGTGCGGGGAAGAGTGGGAAGGCCTGTACATGAGAAGCTACTAGAACTTTCTAAGTGTAAGTTAGCCCACATGTAGAGATGGAACTTCCAGAAAATAACCAGAAGGTGGTCCAAATGCCCAACATCCACACGTCCAGGGTGTATGTGTTTGTGCAAACAACACAACTTAAAGGGTGACTCAGTCATGTTTTAGTAGTGACAGTATGTCTGGGCCTCTCAAATTTCGGAATCAGCTGATTTAAGAAATTTAGAAACAGTCATCTTTTCTCTTGAGATTTTGGTAAAGCTGTGGTAAAAATGGAAAAAAGGCAGCCAAAAGGGTTTGGCAGAATTAGGAGTATTCTTTCAGATACTTCATCCCTTCTGTCTGATAAGTGACGAAGATGACATTTGAAGCCTTCTCTCCTCTAACAGTGAGGAGGTGGTGAGAAACTTGCTGCTTGTCTGAAAGGTGACTTCATGTACCAAATGGGGCCAGAAGAGCATGAGGGTGCGTGTCTATGCTGTGAGAGATGAGCCTGTGACTCCCAGTGGAGTGGTTCCTCTGTCTGTGCCCATCCCTCTTCTGTGAGCACCAACTGTGGCATCTGGAGCACACCATTTCATGCTAGTTCTTTTTTATTCTTCCAAAAAAAAAAAAAAAAAAAACCAGGATACATGTGCAGAACGTGCAGGTTCGTTACATAGATATACGTGCATTTGATGCTATTTCATGCTCCACATCTATGAAAATAAAGGAGTTTACACAATGATCTCTGAGCTTCCCTGTGCCTTCGTACCTTGAGCTAGCATCTTGATTCTCAGAGCAGCAGTTTCTGTATCACTTGGGAGTTAGTTAGAAATGCAGAGTCTCAGGCCTCAGTCCAGACTGACTGCATTGGAGTCTGGCTTTTCATGACATCTCTAGGTGACTCATGTGCACATTAGCGTTGGGGAGGCGCTGCTCTCTAATCTTGCTTTTCATTCATCTAATTATTTCATCAAAAGTCAGGAATTTCAACACACTTTATGAGCGGGACTCTGTATGAATTGTGACTAGACTGTTTAATCTGTACTTAAAATGTTAAAAAAGAATGTATGTGTAAGAGGGAGTGTGTATATGTGAGGTGGGGGAAAGCGAAAGAAGATAGCAATATTTATTCAGAATGGAAAATTTGCTTGATTCTTAAAATACTGATTAAACTTTTTAGCTCATTTTATTTACCTTAGAATGGAAAATTAACTATATTTTTGGTTAGAATGGAGAAAGCCCTGTGCTTAGGGTGCAAATGTATTTGAGAAAGTAAAATAAAGCCTGAGAAAAAAATGTCTATAAAAAGTCTTTGAGTTGAAGTTCTCAGATAATTTCTCATAGTATTATCTGGTGTTAATTATATTCAGGTAAAATTACCTTTGCTCACCCGTCTGTCCAAAGTGCAGTGCGAGGTTCTGCAGAGGACAGAAACATCACAGGATTGTATGATGTGAGGGCAGGAAGAGAAATGTGGACAGATTTCGTCCTTCTACGTTCTTACCGTGCAGATGAGAAGATGAAGGCAGACAGGCTGTGATTTACAAGTCCAGTGTCACACAGATAACCTAAAGGCAGAGCCAGGCCTAGAAATCATGTCTTTGAAGGTAGATTCGGGACACTGAAGATCAGTTCAGAGACTGTTGCAATGGTTGAAGTAAATGTTAATGAGGGTTTGGTCAAATGCTGATGGTGTGAGTGGAGTACAGTGCACAGATGAGAGAAATGGCTGGAGTAGAGTCTCTAGAACTTGGATGATCCTTGGCTGTTGGGTAGTAGCAAAGTAGGGAAGTGGCTGTAGACTTTAGATATGTATGATGGAGAAAATGGTATTTGAATGAACATATGTTGTGGGTGTGGTGAGGGGAAGTTTTAGTTTTGACTTTATCACACGGAGAAACCCAGGAGCTAGCCTATAACTATTCCACCAGTGGGACTTGTTTCTGCTTTTCACATCCTACCTCATTTTGGTGGTCCTTCTCTACTTCTTCAAATGTGACTTATCTTCCCCTTTTTCTTTTCTTTTTCTTTTTTTTTTTTGAGACAGAGTGCAGTGGCGCGATCTCGGCTCACTGCAACCTCCCCCTCCTGGCTTCAAGCGATTCTCCTGCCTCAGCCCCCTGAGTAGCTGGGAATACAAGTGCACGCCACCATGCCAAGCTAATTTTTGTATTTTTAGTAGAGATGGGGTTTCACCATGTTGGCTAGGATGGTCTCGATCTCTTGATCTCGTGATCTGCCCACCTCGGCCTCCCAAGATGCTGAAATTACAGCTGTGAGCCACTGCACCCAGCCAATCTTCTCCTCTTCTATGAAGCATTCCTTGACTATAAACCTTCACTGTAGTCCTCCTCTAATGCTTGGAGCTCATGTTAGCAGCATCACTATTGAGTACTATTGAGTACCTAATGACACACAACTGCAGGTGATCTATTTTATTCATCATTAACACTGACATTCATCACTCAACAGTCTCAGTCTCTCCCCTGGAACATACATTCTAATTGGAGAGACACATCGTAAATAATAAATATACACACCGTACATAGACAGAGCAATTTCAGATGGTGACAAGTGGTAGAGCGAAAAATCAAATACAGTGATGTGATGGAGCCTGGGAGCAACTATTATATGAATTTTTTAATGGAGTGGTTTAGCTTCTAATTGTTTATGTTTTCTCTCTCCAACTAGAATGTAAGGAAATTGAGGGCAGAGGTCCAGCTTTCTGTTACTCTGGCATCCTTCATAATTTCCTTTGAAATCAGTGAGTGACTTGAACCCTTACTCTAGATCCTTCTCTAACATCAATTCTGCAATTTCTCTCATATAAATATTTGTATTCTGAACTGGCCAGGTGGCACTAGTGCTGTCACTAAGAAGAAAAATACAATTTGGTATGAACTGGCTTATAAATTAGGAAGTGAAGAAGGAATGCTTGGATGTGTGTCCACAAATCTTTCCAAAGAAATTGGTCTTCCAAGATGTAAGCAGCTGCACTGACTCGAGTATCTCATGTCTTTTAACTATCTTTGGTCAGTGAGAATTTGTAGCCCTCATTGTTAAAATTGTGTATTTTTCAAGCTAGAGTCACTCCTAGGTGCTGAAAGATTTCAAATCACCTTTCTAGTGCCAAAGCATTTTCAGTCAACTCCCTAAAACATGCTTTTATCTCAGCTTCCCCCATCTCTTTAGGCAAGGCCAGCATTTTAAACAATTTGGTTGTTTTCCTTTTAACTTTCTAATCTGACTAATTTAATTCTGAGTCATAAACTTATAAAGTTTATTAGCAGATCTAATCATCTCAAAGTTCTCTTTATAGCAGCTACCCCTTTAATGTCTCCTTTAGTTAACAGGAAACATTTGAGAGCTCAAATAACACCTGAGTTTTTTGTGTTAGTTTAAATTTTTGTATATTTCAGGTGGGGGTTATAGCAAACAAGCTAAATTCATGTTATTTTGTTAAATGTGAAAACTCAAGAAAAAAGTGGGTTTAAGAGGTTGATTGTGAGAATGTGACAAGGTAGATTTGAATCAGTGATACCTAAGTCTGTCTCCTGAATGACAAAATAATACCCCTATTTCTGAAACTTTGGTTACCACCTTAAACTCTGGTAGTCAGAATCTGGTGTGAGCATGGCTGGTTCCAGTTTCTGTTATGATGGTGCATGAACTGCGTGACCCTGGGCACTGATGAAAGGCTGCTCAGTGTCTCTGTCTCTGTGCAGGAGCCTTGGCCTGTGCAGACCTCCAGTGTCGTTGGTGCTGTGCTGTCTGCCTGTCCGCTCAAAGGGATGTTCCCTCCAATCTGCTCTTCCATCTTTAGTTTTCTTCTTTGGCCCTGTTTGAAGATCTGTTTCTGCCTTAACTGCTTTTGTTTGCTCTGGGTGAAAATATCACGACTGTTAGACTTATCCTCCTTGGTCCAGGCCTCTCCTGGTAGGCGCCGCTAGCAGATCCTTCCTACCCTTGAGGATGGGACCTGGAAAAGCTCTAAATCCTGTTAATCTTGAGAATACTTGAAAGAAGTTATTCTTAAATATCTAGGAATGGAAAGTGCTATAGAAGTTGAAACTTTTGATACTTCACTCTTTCTATGTAGTCTGTCAGATGTTAGGATAAACAATATTTAGAATTCTAGAACTTTTAGTGAAAAAAACCATTTACCTTTATACTCACTTAGCTGATACACCTTACTTTGTTTTCTAATTCTCTCTTTTTTTTTTTTTTTTTTGAGATGAAGTCTCATTCTGTTGCCCAGACTGGAGTGGAGTGGTGCGATTTTGGCTCTCTGCAACCTCTACCCCCTGGGTTCAAGTGATTCTCTTTCCTCAGCCTCCTGAGTAGCTGGGACTACAGTCACCATGACCAGCCAACTTTTATATTTTTAGTGGAGATGAGGTTTCATCATGTTAGCCAGGCTGGTCTCGAACTCCTGACCTCAAATGATCTGCCTGCCTCACCTCCCAAAGTGCTGGGATTACAGGTATGAGCCACTGAGCCCAGCCACTTTTTCTCTGTGGTAAGTACAATTATATAGTGATGTGTTTTGAGAAATGTGTCATTAGGCAATTTTGTCATTGTGTGAACATCATAGAGTGTACTTACACAAACCTTGATGGTAGAGCCTACTACACACAGAGGCTATAAGCGTAGCCCATTGCTCCTAGGCTGCAAACTTGTACTGCAAGTTTCTGTACTGAATACTGTTGGCAATTGTAACACAGTAGTAAGTATTCATGTATCTAAACATAGAAAAGGTATAGTAAAAATATGGTGTAAAAGTTTAAAAATAGTATACCTTTATAGGGTACTTTACATGAATAGAGCCTACAGGACTTGAAGGTAGGCAGTCTTAGGAGGATGACTTCAGCAAAGGCTCAAAGGTGTACTTTATAGGTAGTTCTTTTATTTCAAAAGCTAAAATTTAACTTGAACTATCTTTAAGTAAAAATAAGCTATTATAAATCTATTGGGATATCTCATGAGAGTCCCTTTACAATTCTTTAGTTCTGGGTGAGTCAGTGAGTGAGTGAGTGAGTGGTGGGGGTGAATGCGAACACTTAGGACATTAGTGAACATTATCGTGGACTTTACAAATATTTTATACTTTGGCTTCATTAAATTTATAAACACTTTTCTTCAATATAAAATAAACTTAGCTTTTGTAACATTTCTTCTTTTTAATTTTTTAACTTTTTGACTCATTTTAAATAACACTTAGCTTAAAACAAACACATTGTACAACACTATAAAATGTTTCTGTCTTTATATCCTTATTCTATAAGCTTTTTTCTATCTTTAAATTATCTTTTTACTTTTTAGACTTTTCTTTTGTTAAAAACACAAATACACACATTAGCCTAGGCCTATACAGGGTCAGGTTCATCAATATCACTGTTTTCCACACCCACATCTTCACACCTTATCCCACTGGAAGAACTTCAGGGACAGTAATACACATGGAATTGTCATATCCCATGCCTTCTTTTGGAAAAACTGCCTCAGGCTGTTTTACAGTTAACTTTTTTTAAATATGTAGAAGTAGTACACTCTTAATGATAAAAATGTGGTATAGTAAATATATAAACAATAGCATGGTAATTTAGCATCATTATCAAGTTTTATGAACTGTATGTAATTACATGTGCTATACTTTTATACCATGGGCAGAGCAATAGATTTGTTTTTACCAGTATTGCCACAAATACCTGAGTAATATGTTGTGTTATGATGTTACAATGGCTACACCTTCACTAAGCTACAGACTTCAGCTCTATGGTGATCTTATGGAACTACTGTAATATATGAGGTCTGTGGTTCACCAAAATATCTTTGTGTGGCTCATGACAGTATAGTCCCTGGGACTTTTCCCCAGGTAAAACCTAGAATAGTCTTGAGACAAACTGAAGAACACTTCTGACCCACTTTTGACCTGCTAAAGCCAAATGCAGTGTGATCAATTGTTCATTCAAATGGTTTTGTTACTTTTCCTGATTTTAATAGTACTAACTTGCCTTTTTTCTTGGTCACCATCGGTGACAAGAGTGAAAAAAGAAGGGGGAATGAAATGGAAAAGAAAAGATTGCTGCAAGGCAAAAGAGACTTGTTACCGGGGAATATACAAATGTTCATTATACTCAATATTGTAGTGGTGAAAGCGGTTTAGATATGGCCATAATATTATTTTCTTAGCCTGCTATCCATTTTTCTCTGACTGTTTGAGATATGCTTGGTTTTTGAGCTACAGAAGGTTTCAGTTGTTTAGACAAGGTAAATGCTGGTTGCTGAGGAGTTATGCATTAGAACTGGGCTTGTGAGCATCCTGCACCATGGATGCCTGTCGTTTCTACCAGTTTTCATAATTGAATTCCACTTGGTGGTGGTGGTGGCTGTGGGTGGTGTGTGCGAGCAGGCATTGGTGGTGAGAGAGGGCAGAAAGATGAGAGTAAACATCTGGCCCAGTACTGAGGCTTTCCTACCTCAGTAGAAAGAGGAATGGGACACCCTGTAACTCAATTCTTCTCTAACTACCTCCAGGAATAACGTACTTTCATTAAAAATTAGTCATTTTTAGGCTATAAAAAGGGCTTTTCTGCAAGAAGAAAGCATTGCTATTCATTTGTTGTAACATTAACACTTGGCAATTTAATCCCATCCCTTTGGTAACATTCTCTTGAAATGGTATAATCAACCACACTGGAAAACTAACAACAAAATCTAGGCTCTGTTCCTAATGAACTGTTTGGTTTCAGGAAATCAACTTTACCTCTCTGGGCCTCAGTTTCCTTACCTGTCAAAAGAGAGGGCTTGGATTACTAGAGCCTTAAAAAAAAAGGTCACTGCTAATTCTGCCCTTAGAACGAGGCCCCATGAAAGTGGCTGGGTGGCAGTGAGGTGGGTAGAGAGTGTTCTGAGGGGCCAGGAACAGTTAGCAAACCTGCATACTGGCCCACCTAGGATCTTATGAAAAGGCAGACTCGGGTGAGGCCTGAGTCTCTACATTTCTTCTAAGAAGATCCCAGGTGATGCTGATGCTGCTGGTTCGTGGACCACCACACTTTGAATAGCAAGATGCTAGATGACTTCTTCCCCAACTTTCTCATCCCATAGATGAAACTGGATCCTAGAAAAGCAAAGTGATTTACCTGAGCTCACACAACAGTTGGGTACCATATCCTATATAAGAATTCATGGTATCATGACTATCAGTTTGATGACAATATCACTTGCTACATCTCTCATATGGCTTCTGCTGCTAAAAGTTGTTGGATAATGACATTTTGTGGTTTACCTGTCTTAGGAGGTGTTCTGGGCCAGTGTTTTGGCCACATTATCTCATTCACTTTCACAATTTCATCTCAAATCATATGCAGTACAATCATCCCTTGGTATACCCCGGGTATTTGTTCTAGAAATTGGTGCATCCTCAAGCCCGCCATCAGCTCTGCAGAACTTGTATACAGGAAAAATCGGCCTTTTGGTATCCTGTGAATGCTGTGTTTTCAAGCTGTGCTTGGTTTAAAAAAATTCATATGTAAGTGGACCCCTGCAATTCAAACCCACATCATTCAGGGGTCCACTGTGGTTGTTAGGAAAATGAAATTTGTTACATTAACTAATTTTCAATTCATGGCTTTAATCTCCATTTAGAATTCCCGGTAGAGGTTTGTGCATTGTGCACCGAGAGGAAGTAAGAGTCCTCCAGGGAAAATATCCTGTTTGCTGATACCATGCATTTTAACAGCTGTTCATTTATGCTCCTCAGGTGATATCAGCTTCGGCAAAGATTGTTTTTAGATTACCAGGGCCCACATTCTGTGGAACATTATGAGTAAAGATAAAATGAAAGTTAATTACTTTTCAAAGCAAGGAGGTGGCCAATACAAACATGCTACCCCCAGTAAAACAACCGCCACATTGTCTTTCATGTTCATCATCCACATCCAATAGTATGTTTTGAGTCCCTGGGGGTGCAAGGCAGTGATTAACAAAGTTAATCAAGAAAAGACAGTTTGTACCTCTAGGGACTTTAAAAAACTAAGGTAGAATGCATTTTAAAATATCCATTACCCTAGAATTTGTTCTCACCTTCGTCTGAGGAAAATAATATTTTTTCTAATCTAGATAGATAATTTCACAAAATACGTTAGAACATAAGTCTCATGAAATGCACTTAGGGAAAAAAATGTTTTTTAGCACTTAAATTTAGGACTGACTAATATATATTTTCCTTTAAGTTTTACAAAGCACAGTAGAATATTAAAGTATCAGAAGTTTTATAATAAATAAGTCATTTTAACTTTGTTTAATAACATTTCCTAATCCCATTTGACCACAGCTCTTACCCTCATTCTCGACCCACTTTTCTTCATGTAATGCCTATTAAGATCCTATAGAACTAACAAACAGTGGTGTACACTTTGGGAAAGGCTGGTCTAGATTATTGTCCCTAATTTTTCAGTTTGCTTTGTCTATAGTTATCTGGCTGATGTCTTATGTTGAATGTGTCAGTACAAATTGTTTGGAAATACTGTTTTTTAAGGGTATGATTTTAACTGTCATATTTTAAAGGAAAATGTTTAGGTAAATGTGTAAACAGTAGCCTGAGTTTTTCTTTCTGGTTGTAAGAGCTTTCAGCATTTCTCCATGAGCAGTTTGGTTCACTATCTTTTGCTGTTCCCTCTTCTGTGAGGAAGTTGAATAGATGGGAAGACGTTTTTAGAATTGAAAGTAAAAAATTCAGGCCTTTGCTGATGTTGGTTGCATCTGGGGCAGTGTTTTTCAAAGTATTATATGTGCATATAATAGTGAGAAACTTTTAAATGGCACATGGATGAATGTTAAATATTTATAGTCATATATTTAATGTGTTTTAGAAGAATTATATATTGCTAAAGTAGTATTTATGCTTTAAAAAGTAAGTAAATTTAAAGATAAATACCAAATAAATAATGGCAAAAATTATGAAAAGAAGTGTACAAATGACTAAAGCTTATGAATTAATGCCTAGGGGATTAAGCAAGAAGTGGGATCCAGGCCCTGGTCTGTATCTTTTTAGAAATGCTATCACCTCTGTGCCTGAGAACAGTCATAGTTTGATGGAAATGATGCTGGGTTAAGATTGAGGAGATTATGGCCTGTGGAAACAAAGACAGTATGGCTTGATTCCTGCCACTAAGAGATGTTGTATACTGTTTCTACTCTTAGCCTGATATCCAAAGAATTAAATGCCTCACATGTAACCCCACACATGAAATGCCATGTAGATGAGTTAGTGCCAATGAATAAAACTCAACTCTGACTTCCTTGTTCTTTGGACAAATAAAATTACTAGTAAATTTAGCCAAAAATGCTAAGATAAATGACTTACATTTGCCCTTTTAAATGAGCCATTAATTAATATCACTGGGTCTTTTGCCTTCTAAGAGTTATTGCCTTAAAGGGGCCATTATAATAATTTGGCTGCTTTCTGTGTAGAATAGTGGTTCTCTACTGAGGATGATGTTTTCCATCTATAGAGACACTTTTGACTGTCATAACTGGAGAGGGGAGAATGTCTGTGAGCATCTTGTAAAAGTCCCGGGATGTTTCTAAAACTGTCACAATACACAGGTCAGCCTCCTACAGCAAAGAAATATCTGGTCCAAATTTCAGTAGTGCTGAGGGTGAGAAATCCTGAGTTGGAGTGACTTTAGCAGGAAGAATTGAACATAATGATTATGGAGCTCAGTCAGATGGGCTCATTGGGCATATTTGAACATAATTTTTAATGCTGCCAATGCATTATTTTGCTTCAGAGATGAAGTAATGATAACACAGTAAACTAAATGTGGTATTCTGAATAATGGACCTCCCAAGATGTTCATGTTGCAATCTCCAGTATCGATGAGTCTGTTGTTTTCCATGACAGAGGGGACTTTGCAGGTGTGATTAAGTTAAGGATCTTCAGATCAGGTGACTATCTTGGATTGCTTGGGTGGGCCCAATCTGATCACCAAGGGTCTTTTGAGAGGGAGGGCAAAAGTCAGGAAGGGAGACGTGATGAGGGAAGCAGAGGCTGGAGTGACGTGCTCTGAAGTTGGAAGAAGGGTTCACAAAACAAGAAATACAGGCAGCTTTAGAAGCTGGAAAGACAAGGAAACATTTGCCCTAGGAGCCGCCAGAAAGAATGCAGCCCTACTGACACCTTGGTTTTAGCCCTGTACAACTGTTTTGGATTTCTGATCTCTAGAATGGTAAGCTACTAAATTTGTGTTGTTTGATGACATTAAATCTGTGTTGGTTTGTTACAGCAGTAAGAAAGAAATACACTATCATTTGGCATAATTTGAGAGTAGATGTGTATTTCCATATCACATAAATAGATTTCATATTTTTATTGTATTAAAACACAAAATACAGCTAAACCTATAGCTAGTTGGAACATTTTATTCCCCTTAAGGTTTGGGAGGCATTTTGGGATTTTTTGCATGAATATTGATGATCATATGGTAAAGTGCTGGTGGGTGTAACAGCTGGTTGATAGAATCCTAGACAGGCCAACTCTCTTGTGCTGCCTTCTTTTACTGGCACTTTATGGGGATAATAATCCATCAAGTACGTTGAAAGATGCAGAGTACAAGGAACTTGTGACAGTAGCTGAACAACTATTTGCAAAATTGCCAAAAAGACAAATGTTTATTATACTCTTGCTTAAATGGTTTCATTAATTTTTACACCATGTTAAATTGGTTATTATAATGTTATTAATATAATAAATTTCTCACCAAATCCTCACTGAAACACTGCTTTTCAGTTTGAACCCTGAATAAAGATGGTATCAGTTTTCCCTGGTTCACATCAGCTACGTGTGTAAGCAATCGGATGATGTTAAGAGCACAGCAGAGTCTTATACTGCCAGCACCTAGTGTATATATTCCTTGGTGGTCTGGTGTGGACATCTGCAGCCTCCTGCCCAGGCATAGCTCCCCACTCTCAACCTCACACATGGAGTGCAGTTCTCTCATCTACTCTTCTCCATTTGTGACATGAGAAAGTTTTAGTCACACACACGCATGAACAGATAAGGATAACTAACTTTTGCATGATGCCTAACAGCACACAAAGTGCATTTTGCCTCCATTATCTTATAATCCTTAACACAAACACTGTTATTATCAATATTTTACAGATTAGGAAATATGGGCTAAAAGAGTTTCAGTGACTCTGAATAATGTCAAAAAGGCAGTTGGTAGTTGAGGAAAGACTTGAATTTTAATTATTTGACCTGGAACCCACTGGTTGGTCTGCTGCTAGGTGGCTCGATATTGCCTTCAGATTTTCAGAGAAAGGCAGTTGGTAGTTGAGGAAAGACTTGAATTTTAATTATTTGACCTGGAACCCACTGGTTGGTCTGCTGCTAGGTGGCTCGATATTGCCTTCAGATTTTCAGAGATGGACAGTTATATGCCAGGTGCGGTGGCTCAGGCCTGTAATCCCAGCACTTTAGGAGACCAAAGCTGGAGCACAGGAGTTCAAGACCAGCCTGGGCAACATAGTGAAAACCGCCGCCTATAAAAAATTTAAAAAACTGGCCATGCGCAATGGCTCACACCTGTAATCCCAGCACTTTGGGAGGGAGGCAGAGGTTGCAGTCAGCCAAGATTGTATCATTGCACTCAAGTTTGGGAGGCAAGAATGAGACTCCATCTTAAAAACAAATAAACAAAACCCCGCAAAACAAAAAAATTAGCCAGGCATGGTGGCACATGCCTGTAGTCCCACCTACTTGGGAGGCTGAGATGGGAGGATCACCTGAGCTTGTGGAGGTTGAGGCCATAGCGAGCCATGATCATACCACTGGGCGACAGAGCAAGGCCCTGACAGAAAAAAAAAAAAAAAAAAAGGGAAAGAGAGAGAGAGATGAGCAGTTGCAGAGCTCACTCAAAGTCATTGTGATGATCACACTGAGCACATAGCTGGAGGGCCCACTGTGTGGTCCAGTCCACTTGCTCTTAATGTTCTCTTGCTCTGAAGATTTTATTTCTTTGCCTCTGGGCCTTGAGAGACCTCCTATTGAAGCTTCACTGTTCTTCTTCTTAGGGCAGGGTAAAAAAGGCATTTCTCTGACTCCTGGTTTTTATAATATCCTTTCCCCAGGGTCTTTCTTCCTTTGTGAATTCAATCTTTCTCTGAATTTACTCTCTCTGAAGTCTGTTAAATAAAGCAACTTGGAGTGAAATAAATGATTAGCTACATTCTTGTTCTTTTTTTCTTCGTTTTCATACATTATAACAAAGTTTATACTAGATGGAATGAAATGTAGCATTAATATTACATAATATATTGTAGTAAATTATATTAAAAGATGTCTTCAGGTCTTTGGTAAAAAATGTAGCTCATGATTTCTATTATTATTTTGAGGATGCAACATGTGTAAATTTACTATGCATTGTCTGGGAAATTTTAGGACCTATTTAGGGCTATGCAATTAGTTCTAATGAAGTGAGGTTGATGCTTGCTTACAGTTGATTACAGTGATTTTGGTTTTGTGTGGAGTTTTCAAAACTAGCTACCTCTGGGAGATTTTTGTCCTATTTGATAAGGGAGATAATATTAAGATTTGTTAGAGCCAAAAGTATTTTATGTAGTATTAAAAACAACAAAGGTAAAAAAAAACCCTCTATATGGCTAAAAAGGTTGCCAGATCCCTTGCTGTGTACCTCACATGGGTAAGGTAGTCTGACTATTATATCCATATTAATTTAGTCACAGAGAACTGTCATGGTAAATAAATTAGCACTCTTATCAAGAACTTATTCTATTTATTACCATATTATAGACTTAAATAAACAAAATCAACATGATTTGGCATAGGATTTTAGAATCCAGAGGAAAGTTCTATATGTTTGGATTGAAAACAAAATCATTTACACTATGTGGAAAGGTATTGGAAGAAGAAGTCCAAATTGAAAGCCAACATAGGAGAATTAATAAAAAGACTCTACAATTCCATGACATGAGACATAGAGAAAAGTAGAAAAAATGCCCATTGATAAAGGGGATAGTTTTGTCTGTGCAGGGAAGGGTGAGTCTCACTTCTTAACGTCACATCGACACGTTACTATTTGGCAAATTTCTCAGATCATGCGGAAACTAAAAATGATAGAAGATTAGCAAGGACAGAAATAATACACTAACTTTACTACCCAGTGTAAGGTGACTAAAATATATTATTTGATGATTCTACCTATAAAATTCAAAGTAAAAGACTGAAATTTATGGCATTTGGAAGACACACGCCAAAAGCATGGAAACTCTTATTCCTTCTCATTGCTTTTGATGGTGGTAAGACAGTGTTAGGAGTATTCCTGTCCATTAGCTTCCAGTGCTATATTTTGCATCAACTACATTTGTTTTCTTACAGTCTGAGCTTTCATTTTAATTGGTTGATGTCATTTTGTCTGAGTCTTTATACACTGAGAATAAATGTATTCCTCAGAGTGAGGCACTAAAATAGTGTATTAACATTTTTAAAGATGGTAACATCTGCGAACTACTCAGAGAGATTTTCTTTATGAATAGTGCAGTTCAGTTTTAAGTATCATTGGAGGAAGTGGGTAGAAAAGCAATGCCTTTCATTCTCCCCTTCCAGCTGCAATTACACCAGCAAATAGGATGATAATTCAGTCATGCTAATCCAGTCCAAAAATATTTCCATTTCTTTTAGGAGTGAGACCTTGAGGTCCACTCGAATTCTTGTGTTGCCTCCCCTTCCCAGTGTCTTTTTAAATTTTGGCAACATTTTTGCGATTAGGTAATGGAAGCACAATTCCCTTTCAGAATATTACTCTACAAGGAGCCAAATTCAGACATTATAAAGAAAACATACAACTCTACCTTAAGTAATGATTCCATCATTAAAATAAATACTGACAATTCGCAAATAGCAATGGGAAATGGGTTATTGAGATCTGACTACTGTCCATTTCAGTAGGAAAAAGATGTATAACTGGGTTGAATTGAGTGATAAACTGTTACTAAAGAATAGCAATTGCTCATTGAATATGACTTATGTATACTGTTCTATCTTTTTACAGCTTTCAGGATCAAATGCCAATAAATGATACCGGTACCCCCAACCATCCTGCTTTAAGAAGGCAAGCAGAGAGATACATTTGAGTCTGAATACTGACTCTAACCTGGTAGCTAGACAAATAGCCTTGGAAAATTCATTCCATTTCTACACATTCAAAATAGGAATAATGACCCTTGCCCTCCAAGACTGTTTTTAGGGATATAGAGAATATATATAAAATGTCTAGTGCAGTACTAGGCACTCAGGAGGAGCTCATTACATAGTGATTAAACTTGAGAAGAGAGCCCTTCTTGTAAATTCATGATCTAAATTTGGTTGGGTGGCATGCTGGCCTTCCATTCCTTGCTACATGACAGGCCTGAACAAGTGCAGAGCATCATGGGATTTCAGACCCGATAGCCTGAGGTAGTGTCCAAGAAGCTGAACCTGTTTGACTACTCTGAACAGTGTACATAATCAATTCACTTCAAACAAACAATCAAAAAAACCCAAAAACTTCATTTCAGTTTTTGGCCCCTAAACCTAATTCCATGGAATGTTGATTTTTTTTTTAGCTTATTGTTTTGGTTTTACAGAGACAAAGTTCAGTCACAGCACTTCTGATGGGCTGAAAGCATACAGTTAGGCAAAAACAGAATGTTTGCAATATGACAATATTGGGTTAAATATTTGTGCTATTCTTTTAATGTGAGCTTGTTCGTGGCACAGTCAGGGTAGCTGGAAAGAATCATTTGATTGGGAGGATTCCTGAGGGTTTATTTAGAATTATTGAGTCACTGAAGTTCAGGCTGGAAGTAATCTTGTGGTCATATCCACCTGCTTCCCAGAAGGACAACCCACTCCTTTGAAAAAAAAACCCTGAAATTTATCCTGTCCCTCAAGAGCTGCCAAGAAGGGTTCTGAAGTTTTAAACAATCATGAGGGATGCTTACGTATTGTGCCTAATAATAGGTCTTCCCACATCTAAATGAAGCAGAAACTTATTTCCATTTTCAATGAAATAAGTCTTAGTTTGTGAAATAAGTTCCAATTTATATTTTATCCTTTGTGATTTTCTTTTCCTTCTTATCCAACGGAGAACTTTCATTTATTTATTTTTTATTCAATCATTCTTTAACAAATATTTTATGGGTAGCTGCTATGTGCCAAGCCCTGGTAGGATAAAATGTGGGTAAATATGGAAAGGAACAAAGGATAGATTTTGACTTGTGGAATATAGAGTCTTATGGGGGAGCAAAGCATGTAAAAATAATTAAAATATGATAAGTACTATAACAAAGCTATGCAAAATTATGTGAGAATTCTACAACTCCAAACCACTTAAGGTACTTCTTTTTAAAAAATTTCACATTCATGTTATTAAGTTCTGAACATGAACATACAAAGGAGAAAGCAAACAATGACCCTCCTGGTGGTTTTTCTCTCTGGACTTTTGAAAAGTTCATACAGAAGATAACGATTCTCTATTCTTCTTTTCATTACTTTGTGGCCTATTCACACTTAATGTCAGAGAGTTCTTCCCTCTGCAACCTAAATCCCTTATGCAGAAGGGGAAGTGGGGAGGGAGCTCATGCTTACTGACTGCTAAACACAACAATGCTGTGTGGGAGTTACTATTTTTCTTATTTTTTTTTTTTATTGTCGAATTTCTGAGGTGAGAATGTACATGCTCAGCATTACTGTTGAATAGGTAAGAGAGGAAACTGAGCATCAGAGAGCTTAAGGGTGATGCCTGAGGTCACAAAGCTGGTAAGAGCTTATATGTTCTGTGGTCTTCGTACAACTCCAAACCACTTAAGGCACTTCTTTAAAAAAAAAAATCACATTCCTTTTATTTAATTCTGAACATAAAAATCAGACAAGAAGTACCCCAACCTTATGAGCATTTAAAATATTTATAATATATAATCATGATGTAACATGCTACATGTCCTTGTTAGTGAGTAGGTGATTATAATACTGTCACGAAAGCATGCTTGACACTTATAATTACTATCATTATTATTGAGACAGGGTTTTGCTCTGTCATCCAGTTTGGAGTTCAGTGGCACAATCTCGGCTCACTGCAGCCTCAGCTACCCAGGGCTCAAGCCATCCTCCAACCTCAGCCTCCCAAGTGGCTGGGATTACGGGTGTGCACCTCCAGGCCTGGCTAATGTTTTTGTTTTTTAGAAGAGGTGAGGTTTCGCCGTGTTGCCCAAGCTGGTCTCGAACTCCTTCCCTTAAGTGATTCTCCTGCCTTGGGCTCTGAAAGTGCTGGGATTATAGGCATGACCCACTGTACCTAGCCAGCACTTCTAATTACTTCATAGTTGGTGGAGATGGAGAACTTCGGATTTGTATAACAGGCCTTCCTAACTTGAAAGTCAAATTCAATAGTTTCCCTTTCTTATTCCAAAGAAAACTGCAACTACTTATGTGAGACTCAGTCCATCTCAGAGAGGCAGCAGAGCGTCGTGGTGAAGAGAGTTAGCCCTGGAGTCCAACAACCTGGGTGCGTGTCCCACTCTGCTGCTTGCTAGCCATGTGATGACTCTTAGTCTTCTCATCTCCAAAATGAGAATAGTGATAACACTTTTTTCACAGGGCTGTTGTGAAATGAAAGGTGGTAACAAATGTAATCCACTTAGCACACAAGCCTCCACATAGAAGTCCTTCATACACATAAGCCAATATTAACCTCCTATCTTTCCTCGACCTTAAGATATCCCTGACAAGTGGTGAAAATCTCCCTTAGTGACTTGTTTTGGGGACCTAACCAGGAAATAATTTGGGTCTAACCCAAAGCACCACCTGCTGCTGTAATTGAAGGCAGTCTTCTTGAGTTTTAGTCTTTGAGGAAATAGAGAGCAGCTGGTCTTTCATGTTCTTGATGACTTTTATTAAGCTACACGTCATCATTTTTGTTTCTAGACTAAATACTCTCCCCACTCAAACTCTTTCTACCTCCTTTAAACTTTCTTCATAAATCTTTTTTTTAAATCCCTCGATCCAATCTTTCAGTCTCCTCTGGACTCTACAGAATAAGGCCACTGGTGTGAAAATTTTATTGATGGAAAATACAAGAGATTTTTCTTTGAAAATAAGTAGGGTCCACAATTGCTGACCTAGAATTACTGGAAAACCTCAACTGAGATGGTTGAGGTAACAGTTGCTAATGAAGTAACTCAGGAATAAAAGTTTTTGTGGATATTAAAAATACACTCCAATCCATATTTATGTATCTTTCAGCTACAGTAATTTATCTTGCTAATGTGTTTTTCTCACTCTCCCAAATGGAGATTCTGACTTGGTCACTGCCATGCCAGAAACAGATTGAACCCTTTCTACAAATATAAACCAATTTGCAAAAAGAGTTAAATAGTTCTGAAAATGCCTGTGGAGATAATTTATCTCATCTCTCTCATTTGACAGATGAGGCAACAAGGTTTAGTGAGGTTAAATGATTTGCTCACGGTCCTACACCAAGTTAGTGAAAGAGTGAAGTATTTTGACTTCCATTGCAAGACTATCTGATATTAAGAACTGTCTCTCCTGTTGATGATTTCAATAGGCTACTATTGATAAATGAAATACAGTTGTCTCACGATGACTGGCAACTATATTATGGAAGGACAGAGGGAGATGTTCCACAACTTATTGAATAGATACACTTTTTCCATTTTCTGGGGATTACAGAGAGCAAATAGTAGTGAGATCCTACAAAGAGAACATAGGTGTGAAGGGTTTTGCTTCCTTGTTCTCTGTTCTTTTCTTTGCTATTATACACATGTCACTTCCCACATGTCCAGCTTCTATCTGGATTGAACACAAAAAGAGATGTCAGTAGTAATATGATTTCATATTCTTAAACTCATCTTCCTAGGCTTTGACAATTACCTAATGAGTATTTTCAAGCACATCTTGGACTTGGAAGATTGCAACCTTGGCTCAGAAAGGAACAATCTTATTCTTCAGGCTATTTGTCTGAAGCTCTGGAAGCTGTAGTGGAATAATGCACATATGGTGCTCATCTCAGATGACTGCTAGAAGCTGCCGAGTTCTTTATCCATAATAGATAGTTATGTGGATAGAGAGAGTATGCTTGTCAATATTTATATGGATAATGATCTGTGCTTTTCATCCCTCAATATATAGGACATTTTAATTTCTAGTGGGTGAAAGAAAAATCTAAACATATTTTTAAGTATGAGATAATAAAATGAATCCTAAGGAGTTGGTTTTTGAATAAATTGTCTTGTATTCCCAATGTGAAAAATACTATCTCATACATTTTTGCTGTTTTACTACTATCTTTACCAGTGAACTTCACCTCAACAACCTAATTACTGATAACTATTTTTGTGGAGAATAAACCATTCTGTCATGGATTTTTATATAGCACACATAAGGGAGTCTTGAGAGGCAGTATAGTGCAGAAAATGACAAAAACAACAAGGAACAACCACAACAAACAACCCAGAAAAATGGAGATCTGCTCTACCATCTGGGAGAACACCTAGCTGCCCAATGTGCTCACATTTCTTGGTCTCAGACCTTCTCTTCAGCTGAGCACATGCTGGCAACATGTCCTTCTAGTACATTCACCTTCCCTTCCATATTCACCATTGTCCTTCCTTTCGAAAAGTCTCCTCTGGGCCAAGGAGGAAAATATCCCAGGCACTTTTAATACATGTTGTATTGTGTCCAAGTCAGCATGGCCAAGCAGTGGTTGAGAAACAAACCAGCAATTGTTTGAGAACTATCACTGGCCAATGACTCAGTCCCTAGCATTTCAGACAAGTTGTTTTGGGAATTGTATGGCCTCAAGCAGGGAAAGGCAGACTTGTTCACCCACATGTTGAAGGGTCGAAAGCAAGGAAGATGGTAATTTGTTCCCCTGTTTAAATGTGTTCCACCCACTCACAGCCACAAGTGGGAGTGAAGGATGGGCTTTTGACCTACGGGGGGAGCCATACTGGTCCCCCTCATTTCCTTGTAGGGAAGTTGGGGAGACTAGTGAGATCATGTCTATAAAGTGGATTGACTGGAATGTGCTCATGTTGTCCAATGTGAATGAGGCTAGTAAGATTTTTTAAAATGTTGCTTCTCTTTTCTCACAATCACAAACCACTGGCAACCTGTGTAGATTTTCCCATGTCCTTACGTTCAGTCTCTCTGCCAGCACACTCTGGGTAATTCATTTGTGGTCTTGTGTAAATGGCCAAGTCCTAGCTCTTTGTCTTGTGAGACCTTCCCATAGACAGCTGAATCTGTTCTGAGTGAGGAACTGTATGGAAAACTCTGAAGGAGTAAAAAGAGGATTTCAAGTTGTTCCTGAAGTCTAGCAAATTCATCATAAATTCATACAATATTTGAGTACTTTCCACCTTGCCTGACATAATATTCAGAAGTTCTCTATTAGTTCAAAATTGCTTCCCTAAACACCTGTATATATGTCATGCGACATACTGTAAGATGTTCTGCATTAAGAAACTATCTGATTTGATCTAAGATTATGCCTTTAAGAGACTTTGGACTATCATGTATTAATTTATTCTTATTTTGTACTGTCCCTATAAAGAAAATCATTTTAAAACGAAGGCTTCTGTGGAGTTTCCTGAAGGCCTTTTCTATTATCTGATGTTAGATAATGACCGGTGAATTTTCAAATAGCTGTGACATTTTGCATTTGAGAAATCTAGAAGCTAACACATGAGAGCAAGAATAAGAAATATTTGGACATTGGTTATTAAATAATTATTAAAAATCAGTAATATTTACCTATTGATTTTGGTTGTATTTTCAAGCACCTGTCCCATCAAATTGTAACTCTCAAAATAGTCATTTCTTGATGTTCATTGTTTAAATTCCTTTGCATACACCTGCTAAAATTGATATGTTTATAGATATATATAATTGATGTGTTTACATATATATACATATACACACACACACACACATATATATATACATTCCTTATGCCTTTTATTCCTCTTTCTTACCTTATTACACATAATAGGACTTCCAGTATAATTTGAATAACAATGGTGATAGTGGGCATTCTTGTCTTGTTACAAGTTATAATTAACTGTAATGTTTGCTGAAGAACTTTTGTATTCAGGCTATCAGATTGAGGAAATCTTCTTGGTTTGTTAGGCACTTTTTGTCACAAATGTGTATTGAATGTTATTAAACACTTCTTCTGAATCTGTTGAATTTATTGTGATTTTCTCTTTTTTTATTAATGTGGTAAATTATATTGATTGGTTTTTGAATCATAAACCAGTCTTGTAGTCCTGGAAAAAAATCCACCTGATCATGCTAATATTGTTTATGATTTTTGCAGCCATGTATCTGCTATCTTCCTTCCTTGGCTGTCCTTGTCAGGTTTGGGGATCAAGATTATGTTGTGCTAATAAATAGGAGGACTCAAGCCTGTAATCCCAGCACTTTGGGAAGCAAAGGCGGGTGGATCATGAGGTCAAGAGATCGAGACCATCCTGGTCAACACGGTGAAACCCTGTCTCTACTAATACAAAAAAAAAAATTAGCTGGGCATGGTTGCTCATGCCTGTAATCCCAGCTACTCAGGAGGCTGAGGCAGGAGAATTGCCTGAACCCAGGAGGCGGAGGTTGTGGTGAGCCAAGATCACGCCATTGCACTCCAGCCTGGGTAACAAGAGCGAAACTCTGTCTCAAAAATAAATAAATAAATAAATAGGAGGAAAATATCTCTTATCACTTTTCATTATTCTCTGGGAATGTTGTGTGAGATTGATGTTATTGCACTTTAAATTCACTGGTGAAACTATCTGAATGTGGAATTTTCTTTGTAAGCAGGTTTATAAAAATAGATTCAATTTTTAAAAATAATATAAGACTTTATATTTTCCATTTCTTTCTGTGTCAGTTTGGTAATAATTTCACATAAATCATCATATTTACTAGCATAAAGTGTTTTATAATATATTTTAATGATCTTTTTAATGTCAGATGATAGTTTACAATGCTATTAATATTGTTCCTGCATGCAATGATAATTCCAAATATGATTATTCATTCTTTGAAGTTTTACAAGTTATTTCAAATAGAGTATCACATTTATTTATGCCATTGAAGAGATAAAATAATGCTGATGTGAATCACTCACTTTTTTATCTCTATGACTTCACATGCTCACACTAATGTGAGTATTCACCCTTAAAAGGGGTCAAAATTCTACTTACATTTGTATTTAAAGGCTTATGGCTTGGCTGAACTGGGGCACACCACCAATATCTAATTAATATTTGAAATATTCAGTTGTCTTTTGTTTTTGAGATGATTTCAAGGATGAGTTAGTGAATGTGTGAACTCCCTGGGTGAAGAATATGATGTTCAGTGGAGATGATAAGAAAAGTTACAAACTAAAAAATATCTGATGTCAGACATTTTAACTTCAAGCAATGTAATTTAGTAATTCTGTCACAAAATTCAGTATCTTGGGTTTCATTATTAATCTGCTGGACGATTTTGGCAAGTTACCAAGTTAACTTATAAGGCACTTTTCCAGTAGAAGAAGTAGAGTTAATATGTTTTTCTCTTTATTGCATCACTGGCACTCATAACAAATAACAAAATATTATATATAGTGCTTTATACTCCAGAAAACATCCAGAAAGAAGGTCCTAACTTATAAAATTGTCAGACACACTCCTTATCGTCTGTAATAATTTTTCTCATGGCCAAAAAGAAATGGAAAAGATAGTCATGGAAAGAGATCTCTGAGGGAGCTTCAGAATACCAGCTTATTATGGCTCTAGTTTTCTATTGTCATGTCCACCAAGACAATCATGTCAGCCAAACTGTGAAGCTTCACATGGAGCTATGTGAGAAACTGATGCTAGAAGCATACTCTTTCTCAGATTATGGATGAAATGAGAAAATCAGAAATAAACAAACCAGTACTTATCTCTAGTTATTCCTGGACTGCCTTATTTAGACACAGTGAATTTCAAGTTGGAAGGAACTGCAGAGGTGATTGAATGTCATTCCCTAGTATTCCCCAGAAGAAAACTGAGCATCCAAAGATTAGATGACATGTGTAGTGCAGAAACTAATGTTACAGGTGTGTCTTGCTTTAAGGAAAACTAGATTTCAAGATTCTAAATGTAAAAAAACATATTAAAAGGATCACTATGTTATCATCATTCAATAAATAAATCTCTGTAGCATTCATTAAATAGCAAATTCCCAATACACTTAAGAAATGGTCCTGGGAGGCCGAGGTGGGTGGATCACGAGGTCAAGAGATCGAGACCATCTTGGTCAACATGGTGAAACCCCGTCTCTACTAAAAATACAAAAAATTAGCTGGGCACGGTGGTGTGTGCCTGTAATCCCAGCTACTCAGGAGGCTGAGATAGGAGAATTGCCTGAACCCAGGAGGCGGAGGTTGTGGTGAGCCAAGATTGCGCCATTGCACTCTAGCCTGGGTAACAAGAGCAAAACTCCGTCTTGGGAAAAAAAAAAAAGAAATGGTCCAACTTCAAACATTTGATTTTCATGCAGGATTTCAGCAACACAATTGTTGAGGAAAGCAACATATGCTGATATTCTTTCTGTGCCTGGCCATTGTGAGCTCAATTACATTCCTGGGTGTTTGCCAGGGACAATTTCTAGCATTTTTTCCAGGTGGTGAGGTATGTGAGTATTGTTGTTTTACTGAACAAAATGTGGAGCCTGAGCTGTATAGCCAGAATAGAGAGGCAAGTCATGCTCTGGGGCTGGAAGACTTTTCATGTGTGAGGCAGTGGCAGGATATTGCTTTCCTTCTTGTCAGCCACACCTTCAAGGCTTTTTTTTTTTTTTTAAAAAAAAGGACACAATACACTTTATCTCAATGGTATATTAAAAATGAAACAGAAGTTGGGTGGAGTAGTACCACAGTCCAAAACTTTTACCTCCTAGTTGACAGGGTGGAGTGACCAAGGCATTCCTTGCCAAGCATGTTTATCTTGGCCCACAGGACCAGCAGGGAGGTATGAAGGCCCTCTCTGGCTGAAAGGTTCTTATGTTACCTCAACTCCCTCCATTCCCAAGAGATTTCCTGTAAATAGTCTCAACGAAGTTGTTGATTGAAAAAAGGAAGGGTTATTTGGATTCATAATTTTCAAAGCACTCATTCATGAAAAAGCAAGAGATCACAAAAGTTGATAGCATAGGATTGTTTCTTTTCATATGCCCTGGGATAGTGTACTTGAAAATTTCCTATAATTCATGAAATTATTGGGCTAGGTTATGGAGATGTCTGTGCAAAAAGATCTTATGAAAATTTGATATGTAATAATATGTAACATATATTGGGAACTATTCTAAATGCATTATGTGTAATAACTTATTTAGCCATTTTTATAACCTTATGCGGTAGGCACTATTTATCAACATCATCATCCTTATTGTTCAGATATGTCAACTCAGGTACACAGAGGTTAAAAATCTTGCCCAAGTCACACAATCAGTTCTAAGTGGCTGAATTCAAACCCAGGCAGTCTGACTCCAGAACTGGGAACTGAATCTTAATACCTATGCTCTGCTACCTCTAATAAAATGGCACATAAAATGATATTATAAAAGAAATCCCCCAAAGCTAACAATTGTCTTAGAATCAGAGTGAAAGAAAATCAGGCAATAAAATAATAAAAAAACAAGAAAAAGAATTTTCTTCCCAAAATACTATTCTTCAAAATTTTCTTTTATATAAATGTTAAAGACTAATACTGTTTAATGCAGTGAATAATAAAATCATATTATTCACACCAAAGGTAAAAAACCGTTTTAATATATGAAGAGATATAAAATTATTTAGACAAATTCATGGGTGGTAGTCTCATAACGGATTTTGAAAAGAAGCGCAATGTCCCTAATATCTGAGTCTGAAAAGCCTTTTGAGTCTTTTTAGCTAGAAAATTCAAGGACTTTTACTCTTGATCAGGGAGGGCAACCAAGCCCCTCTCCCTCACATTTTGGCAACAAAGTCAGTGACACTGAGCTGTGTGTTGCCCATTCACTAACCACATGTAGTGATTTTGATAAAATTGTGAACTTGTGTCATTTTTACTTATGAAACATTTCTTAAATGTTAAAAAAAAGTTCACAAAAATGAGAGACAACATGTCTAACTCTTACGTCTAAAGTTCTTTGTATGCTTCAGGTATATATCTGGAAATAGTCTGTCCAATTCATGAAGGGAGCTAGAAAAGTCTGGTTCAGAGACAGTCCTGGGATATAGTGTGGGGATATGGAATGGAAACAAATGATCTTCCCTGAGCCATGGGTGGAGAGATTCTTGTGGAAATTAAAAGTCTAAATCTGGGCTGCTCATGGGATCCTAATCATAACCCAAGCATGCAACAAACATAAGTCTGAGGTAAAAGTTGTCTAGAACTGGTGAAATGTATAGAGCTCCACAAAAGAAAATGGAAAACCACTCCAAAAGGAATCTCCACAGCTCATGGAATAATCAGCATACAGGTGAGAGACAACTCTGAAGATGAGCTCATAGACCAAAATTATAAAGTATTAGCAGAGACTCTCTGCTTAAGGGAGTGACTTAATGCAACAAATGGGAGAATTCTATTGGATAAATTAAATTATTGATAGTACAATTATATTAGAAAGACTTAAAAATAAGTGTGTTAAAGCCATCAATGATAATGGAATGAATAAAGTTTATGAGAAAAAAAAACACTGAAAAAAGCATATTTTCTCTGTTAAAAGCTCTCAGGCTCTAAAGTGGTTAACTCAGCATAATTCAACTAGTGTGCTCTATAGAAGACAATAAAATTGAATAAATTTTCCAAACATTTGCTTTTTTCTCTTGTAGCAGGTTGGGTATATTCCAGATAATTGAGTACTTGCTTCTCTCAAAATTTGATGTCTATATCTAGTTTGAGTTATTCTATAATGAACATGAGGGTGAAGGTATCTTGACATACTGATCTCATTTTCTTTGGATATACATACCCAGTGGTAGGAATACTGGTTCGTATGGTAGGTCTATTTTTACTTATGTGAAGAAACTTCTTATTGTTTCCCATAATGGTTGTACCAATTTACATTCCCACCAACAATTTACAATGTTCCCTCTTCTCCACATCCTTAGTAACACTTGTTACGTGGATGTAAAAAAGTCAAACTCACAGAACAGAGTAAAATAGTGGTTATTAGAGTATAGGCAGTGGGGGACTGGGAAGATGTTGGTGAAAGGACACACCATTTCAGTTATACAGGAGAAATAGGTACAAGGGATGCATTGTCCATCATAGTGACTACAGTTAACATACTGTATACTTGAAGATTACTGAGAGTAGATTTTAAGTATTCTCCACAAAGAATAAGTATATGAGGTAATGCATATGTTAAGTAACTTGATTTAGTTATTCCACAATGTATATTAACATCAAAACTTCGTGTTGGAAACCACAAATATATACAACTTTTTTGTCAGTTAAAAAACTGATGTACATATTGAGCTTTAAGTTTTCTATCTTAGAACAGCCTCTCATCAAAGGCATTAAAAAATGTTTTTAAGCCTTACCGCATCTGAAGAATTATCTTCTCTACAATCCTCTCAATGTTTTGAAATCGCATAATCTAAATTATTCCTTATATTTTTCATATTTGTTTCAGTAATGTTATTCCTATTCTTTTGAGATCATCTTCCTTCCCATTGGTTCATGGTCCACATTCTTTTAAAAATGTTTTCCTTGAGGATTTTGATTCTTTTGTAGATTTGTAGGGAATTTGCAGAAAGGAATTATACTTTTAAATACCACCCCCACATCCCTAACACACACATACACAGACACACACACACACACATACACACACCAGATCATCCTGAATGTGCACAACAAGGGAAGGAAAGAAGGCAAACAATCCACCATCTCAAAAGGCAGTGAATCAGAGTACTTTAAACTGGCCACAGATATGTATGTGGAATCTAAAAAGTTGAACTCCTACAAGTAGAGAACAGAATAATAGCTGAAGGTATGGTGAGGGAGGAAATGAGGACTTGTTGATCAAAGGGCACAAAATATCAGACAGGAGGAAGAGATTTTGAGATTAGCTGCACAGCAGGGTGTCTGTTTTCAATAACAATGTATTGTATAGTTTAAAATAAGAGCAGAGTTCAAATATTTCACCACAAAAAATGACAACTAAATGAAGTGATGGGTATATTAATTACTTTGATTTAATCATTCCATATTGTATACATATATGAAAAAATCACATTGTACCCCATAAGTGTTTACAATTGTGATTTATCAAAAATAAATCTCTTTCTTAAAGAGATAGAGGTTGACTTATATGGTTATTATGTGGGATATGGAAGCAGAATTCCATTTCTAGTGCTACAAAGGCATTTCATTCATTCAGTCATCATTTATTGAATATATATTCACTTGCTAGACCTAGTGACTCTGAGCCTTAGTTTCTCCATTTATAGTCTCCAACTCTAAAACTTGCTGTTTCTTAGCAAACAGAATTCTTCTCAATTATCTCAGTTAATGGATATTCTGCCATTCCAACTTAACTACAGATATTAACAATGCTATGCTTTTTAATGATTCAGTGCATTTGCAGACCCTGCTTCTGTCTGGAATGACCTTCCTTTCTTTATTGATCTGATGAGTTTTCATTCTTTAAAATTCAACTCAAATGACAACCTCCTTAGTCTGGTTTACAGCATATCTCCTGTGATTCTATTGCCCATGTGCTTTTCTCTATCACAGCATTGATCATGTTTTACTATAAAATTATGTGGCAGATAAATTCTAAAATATCCCCCAATTGTCCCTGCCTTTATATAGATATAGATAGATATAGATATAGATATACATATAGATATAGATATAGATATAGATACACACACACACACACACACACACACACATACATTTGAGAACAAGGTCTTGCTCTGTTGCTCAGGCTGTAGTGCAGTGTCATGATCTTAGCTCGGTGCAGCCTTGACCTCTTGAGCTCAAGCGATCCTCCCACCTCAGCCTCCTGAGTAGCTGGGACCACAGGTGCATTCCACCACACAGGCTGATTTTTAAATTTTTTGTAGGTATTCAGTCTCATTTATTGCCCAGGCTGGACTCAAACTCCTGGCCTGAAGTAATCCTCCTGCTTTAGCCTACCAGATGCTGGGATTTCAGGTATGAGCCACCTGCCTCCATCTTGTTAGAATATTCTCTTTTGCCTTGTTTGACTTGCATACTTTGATGAAGAAAGTGGCCATGCTGGGGAGCCCTATGTGGCAAGCAATCAATGGTGGCCTTCAGACAACAACCAGCAAGAAACTGAGGACCTCAGTCCCACAGGTCGCAAATAACTGAATCCTACCAACAACCATATGGGCTTTAAGGTCAATCTTTCTCCAGTTGAACTTTCAGATGATACCTCAGCTTCAATGACACCTTGGATTGCAGCCTTGTGAGGGACCCTGAAGCAGAGGATCCAGTTAAGCCATGCCCAATTCCTGACCTACTAAAGCTGTGATATAATAAATGTGTATTGTTTTAAACTGTTAAGTTTGTAAGTAATTTGTTACGCAGAAATTTACTTATCAATTTGTTTATTTTACTATACCTTAGATTCTAATTTCTTGAGACCTGACACCCTGTCTTATTCGTCGTTGTATCAACAGAAGCTAATATTGCTGGCATATTACTACATATTACTAATAGTGCCTGGCATATTACTACATGCTTATTACATGTTTTCTGAACAATATGGTAGTAAAGTAAGTTCTTAAAGAGATAGAGGTTGACTGATATGGTTATTATGTGGGATATGGAAGCAGAATTCTATTTCTAGTGCTACAAAGGCATTTCATTCATTCATTTATCATTTATTGAATATATATCATTTGCTAGACCTAGTGACTCTGAGCCTTAGTCAACTCTGACCTATTGACTCTGCAGCCTTTCTGCACAGGATTTGCAGAAACGAAATCATCTGCCACCAACTTTATAAACTTCTTTACATTCAAGTTCTGAGCCTCAGGTTTTTCTATGTGAAAAATTAGAGTTAGACTTGATATAGCTCACCTCAGCCCTAGTAGCTTCCATATCTCAGTTTTTCTTCTTAAAAGTAAATATTAATGATATATGTGAAATGGTGTTATGTTTTAGTAGATGACTTGATCTTTCATATGTTTTGATATTCTTTTTAAGTCTGGTATATTTTTAAGTCTGATGTGCAAAAAGTAGTTATGGCAAGAAGAGTGTATTTTTGACTTGTAGAAATAATGACTTGACTTAAAGGAAATCCCCAAAGGATTAAATAATGAGAACACAAAAGTTGGAATAAACTTATGAAAAATTGAAATCATTTTTAAAAAGGGCATTTGATGACATGTAGCATGACATTTAACAGCTTTCCTAATTAAGTGGGCTGAAAACCTGATAACATAATTTTAGTCAGGAATTTCTCTTTCCATACTGACAGGAAACATTTGTTTTGTTCTAGCCAGACGGTTTTTAAAAATGCTATTTATAATAGCATTGCCAAAGTTTAAAAAAAAAGGAGTTCTACAAATTCTCATTTCTATTTTTTTAAAATTTGCTGTGTTATCTTTTCAAATATTTCTTCCCTTTTACTGAATGCTTAGCTGATAGGAAAATCAAGATTAACTCAAATACTGATGGACATTTTTCCCAGTCTGGTCCAGCACATATGGAGAAAATAGTTCTTATTAAGCATATTAGATAAATTTTTTTTATGAAATCAGTGTATCTGTCAGTTGGAGCTAATTTCTTATGCATTATTTCTCCAATGGGGGGTAAAACTAGGCAAAGATGATACTGAATTTTTATTACTTAAAGGAGAGTAGATGAGGAAGCACACTTGTTTTCTCTTTTATGTAAGACTTGAGCTCCCCATGTGTCCATTTATGGACATTTTATTTCTTCTATTTTTAACCTGTGAAAACAGACAACCTCTGAAACACTAATTACCAGAAGGAATTGACATTCCTTGTGCTGTCTCAACAAAATATTTTATTATCTTCTCTTAAGTATATCCTGTCCTATTATTTCCTATCCTAAGAAAGGAATGGGAAAAAATGATCAAATTCACTCTAAAGTACTGACAATATGTTAGAATAGAAGAGAGCCACATCAGACAGAGAAAAATTCTTCCTCCTAATAGTAAGCGATAGATGATCTTCTAAGGAAAGCTGTATAATCTGTATCTGAGGGAGTCTCTAACATATGCAGCAACAACAGCAAAACCCCACTTGTTTAGGTAGAGTGTTTTTAACTACGAAGGTCAAAGGAGATACATCTTCCTGATATTTCTTTTATTTCCATCACTCACAACACAAAAATGCTGCAAAAATTAAGATATACTAATTTTTATTATGTATGGAACCAGCAATAAAAAATTCTTAATGATGTCTCTCTTGCAATAAAATAAAATAGTTCCATGGTTCAAAACAAGGAATCCAAAGGAATAGTTTAGGTAGCTCAGAGCTCATTTGATAGGAAATTGTAGGAGTTAAGAATGAGGGTTTGGAACTAAATAAATGAGGGTTTGGATTCAGGGTCTGTCCTTGACCAGCCAAACCACGTACTGTGCAAGTTACTTAACCTTCCTGAATCTGTGTCTTTATCTACAAAATGCAGATTATGATTCCTTTCATATACAGATATCATGAATACAAAATAAAATAATAATAAAAAATAATAGCATATAATAAAAGCTCTCCACAGAACATGCTACAGAAAAAATAATAATAAATGGACAATAAATTATCCTGGTCCTGTATTGATAGAAAAGGAAAACAAAGAGTAGAGGTTAAGTCTTGCCAAATGTCTTGTATTTCATTTGAGAACTTATTGTGGAGAAAAGGGAATGTCTTCCATAAACGTGAAAGTTCATTACACAAAGATTTTTCTACTTAGTTCCTATAGCATTCCTTTGAGAAAAGTAGATATCACCCCTTAATACTGAGGAAACAAAGGAGGGACAGAGAGGGAAGTTGGGTTGTATAAGCATATGAGACAAATTTCAACAAAAAGTAGAAACTAACAAAATTAGATTAATCTGCTCTCTCCCACCTTAACTTTCCACACTAGTCTAAATTTTTGTTCCCTGAATGAATATTACAGAGAGATGTGTCTAATGTGCTCGATGAGGATCCAGAAAAGTTGGTGAAACTGTGAATGTGAAAGCAAAACCATATCAACTGTGTCACTTTATCTGAGTGTGACAGAAAGACAACCCAGTGACAAGGCCCATGATATGAATCAGATCTCAAGAAGGAGGATTATGCAACAAATGTCCTGCTTCGGTATTCTGATGGCATTTAATGCCAGGAGCTAATGAGACATTTCAAAGCTCAAGGAGCTCAAGGAACTTGCAGCAAGCAGAGATGAAAGACTGTCTCATTATCAAACAGTTCCGTTTTTAATTTCCTTCTAAGTATGGATTTAATTTTTAAAATATTATCCTTGTTATTTTCTCAAATGGGAGATTTTTTGTTGATTGGAGCACTTGGGAAGCCATCCAGCCAAGAACGTTGTGAAGGTCCAGAGTGGGGTTTAGATATTCACACAGTGGTCTGAAGTCTCCAAGATTTCATCAGGTTTCAGGATGTGACACCTTGACACCTACAGGTTTCTTCCAGAAGATTTCAATTGGAAGCCTGGAATTTCTAGTCAACAGTTCAGGCACCTACTCCTCTATCAATAATTAATTCAGGCCAGGTGCAGTGGCTCACACCTGTAATCCCAGCACTTTGGGAGGCCAAGGCGGGCAGGTCACCTGAGGTCAGGTGTTCGAGACCAGCCTTGTCAACATGGCAAAACCCTGTCTCTACTAAATAAATAAATAAATAAAAATAACAAAAATTAGCCCATTGTGGCAGTGGGTGCCTATAATCCCAGCTACTTGGGAGGCTGAGGAAGGAGAATTGCTTGAACTCGGGAGGTGGAAGTTGCAGTAAGCCAAGATTGTGCCATTGCACTCCAGCCTAGGCAACAAGTGCAAAACTCTATCTCAAAAAAAAAAAAAAAAAAAAAATTAATTCAACAAGTATTAATTGACTGTCTCCCTCACTGCTTACAAAGCAAGGCTATGCTAGCCCCTGAGAGAGGTGTGAATATAAAAGGCAAATTGGTGGCTGGCATGATGACCAAATAGGAGTAGCTCCGGTCTGCAGCTCCCAGCAAGATTAATGCAGATGGCAGGGGGGTGACTTCTGCATTTCCAACTGAGGTACCTGGCTCATCTCACTGGGACTGGTTCGACAGTGGGTGCAGCCCACAAAGGGCAAGCTGAAGCTGGGTGGGGCATCGCCTCACTGGGGGAAGTGCAAGGGGTCAGGGAACTCCCTCCCCTAGCCAAGGGAAGCCATGAGGGACTGTGCCATGAGGAATGGTGTGCTCTGGCCCAGATACTGCACTTTTCCCATGGTCTTTGCAACCTGCAGATCAGGAGATTCCTTCAGGTGCCTACACCACCAGTGCCTGGGGTTTCAAGTACAAAACTGGGCAGCCATTTTGGCAGACACTGAGCTAGCTGCAGAAGTTTGTTTTCATACCCCAGTACCTCCTGGAACGCCAGTGAGATAGAACCATTCACTCCCCTGGAAAGGGAGCTAAAGCAGGGAGCCAAGTGGTGTAGCTCAGCAGATCCCATCCCCACGGAGCCCAGCAAGCTAAGAAAGCAGGAAAGATCTAAATTCAACATCCTAACATCACAATTAAAAGAACCAGAGAAGTAAGAGCAAACAAATTCAAAAGCCAGCTAAAGAAAAGAAATAACTAAGATCAGAGCAGAACTGAAGGAGATAGAGACACAAAAAACCCTTCAAAAAAATCAATGAATCCAGAAGCTGGTTTTTTGAAAACCAGTTGATACTACCCAATGAAGATGCTTCAGACAATGGAAAAGGCAGGTTGAAGATAACAGGTTGAATACAATTTTTTTTTATTGCATTTTAGGTTTTGGGGTACATGTGAAGAACATGCAAGATTGTTGCATAGGTGCATACGTGGCAGTGTGATTTGCTGCCTTCCTCCCCTTCACCTATATGTTGCATTTCTCCCCATGCTATCTCTCCCCAACTCCCCACCCCCCGCCGTCCCTCCCTATTTCCCCCCAACAGACCCCAGTGTGTGATGCTCCCCTCCCTGTGTCCATGTGTTCTCATTGTTCAACACCCGTCTATGAGTGAGAACATGCGGTGTTTGATTTTATGTTCTTGTGTCTGAATACAATTTTTAAAAAGCTAGTCCATTTCTTCTTCCTCCTCCCATCCCCAAACCCTTGAGAAGCTACGTCTCCCTAGGGAAGTGGGAAGAGGGATGTCAGAGTTGGGACACGCCAAGCATCCACAACAGGACACTGAGCTGGCAGGAGCAGTAGAAGAGCAGGGGACAAATACAGCTGTTGGTGGGAGAGAAGAAAGATCTGCATTGAATTTGAGGTTGAAATTTTAAATGGGATGGAGCCTTTACTTGCTGAAAGTAACCAGGAAATTATAGAATCTATCTAAGATATCATTAAAGGACAGCGAAAGAAGGCTTAGTAGAGCCAGTCTGAAAGCTGTGATTGGAGGAAAATACCTCGTTACATTAATTCATTCAACAAACAGTGGTTGAGGGCCTGAGTTGTACCTGGCATTGCTCCAGGCCTTGTGGAAACAGCAAGCAGGGAACAAAAACAAAGTCCCTGCTCTTGAGAGCTTACATTCAAGTGAGAAAAGACCTTCCATGAACAAGAAACAATGCTATAGTTGCATAGTGGCTTCAATTTAACCATATCCTTTCTGTGACGGGAGAAGGTACTTATGAATTCTACTTTGGTCCCACAGATAGACTCAGTGCTGAGGTTGCTGTTATAGGCATTGAGTATTTCATAACTATGTGTTGGAACTCCTTCCCAACCCAAATCAATGAACAGTGAGGGAGTGTCAATTGTGTGCAGGAAATTGTGGTAGGAGAGTTTACAGAACTGGGCAGGACATAATTTGGTAGAACTTATAGTTTAAATCAAAGATGGTATGGGTTGAACAATGACATATATTAATCATTTTTCTTATATGCATGGAGAAATTTTACAAAAATTTAAGAGTAAAAATATTCTCCCCAAAAAACAAAACCTGGCTTCAATCAGGGATCCAGATCTCTCTCTCTCTCCATGGAAAAGTTTCACCATCGTCACTACATTCTTTCACAGTTTGTTTCCTCTATTGTAGATTTCTCATAATTTCAGAAATCAATTAAAGAAGGAATACGACAGTGAGCATTGTTGGAAAATATGACTTAAAGGTCAAAGAGTCAGACATCAGTTTGCATCGGAATTTAGTAAATTTATAGAGCTTACTGCAGTGAAAAGACAAAACACTGCCACTACCACGTGGATTAGAATCTTTAAAAAAAAAAAATCCCCAAACAACTGCTATTTGCTTGAATTTTGCAGCCCAACATTAGCAAAACATAGGGCAGGAAATGAGAATTTTGAGAGGCCTTAGAGCAAACAGCAAAAGGAGTGAGCCCTGTCCTGCTGGCATGTGCTGTGCCTGAAAAATTAATGAACATGCACTCTGAGGACAATGAGAGGGAGACTGTGTTTGATGTACACGGTTAGTAAAAGTGAGGAGTGAGCTGGGCTTGGTGGCCTGCCCCTGTAGTTTGAGCTGCTCAGGAGGCTGAGGTAAGAGGATCGCTTGCGCCTAAGAGTTCGAGGCTGCAGTGAGCTATAACTGCACCACTGCACTTTAGCCTGGGTGACGGAGTAAGACCTCATCTCTCAAAAAATCATAAAACAAAATTTAAAAACATTAATTGCTTTTAAAGTAAGTAGTGGGCTATGATAGGTGCTGACTCTGTTGAGGAATACTAATTCATTCCCCGTAAGTATTCCTCATTATTCTCAGGACTTGTGATCAAATATCTGAAACCTTTTTACACTTGGATTTGTCAGAGTGGATTCATCTACTGGGAGTGAAAACATGACACCTTTGAGAAAGTTGAAAGACTGCATCTGAGTCAGAGATACCATTGTTTTTCTTCCTTAAGCAGCCCCTACTCCAGTATGATTCCTTCCTTAAGCAGCCGCTACTCCAGAATAAAAAGGAAATTTGGGGACAGAGACAAAATGCACACAGAGAGAACTCCATGAGAAGATGAAGGCAGAGATTGGGGTGATGCATTGTCTACAAGCCACAGAGCACTAAAGATGGCCAGCAAACCATCAGAAGCTAGTAGTGGCATGGAACAGAAATTTCCTTACAGCCCTGCACAAAAACTAACGCTTCCAGCCTATTGGTCTTGAACTTCTGGCCTCCAGAACTACTGTAAGTCACCCAATTTCTTGTATTTTGTTATGCTAACCCTAGCGAACTGATAGTTATCATAAGCATATGGTTATTAAAATTGCTTTTCAAGTCAAAAGAGAAATCAAATACATCATTCTAAGTTAATATATGCATACATACAGCATCTTTTCAATGACTGCATGGGATTCTATACAATGGCTACTTCTCATCTGAAGGACTTGCATGTTTTCTCTATCTTTTCACTATTACTGTAATTAACATTATTCTACTTCTTTTTTTGAGGTGGGGAAGGAGTCTTGCTTTATCACCCAGGCTGGAGTGCAGTAGTGTGATCTCGGCTCATTGCAACCACTGCCTCCTGGGTTCAAGTGATTCTCCTGCCTCAGCCTCCCAACTAGCTGGGATTATAGGTGCATACCACCACGCCCAGCTAATTTTTAAAATATTATTGGTAGAGACAGGGTTTCACCATATTGGCCAGGTTGATCTCAATCTCCTGACCTCATGATCTGCCCACCTTGGCCTCCCAAAGGGCTGGGATTACCAGTGTGAGCCACCACACCAGGCCCATATTAATCATTTTCAAGTATATAGTTCAGTAGTGATAAATTTATTAATAAAGTTGTGCCTCATGAGGTCAAGAGATCGAGACCATCCTGGTCAACATGGTGAAACCCCGTCTCTATTAAAAATACAAAAAATTAGCTGGGCGTGGTGGTGCACGCCTGTAGTCCCAGCTACTTGGGAGGCTGAGGCAGGAGAATTGCTTGAACCCAAGAGGCGGAGGTTGCAGTGAGCCGAGATCGCGCCATTGCACTCCAGCCTGGGCAACAAGAGCGAAACTCCATCTCAAAAAAGTAATAATAAATAAATAAATAAATAAATAAATAAATAAAGTTGTGCCACCAAGCTCCAGAACTCTTCATCTTGCAAAATTAAAACTCTATACCCATTTAAAAATAAATCCCGGCCAGGCACGATGGCTCATACCTGTAATCCCAGCACTCTGGGAGGCCAAGACAGGCAGATCATGAGGTCAGGAAATCAAGACCAGCCTGGCCAACATGGAGAAACCCCATCTCTACTAAAAATACAAAAATTAGCCAAGCCTGGTGGTGCGCGCCTGTAGTCCCAGCTAGTTGGAAGGCTGAGACAGGAGAATCACTTGAATCTGGGAGGTGGAGGTTGAAGTGAGCTGAGATCGTGCCACAGCACTCCAGCCTGGCAAACAGAGACTCCGTCTCAAACTAAAACAAAAAAACTCCCAATTTTCTCCTTTCCCCATCCTCTGGCACATCATCTTACTTTCTCTGTCTGTAAATTTGACTACTCTAGGTATCTCATATAAGTGGAATCATATAGTATTTGTCATTTTATGACTGGCCTATTTCACTTAGCATAATGTCCTCAGGGTTCATCCATGTTGTAGCATGTGTTAGAATTTTCTTCCTTTTTTCGGCTGAATAATATTTAATCAAATGTATATGCCACATTTTGTTTATCCATTCATCTATCAATGGATATTTGGGTTGCTTCTACCTTTTGGCTACTATGAATAATTCTGCCATGAACATGGGGTGTAAAAATATCTTTTGAGAGCTTGTTTTCAATTCTTTGGAGCATATAACCAGAAATGAAATTGCTGAATAACATTCTAATTCTATTTTTAAGTTTTTAAGGAGCTGCTGTAATGTCTTTCATAGTAGCCGAACCATTTTATATTCTCATCAGCAGTGCATAGGGTTTCAGTTTCTCCATATCCTTGCTAACAATTGTCATGGTTTTTTTTTTTGATACTAGTCATCCGAGTTGGTGTGAGGTAGCATCTCATGGCAGTTTTGACTTACGTTTTCCCTAATGATTAGTGATGTTGAATATCTTTTCATATGCCTGTTGACCACTTGTATATCTTCTTTGGAGAAATATCTATTTAAGTCTTTTGTTCATTTTGAATTGTGTTTTCTCTTTGTTTTTGAGTTGTAGGAGTTTTTTAAAAATATTCTGGCTATTAACTCTTTATCAAATTTACATTTTGTAAGAATTTTTTCCCATTCTGTTGTCGGTCTTGTCACTCTGTGGATTATATCCTTTATGAAAACTATTACCCTTATATCCTAAGACATATTCATCTTTGCACATTTACCTAACTTATGAGAAGGATAGCGTCTCAGAATGGAATTAGTAACTCAACCTCTAAAAGCCATACCAATTTAGCCTCTTAGAAACAGTTTATGATCATTATTGCCCTTGCCAGCACTGAATGTATATGTCACATTTTGTTTATCCATTCATCTATCAATGGATATTTGGGTTGCTTCTACTTTGAAATGTATTTTATTACTACATGAAATGTATTTCAAAAATTCAGATAGAAATTGAAAATGACATTTTTATACATGCCACTCTGTGTTTCAAATAGTAAAAGCCTGTTACATTATGGTTAGCTATTAAACAAATTTGGGCCAAATCATGTTCCCTGGAGTTTAACATGTACATAAAGTAAAAACCTATAATTCAGAAATTGGTTCTGCCCCCAGCCCTAGGGTGAAAAGCTCTTACTTTATTTCTAAAAGCTTTCTAATTAGTTCTTATACCTCAAAGTGATTTACTTTAATGATTAATGAATGGTGCCATTTTATAAATGAGTAAGTCAGTCCCTCCCAATTCATAGCTAGAGAATTAGTTCTTCTACCTCAAAGTGATTTACTTTAATGATTAATGAATGGTGCCATTTTATAAATGAGTAAGTCAGTCCACCCAATTCATAGCTAGGAGAAGCCCATATGCCAGAACAATTCAGTGTATGCCAAGGATTCAGTCTCAGCCCAGAATCCTTCTACCCATTGCTAGCCTCATTGCACCACCACAGACTTCCAGTTTTAGGGGCTGGAAAGGCTAGGCTGACTGCAAGGCTGTAACGACCATGATGGGAGATGATGTCCCACTGATTTGGTGGGAGTTATGTCACTGCAATTGAGAAAAGGACCTGTCTCAGGAGGATATTCTTTTATGATTATATTTTTAAAATAATAGTTATAGGAATATAATCATGCTTTTAGATCTTGGGACCAGAAGAAGAAAAAGGCATGCTTTTCCCCTTCAATCATACCACCTGTATAAAGGCATATGAGGTCCCTACACTGACTTTGGAGAGCTTATGCAAAGCCACAGTGCCCTGAGGAATTTCCTCTTCTTTCCCTACTGGAACTTTCTGTACAGAGCACTTGTGACGCACCACACTCGTCCTGCGTGATTCCGGGTTGGAATGTAAATGTCTTCCTGTTCCTAAGGTTCTCTACTGCAGTTTATTAGAAAACAGAGAAACTGGGCTTGGTGCTTCCATACAGCTTTTCTAGTTTATTGGCTCTATTTGCTTGTAAAAATATGTTTTCAATTACACTTAAAAGGTTTGATTCAAACTACTCTGGGAAAGGCAAGATGTATTGTTTCTCTTGCCCACATCACATAAATTCTGGTTCATCAGGAATTTAAGGTGCAGCGTGCTGACGTCAGATGGCCAGCGATAGAACAGAGTCTTAAAAGGGAGGTGAAGGATAACCGTAAGCTATAAAGAATAGCAGAGAAACAGAAACCGAGTGTTTATTCTGGACTCATTGTGAGCATAACAGATTATGGACACGATCATAAAGGACAAAAATATATATGAAACCCAGAAGAAAAAATGAGACTGCTTGGAACACAAGATCAAAACAGGGAATACTAATTTCAGGTAAACCTCTTTTCCTCCCATAGAACTTTCTAGATGCTTTTCTGAGCCAGCCATATCTAATTATTTTTCTTTGACAAGAATACAAAATTAGGGCTTTTAAGCCACAGTCTTAGTGGGGTTGAGTGGGACATTTTTGTTTTCCTCAGAGGAGTAATCCCTTAGAATGAAGTGATAGTTATTATTATTAGCACTTTATCCAGGTCCTGGACAAGGGAATATTGTTTTATTCAATGCTGATTCAATATTCATCTGCCCAGACAGAATGCATAGATGAATTATACTGGGCCATGCCCCAGATAGGGAAAGGGAGGCAGCCATGAGAAGTTAAGTGGGAGTTGAGACTAATGTGCCGTGAAAGCGCCCAGCTCCTCCACATACACGTGACCTTTGTTGAAGCTTCTAAGGTCCACCCACGAGCCAGCTAGCCATTAGCTCATCATAGACGAACCAGGGTGAGCATAGCCTTATCCATGAGTCACAGACTACACGTGCAGCAACCACCATCAGGGAAAGGTATCTGCTTTCTGCTTGTTCTGCCTATTCAGCCAGCCATTGTTTTTGTCTCCAGATTGAGTCTGAAGACCTTAGGATGCATAAGAATCACCTAGAATGCTGGCTTGAAATGCACATTTCTGGCCTCAACCCATGAAACTCTAATTCAGGAGAGCTAGTGGGGATGTGGAATCATGATGCAGGTCGTCCTTAGACCACATTTTAAAACACTCTGGGAAACTTTGCCCACAGTGAGAATGAGAGGGACTGGTTGAGTGCTGTGAGTATCAAGTTTGCTTACCCTTATTGTTATGGGGCCGTCTTAGATCTTTTCTTCCTGCCTTGCACTGTTGGTTGCTAAAGACTTCTTGTTTTGTGACTTCTTTGATTAGACTTTTGACTGTTCACTTTTCCTAGACCCTTGGTTGACCTTTGTATCTGCCAGTTTGTCTCTGATATCTACTTCTCTGATTATCATTTGTACCCTTCCTTCATTCTTTCATTAACAGTACTGAGTACCTGCACTTGGTTTCAGATTCTATGCTGGGGACGCACTGCTTGGTAATAAAGATTCAAATCAGGCTGTAACTGGGTTTACAAGCTAGCAGTGGAGACAGTTAAATAGAAACAGTGAGAGTATTAGATGCCATAAGGGATGCTGGCAGTGTGAGAGCACAGGGCAGGGCCACTTTATCTAATCCAGACGGTTAAAGGAGATTTCTGGGAATGCTTGGGGAGTTAAGAGGTGATGAGAAGGCAGAGTGTTCCGGGAGGAAAAAACAGACTGTAAATAAAAGCCGTAAAAAATAAGAGATCTGACAATTTTAAAGAGAGCTGTGACTGCAGTGTAGAATGGGGCTGGTGACAGCAGATGGTGTGGCAAGGAATGGGGCTGAGAAGATGGGCAGGCCCAGATGATGAAGGCCTGACATGGTGTCAGGACTCTAGTGGAGGGCTATTAAATATCTCTGAAAGGTTTTAAACGGGCAAGTCACGATCCTATGTGTACTGAGAAAGAACACCGTGTGTGGTGGATGGTGCAAACAATTGAGTGGGTCTCCAGAAGGCAGGAGGTGTGGGATGAGGGGCACTCAGAGAAGAGATGAGGGAAAATGAAGGAAGAGAAATAGCTCCTCCACTGTATCAAGAGGCAAGGTGCAGAAGCCAGAATGGGCTGAAGCTAAGATGTGTAATTGGAGGGTGTTTCTTCCTTCTGGGGAGAAAAGTGTAAAGACACTATTGATACATCCCTGAGAGCATTTTAGGTAACGAGATTTTAGTACTGAAATAAATTCTTCAACTGAGTGACATGTAGGCTATACCAGCTACTCAGTCTTATCTGCTGAAAGACGACACTAGCCATTTAGAAATGTACCAATACTATTATTTTTTAGACTGGCAGTGGCTTTAAAAATAAGCACAAAACCCAAGAAACAACGGTAAAATAATTAAGAAGTCAGGTGCATGTTAGGTCTGATAAATGAGTTAACATCCATGAAAGCCCTTCGTACACTATAGAGTCACATGATTATGTTAGATTGTGACAACATCTAAGAAAGCAAAACGCGTAACATTTGATCAAGCTTGGGATGTGATCATCAATTTTACTATAGCAAATGCCTTAGTGAAGATTCTCAGTACGTCTTTGGTTTTCTGAAGCTCATAGATCTTTTCCTCCCAAAAAACGATAAAGTCAGTTTTCTAGGTACATAGCTATACCATTTTCCTATTTGTCCTAAAAGCAAGTTCAAGCTGAGAAACCATCTTAAGGTTTATATGAGGAAGGTCTGATAAAAAAAAAATACCGAAAAACCAAGTCAAAATTTCATTGAAAGGCAATCAGCCATTTCTTTTTCAAGAAAGTTCTGACAACACAAAACGGCTTCAGTGGGGATGGCATGCCCAAGTGGACTTTTCTCACAAACGCATAACTCTGGACAGATTTGGAATGTGCTGTTCTTTCTGCTAAAGAAGTTTTTCCACTCTTGGCCTTCCAAAACCCAGAGTTCAAAGCTTAACTACTAGTTTTTTATGCAGGAGCAAATTGACCACACACTATTAGAAAAAGACGTGAGTCAGTGTGTTTGGCTCTTAGTTTCTTTATTGTGTTCTTTGGAAAAGAAAGATTGTAAGGAAAGAAAAGCAGGGAAAGACTGACTGCCTTTGCATCTTTTCCTTGAGGGGTGTTTGCTTAAAAAATAATAACCCCAAACCGAGCTATTATTAAGATTTATATTAAGCATTTCCAAGTTTTGAAATAGGAACAAAGTTCATCAGACCCTTGTGAGGCAAGCTTTTTAAATTCTCATTATACAAATAGATAAATTGAGTCACTGACCAGTGAAGTAACTTCCCTAGTCTTGGTTGCATTTGATGAAAAGGTTTTGGATTTTAAATAACCACTTTGAGCATGTCAAGCCGACAACCAAAAAGTTAATAATCTGTTCTACTATGTGTTAGGGAGATGAGGTTTTCTAGCCTAATAGGAATTCTGTTTCATATGATTTATATGTATTTACGCATATGTGATTGCACAGACACATACATATTAAAATAACCTCAACTTTCCACAATCTTTAGGAAATTAGACAGTTTGGATAATTAAAATGTTCCCAGTAGCTGATATTTGATACCTTTCAGAATCAAAATATGTTTGTTTTGATATATACTTAAAATATATAAGTTTCATTTTTAGAAGATGCTACCAAATATGTCAGTAAATTTATAATTAGCTGTGATTCAGTGATTCTTTTAAAGATGTCCTAAAATGATACAACTATTTGTGTCCATAGTGAATGCCATTTTGCTTTGTAAATGCTTGTCTTTGTATAGCCTCTTTTTTCGTACTTTCTTGTTAGGCCTGCATAGTTCTGTCTCCCTCCTTCCGTGCACTGACTTTCTGCAGCCCCTCTCCTTTTTCTAGTTAGGTGCTTCAAGCTGGCTACGTTCTGAGAATCCGGAGAACCACGTGTGTGAACATCATTTGCAAAGTAAAGGTAAATAGGCTCAAAGCGAAGACACCACGTGACTGCTCTTGAATGTAAACCTTAATGACCATTGTCTTTTACTCTCTGAGCACTTTTGATTTATTTTTTGTCCTCAGTTCTGTACTATGAAGTTGAAATTGTCAAAAGTTAGAATTTTACATAAATGAAATATCACATTAAATATATTTTACTTCTAAAACTCAATTTGAAATAATTTAATTTTTCTCCAGTGATTCAGGTACTATTCACCCAATGAGCACTTATTGAATGCCGTGTGCCTCTCTGCTGTAGGGCCTCAGGACTTCACAGTATTTCAGGGTCATCCCTGGGACCACCAATATTCATTGCATAGTACCTCGATGGCAACAAATTTCAGATCTTATAACCATTTTAGTTGAAAGACTGTCATATAAAAACAGTTTCCTGTTTTGTATATTTTAAATATATGTATGTTGAATGTCTCAAAAGACAGCTATTATGCAGCTGCCTTGCTAGCTTTTTGGCACCTAGGTGGTGGGATGGGTCTTGAATTAATTATCCCGGACAGTCCTTGAGTGAGAGCCTTTTGCTGGGTAGAGATGGGTATGATGTGGGGGGACACTGGCCCCAGGGAGGGCTTAGAACATCTGGACTAGCATGAGAAATATACAAAAAGTGTCCTCTCTTCCAAAATAAAAGGAGAAAAGGGGTTTTCATATTTCCTGTGCATTTGTTCTCCAAGTGGCTTTTTATGGTTTCTATGCCTTTCACTTGCAACCTGTGGGTGCAGTAGAAACCGCCCTTGATGGTGTCTAGCACGGGGCTTGTCACATGGTAGGTCTCAATAACTTTATTGAATGAACGAATAAATGAGGTTGATACGGAAGTTCTAACCAAACAAAACCGAGGTAATAGAACTTGAAGGGAAAAGTCTTTAAGAAAAAACTCTCATGGTCCTTCTTTTGTCTTTATGAACTAAAATATCTTCCTCTATATCTTGTAATTTCCTTTATTCTCACAATTGTGATGCTTCTTTTTTTTTGAAACAGGGTCTTACTCTGTTGCCCAAGCTGGAGTGTAGTGGCATGATTATGGCTCCCTGAAACCTCCACTTGCTGGGCTCAAGCTATCCTCCCACATCAGCCTCTTGAGTGGCTGGGACTACAGGCATGTGCCACCATGCCCGGCTAGTTTTTCTATATTTTGTAGAGATGGAGTTTTGTCGCATTGCCTGGGCTTGTCTCACACTCCTGGGCTCAAGTGATCTACCTGTCTTCATTTCCCCAAGTTCTGGGATTACAGGCGTGAGCCAGTGTGCCCAGCCACATTGGGCTTCTTAGAGGCATTTTCTTAAGATAACCTGGACTGAAAGATTTCTTGGTAATTAAGGTACAGGGATAAAAAAGTCAGGACATGTCTGAATTGAAATCATGTAAGGTAGGATTGTGATGGTTAATACTGAGTGTCAACTTGATTGGATCGAAGGATGCAAAGTATTGTTCCTGGGTGTGTGTGGTGGATGTTGCCAAAGGAGATTAACATTTGAGTCACTGGACTGGGAGAGGCAGACCCACCCTCAATCTGGGTGGGCACCATCTAATCAGCTGCCAGCTTGGCTAGAATAAAGCAGGCAGAAGGTGGAAAGAGCAGACTTGCTGAGTCTTCTGGCTTTCATGTTTCTCCTGTGTTGGTTGCTTCCTGCCCTCGAACATCGGACTGTAAATTTTTCAGCTTTTGGACTCTCGGACTTACACCAGTGTTTGCCAGGCGCTCTCAGGCCTTGGCCCAGTCTAAAGGCTGCCCTGCTGGCTCCCCTACTTTGGAGGTTTTGGGACTTGGACTGGCTTCCTTGCTCCTCAACTTGCAGATGGCCTGTTGTGGGACTTTACCTTCTGATTCCGTGAGTCAACACTCCTTAATAAACTCCCCTTCATATATACATCTATCCTATTAGCGCTGTCCCTCTAGAGAATGCTGACTAATACAAGGACTCTGGTAGACTGACATTAAATATTGTAGGGAATATACACAGGGCTTAAGAAGATTTATTGCTGCAGCAAAATGCAGGGGCCAGGATGCATCTGGGATGCTGGCAGCCTCAAGGGGGGTGTTGTAGAGCACAGCAGCACAAAACTCCAGAAACTCACAGGATGAGGCAAGATCTTAGATGAGACATTCAGAACAGCCAGATTCTTCCTGATGATACCACAGCTGCCCATCACACACACACACACACACACACACACACACACACACTCCCACACGTGAACTCTATATATACTGTGCATTGACATGGCAAAGAGAGAGAGGTGTCCATGAAATGGATAGGTATTGTGAAACCAGGAAAATTTCCTTTTTTGGGGGAACTGGTGAGGAGATTAAACTCATGCCATTTAGTAGAAACAAAGAACAGTTGAACAAAAACAACCCCCAGCCAAACCAAACCCAAACCAAAAACAGGCCAAAAATGTACATCGGCCCCTATATAGTTTACACTGCCACCATGACCAATGCATAGCAGCACTCTGGCACAGTAAAGAGTTCACTAAATGAGCCCCAAGGCGCAGAGATCCCTAGTGCCCTTATTTGCAATAGGTAGAAAGCGAAACTTGAAGCTGCCACTCACCTAAATGACCTCTGTGTTGGCACTTAAATAAGCATTCAATAATTGGTTTTCACCCGGGCGCGGTGGCTCACACCTGTAATCCCAGCACTTTGGGAGGCCGAGGCAGGCGGATCACAAGGTCAAGAGATCGAGACCATCCTGGCCAACATGGTGAAACCCCATCTCTACTAAAAATACAAAAAAATTAGCTGGGTGTGGTGGCGCATGCCTGTAGTCCCAGCTACCTGGGAAGCTGAGGCAGGAGAATTGCTTGAACCCAGGAGGCGGAGGTTGCAGTGAGCCTAGGTGGTGCCACTGCTCTCCAGCTTGGTGCCTGGTGACAGAGCAAGACTCTGTCTCAAATAATAATAATAATAATAATAATTGGTTTTCATTAGTATTAAATAACTTTTATTGAGCACCCTCTGAGTAGCAGACACTTTCTTATATGTTATCTTATTTAACATAAGATAAATAAGATAAGAAGGTAGGTTTTTTTTTAGAGCAGAGGAAGCAAAGACTTGGTAAGACTTACTGTCTTGCCCGGGATGGCTGCATTGCCCAGTGGTAAAAGTGGGACTGCATCTCAGGGCTTCTTGTGGTAACTTTAGTGCTTTTTATTTAGGACACAGTAGTAGCTTCCCATGTATAATTTAAGGTATTTTATTTTGTCCCCATAAATGACATGCATTTGGGCATTAAATAAAAAGGGGGATTTAAAACTATCATTTAAAAATTTACAGATAGGTTTAAAATGAATGTCCTTTAAAATTCTAAACTATACAGAAGATAGCCTACAAAACTATTCCTGCTGACTCACCCATCAAGACATGTTAGCTGCTATATTATTGAGGAGAGTTTGAGTTCTCTTCTTGAAAGCACATTCTCAATCACTGCTTCCTAAGCAAACCTCGTAGGTCAGTCTGCGGTCTTTTGTTGCACCTTCTCTTTTATGCTACAAGGATGGTCTGAACCATTTCTGGATGTGATTTTGTTAAGAATCAGCCTGGATTAGTAGAAAGAAGAGGACTTCAGGGATGGGATGATCCAGGTTTACATTCCAGCCCCAACACTCACTATATTAATGATATAAAGAAATAGACTTAATCTCTCTGAGCCTCTACTGCGTTATGTGTAAATTGTAGATAAAACCCCTCCCTACCTAATTCAAATGAAGGAATGTACATAAAATAAATGTAGTAAACTGTAAGTTTCCCCACAAAAAAAAGAGAAACTAGTAACAGTTAATGATTATTTATCATCACTATTTATAGATTATCTTCGTGTTTCTCAATTCAGATCCTTGCTAACATTCTTTTGCTGATGTGGCAACAATGAATTCTCTTTTACAAATACGAGAAGCTAAACATCTCCAGTGTACTTTCTCTGTGGAAAAGGAATTCACAGATTCTTTCTTTAGCCACTGGCTCATGTCTGCAGATGAGAATTTTATTTATATGTATTCAAATGTGATTTAAACACATGGTGATTCTTTTATGGCTAGATATAAAAAGTTTACAAGTTAAATGTTATTGCTATCTTTACCATCGACTCTAGAGCTTTCTTATGATATAATTTGTAAACATTTTACAAGGCAGGGGAAAATACACACCCATAATTATTTCTCGATGTTGTCTGGCTCGTGACAGCAGGATAAAGTCTTTTATTATTTTAGAAAGAGTTTTCATTGAAGGTTTTTCCAGTCATTCCAAATAAACTTAGCTGTGAATGGAAAAGACACAGCTGATTGCCCTGGCTCCTGGAATGGCTCTTCTGCCCTTCTCCTGCTCTGTGCTGAGTCAGAAGGAAAGCATGTAGGGTGGCTGACCTCTGAAATCATTAAACATCTCTGTAAACTGTGGCTGTTAGAGAGTCACTCTGGCTTATTTTCTCAAGGCTGATGAATAAGTTAGAATCTAATCTGCAGCCAGAATGTTTGATCACTTTGCTCATGGATTTGCCAGTTACAGGATTTTATCACATGGTTGGCCTATGGGCATGATGATTCCTGAAGGGCTGCGATAAGTCAGCAAGTGCCAGGGGTACATCTGTCAAATTCCAAGACATGCTACGTCCCCTGACCTGCTGGTGGAGAGCTGAGCCTTCTTCACAGTGTTTCAGGTTGTTCACTGTAGAACACAGAAATAGATATAAAAATGCTCTGGGAAAATCTGTGATAAAGAACTACTTTTCTTTAAAAGGTGATGAGGTTTCAGGAGGCAAGAAAAGCAAAAATCTGTGAGCTGAATTTGTTTCAGAAACCCAGGGATAGTCTTTCTCTGTAGAAAAGGTCACATTGAAGACTGAAGCAATTGTATGTCTCACCAGGTATCTAAACCATGCTTTTCCCCAAAGGGAAAAGAAGTCAGATGGTAATGAATAAAGGTACTTTTTCAGAGGTTCATTTAAAATTATTCCTCATCCCATTTTGTTTGTAGAGTGATAAAGAATCTGGGCAGTAATAATAGGGTGCCATTCTGAGGGATTTTGAGCCCTTAAAATAAAGGAATAAAAGGAAGCAAACACATTTTGTACACTACTATTAAAATTACAGATATAGGGAAGAAGACTTTCTTAAAATAACGTTAACAGTTGGTGGCAGACCCTGTAGTCAGGCAATGCATTGAACACGATATTTAATGAACACTACTGGAGTCACAGCATTCACTGGGAATAGAAAAAAGCATATCTTACTCAATTTCTTCAGTAGTTTATATGCTCATCAAGGGACCCAAACCACAGCATGTAAAAAGTGAGAGTTTTTTGTTCAATATAGTATCCATTAGCCACATGTGGTTATTTAATTTTAAATTTAAAGAGATTAAAATAAAATTAAAAAATATTTTAAAATATTAAAATAAAATTTAAAAAAAGTACCTCAGTTGTGCTGGCCACATTTAAAGTGCTTAGTAGTCCCAGAACTTTGGTAGGCTGAAGCAGGCAGAGCGCCTGAACTCAGAGTTCAAGACTACCCTGGGCAACATGGTAAAACCCCATCTCTACTAAAATACAGAAAATTGGCTGGGCATGGTGGCACACGCCTGTAGTCCCAGCTACATGGGAGGCTGAGGCACAAGAATCGCTTGAACCCAGGAGGGAGAAGTTGCAGTGAGCCAAGATCACACCGCTGCATTCCAGCTTGGGCTACAGAGTGAGACTCTGTCTCAAAAGTAAAATAAAATAAAATAAAGTGCTTAGTAGCTATATGTGGCTAGTGGCAATCATATTGGACAGCTTAGCTGTAGATTTCCATCACTGCAGAAAGTTCTATTGGACAGCCCTGACTTATTCACTTCAGTGTATAGGTGACATTTAGAGTAACTGCTTGTTAGTTGAGAATGGGGAAGGATCAATATGTGTTACAATATTGATGAAGGCTTTAATAGGGTCTTAGAATTATCGTTATTCTGACAGGTTGAAAGGAGAATGGGGACATTTTCTGTAGAGAAAGGAAAAAGGAATGTTTTGAGGAGTAATACCCCATCAGGTTGAATTCCTCTTTATAGACTCCAGGGAGGTGAAGGTGAAAAGAAGCTTTGGGGTGAGATAGGTTGTGGGACTTGATGGTCAAGCTAAAGTGTTTGTTCTATACTTTATAATGTCATTGAATGCTTTTGAGAAGGGTACTAACAATCCTGGGACAATGGTCCCATGGAAAATAATTTTGCTTTGTGTAATCTGGTATAAGGAGCACCAATGTTACTATTAGAATACCATTAGGCATTCATGTTATGGCCCGTGGTTAGCTGCAGAACTGAGTCAAAGCCTAGTAACACTGTGTATATGTGTGTGTGTGTGTGTGTGTGTGTGAGAGAGAGAGAGAGAGAAAGAGAGAGAGAGAGAGCATGTGCACACGAGAGAGCACACGTATTTGTGCTATGGGATGGAGAGGAAAAGGAGACGTGGCATGTGGGAGCCCAGTTCTTGCTTCTCTCAGAAAACCACAGGGAAGACTTGGGTAGTGCTGGTCATTTCATGAAATCCTAAAGAAATCAGAGTATTCTAAATTTTACTCAGCACTTTTATTCTTTCCAAGATGTTCATTTTCATCAAGGAACATTTCAGAATGGAAAGGAGTTTCCACCATATCTGGATATACCCCAGTGACATCAAGGCTTCAAGAATGAACTTAGATCAAATTGTCCCTTTTTAGAACAATTTACGGGGACAGCGAGCAGCACAATTAAAATCTTCTCATTCCTCATCACCACATTTTATTCCCTCATCCCTATTTTTTTCTTTTTGCATTTATGAAGGCTCTATTATGTTGCAGGCATTGAGGGTGCAGAGGCAAATCAGACACAAATCTTTCTGCAGTGAGCTCACAGTCTTTATGGAGATGGATACAAAATTAAACCCATGCCATTACAGAGTGGAGACAATGATGGTAGGGCTTGTGCAGAGTTCTAGGGAGCCTGGAGGAGATCCACAGGGCAGCTTGGGTCAGGCTGGGTGCAGGCATGCTCTCACAGAGGGGAAGATACTTCATCTGAATCTTGGAAAAGGGGTATAAATTAATCTAGTAGATTAAGTGAGAAATACTACAAGCAGAGAGAGAAGATCAAGAACAAAAGCCTAAAAGCATGGCAGAATGTGACCATGGGGAAAAAGCTAGGCCTTGTTTCCTTTTTTGTCTTTGGCACAGGATAAACAAAGGGCCTAAGGTATATTTATGTCTATATGTGCGCTCACTGCGGGCTAAGCAGCAGGTGTAGACAACACGGACATTTTCCTAGGTGACTCCCACGGCTTAGGGGAAACATTTGAGTCATCTTGACTCTCATCATACAGCTATGGTTTATGGTAAGATTAGTGCCAAAGAGAATAATCTGGGGAGCTAGATCCAAGTTCATTTAATGTGCTCAAGTGCCTTTGCTCTAGTGTTTCTCATAGAATCATGGAAATTTCTATTGCCTTAAGAAGGACATGCTAGACTGTCACTCTTTTTAACCAGATTGGTGCCAACAACTTGTTTTGACTCAGCGAGAGTTTATGGACAAACTTCAGCCCTTAAAAATTACCCCAGGGAGAAATGATGGTTCTTTTTTTCTTTTCTAATTACACAGTTTTTACTTCTTTGGCTCTGAATTGACAGCAGGCTTTTAGAAAAAAGTACAAAAAAGAAAAAGAAATTAAAATCACTGTATTAAACAAGGAACAGAGCCAGTAAGCAGTGTCTAGGAACAGAGCCACCAGAATTCTCTCACTTTCTTTATGAGTCAGAGGTGTTGTCATAGGAAGTTTATTTTTATTTTTTTCCTTTTGTGATCGGACAAGACATCATGACAGGCAGCACAGGGTGAGGGGGGTGCAGGAAGACCATGGACTTTGGAGTGTGACCCGGATGGAAGTTCTGGCTCTTCCTCTTCCCAGCTGTGTGGCCCTGGGCAACCTGCTTAGTGGAGGCTTAGATTTTCTCATTGTTAAATTGGGAATAGTAATACCCTCCTTGTAGGGTTAATATGAGAATGTAGATAATGGGACCAGCACAAAGTCTGGTCCTGTTAGATAATAAATAGCTTTTAGTATTATAACTAGTAATGATGTGTTTAAATTTCTCCCTTCTCCCTTAGATGACTGTGAGCTACTTATTTTCTTAAAGGAGAGGGCGCTCGACTGTGCCACTTATGGGATACTGACCCCCAGGCACTAACTTTGTGGAGTGGAAAGAGAATTCCCAGAGTAATGTCCTGAGAGAAATAGCAAATTGTACGGAATGGGAGGTCTGAGTGTCATAGAGAAACTAAATAATTCCTCATGCCGTAAATCATACCAGAATATCAGTGTGTTCCTCCTACAGAAATCAGCTCTCTATTGATGGTGAGAAAGCAAATGCTCAAAGAAAATATTTGGCCAGTGATCTTGGTTAGTTAATGATAGTAAAGGTAACACAGGGAATTAACAGTTCAGAGACTGATAGGCAGTTCAGAGAATTATGGTGGCTTCTTGTTTACTGAACTTATTGCTCATTGCTGGTCACTTCTCTATCCACGATACAGTATCCAGAGAGTGGAACAGGAAGGAAGAGACGACTTCAATCTGTTTTAAAGATGCTTTGGGTAGAGATGGAGGTTGAAGATATGAGAGAGAGAGACTTAAATAATAATTCTGGCATGCCTGATATTATTATAATAAAGAATTGAGCCACAGAACAAAGGCATGTTATCTGCTTTTGTTCCTTTTTCACCTGGGTTTTGGAAATCTCTCACACTGGATTATTTTATGGTTTGACACAGTACATTTTTTTTTTTTTTTGAGATGGAGGCTCACTTTGTCACCCAGGCGGGAGTGCAGTGGTGCGATCTCAGCTCACTGCAACTTCCACCTCCTGGGTTCAAGCGATTCTCCTGTCTCATCCTCCCGCGTAGCTGGGACTACAGGTGTGTGCCACCATGCCTGGCTAATGTTTTATTTTTAGTAGAGATGGGAGTTTCACCATGTTGGGCAGGCTGGTCTCGAACTCCTGACCTTAGGTGATCCTCCCACCTCGGCCTCCCAAAGTGCTGGGATTACAGGCATGAGCCACCGCGCCCAGCCGACACAGTACATATCTTACAGTGACATTCAGTATGTATCACTAAACAACTAGCAAGGCTGAAAATACCATGTTCTGAGAGATCTTGAAATAATGCTGCAGGAAGTGATTCTTAAACAATTCTTAGGCTGTTCCTTAGAATCCCAATCCTAGGAGATGCTCTCAGGTAGGACAGATCGGTTGTCAAATGTTTAAGGAACACTCGATTGTAACATCTTTGAAGAATGAAAATATATATAGCATATAAAAATTTCTGGGAAGTCATGCAGTGAATAAAAATGTTTAATATTGTTTCATTGAGTGTTTCTAAAACTTATTTGACCACAGAACCGTTTTCTGTATAAATATCTACAAATCCCAGGTACTGGTGTTTTGAAATACACTTTTGAAAATGTTGAAGCAAGGGATGCAGAGATTTCATGCAACAGTCATTACTAAACAGTCATCTTTCTCCAGTTAAAGTAGAGTTTTTAGATCAGAAACCTTTATTGTATGTGAGAAACTCCCCTTTGGCTAGTCTCAGAATACAGATTGGTAAGCATATAGGCCTTTTAAGACTCTCTAAGCCATAATCTAATTATTATTATTATTATTTATTTATTTATTTTTTGAGACGGAGTTTCGCTCTTGTTACCCAGGCTGGAGTGCAATGGTGCGATCTCGGCTCACCGCAACTTCCGCCTCCTGGGTTCGGGCAATTCTCCTGCCTCAGCCTCCTGAGTAGCTGGGATTACAGGCACGCGCCACCATGCCCAGCTAATTTTTTGTGTTTTTAGTAGAGACGGGGTTTCACAATGTTGACCAGGATGGTCTCGATCTCTTGACCTCGTGATCCACCCGCCTCGGCCTCCCAAAGTGCTGGGATTACAGGCGTGAGCCACCGCGCCCGGTATTATTATTTTTTTACTTTCCACTTACCCTTATCTTGTCTGGCCTTTTGAGATATGTGGGACTGACCTCTGTATTCTAAGAAAAGACACGATCTTACTATGTCTTGGAGGGTTACATGGCTATTTGACATTTTATACCATTTTGACTGATTTTGTATAAATACTTTGAGCCTTTCCCAGGCATTGTAAGTATAATCCGTTTACCATACTAAATAAATAACCATAAAAATGCATGCTTAATTAGTATCTTTCTGAAAAATACTTGATGACTTCACATGTCTCTAAGTGGTAAAGAAGGTAGTTATTTAAACATTGTTCTGCTTTTTAAGATAAATAAAGGCACAGAGATGATCAGTGACATACCCTTTGCCCCAGAGAGAGTCAAGGTTTTTTTTTTTTAATTAAAACACTGAAGATTTTCTGGTGATTTGCAAGTCACATGCACACCAACTCCAAGCTTCATCTCTGTGGATACAAAAAATAATCTTAGAAGACTGCTGTTTTGCTGCGAATTTCATAATTTTTACTAAGCAAGCAGCTCTCTGGTATGCCAAGGATTTTTTTTTTAATAGTCCTAATTGATCTCTATCCCCCAAAGGGTTCTGAATTATGCAAGTGTCTCAAGTCTTAACAAGCCCTCTCCACACAGCTGTGCAATGGAAATGCTCAACAGAACGGTATTCACTTCAGTCTAGGCAAGACCCTGGCTGCTCCCTGGAGAGATCCAGATTTAGGGGAGCAGGTTCTGGGCCATCTGGGCTGGAGAAGCCTGTTTGGCCCATTTCTGTCTTCTTTGTCCCAGCCCCCTTCCCCTTACTCTGCTGACAGGGAGGGTCTAGTCACTGCAGCTCTTCCTCAGTCTTTAGGCTTGTCTCTCACTGACCCCCAGCTGCCAGGCTTTGTTTATTACTGAATTGAGCATTTAGATTCAGTCTTGGCTGGTGGCAGCCTTGGAAAGCACATTTTCTAAGATTGTTTTAGTTTCTTTTCAAATAAACTTCTACAAGCCTGAATGTTTCTGGCATTGCTAAAATGTGGGTGATTTATTCTTAGATGCTTAAATTAAAATTTTTTTAAAAAAAGAAAACTAACAATGTGATGTACTACTATGGTATACATTTTAGCCATTGGTTGTAAAGGGCATTTTGCTCTGCCTTAGATCTGAAAAATTTAAATCTAAAGGCCCCCTCTGGGAACAGATCTGTTTCTATGGAGACACCCAGCCCCTGGCTCCCTCTACTGGTGAACAACCTCCCTCTCCATTTGGGCAGCAGAGAATGGTAATTAACTGGGGGCTGGAAAAGGGGATAGACATGGCCTTAAACTAGGAACTGTGGCTCCAATAGCATATATATGTATATATTTCCCACAAATCCCCTTTCCTTATTCTTCTAACCTCAACAATCTTGGCTACCTAACTCACACATTCTTAGCTCCCCCTAGCGCCTCCCTTCATGTATTTTTGGCTTTAATCTTATGTCTGCCATTTAACGAGAAGCCACTTATTTGGCTTGATAGCACTGATGAACACCAAGACTCCTGGACTTTAAGACTGGGCAATCGCTATGTAGATCTTTAAAGAAATACAATAAGGTACAATCATCACTGAATTTATGAATGAAGTTTAGGCTTATCGTCAGAGTGTAGACAGCATGCTCGTTGAAGGAATATAGGAAGTGGGATGATGGCTTGAAAATGCATCCCACCTGCCCCAAAGCAGTGCTTTTTAGTCAGCTGTTAATATTTGAAATCCTCCTACTGAAATGAAGGCAGCTGCAACTTAACCCCTCTGCTGCCATAAACTAGCCATCATTGCCTTAAAGCATGAATCCTTAATTATGGAGGCCATTGGCCCAGACTCCCAAAAAAGCAGCTGTTTTATCTAGCTAACAGAGGGGACTGGAGAAGCTCCACAATGGGCTAGATACATGTTATTTCCTAGAGAAGTTGACAGTTGACACCCACACCCAGGCCTATTTAGTTAGAGTTGGAAAAGTGGCAAATGAAGTGATTAACTGTCTTCAGTCTCAGCACATCATATGATCCAGTGCCTAAATATTCTGTGATGTAAACACATCAATGGGAAGCTTAAGAGAGACAGTCTTCAAGAAAGACTTACCTAAAAGAACATTTTCACAATGATGCTTAGCCATAGACGATGTTAAATTTAACATAGAATAAATAAATTTTAGAAACACACTATTTTGGAGATATGGAAACAATTGTCAGGCATGCTTTAGAGGAAAGTGGAAAAGCATCTGGGATAACATCTGTCTGCTTATTCAGGGTAAATTGTTTACAGAAACAATAAAAGAATATTCTTCTCTGCCTTCATCACTTTCTATGCTGGAGTGACTTTATGTGTTACCAACAGTTGTGTTGTTATTTTAGCAGAGAATACTTCAATGACTTGGCATCCATGGAGTTATTGTCCTGGGTTAGAGTCATGTCTAAAGGAGGTGAAATGAGGTTCTTTCCCCACTCGAGGTCCAGTCAAGGGATAAGAAGAGTTTTAGTAGATATAGTGCTTATAAAGCTTTCACCTGTGTGATCCAGGCTTCAGTTAGTGTTGCCTTTAAAGAACCCTGACTCAAACAGAAAGTCATCCCTCAAGTATTTGAGAGGGTCCGGTTTTAGACAATCCTACGAAAATCTCTTGTGGCACTTCAAAACTCTCAGAGATTATCCTTCTTCTGTTTCAGAGGAATAAACTCCCTTAGCTTCACTGTCCTGTATCTATACTCTTAGTCCCTCGATCACCTCTCCCCTCGGTCACAACCGATTTCATACCTACACGTTCTGACTGATGTGTCACTTAATGTTCTCTCTGACTATCCATTATGTGTATTTTGCTCTTTCTCTCATTAAAGGCTGGGGAAGGTAGAAATGGGTGGAAGAAGAGGAGAATTACGCTGTAAATTATCACATTCTAATACATTTGTTCTTTCAAGTGAATATTGGAACTAGATCTTAAGCCTCCTGTAAAAAATAATATAGCTTCTAGAACTCAAGTAAATGTGGGAAGAACTAGTGAGAATATTGCAGAGAGGAAATGGCTTAGCAATTGCTAATGAACTCTCTTACATTTTTCAAAGCAAAGGAGAATCTTAAACTCAATACATTTGAGATCTGAGTCACTATATGTCCCTATAGGCTCTATTTTCTACAAAGTAAAATTTACTTTGTAAATTCCTTACTTTGTAGAAAGTAGTTTTATAGACTATATTTTCTACAAGTAAGAAAGGAGTTTAGGAAAATGGATATTTTATGCCTAGCCTTTTCCCCCATTCACTCATCCGCTCTATACAGATTTACTGAGAAGCTACTCTGTACCATATCCTAGGCTGATTAAAAACACACCATCCCTGTGATGGCAGTGACCACTGACTTCACTCTTCACAAGAATTTATATCAATGGGTCCTAGACATGTGGTAGCAGAGGTATAGCTGCAGTCCAACCTCTACCAAGCTATGGTTTCTGAGAACCCTGTATGTTAAGTGCCTACAGAACACTCAGCATGGTCAACGACACCGTAGAGTCACATTATACGGGGAGCCACATTGTAGTTATTCAGGATTAAGGCTGGAGACTTTGGCTGTGTGAACTCCAGCTTTGGGTGTGCTGTACTCATCTGGGTGGCCTTGGGAAAGACATGAACCTTTCTGATCTCTTACACCTGTAAAATTAACTTTCAGTTAAAATTAGCTCCAAGGTCTTTTTCAGCATTTACCTATTGTGATTCTCTAAGGTTTTTTCAATTTCCAAGAAGTTGTAATAGGTACTGGATCAGTAAAACGGCTTTGAAACCTCATCTCAGATGTTCTATTGGAGGCAAGTAGCAATTTTAAATTACTTTCTCTTAGGTATATGAATTAAGTTTAGAAAAATGTGAAACTTTTACATTTGATAGGGTGAAAATCTACATCCTAGTTAAGAGAAGTATGAGGAAACTTTTGGTAATGAGAGAAGCCACAGTATGAGTGGTTCTTTACAAACCTGTTCTTTGAGAATTCAAAAGAGATTTCTTCCAGTGAAAGAACAAAGGAGATGTCACAGAGGGACTGTGACTGCATCTGCACATTGTGAAAGGTTTGCTAAAGGAAAGAAGGGCCAGTTTTTGTTGTCCCAGAGGGACGATGGAAGTGAGCCCCAAATAAATAGAGGTCACTGAAGGTGAATTGTCAGTTGTGTGTTCATATTTTACATAGCTAAAATTGTTGCTTTTGCTCTTATCCTATATTGAGAAGTTAGAATTCATTATTTTAATTTGATTACCCTATGATCAGTTTTGGTGAACACTTATTGTTTTATTCACTTCAGTTTGATCTGATGCAATTTCAATGGCTTCATGGACTTGAGTACACAGGGCTCCAGGCTTACAGATATTCTAACCTCGTGTGACTCCGTTTAACCCCATTCCTGCAAATCTGCTTGAGGAAAAACAATAAAGAAGCTTCTTCCTCAAACAACAAACACATTTACTAAAGTGATAGAGGCATCCCTGATTAGCCGCTTTTCTCTGTTGGTGTTGAAATGTGCTTAATGCTCACACTTCTCACTCATTATCTCTCTGGAAAGGGGAAGTTTAGCAGAGCTATAATTTAGTACCGTGGGGTGTAAACTGCTGTTAATGACTGCCAGGTCACTGGAAGATCTTCTTCATTATATTCTTAGCATTTTGTGACAACTTAAGAGCAGGTTCTTTAAAAAGAAAGTGTATTCCTAGATGCTTTAGGGATTGAGAGATGCTTTTTACACAATGCTAAAGAGAAAGTCTCTCAATTCCAAAGGGCATTCATCCCCTTAATTCTCCTCTCCTCTCCTTTTGGTTTTATTTTCATTCAATAGTTAGAATAGTGCACCTTTCACAAGAATACACTCAAGTTTCAAGATCTGTACCTTCTTTAACTTATGTACATGCATGTTTATGGGGTCTGGTTGAATAGAAGGAAGTCAGAGGGTTACTTGGATGACCAGAGGTTTTAGGAAATACAGTGTGTTTCAATCTCTGCAAGTTTTCATACCAAAGTGATTAACCATGGGTAAGGAGTAAATTGCTGTTTCTAACTTCTAACTTGCAAATAAGCACTCAACATTACACTTTTCAGGAGACTTAGGGTTGGTTTTGTTGATGTGATCCAACCATTAGTTAAAAATTTGTTTTAGACACTGTTTTTACCCATCGTGTGACTTTTAGAATTAGGACTAGCAAATTACTGTGGATTTTTTAATATGGGGCAAAACTGAAATGATTTTCTTCATTAGAACCAAGCTGTTCTTTTCTGTTAAAGGAGGGCTAAGGAGGGGTACAGTAGAGATGGTCTTATACTTTCACTGATTAAAAAACAACAAACAAAGAAAAAGACAAGAACAGATATGGAGTTTTGCTCTTCCCCATCCCCTTAATCCACATAAATGAGCATCCGGAGAAGTGTTTCTTAACAGAGCTCCTAAACCTGCTTTTCTCCTAGGGCACTTGTGCGATTCCTCCAGCTCCTCGTTCAAGTCCCTGTTCACCACAATCCTCTTCTCCTTGATTTTTGTTTTGTAAATAGGAACAACATGACATATGTTTTCTGATCATGAAAAGGATATCATTTTGTAATGCTGACAATAGTAGACATCTAAAATACATGTTTCTGTAGGAACGGTGGACCCTCAAAATCAGCAGAGTGCCCTTCTTGGGTCTCTAATGAAAGGGGCAGCTTCTCATCGTATCTTTACTGAGAAACATTAAGAAGTCCTCCCAAGCCTGCCGCAATGGTGTTGGTTGGGTACAGCCATGGACTTGATCAAGAGGCAGCTATATAATGGCAAAAAGAAGAGACTCATGTGAAGTCTCCACATCCTATGCAGAAGGGGAGATTTCGGGGTAACTACATGAAACTTCAACATTGACTTTTCTAAAAACTTAAGAAGAGCTGTGTCATCTTGCCTGATGTGTACCCTATGGAGAAAGGATAGCTTTGCGCCTGGGAAAGTTAGATCATGAGCAATCTAAGATGATCTCACTCAGTTATTTAGGGGGTTTAACTTGATGAGACATAGGCAAGGCAGTTCCTGTTAAATAGTCCATAGCTGGTCAAGTGGATTAATTGCCAGAGAAAGCAGAAGCAAACCCTTGGAGAACGCTTTCATCCTCAAACATAGGAATAACTGGAAGCTCATTTAAACTAGGAGCATTTCTCCCTCCACCCCAGGAAAAGATAACTTAGGGGATCTGGTGAATGAAGCAGTGTATTTTCCTCCTGGTGATAATGGGTGTGAGTCAGGCACTACCATAAAAGAAGAATTAACTTGAATGTAGCACACACTTGGTTTGGCCTGGTCCCATACCTGTACTCTTGTCATGGCTGATTACCTGCTTACATCAGATAGAAAGCAAGCAGTCTGCATCGCGGCATGAGATAAAAGGTGTGCTAATACGCTCAGGTCATATATTATCTTGGCCAATAGTAATTTTATATCATTTGCTTAAAGGAGACTGTACTCCTTACAATAATTTTTTCCAATGAAGACAAATTTAACATGACTGAAACTTTACATATAACTCTTGCATTTGAAGAGTTGAATCCTCTTTATTTCAAACAGAACTTTTAAATATTTTTATTACTTTTGACATGCAAAAGAAGAGGAGAAGTGGTTTGGAAGACCTAAGTTAAATTTCTAATGAGTCTTGTTTCTTTAATAGGGGAGAATTTTACACAGCTTCGATGAGTTTTTTTCTTTCCACATGAGATAATATAAATAAACCAAAAAAAAAAAAAAGAAAAGAAACATTTCTCTTCTTACTTTAAGAAGCTTAAGGGCACGCCGGTAATCCCAGCACTTTGGGAGGCCGAGGCGGGTGGATCACGAAGTCAGGAGTTTGAGACCAGCCTGGCCAAGATGTTGAAACCCTGTCTCTACTAAAAAAAATACAAAAATTAGCTGGGCACAGTGGCATGTGCCTGTAATCCCAGCTACTCAGGAGGCTGAGGCAGGAGAATCGCTTGAACCTGGAAGGCGGAGGTTACAGTGAGCCGAGATTGTGCCATCGCACTCCAGCCTGGGTGACAGAGTGAGACTCCGTCTCAAAAAAAAAAAAAAGAACCTTAAGGGCTAAAAGAGTGGTTTGGTTTCCTGACTGGCAGTTTTGGTTTCCCTTCTCTAAGTGGTCTTGTGCAATTCCCCAGAGAAAACATTTGAGGAGGGTTGTTCTCCCACATGAGAGAGTTTCATCCCACACAACCCACAGAATTTGATTGCAAACTTCACGGACCCAGTGTCTGGTTTTATAGAAGTGGCTGTGGAGTATGTTTTTCTTTCACAGGTGCACATTTATTCTACCTTAGGAATAAGAAGAGATCATTTTATTTCAAAGAGGGTAACTTAAACACTAAATATCTCTGAGAATTGGGCCAATCAGGTAGGCTTTTATTTACTAAATGAGGGGAAAAAAGGGTGGAAAGAAGGATTAAAACTTCCAAAGCCTTTCTAGCTGATCTTTGTTTACAACCATCTGGCCTGCACAGAAGTATTGTATAATCTGGCCTGTATTTTTCTCTTACTGTGAAACATATTGAAATGCTTTATGTTTAGGTGTGTGTATAGAAATTCATGAAGTTCTTTTATACACTTTCTTAGTTCCATCACAATTCTCATTTTAGGATGTCGTGCGAAGATAGACTGGTGAGAGAGCATATTCTAAACGTGCCTTGCAAATTTGGATTTGATCTTTCCTATCTACCAGCCACCTGATGACTCCCTGTGCAAAGGGCACCGGTTCACATCATTTTTTCCAAGTGCTAAAACTTGGAAAGATATTTTTTAAAGGACTCACAGAAGCTGTCTTGGTGGTTTGGAAAACATCACAAAATTGTTAGCAGACCTTTTGGCTGTGCTATTTTTAGGAAGTTAACTGTGTTCTTTTAAAGTCCATTTTTTACAATGGGACAACGTTCTCCTTGCCCCCACTGATGTGTGAAATATGTACAATGAAAAACGTCAGTAGAACACCCCCAAACAGATACATTTTAACCTCAGCAACCATCAGCAACAGGATAAAAAGTGATTTATAAAGAGAAAGGTTTTTGCACTATTTATGCTGCTGTTTCTTCCCGAAGGAGCTTTTATTTTACCATTCAGACAGAAGTTTGTTTTCAAACCAGTTGCTAAAGGAGCAGCGGCAAGAATCAGCTCTAAGCCAACAGCAAGCGCGCGGGCGACGGTGGCCGGTTCCCGCAGCCGCCGCGTGGGTCGGCCGCCCGCAGAAGCGCCGTCTTACCTTGAGCGCGCAGGACCGGGAGAGGCTCGCGGGCTCCCACGGAGAGGGCCGGGAAGGCTGCGATCCGCCGCGGGCGACACGCGCTTGGCTTTTATGGGCAGGTGGGAGGAGCCGCCCCTCATGGTAGGTGGGCAGGGAGGGGCGGGCAGGCGGCCTCGGGAGGCGCTGGACACTCTTCTCCGGGGGACGGGAGGGCAGCGCGGGAGCCCGCGAGGGGGAGGGGAGGCCACGGGGCAGCGCGGGGCGGTCACGACGGAGGAAGGAGTGGAAACGAGGGAGAGAGGGAGAAGGGAAAAAAAGAGAGAGAGGGACCTAGACCACAGAGAGGGAAAGGCGGGGAGACAACGAATAGCAGAGACAGAGAGACAGAGACAGAGAGAGACAGGGAGAGACAGACACACACAGACAGACAGACAGGGAGGACCTGGAAGAAAAGGGGATGGGAGTATTTTCCGTTTTCGCTTGACAGTTTTTGGCAGGGGAATCGAGGGTGACTGTGGCTTCTGCAGGGTGTTTTCTGTGCATTTGGGAATTTGGAAAGCTGCACAGCGTTCGGGAGAAATGAAGGGCTCCTGAGCCAGGCAAGGGAAGAGAAGCCGGGCGTCCGAGCGCGCGGCAGAGCCACAGGGCAGGGCGGGCGGGACCCGGCCCCAGGCAGCCCCCGGCCCGGCCTGTCCCGCCGCCCGCAGGGGAAGCTCAGCCCATCCCTCTCCCGGCACTCAAGGCTTATTGGACAGAAAGCTCCTGCGCTGCCTGTCCTGTGAGCGTCCAGAGGCCCCTCTTGAGACTTCGGCAGCATTGAAGTAAATCCAGCGACGCTGGGGAGGATCCGTGGACTTGCTGCGGGAGAGGGAACCTCAGAAGCAGCCTGGGTCTTCCAGCGTCTGCTTATGTAACAGGATTTCAGAGCTCTCTGCCCTCTGGTTGTTTTCGGTATTTAAAACACTCCCATTCCTAACAACCCGAAAACGCCTTGGTGCCACAGCTCTTATCGGTGTGTCTTAAACATTAAGAGAGGATTCAACCAACAAGTGGCTAAAGGATCAGTCTGAAATTACTAAGAAATGCATTCAGAGAAAGAAAAACAAGCTCCTTTCACTGCGGAGTGGTGACTCACTTCCTAGCCCAAGCTTGATTTTTGTCACCAAAGGAATTAAAGCATTTTAAAAGAGAACCTGAAACTTGGATTGGGAAATACGGTACCAGGAGGGAGGAAAGGGGGGGGAATGGGAGGGGGGAGGGATGGGCAGGCTAAAAGAAATGAAAAAAACGAACTTGCACTGAATATATATATATGCACTGGATTCAGTGTTCACCACAACCTTATGAGGTAGCTATGATTGATATTGAGCAGATTTTTTTTTTTTTTTAGTTTAGAGAAAGGCATCTGTCTCTAAGGGTTTAAACAACGATCTCAAGCTAGCGAGAAGGAGAGCCACAGCTAGCGAGCTTGCAAACCTTAGGCACTCTTCAGTACACCAGGCTGCCATATAGAACACCTGGGTTGGTCTCAGGTTAGATCCTGATGTCTTTGACTGGTACCAGGTTCCAGGAGAAGGAAACATGATGTTGAAGAGCAGAATTCCTCAACCTCAGCGCTACTGACGTTTTCGGGAGGGTACTCCTCTGTTGCAGGGACCTCTCCTGTGCATTGTAGAATGTCATGCAGTATTCCTGGCCTCTTCCCACCAGATGCCAGCAGCAGTACCCACTCCCCACTCCCCACCCAGCTGTGAAAATAAAAAATGTCCCTGGACATAGCCACATGTCCCTAAGGGGCAAAATCCCCTCTCCTCTTCTAAAGAACTATTGGTCTAGAAAAGGTCCACAACTGTAAAAAAAGGATTTTAAAAGAATCTATTAAGAAAATCCCCAATGGTGCTATTTGGATAATAATAATACTTACCACCATATGTGCCGCGTTTACCCTGGACTTAGTTTTTTACATACGTATTTCCATCTGTTAGCTTCAAGAGCTCAAAGCCTCAATTGCTTCCTTTGTAACTAAGGTCATTCTCAATTGGTTACACCTGGGAGTCAACGAAGTAAACTCCCATGTGCCTGGGATGTGAAGAAAGATCAATCATATATGAAATAAAAAATTTAAGATTTTTATCATAAACACAAATTTGACATTAGAGTTTTAAAATTTACTCACAATGTTTTGCATCGCTGATTATTTGCCTTACGTTTTGTAATTTTTTTTATCTCTGCGTTCCCTATTCGAATTATATTCAATGTTTTTTTTGGCTGCACAAAGTTATAACTAGTGGTTTACTAGCTAGCAGAAAATAAGTGCTCGATAAATATGTGTAGTCTGGGTAATTGAATAAAAGGCAACACTGAGCACTGGCAATAGAGGATGGTCAGCATTTGTTAGGTTAATGAATGCTTAGAAAGCCAAAACTTTCACATCAGCTTTTCTGCCCATTTGCTATTTAGTTTTACTCTTTTCTTACCCTCCATATGGAAAAGGAAAACTCCATACTTAGTTTTCCTTTTCCCAAAAAGTATGTCTTTTGAGGATGTGGCCAAATCTACTGAGTGAAGTCTGTCAAACGAATCTTGTTACTCGACCTAGAAATAGGACTGCGTTATCTATTCTTGGACCTCACCCTGAAATCAGGTGTGATTTTACACGCATGATACCCCCACTTTTGGAACTTTTTAATTTAGCAAAGAAATGTGTTCTGGGTAAACAAAATGGGACTCTGTTAGAAGAGAATCTGGGTGATAAAGCATGATAGTAAATACCTTTATCAAGATTAGAACAAACCATCTTTTCAATCCTAAGTTAATGCCTCTCAGACATTCCAGTTCCATCACATATGTGTGAAAAAAAGAAACAGAAAAGGCAAGAAAAGCACATTTGAAGAAAAGGCAATGGATGGCTGTAGGCTGTCTTTCTTATTTTTTCTTCTTTCCTCCTTTCAAAGCTGAATATCCAGCCAGCATAACAAAAGCGCTGCTTTCATTTTGTTCGGATGGTGCTAATGATTAGTTCATTTCTCCAGTTCACACTTGCCTGAGTCTGATTCAGGAGGAGACCTGGACAACAAGTTGGGAATCCAGGAATGTGATCTCTTTGCTGACGCTGAGTGTGCCCTTCCTAGAATCTCTCTGAAGGTGACTTAGGTTTAAAATGACCTAGTTTGGTCTTGTGTGGAAAGAATGGAATCCAATGACAACATACTAGATGTTCTGAAGTTTCCATTGTGTGCCTATAACGGCTACAGATCATTACCTTACTTCTGAGAGCTTTGCACATGTAATCCTTTCTTGGAGTTTATTTAGAATTAATCAGTTAACAAATATTTATTAAGAGTGGATATCAGAGAGTGTGAGGTATTCAAAGCAGAGGAAAATATGACCTCTGTTCTTGCAGAGGAAGAAAAGCTTGAAATCCAGATAGCTGAATTTTAGTAAAGAGACTTCAGGGAGGAGGTGGCATTTGGGCTGAGCCATGGAAAGTAGCATTTGAATAGATGAGTGACAGACAGAAGTACGTTCCAGGCGAGGGAGGGAATGTGTGCAACCAGGGAAGTCACAGGAATGTTCAGAAGGTGGTGAAGTGGCCAGCATGACTGAACAGATGAGTCCATGTAGTAGAATGAAGAGGCTGAGAAACGGAGGGGAGGGATGAGGTCAGTTTGTGGAAGGTCTTAAATGTCACCTCATAGTCTGAACTCTATTGTGTAGGCAATGCAGAATCAATGAAGACTTTTGAGCAGTAGAATGGCATGGTGAAAAATGGCATATTTTCAGGATTTCATTTTTCTTTGAATATAGGGTCTTTACTGTAGCTTTGCAGAGGAATGCTTGCCTGAACATCTTGGCTTGTTAGCATACTTAGAAATACAGAAAACAGAGTCTCTGTGTCCTGCAGACTTGGAGACCTGAGCAAGGTGGCAGAAACAGTAATAGTTCTAACCCGTTTCCCTGGAGTGCCCTGTGTGGTTGTAGGAAGTGGGTGTGGTTGTAGGAAGTGGGTGTGGTTGTAGGAAGTGGGTGTGGTTGTAGGAAGGCAGGACCCTCTCACGGTGTGGCCAGGATGACATATGGGATTCACATGAAGGGTGGTGTCTTCTCTGTGTGTCTGAGGAGCCCAGTCTCTTCTTCACCTGCTGTAGCTTTATATTATCCCTAAATAACATGCCTGATGCATGAGATCCTTGAGTTTTCAAGGATTCCTGGAGTGGAAAACAATGGGATCTGGCTTTTAAAACCGCACATTCAAGTCTATGTTCTCAATAGCTAACTTTCAATTATTTTTTTGTGTTGCCCTTCCCAGATTTCAAGCTCTGATTCTTCCTTTCACTCCTTAGAGCTTGAAAATGCAAATGAATGTGGCTTTTGGCCTAAGCAAAAGTCACAGACAGGTGTGCTCACTTGAAATAAATCTGACAATTTGAAATATGGTGTACCGAAATTTGCTCTCCATCTATCAAATGACTCATCAGTCAGTCAGTTTTAGCCCGTGCTAAGCGTGACCAAATATGATGGCAGTCTCTAAGGTGCTTAAAATTGCCAACTCTCCTATGGCATTTAAAATGGGGTTTTATTTACAAAAATGGAAAACGCTTTATAGCACAGAAGAAAGGCACACCTCTTACACATTCCAAAGGACTGTTGGATTTTGTGAGTCACTGTTTTCCTGTTGGCCCATGGGGTAGAGCTGACTGATGGGGGTGATCCCACGGATGACTGCCTCACAGCTCCCGCTGGCTTTGTAAAGAGCACTGCATGGGGAGTCAGGAAATCTGGAGTTTAGTCCAAGCTCTGCCGCTAACTACCTAAGTGAAAACTTGGAGTGAAAACTTGGGGCAGGTGTTTTATCTTTTTGGACTCAGTGTTTGCATTTGTAAAATAAGGAAGCTTAACGAGACCCTCTCTAAGGTTCTTTCCAGATGCCTGCTCTGTGCCAGTTGGTGGGCACTCCACTTACTCAACATCCCCATGAAGTCAACCCAACATACAATGATATACATGCTCAATTTAGGCATATGTATTCGGGTTCTCTAGAGGAACAGCACCAGTAGGAGGTACACACACACACACACACACACACACACACATCATATAAAAAACTCATATATATATATGAGTTTATTAGGGATAACTGAATCGCATGATTACAAGGCAAAGTCCCACCATAGGCCACCTGCAAGCTGGGGAAAGAGAGAAGCTGGTAGTGGCTGAAAGCCTCAAAACCAGGGATTCTGACAGTGCAGCCCTGCCTGAGGCCAAAGGCCCGAGAGCCCATTGGGGCTGCTGGTGCAAGTCCCAGAGTACAAAGGCTGAAGAACCTGGAGTCTGATGTCCAAGGACAGGAGGAGGAGAAGCTGAGCTTCTAGCACCACACAGGAAGAGAGAGAGAACAATCTGACTCAGAAAGCAGCTTCTTGCTGGGCGCGGTGGCTCACGCCTATAATCCCAGCACTTTGGGAGGCCAAGGCGGGCGGATCACGAGGTCAAGAGATCGAGACCATCCTGGTCAACATGGTGAAACCCCGTCTCTACTAAAAATACAAAAAATTAGCTGGGCACGGTGGCGCGTGCCTGTAATCCCAGCTACTCAGGAGGCTGAGGCAGGAGAATTGCCTGAACCCAGGAGGCGGAGGTTGCGGTGAGCCGAGATCGCGCCATTGCACTCCAGCCTGGGTAACGAGAGTGAAACTCCGCCTCAAAAAACAAAAAACAAAAAACAAAAAACCTAAATATGTGTTTGGCATTCAAGGCCACTTTCCAAGGTTCAGGCCCAGTTTTTACTTCCAGTCTGATTTACATGCTTTATGCTTCAGCTTTATGCTTCCCTTAGCATAAAGCTAGGGGAAATAATCTGCCTTTCAAAATATTTGTTCTACTTCTCAGCTTCTGCGTGATGGCTGATGGAACGCCTGCTGCTGGGGCCTATGGACACATGCTCAAATCCTTTATTACTTCCATGCCACCTTCAAGAAATGCTTTCCGGCTAGTTTTCTGAACTGCCCAGGAAAATTCGTACTTCTCTATGCAATTTTTTTTCAGTCTACCTCGTCTTATACATATGCTAACCTCTTTTCTTTTCAACTTTACTGCTCTTTCCTTGAAAGCCTGGCCCTCTTCCCTGACACCAAGCCTAGCATAGAGTAATGTGGTCAATATTATCTGTGGGTTGTGGAGATTAAAAAATAAATAATTAAATAGTCTCTTATCTTTCTCCGTCCCCAGCCCCCTTTACCTCATTTGGCTCAAAACAAAACAAAAACAAATATTTCGAATTTCCTAGTACATTTCTTGCAGGATCATAGAAATGAGTTCTGAAGATCAATATGGCTTGCTTCCCACTTTTGAGGATTTTAAATAGTCTGATAGGGGAGAGAGGAAGACAGATAATTTCCCTTCACTGAGGTCAATTCTATGGGAAAGGTAAGCACAGGGCTCTATAGGAGAGCTAATGGAGCCCGCTCGTTGGAGGGAGCTTTGAGATGGTTTACTCAGAATGCTGGGTGTAAGAAAACATCTTTAAGGAACACACAGAAAAGAAAAGCTTGGTTCATCTCTGTGCTTTTCGGGATAAAAAGACAATGATATGCTTTATATATTTTGGTTGAAGATCAGGAGGTTCTGGCTGCATGTTGGCCAGGAAACTAACTCTTTCTGCCAGGTGAGTCAGTCGAGGTGGGAGGGTTATTTGAACAGATGTGTTTCAACACTGCTTTGAAATATAAAGGGTCAGAATATACTCTTCTGTAAATACCACTGCACACTAAGAGTTTTGCCTGACTGAACAAAAGTTGCACCTAATGCTGAATGCACTTGAGAAGTGAAATACTTAATTTTGGGCTTTCTATGATGGCTTGACACCCTCATGGTGCCTAGTTCCCATCTATTTCCTTTAAAGATAAATAATCTTCTAAGATATCCTTAGAGAGTCTCCATGACATTGAGGGGGGCAATTTAGAGCCCCATATACCTTGGCTTCTATATTACTTATGAATTGATTCCCTAAATGTGGACATATAATGGTTGGTCCCTGTCATTTCTGCTTAGAACCACCATATGGTTTTGTGAGCGCATTGAGCGTGCCAATACCAGATCTCTTCATTTCTGGCAGCCTGTTTGTTTTCCTAGAAGGAAAGTCAGACTCTTGGAGTTTCATTTTATGCATAAGGAAATAGGTAAGTCCCTTTGCCAGAACATCACAGCTATTGCACATGACTAAATGAACTTTAGATCACTAGGTAAGGGAGTGGGAAGAGACTTAAATTCTTGTGCAAAAGAAGTGGTCAGATCTCATGAAGCTCTGTAAGTTGTAACTCAGTTTCGGCCTTCTTGGATTTTACAGAAGGAATTTGTGTCATTCTGTCTTGGTTTCACTTTATTTTTCTTAGTCTCATTTCTTCTGTTTTCTAATTTCCTTATTCTCTTACATTTTTTATTTATCCTTTCTGCATTTTGCATTCTTTCTGGAACACTTCATTTTTTATTAGACTTTCTGTGCTGTATTTATTATCATAGTGTATAGAATTTTTTTGTTTGTTTGTTTGTTTGTTTAGACAGGGTCTCACTCTATCACCTAGGCTGTAGTGCACTAGCACAATCTAGTCTCACTGTGACCTCCACCTCCAGGGCTCAGGCAATCCTCACATCTCAGCCTCCCAAGTTGCTGGGACCACAGACATGTGCCACCACGCCCAGCTAATTTTTTTTTTTTTGTATTTTTTTTAGAGATGTGGTTTCACTGTGTTGCCCAGACTGGTCTCGAACTTGCTTGTGATCAAGCAGTCCACCCAATTCAGCCTCCCAAAGTGCTGGGATTACAGGCATGTGCCACCAAGCCTGACTCATCGTAGAGTTTTAGGAAGGTATTAGGATCTCATTTGGCCACATGGCAAAGGAAAAACATCTGTTCAGAATCGGATGGGCTTTTTCATTCCCTGTCTCTGTGTGACTGGGTCAGGAGGGTTTCTTACAGGTGGTGACATTTATCAAGATAACGTATGTTTATATCTGAACAAATGACTGCTAACTATTATTTTAATATGTGTTATCTTGTTCTTCCTTCTAACTTCTAGGACATACATTTCGCAAATAGAGGAGGTCAAAAAGACTGTGAGGTCCTTGAAAGCAGAGAATGCTTGTTACTCAAAACACTAGTATAGGGTTTTGAGTTTTTTTAATTTTCATTTGAGACGAGGGCTATATATGTCTTTAAAATCCATGAATATATTTTCTTCTGATTTTTTCTCTTTGTGGCAAAAATATAGGCACATGTAAATGATAGGCATTTGGGACATCCTACTTAGGTTCCAAACTTGGATTTTAATTTTTGAAGGGGACGTCAGTATCAGTGGCTTTCTCATAAATTAAGAATTTCACCTTACATGCTGCTAGTATAGGCAAGAGTTTGGGGTTTCATGAGGGGAAGGAGTTGGCCTATTATGATAAGCATTGGATTCAGCTGAACATTTGATTCTGTGTTCCTTCTAAATAATAATGATTCTCTGTGGAACTCTAATGCCTTGGAATATTAACAGGTGTTATGTAGAAAAAATGTTTCAAATCCATTTGTGTCTTAGAAATTTTGCATTATTAAAATTAAACATATTTCTTCATTGTAGGGCTATTCTGATCCTTGAATGGGTAATGACCTTTTCAGATTTCAAAAGTTAAATGTCATACATAGTGTTTTCTGAGGTTATTTGACTGCAAAACCAACCCCACACTCTGCCTGCTTTCCAAGGGGTTTCTCACGAAACTAGTGCTCTGAGGGCCCTAAATTAGGGAAACTGTCAACAAAATGGCTACACTTCCACCACCAGTACTACCCCCAACACCCACATCACCAATCTGTCTTACGTAGAGATAGCCCTTCAGGCTTTTCAAAGCAATCCATATTATTTTCTCATTCCATTTTCTTTGGCTGTGATTAGTGTTGAGCAAGCAGTATTTTATTTTATTGTATTGTATTAAAAAAAAAATAGCAAACCCCCCCTCCCCGCCTCGACCAGCTGGGCACGATGGTGGTGGCTCACACCTGTAATCCTAGCACTTTGGGAGGTCGAGGTAGGTAAATCACTTGCGGTCATGGGTTCAAGACCAGCCTGGCCAATATGGTGAAATCCCATCTCTACTAAAAGTATAAAAATTAAAAGAGAAAAGAAAAAGAAGAAATGGTTTGGGGGCTTTTTTTTTTTTTTTTTGAGACTGGAGTGCAGTGGCGTGATCTCAGCTCACTGCAACCTCTGCCTCCTGCGTTCAAGCTATTCTTCTGCCTGAGGTCCTGAGTAGCTGAGACTACAGACACATGGACCAGTAGTATTTTAAAACTTGGTAGCTGAGAAATGAGACACACTATATCAGTAGTTGCTGCCTTCGTATGTCAAAAAATTTAATCAATTCCAGTAATCTGTGTAAAGAGAAGACAGATCCATGACAGAGGCATTCTTATGCAGAGTTTTTCTCTGTTTTTTAATTTTGTAAACATTTTTCTCCCTTTCAGCACTCTGCCCAGAGGAAGTGTTTCCAGTGTGTGTAGTGATAGCTGTGATTTCAGATACTGTCCCATATGGATGGAGAGATACTTCAGACTCAGCATTAATGTGCCAAACGCATTTATTTGCCTGTGTAAAACAGATTAATTCAATGTTAGATCATAATGGAATTAGGAGAAAAAGAGTCCTTATTGAAATCCAGCCCAAACATCTCATTTAGAGCAGAGAATTTGATACAGATTTATTAGAAATTCTGCATATGGACAACTCATTTTGAATGGTTTGAAAACTTTCTTCTGCCCCTATTTTTGTATGGGAAAGGAGTGAGTGCTACCAAGGAGCTTCATTTCTTGATGTCCTTGAATGACACAGATTTATACAAAGTCATTAGGTGCAGAAGTACAAATAACCGAAGCAAAAAGAGTAAATAAGATATATAGAGATCTTCAACTGTAATCACTGACCTTTCAGCAATTGCAGGCTTCAAGGGTGTTGTAGCATGTGCCCTGACACCAACAAGAGACAGGACAGTGTCGTGGGATGCTCAAGTGCCACTCTAAGAAAGAAGCTCTGACATTGTACGGATACCCTCTTTCCCCCTTCTGGAGGATCAGTGCCAATTTGGCTGAGATGCTTACCTAATGATTTATGCCAGCTAGTGGGCCAAGGGGTCCTCTTGGAGCACTGAACTATTCAAGACTCAGGAGACACAGCTGGAGAAACCAGGCTGAGACCTGATCTGAGAGCTGAGAGGCAGATATCAGTGTCTTGTCTTCATTACATCATCAGTACCTCGACGGTGCTTGGAACACAAAGTTGTGTTCAATAAATATGTGTGGAAAATAGGGGTGAAGAAAACAATGCCAGAGGTACTAAGTCTAATGGGGACACGGCAGGATGGAAACTGGGATGTCGTGTTGAGTCAGCGTGAGCATCAGGGGTGAAGAGATAAAACCTCATGGGGCCAGGTTCTGGATTAAAAATGTCTAGCGGTTGGAAACAGAAAAAGAAGAAAACCAAGAATGTGTAGAGTATGACTCAAACCGTCCTTATTAAAGAAGAAACAGATTGGTAGTAAACTTCAGGTATACACCCTCATGGCTGTATATCATATGCATTATATACTGGCAAATTCTTGTTAACTTTTTAATAGTATAGAATCAGTTCTTCTTGACTAGTTCTTTATAAAAACCCGAATTATGCCAAACTTTTAAGTTGCTGGCAAAGAAGTAGGAAGACCCAATGGGGATTTCAAATCTGGTTTCATCTCCCATCTGGAGAAACTAGGTAAGCAGCACACTCATACACATACACAGGAAACAGGACATTTCGGGTGGCAGGGAGGGCCAGCATATGTTGTAAGTTTAGCCAGAGACAATCTACGTTAGCAGGACAATCGACATGGAGCTATGGGAGAACAGTATTTCAAGTGACAGTCTGAATTGATTTTTTCCAGTCCTTGTTCATCATTGTTCGTCAAGTCCCTAATGTAAGCTTCAAGAAGCAAGAGGTCTAAGACTTGCATCGTTCTTATGAATTTTCACACTGCATTAGTAGTGGTTAAAGCTCTGGTTTCTGTTTATGCCATGGGTCTGTTTTTAGCAAATTCGACTCGTGGCAGTTGGCCCATCGTTTACATGTTGGTTTAAAGCATATCGGCAGTGGAGAATGAGTGGCTTGATTTTCCAGAGATGAGAATGTAAATGTCTGAGTTATCGTGGGACTGACCATGCACACACTTCCCTTGTTACCATCTCATTAAGTCAATTTCCAAAAATGAATTGCCATACTTCTTGGTGTGCATATCTATTGTCCATATATGTGAATCATTAGGCTATGTAAATATTGCCTTTTTGTACTCACTGGGTGGAGTTATTCAGTAATATAAATATAAGTCTCAGACAAAAATCCTACACAAAGAGTTCTTTGGGTTGGGAAATAATGTGTGTTTTTAAAAAATGTGTTTGTTGCTTCCATATGAGTTTTTGTTTATGTTCTGGATTATAGCCATTGCCACTGTTGTGCAAAAGCCAGAAAGAAATTTAATCGGGTGTTGCTCACAGGAGTTGACATTTATTATAGTTTTCGGTTTTCGCTACATCTTACTGAGTCAGTGAACCCAGGGCCAGCGTACTCCACTGCAGAGGTCTAAGGCATGCACTTTCAAAAAGATTGTTTCATCATTCTTTAAAATTGTTTCAGTCTCTCTGTTAAGTCTGTCTGACAGAATTCTGAATTCTTTCTCTGTGTTATCTTGAATTTCTCTGAGTTTCCTCATAACAGCGATTTTGAATTCTCTGTCTGAAAGGTCGCATTATCTGTTTCTCCAGGATTGATCCCTGGGGCCTTACTTAGTTCATCTGGTGAAGTCATGTTTCCCTGGATGGCCTTGGTGCTTCTGAATGGTTCATCTGTGTCCAGGCATTGGAGACTTAAGTGTTTATTGTCATCTTGTCAGCCTGGATTTGTTCGTACCTGTCATTCTTGGGAAGGCTTTACAGCTTTTCAGAGGAACTTGGGTGCTGTGATCTAAGCCATATCTGCTTTAGAGAGCACCCCAAGCTCAGCGACACTGGTTCTTGCAGACTCATAAAGGTATCACTCTGGTGGTCTTGGACACGATCAGGAGAATTCTCTTGATCAGCAGGAAGAGTCTTTTGTTCTTTTCCCTTACTTGCTCCCAAACTAGCAGAGTCTGTCTGTTCTGAGCCACCTAGAGCTGGGGAGTGGAGTGACACAGGCATCCCCGTGGCCACCACCACTATAACTGCCCTGGGTCATGCCATAAGCCACAGTGCTGGGCTTGCCTAAGGCCCGCTGTGCCCACTTCCTACATACTACCTGTGGTTTCTCAAGGTTCTGGGACTCTACAATCAGCAAGTGGCAAAGCCAGCCATGCCTTTGTCCTTCACTTCAGGGTGGTGAGGTCCTTCAGGCCCCAGGCAGGTCCAGAGGTGCTGCCTGGGAGCCAGGGTCTAGAGCCATAAACCTTAGAAGTCTACCTGGTGTTCCATTGTACTGCAGCTGAGTTGACACTTGAACCATGAAATTCAGTCCTTCCCACTCTGCCCTCCCCTGTCTAAAGACGGAGGAGCCTCACCCTGTGGCCACTGCCACCAAAGGCCCACGGGGAGTACTGCCAGGCTACTGTTGATGTTTCCTCGAGGCCCACAAGCTCTTCAGTCAGCTTGTGTGAATGCTGCCTGCCCTGGGACTCACCCTTCAAGGCATGGACTCCCCTCAGGCCCAGAGCAGGTCCAGAAATATTGTCAAAGAGCCAAATCCTGGAATCAGGGACCCCGAGAACCTGCTTGATGCTCTACCCCGCTGTGGCTGAGCTAGTACCTAAGGTGCCAAAGTGCCCTTTACTTTTTCCTCTGCTTTTCTTAAGTGGAAGGAGCCTCACCCTGCAGTCACCACAGAGGGGGATGTGCTGAGTCTTACCCAAAACCAGCCAAGTCTCAGAGTCTTCTCCAAAACCCTGACACATACCTGAGTTTCACTGCTGACGAATCCTGCCAGGACTGGGTCCTTCCCTTCAAGGCAGCAGGTTCCCTTCTGGCCTGGGGTGTGTCTAGAAATGTCTGGAGCTAGGGCCTCTGACTCCGATCGGTGCCCCATCCTGCTGTGGCTGAGCTAGTAACCAAGACGCAAGACTAAGTCCCCCCGACTCTTCCCTCTCCTTTCCTCAAGAGGAAGGAAGGGGCCTCTTTTGCAGCCATGAGCTGTACAACCCGGAGTTGGGGAGGGGTGATGCCAGCACTTCCTTAGCCAGCCTGCTGGTATCTCAGTAGGTCATGCCCACCCCCCCACCCTGCCCCAACCTGCCAGCCAGATCCACTGACTCTGGGCCCAGTTCAGCACGAGGTTTTGCCTAGAAGTTGCAGTCCTTGTGGTCTAGGCTGCCTTTCAAGTTTGGGACTCCAGGGCACTGTAGCGCATGGCAGCAAAGCTTGCAGGAACTCAAGTTCCAGCCACTGGGATCCGTGATTCCCTTCTAGCTGGGGCTGGTTTAAATGTTCCTCCTGTGGGCCGTCGTCGGCTGAATTTGGTCTGGATTTGTGTTCTGTTATAGTAAGGCAGCACGGAGTTCAGGGCCTCACAGTTGCTGTGATCTCCCTCTGCCAGGGCACAGAAACACTCTGCACCAGACCACCACTGCCAGGTGCGGGGACAGGGGGTGGGTGTCAGCGATGTAAGACTGTTTTTCCTACCTCTTCAGCGCCTTTTTCAGCAATCGGAAGTTAAAGTGAGGCACCGTGAATGCTCACCTCATCTTTGGTTCTTACGAAGGGTGCTTTTTTTGGTGTAGATAGTTGTTAAGCTGATGTCCTGGGTGGGAGAGGGGACGATTTGTAGTGCCTTCTATTCCGCTGTCTTGCTGCATTCAAGTCCCCTGTTTCGTAATTAAAACACAGTCCTGTCCATTCAGATTTATTCACAGATAAAAATGCATTTAAAAATGATCTTACTCTCCTAAGTAAAAGTTCCCCCAATCCTTTTATGTCTAGTTTCCCTATGTCTAGTTTTTGGTTTTCTGCAAAACATCTGGCTGATGATCCTTTTCTAAATGTATAATTAGTACATTTTTTTTTACATTTCTCTAGCTTATATCTATTTGCTGGTGTATTGATTTCATCTTTGTAAAAGAAATTAAATTCTGAAAAACATGACACTTTCAGAGCTCAGATAAGAAGAAAGTCCATCCTTCACTCTTCCATGGTTTTTCAGTATCTGGCCTGGTACCTCTCTGGCTGCTTCACTGACTGCTGAAGCTTTTAAAAATTCTTTCCCCTTTTCTGCCTTCTGTATCCAGACTGTCGTTAAGTCCTGTTTGTCTGAGTGACATCTCACTCATCAGTTCATTCATTCAGCTTGCACTTATTGATGCAAAGGAATAGTCTCAGGGCATCGTGGGCACTGCGTTCTGTAATATTCCATTCCCCATTAGTGCAGAGTTCAGGCCAGTGAAACGCTTTTCGTTTAGACCACTGAACTTGCCCTTTAGGGGCTTGAAGACTAGAGCCACCGTACACAGGTCTGACTCGCGGTAGTTCAGAATACATTAGAACCGAGCCATTCCAGGAACATATACTTTCGTTTCTTGAGATTTTGACTGTGTTCCTCATTCTTAATACTTGGCTATGATGGTAGGCAGAATAATGGCCTCCTAAGAATGGTGGCATCCTGATCCTTAGATCCCGTGACAAATATATTACCTTATGTGGCAAAAGGGACTTTGCAGATAAGATGAGTTACAAGCCTTAAAGTGGGAGGTTATCTGGGCTTCTCCAGATGGACACAATCTCATTACCATGATTCCTTCAGAGCATCTCCACTCCACCCTTTTCCTAGCTGCAGTCAATGAAGAAGGGTCAGAGAGACTCTGCCTTGCTGACTTTAAAGATAGAGAAAGGGCTCTATGAGCCAAGTAATGCAGGTGGCCTCAAGCAGCTAGAAAAGGCAAGGAAATGGATTACTCCCTGGAGCCTCCAGAAAGAAATACAGCTTTGTTGGTACTTCATTTAAGCCAGTGAGATGCATGTCGGACCGCTAATTTGCAGCCCTGTACGGTAATGTTTATGCTGTTCTAAGCACTAAGCCTGTAATAATTTGATACAGCAGCAACAGAAAACTAATGCAACTTTCCTCCTAGCCACAGGCTTTGGCGACTTACTGACTGGGTATGGCATTTCCTGCCTAGTGGCCTCTCTATTTTGACCTCATTATCTACCTCCAACCCTGTCTCTTGGATCTCAACATGAAGACATCTTCCATGCCTCGATATCTGATATTAACTGAGAACGTTTTTTTTTGTTTTTTGTTTCTTTCCTGACACATTCCTTTGGGGTTACCAACCTAATTATTTTTTCCCACTTGTAGTATTTTCCTCCTGCAATATATCTTCTAGACTAGTCTAGATTTCAGGGGTTTGTGTGATCTGACTTCCAGTTCTCTTTCTGATTTTATCTCCTCTAGCAACTCACGGCCAAGCAGGTTCCAGTTAAATCGTACTGCTCACCATTTTCACAACAACTTGTACTTCAGAGACCTGGATGTCAGGGAAGGCTAGGTTTTGCAAGTAGAAACAGAAGCAGCAACTGAGGACTCCTGTACCTGGTGAAGCAGCTACCATCTCAACATTTGCTGGTCACCGTGCGGTGGAAAAGAGAGATGTGCATGAAATCAGCAATTATACTTGGTCCAGAAATAGCATCTGCTTCTTTGTTTCTCAGCCCACTGTTCAAAGCCAATCACATGGCCCCACCCCAGGGAACTATGGAGTGTATAAGTCTATCATTATGTGGAAGATCGCGTTGCCATCAGTCTGTAACCCGCTGTAAGAAGCACTGGGGAATAGCTTCACATCTACCAAATCTGTCCACAGATTTACTCTCCTGCAAAAGAGGCGAAGCAGTTAATATTACTGTGCCTTCATCTTATGTGTCCAACGGATAATGCATATCTCCCTTAGAAGGGAGCTAACATTGTGGTGTTCATCCAATCACCACAATTATGCATTGAAGTCCTACTGAATGCAAAGTAGCGTTGAGCGCTTTGGAGACTGTAATGATGAACCTGAATGCTGCAGGGTTACAGCATCCACTGGGTGTAGGCAGAGGCTTTGGGAAAATGCTCTCGTCAACTCTGGCAGTCATGGAAAAGCGGGTCAGGAAGGCAGGTGGGATGAATACAAATGTTGGTCTTACCAGTTTTGTCAAGCACTTGCATAGGCATTTGAAGATGTTTGTCTAGTTTTCTTCACAACCTCTGAGGGAACTTGCAATAAACTAAGTTGTATGGAATTTGGTTCTAAGGAAGTATTGTTATTGCAATAAAAATAAGCTTGGTTTATTGGTTATTGCAATAAACCAAGTTTTATGGAACACTCTCTAAGGAAGTATTGTGCAAGAGTGGAAGGAACACAAGCTTTGGAATTACGCATCTGAACTGGATTCCCAGATCTGTCCTAGATCACTGTGTGATTTGGGAAAATTCTAGATCTCTCTGATATTTGTCTCCTTATCTGTAAATTAGGTAATAGATTACCCAAAAGGTTAATGAGAAAATATAGAAAATGCATTTATCCAGAGACTGAATATAGAAAATGCATTTATCCAGGGACTGAATATAGAAAATGCATTTATCCAGGGACTGAATATAGAAAATGCATTTATCCAGGGACTGAATATAGAAAATGCATTTATCCAGAGATTGAATATAGAAAATGCATTTATCCAGGGACTGAATATAGAAAATGCATTTATCCAGGGACTGAATATAGAAAATGCATTTATCCAGGGACTGAATATAGAAAATGCATTTATCCAGGGACTGAATATAGAAAATGCATTTATCCAGGGACTGAATATAGAAAATGCATTTATCCAGGGACTGGAGATTGGAGGGTTTCCTTCAGTCTTCCTCATGGGACATACTAGGTACTAATATTTCATTTTACTTCATACTAGGTTCTACATAGCACTGTTTAAAAATTGTTCTATAAAGACATTTATTTTGTAAAAGTTTGACTGTGTTATATAGATTTCTTTCTTTTATGGTATTTTTATTGAGATGTAACTCACATATCATAAAGTTCATGCTTCTGAAGTGCACAATTAAATCACTTTAGTATATTTGCAAAGTTGAACAACCAATTTTATATCATTTCATCACCCCTATATGCATTAGCAGACACTCCTCTTTCCCCAGTTCCTGGCAACCACTAAACTACTTTCTATCTCTATGAATTTGCCTGTTCTGAATATTTCACATAAATTGCATCATATAATATGTGGCCTTTTGGACTGAATTCTTTTTTTTAAATTACACTTTAAGTTCTTGGGTACATGTGCAGATCTTGCGGGATTGTTACATAGGTACACACATGCCATGGTGGATTGCTGCCTCCCTCCCCCCGTGTGACTGAATTCTTTCACTTACTATAATGTTTCCAAGGCTCACTCATGTTGGTGCATGGATTTCATACATCTTCATTGCTGAATAATATTTCATTGCATGAATACATGGACATTTCTGTTGTTTTCACTGTTTGGCTCTTATGAATCATTCTACTTTGAATGTTCATGTACAGTTTTATGTGGCTATATGTTTGCATTTCTCTTGGGTATATCCTAGGAATGGAATATGGTAACTCTGTGTTAACTATCTGAGGATTTGCCACTGTTTCCCAAAGTGGCTGCGCCATTTACATTTTTACCAGCAATGTGTGAGGGTTTCATTTCTCTGAATCCTTGTCAACATGGGTTACTGCCCATATTTCTGATTATAAACTTACTGTCTGTCTTTCTGATCATACCTATCCTAGTGGGTAGGAAATCATATCTCATCGTTGGTTAGATTTGCACGTCCTCGATGACTAATGGAGTTGAACATCTTGTCTTGTGCTTCTTGGCTTTTTATATATTTTCTTGTCTTTGGGGAAATGTCTATTCAAACCAGTTTTCTTTCTTTTTACATGATTTCCTCTTGTTCTAAAATTTTACTTCTTTTCTTTTAGCTTTTATTTTAAGTTCAGGGGTACCAGTGCAGGTTTGTTACATAGGTAAACTTGTGTCATGGGAGTTTGTTGCACAAATTATTTCATTACCCAGGTATTAAGCCTGGTACCTCTTAGTTATTTTTCCTGAACCTCTTCTTCTCACTCTCCGCCCTCCGAAAGGCCCCAGCTGTTCCTCTCTCTGTGTCCATGTGTTCTCATCATTTAGCTCCCTTTTATAAGTGAGAACATTATAAAGTGAGTGGGATATTTGGTTTTCTGCGAAAGATAAATGGCCTCCAGTTTGCTAGAGATAATGGCCTCCAGCTCCATCCATGTCCCTGCAAAGGACATGATCTTGTTATTTTTATGGTTGCATATTTCATTGTGTATATATTTTCTTGATCTAGTCTATCACTGATGGGCATTTAAGTTGATTTCATGTCTTTGCGATTGTGAACAGTGCTGCAGTGAAGAAACACGTGCATTTGCCTTTATAACAGAGTGATTTATATTCCTTTGGGTATATACCTAGTAATGGGATTACTTGGTTGAATCGTATTTCTGTCTTTGGGTGTTTTTTTTTTCTTCTTCAACGCAGGGCCTCACTCTTGTTGCCCAGGATGGGGTGTAGTGATGTGATGATGGCTCACTGCAGCCTTGAAGTCCTGGGCTCAGGTGATCCTCCTGTCTCAGCCTCCTGAGTAGCTGGGATTACAGACACGTGCCATCATGTTTGGCTAATATGTATACATATATTTTGTAGAGACAGGTTCTCATTATGTTGCCCAGGCTGATCTTGAATCCCTAGCATCAAGTGATCTTGCCACCTCAGCCTCCTGAAATGTTGGGATTACACGTATGAGCCACCATGCCTGGCCTGCTTCTTTATTTATACTGCTAGACTTTCTGTTTACTTCAAGGGGACACACACTCAAAGTTTGAGTGAGGTACCAGTTCCTTAATTGCAAGGAAAGAACACTAAACTGTGAGCCTGAGATCTGGGGCCTAGCCCTGGTCCTGTCGCATCAGTCTGCCTGTGAGACGTTGGACAAGCAGCTCCAAAACTTAGCCTCCCCATCCAGTTTATGTAGTTCAGTAAGATTATGCTTAGTCCACAAAATGTAGTGTTGCACGTCAGTCATTAATAAAATATGGTGCACGTTCCTGGGAAACATAAATGAATAAGACTTGGTTCCTCTGCCTGATGCCCTTTGATATCTAGACACATTTACATAGTTATTACAACATAAGCAGATGCAGTCACAAGAAAGAGAATCACATACTGTGCAGGCTTCAATAAGGGAGAAGCTTGCTGTTCCCAAATCCATTTGAAGAGGCTTCAGGGAAGAAAGTCTCTGAAATGCCTTTCACATGAAAATTGCCTGAATTTATGACACCCTGACTCTTCAGTGTACACATTTTGTTGTATGAAACAGAGAGATTGTATTGCTTATGAAGATATACAGCCCTATGAGATCGTGTTTACTGGGATTACTAGAAAAACTCTGTCAAATAGAGTGTCCCCTAGTTTTTGACTCTAAGGTGCAGGGCCAAGTTTTATTTGTCTTTGTATCTCAGTTCCTATTATACATTGAATGAATGAATGCTTTTAGACAGAAAGGGAAATTACAGAGTACATTTTAAAGGCCTCAGCTGTAATGTTTTTCTATCATACTTAAGCTCTGGTAAGAATATCTACATTGAGAATATTTTTAATCCTTAACAGGAAAAATTCAGTTTTCTTATGGAGAGTCTGTAATGCTCTTGGTTAGGAAGGAGTTATTACTTCCTTTTGCCCATTCCAAAGTTCTTTACACAGTCAACCAAACTGAGTACACATCTTTTCCTTTTCCTTCAACATTAAATTAAAAGATTTGGAGAATTCTTTAGATGGAGAGGACGTTTGGGGATCATTTAAAATTTCAACTGTTTATTTTTTGAGATAGGAGTCTTGATATGTTTTTTAGGCTAGACTTAAACTCCTGGACTCACGTGATCCTCCACTCGGCCTCCCAAGTAACTGGGGCTACAGGTGCGCACCACCACACTTTGCAACCCTTTGTTTTACGGAAGAGGAACTTTGCATCAGTTATGTCAAATGATGGTGTTTAGGCCAAGTCCAGGGTTCAGGCAGGCAGTTACACTCTGTAGGTTTTCTTCCTCTTCCACATTCTGTTTGGCCTCTTAAAAAACACAATAAGATTAAGTGGTCTGAACAAAAATGAATCCACAACATCTTTTAAATTGTGGCCATTGGCTGGGCGTGGTGGCTCACGCCTGTAATTTCAGCACTTTGGGAGGCTGACGTGGGCAGATCACAAGGTAAGGAGTTCAAAACCAGCTTCGCCAATATGGTGAAACCCTGTCTTTACTGAAAATACAAAAGTTGCTGGGCATGGTGCCACACACCTGTAGTCCCAGCTACTTGGGAGACTAAGGCAGAAGAATTGCTGGAAGCCAGGAGGCAGAGGTTGCAGTGAGCCAAGATCGCGCCACTGTGCTCCAGCCAGGGTGACAGAGTAAGACTTCATCTCAAAATAAATAAATATAAAAAAATAAAAGTTGTGGGCATTAGGTTGAGGTAGGCGATAAAGTATTTTGAGCTCTGATAAATTTTTTGATCGACCTTCTAAAAAGTCTTCCTGAGACTGTGTTAGTTAGCTCAGGCTGCCATAACAAAATCCCATAGACTGGATGGCTGAAACAACAGAAACGTATTTTCTCACTGGCTGGAGGTTGGAGGTCCAAGCTGGGGTGCCAGTGTGGTTGGGTTCTGGTGCGAGCCCTCTTCTTGGCTTGCAGATGGCCAGCTTCTCGCTGTGTTCTCACATGTTGCTTGGGCAGACGGTGGTGGTAAATGTACTAATAGACTGATTCTTCAGTTTAACAATTTCCTCCCTCCCTCCCAGCCATTCTGCCTGACTCATAGGGAATATTGGGGTGAGTATTTATAACATAATACTTTGGAAGAATTTATCTTAATTTGTCTGAGAAATATGTGTATGTGTATATGTAATAACCAAAATACATAATACATATTACTATTCCTTAGCCAAAGTTTAAATATTGTTTCCAAGCCCCTCAGAGCTTGTATTTGAACTGCAAACACAGAAAAGACTGTAAAGTTTACTAGTGGAGTAACTGGAAATTGGATCTGTCATTTTTCAAAGCGTTCAAGCAGAATCTGGCTTGGGTAAACATCTGTTGGGGATAGGATAGAGGAGATTCCAGCACGGAGTGGGAGTTGCATAGATAACACTGGAGATTACTTCCAGTTTTAAGATTTTATGACCCTCAGCAGGGTATTACATGAGCTTGAGATTTGACTCCTCTTTTCTACTGAACTCCCTTGACAGAGGTGATAATAAGCAATGAAATGCCCCCAAATGCAAGTGGCTGAAGGGTGCAAGGACCAAAGCCAAATTTATGGAAAATCCACCATCAAAATTGAGAGCTGGATGCATTATTAGTGATGGTGGATGTGTAATAATGATTTTGGAGTATTAATACACTAATGTTGAAAAGGGAAGATATTACCGCTCCCCAAAGAGCGTATGGGTAACACAGTGAGAACATCAGAGAAGCAGCTACTCATGAAAGAGTGCTTTATATGAATAGGGATTCCCAGTGACATTCATTATTTTAAAAAATATTTTGATGTAGTCCTTTGTAGGGACATGAATGAACCTGGAAACCATCATTCCCAGCAAACTGACACAAGAACACAAAATCAAACACCGCATGTTCTCACTCATAGGCAGGTGTTGAACAATGAGAACACATGGACACAGGGAGGGGAGCGTCACACACTGGGGTCTGTTGGGGGGGAAATAGGGAAGGGACAGCAGGAGGTGGGGAGTTGGGGAGAGATAGCATGGGGAGAAACGCCACATATAGGTGAAGGGGAGGAAGGCAGCAAATCACACTGCCACGTGTGCACCTATGCAACAATCTTGCATGTTCTTCACATGTACCCCAAAACCTAAAATGCAATTAAAAAATATTTTTTGATGTAAAGAAAAATTCAAGGAACATTAATTATCATCTCAGAAACAAATACCTAGCTTACTTTACCAGTGGTGGGTGTCTGCTATTTCACAAATCTGTGAAGTCCTTGGGAAGGGAAGTGTGTTGTAGAAACATTTCTGTTCCCAGCATCCAGTACAACAATTAGCACATAGGAGCCATGCCGTAGTTGTTGATTGAATGAATTAGTGACTATATCTGAGGGATACGGGTTACTTATTTCCTGTATTTACTTAAAAATTTTCCTTTTGGCCGGGCGCGGTGGCTCAAGCCTGTAATCCCAGCACTTTGGGAGGCCGAGGCGGGTGGATCACGAGGTCAAGAGATCGAGACCATCCCGGTCAACATGGTGAAACCCCGTCTCTACTAATACAAAAAATTAGCTGGGCACGGTGGCGCGTGCCTGTAATCCCAGCTACTCAGGAGGCTGAGGCAGGAGAATTGCCTGAACCCAGGAGGCGGACATTGCGGTGAGCCGAGATCGCGCCATTGCGCTCCAGCCTGGGTATCAAGAGCGAAACTCCGTCTCAAAAAAAAAAAAAAAAAAAAAAAAAATTTTCCTTTTATTTTTGTGTATTTTGAAGAGTGTTGATGGGAGTGTAAATTAGTTCAGCCATTGTGGAAGATGGCATGGCCATTCCTCAAAGCCCTAAAGACAGAAATACCATTTGCCCCAGCAAATTCAATTACTGGGTATATACCCAAAGGAATGTACATCATTCTATTGTAGAGACATATGCATATGTTTGTTCATTGCAGTAATATTCACAGTAGCAAAAACTTGGAATCAACCTAAATGCCCATCAATGATAGACTGGATAGAGAAAATGTGGTACATATACACCATGGAATATTATGCAGCCATAAAAAAGTACAAGATCATGTCCTTTACAGGGACATGGATGGAGCTGGAGGCCATTATCCTTAGCAAACTAACACAAGAACAGAAAACTAAATACCACATGTTCTTACTTATAAATGCGGGCTGAAGAGTGAGAACCCATGGACACAGAGGGGAGCAACATGCACTGGGGCCTTTCAGAAGGTGGAGGGTGGGAGGAGGGTGAGGATCGGGAAAAATAACTAATGGACACTAGGTTTACTACCTGGGTAATGCCATCATCTGTACAACAAACCCCTATGATTCAAATTTACCTATAGAGCAAGCCTGCACTTGTACCCCTGAACTTCAAAGTTAAAAGCATTAGTGGAAAAGAAGTGTGCTATGAGTTATAATAGACTGCAGTAACCTGCATGTGTTTAAAGTGTATAATTGGTAAGTTTAGAAGACGTCACAATCAGGACAGTGAACACAGACATCACACCCAAAAGCTCCTCCATTCCCCTGCCCATACCACATAGTTTTCCCTAAGAAATCACCATCTTTTTGTCACTGTCAATGAGTTTTTATTTTCCGCAATTTTATATGAAGGTATCTTACAGCGTATACTCTTCTCTGTATTGCTTCTTTCAATTGCCACAATTATTTTGAGATTCATCTATGCTGTGTTGTTGCATGTATCAATAGTTCATTCCTTATTTTTTTTAAAGCTCATTAGTTATTATTGATGAGTAGTACCACACTGTATGGACATATCATAATTATTTATTCATTCACTTACTGATGATTTGCGTTTTCTTCTAGCTTTTAGCTATAATGAATAAAGCTGTCAAGAATACTCATGTGCAAGTCTCTATATGGACATATGCTTTATTTTTTCTTGGATAAATACATAGGAATAGAATGGCTAGATCATGTTGTTTGAGGTTTAAATATGGTATGTTTTAAAATTTTTAAGAAACTGCCAGACTCTTTTCAAAAGTGATTGTACCATTTAAAATTTTCACTTGCAGTTTGTGGGGATTCTAGTTTCTCAACTTCCTTACCAACATTTGGTATGGGCAATCTTTTAAATTTTAGCCATTCTCATAGGTATGTAGTGGTATCTCATTGTGGTTTTAATTTTCACTTCTGTAATGACTAATTCTGTAATGAACATTTTTCCATGTGTTTATTTGCCGTGCATATATCTTTTTTGGTAAAGTAACCATTCAAATCTTTTGTATATATGTATTATATATATAATATGTAATATATTTAAATTACATATTTTAAAATAATAAATTAAAGTTATATATTTCAAAATAATATATTTAAAATATATATAATATTCTATATATTATATTTAAATTGAGTTGCCTGTTTACTTATTACTGAGTTTTTATGTTTAAAAACATCAAACATACTTTTTTTTTTTTTGAGACAGGGTTTCAGCCTATCACCCAGGCTGGAGTGTAGCAGCATGATTATGGTTTACCACAGCCTTGACCTCCCAGGCTCAGGTGATTCTCTCACCTCAGTGTCCTGAAGAGCTGGGACTACAGGTGTGTGCCATCAGGCCCAGCTAATTTCTTTTGTATTTTTTGTAGAGATGGGGTTTTTCCATGTTGCCCAGGCTAGTCTCGAACTTCTGGGCTTAAGTGATTCACCTGCCTGGGCCTCCCAAAGTGCTGAGATTACAGACATGAGCCACTGCACCCAGCCTTTAAAAAGTATAGTCTTGATTCAAGTCACTTATCAGATATACTTCTTACAAACATTCTTCTGTGCACTTTGCTTTGTAAAATTAGGAATACAGTCCCAGCACTCTAAGTGCTACACACTTTATGTATGTACAAATATATAAAACAGTATTTAGTTAATACTACTTCAAACGGAGCTTATAAAAATAAAACAAATGACGGTTGTGCTACTCTAAGCAGAGGAAGCAATCATGCAGTCAAAGCAAGGTTTTCAGCTTCTCATTTGGATTACTTTTATTTTTTCTACGTGCTAAACACTTGGTCACATGTTCCTTCTTAGCAGGCCACAAATTATCTGTCTTACGTATATAGGAAAGCTAGAAATGTGAAACACATTTTTGTGACTGCACAATTTGTTATTTCCTTAATTTAATATTTACATTTTTTATTAAGGTAATGCATACCTATGGGTAGATCATATAATATTTATAGACAAGGCTTATAAAAAGTCAGCAATCCTCTGATATATCCCTCACCATGCTCAGATACCATCACTTTCAACTCTGTTAGCTGCCTTTTTTGGAATTGCCTCCATTTTTCTAAATGATAGTCCTTTGTATGTGTATGTGTGTGTGTGTGTGTGTGTGTGTGGGGGGTTATCCATTTAATTTTAATTTCAATAGTTTTTGGGGTACAGGTGGCTTTTCTTTGGTTACATGGATAAGTTCTTTAGTGGTGATTTCTGAGATTTTAGTACACCCATCACCTGAGCAGTGCAGACTGCATCCAATATGTAGTCTTTTATCCCTTACCCTCCTCTGACCATCCTCCCCTGAGTCCCTGGGTTATCCATTTTAGACTTCATCTATTGATCTGCTTTTAGGATAGAGGAAAATTTAGATCCTCTAAATGCCTTTGTTTATATACATCCTCCCAATTTTAGTTAAATCAATAACAGTCATAATAATAATAGTGCAAATATTTCCACGTGCAGCTACAATGTATGATTCTATCCTTTTCTTGTATATATATTTTGCCTGGAGTTAATTATTTATTTCAATTGTATCTTGAACAATTTTTTTTGTGCAAAAAATAGAAAGAATTTTCTATTCTCATTATTTCCCATTTGCTCTGTCAGACTGGTCATGTCCCATTAGGATTTTTGTCTCACATGCTCAAGTGTTGTGGTTAATATATTATTTTTTTCTTTGAGATCTTTCCTCTTGAAGGCCCTATTTTTCTGCTCCATTCCAAACTCACTGCTCTCTGAGCTTTCTGCACAGCTGTTACCCTGGGCTTTATATTCATGCTTGCTTTCCTGTGTTAAATGTCCCACACCCTGGGTCTCGTCTCTTTCTCTTTGGCTGGAGCGCATACTTTAGCAGCTTCCCAGTAAAGAATGCAAATAAAACATCTACTTTTCCCTCATTCTCGATTGACAGTTTAGCTAGATATGGAATTCTAGGATGAAAATAATCTTCCTTCAGAACTTGAAAGGCATTTCCCATTATATTTTAGCATCTAATGGTGCTCTTGAGAATTCTAATATAATTCTAATTCTCTTGAATGTGACTTTTCCCTTTCTGGAAACTTCTCTACTTTGTATAGTGGTTGCTTATGGATATTTGTGATGCTGTGTGTGCAATGGGTCTTTTCAATATGTGAGCATTTCATAGATTCTTATCTGTGGAGGCATGTCTTAATGGGGAAATTTCTTGAATAATTTCACTGATGATTTTCTTCTCCCTTTTTTCTGTTTCTAGAACTCCCGTCAAATGCTGGAATATTCTAAACTTATTATTCTCTCCTATTTTTCAATTTTTAAAATATTTTAATTCTATTTTCGATAAATGTCTTTGATTTATCTTTTAATCTCTCCATTGAATTTTTTTACTTTATCACATTTCTGTTTTCTTAAAGTTCTTCATTATTTTTGGAGTGCTTCTTTATCAAAGCACCCTCTCTAGTACATCTTTCTGTTTCGTAATGCCATTTCTTTCTAATCTTTTTGAAAATTTAAACTCATTGATGATTTTTTTTGCTTTCTGTTTCCTGTATTACCTCTATTCTGCAGAATTCTTAGCCTTTTGGATTCTGAAATATGAATCAGCTCAATTTTCAATTCTGGTTGATCTTCCTGTAGCAGATGCTGTTGATGTCCTGCCAGATTCTTTTTACTACGTTGGTGCACACACTCCTCAGCTTCAGGGGATGTTGCTTGCTAATAGCTTACATCTGCAGCCTTCTTTGGAGGCTGCTGTGCTGATAGAGCATTGGAATGATCTCTTGGTGGTAAAATTGAGGGACCTATTGTCACCTGCAAATGTTGGGCTCTGCTCTTCAGGATACTGTGTTTGCTCAAAACTCAAGACCTTTATATGTTATATTGTCCCCAGTAGGCAGACTGTATGGATCTAGACACTAAGTAACATCTTAATAAACTAGGAATTGAAGGAACATATTTCAAAATAATAAAAGCCTATGACAAACCCATGGCCAACATCATTCTGAATGGGCAAAAGCTGGAAGCATTCCCTTTGAAAATTGACACAAGATAAGAATGCCCTTTTTCACCACTCCTATTCAACATAGATTGGAAGCCCTGGCCAGAGCAATCAGGCAAGAGAAGGAAATAAAAGACTTCCAAATAGGAAGAGAGGAAGTCAAACTGTCCCTGTTGGCAGATGACATGATACTATATCTGTAAATCCCCATACTCTCTGACCAAAATCTCCCGACGTGACAAACAGCTTGAGTGAAGTTTCAGGATACAAAATCAATGTACAAAATCACTAGCGTTCCTATACACTAACAACAGTCAAGCTGAGAACCAAATCAAGAAGGCAATCCCATTCACAGTTGCCACACAAAAAAATACCTATAAATACAGTTAACCAGGGACATGACAGATCTCTACAAGAATCACAATACTGCTCAAAGAAATCAGAGATGACACAAACAGAAAAACATTCCACGCTTATAGATAGGAAGACTCAATATTGTAAAAATGACCATACTGCCCAAAGCAATGTACAGGTCCAGTGCTATTCCTATCAAACTCCCAATAACATTCTTCACAGAATTAGATACAACTATTTTAAAATTCACATGGAACCAAAAAAGAGCTAGCATAGACAAGGCAGTGTTAAGCAAAAAGAACAAAGCTGGAGGCATCATTTTATCCATCTTCAAACTATGCTATAGGGCTGCAGTAACCAAAACAGTATGGTACTTGTACCAAAACAGACACATGAACCAATTAAATAGGATAGACAAACCAGAAATAATGCCATATGCCTACAACCATCTGGTCTTTGACAAAGCTGACAAAAACAAGCAATGGGAAAAGGACTCCCCATTCAATAAGTGGTGTTGAGATAACTGGTGAGCCATATTCAGAAGAATGAAACTGGACCCCTACTTTATACCACATACAAAGGTCAACTCAAGATGGATTAAAGACTTAAATGTAAAACCTCAAACTATAAAAACTCTGGAAGATAACCTAGGAAATTCTATCTTAACTTAGGACTTGGCAAAGATTTTATGATGAAGACATTGAAAATCATTGCAACAAAAACAAAAATTGACAGATGGGATCTGATTAAATTAAAGAACTTCTGCACATCAAAAGAAACTATTAACAGAGTAAACAGACAACCTACAGAATGGGAGAAAATATTTGCAAACTATGCATCTGACAAAGGCCTAACATCCAGCCTCTATAAAGAACTTAAACAAACAAACAAAAAAGAACTTAAACAAATTTACAAGCTAAAAACAACTCCATTAAGAAGTGGGCAAAGGACATGAACAGACACTTTTCAAAGGAAGACATACATGTGGCCAAAAAGCATATGAAAAAAAGTTCAATATTACTGATCATTAGAGAAATGCAAATCAAAACCATAATGAGATGCCAGCTCATACTATTTAGAATGACCATTAGAAAAAGGCCAAAAAATAACAGATGCTGGTGAGGTTGGGGAGAAAAGGGAGCACTTATACATTGCTGGTGGGAGTTCAGCCCCTATGGAAAGCAGTGTGGCAATTCCTCAAAGAACTTAAAGCAATTACCATTTGACCTAGTCATCCCATTTATTGGATATATACCCAAAGGAAAATAAGTTGTTCTGCCATAAAGACACTGCATGCGTATATTCATTGCAGCACTGTTCACAATAGAAAAGATGTAGAGTCAACCTAAATGCCCATCAGTGGTAGACTGGATGAAGAAAATGTGGTATGTATATACCATTGAATACTATGCAGTCATGAAAATGAATGAGATCGTATCCTTTGCAGCAACATGGATAGAGCTGCAGGCCATCATCCTAAGCAAACTAACACAGGAACAGAAAACCAAATACAACATATTCTCACTTACAAGTGGGAGTTAAATAATGAGAACACAGGGATATCAGGAGGCGAACAACAGACACTGGGGCCTCCTTGAGGGTAGAGTGTGGGAGGAGAGACAGGATCAAAAAAATATCTATCAGATACTGTACTTATTAGTTGGGATGATGAAATTATCTGTACAACAAACCGCTGTAACATGCAGCTTACTTATATAACAAACCCGCACACATACCCCTAAACCTGAATAAAAGGTAATAATAAAAAGAGTAATTAGGGGATATGAGTAAGCATGATCCATTCACATTACCATGAAGCTCTAGGCTCTGTGAGTCTAGAGATCCTGGTTTCCACAAGGGAAATTCTTTCACCTGAGAACACAAAAAGCGTTCAACCTAATGTAAAACTACATCCCTGGTGGCCCAGTCACTGAGAAAAATCAAACAAAAACAAAACAACAGCTGACACCTGGCATTGTAGCCTACCAGCAGGCAAAGAAAGGAATTGTCTTTTGGCAGGGCTAATTTTGACCCTTTTCACCATTGAAGTGGTAAAGTTACTGCCATATGAAGAGACAGGGAGGAATATATGTTTGGAACTCAGATGATCCACTCGGCCACTAGGACATCTCTTGATATAAGTCACACCCAATCTCAATTGTAAATTGACACGTGAAGCAATAAAGACTTGCTAACAAGGGGCTTTGACTACTCAAGGATGGAGGCCTGGGTCTGCCCAATAGGTAAGTCACCCAGATTATCGGAGGTGCTATCAGAAGGGGAGGAAATCAAGAAAGGATGGACGAAGAGGAAGACATTGTATATTAGTTAAGGTCTGGAAGCCTATTTCAGCAGGGAGGCAGTGGCTCATCCCCAGTAACTCTCCTCCTGTAAATTTTACTGGAAATTGCAACCAACCAGAACCCTCAAGAAGCAGTGACCAGATGGAGTATATTTAAAGTGAGAAGCAAGTGGACTAAGCTGTGTAAGTGATGGACTAGAGAAGATGCTGTTGGTACCTTGCCCAGATTTGCTTTACTAAGGGTGTATCCAGCTGTTGGAGATGCTGGCAGCTCTAGTGGCTCACACCTGTGCACTTCTTTGAAAGATTGTGCTTGGCAAAGGGAACCTGTTGGTCCAGAGACACATGGGAGATGACACTTATCTCCCTCTGCCTGGGGCAGACCTGCAACTGACTGATGCAGGGGTATAGTAGCCCAGCATTCTTCTGTCAGGAAGGGTTAACTTATCCTCCAGCCCTCTTTGTGGGATCAGGCTGAGGCTAGACTTCTCTGAAGTCACATTTTGCCTAGCCTTTTCTTCTGCACCAGCCAACGTCCCTCATTTTCCTATAAGTTTCTCCTGAGGGCCTTCCATCTACACGTCATTTATGCAGGAATCTCCATTTCAGGGTCTGCTTCTAAGGAACCTAAGACCTTTCTAGGCACTTGAGATTGTATTCCTCCGTAAGCTAAGTTAGTTACCACTACTCCATTAGTTTTCCATATATTTGCTGAAATCTCTCATACTCTGAAGTTTTGTTCTCATATTTTATTTTCTTTTAGAATTGATGTCTTTTTATTCCTCTATTGACATTGTAGCACATTTTTTGGAGAGTATAGTTATATGCATATGGTAAATCTCGTAAGGAAGTTAAAGTTGTCTGTATATAAGAATTTAGGTTTATTCTGTATTTTCTACTAAATATGCCATTTCCACTAAAGATATGAAGGACTCCATTAAAAACTTTTTCAATAAAAAGTGATAGAATAGCATGTTGGGGTGAGGTCATCCATTTTGCTTTTACTGTTTTCAAAAACACATCTCATTTAATAGAGTGACATGTATGAAATGTCTACTTTGATCAGATTTACTAATCTCTAAAACATCAAATTCCAATACTTTTATTAATGGGATAAAAACAAGTTTGCTAGAGTTATAATTACAACCCTCACTAAGTTTTCATTGTTTGTTTAATTTGTTATTGTTTTAAAATGTTTAATTGCCATGGTCGTCTTTTGTGGCTTGCAACTGGTGTGTATGTGTGTAAATATCTTTAATGATTATGTGATATATGTCACAATGACTTGATGATGACTAGCCAAAAACTACTCTGATTCTTTTTTTTTCTTTTTTTTGAAAAGATGGGGTTTCACCATGTTGGTCAGGCTGGTCTTGAACTCCCGACCTCAGGTGATCCGCCTGCCTTGGCCTCCAAAGTGCTTGGATTACAGGCGTGAGCCACCACGCCCGGCCAAAACTACTTTGATTCTTAAAGAATGTTGTCTCCATTATTTGTGGGCCAATCCCTACTGCATTGTGCTATGTCTATTTGTGTATGTCTTATTTCCCCCACAGAGTTGAAGGCAAGAGCTATGCCTTATTCATCTTTCTATCCCCACAGTGTCTGTTACTATTGTGATACATTGTAGATACTCAACTGTGTATTGGTTTAAAAGAAAACAATAAAAACAAATACTCAGCCAATATTTCTGTTTTGAGAAATTTCCTGTAGTCATCAATGACTCGCAAATTGGTTGTGGTATCTCTATCTTTAATCTCTTGCAGGTAAATAAATATTTTCCCTTGGGTCTCTATACACATTCTTGTTGCATATGAGACTGGATCAAGGATTGTGGCACAGCTGGTTTGAGACCCAGTTACCAACTCACAGCTCCAGTGAAGTGATTACTGGTGTGGCTGGCTGGCTCACAGTCGTCCCGTTTCACTTTGCAGCAGTGCACACTATTTATCTTCTTCCTCCCACATCTGCAGAACTGCTTTTAGAGTCAATGAGAATTACAGGCCTTTAGCACACTGGAGAGGTGCTATAAGACTTTATTTTGTGCTTATGTTTTTGTTTGTTTGTTTTATTGCCAGAGGACAGGATTAATATTTGGGTGATACACAAATAGTGTTATAGAATCCACATAATCAAATAACTTCACAGTTGGGGGGACTTTAAAACTCACTTAGCTGAATGCTCACTACCACTATTTTAAACCTAAGACAGCTGACACTTAAAGACTTGAGGTTGTTGACTAGGCATAGTTACTGTTGAATGTAGGGTTAGTGATGCTATCTCAGTGCACGTGTATTTTAGGAAACTGATGCTCAGTTGTTAGACATATAAAGTTATAATGGATTTCTATTGTATTCAATATTTTAAAATCTCAGTTTATTGGAATATTAGAAGTTAGTGTTGTTTTGTTATTTTTTGCTATAATATTAAGGGACAGCACTTTTAGTGTTGAAATCATTCTAACATACATCAGTGTATATTCCTACTTTGGTCTCCATGAGGCTATGGGGGCCATTTTAATCCTTAATCAGTGAATAATAGACTATCCTTGGTTTAGGATTATTAGTGTGAGATTCTGGAATTGAATACATAGAATCCTGATCCCAGGACATACAGGAATACCTTTAGAGCAAATTCCTTATGTAAGTTTGTTTTAATTACTTTTAATTTTTCTGACAGCAAGTTGAACATGTTTTAAAAAATAGTCTGGGGCCAGGCACAGTAGCTCACGCCTGTAATCCCAGCACTTAGGTGGGCGGATCACAAGGTCAAGAGATCGAGACCATCCTGGCCAACATAGTGAAACCCTGTCTCTACTAAAAATGCAAAAATTAGCTGGACATGGTGGCACGTGCCTGTGGTCCCAGCTACTTGGGAGGCTGAGGCAGGAGAATTGCTTGAACCCGGGAGACGGAGGTTGCAGTGAGCTGAGATTGTGCCACTGCACTCCAGCCTGGCGACAGAGCAAGACTGTGTCTCAAAAAAAAAAAATAGTTTGGATTATTTGAAAGGTAGAGCTAAGTAGGTCCTGCTAATTTAAGAGTTGTTCTACATCTTTAAAAAAAAGTCATTTATTTAATTATTTACTTTAGAGATCAGGTCTTGCTCTGTTGCCCAGGCTGGAATATAGTGGTGTGCTGATAGTTCACTGTTTCCCAGGCAGATCTCAAACTCCTGGTCTCAGCCTCCCAAGAATCTGGGATTACAGATGCAAACCACCATGCCCAGTCATATCAGCCAGAATGGCTATTATTAAAGAATCAAAAAATAACAGATGCTGGTGAGGTTGCAGAGAAAAGGGAATGCTTATACACTGCTTGTGGGAGTGTAATTAGTTCAGCTATTGTGGAAAGCAGTTGGTGATTTCTTGAAGAACTCAAAACAGAATTACCATTCTACCTAGCAATCCCATTATTGAGTATATGCCCCCAAAATATAAATCATATGGTACTATCATAAAGACACATGTATATACGGCATTATTCACAATAGCAAAGACATAGAATCAACCTAAATGCCATCAGTGGCAGACTGGATATACACTGTAGAATACTACATAGACATAAAAATGAATGAGATCATGTGCTTTGCAGCAACATGGATGGAGCTGGAGGCCATTATCTTAAGTGAACTAACACAGGAAGAGAAAACCGAATACCACATGTTCCCATTTACAAGTGTGAGCTAATCTTTGAGTACATGTGGACACAGAGTGGGGAACAGCAGACACCAGGCCTACTTGAGGCCACCCTCAAGGGTGGGAGATCAGTGAGGATTGAAAAACTATCTGTCAGGTGCTATGCTTATTACCTGAGTGATGAAATAATCTATATATCACCCCCCGTGACACAAAATTTACCTATATTACAAACCTGAACATGCACCATTGAACCTAGAATAAAAGTTACCGAATCTAGAATAAAAGTTAAAAAAAGTTACCATATTTCAATTCTTTTTTTTTTTTTTTTTTTTTTTTTTTGAGACAGAGTCTAGCTCTGTTGCCAGGCGCCAGGCTGGAGTGCAGTGGCACAATCTCGGCTCACCGCAACCTCTGCCTCCTGGGTTCAAGCAATTCTCCTGCCTCAGCCTCCCGAGTAGCTGGGACTATAGGCGTGCACCACCACGCCCAGCTAATTTTTCATATTTTAGTAGAGACGGGGTTTCACTCTGTTGGCCAGGATCGTCTTGATCCCTTGACTTTGTGATCTGCCCGCCTCGGCCTCCCAAAGTGCTGGGATTACAGGCGTGAGCCACCGCGCCCGGCCATTTCAATTCTTATATTTGGTTTTTGTCACGGGCTTCCTGACGTGCAGTTCTGTATTCACTGAGGCCACTGCTGACTTGTGTGTTACTTTGCAGCTCTTGCAGAATTGTTGATAGTGATTTTCTATGACCCATGAGGTCAGTGAAAATTTGAATAACGAAAAATGGAAAGAACTCATTACCTTTGTCTATAGAGCTTGCTTTTGTGGAAAACCTTAGGAAGATAAGCGATTAATAAAAATTTTCAAACAGGATAGGTTTTTCTGACTAGAGGGGACCATGTCAGTGTATATGGAAATGTTTTTGGGTTATGATGTTCTGGAATTTGTCATTGCAACTAATTGAGAGACTTATAAATGTGAAAATCCAGGAGTTGTGGTAAGAACTGTGTTCCTATTCTAGTTTCACCATAATATTATAAAATGACTTGAAAAAATTATTTTATCTCTCTGGATCTCGATTTCATTTTGGAAACATGAAAATTTTAGACTAAAGCTTTAAGGTCTTTTTCAGCTCTGTTCATGGTTTATATTTTGTTTCTCACTCACAGTTTTGGCACGTAATGGGTACTCACTCAAAAAATACTGACTGATCCTGGCCTGCACAAAACCATGTGGTTCTAAGAAAAAGAAGTGGTCCCATGGGTTGGGCAAACGAGCAGAGAAGGATATGGGTGAATAAACCTACAAATTGAGCGTCTCACTGAAGTGTATCAGAAAGAAGATCTGTCTGGCTCCAGACACTTGATAGCATGCCGAATTACTTTTGACAAGTAGAACTGCTGGTGATAAAAGTTATGTCAACATCTGAGTGAGGTGTAGAATAGCAGTACCTAACTTCTTAGGGAAGGCTTATCACTGAGACACAAGGAAAATAAGGCCAATAGGAAGGGCATCCAAGTAAATTAGACTAAAGTCGAACCTACAGAATGTCCCAGCTGAGGTGTAAACGATCCACTTGTAATTGGCAGAGAAAGTATTTGCTCTCTACATGAGAAGAGCCTGTGAGAACAATGGAAAGGACCCAGCAAATAAATGAGACATTCCAAAAACGATGGAGAGACCCATGGGGCTATGTAGCTCCAACTGACTCCCTCCTACTTCTTTTTATGTCATCTTACCTCTTCTTTTCTCAAAATCAGTTTCCTTTTTTCTCTCCCTTGTGTCTTCCCGTCACTTCTTGAAAGACTTGTTATTTAGATTACAGCTTCTGTATACCAATGAAAACTTGTACTTGAACCATTAAGTTGAAAGATTCTTACACAAAGGCCCCCTGAGAGATTCTGACAACAGAACTGCTTCTTGGGACTTGAGAAATGACCAGTCTCTTTGATTTCCTAGGGAAAGCCACCACAACAAAGTCCTCAAGGTCAAAGCTCACTTTTACACTGAACAAGAAATTGCAAATTTTGACTTTTTGGTGGGTTCACAGGGAGGTTACCAGGACTAGTTTCTACATACATTGCCAGTAACAACAGACTTGTCCACAATGCAAAAAAAGAAAAAAAAAAGAGAAATCGTTGGAATATTGTTGCAAAGTCTCTGTGGATGGATTTAAAAGCCTGATGAAGGCCGAGCGCGGTGGCTCATGCTTGTAATCCCAGCACTTTGGGAGGCCGAGGTGGTTGGATTGCCTGAGCTCAGGAGTTCAAGACCAGCCTGGGCAACACGGTGAAAACCTGTCTCTACTAAAATACAAAAACATTAGCCAGACGTGACTGTAGTCCCAGCTACCTGGGAGGCTGAGGCAGGAGAATTGCTTGAATCCGGGAGGTGGAAGTTGCAGTGAGCGGAGATCGCGCCACTGCACTCCAAGATCCTGGGCGACAGCAAGACTCCATTTCCAAAAAAAAAAAACTTGATGAAATGATCGGTCAGCTGGATGTAAAATCTGATTAAGTGGATCAAAGAGCAAAGAATGGCTTAGAGTCCAACTGTAAACACATACAATTAGGTGTAGTAAGGCAAGACTTCTCATTTCTGTGACTTTTGCAATGTTAAACTTGTAGTCTTGCCATTTTCCAAGTCAAAGCACATTGTCTCAGGCTTCTCCCTGTGTCCCCTCTCCCCCCAAAAGTGATTTGATGTTCTTCTGCTCTCTTGAATCTCTATTCGCTCTATTAACTCTTCTCTGATATTTCAGGCAGTGGTCTCAACGAACCTTGGAAACCAGGTCTGAGCTTGCAAAGACAGACTGTCTGCAAAGCTCATAATGTTGCTGAAAATCCGGGTCATCATTGTTAAACACGGGGCTCTTTTTTGACCTGGCAAAGCATCACAGCTATCTCTGTGTTTGGAGAACCAGGTTGTCTGAAAGGAAGCGTTATTCATTTATAGCATTTTCTGCATTGTTCATTTGAGGTATCCTCTTTGGAGAGATTCTACCAGAGGTCTCTAGACCCTTTCCAGTGTTAACTCTTAGGTAGGAGAGTGGAAGTTTAATCCATAAGAAACTTGATGGTTCACTCAAGAAAAAATACTTTTCTTCTAAAAATTGGGGTGTACCTCTGAAACAAAAGAGACTTTTTATTCAAAGACAATTGCAATTGTTTTATTGCAGTGATGAGAATGTACTAAGACAAAACTCAGTTGACAGCTCTATCTTGGACTGGAAAGCGAACTGCCCATGAAAAGGGGATTGGGCTCTTGAAAAGCCTGATTGCCCATAGACAGATAACTCTTCATACTGCCCAGTCACTTTCATGTAAGTTTTCGGGAGAAAGCATTTTTGCTTTTCATCTTGCTTTTCAGGCTTGTTGCTTTTATATATCACTGTTTTTAATGTAAACATTTCTAAAAAGTTTAAATCCTATTTAAGTCCCTGGAGCTGTAAGCTCATTTTGCATTGATTAGGGACGGATCTTAGACTGAGTCTTTAGTTTTGTTTTTCCTCTAGGTAGGGTTGTAATAAAGTTTTCCCCATAGTTTGGACTTCGGGAGTTGGCCCACTGAGCTCAGATAGCTTCCCTTGCTTTCTCAGGAAGGACAGCAGATAGTAGTGCTGTGGAATGCTGCTGAGAACTGCAGGACAGCCTGCTGAGGAAGCCCTTCCGAGGGTCAGTTTGGCAGGAGCTACAAGACAAGAGGGTGAGGGTTAATGACGCCCTTCGTGTGACTTGCTGGGAGCGGTACTTTACCTCAAATGGAAATTTCAGAAGTTTCTGTACTGCTCACAAGAGCATTCCTGGAGTGGAGTAGCAGAAAGCAAGGCCAAGCATAATGTAGTGACTCTGCTGAACACAGCTCCGTCTCCAAGAACTCATCATCATCATCAAATAGCATTTATTAAAAGCCCACACGCATATGGCACAGAACAAACCACATTAAACAAACACAGTTGGGCTGCCGGTCCTCTGGAGGGCCACAATTTAAAACACTAAAAAATCAGCTCTTGCTCCTGTTAGGCTTTGTTCTTACAACCCAAGGACATTGAGAAAGATCAGTGACACATTGAAAAACGTTAATACCAATAACAATTATTGTTACACTAGACATAACATAAAATTGAACTAGATACAAGTTATTTAGTACTTTCTCGGTGCCAGTACTATGCTCTTTGCTCATATTATTGCAAAACTCTATGAAGTAGGTAGCACTGATATATGTATTTCACGTAGGAGGCGACTGAAGCTTACAGAAGTTAATAATTTGCTTATGAAAACAGAGCTACCAGGTAGCAGGACTTGAACCTGGGTTTATTGAAATCCCAACATCACATTGGGCCATATTACCAGATCTCATAGAGTTGATCGTTGGCCTTGGGTTGCTTAGTAGAATAGTTATAGCCACAATAAAATAATTTCTACACTTTTATAGCATGATAATTTATCTATGACTTTAATAAAGTTCATTAGCTCTTTATTTGAAATGGTGCTGATCCATTCCTTAATGGGGTTAAGAAGTTTCTTTTTCATGGCAAACTGGTGGGTCTCAAGGGTCTCTGACTAGACTACTTTACACACCAAATTGAATGAGGAAGATTAATTTAGATAACTGATCAGAATCACATCGGCCACAGAATTTTAAAATTCATGCTTCCTATAATAATCTATGCTGATTAATAATCTTCAGATTGGAGGTGGGAGGATTCAATGATTTCAACTTCTTCTTACTAATTGTTTTTTTCTAGTTAAAGTAGAGAGCGGACTGAACAGTAGTTAGTGGAATTGCACAAAATGAAATCTATTTTGGGAACCATGACCTCTCTGCATTACCAGTATTCCCTGCCTATGACCCTGAGCATGATGAGTGGCGGCATGGGAGTTAGGCAGATAAAAACTTGTATAAGCAAATTTTATAGATGGCACAGCAACTTAAAGGTGGAGACAGATCCAGGAGTGGAGAGGATGTGCGGCTTACAGAACACACCTTGTGCTATTATAAGAAAGCTTATTTCTTAGCCAGAGTTTAATCCCTCCCTATTGGCTATATAGTATTAGTTTCTTTATTTATGTTATAAAATAATTATTGTCCTACCTGTTTATATATTGATGTTTATGGACACCTTCCCCAATACATTTTTGCTTAAGCGTATTGATTTATGTATTTAAAACATCATTTGTGGCTGGGCGCGGTGGCTCACGCCTGTAATCCCAGCACTTTGGGAGGCCAAGGCGGGTGGACCACGAAGTCAAGAGATCGAGACCATCCTGATCAACATGGTGAAACCCCGTCTCTACTAAAAATACAAAAATTAGCTGGGTGTGGTGGTGCACACCTGTAGTCCCAGCTACTCGTGAGGCTGAGGCAGGAGAATTGCTTGAACCCAGGAGGCAGAGGTTGTGGTGAGCCAAGATCGGGCCATTGCACTCCAGCCTGGGTAACAAAAGCGAAACTCCGTCTCAAAAAAAAAAAAAAAAAAACATCATTTGTTCTTTTACCTGAACATGATAGTGACTTTTATGGACATCTTTTCCAACTGTTAAGCTAAGTAATATTCAAACTATTTTTTGTTGTTGTTAAAGCATGTAGTGGACGCTGTGGTGTGCCTTCTGCATTGCCCCTTTGGATCTGAAGCGTGCATTCCCACACCTCTGAGAAGTATTGGCTGTAGACATTTCACAGCTGAGTGTCTCTCTGGAGATTGCTCTAGAATAAAGAGAGCTGCTTTGCTCATCAAATACTTGGTCTATGCAGGTGGACGGAGATCTGGCCTTTTTGTCTCAATTCTGGAAAACTCAGAAGGGCCATTCTAGCTTCGGGGCTCTTGAAGGACTGGCCAAGACCTGTTAGAATTTCACACTGATGTTCAACTTTCCCCCTCTGTTCAATTATCCTTTCTCACTCCTTTGTAAATGTGACTTCATCTGACAATCTGTTTCCTAGGGCACCCAATTTAAACCCCAGTTAGAGTGTCTGAGGAAGTAGACTCTAAAATGGAACTTTGAACCTGGATCCCCTGCTGGCTGCAGGGAAATGAGAACCCCACCACTGGTATTACTAGGTGGGGGACTGATAGCCCCTGGCATGCTACAGCAGTGCAGTTGTTAGAACTTTTACAAGTTCTCAGCTGGAATAGGACACCAGCAGAAGGGAATGGACGAGCAGGAGCAACATCTCAGGCATTTGAAAGGTTCTAGGGAAGAAGTAATTACTAGGCCCAGGGAATCAGGTTACTTTTCCTAGGTACTAGCTATGCACTGAAGACAGACAAGGAAAGGCTAAGGGTACTTAATCCCCAATTTAAGGTAAAGTTTGAGGGCCAGAGGGCTTTCTTGGCAGCATACAAAATTAATTTTATCTTCTATAAAGAGAACGAAGAAAAAGCAAAAGATAATTCCAAGACTTAATTATGGGAAAAGTGGAACTGCAGAGAAGGTTGTCATTTCAACCTCAGCAAGTCTCCTGTGCCAAGATCAGGGCCTAGGTAGAAGGAGAAGGACTCTGAGATTTGACATGGGGACATCTAGGTGAATGTTCTCAAAAATATTGTACCTTTCTATGTCTTTGAATCCTCTGGGTCCACATAAGTAGCCCACTCCACAAAATATACTGTTTGAAGATGACACACAGGCTTTGAAAGACAACACACACTCTTTTCAGGAACTCTCCTTACCTACACTCCTGGACACCAGATAAAAAACTAGAGTTTATTTACAATATTACCCAGTCAGAGAAGTGCTGGGTTATATAATTTCAAATACCAAATTAGTAGAGATTTACGAAAGGTAATAAAATCTGGTTAAGGCCAGATTTGTAGAGCTGTAAGTTGGTGTAACATTTTTGAAAAGGTATTTTGGAAAATACATTAGTGGCCTTAAACATATTCCTGTATCAATCCAGAACTTCTCCATTTTGGAAACTACTCTGAAGAAATTATATATATATAAATATTATACACATACACACACACACACATAATATATATAGACAAAAATGCCAATGGAAGAGATTTTTATAACAGAATACATTTGAAAACAACCAAATTTTCAACAATAGAAAAACATCCAGGTAAATTATGGCACATAATAGATGCTTTATGCAGGTATACAGTGTTAATATGAAGCACCTCAGGGATAATTACGACAGGAAAATAGTCAAGTAAAGCTAAATGTCATATGATGCCAAAACACAAAGAAGGAGACTTTGACAAAATATTCAAAATGGTTTTCTCCACCTGGTAAAGTAATAAATACATTATTTTCATTTTATCTTTTAAAATGTATATTTCAACCCTTTCCAGGAGAGAATTTTTAAAATTTTGCATTGTGGCAAATTTTTATTTTAGAAAATAGATCTTGTACTGGTCTAATCTTTTACTTCTAGGGCTGAGCTACAGAGGCAGAGGTGAAGGGTGCATAAGTAGGAGGCGGTTCCTTTCCTGCTTGTCCCCAGAAACACCTGGTCCTTTAAAGGAATCATTTCGTTAGTTTAGCAGGAAGCAGAGTCAGTGTCCATTATTAGAAATCTCACCCAGTCTCACAATTGTCTCAAACTTTGTGAAAAATGAAGTTCATTTGGGAGGCCAAGGCAGGCAGATCACCTGAGGTGAGGAATTCGAGACCAGCCTGGCCAACATGGTAAAACCCTGTCTCTACTAAAAATACAAAAATTAGCTGAATGTCTATAATAGCAAAGACTTGGAACCAACCCACATGCCCATCAAAGATAGACTGGATAAGGAAAATGTGGTGCACACATACCACGGAATACTATGCAGCCATAGAAAACATGAGCTCATGTCCTTTGCAGGGCCATGGATGAAGCTGGAAACCATCATTCTCAGCAAACTGACACAAGAACAGAAAACCGAACACCACATGTTCTCACTTATAAGTGGGTGTTGAACAATGAGAACACATGGACACAGGGAGGGGAACATCACACACTGGGGTCTGTCAGGGGGTTGGGAGACTAGGGGAGGGTTAGCAGGAGATGGGAGGATTGGGGAGGGATAACATTAGGAGAAATACCTAATGTAGATGTTGGGGGATGGATGCAGCAAACCACCACGGCACATAATACCTGTGTAACAAACCTGCATGTTCTGCATGTGTGCCCCAGAATTTAAAGTATAATTTAAAAAAAGAATAAAAATGCAATTAAAAATGAAAAAAAAAAAAACTATAATTACACACACACACAAATTAGCTGAGAGTGGTGGTGCATGCCTGTAATCCCAGCTACCAGGGAGGCTGAGGTAGGAGAATCACTTAAACCCTGGGAGGCGGAGGTTTCACTGAGCCTAGATCGCGCCACTGCACTCCAGTCTGGGTGACAGCGTGAGACCCCATTTCAAAAAATAAACTAAAATAAATAAAAGTAAAAGATGTAAAACAAAAATTAGGTTCAGGGTGTGGGACTGAAATGTCTTCTTGAGGTTGTGAAAATAGAAAATATCTTAAAATTATTAAAGCTGTTTGGGATGCAATCTGTCAGCTTCTTGAAAAAAATCCATTAGTTTCTATCTTGGAAATCTAACTCATAGGAATAAAAGCACTGGCATATAATAACACATACACAGTCAATACTGCTATAACACTTGACTTTCAAAATGCGAATTTGTTCCAGTGAAAAACACATTGAACATAGTGTGGATTTTGCTTTTGCTTCTGCATTATTTTCTTTTGTTTGTTTTTTTTTGATTTATAAAAGCTTCTTTTTATTATTATTTTTTTTATTGCATTTTAGGTTTTGGGGTACATGTGAAGAACATGCAAAATTGTTGCATAGGTACACACATGGCAGTGTGGTTTGCTGCCTTCCTCCCCTTCACCTATATCTGGCATTTCTCCCCATGCTATCTCTCCCCAACTCCCCACCCCCCGCTGTCCCTCCCCTATTTCCCCCCAACAGACCCCAGTGTATAGTGCTCCCCTCCCTGTGTCCATGTGTTCTCATTGTTCAACACCCACCTATGAATGAGAACATGTGGTGTTTGATTTTCTGTTCTTGTGTCAGTTTGCTGAGAATGATGATTTCCAAGTTCATCTGTGTCCCTACAAAGGACAGGAACTCATCATTTTTGTTGGCTGCATAGTATTCCATGGTGTATATGTGCCACATTTTCCCTGTCCAGTCTATCATCAATGGGCATTTGGGTTGGTTCCAGGTCTTTGCTATTGTAAACAATGCTGCAATGAACATTCGTGTGCATGTGTCCTTATAGTAGAACGATTTATAATCCTTTGGATATATACCCAGTAATGGGATTGCCAGGTCAAATGGAATTTCTATGTCTAGGTCTTTGAGGAATCACCACACTGTCTTCCACAATGGTTGAACTAATTTACACTCCCACCAACAGTGTAAAAATATTCCTATTTCTCCACATCCTCTCCAGCATTTGTTGTCTCCAGATTTTTTAATGATCGCCGTTCTAACTGGCGTGAGATGGTATCTCAATGTGGTTTTGATTTGCATTTCTCTAATGACCAGTGATGATGAGCTTTTTTTCACTTTTGTTGGCCTCGTGCATGTCTTCTTTTGTAAAGTGTCTGTTCATGTCCTTTGCCCACTTTTGAATGGGCTTGTTTGTTTTTTTCTTGTAAATCTGTTTTAGTTCTTTGTAGATTCTGGATATCAGCCCTTTGTCTAATGGGTAGATTGCAAAATTTTTTTCCCATTCTGTTGGTTGCCGATTCACTCTAATGACTGTTTCTTTTCTCTGTAAGAAATAGTAGAGTATGGCAGGAAACAGCATCTGGCTGAACAAAGCTGCCTGGCAAAACACAAAACAGACACCTCAGATATCTCCAGTTACCTCAGTTCACTGTGTTATGAGCTGTACCCGTCCACATCTGGCGTTACAATGTTCCGTGTGATTTCAGATAATTGTCCATCTACCACTTCACAATAACTCACAAACAGCAAACCCACTGCTGCCTACTGCTTCATGTAATTTTCGGATTTTCTTCAAGGTTAAGTGATCTTATTCATTATAGTATTTATGTATTTCTTAATGTGTATTTAACACATGTACTACCATTTTAAACCATTTTTTAGCTTTCTGTCTTTTTTATATGTTTCTTTTTTGGGAGAATTTTTGAATGGTGTGTCCCCAACCCCTTATTTCTCCAGAAGCTCTGTGGTTTTTATTGCACAATGTTGCATTGCATAGTGATTTTCAGGATGCATATATTATCTTATAGCAGAACTGAGTGTATAAAATTATTTATTGCAGATGAGTATATAAGACTATTCTGATTGTAATAGCTGAAAACAAGAAACAAAATAAATGTCTTTCATAGGGTATAATTGAATAAAGTGGGTTTATTCAGGCCATGGCATAGTGCACAGTCTTTAAAAAGAATGCATTAGGCCTGGCGCGGTGGCTCACACCTGTAATCCCAGCACTTCGGGAGGCCGAGACGGGTGGATCACGAAGTCAAGAGATTGAGACCATCCTGGTCAACATGGTGAAACCCTGTCTCTACTAAAAATACAAAAATTAGCTGGGCATGGTGGTGCTTGCCTGTAGTCCCAGCTACTCGAGAGGCTGAGGCAGGAGAATTGCTTGAACCCAGGAGGCAGAGGTTGTGGTGAGCCAAGATCGGGCCATTGCACTCCAGCCTGGGTAACAAAAGCGAAACTCCGTCTCAAAAAAAAAAAAAAAAAAAAGAATGCATTAAAGCTATAATAGCACGTTAGAGAGATTTTCATAATGTAGTGTAGCTATATATATATATTTGAGTACCTACGATATGTCAGACATGATATTATGCTCTTTTGGTGTGTAATTTACCTAAAATTTTGTTTGGGCATACAAATGTAAATGAGCACGATGGGAGTTTTTAAAAACAAACAGGTAAACAAACATAAACCTAGATAATTGGGGCTTCCTAATTTGTTGCAGGATCCAGATCCGTAAATAATTCACTATAATACAAGTCAAACTGTGACCCCAAAAGGCTGATGAGCTTTCCCAAAAGACGAATGTTGCAAGTTAGCAATATAGCTGAGGGAGAAACAATGCCCTGACTTAAACTATAGACTGATGAGTCAGGTGAAATATACATATACACTAATGGATTTTTTTAAGATGCATCCCAAACATATATATATATGAATGAATAAGATCAATGCAAGGAAGTACACGATAAGTCAATGATAAATAAGAGGTATAGATCAGATAGTCTAGGTTTTGGAAGGCTCCCTTTCTGGTTAAAGGCTGTAGGTAAAATCATGGAAGAGATGGCATTCAACATATGCTTTGAATTATACATGGAACATTTATGTCCAAGTCTTAAAAGCAGGTTTATAGGGCATAGGGGAACTAAATATATATTTTAAATAGTAATAATCTAGAGGGACTGGAATTCAGGTGTATTTATAAACATGTGAGTACCAATTTAATGTGATAGCTGAGTACTAACCAATATGGCCAAGAGCAAATGTTTAGGCGTTGCTTTGATTTCATTAAGGACCACAATAAACCATTTCACTTACATCCATTCATCGAATCAGTCTGTTAGTCAGAAAAACCACTAGAAAACTCCAGGAAACTGGCCTTCAGGGTTAAACTTCTGAACTTTACTTCATCATCTGTGAATTGAGCAAGTGACTTTACCTTTTAGGCCTGAAATTTCCCATCTTTAGAAAGTGGATGTTGAACAAGATGGTTTTAGGCTTCTGCAGTTCCTTGACAGATAAGCTTCCATTTTATTTCCAAAGATTTGTGAGAATCATACTATTTTAGGTTTACCTTTTTTAACTTTACTGCAATATGGGCTCTTATGAGCAGATTTATTCGGTATAAAAGAACAATTATCAATTGGAGTCTCTTGTTTTTGTGAAGGATACATACCTGGCATGTTCTAGCATGCCAGCTTATGCTCATGAATTCTGTGCACTTCCTCTACAAGAAGAAAGCACAGCCAATGGATATTATTTATGATACATTCACTATAACCACTCAGAATTTTTTTTTTTTTTTTTTTTTTGAGACAGAGTCTTGCTTTGTTGCCCAGGCTGGAGTGCAGTGACGTGATCTCTGCTCACTGCAACCTCTGCCTCCTGGGTTCAAGAGATTCTCCTGCCTCAGCCTCCTGAGTAGCTGGGATTACAGGCGCCTACAACCACGCCTGGCTAATTTTTGTGTTTTTAGTAGAGACGGGGTTTCACCATGTTGGCCAGGCTGGTATCGAATTCCTGACCTCAGGTGATTGATCTGCCTCAGCCTTCTGAAGTGCTGCGATTATAGGCATGAGCCACTGTGCCTGGCCCAACCACTCAGAAATTTGATGACTTTTTTCCCCTTGAAATATTACAACAATTTTAACAGTGAACATTAAGTACATGAAGCCATAAATATTTATTCTTATTCTCTTCAAACACTACAAAGAGGCATCTATTCGTGTTTTCTCTGTGCTCATGCTAGTTCTTAAAAATACACACACATATTTATCATACACAACTTGGAAAAACATGTTTTAAGGTATAAGAAAGTAGAAAAGAATGTATAAAAATTATAATTATAAAGAACTTGCTGTGTACATATGGCTTCTGATATTTAAGGAGCAAGTTACAGGACGTCAAATCTGATTTCTTTTTTTCTTTTAGAGTGAATCAGAAAGGACTGGAATATGCCTTTAAATAGAAGAGAAGATTCTGCAATATATTTTTTACAAGACATATGACACTTTCTAATAGATTTCTATTGTCTTTGAAACTGTCAGGTTGAAGGTTAGGATCTGGCTCAGTGACCCAGTCTCATTTTCTACAGAAGGGATTGTAATATGTGGTTTTTCTACTTTGGCTTATCAGGATTATGATTCTGTCATCTTTAAGGACAGCTTCCTTTTTAAAAAAATCACATGCTTAGATAGAATGCAGGTATATACATAAGCAGTCAATTTTTTTGAATGGCTCTCAAGTTAGATTTGTCTTTGGGTTGTATAAAATTCATTTTTGCATAATTTAACTTTCTATGAATTATTGACTGATTTGAAAGATGCTATTCAAAACATTTTCAAAATTACCTTCACCTGAAGAAGAACTTGTCATAAAATAGATAACAAGGCAAACATAAAATTGTGGTAACAAACGTTGCTGAAAAGGAACCCAGGAAGTAGAGTCTCTGAGCTAGCAGTTAGGATTTTGACTTCTATTGCTATTATTTTCACTGACTTACAACCAGTCTCTGTGACACTATTATTTATGTCTTTTTCGAATTCTCACTTCATATAATACTTGTTGAAGCAGAAACAGTCTCTCAAGTCTGGAATTAAAAAGAATTGCCATTTCCTGAGTGCACATTGCTACCAATATTGCTGTAAGAATTAATAAATAATTTTTGAATGAAAACATAGGAATCCGTAGCGGTTGCCACAAACCAAAGAATCCTCAAAATTTAATATTTTCTTGTTTTTGTTCCAGCTTCTCATTCTGGGATAGAGGAATGCTAGGATATCCTATTTTCTGCCTATGATTTCTGTGATCCCTTATGTTTTCGTTTTGCGTTTTCTCATACAGAAAATGTCTGATTAAGTACTTTCTTGACTCATTCTCATTTAAAGGGAGGTGGCAGCATCTTCCAACTGAGCTCTGTTCACTAGGCAGCAGCCTCCGTTTCAGACCGAGTCAGATAGCCACAGCCCTGGAGGGAAAACTAGAAGAGGGAGGGACGTGATACGTGGGGTTATTTGCCCAATCTCAAAACGAAGGCTTCTCCTTGATTATTTTATCCTACAACTTTGTTATTTGCTTTGTCCAGGCCAAGTTGAAAGCATCTCATGTTTCTATTATTGTTTATTTTGATTTGTTTTGGCTTGAGACACATGTTGAAGCTTTTTATTTTTTTCTGCTGCATGGCTGAATGTTTGCATTTCAGAATTTTACTGTTAGAATTGTCATGTAGCCTGAGCCAAGGTTTTTTGGTTCTACTGGATTTTGATTTCACTCATACCAAATAGAGGGAGTTCCAGCAGTCAATTTCTTGTTTTAAAAAACAGTTGTTTGTCATAATTCTGGTCATACCAAGAGCAAGGTCTTCTAAGGCAGCTCCAGAAAACTATTGTAGGAAAAGGAATTTTGAAACGTGATTTCTGTTGCTGGACTTAATCACTGAATATTCTAAATCAAGGTTTCCCCATTTCTGCCTCAATTTCTTCATGTGGAATATACCAGTGGTGTTGTATAGGGTATAATATATAAATTATGTTTTATTGGGCCATAAATCTAAATAATTATAAGACCTTGGCAAATCCTTGAAGGCTACTGTCAAAAGATTCACATTTGAAGCTACAATTAATTAAACAAAAAATATTTAAGAGGTTTGCCCCCTCAAAGCACTATTAGAACATATAAATCTATAATCATGCCTGAAAACATTATTCTTAAAAAGCCAACAGCAAACTGTATAGAAGACATATTCTAGTATAAGCACATTAAGAATTCTCATCAGAACCGCTGAATTAAATGGCAGATGGACATGTAACATCTTGGTATGTGGGCAGATTTAAAATCTAAGTGTTCACATTTATTAATTCTAAGAAAGGTATAGATTTCCATTGATTCGAATCAGTGCAAACACACAAAATCTACATTATTCTACTTTTCCAATGTTTCTAATAAGGGTTTTTTTTTCTCTGATATGAACAGAAGCATATCAAGTGTAGGGCTAGAGTTTTGAGCCTCTGAATAAAATCTTTGTAGGAGTTATGATACTCTTTTGGCTGTTCTTTTGCATATGCTTTGGTTTCATGAGCCTTCCTGCTTCTTGATCTGACCTTTTCAGTTCCACATTAAACTGTCAGTTTCTAGTGCTTATCTGGATTATTTTCAGACTGAGCATATGGATTTTATAGTAAGTCATTATAACACCATTTTGACTCCTTAGTAACTTTTTCTCATCATAATATTATTTGCATTATATGGAATCATGTGTATTTTGCTGGGCCAGGATAAGATGAGCGTGTAATATAGAGAACGTGTTTTAAAGCCATTTATGTAAAAATGAGAATCTGGATGAATGCCATTGCCATCCAGCTACTAACCTGCAGGACATACAATGTGCACCACTGGCACGCAACATCATCTGAAGTGATTTAGTAGGAAGAATAAAACATCTTTACTGAAGTCCAAGGAGCAAAGAGATACTTTTCATAATAGTTTTCTAGAACTTGAGCAAAGACTAATAATATTTATGTACATTCTTGTGAAATACATATACCTTTGTTATATCATTTAATACAGCCTCTCCAAAAGTAATGTAATAGAATACGTGAACCTGACAAAGCAGTTGGGATTTATCTCCCAATTTTTATCTTTGAAAACACCTCCGAAGTGCTAATTAGCAGAAGTTCTGTCAGGAACAAGGTGAACACAGATTTGACATGGTTTCAATTCCTTCATGCTCTACCTGATGCTGGATTAGGGCAATGGAAGGTCTGCCCGAGTGCAGGATGACGGTCAGGTGAGGCCCACACAAAACGGTTAGTAGAACTTAGGCGAGGGTCATCAAAGGACCCCCTACAACAGTGATCCTAGTCAGTACCTCTTGCACACTGCCTTGGATTTGTAAAATGCTTTCACATCTATTTCTTCTTTTGAGCCTCACAAAAACCCTTTGGTCTTAAGTAAGGTAGATAAAAAATATTCAAATTTTATAGATGGGAGAATTTCGGTTTGGAGAGACTAAGAAATTTACCCAAACTTACAAAGCAGTGAGTGATAGCTGGGGTTCAATTACAAGACTTAAGTCCAGCGCTCAAGATGAGAAGAGGAAGAAATCTGTACATCGTGGAAAGCACTTCTTTGATGGTCTGTGCTTAATAACAGACTGAAATGCTTTTGGCCATCTTAATTACTGAAATATCCAGATGCTAAAAATTCTCTTTAGTGCTAATTACTGACGTAGCTACTTGTGTTTTTGTCTGAGGGTTTGAAAATTCTTTCAATATTCCAGGTCATTTATAACACCAGATGTGCCAGGAAAAGCACATAGTGGCTTTAAGGTATAAAGTGCAATTCCCAGGCAAAAATAGCCTGTTGTATTTATCGTTAATAAGGATTATGGTTTGTTGCTTAATTAAGATAACATCAGAGGAAGAGAAAAGCAGTTATCACAGAAAGATTTCCTTAAACGCCTTCCTTCTTCTTGTCCTGCCTCTCCTATCACCCGTCTCCAAATATTCTGGGCATGGAACAGAACAGATAGACTGGCAAATGCTGTTTGTGGACTGAGAATTGCTTCCCAGATGGCTTCTTAAATCGATCAGTTCTGCCTCAGATTTGGAATGATTTAATCTTACTACTATAATCTTGAGTTCTTCCAATGACAGTTCTGACTTAACCACCTTGAAAGGCCATTCCACGTAATCTTGGGGAATGTCTCTTGAAGCTCAACTATTCTTCAAAGAACTCTCATCTCCACTCTTCCTGGTAAATTAGCTTTTTCCTCCAGCTGTTTGTCTTACAGAAACCAGAAAATCCACAGCCTTTTGGCCCAATCTGAAAGGGAAATTTCCCAGGAAGACTTAATGAAAGAAAGCAAGCCACAAAAGAAGAAGAAATAAAAAATGACCCAAAATGGCTTCAGACAAAATCAGTTAATAATTCTGTGGTCACATAGACTTCTTGTCCCAGAAATCTAAAGACAAAGATTGTTCATTTTACATGTCTGTGTATTTTTATAGAAAAGATCTTTTTGAATTTTTGAAATCCTCTTTTAATACTTTGGTCATCAATTAGTTGTCTAGAAGGTGAAAGTGATTATTTTTCTGGGGCATCTAATTTTATCCCCTATTTATTGGTCTTCTACTAAATGCAAACTATTGTGTATGTTGCTGGGTGGGGTGTTTTAGATGCAAGGGGGAAATATGCTGATTCTTACCCTCAAGGAGCTACATTAAAATTTTAAACAAATTTTCTAATTTTTGTGGTTACATTGTAGGTGAACATATTTATGGGATACATGAGATATTTCGATATAGGCAAGCAATGTGAAATAAGAACATCACAGAGAATGGGGTATCCATTCCTTCAAGCATTTATCCTTTGAGTTACAAACAGTACAATTATACTTTTTATTTTAAAATGTACTTTTGAGTTATTATTGTCACCCTATTGTGCTACCAAATAGTAGGATTTATTTAATCTTTCTATTTTTTTTGGTACCCATGAACCATCCCCACCTTTCCCTGAGCCCCCATCTCCCTTCCTAGACTCTGGCAACCATCCTTTTTTTTTTTTTTTTTTTTTTTTTTTTTGAGACAGAATCTTGCTCTGTTGCCCAGGCTGGAGAGCAATGGTGTGGTCTTGGCTCACTGCGATCTCCACCTCCTGGGTTCAAGCGATTCTCCTGCCCCAGCCTCCTGAGTACCTGGGATTATGGGCCCCTGCCATCATGCCTCCAGCTAACCATCCTTCTAACCATCCTTCTGTTCTCTATCCATGAGTTCAAATGTTTTGATTTTTAGGTCCCACAAGTAAGTGAGAACATGCAATATTTGTCTTTCTTTCTGTGCCTTGCTTATTCACTTAACATAATTATCTTCAGTTCCATCCCTGTTGTTGCAAATGTCTGGATCTCATTCTTTTGATGGCTGAATAGTACTCCCTTGTGCATATGTGGCACATTTTCTTTATCTGTTAATCTATTGATGGACACTTAGGTTCCTTCCAAATCTTACTATTGTAAACAGTGCCTCAACAAGCATAGGGGTGCAGATACCCTTCGATATACTGATCTCCCATCTTTTGGGTGTGTTCCCAAATTGCTGAATTATATGGTAGCTCAATTTTTAGTTTTTTAAAGGAAACTCCAAACTGTTCTCTGTAATGGTTGTACTAAGTTACATTCCAGCCAACAGCATACAAGTGTTCCCTTTCCACAGTGTTCACTGTTGACCTATAGAAATGCTGCTGATTTTCGTATTCTGTGATTCCATTGAGTTTGTTTATCAGTTCTAAATGTTTTCTTGTGGAGTCTTTAGGTTTTTCCAAATATAAGATCATATCATTGGCAAACAAGGATAATTTGACTTTTTCCTTTCCAATTCGGATGTCCTTTCTATCTCTCTATTGTCCGTTTGCTCTAGCTAGGACTTCCGGGACTATGTCAAATAACTGTGGTGAAAGTGGACACCCTTGTCATGTTCCAAATCTTAGAGGAAAGGCTTTCAGTTTTTCCCTGCTCAGTATGATACTAGCTGTGTGTCTGTCATATATGGCTTTTATTATGTTGAGGTATGTTCCTTCCGTCTCCAGCTTTCTGAGGATGTTTATCATGAAGTACTGTTGAATTTATAATATCAAATGCTTTTCCAGCATCAACTGAAATAAGTCTTTTTTAATCCTTTATTTTGTTGTTATGTATCACATAGATGGATTTGCATATGTTGAGCCATCCTTGCAGTCTAGGGATAAATTCTACTTAGTCATGATAAACGTTCTTTCTAATGTGTTGTTGAATTTGGTTTGCTAGCATTTTGTTGAGGATTTTTGCCTTAATTTCCAAGGAGCTACATCAAAGGAAGATAAGAACAGCATATTTAAAATAACTTGGGCTAAATTTTCCATCAAGATAGTGAAAAGCTACAGAGAAGGGACACATAGCTCTGTAAAAATAATAGACTCATCTTGAGTTTATATAAAATTGACTAGAAATGGCTATTTCACTCATTTTATTGAGTCTTGGATACCTTCTTATTTTTCTTCTACTTTTTGTTTAGAGTTTTTTTCAAACAAGAGCCATTATTTGGGGGTATCTGAAATGTAAGGTAGGGCGGATTCTGCCTCTCAGCTGCGTTGGTGTCGTGAATGATTTCTGCTGGGAATTTCTGCCAGGCAGTTGATGGAGGATGCTGATAAATTAAGCTTGATAAGGAGATGACTTGGAATTGATGTTTTGTTGAGTTCTTGTCAGAATATATGCTGGGAGTCTCAGGATCAGTGAGATGATACAAGTATACTAACTGAAGACATCTGTCTGCATAGTTTAGAGAGCCTTAGAAAAGCAGAGACTTTCTCCACTAACCTCTTGTTTAAATTGTTCAGACTAAGGCTGGACGTGGTGGCGCATGCCTGTAATCCCAGGACTTTGGGAGGCTGAGGTGGGTGGATGGCTTGAGCCCAGGAGCCCAGGAGTTTGAGATCAGCCTGGGAAACATGGCAAAACCCTGTCTCTAAACAAACAAAGAAACAAACCTGGAAAACAAAAATTATAGACTGTTTTCAATGCAAGCAGGGGCCTCCTGCTAGTTGAAGAAACATGTGAAAACTTTGGAGACTCCTTGTTTCCTTCAGGTGACAGTTTGATAACTTGTTTTTTTTTTTTCCCAATAACATACCAACATGCCAAAGGTGATAAATCACTTGAATCACTCAGTAAAGTAAGCATAACTGGAATTCGTGATCTAGCTCTATACTCATCATCATATTCCTGAGTGATTAATTAGTGGCTATACACTTCATGCTTGTTAAAAAAAAAAAGAAGATTGTTATTTTTTAGGACTTCATGGCTTAGCAAAAGCCCATAACTGCCTTAAGTAAGAAAATGGTAGAACATCGGAATTGTCTTTCATTTCTTAATTCTTTAACTTGTGCAAGATGTTTCATACCTGACAACAAAAGCAACCAAAATTATTTCTCTCTGTGTGTCTCTGTCTCTATATATTTTCCATATACCCCAAAATTTATTATGAGGAAAGATAATAAGGCTCGTCAAATATATGCATAAGACACTTTTAGGAGCTCCTTCTGTTTGGAAAGTGGAGCGGCATAGGGCGTGTACCATAGTAGTCTGTTACATAAATTAAAAGAATGCTTTAGGCCAGTGGCTCTGTTGCTGACTTCTCTGCCTAGAGGAAAGGAAGACTTCCTGAGTGCAAACGCATTTTGTGAAAAGGAGTGGGGTCTTCGTCGGAAAAAAAGAAGAAACAGTGGAAAGAATGGGATGCTTGGAAAATACATATTTTAAACAATTGGACAAAGACAGCTGGCTCATTTTTTTCTTCCTGCCAAGCCATTTCTACTTAGGATTCAAAAAAAAGCCACAGTTCGATATTGAATTCAGAACCAAATTTTCAAAGAAACACATTGCCAGGGAACCTACATGGAATTCCCACCGATAATAGCATAAAACATCAAAGGGTAGAGTCTGAACTCCCAGTGTGGGCTCTCCTTCTGGAACACGATGTAACCAGCCAACAGGGTATCTGTACATACACAACTTGTTGCTAGATTGAAGGTGACTTGAATTTAGGTTCATAATTGTTTTTTTTTTTAATTTTTATAGCAACTTGGTAAATAATAGATACTCAATAATTGTCAATAGTACTACATTTAAGATTACAATTCAGTGAGACTGCTAGGATCTCTGTTAGTGGGGTCTGCCTAGAAGCAGAGACAGGCACCAACACAGGATTAAATTCGCAAAAATATTTTAGAAGCAATATTTAGGGAAAATGCCTGAGAGCAAAACCAAGGAGGGAGCTGGGAGAGACATCAGTTTGTAAACACAGGTCAGACAGCAGAAGAAAGGAGGAAAGTTTGGGTGGAAACATGTTTAACTGAAGTACAGTTCTAAGAAGAGTTTGATCTCCCCACTGAAAAGTCCTTGGGCCAAAGTTGCCTATCAAAGGAATCTTGCATTTCCCAGGAAAAGGCCAGACTTAGTGTCCCTGATGCACTCAGTCACTGGCCTGGGAGCAGCTGATGGAAAGTGTGACGTAGGAGCAAAGACACTGATAAGATTTGAGAACGCCACCTCTGGAGCTGTTGTCAATTACCCGCCCTGCAGAGGGAGATCCAAGAGGGGTATTCTCTTGGCTAACATGTAGTCTTTGGTCAAAGTTTGTGCATTTCTCCAGCAGCAAGGGAAGCTTTCCTTTGGAAACATCTATTGGTGGCTGTGAAGATTAACTGAGATAATGTATATAAAGGGCTTAGCACAGCAAATAGCATGCAGTGATAGTAAGAGGCAAGTCTTTTCTTATTATCATTAATAATATTACCTGCCTAGCTGCTATTTTCTGAACCTTGCTATATACCAAGCAAGATGATGGGTACTTTGTATGCAGTGGGACATACTAAGAACACACTAGCTTTGATGGTAGACAGAATGGAGTTTTAAACCAGTACGTGGCACTTACTAGCCATGTGATGACATTGGGCAAGTTATTGGAAGTCTTTGAGCCTCAGTTTCCACATTTGTAAGACAGAGAGAAAACACCCACCATAGAGGGTGGTGGTAGAGAGATCAAAGAAATAAAGTGCTAGTGACTAGTGCATGTGATAAATACACTAGTGACTTTTGTTATTATCAATAACAAAATTGAACAGTCAATAACATGACTTTTGTTATTATCATTTCTAAGGATTGCAAGAACTCACAGAAATTATTAGTTCTGAAAGGCTTTCCTGTGTAGACTACATCAACTGGGCTTTCCATGTCCTGAGGGCTCTGAATAGGGTAGGGGCTTTCTTTTTTTTCTTTTTTTTATTGTGCTTTAGATTCTGGGGTACATGTGCAGATCATGCAAGATTGTTGCATAGGTACATTCATGGCAAGGTGGTTTGCTGCCTCCATCCCCCTGTCACCTATACCTGACATTTCTCCCCACGTTATCCATCCCCGACCCTCCCTCCCACTGTCCCTTCCATAGCCCTCCCAATGGGCCCCAGTATGTGATGCCCCCCTGTTTGTGTCCAAGTGTTCTCATTGTTCAGCACTCACCTATGAGTGAAAACATGCGGTGTTTGATTTTCTGTTCTTGTGTCAGTTTGCTGAGAATGGTGGTTTCCAGGTTCATCCATGTCCCTAAAAAGGACACAAACTCATAATTTTTTATGGCTGCATAGTATTCCATGGTGTATATGTGCCACTTTTTTTTGTCCAATCTATTATTGATGGGCATTTGGGTTGGTTCCAGGTTTTTGCTATTGTAAACAGTGCCATGATGAACATGCGTGTGCGTGTGTCTTTATAATAGAACGATTTATAGTCCTTTGGGTATATACCCAGTAATGGTATTGCTGGGTCAAATGGAATTTCAATTTCTACATCCCTGAGGAACTGTCACACTGTCTTCCACAATGGTTGAACTAATTTACACTCCCACCAACAGTGTAAAAGTGTTCCTATTTCTCCATATCCTCTCCAGCATCTGTTGTCTCCAGATTTTTTAATGATCGCCATTCTAACTGGCATGAGATGGTATCTCAATGTAGTTTTGATTTGTATTTCTCTAATGGCCAGTGATGACGAGCATTTTTTCATATGTTTGTTGGCCTCATATATGTCTTCTTTTGAAAAGTGTCTGTTCATGTCTTTCACCCACTTTTGAATGGGTTTGTTTGTTTTTTTTCTTGTAAATCTGTTTTAGTTCTTTGTAGATTCTGGATATTAGCCCTTTGTCAGATGGGTACATTGCAAAAATTTTTTCTCATTCTGTTGGTTGCTGGTTCGCTATAATGTTCCTTTTGTTGTACAAAATCTCTGGAGTTTAATTAGGTCCCATTTGTCTATTTTGGCTTTTGTTACCATGGCTTTTGTTGTTTTAGTCACGAAGTCCTTGCCTATGCCTATGTCCTGGATAGTTTTGCCTAGGTTTTCTTCTAAGGTTTTTATGGTGTTAGGTCTTATGTTTAAGTCTTTAATCCATCTGGAGTTAATTTTAGTGTAACGTGTCAGGAAGGGGTCTCTGCTTTCTGCGCATGGCTAGCCAGTTTTCCCAACACCATTTATTAAACAGGGAATCCTTTCCCCATTGCTTGTTTTTGTCAGGTTTGTCAAAGATCAGATGGTTGTAGATGTGTGGTGTTGCTCCAGAGGCCTCTGTTCTGTTTCATTGGTGTGTGTCTCTGTTTTGATACCAATACCATGCTGTTTTGATTACTGTTGCCTTGTATAGCTTGAAGTCAGGTAGTGTGATGCCACCAGCTTTGTTCTTTTTGCTTAGGATTGTCTTGGCTATGTGGGCTCTTTTTTGGTTCCATGTGAAGTTTATAGTGGTTTTTTTCCAGTTCTGTGAAGAAGGTCATTGGTAGTTTGACGGCGATAGTGTTAAATCTATAAATTACTTTGGGCAGTATGGCCATTTTTATAATATTGATTCTTCCCAACCATGAGCATGGAATATTGTTCCATTTGTTTGTGTCCTCTCTTATTTCCTTGAGCAGTGGTTTGTAGTTCTCCTTGAATAGGTCCTTTACCTCCTTTGTTAGTTGTATTCCTAGGTATTTTATTCTTCTTGTAGCAATTGTGAATGGGAGTAAGCTCTTGATTTGGCTCTCTGTTTGTCTGTTATTGGTATATAGGAATGCTTGTGATTTCTGCACATTGATTTTGTATCCTGAGACTTTGCTGAAGTTGCTTATCAGCTTAAGGAGAGTTTGGGCTGAGATGATGGAGTCTTCTAAATATACAAACATGTCATCTGCAAATAAAGACAATTTGACTTCCTTCTTTTCTAATTGGATACGCTTTATTTCTTTTTCTTGCCGGATTGCTCTGGCTAAAACTTCCAATACTATATAGAATCAGAGTGGAGAGAGAGGGCATCCTTGTCTAGTGACAGATTTCAAAGGGAATGCTTCTAGTTTTTGCCCATTCAGTATGATATTGGCAGTGGGTTTGTCATAAATAGCTTTTATTATTTTGTGATAGGTTCCATTGATACCTAGTTTATTGAGAGTTTTTAGCATAAAGCGCTGTTGAATTTTGTGAAAGGCCTTCTCTGCATCAATTGAGATAATCATGTGGTTTTTGTCTTTGGTTCTGTTTATGTGGTGGATTATGTTTATGGACTTGCATATGTTGAACCAGCCTTGCATCCCTGGAATGATGCCTATTTGATCGTGATGGATAAGCTTTTTGATGTGCTGTTGCAATCGGTTTGCCAGTATTTTATTGAAGATTTCTGCATCTATGTTCATCATGGAGATTGGCCTGAAGTTTTCTTTTTTTGTTGAGTCTCTGCCAGGTTTTGATATCAGGATGATGTTGGTCTCATAAAAATGAGTTGGGGAGGATTCCCTCTTTTCGTATTGTTTGGAATCGTTTCAGAAGGATTGATACCAGCTCCTCTTTGTACGACAGGTAGAATTTGGCTGTGAACTCGTCTGGACCTGGACTTTTTTTGGTTGGTAAGCTATTGATTCCTGCCTCAACTTCAGCCCTTGTTATTGGTCTATTCAGGGTTTCAACTTCTTCCTGGTTTAGTTTTGATAGGGTGCAAGTGTCTGTGAATTTATCTATTTCTTCCAGGTTTAGTGGTTTATGTGCATAGAGTTGTTTGTAGTAATCTCTGATGGTTTATTCCCCTGGCTGGCTTTCTTTTTCAGGTCTAGATTAGGCTCCCTTTTGGTCTTACATCATGCCGCCATTAACCTCTCTTTTGAAATGACTGGCAGTTCACAGAGCACACTTCCTCATCTCCAAATCTAGGTTTTCTTCTGGATTTGGCCAATAGAAAGATCTTGCAGGAGTCTGTGGCAGGGGAAGACAGTGAGGTCAGGAAGGTACTATCCCTTGGCCCCTTCCTTGTGACACTGACTGTGTCCCTTTACCAAAAGTCAGCATTCTTCTCAAGATAGTGGACTCCAACTGACTCTCACTCATTCTGGAATCTGATAATTGCTTCCTCCTCTCTCTCTTTCAACTGGTGATTAAAACAGTTGTCACTCTTTCTAGATTACTGAACTAGGCTTTGTGGTTCCCCCAAATTCACACATTTGTGAATCATCCCTCAGAAATACACCCTTTCTCTGAATTATTCTACTTTTGGGTATGCCTTCGCTTTCCTATTAGGACCTCCTTTCTTCAACTCCACACCTTCTCTCCATGAAATGAATAAGTACCAGATATTAAAAAATAATAACCTTTAATAGAAAACATGAAAGACAAAAAGGGTGGTAAAGTATTTGGAATCTAGTACCAAGATAATTGGTTTGATTTAAGAAAAACTCACAAGCTCTTTCAAAGAAAATGGTATTTGAAAACAACCAAGCTAAGACCTAGGGAGAGGAGTGTAGACAAGAAGCTCCACCTCTGACTGCTGAACCCCTGGATGATTTGGGGTGTGTCCCTTAACCTCTCTTACCCTTGAATCAGAACATAGGCGAATATGTGACTGAGATCATTTTGGCTGTAATAATCTGGCTACCAAAACATTGTTTATGGAGGGCTATTTTATTTTGTGTTCTTGGAGAGGTGCTTTAAAATTCTTGAGTAAAGGACAAATGTAACAGGGCAGATGATTTTTGTCTTCCGTTTGTGTTGGATTCTGCTTGGAAGAATCTTTTAAAGTTGAGGACATTGACAGGCAAGATCACTGGGACTCCTGTTGGTGGGAGATGGACAGGCAGGGAAGCTGATCCAAGGGAGGGTTTTCCTGTTTTTCTGGCCAATCAACAGTCCCAGGTAGAAACACATTATTAAAGGAAAAAATGGAAAATCAGACACCATCAGTGTGAACAGGAAAGCTCTAGCCAGCAGACAATTTCAAACAGATTTGCAGAGGATATTTTTGAGAGCTATTCAAATGGGATTCTGTGTTTTCTTGGATCTCAGACACCAGACATGGGGCCCAGATGATATCTATAGATTTGAGACAGATGATCTGTTCTCACTGTCTGCTTTTTGGCTTTCTCTTTCGGTGGGAGATGTTTTCCTAATGGCTAAAGGAAAAGTTTTGGTTCCTGGTCTGGAAGTGGACACACAGCACCCTAATTAATTGTGTTTAAAGGATGTGAGCAAAACTACATTATTGAAGAGAAATTGGATTGGCTTTGCTTTCTTCTTGGGGAAGAAATTGAAAGTGCTCAGTAGCTGAAACAATAGATGCCAGGAATTAGAAGAGAAGATTAATAAAGCCTAACTCTGAGAGCTCTGAATAGGGTAGGGTCTTTATTTCTTCATATTCCCCTGGCTGGCTTTCTTTTGCAGGTCTTTGTGGTCTTACTTCATGCTGGCATTAACCTCTCCTTTGAAATGACTGGCAGTTCACAGAGCACATTTTCTCATCACCACAGTTCAGTCACTCTCCTTCATCTCAGGTGCCAAGGGCACCCAGCACAAGAAACACAAGGCCAAGTTGAGGACGGGGTGTGTGGGGTGGGTGGGGAGCAACTCCCTGGCAAATATTCAGTGGAAGAAAAAATAGAAAATATGAATCAGATGTTCTTTTTTTTTGTTTTTTTGAGACGGAATTTCGCTCTTGTTACCCAGACTGGAGTGCAATGGCGCGATCTTGGCTCACCACAACCTCCACCTCCTGGGTTCAGGCAATTCTCCTGCCTCAGCCTCCCGAGTAGCTGGGATTACAGGCACGCACCACCATGCCCAGCTAATTTTTTGTATTTTTAGTAGAGACAAGGTTTCACCATGTTGACCAGGATGGTCTCGATCTCTTGACCTCGTGATCCACCTGCCTTGGCCTCCCAAAGTGCTGGGATTACAGGTGTGAGCCACCGCTCCTGGCCCTGAATCAGATGTTCTTGTTCAACACTTACTACTTTTACTATTTTTGGCAAGTATCTGCCTCATTCAGGCTCATCTGTAAAATGGGGTTATTGTTAAAACCCAACTTGTATTATAGCTGTCTTGAGTAAATGAAATGACACATGTAGACATGCTATGTAAACTGTAATTTACTATGTAAAACTGGTTGTAATTAACATGAACTATATGTAGTAAAAACACTCTATTTTTTTTCAGTCTGTGTGTTTCCTTGTTGCCTGTTGATAGACAGTGACACTTTGGGGAATTTACTCTGTGCAACTGACCCATTCATATATACTGAGCTTCTGCATCGTGCCAAGCCTTATGCCGTGTGCTATGGAATATACAAAAGTGACTGATGTGGCCCTGACTCTCTTAGATTATACGAACTAGTTAGAAATTTGAGACTTTCAAAAACAACTACCAGTGAAGTAGACCATCATGCTTATTTTTTCCTACCTTTCCCATCACAACCTTCTTTCCTGCCCCATATGGCCCTGGTGGGGTTGTGACCGTAGGCCAGAGTGCTCAGTATGAAGAAAGAGTTATCATGGTGTTGGAATGAATAAGTAACAACCATTTCCCCATCACTGGAACACTACTTAAATTCAAAGTCCAGGCAGTGGGGCGCTGACTAGACATTGCAAGAGAAAAGCTTCTTCTTTTTCTTCTTTTCTTTTTTTTGGTGGGTCAGTAATATGGAAATATACAAAATTGGAATTAAAGAAAATCAGTCTGCCCTTGGAGAGAATAAGGCCACACGAAGGGGAGCAGAGATAAAAGAATGAAAAGAAAGTCAGATACTGAGGTCTGATAGTGTCTTCAGGCGTGACCGTATTCATGATAAAGATGCATCATGCCTTCACTTCTCATTCTCTTAACACATTCTCTCTTGACTTCCTTTTGGTGTAAACGACTTAGGGCAGTTTTATATCACTTGCAATTAAATAAGCTGTGGTAGGCAGAAGTTTGGCTCCCTTGTGTTACTCCTGTGAATATGTTGTGTTAAATGACACAAGGAACTTTGCAGGTATAATTGGGGTTACTTGTCAACTGACCTTAAAATAGAGAGATTATCCTGGATCATCTGGGCAGGTCTAATCTAATAACATATGCCCTGAAAAGCAGAGGTCTTTATTTGGCTAGTAGCAGAAGGGGAAGTCAGGGAATTAAGGTACTACTGTTGGCTTGATGAAGGGGTCATGTGTGAAGGAAATGGAGGCCTTAGTTCTACAACCACAGAGAACTGAATGTTACTCAGAAACAGAATCTTCCCCAGAGCATCCGGATAAGAGCTCACCTTAGCCAACATCTTGATTTATTCCTTGTGATTCCCCGAGCAGAAGACCCAGTTAAGGCAGGCTGTACCTGGACTTCTGACTCACAAAACTGTGGGATGATAAGTGGGTGGTGTTTAAGTCACCAAGTTTGTGTTTATTTGTTATGGCAGCAAGAGCAAACTAGCCCATAAGCCAAATGAGTGGTATTTTTCCATTCAGTAAGGTTTATGGAGCCTCTGCCTCATGTCCAACATCTACAGCCACATGGACACAAACACTAAATAAATATCAAATATAATTACACAAAGCTCTCTTCAAAGGCTTTACGGCCTTTTTATAAAGAAGGCTTGGAAGAAAAGAGAATGTTTGGTACAGTGGCAAGGACAGTGTCTTATTTATCTCTCTGTCTCCTGACACCTTTCTGGCACATAATAGGAGCTCGATTTCTATTTGTCCCACTGAACTGAATGGTTTTCCAGTACCGTTGGTTCAACAGCACATGGTACTGGGGAGTGGAGAGCCAAAGACTTTGGCGTGGTTTGGAAGTTATGCTTTAGGGATTGGTCTCTGCTCTGGTCTTCAACTTATACGTGAAGAAGGGAAAACTTCTTTAAATGCTTAGGTTTATTTTTGTCTCTTTAAAATATAGACCTGCCTGGTCTCCACGAGGATTCATGTTTTGATTCGTTACTAAGATTAATTGCGATTATTTATGGCTTATGGTTTAAGTGCCCCAACCATCAGCGCATTTAAGGCTTAAAGCCTGGAGCAGATTCAGGAATCAGCAAATTCAGCAACTATATCTGCTTCTCAAAAATTTAATGTGATTAAGCTTTGTTAGCGTTTTCTCCTTGGTGACCAGCATCAGTGTCCAATCTAGTTACCAATATTTGTCCCTTGTCACAGTTCCAGGTTGTTCAGGGTGCGCTGGCCCTCCCTTTGCACGTTGACACTCCAGGATAAAGTTCCTCTATACACCAGTCAAGTGTCTGAAATCTGCCCCATCACTCCTCCCATCCCCGCCTGTCTCAGTTATTAGTTCTCCCAGGGCTTGTTTGAGACTTGCAAACAACTCACCCTCTACACTTTCCACTACCTCCAAACTGCCTCCTTACTGGCGTACTTCTCCTATTTTACTGCCTGTCTCTTTCTTAGGAATGGGATGCACCTTACGTGACCCCACATTTCCTTTCCTTCTGATTCTGATACCTAACAAGAAATATGCACAAACTCTTCAATTGTGATATCCTTCTGTAGGATGGCTAATGAATTCTATGCATTTCTGAGCTGTGAGAGTTTAGGGCTCCAGTAACTTTGACCCATAGAAAATATCTGGGCAAAACTAAACTAACAAATACAGTAACTCTTCTGTCATGATTGAGTCTGTTCTACAGATGTGCTGTTCCTGAAATTCCTGCTGCTGTCCTTAGAATCGTACCTTCACATTTGAAAGGAGGCGACAGCATGGAGCAACAGCACTCTGGGTCTCCATTTGATATCTTCCCTTGAGATGTGTTAAATGCTGCCATAATCTTGACAGTTCAAAAGCTAGTCATGCGGTTGATATTTTACCAATGAGGTGAATGTGGTGAGTATCACTTTTCCTTTAATTAGTTCTGTCAGTACAAACTTGGCAAGAGATAATAGTAAAGAGATATTGGCATCTAAGCGTGTTCATACTTACTTTTATGATTTAAAATTATGACAGCTTTCACGGTCAGTATCCCAACAGAAACCCTGTCTGGTTTATGAATTCTGAAATTACAGTGTTTTCCTTCTTTCCCATTCCTGCAGACAGAAGCAGCAACACTCATCAAACACTGCAGTTTTGATCAGATACAGCCATGTAGCCATGAAAACACTCTATTTTATATAAATCAACTGACATTTATGATTCATGTGGAAAAGTGGGTCTTTCATTTTCTTTTTTCTGACAAAGTTTGCTGTATAATTTAATCTGCATGTGAATGCTTGTGTTTTTGCTTTTTTTCCCAACTTTTCACTGTGTTTTACATAATCAAAGCTATTGTTTTCAAACCTAAAATAAAGAAAGCTGTTTGTCTTTTCCATCTTATTATTACAGAGCCTTGGAACACATGCATGACCACGGCTTTTTACTTTTCTTGTTCAGGTTACTAGAATTCAGAACTTACCATTGGCATTCTACTAACAGAAAAACAAATGATTAAAAAACTTATCATTTTTTCCATGTATGACATTTTCGTGAAGGAAAGAAGATAACAGAGAGAAGCTTGGTAGGCTAGAGAGCAAACAGCAATAATAATATCTACTGTTTATTAAATGCCTAACCTATGCCTGATAGTTTATATAAATAATATCACCTTCTATTTCTGATAATATAGTGGGCCAGATACTCAAATAGACTCTCCCAATGAAAACCATTAACCAATGCTATCTAATAGTGCTTAAACATCAGTGAACAGGCATTAAGGTAAATAACTATCTGCCTAAAATCTAGGTAAATAAAACAGAAGTCCAGACAGCTAAACTACTGCTAAATTTTACTTTATCCAGAGGACAGTTACTGAACATGGTAACCTTCAGAATCAGTTTCCTCACAGAGTTATGGGATAAGAAACAGAGACCATGGGACATTGGGACAAAAATACTCTCCCTTCAACAGAGAGAGTGAACAACATGGCGGGGGGAGTGAACTATAAAGTCCACACCCTCCACTCAGAGACATAAATATTTGGAAAATATGGAAGAGCTTAAAAGTCACATAGGAGAGTGTGACTTTAATAAAAAAAAATTTTAATGAATAATTTGAATTTCATTAAAAAATAATGAAGAGAATGGGAAAAGGTAATATCCAAAGAGATGATGGCTGAGGATTTTCCAAAATTGTTGAAATACATAAATCCTCAGATACATAAATTCCAGTAAAACAAAAATTCACAGAAATTAAAGGTAAATAAATTCACAATTATAAAGGAGGTTTTAACATATCTCTCAGAAGTCAAGTGATGGAGCAGATACAGAATCAGTAAGGAAAATGAAGGTTTAAACAATACAATTTACCAACTATATCCTAATAGACACGTGCAATATTGTTTTCACACAATGCAGACTACAAATTCTGTACAAGAACACAAAGAACATTTGCAAAAATTGATCATATAGGGAGTCTCAATAATTTCTTAAGTTACCTGCCATTCTTTGAACACAGTTCAGTTAAGCTAGAAATCAGTAACCAACAGATAACCAGTAAAACGTCATGCATTGGGAAATTAAGAAATACATTTCTATATAAACCACAAGTCAAAGAAAAGAATTGTAGTAAAATCAGAAAATATTTAGAAGGGAATGTTGGTGAAATACTACCATTAAAACTTATAAGATGCAGACAAAGCAACACTTAGAATTCTAGCTTCTAATGATTATATTAAAACTAAAACAAGGTTAAAAGTTAATGACAGATACAGCCATATTAAGAGGATAGAAAAAGAAAACTGAAGTAAACCCGAAGAATCTGGAAGAAATGAAAGAATGAAGATACGAGCAGAAGCTAAAGTAATGGAAAATAAGCGTAGAGTAGAAGGGATGAACAAAAACCAAAGTTGGTTGTTTGGAATGACTAATAAATTTGACAAATCTTTGATCATGAAAGAAAAAGCTATTAAGTAAGTAATATGAGGAATATAAAAGAGAATATAACTGCCATTATTAAGGAGACAATAAAATGATAGTATGAATAACTTCATGCCAGTTACTTTGAAAATTTATATGAAATGGATGAATTCCTAGAAAAACGTTACAAAAATTGATTTTAAAAAATAGGACACGTAAAAGGTCATAATCCTTAAAGAAACTGAACAGGTAGTTAAATATCTTCCCACAGAGAAAAACTCCAGACCTAGATAATCTACCATGCAGTCCAGCCATTCAAAGAACAAGTAGTTTCAACTTTATAGAAACTATTGCAAAGTAGAGCAAAAGAGGGAATATTTTAGAGTAAAAGAGAACTCATTTTATTTTATTTTATTTTATTTATTTATTTTTTTAGACAGAGTCTCATTCTGTTGCCCAGGCTGGTGTACAGTGTCACGATCACTGCTTATACTGCAGCCTCAATCTCCAAGGCTCAATCGATGCTCCTGCCTCACCCTCCAGCATAGCTGGGACTACAGGTGCATGCCACTGTGTCTGGCTGAGTTTTGCATGTTTTGTAGAGATGAGGTTTTGCCATGTTGAGGCAGGTCTTGAATTCCCGGGCTCAACTGAACTTCAGCCTCTCAAAGGGCTGGTATTAAAATGTGAGCCACTGTGCCTGGCCATTCATTGTATGGTAACCTTGATATGGTAACTCATTCATTTTCTGGTAACCTTGATACCAGAAACCAGAAGTGGACAGTACAAGAAAGGACAATTCCAGGCAAATCCTATTTAGGAGCATAGATAAAAATAATCTTAAGCAAAGTATTATCAAAGCCAACTCAGCACTATATAAAAAGAATAACACATTATACTGAAGTTGTGTTTATTGCAGGAATGCAAAGTTTTTAAGAAACATCAGAAAAGTCCATTAATATTATTCTCCATATTGACAGATCAAAGCCAAAAGCAATATGTCAATAAATGCTGAAAATCATTTCATAAAACTTGACATTCGTTCATGATAGAAATTCAGAACACTGGAAATAAAAGAGAATTTGTTAACTTGATAAAAAGCAACTAACAAAACCTTATTGTAGAACTCAAACTTAATGGTGAAACTGAAAACTTCTCCTTCAATATCAGAAATAAAATTTGCCTATTTAATTGCATTAATTAACAAAAAGAAAAAAGGAAAAAAATAATGCCAGCATAAGAAATATAAACCATAATAAACTGAAAATAAGTCTAGGAAGGGAAGGACCTTTCTGGAGGAAATGATGTTATCTCTAGCTTTTATAGCAGCTCTGCAAAGATATTAGTATCATTATCAAAGCAGTAAAGCAGCTTACACAGGTATCACATAGCTTGGAAGTATAAATGTAAGGATTTCAATCTAGGACTGTTCAACTCCAAGATCTGTGCTTTTCCTTAAATAGTGGCCCTAATTTTGGGCCTCCAGCAATGTGCTCAGCCCTACATGACTCCTGAGACTTAGATGTTTGTTGCATTTCCTAGCTAGAGAACAGTGACAGCTTGTGTCTTTTCCAAGGTCTTAAGCACTAGCTTTATGAACAGTCCCTAATCTTAGGTTGTCTCAGCCTCCCTTGAGGGTGAAATCTGGCCATTGGCATTGTTTCCAAGGGCAGGTGCCCGGGCAACCCTTGCATAGGTCTCACCTTATTAAAGGAGACTCTGACCAGAGGGACTGAGTGATGCAATCCAGAAACAGTAGGGAGAGGAGTTGAACTGGGATGAAGTTTGAATAATAAGAGACTGCAGATGAGAAGGAGCTAGCAGTCAGTAGTTTGCTCTTCCTCATCTACCCTCTACAAAGGACTCTTCTAGAAGGTCATGGTTCCATGTAGCCACTCTGGTGATGTCCCTCCCTTGTAACTGAGCAATCAGCTGTTTGTTCTTATAAAGCTGTGGCCAGCTGAATAATGCACCATCTCATACGTGATCTTTCTTTTCCCATGACTCACTCTTATCCTTTCACACTTGCTTTCCTGAGCACTAAGCCCCCAAGCACTAAAACCTTACCATGGGGTCTGATTTCTGGGAAATCTGGACTTGGATATCTGCTAAGTTTCAACTTCTCCAAAGTTTAAACAGTATGTCACAATCTGTTAGTAGTTTATAGAATCATTTTCAGTGCATCACCATTTGAAAACATAATGAAATAGAACAGAAACAAAATATCAGAGAATATCTTATATACTCAAGATAAGCACCATTTCCTAAAACTGTTGTTTCATGTGTGTGTGTGTACGTTTGAAGGTGTATGTGCATACTGAATTGTGATGTTAAATGTGTATTTTACTGTGTGTCATGGTCAGAAATATTTGAAAGTCACTGATCTAGGCAGTAGTTACATTGGGTGTTAAGTTCATGTTATAACTATGACATCCAGTTGTGCAGTCACAATGTCCTATCGGTGGGAACTTTTGATGGTCTAATTTCTTATTTTGAAAAGTATTAAAACGTCTGAAAAGCCCTCATATGATTTTCCTAAATAGAAACAGCTTACATTTGCTTAACAGTAATCTTACAGGAAGAATATTTCGAAGTATTACTTCTTTCCCTGGAAGCTAGATGGCATGCCTTATTTAGAAAAATAAAGGGGATTATCTAGTGAATGAGGTTTTATTTTAATCATGTCTAAATGTGTTTATTTATTTATATGCCTTTGTGAGACTATGGTTGAATAGGCAGACACATTTTCTAGTAGCGGTCATTGAAAATCCAGGCAACCGAAATAATATGCATCTTAGTTTTCCTTAATGGTGTTTACATTTTGAAAAACATGTTCACTTTTTCAAGTATGATGACTTATTGATACTCCTTGAAACCTCCTGATTTGGAGAATGCTGGGGGTTGGGAGACGGAATGTCAACTAACTGTAAAAACAAACATGCAGGCACGTTTTAGTTTATAGGATGTGTACTGATTTAACCTGAAGATATTAACTAAGAACAGCTGCTGAGTTGCACGTGGTTAAATTTTCTGTGACAAAATACTCTGGCAAGACACTCGAAGAACAAACAAAGTTTGTCAAGACAGAAGACAATCTTGAAAGTGTGATCCAAAAATCAAATAAAGGACAAGTGTTGGGTTAATCTCTCTGATTCAAAAAAAATCTTCCCTATTACTAGGGAGGGTAATTTGAATGCATTCACACCCTGTTCAAAATGCAAGGACGTAGTTAAGTTGCCAAAACCTTATTGAATTCCTTTTAATGTTATAGTGATACCTAAGTAGCAGACTGATGGACCTAGCTTTCTCACTTGATGGTTGTAACACAATCTACAATTGCTGCCAAGCCTACTGAGAATTTAATGCATTTTGAAATCTCTGAAAAGTTGAGGCTCTTGCTATCTACACCCAGATGGTCAAATCATTAAAGCTTGGCAAAGACTACCAGAGGTTATTTCTTCCCCATTTAATTATTAGACAATAACTAGTGAGCACCACTCTGTGTCCAGATAATAAGGGATTTGTAAACTATTTTGAATGTTTTTACTTATTCCTAAGTATTAGTGATATACTAAGTAAATTTAAAGAATAATGTTTAAGGGGAAGAATGAGCATTCATTTCATTTTTGTAGAGCTATTTCAGAAGGTATGCGTTGACCAGAGAAGATTCGATTCAATATTCATTATTCTTACTGTGGATTCAATAGTAACAAAGGCCAGCTGTCATACGAAAGGAGCACACTTAGCAGAAGGAGGCTGGCCTGAGATGACAGGTCTGCTGGTTATCTTCGTATCTGTACAGAAGTCCCATTGCGGTCTGCTTGTTATTGGTCTGCTTGTGGACCACCGCTGTGACGAATCACGATTTCATTCCCTTCCCCGTATTCATCTTTGCCATGTGACTGTTTGGTTTCCCTCACTAAAGGCTACAGTTTATTTCCTCACCCTTGACTTTGAGGACTGGGCACAAGGCTTGTTTTGACCAGTAGAATTAGGCGCAAGTCTAGGGTGCCGGTTCAGAACCTAGGCTCTAGAGACTTTGTGTGTATTGACTTGCTGTCTTGTGCTTCTCCAATCCATGAGAATCACATTTCAGGCTAGTCTTAAGAGAAAACTGAGACATAAGGCCGGGAGGAGAGGGTGGCGGGAGGGAACTAGTCAGCCAAATCCAGCCTGGATTTGCTACCTCTAGTAGACCTGCACTGCACAAGCTAAATAAGGGCTTATTGTTATTCGCCAATAATGTTTTGTGGATTTTGTTACGCAACATTATTGATTATCATAATTGATTGACAGGCCTTCCAAATTCACGTGATTTTTCTGGAAATTTCTTGGTCTTATCAGATTTTAGAAGTTGATCTTTGTCTTGTGGATTAAATAAGGAGTTAATTAGAACTCTGCAGAAACAGAAAATTTAAAACTGTGTGTTTTAACTTATTAGTAGGAGCTTAACAATGGATACATATGGACATATAGAGTAGCATAATAGACATTGGAAACCCCAAATGTTGGGAGATTGGAAGAGGGTTGAGAGATAAAATGTCACCTTGGGGTACAATGAACATTATTGGGATGATAGGCATACTAAAAGCCCAGATTTCACAACTATGTGAGATATGCATGTGACACAACTGCACTTGTACCCCTAAGTCAAGAAAAAAAATAAAATGTGGCTTTTCAAAAATATACACATTTGAGTTAAGAGAATAAAGTGATTTGCAGAACAAAAAAATTGGATCTTTGACTTTATTCGTGAGCTCTAGATCCATGTACTTACTCTTACTGGGCTCACAAAAACATCAAACAGTGGTCAAGTTTGTCAGAATATCACTTGACCTCTAGACACCACACACTAAAATATGCATATGTTCAGCTGCTCTGGCCGAGACAATCTCTGTATTTAGTCAGATTCCAAAAATCACATCTCCGCTAGTTTTTCTCCTTCCTCTTCATGTGCAAGGTTATAGGAGGCTTCATGTTGGAACCCAACTGTGTTGTGAAAGCAAAGACACCATTACCTTAAGTAATTTTGATATAATGAGGAGTTATCACTATGTACATTGAAAATGTTAAAATTATTAATACCATTGCTTCAGATGAAACTTCTCTCTCTAGGTATTATTTCTGGAATCCCCTATGAGTTTATTGAGTAAAAAGCCTAGGATTACAATCACCATGGTGTACAGTTCCAACTTTATAATATGTTAACAGCTTCTTACAGGAAGAACTTAGGTATGACTATGCCATATCTTGTCCAGCTGCAGATGTGATGCTTCAGTAAAGATTTCTAAAGAAAGTCCTAGCCAGAGCAATCAGGCAAGAGAAGGAAATAAAGGGCATTCAAACAGGAAAAAAAGAAAAAAAAAAAAGAAGTTAAATTATCTCTCTTTACTGTTGATATAATTCAATACCTAGAAAACCCTAAAGACTCCATCAAAGGCTCTTAGGACTAATCATGACTTCAGTAAAGTCTCAGGATATAAAAATTAATATATAAAAATCAGTAGCATTTATACACACAAATAACATTCAAGTTGAAAGCCAAAACAGAAAGACAATTCTATTTACAATAGTCACACACACACAATACTTGGGACATGTCTAACCACAGAAGTGAAAGACTTCTACAAGGAGGACTATAAAACACTGCTGAAAGAAATCGTAGATGATAACAACCAAAGGAAAAGCATCTCATGCTCATGGATTGGAAGAATCAATATCATTAAAATAACCATACTGTACAAAGCAATTTACAAACTAACAATGTAATTTTTCACATAACTAGAAACATCTATTTTAAAATTAATATAAAACCAAAATAGAGCCTAATTAGGCAAAGCAGAAAGAACAAAGCTGGAGGCATCACACTACCTGATTTTAAACAATACTACCAGACCACAGAAACCAAAACCATATGGCACCAGTATAAAAACACAAACCAGTGGAACAGGATAGACAAACCAGAAATAAAGTCACACACCCTACAAGGATCTGATCTGAAGCAAGGTTGATAATAAGAAGCAAAAAGGGAAGGACTCTCCTTTTAATACGTGGTGCTGGGATGACTGGCCAACCACATGCAGAAGAATGAAACTGGACCCTACCTCTTACCATATATAAAATTTAACTCAAGATGGATTAAATATTCAAATATAAGACTTAAAACTAAAAAAATCCTAGAAGAAAACCTAGGAAATACTCTTCTAGACATCTGCCTAGGCAAAAAATTTATGATTAGTCTCCAAAAGCAACTGCAACAAAAACAAAAACAGACAAGTGGGGTGGAATTGAACCAAAGAGCTTCTACAAAGGAAGAGAAACCTACAAGGTAAACAGACAGCCTACAGAATGGAGGAAAAGAAGCCTACAGGGTAGACGGACAGCCTACAGAATGGAAGAAAAGAAGCCTACAGGGTAAACGGACAGCCTACAGAATGGAAGAAAAGAAGCCTACAGGGTAGACCGACAGCCTACAGAATGGAGGAAAAGAAGCCTACAGGGTAAATGGACAGCCTACAGAATGGAGGAAAAGAAGCCTACAGGGTAGACGGACAACCTACAGAATGGAGGAAAAGAAGCCTACAGGGTAGACGGACAGCCTACAGAATGGAGGAAAAGAAGCCTACAGGGTAGACGGACAGCCTACAGAATGGAGGAAAAGAAGCCTACAGGGTAGACGGACAGCCTACAGAATGGAGGAAAAGAAGCCTACAGGGTAGACGGACAGCCTACAGAATGGAGGAAAAGAAGCCTACAGGGTAGACGGACAGCCTACAGAATGGAGGAAAAGAAGCCTACAGGGTAGACGGACAGCCTACAGAATGGAGGAAAAGAAGCCTACAGGGTAGACGGACAGCCTACAGAATGGAGGAAAAGAAGCCTACAGGGTAGACGGACAGCCTACAGAATGGAGGAAAAGAAGCCTACAGGGTAGACGGACAGCCTACAGAATGGAGGAAAAGAAGCCTACAGGGTAGACGGACAGCCTACAGAATGGAGGAAAAGAAGCCTACAGGGTAGACCGACAGCCTACAGAATGGAGGAAAAGAAGCCTACAGGGTAGACGGACAGCCTACAGAATGGAGGAAAAGAAGCCTACAGGGTAGACGGACAGCCTACAGAATGGAGGAAAAGAAGCCTGCAGGGTAGACGGACAGCCTACAGAATGGAGGAAAATATTTGCAAACCATCCATCTAATAAAGGGCTAATATTCATAATATGTAAGGAACTTAAACAATTCCACAAGTAGAAAACAAAAAATGCATTTAAAAATGGGCAAAGGACTAAACAGACACTTGTCAAAATAAGACATACACACCACCAACAAATAGATGCAAAACTGCTCAACATCACTAATCATCAGAGAAACGAAAATAAAAACCACAGTGAGATGCCATCTCACATCTGTCAGAATGGCTATAATAAAAAGACAAGAAAAAACAGATGTTGGTGAGTGTGGAGAAAAAGGAATGCTTATACACTGTTGGTGGGAATGCAAGCTTGTTTTAAGTTTTTTTGAGAAATCTCCAAGCTTTTTTCCACAGGGGCTGAATGGTTTGGAGATTTCTCAAAAAAATTAAAACAGAACTAGCATTAAACCAAACGATTCCATTACTGGCTATATATCTAAATGAAAATAAATTTTTCTACCAAAAGACACATGCACTTGTATGTTCATTGCAGCACTATTCACAATAACAAAGACGTTGAATCAACTTAGATGCCCATCAATGGTTTACTAGATAAACAAAATGTCATACATATATATCATGGGCTACTATATGCAGCCATAAAAAAGAGTGAAATCATGTCCTTTGCAGCAACATGGATGAAGCTGGAAGCCAAAAAGTGAATTAGCACAAGAACAGAAGCCCAAATACCACAGGTTCTCACTTGTAACTGGGGGCTAAACATTGAGTACACATAGGCATAATATGGGAACAATAGGCACTGAAGACTACCTGGGGTGTGGGTAGGAGGGGAGTAAGTGTTGAAAAACTACTTTTCAGGTACTGTGCTCACTACTTGGGTGACAGAATCATTTATCTGTATACCAAACTCAGTGACACGCACTTTACCCATATAACAAATGCGCACGTGTACCCCAGGAACCTAAAATTAAAGTTGAAAAAAAAAATCAGGAAATGCAATTTCCATAGGAAAAAAGAAAAAGTACCTGAAAAGAGAGGTCCTTCTCCATCTGCTGGGATCTCTGTAGCTGACGGGTTGCTCCTAAGATTTTCTAGACATATTTTACCTCTGCTATCTCATTGAGCAGAACTCGGCGAGTTTAGTACTTGGGTAATGTGTGCCTTCTGACATATACAGTCACAAGGGAACCTCTTGAATACTTGTGAGACATCTATTACATTTCAGTTAATTTTGTTTGATATAATGAGGCCCAGCCCAAGCTCTTATCTCTAAGATGTGTATATATGAAATGATATATATATATATAGAGAGAGAGAATGTGTAGATATGAAACTAGGATAATACTATTATTATAAATGCCTAGAAATTCTAGAGAAATTTTCCTGTGAGACTCAGGATGGAATAAGATGCTATCTATCACTTCCACCATCGAAATGACTGCCTTAAGATGAAAATATTTAGAAAAATTCACAATTCCTACCCCTATTTGAAGCACTCCCTTCAACATAGTTCTCTAAGTATTTGATTGAGTTCAGATGCAGGCTTCTGGGTGTCTCAGGGAACAAGGCTATTCTAGAGATGGCCCAAAGTTAGCTAACCGTGCTCTGTATTTATTTCCTATGAATACCAATGCAGTTATGCTCCTAGGGACTAGGGACCAGCTCAGTCACATTTTTGAAGGGATTAGTTTAGTAACTCTCAAATTACAAACCACTTTAAATTTACCTCACTGGAGGCTTGCTAAAAAGAAGTTCTAAAGCCCCATTCTGGGAGATATATTGAATCAGAATCTTTGGGCAGAGACCTGAGGATATTCGGTTTAACAAGCTCCCTTAATGACCTTTATACTCAGCAAGTATTCTGAGAAACAAGCCATATCTGGCTTTCCTGAAGCGTTAAGCCTCCTTCGGCCATATTGTCAACTTTATTGAGCATTTTAATTGTGTGCTGGATTGCCTCACCAATCAGTCAATAAATATTCTTGAGCTTTTTTTATGTGCCAGGTGTATTATAGGATCTAGTGATTCAAGAGTAAACAACTGAGACAAAGGCCTCCCCGCAAGGAGTTGACAGTTTACTGCAAGTCCTTGATTCACCAGCAGTGTTAACTCTTTCTAAAATCACAATTGTGTAGGTCAGGATAATCCAAGTCCAGCGGCTCCTTAGAGTTCAGGAGTTTGACAGATGTGTCTCCTACCTCAACCTAAAGATGGCCCAGTCTTACAGCTACTCTTGTACCACCAGCAGCCCAGATCTTTGCGACTCTAACTACAAACTTATTTGGCTTTCTTGAGCTGAGTGACCCAGCTTCTCATTTTCTGAATTCCTTGAAACGTGCTCTCTGAACTTAAGGGCAAGTGTCAATCTGCCTACTTAGCACTTTCTAGCATAGTCACGGCTGAACATATTGAATCTCTGAAAGCTACTTGTTGTAGAAAGTTTTTTTTTTTTAGCTTAGAAAGCCCATATGAACTGTGTTCTTGCTTATTTCTCCCTAAAAATATATGCAGAGGTGCTAGACCCCCACATGAGAAATATGAAAAGAATCCTCAAGTATTTTATTACTCTGATAACACATGGAACAAATATGTGCTTGGAATTCCATTAATATAGGTCATAAATTTATCTGTGAGTTACATCAGGTTGTCTGGAGAATATAGTGACTACTCTGTAATAGATAAATACTCTGTGTTAGATCTGGAGGAACCAGCTTTCCGAAACAAGAGTACCTTTTATAGCTACCCTGAAAAGGCTTAATTGGCTCTGTAAGTTTCCTCCAGGGCACACTGAATCCCCCAAATGTAACGGTCCTTGTCTCTGAACCACATTCCCACTCAGTTTCTGTGGATGTCTACAGAGAACATATGAACCTGAGTTGGGACTCCAAGGGATTGTCTAAAATATCCCAGAGAACATGGGCTATGTCATGAAATGTGCTAAAGTTATGCTAGAATTGCCATTTAAAGCTTGTTAGGGCTGTCTGAACAGTGCTGACACTCCCCAGAGCTTGTGGAGGCATCAGCAGAACTTGCTGACACCCTAGAGGCAAAGAGATGTTTCAGGAGCGCAGCCTAGTAAGTTCAACTCAGGCCAGGAGAGACTGAAATACTGATGCAGAGGTTATTATTCCTTACTCACCTCCTCCATGATTCCGAATGTACCCAAGCATCCATCTGAGAATTGGCCCTTCACAAATGCCAGTAAAGGGTCTGATTTGTGAATGCTGACTTTAGACTGGACCATGATCAAATATGCTTCCTGTAAGTCATTGCTGTCTCCATTTATCTACCACTAGATCTTGAGAGCTAAGAAAATATTGCAGCAGATACACTTAATGCTTCAGTCACACTCTGGTATTAAAAGCTACAATGTGGGTGGGAGATTGAACTTCCTGGCTACAAATGTTAGCTTTGAAATAAAAACCACAACTGGGAACCTGACAGGGAAGCCCCAGGGAAAGGAGCTGTCCCCGGTGTTGGTGCTGATTGCCCACAGCTTGTTTGCCCTACCAGAAACAGGAAAAAGTGTGGGAATAGGCTGATAGTCTTTGTGAGCCCTGCCTGGAGAGACGTGAGGAAAGGAGAGAAGAAAAGAGAAGGAGAGGAGAAAAAAGGAAAGAAGAGGAATGAAAAACAGCATTGACATAAATACAAACTAGATAAAGATGTTGAGTTTGAAGGGCTGCTCTTTCTCTAGGCCCTTTGCAGGTAATCATGGAAGAATCTCAATACCTGCTTTACAATATGAGGGAAACCAGATACAATCTAATTGTAGGATTGCTTTATCATATCTCCAGTAGTCCACTGTTGGAAATATAAACTTTTGAGAGGTCAAAACTATAGTATAAGCATGTTTAATTACAAATTTAAAATATCAAGCTATTGCCCAGTTTAAGGAGAGAGTGGTTTAAGTTAGAGGTTATGCAAAAGGGTACAGTCCCTTAGAGGTCTATAAAAAGAAGCCTTTGAGCAGCATAATCTTTTCTGTTTAATCTGGAATGATGAATCATGCTTCTGTTAAGCAAAATCAGCAAAGTGTATCCAGACTGATATCCTGAGTCTATAACCATCATCAAGTGTCCATCAATAGGAAAAAAGTATAAAATACCCTGCTGACCATGAGAGAAATCTCAGTAAGTCCATGCTACTTTATGGGTGGTGCCTTGGAAATAGATGGTGCTTGTTCTTGCGTTGATTATTCTTTCTTTATGGTCTGTGGTTGTCTTTTGTGCACCATGTTATTTCCCTCACCAATTAAGAGTTTAGGGCAATGAAGAAGAGACCTGGCACCCTATCGCCTGTAGTTGAAGCATTAGCTGAATCTCTATACCCTGCTTTGAAGCTTTGCTCTATGAACACTAGACACCTGACAGAAGCTGGTCGCCTCCTACATTCTTCGTCTTTCCTGGTTCTTTGCCTGGTGTCCGATGTCTATCTTTCTATGTCATATCAGACATCAGAGCAAGTTCTGCCTGTTTGGATCCTAACGCTAGATTTTGTCTGATATCCTTGTTTTCTGTGTCTTCCAGTTTTCCATCTAGTGACTAATTTCAATCACCATCTTAGCTCTCATTTCAACAGATCTTTCAGAGCAAAGAACCATGAAAGGCAGTGTTGTGTAGCAAACCAATCGAAGAACAGAAAGAAATTGGGTATTTTGTTTATCCAATCTATCTTTCTCTGTTTAGGAAGGCAGATTCCAAAGCCAGATTGCCTGGGCTTGGATTTTATCTCTGGCTCTGATTGGGTATCTCCTTGCTCAAGTTACTCAAACTCTCTATGCCTCGGTTTCTTTATCTATAAAACAGAGATGGTGACAATGGAGCCTACCTCATAGGACTTTTCTGAGCATTCACTGAGATTCATTTCCTCTTGTGTAAACTGAACCAATGAAAGCACGACTCAGGCTTTATATGCTTGTTGCCTTTTGTCTTATCGGTTCTTTGCTGCTACAACAAAATACCACAGACTGGGTAATTCATATGAACAATTAATTTTCTCACAGTTCTGGAGGATGAGAAGTCCAGGATTGAGGGGCTGGCATTAGACAAGGGCTTTCTTGCCTTGTCACCCCATAGTAGAAGATGGAACGGCAAGAGAGGCCAAGAGGCACCAGCCCCACCCATGAGAGTGAAACCTTTATGGCCTTTTAAAAGTCCCACCTCTTAATACTGTTACAGTGGCAATTAAACTGTTCATAGTGACATTCCTCCAGAAACTCAATGTGAATGTGGCTCAGCGAAATACGTAAGAGGAGTTTATGAGAAAAATAAAGAAGAAATTTTTTGAAAGTCAGAAGGGTTTTAACTTTGTTGAATATGTTGAATGAATCACTTTGAAAATATTCTATTCTGTTCAACACCCAAATTAGCAAAATGCAAGATATTTCAAATAGAAAGTTCATTTTAAATTCAAATAAAAACAAAGAAAAATTAATTATGAGAACACTTCCTTGCAATGAAATCTAAATGCCGTGGAAAGAGCTTCCCTGAATTCATTTGAGTTTGAAATAAACTGCGTGTGTGTGTGTGTGTGTGTGTGTGTGTGTATTTGTGTTTCTATGTGCATGTTTTCTATGTCCTCTTTCCCAACAAAGTGATACAAGAACACAGTTTGAAAATTATAATGTTATGGTTCTTTTAACCCAAAGAAATTCCAGGCTTGCTAAGCTATTTTTTTGTATTGCCTTTTTTGGATCTTTCATGTTGGAATTTATGTGCTTTAGAAGTGTTAAAGGAAAAGGAAACCCTCAACTACTCAAAGATTTGAATGTCACTGTTATCTAAAACTGTAGTTAAGAGAAAGATTAATAAAACAGTAAAAGGAATTAATTAAAACCTTCCATAAAAATGAAGCAAGCATCTAAAAATAAAAACCACCATAAAGAATAAATAATAGAACTATTCAGATTAAATGAGTAAGTCTTTCCAATATTACACTCTCAAGCACACTGAAGGAAAATGTAATTCTGTAATTATTACTATTATTATTTTTAGGCATTTACTTTAACTTAAATTATTAATCTTTCCTATACAGAATGCTTTACTGTATAATTAAATGTCATAATATTCATGGATCCTATTTCATGAATCCTACAGCGTCAGCATGATTGCCAACTCACGGTGTGACTATATTTTTTCATTTTGAGCTATTTAGATGAAAGAACTACTACTTTTAGGTGACAGATATTTTCCTCCTTTATTCAGAAAAATGTTTTATTACTTTTTAATATTTTCATATCCATAAAGAGCAAGATTTATCTATTCCATCTTGGTTTCTCTTTCAATTTTTTAATTCAAAGTTTAGCCCCCACTTACAAGTGACAGTATGTGGTGTTTGGTTTCTGCTCTTGGGTTAGTTTGCTGAGGACAATGGCCTCCAACTGCATCCATATTGCTGCAAAGAACATGATTTCCTTCTTTTTTATGGCTGCATAGTATATCATGGTGTTTATGTACCATATTTTGTTTATCCAATCCATTGTTGATGGGCACTTTGATTCTGTGTCTTTGCTAGTGAATAGTGCTGCAGTGAACATGCACATATATGTGTCTTTTTGACAGCATGGATTATTTTCCTTTGAGTATATACCCAGTAGTGGGATTGCTTGGTTGAATGCTAGTTCTGTTTTAAGTTCTTTGAGAAATCTCCAAACTGCTTTCCACAGGGACTGAACTACTTTACATTCTCACTAACAATTTGTAAGCATGCCCTTTTCTCCACAGCCTCAACAGCATTTGTTGTTTGAAGTTTTAATAATCACCACTCTGACTGGTGTGAGATGGTATCCCATTGTGGTTTTGATTGGCATTTCTCTGATGATTAGTGATGTTGGGCAACTTTTCATGTTTGTTGGCCAAATATATATCTTATCTTAAGAAATATTTATTCATGTCTTTTGCCCATTTATTTTTAGACTTGCTTTGACTCTTTTTTCATTCCCAATTAATTTTAGAATAGTTTTTTCTAATTTTGTGAAAAATGACATTGGTATTTTTATAGGGATATTGTTGAATCTGCTAATTTTATTGAGCAATATGACCATTTTAATGATACTGACTTCCAATCCATGAGCATGGAATATTTTTCCATTTATTTGTGTTATTTCTGATTTCTTTCAGTAGTGTTTTGTAGTTCTCATTGTAGAGATCTTTCACTCCCTTGGTTAGATAAATTCCTAGGTTTTTAACCAACCAACCTTCCTTCCTTCCTTCCTCCCTCCCTTTCTTAACAGAGTCTCACTCTTGTTGCCCAGGCTGGAGTGCAATGGGACAAACTCGGCTCACTGCAACCTCTGCTTCCCAGGTTCAAGTGATTCTTCTGCCTCAGCTTCCTGAATAGCTGGGATTTCAGGTGCCCACCACCATGCATGGCTAATTTTTGTATTTTTAGTAGAGATGGGGTTTCACCATGTTGGTCAGGCTGGTCTTGAACTCCTGACCTCAGGTGATCTGCCCGCCTTGGCCTCCCAAAGTGCTGGGACCGTGCTCAGTTGTTATTTAATTTTCTTTGTGGCTATTGTAAATGGTATTGTGTTCTTGATTTGGTTCTCAGCTAGAATATTATTGATGTATAAACATGCTACTGATTTTTGTACATTGATTTTATATCCTAAAACTTTGTGTCTTTTATCAGTTCCAGGAACCTTTTGGCAATGTCTTTAGGGGTTTCTATGTATTGAGTCATAACATTGGCAAAAAGAGATAGTTTGACTTCTTTTTCCATTTGGATGCCTGATTGTTTTGGCTAGGATTTCCTTTGTTGTTGTTGTTGTTTTGTTTTGTTGTTGTTTTTTTGAGATGGAGTACTTACTCTGTCGCCCAGGCTGGAGTGTAGTGGCACAATCTCGGCTCACTGCAACCTCTGCCTCCCCGGGTTCAATCAATTCTCCTGCCTCAGCCTCCCAAGTAGCTGGGATTGCAAGCATGTACTACCATGCCCGGATAATTTTTGTATTTTTTAGTAGAAATAGGGTTTTGCCATGTTGGCCAGGCTGGTGTCGAACTCCTGACCTCAGGTGGTCTGCCCCTCTTTGCCTCTCAAAGTGCTGGGATTACAAGTGTGAGCCACTGTGCCCTGCCATGGCTAGGACTTCTATGATTATGTTGAATAGAAGTGGTGAGAGTGGACATCCTTGTCTTGGGAGGATTCCAGCTTCTGCCCATTCAGCATGATGTTGGCTGTGGGTTTGTTATAAATGGCTCATATTATTTTGAGGTATGTTCCTTTGATGCCTACTCTGTTGATGGTTTTTATCATGAGGGATATTGGATTTTATTGAAGGCTTTTTCTGCACCTACTCTGAAGATCATATGATTTTTGGTTTTGATCCTTTCATGTGGTGAATCACATTCATTGATTTGCATATGTTACATCGACCTTGCATCCCAGAAATAATGCCTTCTTCATTAAGAATTAACTTTTTGATGTGCTGCTGAATTTTGTTTGCTAGCATTTTGTTAAGGATGTTTATGCCCATGTTCATCAAGAATATTGGCCTGAAGTTTTCTTTTTTCATTGTGTCTCTTCCAGATTTTGATACCAGGCTGATGCTGGCTTCATGGAATGAGTTAGGGACAAGCTCCTTCTCAGTTTTCAGTAGGATTGGTATTAGTTGTTATTTTTCTATCTGGTAGAATTCGGCTGTGAAACCATCACACAGAAGGTACATAGAGTACCTTGCCAGAAATCAATCTAATCTCCTACACATTGTCTCACTTTCTCCCTTTTCTTCAAATCTCAGATATTCTTTCCTTTCCACTGTTCTCAGTTGATGACCTTTCTTGTTATCCAATGAGTCTTCGAATGTTCATGAGAAATGCATATTAAAAAAACTATGCATAGATTTCAAAATTTTGTACCAAAATAAACTTGTAATGGAATCTAGTATAAGTCACCAAGAAGGATAACAAATGTGTTTAAAAAGACACCTGTTAATGTAACATGAATCCTGCTAAAATTGAAGCAAGAACAACAAATTTATGATGAAGGTTAAAAGAATGATAAAATTATTGATGCTTTATGAAAAGTTTATGGGGACAAAACCCCAAAGAAATCTGCAGTTTAAAAATGGATGTCTCATTTTAAGAAAGTCTGAGACAATATTGAAGATGAAGCTTATGGTGGCAAACCAACCACATCAATTTGTGAGGAAAAAATTAACCTCATTTGCACCCAAGTTGAAGGGAATTGATGATTAACAGCAGAAACAACTAACAACACCATAGACGTCTCAACTGGCCCAGCTTACACAATTCTGATGGAAAAATTAAAGTTGAGCAAACTTTGTACTCAACTAGTGTCAAAATCATTGCACCCAGATCAGCCGCAGACAAGAGCAAAGCTTTCGATTTTGATGGATATTGTAAGCCAGTGAGATTAAGATCCTGAAGTTCTTTGAAGAATTGTTAACAGGGGATTGAAAACGGCTTCACTAATATGATCCTGAATACAAAGTACAATCAAAGCAATGGCTACTAAGCAGTGGAATTGGTCCAGTCAAAGCAAAAACGGACCAGTCAGGAACCAAGGTCATGGAAACAATTCTTTTGGGATGCTTAAGATATTTTGCTTGTTGACTTTCTGGAATGTCAAGGAATTATAACATTATTAGAGAGTGTTTTGGGAATCTTGGTCAAAGCTTTAGAAGAAAAACGCCTGGGAAAGCTTCACCAGAGAGCCCTTCTCCTTTATGAGAGTGCTCCTGCTCATTCCTCTCATCAAACAAAACAGTTTTGGAGTTTCAATAGGACATCATTACTGTCCTAATTTGCCTCCTTCTAACTTCGTTTTGTTTCCTAGTCTTAAAAAATCTGTAAAGGACACCCATTTTTTTTTTTTTTTTTTTGGTAAATAGTATAAAAAAGTGTCCAGTGCCGTGGTTAAATTCCCAAGACTCTCAGTTCTTTAGCGATAGACCAATGGCCGATTTCATTGCTTACAAAAGCATCTTGAACTTGATGGGGCTTATGGTAAGAAATACTTCCTGTTTTTTGTCTTTCAATTCCATGTCCATGGGCTTTTTGAATTTCCCTATCACTGGAGAAAAAGAAGCAAGTAGAAAAGGACTGTCTCTCCTTTCTACCACCAAATTATATCTGTACCAGTATATTGCATCTTTAGTCCCTTTCAGATGTACTGTGTCTACTCTTTTCTACAGTTAAATCCTCCACTTGGGCACTGAATGTTGTTTTCTGTTGTCTAACCAAGGTTTTTCTCTTGCCCATTTCTTTCCAACATGAATTCCTTCAGTTCTACTGGATCTTCCTATCGGCATATAAACATGCTGTAATGGCTTTCACTCTAAAAAAAAAAAAAGCCCATGAAACCCTCCTTTGATCTCCTTGTTATTTTCCAGCTGTTTCTCAGTTTCTTTATTCCCTTTATATGAGGCAAAATGCCTGCAAAGATTGCCTAGTATTGTTGTCTCCCTTTTTTTTTTCATTTCCTCTTGAACTCATTTAGTGAGGGTTGTACTCATCATGCCATGAAAACTGCGTATCAGTGCTCTGTGTGTTCCCAGATTCTGTGGTCCATTCTCAATCTTCATCTGAACTTTTTGGGAGCAACTAAAAGTGTTCGTCACTCCTTTTCAGAATGCACTTTCACCACTTGGCTTCTAGGACACCACAATTTTTGGTGTTCCTTTTTTTCAGGCTTCTTCATCTGTATTATTTTGTGTTAATCCAAATCCTTTGTTGATCCTTTCATTACTGACCTGTAAATATTGGAATGACAAGGGTTTCTTGGACGTTACCAATTTCCCATCAAAATTTATTCTTTGGGTCATCTTATCGTGTTCAATAATTTTAAACACTATTCACTAATGTCTCCAATCTTAATCTCTCCTCTGATCTTCAGACATTTTAATTCAACTTCTTACTCAATATTTGTCATTTAAAGACCAGTATATAGCTCCAATGTAACACGATCAAGACAGAACTCTTAATTTCTCCCACTGACCTGAGAAGTCAATGCTATTCACCTGGTGAGCTTAGACCACAAACCTAGGAGTCAACCTTAAGTTCGTTCTTTCTTTCTTTCTTTCTTTTTTTTGAGACGGAGTTTTGCTCGTTACCCAGGCTGGAGTGCAATGGCATGATCTCAGCTCACTGCAACCTCTGCCTCCTGGGTTCAGGCAATTCTCCTGCCTCAGCCTCCCGAGTAGCTGGGATTACAGGCACGCGCCACCATGCCCAGCTATTTTTTTGTATTTTTAGTAGAGACGGGATTTCACCATGTTGACCAGGATGGTCTCGATCTCTTGACCTCATGATCCACCCGCCTCGGCCTCCCAAAGAAGTTCTTTCTTATAAAATATTAACATTTAATCTTGAACCTGTTTTTGTCACTTCTACTTTCAAAACATACTTCCATCCAGAAATTTCTTATTGTTTTTACTGCCATTATCCTCATCCAAGCCACTATCAATTTATCCTTAGCTCTACCTCTCAGGTGTCCATTTATTCAGCAAAGACTTACAAGGTGCCTACAGTATGCCAGGCACTATTCTTGGTGCTAATTTTACAACAGCGAGTAAGTTAGATAAAAGCCCCTCTCTCAAGGATCCTAAGTTCTGCTTTCAGGGAGATGCTTCCTCATTGGCCTCTTGGATCTCCTATTATTCTTTCCCCCATTCTCCTCATAAGAGCCAGAATAATCTTTTAAAAAGCTGAATAAGGTCATTGTTTCCCTGCTGAAAGCCCTCTAGTGGCCTCTCTGCCCTCCTCCTCACTCCTCCCACCTTCATTTATCCCAAAACAGCCACACAAAAACACACTAAGCTCATCCCAGCTTCCTGGACTTGGTACGTATTGTTCTCTCAGTGAGAAAATTCTTCTCACATTGTTTGTGTGGCTTGCAACCTTACTTCATTCAGACTCTGCTTAAATATCACTTGGAGACAGTTCCTTTGATCAACCCCCACCTCTCTCTCTTTTTTAAGACACAGAATCTTGTTCTATCACCCACGCTGGAGTGCACTGGAGCTATCATAGTTCATTGCAGCCTCAAATTCCAAGTTCAAGTGATGCTCCCAGCTCAGCTTCCTGAGTAGCTGAGACTACACGTGCCTGACACTCCACCTGCCTAAGTTTTTATTTGTAGAGATGGGGTATTGCTATGTTGCTCAGGCAGGTGTCAAACTTCTGGCCTCAAGCAATTCTACCGCTTCGGTCTCCCAAAGTGCTTGGATTGCAGGCGTGAGCCACCATGCCCAGCCTGATTAATCCCTTTTATATAGCATCCCCTCATCATTCTCTATCCCTTGACCTTCATTTATTCTCTTTGTCGCATTTACCCCCTGACAGAATATTATCTATTTGTTGATCTAAATTTTGTTCATCTTGAGGTAAGAACTTTTGTCTGTCCTGTTCCTTGATCTTTTTCCAGAACTCAGACTATAGCTTGCCATATGGTGGACGATGAATTGATGAATGAAAAAAATCATTAATGTTATAATGGGGAAAAGCTTACCAAACTTGGAATCAAGACGACTGGGTTCTAATCCTGGTTCCACCACTGACTATGAATCATTTGGCAAGTCATTTTGACTTTCTTGGATGTCAGTTTCGGTACAATGAGAAGTTTGGACTGTGAACTTTAAGACCACAATTCTACCATTCTCAAATTCTCTGTGTGTGGTGTTTTCACATTAGAGACCATCTCTATGACTCAACTCTAGGCCCAAACAGGACTTATGGCATTTTTTTTTCTAGAGCTCCTGGGAAATAGGCACAGGACTTTTCTTTTCTCTATATCCTGTCAAGGTTGAAATCCCCTCCAGGAGAGAAGTCACAATATTTGCACCTGCACAAACATTTCGGTGGAGAATCTCCCTAAGTTGCCTACTGGAAGGATGAAGCCAGAGTTGTGAATTCCACATGGAAAGAGATTCAATTGTGCTTTGATCAGAAAGTTTATTACATTTGCTTCAGATTGCAAGGCATATTTGCTCAGGCCTGCAATCACTTACTCTGTGTTAGGCAGAAAACTTAGTGGGAAAAAATAGCATGTGTGTACAACTCCATCTGTGTGAGTGCCTGCCAGAAACATCTATGAATCACTTGTCTCCTGATAGACAACTTGCCTTCTTAGTTTGCAACCATATTTCCCACAGATGTTGCCTTTCAATTAGCCATTGTCTCATTTAGTTTTGAATGTTTTCTGTGATTTGAGACTGTAATGTGGGCAAATCTTACCTACCGTAAAAGCTGGCAATACTTGCCCGATATTGAAGGGAGGAGACATTTAGAGCAAGCCAGGAAGCTGGAACACCAGATCAGGAATAGACACTTCTCCACAAGTTTAGAGTTTGGTATTTCTCAAGTCCTGGCCTGGGGGATGTTTACTCTCAGGTCATACAAAGTCCCAGCTTGGGTTCTGGAAAAATTGAACTGAAAACTTTGCCTGAAAGGAGTTTCTTGCTAATTCCTAGGTACATCTTGCTTTTATTAGAACATGGCTATTGTTACGAGTTGTATTCAGAGCAATGAAGCTGTCACTCACTGTGTCAAATTCATATGTATGCTGGCCTTTACTGCCTGGCAACCTGCATTCTGTTATACATCAAATGCATGCATAGCCATATTATCTGGATCTCAGATGTTAGTGAGAATTGTTGTAAGCTAAGTAGTTTTTTTTTAGGGGGGAATATTTAGGACTTAGCACACTGTACTTAATAGACATATATTTATTGTCTTCACTTTTAAGTTACTATGCTGCTCTGACATTCAACCTCCTTTGATTCTTTGTAAACTTCAATTAGATTTTTCCTTCTCTTTTCCTTTAGAGATAAAATTAAATAAAAAACTTCTAAAGCAAACTGTATTCCTTTATAAATACTATGTCTAAATGTGCCAATAGTGTGTCCAATTTTAGATACATGAGCTTAAATTTAAATGCAAATTTTAATTTCCTTTATAAAGGAGATGATGAAAATCTATTGTGAAAAGGTTATGAGAAAAAAGCTTATCTTGTAATTGCAGCCAAGATTCAAGCCATTATTTAAGACGTGAAGCATTTGGCAACAAAAAGATTGTTGTCATTAAAAAGGAAGCCCGACGCATTATTCTTGGGCTGAGAAAAAATAATTTAGCTGTCATTGTTATTTAAGGAGTAACACAGGAAGATGGAGACATTAAAATGAGCAGCTTTACCTCAAAAAGTATAATATATTTTTTCCCCTTCTAAGATGCAGAGGTAGTTAATAAATATTTGACTATTGATTTAAACATATTAGAGAGAGATTCACTTGTTAGTATATATCATCCAGCTAGATTCATATTTTCTTAATGAATACGACTGAGAGGAAGCCAGTAGAACTTTACCACATTGGTTGTCAAGAGATAAGTTATTCTTTTCTCATTATACCATCAGCAGACTGAGGTCTGCAACTTAATACTTACTTATGCAAGAAGATTACTAAATTGGTAGCAATTCTTATAAAATATTCACTTTTAAAAAGAAGGTCAGAATGAGGCCACTAAAAGCATCTTGGCTTGGTTTACTTAAGCCTGGGCAAAGAGAAAAAAGGGCACTGGAGATTCGCATAGGTAAGTATTCAGAAGGCACTGTTGTTTTTAAGGGCTATAGAAATGTTCAATGTGCTTATCTGCAACTCCTCCCAAATAGTTCCTCCAAATGCCCCATCCCTCAGGGGTTATTGTGAATCACTGTTCAAAACAGTTTGGCTGTCTCTTTTTTCACTTGCTTCCAATGTGGTGTTTTCTCTCTTCTTGGTATGAGAGGAAAATCAATGGACATATCCCAAAGATGTTTTCGCATGGATTTCTTGATCTAACATACTGCCTTATAAATATACCTTTTCTCTGTCTATCCTAATTGCCTTAACCTTGCATTGCACTTCTTTTTCCATTTCTGGGGGTGAGGAGAGAGATGGTACATTAAACTTAGGCCATTAAGGAGAATTAATGAAGGGCTATTTTCGAGGGTGTGAGCAGAGTTAGTGGAAACCACCCAGGGATGGTGGAGTACATTAATCTCATGGGTCTCTCATTCTCTTATCTCCTACTGGTGTTTCCCTTTGACCACACCCAGTTGAAAGCTCAGGGAGCTCCTTGATGCAGGTCAACCTTTGGAGCACAGAGCAGGGTGGAAACGACTGATGTATGTATACAGATGGACAAACAGAGATTATTCAGTGCATGGATTTCTTCTGGAAAGTGATCAATTTCTTCCTTTCCCAGCACTCAGTGGGCTGCTTTCTTAGTCTGTCAGTTCGTGTCCTTAGCAATCCAAAACAAATGCTTGCATAATTTTTAAAGTGAATTGGGAACTGACATTCAAAGGGAAGGGAAAATAATCAAGGATTCTGCTGTATTTTTGCTTCTCATCATAGTCTTAACCAACTTCAGCAGAACATAGGAAAAGTGAATCTGCTCAACTAGATAGTCTTCCCTTGTGATCCCAAGTGCAGTATAAGTGAATACGGAATGATATGTCATGAATTATTCTGGCCACATGCGGGTAATTGAGAGCTCATCATAGTAAAAAATTTATTTTTCGTTACTATGATTCTGTTTAACTTAGAGTATTCCTCCATTTTCTCTATTTTTATTCCTTCTCCAATCATTTTTTTCAATCTGTACTTTCTTGTCTCACATGGTTTTAAATGGATACCCTACTTTTTTTTTTCCTGATGCTGATGAAACCACTGTTGTAATTAGCTAAGATACCATCAGTACGTTGCCTTCACTCTCCTTCCAGAATAGGTAGTTATAAACTAGCTTCTTCAGAGTGAGAATTCTTGACCAATGAAGGAAAATGTGTTAAAGATAGTATATATTATTAACCTCTTCTTTTGCAAAAGCTCTACCCTGTAGTAGGTTATGGAAACCTCCTTCATCTCATGGGGGATGTAACTTTTACTTAAGTTTGTAAATGTCTCCTAGTCCCCATGCCATCTCTCCATCTGACTAATTAATAGCATTCCTTCAGGTTTCATCTAAATGCCATCTTGTTTTGTTTTTCAGGGAAGCCTCCTGTAAGTCCCAAGACAAGAAAAAATATTCTGTTGTCAAGCTACACTATAATTAATCTCTTATATCTGTCTTGGTCTCATTGTAAGCTTCAGAGAAGCAGAAACAATAAGTGTCCTGTTTACTTCCACATCCCCTGACACCAGTCATGTAGTACATACTCATTAAAGACTTGCTGAGTGGAAACTGAATCTGACCTAGTTAAAGACCAACCAAGCTGCAACCACGCTGGTTTGGAAGCTCAAGAGCTTTATCAGTCATGGTAGGCTACGCCACATTATCAGGCTTTTTAACAAGGACATTTTTTCTTAAAACAAAAAGGCATTGTTTGGCCAGTAGCAGAATTAAAAATAGAATTTCACATTTAGCTGCAAATATAGTGGAATTGCAATTTTATTGCAATTTACAAAACTCCAAAATATTTGGCAAATATTTTTGCCTATTGCATTTTTGTATTTATTTTGGGAAGAGGCTGAAAATTTAACTTTCTTCTCATGGTCCCTTTCTTGTCTTATTTCTGTCTAAAAGAAACTGATATGAAAAGAACTGGAAACTTTAGGATTCTCTTTATTCTTTTTAAACTCGGTTATTAAAACAATGTGGAGAGAACATTGAAATTGGTCTCATAAGCTCCAGATTCCAGTCCCCAATCAATCATGTTTTCTCATCTATAAAACAGTCACTAATAATGCCAATTGCATAGAATTGCTGTGAAGATTAAATGAGATGTTCCATATAAGACATTTAGTGCAGGGCCTAGCAAACAGTAAGTGCTCATTAAATGATGATGATGATAATGGTGATGGATGCTAAATTACTTAACATATTTGAATACTTCCTGTTTAATCTACATCACAGGATTGGGAAGTCATGTAAAAATGAGAAAAAAATATGTGAAAGCACTTGGAGAACTACCTAATTCTAATGTACAGCATTAATGACAGTAACAATGGGAGTGGTAAGTAATGCTAAGCATAAATGTTGCATGTGGACTTAACTCCTAATTCATGCAAGGAGCACCCAGTTCTGTTGTGAGCGCACTGTGTTCTCTTTCTCTTTCTGTTTCCTTGTTTGGGAAATCAAGAGTTATGATTGGGAATGTAGTTTAAGTGAGCCAGTAAAACACTCATCAAATGGTTTATTTTCCTAACATTAGTGTATCAATTTCAAAACCTGAAAAGTTCATTTCATATTTCACAGGCTCTTTTATGTATCGTGTCATAAATGCCAAAAGTTGTTGGCTTAACTTTACATTTGTGAAAAGTAACCCTTAGTTGGCAAACAAATACTCCTGAACTGAAGGCGATAAGCTTCCTATAAACTTGCAAGTCACTGCTTTTTGTTTTGTTTCATTTTCAAAAAACAAAAGACTTTTGGGTGCTTTAATTCTTATCACAAACAGCACAATTTTCCAGATTCCCAGCTATGTTGGGGTCCCTAACAGAAGTTCATTGCATTTTCTGCCAGCATTCTTCTTTAGAGGTGCTTTTGCAATGAAGCTTTGTGTAGGGGCCATGCTAACCTTCTCTGTATCATTCCAGATTTTTAGTATATGTGCTGCTGAAGCGAACACTGCAATGAATCTTTAAGCTTGCTGAGGTTCAAATCACAGCTAATTCTTCCTGTTCAATGCCACCGAAGAAAGAGATATTTCAGATAATTTAAACATGTGGGAAACTTCTGTGGGTACTCTTAGAACTTCAGCCTTCTATGCCATCATATTTGACTTAATAAAATTCTCTTTCTTTCCTCTATGGTTAGCAATATTAAGGAAAAATGAAAACTTGATAAGAAACAGAAGGAAAAGAGGTAAAAATAGAGTATAGAGTACTTACAATGGATAACTAGCCTTTGAAGCATTTTTATCTCACGTTATTCAGCAGATGCCTTCTGAAACGTTTTCTGTTCATCGAAGTCATAAAATGTTAGCCCTAGCAGGTGCCTTGAAGACCTTGATGCTTTAACTTCCTTTGTTCAGCAACTGGTGGGTATCCCTTATATACGAGTGTTACGCTCACTGTGCTTCTCTGCATCTCTCTCGTTAGGTCTTGGTTATCACATAAACACTTGCCAGCAATCAGTATAATCAGTGTTGGCAAAACACAAATGTTAATGCCTTTTAATCAGCTAGGCTTTTAGAAAACTTGGGCTGAAAGCCTGGAATAATCCTACTTAGCTCTACAGATGAATGGTGCAGCAAATTTTAAGAATTTTCATTCTAATTAATGCTGGTGATGGAAATGGCAGTTGTGTTCACAGTGACAGAAGAAGCTACATAGTCATGTGTTGTGTGGGCATGCGGGTGGGTGTGTCCTGACCTCACCACATGTTTCCCATTCCCAACCTTCTTACATTTCCTTCTAGCTTCTGTATTATTTAGCAATAAGCCTGGGGCAAGACACCGCCTCTGCTACCAAATGTTAGTGGAGCAAATAAACCCTTAATATTTCTTTGGCACATGAAGAAGTGGGACATCGATGCAGTCTGTCCTTCCCAGATATCCTCGTGTAGACCGAGTTGACCAATTTCCTTTCAGAACTCAGGCCCTTTTGGCCATGGGCCTATCTCTGTTCCTTTTATTTCCTTTCTCTGCTTCCTGATAAGAAGTGTAAGATGTGATGCCCTGAGTCAGAGGGTGAGGATATTTCTACTGCTAGCACATGCGGGGCAAAATCTGCTAGCACATCTGTGGGTTCCACATCCATGGATTCAACCAAATGCAGATTGAAAATATTTGGAAAAATAATTGCATCTGTACCGCATATGTACAGACTGCTTTTCTTGTCATTATTCCCTGAGTAGTACAGTGTAATAGCCACTTACATACCATTTATGTTGTACTAGGTATTATCACTAATCTAGAGATGATTTAAAGTATATAATATAATATACATAGGTTATATGCAAATACCGTGTCGTTTTATGTCAGGGACTTGAGCATCCTCGAATTTTGGTATCTGTGGGAGGTACTTAAACCAGTTGGGGAACTGATTCCAGGAGAGGACTGAAAACTTGGAACCTAGCAGTTGACACCTTAGAATCTGGGGATTTAATAATTTAAAAAATCCATTAGTCACTTAAACTTGTGACTTTGGAAGAAATTTTTGATGAGTAATCAAGGTGAATAAAACATTTACTTGATTATTAGAAAAGAGCTACATTTCAAGAACTATGTTCACCTAAAAAATTATCCATAATTAGAACACCTTGAATTTGAAACCTTACACTGAAGTATGTGTCAGTGATTGCCCTAAAAACCTTCCTATGGACAATTCCATGTCCTTGATGAAACGAGTACTGTAGGGACACCATTGTTCAGTTTCACCCTAATACTTCTGCTGTGGGTTTTCCTCTACACCTCCACAGCCTCTCTGCATGTCAAGAACTCTACTCTTTGGGAGGGGTTTACAGTACCCTAAGCTATTGAACGCACTGAGGGGTCTATGAATGTCTCTGACTGGAGGGCAGCATACTCCACACGAGTGAGCTTCATTTTGCTGGCATTTCCACCGTGGCTTGTCAGCAGCTGTTGATGCATGGTGTTTTCTTTTTTCTTTTTTTATTAATTTTTAAATTTAATTTCATTTAATTTTTTTTAAAGACAGGGTTTCACCATGTTGGTCAGGCTGATCTTGAACTCCCGACCTCAGGTGATCTGCCCGCCTTGGCCTCCAAAGTGCTTGGATTGCAGGCGTGAGCCACCATGCCCGGCCGATGCATGGTGTTTTCTGAGACAGAAGAGCAGCTAATATGATCTTGTAGCATAAGCAGATGAGGAACTCACACGAGGGACCTTGAGGTGGCAGAGGAGGTAGGGGATGGGCTGCCAAAAGTGATTTTGCTTTGACTTCCAAGAGAATCCCTGTGCTGGACAGACAGACCGTTTTCTAATACATCAGCTTCTTCTAGTCATAATCCCTCCCCCACATCAGGGTTCCCCTCCATCCAAGGTTGTTTAATTGCTATTCTTTGAGAAATACTCTTATTGTCTGAGATTATGACCTTTCCCCATTTTTAACATTAAAAATGTTAAATGGGGAAAGGCCTTTTGTTCACAAAATGAAGGTGATGATGGATGGCCTTTCTTGTTTTCGATGGGCCAACTTGGCAAAATTGACACTTGGCAGTTTTCTGACGATTCTCTACATTTTATAAAAAATTACTGGTTGTTGAATTCCCAAAGTTGGGCAACTAGGGTGTTTGAGTCTTCAGGAACAGAGGTGGTCAGGAAAGCTTGGAGGGGAAAAGGAAGATCTTGCAGACACTATAAATAAGGCAGAGAAGGACACTGAGTGCCAGAGGAAGGGAGGAGCAAGCAGGTACTAGACAGGAAATGGATTAAGTCAGAGGAAGTGAGATTAAGCAGCAAGGAAAGGGCCTTGCAAAATCGATAGAAAAGAATGTGAAAAAGAATTGGCCTCAGAGGCAGGTTGCAGCACAGGTGCCTGCTGAGAGGACAGCAGGGCTCTTCCCTGCTGCATGTGGTAGTCTTGGAACTGGAATAAATGCCAGGTAAGTCAGACTTTGAAACACCCCACTGCTACTTTGTCATAATGAAGGAGTAGAGGTTGCCAGGGGCTTCTGATTCATAGAAAAGGAACTCAGATTTAATATCTTCCTTCAACTTAGAGCACACGTGGAGGGGCTAGCCATGGGATTCTCTGTGTTAGCAGAGTGAAGGAAACGTGATAACAGTGTCCCAGGCTGCCAGGACAAAGGGAGACAGGCACTTCTCCAAGATCTCCCCAAAATAACAGGAAATAGGAGGATCAGCATCTTTACCCAAAACAGATAATTGTTAATGCTTTTAACACTTACATCCAAATATAATGGATGATAAAACAGATAATACATTGCTGTTTCAATTCATATTTTCCTGACTAATACAGGTTCAACAGTGTTTCTGATGTTCTGAATCATTTGTACTTCTTTTGAAATTGTCTATTTGAAACTGACTATTTAGAGAAATGCCAGATATAGGTGATGGGGAGGAAGGCAGCAAACCACATTGCCATGTATGTACCTATGCAACAATCCTGCATGTTCTTCACCCCAAAACCTAAAACGCAATAAAATATATATTCTAAAAAAAGAATTTTTTAAATTTATTCAAATATTTATTGAGCATCTCTTATATGCCAGGCATTCATCCAAGCACAGGAGATACAGCTGTGAACAAAACAAAGGCTGTGCCTACATGGAGCCTACTTTCTTTTATTATTATTATTATTATTTTTTATTATTATTAGGTTTTTCATTGCATTTTAGGTTTGGGGGTACATGTGAAGAACATGCAAGATTGTTGCACAGGTGCACGCATGGCAGTGTGATTTGCTGCCTTCCTCCCCATCACCTATATCTGGCATTTCTCCCCATGCTATCTCTCCCCAACTCCCCACCCCTGCTGTCCCTCCCCTAGTTCCCCCCAACAGACCCCAGTGTGTGATGCCCCCCTCCCTGTTTCCATGTGTTCTCATTGTTCAACACCCGCCTATTCTTAAGGGATAGAATATGGTGTGGTTTTGTTTTTGTTTTTTAGAGACAGGGTTTCACTCTGCTGCCTAGGCTGGAGTGTAGTGGCAAGATCATAACACATTGCAGCCTTAAACTCTTGAGTTTTTAAAATTTTTACCTACCTATTTACATATGAGATTAAGATCTTGACCTTGGGCTCAGAGAGCCTGGGTTCAACTCTTGGCTTTGTTACTTACGTGTGACCTACCTCTTAGAGCGTCAATCACATAATCAGTAATGAGAAAATTCTATGTAAAGGGCTTAGCGCAAGATTTGGCACCTTACATGAATGGTTGTGATTGCATTTTATAAAAAAAATTTCAGATCACTAATAATAAAGACCAACTCCACTCATCCCCTCTAGTCAGTATAAATAGACTTCTTCAACCTCAAACTTAGTTTGGGGTTCACACTGGTGTTTCTATTCTGAGTTGTGCTGTTAACTGCTATTCCTGAGATACAGGATAAATCCTTTAGATATAGATATGGGTGAGATATTGTTGCCCCTCATCTGCTCACCTTGCTATGTATTAGTTACCTCTTATAAATAGTTTGGAAATTTGAAAATATGCTCCCATGTCAAAAGGTTTGGAAGTTTTTGCTATGTGAGATCTTGACTGAGGCAAGGTACAGAATCAACCGGACACAGTAATTATTGAATTGTAAGTTATGATAGCAATAACTGAGGTGAATAATGCTTTGAGTATATGAAAAAAGAGAATAAAGTTCTAGTTTTCTGCTAGAATATTTTGGAGAACTATTTGTCATTATTGTCAATACTTATAATATGAAACTGATAATATAATTAAAAATATCCTTATAGATGGGGTATGGCTAAGGTCATTTCATAAAAATTTATAATTTCTCTAAAGAATTCTATTAAGAATATATGCTACTAAATAATTTTGAGAGAAAATATGGAATGTTTCTTTTTTTCCTCTTATTACTAAATTATAATGTGTAAAGCTGTAAAATGTTACATAAAGGACTTATAAATGTCACCGCAGTCTCTCTTACCAATAATTTTTATTTTATGAAACTGGAATTTCTATTAAAGTGCAATAGGTAGAATTAGGAATTTACGGTAATAATCTTGATAGCTCTGTGCTTCAGAGACTTTTTCCCAGTGATCTCTACAAATTACATGGAACTTTTTGAGAGGAAGCAGATGTTATGTCCTCTTGGTGGATATCAAATGCATGTGGGCATGAAAGGGCTTGTTGAGTGAAAACAGGCAAGAAACCAGGCTGGCATCGTGATCTAAGTCCCTCAGTTCCCAAAAGTGGACCCTTGGGGCTCAATCAAAGCCAAGGGTTGAGGCAATTAGGTTGATGGTTACTTCAACTGCCCTGCTTCTGGCATCTCTAAATGATGCGTCTGTCAATTCTAGGAAAATGAACACTTAGGAAACAGTGTATTTACTTCTAACTTGGGTGCTTTCCCCATTATAATTATATAGGCTGTTGTAAATGGCTTAATATCTATTCATCTCCAGGTTTTAGAGAATGAGAGAGATAAAGTAAATGGGACATAATTCTTTATTTTAGAAGGAATTTGTTTTCTAAATGAGAATGTCAATGGGATGATAACAAGTGCACATGGACATGCCAGGATCAGGCCATCACTGAGAACCACCAAGCATCTGCTGGTAGCCTGTGGGGCAAAACTTTAGTTAATGGACAGAAATATCAGCAGAAACAAAGTTTTTGTTGGTGGACTAACACCATCAGGATTAACCTTTCTGGCTTGGGGGCTGATGGTTTAGTTGGGATCACAGGATTGGGTGCACCAAAGAAATCATCAGTCTTTGCAGATTACTTGTTACACCAGAGGTTTGTCTTTCTGACTCTCGTATGTGCTGCTCTATCATGGAATTTTTATGCTCTGTGAAAAATTGGATGTGATGTTTTTTAAAGAGGATGAGGAGAAGGGATTGAGAGGGAGATTTCTTTTCAGACAATTGCAAATATAGTGAATTCTGCTACTCAGAAAAAAATAAGTCTTAGAGTTTCTTAGAGATCTCTATTATATAATAGCACAAAATATACATGGCCATGATGAGTTTGATTTGGGCTGTCATAAGTGAACGATACAATCGCAAAGAAACTAAACTCCCACACACTCAACAAAGTCCAGGAAATGGTGCTGATAACCACTGTACACAGACTCAAGGGCATTTGGTGCCAGGTTCCCAGGGAGCTGCATTGTATCTTCAAGTTAAAGCCAGTCACAGAACTATCACCAGAGGCTGGGTATACTATGCTACCGAGCAAGACGTCCTGAGAGGGGCACGAGGTAGCATTGCAGCTGAACAACATGGGACAATGAAACACATCTGGACTCCAAATGGAACACCTGGGTCTTAGTCTCAGCTTTGTTTTTCAGTGGCTGTGAGATCATGGATACATCATTGTACTTTTACTATCTCCATTTATTTGTTTGTGAAATCGGAAGATAGGAATAGATTATTGTATTAGTCAGGGTTCTGTAGAAGAACAGGGACAGAACTAATAGGATACATATATCCTATTAATACTTAATAGCCTACTGTGGGACCTTGTGTCCTTGTGAGTTAATACTTAATAAACTCCCATATATAGATATATATATATATATAATATATACACACAATATATATAAAGTATTGATTCTGGGTCTTTTTTATATTATATATATTATATATATTATATATATATTTTATATATTATATATATTTTATATATAATATATAAAAAATATATTTTATATATATATATAAAAGACCCAGAATCAATACTTTATATATATTGTGTGTATATATTATATACACAATATATATATATTTTATATATATAAATATATTTTATATATATATAGATATATATACATATAAAAAGGGGAGTTTATTAAATATTAACTCACATGAACACAAGGTCCTGCAGTAGGCTATCTGCAAGCTAAGGAGCAAGGAGAGCCGATTCGAGTACTAAAACTGAAGAACCTGGAGTCTGGTGTTCAGGGCAGGAAGTATCCGGCACGGGAGAAAGATACAGGCTGGGAGGCTAGGCCAGTCTAGTCTTTTCATGTTTTCATGTTTTGCTGCCTGCTTTATATTCTGGCAGCTGATTAGATGGTGCCCACCCAGGTTGAGGGTGGGTCTGCCTTTTGCAGTCCGCTGACTCAAATGCTTATCTCCTTTGACAACACCCTCACAGACACACCCAGAATCAATATTTTGCATCCTTCAGTCCAATCAAGTTGACACTCAGTATTAACCATCACAATTAGTTTCAAGGTTCTTTTTTAGCTCTAAAATGTTAATGATTTGCCAGGTTAACAGGCAATCTATCGTCACCCTCTTTCTTTCCTTTGGTTTTCATTTTTAAAGTGAAGTGTTTAAATGCATAATGTTTTTCTCTTGGCTTATGAATATGTACTTTTAGAAACACAATTGACATTTACATTAAGGACTATTGCAAATATGGTGTCCATCTTTCTTGAGGCTATAATTCTGTAGGAATAAAGAATATTCTTTGATAGCTGGGATATGACCAAAATTCCACAGAAATAGGACAAAACAGTGTTTACCCTAGTTGCCAGAAAGTTGGCTTTCATTAAATGCATAATTTTCTGGTGTTTTTGATCTCAAACTCCACCCTACTGCAAAAATGCAATTTGAGCCAAATATCATATCCATGGATGAGGTAAATTTAATCTCTTTTTGTTCTGGATGAAATAAAACTGATTTTGTTTCTTTACTATTTTGGTATAGTCTTCAACAGGAATCATTATCCTATTTAATAGACTATATTTTTCAAAACTATGTTGGCAGTAAAGATAGTATCATAAAAATTATATCCACCAAAGTCAATCTTTCTAGCAAATAGTTGGCAGCTCTAAATTACAATGAGAACCTCTAATTTATTTTGAGCCCCCAATTTATTAAAAATGCTTTAAAGAGATATTATCTATATTTTATTCAACCATTTTCCATTAAACGTACAGTCTTTGTCAGATTAATTTTAGTTAGATTTAAGCAGAGATTCTTTCTTCCTTCAAACATGTAAGGTTTACAGGATAGTCTGCACTCATTTCGATATTTCGTCAAGTATAATGTTTGTTTTCTATGAACTCACAATTATGGAAAACCCTCTCCATAAAAAAATAAAGGCGTACATTCACGATCCAGTGACGGTAAGCATATATGGCATGTGTGTGATTAATACAATGACAGAATTCATGCCCTTACTAAAAGCAGCGACTGAATGTCTGCTGTAGTCAAGCACTGTATCATACACTTGGAGGTACAGCAGTGAGCCTAAGGGACACAATTCCTAACTTACGTAGCTTATTATCAACAGGGGAAAGATCGCTCTAATGGCACGTTAACTTCTTCCTTCTCACACACGTGTAGGAAACGCAGCACGCGCTGCTGCTGCCTGACGTGGCACAGCAATCCTGAGTCGGGGAGCCAGAAGGAACTCAAAGATGCCTTTTGTACCTTTTGTGGAGGCCTGTGCACCCACCATGGACCCCAGAAAGAGATATTGGATATTTCCAGATTCTTGTGGGAGCAATTACTGGTACTTTAAGAGGACTTTCTGCCTCCAAACTAGATTTTCATTTTTCTGTTTGACTTTTTATGTTCCGGTAAAGCATAAAAGACATTATGACCGGACAGCTAAGGATCTGATTTCTGGAACCAGGCTACACGGGTTCAAGTCCCAGCTCTGCTATTTTCTAGCTCTGGGACCTTAGACACGTGACATACCCCATTTCCCTCACCTGTGAGATAACGACGATACTGTTATCTACTCAGCTGATTTATTGTGCCTTATTGTGAGTACTACGTGAGTTAATAAATGTAAAATACTTAGAGTAGTGCTTGGCATATAGGAGGCTCTCAGAAGATATTATTATACATAATACAAATCTCACCCAAAATACATATATTTGGAAATTATTTTCTATATATTTTTGTTATAATACATTATTTTGGAGGTCTTTTTTTTTTTGCCTTTTCATTTTGAGAAGAACCTTCATTAATGACAAAAAAAATACGACCCAATTTTGATAAATATCAAGATGCAGGCTATGTTGTAGGGGCTTCTCTCCCTGAAGCCTCTCCATGACTTAGTTCTGGTTCCCTCACTTTCATCCTGTGGGCTGTAGGTTCTCTATACAACAAAAACACAGAACAGATGTTATGAGGCTGAGCTAATGACCGCCCATGGCACCAAGCTCTTCGACTGATGGGTTCAAAAGCTTTTCCTCAGCAATTCAAGAGTGCCAAGAATGAGTGGGCCAAGAAGGAGAGTTATGGCTCTGCAAACCCAGAAGGAGCAGTTTTCAGTCTGCACTTGACATGTCTGAGGCTTTAGAAGACCATTCTGCGGTACAGCTGAATCCCCAGTGTGCTATGTTCCCAGGGAAGAAAACCAATAACAACAGATCGCACAACTCATACCATTTACCAAATGGACTTCCTCACAAGTGGGGCTCTGGGAGGAATCTCACAATTTCCTGCCACTTTGTCTCTGAAGGGTAAGCAAGGAGAGTTGTTCCCATTTCAGCTGCTTTTGTTTCTTGAGACTGTGTGGAGAGCGTGGCTGTGTGTTTGATTTTCATTTTTGCTTCCATTTTGATGCTTGCTTTTTTTAAAATTATTATTAGCTTTGCCTTTTATGCTGTTTGATAACCCTTAAACTTGCGATGAAATTTAAGCCAAATTTCTAATTTCACCTGTTTGGGGTTTTGGCTTGGAAGAATTCTAGTATCTATCTTTGAGTCTCAAAGAAGACAGAAAGTGGAGGGAGCATTATGACAATTCGAGGCAGGACATCCCAGACAGCTGGAGTGTACAGAAACACCGCAGATTCTCATGAGAGTCACACCAGAGTCTCCAAAGAGCCATTTGTTATCTGATTTAACTAATGTTAATTTTTTTTTTCACATAAATGTGCTTTCATGTAACTAGAATAAACAGAACTTAATAATTCCCTGGGGACCAGATTCCTGTTTCTGGCAGGATTTTGTAATCAAGTCTTTGAAACACATTCTGTCTGACAAACACTGATGTTCTAAAGACCTAACTCACCACATTTTTGAAGTGCAAAACAGCGCAGTTTCATCCTTCAAAATGCAGAAATTCATATTCAACAGTCCTTGACCTTAACCAGTTGATCTTTGATGTTAGTTTTAATACTGCTGTGTCCCACTCACCATTTGAATGAATCCTTGTGGCTTGTTGGCTTACCCAGAGGGAACAGCTTGGAGACTGAGGGATGCGAGCTAATAACCGTCTTAGTCACGGGAGTGCAATATCATGATTTAGCTGTCCTCACCTCTCAGGTACCTAATATTCTCTACCTGAAGAGAAATGATTAGGTTGAAGTAAGAAATGATAGAGCTGTCACATCTAAGAAATCAGGACTATCATACACTAATAACTAATTAGGGGAATTCTTATTATTTATTACCGAATACCTGGAAAGAACTAGAGAAATGATCTTGAAAATTTCTCCTTTTGATAGGTAAGAAAACTGATTCAGAAGGGCTTTTGTGATGGTGGCAATGATGTTTTTAAAACGTCTTAATTTAAAAAATGTTTTTAGGGCTTGGAAATAACCTTTTAGTTTTAGTGAAGGATAAGAAGTGTTCGAAGAAAAGGTTGCTATAAAGAAAATATGAAAACCTAAGATTCCAGTAAATCCAGTGAAAGAACAGTAGAATGGGGAAAGGGAGGAAGCGGCCAGGGCTGCATGAGGCTGTAATGTGTGGAGAGAAAAGCGGCAGGCATTTGGGTCTGGACTCCAGGGCACCGAAAGTTCTCGACACATGATGACATCAAGTTAATTTCTTAAAACTAAACCCAAGCGGAGCGTGTTCTAGGTGTTTAACATATGTTTGCTCTATTCCTGTTTCACTACCACCATATGCCAAAAGCATATTTCTTGCTTCTTTCACATGCTCAGTAATGCTCAAACTGGAAGGAAAAGGACTGGGGAGAACTTGAATGGGAAGATTTGATGAAGAGGGTGTTGAGAACGGCATGAACGCCGAACGTGGCAAAAAGCAAGATGCGCACGTGCGAGAGAAAATACGCCGGCAGGGCGGGGAAAACGGGCGACGCAGCTGCGGAAATGACAGCTACGTTCTTCATAGGTTCTAATCTGCCTTTTGGTTTCAGAAGCTGAGAAACGCTGAGATTCTTGAGAGCTCTGTGGTTCTCTAGCACTGCGTTTTCTACAGATTTCCTGGTGCGCTTCGATTAACTGTAATAAAGACATACAACACTCCAAGAAGTGAATTTAACTCCACCACTTTTATTTAGTTTTCATCCAAGATCTAGTGTTTTTTTAAATGCTGGACTAGCTGGGCTTCTGCTTATTTTAATATGATGTAAAGAACGTACACTCTCAAGTGTCATCTTGCCTGCTGGTGCTTTGAAGACTGAAATAGGAGAACGTTTGGGTCACTGCCATAGCCAGCAGTTATTTTCCAGTTCCTTCTCTGTTAACGTGTGGCCGTTAATATGCTGTGATAAAACATATGGTTCCATAGTGTAGCATACTCTCTTGTTAAAGAGGCCAGGGTGTCTGAGCACACCTCAAACTCCACAGCACATTCCGGCCCCACCCTACACTCCTGCCTGATCTCCTCCCGCTATGCATACACAATTCTGTTCCAGAAACCATACTGAACGTTTTTCTTTTCTTTCCAAACATGCCTCAGTGCCTTTGTACTTGCTGTTTTCTCTTCCTGGAATACATTTCCCCTCTTCTAAGACTGGTAATCTACATCTCATCCTGCAAAATTGATTTAAAATTTGGCTTCTTATGTAGACTCTTTCCTGACTCTCCTGGGTTGACTTAATGAATCACTTTTTTTTGGAGATCGCCAATTCTGCGTCCTTACAGTACTTTTAAGCCTCGCTAGCTCAGTAATATGCTACTGAAACATACCTCAGCTAATTTTTATAATTCCTCAATGCCAGTATTCATTTAATGCCATCTTTCCAAAACATTTATTATATTTAATGATAATTTTAAACAAAATTATATTTAATGTATAAATAACTTTTAAAGGAAGAGTAGCAAATCTACTTACCACTTTTTTCAACATCTCAAATTGAGTCTGTGCATTTTTAATATTGATGCTCTAAAGACTTCAGGACCTTTGTCATTTGGCAGTGGTGTTTGAAGACGTGAGAACTCATTGTTTTTCATAATCCATGCTAGAGATTTAGGCAGTTCCACTTTTAGAACTGGTAAAATAATTCTAAGATGTGTTCAAGAATAGCAGAATTTTATGTTCATTTCCTATTTGATGAAACATTTAATTTTTTTCCCTTAACTGAATTACATGTCACTGAAAATTAAACAACTTCCTTAGAAATTTTCCGAAAAATGTAAATGACCAAGTATTTATAAGTTGCCTGGCAGTAGTCTGTCAGGACCTATGTATTGCCACTAAATTCTTTTAACTTTAAAAATTCTATGATCTCTCCCCAAATTTGGAAACTTGTATTGCCTTAGTTTCATGACTTGCCATGTTACAGTGGTTGAGCATAGGACTTTTATTTTAAGGTTGCGTTTTTTCTCTTTGAAGACAGCAAAAGTAATAGCAGTCTGAATTTATGATAGTGTTCAACAATTTCATTCTCTTATTCTCGCTAATACTTTATTCTCATTTTCTTCCTGGGAGGAAACTTGTGGAAGCTTCAATGCTTTACAAGAATCAAGGGGAGACAGGGGTTACATAGAAAGGTCAGTATGAAAAATTTAAAGTATCTGGGAATGAGCTTCGAGCTATCCTCCCTTTAAGGGGAGGGATTTTGTCTAATTTTTTTTTTCTTTTTTTTAGGCAGGGTCTGTCTGTCTCACAGGCTGGAGTGCAGTGGCACAGTCTTGGCTCACTGCAACCTCTACCTCCTGGGCTCAAGCCATCCTTCTATCTCAGCCTCCCAACTAACGGGGACTGCAGGTGCATGCCACACACTCGACTATTTTTTTTTTTGTATTTTTTGTAGACACAGGGCTTCCCCATGTTACACAGGCTGGTCTCGAACTCCTGAGCTCAAGCTATCAGTCCGCCTGAGCCTTCCTAAGTACTGGGATTATAAGCCCGAGCCACCATGCCTGGCCTACTCTTTCTTTTCTCTTGAATGTGTAGTAGCCAGAGCTAGGACAAGTAGAATTGTTGAATTTGCAAGAGCAGGATGATTAAGATGTCACTTTCATTTTAATGAGGAAACTGAGGACCACAAAGATTAGGGCCCTGTCCAAGGTTACACAATTAAGCAATCTCAAAAACCTGAAAAATTTCAGAGGCAAGTGAATAGGCCTGGCTAAAACAGAGGGCATCAGGTTTTATTTAGTTTTGGGAGAATAAACACATTGGTATGTGCAATTGCCTTGGAGGTAAAGATGCACATATTGGTTACATCTGCGTTTTCTTCCGAACATTCACAAACATATGGGAACGAATTATAAGCAGCAATGATTGTGAGATAGCTCCATGTTTTAGTGACTTACTTCTAAACCCCATATCCCGCTCATGTTCTACTTTTAGCTGTATTGCCCCTGGCCCAACACATGCTAAGCGGATTGTTTCAAATACCAGACATGTAAAGACACTAGCCAAACAACTTTATCAGTATTCTCTAACTTTTGTAATATATTCTCTATAATACAAAAACCTTGAAGTGGTCTATTTATGCATCAAATGAAGACTTTTAAAAATAAATTATGACAAGGTTTCCAAAATATACGCCTAAATGGAAAAAAAAAACCAGATAGAATAATATGTATTTTATGCTTGTGGACATTTAAAAATACTCATGTGTGTATATGGGAAATTTCCAGAAGAATACACAGAGTAAGTAACAATGGCTATGCTGTGTAGAGGGACTGAGGGTATGAAGTGAGAGAGAAACTTGTTTTTTATTATATATAATTTGCATATAATACTTTGGGGTTTTCCCCCCATATTTTAAAATAATTAAACACGTGTTGCCCATAACACCTTTCCCATCCAGGACCTGTAGGTGAAATATGGGAAATGGAGCTAATTTTCTCTCTCTTAATTTTCTTCTTTTTCTTTTTCTTGCTGTCCCAATGGTCTTTTATCTGTTTGCTTTCAAATCCATCTCCCTCCGTTTCCCCCTAGGTTACAAGGTGGGACACCATGTGAACTGCACTCCCAGGCTACCTTGCCTGGTGACTTTCATCTAAGGTTAACCAGTGGAGGGCACTGGGAAGAAACTAGAAGGAAGGAGCAGAGAAAGAGGAAGGCTAGTTCTCCCCACCCGTGCTCCTGGTGGCAGCTCTGGTCCAGTCTCCTCTGTGCTTTAACTCCCGCTGTAGTCCCAGCTTTCAATAGGCAGTCCTGTCACAATTCCAGCATTCTTGGTCGGCCCAGTGCCTAGACCCTAGGAATATCATCCTCTCCTTTTGTCCTTCCAGGTTAGGGATATTAGTAGCTTTCTGCTGTTACTAATTTTTAGATAGCACCTTCCTGCATTTACTCTTTTAGCTATTCTAATGCCTTTATAATCAGTTCCCTCATTAAATTCTCTTATTTAATGATTATATATCAGGACTCTGTATTGCTAGCTGGGCCCTGATTGATAATGTCACTATTGAAAATGAGATGTTCCAGCTCCTATTTTTTAAAAATTATTATTTGTATATAGGACAGCAATTAGTTTTATGTATGATTTTATTATTTATAACCTTACGTATTCCCTTATTTTCTTTTTGATGTTATTTCTTTTTTTATTATTATACTTTAAGTTCTGGGGTACATGTGCAGACTGTGCAGGTTTGTTATATAGGTATACATGTGCCATGGTTGTTTGCTGCACCCATCAACCCATCATCTATATTCTAAAGGTTTAACTTGATAGCCTTGGCTGGAAATTAGAACCAAGAATCCTCAAGGCTTCGGTCTCCTAATATGGCTATTTCAGTTTGGTTTCCTGTTGGACTTGCATTGTTTGAGAATGCTTCAGTTCTTGGTTTGGTGGCCTTAATTATTATTGCAGATTTCTTATGTCATGGCTTATAATTAAAAATCATTATCTATACATAGCTTTTAAGGAAAATCATAATACATTTCCTACTGCGAAATAGTATAGATGATATTCTTTAATTATAATATAAAATTTATGGAAATTTTCTTTAAGGGCTCTTACCTGCTAATGTTAACACATTTTCTATTTGTCTTTAAAAGCTGCTTCATTTGGTCTTATATAGGTGTGTACATATATAACATCCACATTATTTTTTTTCTCTATTGGTACTTATTTTTAATCTATATAACTGGTCAAGGACTGTGTGTATGTTTTATATTACTATCCATTTATGTCTACTTCTTTCAGTTTTTTGCTTTATGCATTTTGATGATATATTATTTGGTGCATAGATATTCAGGATAGCTAGTATTCATTACAGAGTATATACTTCATCATTATCAAGTACCATTCTTTGACTAATTTAATAATTTTTATCTTGAAATTGTAACTTGTTTGTTAATTAAAATGACCTGAAATGTTTTTCTCTGATACAATTTTGAATTTGTTTCTAATTCTCTTTTCTTTTTTGAGATGGAGTTCCGCTCTTGTTACCCAGGCTGGAGTGCAATGGTGCGATCTCAGCTCACCGCAACCTCTGCCTCCTGGGTTCAGGCAATTCTCCTGCCTCAGCCTCCCGAGCAGCTGGGATTACAGGCATGCACCACCATGCCCAGCTAATTTTTTGTATTTTTAGTAGAGACGGCGTTTCACGATGTTGACCAGGATGGTCTCGATCTCTTGATCTCGTGATCCACTTGCCTTGGCCTCCCAAAGTGTTGGGATGTTTCTAATTCTTTTACTTCTCTTCATAGTTGTGCATATTGGATCTTATTTATTTGTTTGCCATGCCAATTTTACTTATCTTTAATTATTCTTTCCAATGTTTTCAAATTTTTTTCTCCTGTTCATTTTACTCAATGTTCTCAAGTCTAACTTCCATAATTAACTCTGTGTTTTTGGTGATATCCATTAAAAGATGAGTGCTTCCAAAGTGGATTTTATTTCTGAATGAGTCATATTTATTTCTTTTATTTCCTTTCTAAATTCTGCTAGCTTACTTTTATTATCCTTCTATTGGCTTGTCTTTTCTTCTTTAAGCCATTCTCTCTTGTTCTAAATACTTTTTCTAAAAGGCTTTATTTAAACATTTTTTTCAATATCATTGAAAATTATTTGAGGAAATAATATATTTCTTCTACAATTGTTACATTTATATATTTCTTCTACAATTGTTACACTTATATATTGTTACTTTTTTTTCATTTTTTTCTTGAAAATAATATATATATAGTATCTCTGTATGTTGGTTTTAATCTAGCTTCCTCCTGATATTTTTCTCATCTTTAAATGGGGCCACTGTTTCTGGGCTAGCTAGCTGTTTGCTAAATAATAGTCTGAAAAAAGACTGTGGAGATAAGTTGGGGCAGTAAATAGCTTTATTATGGTTATACTGTTTCAATTCTTTTTCCAGTGTCTGCCAGAGGACAGATTTTTGCTCGCTCCTTTCACAGATGTGCCCTTTCAGTTTGCTTATCTTGCAGTGGAGCAATGTGTTGGAATTCATGTTTATTAATTTTACCTTAGCAATTTTGAACAGCAACTGTAAAACAGCAACTGTTACCCCCATCTCTCCTTGCCATATTGCCAGCTTAGTAGTTTGAAAGATGGTGTGTCTGCCTCCTTCATCATTTGGCCCCACATTGCCTGGCACTCTACAATTTGCTGTTTCAAATGAAAAAAATCCCTGGTCAGGCGCCTTAGGGCTGTGTCTCTTTCCTTTGTAAAATTCCATGCTCTGCCTGAGGTCTGCTAAGGTATGCATCTATTATGCTCAATTGAATCCAAATCTCACCGTATTCCTCATAGTTTTTGGTTTGGTATTGTGGTAGCTAATATCATTTAAAATGGTATTTCCTTTTTTTATTGTTATTTTCAGCTAGTTTTAGAGAAGAAAATAGAGGTAGAAGCGCCTTTACTTTGCAATCTTTAACTGTAAGTCTGTAAGTCAGTTGCTGTCAGAATGGTAACAAAGATTGCTGGGTTTACCCCCAGCAGTTTCTGATTCAGTAGGGCTCCAGGAGGTCCTAGAATTTGCATTTCTGCAAGTTCCCACATGATGCTGTTTGACTATGGATCGTACTTTGAGAACCCCAGCTTCAGGTTATTTGTATAATAAAAGCACCATCTCTGGGCTTACCTAGTAAGAGAGACATTTGAATCACAAGTCATAAATGTCCTAACATTTGCATTTCTACAAGTTCTCGGGTAACGCTGATGATGTTTGACTATGGATCATACTTTGAGAACCCCAGCTTTAGGTTTTTTATATAATAGTAGCACCATCTCTGGGCTTACCTAGTGGGAGGTAGATTTGAATCACAAGTCATAAATGTCCACTGGAATTTTGCTTAATTCTTCATGTAAAATGGGAAATCACTCTGTGTTTTTTGAGATTGCTGTGTATGGACTTTCTGAAAGGTCAGTGAAAACGTCCGTGATTATTGACTCAGTAGAAACTGTTTCGCTCACTTTTTTCCTCACATAACCAATTTTACTCAAGGTTGAGCTAACTCTTTTTTCAGCTGGTCTCAAGTTTTATGAATGTGATTAATGCTCAGGCTTATGTGTTTGAAGTATGTTTAAACAGGCATTTCTTTACTCTGAATTTCTATGCATAGTTTTTAGCTTTGAACTACTCAGTAGATATCTGATGTATTGAACTGAGCTCTATCTAAAGATATTCCACCTGAATGCTTTTCACTCTGCCAATGTACTTTCAGGTTTGACAGTTTGCTGACTTGCTCATCTCTATCTCAATTTTCTTCTCTTTCCCAACATAGGACAGAGATTGGTCCAGTAAATCCCATGTTTCAAGCAGCAGAAAGCCCAAACGCACTTAAAACTCGATGATTCAGGTTAGTCTAGAGAAAACTAGAGATTCAATAGAGGTAATGAATTTTTTGGCTATGTATTAATAATGAAAACTCTGTAGGTATAATAAGCTTTAATTGAGTAAATGATTTACTTAAAAACTCAGAAACTGCATCTGGGGAAACAATTTGATCTTTTGTTTGTGGTTCAAGATAATGTTTTTCAATGGTGTCATTTCTGCTGCCCATAAATTGTAAGCTGCTCTACGTACAGAGTTCAAACCTGAATCTATGCCGTGAGCTGAAGGATAATTCTGGCATTTGTTAATCTACACCAGCAATGCCGATCTGCAATAATGGAAAGCTTTGATGACTGAAAAGTACTATAATCTCCTTTTTTAAAAAAAATGCTGTCAATTAGAGGAAAGCAGAATGGGTCCTTAATTTTAGCAGGGGTTCTAGAAGCATTTATTGGGTTTAAACCGAGTTCAGAGCCTTGTGCCTGGGAAAACTATTTGAAGACATGCACAGTTGTCAAAAGAACCAAAAGAGTAAGGGCATCATAGCATTCTCAAGTGTTCTGCACTTTTTTTTTCTCTTTACAACCCCTGTCTAGTAGGCCCAGCCCACAACTATGTAGAGAACTACAAATGATTTATAGAAATGCTCATTATGATCAAGAAGAAAAAGAATTAAGAATCAAGTAAGAGGGTTACTTTAAAAATCAGGCAGAATAAATTTAAAAAAGAAAAAGTTGGCTAAATAGCAAGGTTGACAACTGTCAGACCTCCCAAAATACTGTTGTTCTTTAGGGCCTGACCCCGTGGTTTTGGATGTAGCCTGGAGGATGAGGGCTCCTGAGTGTTTGCTGCTACAGACTTACTCCATGCCCTGGCCAGCCACTGCGGCCTCTGTCCCTTTTCTCTCTCATTTAGTCAAAGGCTGCTGTGGCACTCACTTGCTGAAACTGGATTAAAGCTGTACAGTTATGTGATAGTTCCCTTCCCTAACTTCCTAGCGTGTTATTTCAACAGTGTGCCGTTTGCATTTCCGGGGGGGCTATGGGCTTCTCAACACATGGCCATAGAATTTCTGCTTGTGCCTGGGTGAAGCCCCTGGGCAGTGATATTTGTCCATTTTATATTCCCACATGCATATTTCCTTTTCTCAGCTGTGCCATTATCTAATAGAAGTCTATTGGTATTTCTCATTGAAAACACACCGTTAATATTAACAACAGTAGCAACTGCATTACTTATTGTAATCTCTAATTTCCATAACAATTTTAGTAGCACAGTTCTTAATATCTCTACTTCACAGATAAGAAACCAAGATTTTGAGGCAAGATCTTGTAGCTAGTATCTGGTGTTACTAGGGTTCAAAATTAGCTTTGTCTGAATCCAAAAACCCATAGCCTCTTCCCTATACCACTCTAAGACATTGCTTTCTCTTATTTTATATTATATGGGAAGAGTAGAAACAGAAATTACTTTTCCTTGCATTTCTAATGCACTACTGTGGTCTATGATCAGGAGGTTAGTGTAACAGAAGGACTTGCTAATTTCCAGAAACCAGAGTGAAGACTGGGCTAACTCAGAGATTAGCTGTGGGATGATTTTTCAAACTCCCCAGTCTAAGATGCATGATAGAAATTGAGCCCACCTAAACCTGGCTGACAGGGAGCTCCCCATAGTGTTAGGTGGTTAATTTTGTGCAACTGAACTTAGAGCTTAGGACAGGAACATCTGACTCCAAAAAGGGGCTGACCAGTTGAAAAAGTCCACTGTCCTTACAAATCTCAGAGATTTGACCAGGGAAGTAGAAAGCGGATTTAGTTTGGCATGTGAAGCTGCCGATTGAAAACATTTCAAGTATGCAACCTAGACTTGTTTTTTCCCCCCCGAAAAGGACTAATATGGAAATCTCGGCTCATAGAGACCCCTCCGGAAGTTCTTCACATTACTGTGAGTATCATGCTTTCTCATAAGCTAAATGTACAGGCAGCTAAGGAATAAAGCATTCTAGCTATGTATTTGTTAAAGATTAGGCACGCACTGGAATTTTATAGCATCAATGAGAGAGAGAGAGGGGAAAAAAATCCAGAAAGATAGCACTGAATAAAAGTGCAGGTACTAGGCTGTGAGCGCTAGGTCTCAAGATAAACTGACCAGTCAAAAACTAAGACCAATTTGCTTTACAAGGCCTAGATGTCTAGGCCACTCCATTTAATCAACAGAGCCAATAGTTATGAATATTGATGCCTTTATCTAAAAAGTAGAGAAAAACCCACCAGAAAAAAAAAAAAAAAGAAATCAGAGTATTTCATGAAAGCTTTGCAAAATACAAATATAAGATAACTATTAGGCCCATGAACTCAGAATTAACTTCTCTTGTTCCAGCCCCTTCTTCTACTTCGTAGTACTTCTCACAGCAAGAAATTTTGGCAACAAGAGCATTTAAATTTTTTCACAAAACTCAGATTTTTATGAAAAATGATCAGCAGCAACAACAGCAATAAAAGCGCAAAGGGGCAGAACAGAGACAGCTTCTGACTTAGAACACCAGATGGGTTAGTCAGCCACGGACGGCAGAACAGGGACAACTTCTGACTTAGAACACCAGATGGATTAGTCAGCCATGAACGGCAGAACAGAGACAGCTTCTGACTTAGAACACCAGATGGGTTAGTCAGCCACGGACGGCAGAACAGGGACAACTTCTGACTTAGAACACCAGATGGATTAGTCAGCCATGAACGGCAGAACAGAGACAGCTTCTGACTTAGAACACCAGATGGGTTAGTCAGCCACGGACGGCAGAACAGGGACAACTTCTGACTTAGAACACCAGATGGATTAGTCAGCCATGAACGGCAGAACAGGGACAGCTTCTGACTTAGAACACCAGATGGATTAGTCAGCCATGAACGGCAGAACAGGGACAGCTTCTGACTTAGAACACCAGATGGGTTAGTCAGCCACGGACGGCAGAACAGGGACAGCTTCTGACTTAGAACACCAGATGGGTTAGTCAGCCACGGACGGCAGAACAGGGACAGCTTCTGACTTAGAACATCAGATGGGTTAGTCAGCCACGGACGGCAGAACAGGGACAGCTTCTGACTTAGAACACCAGATGGGTTAGTCAGCCACGGACGGCAGAACAGGGACAGCTTCTGACTTAGAACATCAGATGGGTTAGTCAGCCACGGACGGCAGAACAGGGACAGCTTCTGACTTAGAACATCAGATGGGTTAGTCAGCCACGGACGGCAGAACAGGGACAGCTTCTGACTTAGAACACCAGATGGGTTAGTCAGCCACGGACGGCAGAACAGGGACAGCTTCTGACTTAGAACACCAGATGGGTTAGTCAGCCACGGACGGCAGAACAGGGACAGCTTCTGACTTAGAACATCAGATGGATTAGTCAGCCACGGACGGCAGAACAGGGACAGCTTCTGACTTAGAACACCAGATGGGTTAGTCAGCCATGGACTCTTCCCATCAAGAAATAAGAAAAATAAAGGAGTAATTGAATTTTTTAAATCCCTGTAATCTTTGTGTCCTCCCTGAATTCATACGTTGAAATTCTAAACTCCAATATGAGGGTATTAGGAACAGGAGGTGGGGCCTTTGGCAGATGATTAGGTCCTGAGAGTGGAGCCTTCATGAATAAAATTAGTGCCCTTATAAAAGGGACTCCAGAGAACTTTCTAGTCCTCTCCCTGCCATGTTGAAGACACAAGGAGAGGCTGGCATTCTGCAGCCCAGAAAAGAGTTCCTACTGGGACTGACCATGCTGGCACCCTGATTTCATACTTCTAGTCTCCAAAACTGTGAGAAATAAAATTTTCTTACTTGTAAGTCACCCAGTGTATGATACTTTTTAATGGCAACCTGAACTGACTGAGGTGCTATAGTCAAAGTCAGTGTGATTGTTTTACCCTTGCGTTCTTGATCTGTTGGCTGTAGCAGGAGTGTGGCCAGAGGCTCGTCTTTGATGCCCCCCAAGCAGGCTTGGCTTTTCTCTTCCACTTGGTACACAGAGCGGTGTCACTCCTATGTGCACATTCATTTTCCTCAGAACACAGAAATATATGGAGGCCTAGGTTGACTCTCACATGACTTCCTGCAACGTCCTTCTTTTCCATTGCATTACTCATTACTGCCAAGGAACCTTTTACATTTCTTGATATCCCCTGTCATTTTTGTTTTGTTTTGGTGTTGGGGGAAAGCAGATGTAGGACTGAGCAAGGGAAGCAGGAAGCGAGAAGATGAGGATGGCCTCTTATTTGCTTCAGTGGACTGTTTTCAATTCCTGTTGTTAGAGAACTGAGTGTTAAAGAACCGGCTGTTCAAGCGAGTGTTGGAGATTCTGCCTAGCGGAGATTCCTTGGAGCCCAGGTGGAAGGTGAAGGGCAGGACTGGGGAAGAAATGCTGGTGCGTTATGCAGACTGGAGTGTAAGTTCTGGGAGCTTCCGGAGGCAACGCCCTTGGCAGCCATGTTGGCGTTCTCAGGGCCCACGGTACCGGAAGTGGGGTTTCTCAGGCCTGAGTCTGTGCTTTGCAGGATGTCATACTGCTGCTTTAAGCAAATGAACTTCTTGAATTTTTTGAAGAGTCCTTGGCCACTCCAGGCTCTTGCTTCTCCATGGAAAAGGGCAGAGCAGGGATAGCTTCTGACTTTGAACCTCAGATGGATCGGTCAGCCATGGCTATTCCCATCTTTGCTGTGAGAAGTGGCATTCTGGTGGGGATTGTGTTGAGGGCTGGATTGTTCTGATGACAAGAAGAGCAGAGACTCTGCAGAGAGGTGGAGAATGTTATAGCCAATGTTGTCCAAATCCATTCCATTTTGAGGTACATGGGGAAGAAACAAAAAGACGCAGGTAGTGATCTCCACCAAGAACCACACTGAACCTTTGTAGGCACGTGGGAAGAGAGTTTTCTCCCCTTCCCTTCCTTCCTCCCCTCTCCTTCCCACCCTTCCTTTTTCTCTTCCATTCTCTCCTCTTTTCTTTTCTTCATCTCTTCTCTCCTTTCTTTTCTTACTTTCTCTCACAGTTTATGTTTCTAAGAAGTGAATGTTAAAGGCAACAATTTTCTAACAGGGAGTTACAGTCCTTGTCAGCTTTGATTGAAGCTGTATTAGTCAGTATCCAACCAGGAACACAGAAAACACCCTAAGTATGTAAAATAGTGGAAGCTTAATAGAAGGACTTGATTGTCTGCGTGATGAAAGATCTGAGAAACGAAACAGCGGAGAGAGACACAGCCCACAGATTAGCAACAAAGAAGGCCACGCCAAGAGAGACTAAGGGAGGGGCATTTTTATGGGATCCCAGGGATTGGGCGTCATCCAGTGGAATCTGGGACTGTGGCTGGCCTTTCCTGCCACGAAGCCATGCTGGAGACACAGTCTGAGGCCAGCGGAGAGTTAGAAATACCCGGGCATTTCCTTTTCTCCGGCTCTCCAATTTTCCCACAAGTTGCCTCTCTTTAGCAAACGCCAGAGGCCTGCTTGGAACTTGGGGAATGCAGCCTGCAGGGGTCAGTACCTCCTTGTTACAGAGCAAAACATGGTGCTGTGGAGGAACAGATTTGAGAACACATACACAAAGGAGCAGCATGCTCTACTTTATAGGAGGCTTCTAGGTAATGTGATGGAGGATGTGTGTGTGTGTGTGTGAGCACACGCATGGGTGCATGTGTGCGTGCATGTGTTATGGGTGGTGGCGGTGGAGGGGTGGGAGTTTCTCAAACTGAGAGAAGTTTGTAGCTTTACTGCTAGAAGAGTGTATGCTGGCTTGATACTCAACTTTCAGACCAAGATATATTCAAAGTGAATTTATTTCACAGACTTCAATAAATATTGAATCTGCCGCCAGTTCAAATGAGCTTATCTAAGATTGTATTCAAAATGAGCGACTGAAGATAGAATTTTTTTCTAAAATGCAGAAGCAGCCAAACCGTTGAATCAACTGAGGCTTGGTCTTTACACAGAAATTGCAATGCTCATTTCTCTTTATAGTAATCATGGAATAATTAAACTTAGAGCAAGCAGTTGTGTTTAATGTACTCATGTCACCAAGGATAGGAAATATGTTTGGATAAAATACAAATTTGCTTAAAGTTTAACATAAAAATCAACCATTTAAGGATGGAAAACGTTTAATTAACCTTTTTTTAAAAATTTTATTTTTATGTGTCTCTTGCTCTTTCTGTTTTCAGCCAAGAGAGACAGTACTGAAATGTCATTTAAAAAATGTTGATTTTGCAGTATTTCTCTGCCCTTGGGAACAGGAAATACCTAGAATTCTGCTAGTAAGATGGTTCTTATGAAATTTCTTGTGTAATTTTTATAATGAGGAGGATTAATTATGTTTGGATGAGTATCCACTTTGAGAACTTTGTCACCTTGATGCTTCAGACCCATTGACGTTTTCTGAAAAAGTTCCCTCTTCCATATATTAGGGAATTATATTTAAGATCAAGTAATGAGGATAATTGAGTCTGTGCTGGTTTTGGATTTCACACTCCTTATGAATGTGAAATAAATTAAATAAAGGACACTTGAGAAGTAATGAATTCCAAAAATAATATCAATTGTTGTACCAAAAAGCTGAGCAAGTCACTTTTCTGCAGCATTAACGTGGTGTCGACCTCTTCTCTTCAGAAAGAGAGAAGTGGGGCTGAGTAGTAAGCAGCAGTGAGCAGTCTAAAGGCCTCTCAGGCTACCTAGACAGCACTGTGGCCTGCGTGGTGACCTGACCCTCTGAGCTATCAAACTGATTTAGCAATACATTCATTAAACAATGTTACATAAAGGCCAAAATTGAAAAAAGTTATGCTGGTCTCATGTCTTCCTTGTGTCATGGAAAAGAATGATCTGTCTTTCTGGTATTTAATTACTTGAGATCCGTTCCTTATGCTTACGCTTACTCTACCTGTATGATTTGATTGGCTTCGTCAACATTTGAGAGGGAAAAAATAGCAAACTAATGTTCAGTGTGTCCACAATGTTGTAGTCACTATGTGAGGTGCTTGGTAATGCTTAAGATATAGAACAGGCCTTATGGTATTGGCAAACGGATAGCTTGTTTTTGTCGTAACTGCAGGCTGCACTCAGTTAATACTGCTGGATGTAAATGACGGAGTGTAGGCGTTGTGGCTTGGTGAGGTTAGCATGAACTCTGGAGTCGAGTGAGCCTTTGCCTACTTATTCTCAAGTCCATTGCCAGTCCTTCCCTTGTCTCCCTCTGTGTATCGCAGAGAAGCTCTTCTTGTGAATTAGTTCCAAGGCTTCCTTGCTGAGTAGCTTCTCCCTAGAAGTGGCTTTGGAAGGCACTAGTCAGAGATTGGAGGGTGGGAGAGAGAACCTAGGGTGCTTGACTCCATAACTCTCTGCTTTAGGGATATCTTTAGTCGTGACTGTGCCTCCTGAAGCTCCAGCTCCTGCCAGGCAGCTTGTTTTTCCATGGCCCCAGCTCCCACTGTCTGAGCCTGCTTAGTTTCAGCTTCTACTGCACCTGCCTCCACCTCCTGAGCTTTAGTAACAGCATCTCTTCCTTTATTCATTCAACTCTGGAGACGACAGGAGCCTCCAGTTGAAAATTCCTGGTTGCTTCACCTTCCAGTGTTTGCTCTTTGGGATCTTCTAACACCGTTGTGACTCATACCCCATGGTAAACTCTCTCTTGAATTTCTGAGTTACTGAGCACAGACATTATCTTCCTGACTACACCGTGAATGATACGGAGTCTGATAGATTGGCGTTAACGTCTGTGTTTGACCTGTCATGAGCAAGGCATTTGGACAAGTTATTTAAACTGTCCAAGGCTATTTTCCCATCCATATAGTGGAGTGAATACTGACCTCCAAAAATTGTAATGAAGCTTAAATAAGACTTTTATCGTGGTACCTGGAACATTGCAGCATCCAGTAAATCTTAGTTCTTAATCCTATAATAAAAAAATGGGCACTGTTGTGTAAACTAATACAGAGAATCATAGGGAAATGAGAAAAGCATCATGATTGTGCGAGTAAAACATCCATTTAGGAGGGTGTGTGGGCTGCTGGAAAGGTCATGGAACACAAGTTGGAGTTGTTTGGACATACTGTCTATGGAGAAGAGCAGATTGTCTGGGAGAAAAAGATGAGACAAGAGTGTATTCCAGGGAAAGGGTCAACTGGAAGGCAGGAGTAAATGCTGGCTAAAAGACCTTAGGGCGTGCCTGTGGAACAAGAGTGGGTAGCAAGCAGCTACAGAAGCTGAGGGCACATAAGGATAGCTTCTGGCCGTGGGACCCATCGGAAGATTAATGCAAACCCGAAGTATCAGGGGAGAGTATTCCCTTATGTAAAAGAAAGTAACGCTGTTTATACAGTTTTGGTAATGTATTTGCAACGTGACATCAGAACTCTCCTATGACATATTTAGTAATTGAAAATCGGAAGCTATTTAAGCAGAAAAAGCTTGCAAGTTTACCCCAACGTACAAAACCGTATTCAAGGAAAACCTTTCCTAGTTGTCCAAATCTTAATTGAATTAGATATGTTCTTGACCTCCTGCCTTTCACTGGAAATATCATGCACAGTAGTGTAGTTTATTCATGTCACGGACATGAGATTTATGACATAACGTTCCATTTGTCTAAGGCTGTGGTGGAAGAACATTTGTAAATATGTTTACAGTGCAACGTGCTTGGAAGGTAGTAGGTGCTCAGTTAATGATGGTTTAATTTAATTAAATGTGTATTACATAAAAATATTGGCCACATGAGGTGATACATTTTTCAAAAATTTAACAAGAGAATTACACACAAACTGTACCTGTATTATGAAATAGTGAACCTGAGACTACAAAATTTGATACAAATGTAAGATATTGTTGTTATTTGAAAAGTAGTTTGAGTAACATGATGAGTTGTTGGCGTTAAATCATAATCATAATTTCAATCTTGTAGAGAAGGGAGTGTAAGGCATTTGTACCTTTGATTCATAGTTCAGTAAATCATGGTACAGGTGCAGTGAGCCTGGAAAATACGAATCCAAAGCAGACTTGAGTCTACTTTTGGTGAGTCTACATTTGGGTGAAATGCAAACATTCCAGTTCAAGGTATTGTAACAGAATGTAATAGCAACACAATAAAATATACACATTAGGTCTTTCTCTCTACAGAGCTTGCTCTTTTCCTGGCTGCAGAGAACAAGAGGATTATCCTGGCCCTGCCCTAAGCTGGCTCTTAACATCTTCATCCTCAGGTTAAATCTGATACCAAGGAGACTGTGTCTGCAGTTGTTTTGGGTCCACTGCTTGACAAAGGAAGCTCCATTCTTTGTATATAGATACGTATAGTACTTACTTCTGTTAGCTACAGTGAGGGACACCTGCTGACTTTGCTATTTGGGAAAACCATAGGTAACTCCTCACTCATAAGGTTGTACTCTTCAAGAGTATTGGGAATAGTTAGGAATATATGTATTTGGGGATAAAGACATGGAAACCTAAAGCCAGAAGAAAAATTCCAGTGACTCAGTCTTATTTACCCAGGGATTGAAGTCAATACATTTAGTTAACCAACACTTTATGAAATTTTCCTTTATATGAACTTACATTTTTTTCATAGGATTCTTTTGCTGATTCTCCTACTTTATCTTTTTCAATATTTCAAATCAACTTTCCCTGATAATTTTGTGGAGACACAGCTGATGTTTTATTTTTAGGAAAACAGCACAGAAGGTCCTAAATGAAAACAGAATGGAGCGTCTTTCAAATATACCAATATTCTGAGCTTTTTATTTTCAGTAATACTACCCTGAAAAATAAATCAAGTTTCAAATAGCTGCTCTGAGAATCCTAAAATGCTCAAAGACATTTTGGCACCATCGACAGAAAATTAACTTGGGGTTTATTCAGATGACTCTACATGAGGAGAAAATAGCTCCATAAATGAGTGGAAACCAATTTCTTAATGTTTCTCATTTGCCTAATTGTTTTCCAAAGGAATAAAATTCAAAATGCCCAAATAGAAAGTTCATAAAAGTATACAAAACTTGCTTATGGCCACAAGGCTTCCTCTCATGCTTTCATAGCTTTAAGGTCTATTTTTGAACACATTACATATATTGCTCCTTAACGTTATCAACATTAACAAAACACAATAGTCACCCATTCCCAATTGTTCCCCCTTCTCCTACTCTTTCTTCTTATATCCCCCGTAGGCCCCTCCTCCCTTTCCTCCTCTTTCTTCTGCTCTCCTCCTCTGCCTTCCCCTTTTCAACAAAAGAATCTTTATTAAGCATTTTCCGGGCATAGGATACTGTGGGTTCAAAGGTGGGCTGTAAAGAGTTCACAGAAAGAATAAAGGGGGTTTCAGAAATCAGAGTTCACTGTGGAGAGTCTTTGGAAAGGATAGATAGTGGAGGAATGTTCAAGAAACAATGAATCCATGTCTGAATGGGGAGAAGAGAAGCAGAGGGAGTAGTGAGAGGAAGGTAAGTGTTGGCCACATTATAAAAGCCCTCGATTGCTGTTTGGATTTCACTCTGTAGGCAACAGAGAACTGTCAGTGGTATCTAAATGTCAACATATGTTAAAAGAGTGATTTGGGGGCCGGTCGCGGTGGCTCACGCCTGCAATCCCAGCACTTTGGGAGGCCGAGGTGGGCGGATCACGAGGTCAAGAGATCGAGACCATCCTTGCCATGGTGAAACCCCATTTCTACTAAAAATACAAAAATTAGCCGGGTGTGGTGGCACGTGCCTGTGGTCCCAGCTACTGGGGAGGCTGAGGCGGAAGAATCACTCGAACCCAGGAGGTGGAGGTTGCAGTGAGTCGACATTGCACCACTGCACTCCAGCCTGGAGATAGAGCAAGACTCCGTCTCAAAAAAAAAAAAAAGAGTGATTTGGGAAGATTAACCCTATTAACTAAAGGTTCAGCTGGTCTAACAGAAACCAACGCTAAGAGTGGCTTAAACAAGATAAGAGTTTATGTCTCAGTTTATTGACAGTCTAGACTTCCGCAGTCCAGGTTGGTAGATTGGCTCTACGGAGTCAGGCCTTTGGTATCCTTCCATCTAATTGCTTCACCATCCCTAGGGCTCGTTCTTGTTCACGTGGTCCATGACAGCTGGCGTCTGTTTCCATATGACGGCTACAGGAAAGCAGGATGGACGGCAGATGTCTAGCTAAAATACAGAGGTTCTATTAGTATAAAAATGCTAGGAAACAAGACTGAAACATAATTACCCTGTCAGGCAGCAGTGTGCAGAGTACACTGGGACAGGGTGTCTGTCTTTGCCTTTTTCATCCCATAACTATCCTAGAACGAGCTTACATATACAGGGTTCTGAATCACATGTTTCCTGGCTCCTTGGGGAAAGTTAGGCTATTTCATGGATATATTTGGTTACAAGAAGATGCAGAATCGTGCAGTGGAAGACGTAGCAGACTGATTGCCAAGTGAGTCGGGTTTAAGTCTCAACTTAGAACTTCAGTGACCTTGGGCAGGACCCAAAAATTCAATCTCAAATTATTGTCTATATATGAGGTTATAAATACTTTTTCTTCTCATCACAGTATTTGAAAAAGAGAAAGGTGCTGTCATTGCCTTGCAGTTAGTATAGAATATAGATGTAAATATATATCTATGTATAAGTGTATGTGTGTATTCGATAGATAGATTTAAAAAGAATAATAGAATAATATAATCAGGAACAAGTATGAAAATGGCTGTGATTATGACTGTGATTTTTATTTATTTCTTTATCCTCATTGCCTTGCGTATGATAGGCCCAAGACATCTTGGTTGAGTTTATTGCTAAGTAGCAAGTTTTACCTTAAAACATCACATCCAGATGTTTTTAGGGAAATTATTTCTGTTTGTTTATAGTTGGTCAAGCCTTTTACCATTTCATTTCTCTTTAATAACTCTTTATAGTAGACTACATGGTAGAAAATAAAAGTGTGGTTTAATACAAAATTCCTGGTGTTATTTTTCATATCAGAAATCTAAAAGTGTATCCATTTAAAAAAATACTTATCAGTTACATTTTTCATTCTCTCTCTCTCTCTCTCTTTTTTTTTTTTGAGACAGAGTTTTGCTCTTGTTGCTCAGGCTGGAGTGCAGTGGCGTGATCTCGGCTCATTGCAACCTCTGCCTCCTGGGTTCAAGCGATTTTCCTGCCTCAGCCTCCTGAGTAGCTGGGATTATAGGCACCCGCCACCAGATCCAGCTACTTTTTTGCATTTTTAGTAGAGACAGGATTTCATCATGTTGGCCAGGTGGTCTTGAACTCCTGACCTCAAGTGATCCACCCACCTCGGCCTCCCAAAGTTCAGGGATTACAGTAGTGAGCCACTGTGCCCGGGCTCATTTTGTCTTAAATCATCTTTTCCTTTACGCCTCCTGTCATTAAGACTAAGCCAAGGCTGGGTGCGGTGGCTCATGCCTGTAATCCCATCACTTTGGGAGGCTGAGGCAGGTGGATCACTTAAGGTCAGGAGTTGGAGACCAGCCTGGCCAATATGGTGAAACCCTGTCTACCAAAAAATACAAAAATTAGCCAGGCATGGTGGCAGGCACTTGTAGTCCCAGCTACTTGGGGAGGCTGAGGTGAGAGGATCGATTGAACCTGGGGGCGGAGGTTGCAGTGAGTTGAGATCGTGCCACTGCACTTCAGCCTGGACAACAGAGTGAGACCCTGTCTTAAAAAACAAAAAAGACTAAACCAAGAAGTTTTTATGCCTTGGAAATGAGTCTCAAAGAAAAGTTTTTGAGTCCATAGTATTAGAATGGTTTTGATATCTAGTTTTTAGTTTTTATTTTTTTTTTAAGAAAGAAAATAATTTCTTAAATTTCTAACTCTCTTCCACAATAAATATCAAAAACCAGGCCTGGAAGACTTCCTTTGGAGAGTTTTGTTACAAACCATTGTATAGATATATTGGAGTCTGTTTTAAGAAATGTTATCATCAAGCTACTTAGGTTTCTGTTTTTATTTGTTTTTTGTTTTTCCATAAAGAGAAGAAAATAAGAGGAAGAGAAACAAGAAATCATGTTATTGTCCTACTTTTCCTCTCTTGTCCAAAACCCTAAGGAGTGGGAGTGAAAGGCAGAAACTCCCAGCGTAGGGAGACTTGTTCCTTACTTCGTGAACAGGGAATACTGAAATCAGCACTTTACAGAATTTGTTTCTTTCCACGTGTTGGAGTCTTACGATGCCAACCAGGTTAGATAGACTACCTGTGATATGCTGGTAACCTGCAGTCTGAGCGTGGCCTTTAGGGGTTCTAAATATTTCTGTATCCCTTGGGAAGTAGACACCTAAGCACGAAAAGCTCAAGACAGGAAGCAGCAGAAGTTGTTAAACTGATCTGTGCCAGGGACGGGTTTCATTTCAATAGATACCGAGGAAGGATTCCTAAGGGCAAGACCAGATCAACTACACGCGGTAGAGAGGGAAGAAAACAGCCACGGAGGATGTGCAGAGTCTCCCCACTATGTAGATGCCATCTTTGGAAATGGAGCAGAAGGAAGAAACCCCTAAATAAGTGAGACACTTACAGTTGACTGAATTCACTCAAAGGAAATAATTCTAATTGGAAGGAGAAGGGTTTTGTCTTCCTTCCTGCCTAAAAACATGTTTTAGAGAAAGACAAGTTATAGACAATGGCAAAGGTGTTGTATATCTCTGAACTGTTGTGTGTACATTTCAATCCTACTGCAAGTACCTAGTACCATCCCAAAGTGAACGTTAACATTTACTGACACTTAAAGCAGATACTATTTTGGTCAGAAGTTGCATAGTAAGATACTCTCTTTTATATAAAAAAACAAGAAGCCATTGATTTCAGAAGTTTAATGATTTCTGAATTTCTTCATGACTAGGTGCTAGGGTGGAGAAATTTAAACCCTTTAGGAGAAATCCAACTGGCCATGATGAACATTTGCCAAAGAACTTGGAAGCTCCACGAGAGGTTACTGAGCATCCTGAGGAAGGTGCAGGATGGAGAGGTAGAAAATACTCATTGCCAAAGATAGGGCCTAGAGGCAGGGCCAGGGCACCCGCTCTGTTTACCTTTGTGCCTGCTGTTTGGCTTGGCAGAAGCAGACTCTGTTGCAGGAGGGAAATGATTTTCGGATTGGTCTGCAGAGTAAGAGGATGTAGACGCAAAAGAAGGGAGGATTGAGTTGTTCTGAGTACACAGGTTTGGTTCATTTCCTTGGGACCTCCCCAAACACATTGATATTTTCATAAGAATTAAACGAAGGCAGCGATGGCAAAGAAGTCATTGTCATTGCCGCCTGAATTTCCAGTTAGTGTAATACCTGCTTGTTAATGCTTCTGAAATGGTTCTGTGAAGGAAAATCCCACAGAAGTAATGTAATCCATCTTCCTGGTGGTGCGGGATGACTACCTACTGTTTATCAAAGATGACGTAATTCCATCTGAACCAAAAGAGATACTTAGGAGGAAGCATCACTGCTGAACAGGCCTGTCCTATAATTAAGGGTATATGCCAAGGAGCTCATAATCAAGGTAGTCAAAGAACATACATTTACAATGTAACACGTATTTTGGTAGAGTTGATCATTCATGTGTCACACTGTCGTTAAACACTGTCCTTGTGCCAGGTTCTGGGCTAGGTACTGGGGACGTCGAAGAGTTTGTTATCTAACTGGAGTGGTGAATTTAAATGACTCGATACAGTGAAAAAAGTTCTAACAGAAGGGCTAACAGAGCCTTCAAGTAGCATGGAGAGTGATGACTGGGGATCTGGGTTGGAGAATCAGAGAAGGCTTCATGGAGGAGGTGATATTTGTGAGAATTTTTTATAGATTGCCACATGAAATCACCTCTATAATATAACAGGTGCATTGATGAATACACCATTTTGGGATTGTTCTTAAAAAAACAAGTGAGGCTGGGTGTCATGGCTTGCTCCTGTAATCCCAATAGTTTGAGAGGCCAAGGAGGGTGGATCGCTTGATGTCAGGAGTTCAAGACCAACCTGGGCAACATAGTGAGACCTTGTCTCTACTGAAAAAATTAAAAAAAAATTAGCTAGTTGGCTGCTTTGGCATGCACCTGTAGTCCCAGCTGCTTGGGAGTCTGAGGTAAGAGGACTACTCGAACCTGGCGGTCAAGACTGCAGTGAGCCTAAATGACAGAGTGAGACCCTGTCTCAAAAAAAAAAAAAAGAAAGAATAAAAGTGAATTGATCAACAGGAGGAAATGTCTTTAGTATGCTTTTTAAAGTTAGTCTGAAATGAAAAGATGAAGCCATTTTTCAGAGCTTGATTCATGTTGACGGTTGTGAAGGTAAGCGCAGCTCCATCATGTCGCATGTGCTTGATGACTTGAGGGATGCTCATTATGAAGGCCAGAATCTGCTGTAGCACAGTTATGAAGGGAGGTGAAGTTTGCCGGAGATGTTTTCTATTTAATTCATCTTTTTGTGCCTTTTAGCTCTTGGGCCCTTCTCCTTAACTGGGCTTCACCCATTCTTCTTCTCTCTCTTTGCTTGTTAGGAAATAAATCAATAATCAAATTGGCATTTAGATTTTAGAACTTAATGATTTAACCCTACTCTAGGAACTTTGGTTTTCAAGGAAATTTATAGGAGGAAGACAATGCTTAACTTAAAAAGAATGATAAAATATCTGATATGAAGACATTTGGATGGTAGAGATATATATTTTTACCAAGTGCCCTTCCAAATCCCTGGAAGAAATGCTTCCTCCTTTGTCAAATGTAACGTCTTGGAAACACTTCCAAACCGATTCCAAACATTTTTTTGTAGCCGTGGGTCTTATTTCCCTCTACATATTTGTTAATTTTCCTCCCCCTACCCCCAAGTTTTTAAAAAATGAGAGTTCAAACAAGTACCATATGATCATGGCACAATTAGGTTAGATAAGACTTTCATGGTTATTTTATTAATCTATTCACTGTGTTTTTAAATCTTCTTTATATACATCCTCTCCAAGAGATAATCTAGCTCATTCTTGAATTCCTCTTAAGAGAATTATTGACTTTCAAAACAGTGTAGTTCATATTTGAACAACTATGTCAGAAATATTCTCCTTTCAGGACGCTTCTGCTCCTAATCTTATTTCTGGAGTTATCTTTGAGTTACAGTCTTTCTGGAGTTATCTTGAACATGGGATTCTTTAATCCCATGCAAACCTTTTACTGTTGTATGTCAACAGCTATTGGTCTCAAAGTCTTTTTCTCTTTCCTCACAGGTCCATCATTCCTGTTTCCTTGGTCACTGCTTACATCATATGGCAGAGTGTTGTTCTCAGGACCGGCTCAGTTTATAGTCTTCCTAGAGTGGAGTGCCCCACATTGAACACAAAACGGTGGGTCTTGGCCAAATAGGACTATCATCCTCTTCACTCTAAAATGAAAAATGTACATCAGCATATCCCAAGATTGCATATTAGGAATTTTGGACATCATATTTCACTGCTGACTTATCTCAGACTTGCTGTTGATTTAAACCATAAGTCATGTTTTCACCTTTCACGCTGAGCCCTGAGTCCTTCATTACCCAGAACTCAAACTGTTTTTGGACTTCAGTGAAGTATTTTAAATGATCTCCTTTAAATTTCATCTCATTGTGTTCAGCCTGGCTCGAGAAGATGTTTTTGGTCTTTATTTGGTCCTAAATAATTCATAATCATTTCCAGCTTTCTATCATCTACAAATTTGGGATACCTGTCTTCCTCATTTTTATGTGAATTATTGATAAAATTATGTGTTATGAGACAATGAAATCTCTCTCTAGGTTGCCACTGATACACAGATAAATGCCTAATGCATATCATATAGGGATTCAAAAATTACAAATACAACTAATCAAATGGTCGTCTCCCTTGTTTTCCTATATTATCAGCTAAGCTATTTAGAGAGACTTTGTAAAATGCAGATGTCGCATGTTCCATAGCTATTACATGTGACCTTTTGTTCTGCTAAAGTAGGAAAAACAGGTTCATCCCATGTGACCTACTCATGAACTCCTGCCGTCGACTAGTAGGAACTGTTAACTGTGTCTTCACCGTGTTTCTCTCTTCTGAGTGAGGGTAGCTCACTGTCCTTTGGTGTGTGCTGTTTCCATCTATCTCGGTTTGGAATGAGAAAGACATTTAATAGGTCTGCAGTACTTCTGACCCTCTACTGGTTTTCCCATTTCCTCATGGGCACACATCACATTTGCATTTCCCTCAGCCATAGGCGTTAAAATTCTCCATGATAGAATTATGGAGCTTGTTTAGAGAATGTAGATGATCCCTTGGCACTTATGTAAATTTTAATACATTTAATAAACTTAATTCCCTCCTGCTGTGTTTATAGCACAATATCCATTCTGAAGAACGTTCTCCACAGAGAAGATGGAGATCAAATGAGAGGAATGGGCTTTCACTGTCCATTTTCTATCAACTCTCAAAAGTGGGCTTCAAAGTGGCTTGTAGGTCTTCAACATTCACTGCTAGAGGAATAAAAAGACAAGCTGGAGAAAATACTTTCAAACCACATATCTGATAAGAGACTTATATCCAGAATACAAAAGAACATTGGAAAGGCAATAATAAAATAACCCAATACAAAGAAGGCAAAAGATCTGAGTAGACACTTTACTTAAGAAATAGAAGGTTGGAAATTAGTATATGAAATGATGCTCAATATCATTAGTTAGCAAGCAAAGGCAAATTAAAGCCACATGCGGTGTCAACGCACACTGGCTAGAAAAGCTTGAAGAGAAAACGGTTCATACCCCGTGTGTGCGAGGATGGAGAACTCGATCTCTTATGTTGTTGGTGGGAATACCAATGGTTTGGTCACTTTAGGAAACAATTTGGCAGTTTCTTTTTTTTTTTTTTTGAGATGGAGTTTCGCTCTTGTTACCCAGGCTGGAGTGCAATGGCGCGATCTCGGCTCACCGCAACCTCCGCCTCCTGGGTTCAGGCAATTCTCCTGCCTCAGCCTCCCGGCAGTTTCTTATAAAATTAAATACTTAGTATACAACCCTAGAAATTTCAATCCCTAAGTATTTACCATAGAGAAATGAAAACTTACATTCCCACAAAAACCTGTACGGGGATGCTCACAGTGGCTTTATTTGTAATTGTCAACAACTGGAAATATCCCAAATGCTTCCCAAATGTGATATAGTCAACAATGGGGTAATACACAGCTATAAAAAGAATAAACTATTGACACATGCAACAACATAGATGAATCTCAGATGTATTGAATGCTATCCCATGTAAATGACATTCTTTTAAAGGAAAACTATAGAGAAATAGTACAGGCAGCTGGCTGCCGGGGCCGGGCATGGTGGAGTATTTTTGGATGGTGGAACTGTTCTTTATCTTGACTGTGGTACTTAGTGACACGTGATCACATGTGTTTGTCAACCGACAGAACTGTACACTAAGAAGTGTGAGTTTTACTGGATGAAAGTCAAACCTCAATTTAAAAAATGAGCATGTAGTTTTCTGTTCTTGTTATCTAAATATGTTTTGTTTTTAAAAACAAAACCACTTTAGTTTCTCTAACATATGGTTAGCTCAGCCGAAAGATATTTAATAATAGCTGGACATAACTTTAAGCCTGTCCTGGTCTGTTCGGGCTGCCATAGCAAAATACTCCTGTAATTGGTGGCTTATGAACAATAGGAATTTACTTCTCCCAGTTCTGGAGGCTGGGAAGTCTAAGGTCAAGGTGCTGACAGATTCTTGCTTCTCCATAGATGTGCCTTCTCTGTGTAACTTCACGTAATGGAAGGAGTGAGGAACCTCTCTGGGGTCTCTTATAAGAGGATGAATCCAATTCATAAGGTATCTGTCTTCATAACTTAATTATCTCTCAAAGGCGCCACCTCCTATACCTTGGTGGTTAGGATTTCAACATATAAATGAGGGCAGGTGAATATACATTTAGCTGATTGCAGAGACTGACCATTCTGATCTCCCTTTCCAAACTCTTCCCCCAAGGACTTTTTTCTCATCATAGAGTTCTTTAGTGTGTATCTGATTATAGCCCCCAGATCACAGCCCTCTAACAATCTTTACTGTTTTTCCCACGGATTAATATAGCACAAACCTGAAGGCCAGAATTTTTTAAATTTTTTTTCAAATATCTTTGAACCCTAGCCCAAGTTTAACATTTGGGAAAGGCTCTGCAATGATGAAATATACGCAAATCAAATATGTCTGGTATGGCCACATTTTCCTCGTACTTTATAGATTCGTGAGCTTTTAAAAACCACCATCAGTCCAGATCAGATTTTCCTTGTTTGTCGATGAATATGGAATGTGGGGTGGAAGCAAGAATCACAGAATGTTCAAGCTGGAAGAAACTAAGAGTTCATCTAGTCCAATTCTGTGTTCTACAGAATCCAAAGCTTCATTGCCTGTTGGCCATTATCTGGTAACTTCAGGCACTCTCTGATCTTGCATTCCTTGGGCTCCATCCAGACTCAGGTCCAAGATACGCTGTGCTCCTAGAGAAATGCATTCCACTTGGATAAAGCAAAACAAAACAAAAACCCAGCCACCTATTCTACTAGCAGACAAGACTATAAGTATGCAGTTCTGAGGGTGCATCAGCGATCAGCTATGCTGTGGTTCAGTAAAATGAGGCTTCTTTAAGTGGCCCTTGGATTTCCTCCAAGGTTATATGTTTCGGGTTCCGTTAAGTTTTCTGGTGGTCTAATAGTAAGGACTTTTGATGATCTATTTTATGTATTTACGTATTGAAATTTAACTGCAGTTCAGGCTGAGTATAATCCTGAATGTTGAGAAGTCTGTTTTTTTTTTTTTTTAAACCACCTACCTCCAAGCCTGCTCTATGCTATTTGTCTTTAGAAAACTTCTGAGAAGGAAGTTGAAGGCTCTCTCAAAAAGGAAAGCATGAAGTTAGGTTTTCTGCTGCTCTTGGCTTCTCAAGAGTAAAGTCTGTGGCAAAAGTACAGAACCACCAAGGTCTGGAGTTCTCAGTACTGAGGATGGATGGATGATATTTGAGGAGGTAGTCTCAGTGGGAGGAAAACAGGCTACCCAGCTCCGTTGTTTATTTCCCTTTCTCTCAAGCAGTTTACTAGGAGAAGTGTCTGATCATCAGTTTATTTTTCCTGTTGATCATTTTCCTTACAATGCTGTTTCCAAAACATAATACTGTCGTTTTTAATTTTCACCTCTCTCCTAGTGGAGCCCTTCCACTCTCTTCTGGGAACTCGCAAAGTCACTATCCCTGGGGCATAAATGTCTACCTGAATTGAATTGGCAACAGTTCTGGTGTATGGAGCCTCTGGTTGTTGAGAAAACGTGTGCTTTTGTGTCACTCTCTCCAAAATACTGTCCTTCTTGTGTCCAGGGTACATGGAAGAGCTAAATTGTTAAAATGATTTAGCTTTGCTGTTTTCCCTTTCTTTTTGTTTTCTTGCTTATTTTGAGAGTGTGGACATTGTTTGGATGAGAAAAACTCTCATTAGAGCTCGAGTTGGGGGCTGGGCAAGGCTTGCTGGGGAAGCACATATTTCCCTGTGCCGCTCTTATCAGCAGTTTGTGAATCTGGCCACCTTCCTTTCCGGAGTCCCCTTTTGGAATTTTTCTTTGACATACTCCTCTAACGTCTTCACTCCTGTTCTGGTTGGCAAAGCCCCATGAGACGTGAACACGCCGTGGGCTGCCCTTGTGTGTAGCCTTGCCGCCTCTGCCACCCAGGTTCTGCCAAGATCCAATCTCATGCCCCATCATGACACTCCTTAGATGTGGGCTCATTTTCTCAGTTCTTCTGAAAGGACAGTTTAATCTGATAAGTAAATGTAAGTTAAGTTTCTTAACTCTTGTAGATTTTAACAGCAGCCATCTAGAGACAGAGAGTCTGCTAGTACTCTCTAAACTGACAGAGTATCTCCAAGAGGAAGATGGGGATTGCTGGGGAGGACGTCCCACATCGAGGGAGCCTCCTTTGCCCATCCTGGCCTTGGGACTGCCACAGCCGTGTTCCAGAGCAGTGACATTTACACCTGCTCTTGGGCTGCGTGTGGCTTTTTTTGTCCACTCAGGTCTCTAATGTCTGTACTTCACATCCCGTTATCCTGGGCCTCACAGGCATCAGCAGTTCTGAGGCTCTTCTGGTGAATGCTGCTTGTGAATAAGCCTCTCAAGTCACAGCATGGGATGGACTTTCACTCAGGGAACAAGCTTGGGCAACATTTAGCCAATTTGCAAAGCCACTTGGAATATATGTTGATTTATCCTTAGAAAAAACAAGACTAGAACAAACAGTCGTTTATGAAACATGAAAATGATTTAAAAAGTTGATGAATAGCTGTTTGTTAACATGCTCACCTCCCTCTTCACTTCTCCAAAAAGAAAGGAGCAGTATTTATACCCCAGCAGGACTCGCTTGAATGCAACGGACGCCATCTAATGAAAATCCCATGCTGCAGGCTGAGCTGGAGGAGCTCTGTGAGTGGCTCTGACCCAGGCCTTCGAGGCAGGGGACAGACACCGTCTTACTTGGTTTGTGGTGGAATATCTGGAAAAAGCATTGGTTACATTTTTTGTAACCCTTGGCTAATGAGTCCCAGTTGGCGGAGGCTGAGCTAAACACCACACAGGCAGCAGACCATCAGCTCGCTTCCCATGAATGCAAAGACGATGTCATGGAATCAGGTCTTGCCTTTTCATGTAACCTGGCAGCTAATTTCTCCCTTAATTTGTTACAACACCGTTTATGCAAAACAAAGGATTTTATTTCCTTAAACAAAAATTGTGCTGGAATCCTAGAATTTATTTCCTAAGTATGTAATTAAGCATATTTAAAAAAGACATAATTGCAGGTCCGAGATTTTCTAGTGGAGACTGTTAGCCATGTTCTCGGGGTGACAGGAACACAGCCTGCATCTCCCTGGTTCTGCTGCCGTGTTATAATAGCTAACAGTTATTTGGTATTTCGAAGTTTGCAAAGAGTTTGGATATGCATAATCTCAAGTGGAGCTCCTTCTTAGGATTAGAGGGGGGTGAAAAAGGATCATAAAATAAAGTTTTAGAGTGTTACTGCTTGGGAGGCTATTGGGAATCATTTAGTCTAGCATTTTCCAAATTGTAACCCTTAAAAATGGCTAGCTCTAAAAAATGAGGTTTGAAAACAGGGTGCCAAAGTAAAATGGGTTTGAGAAACATGGGGCAGTGTTTCTCCTCCTGGAGATTTGCAGTTCATATTAACATAGGCTTTGGGGAGTCCCAAAATGAAAAGAAAATAGCATTAGGTTTCTTTTAATGAAGCATTTCCTATATGTATTTGATTATGCAATATTTCTCTGCCCCTCCTTTTTTTTTTTTTTTTTTTTTTTTAACACTTAAGGAAACCAAAGCCTTACGGTTACACAGTTAATTGCTGACAAATCCTTGATTTCACAATTCTCAGGCTCTAGGTCATTACATCACTTGCTAAGGTTTGTGAAGTACTCTGTGACTCACAGCTGAGGACTTGTGGAATAGTGGCTGGGCCACGCGACTGCGCTCTCTAAGATTTTGGTTTGCCAAGTCATTCTGAATCCTAAGATCGTCGGGTGATTCCCCAGACTGAGGAGGAAGCAACAGCAGCTGTGTGCTGGGCCCGCAGAAAGAATGGTTGAAGATTGCAGTGCATTTTGGGTTTCTGCTTTGGAGGGGAGGGTTGGTCCCGATGCCCGCAGATAAATACCTGCCTGGTTGCAGTCAAGGCGCACCCAAGGCAAGGCAGTGAAGAGGTGAAATGTGACTTCAGAAAGCTCTGCTCTTTTCTCGTTTTACTTTGTAATCCTTGATATAAGTACAATGACACCTTCACATCCTCAGTGCTTTTGATAAAAATTCTGCTCTGAGAGCTTTTATTCATATTAAATTATAAGTGATTAATAACTACAGTTAAAGTGTTTCCTATCCTTCAGGGCTTTCCATTCCACCCTAAACACTATGCAAACAAACATACAAACAAAAACTACCCTAAGGGTGGGTCTCAAGGCAAATAAGTGAGGGAGAATTTTTTCCCCTGCATGGGGACATAGGATCTGAAAACCATACCGGATAGCTACATATCCATTTCATGTTTGAATACAAATATACACGTTTCTGGTCCAACCCAATGGCATACACATTCCTTGACATTTTATTGGAATATTTCTAGTAAGAAATCTTTTCTCGCAGGACTGAGTAGCCTTGTTGAGTCCCTAGGGTACAGTGTGACTTGATTCTTCACACATGAAGAATGTGGCTTCATTTTCTCAGTTCTCTGATAAGTAAATGTAAGGGTTCTGTCTCTTCTTTCACTTAAGGAGATAGGAGAGCATGCTGAGTGCTGCGTGGTACTATACACTCGTGAATTCCTTCATAGCCAGCAGCTGTTATATACCAGACCTGGGGAAAGAGAGACAACTAGGTGATGGCTTTTGTCCCGAAGAGATTACCTTCAAGAAGAGGCGTTCATAAGTTTATATAAACAGAAAATAATAATTCGATAATTTCTATAATGGAGATATATTCTAGGAATGTGGGAATCAATCTTCATGTTAAAATATTTTGAGTTCTTTGACAAAGTCTATTCTATCTGAAAAGTACTTTAATAGAACACAAATTTTATGCTATTTTTCTGGCCCCAAATCTAGGTCAAAGTTATGGGGGGTGCTTGAAATATAGGTAAATTTCCTGTGTGATGTGTGAGTGATGTGAAAACCTTTCCCTCCTTACCCTACCCCCCACAATGCCATCATAGATGGTACAAGCTTTTAAGGGGACAGTTGTGTGTAGAGTGGTCTGAAGGCTTTTGTTATTGGAGAGAGGCAGCACGCTAACTTAGGGAAAACTGTGGATTAAAAAAAATAGTAAGAATGATTAGGACAGCCAGCAACTTCCTTAGTAACTTGGGATAGAAAAGAAAGCCTTTTTCAAAAATAAAAAAAGAAGAAGAAGGAAAATGCGGTCATTAGGCCCTGACATCTCAATTTGGTTTTTTCAAAGCTAATCCATGCAGCTAAGTTTACAATATGTTGGTTAGTCACATCATGAAGAATTGAGGTGGCAGGGGTCATCTAAACTTGCTTCATCAGGGCCTTGTTGAATATCCCAGCAATGCAGAACCCCAGGTGGTGGATGCAGGTGGTAGCCAGTGTTCCTGGGAGTTGTGCAATGTGCAGACAGCACCCTGTCTGTGAATGTCCTGGTTTACTCTATGTTCCTCTTTCCTTACATCTGCCACATGTGAACTCATAGGGCGTAAGTTCAAACAATTGAATTCCAGAGCTATAAATGACGTGGATTCCCTCTGGGAAGCAGTATTGGAACAGCTGAAGACCCAGTGTTAGAAACTGACATGTTGGGGTTTAAACCATGGCTCTGCCCTTCACTAGCTTGTGGACCTATGAAATGGGGAGATTTATAACACTAATATGTAATGAGATCATTTGGGCTAACCTCTTAGCACCTGGCACAGTATAAATATACAAATAAATGCTAATTGTTATTATAACTTTATCTCCTATCCCTCCATTTAACAAGCAGCTTGGGACTCAGTAATGTGAAAAGATTTGTCTTAGGTCTTCTGTGGCTAGTCAGTAAGAGTCAGAATTAATTTAGTGGTGGCTTTACTTGAACTGTGTGATCTGTCATATTTTAAGCCACCTTTAAACAACCATATAGTAAGGCTCCATTTGATCTTTCTCCTTCAACGACTTTTCACACTGACATTCTTTTTGCATACATTTCAGTGGTTTCGGTATTGGGCTTTGAATTGGTAGCCTTAATATTCTGTTGTCTGTAGAGCTAAAACCATAGTGGACTGTGCTATTACTCTGCCCAGATTCCCTCAAATCCCTTTTACTGTTTATGTCTGTGAGCTTCGTTTCTTTTGTTTGTTTGATTTTTCTCCTAACAGTCCTCACTTGCAAGTCTTCTAGAGTTGTGCCGACAGCCAGAAGTGTCTGGGATTTTGTGTTTCCTGTCCTCTCCACTCCCGCAAGCCCTGAGCCCACAAGCGCATGTTCAGGAATATGAAAGTCCACCCGCTGTGCTACTGGTCAGGACAAACTCTTGAAGTGTGGTTTATATGCCAGACTCCGCTTGGGGATCAGGCTGAAGCTAGGACTTTGCCTGAAATATCACCTTTGCTTGGCTGCTTTTTCTTCGCTGTCCCAATTTCCTGGTTGGGAGTGAATCCTCACTCAGAGTCTGCTTCTGGAACCCAAGCCTAAGGGACTCAGCTATGTTTGTGTTGACCTACTATCAATCAAGAAGAGCCTTATTTAAGAACAGGCCACCTTCTGCTTTGCACATATGCTTTCTCACCCTAGAAATTTTTCATAAAGTGGAATGTTTTGCTGTTTCAATGAGATCACATGTGTAAAGACTCTTTGTACACTGTAGGAGCTATAGAAACGTGAGTTATGATTACTCGAATTTCATTCCCTTTGCTCTAATTTTGAGTTAGGGGAGAGAAATCTGGCCTGTAAAGTACATATCACAGTTTCTCTTTCTCAGCTTTCAACTGCATGGGAGTTTGTATTTCTATTTCTAATACTCCATTGCCTCTGCTGATACCTTGCCAAGGAGGTGTGTATCAGGTCAGGATACACTTCTCAGAGTAAAGGATGCAGAACTGGAATGTTTAGTGCACACAAGGTTAGGTGTAGAGTGTGTCCTATGAAGGTAACAGGTATACTTATCTCATAGCATTTAATATGCCTGTATCCTTACATTTTTAACAGGCTTTGATATATGAAAGTACATATAGGTACACACTTTGTTATAATTGTCAACTGTATTTTTGTAGCTTTCTCCTTTCATGTTTAGGAGAGGGGAGAATTTAGCCCTTACTTTGAAAGCAAATACACAAGGAAAAAACAAGCTTATTACAAACAAGAATGTTCCTCTATTACATGTACTGATCCGAAGCTTTAGTTACTCCTCCTGATGCTCATGTTTAATAATTGCAATAGAAAATACTTTTCTATTAAAAAATCTAAAAGGAATTAAGATGTTGATCTTTCTCCATAAGATCTCTGTGGTGGCCGGGCGAGGTGGCTCATACCTGTAACCCCAGCACTTTGGGAGGCCGAGGCGGGTGGATCATGAGGTCAAGAGATCGAGACCATCCTGGTCAACATGGTGAAACCCCGTTTCTACTAAAAACATAAAAAATTAGCTGGGCGTGGTGGTGCGTGCCTGTAATCCCAGCTACTCGGGAGGCTGAGGCAGGAGAATTGTGTGAACCCAGGAGGCGGAGGTTGTGGTGAGCCGAGATCGCGCCATTGCACTCCAGCCTGGGTAACAAGAGCGAAACTCCATCTCAAAAAAAAAAAAAAAAAAGAGATCTCTGTTACTGCAGCTACCATAATATCTTTGGTTGCTGCATTTGTAATGGCTTCGTGAAGAATGAGATTGCCTCCTAAAGGGTAGGCTAGAAGTTCTCCATCTGTAGCTAGATCTGGGCCAGCATCTATCCTCTATTCCCACAACCCCCCATGTTTTTTGGAATAATAAGGGTGCTTTTAGTAGCTCATGCAAGGGTGGCTGCTAAAACCCCGACCTGGCCACTTTGCTTCTGTCTGATGTTGATTCTCTGACTTGCAACCAGTGGCAGAGCTCAAGGGAGGACTTTCCACCTTCCATCCACCCTGCTCTTTTCTGGCCACGGCCAAGAGCTCCAGATTACAGAGATTCTGGCTGGTGAATTTGGAAGTAATCCCTTCATTTCCCAGGAGGTCCAATTCGGGATTTACCTCTGGTTTAGAGCTGGTTGCGAGAGTTACGCAAAACAGCAACAAAGCCGGGAAACAGCAACCAGACGCCATTGCCCTGAAGGCCCTGGGCACAGGCCCAGGAGTGCCTGGCTGTGTGGACTTGGAGCTGAGGCCCCTGGGACTGCATGTGACATCAGTACTCAACACATCAGAGACTCCCAGCTTAGTGCAAAATAGGTTTTCATTTGATTTCTTCCCATTGTTTATCTAATTGTAAACTCTGTATTCTAATTTGAGCAATTGTTATGTTTGCTCTCAGTAAATCAAAAAGATGTTCTGAGTAATCCATTTGGTACCAATGGGGGGAAAAACCCACTGTTGAAATGGATGATTGTGATTTTGGTGAAAACATGAAGAATAAAATTATTCTATTTGTGACAACCCTGGTTCTGGTTCTCTTCTCTCATTTCGAGCTTATAATTTTGGCTTTAAATTCCAGATGAGTTTCCTGCCAAAATGTACAGTCTTTGTTTGTGCCTGAATAGCTCAGAATGATTTTTTTTTCATATAAAGGAGAGTTCCCTTATTCCATCCAAAGGATTATAAGACCTCAGTGTGTATCTTGCTGCTGAGCTCAAGATCCTTAAAAGCGAGTTTTGGTTTGCTGTGACTTATCTGAGGTTTTTCACTACATTCAACTCCACCCTTATTTTGTACATATTCTCAGAAGTGAATGTTTTAGAAGAGTGCAAATGCCATGAATACTACTTGGATGGGCTTGTTTCTCAGCCCCTGGGCATTCTGAAATACTCAAGACTGTTTTTGCTTGCATGAGCAGGTTTTATTGAATTAGGTTCTGATTGCTTGATGAAGGACCTCATCTGTATTGTATTTGCCGTAAGCAATGCAATTGATACGCTTTGGACACATCCACAGACTGTAGGCTATATGATACTGGCTTTAAGTAAGTCAGAATTGAAATATCCCATTTCTCCACCAAGGCATACTTGACTCTGAGCTCTTGGCACAGAGCTCAGCCTATCAACTAGATAGAAAGGTGGTGACCAGGGAACTCCAATCACTGGTGGACCATTGTGAGCAGCCTGAAGTTAGGAACCAAAATACAGCCATTTCATCTTTATTCACATTTCATCACCCATGTTTACAGGAAATTTGTAAGATGCTTCATCTAATGCTTCAAAAGCACATACGCTTGCCTCTTCTGCTGGATGGCATGGAATTCAGAGAAGGGAAGGACTTGCACACTTCTGGCCCCATCCCCTTCTCTAGAGTTTTATCATAGATCTGGACAAGAAAGCCAGCTGTCTGTGAGCCCTTCGTCATACTTAGCAACACCATTGTGTCTTCAACAGCACAGCACACTGTTTCTCTGCTTAGTGAGGTGTTGAAGGAGGCAGAGAATAAAGACAGAAACGTGTCCTTGGAGACAGGAAACTTATTATCTAGTTGGAGGGAGTCCTCATGTGACCTCCCAGCACTGGAGTTTCCCTTGAGTAAAGTGAGAGTATGGACACCCTCACACGAGAGGCAGAATGGAGAGTGGAGAGATTCATCTGGGTCCATATTCTCATTCTACTATCTGTTTCCAGCTCTTAGACCTTGGGCCACTTTCCCAGTTTCTCTAAAATGAGTCAAATAATAAGGACCTTGTAAAGATACTAGGATCACAGGTAGTATATACAGAACATCAAATTTTTCCTAGGCACTGAATAAGCAGTAGCTCTTATCATGACCTATTTCAATGTGTGTGTTAGAAACTTTGTGCATCCAAAGAGCATCATCTGCTCATTCTCTGAGTGCCTATCTTTTGATAACTTATGTTTCTTTTCCATCAATATCTCCTGTTATCGTTAGGGAGATGTGTAGGCAAAAACGAACCTAAATGCAATACTTTTTCCTTTCCGTTATTTGGAGTTTAGTTCAGCCAGTATTTTTTTTTAACTTGAGTTATGTTTATTAAGTCTCTTTTGTGCCAGGCAGTGTGTGCCATGTGCTTGGAATACAAGAATGACTGGGTGTCTCTGTCTGCCAAGGGCTGTTAATTCTGGTGAAAGAGAAGACAAGAGACAGAAACAGAATATTTCAATGCAATTTGATCAGTGCTATGTACAGGGTGTGGCAGAAACTGTTAGTTTCCTCCCAGTAATAGTTCTGTCTTCTTTGTAGTTGACAGAACTCTGATTTTGTGCTGGCTGGCAGGGTGTCCAGCTAGGTTCTCACCTGTCTAGGGTCCCTTTAGGCTAGGCGTGGCTGTGCGATGGACATCTGACCATTAGGGCGCACGCAGAGGTCTGCCGGAGATTCCAATAGAGTTGTAGTCCTGATCATTTGAAATTATCACAGGGGACTCTGCCCTTTTACGTTTTTCCTATTTCGAACAGGAGCATAGGGCCCAATGACGCAGCAGCCATCTTGTGACCTTGAGAGAGACGAGCATGAGGAAAGTGGGAGAGAATTCCAGAGATACTAGCCCTGATGCCATTGAGCTGCTAACTAGATCCAAAATACACTTGTATTTGTTTGAGAGGCTGTGAAGCAAGTTTTCTACTAGGCCTTGCAACCAAAGACATCCCTACATGTCTGCAAGCATAAAGAAGAAAAAGTCATATTTCTTGTATGATACAAAGTAGCTTAGAGGAAGCAGCCACTGTAGCCAGAACATCTGCACTCTGGTGGAGGCAGAGTGATGGGCAAATGGCCTCTCCTTTCACAATGAGGAATTTCTTATCCGTCATGTAGAGTTTAAAACACTTCTCAGGCTGCAATCGATAGAGACAGTAAACCTTGTATGAACCTGCCTCCTGGGAGATTTCCATCTAACTGGAGACATGTTCCTGTACAGTCTTTAATGCAATTAGCTACAATATCACCTGAGTGACCCCTTGTGCCGAGAGACCTTCATCAGGAACTCACGGTTCCCTCTGACTTAGATGCCAGAGCCATCCACAGTCCACGTTTCAGGTTAAACCCTTCCTGCGTTTTCCAGAAGTAGGGCCTTGGAAACCCTGACCGTGGCCAGATTCACAGATATGCAGCTGCCAAGACTAACAGACTGGTAGACAGTCTTTTAGCTGCCCTCACAAACTCCCAAAGAGATACCTGTTTTTTCCAGTCATTCACTTTTCTCTCTCTCTCTGTCTCGCCCTTTTCCTTTTCAGGCACAAGTTGAGAGTCTCGCAGATGGCTTTGGGGAAAATAACTGCTTGTTCTCAAACATTCTGTTGGGAGACACATTCCTCTGCCTCCCTCCCTCCCTCCCTCCGGCACAGTTCCTGGCCTGTCTTGGTCCTGTCTCCAGGAGATCATGACGCTGCAGCCTCATTCTGCAAGTCCCCATACCTTCCAGCAGTCCTGCTGGCGGTCTGGGCTGCTGGCATTTACATTTTTCTTCTAAGTAGCTTGGCAAATATGAGCCTTTGCCTCTCTGTTTTGAGCCTGGCTTTTAATTGCTGGGCTGAAGGGAACATTCAGCTTTGTGCCCACAAACACACAGACCTCAGGGAGTCCTTCCATCCCTTCCTCCCATGCCTACCTGCAATCACTTAGGTGTGGCTCAGGGTGCAAAACAAACAACCACAGAGTGAGCTGGTTTGAATTAGAGTCTCAATTGAGGGGAGGTGAGGCAGGATCAGTTGGGCGTCCATAGGTTGTGAGTTGGCATTGAGGGCTGGAAAAGAAGCCTTAGGGGACCCATGAGAATGCTGTAGCTGTGATTCAAAGTAAGGACAAGCACAGTGTGAGTTCTGAGGTTTTGTTTCGGTGAATTCAAGGCAGGTGAGGAGACCAGGAACTGTAAGCCAACACTTAGAGAAAGTGAATCCATATGTCACCAGTGAAAATAACCATTGGGATAAAAGGCAAGTGGCAACTGTGTGGGGATTGCTGGCAAGGTGGCAAAATAGGAACAGCTCCAGTCTGCAGCTCCCAGTGATATCGATGAAGAAGGCGGGTGATTTCTGCATTTCCAATTGACGTACCTGGTTCATCTCATTGGGACTGGTTGGACAGTGAGTGCTCCCCAAGGAGGCTGAGCTAAAGCAGGGAGCAGTGTCGCCTCACCCAGGAAGTGCAAGGGGTCAGGGAATTCCCTCTCTCAGCCAAGGGAAGCCATTAGGGACTGTACCATGCACTCTGGCCCAGATGCTGTGCTTTTCCCACTGTCTTTGCAACCCAGAGACCAGGAGATTCCCTTCAGTGCCTGCGCCACCAGGGCCCTGAGTTTCCAGCACAGAACTGAGCAGCCATTTGGGTAGATACCGACTAGCCACAGGTGTATTTTTTCGTACCCCAGTGGTACCTGGACCACCAGCAAGACAGAACCGTTCACTCCCCTGGAGAGGGGGGCTGAAGCCAGGGAGTCAAGTGATCTGGTTTGGCAGGTCCCACCCCCAGGGAGCCCAACAAGCTAAGATCCACTGGCTTGAACTTCTCGCTGCCGGCACAGCAGTCTGAGCTCAACCTGAGATACGTGGGCTTGGTGTTGGGGAGAGACGTCTGCCATTGCTGAAGCTTGGGTAGGTGGTTTTACACTAACAGTGTAAACAAAGCTGCCAGGAAGTTTGAACTGGATGGAGCCCACTGCACTCAGCAAGGCTGCCGGGGCCAGACTGCTTCTCTAGATTGCCTCCACTCTGGGCAGGGCATCTCTGAAAAAAAAGGCAGCATCCCCAGGCAGGAACTTATAGATAAAACCCCACCTCCCTGGGACAGAGTATCTCAGGGAAGGGGTGGTTGTGGGCACAGCTTCAGCAGACTTAAGGGTCCCTGCCTGGCAGCTCTAAAGAGCAGCAGTTCTCCCAGCACAGCATTCAAACTCTGATAAGGGACAGACTGCTTCCTCAAGTGGGTCCCTGACCCCTGTTATCCCAACTGGGAGACACCTCCCAGTAGGAGCCGACAGACACTTCAAACAGGAGAGCTCTGGCTGGCATCTGGTGGGTGCCCCTCTAGGACAAAGCTTCCAGAGGAAGGAACAGGCAGCAATCTTTGCTGTTCTGCAGCACCGCTGGTGATACCCAGGCAAACAGGGTCTGGAGTGGACCTCCAGCAAACTCCAGCAGACCTGCAGCAGAGGGGCCTGACTGCTAGAAAGAAAACTAACAAACAGAAAGGAATAGCATCAACACCAACAAAAAGGACGTCCATTCAGAGATCCCCCCTCCCCTAAGGTCACTGGCTTCAAAGACCAAAGGTAGATAAATCCACAAAGATGGGGAGAAACCGGCGCAAAAATGCTGAAAATTTCAAAAGCCAGAATGCCTCTTCTCCTCCAGAGGATCACAACTCTTCACCAGCAAGGACATAATACTGGACTGAGAATGAGTTTGATGAATTTACAGAAGTAGGCTTCAGAAGGTGAATAATGCAAACTCCTCCAAGCTAAAGGAGCATGTTCTAACCCAATTCAAGGAAGCTAAGAACTTTGAAAAAGGGCTAGAGGAATTGCTAACTAGAATAACCAGTTTAGAGAAGAACAAAAATTACCTGATGGAGTTGAAAAACGCAGCATGAGAACTTCATGAAGCACATACAAATATCAACAGCCAAATTGATCAAACGAAAGAAAGGATATTAGAGATTGAAGATCAACTCAATGAAATAAAATGAGAAGACAAGATTAGAGAAAAAAGAGTGAAAAGAAACAAACAAACCTCCAAGAAATACGGGACTGTGTGAAAAGACCAAATCCACATTTGATTGGTGTACCTGAAAGTGATGGGGAGAATGAAACCAAGTTTGAAAACACTCTTCAGGATATTATCCAGGAGAACTTCCCAACCTAGAAAGGCAGCCCAACATCCAAATTCAGTAAATACTGAAAACATCACAAAGATACTCCTTGAGAAGAGCAACCCCAAGACACATAATCATCAAATTCACCAAGGTTGAAATGAAGGAAAAAATGCTAAGGGCAGCCAGAGAGAAAGTCTGAGTTATCCACAAAGGGAAGCCCATCAGACTCACAGCAGATCTCTTGGCGGAAGCCCTGCAAGCCGGAAGAGAGTGGGGGCCAATATTCAACATTTTTAAAGAAAAGAATTTTCAACCCAGAATTTCATATCCAGCCAAACTAAGCTTTATAAATGAAGGAGAAATAAAATCCTTTACAGACAAGCAAATGTTGAGAGATTTTGTCACCACCAGGCCTGCCTTCCAAGAGCTCCTGAAGGAAGCATTAAACATGGAAAGGAACAACTGGTACCACACACTGCAAAAACATACCAAATTATAAAAAACATCATCACTATGAAGAAACTGCATCAACTAATGGGCAAAATAACCAGCTAACATTTTAATGGCAGGATCAAATTCACATATAACAATATTAACCTTAAATGTAAATGGGCTGAATGCCCCAATTAAAACACAGACTGGCAAACTGAATAAAGGGCCAAAACCCATTGGTGTGCTGCATTCAGGAAACTCATCTCATGTGCAAAGACACATATAGGCTGAAAAAAAAAAAATGGACAGAAGAGTATTTACCAAGCAAACAGAAAGCAAAAAAAGAAAAAACAGCAGGGGTGGCAACTAGTCTCTGATAAAACAGACTCTAAACCAACAAAGATCAAAAGAGACAAAGAAGGGCATTACATATGGTAAAGGGATCAACAGGAGCACCCAGATTCATAAAGTAAGTTCTTAGAGACCTACAAAGAGATGTAGACTCCCACACAATAATAGTGGGAGACTTTAACACCCCACTGTCAATATTAGACAGATCAATGAGACAAATTAACAAGGATATCCAAGACTTGAACTTAGCTCTAGACCAAGCAGACCTAATAGACATCTACAGAACTCTCCACCCCAAATCAACAGAATATACGTTCTTCTCAGCAGCACATCACATTTATCCTAAAATTGACCACATAATTGGAAGTAAAACACTCCTCAGCAAGTGTAAAATAATGGAAATCATTACAAACAGTCTCTCAGACCACAGTGCAATCAAATTAGAACTCAGGATTAAGAAACTCACAAAACCTCTCAACCACACGGAAACTGAACAACCTGTTCCAGAATGACTACTGGGTAAATAACAAAATTAAGGCAGAAATAAAAATGTTCTTTGAAACGAATGTGAACAAAGGCACAATGTACCAGAATCCTTGGGACACACTGAAAGCAGTGTGTAGAGGGAAATTTGTAGCACTAAATGCCCACAAGAGAAAGCAGGAAAGATCCAAAATCAACATCCAAATTATAAATTATTCTACTATAAAGACACATGCACACATGTGTTTATTGTGGCATTGTTCACAACAGCGACTTCGAACCAACCCAAATGCCCATCAATGGTAGACTGGATAAAGAAAGTGTGGCACATATACATTGTGAAATACTATACAGCTGTAAAAAACAATGAGTTCATGTCCTTTGCAGGGACATGGATGAAGCTGGAAAACGTCATTCTCTAAGTAACACAAGAACAGAAAACTAAACACTGCATGTTCTCACTCATAAGTGGGAATTGAACAATGAGAACAAATGGACACAGGGAGGGGAACATCACACAATGGGGTCTGCAGTGGGGTGGGGGGCTAGTGGAGGAATAATATTAGGAGAAATACCTAATGTAGATGATGGGTTGATGGGTGCAGCAAATCACCATGGCAGGTGTATACCTATGTAACAAACCTGCAGATTCTGCACATGTACCCCAGAACTTAAAGTATACATATATTTTTAAAAGGCAAATGACAGCTGATATTTAGAATAGACAAGGTGTATGTTAAAGTACTGTCTTGTCTGGGTTTTCAAAGGCCCTGAAGTAAGTAAAACTTCCCCTAATTTACACTAATTCCTGCCTCTGCCTTAAACATTCTTTATGTAACCTTCTGAGTCTTGGTTTCTTCACTGGTAACTTGAATGGAGTATTTAAGTTCTTCTCACCAGATTGTTTTGAAATTTACATGAATTGACATCTTCAAAAGAACGTTATAATCTGTATTATTCCTCACAAATTTAATTCTTTATTTTTTTTATAATTTTTCATTGTTTCATTAAGGTATAGTTGACAAATAAAAATTGTACATATTTATACTGTACAACATGTTCTATGTATACATTGTGAAATGATTAGCTTATTAACATATCTGTAACCTCACATGCTTATTTTTTTTTGTGAGAACATTTATCTACTCTCTTAGCAATAGTCAAGTCTACAATGCATTATTATTAACTACAGTCATTATGGTCTACAGTAGGTCTCTAGAAATTATTTATCCTGCTTAACTGAAACTTTGTATTCTTTGACCACTACCTTCTTCCCCTTGAAAATCACCACTCTAATATCTGCATTAATAAGTTCATAACTTTTTAATATTCCATATCTAAGTGAGCTCATGCAGTATTTGTCTTTCTGTTCCTGGCTTATTCCACTTAGCATAATGCCTTTTCGGTTTATCTGTGTATTTCCTGCTTTTTAAAGGCTCAATGGTATTCCATTCTGTGTGTGTGTGTGTGTGTGTGTATCACATTATCTTTATCCATTCATTTGTAGATTAACACACACAGGTTGATTCCATGTCTTGGCTATTGGGAATATATATACACATACCCAATAGTAGGATTGCTGGATCACATTGTAGTTCAGTTTTTTTTTTTTTTTGAGGACTCTTAATAATGTTTTTCATAATGACTTAATTTACATTTCCACCAACAGTTTTCAAGGGTTCCCCTGTCTTCACATCCATGCTAATGTTTATCTTTTGTCTTTTTTGGTAGAAGCCATTCTAACAGGCATGAGGTGATATCTCATTGTTCTTTTGATTAGTGATGCAGAGGATTTTAAAAATATGACTGTTGGCCATTTCTGTGTCTTCTTTTGAGAAGTCCTTTGTCTGTTTTTTAACCTTATTATTTTCTTGCTATTGAATTGTTTGAGTTTCTTATATTACCCCTGGTCAGAAGAATGGTATGCAAATATTTTCTTCCATTCCCTTTTCACTCTGTAGATTGTTTCCTTTGCTGTAAAGACTCTTTTTAGTTCAATAAAATACCATTTGTCCATTTTTGCTTTTGCTGCCTGAGCTTTAGAAGTTATATCCAAAAATATCATTGCCCAGACCAACGTCATGGTGATTTTTCCCTATGTTGCCTTCTAATAGTTTTATAGTTTTAGGTCTTATGTTTAAGTCTTTAGTCCATTTTGAGTTGATTTTTGTACATGGCATGAGATGAGGGTCCAATTTCATTTTCTTTTTTTTCTCGCTTGTGGATATTTAGTGTTCCCAACAGCATTTATTGAAGAGATTGTCCTTTCTTCACTGCATGTTTCTGGCACCTTGTCAAGGATCAGTTAACTGTAATTGTGTAAATTTATTTCTGGCTTTGCCATTCAATTAAATTGTTTTATGTACCTGTTTTTATTCCAGTACCATGCTGTTTTTGTGTAAATTTATTTCTGGCTTTGCCATTCAATTCCGTTTTATGTACCTGTTTTTATTCCAGTACCATGCTGTTTTGATTATTACAGCTTTGTAGTATTTTTTAAAACTGAGTAGTGTGATGTCTCCAGGTTTGCTCTTTTTGCCCAGAATGCCTTGGTTATGCAGAATCTCTTGTGATTCTATACAAAGGATTATTTTCTATTTCTGTGAAAAATGTCATTGGAATTTTGATTACATTGAATCTGAATCACTTTGGGTAGTATGACTATTTTAACAATATGAATTCCTCCAATTCATGAACTTGGGATACCTTTCCATTTCTTTTTGTCTTCAATTTTGTTTATCAATGTTTGATGGTCTTTCTATGTATTTTACATTTATCTTAAAAATGTTGTAAATGGGATTGTTTTCTTAAATTATTTTGCAAATGGTTTGTTGTTAATGTATACAAATGCTACTGACTTTTGTATGTTGATTTGGCATACACCTTTACTGAATTTATCAGTTCTGAAAGATTTTGGATGGAATCTTTGGAATTTTTCATATATAATATTACATCATCTTCAAACAGACAATTTTACTTTTTTCTTTTCCAGTTTGGATGACTTGTGTTTATTTTTCTTATCTAATTGTGGTAACCAGCACTACCAGTACTACATTGAATAGAACTGATGAAAGTGGACATCCATCTTGTTCCTGATTTTAGAAAAAAAGCTTTCTGCTTTTCACCTTTTAGTATAATGTTAACTGTGGGCTTGTTATAAATGGCACTTTTTATGTGGAGGTATATTCCTTCTATACCTAATTTGTTGAAGAGTTTTTACTGTGAAAAGATGTTGAATTTTGTCAAATGCTTTTCCTACATCTCTTGGGATGATCATATGATTTTTATCATTCATTTTATCAGTGTATTGTATTAGATTTATTGAGTTGCATATATTGAGCTATCTTTGTATCTCCCCCAAAACAAAATATAAGTCTCATTTAATCATGTTATGTAATCCTTTTTATGGGCTATAAACTTCAGCTTGCCAGTGTTTTTTAAGGATTTTTGCATATATCTTTATCTGAAATATTGATCTGTCATTTTCTTTTCTTATAAGGTCTTTGCCTGGCTTTGATATCAGAGTAATGCTGGCCTTTTTAGATGAGTTTGGAAGTGTTCTCGCCTCTTCAATATTTTAGAAGAGTTTGAGAAGGATTGGCATGAATTCTTTTTTAAAGATTTGGTAAAAATTACCAGGGAAGCCATCAATCACTGAACTTTTCGTTGGGAGGTTTTTGATTACTGATTTAGTCTCTTTACTTATTATTGGTCTGTTCAGATTTTCTAAATCTTTATGACTCAGTCTTAGTGGGTTGTATGTTTCTAGGAATTTATTTTTCTGGGTTATCCAATTTGTTGATATATAATTGTTCAGAGTACTCTCTTATAATCTTTTATTTTTCTGTGGCATCAGTTGTAATGCATCCTAATTTATATATACTTTTATTAATATGGGTCTTCTCTCTTTTTCCTTAGGTTTGTCAGTTTTGTTTATTTTGCCAAAATATTAACTCTTCAGTTTCATTGATATTTTTTATTTTTTTCCTAGTATCTGTTTTTGCTTTGATTTTTATTATTTCCTTCCTTCTGCTGAACTTGGGCTTAGTTTGTTATTCTTTTTCTGGTTCCTTGAGATATAAAGTCAGGTTGTTTATTTGAGATCTTTATTTTTTCTTAATGTAGGGACTGATGCTATAAATTTCCCTCTTAAAAGTTGATTTTGCTGCATCTCATAAGTCTTGGTATATTGTGTTTCCATTTTTCTTTGTCTCAACATATCATCTGATTTCTGTTTTGATTTCTTCTTTAATCCATTGGATGTTCCATAGTGTGTTGTTTAATTTCCATATGTTTGTGAATTTCTATTTTTCTTTCTGTTACTTATTTCTAGCTTAGTAACACTGTGGTCAGAAGAGATACTCATTATGATTTTAAACTTCTTGAATTTGTTAAGGCTTCTTTTGTCGTCTAAAATAATCTATGCTAGAGAACGTTTTGAGTGCAATTGAAAAGAATGTATATTGTACTACTATTAAAAGGAATGTTCTGCATGTATTTTTTAAATTTTTAAAACTTTTGTGGGTACCTAATAGGTATATATATTCATAGGGTACATGAAATGTTTCAATACAGGCAAGCAATGAGAAATAAGCACATCACGAGGAATAGGGTTTCCATTCCCTCAAGCATTTATCTGCTATGTTGCAAACAATACAATTACTCTCTTTAAGTTATTTAAAAATATACAGTTATGTTTTACTACAGTAACCCTGTTATGCTATCAAATTATTCATTCTTACTCATTCTTTCTAATTTTTGTACCCATTAGCCATCCCCACCTCCTCTCTAGACCCCTAGCCTTTAGTAACCATCCTTCTACTCTCTGTATTCATGAGTTCAATTGTTTTAATTTTTAGATCCTACAAATAAGTGAGAACACACAATGTTTGTCTTTCTGTGCTTGGCTTATTTCTCTTAACATAATGAGCACCAGTTCCATTTATGTTGCAAATGACTGCATCTCATTCTTTCTTATGGCTGAATAGTATTTCATTGTATATATGTACCATATTTTCTTTATCCATTTATCTGTTAATGAACACTTAGGTTGTTTCCAAATCTTAGCTATTGTAAACAAACATAGGAGTGCAGACATCTCTTTGATATATTAATTTCCTATCTTTTGGGTGTATACTTTGCAGCATGATTGCTGAATCATATGGTAGCTCAGTTTTTAGTGTTTTAAGAAACCTCCAAACTCTTCTGCACAATCATTGTACTAATTTACATCCCCACCAACAGTGTACAAGGTTTCCTTCTTCTCCACATCCTCCCCAGCATTTGTTATTGCCTGTGTTTTGAACATAAGCTATTTTAACTGGGTGAAATGATATCCCATTTGTAGTTTTGATTGTCATTTATCTGACGAACACCGATGTTGAGCACCTTTTCATAAGCCTATTTTCCATTTGTTTGTTTTCTTTTGAAAAATGTCTATTTAAAATTTTCTCCATTTTTTGATTGAATTATTAGATTTTTTTCCTATAGAGTTGTTTGATATCCTTATATGTTCTGGTAATTAATCCCTTGTCAGATGAGTAGTTTGCAAGTATTTTCTCCAATTATTGGATTGTCTCTTCACTTTGTTGATTGTATTCTTTACTGTGCAGCAGCTTTTTAATTTGATGTGATCCCAGTTGTCCACATTTGCTTTGATTACCTGTGCTTGTGGGGTATTGCTCAAGAAATTTCTGCCCAGACCAATGTCCTTGGGATTTTCTCCATTGTTTTATGGTTTGGTGCCTTAGATTTGAATCTTTAATCCATTTCGATTTGATTTTTGTATATGGCAAGAGATAGGGCTCTGGCTTCATTCTTCTGCATATGGATATTCTGTTTTCCCAGCACCGTTTATTGAAGAGATTGTCTTTTCCCAAGTGTATGTTCTTGATACCTTTGTCAAAAGTGAGGTCACTGTTGGTATGTGGATTTGATTCTGGTTTCTCTATTCTGTTCCATTGGTATATGTGTCTGTTTTTGTGCTAGTCCCATGCTGTTTGGGTTACCGTAACTCTGTAGTATAAATTAAAGTCAGTGATATAGTTTACCTGTGTCCCCACCCAGATCTCATCTTGAATTATAGTTCCGATAATCCTATGTGTCATGGGAGGGACCTGGTGGGAGGTAACTGAATCATGGGGGCAGTTACCCTCATGCTGTTCTCGTGATAGTGAGTGAATTATCATGAGATCTGATGGTTTTATAAGGGGCTTTCACCCCCCTTGGCTTATACTTCTCCTGCTGCCACCATGTGAAGAAGGACATGTTTGCTTCTCTTTCTGCCATGATTGTAAGTCTTCTGAGGCCTTCCCAGCCATGATGAACTGTGAGTCAATTAAACCTCTTTTCTTTATAAATTACTCAATCTTGGGTTTGTCTTTATACTCAGGTAATATGGTTCCTCCAGTTTTGTTCTTTTTGCTTCGGATAGCCTTGGCTACTCTGGCTCTTTTGTGGTTTCATACAAATTTTAGTTTTTTATTTTTATTTTTATGAAGAATATCATTGATATTTTGATAGAAATTGCATTGAATCTGTAAATTCCTTAGGATAGTATGGACATTATAACAATATTAATTCTTTCAATCCATGAATATTGAATACTTTCCCATTTTTCGGGTCCTCTTCAATTTCTTGCAACAGTGTTTAATAGTTTCCATTATCGACATCTTTATTTCTTTGGTTAAGTTAATTTATAGGTATTTAATTTTATCTGTGGCTATTGTAAATGAAATTACATTTTTATTTATTTTTCACATTGTTTACTTTTGGCTTATAGAAATGCTACTGATTTTTTTTTTTTTTCCTTTTTTTTATTGCATTTTAGGTTTTGGGGTACATGTGAATAACATGCAAGGTTGTTGCACAGGTGCACACGTTGCAGTATGATTTGTTGCCTCCTTCCCCTTCACCTATATCTGGCATTTCTCCCCATGCTATCCCTCCCCAACTCCCCACCCCCCCCACTATCCCCCCTCCCCCCCAACAGACCCCCGTGTATAGTGCTCCCCTCCCTGTGTCCATGTGTTCTCCTTGTTCAACACCCGCCTATGAGTGAGAACATGTGGTGTTTGATTTTGTGTTCTTGTGTCAGTTTGCTGAGAATGATGGTTTCCAGGTTCATCCATGTCCCTACGAAGGATGTGAACTCCTCCTTTTTAATGGCTGCATAATATTCCATGGTGTATATGTGCCACATTTTTCCTGTCCAGTCTATCATCGATGGGCATTTGGGCTGGTTCCAGGTCTTTGCTATTGTAAACTGTGCTGCAATGAACATTCGTGTGCATGTGTCCTTATAGTAGAACGATTTATAATCCTTCGGATATATGCCCAGTAATGGTATTGCTGGGTCAAATGGAATTTCTATTTCTAGGTCCTTGAGGAATCGCCACACTGTTTTCCACAGTGGTTGAACTAATTTACACTCCCACCAACAGTGTAAAAGTGTTCCTATTTCTCCACATCCTCTCCAGCATCTGTTTTCTCCAGATTTTTTAATGATCGCCATTCTAACTGGCGTGAGATGGTATCTCAATGTAGTTTTGATTTGCATTTCTCTAATGACCAGTGATGATGAGCATTTTTTCATATGTTTGTTGGCCTCTTGTATGTCTTCTTTTGTAAAGGATCTGTTCATATCCTTCGCCCATTTTTGAATGGGCTTGTTTGTTTTTTTCTTGTAAATATTTTTTAGTTCATTGTAAATTCTGGATATCAGCCGTTTGTCAGATGGGTAGGCTGCAAAAATTTTTACCCATTCTGTTGGTTGCCGATTCACTCTATTGACTGTTTCTTTTGCCGTGCAAAAGCTGTGGAGTTTGATTAGGTCCCATTTGTCTATTTTGGCTTTTGTTGCCAATGCTTTTGGTGTTTTGGTCATAAAGTCCTTGCCTACGCCTATGTCCTGAATGGTTTTGCCTAGGTTTCCTTCTAGTGTTTTTATGGTGTTACGTCTTATGTTTAAGTCTTTAATCCATCTGGAGTCAATTTTAGTGTAAGGTGTCAGGAAGGGGTCCAGTTTCTGCTTTCTGCATATGGCTAGCCAGTTTTCCCAACACCACTTATTGAACATGGAATCCTTTCCCCATTGATTGTTTTTTTCAGGTTTGTCAAAGATCAGGTGGTTGTAGATATGTTGTGTCGCCTCCGACGCCTCTGTTCTGTTCCATTGGTCTATATCTCTGTTTTGGTACCAGTACCATGCTGTTTTGATTACTGTAGCCTTGTAGTAGAGTTTGAAGTCCGGTAGTGTGATGCCTCCCGCTTTGTTCTTTTTGCTTAGAATTGACTTGGCTATGCGGGCTCTCTTTTGGTTCCATATGAAGTTTAAGGTGGTTTTTTCCAGTTCTGTCAGGAAGGTCACTGGTAGCTTGATGGGGATAGCGTTGAATCTGTAAATTACTTTGGGCAGTATGGCCATTTTCACGATATTAATTCTTCCTAACCATGAACATGGAATGTTTCTCCATCTGTTTGTGTCCTCTCTTATTTCGTTGAGCAGTGATTTGTAGTTCTCCTTGAAGAGGTCCTTTACGTTCCTTGTTAGTTGTATTCCTAGGTATTTTATTCTCTTTGTAGCAATTGTGAATGGCAGTTCGTTCTTGATTTGGCTCTCTTTAAGTCTGTTATTGGTGTATAGGAATGCTTGTGATTTTTGCACATTGATTTTGTATCCTGAGACTTTGCTGAAGTTGCTTATCAGTTTCAGGAGATTTTGGGCTGAGGTGATAGGGTCTTCTAGATATACAATCATGTCGTCTGCAAATAGAGACAATTTGACTTCCTCCTTTCCTAATCGAATACCCTTTATTTCTTTTTCTTGCCTGATTGCTCTGGCTAGAACTTCCAGTACTATATTGAATAGGAGTGGTGAGACAGGGCATCCTTGTCTAGTGCCAGATTTCAAAGGGAATGCTTCCAGTTTTTGCCCATTCAGTATGATATTGGCTGTCGGTTTGTCATAAATAGCTTTTATTATTTTGAGATACGTTCCGTCGATACCTAGTTTATTGAGAGTTTTTAGCATAAAGTGCTGTTGAATTTTGTCGAAGGCCTTCTCTGCATCAATTGAGATAATCATGTGGTTTTTGGTTTTGGTTCTGTTTATGTGGTGAATTACATTTATAGACTTGCGTATATTGAACCAGCCTTGCATCCCCGGGATGAATCCTACTTGATCATGGTGGATAAGCTTTTTGATGTGCTGTTGTAATCGGCTTGCCAGTATTTTATTGAAGATTTTTGCATCTATGTTCATCATGGATATTGGCCTGTAGTTTTCTTTTCTTGTTGAGTCTCTGCCGGGTTTTGGTATTAGGATGATGTTGGTCTCATAAAATGATTTGGGAAGGATTCCCTCTTTTTGGATTGTTTGGAATAGTTTTAGTAGGAATGGTACCAGTTCCTCTTTGTATGTCTGGTAGAATTCGGCTGTGAAACAATCTGGGCCTGGGCTTTTTTTGGGTGGTAGGCTCTTAATTGCTGCCTCGACTTCAGACCTTGTTATTGGTCTATTCAGGGTTTCGACTTCTTCCTGGTTTAGGCATGGGAGGAGACTACTGTCCAGGAATTTATCCATTTCTTCCAGGTTTTCTAGTTTATGTGCATAGAGTTGTTTGTAATAATCTCTGATGATGGTTTGAATTTCTGTGGCATCTGTGGTGATATCCCCTTTATCATTTTTTATTGCATCTATTTGGTTATTCTCTCTTTTCTTTTTTATTAGTTTGGCTAGTGGTCTGTCTATTTTGTTGATCTTTTCAAAAAACCAACTCCTGGATTTATTGATTTTTTGTAGGGTTTTTCGTGTCTCTATCTCCTTCATTTCTGCTTTGATCTTAGTTATTTCTTGTCTTCTGCTAGGTTTTGAGTTTTTTTGATCTTGCTCCTCTAGCTCTTTCAATTTTGATGATAGGGTGTCAATTTTAGTTCTCTCCTTTCTTCTCATATGGGCACTTATTGCTATATATTTTCCTCTAGAGACTGCTTTAAATGTGTCCCAGAGATTCTGGTATGTGGTGTCTTCGTTCTCATTGATTTCGAAGAACATCTTTATTTCTGCCTTCATTTCAGTGTTTATCCAGTCAACATTCAGGAGAAAGTTGTTCAATTTCCATGAGGCTGTGCGGTTCTGGGTTGGCTTCTGAATTCTGAGTTCTAACTTGATTGCACTGTGGTCTGAGAGACTGTTTGTTATGGTTTCCGTTCTTTTGCATTTGCTGAGGAGTGGTTTACTTCCAATTATGTGGTCAATTTTAGAGTAGGTGTGATGTGGTGCTGAGAAGAATGTATATTCTGTGGATTTGGGCTGGAGAGTTCTGTAAATGTCTATTAGGTTTGCTTGTTCCAGGTCTGAGTTCAAGTCCTGGATATCCTTATTAATTTTCTGTCTCGTTGATCTGTCTAATATTGATAATGGTGTGTTGAAGTCTCCCACTATTAATGTGTGGGAGTCTATGTCTCTTTGTAAGTCTTTAAGAACTTGCCTTATGTATCTGGGTGCTCCTGTATTAGGTGCATATATATTTAGGATCGTTAGCTCTTCTTGTTGCATTGATCCTTTTACCATTATGTAATGTCCTTCTTTGTCTCTTTTGATCTTTGTTGCTTTAAAGTCTATTTTATCAGAGATGAGAATTGCAACTCCTGCTTTTTTTTTCTCTCCATTTGCTTGGTAAATCTTCCTCCATCCCTTTATTTTGAGCCTTTGTGTATCCTTGCATGTGAGGTGGGTTTCCTGGATACAGCACACTGATGGGTTTTGGCTTTTTATCCAATTTGCCAGTCTGTGTCTTTTGATTGGGGCATTTAGCCCATTTACATTTAGGGTTAATATTGTTATGTGTGAATTTGATCCTGTCATTTTGATGCTAGCTGGCTGTTTTGCCCATTGGTTGATGCAGATTCTTCATTGTGTTGCTGCTCTTTACCATTTCGTGCGTTTTTGGAGTGGCTGGTGCTGGTTGTTTTTTTCTATGTGTAGTGTCTCTTTCAGGAGCTCTTGTAAAGCTGGTCTGGTGGTGATGAAATCTGTGAGTACTTGCTTGTTCACAAAGGATTTTATTTTTCCTTCACTTATGAAGCTTAGTTTGGCTGGATATGAAATTCTGGGTTGAAAGTTCTTTTCTTTAAGGATGTTGAATATCGGCCCCCACTCTCTTCTGGCCTGTAGGTTTTCTGCTGAGAGATCTGCTGTGAGTCTGATGGGTTTCCCTTTGTGGGTAACCCGACCTTTCTCTCTGGCTGCCCTTAGTATTTTTTCCTTCATTTCAACCCTGGTGAATCTGATGATTATGTGCCTTGGGGTTGCTCTTCTAGAGGAATATCTTTGTGGTGTTCTCTGTATTTCCTGGACTTGAATATTGGCCTGCCTTGCTAGGTTGGGGAAGTTTTCCTGGATAATATCCTGAAGAGTATTTTCCAGCTTGGATGCATTCTCTTCGTCACATTCAGGTACACCTATCAAACGTAGATTAGGTCTTTTCACGTAGTCCCATATTTCTTGTTGACTCTGTTCATTCCTTTTTACCTTATTTTCTCTAATCTTCCCTTCTCGTTTTATTTCATTGAGTTGATCTTCAACTTCTGATATCCTTTCTTCTGCTTGGTCAATTCTGCTGTTGAAACTTGTACATGCTTCTCGAAGTTCTCGTGTTGTGTTTTTCAGCTCCATCAATTCACTCATATTCCTCTCTAAGTTGTCCATTCTCGTTAGCATTTCATCAAGTCTTTTTTCAAGGTTCTTAGTTTCTTTGCATTGGGTTAGAACATGTTCTTTTAGCTCACAGAAGTTTCTTATTATCCATTTTCTGAAAGCTGATTCTGTCATTTCATCACACTCATTCTCCGTCCAGTCTTGTTCCTGTGCTGGTGAGGCGTTATGCTGCCTTGTAGGGGGAGAGGTGTTCTGGTTTTGGGTGTTTTCATCCTTTTTGCGCTGGTTTCCTCCCATCTTTGTGGATTTATCCGCCTATTGACTTTGTAGTTGCTGTCTTTCTGATTTTGGTAATTTTAAGTCTGCAGCAGCTGAACTCATAAACCCCCTTTTCTTCTCCCCAGGTGTTCTGGCCCAGGGGTTTAGCACTTTATGCTTTTCAGCTGTGTTGCTACCGTTTTCCCTGCCCACAAGGTGGCAGTCTAGTCACACTCAGCCTGCAGAGGCTTCGCTGAGCTGCTGTGGGCTCCGCCCAGCTTCCGTGTGAGCTTCCCTGCAGTCCTGTGGGTGTAGTTAGAACTGCTTCCGCTATGTTGGCCCGCCCCTGTAGTGACGGAGTCTCTGTAGTGGCGCGTTGTCTTGGTTACGGAAAATTGCCCCGGGAACTGCAGGGTGTTTCCCGATGGAGGACGCCCCTCCCCCACAGAGCTGGACCGTCCCGGGTTCAGCCGTGTTTCCAGAGGGGCCCTCTTTGTCCGGTAATCTCTTGGCTTGCCTCCTTGCCACAGCTCCCCTTGCTGGCCCAGAGGGGACACAGTCTCGTTCACTTTGTTCAAGGAGCCGCTGCTCCCCGCCCCCCGTGCAGGCCGAGCGGCTGCTCCGGTCCAAACAGCGGCGCTGGGAACCTGGGGAGCTTCTCCGCCTGTGAATCTCCTGGTCTGTGGGCAGTTAAAATCTGCTGCCCTGTGTGCCGCTGCATCAGCCGAAGCAGCGGCTCTGAGATTCGTGGCGTTCCCTTGCCCGGGGGTCTCCTGGCTTGGCTCCCTGCTTCAGCTCCCCTTTCTGGCTCAGAGGGAACTCTGTCTCTCTCGCTCTGCATAAGAAGCCACTGCCCCCGCCCCCGCTCCAGGGCGTAGGCTGAGCGGCCACTCCGCTCAAACCAGCGGTGCTGGCGACCCGTGGGGCTTTTCCTCCTGTGAATCTCCTGGTCTGTGGGCAGTAAAAGTCCGTCTAGAAATGTGGCGTCCACTCACCCTCTGAGCCTTCTCTCGGAGCTGCAATCCCGACTTCCTCCTAAGTGGCCATCTTGGATCGATCCCCCGCTACTGATTTTTATGTTGATTTGTATCCTGAAACTTTACTGAATTTTGTTATCAGTTTTAATGGTTTTCTCGTGGTCTTTAGGTTTTTCCAAACATAAGCTTATATCGTTGTGAAACAAGGATAATTTGAATTATTTCTTTCTGATTTGGATGCCTTTATATCTTTCTCTTCTCTTATTCTCTAGCTAGGGCTTCCAGTACTATGCTAAATAACAGTGGTGACAGTGGGCATCCTTGTCATGTTCCTGATGTTAAAGAAAAAGCTTTCAGTTTTCCTTGATTCAGTATGATGCTAGCTGTGGGTCTGTCATATATGGCTTTTATTATATTGATGTATGGTATTCTATTCCCAGTTGTTTTAGGGCTTTTATCATGAAGAGATGTTAAATCTTATCAAATCCCTTTTCAGCATCAACTGAAATGATCATATGGGTTTTATCCTTCTTTCTGTGAATATGATGCATCACATTGATTGATTTGCATATGTTGAATCATCCTTACATCCCAGTGATATTTCTCACTTGGTTGTGATGAATACTCTTTCTAATGCATTGTTTAATTCAGTTTGCTAGTATTTTGTTGAGGATTTTTGCATCAATATTTATTAGAAATATTGGCCTGTAGTTGTCCTTTTTGATGTGTCTTTGTCTGGTTTCAGTATCGGGGTAACACTGTCATCATAGAATGATTTCAGAAGTATCCCTTCTCTTCTGTTTCTCAGAATAGTTGGAATAGAATTGTTATTACTTCTTCTTTAAATGTTTGGTAGAATCATCAGTGAAGTCATCAGGTCCTGGGATTTTCTTTACTAGGAGAATTTTTATTACAGCTTCAATCTCATTAATTGTCATTGGTTTGATTAGGTTTTGTATTTTTTTCTGGTTCAATCTTGTTATAGTGCATATACCTAGGAATTCATTCAGACTTTTAGCTTTTCCAATTTATTGGCATATAGTTGCTCATAGTAGTCAGTAATGATCATTTGGATTTCTGCAGTATCTGTTGTAATGTTTCCTTTTCACCTGTGATTTTATTTATCTAGATCTTCTCCCTTTTTTCTTAGTTAGTCTGGCTAAGAGTTTGTCAATTATGTTAACCTTTTCAAAATCCAACTTTTTGTTTCATTGATCTTTTGTATTTTCAAATTTCAGTTACATTTATTTCTTCTTTATTATTATTATTTTTCTCTACGAATTTTAGGTGTGGTTTGCTCTTCCTTTTCTATGATATGTTGTTAGATTGTTTATTTGAAGTGTTTTCTCTTTTTTTTTTTGTGGACACTTATAGCTATAAACTTTCTGCTTTGTACTATTTTTTTCTCTGTTCCATAGGTTTTGGTATGCTGTGTTTCTATTATCATTTGTTTCAAAATATTTTTCAATTTCCTCCTTAATTTATTTATTGACCCACTGGCCATTTAGAAACATATTATTTAATTTCCATGTATTTGTATAATTTCCAAAATTACTCTTGTTGTTAATTGTTAGTTTTATTTCTGGTCAGATAAGGCACTTGATATTATGTCAAAAATTTTTTGAATGTTTTCAAACTTGTTTTATGACCTAATGTGTGATCTATCCTTGAGAATAATCCATATTCTAGGGAAAAATGTATTCTGCAGGTCTTGAATTTAATATTCTGTAAACATCTATTAGATCCATTTGGTATGTCATGCAGATTAAGCCTGATATTTCTTTGTTGGTTTTCTATCTGGAAGATCTGTCCAATGCTGAAAGTGAGGAATTGAAGTCTCCAACTGTTTTAGAGTTGAGTCTGTTTCTCTCTTTAGCTCTGATAATATTTCCTTTCTGTATCTGAATGTTCCAGTGTTGGGTGCATATATATTTAACATTGTTATATTCTCTTGGTGAATTGACCCCTTTATTATTATGTAGCAACCCTTTTTGTCTCTTCTTACAGTTTTTGTCTTGAAATCTATTTTGTCTGGTGTAAGTATAGCTGAATTTGGTCTGGATTTCTTTTCTGTTCTAACAGAATAGCACTGAGGTCTATGCCTCACAATTGCTCTGTTCTTCCTCATCATCACCAAGAGATGCTCTCTGAACCACACCACCATTGTTGGTGTTAGGGAGGGGTAGTATTGGTGATTCAGGACAGTTTTTTCTATATTTTCAGTGCCTCTTTCAGCAACATGAATTTCCCATTAGTTCCCATCACTCATGTGGGATCTCCTGCTGTCTCCCACTGCCACACCTTCCAAAGGGGCCATGTGTTTCAGACGGTGCAGTGGGTTGTGGGGTGGAGGGGGGTATGAGTAGAGGTCGGGGCAGCCTCTGCAAGCCTGAGTTCTGTGGAGTTGCCACAGCAGGGACAGTTGCCCCAAAGGGTATTCTGACTGCAGAGGAGTTTTGTGTGAATGAGAAGTGAATCTTTATGGTACTGGGTGGGGCAGCACAACAGCATAAACCAGCCCATGCTGAACAGCACAGATGCATGGAGATGAGACTTTTGCTTTTCTTTTGTGGCTTTCCTTGCACTTTGCCTACGTCTAAGCAGCCAAACCACGGCAGAGTTTCCCACCTCTCTTTTGTTTTCCCTCTATCTGAAATCCAGAATAGCAAAAATGTGTGAAGGATTTTAGCTATTGGAACTGAAGGGAGGAGACGGTTGCTCCTTTTCTCTTCAAAATTACTCTTGTCACATTGGTGCTCTCTGCAGATGCCAGGTCTGTGTTCTCCTCTCGTTCCACATACGGCCGATCCCAGCGTTATCTCAATGCTTCAATTCTCTGAGCAGAACAGTAGAAAAAGAGAAAGTGGCATCCACAGGAGCCAGGGACCCCCCACAGAGGCTGGAGACATCGTGACACTTTAGGGAGTCCAAATCCTCTTTGGAAACTAACAGACCTGATGTGTGCCACCCACAAATCCAGCTATTGAGGAAGGAAGGGATGTAGCCACAAACAGAAAATCTGCAGAACTATTTCCTGGCAAGAAATAATAAATGCGGTTTTGTCTTCCCTTGAGCTTCCCCTGGGCCCAAGGGTATGAAAACAGTGTATCTCAAGTGACTTACAAAGGAAGTGTGCCTGAAATGTACTGTAAATTATTCCTGTGGGTTTGTGTGCCATTGTGTCTTCATTCCACATTTTTTCCAAGTATACTCTATTCCTGAGTCTTTTAGAATTTGTATCCCAAAATCCATATGCACATTATTTTGATTTTTATTTAATTAGGCATAATCATAGATTAATATAATTTCCCATAGCATTTACTAAAGAAGCTGTTGCCACATTTTAAAAAATACAGTAAAATATAATAAATTCTGCACACTGGTTAACGGATGTTAGTATTTAAAGCAAACATGTCTAAATTGAAAAATGGAAATTTTACAATATACTGCCAAAATGTAGCTTCCCAGGAATGTTCAGGCCTTCATTACTTTTGGCTTTAACTGTCCAATGAGGATGCCACCGTATCTAAGCCACTGGCTGTGAAGAGGTACTGATGCTCATTATATTAAATACAGTCAGGAAGTAAACAGGACCTATTAAAATTACCTTCAATTTTGTGATTTTTATTAATTCAAGAGATGAGAAATATTGATTAGTTTTGTTTTATTTGAACTCACTCCATTTAATAAGTTTAAACATTTTTTCTTCCCTCCTATTAACTAAATCAGATTTCTTAATTTCTGGTGCAAAATCCTAACTTCACACTTCTGAACTAAGGGGAGAAAATCTAACTAGAAGTCAAAGGATGAGAACATCCTAAACCCAAATTGCATCTACTTAAGTTTTCTCTTGCATGTGATAACCCAGCACTGATTGTGGTGACAGGCATAACCACTGTGGTAGGGTTTGGGTAGCTCTTATCTTCTGTTGAACTGAGAGAGATAAATGCAAATCTCTGTGTCCAGCTTTTGTTTACTCGGATCTCTTCTTTAGATACTCATTTCTGACCCTTTAGGGCCAATTCCAGATGAAAATTATAACACAAATATCAAGTTAAAACACAGATTTTGGGCAAACCCTATCCTTAGCTGTGCTCATACAGTCTTTTTTTTTTTTTTTTAAAGACACATTAACAAGATGTGTCTTTACAAGTTTAAAAACAGGCTGAACACCATTATCCTTCATGAATAATGCAGATAACCATTTTAAAAAGCATTTCACTTCGCTGAGTGTGGTGGCTCATGCCTAAAATCTCAGCACTTTGGGAGGCCGAAGCAGGCAGATCATGAGATCAGGAGTTCAAGACCAGCCTGACCTATATGGTAAAAGCCCATTGTACTAAAAGTACAAAAATTAGCCAGGCTTGGTGGCACATGCCTTTAGTCCAGCTACTCAGGAGGCTGAGGTAGGAGAATCGCTTGAACCCGGGAGGTGGAGGTTGTGGTGAGCCGACATAGCACCACTGCACTCCAGCCTGAGTGACAGAGTGAAACTCCATCTCCAAACAAACAAAAAAACACTTTACTTACTGTATATTAACATGTTTATTAAGCATGAACCCCTATCAGTACTCCTAAACTGTAAACAATGAGGAACTGAAGTATAAAAAGAAACATATTAGGGATCGTAATAATAGACAAAAACCTTTACATTTTCTTATTGCATTTATACAATTACACAATAAGCAAAATTGAATCCTTACTAAGCAAACATTTTTGCATATACCGCCTTCTCTTTATCTTTCTGTGCCTTTATCTTTTGCTTGACTTTCAGCAATTCTGCCTGGATAGCTTTATCTTCTGGTGCTATCTCCTGAGCTTTTTTTTTTTTTTTTTTTTTTTTTGAGACGGAGTTTCGCTCTTGTTACCCAGGCTGGAGTGCAATGGCGTGATCTCAGCACACCGCAACCTCCACCTCCTGGGTTCAGGCAATTCTCCTGCCTCAGCCTCCTGAGTAGCTGGGATTACAGGCACGTGCCACCATGCCCAGCTAATTTTTATATTTTTAGTAGAGACGGTGTTTCACCATGTTGACCGGGATGGTCTCGATCTCTTGACCTCGTGATCCACCTGCCTCAGCCTCCCAAAGTGCTGGGATTATAGGCGTGAGCCACAGCGCCCGGCCTTTCCTGCGCTTTTTTTAAGATCAGCCAATGCTTGATCATATTCTTTAAATCCTTGCCATCCTTGAGCTCTTTGGTACAATGCTTTGATATTTAATGGGTCCATTTCAAGAGCCTCCAAACAACTGTCAATTGCTTCCTGCCAATTTGACATCTTCAGTTTACAAGCACCAATATTCAGTACACAGCTTAAAGCTATGGGTTGCAGCTTGGTTCTATCTGCTATCTCGATAACAGCCTTTGAACTGTCAATATATCTTAAACCTTTTGCATATTTTTTAATGGCCATCTCCCAGTTCTGGGATTTGAAAAAAGTATTTCCAATGTTTTTTAAGTCTTCTGTCATTAATAAAATTTTATCTACATCTTTTAAATCTATATCCGCATCCTCAGGGAAATCTGGATGACTGTCGCCAGAGCCATCTTTTGGGAATATTCCCCAATCATTTCCTTCCTTCAATTCTCCACATTCTGCAATAACGCACTTTTTGGCAAGTTTTTCCTTTCACTTCTACGTTTTCCAATATCCTTGCCACTCCTATTCCTTCAATTACTTTCCCAAACACCACGTTTCCCATGCAGATGAGGAGCTGGAACTGTTGTGATAAAAAACTGAGAACCATTTGTGTTGCGGCCTGCATTTGCCATGCTCAGTAAACCCTCCCGATCATGCTTATAATGGAAATTTTCATCTTCAAAATTTCACCATAAATACTTACTCCACCTGTCCCGTTCAGATTTGAGAAGTCTCCACACTGGATCATAAATTTCTTAATAATTCGATGAAAAGGGCATCCTTCGAAATGGAGAGATTTTCCAGTCGTGGGTCCAATGCCTTTTTCTCCTGTACACAGTGCACAAAAATTTTCCGCAGTTTTAGGTACAATATATGCAAACAATTCTAAGACAATTTGACCCACTCGCTCCCCTCCTATGTCCACGTCAAAGAAGACTTGAGGGTTACTGGGGTTGGAGGGCTTGGCTTGGGGGGCGGGTGCGACATCTCGACTTGCAGACGCGTTTGCACGTAGAATCCGCAAACCTCATGGCAGCCCGGCAACTCAAACTCTCCAGTCTTTTTAAAAAATTAATTTATTTAACTTTAGGTGCATACTATATCTGGCATCCCATGTTATCCCTCCCCACTCTCCCTTCCTCCCCAACCCCCACTGTCTCTCCCTTACCCCCCCAACTGCCCCTAGTGAGTGATGCTCCTCTCCCTGAGCCCACGTGTTTCATTGTTCAACACCCACCTATGAGTGAGAACATGCGGTGTTTGGCTTTCTGTTCTTGTGTCAGTTTGCTGAGAATGATGGTTTCCAGATTCATCCAAGTCCCTACAAAGGACACGAAATCATCATTTTTTATGGCTGCATAGTATTCCATGGTGTATATGTGCCACATTTTCTTTGTCCAGGCTATCATTGATGGGCATTTGGGGTGGCTCCAGGTCGTTGCTATTGTACACAGGGCTGCAATGAATATACGTGTGCATGTGTCTTTATAGTAGAACGATTTATAGTTCTTTGGGTATATACCCAATAGTGGGATTGCTGGGTCAAATGGAATTTCTATTTCTAGATCCTTAAGAAATTGCCACACTGTCTTACACAGTGGTTAAACTAATTTACACTCCCACCAACTGTGTAGGAGTGTTCCTATTTCTCCACATCTTCTCCAGCATCTGTTGTCTCCAGATTTTTTAATGATTGCCATTCTAACTGGCATGAGATGATACCTCAATGTGGTTTTGATTTGCATTTCTCTAACAACCAGTGATGATGAGCATTTTTTCATATGTTTGTTGGCCTCATGTATGTCTTCGTTTGAAAAGTGTCTGTTCATATCCTTTGCCCACTTTTGAATGGGGTTGTTTGTTTTTTCCTTGATAGGCCTTGTTTTAGTTCTTTGTAGATTCTGGTTATTAGCCCTTTGTCAGATGGGTAGATTGCAAAAATTTTTTCCCATTCTGTTGGTTGCCAATTCACTCTAATAATGGTTTCTTTTGCTGTACAGAAGCTCTGAATTTTAATTAGATCCCATTTGTCTATCTTGGCTTTTATTGCCATTGCTTTTGGTGTTTTAGTCATGAAGTCCTTGGCTATGCCTATGTCCTGGATGGTTTTGCCTATATTTTCTTCTAGTGTTTTTATGGTATTAGGTTTTATGTTTAAATCTTTAATCCATCTGGAATTAATTTTAGTGTAAGGTGACAGGTAGGGGTCCAGTTTCTGCTTTCTGCACATTGCTAGCCAGTTTTCCCAACACCATTTATTAAACATGGAGTCCTTTCTCCATTGCTTGTTTTTGCTGGGTTTGTCAAAGATCAGATGGTTGTAGATGTGTGGTGTTTCTTCTGGGGCTTCTGTTCTGTTCCATTGGTCTATGTCTCTGTCTTGGTACCAGTACCATGCTGTTTTGATTACTGTAGCCTTGCAGTATAATTTGAAGTCTGGCAGTGTGATGCCTCTAACTTTGTTCTTTTGCTTAGGATTGTCTTGGCTACATGGGCTCTCTTGTGATTCCATATGAAGTTTAAAGTGGTTTTTTCCAGTTCTGTGAAGAAGGTCATTGGTAGCTTGATGGGAATAGCATTGAATCTATAGATTACTTTGGGCAGTATGGCCATTTTCATGATATTGATTCTTCCTAACCATGAGCATGGAATGTTTTTCCATCTGTTTGTGTCCTCTCTTATTTCATTGAGCAGTGGTTTGCAGTTCTCCTTGAAGAGGTACTTTACATCCTTTGTTAGTTGTATTCCTAGATATTTCATTCTCTTTGTAGCAATTGTGAATGCTAGTTTGCTCTTGATTTGGCTCTCTGTTTGTCTGTTATTGGTATATAGGAATGCTTGTGGTTTCTGCACATTGATTTTGTATCCTGAGACTTTGCTGTAGTTGCTTATCAGTTTGAGAAGATTTTGGGCTGAGACGATGGGGTCTTCTAGATATACAATCATGTCATCTGCAAATAGAGACAGTTTGACTTCCTCCTTTCCTAATTGAATACCCTTTATTTCTTTTTCTTGCCTGATTGCTGTGGCTAGAACTTCCAATACTATATTGAATAGGAGTGGTGAGAGAGGGCATCCTTGTCTAGTGTCTGATTTCAAAGGAAATTCTTCCAACTTTTACCCATTCAGTATGATATTGGCTGTAGGTTTGTCATATATGGCTTTTATCATTTTATGACCCGTTCCATCAATAACTAGTTTATTGAGAGTTTTTAGCCTGAAGGGCTGTTTAATTTTTGTTGAAGGCCTTCTCTGCATCTATCGAGATAGTCATGTGGTTTCTGTCTTTGGTTCTGTTTATGTGATGGATTACATTTATGGATTTGCATATGTTGAACCAGCCTTGCAATCCTGAGATGAAGTCTACTTGATCGTGATGGATAAGCTTCTTGATGTGCTGTTGCAATCGGTTTGCCAGTATTTTATTGCTCATACAGTCTTTGTGGCCTTGATAGGAAACCTTGTGGGCACACTTTTGGACAAGATTTGGCCTGGGGTGGCTGGATCTGAGTGGTGGTCATGCACAGAATTAGAAATTTCTTTGTTCATTATGAATTCTCAAGTATTCATTGTGGGCATCTTCTTGCTGGAGATGCCAGCTAAGATGACAAAGGTCCAAAGAGACTCTGTAATCTGTTAAATGATTTTAAGCTCAAGGAAAAGCATCAAACTTCTTAAGTTGGAAGGGAATCTAGTGGAAAAACAGGATATGTCTCAACCTAGGTCTACTCTTAGAGTCTGCTAAGTTTAGTACTTGTCTGAAGTCTCTAAAGGAAGGATTGTTAGGTTTGTCTGAATAAAAAGAACTGGTCCTGAAACTACGACCTTTGGAGGCAATTGAGGCTGGGGGAAGAGAAAAAATATTAGCTTCTCATAAACACAGCCATTCCTAGTCATCTTCTTAGATCCCCTTACAAAGATGGCTATCCATGAAATTGTTTCTTTTATTGGTTTATTTCTCAGTGTCATAGACTAAAACACTTGTTCAAAAAGCTCATTAGCAATAAGCTGCCATGAGCCTTTGAATATTTAGTGTAAGGAAGAAAAAACAACATCTTTTTTTCACACATCACAAGGTTCATGGCTGAATAAAATACAGATTAATGAGAGAAAAACTATACAAATGTATTTAACTTAAATTTTATGTGACATGGAGCCTTCAGAAATGAGGACCCAGAGAAACCAAGAAACCTGTGTATTTTTATGCTTAGGTTTGATGAAGAAGGGACAGTCATGGGGAAGTCTGATTGAACAGAGGTGATTTGACCTAATGGTAATAAACTAGGGTGGGGGAACTTAGCAAGGACTGTACATAATCTTCCTTGTGATCCTGTGTCTTCAAAGATAAGAACATTCCTATCTTCTGAGTATTTGCTGGGCACTTTTCAAATAAGGTGCAAGAAATCTTCCTCTACTTTAGAGGAAGGTTGAAGAACTCTTTTGTGACCTTCTTTAGGGGAAAAGGGTAGGAACATGTGAGAGAGACTTTCTGGTTTCAGTTGTTTTCTCAAAATGCCAAGGTGTCACATTTTGGGGTAGTATGTCCTGAACCCCATCAATATTCTTTATTAAGAGCAGTCTGCACTAAAATTTGATAGATTCAAAAAATGTTTCCATTGACTATTCCATTGGGCATTATTATTGGATTGAAATAATATATTAAGGTAAGTGTACCAGTTGGATAGCCTAGTACTGCTTCGTTTTTAAAAAAAAAAACTAAAAAAAAAGTTTTTATACATACTTTATTGCACTTTAGGTTCTGGGGTACATGCGAAGAACACGCAGGATTGTTGCATAGGTACATACATGGCAATGTGCTTTGCTGCCTCCATCCCCCCATCACCTACATCTGGCATTTCACCCCATGTTATTCCTCCCTAACCTCCCTACCCACCACTGTCCCTCCCCTATCCCCCCCAACAGACCCCAGTGTGTCATGCTTCCCTCCTTATGTCCATGAGTTCTCATTGATCAACACCCACTTATGAGTGAGAACATGTGGTGTTTGATTTTCTGTTCTTGTGTCAGTTTGCTGAGAATGATGGTTTCCAGATTCATCCATGTCCCTACAAAGGACACAAACTCATCATTTTTTATGGCTGCATAGTATTTCATGGTGTATACGTGCCACATTTTCCTTGTCCGGTCTGTCATCAAGGGGCATTTGAGTTGGTTCCAGGTCTTTGCTGTTGTAAACAGTGCCACAATGAACATACTTGTGCATGTATCTTTTTTAATAGAATGTTTATAATCCTTTGCATATATACCCAGTAATGGGATTGCTGGGTCAAATGGAATTTCTATTTCCAGGTCCTTGAGGAATCACCACACTGTCTTCCACAATGGTTGAACTAATTTACACTCCCACCAACAGAGTAAAAGTGTTCCTATTTCTCCACATCCTCTCCAGCATCTGTTGTCTCCAGATTTAAAAAAACAAAAATTTTAAAGTTTTAAAACATTTGCTCATGCTTCATGTCCATGATGGGTTGGCTTGTTGGAGTGGGTGTGTGGGCAAGAGGATGTGTTCCACATTGTCTTTTGTCAAGAACCCTGATAGGAGAAACTAAATGACCACACTGCCAGAATGTCAAGTCAAAAAAAAAAAAAAAGTCAGGGTGGGAAGAAATGATGCAGACAGAAAGGAAGAAAGCAGATCGCATAGCAATTCCTAAAGCTTCCTGTCGAAGTGACACACATCACTTCTGCTCACATTTCATTGGCCAAAAAGCTTACATGGCCACACCTAACTTCAAGGTGCAGGGAAGTGTATTCTTACCAATTTCTAAGAAAGAAAACTAAGCACTTTGGTGAACAACATTAATGACTACCAGACTGAACTTTAATTCATGTGAACTCCACTAATGCTTAAGTTTATTTTAATTAAAAGTTTATCTGTCAAGTCCCTGTGTCTTACAAAGACAGCTAGAGGCAGCTAGTCTTACACCTGTACTTCTGATAAATTGTCCTCTCCATAGACATGGAAATGAACTTCAATGTAGCAGCAGATTTTAAAGGAGCAGATGAGTAGTTAGCTATGAGTATGCCACCATATCTAAGCCATTGGCTCTAGAGTATCATCTTTTGGGGGTCATCCATAAAAGGAATCAGAAATGAGTAAACAGAAGAAGGCACCCTAGTATAGTAAGAAAGAAGACAGCAGTTGAAGTCAGAAGACCGGTTTTAGTCTCCAACTTTTCAGTTTACCAAATGAGTGATTATGTGTCCATCGTGCATCTTCTAGGAGCCTTTGTGTCCCCATCTGAAAGTTAAAGAATCAAATGAATATTACATGCAAAATATTTTGTGATTCATAAGCACTATGTAACCATCACAGAAAGGAAGAATACATTATTCAGAACCCTGGGCTTGTCTGAGCTGTGTGCAGATTTTAATGAATCCCTGATTCTGTCTCCGAAAACAGAATTACTATTTGGCATGGTACCAATCCTTTTCATTTTTATATAAGTCAACAACTCTAATTTTACATGCACAAAATTCAATAATAATAAAATGATATTTTATAATACTTTCCAGAATTATACCATAACACCCAAAACCCACATCAACTGCCATCATCAAACAGAGAAAAAGACCCTAAGAAACTAGGTGAGTCATAAAAACAACAGAACAGAAGACAAATTTCCTGAACACAAAAAATAAAGTCTCCCTGAAGGAAGGCAAAAGACAAAAAAGAGAGAGTAAAATGTAAGTTCTTGTATCTTTATGCCTGATCTTATAACATTAGAAGCCTATATATTATTTGCAACCACTCCCTTTAGTATATCACATATTTTGAATATTTAGGAGCTCTTTGCTCATTCAGTAAATACTATTGTGAGCTTAGCAACTGTAAATTTAGGTTTTGGAAATATTTTTGGCCATTTTAAAAGCTTCAAGTCTTTTTTTCCTTTCTCTTTCCTCTCCTTCCCACCTTAGGTCTTCCTACATTTATTAACTATAGAGCTGCTTTGTGTCACATAGGGTACTGCTCTTAAGGATATCAATGTGCTTAGAGTATTTTCCCTGCCCTAGAAGCATGCAGAAGCTAGAGATGGTAATGGGGTAGAGGCTGAAATATACCTATAAATACGATGTGACAGAAGCAGGTAAAAGAAAGTAACTCTGTTTAGGGAGGTCAGGAAAGTCTTCACAGAAAAGGTGGCATTTGAGTTGAGTTTACTGTGTGTGAAAAGTAGGGTAAGAACTTCTAGATAGAGAAAACAGCTTGTGCTAAAGCAGAAAGTTGAGAAATACCCTCATACATCTTGAACCTCGAATGGTTCAAAGTATCTCAAATAGAGGATATCTGTGGCAAGGTGAGATTACACAGATGGGCAGGAGCCTGACCATGGTGGCTTTATGGGCAATAGCCAAGGAGTTTGTGGGGTGTACTAAGTGGACTTTAAATAGTCAGATTTTAAAAAGAAGACTAACATTATCGTTCTTGTTTACTCTGAAGTTTATAAATTTGTGAATTAGTATATTAATCAATATGTTGATATCTAAAATTAACCTTTTACTTTGTCTCGAAATTTCATAAAAAAAATTGGTGTCTTTTAGGGAACCTAATCTACATACCCAGCATTTTAACTCCAAAGCATTTGAGTCTGATTGGTTTGTGGGGTTGTGCTTGACTTTAGTGTAATCATTACAGACAGACACAGGGAATGTCCTTGAGATTTGTCCATTGTGTAACTCAGTGCTAAAAGCTTTTGAATGAATAAAGCTGGCATGCAATTTCTTTCTCTTTCCCATGCCTTCTCAGTTTTGCTAACAACCCTAAGTGCTTAACAAGCTAATTTTTGATAGCCAAAGAGCCAAAGTAATAGTTTTATGGTCCTAATTTTTCATAGTGAGTTCAACTTTGTTGGATGTTATGACAATAAAGACCTTTGGAAAAAAGTAAGCATAAACAATTGCCATGATTCAGATACATTAGCAAGCTGGAAACATTTTGGTCATTGTTACTGGATGCCTTGAAAGAAAACTCAGTAATACATGCTCTCTTTTCTGTAAGTAGAACATCTACACATTTATATCAGACTTAGAGATTAGAAAATGCTTATAGTAGATTTAAATGGAATATAAGCTATGCTACTGGGATATTTTGTTTGGGTATGCAACCAAAATCTTGATTAACTACGTGACTAAGATTATAATACGTACACTATTTTTAAATTAAAAATGGATAAGACCAATAAGATGGGTAGCATTTTCTAAGCAAAACATCAAATGATTGTCCTTGGATTCTGACATCACTAGGACATTATACCAGGTTCTACAGGAGGGTATATCAAAAGCAAAATCAGATTTCGTGAGTAGAGAAAGAACACTTGAAAATAAAGTTTAGCTGAATATAGGCAGAACCAGATTATAATGCTATAAGATGACGTTAGCTTAACCTAACTTTTTCTTATCTCTGTAAGGTATTTATTTACTTCATCCTTACCCTGTTCATATTAAATGTTGGTCTCTTGGCCACAGCTAAAATGGGAAATGGTTAATTCTTAGCAAAATTCTAAGGGCTTGAATTCTGGTTTACTTAATAGATTGGAAAAATACTTAGCTAGACAGTTCACTCATGGTGTTCCTTGTACACCCCTCCTCCCTGGCAGCCATGGGGAGAACAGATGAAGGCTCTGTTTTGGGGGAGATGTGGGAGAACACTTCTGAGGTGAGCAGAAATTCTTCCTGAGGACATTTCCTGAATCCTGGAAATTTGGTCCTCTGGAAAATTTAACTAATTAAAGGCACAGCCTGCAGATGGGGCTTGATTTATACATTGAGCCACTTCCAGGGAGAAAGAGAAACCAGCAAAATTTTTGTTGGTTTGTTTGTTTTAGCCATTGTAGGAGACCGGTGAGGGAAACTGGAAATTTTAGCAACTTCTTCAAATGCTAATTTACCCCATATGACATTGGCAAAACTATGTTCATCCGCAGCCACACTGGAGGTTGAGAAAGTAGTCTGAAAGCTTCAAAAAGACATACGGGGGGAGTGTAACTACCTCAGGCACTCCATTGGTCTCTAAATCAAGACATATGGTAGACTATTAAGATGTCTGAAGTGACAGGCTAGAGAGCTGGGCTGGAAACTTATGAACAATGGGACTGAAATTCTGAAGTCTTTCAGAGCTGCAGAGGAAGAAACCAGTTAGGCTCTCAATTAAAAGCTCGAGATGGTCATTTTCAATAAGACGACTGACTCATAAGCGGATGAACAATGAGAACACGTGGACACAGGGAGGGAAGCATCACACACTGGGGTCTGTGCGGGGGAACTAGGGGAGGGACAGCAGGGGGTAGGGGGTTGGGGAGGGATAACATGGGGAGAAATGCCCGATATAGGTGATGGGGAGGAAGGCAGCAAACCACATTGCCATGTATGTACCTATGCAACAATCTTGCATGTTCTTCACATGTACCCCAAAACCTAAAATGCAATTAAAAAAAAAGAAAGAAGATGACTGAAACAGATATATACTGAGACTTACACAATGTATAGTCCAGCTCTAACCCACATCAATTCCTGACTGTGCAAAATGATCAGCTGCTTAACTGAGTGGCATAACAGAAGAATGGGTAAACCCTGTTTGGTGAAAGATAACATCCTTTGGACCCTCTCTATTTCTTTTATACTTAACGTCTGACACACAATAAAATATTACTATACATGCAAAAAGACAGGAAAATTCTTATTAATAATGAAGGAAAAGATGGAAATAGTAGCACACTAATGAATGATTCAGATATCAGAGTTACCAATCAAGGCCTTTGTAATAACAATAATTAATATATTAAATAAATTAGAGAAAAAGATAAAAAGAATAGATGAAGGTATGCAGATTTTTTCCAGACAATTATATTCTATTAAATAATAAGAAATAGATAACAGACAATTGAAAAATACAGTTTCCACAATTAAGAACTCAACAGATGGATTTAACAGCAGATTGTAAGCTGAAGTATACAGGACAAGTGAATTAAAATATAGGTCAACAAAAACACACAAAATTAAGAATATGGAAAAAATTAGAAGAAAAAATGAATAGAGATATATAGGATGATCCAAAGGTCTAACATACATATGATTGGTGTCACAGAAATAAAAAGAGAAAATGGGTGGAATCACTATTTATGTTTTTCAAACTGATGAAAGATATAGACTGAGAGATTCCAGAAGCTTCGAGAACCCCATTTTGAAGATAAACAAATCAAACTATACCACAGTGTGTTAAAGAGTCTTCCGAAAACCAAATATAAAGAGAAAAACTTAAAGTTGTTGCCTTAAAAAGAGAAACACTAAGACTAAAATCTAACTTCTTAACTAAAATGATGGAAACTAGAAAACAATAAAAGGACATTTTAAAAATGTCAACTTAACTGCCAACCTATAATTTCATACACAAAATTTTATATCCTTTAAAAATAAAAATAAATATAGTTTTAGTCAAATAAAAAATAAGAGAATTTGTCACTAGTAGGCCCACCATTGTAAAATTAAATGAACTTCTCTCAGGTAGAAAAATGATTCCAGGCAACCCACAGAATGGGAGAAAATTTTTGAAATCTATCTATCTGACAAAGGGCTAATATCCAGAATCCACGTGAAACTTAAACAAACTTACAAGAAAGAAACATACGAATCCATCAAAAAGTGGGTGAAATATATGAACAGACACTTCTTAAATGGAGACATTTATATAGCCAACAAACATACGAAAAAAAGCTCATCATCACTGGTCATTAGAGAAATGCAAATCAGAACCACGATGAGATACCATCTCACACCAATTACAATGACGATCACTAAAAAGTCAGGAAACAACAGATGCTGGAGAGGATTTGGAGACATAGGAATGGTTTACATTATTGGTGGGAGTGTAAATTAGTTCAACCATTGTGAAAGACAGTGTGATGATTCCTCAAGGATTTAGAACTGGAAATATCATTTGACCCAGAAATCTCATTACTGGGCATATACCCAAAGGATTATAAATCATTCTACTATAAATACACATGCACATGTTTGTTTATTGCAGTACTGACCACAATAGCAAAGACTTGGAACCAACCCAAAAGCCCATCAATGATAGACTGGATAAAGAAAATGTGGCACATATACACCATGGAATACTCTGCAGCTGTAAAAAAGAATGAGTTCATGTCCTTTGCAGGGACATGGATGAAACTGGAAACCATCATTCTCAGCAAACTAACACAGGAACAGAAAACCAAACACTGCATGTTCTCACTCATAAGTGGGAGTTGAACAATGAGAACACATGGACACAGGGAGGGGAACATCATATACTGGGGCCTATTGAGTGATGAGGGCTAGGAGAGGGAGAGCATTAGGAGAAATACCTAGTGTAGATGATGGGTTGATGGGTTCAGCAAACCACCAAGGCACGTATATACTTATGTAACAAACCTGCACATTCTGCACATGTATTCCAGAACTTAAAGTAAAATTTAAAAAAGAAATTAAGAAAAGTAAAAATAAAATGATAAATGATTCCAGATACAACATGAAAATATAGGAGAAAATTTCAAACTTCAGGAAAGTAAATATGTGGATAAATTAAATGACTAGTGGTTATATGTATGCAACAAGAATTGTAATGTCATATATATTTGCATATAATATGTATTATAATAAAAACAACTGAATTACAATGGAAACATATCACTGTATTGCTGTAGGTAATTCAGTGCTTAGAGAGAAACTGCAGCACTACAATTTTGATTTGGTATGTTTCCATTTTATTTTGGTTCAAAATGTTTTCTAATATCTAGCTTAATTCCATGTGGTCAGAGAATATGCTACATATCTTAGACAAGAAGAAAGACTGAAAATCAATTATTTAAACTTATAAGTTAAGAAGCTAGGTAGTAGAAAGCACATCAAAACTAAAGAAAACCTAAAGAAAGAAATAAACAAATTGAAATAAACAATGAAAAGAAGAAAAATTAACAAAACTGAGGCTTGAGACTTAAAGTTGATAAAGTTTTAATAGGATTAATCAAGAAAAAATAAAGAATCCATAAGTTTTCAGAAGTGAAAATACACAGATCACAATATTTTCGGTGAGATAATATTATGAATGCTTTCTCCAGTAAAATTACTGATTTGAATGAAATAAATTAATGACTCAAAAAACTCAACAACTTACTAATTTTGCTATAAGAAGAAACAGAAAATGTAAACAATCAGACATGTGTTTAAAAAATTGGATTCTTAGCCAAAACCTTCTCATATTCCAATTCTGAGGCCCACGTAGTTTCACTGCTGATTCTTTCAAACATTTAAGAAAGACAACAGCAATATTGTACAAATTCTCTAAGAGAAAAGAAAAATAGGAAACATTTTCTGATCCTTTTAAAGAGGCACCATAATACGGATTATAAAATGGTCAAAGGCAGAATAACAAAGGGACATTATATACCAAGTTTTCTCATGAACATTGATGGAAAATTCTTAAGAAAACATTAACAAATTCAACTGAGCAATACACAGAAATGAGGATACATCACCCTTAGGGAGAGTTTATTTTAAGTATGCAAAAGTAGTTTACCATCAGAAATCACTCAATATAATTCATTACATTAGCTGACTATAGGAAAAGAATAAGAATTTGTCAGTAGATTTAGCAGCATCACTGAATATAAGGTTAATCTGCATAATTTAGAAAGTCTTTCTATATACCAGAAACACGAAAAAAAAAATTTAGAACATTATCACCAATGTATCGAAAATCATATACCTAGTATGTTAGTTCATTTTGTGTCGCTTATAACAGAATACTTGAGATTGGGTAAATTAAAGAAAGAGTTGATTTAGCTGTAGTTCTGCTAGCTGGCAAGTGTGGGAAGCATAGCATTGGCGTCTGCTCAGCTTCTGCTGAGGGCCACATGCTAAGTCAAAATATGGCAGAGAGGGTCAAAAGAGAAGTAAACACATGGGAAGAGATACCAACAGTGAGGAGAAACCTTGCTTTATAGCAATCCCTTCTTGCAGAAACAAATCCATTCCTGAGGAATTAATCTAGTCTCAGTAAAGCATGAACTTATTATCATGAGAAAGGTACCAGGCCATTTACAAGGAATCTGCTGCCAGGACCCAACACTTCTCCCACTAAGCCCCATCTCCCAGTACTGCCACACTGGAGATCAAATTTCAACAGGAGTCTTGGTGGGGACAAACAAGATTGCAATCATAGTATGTAGGAACCAAAGCAATAAACATGTAAACACCTCTACAGTCAAATTACAGAATGTTATTGAGAAAAATGAAAGAGGATCTAAACAAATGGTGAGATATTCCATGTTCATAGGTGGAAGACTCAATGCTGTTAAGATATTAAATCTGCCTAAGTTAGTCTACATATTTAGTTTGGTGTAGCTCTAATTTTTAAAACCAGCATACTTTTTATTAAATGCAAATTGGAACTGCAAACGGCCAAGGATATCCAAGGTATTCTTGGAGAAGAACATGGCTAGAGGGCTTCTTTGACCAGATATCAAAATTTATTATAAAATTATAGTAGTCAAGACAGTGTGGTATTTGTAAGACAGAAAAACTGACCATCGGAACAGAAGAGAGAGTTCAGAATTAGACTAACATAGTCACCTGATTTGTGACAAACAAAAGAAAAAATGTCAATGCAGTGCAGCAAAGAGAAAATAGTTTTTTCAATAAATGATGCTGAGTCCTAAAATACAAAATTAGCCAGGCATGGTGGTGCATACCTGTAATCCCAGCTCCTCCGGAGGCTGAGGCAGGAGAATCATTTGAGCTGAGATCGTGCCATTGCACTCCAGTCTGGGGAACAAGAGAGAAACTCTGTCCCCACACCAAAAAAAAAAAAAAAAAAAAATTCTCCCAACCAACCCACAGAACTCTGAGAAAAAACAAAGTTTTGTTTTAAGACACTTAAAAAAAAAAAAAAAAGAAATAGTCAAATTCAGATGGATTATAGATTTAAATGTAAAAGGCAAAACAATAAAGCTTTTAGTGGAAAAGTTTTATGATCCTCTTTATGATCTTGGAGCAGACAAAGACTTTAAAATGGAACACAGATGACAATGAGTTCGTGTCCTTTGTAGGGACATGGATGAACCTGGAAACCATCATTCTCAGCAAACTGACACAAGAACAGAAAATCAAACACCATATGTTCTCACTCATAGGCGGGTGTTGAACCATGAGAACACATGGACACGGGGAGGGGAACATCACACACTGGGGTCTGTTGGGGGGAACTAGGGGAGGGACAGCAGGGGGTGGGGAGTTGGGGAGAGATAGCATGGGGAGAAATGCCAGATATAGGTGAAGGGGAGGAAGGCAGCAAATCACACTGCCATGTGTGTACCTATGCAACAATCCTGCATGTTCTTCACATGTACCCCAAAACCTAAAACACAATAAAATATATATTTAAAAAAATAAAATGGGACACCAAAAGAACTATTTCTAAAACAAAAATAATGATAATACAGTTTACATCAAAATTAATAACTGCTTGAAGAACCTCAGGGTATATGTATCCAGAATGCATACAGAACTACAAATCAATAAGAAAAAGGCATATAATCAGTAGAGAAATAAACAAGACTGGAATAAGTTTAATGGAGAATATTCAGTCTTACTAGTTATCAGGAAAAAACAAAAAGACAATACTGTACATTCACTAGAATGGCTAAAACAGAAAGAGCAGAGACTCCTGAGTCTTAGTAAGGATGTGAAATCACAGAAATTGTTGGCCGTGAGTCACTGCTGGTAGGAGTCTAAATTGGTACAATGACATCGACAAACAGTTTGGCAATATCTTCTAAGCAATACGATGCTTAGGCATATAACCCAACAGAAATGTGTACATAGCTTTATGAAAAGACATGTTCTATATTGTCTTAGGAGGACTATTTATAAAAGTACAAAACTGAAAATTGCCTGAGTGCCTGTCAAGGGAGAGTGGATTAATGAATTGTGGGATCATCACAAAGTGTAACACTGGATAGCCCCATACTGTGGACAAATGTTTTTCTCCAAATTCATTATTCGGAAACGTGTAGCTGCTTCCAGAGCGTGTCTAATACTATTGGAGCAGACATTTCAGGATGAAACAAGAGGTCCAATGGGGTTAACTCTACGGAGGGCTCCATGAGCCTGTGGTGAGAGGTTTGGCCTGTGAGAGACAACGTTTCTGTCTTTTACGATTCAGCCTTCATTATTCCCACGTGGCTCAGCAGTATCTGAGCAGCTTGAGTTGGCGAATGCATCCCTTAGGATGCAGAACCATGGGGTGACTAAAAGTGATCAGTCCTTTCAACCACTTTAATGGCATTTGCCCAGTGGGATAGAGCTAAAGTACATTTAGATCTTCAAAGTCGTCATCTTTTTTTGCTGGTTGTTTTTTGATAGGGAGATAGAACTGGAAAATACAACCACAGGTATTTGACAAAAGTACTCTTGTGTGAGGAGTCTTGCATTTCAAATCTGTCCCTGAGGCTGAGGTTGGTATTTTGCCATGCCTTAATGTGATATCTAACATGAAGTGAGAAGAAAACACAGGTAGAGGGTTGGTTGTTTTCTCCTGAGAGTGACTAAGACACAAACCCTCAAGAGTTAAATTCATCTGCCATCAAACTAAGTTTTGCAGTGTCTTTTTAAGAGCCAGGAAATTCTACCACCAAATAAAATACATTTTTTAATCCACGTTACTACGCTACCGACAAGTCTTCACTTCAGAACTCATCACTGAGAAATGTGTAGCTGCTTCCAGACTCTGCCTAACACTGTTGGAACAGACATTTCAGAAAAAATGAGAACCCCAGTCTCAGTAACTCCATGCAGGGTGCCGAGCTTCTCTGTGGAGGGTTTGGCCTGTGAGAGGCAATCCTATCATTTGCCAATTTGGCCTGCGTTATTCCCACGTGGCTTACCAATATCTGAGCAAGTCTGGCCTTCTGTCAGCTGGGCACTTAGGTAGTATGTCCCTTGAGGCACAGAGTAACCAAAGTGATCAGTTCCTCTAGTCATTTTAATATGTTTTGGTGCACACAAAAAAATTCAAGAACATTAATCATATTAACTCATATATATATGTTTTACATTCCCTGGCCTGAAATGGAAATGTCACTACTGGGCATCAGCCATCACAGACTTGGCTATTTAAGCAAAGTTGGGAGAAAGCAGAGCTGGTGGCCGAGTGAGTTGCCCGAATCATTAAGAGTTGGAGTGAGTTCGGATACAGTTCTCACTACTTACCCCTGTTCCTGGCAACACTGATCATTGCGGCTGTGCCACGGGCCTCTGGGACTCAGGAATCTAAGCCTGTGCTGAGAGAAGGGAAGTCCAAGTCCTCCCAGAAACGAGAAGCCTCAGAGTAACCTCATGTGGCCCACATGTGCCTGGCCTCTGTGCCAGTCAGCTCTCGGCTGGGGTACCAGTTAATCCTTCCCGAGTCTGTGTGGAGTCCCCTGGTGTCCACAGGGAAGGCACGTTGAGGACATTGGGGAGATTTATCATGTTTCAGAGCAGGCTCAGCTGTCTTCAGTTCCCACTTATTATGTAACTTCCACAGAAGCAAGAAGATAGTTTTTCTAATTAGAGGGTGTGTGGAAGTGGGGAGAGAACGGAAGAGAAATAGAGATATTTCCAGGCAGAATATTCTTGGCAGAGAAATACAGGAGGTCAAAGAATTTTAGAGATGGAGAGAAACCTTGGATATAAACTTATCTAAATTTTTTGGTTTACATACGAAGAAATAAAGCTTCAAACAAGTCAAGTGATGGATACAAGGTCATAGGGGTATAGACAGCAATTCAGAATTAAGATTTTTTTCCCAAAGGTTGAGATTTTTGTCTTTCTTTCGCTTTCTACCTCGCTGTAATCATACACACTCACACCTTCATGTTTCAGTTAAGAAAATCATATTTTTCTTAAAATCTCCATTACGTACTCATACTACTGAAGTTATATAATATTGAGCAACCTTTTTTTCCACACTTATTTGTTAGGTCCAAGGATTGTTTCCTCTTGGCAATAGCAAATTCATCATTCTCTAGTTTCTCCTACCTTAAAAATTAAGGGGTTTTCTTCTCCTTCGCTCCATTTGTCTGACAGCACCCTCAATCAAAAACAAACAAGCTGTGAATCGGTTAAAAAGGGGACGGGGTGGTGGGGGGAGTCTTTAGAAATTGTGTTTAGTCCCTACTGGCCTTAGGAAAACACAAGAATTGGTGATCAAGTACATTCAGCAGGATGGCTGCCTTTCAAGGGAAACAGTATCTGGATATTTCTATGTCTAGACCACAGAGGAAAAATGTTTCCTTGGTAATTAACCCACTGAAAGCAGAATAGGCCCACGTGGCTATAAGAAATAGAGATAGAGAGGAGTTAGACGGATGAAGTTACTGAAGATTTGTCCTAAAGATGGCATTGTTGGTGATACATTTATAAAAGCTTGTTCACTAGTCTGTATTTCAGCATTTTAAATTCAGACCCTCCATAGAGTGAAGAATAAATAGGATTGCTAAGAAGTGATTGGTTTTCTTAGCCAGTCAATAGTAGTTTTTCATTTTACTGTTTCATTTCACTCTCCATTTGCATGCTACCGGGGAGGGTCTTGTGAGAAACCTCCCTTCCCTCGAGTATGAAGCAGGGGCTCTATAATTAAGATCTTCAAGACATTTTTTTTTAAAAATTGGGAATTAAGATGTTAAAAGGTGGCTAGACACATAGTTTTTCTGGGTTCTGGAGATGAAAACTATCTGAATCTGGGTAGAATTATGAATCTCATTTGATTTGATAATCACAGTCTTTGGATCTTGCCCCTTCATTTACAAAAGCTAGATATAAGTTGATGTGTATTATTATCTAACTAAATAACTTATTTAAAATATTCTTTGAAGGCATAGGCCATGAAATAGCCCAGATTGCACTGAAATATTTTGAACATTTTATGTGGGTACTATCCATTAGCGATCATAGAAAAGGGAAAGATTTCTTTTACATTTAAGTTTCCTAAGTACGACCTCACATTTTCCTTCCACAACCATTTATAAAATGCTACTGCAGACTTACCGAGATGTTTAAAATCATGGGGATCTGAAATGACAGAATACGCAGGGTCTACTTGAGAAATACACTTTATAGAGAGAAATAAGATAAATTCAAAAACAAGTGTACATATGGTTAATATTACATTAATGAAATAGCAGTGCCGAGAAATATACAAGACAAGCATGGCCAGTGTGTGTGGTGAAGGTAGTTAGGGGAGGATTTTTACAAACCTCAGCTAATTGATGAAATAATGTGTTAAGGGATGCTTAAATAGTTATGAAGGAAATAAAAAATAAAATACCTCAAACTAATCTTTTAGCTTGATTTTTTTTTTTTTTTTTTGCATTTTCTTCTAAGCCTTTTCCATAATTTTAGGAATCTCCAGTGGAGCATGAGTCCAGGCCAGTGCCATCCTTCCCAGCTCTGGCATGCCTGCCCCATCTCTCCTGCTTCCCTCTTGTGAAAACTCCCCCTCCCTCCACCAGGCTGCTCATTACCGTGGGACCTATCTCCTTTGCCCGAAATCAACTTTTTCAACACGATTCCCCACCACCCCTCCTTTCACCTTTCAGACTTCTGCTCACGCTTTGAAGCCTGGCATTGCATTTTCCAAGAATTCTTCCTAGGATGCTTCCTACTCCTCCACTCCCTGTTTTTCTACCTTTTTTTTTTAAGCCTCATCTCCCTTTCCCTGGAGATTATATGAGATGCTCCTCCTTTGTGACCTTATAAGAACCCTTTGCAATTTTTATTGGTGTATTCACCATATTAGATTTCAATGATTTATCCTTCCAACTATGATGTGAGCACTTTGAGAGGAGGAATTGTATCTTATTGAGGCTGTATTCTTAGTGCATATTCTACCACACATGAAAGGTTCTATAAAGTTTACTGAAAGAATAGACTGGGGTCCTGACTACAGTGATGAATGAATAATACAGAGGCTCTTCCCTCAAGGAGGTGTAATCTGGTAGACAGGCAGACACCACACACACACAGACACAGACACACACACACACACACACCCCTCCCTGATCTCCACCCACCCACTATAATTTGTGCTAATACAATAAACAAAAAGCTGTATGATAAAGAATAATAGACTAAATATGCCTTACATGGGAAATTATACATGTTTGGCTGTAGTTACAAACAATGGAATCCACTGTGGTTTGTTCTAGCAGAAAATTAATTCATCAACATATAAAAGGTGAGTCACAGTGTCTCTGAGAAGATTGGGGAACAGGGAACAATATTCACACATACTCCAGGGTCTGCTCCAGCAAAAGCAGCATAGCCACCACCACTTGGCTCTGAAACTACAACGTTCACAAATCCCCCACCCTACCAATGATGCTCAGGGTGGGCTGTCAGAATCTCCACCCTTACTGCCCAGAATAGCTTGTCATCTCCACCACCTGCTTTCTGAAAAGTGAGTACCAATGAGACTGACTCCACCCCCTTCTCAGTGGAAGGCTAAAGTCTGATGCAGCTGACTGGCAGATCCTGGCTCACAGACTTGTACTCCAGCTGCAGTGGAGCAATGGAGCTTGGAAGTTGAGTTCTGGTATTTACTTTGGGGAAGTGTGTTTCACAAGGCAAGTATTACTACATACTTGGAATTTCTATTAATATAAAAGAATATTAAAGAGATGCTAGCAAACCACAAAAGAAGGTCACTGTAACTTAAGAAAAAGCGCTCTGAGAAGGTAACATTAACATTGATGTCCGAAGGATGATAAGGAATTTGCCAGGCAAAAACCAGTGTTTTGACAAACATGGTGAATGTTTTATTTATGGCAGGGAAATGCTTCACAGCTTCCAGGAACTGAAAGAATTCCACCATGGCTAAGGAGTGATGAGTGATAGAGAGAGGGCCAGGGCTGAGGCTGGAGATGGTACCAATAATTCAAAGCCTTGTAGGAGATGTGAAAAGGTTTGTATTTATTTATTTCTTTATTTTTCTTTTTTTAAAATTATACTTTGAGTTCTGGGGTACATATGCAGAACATGCAGGTTTGTTACAAAGGTATACAGGTGCCTTGGTGATTTGTTGGATCCATCCCCCCATCATCTACATTAGGTATTTCTCCTAATGTTATCCCTCCCCAATGCCCCCACTCCCTCCTATCCCTCCCCTAGCTCCCTACCCCCCCGACAGGCCTCTGTGTGTGATGTTTCCCTCCCTGTGTCCATGTGTTCTCATTGTTTAACACCCACTTATGTGTGACAACATGTGATGTTTGGTTTTCTGTTCTTGTGTCAGTTTGCTGAGAATGATGGTTTCCAGATTCATCCATGTCCTTGCAAAGGACATTAACTCATCCTTTTTCATGGCTGCATAGTATTCCATGGCGTATATGTGCCACATTTTCCTTATCCAGTCTATTTTTGATGGGCATTTGGGTTGGTTGCAAGTCTTTATTCTCTTTGTAGAAATTGTGAATGGGAGTTCACTCATGCTTTGACTCTCTGTTTGCCTGTTATTGGTGTACAGGAATGCTTGTGATCTTTGCACATTGATTTTGTATCCTGAGACTTTGCTGAAGTTGTTTATCAGCTTAAGGAGGTTTTGGGTTGAGACGATGGGATCTTCTAAATATATAATCATGTCATCTGCAAATAGAGATAATTTGACTTCCTCTTTTCCGAATTGAATACTCTTTATTTCTTTTTCTTGCCTGATTGCTCTGTCCAGAACTTCCAATACTATGTTGAATAGGAGTGGTGAGAGAGGGCATCCTTGTCTGGTGCCAGATTTCAAAGGGAATGCTTCCAGTTTTTGCCCATTCGGTATGATATTGGCTGTGGGTTTGTCATAAATATCTTTTATTACTTTGAGATACGTTCCATCGATACCTAGTTTATTGAGAGTTTTTAGCATAAAGGGCTGTTGAATTTTGTCAAAGGCGTTCTCTGCATCTATTGAGATAATCATGTGGCTTTTGTCTTTGGTTCTGTTCATGTGATGGATTACATTTATAGATTTGTGTATGTTGAACCAGCCTTGCAACCCAGGGATGGTGGAGGGTGTTGGTTGATTTTAAGAGTTTGGTTTGGGACATTGTAGTGGCTGCTTAAACTCACCACCCAGATCTGTAGATATTACCTAGATAACAGAAGTCACAGAAATGTAGGTTATCCTTACCTGTGAACCTGACACCTCAAGGAAGATGTCAGACGTGCAAAGCCTATTGCCCCAGCTGTGAGAATGCTGTCAGCAGACAAGCTTCAGCTGTCACTCCCATCAGGAATGCCCTTAGCAAGCCACTTCACACAATGTCATGCTGCCTCCGGGGGTGGGGAACAGGCAAGTCCAATGACTGGTAAAGGCGTTGCCATCTTGTTCCAACAGGTGACAGTCTTAAAGGCGTGCTAGTTCCAGAGCTCCTCATAACTTAGCCAGCTCGGTCATTGGCCCTGTTTCTCCCCCTTCTCACTTCTGCTCCACGAGTACTGATTTCAAGCATACACTTTAGTAAACACCTAAACCGTGTCTTAGCATCTTTTTTCTAGGAAACCCAGCTGTGAAGAGGATGCCAAGAGTGGATTAAGAAATCACGTGCTAAGATGGAGTTCTGGAGCCAGATTACCTGCCACTTTGCCGACAATGAAAACCACAACTCTGGTAGTCGGTGAATCACAAAGAAGCCTGCTACAACCATCCAGTTGTGAAATGTTTTACTGGTGGTACGTCGGGATGGTACAGCAGTATAAGGGAATCCACCAGTTGGTTCCATATATCAGGCATTTGAGGCATATGGGTGAAATAGAAACAAGCAACAAAAAATTGTGCGTCTATTGCTAAGCCCGACTGATGCCCTGAATAGATTATGAAAAACCAAGATTATTTAGAGAGCTTACATGGAGTCACACAAGGAGGTTCTAACCTGTGGGGGTAGGGTAAAAAAAACAGAGAACTTGGCTGAGAGCTTGAACGGCTGAGCCACTCATTCTTTAGAAGGTTAAACTCCCAGTTGAGACAGGTCTGCTCTGCCATTGAGTACTCTGGTGAGAAAAGAATCTTAATATATTGGATAGGAACATCTGGATTTATACCCTTGAACATCTTGAGTCTCAGATTTCCCTAAGCCCTTTGGGCCTTTAGAATTGGCCCACCAAGAATTGTGGTTCTCTCGTTGCCTGGGATTTGAGATAAAGCAGAAGACTCTCTCCCTCCAGCCAGCATGTGTCTTCTTTGGAATCTACTCCACCCTCCTTCCTAGCCATTTGAGCTATAATTGCCATGTTACAACAAAGCCCACCTGATGAGTGCTGGTCTTAATAACATATAAAATGGACTATACACCAAAAAAGCTCCAAGACCTAGCCAGCAGATATCTTCAGGAACCGGGGGGAAACACATTGGATTGATGAAGGGGACCAGAAAAAAAATGATGATCTTCTAGGTTACATAAATTTTTTTTTTTTTTTTTGAGACGGAGTTTCACTCTTGATACCCAGGCTGGAGCGCAATGGCGCGATCTCGGCTCACCGCAATCTCCGCCTCCTGGGTTCAGGCAATTCTCCTGCCTCAGCCTCCTGAGTACTGGGATTACAGGCACGCGCCACTGTGCCCAGCTAATTTTTTGTATTAGTAGAGACGGGGTTTCACCATGTTGACCAGGATGGTCTCGATCTCTTGACCTCGTGATCCACCCGCCTCGGCCTCCCAAAGTGCTGGGATTACAGGCTTGAGCCACCGCGCCCGGCCTAGGTTACATAAATTATTAACAACACCCTGGCAAGAACTCCAGAAGATGGTGAATCATCAATCATGCCTACCTAATGAAACCTCCATAAAACCCCCAAAACTAGGGGTTTTGAGAGCTTCCAGGTTGGTGAACACATGGAGGTGATAGGAGGGTGGCTCATATAGAGACAGAATAGAAGTTCTGCAGTCCTTCCCGTATGTCTTGGCCTATGTGTCTTTCATCTGCTGCTCCTGAATTGTATTATTTATGTTAACCAGAATAGAGAGTAAGGCATAGTAAGTGAGGTATTCTAGCAAATTCCTGAGCATGAGGAAGGAGGTGTGAGAACCTCTTGAATTTTTAGTTGGTTGGAAAAAAGCCCCAAGGTCTGGGACTTGTGATTGGTATCAGAAGTGGGGGCGGTCTTGCAGTACTGAGCCCTTAACCTGTGAGGTCTGATGCTAACTCCCAGAAGTTAGCATCACAATTGAATTAAATTGTAGAGCACTCAGGTAGTGTACAGAGAGTTGGAGAGTTGATTGTGGGAGGAAAACCTCCTCACTCATTTGGTGTCAGAGGTAGGCCAGATATGGTGGCTCATGTCTGTAGTTTCCGTTGCTTTGAGAGGCTGAGGCAGGGGAATTGCTCAAGGCCAGAGTTGAGAAAAGCCTGGGTAATATAGCAAGACCCTGTCTCTAATATATACATACATATATATATATATATATATATATTTTAATTAGCCCGGCATGGTGGCATGAATCTGTTGTCCTGTCTACTCAGGAGGCTGAGGTGGGAGGATAGATTGAGGCCACGAGTTCAAGGCTGCAGGGAGCTGTGATCGCATCACTGCCTTCCAGCTTCAACCTGGGAGATCTCATGTCTAAAAAAAAGAAGTGTTCTATGGGTAGAAACAGATCATAGCTGTCAACATGTTTGGCACAGAGGGAACTATTCAGCTGCCTGTTGGTACTCCCTTGCCTAATTTTGAAAGTAAATGAATGAATGCAGCACCCTAGTCTGAGAAGGACATGAAAACCATGGACCCAGGTCTCTTAGGGCTGAAGTCTGGATCACGTCATGGGTTAAGCTACCAAGAACAGGATAGAGAGTAAAGAATGGAGATTGAAAAGTAACACTTGCAACCTGGAGACCAGCAGGCTGTCACTCATCTAAGTAACCTTCTTCTAAATTTGCCCCAGGAAGATGGTTCTACTGAAATTCTGAAAAAGGTGCTTCAAGGACATGCAAGAAAAAATAGATCTGAGAACCTCACAGGGTAGATTCCTCTTTGTGGAATTTCAATTACACTTGGTTAGACTTTTTTGTCTGTACCGTAACACCAAGATGTTCTGTCACTCCCCTACCTTTTAAAAAAATTATCTCTTTTAAAATTGTGTTTAGTTTGGGTAAATTTTAAATTTTATTGATCTGTCTTCAAGAACACTGATTCTATAGCGTCAACTTGATTTGACTGACGAGCCTTTTGAAGGCATTGTTATAGTGATAATGCAGATGTTTAGTAAACAACTGTATTGACTATAATAATATTTTCTCTACTGACGTGTTAAAAATGAGTTTATTCTATAACTTTCTTTTATTGTACTGTCCCAACTGGGTGCTGCATTAAGGTTTTCTAGCCTCATAAAATACATTTGTAGCTTTTCCTCCTTATTCAATGAATTAGTTTTTATTATACAGAGATTACTTACTATATATGGTTTTTCGTATATGGTTCTCTAAATCTTTCGTGTAAAATTAACTTTTCCTGGTGTTTCTAGGGGGAAGATTCCTTTTTTTGAGGTGAAAGCCACATAACATACGATTAACCATTTTAAAGTGCAATTTAGTAGTATTTAGGGTACAATTCAGTGGTGTTTAGTGTATTCACAATGTTGTACAACTACTAGTTCTCTTTGGCTTCAAATTTTTTTCAATGCTTCATAAAAACACCCATAATCCATTAAGTAATTACTCCCCATTTCCCTCTCCCCACATCCCCTAGTAACCCCTAATATGCCTTCTGTTTTGATGGATTTTCCTATAATTGATAGATCATATAAAAAGAATCAAATATTATGTGACCTTTTGTGTCTGGATTCTTTCACTTAACATAACATTTTAGAGGTTTATCCAAGTTGTACCATATGCCAGTAATTTATTCTTTTTTATTATTAAGTAGTGTTTCATTCTCTGTAACATATCACAGTTTGTTTAGTCATTTATTCATTAATGAGCATTTGGGCCCTGCTATTTTCAGGCTATTACGAACAATTCTATTACGAGTTTCTGTGTGAACACATATTACCTTTGTTTCTTTTTCTTTTTTAAAGACAGATGGGGTCTTGCTCTGTCACCCAAGCTGGAGTGCAGTGGCATGAACATAGCTCTCTGCAGCCTCAAACTTCTGGGCTCAGGTGATCCTCCTGCCTCAGCCTCTTGAGTAGTTAGCACTGCAGATGAATACAGTGTGGACACATATTTTCATTTCTCCTGTGCAGATACTTAGGAGTGGAATTGTTGGGTCATACGGTAATTGTATGTCTTACCTTTTCAGGAACAGTCAATCTGTTATCCACAGCAATGACATCCTTACATGTTACTATCAGCAATGTGTAAGGTTCCAATTTTTTTCAGATCCTTGCCAACACTTGTTATTTTCCATTTTCTTGATGAAAGCCATGCTAGTGAGTGTGAAGTAGTATCACATCTTGGTTTTGATTTGCATTTTTTTAATGGTAGATGATGCTGAACACGTTTTCATGTCCTTGTTGGCTATTTGTATATCATTTTTGGATAAATATTTAAAAAATTCTTAGTCCATTTTAAAATTAGATTGTTTGTCTTTGTTGTTGAGTTATGAGTTGTTTTTTTTTTTTTGTTTTTTTTTTTTTTTTTTGAGATGGAGTCTTGCTCTGTCGCCAGGCTGGAGTACAGTGGCGCAATCTCGGCTCACTGCAACCTCCACCTCCTGGGTTCAAGTGATTCTTCTGCCTCAGCCTCCTGAGTAGCTGGGGCCACAGGCGCGTGCCACCACGCCTGGCTAATTTTTGTATTTTTAATAGAGATGGGGTTTCACCATGTTGGCCAGGATGGTCTCGATCTCTTGACCTCGTGATCTGCCTACCTCAGCCTCCCAAAGTGCTGGGATTACAGGTGTGAGTCACTGTGCCTGGCCAAGAGTTCTTTATATATTCTGGATATCAAAGCCTTATCAGATATATGACTTGTAAATATCTTCCTCCATTCTATAGGTTGTTGAGAAGACTTTTGACTAATGAGTAATAATGATTATTTTCTTTAGTGCTATATGCTTTTCAAGTTCTTTGTATCTTCTTTAGTCAATTTCATATTTTTATAGTAATACCAATTTTATTTATAAAACATATTTCTGTAAGGTTTATATTATTGTCTGCTTATAGCTTTAATGTCTGTTCTATCTGTTTCAATGACCTTTTAATATTACTAATTTATTTTTTTGAAGACAGAGTCTCACTCTACTGCCTAAGCTGGAGTGCAGTGGTGTGATCTCGGCTCACTGCAATCTCCACCTCCTGGGTTCAAGTGATTCTCCTGCCTCATCCTTTCAAGTAGCTAGGATTACAGGCACCCACCACTATGCCTGGCTAATTTTTAAAATATTTTTAGTAGAGATGGGGTTTCACCATGTTGATTAGGCTGGTCTTGAACTTCTGACCTCAAGTGATCCACTCACCTTGGCCTCCCAAAGTGCTGGGATTACAGGTGTAAGCCTGGCAAATATTCCTAATATTTTTATTTGTGCATTTTTCTATTGGGTAATGCATTCTTGGTTTATAAATCATCTCTCTTATGCCTTTGTTTTCTATTTTATTATTCTCTACCCTTAGTTATATCATTTCTTTTTTTAAAACTTTCTTTAAGTACTCTCTGTTTTTCTTTCAGTCTCTTAATTTGAATATCTAACCCATTATTTTAAAACACTCTTGTTTTATAGTAGAAATATTTCAAGGCTTAAGGTTTATCTATCTGTATTCTTTAGCAACCTCCTAAATTTTTTAAATATTTTGTCACTTCCAATGTGATTTCCTCTTTAGCCCACGAATTGCTTAGAACTATAGTTCTTAGTGCACAAATATAAATTTTAAAAACTATTTTTAAATCATTGGGAACTGTTTTATTTTATTTTTATTTTAAAAAGTTGTAATTTTTAATTTTTGTGGTACCTAGTAGGTGTATATATTTATGGGATACATGAGATATTTTGGAACAGGCATGTAGTATATCATAATTGCAGCTTGGAAAATTGGGTATCTGTTCCCTCAAGCATTTTTTCTTTGTGTTACAAACCAATTGTACTCTTTAAGTTATTTTAAAATGTGTGATTAAGTTATTATTGACTATTATTATAGTCTCCCTATTGTGCTATCAAATACTAGGTCTTATGCATTCTTTCTATCTTTTTTGGATCCACCAATTCTTCCCACTGCCCCCACAGCTCCCCATTACCTTTCCCAGGCTCTGGTAACCATCCTTCTATTTATTCTCTACCTCCATGAGTTCAATTGTTTTTATATTTATTTATTTATTTACTATTATTATTATTATTATTATTATTTTGAGACAGAGTCTTGTTCCATTGCCAGGCACCAGGCTGGAGTGCAGTGGTGCGATCTTGGCTCACTGCAACCTCTGCCTCCCGGGTTCAAACAATTCTCCCAAGTAGCTGTGACTACAGGCATGCACCACCACACCCAGTTAATTTTTGTTTTTAGTAGAGATGGGGTTTCACTATGTTGACCAGGATGGTCTCAATCTGTTGACCTAATGATCCACCTGCCTTGGCCTCCCAAAGTGCTGGGATTACAGGCGTGAGCCACTGCACCCAGCCTTATTTTTTAAATTTTAATTTAATTAAAAAATTATAGATAGGGTTTCACCATGTTGCCCAGGCTAGTCTTTAACTCCTTGGCTCAAGCAATCTGCCCACCTCAGCCTCCCAAAGTGCTGGGTCTACAGGTATGAACCGTCACACTCAGACCTATTTTGATTTTTAGATCCTACAAACAAGTAAGAACATCTTTTAACTAGGTTTAGAGAAAGTTGTTAATATAATATTATTTCTTTGATAGTTGTTGATTCTTTGTGACCTAGTTTGCAGTCAAGTTTAGAAAACATTCAATGTTGAAAAGACTATATATTCTCTGTTGGGTGCAGAGCAATTATATTTGGACAGTCAAAAATTCTGTAAATTTACTAATTTTTAATGTGCTTGGTATATTAATTTCTGACAAGTGTTCAAAAATATGCCACCATGATTTGGGATTTGAAAATTTATATTTAATTCAGACAGTATTTGTTTAATGAAATTTCAGGCCTTTTTATAGGTTAATATTTGTATTAGTTCATTCTCATACTGCTAAAAAGAACTACCTTAGACTGTGTAATTTATGAAACAAAGAGGTTTGACTGACTCACAATTTCACAGGCTTAACAGGAAGCATGACTGGGAGGCCTCAGGAAACTTACAATCATGGCGGAAGTTGAAGGGGAAGCAAGAACCTTCTTCACGTGGCAGCAGGAGAGAGCTCCAGTGAGGGGAGGTGTGTCACACACTTTCAGTGAGGGAAGATGCGTCACACACTTTTGAACCATCCGATCTCGTGAGAACTCACCACTATCACCAGAACAACATGAGGAAAATTGTTCCCGTGATTCAGTCACTTCCAACCAGGTTCCTCCCCCGACATTGGGAGTTACAAGTCAACGTCGGATTGGTTGGAGAACAGAGACGAACCGTATCAATATTAAATGCTTGTTATATCTTCCTGTTAGATCGTTCCTTTTATTATACAGTACTTATCTTAATTTCCTGTGATGTTTGTGCATTTAGTTCAATTTTCTTTGATGTTGAGTTGTTATATCAGCTTTATTTTGGTTAATAAATATCTGGAATATGTATTTTTTGTACCTTTATTTTCTGTGTGACTTTTTCATGTGTCATTTATAGTAGCTTACACCTGTATTTTTTTCCCTAGATCTCAATCAGATCATCTCTGTGATTTAATAGATGGAGTTATTTCATTTGCATTTGTTACTATTAATATTTTAGACTAATTTTTAAACTAACTTTATTTTTACTTTTGTTTAAAAAAGTCTTTATTCTTTGTCTTCCTCTGTACCTTTTTCTGCTGCTATGTTAACTCTTAGTTACTAATTATTTATGGATTGATAACATTAATTTTTTTTTCTTTCTCCTGCTTTTTTTTCAAGTAATATCTATCTATATTTTTAAGGGTTATCCTTATATTTTAAACTTTCATATTTAACTAGAACACTAAAAAGTAAGTCTATAGTTACTTAACATTCATATCCTCTTCCTGAGTAACAATCTTATTTATCCTTTACTAGCTATTATATACTATGCCTCTAGATCCTATTTTTCTTTAGGATGCAGGTTTTGATTTAGTTTTAAATCAAAAAAGTTAATATTATAGGTATTCATTTATTAAGTTTATCAGAACATTTTCTTACTGTCTATGCTCCCCAATGTTTATTTTAACCTTTGCATTCCCTGCAGATTTACTTTTCTAATTGCTTAATTATGTCCTAATGTAAGATCCGAATTCAGTTGGGAGCAGCGTAGGAATAAAACACTCTTCCTCTTTGTATTTCTGACGTTGTCTTTGTTTTGTCTTAACAATTGAAGGTACAATTGAAGCTGATTATGAATCTAAATACCATTTTCTGGAGGTTCAATTAGGAACATGCTCAAGTCTTTCAATCTGTCCTTTACGTATTTTAACAACTCTTTTAATTTTTAAGTTTTATTTCTATAGTGCATTCCGAATGAATGCCACAGAACAATCTATCGTTTCTCTAATTTTCACCTTGACTGTATTCAGTCTACATTCTACCCCATTTACTGTGATAAAGCTAAATGTTTTTAGATTTTATTTTAATGATGTCTAGTTTATCTTTTCCAAACTCTTTTATTTTTGTCAGATTGCTTTGTAATATTTTTATCCAGAGTGAATTTATATTATTTTTTTGCCTATCTTTCTCTGCATTACAATTTTTCAAGTGTTTGACTTTGCAGGCCCTTTTTGAATGAGATTTTTTCCTTTTTCCTCTTTCTAACAGTTTGTAATTTTCTCCACCTGGAGTTTTGGACCATTTGTTCAGAACTAAGTCGTATAATGGCATTTTGGAGCTCATTTTCCGTGGTTGGAATTGCAATATAATTTACAATTGTGTTGTTGTGTCTATGACCTCAGTAATCCATAGACCTGAAACTTCATTTAAGTTGTAGTCTTAGGCTGCCTTTGAGCAATTTTATTTTCATCCTCCTTTTACAAATACAGCAGCCCCTCCCTAGTCTTTGACTTCAAGTGGTAAACCTGGCTCAGGCTCTCTATAATTTTGTGTGGAACAAACACATTTTGTTCCTGTACCTTACGGGGCCAGATGCTTCACTCCCAGAGCTTACTTCCATCACCAAATCCAACAGGCCTTTGGCTTGAACCCCTCTCTGCTTTACAGGTAGGTTCTGTTTCTGATCAACAGAGATGTTTACATAAACATACACACACATGATATTAAAATATGTATATATAAAACACTATTATATCACGAGGTCAAGAGATCGAGACCATCCTGGCCAACATGGTGAAACCCCGTCTCTACTAAAAATACAAAAAAATTAGCCAGGTGTGGTGGCACACGCCTGTGGTCCCAGCTACTTGAGAGGCTGAGGTGGAAGAATCGCTTGAACCCAGGAGGCAGAGGTTGCAGTGAGCTGAGATTGCGCCACTGCACTCCAGTCTGGTGACAGAGCAAGACTCCGTCTCAAAAAAAACAAAAAACAAAAAAACACTATTATATATACATGCATGCAGTCACATATATATGTGAGCTATATAGATATATATGTGAGATAGAGAAATATTTTAAATAAAGCAGTACATATTTTTAAAATCTCTCACTTAATGCTTTTAGAATAAAAGATTTTTATAAAGCATTAGCTTACATCTTAAATTAAATTTCATTTATTTTCAGTAATTTGGTTAAAGTTTAAACGTGGAGAAAATGTACAAAATTAAATTATGCTAATGACTTAACTCTTAAATGTTATCATATTTCTGTTCCAATTTTTAAAAGTAAGTACTACAGATGAAGCTAATATTTGCTTAAACTATGACCTCAGGTTTATGTATTTTCTTTTTCTCTAAATATAGCCACTATCATGGCTTTGTGTGTGCCCATCCATTCCATATGCATATGATTTCATAAGCAGAGTTTTATTTTCTATTTTTAAATGTACTTAAATAGTACTATACTATTGATTGCTTCTGTGTCCCTAAGATTTATCCTTCCTGATTCTTATCAGAATCAACACCTTTAAATTTTTTTAATGTAATTTCACTATATTGATAAAATGTATATTTCTCTAACTTACAGTAAGTTTGTTTTAATTTTTTATTGTTACAACACGGTTACAATTAATACTCTTCTATGTGTCTCCTTGTGCAGATATCTGTAACTTTTCAGGGCATATACTTTGAAATAGAATATCTGGATTGCAGAATATTCTTAATGTTTTCCCCGATAGAGTATTGTCAGACTTTTAAAATGTTGCCAATGCTATCATACAAAAAATTTTTGAATAAGACTTTTTCCTTTTTCCTCTTTCTAATAGTTTGTAATTTTCTTTTAGTTTGCATTTCCATGATTAGAATAGAAATTAACACTTTTTCAAATATTTATTGCCGTTTAGATTTCCTGTTCTGTGAATGGTCCACTGATAATCTTTGCCCAAATTTTATTATATATATGTTTTTAAGACAGGAACTGATAGATGAATGTTCTTAGTGAGATATGGGTCCAGATGAGACAGAAAAAAAATGAGACACAGAAGAACCAGTAAGGAGATTATTCGCCAATTTAGACATGGACTGATGAAGTTACGCATATGGGTGGTAGAAATGGGTATAAAAAAGGGTCAAACTTTGAAGTACTATAGAGAAAGAATGATGAACCATGGATAATGAAGGCATTAAGTATATTTTAAAATTTATGTTTAAGGGGCTGGCATCTGTGGAGGTGGAGCGAGGTGGTGGAATAGAAAGCTCCACCACTCATCCCTTCTCTCCCCTGCAGGGAGTTTTTGACACCAAGTCAACTATCTACACAGAAATAAATAGCTTCATAAGAACAAGAAATCAGGTGAGCACACAAAATACCTGGTTTTAACTTCATATCCTTGAAAGAGGCACTGAAGACATAGAAAAAACAATCCTGAGTCACTGTCGCTGGGCTCACTCATCTCCAGCAGTGACAGTGTGGTCCTGAGAACCTCTCTGGGGCTAGGGGAGGACATCACAATTGTGAGTCACTGAGCTCAGTGCTGTCCTGTTAAAGCTGGAAGGAAAACCCAACCAAACTCAGTGGATGCTGGCTCACAGAGGGAGCATTTAAACCAGCCCTAGCCAGAGGGGAATCACCAATCCCAGTGGTCTGAACTTAAGTGCCTGCAAAGCCCCTCACCCATGGCCAAAGTGCTCTGGGTCTTTAAACTTGAAAGGCGGTCTAGGAGAGTCCTAGGGCTGAACAAGGCTCAGAGATAGTGGACTGGGGACGCATGCAACATACTGAGACACCAGCTAGGGAAGTCAAGGGAATGCCCGCATCACCCCTCCACTAACTGCAGGCTGTGCATCTAGTGGCTTCAAAAGAGACCCCTTCCTTCTTCTTGAGGAGGGAGGAGGGAAAAGGGGGAGGACGTTGCCTTGTGGTTTGAATGCCAGCTCAGCCGCAATACAATAGAATTCCAGGTAGACTTCTAAGGTTTTTGACTCTAGTTCCTCACTTCAGGATGGTACCTCTGGACCCACTGGGGCCCGTAGGACTTCGACGCCCTGAAGGGAAGGGTACAGTCCTGGCCGACTTTGCCACCTGCTAATTGTAGAGCCTCAGGGCCTTGACCAGAAAGGTCTGACCCAGCAAGGTCCTAGCGGTGGTGGTCACAGGGATGACTGTGTCACTCCACCCCTGCTTTAGGTGGCTCAGAACAGAGAGAGAGAGAGAGAGAGAGAGACTCTGTATGCTTGGGAGAAAGTAAAGGAAGACAACAAGGTTCTCTGCCTGATAATCCAGAGAACTCTCCTGGATTTTTTTCCATCAAGGTGATCACTCTACAAGTCTGCAAGAACCACAGTGTTACTGTGCTTGGGAGCCCCTAAAGCCAAAACAGCTTAGATCAGAACACCCAAGTCCTTTCAAATGTCTGGAAAGCCTTTCCAAGAAGGACAGCTGCAACTAAGCCCAGACAGTGAAGACTGCACTAAATTTCTAACTCTTCAATGCCAGACTAAGAATAAAAGAGAGAAGATAAAAATAAACACAATCAGAATTGAAAAAGGAGAGGGATTACAACTGATACTACAGAAACGCGAAGGATCATTAGTGGCTACGATGAGCAACTATATGCCAATAAATTGGAAGATCTAGAAGAAATGGACAAATTCCTAGATACGTATGACACACTGATACTGAACCACAAAGAAATCCGAAACCTGAACAGACCAATAACAAGTAACAAGATTGAAGCCATAATAAAAATTCTCCTAGAAAAGAAAAGCCCGGGACCTGATGGCTTCACTGCAGAATTCTACCAAACATTTAAAGGAGAACTAATGTCAATCTCACACAATCTATTTCAAAAATAGAGAAGAGAATACATCCAAATGTATTTTACAAGGCTAGTATTACCCTGATACCAAAACCAGGCAAAAACACAGAAAAAACCCCTATAGGCCAATATCTCTGATGAATATCAATGCAAAAATTCTCAACAAAGTAAAAACAAACATAATTGAACAATACGTTAGAAAGATCATTCATTATGATCAAGTAGGATTTATCACTGGGATGTAAAAGTGGGTCAATATGTTCAAATCAATCAATGTGATACATCACAGCAATAGAAGGAAGGATAAATGTTATATAATAATTTCAATTGATGCTGAAAAAGCATTTTATAAAAGTGAACATCCCTTCATGATATTAACTCTAAAAAATTGGGGATAGAAGGAACATACCTCATCATAATAAAAGCCATATATAACAGACCCACAGCTAGTATCGTACTGAATGGAGAAAAACTGAAAATCTTTCCTCTAACATCAAAAACATGACAAGGATGCTCACTGTCACCACTGTTAGTCAGCATAATGCTGGAAAGTCCTGGCTAGAGCAGTAAGAGAAGAGAAAGCTTTAAAGAGCATCTAAATTGGAAAGCAGAAGTCAAATTATCCTTGTTTGCAGATGTCATCTTATATTTGGAAAAACCTAAAGACTCCACAAGAAAACTATTAGAACTGATAAATTCAGTAGCTTTGCAGGATACAAAATCTACATACAAAAATCAGTAGCATTTCCATATGCAAACTGAACAGTGTGAAAAAGAAATTTTTAAAAATCCCATTTACAGTAGCCACAGATAAAATTAAATACCTGGGAATTAACTTACCCAAAGAAGTGAAAGATCTCTATAATGAAAATTATAAAACAATGATGAATGAAATTGAAGGGGACACCAAAAAAGAAAAAAAGAAGAAGGAACATATTCCATGTTTATGGATTGGAAGACTAAATATTGTTAAAGTGTTTATACTACTCAGAACAAGTTACAGATTCAATGCAGCCCTTCTCAAAATACCAATGAAATTAATCACAGAAATAGAAAAGATACCTTAAAATTTACATGGAACTACAAAAAAACCCAGAATAGCCAAAGCTATCCCAAGCAAAAAGAAAAAATAGCTGGAAGAATCACATTGTCTGATTTCAATTTATACCACAGAGTTATAGTAACCAAAACAGCATAGTACTGGCATAAAAACAGACACATAGACCAATGGAACAGAATAGAGAATCCAGAAACAAATACATACACTACAGTAAACTCATTTTTGACAAAGACATCAAGAACATACACGACAGAAAAGACAGTCTCCCCGACAAATCGTGCTGGGAAAACTGGATACTCATGTGCAGAAGAATGAAACTGGAGCCCTATCTCTCAACATATAAAAGAGTCAAAATCAAAATGGATTAAATATCTAAGTCTAAGACCTCAAAGTATGAAACAACCACAAGAAAACATTGGAGAAAGCCTCCAGGACATTGGTCTGGGCAAAAACTTTTTGAGCAATACCCCACAAGCACAGGCAACCAAAGCAAAAATGGACACATGGGTCACATCAAGTTAAAAAGCTTCTGCACAGCAAAGGATATAATCAACGGAGTGAAGAGACAGCCCACACAATTGGAGAGAATATTTGCAAACTGCCCATTTGACAAGGGAATATATAAGGAGCTCAGACAGCTGTAGAGTTGCGTCCAGCTCTATCATGCCGCCGTGCAGAAGCTTTTTAACTTGATGTGATCCCATGTGTCCACGTCTGCTTTGGCTGCCTGTGCTTGTGGGGTATTGCTCAAGAAATTTCCGCCCAGACCAATGTCCTAGAAGTTTTCTCCCATGTTTTCTTGTAGTAGTTTTATAAATTGAGGTCTTAGATTTAGATATTTAATTCATTTTTATTTGATTCTTTTTTTTTTTAGTGCTATGATTGCTCTCTTTTATTATTAGTTACTGTTGTTTTTTTTTTTTAATTGTACTTTAGGTTTTAGGGTACATGTCAGATCATGCAGGATTGTTGCATAGGTACATACATGGCAAGGTGGTTTGCTGCCTCCATCCCCCTGTCACCTATATCTGATATTTCTCCCCATGTTATCCCTCCCCAACCTCCCCAGCCCTTGCTGCCCCTCCCTTAGCCCCGCACAACAGACCCCAGTGTGTGATGCTCCCCTCCCTGTGTCCATGTGTTCTCATTGTTCAACACCTGCTTATGAGTGAGAACATGTGGTGTTTGGTTTTCTGTTCTTGTGTCAGTTTGCTGAGAATGATGGTTTCTAGATTCATACATGTCCCTACAAAGAACATGAACTCATCATTTTTTATGGCTGCATAGTATTCCATGGTGTATAGGTGCCACATTTTCTTTGTACAGCCTATCATTAATGGGCATTTGGCTTGGTTCCAGGTCTTTGCTATCATGAACAGTGCTGCAATGAACATACATGTGCATGTGTCTTTATAGTAGAATAATTTATAATCCTTTGGGTATATACCCAGTAATGGGATTGCTGGGTCAAATGGAATTTCTATTTCTAGGTCCTTGAGGAAGCACCACACTGTCTTCCACAATGGTTGAACTAATTTACACTCCCACCAACAGTGTAAAAGTGTTCCTATTTCTCCACATCCTCTCCAGCATCTGTCTCCTGTAGTTACTGTTCTTAATCTCTTACTGTGCCTAATTTATAAATTAAGTTTCATCATACATATGCATGTATAGGGTTCAGTACCATCTGCAGTTTCGTGTTTTCTCTATAGGAAAACCCAATAATCCAATCAAAAGATAGGCCAAGATTTCAATAGACATTCCTCAAAAGAGGGCATACAAATGCCAAACAGGCATATAAAGCCATGCTTAGAATCACTGATCATCAGAGAAGTGCAAACCAAAACTACAATAAGATATCACCTCACCCCAGTTAAAATGGGTTCTATCCGAAACGCAGGCAATAACGAACGCTGGTGAGGATGTGGAGGAAAGGGAACCCTTGCCCACTGTTGGCTGGAATGTAAATTACTACAGCCACTATGGAGAACAGTTTGGAGGTTACTCGAAAACTAAAGCATGTGTAATATCAGTTCTTACCACTTCCTTTTCTATCTCAGTGGTCTCAGCTATCATCATCTCTCACCTGGATAATTACAATGGCTTCCCATCTGCATTTATCACTTCCATCTCTGTGCCTCTACAGTCATGATTGATATAATTTGAAAGAATAAGGCAAGTAAAAACAAAAGCCGCTTTTTGCACAGAATTGTCTCATGGATCCCCATTTCACTCAGACAAAACCAAAGTTATTAAAAGTCCTACAAAGCACAGTATGAGCAGACTCTCCGTTATTTTTTCAACCTTATCTCCTACTATGTTTGCCAGTGGTCATTCTGCCATGGTTATACTGGCCCTCATCATTTTCTTCTAGCCTATCAGCCTGTTCCTATCTGTGGAACTCTAGCATAGTCTAGAATACTTTCTCCCCTAACACGGACCTCTTTGAATGTCACCTTCACAATGAGACCCATTTTAATAACTCTAAGCCCACCTTTTCACCCTTGCACTCCCGATACCCCTTAACATGGTTTGCTTTTTCTTTCTTTTTTTTTTTGCATAGCACTTATTACCTTCTAACAATATGACATAATTTACTTAGCGCCTTATAACAATACATAATTCATATACTGTATATTTGTTATGCATATTTTCTCTTCCTATAGGATGGAAGAGCCTGGTATAAATATTTGTTGAATAAATAAATAATGAATAAAATGGATATGATGATTTCTAATGTATAAAGATTTGGAAAGCAAAATAGAACTTTCATAAAGACATTTAAAACTTGTCTTAAAGACCTCCCCTTAAGACACGTGCTCCTCTTTGAAAGAGAAATTGTTAATCTACAAATACAGATTACTTAATTTTCGGTTTATGATGTTATATGTTGTGAGTTGATATCTTGCATTATTTTACGTCTTTGTAGTGACTGTTTACATTTACTCTTTGTCTGATATCATTCATGTTATTACTTTCTTTCCTATTTTATTTCGTAAATACAGGAGGACCAATTATGCACTGACTATGGACTAAGCAGAGTGTTAGGCTCAAGGAACACTGGTAGGTCCTGGAACGTTGATACACATCTGGGCAAAAACATTCCTTTTCATAAATTCAGCAGTTTGGCAATAAATTTCTGCCGCAAACGCTTGTGTAAAGAGATCTCTGAAAGAAGTGAGAGCTGCATGTCTGGGGATCAGTGATGCTTTAGACACGATGCATAAGGTTTAGGTATTCTATTTTTATTATTGCTTTAATGCTTAACTATTTAACAAGCTACATATAGTAAACTGTAAAATAATGTTCCTCTTCTTTTCCTTCCTTCCTTCCTTCTTTCCTTCCTTCCTTCCTTCCTTCTTTCCTTCCTTCCTTCCTTCCTTCCTTTCTTTCTTTCTTTTTCTTTCTCTCTCTCTCTCTTTCTTCTCTCCTTCTCTTTTTTCTTTCAGAGTTTCATTCTTGTTGCCCAGGCTGGAGTACAATGGCACAATCTCAGCTCACCACAACCTCCACCTCCTGGGTTCAAGCAATTCTCCTGCCTCAGCCTCCCAAGTAGCTGTGATTACAGGCATGCACTACCATGCCTGGCTAATTTTGTATTTTCAATAGAGACGGGGTTTCTCCATGTTGATCAGGCTGGTCTCGAACTCCTGATGTCAGGTGATCCACACCTCCCAAAGTGCTGGAATTACAGGGATGAGCCACCATGCCTGGTCTTAGAAAGACTGTTTTCTAAATAACTCTCATACCTCTGTATATAGAGTTGAGTGTTGGCAAACACACGCACTAAAGAAATCACGATTACCACTGATCAAGGAAATAAGAGAGGACACAGACAGATGGAAAATCATTCCATGCTCATAGTTAGGAAGAATTAATATCACGAAAATGGCCAAACTGCCCAAAGTAATTTATAGATTCAATGCTATCCCCATCAAGCTATCAATGACCTTCTTCACAGAACTGGAAAAAAACACCTTAAACTTCATATGGAACCAAAAGAGAGCCCACATAGCCAAGTCAATTTTAAGCAAAAAGAACAAAGCTGGAGGCATTACGTTACCTGACTTCAAACTATACTAAAAGTCTACAGTAATCAAAACAGCATGGTACTGGTACCAAAACAGAGATATAACCAATGGAACAGAACAGAGTCCTCAGAAATAACACCACACATCTACAACAATCTGATCTTTGACAAACTGAACAAAAACGATCAATGGGAAAAGGGTTCCCTTTTTAATAAATGGTGTTGGGAAAACTGGCTAACCATATGCAGAAAGCAGAAACAGGACCCCTTCCTGACACCTTGCAGTAAAATTAACTCCGGATGGATTAAGGACTTAAACATGAGACCAAACACCATAAAAAACCTAGAAGAAAACCTAGGCAAAACCATTCAGGACATAGGCTTAGGCAAGGACTTCATGACCAAAACACCAAAAGCATTGGCAACAAAAGCCAAAAGAGAAAAACAGGATCTAATCAAACTCCGGAGCTTCTGTACAGTCCAAAGAAACAATCATTAGAGTGAACTGGCAACTAGCAGAATGGGAAAAAGCTTTTGCAATCTACCCATCTGACAAAGGGCTAAAATCCAGAATCTACAAAGAACTAAAACAGATTTACAAGAAAACAAACAAACAAACAAACCCATTCAAAAGTGGGCTAAGGATATGAACAGACACTTTTCAAAAGAAGACATATATGAGACCAACAAACGTGAAAAAATGCTCCTCATCACTGGTCATTAGAGAATTGCAAATGAAAACCACACTGAGATACCATCTCACACCAGTTAGAATGGTGATCATTAAAAAATCTGGAGGCAACAGATGCTGGAGAGGATGTGGAGAAATAGGAACACTTTTATGCTGTTGGTGGGAGTGTAAATTCACTCAATCATTGTGGTAATTCCTCAAGGATCTAGAAACAGAAATTCCATTTGACCCAGCAATCCCATTACTGGGTATATACCCAAAGGATTATAAATCATTCTATTATAAAGACACATGCACACATATGTTCACTGTGGCACTGTTTACAATAGCAAAGACCTGGAACCAACCCAAATGCCCATCGATAATAGACTGGACAGGGAAAATGTGGCACATATACACCATGGAATATTATGCAGCCATAAAAAACGATGAGTTTGTGTCCTTTGTAGGGACATGGATGAATCTGGAAACTATCATTCTCAGCAATCTGACACAAGAACAGAAAAATCAAACACCCCATGTTCTCACTCATAGTTGGGTGTTGAACAATAAGAACACATGGACACAGGGAGGGGAGCATTACACACTGAAGTCTGTTGGGGGGATTGGGGAGGGACAGTTGGGGGGTGGGGATGTTATGTTGGGAAGGGATAACATGGGGAGAAATGCGAGATAAAGGTGATGGGGAGATCAAGGCAGCAAACGATAGTGTCATGTATACACCAATGCAACAATACTGCATTATTTGCACATGTACGCCAGAACCTAAGTACAATAAAAAACAAATTGTAATTTTAATTCACTTCCTAGTCATCAGTGATTTCCTTTACATTTGTAAAAAGTGAATCTAAACGTAATTTTGCCTACAAAATAGAAATTTGAACATTTTCAAATCTGAAATTGTTAAGAAGAAAGTAGAAAAAAAAAGAAGAAAGTAGATCTCTTCTAGTTTAACTGCTTCATAGACTATACTAATTAATTAAGTATACTCTGGTCCTTAGAGATAGGTTATTAGGGCCCCTCTTCCTCTTATTACCTAGATCAAAATCTTTCTTCAAATTAGCAATCTTATAAAAATTTTCCAAGATAGCAGTTGGCAATTTCTGAGGGAGTATAATTTTCATTTGGAAACAACTCTCTTTTGAGGTCATTAACATTTATTAATCTCTCAAAAAAAAATCACCACATAAACATACACAAGAGAGGAGCTTGAGAATGACTAGGATTATATCCAGTCAGTGAATTCATATGATGTGACCACCTGAAGTTCTAGATTAGTTTCAAGCAATGCGTAGGAGTCTGGAACTGTAAACACAAATGCTTAGCTGCCGCTCCACTTCTACTTCTTACATGCACTGACTCTTTTTCTGACAGAAAGGACAATGTGAACACATGAGATAATAGCTGGAAACGTGAAGCCCTAGCCCCCAAGAACAGAGAGTTCTCCAATTGTAAGAATTCTTCAAAGTGTCTATTTTTGTTTTAAATCACAAGACTTTTCAAGTGCTTCTTAGGAACATGCTGAGATGGAAAGAAAGTTAGATGAAAGATAGTGACTGGGAGCAGACAGTTACTTAGAAGTCTTGTTATGAAATATTTTTTAAGGTGGAAAAACTGTGCTAGCACTTCCCAAATTGGGCCAAATTTATTTTAGCTTATACAGTTGTCTCCTACTGAGTCAGTGCGCTGTAGAAGGCAGAGACATCCAACACTTCTGTAACAGGTCAAAGAAAAGAGTCTGTGACTGGAGGAGAGAGAGTGCATGAGACTCACTACCGCACGTCAGGGCCGCCCCCAGAATCCTTGTCCATGGAGACCTTACGGGGTGACTGTTTTTAATCTCAAGGGCGGAAGAAATATGTATGAGTCAATTTACATAAATGCAAATTTATTTAAATAGTCAGTATCTCATTTTTTCTGAAAATTCATGATTATTTTAGTTGGATCTTTAGGACTACAGGTGCCCTTCAAATGCAGGACATTTTGAAAAGGGAAATATTGACATCTGTTGAATAAAGAAGGCAAACTGAGGGCATACATATATGCCATAGGAAACCCCAGTTGTCATCAAGGTGTATGTGACTGTAATGTTAAACTAAGATGTGTTCATTAGCGTGCTCTCTAATCTAGTATGTCTGAGATTCTCCTGAAGACTTGCCCCAGGACTTAAGCAAAAGTCTGGTTTGCTAGATAGAATGAGACTCTGGCTGAGTCCTCCTACTAAGACAAGTTGATAATCTAATCTCACCCCTATCCTATGTTCAGGAATACCTCTGGCTCTGTTATTACACAGATCTTTAGTAGACCATCACAGTTCACTTACGAGAACCAGAGGAACACGGCAAATGTCCCACCTAGACCTATTTCTTTGGTTATTCAATTTTGGACAGGGGAAAGTGCAAATGCATAAACTCCTGTGAGGAAATGGAAGACTCCCAAGGCATCAGACGTGGCCCATAAGTAGAAGAAAATACCCGTATCAGGAAAGGGAGAGGGGCAAAGGCCAAGTTAAATATGACATCTTTGCCCCTCAGGTTTCCACGTGTGGATATGCATGCGTGATTAAGACGAAGACGTCCCTGGTTTCCCGTGGCCTAATTTGGCACTTACACCATTTCACTTCTCAGTTCAGTTGCGTCTCTGGCCACGTTCCAATGATCTCACAGCAGAAATTTTTGACATTAAATCTGTGCCTGTAGAGATTTTTGAAAAATATTTTTATTTTAAGAAAATAATTCAACATGAAATAAAACACTATTAATAACTTGAACTGAAACACACATGTAATATAGATGATACTGAATTTCAGCAGACACAGCCCCTATTGCAACATTTGCACTCAACACCCCTTTGTGTTTACAGTATGGCATTTCTTACATATACATTTAGAGTGGGCGTTTGCAATGTAACTGGCCATGCATTTTGTCTACAAATCAAACATTTAAATGGAGAGAATAATATCAAAATGTATTTTCAATTCAGATAAAAAAATTTACAAAACTTCAATTCAATAATCACATAATACATACCTTAAGAAGGTGTACCAGTGCAGTGATTGAGAAGACAGGCTGCTTTTGTGATCCGGGCAAGTTATTTCACCTTCTATCTCTCATTTTCCTCCTTTGTAAATAGGGTCATGTAACTCCTGGAGGTGCCGTGAGGATTAAGTGAGTTCACACGTATGAGAACTATTTACAACAGGCCTGGCACAGAGATGGGGCTTCGTAAGTTTTGGTTGTTGCCATTATTGGTCTTTTGCAAGCGCTGCCCTTGGTGTGTCAGGGCAAACAAAGGTAAATGAGCAGCAGTAGTCTTCACCTTCAAGATGCAGAAACCTGAAATGTATCACAGAGAGTTATAACTGAACTCAGGCTGCAAGAGGAGCTGTAGCAGCGACACAAACTGCAGTTAGTGGAACACGGGAAGGGCAGGTTTATAACAAGGGGTGCATTTGATATGGGTCTTAAGGAAGGAGTAAGATTTTGACAGGTAGAAGGGAAAACGAGGGAACAATCAAATATTTTGGACAGATAAGCAGAAGATAAATTTATGAAGGCAGGAGATACAAGGGACCACATGTATTCCAAATTAGCTACAATGTAGTACACAGTATCCATGCAGCTAACACCCTTTTCTGTGCACAATGGTGGACCCTGTGAATCTATTTCAACATTGTTTCCTGCCGACTCTAACATGCCTCGGAATCCCTCTTAGTGCAGGGCTCAAGAAACAAGCATCACCTCTTCAACAATTTGGCTTGGGTCATGAAATCTATTTGCTACCTCAGGTATAGGATAGCTCCAAGGTTGGGGGTGATAGGAATAGATCAGAAAAGTCAAAAGTTAAAAATAACAATGATTACTATATACTGAGTGTTTATTATATACCCTCCTATAGGTTATCTAATTTAATTCTCACAAAAAAATACATAAGGTAGGCATTTTTCTTTCCATTTTAAATATATAAAGAAATAGATTGCAAAAGTTAAGAACCATTTCCAAGGTCCCTTAGCTCGAAAATGTTGAAGTCAGAGTTTAAACTTGGGGCTTTTAAAATCGAAAACCTGCATCTTAATCACATTAGGATACTAAATCTCATTTAAAACGACATGGAGGTAAACAGAAATCAGTCACAAGCCATGTCTTAATTTCATGTTAACAGTTTTTAAAATTTATTCTGTATGTATAAGGAAGCTATCGGAGGTTACAGAAAAATAGTTTGATTAGATTTGTCCTTTAGGAAGAACACTCTGGTGGCAGGATGAAAAATATATGAAAACTAAAAAGACTGGAGATGAAACAATCAATTTGTTGGGAGAAAAGTGGGGGTCTGAGTAAAAAGGAGATAATGGAATCAAATTATAGCATCAAAGTGAAATTCACAGAACTTGTTGATTGTATGGGAAGAGGTAACATTTCTGATATTCTGAGTTTGGCCACTTGACAATTGACATGGGCAGGAAGACAATGAATTAAGTTTGAGACACTTGTGGAATATACAGATAGAGATTATCTATCAATTTGTATATATAAGATTTAACCTGTTAAGTTTTGGTCTAGTCAAAAAACAATCACAATGGACTAATGGAACTCTAGGCAACTGCAGGATATATAACAAGAAGGGGCACATTTCTGAATGACATTAAAATGTGTATCCGGTGGAGGGGAGAAAATGAGAATAAAGTTACCAGATTTAAGTTAAAAACACTGTTTTATGTTATTAGAGATATACTCCTTTTTTCCCATTAACTCACCTCTTTATAAGCACGAGGTGGATTTTTATGTCATTTTCATTCTTCCATCATAGAGAATTCTTGCCCAGTCATAAATAAACTTAGTGCCAGAGCTCTCAGCAATCTGATCTACTTAGCTAAGTTATTATTATTATTATTATTATTATTATTATTATTGGATTTGTAGTTTAATTCTGGTGAGAAGGTATCAGAATGATAGACCCTGGGGCTGGTACACAGTAGAATACTCAATTTGTTGGAAAGCATGCAAGTTAGCAAATTTCAATTCCTGTGTTCTTTTAATCATATTGAAATTCCTGAGCATGGCAAGGTGTGAAAGGTCTTTCTTGTTTTTATTCCATCTTTAACCATCAATTAGAATTTATGTTATAGCAATGCTCAGTAAATTACATCATTCTGAAGAACATTTCTGTATCGCTGGCAGATAAGGCATGTATATACTTGTAGGACTTTAGTAAGGTAGCCAAGGCTGCTAAGGAGACATAAAAAAGAGAGCAATTAGACACTAAACCCAAAAGAAGCCTAAAAACATGAAAATAGACAGTGAGAAAACAACATCCACTAATTCTTATAATAAAATCAAACTGCGGTAGTTAATAAACTTAATTAATTTCTATATTACAAATACTTAATATTCTAATTATTAAAGATAATATCTTGCATTAAAATGAGTACAATCTTTCATAAGGCACTGAGAGTAAAAAAGTGATTTGTTTTTGCCACAGGTAGCTATTCAACAGCCAATAGACCTTAAGATAAATTATTAACCAAATGTTGAACACATTTCTAGGCTCTTATGGCTTATAATAAAGAACATGCTCACTAGTCTTGAGAAGTTTAGAGAGTCATGAAGTCATGGGAGATATATAATAATCATGAATGCAATCATCTGAGCAATTGTTTAAGGGAATAGGAGATACCTCAAGCAAATTTTTTATTTAGAGATGATGCAAGTATTTATTAGAAAGAAAAGTCTCCCTTAAAAAGTGTCTTGTTCTTTATGCTAAAACAATAAAGAAAAGAGAAACTCATTCACCTCCTAAAGGACCAAGATTTGGAAATTAATCAGTGCTCTTAGTACTGTTGAATTTTTTGTGTAATATCAGCAGAATTTTAACTGAAATATCCTTAATTTAGAAAGTTTAAGCAAATTATGATTAAAGATTGAGTAAAATTGACTGGCAATAATTTTATGCACATCTGCTCTCAGAGAAATATGATTACTGATTCAAAGCTGTAAAAAAAAAAAAAGTGACAAATAATCAGGGTCTTGGCTGTAATTTTCATACTTGGGTCGGGAGCCAGCTCCCCCAGAAATCAGCTCGGTAGTTCCCTCTCCTTTCATGTCCTTGGCATGCAGAGCATCTGCTTGTCTCCAGAGTCCAGCTGTGAAGAATTTAAGGGAGGCCTCTCCCAAGGGTGTCAGTCCAAGGTATGTTCTCCATGCAGATTTCTACCAGAATCTCAATACGGTAAAGCTCACAACGTGACCATCTTTCTATCTGGACTTCCTAATAATGTGAAAGCATTTGTCATGCTCGTTCCACCTCTGCTACTATTTATTTGGTCGTTGCCTCTGAAAAGTATCGCCAAGAGGAAAATTTCCTGCATTTATTTTATTTCTAGTGTGACATCTTGCTTTGAAACCTGAGTATGTAGCATAGGGAAGAAAAAAAAGAGGTTTGACTCTTTTCTTCTCTGCATTAACACACAGCCTTGGGAGCAAACTCAGGATAAATGATGGAACTCATGGGCTTATAAGATCTTGTGGAATGAGTTAATATGCAGTCCTAATAATAGAGGTTTGATTTTACCTTCAAAGACACCTTTATAGCAAATACCCTTTGAGAGAGGCTTACTAAATAATTAAAAAGAAAGAAACAAACAAAAACTGAAGTTTGAGTTATTCAGCAATTGGAAAGAAAATCTAAATTTTTATGCATTTTTTGGTTGTTGGAGTCGGTGGAAAAGAAAGTGGTAAGAGGTGTCGGAGACTTTCTGTTTCTAATTTTTGTACCCAAGAGGATAAAATTCAGTTATAGGTTACAAAAGAAAGCATCTAATTTTATGTTGAATAATATTTTGGGATGAAGAAACTGGGTATCTTGGTATAAAGAAAAGGGAGGATACTATCATGTGCAGGGGTTTGACATAATAAATATATCAGAAAAAGCCATTACAGTGGAGATACATTTAAACCTGGTGAGAAAAAGGCAATAATGGGCCTCTTAAATACCACTTAAAATTAGCCCATCATGACTAGAAGCTCTACATAAAAGAAATGCTATGATCTCATTAATTGTAAAACCTACAGTTTTAGAAAACGAATGGATTTTAGTAAGGAGAAACTCATAGCTTCAGAATGTGACAACCATGATAAGGTATTGAAAAGTCAATTTTCCTAAGGCAGTTAGCATGGACTCTGTAATGAACCAAATACTGGGAAATTTAATTTGAATTTTCCAAACTGTGCGCCCAAGTGTGCATGACGGAAACATATTTTCAGAAAGCTATAAAATAATTGTATTTCTTGACAAAGACTAATAGTCTGCTTACACAAAGAACTTTTTAAAAAAAGTCTGAGGATTTCAAAGAATATTATAGAGTCAGCTATAATGCCACCATTTACAATTAGGGAGGGTTAGGAGTGGCAATTGAGAAATGATGAGTCTGCAAATTACAGTGAGTCATGGTTCATATTTTTTTTCCATTTTAAATCTAGGATTCTGTATTTTTTTTCTGTTTTTTAAGTTAGAGAAACTAGAAAACCTTCCACAATTTCACTCAAAGAATATCCCTAATGTTTAAAGACTGTTTGGTATTTTATTTCAAATATCAAAAATATTTTCAAATTATATTTATTTTTAAATTTTCTAAAACAATAAAATTCCTAGACAGCTCACTCAATCAGCACCAGGCTATAATCCCTTGCTACTAAAATATCTCTTGAATAGAATAAGGAAAGAGAAGTGAACTTGCCCTCAGAGGACTGATTGGTTTATAGGAGTAACAGGTGGTGTGCTCAAACAGACTGTGGGGAAAACATGAGATAGGTTCACACTTAGGAGAGTGAAGTCCTAAAGACGCTTGCATGGGACATGCTGCACAAAACCCCAAGACTACAAAGAAGGTTGGGGAAAAGGGAGTCTGGGATATAAAAGCTAATTTTGGAAGGAGCAGGACAAGAAATAGGCCCAGTGTTCCTGATGTGCTCATGTTAGCATTCCAGGAACCCAGAATACACTGAATGTCACAGCCTTTATAACCCACACTTTAGCTCCAAGAAGAGATTCAAAAGAAAGACAATGCTCCCTGCCATTCCTCAGTGGTTGAAGTGCGTAGCCAGTCATCACTCCCTGAGCCCTTACTGGTGTAAGATGTGCTGCGGAATCATTAAGACGTGTTCTCATTTAATCTTCATACTAACCTAAGAGTCAGCTAATAGTATCTGTACTTCATCTCCTGTTTCTTTTTCTTTTTTTTTTTTTTTACCAAAGACACTGAGAGTCTGAGAGTTAAAGTACTTCAAAACCAACCAAATAAACAAAAGAATAGTCAAACTGGGATTTAACCTTCAAAATGTCAACTCCAAAGTCCAAGCTTTATCCTAGGGCTTTAAGACACAGGAAGTAGCATCAGAAATGTCTCAGAAACATGATGCTGTTTGGTTTCTAGGTGCTGTGACTCTGTCCAGATCAGCAGTCTCTGTGCTGGAGCAGAAATGGAATGAAAATACCTGGGGCTTTAGCGCTTCCTGCAGCCAGCCTCAGGTCCTTTTCTTCTACAGATTCTGGGATGCGAAAATTCTACTTCTGCTCCAAAAGGAGAAATGTGACTTGCAAGGAGAATGTAAGCCTCAAAGAGGTAAAGATGTGAATCTCTGATTAGCTTCTGCCTGTCCCCATGCTCCTCACTCACTTCCTACTTTCCAGCATCAAAGAGCATGCAAGAAAGAACAGCCTTTGGAGGGGCAGGGCTCTTCAGCCCCTGCTAGGTACCCCTTCTTCTTCCTTGAAAGCCATTGTCCCTTTTACCTGCTGTGACACAGTCCTTTGAAAACAGACTCCTTGTTCTTGGAGTGTGGCAGGGAAAAAAAGGCAAGAATTCATTTGCAGATGAGTTAATTATTGTATCCTGTAAGGGCAGCTACACTGCAGTGCTAACTGTGGCATTTGCTGCTTATTAAGTAAGATAGTTTATAAATGACACTAATTGGAATGAAGCAACTTATAAAGCATGTCTCAACACAGAAGGACTTTTACCCTAGACAGATAAGAGAGTTAATTCCCCTGCCCTTTGTTACTTTCTCCCCATGTCTGTGAACACGCTGACTAAATTTTCCCGATGGCTTGGCAAAATCCACGCGTAGAGGAGGTGATGTGGAAGGATAAAAACATTACTCAGGCACAGGCTACGAAAGTGTCTAGCAGTTGGCAAGACTCAGTCTGACCTTTATGTTGAATTTTGCCATAGTTTTAATCACTTTACCATCACTTGCAGGAGAGAAAGAGTCGTTAAAAATGCCCTATTTAGGGAAAACTTCAGAGCCAAGACTAGGTGTATGTTCTCATTACTTCACATGTTGTCAAAGTAACCAGTACAGGGAAAAGACAGCCTTTTGAAGAAAACAAGTTTGTGCAAAGTGCCTAATTAAAGGACGTTTTATTGTGATTATTTATATTTGTTATTGATATTTTTGACATTTCATGTTTATACAGGAATAAATAAAATATACGTGAGTTTATTGCATCCAAACCTTTACTTCTAATTTCCTAGCACTGTATGCCAAAGCCCTTGTAAATTCTATGTCTTTTGTAAGAACTTTTGGACTATGTACTGTATTCTTTATGTTTCTGTGTAGTTGGCTGATTATTTTACTATAACTGGGATCTCATTCATTTGCAAAAATGATTAACTGACATACAGTGTGTTAAAATTTTTCTAATGTGTTTATCGATCAAAGGTAAGCTTAACTTTTTCTCTGCATGATGCCTAACACCCATATGATAAAGCATTTGATTTTATAGTGATTATTACCACCATCATGCATTTCATTTACTGTTACTTTGTTTTAATTTTGAAAACATCAAGCCTATAGAAAAGTTGCAATAAAGGCCCTTCAATTATACTTCCTAATTGTTAACATTCAGTTGTTTGGGAGTTAATTGCAGACATCATGACACTCATTGCCAAATACTTCAATATTTCTCTCCTTGAAGGAGAACATTCTCCCACAAACCACAGTATATTATCACTAAAACAATTAACATTGATAAAATGCAATTATCTAAACCCAGTACCTATTTACATTTCCAGAGTTGTCCCAATGAAATCCTTCTTTCACGCCCCTCCTTTCAGAATCTAATAAAGAATCATGCATTGCACTTAGCTTTCAAGTCAGTCTATCCTCCTTTAATCTAAAGTAGTTCCCAGCTTTAGAAAAATTTCATGATATTAATATTCTCAAGAAGTTCAAACCATGGTTTTCCACACTATCCCCTAAAAGGAGTATTTTCTCATAATTAAGTTCAGGTGAAACATTTATGGCAGGACTAATACATGTGTGCTGCTGTGCCCTTCATAGAACCGTCTGTCATAATTACATGATGTCAGTGTATCCCAGTTTGGAGAATTTAGTGTGATAACTTGGTTAAGGCAGATCTGCTGAATTTCTTCATTGTAAAGATTCTCTTTTCTTTCTGTGATTAACAAGTAATCTGTGGGATAATACTTTGAGACTGTGCAAAGATCTTGCTCTCCAATGAGTCTAACCCTGATGGTTTTGTCATCCATGAATTCATATCACGTAAATCAATCATTACTACAGTGTCAGTGAATGATTTTCTAATTTCATCATTTCTTCCATATTGATTAGTTATGTTTCTAAAAAAGAGCTTTTTATTCACTTTCTGTCCAACACTTGAAATTACTATTTTGGGGTATCATTAAGAACTAGCGAATTCCTTTTTTGTTCAATGTATTATAATTTATTCCACTTATAATGTACAAATTGTTCAAATTTGACCAGTGGAATCCCTGCTAAGCTTTGCTATACATTTCAATTGCCCTGTCTACTTAACTTCATCATTGGAAATTGGTTTTCAAGACATTTTTAAATAAACTTTAGCCCAATTATTTATAGTTATACTTCAACCCCATTATCAAATTTATTTACCTGTGAAAAATCATATAATGGTTCGGCTCCAACATGTCAAGAATTTGGAAGTGTTCACTCGTGTCATTATACGGTAAAAATTAAATATATTGAAAACCATAACCTTTCTCAGGCCCAATAGAGGCCTGCGGTCACGTGTCAAACTGCCACCTCTAAACCAGGCACATTCAGAGTTACTACCACCACCTGCTTACGCTGGGCAGAAGCCTCAGCCATAAATTTATAGCAACACTTATATGGTAAACTTGATGAATTGTACATGCTGAGTGCGGACGAGCATAGGATGAGAAACTCCTAAGGAATACAGTGTTAGGAGGCCCCACACTTTTCCTAGGCTTTACCTTCAGGAACTCCACCAGATCTTATGGTAGAGTCAAGAAAGATCCGCCGTAGCTTTGGCAGAAGGGGGAAAAAGTGACTCACCCAAAGCAATCACCATGCAAAGGCTCCCCCTTCAGGGTTAAAAATACTGTTATAGCCTTTTCCCAACCCTGAGAAGAGTATCTACTCCACTCCAGCTGTTTCTAGCCACCTTTTTTCATGTAAGTGGGGAATAAAGCTAAGAAATACTTGTTAAGGTCACGGCTGAGTGGCACAGGCCCATGTAAAGACTGAGATTAAATTATAAAATTGGAGAATGCTCCCTGCCTCCTTGTCTCCTGCCCCAACACCTTAGCAACACACCAACAGAACACAGCAAAACAAAGAAATACAGCTGAAAGAGATACAAGACACAGACTCTCTCTGAGGAGAAGTTCCTAGGGAAACCAACCGCCGAACAAACAGAAAACGGGAGATGAGGGCAGATGAGGGTATCTGAAGCCTCCGGTATTGACAAGTGCAGAAACACAGCCCAACTCCTAGCCAGATTAGCATAAAACCCCACACTAAAGGCCAATTACAAAGCATGCTAAATGGCAAGAGAAAAACCCATATAACGTAGAGCCCGCTTTTTATGAAGACATTTTCCACCTTCTGTTGAATTAAGATGGAATCGCACAGAAAAATCCTTCGTTCTATTTGTGCCGTAAAATTTCATGTGTAACATCTGATTTATGACTACAAAGATCAAACAGTGGCTCATATAACATGAGGAAATTTTGATTAATAATTCAGTGCTAGAGCAAAGAAAAGTACAATTAAGGAAATACAATGATAAAGACTTGTCAATCGGACAAAAAGCTGACTGTTTTCCTTAGGAATGGAGAAACTAAAATGAAATATTTGCATTGAAGAGACCTGCTGGTTTTATGGTCACATCTGCTAACCAGTCTGTATCCTTGGCTCACAAAGATCCCCATGACAGCTAAAAAAAAGCGATGCTTTCAAAAACATTTCCCCTTCATGTAACCTAGCATATTTCAGCAGTCTGTGTTCCCAAAACTTGTGGTTGAAAAAATCTCAACTTCATGCCTACATTTCCTGAAAAGACCAGCCCAGGGGTGAATCAGTAACACATAAAGCTTGCTCTCCAGACACAAATAAGAAATACACATCAGAAGGAACACTGGCATAAAGATGACAGAAACCTCATCGTGTTGAGTTGAGAAGTCAATCCTGTTATTAGTTAACAGACATTGAGTACCCTTTGGCACTGGATGGTGCCAACAGTGGGCTAGATGCTGTAGAGAACATAGAATTAGACAAAGTTCTTGCCTAGGGGGTTCATAAACAAATCAGACAAACCATACACCAACACCATCCAGCAGTCTGGAGTGGGGAGAGTTGAGTTTACATGGGGAACCTAAGGTCATTCTGTCCATGAGAATTCTCATTTTCACTCCTACTCTCTTGTGTCAGAAAAGTTTGGGGAAAAACCTTTGACATACGATCATATGGTTTCCATTTCAACATCACCCAGGAAGCCTGTTTTGCAAAGGAGTACAGTTGAGTTTTCATCTGTAATGTAACAGGGTTCAGAATAAATTCTGTGAAGCTATTGGTCTAGTTTATTAGAGAAGGAAGGAAAAACTCACAAAGCCATTGTTACTAGGAGAAGTGAAGTTATGTAGGTGAACACCCCACAGAGAAGCCTGTGGGGCCAGACTTCTGCTGAGCCTGTAATATATATTGTAAAGACCACCATTTGGCAGTAGGTCTATTTTTACCCCCACTCTGTCATGAGAAGTGAAGGTCACATGAGCTACATTGACAAGTGAGTTGGGCTGCTTGGCACCAGGTAGTCTGAACTTGAGTCATTAGTTTTTTACAGAAGATTTCTGGATGTATCCGTAACCCAGGTATTAGAAACCTTTGAACTCATTTGATATTCACAACATGAAAAAGAGGATGTTGCTGTGCACATGGGAGTCTGAGATTGAAAATCAGCAGCCTGCATGTGAAAACCCTTCTCAAGGTTGGGTTAGATTATTTCCCGTCCTCCTACAGCACCTTAGAACTCACCTCTATCAAAGAATTCATACTCCATGTTAAGGTTATTGCCTGTCTGTGTATCTCCTTAGCACCAGACAGTACATGATGCATGACAGGTTCCATTACAAATTCATAATAAATAAATACCTTTTGAACTTCTGAAAATAATTCAAGTATGACAATTTTCAAAAATCTTCACACTGTCCCCCAATCCCCTCAACTTTTTTTTTTTAAAGACAGCCCATGGGCCCCAGCTTTACATTTAAACATGTAGGATGGTTTTCATAGTTGGTTGGAATAACAAGAGTATCCATTTCCTCATCTAGTCCGTAGTTTTATGTATATATCACTAGGTAAGCATTATATACATGGAATTTCATCATGCTTTTTATTTTTGTATGTAAGACTGCCTATGTAATTTGGACTCAGAATAATAACTGTTTGTGAATTTAAGAGTCATATGGTATTTAAATAGTAATTCTACTTCTTTAAAGTTTCTTCAAGATATTTTGTAGATTTTTAACAAAGAAAATGACTTACAAAAGAACCGTGTGTGAAGGTTATATATTACAGACTAGCTTCCAGGAAGAGCAATGGATTCATATCCAGACTGTCTTGGAGTCCATCAGCTGGTGACAGACAGACGACCAGAAGAAGTGTGCCCCAAATGTCATGTAAACATGTTAGTTCTAAAAAGGAAGCCAAACCCAATATTGCTGAAGCTAAAGTGAATTAAAGGACCTGCCGCACATATGTGGGTTATTCCTCCTCCCTGAGAAATAGGGCATGGGAAAAGTTTGGCTTTCTGAGAACATCAAAAATAGCTAGAAAGGAAATATTTCTTTAGTTCTCTGATGCGCTGAAAAGGTAGAGGTTTATATTTTAATTTTAAACCAGTCTCTCAGATCTAATATTTTGGGAAAATACTGTATTGTGCGGGGTTGAAGACCCTTTTAAGAGATTTTTTTCATTAGTAAGCAAACAGATTGGTCTGTAAAGATCTTGTACACTTGGGTGTGACTGTTTAGACTTGGGTATGACTTTATACTTGGGTATGACTGTTTTCCTGGATTTAACATAATTCCCATGTACTTCACTTCAGTTGTGTGGAGAAAAGTATATTTTATGGAAATACTCTTTTCTAGGAAATAAAATCCCATGGAAGAAGATATAACTGGAACACAATTTCAAAAATCAACTTATCTAATCCACACATTTTACACATTAGAAATCTTTGGTTGTGAAAGTTGATGTGACTTACCCAAGGTCATATGGTTTCTGAGTGGTGTTACTGGACAAGAACCTGTATCTTCTAAATCCAATGCTGTACTCCTTCCTTTTAAAAATAAGTATTCCATTATTTTAAAATGTTTAATGTTGAGATAATTATAGAATCATGTTCAGTTGTAATAAATGACGCAGAGAAATTCCATCTACCCTTTATCCAGTTTTCCCCAATGCTAACATCTCACAAAACTAGTGTAATATCACAACCAGAATAGTGAAATTGATACAATAGACATATAGAACACTTACATCACAATAGGGATTCCTCATGTTGCTTTTTTTTTTTTTTTTTTTGAGACAGAGTCTTGCTCTGTCACCAGGTGTCAGGCTGGAGTGCAGTGGTGTCATCTCAGCTCACTGCAACCTCCGCCTCCTGGGTTCAAGCAATTCTCCTGCCTCAGCCTCCCGAGAAGCTGGGACTACAGGCGCATGCCACCACGCCCAGCTAATTTTTGTATTTTTAATAGAGATGGGGTTTCACCATGTTGGCCAGGATGGTCTCGATCTCTTGACCTCGTGATCCGCCCGCCTCGGCCTCACAGAGTGCTGGGATTACAGGCGTGAGCCACCGTGCCCGGCCCCTCATGTTGCTTTTTATAGCCACATTCACTTCCCTCTTACCCCTTCATCTCCTGAATCCCTGACAAATAATTATAGTAGTTTGTTCTTCATTTCTACTGTGTTGTCATTTTAAAATGTTATATGAATGGAGTCATGCAGTACGTAACTTTTTGGACCTGATTTTTTTTCACTTGGTTTAGTTTTCTGGCGATTCATTGAGATGTCACGTGTATCAACAGTGTGCCCCCACCGCCTCGACTTTTTTTTTTCTTCTGACTATTCTGTGCTACTGTTGTATCACAATTTGTTCAACCATCTACCTGTTAAAGAAACATCTAGGTTGTTCCCAGTTTTGGGTTAACACAAATATATTTGTGATAAACATTCAGTAGAGGCTTTTGGGTGTACATAAGTCTTTATTTCTATGGGATAAATTCCCAAAAGTGTAAATTATGGATTGTATGGCAAGCGCATTTTTAATTGTAGAAGAAACTGTCAAACTTTTTCGTAGTGGCCGGACAATTTTCCATTCCCACCAGTAATACATGAGTGAGCGTTTCTCTCTCCCTTGCCAGCCTTTTGCCCATTGTCTCCACTCTTTTCCTTTCATCATTCTAAGAGGCAGGTAGTGATACCTCACTGTGGCTTTAATTTGTATTTCCTTAATGACAGATGAAGTCGAATATTTTTTCATGGGATTATTTTCCATCTGTGTATCTTTACATCTTCAGTGAATGGGTCTTTATACCCCTTGCCCATGTTCTAACTGGATTTTTGGTTTGTTTGTTTATTATTGTTTAGTTTTGAGGGTTGGTTATATATGGAAATATGGATATTTGTCAGATATGTGGTTTACAAATATTTTCTCCCAGTTTCTAGTATGTCTTTTTATCTTCTTTACAAGGCTTTTCACAGAACAAAAGTTTTGATTGTTGGTGAGGTACAGTTTATCAGTGGTTTTTTAAATAAATTGTGATTTTGGTATCAAGTCTAAGAACTCTCTGTCTAGGTTTAGATTCCAAAGATTTCCTTCTATGTTTTTCTATAATTCCTGTAATTTTATGTTTTCATTCATGGCCATGATCTATTTGAAGTTCATTTTTATATAAGGTATGAGACTTAGGCTGAGGGTTATTTTCTTCCTAGAGATACCCAACTGCTCCAGCGCTGTTGTTTTAAAACATTTTCTTTCCTTTCTTGAAATACTTCAGCACATTTAGCAAAGTCAATTGGTTATGTTTGTATGAGTCTATTTCTGGGTCCTTTGTTCTGTCTCAATTTATCTATCTATCCTTCCTCTACATTACTTACAGTCATGATTATTATAAGTGTTGAATATGTCTTAAAATTGGGTAGACTAAGTCCATCCATTTTATTTATCTTTTTCAAAATTACTGTAGCTATTCTAATTCTTTTGCCATTACATAATAATCTTGTCTATATCTACAAAAAACTTATTAGGGTTTTCTTTTTTCTTTTTTTTTAGTTTTTTTCCAGTTTTATTTTATTTTATTTTAATTTTATTTATCTAGATGAAGTCTCACTCTGTTGCCCAGGCTGGAGTGCAATGGAGTCATCTTGGCTCACTGCAACCTCTGCCGCCCAGGTTCAAGCAATTCTTCTGCCTCAGCCTCCTGAGTAGCGGGGACTACAGGTGTGCACCACCGTGCCCAGCTAGTTTTTTGATATTATTTAGTAGAGACAGGGTTTTACCATGTTAGCCAGGCAGGTCTTGTACTCCTGACCTCAGGTGATCTCCTCACCTCAGCCTCCCAAAATACTGGGATTACGGGTGTGAGCCATGGTGCCCAGCCAGGGTTTTTATTATAATTGAGTTAAAACTGCATATCAATTTGGGAGAAATGAATCTTCCAATGCATGAACAAAATATGTCTTTCTGTGTCTTTTATTTATTTCATCGGAATGTTGTAATTTTCAGCATAAAAAATTGCTTTCAATGGCAAAATCCACAATCAGATTTGCACCAACCTAATACATCCTGTGCATGTCTTGTTAATTGTATATTTAAGCATATAATTTTCACTGGAGTGAAATGTAAATGGTATTGTTTAATTTCAGGGTTCATTGATAGAACATAAGATATTCTTGATTATATACTTTTACCCTTTAGCTTATAACCTTGCTTAACTCATTATTTTAGGAGTTTATTTTGGGGGGCATTTCTTGGGATTTTCTATTATTAGTAAACCAAGTTTAGGAATACAGAAAATTCAGGTCCTTTCCAAAGAGAACCGACACACTTCTCCGTCTATTCTCTCTAGGTAGTCACTTTATTCTGAGAAGGAAATTCTGTGGAGTTGGGGCCATGACTTTAACTTCTTTATACTTCACCCAGCGCCTGCTACTGCTGTAAGAAGTATAGCATAGTGACTATAAGTTAGGCTCTGAAATCGGACTGGGATTTCGAAGCCTATTATGGGATCAAATCCTGGCCTAATCATATACTGGTCTATCTGACCTTGTGTAAGCTTCCTAAATTCTCGCAGCTGTAAGTAAAGATAATAATAATACTATAGCTCTCACTAGATTATATAGGGTGAAATGGAATAAAGCATTTAGCATGAAGACTAACATGGGGTAGGTGTGCGGTACAGATTATCTGCTTATTAATATAATATGCCAATGTGCTTTATATGATTAATATAGATACAGACATTAATAGTACTTATTGAATAGCTCTTACAGATTTTCCACTATGCTTTGGTTTTAAAGCGTTGCCTTGGAATTCATTTAAACCTTGCTTGGTATTTCCTGTCGCAGAGAGAGAACTCACGTAGTTTTGAGTGGTGAAGATTCTTCCACTGTGTGTCACCAGGTTTTCCAATGTATTATTTTGATCAACAGATTCCCACTAAATGGGAGGTATTAAAAAACAAATTCTGTTGGTTTCCTGAAACACAAAGATGTGCAAATGAACGATTTCTGGTAATTCAGGTAATTTTAGACAGACAAGGAAACTTGTTTGCTTAAAAGTTTCAGAGGAGCTGTCTGTACTACTCAGATTTATCCAAAGTTCTTTCTCACTTTGGCAATATAGACTTGATTCTAAACATACCATGAAAAAAGCTGTCCATTTGGCTTAAAGCTTATTCTATTTGGTCCAAAATGGTCTCAAAATTATTAACTAAATACACATTGACTTGGAAGGAAGGAGAAAAATAACTCAAGTAAAACATATCTTTTATTGCCAAAATTTGAGCTTTCTTTCATTGGCTGCTATAATCTCCCTAATATCCAAGGCAGGCAAGAGGCAGGTGTCCTTCATGCTCTGGGTGTTAGTGATGAGGTAAGTTGTAGTGGGAAACAATAAAGTACTTTTTAAAGCTCTCACTGGTTTAAAAAAGGAAGAAAAGGGTTTTCAATATTGAGTCTTAAAAATATGTATTTGCAATTTCCCCTGTTGCTTCCTGCTTCTTTTATTTTGAATTATATGTTGTAATTACATCTGTAGGTTTTCAAAATGTTCTCACTGTCATGCTTTCTACTCATCTGCTTTCAGGACACTGGTATTTATGTTTGTCAGTTATGAGAAGAGAAATGGTCACAGAAAACTAGATGACTTTTCTTCACAAACAAACTGAAAACAAACAATGATCATCATTCCCACTAAGTGCTGAAGCAGCATATAGTTTAATGTGTTATTTTGGTCAAGTGATAATGGGGCAAGCATAATTTAAGAGTATACCATTGATTTTCCTGATGACACAGAGCAAGAGGCTACAAGCGAACCCTGATAGCACTCCAGGGAAAAACGATTCCACTGACCATGCTAGCATGTGAGTTTTTAATGCCATCAGGATGCCTTTCTAGTCTCTTTTTACTCAGTGATACATAGAGCAAATAACTGCTGCCATGTTTTTAAGTTAAGGAAAATATTAACTTATCCACAGAGCCCTCCCAAGAGACTCGACATAATTTAAACGGCCTATATGTTATAAATGTTAAGACCTAGATACTACTGCTATGTAAAAGATTTTTTCATAGTTATATTAAGTTTTTAAAATAGTATTTATTATTATGGAAAATAACTGTACATCATAAAATGTTTTTAAAATATCAAAGAATAAAGAAAATAAAGATAAATTAAAATCCTATGGTCAAATAATAACAAGAGTTGATATTTTGTAGGATATCTTTTCAAATGTTTTTCTGTTCTATACATAAAAATAATTATTTTTCTGAAAAATGAGACTATGCTATAAATTGTTTTATAACTTAATTTTAAACGAATAACCCATCATAACCATTTTAATGTCAATGTTCATCTACACATCATTGTTAGTGTGTATAAAATATTTGCCATCATTTATTCAGCCAAGTCTCAAATGATGAACAGTTAATTTTTTTTGTGGGAGCAGGTATTGTTAGAAATAATCTGAAAATGAGATACTGGTATCTCATTCTTTGAGAAACTCTTTTATTATTTTCTTAGGGTGAACTTCTAGAAATGGAATCACTGGATCTAATAGGAAATATTTTTAAAGAGTTTGGCAGTCATTCAGAAACTGTCCTTCAAATAGTTTATATCTATGCTTCCAACAATACTATATTAGAAAATCCATTTCCATCTACATTATTATTATCAAAGGCTATTAATATTCAGCTTCTTATTTTTTGCTAAACTTGTGAATGGAAAATAACAACAGTAAATTGCATTAGAATAAAGATTTCTATTTTAATTCTTAAATTTTACTTACTCACTATTTAACTACTTGGTGATTACGCTTAATGATTAAATTCTGTAGCTCCTGCTTGATAATGGTGGTGGGAATGGCTTGCTAGGACTGCACGTATTTTAAATTCAGAATAATTACTTTTTAAAGCTCCTCAGTTTCTTCCAAATTCAGAACATCATCAGATAGATTCTTCTCGTGCAGAAAATTTATGTTTATTTAGACTACTCTGTTTTTATGGGAGGGGCAGGGGAGAAAAAGACATAGATTAGATAATAAATAGTCATTTTATATTTTATTAGTATTTATTGAGAGCTCTATGGTCCAAGTGCTAAGTTAAACAGTTCACATGAACTGTCTATGTTTTCCTTACATAACCCCAGGTAGTGGTAGTAAAATGTTCCCACTGTAAAAGGTGTCATGGCCCTAAATGATAACAACCATAATTTGAGTCCAGGTCTGTGTGGAATCCAGAGCTTGAACTCTTAATTACTACAACACCCTGCTTTCTCTGAAGTGGTCTCATGCTAACGATGATATGAATCGATTCTTTCTTGATGATGGAAGAATGAGATAATTAATCCAGCACATGCTACATCTGGTAGCAGCAGCATTTTATTTTCTCATCAGAAAGTAAAAGAATGAAAAAGGAGGAGATTGCCTGCTATTTTTTTTTTTACTTCCTTTAGTTCCCCTTCTTGCTGCCAGATTTCTGTTTAAGCCAGTCACGCAGGGCATGGTGGTTGTGTGAGAGCTGATACACTTCTTTTCCCACAGGCACTCATCCATCCCTGTTCTGTTTTTCTTCATCTCAGGGGCACTGTATAATCTGCCGGGCCTAACTCATTACTCATCCTGGAGCCTGTCAATCCTCCAGAGGTCGGAACACTGGCTTTGGTCGTTATGTGGTCCTTGGTCTCTGTCCTCTGGGAGCTGAGGGTGAGACAGCCTGTCACACTTGAAAACATAAATCCTGCTGCCTCTCAAGCCACCAGTCCTGCTGTGATAGACAAGCTGCATTTTCTTCCCATTCTATAGAAAGCAGCAGCACACCAGCTAAGATGTGGTATGAACTTCTGATTGTTTACAGGCTTACTGAGTCTGCGGAATGAATGCATAACTGTCCACAAATATTTTCAAGTATTTAACTTTCATTTATTTTCCTTTATGGTTTAAGTTTTCCATTGTGAGGGGGAAACTCCTGGATCCCTAGCAAAGCTTGCTCAAAAATGTTAATTTCTCCTCATATTTTTTTCACATCCTCAAGACTAGCACAGAATGGGAATTCCTCATAGCCAGAATTATATTGACTTACACAAGAGACACTTTGTTTGCTCATTTAACAAATATTTAATGAGAGCTGACTGTATGCCAGACACTACTGAAGGCATAGAAGGCTAAATCATGCAGACTAGATCCCTTCTCAAGGGATGGCATTGGGATAAAGAGGCAGTGAAATCAAATAACCAAATACATACGATCAGTGGTGCATGCAATGACTTAAGATAGAGTGTTGTAACAGGAGGTGTGTTGGGGAGGCCAGTGGAGAAAGGCTACTTGAAGGTGAATGTCAGTGAGGAGGTGACATCTGAGCTGAGGCTCAGTGACTAGAGGAAGCAGCTATGCAAAGCCTGGAGAAAGAGAACTCCAGAGTGAGGGATCAACAGGGGCAAAGGCCTCATAACACACTCTAGAAGGGCAATGTGTCAAGAGCATAGACAGATGGGCCTAAAGGAGGGAGAAGTCGTAGATAAGAATAGGATAAATCATGTAGAAACTAATGGACCATGACAAAAAAATTTTTGTTCTAAATGCAAGAGGAGACTACTGGAGATTTTGATATGGAGATTTAAAAAAACCCATTTCATGTTTTTAAAGGACGACTCTGACTTTTGTATAGAGGAGCTCAAGTAGAGCTGTAAAAACACACGGAGAGACTTTCATACTAATCAAAGCAAGAGATAACAGTGGCTTAGACCAAGGTGAAAAATGGTAGAAGTGAAAAGAAGTCAACAGATGTGGAATATATTTTTTTAGCTGGAGCCAAGAGTTTTTGTTGACATTACTAACATGAGGAAGATTCACGAAAGAGTAATTGGCAGGGGTGGGAGTTAAGACCTCTGTTAGGTCTTAACTGACAGAGGCTAGTTACTAGTTAGAGTTAGTCACTAAAATTGCTATGTGCTTTAGAAATTCAAGTGAGAATGTCAATTGTGTAGTCGGGCTAATGGACTTAGTTAAGGCCAGAGTTTGGAGAACATCTTTCAATTAATTAAATCCAAGATGAAGAGAATCTCAAATGAAAACATGTGTAGTTTGGTAAGGAGAAAACCCTTCTCAGTCTAACATCTCTATTTCTGCCACTGACATCATTTTTCTCACTATCCATATTCAAAAAGTTATATTCATTTCTTTTTCTCCCCTTGGCTTCCATATTTAGACACAGTATTTATCATCACGGTATTTAACTGCTCCAAGATCTTTGATGACTTCCAATTGGATAAATTATTTAGCCTTCTAGGCCTGCATCTTTGCCTGTTTTCCAGCTTTCTTGCTTCTACCTACTATCATGAACTCTTGGCTTCAACTGAATGTATCTCCCAATTTGTGCCATATCTGCTTCTTTATGACTTTTCTACTCCTCTTAGCCAAGTCTTACCTACCTTTTGAGGTCCAGATAAAATTCTACTTCCTCCAAGAAGTACTGTCTGGCTTCTATAGACAATGTTTGTCTTATCATTTGGACCATAGTTTTCACGATTACTCTGAAATTAAGTGTGTGTTATTGATAACTGTCCATTACTTTCTTCCATGTCATGTCTACTCAGAAAATCATATGCTTCTTTAGGTTAGAAATTTGACATATCTCTTGGTAATTAACAATTGCTGACCAGGCGAATTTGGAATTCAACTTAACCATGTAGTTTCCTTTGAAACATAGCTGAGATTATGTATTTAAAATACAGTGATCTCTTGATATCCTCAGGGGATTGCTTCTAGGACACCCCTGATGTTCAAAATTTCTCTGATGCTTAAGTCTGTTCTAGAATATATGTAGGTTATTTACAAATATTGTGACATTTTATATAACAGACTTAAGCATCAGAATCATTTTTTTTCTGAATATTTTTGATCTGTATTTGGTTGAATCCACAGATGTGGAGTCCATGGATGCAAAGGGCTGATTGTACTTCATTAAAGAGCAAAACAAAATAAGTAAATCTCAGGTTCAGATGGAATGAAAGAGCATATCATTTGAATACAGAAGGCTCACAGAAATTTTGTGAGGTTTTACTAAGAATATGTGTATAAAAATCCTTTTCACCTATTAACTACCATCTCAAATTATCTTCGCATGTGAGAGTCATGAAATGAAACACTTGGGCATCCATATTGCAAATTTTAATGGCTTGGCTGGCACTATGCCTTTGTCTCTGGCCCCATAAGGACATTTTAAAAAATAATCTGAACTCCTTTAAGTTTTAGTTAAAATGTTTAGAATTAAAGAGCTGAAGTGTATCACCCTTGAATTAATGTTTCTTACTATTTCCTTGTGTTGTTTTGTTTCTCCTATTTGAACTGGAAAAAAAATGCAGAATATTAATTAGTGGCAAGCACGTTTAGCGCACTCTGAAGTCCATGTCCCCAAACTCTTTCTGAATCAATCCACCAACCTGTCTCGACCAGATTTTGAAGAAACCTGATTGAGCAGACAAGCTGCACCGCTTCATCGTAAAAATTCACACATCAGCTTTGGCCTCTTTGAAGTCTTCAGCAGAAGCCAGAGGCAGAAAAACTGCTTTTCATACTTTCTTGCTTATCCACAAGAAAGGAAACACTGAATTGAGATAACATATGTACATGCTGCCTTCAGTTTATGCTGAAAAAATATGAGGGTGAAAGCAAAATATACATCATCTGTGTGAAGAATGTAAGCTGGCCCTCCAGCAAAGCAGAGCCAGATGAGCCCGTGTCCTGTGGGAAGCTTTAACAGCATCGGCCGCTCTGACAGCATTTCACTTCCACTTCTATTGCTATTTGAATAAACAGTCTCTTAAATGTTAATGCCCTTCTCCACAGCTGGCAGAGGGATTGCTAGTATACTGAGGATAATTTTTAAAAAGTCATTTTAATATATTGTACCTGAGTCTATTTCAGGTTTTCAATTGTGTGCTAAGGGGGAGAGAAAGCTTTCGGTAAAGTGACATCACATAACAACAGAACTAGAGACAAAACCACATGGTTATCTCAATAGATGCAGAAAAAGCTTTCGATAAAATTCAACACCATGAAATACTATGCAGTCATAAACATAACAAGATCATGTCTTTTGCGGGAACATGGATCAGACTGGAAGTCATTATCTTTAGCAAATTAACACAAGAATGAAAACCCAAATACCACATGTTCTCACTTATAAGTGGGAGCTAAATGAGGAGAACACATGGACACAGAGAGGAGCAACACACATTGGGGCCTATGAGAGGGTGGAGGTTGGGAGGAGGGAGAGGATCAGGAAAAATAACTAATGGGTACTAGGCTTCATACCTGAGTGATGAAATAAGCTGGACAACAAACTCTCATGACACGAGCTTACCTCTGTAACAAACGTGCACATTTACCCCCGAACTTAAAACAAAAATTAAAAAAAAAAAGAAATTAGCATTTATTTTACCTCTGAGAGTGTCATTGTGGCTATGGATTTTTTTTTTCTCGCATTTTTAAAATTGTACTTTAAGTTCTGGAGCACATGAGCAGAACATGCAGGTTTGTTACATAGGTATACAGGTGCCATGGTGGTTTGCTGCACCCATCAACCCATCATCTACATTAGGTATTTCTCCTAATGCTATCCCTCCCCTAGCCCTCCACCCCTCAACAGTCCCCAGTGTGTGATGTTCCCCTCCCTGTGTCCATGTGTTCTCATTGTTCAACTCCCACTTCTGAGTGAGAACATGCGGTGTTTGGTTTTCTGTTCTTGTGTTAGTTTGCTGAGAATGATGGCTTCTAACTTCATACATGTCCTTGCAAAGGACACGATCTTATCCTTTTTTATGTCTGCATAGTATTCCATGGCGTATATGTGCCACATTTTCTTTATCCAGTCTATCATTGATGGGCACTTGCACTGGTTTCAGGTCGTTGCTATTGTGAACAGTGCCACAATAAACATACGTGTGCATGTGTCTTTATAATAGAACTATTTATAATTCTTTGGGTATACACCCAGTAATGGGATTGCTGGGTCAAATGGTATTTCTAGTTCCAGATTCTTGAGGAATCACCACACTGTCTTCCACAATGGTTGAACTAATTTACACTCCCACCAACAGTGTAAAAACATTCCTTATATGCTTATTGATATGTATGTATTCAAAATTTAAAACTCAAAAGTTAAACAAACAAAACATTCTATAATTTATTTAAAATTATAAGAATCCAATTACATGTTAACCTATTTTTACAAAATGAAGTATATTTTCCAAAGCAAAAACAAAACAAATGTTAAGTGTGGCATTACTTCACGTTTACAAACCTTTAAGAGATTTTTCAGCAGAAGACAAATGGAGCCTCCTATTTTCTTTTCTATTCCATCCTTTGTGATAGCACAGGTCATGTGGCCTCTGGAAAACTGCACACGCAGGGAGATGTAAAGGCAGCCAGCATCTTAGTATTATTATAATTTTAAAAAACCCCTGAAAGGATCTTAGAGACCACTGGTGGTCAACCAGAGCAACATAATATAGAACAACTATATTAGGGATCTATTCTGATATACCTAAAAATGAAAAAAATGATTTTTGGTACCAACTTTACTATACCTGGGGGTTGGAGAAAAGTGATTATGTATTTGACACAGTATTTTCCACAATTTAATAATGGGTCAAACTAGGTGAAGAGTACATGGAGTTCATAATACACATTTCTCTCTGATGTTTGGATTTTCCATTAATAAATATTAAAAAAATAAAGTTGGTTTAAAGGAAATAAATTAAGTAAATAACAATACAAGTGTTTTGCAAATGGGGAAGATACTTGATTGTAATACAACTATGATTACAGTATTGAAAAATTTAGATAAAATAAATAATAATCAGTTTGTGAGGTTAGCTTCAAGAAAATATGAATGAGCACATTATGAGCAATATTATATTATCATAACATTTAAACATTTTGGAAAGACACACAGTTTTAATTCCTTAATTGATATTTTGTGAGTTTTTGCCATGAAAGCATCAACACATATAAAGTTAACATAAGTTTTTAAAGTTGGATGAAATGGAGTTAAGAGATGGCTTGTGCTTCAATTTTCTAGGCAATATGTTTCTTATAGTAGTAATTAATAGTTAATAGTTGACAAGAAAGCCTTCACTCAGAGAAAATATCAATCTTAAATGATTTTACAGGTAAATTGTAACAAGCTTTCAATGATTATCTAATTCAATAATCATCATCTAATCTTACGTAAAGTCTTTTAATGTGCTGAAAAGTATTAGCAAGGGTCATGATTTTATTCTACAAGGATAATGTAAACTTTTTACCCAAACCAGAGAAGAGCAAAAGAAGAAATAAAAAGTATTGGCTTATTTCACCCCTGGATATAGCTGCAAAAATCCTGAACCAAAAATTAGCAAACTAAATTTTAAAATGTGTAGAATGCATGATATATCATATATGATGATGTTAAGCTTAATACTTAGAAATCGAGGAAGATTTGTTAAACCTGCTTTATTATATCAGTAGATTAAAAGAGAAACCTGGAAAACCATCTCAACAGATGAAGGGGAAAAATATGATAACATTCTTAGTAAACTAAAATTGAAAGAGAATTTTCTAAATCTAATAAAGATAATCATAAAAAACCCCAAATTAACATAACTCAAAATGGGAAAATATTAGAAGCATTTCCTGTAGAACCAGCAACCATATAAAAATACTTGTTAGAAAAGAAAAGTCAAACTCCCACCAAGATGGCGAAATAGGAACAGCTCTGGAGCACAATTCCCAGTGAGAGCCACGTGCAGAAGGTGAGTGATCTCCACATTTCCAACCAAGGTACCAGGTTCATCTCAATGGGGTTTGTTAGACAGTGGGTGTAGCCCAAGGAGGGCAAACCAAAGCAGGGTGGGGCATTGCCTCACCTAGAAGTGCAAGGGGTGGGCGAACTCCCCCTCCTACCCAAGGAAAGCCATGAGGGACTTTTCCAGGTGCTCCAGCACTCCGGCTCAGATACTGCACTTTTCCAATGGTCTTTACAACCCACAGACCAGGAGATTCTCGCTGGTGCCAACAACGCCAGCACCCCGGGTTTCCAGCATAAAACTGGGTGGCTGTCTTGGCACCTGGAATACCAGTGAGACAGAACCACTTATTTCCCTGAAAAAAGGGGGGCTGAAGGCAGGGAGCCAAGTAATCTGGCTTGGCAGGCCCAACAAAAACCAGCAAGCTGAGACTCACTGGCTTGAAATTTTTGCAGCCAGCACAGCAGTCTGAGCTCAACCTGGGACTGTCGAGCTTGGAGGGGTGTCTGCTATTACTGAGGTGGTTCTAACCTTGTCTGTGTAAACAAAATCACAGGGAAGTTTACACAGCAGCTGGGCGGAGCCTGCAGCAGCTCAGCAAGGCCTCTGCAGGCAGACTGTGACCTAGACTCCCTCCTTGCTGGGCAGGACATCTGAAAAAAGGCAGCAGCCCATCAGGGACTTATAAATAAAGCCCCACCTTCCCAGGACAGAGCACCTGGGAAAAGGGGCAGTTGTGAGTTCCACTTCAGCAGACTTAAACGTCCCTGCCCAGCAGCTCTGAAGGGAGCAACAGAGCTCCCAGCACAGCACTTGAGCTCTGATAAGGGACTGACTGCCTCCTCAAGTGTTTCCCTGACCCCTGTATATCCTAAGAGACATCTCATACAGGAGAGGTCTGGCTGACATCTGGCAGGTACCCTTCTGGGACAAGGTTACCAGAGGAAGGAAGAGGCAGGAATCCTTGCTGTTCTGCAGCTCCCATGGGTGATTTCCAGGCAAGCAGGGACTGGAGCAGACCTCCAGCAGTCCTGCAGCAGAGAGGCCTGTTAGAAGGCAACCTTAAAACAGAAAGAAATAGATTCAACATCAACAGAAAAAACATCCACTCAGAGACCCATCCGAAAGTCACCAACTTCAAAGACCAAAGGTAGATAAATCCATGAAGATGGGAGGAAACCAGTGCAAAAAGGCTAAAATTGCCAAAAACAAGAAAGCTGCTTCTCCTCCAAGGGATCACAATTCCTCACCAGCAAGGGAATAAAACTGGATGGAGAATGAGTTTGGTGAATTGACAGAAGCAGGCTTCAGAAGGTGGGTAATAACAAACTTCTCAAGCTAAAGGAGCATGTTCTAACCCAATGCAAAAAAACAAAGAACCTTGAAAAAAGATTAGATGAAATGCTAACTAAAATAATCAGCTTAGAGAAGAACATAAACGACTTGATGGAGCTGAAAAGCACAGCACAAGAACTTCGCGAAGCATACACAAGTTTCAATAGCTGAATAGATCAAGCAGAAGAAAGGATGTCAAAGATTGAAGATCAACTTTTATTTTTTTTAAAAAAATGAGAAGGCAAGATTAGAGAAAAAAAGAGAAAAGAATTGAACAAAGCCTCCAAGAAATATGAGATTATGAGAAAAGACCAAATCTATGTTTAATCAGTGTACCTGAATGTGATGGGGAGAATGAAACCAAGTTGGAAGACACTCTTCAGGATATAATGCAGGTGAACTTTCCCAACCTAGCAAGGCAGGCCAATATTCAAATTCCGGAAATACAGAGAACACCACAAAGATATTCCTCAAGAAGAGCAACCCAAAGACACATAATTTTCAGATTCATCAGGGTTAAAATGAAGGAAAACATGCTAAGGGCAGCCAGAGAGAAAGGTCAGGCCACATAATTGGAACTAAATCACTCCTCAGCAAATGTAGAAGAACAGAAATCATAACAACCAGTCTCTCAGACCACAGTGCAATCAAATTAGAACTCAGGATTAAGAAACTCACTCAAAACCATACGACTACATAGAAACTTAACAATCTGCTCCTGAATGACTACTGGATAAATAATGAAATGGAGGCAGAAATAAAGATGTTCTTTGAAACCATGAGAACAAAGACACAATGTACTAGAATAATAAAAAAATGCTTGTTATACCACTTCTGTGAGAAATTGTATTTGAAGTCCTAGTTAGTACAATAAGAAAATAAAAGCCTAATGATTGGGAAAGAGGAAATGAAACTGCCATGATTTGCAAATGATATGAATGTCTACAGAAAAACCTGTTAGAACCCATTGATGGGTTATTAACAATTATAAGAGACCTTAGTCGTTATTGGCTATAAATTCAATATTCGAAAGTTAAGTACATTTCTATATGCTAGGTACAAAACTTAGAAAATCAAATTTTAAAGGGGTAATATTTATGATAATAAAAAGAGCTATAAATAACTTAGCAATCTTCTAGGGCCTCTATTCTGTTCCACTGGTCTATATGTCTGTTTTGGTACCAGTACCATGCTGTTTTGATTATTATAGCCTTGTAGTATAGTTTGAAGTCAGGTAGCCTGATGCCTCCAGCTTTTTTCTTTTTGCTTAGGATTGTCTTGGCTATGTGGGCTCTTTTTTTGGTTCCATATGAAGTTTAAAGTGTTTTTTTTCCAGTTCTGTGAATAAGGTCAATGGTAGGTTGATGTGGATAGCATTGAATCTATAAATTACTTTGGGCAGTATGGCCATTTTTATGATATTGATTCTTCCTAACCATAAGCATATAAGTTTTTCCATCTGTTTGTGTCCTCTCTTATCTCCTTGAGTAGTGGTTTGTAGTTAAGTAGATTTAGGACTGAGATGATGGGGTCTTCTAAATATATAATCCTGTTGTCTGCAAATAGAGACAATTTGACTTCCTCTTTTACCACTTGTATACCCTTTATTTCTTTTTCTTGCTTGGTTGCTCTGGCTAGAACTTCCAATACTATATTGAATAGGAATGGTAAGAGAGGGCACCCTTGTCTGGTGCCAGTTTTCAAAGGGAATGCTTCCAGTTTTTGCTCATTCAGTATGATATTGTCTGTGAGTTTGTTGTAAATAGCTTTTATGATTTTGAGATACATTCCATCAATACCTAGTTTATTGAAGGTTTTTAGCATAAAGGCTGTTTAATTTTGTTGAAGGCCTTCTCTGCATCTGTTGAGATAATCATGTGATTTTCATCTTTGGTTCTGTTTACGTGATGAATTATGTTTATAGATTTGAGTATGTGGAACCAGCCTTGCATCCCTGGGATGAAGCCTACTTGATCGTGATGGATAAGCTTTTTGATGTGCTGTTGCATTCGGTTTGACAGTATTTTGTTGAAGATTTTTGCATCTATGTTCATCATGGATATTGGCCTGAAGTTTTCTTTTTTAGTGGGGTCTCTGCCAGGTTTTGGTATCAGGATGATGTTGGTCTCGTAAAATGAGTTACGGAAGATTCCCTCTTTTGTATTGTTTGGAGTTGTTTCAGAAGGAATGGTACCAGCTCCTCTTTGTAAGTCTGGTAGATTTCGTCTGTAAACCCCTATGGGTCTGGACTGTTTTTGGCTGGTAGGCTATTAATTGCTGCCTCAACTTCAGATCTTGCTATTGATCTACTCAGGGATTCAACTTCTTCCTGGTTTAGTCTTGGGAAGGTGTAAGTGTCCAGGAATCTATTCATTTCTTCTGGATTTGCTGGGTTCGAAAAACCTGACAAAAACAAGCAATGGGGAAAGGGTTTCCTGTTTAATAAATGACATTGGGAAAATTGGCTAGCCATATGCAGAAAGGTGAAACTGGACCCCTTCCTTACACCTTACACTAAAATTAACTCCAGATGGGTTAAAGATTTAAACATAAAACCTAACTCCATAAAAACTCTAGAAGAAAACCTAGGCAAAACCATTCAGGTCATAGGCATAGCCAAGGACTTCATGACTAAAATACCAAAAGCAATGGCAACAAAAGCCAAAATAGACAAATGGCATCTAACTAAATTTAAGAGCTTCTGCACAGCAAAAGAAACCATCATTAGAGTCAACCAGCACCCAACAGAATGGGAAAAATTTTTTGCAATCCACCCATCTGACAAAGGGCTCATATCCAGAATCTACAAAGAACTAAAACAGATTTACAAGAAAAAAACAAGCAAACCCATTCAAAAGTGGGCAAATGATATGCACAGACACTTTTCAAAGGAAGACATGAGGCCAAGAAACATGAAAAAACATTCATCATCACTGGCCATTAGAGAAATGCAAATCAAAACCACATTGAGATACCATCTCATGCTAGTTAGAATGGTTATCATTAAACAATCAGGAGACAACAGATGCTTGAGAGGATGTGGAGAAAAAGGAATATTTATATACTGTTGGTGGGAGTGTAAATTAGTTCAACCATTGTGGAAGACAGTATGGCAATTCCTCAAGGACCTAGAAATAGAAATTCCATTTGACCCAGCAAGCCCATTACTGGGTATATACCCAAAGGATTATCATTCTACAATAAAGACACATGCACATCTATGTTCATTGTGGCACTGTTTACTATAGCAAAGACCTGGAACCAACCCAAATGCCCATCGATCATAGACTGGACAAAGAAAATGTGGCACATATACACCATGAAATACTATGCAGCCATAAAAAACGATGGGGTCTTGTCTTTTGTAGGGACATGGATGAATCTGGACACCATCATTCTCAGCAAACTGACACAGGAACAGAAAATCAAACACCACATGTTCTCACTCATAGGCAGGTGTTGAACAATTAGAACACATGGACACAGGGAGGGGAGCATCACACACGGGTCAGTAATGGGGGCTAAGGAAGGCACAGCCAAGGGAAGGGAGGCTGGGAGGGATAACATGGGGAGAAATGCCAGTTGCAGGTGACGGGGGGATGGAGGAAGCAAACCACCTGCCCAAGTATGTACCTATGCAACAATCCTGCATGAACAGCCCATGTACCCCGGAACCTAAAGTACAATTAAAAAAAAAATTTAGCAATCAACCCAATAAAAATTTGCAGGATTTATTTACTGAAACTAACAAAACTTTACTGAACAGTACTAAGGAAGATACATGTAAATTGTGAGATATCCTATAAATAGATAGAGCCAATATTGTGAGAATGTCACTTTTCTCCTAAATTATCTATACATTCAGTATAATATGACAAGCCTATTCTAAAACTGATTTGGAATAACAAATGGTCAATACATATTTAAATAAGAAAATTAAAGAGTGGAGGATAGCCAGATATAATAGTTACTGTCGAGCTGTAGCAATTAAGGGAGTGGAATATTAGTGCAGAAATAGGCAAATTAACCAATGGAACAGCACGCAGAGCCTATAAACACAAATATTTGAACTTTCATGAATGACAGAAGTAAAATGGCAAGTCACTGGGAATAGAAAGAGGTATTTAGTAAGTGAAGATTGAAAAATCATTTATCTGTATGGAAAAAAAAGGAGCTCAGTAGATTAAGAAATGTGAAGAGAAAAACCTCATTCTTTTAGGTTAAAATATAGCTGAAGAGTTTTCTAAAGAAGACGAACATGTTAACCATAAAAGAAAAGACTAATAAGTTAATTGGACTACAATTTTTAAATTACATTTAAGAAAAAACTTCTTGAAGAAGCTTGCTTTCTAGGTGAAAACTGGTAGTAGATATCTGTGACCAAAGGATTACCCTCAAAAACATGTCAAGAATGCTTACAATAATAAAAGAAAAATTCTCAAAAGAAAAATCCGTAAAAGACATAGCGAGACATATTACAGAGAAGGAAATGTATGATCACACGTGAAGAAATGTTCAGAATTAAGAAGATAAAATCAAAATGCAAATGAGATACCATTTTACACCCACTTGGCAGAAGCTAAGAAAATCTGACAGTACCAAGCCTTGGAGAGAATGTAGATCAGTAGAAAGTCGTTTGCATGGCTGGTGAATGTGAATTGTTGCAATGACTTTGGCTAGATTTTTGACTCTTCTTGTTATATTAAATGAACACATTGCATATCCCAGGAATTCAGAAAACAATTATTTCTGGGCTGGGCATGGTGGCTCATGCCTGTAATCCCAGCACTTTGGAAGGCTGAGGCAGGTGGATCACTTAAGGTTAGGAGTTCGAGACCAGCCTGGCCAAGAGGTTGAAACTCTGTCTCTACTAAAAATACAAAAATTAGCCGCATGTGATGATGCTCACCTGTACTCCCTGCTACTCGGGAATCTGAGACAGGAGAATCGCTTGAATCCAGCAGGCAGAGGTTGTAGTGAGCTGAGATTGCACTATTGCACTCTAACCTGGTCGACAGAGTGAAACACTCTCTTAAAAAATAAAAAAAGAAAGAAAGAAATTATTTCTGTATATACTTAAGAGAAACTTTGAAAATATACTGCAAATATACCAAAAATATACCAGAAATACTTTCAGTAAAACTTTTTGTAATAATACAAAATTTGAAACAAACAAAATGTTTATTGACAGGAGAATGGATTAGTAAATTGTGGCATATTCTTATAGTGCAATAAACCATGGATGAAAGAATCAGTTCTATACAATAATATGGATAAATCTTGGTAACAAAATACTAAGAAAACAAGTACTAGCACACTCTGAAAAAGTATGATGCTTTTATATGACATTCAAAAATAGGCGATATATATGTATCCATAAATATATATTCAAATACATATATTCGTATATACATATGCTTACACTACATATTTATACATACAGCTATACATATATTTATGTATACATATATTGATTTTATATACAGATACACATATATTTATGTATGCATGATTAAAATTATTTTCACAAAGGATGAAAATTATAAATGTACAATTTAAAACAGTATTTTTGTGAATATTTTTAGTAGGTAATGAAATTAAGTATTTATTTTCTTATTTAACAATGAACGAATGAACTAATACAAATAAGCAGTGCATAGACCAAGGATGATAGTGGGTCATTAGCCAAGGCTTATAATTAAACCCATTCTGTTCAACTTAGTTCCAAAAATGAAAAGAAGAAAACAATAAAAAATAAAACTGCACATAGAAAAATATGTAACTAACTGGTCTTGGAATAACATATGCCTTTTCAGGCATAAGAATATTAAGAAATAATTAGGGAATTATTGGTAAATCTTACCATACAAAATTTAATATTTGCAAACACCAAAATTACTGTAAATATAGTGTAAAGCAAATATTGACCTAGAGGAAAATATGTGCAAATGATAAGACACGCGGTTAAAACTTGATGTATATTAAGAGCACTTATTAATAAGAAACACATCAGCACCACAGTAGAAGCATGACAATGATCATATAGACGATTCAGAGAAAAACTACGAAAGATCAGGATGAATTTTTAAAAAATGTTTTCTTTGAATGAATAGAAACAAAATAACAGCAGTATAATATTTCAAGTCAAGTAAATAAGTCAGAATTCCTTATAAAGGATAAAGATGATAGTGATAAAAAGATGCTTCTACTGTATTGCTGGTATAAAAATAAACGAGCTGTCAAAATGATGTGATTATGCTTGAAAATTCTTCTTGAAATCAGTTTATTTTCTAAATACTCATTGTGTGACTTTTATGTGCCAATTATTGCAAAGCATTAGCTATGCCATGAAAAATCATCTTAGTTGCCGATCTAATTGACCTTATTGAATAGGGAAGAAGATAAGCATTAATAAAATAATTACACAGAATGTTTACCAAGTGTAATTACTTCTATGAATGCAATGTACCCAACATCATTAAACATATAACAGGAAATCAGAATTCTAGACATAAGAGGTTTCCCTTGAAGAGTGGTAAATGACCTGAAACTTGAGGAATGATGAAGAATTAAATAGACTAAATCAGACATGGTGCAACACAGCTGTAGTCTTAGCTATTTGGCAGGCTGAGGTGGAAGGATGGCTTTAGTTCAAGTCCAGTCTGGTCAAAGTAGTGAGACCTCGTTTCTAAATAAATAAATACTGTGAAAAAGGTGAATTCTAAGGAGGGTTTAGGATACGATTGGTCACGGGGCAGTGGTGGGATGATCTAGGAATTTGGGGTCCATAGTAAGTCTCTGGTATTTATTCCAAGAGTAATCATTTAGTTTTGTAGATTGTGTTGGCTGCTGCATGAAGACTAGATTGAAGGGAATTAAGAGGACTTGTAGGAGCTTATTAAAGAAACTGTTTCAAGTATCTAAGAAATAGGTGATAGAAATTTGACTAAGGAAATGAATAGAAAAGTTTCTTATAGTTTTATGTTTTTCAAGTAAAAAAACGTCTGATATGGTTTGGCTGTGTTACCAACCAAATCTCTGCTGTTTCCCCACCCAAATCTCATCTAGAATTGTAGTCCCCATAATACCCATGGGTCATGGGAGGGACTCAATCGGAGGTAATTTAATCATGGGGATGGTTACCCTCATGTAGTTCTTGCTGCTCTCATGATAGTGAGCAAGATCTCATGAGATTTGACGGTTTTATAAGGGGCTTCCCCCTTCACTTGACAGCATGAAAATGAATGAATACAATGGCCAAATGTCCTTTAAACTGCATCACGTGATATGGTATTATTCAGTCAGTCACTGTCATTTGCTTTTGAATAACAGTTAATGAGTAAGGCAAATATACAGTGATATAAAGTAGAATGAAAAGCCACACTTGTAGAATGTACTTTTATTATATAGGCACAGAAAAACTAAAAGAAGAAGGAAGAGAAAAGTCTATGAAAATATTACTCATTTCTTTGTTATGTAAGAGTATAAATGAAGTATATCTTCAATTATATATATTTCACTATTTTGCAAATTTTAACAGTAAGTGTATATTGCATTTAAAATCAGAAAAAGTTAAGATATGATAATATAATTTAGTTCACATCTCTATTTAGAAAATTATAGCCAAGAAAAATGAATTAAAGAGACTCAAGAAGCACATTTGATAGATTTGCATGTGTAATTCATTTTGTAGATTAGTTAGCTGGCAAAGCAAAAATGCCACTGGGATAACTCAGAGCTTTAAAAGGAGTGGTCTGGGTAACAGTATTTTCAACACCACTATGATAACTTAACTGGGCTACGAAATGCCCGGATAACTGATGAAACATTATTTCTGGGTTGGGCTGTGTGGGTATTTCTCAAAGAGATCAGCACTTGAATCTTAGACTGAGTAGAGCAGTTGGCTGTCACCAATGTAGATGGGCATTATCCAGTCTGTTGAGAGCCCACAGGGGCTCAAACAGGCAGAAGTTTTGGATGAAACATCCATCTTCTCTGCCCTCAGATGTTAGCACTCCTCATTCTCGAGCGTTTTACACAGACTAAATTATAACACCAGGTTTCCTGGTTCTGCAGCCTGTGGACAGCATATCCTGCAACTTCCCATCCCCTATAATGATGTGAGTCAACTCCTATAATAAATCTACTCTTATACCTTTAACTCTGTTTCTGTCTCTATTTTTACATATTCTATTGGTTCTGTTTCTCTGTAAAACTCTGACTAATACAACTACCAAAAACAAAATTATCCATCCTGTTTCTTTTAAGTGTCTGGAACATTTGTTGATCCATTGAGAGTCATAATTCTTGTGAAGATTTGCAAATCAAATGCAGATGCCTGACTGACTGGGTAACAAAACAGAATCAAATGGGGTAATCAGCTTCAACGGCATGATTTATATATATTTTTTTCATTTCTGTTTCTCCTTCTCAAATACTCCTGGTTTTATTAATACTGTTAATAAATAATGTGAGCAGAAGTCAGCATTGCCAAGTAATTAAACCCACAAGTTCTTCAAGCAAATCGCCTGGGTTTGAATTATGTCTCCATTCTTATTGGCTTTGTGACTTGGAGCAAGACATTTAATATCCCTGTGTTTTACGAACTTTATCTATGAAATAGGGATAATGGTACCACCTTCACATGATTTTAACAAGTGGTGGTGTAACTTGCATAGTGGTGAGGAACATGGTTGTACAGCCCAGAAAATTCTCAGTGCCTCTTCTGTAAAGAAGGAAGCCAGGAAGTGCCATCTCCAGGTTGCTTTTCGTCCAGGAAAAGGTTGAAACTTCTGTACCATCTCAAGCATTTCCTAGGAATATAGGATCCATATTTCCAGACTTGTCTTGGGAAAGGTCTGAAGCATTGGCATAAGATGGCTTACCGAATTTCCAGCTGTAATACTGAAAATATTTTCATTTTCCCAAATGCACTGTAATCACCAAAGGAAGAATGCACTGTGCATAAAACCAGGCTCTCTAAACTGCCGCTATTTATAAACAACCTAATGTGAATTCACATACTTGTACTGACTTATTTCCTCATGTAGGTTTTATACTAAATCTATTTAAATAGCATGTTGGTTAAGTCCTCAAATTTAGCATTCCTAAAAGTATTTAAAATTGCTGACAGCTAAAATGTTTAGTTTTCTGCTCAATCCCATGACCAGCTCCCTTGATTTAATGATTGACAGCAATGCAGGATTATTTTCTCTTTTCTTCACAAAAAATTTGCCCTACAAGGATCATCATAAATGAACAACAGTAGATATTAGGGGCTCACTGTTTCTCTTTGGAGATTCCACCAAAATAGATCTAAGTTGAACTGAATTCAGATGATGAAGTAGAGCAAGGAATTGGCTTCTGAACCTTTTTAATACTTTAGTTCTAGGATGTCGATGTGTCAATGATTACCATAATTCTTACCAGTTTAAAAAATAGGCATAGTGAAAAATCAGAAAAGTCCCTTCAACACATTAAATGTTGATGAAAGAAATTGCATACTTAACCTTTGAGTCATTGATGTTGCAACAGCTGCATAGCTTATAATTCTTGCTAAAGGCACAGAGTAGTTTAGCAAGTATTTTGCTTAACTGGATAATGCCTTAATGATAAAGGGTTAATGGGAATTCTATTCCTGCAAGGTTCTATGTGTGCAGGCTCATAGGCCAAACTCAGAAGATGGTGGGAGGGCTTTGACTCTGTTGGCCATTTATTCACAGGAAGATCCATTTAATAAGTTCACTTGTAGGATTGGCTTTGCTGCAAGCATACCAACTCATTTTATTATTCTAAATATTATGACATTCTTTCCTCACTTGTAAAATTAGAAGAGATTTTTTGGGGAAGAAATAAGTGAGTAATTGTCTTGGATCTTTGGAAACAATTGTGAATTATACTGAAGGCAGCTGTGGTAGTGTAAAATTTTTGGACACTTGAGATGAGCCATTTCTTGTGGAGATCCTATTTACTCAAAGTGTCTGATCACACATCCAAAAACTCTCCTGGCTCCAAGTATCTTTGCCACCATGGTGATTTTGAAAGCTATCTAGTGTTCTAGATTCACAAAAAATTAATTCAATAGCGATGATGTAGTGAATGCTATGGAGTGCAATACTGACCCTTCCTTTCAGGACCAGACATGCATTTTCCCAGGTTACAAGTATTGGTTGTCAATAGCTCTGAGTTTCTCTCTGGGAATTCCTTTCAGCTACAGGAAGCCACTTCTTCTAAAGTTGCATTTATTTCTCTGGGACAGTCTGCACCCAGTGACTGACTGTTGATGAATGTACAATGGCCCAACCTTATTGCCATTTGGGACTACTCTGAAGGCCTTTCCCAGCTCCAGAGCTTCCTGGAGGACTGGCTGAGACCTCTGTTGGACTGTGTTGCAGTTCAACTTGCCCCTCTGCCTAATACTGCAGTTTTTCAATCACTTACTGGTGTTATTCCCATGAGTTGTCTCCCAAAAAAATCTCCCGCATGCAAATCTTTATCTTAGAATATCTCTCACAGGAAACCTATCCTCTGGCAGATAAAGTCAGAGTGATTCCAGGAAATAGATTATAAAGTGAAAGTCTGGGAGCTGGATCTCCCTCTGACCAGCTGGTAATGAGGGCCTTATCATGGAAGGCGAGTAGAGTACTCATAGCTTCCAGCGTGTTATAGTGGTTATTGTGAAAACTTTCACTAACGGTGAACTGGAACAAGATACCTAATGAATGGAAATGCACAAGTATGAGAGTGTCTTAGGCATTTGAAAGATTCCGAGGAAATTGTAATTATAAGGACTGTGGAATCAGGCAGCCTTTGCTGGGTGCTACTGGGTCATTGAGGAAATACCTTAAAATGCTGATGATAATTAACAATTAATTAAATATTAGCTCTGAAAGCTGGAGCGCTTCTTTGGTAGCAGAAAAGAGACTCAATTCCTGGAATTTGAAGGGAAGAAAGGAATGTTGTGAGACTAGTAGAGTTCCAGAGAAAGTTGACTTCTCAACCATGGCAGATCTGACATGCTGAGATCAGAAGACTATTAGGAAGGCGGAGAATCCTGAGTCTAGAGATGGAGCCATTTTGGGTCAAATCATCAAAAATCTTGGATTTTCAGATACTCTGTTCCCTTTGGGCCTGCAGAAATGGCCCACACATCCCTTTTAAAGGCCAGTGCTTCCCCATGCACTCCTCTCAGGATCTATCCCCACCTCCTCTCCTGACCACCAGACCAATAGATAGGGTTAATTTATAACATATCCTGACGAGCAAAGTGCTGGATCTGCCAAAAAAGGAAAACAAACGTATTCCAAAGATCAGTGAGACCCAGTCAACAGATAGTAGCAGGGGCCAGGAGAGTTTTTTGAAATTTGTTTCTGAGGTGGTGGATCGGGGGTGCGGAACATAAAGTTGGATAAGCAAGACTTTATTTGCTGCTTTTCTGGGATATAGGATTTAACCCCTTGGTAAGACTTTAGAAGGAAGTATTAATATACTGCTAGGATGCTCCTTGGAATCTTGGAAAAAACAAAGACTACTCTAAATGAAATAAAAATACTAGAACTACAGTGGCAAACAGCTAACAGGGGGATCAATAGGCAGAGAGAAGTAAACATGTTAGAAAGAATACACCGCATGTGGCTGGAAAACTCAACAGCTGACAGTATTTGTGGGAAGGCCATGCAGACTCTTTTACCAAGGGAACAAGGATTGCACCTGAGAGAGGAATACCAGTGTCGATGGGAAGCTCAATGGTGGCTTTCCCTTGTAGACTAGGATTGATAGGAGGAAATGCTGTCACAAAACAGGCAATGAGGATGAAAGAGGGAAAGTGCTTAATCATCAGAGGGGCAAAACTGGAGTGGCAATTCAGAATCTGACCTGCACAGAGCTGTAAAATGACTAATAGAATACGAAATTCCTGTTGAGAAAGATATGTGGGCAGTAAACAGGGATGTTGCTTAATTTATACTACCAAACACATGAAAAACTTATGATTAGGAGGCTGACAGCACCTCTGTTAACAATATATGACAATCGCTGGCCCAGTTTCCAGACCTGAGCCAAATCTTGGGCCCAGAACCTGCTGACTGAAGGGGAGACAGACTGGTACTCAGGACAAGGGGCCTCTGCCACTCCATGGTAAATATATATAGCAATAATTCCTCCAGTTATTTCCCCAAAGGAAACTTAGCTATTTATACATAAAACTGGGAAAAGAGGAATTTCCAGACATTTCAAGGACTCTTGCACATAGGCTCTGAGTTGGCCTTGATACTCAGAAACCTGCAGCATTGTCATGGATCTCCTTCTCAGAATGATGATTACGAGAGCCAGGTAATAAATGGAGCTCTGGGATGGCTCACAGGTAAGTTCTTATTCCTATCTCCAAATATGTCATTCATTATGGGCAGAACTCCCACACTGATTCCTTGGCCTATGGAAAAGGCATTATCATGTATGAAGGGTTAGGTGGAAGCTATTGAAGCTGCCCACTCCAGGCCCAGTCAAGATGATAAATAGCAACAATATTGCATTTCAGCAAGAATGGTACAAATTAAGGCCTAAAGGAGGCAGAGATGATTGAGGCTATCATTTAATTTACCAGTCTGGCCTCCATGAAAATGTTGGGATTCTACTAGATAAGAGTATACTACTGCAGACTCAACAAACTATTATACTAGCTCCAATTGCAGCTTCTATGCCAGGTTTGGTATCATCACTAGAGCAGATTACCATGGACTCCGGTAGATGGCATTTGGCCATTCACTTAGCAGATGTATTATTTTCCATCTCTGTCAAGAAAGAGGCTTAAAACCAGTTTTCATTCAGGTGGAACAGACAATAATATATATATATATACAGTCTTGGCCCCAGTGATATTAACTCTCCAACCCCCTCTTGTAATATATTTCCAAGAGACCTCACCCATCTGGATATTCTGGAGTACGTCACATTGTTCCACTGTATTGATGACCCCTGTTAATTGGAACAAATGAGCAAAAAGTGTCAAGTATGTTGGAGGCTCTGATAAGATATATGTGCTCCTTGATAAGTTCTATATAGCTCAGGGGTAGAAGATACACCCTGTGAAGATTCAGGGACCGCCACATCAGTGAATTTCACAGTGGTCAGGGCAGGCATGTAAATCCCTTCCAAAGCGAGAAACTATTAAAACTCATACCTCCTATCATTAGGAAGGTAGCACAATGCCTTGTAAGCCCCATTCAGGTTCCTGGAGAGAAAATATTACATACTTGGGAATACTTCTTAAACCCACTTACCAAGTGATACAAAAGCTATCTGCTCTTAGCAGGGCTCAACACAGATAAGAGGTCTGCAGGACGTCCAGGCTAGAATTCAGGCAGCTCTACCATATAGGCCATAAATCTCAGGAGACCTTATCAGAGATTCTGTGGTGAAGAAAAGCACCATGTTGAACTTATGAGCCAACTGATATCAGATAGCATCTGTCATCTACCACCTCAGTGCTGAGACAATAGGCTTCTGAGAGGAATAACCAGAATGGCAAGAATAGAGGATATCCCCTATCTGTTCCCACTTACCAAAACTTGTCTAGCTACTACCACTCCTAAATATCTAGCATCCAGTAAAGGATACTAATACTGACCCCCAAATATAGCAGAAGAGTAACCAGCCTACTGATAGTAAACTGATTACATAGAATCACTCTTACTCTGGAGAAGACAGCAATTCATTTTGTCTTTCCTGCTGACATAGTTTTGATTAGCACTATCATCTGAGGGCTACAGAATATGAAATCAACTGATCAGAAAATCGGGTATCCTTCATGATAACCAATAAGACTCAAAACCCCACTTACAATCAAAGGGTTATATTTATGGGTCCCATGACAGCCCCCTACTTAGAAGCTGCCCACTCAGTAGAGTGATGAATTGCCTTTTGAATATTCAGTTCTGGCATCAGCGGGCTATGTTACTCTGCAAGAATGGAATGCCATTCCCTAGAATGCACTACCCACTCTAAATCAGGAGTCAACAAACTACAGTCCAAGGACCATATCCTGCCCACCACTTTTATTGTAAATAATGTTTTAATAGAATATGGCCACTTTCTTTTATTTATATATTGCCTATTCTGCTTTCATACTAAAGCAGCAGAATTAAGTGTTGCAATAAAGATCATATTGCCTGCAAACCCCAAAATATTTACTGTTTGGCCTTTTACAAAAAAATATGCTGACACCTGCTCTAAGTCAATGATGATCATATGGTGCAGGGTTTCCAGTGGGTTAAATACATTGATTCTTGAACCAAATTTTGGAAATCAGAATATCCCTACATATCATCACCTCCAGAGGTCCACATGTGTGCTTTCCAGCCCAGCAGCTTTCTGTTTTTTGAGGCTAGGTGTTCTAGTTAACGGAGAAGGATAATGCTTCCTTTAGAGAATACAGTAAAAATCCCATTAAACTCTAAGGTACGGTTTCCATCCAGTTACTTTGAGATCTCCATGCAAAGAGATCAGCACAAAGGTAAGACTCTGAAGACCAGAAGGAAGCAGGGTAGCTGTCGTACAATGAAAATAGGAAGTAACATGTTTGACAACTAGGAGATCCAATAGGGAATCTTTCAGGATGCCCCTGAAGCCCTTCTTAATTTTGACACTAATGGTAAAGTGCAGTAGTTATGGCCTGAGGACAACATGGTGACCAGAAGCTTATATTCCTCGTGAGGGTCTGGATCACCTCACCAAATAAGCCACTTGGACTAGCAGAAGTGCTGAAGTTGAAGGAATTCTGAGTGGGTAGCAGAGAAGAAAGATTAGCATTAGTTACAGTTTTGAAACAGCAATACGGTGGGGCCTGTAGTTTATCCCACTAACCTTCCTTAGTACAGTTCCCCAGAAAGAGATACCAACCATAATTCTGGAAAAGTAGATGGGATGAATTTACAATAGAAAGCAAATGGATCCCCGTGTATAGTGCTCCCCTCCCTGTGTCCATGTGTTCTCCTTGTTCAACACCCGCCTATGAGTGAGAACATGTGGTGTTTGATTTTGTGTTCTTGTGTCAGTTTGCTGAGAATGATGTTTTCCAGGTTCATCCATGTCCCTACGAAGGATGTGGGTCTGTTGGGGGGGAGGGGGGATAGTGGGGGAGTGGGGAGTTGGGGAGGGATAGCATGGGGAGAAATGCCAGATATAGGTGAAGGGGAAGGAGGCAGCAAATCATACTGCCACGTGTGCACCTGTGCAACAACCTTGCATGTTATTCACATGTACCCCAAAACCTAAAATGCAATTAAAAAAAAAAAAAAAAAGAAAGCAAATGGATCCAAGAGGTACAAGGGTGAAGTGGAACTTCATTTCTTTTCTCTTCAATAATTCAATATCAGTTCACACCATTCCTTTCTCTCATGACATTCCAGTTACCTTGGTGTCCTTTATAAAAACATTCCAAGTCTTTCAAACTTCTAGGCCATTGGTATTTTTCTTCCTTCTGCCAAGAATGCTCTTCCTCTGGCTTTTATCACAGTAGTCTTAATTTCTTCAACTGTCAGCTCATCTGTCATTTCCCCTGAAAGTCTTCACCAAACCACCCTATCCAAAGTGGACTTTTCAGGTTGTTCTGTACCATCAGTCTGCTTACTATGTAACATTTAACACCATCTGTTTACTACAGGTTGTTCTGTACCATAGGCCTGCTTACTATGTCACATTTAACACAATCTGTTTACTACGGGTTGTTCTGTACCATAGGCCTGCTTACTATGTCACATTTAACACAATCTGTTTACTACGGGTTGTTCTGTACCATCGGCCTGCTTACTATGTCACATTTAACACAATCTGTTTATTACGGGTTGTTCTGTACCATAGGCCTGCTTACTATGTCACATTTAACACAATCTGTTCATTACGGGTTGTTCTGTACCATCGGCCTGCTTACTATGTCACATTTAACACAATCTGTTTATTACGGGTTGTTCTGTACCATCGGCCTGCTTACTATGTCACATTTAACACAATCTGTTTATTACGGGTTGTTCTGTACCATCGGCCTGCTTACTATGTCACATTTAACACAATCTGTTTACTACGGGTTGTTCTGTACCATCGGCCTGCTTACTATGTCACATTTAACACAATCTGTTTATTACGGGTTGTTCTGTACCATCGGCCTGCTTACTATGTCACATTTAACACAATCTGTTCATTACGGGTTGTTCTGTACCATCGGCCTGCTTACTATGTCACATTTAACACAATCTGTTTACTACGGGTTGTTCTGTACCATCGGCCTGCTTACTATGTCACATTTAACACAATCTGTTTATTACGGGTTGTTCTGTACCATCGGCCTGCTTACTATGTCACATTTAACACAATCTGTTTATTACGGGTTGTTCTGTACCATCGGCCTGCTTACTATGTCACATTTAACACAATCTGTTTATTACGGGTTGTTCTGTACCATCGGCCTGCTTACTATGTAACATTTAACACGACCTGTTTATTACGGGTTGTTCTGTACCATCGACCTGCTTACTATGTCACATTTAACACAATCTGTTTATTACGGGTTGTTCTGTACCATCGGCCTGCTTACTATGTCACATTTAACACAATCTGTTTATTACGGGTTGTTCTGTACCATCGGCCTGCTTACTATGTAACATTTAACACGACCTGTTTATTACGGGTTGTTCTGTACCATCGACCTGCTTACTATGTCACATTTAACACAATCTGTTTATTACGGGTTGTTCTGTACCATCGGCCTGCTTCCTATGTCACATTTAACACAATCTGTTCATTACAGGTTTTTCTGTACCATCGGCCTGCTTACTATGTAACATTTAACACGACCTGTTTATTACGGGTTGTTCTGTACCATCGACCTGCTTACTATGTCACAGTTAACACAATCTGTTCATTACGGGTTGTTCTGTACCATCGGCCTGCTTACTATGTAACATTTAACACAACCTGTTTATTACAGGTCGTTCTGTACCATCGGCCTGCTTACTATGTCACATTTAACACAATCTGTTCATTACAGGTTTTTCTGTACCATCGGCCTGCTTACTATGTAACATTTAACACAGTCTGTTTATTACAGGTCGTTCTGTACCATCGGCCTGCTTACTATGTAACATTTAACATGACCTGTTTATTACAGGTTGTTCTGTACCATCGGCCTGCTTACTATGTCACATTTAACACAACCTGTTTATTACAGGTTGTTCTGTACCATCGGCCTGCTTACTATGTCACATTTAGCACAATCTGTTTATTACAGGTTGTTCTGTACCATCGGCCTGCTTACTATGTCACATTTAACACAATCTGTTTATTAGGTTATTTATTTACTTGTGTCTTCCCCATTAGAATGTAAATTCTGTAAGGACAGGGAACTTGTTTGTCGTATTCAACATTTTATTGCCCATACTGTGACTGGCATATACCAAGTATGCAAAAATACTTGTTGATTCATTCAACAGATAAATAAATTCAAAAAATTAAGTATATCTGGGTGGGAGATAGAAATGAGCATTTTTTTTTTTTTTTTAGTCAGAATCTCGCATTGTCACCTGGGCTGGAGTGCAGTGGCGCAATCTTGGCTCACTGCAACCTCAGCCTCCCAGGTTCAAGCTATTCTCCTGCCTCAGCCTTCCCAGTAGCTGAGATTACAGATGCTCACCACCAGGCCTGGCTAATTATTTGTATTTTTAGTAGAGACGGGGTTTCACTCTGTTGGCCAGGCTGGTCTCCAATGCATTACCTCGTGGTCCACCCACCTTGGCCTCCCAAAGTGCTGGGATTACAGGCATGAGCCACCGCGCCTGGCCGGAATCGAACATTTTTAACAAGTAGCCCCCATTGCGATGTTGATGCAAATTTTCCTCATACCACATTCTTAGAAAGAATAATTTAGTGATTACTCAGTTTTAAAAATTAACTTTCATTTACTTCTTGTAAGGTATTTTGATAGTGATATAATCTATAATTTTATTGACTTTGCTATGTATCCATTTTCCACTTTCCACTCTATGTGTATTACCCCATTTAATATATACAACACCCCTGCTGTTGTTCCCATTTCACCTATGAGGAAGCTAAAACTCAGGGTGCTCAGAAACTCGGCCAAGATTTATGCATATGGTAAGTGTCAAGAATTTCTGATACCAAATTGATTTGGGAACCTTGCCAAAACAGCATTTTCTTAGGGTATTAACTTGTATTCTACTATTTGTAACCATGGATATGTATTTGCTCCTTAAATGTACATGTCTTGGGTGCTTTCTTGTAATGATGATTCTCCACTTCCAAATAGCATTCTGTTTCGTTTTTAGGTAAATAGATTTGGAACCGGGACTTGGGTTTGTCTGACACCAAAACCAATGCTTCCTAACCGCTCCTGTATCACATTTGGTACACAAATGGCTCCCCTCATCAGTTGCTTGGCGTTTATTTAGGAATACCGTTCTCTAGTCTTCTTCTTCACTTTTTTTCTTTTTGGTTGTCATTAACCAAGAAAGAAGTCATTACTTTAGCCAGACGGCAGTCATATCACACCTCTTTGAGAATGAACCAACTGCCTGTACTTTAAATGGCAAATTAATCTTAATGTTTAAATCATCCTTTCAGCATGGTGCCAGGAAAAATATAGGGGAAGTGACTGAATATATCAGAAATAGTCATAAATCCCTTAGTGTGGAAAGGTTTGAAGTTTTCAACAATGAAAAGGATATTTCAGGCTGTTACACATCTTGCTTCAGACTGCTGGTTGAAAGACAGTACTTTCTCAGAAAAAGTAGGGTTGAGGAGTTTTAGGTAGTATTGTTAATAATTTCTGATACCAAATCAACTTGGGAACCTTGCCAAAGCAGTGTTTTCCTAGGGTATTAACTTGTATTCTCCTATTTGTAATCATATTTGCTCCATAAATGTATATGTCTTCGATGCTTTCTGGTGATGATGATTATCCACTCCCAAATAACATTCTGTTTTGTTTTTAGAGTGAATTCCTTTTTACCTGTTGGACTCATTTAACCTAAACAACTGCCCCACTGGAGAACATAAAGCATGCCATTGTAGCCTGGATTTTCATCAAAAAGGTCAATCAAAATAAAGAGTTGTAGGATTGTTCATTAAACTCAGGACTTAAACACAAACAATACACAGATGTTCCTTGGTTTACCATACGGTTATGTCCCAATAAACCCATCAGAAGTAAAACATACCCTGTCAGAAATGCATTTAATATCCCAATAAACACATTGTAAAGTTGAAAAATTGTAAGCCAAACTATTCGAAGTCAGAGACCCATATAGACTTTGTTGTCTGTTATCACTGTTGTAGTAGCAGAAATCGGAAAAGGAGAAATGGGGATTGATTGTTGACTATGTTGCTTAGATGCAAAAGCAGAGAGCAGCACACCAGATAGGCTTCCATTTTATTTATAAAAAGTACATAGAGAGCTGTAGGTGAAAGAATTTTTGTTATCCAAGTCTTATAAACTTTATACCTTGTTCTGCAGAATGTCTCCTTAAAATAAATTAACTTCAGTAGCAGGGAATAAAGGATTTATTGGATTTTATATCGAGAAATAAAACTAAAAATGTAAAAATATACACATAGACCAATAATTAGGTTATTAAATGAAATATGGTTACAAAATATAAATCAAGATCTCCCTTTTTTTTGTGGTAAAATCATACTAAATTCGTTAGCTCTATTTCTAAATACAATCACATTGGGGGTTAGGGCATCAACATATGAATTTGGAGGGACACAACTCAGCTGATAGCAACATGTGTTCACGTCACAGGTCCATCGCTTCTTTCTGTTTGAATTTGGACAAGTTATAAACATATCTAAGCCTCAATTTGAAAATTTATAAAATGTGAGTAATTCTACTACTTAGCACACAGGATGCTGACATGGATTAAAATAAATACTGCATTTTAAGGACCCAGTATAGTATCTGGCATAGAATAAGCACATGATAAATATGATATTGTTATGAGTTTCCATTGCTATCCCTGATTAAACCCAAAAAAAGAAAAAGCCCTCATTTCTATTCTTCATGGTAGTAAGAAATAGGAAAGCTGAGGTTTGCGGAAAGGAGAAAGAGTGGGAAGAAGCAGCTACTCAGAGAATAGAAAAGCACGATGAGTCCCTGAGACTCTGAGCAGGAGTAAGAAGAATATTTCTATCTAAGAAGGAGCTTTGGTGCTTGGTTGCCCGAAGACCTATTACATTTCCCGTCAGTCTGTCTTTTCCAATAAACTAACATCTCGAGGAGAAAGATGATCAAGTTTTATAAACCTTTGTAATCCTTACATTATCTGAAATTGTGCTTTGCTTGTGATCAATGCTCAGTATTTTTATATAATTTATATGGTATTTAATACTTTAATTATATATTATTTAATTGTGATCATTCTGTCTCTTTGCTTAACCAGTATTTCCGGGTTCTGGCCACCACAGAGGATCAGATCAGCCAGATTGCTCTGAAGCATCTGAGCAGATTTGCTGGCGTCCTAAAGAAACACAGTCAATCGTGTTAGCCTAACTCAAATAATCATGACAGTCCTTCAGTTACTTAAGAGGAATGTTGAGATTTGATATTTTATTATGAATAGAAAAACAGAAACCCTTAAATAAATTCCTAATTCTCTTCACGTCATCCCCTCTTTAGCCATGTTTTAAGTTTTTACATATACATTGAAATTAGTGTGTTTTAGTGGGGTTTCTCTTACCATTTGTTTGTTTCACTTATCATTGTTATTCTGTAGTTTCTAGATTATTTTTATTTTTCTTCAAGATATTCAACTAGGTTGCTTCCTCATCTTTATTTTTTCCTTTTCCAAAAATATGGAAGTTAAAGATGGAAAAGATACACTGCTCATCCTCGTCTCTCTTCTTCCATGGTGGATAGTACTCTTAATAGAGCAATTTTTCTAGCTTAGCTGAAAGTGACTCGAGCAATGGGTTTCCACCACCTCCTCTGAAGGACTGTTTCACAGACTGACAGATCTCATTACGTGGTCATTTTCCCCTCATTCGCTGCCTACATTTTTCTTTGCTCAATTTAATCTTGTTTCTCTTAGTTATTCCCCTTTGGATAACTCAGAGAAATTCCTCTCCCTATCTTACTCTGTATTTTCCTAAAATATTTACAGATGGTTATTATTTCTCCTTAGTCATTATTTGGCTCAGTCGTTTGAATTAGATCTTTCATCTTTCTCTTTTATCCAGTGCCCCTAACTTTTTCAGTATTTTGATACGTGTGCTCAGAACTTCTCATTTTTAAAAATGTTCTGACTACTTCAGAATGAAAAGTTCCAAACCTCAGCATGAGACTTTTTTCTCAGAGACTTCCAGATAATATGCACTCACATTGCAGGACAGAAACAATTCAGGGCCACAGTTGCTGTTAGCTTCAGTTGTCATAGTAAGCAACGTGCTTCTGCCTGGATAAAATTCTCCTTGTTCAAGTCCTGTTTTTCCACGAAGCCTCATTTACAGCACTTGGCATCATTAGGGGAAAGCCCAGATACTGCATTGTCTGGAAGAAAAGGAATACTTCTGCCACAGATTATTTAGAAACATCCTGAAAGAGGCACCCTCTTCTGAAGGAAAGATACAATTTTTCAAAAAATCAGATTTTAATTAAAAAAGAGAATCTTCTTTCGAATTTCTCTAACTCACTTGCACTACATGCCTGAGATCTCTAAAATAATTTCTTTTTCCATGTGCAAAGTTTTTTCAAATTTCATTATCTTTTGGGATACAAGTGGTTTTGGTTATATGGATGAATTGTATAATGGTGAAGTCTGAGATTTTGATGTACCCATCGTTCAAATACTGTACATTGTACCCAATATGTAGGTTTTTATACCTTGCCCCTCTCTCACCCTCCCTGGTCTGAGTCTCCAAATTTTATTATACCACCCTGTATGCCTTTGCATACCCATGGCTCAATTTGGTTTTCCATTTCTGAGTTACTTCACTTGGAATAATGGCCTCCAGCTCCATCGAGTTGCTGCAAAATACATTATTTCATTCTTTTTTATGGCTGAGTAGTATTCCGTGGTGTGTACATATATCACATTTTCTTTATTCACTCATTGGTTGATGGGCACTTAGGTTGGTTCCATATCTTTGCAATTGTAAATTGTGCTGCAATAAACATATGCATGCAGGTGTCTTTTTGATATAATGACTTAGTTTCCTTTTGGTAGATACCTAATGGTGGGGTTGCTAGATTGAATGGTAGGTCTACTTTTATTTTAGTAATCTCCATACTGTTATCCATAGAGATTATACTGATTTACATTCCCATCAGCAGTGTATAAGTGTTCCCTTTTCACCAGACCCATTTCAACATCTATTATTTTTTGACTTTTTAATAATGGCCATTCTTGCAGAAGTAAGGTAGTATTTCACTGTGATTTTAATTTGCATTTTCCTGATGGTTAGTGATGTCGAGCAGTCTTAAAATAAGTTTATTTGCCATCCAAATTCATTTTTGTTAGGGTTCTTTACAAGCCAGTGTTGTAAGATCATTTGAACATCATGTTCTAAGAAATAGATGATTTCTTTAGAACTGCTATATATTGTTATTTTATTAGTAATATAAATAAGGATGATGAGAAAAAATATATTGCAAATGTTATCTTTGGAGACACCACCAATTCTCTGAGTCTCTTCCTTCTTGATCTCCTGGGTGATCATTGAATAAGTCAAATGACCTTACTCGTATCTAACTCATTTTTCCTTTTGTGAATGAATATTCTCTTTCTCTGTCTCTCTTCATCTCTCTCTCTCTCTCTTTTATTCCTGTTGCTACTTACTCCGACTACTTTGCAGTGCCAAATTAAGCTACTGCGGTCAGTTGTTAACATTTGCTTTGTTCACTGATCTTGAAAATGATGAAAACACGGGACAAATGCTTGTTAACCTGAAATGTCTTCGGTATAAAGCTGTTAGAATCATCAATAGACACTATATAATAGAGTAGAAATACATGGACATTGGAGCCAGATGGACGTAGCGTACACATCTCTGCCCCTCTGTGTAGTCTGAAGCAAGAACCTTAATCTCTATAAGCCAGTTTTATCATATTCCTTTTCAAATATTCCTTTTCTCTCCCTCCTAATTTGGAAGTATAACTTGGCATCTACTTTTTAGTAGTGATTGCTTTTTTATCTTTAAAGTCTTACCTGTAACAGTTACCTCCACAGTGTTTACTGAAATTAAATGATGCTATAATCTCCACCCACTTTATTTACTTGGCCAAGTCTATCCATCATCTCCACAGTAGCTAGTTTTCTCTTGTAGTTACTTTGAAATATACCTAACATTGCTGTTAACTATAGTCACCCCACTCTGCTATCGAACATTGGAACTTATTCTATCTTACTGTACGTTTGTAATTATTAACTAACGTCTCTTCATCTCTCTACTCCTCGAATGCACACACCCCTCCCAGCCTCTAGTATCTATCATGCTACTCTCTGCTTCCACGAGACCAACTTTTTAGATCCCACATATGAGTGAGAACTTGGACTATTTATCTTTCTGTGCCTAGCCTATCTCATTAACATAACAACTTCCAATTTGATTCATATTGCTGCAAATGACATAATATCTTCCTATTTTAAGAACAAACAGCATTCCACTGTGTATATACACCTCACATTTTCTTTATCCATTTAGGCCTTCCTTGCATTGCTCTAAAGAAATACCTGAGACTTGGTAATTTATAAAGAAACGAGGTTTAATTGGTTCACAGTTTTGCATGGCACCAATATCTGGTACGCTTCTGGTGATGGCCTCAAGAAGCTTACAATTATGGTAGAAGGTGAAGTAGATGCAGCCGTATCACCTGGCAAGAGAGGGAGCAAGAGAGAGCAAGGCGGGGAAGCTGCCAGACTTTTAATCATCCAGATCTCTCACAAACTGAGTGAGAACTCAATTATTGCCAATAGGATGGTGCTAAACCATTAATGAGGGATCTGCCACCATGATCCAATCACCTCCCACAAGGTCCCACCCCCAACATTGGGAGCATGTTTCATCATTAGATTTAAAGGGAACAAACACCCAAAATGTGTTACTATTCATACATTGATTGACACTTAGATTGTTTCCATATCTTTGCTGTTATAAGTAGTGTTACAATAAACATAGTGGTGCAGGTATTCATTTGATATACTGAATTTTTTCTTTAGAGTAACCCAGTAGTGGAATTGCTGGATCATATAGTAGCTGTTTTTCAGCTTAGTTTTTTTTTTTTTTTTTTTTTTTTTACAAATCTCCATACTCTCTTTCATAGTGGCTATACTAATTTACATTCCCACCAACAGTGTATAAGAGTTCTCTTTTCTCTATCTCATCGCCAGAATCTGTTATTTTTTAACTTTTTCATAATAGCCATTCTAACTGAGGTGAGATGATATCTTATTGTGGTTTTGATTTGCATTTACCTGATGATTAGTGATTTTAAGCATTTTCTCATGTACCTGTTAGTCATTTGTACGTCTCGTTTTGATATTCAGGTCCTTTGCATACGTTTTAATGAAATTATTTGTTTTTTAATGTTGAGTTGTTTGAATTCCTCACACATTCTGGATGTGAGTCCCCTGTGGGTGAATCATTTGTAGATATTTTCTCTCATTCAGCAGGATGTCTCGTCTCTTTGTTGACTGTCTCCTTCACTGTGTGGAAGCTGTTTAGTTTAGTATAGCCCCATTTGTCTATTTTTCTTTTCGTTGCTTGCATTTTTGAAGTCTTAGCCATAAAATCTTTGCCTAGACCAATGTTTTGAATTATTTTCTCTATGTTTTCTGCCAGTTGTTTTATAGTTTCAGCTCTTACATTTAAGTATGTAATCCATCTTGAACTGTTTTTGGCATATGGTTGGAGATTGATGTCTAATTTTATTATTCTGCATATGGATATCCAGTTTTTCCAGCACCATTTATTGAAGAGAATGTCTTTCCCTCACTGTATTTTCTTGGTGCCTTTGTTGAAAAACAGTTGGTTGTAAATGCACTGATTTGTTTTGGGGTTCTCCATTCTGTTCTCCATTGGTCTATGTGTCTGTTTTTATATCAATACCATGCTGTTTTGGTTACTATGGCCTTGTAATATATTTTGAAGTCAGGAAGTGTGATGCCTCCAGCTTTGTTCTTTTTCACTCAGGATTGCTTTGGGTATTTGGGCCCTTTCTTTGACCCAAATGAATTTTATAATTGTTATTTATTTTTATGTGAAAAATGACATTGATAGTGTAATAGAAATTGCATTAAATCTATAGATTGCTTTGTATAGCATGGTCATTATAATATTAATTTTTTCAATCCATGAGCATGTGATGCCTATTCATTTGTTTGCATCCTTTTCAATTTATTTCATCATTGTGTGTGTGTATGTATGTATGTGTGTGTGTGTGTGTGTGTGTGTATGTGTTTTAAAATTACACTTTAAGTTCTGGGATACATGTGCATAACATGCAGATTTGTTACATAGTATACACATGCCATAGTGGTTAGCTGCACCCATCAACCCATCACCTACATTAGGTGTTTTTCCTAACGCTATCCCTCCACTTGCCCCATGCCCCCAAAAAGGCCCCAGTGTGTGATGTTTCCCTCCCTGTGTTCATGTGTTCTCATTGTTTAACTCCCAGTTATGGGTGAGAACATGCAGTGTTTGGTTTTCCATTCCTGTGTTAGTTTGCTGAGAATGATGGTTTCCAGCTTCATCCATGTCCCTGCAAAGGACATGAACTCATCCTTTTCTATGGCTGCATAGTATTCCATGGTGTATATGTGCCACATTTTCTTTATCCAGTCTATCATTGATGGGCATTTGGGTTCGTTCCAACCCTTGCTATTGTGAATAGTACTACAATAAGCATATGGGGGCATTTGTCTCTATAGCAGAATGATTTGTAATCCTTTGGGTCTATACCCAGTAATGGGATTGCTGAGTCAAATGGTATTTCTATTTCTAGGAATACTATTGAGGAATTGCCAGAATGTCTTCCACAATGGTTGAACTAATTTACACTCCCACCAACAGTGTAAAAGCGTTCCTATTTCTCCACATCCTCTCTAGCATCTGTTGTTTCCTGACATTTTAATGATCGCCATTCTGACTGGCATGAGATAGTATGTCAATGTGGTTTTGATTTGCATTTCTCTAATGACCAGTGAGGATGAGCTTTTTTTCGTATGTTTTTTGGCTGCAGAAACGTCAGAGCTTTTTAATATGTTATTTGCTTACTTGTTTCTCTTCTCTTCTTGCTTCCAGGATCCTTTTTTTCTCTTGACCATTGAGGTGAACTTTGATCTACACAGCTAAAGAATCAAAAGATATGTATGGACTTTATAGACAATACTTTCAGGGATTGGAGGAGAATTTCTTTCAGTCATCTCTAAAATGTGACCGTCTAGTAATTGTGCTGATTACTGTGCGATATTTTTAAGAAGCTGTCTTTTCCAGCACTTTTACCTCTACATTTTGAAATCATAGGAAATAAGTGAGTGACACTCTGTGAGGCACAAGAAAATTGATAGATTGAGGAATAATTGAAAAAAATACTAATAATATAGGTTTATTCTAAATTTTTTTTGTGTAAATATGGTATAATCTTTTTCTCTCTTTTTTTTTTTTTCCAAAATGGAGTCTTGCTCTGTTGCCCAGGCAGGAGTGCAGAGGTGCAATCTTTGTTCACTGCAACCTCTGCCTCCTGGGTTCAAGTGATTCTCCTGCCTCAGTGTCCTGAGTAGCTAGGATTATAGGCATGCACCACCATGCCTGGCTAATTTTTGTATTCTTAGTAGAGATGGGGTTTCAGCATCTTGACCAGGCTGGTTTCAATTTCTTGACCTTGTGATCTGCCCACGTTGGCCTCCCAAAGTGCTGAAATTGCAAGCATGTGCCACTGTGCCCAGCCTGGTAGAATCTTTTTCTAAAAATAAGACTTATCCAAAAAACAGTTCATAACTTTTTTCTAGAAGATAAGGTTGACCGTTATATATAAGGTCTTTTAGTGTCCACTTCAGAGTTTAATGCAATTGTGTATACTATCATTATCTTTAAGATGACTTTTAAATAAACTTATGTGTTTATTATAAGAAATATAAGAAATTTTTTATAAAAATAAAAGACAGTGAAATACGCTGTCACATAATATTACACTATCAAAAATAACTTTTAAACAAACTATTTTAAGTATGCCAGCAAATATGTATACAGATAATAGATCAGACAGTATCTTCTCTTTTTTTTTCTGGTTAGTCAAGCTAGTGGATTCTTGCTTTTGCTTATCTTTTGAAAAATAGCTTTTCGTTTCATTAATCCTTGGTAGCTTTTTAGTTTTTATTTTGTTTGTTTCTGCATGAACTTTATTATTTATTTCCTTCTACTACTTGTGGGTTTTCCTTCTTGTTTCTCTAGTTCTTTGAGGTGCGTTGTTAGGTTGTTTATTGGAAATCTTTCTACTTTTTGATATAAGTGTTTATTGCTATAAACCTCCCTGTTAGCACTGCTTTTTCTGTGTCCCATCAGTTTGGGCATGTTTTGTTTCGGTATTCATTTATTTCAAGAAATATTTTAATTGGCTCTTTAGTTTTTTTTTCTTGACTCAATTGCCATTCAGGAGCATGTTGTTTAATTTCCATGCACTTGTAGGGTTCCTCTTTTTATTCATTTCCTGTTTTATTCCATTGTTGACTGATAAGATGCTTGATATGATCTTAATTTTTAAAAATGTGTTGAGATTTGTTTTATGTCTTTTTTTATTCTCCAGGATAGGTTACATGTTGAGTACTAATGAGAAGAGTGTGTCTTCTTTAACTGTTGGATGAAATGTTCTGTATATATCCGTTATGTCCATTTGGCCTACGGTGCTGTTTAAACTCAATATTTCTTGGTTAAGTTTCTGTCTAGATGGACTGCCTAATGCTGACAGTGGAGTGTGAAAGTACCCAATTTTTATTATATTGGAATCTGTGTCTCTGTTTAGATCAAATAACATTTGCTTTACATATCTGGATACCCCAACGTTGAGTGCATACATGTTTAGAATTCTTATATTTTCTTGATAATTTGGTCCCCATATCTTTGTCTCTTTTTACTATTTTTTTACGGAAAGCCTGTCTCTTTCTGCCTTCAAAATTCTTTGTCTTTGACCTTTGACAGTTTGACTATAATATGCCTGGAAAACCTTTTCGAAATGTATCTGTTCAGGTATATGTAAGCCTCGTATTGTATCTGGATCTCTAAATCTCTTGCTAGACTTATCTTTTTAATTTTCTCTTTGCCTTCTCAGACCCTGAAAAGGAAAAAATTTGGTCACTTGGTGGTGTCCCATATGTCACAAACACCGTGTTCATTCTTTTAAATTATTTTCTTTTTATTTTTGCCTGACTGGGTTGTTTTAAAACACTAAACTTCAAGTTATGAAATTCTTTCTTCTGCTTGGTTTAGTCTGTTCTTGAAGCTTTTGAATGCATTTTGTATTTTACTTTACTTAATAAATGCTGCAATTTTGGAATTTCTATTTGATTCTTTTTCATGAATGTGCTTCATAAATTTGTCATTTATATCCTGAAATTTTCTCCAATTTCTTTGTATTGTTTATCTGTATTCTGTTCTATTACTAAATTGTTGAGCTTCTTTAATATTATACTTTGAATCCTTTTTCCGATATTTTATGTGTCTTTTTGATTGGAACCTGTTGCTGGAGAATTATTATATTCCTTTGGAGGTGCGATGTTTCCTTACATTTTTACGTTTCCTGCGTTCTTATGTTGATATCCATGCATTTGATATAACAGATGCTTCTTCCAATTTTTTGAATTTCCTTTAGTTGTGCAGTGGCAGCGGGGGGACTTTTTTTCTGAAGATGTGTCTTGGTGATGGTTGGTTAGGGCACTTTGTTTTTTCATGGTGTGTGCAGTAATATAGTCTCTGTATGATTTCTTCAGCTGTAAACAGTACCAGTGAAATCTGTACTTTCCTCAGTGGCTTAGGGTGCAGTTGGTAGTGGGGATGGTGGTGAAGTTTGGCTGGAAAAGGGGATGCTAGGTGGGCCTGTCCTCAGGCCTCTGTGGTGGCATTGGCAAGCTGAGCATGCCTATCCTTGGATGCCAATGAGGCATATCCAGGGGCTAGTGTTAGCAGGTCTAGGCAGGTCAGTTCCTGAGCTTTCAGGTGGCTTGATTGGGTGCCAGTAATGGCTGTGGTGGGTTGGGGAGTGGGCAAATTCTCAGGCCTCTGGCTATTGAGTGTGGCACCAGGAGTGGTGGGTCAACCCTCTGGCTCTTGAGAGGCTCATACTGGTGTTGGTGGTGATTGTGACGAGCTGTAGGGGCCAATCCTGAGGCCCGCAGGAGGTGATGTATGTGGGTGAGTGTCACCTGTGGTGATAGCAGCAGATTGGGTGGGCCTGACCTCAGGTCCCCTGTGGCAGTGCTCAGGTGTCATTGGTGGTAGACTGGGCTAGATGGTTTCCAGTTCCCTAGACAGCATGCTGGGACACTGGAGGGGTGAAGACAGGTTGGGCAGACCTGTTCTTTATTATTATTATTATTATTTTAATTATTTTTATTTTACTTTAGGTTCTGGGATACATGTGCAGGTCATGCAAGGTTGTTGCATAGGTGCATAATATATCCGGCATGTCTCACCATGTTATCCCTCCCTACTCTGACCCTCCCCTAGCCCCCTCAACTGCCCCCAGTGTGTGCTGCTCCTCTCCCTGAGTCCTTGTGTTCTTAAGTCTCCTGGTGGTGTGTGGAGGTACTGACTGTGGTAGGCAAGAGCGGAGTGATCGCCAGGACACCGGCAGAATGCTTGAGTAGGGGTTGCAGCAGCTGCACGGCAGCCTTGCTGCTGGGGACAGTAGGGTTGCTCTCAGTGGCAGCAGCTGTATGCAGGCATCTGGGAAGCCTGTACTTCACCTGTGCTTTGGCCCCCAGCAGTGCCAGCCCATACTGGTGGTGGCTGTGGGTCGGGGACTTTGCCCTTGGGGCATGTGAAAATTCATGGTGGCTTTGCTGCTGGGGGCAGCGGGGTCATTGCCTATGGCTCATGCTTCAGCCCTAGCAGCAGAGCCAACTGTGATAGGCTCCGAGGCAAGAAACAGTCTAGTGGGGACTGGGCTCTCAATATGGGGCTTGCTGGAGCTGCTTAATGCTTGCAGGTGTGTGGGACCCAGTGCGAGTTCTCTCACTGTAGCAATGCCTTTACGTGATCTGCAAACACTCCCTATGTTAGTCTTGGAGCCTGCAAGGGTTTAGAGACTCTACTGTGGCCAGGACTGTAGGACTCTGTGGTGGGAATATGGACTCCTAGGGGTCACTCACTTACCCTTTCCCCACACTAGGGAGTCGCTCCAGTCTCTCCAGCCAATCCCTGCCAAGCAGACTGACTCATTTTCCGCCTCCTCCTTGTGTCAGGTGTTTCCTGTTACTTTTCTGTTGAATTCCGGTGTTCTCTCTTAGATGATTGGTTTGAAGTGTGTTATCTACTCACTCTTGTGGTTTTTCTCTGTGGAGGAGGTGAGTATCAGATGCTCTAGTCAGCCATCTTGAAGTCCCTTCCTGATTATCATTTTTAATCTATTTTTTTCATCTTTATGTCTCTTAAGATTTCATTTCTGAATTTCATTTCTTTGCACTTTGCAATTTAATACTTTAAATTACACAACATAATTTTTATTGGCGGCCAACTTACTTTTAATTTCTCTAATTTTAAAGTTTGGATTATTTTTATTTTGGTCCAAATTGTGTGTGTGTGTGTGTGTGTGCGTGTGTGTATTCTAATTTATCTCCTTCATGAGGCTTGTATTAGAGTATCCTGTTTCTCCCATTAGTTCTGTTTGCAGTGTCCTGATTATTTGACGCCATCATCATCTCATAAGCAATTATGTCCCTAAAGTAGACCCATTGCCTTTTCTTATCAATAAATGCTTGTGGGAAAGTGAATAATGGCACAGGGAATTTTTTTTCTCCAGGTGGCGATACTTTTGGCAAGTGGAAGCTCTTCTCTTGAGGCATTTCAGAGGAAGGTTTTTTCTTCTTTGGGTGAAATGGAAGTGGCTTGAAATTTATTGCTGGGGCTGTTGCATTGAGGAAACGGCCTGCTTTTTCTAGGGCTGCACATAGCAAGCTGTATTTTTTTTCCGTTCCAATAAATTGACCTTAGTAACTGGCCAGATATACCATGTGATTTCTACCCCAGGACCCTTGGAAACGGCATCTGTCTTTCCACAGGAGCGACCCTCTTTCCAAGTCACTGAGCTCTCAGTAACACCCCATTCATGCATATATAAGATTTAATGTATGCCTGAATTCTTCTCAGACATGATTATTTAGGAGTTTTGTTCTTTAATAGAAAATTGTCAGGCAGAGTGCTATCTGGCTTATTCTGCCTCTGCTAACTGGAGGAAGGTGAGAGACAAAAATTGGAGAGTCTTTAGAAGATGGCTAAGTTCACACTGGAATAGACAAAGAGTTACTAGCAGAAATAAATGAAGGTTACACTAAGAGTGAGAAAGTGAAGGGGTGTGAGTGCCTACGTGGACGAGGCTTAGAGAATTTGGGTGTGGAAAGAGGAGAGACTTGGGAAACAGTTGTAAGTATAGAGAGTATTGAGATCAAAATAGGCAAAAAAGAGGATATAAAGCTTTACTTGAAATATGCATAGAACCTTTTTCCATCCTGGAATTTTCTTGAGGCACAGTAGTATATATTTAATCTTTAAAAGATCATGTTGAAATGTTGGCACAACGTCTCTCTGAATGCAACAGTTGGTCAAGATAGGACCACCCAGTGGCTAGGCTTTATGTGGGTTAGAAGATAAGCCATAAAATATAAAGTAAAACTCAGAGAAAGCCAGGCAGTGATTGTTTAAAAATCTGGTTTGACCAATTACTTGCTCAATAAACAAAAGCATATTTAACTTCTCTATGCTGATGTTTTATCTGATAAGTGAAGATAATACTATCTATCTTTGTAGTATAGTATCTATCTACGGTTTTAGGATAAATTCTAAATTCCAATATATACTTTAGGAAGGTTTTCCTAATTTAGCCATGCTTATATTCTCCTTTCATTGTGCAACTTAGGAAAACCAGGACTCATTTCCGTTCTTTGAATGTGCTATAATCTTTCTTTTGGCTTATATGCTCTCTACAGGTGATCTCCATTGCCTGCAAATCCCCCCTCCCTCTCTTTGCTTTGAGGTAACTCTTGGTCATCCTTTAGATTCCAGCTTAAGTATAATTTTCTCTATCGCCACAGTCCTTGGTCTAGTTCTCCTTTTGTTCTCTTTTTCTCTATTATAATGAATAAATAGTGTCCTGTTTCTTTATTATAGCATTCAAAACATTTTCTTTTGATTATCTGCTTGTTATCTTTCTGGATTCTGTCTTTCTCACTGGTTAAGGACTGTCTATGCCTTGCCATTAGAGCCTCAGTTATTGTCAAAATGCCTGACATATATTAAGTACTCAATAAATATTTGTTAAATGCATAAATGACTGAACAACTGAAGCAATGCCTGAAATTAAGGAAGTCCCCAGTGAATGGTTTCATGATAGGATCCTCCCAGTTTCATGTCTGGGCGATAATTATTAGTCATAAAAAACGGCTGTAAAAAACAATGCTAGAGTTCCCTTAATTTCAATACATCCCTAGTTATAGATCTTCAAATCTACAAAGTAAAATAAAAAACTACAGTACTTTTTATTAACACACATCATAACCCACATATCATGTAGGGAGTGAGCGTCCCTTTTGTTAATATTTATACCATATGTCTTATCAACATTAAGCCACAAACAAATATTTTCTAATAGACCTAAAAGAAAACCTAGCAGTTGTTCTAAACAGCATGCAATTGACGATGTGGAGAAAAAAGCACTGCTTGTTTTACTTGAAATCCCAGGAGTCAATCAGATTTGTTGTTACCATAAAATTTTTCCTTCACAATCCTTCCTGACCATACATATTTTTAAAAAATATTTCTCTTTTGTAACAGCTCGTAAAAACAACCATACAAATCTCAACTATTTCCCGCAAACCAGAACTAAGGTAGCTAAGTCACATTTATCATAGTACTGTGTAAGTTGCCAGGAGTAAAAATACATTCCAAGTACTTAACTCAAGGGGCGACTTCAAGTGCCCACCAGATCCTCTTGAGATGTTGGGAAAATAATTAATAAGGACAATTCCTGTCATGGTTACTTTTGTTTCAGCTCATTATTCTCACTGCTGAGTTAGGAAAGACGTTGAACAGCTCCTCAGAAATCTAGTGTGAAGAACATTATTCTCTCAGAGCCATAAATTTTTGAGGGAAGTTGTGGCCAAAAAGATGGGTCTGGATAGGCTAGACAAATTTAAATTGAGACAATCTTGCTTAAATAAAAAGAGCAAGGGCCTGGACACACAGTGAGTTAGAACAGAACTTATGTAAGCAAAGAGACCCCGTGTTTCTTGCAGACGGTGGAGTGTTAGACTGAGAAAGTCTTCTCAATTGGGAGATAAGAAACAATGAACTATACATCCCACGTAACCAGGCTCTGTCTGACGTGCAGATGATCCAAAGTTTTATTTCAGTAAGGCTACTTAAATCTCAGACTCATAATTTTTTTTATAACTGTTTATTTTCCGTCCTTACCACTGTGCTGTAAGCTCTGTGAGGTCATGGGCTGTCTGCATTTTCCTCGTCACCATAGCCTTAGAGGGCTCTTAGGTCCATGGCATTATATGAAGCTCTGATGTCTTATTTTGTCCTCGGTAGGCTTACCAAGTACCCAGGTGGTAGTGCCCATCTCATTCTCCCACTTAAAAGTCATTTTCTACAATCCATAGTGGTTACAAAAGAAAAACTTGAAATTTTCCCATTAAGCTAAAGTACAGATTTTCTCTCCAATGGAGGGCATGTAATGTCTTCCTCACAGGGGAGACGTGAAACACAGCTTAGTACTGTGCCAATCTCTTGTAAAAGGATCACAACTATTCTGCTCTAAGAATTGAATCTGATTTGTGAAATGTCCTTATGGGGGGCTATCTCTGTTTATATTTTATAAAGTGTTGCTTTTAAAGGTGTTTGGAGATCTTAATGTTAATAGAGATGAAAGTCATCTTAACAGGGCATGCTCTTCCAACAATGGCAAGTGCAGAAGGCTCTCTAGGGATAAAGCAGAAACGCTCCTGAACAAGTGGGATTGCATATGGGCCATTCTAATGAGAAAGACGTAGTGATCAATTTAGTTAAAACACGCCTATACTCATCACATGGTCCAGAAATTTGATGTCTAGATATATAACCTAGAAAAATTCTTACACAAGTCTACAATGGAATGGTATTGTTTGTGGCATTGGGTTATTACAGCCAAACTTGGTGTCTGCCACTGGGGGATGATTTTTAGTGCACACTGTGGAATATGTGCAACAGTAGAAGAAATACTTAATGTTCACAGAGTAGCACAAATAGATTTCCAAAAATTAATATTGACTGAAAAAGTTACAAACATGATATTCATCACACCATGCATGTGCGCACACACACACACGTGCAGAGACACACACTTGCAAAATCAATATAGCTATTCCAAAAGTACAAATAAATAATAGTTAATCTGAAAACATTCTGGAATGAGACCCCAGGGAAGGATAATAATAACTGAAGTGAGGAAGTTGGAATTTGTCATTTGATATTGGAATAGATTCTTAAATAAATAAGATTATGTTATATGGTATTTTAATGGGTGTTTCTCACTTTATGTTTTTTTTTCCAATGACTTATTTCTTGCTGTTTATTTTATGTTTATTTTAGACTACAGAAATGATGTTAGAGAAAAAAGCAAATTTGAGCGATTTTGTTATTCGAGTTCAAAATGTGTCATAAAGCAGCAGAGACAACTCCTAACATCAGCGATGCATTTGGTCCAGGAACTACTAACAAACATACAATGCAATGGTGGTTCAAGAAGTTTTGCAAAGGAGAGGAGAGCCTTGAAAATGAGGAGCATAATCTGGCATTTGAAGCAAATTGGAAAGGTAAAAAGGCTTAATAAGTTGGTGCCTCATGAGCTGAGCTAAAATAAAAAAATACTGTCATTTTGAAACGTTGTCATTTCTAATTCTACACAACAACAAACCAATTCTTGATCCAATTGTGATGTACAATGAAAAGTGGATTTTATATTACAACCAATGATGATCAGCTCAGTGGCTGGACCGAGAGGAGGCTCCAAAGCATTTCCCAAATCCTAACTTGCTGCAAAAAAGGTCGTGGTCACAGTTTGATGATCTGTTGCTGGTCTGATCCACTACAGCTTTTTGAGAAGTATGCTCAGCGAATGGGTCTGAGAAGTGTGCTCAGCGAATGGGTCTGAGAAGTATGCTGAGCGAATGGGTCTGAGAAGTGTGCTCAGCGAATGGGTCTGAGAAGTGTGCTCAGCGAATGGGTCTGAGAAGTATGCTCAGCAAATCAGTGAGATGCATTGAAAACTGCAATGCCTGCAGCCAGCACTGGTCAACAGAAAGAGTCCAATTCTCCATGACAACGCCCGACTGCACGTTGTACAACCAGTGTTTCAAAAGTTGAACGAATTGGACTACGAAGTTTGGCTTCATCCACCACAGTCACCTGACTTGTCGCCAGCCAACTACCACTTCTTCAAGCATCTCGACAACTTTTTGCAGGGAAAATGCTTCCACAACCAGCAGGATGCAGAAAATGCTTTCCAAAAGTTCACCAAGTCCCGAAGCACGGATTTTTATGCTGCAGAAATAAACAAACTTATTTCTTGTTGGCAAAAATGTGTTGATTGTAATTGTTCCCATTTTAATTAATAAAGATGTATTTGAGCCTAGTTAGAATGATAATGTGATGAATGATAATTTTAAAATATGAATAATAAAGTGAGAAGTGAGATGAATCTTGCATGAATAGAAATGAAGTCAACCTGAATTCCTCTCCCCATCTGAAATGCACAGATCTGCAACGCATGCACACATAAATACACACACACAGTAACTGAGAATTTCTCAATAGTTTGAACCTCCTAAAGATAGCTACAAGTGTCAAAAAACCTTTGTGGAATCAAACACACAGTCTAATGGGGGTAGGAGAGGAAGGTAGTCCAAGAAAAGCTCACTAATGAAGGTTGCCTAAAATCAGTTTTCTAAACTTGGCTCAGTCATTTCCTCTCTATTACATTAGATTGTTGTACTCCCTAGGTATCAATTTTCTCATCTACAAAAATGAGCATATTAACATTGCATACGTAGTTATTACTGAGATAACATATTTGTGAAAAACTTCACACAATGTTTGACATATATTAGGCATTCAAATAACATCAATGTTCTTTTTCCATCTCCTATTATTGTTTTCTGCTTTCCTTTTTCTACTTAAAGTGAGATGCTGGCGTATTTTTTTTTGAGTGGAAATAATAATGATTAATTTTGAAACACTTTCATATTCCATCAATTATGCTCTGTATACATAATTCCATAAATTAGATGTAACTATCCTAATGATCTTGAAGGTTGATGCTAATATTACATTTTTTCCAGAGGAAAAGACTGAGGCCCTGAAAGGCTAAGCAAGTCAGCCAAGTCTATACATTAGTCTAGGCATCAACCAGAATACCACGCCTTCCCAACTCTCACAGAGAAACAAAAGCGAGCAGTAATTCTTTTGGGAAATAATCCTCAAACTTCAGCTACTCTCTGGCTAACAGTGTGCCATGAAATGGATACAGTACAACACTGCCTTTTTTCTTATGTTTGAGTGTTTCAAAAGTGACCACAAACCGAAAAAGAAATAGGGTGGAAGATGGGAGCAATAAAAGGAAGGAGAAAAATCCAACACACCTCTACAGACACGTCAACCAGTGGAACAGAATGGAGAGCACCGAAGTAAGGCCGCACTCCTGCAACCATCTGATCTTCCACCAATCTGACCAAAAGAATCAGTGGGGAAGGACTCCATATTCAATAAACAGGGAAATAAATGGTGCTGGGGTAACCGGCTAGCCATCTGCAGAAGATTGAAGCCGGAGCCCTTTCTTACACCATATACAAAAATCAACTGAAGATGCATTAAAGACTTAAATGTAAAACCCAAAACTATGAAAACCCTGGAAGACAACCTAGGCAATGCCATTCGAGGCATAGGAACTGGAAAAGATTTCATGATGGAGACCCCAAAAACAACTATAAGGAAATAAAAATTGACAAATGAGATCTACTTAAACTAACGAGCTTCTGCACAGCAAAATTAACTATCGACAAACAGGCGACTTGCAGAATGGTAGAAAATATTTGCAAGCTGTGCATCCAGCAAAGGTCTCATATCCAGAATCTGTAAGGAACTTAAACCAATTTACAAGAAACAAAGAACAAGCCTGTTAAAAAGTGCACAAAGAACATGAAGAGAGACTTTTCAAAAGAAGACATACATGCTGCCTGCAAGCATATGAAAAAAAGCTCAATATCACTGATCACTAGAGAAATGAAAATCAAAACCACAATGAGATACCATCTCACACCAGCCAAACTGGCTATTAGTAAAAAGTAAAAAAAAAAAGTAGATGCTGGCAAGGTTGTGGAAAAAAAGGAAAAGCTTATATCCTGTAGGTGGAAGTGTAAATTAGTTCAACCATCGTGGAATATTGTGTGGCAATTCCTCAAAGAGCTAAAAACAGAACTACCACCCAACCAAACAATCTCATCACTGGGCATATCCCTAAAGGAATATAAACCGTTCTACCATAAAGACATATGCAATGTGTGCTTATTGCAGCATTACTCACAATGGCAAAAACATGGAATAACCCTAAATGCCTATCAGTGGTAAACCGGATAAAGAAAATGTAGTACATATACAACGTGGAATAATTCACAGCTATAAAAAAGAATGAGATCATGCCGTTTGTAGGAGCACGGATGGAGCTGGAGGACATCATCCTTAGCAAAGTAACGCAGGAGCAGAAAACCAAATACTGCACGTTCTCACTTATAACTGGGAGCTAAATGATGAGAACACGGGGACACATAGAGGGGAACACACACAATTGGGCCCTATGTGGCCGGGGAGGGTGGGAGGCAGGAAAGGATCAGAAAAAATAACTATTGAATACTAGAATTAATACGTAGATGATGAAATAATCTGTACAACCAGCCCCATGCATGAATCCCTATATAGGAATCCTGCACATGTACCCCTGAACGTAAAATCAAAGTTTAAAAAAAATTGAGAAATTATGAGACAACTATAAAAATATTTCTACCCTTTTCATGGGTTTAGGCTGTATAATCTGTGAGAATAAATATTTATCCTTGGAAGCCACATATATATTTTGTTCAGCAACTACTCATTGGCCAATCAAGGGAAGAAACAGGTTTGTCTGAAATCCACCCTGGTGGAGAAATCTTAAGGAAACTTGTTCAGCGTGACTCTTTCCATGTGAGAGGAAGCAGGGCCTATTGAGCAGACAGTACCTAAGAGTTCTGGGTAGGGTTCAAAACAGGGAAAGTAATGATGGAATTTGGCCACAGTCGGAAGAGTTTTGAGAAACACAGGAGGCTGAGGAGCAATATTCAAGCAGAATTAAGTCAGGAGCCATTTTCAAATAAGTAAATCCAAAATGTCTTCTTCTTTTACATGAAAGCTGAGGTTATATTGGCAAAATCAGAATTCAGTCTCAAAACCTGTGTTCATTCCATCAGACTACAGTCTTTTTCTATGATTCATATGCTTTCAGTCTTAAATATAGACTTTTCAATCCCAATGGTCAAGTAGATACACTGATTTCCTCATATCTGCTGAGATTTTTCATGTCTCTGAGCTCATTCCGAATACTAGCATTAGGTTGGTGCACAAGTAGTTGCGATATTTGCCGTTACTTTTAATTGTAAAAACTGCAGTGACTTTTGTACCAACTCCATAGTTAACACCTTCCACTTCTGCCCCATTCATCAAGGTCCAGATCAAGCCCTCAACTTCCCTCTGAGGTTTGTCTCAGCATAACCTAGTGGTACTGATACCTCCCATTCCAGAAATCATATCACACCACACTTTCTATTGGTATCATATAGACATTTATTATTTAACGTCTGAATGTGCACAGATTCTATTCCACTTAGGTTTTAAGTTTTGTGTGAACAGACATCACATTTTACTTCTTTTGTTGATCTTATATTTTTTAGCACGGTACCAGGCACATAGTAGGTACAACTGAAATATGTGCTCAAGTGATGGATTAGTGATGTCATTATTGATAATAACAATAATCCTTAATATTTCTGAGGAAAGAATATGAAAAGCAAGACAAACAGATTCTAAAGAGGGACTGTGATAAAGAAGAAATTATTATGCTAAACTTGATGAATGAAACTTTTTAGTGGGTGTTGCATTCTTTTTTGTGTACCCCTGTTTAACAATGTGTAATCAGATCAAAAGCACAAGACACCCGCCCCCAACTTAACATTTAGACACAATGTCATTCTTTCCTATGACTCAGTTAGATTACTTGACCATTCGACTATCCAAGAATATTTATTTCAGAGTTTTCCTTTTTTAACCACCTCCTTGACCTCCCCCTTCGTCTGAAATCCGTGGCTTTGATATATTCTCTTCATTACTGGAAATTCTAACTCTACATTTCCCACTGCAAATTTGTAGTTTGAGAGAGCTTCTGGGGCATTGAGATAATTTTTCCCTGTTTTCTAAAAGCCAAGTTTCTTCTCCCATATTTTCCCAAGTCCCATAGCCAATTATGACCTGAATACCTCAATGAATTCCAAGGAAAAATGCCACTTTGCTTGACTGACTTCATCGTTGGGACTGTCTTGCAAAAGGGATACTTGAACATTTGTTTTTCTCCTTTTGAGAAAATTCTGCCATTAGACCTTTTAAAATAATTTGTTATTTCTCCAATTCCTTTCAGTTACAATTTCAAAGTTTGTTTTAAAGTATTACCCTTCCTAGATTTCATCAGTTTCTTTCTTTGTATTTAGGGGAATTGAGAAGAGTAACTTTATTAAGACTATGGAGGGAGAATAGATTCAAGGATCAAACCCATTCTATGATGAATTTATGAAGGGTTGGGCATGGTTTACCTGCATGGGTAACTGGGGTTTTGATTACAGAACACTGGTCCTCACTTCTGGTGTGCATCCAAATGACCTATGGGCATCTTTCAAGAATCTCCGTGTCTGGCCCATCCCCCTGGGACAGACTTGAAAGAACCCTGTACTGCATCAGGTAACAATTTATTCTTTTTAAGGAAACAGATGGGTTCAATAAACTGTGACCATTAACTCATCCAGATCTCCGTGCCCTCCTGCTGAAAATAAATAAGATGCTACAACAAGAGAGAACATGTAATGTTTGCAGAGTTTCCATTTCAAACTCTAGCTCTATTTAGAATCAGGAGTGCTCATCATTTTAGGTTTCTATTAATGAATAGAGAAAAACAGGTCCTCAGAGTAAATAATGCAGTAAGAGCATTATGATATAATATTCTCATTATTTCTGGCTATATGTACAAGCATATAGACCTCTCCAACATACCAAGAACAGTTTTTTCTTTTCTTTTTTTTTTTAAATTTTATTTTAAGTTCTGGGATACATGTGCAGGACGTGCAGGTTTGTTACATAGGTAAACGTGTGCCATGGTGGTTTGCTGTACCTATCAACCCGTCACCTAGGTATTGAGCTGCATATGCACTAGCTATGTATCCCGATGCTCTCCTTTCCCCCGCTGCCCCCTACAGGATCCATTGTGTATTGTTCCCTCCTTGTGCCAAGAACAGTTTTTCAATTGCCCATTGCTCTCCCTCCAACAACAGAATTTGGTTGTCAGCTGCAAGAAAACTCGTCTGGGTGCACTTCATTACTAAGGAATCCAGGTCTGCCTTGGATTCCGCACTGTACTTACTTATATCAGGAGTCTGGAAAGATTCAAGTGTCATTTGTTTATTAATTAATACCTTGTTTAAATAAGGGAAATAAAAAAAACCAACAAAACCATTTGGTTTCTGCTCTGTGCTGTTCAAAACTTGTGTTTCAGTGAGTTGAATGGCAAAGATTCAGTGAGACCGAGCTCTAAAGTGTATAATTTAGATCTGACGTTAGCAGGTAAGCGTGTTGCCAGGATGTTTAAATTGTTAAAAGCTACACAGGTGATTCAAATATGTGCCAAAGGCTTAAAAGTTCGGCCTCGATCTCTTGACCTCGTGATCCACCCACCTCGGCCTCCCAAAGTGCTGGGATTATAGAGATCGAGACCATCCTGGTCAACATGGTGAAACCCCGTCTCTACTAAAAATACAAAAAATTAGCCGGGCATGGTGGCGTGCGCCTGTAATCCCAGCACTTTGGGAGGCCGAGGCGGCTGGATCACGAGGTCAAGAGATCGAGACCATCCTGGTCAACATGGTGAAACCCCGTCTCTACCAATACAAAAATTAGCTGGGCATGGTGGCGCGTGCTACTTAGGAGGCTGTGGCAGGAGAATTGCCTGAACCCAGGAGGCAGAGGTTGTGGTGAGCTGAGATCGCGCCATTGCACTCCAGCCTGGGTAACAAGAGCGAAACTCAGTCTCAAAAAAAAAAAAAAAAAAAAAAGTTCGGCCTAAAATCACTTGAGGAGGTTGTCCAAGGCGTGCTGTCCTGTCTTCTTTTCCAGGGCTGTCTGGTAAAGGAGTATGCAGAGAGTACTGTCACTCACCAGACTGCACTCCTTCATTTCACAATCACTTTTGAAACCTTCCTGTGTGCAGGTACTGTGCCAAGTGTTGGAAGTATTCAGATCCTTGCTCTCCTGGAGTCTATGGTCTAGTATCTTTCTCTTGCACCAGACCAGTGAGAAAAAAAAAAAAGTGACATGGGTTTCTCCTTACTCCTACTTGTGAGTCTGCTCTGCTACTTAGTAACAAACCATCAAACCTCTGGGACTTTGGCTTCCTCATCATTCAAAGCAAGGATAGGGGCCGCGTGTGGCTCACGCAATCCCAGCACTTTGGGAGGCCAAGGAGGGAGGCTCACCTGAGGTTGGGAGTTTGAGACCAGCCTGACTAACATGGAGAAACCCTGTCTCTACTAAAAATACAAAATTAGCCAGGCATGGTGGTGCATGCTTGTAATCCCAGCTACTTGGGAGGCTGAGGCAGGAGAATCACTTGAACCAGGGAGACGGAGGTTGCAGTGAGCTGAGATGGTGCCATTGCACTCCAGCCTGGGCAACAAGAGCAAAACTCCATCTGAAAAAAAAGAAAAAAAAAAGCAAGGATAATAAGACCTTAACAGCATTGTTGTATAAAGTGTGATCCTGTATATAAATATTCTCTGCATGTACAAGTATAAAGTGTTATTTCTATTGACTATCATACAGATTCCTTCCTCCCCTTTTGCTTTTATTTCTTTCATTTAGTCAAAAACATTTTACCATTTCAAACTCCATATTTGACTCGCCACACAGACTATAGCAAAGGAGTTGTAATTTGAACCCAGTTTCTTTATCTTGCTGAAGTGGGTATCACATTCTGGAAATGCTATAAGAATAATTTATTTTTTAATGAAAAGATCTTAGCTAGCAATAGCATTTGATGCTGCTCTGATCCTATCACAAATTTATCTTTGTGATCCTATCATAAATCTATCTTTGCTGCTCAAACTTACTTTGGGCTGCATTAGACATGGGTTTGGAAACTTCCTCTTGGGTGTGAATTGTGTTTGGTGCAGGGATAGCCAATTTTGCTAGTTTCCTGTCTTGTGAAAGTCATTCATCTCATTTGCACGATTTCCTTAGTTTTATGCCGCAGAGTTCCCGGGAAGACGGGGAGGACATTATAATGCTGTTCGGACATGGATATTGTCTGTTACAAATCCAAGAATCATAGAGTCAAGAAAGATGAAGATGAGAAATAAGATAGATAGTTGACTTTGCCATGCTAATCTCCATCTAAGATCTCCTTCACTTTGTATCTCTTCTACAGCAATTGGCACTTTCTAGTTTGTATTCAAGTATTGCATTGTATTAGTTTTATGTTGCTACATTAATAGGTTACCACAAACTCAATGGCTTAAACCACACAAAGTTTGTTAGCTTACAGTTCTGGGAGTGAGAAATGTGACATGGTGTCACTTGGCTCAGATCAGATGTTAGCAGGGTTGAATTCTCTTTAGGAAGCCTAGGGAAAAATTCATTTCATTGCTTCTTCCAGCTTTTCAGGATGCCTACATTCCTTGACTCATGGGCCCCTCTCGTCTTCAATGCTAGTGTCATTGTGTTTATTTGACCATTTACATCTTTAACTGCTTATAAATAGAAGAGTCTCTGATTTTAAGGAATCATGTGATTATGTTAGGTCTTGAAGAAGGATGTATCTCATGTATCTCCCTAGCAAATGGAGATCAACACAGAATACGTGATACCGAGATAATCCAGGATAATCTCTCGCATCACAAGATGCTTAACTTTACATCTGCAAAGTACTTTTTGCCGTTTAAGGTGATACATTCACAGGTTCCTGAGGGTAGGGCATACCCATCTTTAAGATGGATACTAATCCGCTGAACCCATGTATATATCTTAGGTCTTTTACTAGATTGTAAACTCCTTGGAGCCTCGAATCTGTTTCTGATGTATTGTTGTATTCCTCACAGAATCTACCCAAGTCCACTGCTTACAACAAAGGTTTCCCTCACAGCATTTGCTGAATGAGTCAGGAGAACTAAAACAATTTCAAATATTCATTTGAAAAAATGGCATACTAGTGGGACTTTAAAAATCCCTGAAAGAATGATCTTTGAAATGTTTCCAAATATTTACTGAAAAATTCCTGAACATTTTAATAATTTTATAAGTAGACAATGATAAAAATTATTGTTTATCTTTGGTGCTTTTACACGACTATGATTATGTAACCGTATTGCATATTCCAGAATGCTCTGATGGTGTTACTTCCAGCTGGATTTCCCTCTATCAGTAGAATTCATGCCTTAGTGTTTTGCAGTGACAATAAGCAAGAGTCATCAATTGGAAATCAAGAGGCATCTGAAAGACTCAGCCCTGCATATCAGACGTCAGCCATGGAAGGGTCAAGGGGAAATTAAACATTACAGGCCTGGTTTGGGTTCTTGCCTTGGGCAATTAATTTGCTGACAATTTTTCAATGTTCATGTATAGCAGAATTGAATGTGATATGTTGCTAGACTCCACAAAAGAGTGGCTTTTAAGAAACGTGTCTTATATAGTTTGTATCACAAAGAGTTCTGCAAGTTGTGCAAGGCAGCCACAGACTTTGGAATCTATAGCTGGCAAGAGAAATAAATATTTCCGTATTGCATTTAGCAATTGCTATGTATTAAGGCAATTTCGTTTAAAAATTATTAAGGGCTTTGTAGCACAAAGACACCGCTAAATTACACAGAAAGGATTCGATTTAGGAGATGGGGTGGACTGGGGGATACTAGGTATGCAAGCACAGATGGTCTTGATCGACTCACGAACACACCAGGGCCAAGCAGGAATATATGTTTTGCGTGGTTCCATATGTGGTAAAGAAGATTGCCCCAGCGTCTTTCCTGTAAGAAAGCATCAAGAGAGAAGAGAAGGGGCGAAAACAAGATCACGTAGGGAAAGGAGAAGCAGAAACAACAGCAGTATATGCAGCAGATGTCTGGCCGATGGGAGCCAGGCGGGGAGGCAGGAGAGCCAAATTCTTTCCCTGGCGTGTGAGTGACTGATGAGAGGAGGGATCTTCTGTGCCGAGGCTCAGGTGCACTGGGTGCATGTCTGTTCTGTGGATAGTTGCCTTGGAATCTGGGTGTAACTCCCCAACCGCTCTGCCTGGTTTGGCATAAAGACCGTTTTCCCAAGAGGAATAGGTGCTTCTAATGCACCCAATTCCTTCCTTTTCCACTAAAATTCAAGACATCTGAGAAGAGCCTGGACAACCTCAGTTACTCCAAACTCTATTCTGAGCTTTTTATAGGACTTAACTCATATAATCCTTACAAGAACACTACTATGGGGTAGGTTTGAGAGTGTTTCCTTCTCTTATAGATGGGGAAACCTAGCCACAAAGGGGTTCAGGAACTGGCCCAAGGTCAGATCGCTAGTTGATATTGGGGCCAGAATTTGAAACCAGGCAATTTGGCTCCATAGTGCCTGCTTTTAACTCTTCCTTCCCTTCATCAACCACACTATGGACTGATGTCTTTAAACAAATGAGCCCCCTGAAAGCAGTAATTACAGATTTTCATATTTATAGTCTTCATAGAGCCTGTCAGAGCACCAATCCACAAAATAGATATTTCATTTATAGTAAATGAATTATTAAGGTTTCAATGTCATTTGTCAGAAACTGGAAAACGCCCTACTCTTGTATTTTAGTTAGTGGGGATGTGCTGTAAGGACAATAAAGGAAGACAGGGTATAATCTCAGGAACTCCACAGTCAAACTTACAGAGGATGGGGCAGCAGGTCAGAATGCATCCATTTCTCTAATATCTCAGCTGTGGTGATGCACAGCAACCCCCATTCATATTCTGCATGTTTCTGGTTCAGTCTTCCCCCTGCCTTGTTCTCTACCTATTTTCTCTTCTAAATCTTCTACCACTGATAAATCTTTCCAATCTCTTTCCTCCTTCCATGTCATAACTTCTGCTTGAGAATGAAGTCTGCAGCGTTATGGGTTGTGCTTCCTTCAGGCTTCTACCGCCTGGTCGCACCTTCCGTCTTATTTCATTTATCTCTCAAATTATTTCCCACTACTGACTCTGAGTGTGTACATCTCTCAGTCAGTGAGATCTCATGGCATCAGTCATTCCATTATGTTATTGAGTTCTCCAGCTGCACTTCTTGTGGTTCTTGCCCAGTCTGAGGATGCTGTATTCAGATTGGTCATGCATTATCTGGGCAGAGACGTTGCAATCAGAGTTGAAGGGTGAGGGGTGAAGACCGTAAGATACAAAGTGCAGCAATCTATGAATGGAACTGTGGTCCGGACCACCCTGAAGGAAGCCATGGTCTCAGCAGACAATGGAGTCTTCTTAGGAGGATACATTCATTACTTGGCTTGTCTAGTAGAGTCATATTCATAAGAATGCACAAAGTTACAGCCCTCAGAGTGTTTGAAAGTCCATGCAAATGTGGTATTCCCAATGTACAGCATGAGATAATGAGGTAAGCCTTACAAACAATGCTCAGTGTCTTAGACTTTAAAATTGTGCTAAACATGCTTTGAAAGTGTTGAGATACAGCTTAGATGATTTATCCTTCTTCAAGACTCATTTATAGCATCAATTAAACCTTAAAACATAGCGAATAATGAAAACCAAAAGCCTACAGCAAATTGTACATATATGATGGTTCCAGTTGCCAAGGGAATATATGTATTTTTGTTTTTGTTTTAAATCACAATCCAATAATAAACATAGTCTTCAGTCTTGGCAAAATATGAATCAAAATCATTTTCAAAGCATAGAAAATACAGAAATAGTTACAAAGACAATTCTTTTTTGTCACAATCTTAAATTTGTAATCCCTTGTTCCTTTTCAGAATGCCATATGGAAAGGAAACGACATTTTAAATGGATTTCTGAAGAACTGTAGTCGACATGAATACCAAAAAACTTCACAAAACCACTAAATACTTGGCTAGCATTGAGTCTATTGGAGATTTCAAAAAGTCTGAAAACAAACTGTTATGTTAACAGAAAAAGTCTTCAGACCATGGCTGATCTATCAACTGACCAATGACTTCCCTCACAGTGTGTTTAAATAACTCAGTCTTCAGAACTAGCAACTTCCCCAATCCAACAGCGTTTCCCCAATGCTTCGGAATGGGCCAGTGCATTGCTTCACCTTCCTTGGAACAGGGATGCACTATGTCTGGTCTGGCCAACTATCCGAACCACTTTCCCATGTATCAAGGATCTGAAATAATTCCAGCAGACACCAAAGTGCAATGTCAATTTGCCTATTCCCATCTCACGTATCTTCCTAGCAATTGGAGAGCAACACAGAATACATGATATTTTTGCTTCAACATGGACCTTGGCAGATGTCTCAGAAACGCAGGAATGGATGTACCACTAGCTATAGTGCTAAATGAAACATCTTTCATACTGGTCATTAGTATACAATTATAAAGCGAATAATAAAGGCAAAGGGGGTTTATGTTCGGTATTATAGTTTGAACCTTTTTGAAAAGGCTTCTACATTTTAAGAACACAGTGAATTCAAACAGGTAGGCAATATGACATTACTGTAATAGGGATAAAAAGAGCTTTCTTGAAGTCATAGTCTCTGTAAAATTTTCAAAGGAAATATCTTTGCATTTCAAATTTCAAGTCAGCAATTTCAGTAAAATTGTGTATGTCAAAAGAAAATATATCAACAGTGGGTTCATATTCTGATTTCCTTGGACTTTGCAGTGGTGAGAATTATGCTGTTCTCTTTAGAATGCTGGCCAAGGCTGAAAAATACTTGTTATAGAATTTCAGATGTTAACAAAGCCTGTCTGGTTTATTCATAACAAGTGCTGTGAGGGCTGAAAAATGGCATTTCAACTGCATGGAGAAAACTGGGGCATCTTTCTGAACATCAATGGAGATATCTGGAAATACTTTACTGCTCCTCAACCCGAGGTCACATGTGTGCATTAGATCTCATTCTGCTTTTTGTGCAAAGATCTATTTGACTTTGGGGCATAAAGGGAATAAGCCAGATTAATATCTGCTGGTCAGTCATGTCCTCAGCTGCATGGCGGCTGCCCAGGGTTGAACTTCCCTTCTACTCATGCATTCTTTGATGAAAGCTTGGGCCCAGCAGCTGTTCAGAGAACAGGAAGGCTAGGGCCGCTTTCAGATCCTGAGTCTGCTCAGCCATTCAAGCGTCAGCCTTGCCTCGCGTGACTCATTGCCCTCTCTATCTTCGGGGGTTGGAAGTACCAGGCTCTGTTGGCCTGCTGTGCAACTCACATTTCTAGCATCAGAATCTTGGAACTCAGATTTTCTAAGTCTAGCTACCAACAATGTATGCTATGTTTGAGGATTTGACAGTGTCTTGGGCAATTCCTTACTTTCTTTCCTTTTTTTTTTTGAGATGGAGTTTCGCTCTTGCTACCCAGGCTGGAGTGCAATGGCGCGATCTCGGCTCACCACAACCTCCGCCTCCTGGGTTCAGGCAATTCTCCTGCCTCAGCCTCCTGAGTAGCTGGGATTACAGGCACGCGCCACCACGCCCAGCTAATTTTTTGTATTTTTAGTAGAGACGGGGTTTCACCATGTTGACCAGGATGGACTCGATCTCTTGACCCGTGATCCACCTGCCTCGGCCTCCCAAAGTGCTGGGATTACAGGCGTGAGCCACCGTGCCCGGCCTTTCCCTCCTTATTTATTCATTCCATCAACACATGAACACATTCTATATCTCGTCTCTAAAAAAGAATATTTCTTCACCCTAGATTCTCCTCCAGGAACCAATGAGTCTCTTCTCCACAAAACAACTCTTTCCAAGAATTGGCTACACTCATCCTTCAAACTCTTTACCTCTCATTCACTATTCAACCCATCCCAAAATGGCCTTCATCCCCCTACACCACTGAAGCTGCTCTTGGGAAGGTCCTTGTGAAGTTAGCTTTTTATTAGCTTAAAATAGCCTTTAAAAAAAACATCACATGGTGTTTAATCTAAGGTTCATGGTTACCACAAATCAAAGACCTGCAGTAGATATACAAAAGATAAAAAGGAATCAAAATATACCATTAGGGAAAATTATTCAATCACAAAGGATGACAACCTTGGCATGGTGGCTCATGCTTATAATCTCAGCACTTTGTGAGGCCATGGCAGGAGGATCACTTGAACCCAGGAGTTTAAGACCAGCCTGAACAATATGGTGAGACCTCATCTCTACAAAATATTAAAAAAATAAAAGAATTAGCTTGGCATGGTGACATGTGCCTGTAGTCCCAGCTATTCAGGAGGCTGAGGTGAGATCACCTGAGCCTGGGTGTTCAAGGCTGCAGTGAGATGTAATTATGTTACTGCACTCCGGTCTGTGCAGCAGAGCAAAACCCTGTCCCAAATAAATAAATAAATAGCCAGCAAGCAAGAAAGAAAAGAATAAAGGATTCAACACTCAGAAAACAATTAACAAAATGGCAGTAGTAAGTTCCTACCTATCAATAATTACCTTAAATATAAATGGATTAAATTCTTCAATCAAAAGACATAGAGTAGCTGAATGAATATAAAAGCAAGACCAACTATATACTTGTTCACAAGAATCTCATTTTACCAAGAAGACTCCAATAGATTGAAAGTAAAGAATGAAAAAATATATTCCATGAAAACAGAGACTAAGAGAGTGGGGATAGCTATATTTAGATAAAATAGAGCTTAAGTAAAAAAAAAAAAAACATAAAATGAGACAAAGAAAGTTATTACTTTATGACAAGGTGATCAATGAATTGTAAAGATGTAACAATGGTAAATATCTATGCACTCAAGAACAACTAAATAGATAAAACAATATAAATAAGTCTGAAGACAGAGATTGAGTGTAATACAATAATAATAGAGGATTTTAATATGCCACTGTCAACAGTGAACAGATTATCCAGACAGAAAATAAGGCAATATTGAATTTGAACCACACTTTAGACCAAATGAAACTAACAGACATACATACAGAACATTTCATCCAACAGCAGCAGAATACATACTGTTTCCAAGTACATGGACACACATGAACATTCTCCAGGTCAGATCTTATGCTAGGCCCTAAAGTATCTTTTCTGAACACAATGATATGAAGCCAGAAGTTTACAATAGGTGTGGAATTTTGAAAAATTTACAAATACATAAAAATTAAACAACAGTGTCCTGAATATGTTACCAAAGGACAAAAATAGAAATTAAAATAGAAATTTGAAATATCTTGAGACAAAACTATAAAAAATAGTAAAACAATAGACACGCAATATCAAAACTTATGGAATGCAGCAAAAGCAGTTCTAAGAGGAAAATGTATAGCAATAAATGCCTACATCAATAAAGAAGAAAGATATCAAATAATCTAACATTACACCTCAAGAAACTGGCAAAAGAAGAACAAATTAAGCATAAAATCAGTAGAAGGGAGAAAATAAGAATGATAATAATAAAATGAAAGAAACAGAGAGTAGGAAAAAGTAGAAAAGATAGTGAAACTTGGAGTTGGTTTTTTGGAAACATAAAATTTATAATTTTTGCCTAAACTATGAAAGAAAGAGAAAAGTCCCAAATATAGAAATAAAACCAGAAATAAGGGACATTAAAACTCAGAGATATTATAAAGATACAAAAGACCATAAGATATTACTTGAATAATTATACAATAACAAATTGAAAAACCTAGAAGAAGTAGATAAATTCAGACACATACTAGCTACCAATACTGAATCCTGGGAAAAGAGAAAATCTGTTTTACTCACCAATAGTGAGTAAGGAGATAGAATTGGTTATAAAAAGTCTCCTATTAAGGAAAAGCCCAGGACATTTTATCTTCACTTCTGAATTATACTAAACATTTAGATTGTAACTAGTACCAATCCTTTTGAAACTCTTTCCAAGTGAAGAGAAGAGAAAGCTTCAAACTAATTTTATAAGCATTACCCTGATACCATTCTATTATAAAGACACATGAACACGTATGTTTATTGCAGCACTGTTCACAATAGCAAAGACTTGGAACCAACCCAAATACCCATCAATGATAGACTGGATAAAGAAAATGGGGCACATATACACCATAGAATACTATGCAGCCATAAAAAAGGAGGAGTTCATGTCCTTTGTAGGGACATGGATAAAGCTGGAAACCATCATTCTCAGCAAACTGACACAAGAACAGAAAACCAAACACCACACAATCTCACTCATAAGTGGGTGTTGAACAATGAGAACACACGGACACAGGGAGGGGAACATCACACATCAGGGTCTGTCAGGGGTTGGGGGGCTAGGGGAGGATTAGCAGGGGTGCGGGTTAGGGGAGGCATAGCATTAGGAGAAATACCTAATGTAGATGACAGGGTGATGGATGCAGCGAACCACCATGGCATGTGTCTACCTGTGAACAAACCTGCATGTTCTGCACATGTGCCCCAGAACTTAAAGCATAATAAATAAAGAAAGAAAAAGAAGAGGAAAATTGCAAAGAGAGTAGATTTTAAGCACTCTGACCACAAAAATAATAAATTTGTGAAGCAATGCATACATTAAATAGGTTATTTTAGCCATTCCACAATGTATACATATACCAAAACATCATGTTGTACTTCATAAATATATACATTTACTTGCCAATTTAAAGAATTATTAATAAAAAGATTACTAATTAAAGGATCATTCACAGCTCCTGGATAGAAATAATAGATTCAAGGCATGATGACAGCTAATATCTTCTCTGGGTGGCTTTTTGGTCTTTCTTAACTGAACAAAATTATACAAGCCATTCAAGTATAAGCTTTGACCTTGAAAAAAAATCCTTCAAGTACTTGTCGATGTAGTTGGCATGGTGTTGCTCTTTTGGCTCTATATTGTAGAGATAGGTAAGGAGCTTTATTGGTGGAGTGCTTCATGCAAATAGCTTAGATATTTTTTTCAAGTGCTAAATAAAAATAGCAGAAAATTTCATTCTTTTTTATAAAAAATAATAAGAGACTCCAGCTCAGCTCTGGGATAAGCTATTTGGTGGTACACACATTACCACGTGGCAGAGGAATGAAATCCAAAGAGAGAGTTAGGAGAGCATGCTTCAAGGGTGAGCTTTCCTTCTGGGCTGCAGAATTGATCCAGCAGCATATAAACCGCTGGAATCAATTAAGTTCAAAATATATTACAGGAAAGTTTTCATGTTTTAACTTCAACTGCTGATTTATTTTCTGCCTTTTCTATTTTCTTCCTTTCTACCTCTTCTTTTATTTCCCTCCTCTCTTTCTCCTATCCTTTTCATTTCATCTTCCAGTCAAATTATCTCAGATTTCTCTGATGATCCTCTGCATCTGCTAAAATGAAAATGTCTTCTTCTATTTTAAAGAGGACAGCAAAATGTTGTAAACTTTTCTTTCTGTTTCTATAATTGTTGTTTCCAGAGGTTCATTTAGTTTATTCTTCTCTTCATTATCTAGGGAAATTTGTCCTTTCACTTGTGCCGTCATAGTCTTTCAGGGGTCTCATGCTGTTGTCTTTCTGTTTGCTTCTCCTTAAACAAGGAAGAATATACCCAGACTCAATTTTTCATCAACAGATCAGATATGCAAACTGCCTTTGGCTCTGAACGTTCTCTAGTTGGATGGAGGTCAAACTGTCTTCAAAGGTCTATGGCCAAAGACAGGTGATGATTATGAATGCAGTCCTATGCCTGGTGTCTTCCAGTTTGTTGGATAGATTGGGACTTTTCTTAATGTATAATATAATATAAAATGACTGAGAACATAAAAAATAACAACAACAACAAAAAAGCTCCTGCAATTCTGTTTTTTTTTTTTTTTCTTTTGCAATTCTAAGTTTACATTGTTATTTGGAATCTTTTCGCTGGGGGTTAGATGACAATGTAGTTTTAAAAATGTAGTCATGGAGAGATAGCATGGGGAGAAATGCCAGATAGAGGTGATAAGGAGGAAGGCATCAGATCACACTGCTGTGTGTGTACCTGTGCAACAGTCTTGCATGTTCTTCATATGTACCCCAAAACCTAAAATGCGATTAAAAAAATAAAATAAAATAAAAATAAAAATTTTTAAAAAATTAAAAAATGTAGTCATGGGCCAGCTAGCACCAGAACGCAGAGCCTTGTGCCTAATCCCAGACTCCCTGCATCACAATCTTTAGTGTGAGGAGGAGGGAGACCTAGAAACCTATATTATGCACAGGCTCTTGGGTGATTTATGTCTACACTGAGAACATCTGCCACAATGCTTTACATGTGGAGACTTCACTGACTACTCTTGCCCATGCCAGCTTCTCAGTCAATGCGTCTTCTCAATAGACGAGCTATAGACCAAGAAGTACTGATGACTGAAGGTATAAAGACAGCCTGCATTTGGCCATCACACACAAAGAAAAACTAACATTACGGTGAAGAGAGCTGCCAACTCTTCTGTCTGGTAAGGTATTTTGTTCCCTCCCTGGACGAGTGAACAGACTTCAGGGAGAGCTAAGGGGATTTTTAAATTATTGTCTGGTGAGTAGGTTGCTTATTTCTAGTTCCCCTGCTTTAAGCATTCCACAGATTGTAATTTTTCCTTCAATTCCTTTGGTCTAAAAATTAAAGGAAATTCTGCCCAGATTGCCACTGTGTTTCTGGAAGCTTTTACCTTTTTGGTGTCTACATCCTCAATTTTCATAAAAGGTTGGAAGTGGTTATGTTAAGGCTTATTGGCTCAGAAATCTCAATAGGTATATACAACTATTTGCTTGTTTTGGAGTAGAGTTGTAAAAAATCCACTTACACTTCTTACAATTTCATTGATATTTACAGATCTTTTTTAAAATACAGGAAAAGACAAAAAATATATGACGGTTATGCCTATTCATTGAAACTGATGTTAACATTTTGCCATATTTATTTTATCAATATTGTATGAAGTAAATAAAACGTTAGAGATAAAGTTGAAGTTGCTTTTATTCCCCCTACCCATTCCCCTCTGCTCTCCCTATAATCAACAAATATTGTACCTGTAATATTCTAATCTATTTAAATATATATATTATGTCACTTGTAATTTTGTTAATATAGTTTATTGCATGCTCTATATTCTGCCAGTTGAATCTTTTTCTTCTCTGTCTTGTGGTTTGAGATCTACCCATGTTGACATATTAAAATCTGTTTAATTTCTTTTATCTACTTGATAATGTTCCTTCCTTCATATATACCTCATATTTTTCTACTCTCTGATTGCTTCCAATTCTTACAATATTACAACAATGCTGTGATAAACATTATTGTTATATTTACTTGACTACACATATAAGAGGCCTTTTAGGCTATGTACGTATAAGTGTAAGTTTTGGGTAATGGACCATGCCCATTTAATACTACAAGATACTATCAAAATTCTGTGGTTGTTTGTTTTAATTTTGAACCACTTTTTATTTCTATCATTAGGACATAGAATTTTCTGTTCTTCTAAATCTTTGCCAAGAGTTGCTAAAATCAGATATTTAATTTTTGCCAAATTAATGTCATACTTGCAACTTTACTTCCATACAAACAAGCCTCCATGTTTAGTTCACTCATGTCTCCCAAGCACCAAGAACAGTACCTGGCTTGTAAAGATTCCATAAATATTTTGTTGAATGTTGAATATATTTACTTGAGATTCAGCATCTTCTTCGGCAAGTACATATTTACTTGCTATCCAGCATTTTTCTGTATATTTCCTGATTTATTTTCTTTGCTCATTTTCTATTGCATTGTATGTTTCTTATTGATTTGAAGAGTTTGTTTATATACTCAATGTATTAATTTCTTGCTGCATATGTTGCAGACATCTTTATCCTATTATCCTTTGTTTTTTTAATCAATAATTTCTTTTTTTTTGCTGTTTTAGGTTTATATAAAAACAGAGTCCCATATGCCCTCTCAACCTATGCTCTACTCAAGTTTTCTTTATTATTAACATGTGGCATTGGTGTGTATTATGGTTGATGAGCCAATGCTGATACATTATTATTGACTAAAGTCCATAGGTTACATTAAGAATCATGCTTTATATTGTACTTTCTGTGGGTTTTGAAAAATGTATAGTAAGATGTATCTGCCATTGCAGTATTATGCAGAACAGTTTCACTACCCAGAAGTCCTCTGTGCTTCCTCATCTCTCTCCAAATCCTTGGCAATTACTGATCTTTTTACTCTTTCCATAGTTTTACCTTTTCCAGAATGTCATATTGTTGAAATTACACATCATGCAGTCTTTTCAGACAGGCTTCTTCACTTAGCAATATGCATTTAGGTTCATCCATGTCTTTTTGTGACTTACTAGCTTATTTCTTTGTCTTGCTGAATAATATTCCATTGTATAGATGTACCACAGTTTTTTTTTAATCCATTCACCCGTTGAGGGACATTTTGGTTCAAGTTTTGCCAATTATCATTAAAACTGCTTTAAATACTCATATCCAGGGTTTTTTGTTGTTGTTATTTCTTTCTTTTTGTATGACATGAGTTTAAGGTAAATACCAAGAAGTATAATTGCTGGATCTTGGGGTAAGTGTGTTTAGTTTTGTAAGAAGCTGCCAAATTGTCTTCCAAAGTACTGTACTATCCATCATCTTTCCATTTTTATCATATGGAAGTTTTACATTTTGACTTAGTCATATTTTTTTCATGGTTTATAATATCAATTTATAAAAAATTTCTACTAGGCTGAGTGCAGTGGCTCACACTTGCAATCTTAGCACTTTGGGAAGCTGAAGTGGGAGGATTGCTTGAGCCCAGAAGTTTGAGACCAGGCTGGGTAACAAAGTGAGACTTGTCTCTAAAGACAATTAGCCAAATGTGGTGGCCTGTGCCTGTGGTTCCAGCTACGTAGGAGGCTGAGGCAGGAGGATTGCTTGGGCCCAGGAGGTGGAGGCTGGAGTGAGCCATGTTCACACCACAGTACTCCAGCCTGGGTGAGGCTGAAGTGAGTCATGTTCACACCACTGTACTCCAGCCTGGGTGACAGAGAAATACCATATACCATCCCCTGCAAAAAAAAAAAAAAAAAATTATCAAGTATCCTGTGAAATCTCTATGAGTAACAGTTTTAAATTTTATTTTAAAATAATTTCTTGAACCTGGCATTCCCAGCCTTCTACATCCTGTCCTGAATCTAATTCCTCCCAAGAGGATAAGAATCTTCAATGTAACCCTTCTATTTAGGCTACAGCGGTCTTCCAACTGACATCAAAATACATCATAAGGAGTCTCACTTCTTGCTTCTGATCATGCTTGCTGCCTTGCCTGAAGAGCTCATCTTTGTTTCCAAGTTCAAATTCTGTTTCTCCTTACAAATTGAAGTAAGTTCAAGTTTCCCACTTACTGATTCTCTTAAATATCAGAAAGGACCAGTCATGGCAAAAAATGCTTCATCTTTGGGATTTTCTCCATGCTAATTCATTTGTTTATATATATGTATATACATACTTTCAAAAGTGTAATTTTTTAACATTGTAACATAGGTATCATTTGTTTATATACTGTCGGAACTCTTGACTTTTCACATCTCTCCTAATTTATTCCTCCCTTGTAAGTTATACGGTATGCTGCCTAGCTATTCTGGAAAAGCAAAACTCTACATTTTATCTCTTATTAAAAAATCATGCTTGGTTTAGACATTTATAAGATGAGATAATGATGCTTTGTGGTAGCAGAGTATCTTTCACCTAATATCCATCACAACAGCGTGCTCAGTGGAGAGTAGATTCAAATATCAATATACATTATTTTTTCCCACATCTGTGGTATTTCACACACAGTATGAGAATCCATAGCCCAGATGAGCCACAAGAGAACAGCCAACATTCCTGTTCTAGAGAAGCTTGTATTCTTGGCCTGGGTGCTGGCTGACTACTTTCAATTTAGCTCCGGTCTGTTCTCATATCCCAATAAATTTCCTTACCACATTCCATTCCTCAGACTTCTCCCTACCATGATCTGTCTACACCCAGACTCTGCCTTCCACATGAAAGACTGAAGATATGCAGAGCCAAGCTATCCATCAGGCGTTTATCTGGGTGAAAAAAAAATAAAGATGATTTGATAGTGTCAGCATGCTTGATACTCAACTAGTTTTCCCAGCTGTGACAGGCTTTTCCACAGAAATGTATCACATTTTAAAACATTTAAAAGTATTTATCTAAATTATCCTGTCATCTCTAAAACATAAAGGTTGAGGATCCCCCATTTCCCACCTCAACAGAATGGCCATGTGCCTGGATAAAGTATAAAGTCTTTCCTTAAAAGACTGGGGCCGGGCGCGGTGGCTCACGCCTGTAATCCCAGCACTTTGGGAGGCCGAGGCGGGTGGATCACGAGGTCAAGAGATCGAGACCATCCTGGTCAACATGGTGAAACCCCGTCTCTACTAAAAATACAAAAAATTAGCGGGGCACGGTGGCGCGTGCCTGTAATCCCAGCTACTCGGGAGGCTGAGGCAGGAGAATTGCCTGAACCCAGGAGGCGGAGGTTGCGGTGAGCCGAGATCGCGCCATTGCACTCCAGCCTGGGTAACAAGAGCGAAACTCCGTCTCAAAAAAAAAAAAAAAAAAAAAAAAAAAAAGATTGGACACATTTCCTAAGCAGGTGAGGAATTTGAAGGAAAGCATAAAACAGGCCAAATTCAGGATGGTAGGAAGGACACAGTTCACCAAGATCAAATAACTTAAAATATTACAAAGCAGACACTATCTCTTCAAGTTTTGCTATTATTCTATTGTTTTCCTCTTGAAAAATGCATGCCTGATGATGATAAGGATGACAGTGTGGTGAGGCTTTTTAGGAAAGGGATATCACCAGGATTACAAATCTTCCTTAATGTGAAATATAAGGCTTCATGTTGATAAAATTATTGCATCATTGACTCATTTGCCTATTTTCTCAAAATTAGTTTTAGTTACTAATTATCTTTTAAAAGAACATGAATACACCATGGAGTTATATCTTTTATCCAACTTAGGGTACAAAGTCAGATACAGATGATAAAATTAGTACAAAATCAGAATTATCCTACATCTCTTAAGAAGGTGCATATTGGGCATCAAATTGGCATCTCTCAAGTAGTCTAACACAGCTCATTACTTTTTCTTTAGCATAGGAATGTTACTTCCATTTATTTTATTTGTATATTTATATATTTATGTTTGGTTAAGCATCAGGCAGTTGATTTAGATTTAGATTCTGTAAAATTGCTTTATATATATATGTGTGTGTGTGTGTGTGTGTGTGTGTGTGTGTATACCATGCTTATACACACATACATACTTTTTTAAAAATAAAATCCAAATCTAGTAAGGAGATACAGTGAATCTAATAAGCATATGCATTATCTCACACTCTTAATAAATAAGGAGAAATACTCATGATGTAAGAGATGCTCTGGAACTGAGACCAACAGAGGAAATAGCCGAGTTCAGACTTACGCTGTGCTCATGCTATAACGTGTCCTTGAGTAGAAGAATGAATGGAATTGATGAGTTTGGGTTGAGGTTATGTTTGCTTGTTTTGTTTTGGCTTCTTGCAGAGTCTGAATGATTAACTTTGTGTAAGTAGAAAATGTAGGTATGTAAGTTAACCACAAAACAGATAAACTTGTCAACAATAATTGTGGAGAATAAAAATGTCTTTGCTTGATATTCATTTCTGCTGTTGACATCCAATGACAATATATGTCTGTGTCATAAATTGGCTTGAAATCAGTTATAGCCTGATACCTGCCTACCTTTCCAATTTACCTTGCTAGCTTCCTCTCATGCCTTCAGCTCCAAACCGTTCTCTTCAGTTGCTCAAAAGACATGGCTTTTCTAGTCTTACATGCCTTTGTATGTGCGGCCATTGTCACCTCAGTGATTCTGTATGAACATCGCACTTAATACGTACTTGAAATGCTGCATTTGTGTCAATTGACCTTTACTTTCCTCTCTTCAATTAGACTATCTCTTTAAAGGCATTGTTTGTAACACACATCTTTGCATCTTCTGCATTAAAATAGACCCAGTAGCCACTCTGAATATGGTGGTTCAATAAATAGATGAGATATATATTTATGCTCCGGATGTTAGGAACCAAATGAAAAGAAAAAAGAGGCTAATTTGGTGTGAGAAATTCACGCTAAAATACCCTTTTTTCTCACCGTATGCTGATTCGTTCTGTTCTTTTACATGTGTACACCTTAAATAAAAGCCCTACTATAGAGTCTTCATAGGATCTGATGTTTGTAAGCGAAGAGAAATCACCACGTGTTTTCCAGAAGTATTCCCCGGATAATTATTGATGCTTTTGCTGCACATACATAGCAAATTCTGGACACTATGTGGGTGTGCCAGTGGCCTGGCAGTCATCTTCCTTATCAGTTGAAACCACAGTTTCATTTATAATTCAACAGAAAGCTCTAATTTCCCACTCAAACTAGGATGTGAGCCCAGTATTAGCAGGGAATCCGAAATGGGGAGATAAACTCTGCTTTAACTTAAGATCTCAGGAAGGTGTGAGATTGAGCCTACTAAATTTTAGAACTGTGTGAAGGAAAGATGTCTTTCCTACCCCACATCTGACGTTTCCCACAACTTTATAAGCTACCAGCTGTAAAGTTAATACGCTATGGCTGGTACGACAAGGAATAGACATTCCTTTTGTAAAAAACATGTTTCTCACTTAGGCCCACTTGTTCAGTATTTATTAAAATAATGCTTGCTTTTTTGCTTTATTCTGTGCATCTCTATCTTTCGTGTATGAAATATATTTTTAATTTTAATTTAAAATTGTAAAATATATGTAATGTAAACTTCACCATGTTAATCATTTTTAGGCATACAGCTCAGCAATGCTAAGTATATTTACATTGTGCAGCCAATCTCCAGGACTCTTTTCATCTTGCAAATTGAAACCTTGTATCCATTAAACAACTCCCTATTTTCTCTTGTCTTCCAACCCACGGCAACCATCATTCATCTTTCTGTCTCTATGAATTTGAATACTCTGGGTAACCTCATCTAAGTGCAATCATACAATATTTGGCTTTCTGTGTCTGGCTTATTTCACTAAGCATGATGTTTTCTCTTTTTTTAACCTTTATTTTAGGTTCAGGGATACACGTGTAGGTTTGATATACAGGTAAACTGTGTGCCATGGGGCTTTGGTGTACAGATTATTCATCACCAGGGTAATAAGCATAGTACCTAATAGGTAGTTTCTCAGTCCTCACTCTTTTCCCTCCTTCCACCCTCAAGCAGGCCCCAGTGTCTGTTGCTGTCTTCTTTGTGTTCATATATACTAAATGTTTAGCTCCCACTTACATATGAGAATATGCACTGCTTGGTTTTCTGTTCTGTGGTCATCTGCTTAGATAATAGCCTCTGACTCCATTCATGTTGAGGCAAAGGACATGATCTTGTTCCTTTTTGTGGCTTCACAGTATTCGATGGTATATATGTACCACATTTTCTTTATCCAGTCTACTATTAGTGGAAATTTAGGTTGATTCTATGTCTTTGCTATTGTGAACAAGTAGAAGAAAATGCATGTACTTTATTTATTTAAGTTTTTCAAATAAATAGTGCTAAATAAGAGCATGCACATAACTTCTATTGACAGAACCTATTTTAATTGTAGAATCTTCCGGCTGAGAGTGATTTCAGAGGTCACATATTTTAAAGCCTATTTTTATATCAAAGGAAAAACAGCAGTCCTAAAGAGGTGTTATGACTTCCTCAAGGTCACTCAGCCTTAATTTAATTCTTGGACTTCAACCCATTATTTTGAGCCTTAGAAAGGTATCTTCTATTTTAAAAGATGAGGAAATCTAGGAAAAGATTTAAATAATAATTTGGTATGATAGAAGATTATTAAAATAATTCCAGGCCATAAATTTGAAATCATACACATTTTTTTCAGAGAGTTTGTGTATAAATAAAGTTCACTGAAGTTAGAAATGCTATTGGTGTGTAGCCAAAGGAAAATTACTATCAAATGTAGAGTGGTGATAGCTGAATAAATGCATCCAGCTAAGATGTCTAGATCTTCAAATAGCACAGTGTCTGTTATCATTTTCCAAATTTTTTAAATTAACTCATTAATTTTTGAGTAATACATAAAGAGAAATGGCCAAGATTTTTAAAAGATGAAAGTAATCTTCTCAAGGAGATATTATTTTTTCCCAAGAAATAACTATTGCTTAAACACAAAACTTCTTTGCAAGTTTTAATCATGTACAGTCTTTCTATTCCACAGCTTTTAAAGCCTGGCCTACAGGAATTACAATAATTGAAGGCCATGAATTTTTATTTCTTTGAGTTATACTCTCAGAGAATTTTATCCCAAAGTTGCCAATCAAGTCAGATATTAAAGTATGCTTTAGCAATGGTTTCGTAGCCAAGGAATACTCTGTTGATTCTGTTCTTAACAGCTGGACTCACCACATAAAAAGTGATTAAAGAAAATAGTTTATGTCTAAAACACATAGACAAAAATATTACGTTTAGTAACTAGTTTTAGAAGTATGTGTAAACTAGGCAGCAGTAAAAATAATCGGTGAACATTTCTTTTTATGCTGGGAGTTTTATGTTGAGCTGAGAAAAAAAAATATTGATCAGAAGTCTGTTTCCACTTTGAGATGCTTCCTTATCTCAAACACCTCATGTCACTCCAGAGTTTACAGAAACCTCAATTATGAGACTCTACTAGACCCCAACTTCCTGTATTAATCCTCTTACCCAGACTTATACTTTAAAATACACTTCCCTCTGTCTCATTCACTCAAAGCCCTTTTGACATAGAAGAAAAAGCAGCAGTCCTAGAGAGATGGCATGACTTCCTCAAGGTCACGCAACCTAAGTTTAATTCTTGGTGTACAAACTGGTTCTTTAGAGCTTTAGTCAGGTGTCTTTTATTTCAAAAGGTGGTAAAATTTAGAATAATAGTAAAACAAAACTTATTCTTGAATTAATGTACTATTTTGTCATGTTATTCATTTGAGCTTATGAGTGCCAAAGATTTCTGCTGGGTGAGTGGGGTGAAATATATTTGAGATGTCAGTAGATCTTAAATTAGACTACATAGGGAAATTCCTACCTGAGGGCTGTTGTGTTCTATTCATCAGGGTTCTCCAGAGAAACAGAATCAATTGTGTGTGTGTGTATCTATGTATATAGTATATGCATTATTGCACTTGGCAAACTGGAGACCTGAGAGCTAATGATGTAGTTCCAGTTCAAAAACTGGCAGCTGTAGACCCAAGAAGAGTTGGTTTTCAGTTTGAGGAGGAGGTGGGAAAAGACCAATATTCTAAGCAATCAGGGTATAAGGAACTCTGTTTTACTCAGCTTTTTGTTCTATTCAGGTCTTCAATTGAGGCCCACTCACACTAGGAAGGGTTATGTGCTTTACTCACTCTACTCATTCTTTTAAATATTAATCTGACCCAGAAACACCTCCACAGACACACTCAGAATAACGTATGACCAAATGTCTGGGCACCCTGTGGCCCAGGAAAGTTGACATAATTTTTGTCATGATATTGTGTTTATTGCATGTAAGTAACATTCAAGGATCATTTTATAATCCAGTTGGATTTGTAATCCCAGGGGCAGTGATCCTAAGTACTGGTCTCCTGGGGCTGGTGTCTTTATAGCTGTGTGTGAGTTTTGAATTGTGTTGCTTTAGTTTTGGGTGCAGATCATCCCCAAGCTTCTTCCAAGTGCAGCTCATTGAAGAAGCCTTCCTGCGTGACATTCACTCATCAGAAACACTGACCCTGACCCTTAACCACACAGACAAGTTTTGGTTGGAGGCAGATATTAAACTCTTCCAGAAATACTTCTGAGATAGGACCTTTCTTGTCAAGTTTGTGCACAGTGATTCTGGAATACAATAAAGCACACTTGAAAGAATGCAGGCTTCAATTTGTTGTTATGGGAACAATATATTTTTGGGGGTAGCACTTTATTTTTTCTGCATGTGTGTGTGTTTTTTAATCTTCAACTTCTATTTTAAGTTCAAGGGTACATGGACACATTACACACATGGAAAAAGGATCAGTTTTAATCTGTGAGATTCTAGATGCAAAACTGGGAGCAATGGGCAAAACTCATGGGAGACTCATTTGAGCCTATTATAGGATGATGTTTATAACAGGTGTGACTATAGGGGAAAAAAAACCTGTTCTGTAAGAGAATGAGCTTCCAGATCTTCAAGCTTAAGCTGAATGAGTCTCTGTAACACTTTAGAATGAGTTTCTACTCTGAGTGAAGGTGGGACTGCATGCCATCCTGAAGTGTTTCTACCCAAAGAAGCATACAATATGCTCAATATTTCGAAGGTCAATCTTATTTTAATGTAATCTTGGCCAATCCTCTCTTCTCCATATCACACCTAGAGGGATCTCTTTAAATACTTACCTGAATTAGTAGATTTGTTAAGGAATTTCTTCCAATGGAGGCTGATGAGAGATGGAAGGGAAGAAGCCAAGCCATGTCTCTTGTCTAAGGTAGTGTAGAATAGAAATTACATCACAGAGGTGATGTCATAAACTGTGAGCTACCCTGGGAACAATATCTCCCAGCACGCAGCATCTCTGGGCAGAGGAGCTCCAGCTGCCCATCAACAGTCCTCTGAAGCAAGGTGTAGGAGTAGACCTTTGGGAGGACAGCATGGAGGAACTAAGGGGTAGGAGCACAGAAAGAAACCATAAAGGGATTCTGAGAGGATCTATGCATAAAATTAACATTGTTCTCATCATGTTTCATTTTAGTCTGGAATGATATGAAACCTTGCAGTTAACATAAGTGGGTCAACCCATGAAACAGCAAATCACTCAAAATCTTACTACAAAAGATGATTTCCACATTTGCTTTTACAGAAAAAAATAAATCTTCCTTGATATATTAGGCAGAATCTATGAAGAATTCATTCACTTATTCTTGAAATAAATATCAAGTAGAATCTCTGAACTAAAAGAAACTTCTATGTTGCAAAGCTTTTCTTTCTTTCCAAATAATGTAACAATTTAGAAAACTTGGGAGGTGGGGAAATGTGCTTTTCGTTCAATTCTGTGTTTTTCTGGAACAGAGCAAGAGAAGTAAGATTGACGTCTCGCTGACTGTTTAACTGCCAACATTTCCACCTGCTATCCTGAGGCTATGAGCAGCCTTGTTGGCACTCTCGTGCCTGGTGAGAAAGCCAAAGGATGATGAATAGCCAGTCCCTGAAATCAAACAGCATGCACAGCAGTGGCTGGCACAAGATGAAGTGCTTGCTAAGGAAACAGAATGGCGAGTTGAAGCTCCCCGACCATTGATCAAACTTGTTTGTAGCCAACCTTCCGTGTTTTGTTTCTGGCTGCTACAATCTTGCTACCCTTCTTGGTCTAAAGGAAGCCAAGGACCCATCATCTGTTTATACAGACCATATGTAACCACAGTCAGAACTGTAGAAAGTTGCCCCTTTGGAGTCCAGGCATTCATATATGTCCCCCTTATGTAAGCCAAGAAATGAATGCATTCACTTTTTTTAATTGCCCTGTGAGATCTTGCTGCAGATTTACTAGTGATATGACTTAACCTGTATTTCCAACCTACATATGGAAGAAAATGATAAAGCCAGTAGATAGTGTTATTGTTAACAAAAATGGAACCTTTCTGACTCCATTCATGGATGAAGAAAGACTTCTCCATAGACCAATCAATTTTACTTTACAGACATATCTGGAAATTGATTAGCCCTTGGTGTGAGGAGCCACACCTTGTAAGGTACACCTCAGAAGAAGTGGGAAATTTTAGCATTCATAGTTGTTAATGACAGCAACAAGCTAATATTAGTAAGAGAGAATATGTCCTCATGGTAAGTCCTTCCATGAAACTCTCAAAATAAAGGTTATTTATTCAGAAGGGTTTGAGTCCACTTACTAATATGTAGTTATTACATCATGTTCACAATGCTCTGTGGCTTTTCTAGATGATTGATCCCTTCATCTGTGACAAATCTGTATATTCATATGTTTTTATTGCTGTTATCATACTGTTTTATCATTATTATTATTTATTGAATTATTATTATTATTATTATTAGAGACAGACTCTTGCTCTGTCACCCAGGCTCGAGTGCAGTGGTGTGATCTTGGCTCACTGCAATCTCTATATCCCAGGTTCAAGTGATTCTCCTGCCTCAGCTTCCTGAGTAGCTTGGATTACAGGTGCACACCACCACACCACCTGGAATATATATATATATATATATATATATATATATATATATATATGTATGTATGTATACATATACATATATATTAGAGACAGAGTTTCACCATGTTGGCCAGGCGGGTCTTGAACTCCTGACCTCAAGTGTTCTGCCCACTTCAGCCTCCTAAAGTGCTGGGATTACAGGTGTGAGCCACCATGCCCAGTCAAATTTATTGATTTTTTTAAGATTTTTAGGGCCTTGAGAACAATGACTTCTGTCTTATTTACTTAACTGCATCTCCTCACATAGGACACATGTAACTGTGTTCAGTAAACATATATTAAATGAGTGACTTAATGAATGAAAAATATAAAGCAAGAAATTGGAAGAAATGGATTCTCAAACTTCTTTACAGCTTGCAATTGGCAGAATTCTAAGATGACCCCCAAATGACTCATGCTTATATAATCTCCTTCCCTTGAGTGTGGATGGATGAAAATATGATGAGATATCACTTCTTTGATTATGCTATTATATAGCAAAATAGATTTTTGAAGAGATAATTAAGATTACTAATTTTAATGGTGGATTTTAATTACTGCAAATTTTGGTTTTAATTACTGAAGATTTTGTAGATTTACTTAAATTTACTGATCATCTGACTTTGGGTTAATCAAAACAGAGGTGATCTGGGTGGGTCTGACCTGATCACTTGAGTCCTATAAATTTGAACCTAGAGGTTGAGGACAGAAGTCAGAAATTAGAAGCAGCAGAGACTTTTTCTCATTGGCCCTGAATGGACATCTGCCATGTTGAGAGAGAGCCATGTGTTGGAGAATGGCAGATATCCTCTAAGAGCTCACATTAATCAAGAAGGGGCCTCCTAGACATCAATCAAGAACACAGTGGGAGGGGGATCCCAAGATGACAGAGTAAGAGGCAGCTCCAGAAAGCAGCTCCCAGTGAGAGAGATGCAGAAACTGAGTGGTCTCCACAATTCCAAATGAGGTACCAGGTTCATTTTGTGGGTCTGGTCGGACAGTGGGTATAAACCAAATAGGGCAAGTTGAGGCAAGGTGGGACTCTGCCCCACCCAGGAGGAGCGCACTACCCACCCGGGGTCTGGGGTATCTCCCACTCTGGGCCCTCGGTTCTGATACAGCGCTGTACCCAAGCCCTCTACAACCCACAGGAGATGTTTGCTGGGCTGAAAAGCCTTAGTGAACTGCCTGAACAGGGCAGAACAGCAACTTCTGCTTTGGGGCTGTCGGCATAGATCTAGGCGGAAGCCCTGGCTGACGCTGAGAAAGCCAAAAAGCCGGTGGGGCGGAGCTACCCACCCCCCAGTAAGAAGGGAAACAGAACGCAGGGAAACAGCCCAAATGGCAGGACGGGTCCCACTGCCACGCAAAGCCCAGCAGGCCAAAAAACTCTCACTCCAGAGTTAGGCACACAGAACGTCAGTTAGAGAGCCACCAGGAACGCTCCAGCTCGGTGGGCGGAAGGGAAGCTGCCGTTACAGAAACCGGCCTAATATTCCTGAATAAATAAAGGATGCAGCAGCTCCACTCTATGTGGCTGCCCAGCAGCGCCTCCTCAGGCAGACAAAGGAAAGGCTGCCTCCCAAGCGGCTACCTGAGATCAAGACTATACAAATCCAAGAGATGGGGAGAAACCAGTGCAAGACCAATGAAACCATTGAAAACCAGGATGTCTCTCCGCCACCACGAGATCACAACTCCTCACCAGCAAGGGAACAAAGCAGGACAGAGAATGAATTTGACAAATTGACAGAAGCAGGGTTCAGAAGGTGGGTAATAACAAACTTCTCTGAGTTAAAGGAACATGTTCTATCCCAATGAAAGTAGACTAAAAACCTTGAAAAAATGTTAGATGAAATGCTAACTAGAATAACCAGCTTAGAGAAGAACATAAACTACTTGATGGAGCTGAAAAACACAGCACAGGAACTTCATGAAGCATACACACGTTTCTATAGCCGAATATATCAAGCAGAAGAAAGGATATGAGAGATTGAAGATCAAATCAATGAAATAAAACGAGAAGGCAAGAAAAGAGAACAAAGAGTGAAAAGAAATGAACAAAGCCTTCAAGAAATATGGAATTACTTGAAAAGACCTAATCTATGCCTGATTGGTGTACCGGCTGATGACGAAGAGAATGAATCCAAGCAGGAAAACTCTTCAAGATATTATCCAGGAGAACTTCCCCAACCTAGCAAGGCAGGCTAACATTCAAATACAGGAAATACAGAGAACAGCACAATGATACTCCTCTAGAACAGCAACCCTAAGGCACATAATCGTCGATTCATCAGGGTTGAAACGAAGGAAAAATACTAAGGGCAGTCGGAGAGAAAAGTCAGGTCACCCACAAAGGGAAGCACATCAAACTCACGGTGGATCTCTCTGCAGAAACCCTACAAGCCAGAAGAGAGTGGGGGCCAATATTCAACATCCTTAAAGAAAAGAACTTTCAACCTAGAATTTCATATCCAGCCAAACTAAGCTTCATAAGTGAAGGAGAAATGAGATCCTTTATGGACTAGCAATTGCTGAGGGATTTTGTCACTACTAGACCTGCCTTGCAAGAGCTCCTGAAGGAAGCACTAAACACAGAAAGGAAAAACCAGTACCAGCCACTCCAAAAAAGAACCGAATGGTAAAGACCAATGACGCAATGAAGAAATTACACCAACCAAAGGGAAAAAAAACCAACCAGTAATAAAATGGCAGGATCAAAGTCATACATAACAATATTAACATTAAATTTAAATGGACTAAATGCACCAATCAAAAGACACAGACTGGCAAATTGGATAAAAAGCCTAGAACCATTGGTGTGCTGTATTCAGGAAACCCATCTCATGTGCAAAGACACACATAGACTCAAAATAAAGGGATGGAAGAAGATTTACCAAGCAAATGGAGAGCAAAAAAAAAAAAGCAGGGGTGGCAATCCTGGTCTCTGATAAAATGGACTTTAAACCAACAAAAATCAAAAGAGACAAATAAGGGCATTGCATAATGTTAAAAGGATCAATACAACAAGAAGAACTGACAATCCTAAATATATACACACCCAATACAGAAGCACCTAGATACATAAGGCAAGTCCTTAACAACCTACAAAGAGACTTAGACTCCCGCATAATAACAGCGGGAGACTTTAACACTCGACTGTCAATATTAGACAGATCAATGAGACAGAAAATCAACAAGGAAATCCAGGTCTTGAACTCAGATCTGGACCAAGTGAAATTAATAGACCTTTACAGAACTCTCAACCCCAAATCCACAGAATATACATTCTGCTCAGCACCACATTGCACTGACTCTAAAATTGACCACATAATTGGAAGTAAATCACTCCTCAGCAAATATAAAAGAATGGAAATCATAACAAACAGTCTCTCAGACCACAGGGCAATCAAGTTAGAACTCAGGATTAAGAAACTAACTCAAAACCGCACAACTTCATGGAAAATGAACAACTGGCTCCTGAATGTAGACTAGATAAATAATGAAATGAAGGTAGAAATAAAGATGTTCTTCAAAACCAACAAGAACAAAGACACAACATACCAGAATCTCTGGGACACATTCAAAGCAGTGTCTAGAGGGAAAATCACAGCAATAAATGTCCACACAAGGAGCAAGGGAAGGTCTAAAATAGACACCCTATCATCAAAATTGAAAGAGTTAGAGGAGCAAGATCAAAAAAACTCAAAAGCTAGTGGAAGACAAGAAATAACTAAGATCAGAGCAGAACTGAAGGAGATAGAGATGCAAAAAACCCTTCAAAAAATCAACAAATCCAGCAGCTGGCTTTTTGAGAAGATCAACCAAATAGATAGACCACTAGCCAGACTAATAAAAAAGAAAAGAGAGAAGAATCAAATAGATACAATAAAAAATGATAAAGGGGACATCATCACCGATTCCACAGAAATACAAACCACCATCAGAGATTACTACAAACAACTCTATGCACACAAACCAGTAAATCTGGAAGAAATGGATAAATTCCTGGACACTTGCACTCTCCCACGACTAAACCAGGAAGAAGTTGAATCCCTGCATAGACCAATAACAAGGGCTGAAGTTGAGGCAGCAACTAGTAGCCTACCAACTAAACAAAGCCCAGGTCCAGATGGGTTCACAGCTGAATTCTACCAGACTTACAAAGAGGAGCTGGTACCATTCCTTCTGAAACTATTCCAAACAATACAAAAAGAGGGAATCCTCTCCAACTCATTTTATGAGACCAACATCATCCTGATACCAAAACCCGGCAGAGACTCAGCAAGAAAATAAAACTTCAGGCCAATATCCATGATGAACATCAATGCAAAAATCTTCAGTAAAATACTGGCAAAGAGAATGCAACAGCAAATCAAAAAGCTTATTCATCATGATCAAGTAGACTTCATCCTGGGGATGCAAGGCTGGTTCACCATACGCAAGTCTATAAATGTAATCCATCACATAAACAGAACCAAAGACAAAAACCACATGATTATCTCAATAGATGCAGAAAAGGCCTTCGACAAAATTCAACAGCTTTTATGCTAATAACCCACAATAAACTAGGCATCAATGGAATGTATCACAAAATAATAAAAGCTATTTATGACAAACCCACAGCCAATATCATATTGAATAGGCAAAAACCAGAAGCATTCCCTTTGAAATCTGGCACAAGACAAGGATGCCCTCTCTCACCACTCCTATTCAATATAGTATTAGAAGTTCTACCCAGAGCAATCAGGCAAGAAAAAGAAATAAAGCGTATCCAAATAGGAAGAGAGGAAGTCAAATTGTCTCTATTTGCAGACTACATGATTGTATATCTAGAAGACCCCATTGTCTCAGCCCAAAATCTCCTGAAACTGATAAGCAACTTCAGCAAAGTCTCAGGATACAAAATCAATGTGCAAAAACCACAAGTATTCCTATACACCAATAACAGACTTAAAGAGAGCCAAATCAAAAGTGAACTCCCATTCACAATTGCTACAAAGAGAATAAAATACCTAGGAATACAACTAACAAAGGATGTAAAAACCTTCTCAAGGAGAACTACAAACCACTGCTCAATGAAATAAGAGAGGACATAAATAGATGGAAAAACATCCCATGCTTATGGTTAGGAAGAATCAACATCATGAAAATGGCCATACTGCCCAAAGTAATTTATAGATTCAATGCTATCCCCATCAAGCTACCAATGACCTTCTTCACAGAACTGGAAAAAAACACTTCAAACTTCATATGGAACCAAAAGAGAGGCTGTATAGCCAAAACAATCCTAAGCAAAAAGAACAAAGCCGGAGGCACCACGCTGCCTGATTTCAAACTGTACTACAGGTCCACAGTAAAAAAAACAGCATGGTATTGGTACCAAAACAGAGAAATAGACCAATGGAACAGAACAGAGGCCTCAGAAGCAACATCACACATCTACAATCATCTGATCTTTGACAAACCTGACAAAAACAAGCAATGGGGAAAGGATTCCCTGTTTAATAAATGGTGCTGGGAAAACTGGCTAGCCATGTGCAGAAAGCAGAAACCAGACCCCTTCCTGACACCTTACACTAAATTTAACTCCAGATGGATTAAAGATATAAACATAAGACCTAACACCATAAAAACCCTAGAAGAACATCTAGGCAAAACCATTCAGGACATAGGCATAGGCAAGGACTTCATGGCTAAAACACAAAAAGCAACGGCAACAAAAGCCAAAATAGACAAATGGGATCTAATTAAACTCCAGAACTTCTGCACAGCAAAGGAAACAATCATTAGAGTGAACCAGCAACCAACAGAAAGGGAAAATATTTTTGCAATCTACCCATCTGACAAAGGGCTAATATTCAGAATCTACAAAGAACTAAAACAGATTTACAAGAAAAAAAAAAACCCCATTCAAAAGTGGGTGAAGGATACGAACAGACACTTTAAAAAAGAAGACATTTATGAGGCCAACAAACATATGAAAAAATGCTCATCATCACCGGTCATTAGAGAAATGCAAATCAAAGCCACATTAAGATACCATCTCACATCATTTAGAATGGTGATCATTAAAATATCTGGAGACAACAGATGCTGGAGAGGATGTGGAGAAATAGGAACACTTTTACACTGTTGGTGGGAGTGTAAGTTAGTTCAACCATTGTGGAAGACAGTGTGGTGATTCCTCAAGGACCTAGAAATAAAAATATCATTTGACCCAGCAATTCCATTACTGGGTATATACCCAAAGAATTATAATTTGTTCTGTTATAAAGACACATGCACACCTATGTTCATTGTGGCACTGTTTACAATAGCAAAGACCTGGAACCAACCCAAATGCCCATCATCGATAGATGGGATAAAGAAAATGTGGCACATGTACACCATAAAATACTATGCAGCCATAAAAAAATATGAGTTCTTGTCCTTCATAGGGACATGGATGAATCTGGAAACCATCATTCTCAGCAAACTGACACAAGAACAGAAAACCAAACACCGTATGTTATCACTCATAGGCAGGTGTTGAACAATTAAAACACGTGGACACAGGGAGGGGAGCATCACACACTGCGGTCAGTGGGGGGGGTGCATAGGGGAGGGACAGCGGGGGTGGGGAGGGTGGGGAGAGATAATGAGGGGAGAAATACCAGGTGTGGGTGATTGGGGGATGAAGGCTGCAAACCACCTTGCCGTGTATGTACCTATGCAACAATCCTGAGTGATCTGCACAAGTACCCCAGAATCTAAATTACAATTAAAAAAAAAAAGGAACACAGGGACCTCAGTGTTACAATCTCTAAACTGAATTCTGACAACACTCTGAATGAGCCTGGAAAAGAACCACAGGCTTCAGATGAGGGAGCATCCCAAGGCAACACCTTGATTTCAGCTATGTGAGACTGAGCAGAGACTCAGCTGCGTGGTCCTAGATTCCTGGACCCATGGAAACAGTGGGATTATAAACTTGTATTGTTTTACAGATTATGGCCAATTGTTACACAGCAATAGAAACTAATCCACAGTCCTAAAAACAATCATTTGATGGGCAATTTTAAATAATTTTTATGTAGTGGCCAAGAGTAAACATATCTTTTATATGCTTCTCATGGCATTGTAATTTCTTCTGTTATAAAATCAGCTTCATGAGGGCTGGGAATTTGCATGATTGTTTCATTGTTGTATCTTCAAGGCCAACAATAGTGCCTGCACATGGTAGACTTTTCATAAGTATTTGCTGAGTGAATCAATGTTTTTCAAATTGGGTTAAATTGTTTACTATGTACTATACTATTGCTATGCTGGTTGCAGTGGGAGTGGGTAGGAATAGTATCAAGCAGGGTAATTTTCCTTGAGGAATTTACATTCTGTGATTTTTTTTATATTATAAAAGAGAGATTGACGCATGGAAAAGGACAATCTGACCAAGCCTGCCCTCCTACCCCTAGCAGATGATCGGGTGCTGTAAAGGAAATACCATGAGCACAGGAGTCAGACAAATTTGGGTTTATACTCAGGTTCAGTGACTTAATGGCTGGCATTACATCGACATCCCCAGTTCCTCATCTGTTGATAGGGACTAATAATGTCTACCTTGCAGAGTTTTTTTGAGGATTAGAACCAATATGTGTCCATGTGGGGTAATCACTAAGTAGAAACATTATTTTAGGACTGATGATGACTTCTGGTATTTTGTTCTTCATGTTTTCTTTTCCTCTTGAGTAACATCAGTTTTTAATGTTAATGAGCATTTTTTTAATTCCTCTTGAAAACATTATATGTGTTATTTTAGCTCCATAATTCTTTCTTTCTTTCTTCCTTTCTCTCTCTTTCTTTCTTTCTCTCTCTTTCTTTTCTTTTTGGAGGCCACTCTATCACCCAGGCTGGAGTGCAATGGCATAGTTACAGCTCACTGCAACTTCTGCCTTCAGGGTTTAAGTGACTGTCCTGCCTCAGCCTTCCGAGTAACCGGGATTATAGGCACCTGCCACCATGCCCAGCTACTTTTTGTATTTTTAATAGAGATGGGGTTTCATCATGTTGGCCAGGCTGGTCTTAAACTTTGGACTTTGTGATCTGCCTGCCTTGGCCTCAGAAAGTGCTAGGCTTACAGGTGTGAGCCATCACACCAGGCCAAGAGTTATTCTTTATAGTAGGTGTCTATTAAGGTTGTTTTAGAGTTTAGTTAATGTAGAATGCAGATCTGAATAGATAATGATAGGTGCCATGGTTTTCAACAGAGCATATTTCCATAACTCCACCTTCCAAATGTTGTCTGAACAGTACTGAAGACAACTGAGTTAGGAATTGCCCTAGGCCCTTTTCTTCTGTTAAACATCCCAGTATAACAGTTTTACTACACTGCTTTTTTTGCAAAGGCAACACACTATTGACTCATACTGAGTTTATAGCTCTCTAGATTTTGTTCCTAGAAATGACTATTAAGCTGGGTGTCTCCTACTAGTACATATGAGACAGTTTTAGAGACCAGTATTATCTTGTTAGCTTCAACCCAATATTCCAACCTGTCATAATATTTTTTTAAAACTTGATCTGGTCATCCATTATATTAAGTGTCTCTCCCAGCTTTGTGTTGGTTGTAGATGTGATAAGCAGGCCATTTTGTCCTTATTTAGGTCATTACTGAAAGTGTGGAGCACAGTATATGAAAGTATAAAACCCTACAGCATGCCTCCAGAACACTGTTTCCCAAAGAATATTCTTTAAGACACTAGTTCCATGGTGTACTAAAAACACCACATATGATACGCCTTTTCTTTGAAAGTCTCAGTGCAGGTTGCACATTATAAGCTACAAATCTTGCAGTAAATAAAGGAAAATCTTCTTTAACTTCAATTAATCCAACATTTTCCAAGCTTATTTGTGTAAGAAAAGTCGTTTAGCAGTTGTTTGAGTTTGTTAATCTTAACATAGTGCTGTGTTCCTAGTTTGTGGAAACACACTCCCACTAGCCCTAATAACATGCTTTAGAACTTTAACATGAAAGATACAAACTAATAGGTCTGCAGTTTCAAAAATTCATTTTATTCATTGTAAACTTTAAGATAAGGCTCCTTTTTTTGTTTCCTTGTTATTCAATGACTTCTTAAACATCGTGTTACTTCAAGTTGTTTTACTAATCTGGACTATATTGATCGCACCATTAATTTGTCTTATCTTGTGCCTCATTTTCCTCTTCTCCATATTTCTTCTTTTTTTTGGATTGAGTATCTTTCTCTATATATAAAAATTGGAAGAAAACAATAAATACTAGTTTACTGTTTTACTAATGTTACACTGTCTCTCCCAAATAAATTTGATTCTACATGTTTTTTCACTCTGGGAAGAGCAAACTTTAATTTTTAAAAGAATTATTTAAGTTCTGTATTTCATACTTTGTTCTCCACATCCCATTTTCAACTTGACTCATAGTTCTTATGGTTTATTCAACTCTTATACTTTTATTTTTGGCTATACACTGTTTATTCTGACTTTTGTACATGTCTTTCTAAAAATGACCTCATCCCAGACAGTACCTAGGGTTCCATTTTTTGTTTGTTTTTAAAATTATAATCAGTGACTGTATTATCAAAATGTTATTGCTATTCTTTCATCTCCTGGAGCAGTCTTCCCTTTTGAATCTCTAGCCGTGTGATCATTCCTAATCTGTCTTACACTTTTTGAGATCTGCTTTCCTGAAGTCCAGAGTAGATATCTGGCTGTCCCCCAGGATTCCTTTTCACAGTTTTATTATAAATTCCAAGAACATTGTTCACATTCTCCAAAGCTACTATCACTTCCATTGACTCAGTCAGTTTTCCCTTGTTGCTAAGAATTAAATTCAAATTAGCAACTCCTTTTGCTTACTTTTGGACTCATTCAGAGATGAAATTATTAGCAAAGTAACCTCAGGGTTAGCCAGGTAAATTGATTTTCACATTAAATATATAAAGAGTACTTAAATATATAAAGAGCACATTAAATATATAAAGAGCTCTTGTTGAGAGAAATACGGCAGAGAACATGACAGACAGAGGAAACATGACAGAGAGAGGAAACAGTACACAAAAAATCAAAATAATTTCAGCTAATTATAGATTCTATAAACAAAATAAATTACCATAACATGACAGAAAGTTATGAGTCAGGAGTTATACCCGTTACTATTAAATTAGATGCTCAGGAAAGGCCTCACTAAAGAAGTAACACTTAACTTGAGATCTAAATTCCAAGAGGGATTAGCCATAAAAATATCCTAGGGTTGAATATGCCACACAGAGCAATAGCAAGTTCACTAGCCCTAAAGTGTGAATATCCTTTGCCTCTTCTAAGAAGAGGAAGAAGATCAAAGAGCTGAACATAAGAAATCAAGAATGCAGTGCTGGGAATCGAGGTTCAAGAGTGGGCAGGAGGTGGAAAGGCAGACGATATTTTTCAAGTTAACTTTCACTCCAAATGAGGAATAGATTTAGACGTGATTGAGAAAGGTGGAAAGATAGAACCCAACAAGGAATCTATTGGAAATTTCAAGAATAGGTATCTGACGTCCTCCTTGCTACCGTGATTCAATTCTGCTATTTTGTGATCCTAGGTATAAATATGACATATGTCCCTCCTGCTGGACTCAATAAGGTTATGCATTCTCCCCAGACTAGATAATTTATTACTGCTCTCATTTTTCTCATTAACATGCTTTTCTTCATATTTTTTTATATAGTCAAAGTTTTTCATAGTTCAGGCTTTCCCATTGTGATACTACTCCATTAACCCCATCTCTCAGATTTGTATTTCATCAAACCAAGCTAATAGTCTTGCTTCATTTGTGCAAAAATGTTACAAACGATATCCTTGGAGTGGTGCCATGCCGAGCCCCTGAACACTGACTAAACATATTTTAACCATGAATCACAGATTATGTCCTATTGATACTTTATACTTCTAAGGGGTTCTCCTGAGTTTCTTGAAATGATTAAGAAATCCACATTTTATTAGTTGTGTTTTGGATAGGAGGAAGGAAAGAAAATTAACTTTTGTTGAAAGAAGTCTGGGGAAGAAGTAACATATCTGGTTCCTTATTTAAATTAGCTAACCTATTTAGTATGGGAAAACACTTCAAGTGAATCATCTAACCTCCACAAAGAAACTCTAGTCAGTAGGCAATAACAGTTGCTTCAGATCAGACACCACTTTGAACTAGCCAAAAATTATCAGGTTTTCTATGAACACATTAGTTAAACACCAAACAGGCTCCCACTCATTCTCTCTTTCTTCATTGCTGCACTCTCCATGGAATAATACTGAACTTGCACAAGCTTCATAGTCCCTTATGACTATGAAGTTATAAGGGACTTATATGACTTAGTGTCTTATATGACTCCAGAGACCAGCCCAGTTGCAAATGGGGGTCATGTTCATTTACTTTTCTCTGCTGTGTCTGGCTTCCCTATCTTAGTACCAGTGACGCTTGCCTGCAACCATTTTAATTTCTCACCAGCGATTATTGCTTCTGTTACTAGGTGAAGGCAGTGGTCATTCTCCCAACTGCCTGTGTCAATTTTACTGGACAGAATTTCACAAAATTTCCCCACAGAATAATGGGAAGAGAAAAAAGCATGCTCTGTTGTTTCAAAAAAAAATAAAAGACATAAAAAAAATTTCCATGTCTTTAAAATAATCCTAAAACAGTCATCTCAATGGTGTAACAGTAAAAAACTAAAGTAGTATATCAACATACATGTTTTACATGTAAAAAACAGAGGGATTATGAATTAAGGAGATAGCTCAGGAGTTTTCTGTGATTTACAGCAATCAAGTAACATTATAGCCTAAGAAATAAGAATGTCGACATCCTGTTAATGTTTCTTTCTGGGTGTTGTCTGCTATTACCCAACTTAGTTATACTAAAATACGAGCAACAAGACTTAGATTCTACTTCCAGTTCTGTCAAGTTCTGTCTGTGAGGGCTTCGGAAAGTCACATTTTCTCTTTGATCCTTAGGTTTCTCACTCATAAAGGTATTTCATTAGAAAATGAGCCCAGTTGCTCCTTCCATTACAAAGTTCCATTTTCTTTTATCAATATTTGCCTTAAGAGAAAATAAAATAAAATCAGTTTGTGTTTTATTTTCCCTTTTTTCCTCCTAGCACAATGGAGGCCCCACAGCTTGAAAAATCTGAGATTCGACTGAACCACTTTCTTAAAAATTAGAATATGGTTCTTTTTTTCCATGTTCAGCTCTGTTTCCTTGTCTGACCAAAGTACTCTTTTTCTCTCTAGCATACTGCACATTAAAAGGTTCAATGCAGCAGGAAGGAGGAGGATGAGGGGTGATTAGGAACATCTGGAAGAGAGAGCAGAGGGTAAATGATTACTTATAGCTCATGCAGGAAAAGTTAGATTTAGGTATCCCTCTGTTTCCAACCTTTCAACTGCCATGAACCAACTCTAAAGGATTTTGAGTTTAGATTTAGAGAATGAAATACAAGTTAACATTTGGGACTGCAGATTTTTCATCATATAATCATCATATATTCAGAAGGAGGTCTACTCCTGAAAGTGGACCTATGGGATTTATCAGTGAAGAAAAGAAAAGAGCAAATGAGTGGTAGAAAAAGGCTTTATTCACAGATAAGAGTTTAAGTATTAACCAGTCCATTTACAGTACCCAAATTTAATCAGCCCATACCATCTTTGCCTTGTGCTTACCTACTCAGATGTATTTTAATTGGACGCTGTTTTTATTAAGTTTGCATCATATGTAGGAAATCATGATTTAGCCTCACTTCTCATCCAGAAAATAGTGCCTTATTTAAAAGGTAAAGTGTGAATAACATAATTTATATGTGGTGTAGATGACTGGGAAACAGATTACTTGGACACTATATTTGTGAATCTGTCCATAAAATAGCACATGTAGTTTTTCATATATTTTAATAGATTTTATATTATAATAGGCCAAATAGAATCAGGGCTGATTTTTCATGGTTTATGTCAATGATTTCCTATATTATTATGTTGTTTCATATGTGTGTGTTTGTGTATGTACATACATATCTGCAAATTAGAGCATCATCATTGAGACTAATATATACAGTTGATTCTTGTTCTTGACAGTTACGTTTCATAAAGTCTCCATGAACCCTGAATTTCTTATTTCTGAATCATTGTTTCTTGGAGAAATACAGGATTAGGTTCTTGTGAGAACATTGTCACATTTTTATCAACTGACCAATACATAACCTTGTTTAATGTATGTTTCTGTTTAACTTTAATATCCATATGGAAGTTAAGCAGAATACATATGGATATTAGGTTGAAACATTCAAAGCCAATTTAGATGTAGGGAGCACAGAGGGCATAGACCCCTTCCCCTGCTAATATTGACTTCATCCACCTTAGGCAGCACTGATAACCCTTTGCATGTTTTCCTGTTCCAATTATGTATTGATACCTAACAAATCACCCCAAAACTTAATTGCTCAGATAGTATTAATAATTTTTTTTTGTTTGGCGATCTAGAATTTTTCAGGATTTGATAGGAATGATTCCTCTCTGCTCCACAGGGCATCTGTTGGAGACTGGAGGATCCACTGTCAAGATGACTCACTCTTATGACTAGTAGGTTGGTGCTAACTTTCAGCTTGGAGCTCCCTAGGACTATGGGCCAGAACCTTTGGTTCAACTCTTTGAGGACATCTTCCTGACATAGTTGGGCTTCCTCACAGCATGGTGGATGGGATCCAAGAGCAAATGTACTAAGAAACAAGAAATGGAAGTTACTAATTTTTGGTTACCTGGCCTAGAAAATTGTACAATGTCACTTTTGGGATGTTCTATGATTCAAGAAGTCACAGAGCCCTGATTTAAGGGGAAATGACATAGAGCCCTTGATGGGAAGAGGGTCAAAAGGATTTGGGGGCCATATTTCCAAACCAACTCAATCACAATGCCATTGATATTACCATTAAGCGTAAGCATTAGGCCATTATACCTTACTCTGTATGATTATAGTTATTCCTTATGACCATTATATATATTTCCCATAATTATTTTCCTAGATTTTCTTGCTGTTATAATTTCTATGGTATATACCTAAATATCAAGTTTACTAAAAGTGAGTCTTATAGCAAGCTACATTGTGTTTTAAAAATCATGGTAGATTTTAAAATATCTCCAGCTTGGCTAGAAACAGGGGTAATGAACTCTAATTAAATGGAGACATGATGCCTTTTTATGGTAATACTGAGAGGAAAAGAACTGCTTTATTCTTTCACAGCAGGACATATGAATTTAATGAAGGTTTTTGGCACACTGAAATTCCAGGCGAGTTGCATAATCACAACCTACCCATTTTAGAAATTTATTTTTTGAGCAAAATTCCAGGCTACAAAGTTTCTTTTGGAAATAGGAGGCTGATAGGAGAGTTCAGTTATAGAAAGCCTTGAGGCTACAGAAGAATTAATTCTGAATAAGCAGATAAAGTTTGAAGGATATTAGTGAAGAAATAAATAGCTAGAAAAAAAAGGAAACAAGGAAAAAAGAGCAAGAACTGACGAGAACTTAGAATAAATTAGAAAATCTAAGAGAAGGTAAAAGAAAGAAATTTAACATTTACTGAGAATTTTCCCTATAACCAGTCTGCTCTAAATACATTATCTCATTTAATCCTGGAAGATATCTCATTATGTATTACTACAAACTTTCATGGGTGAGTACACTGAAATGAAGTTAAATGATTTACTGAAGACTATTTAGATTAAATAAACATATGCTAGAATCCCAAACTCAAGAAGGTGCAGATGAGGATAGCCTATGAGGGGCATGGTCTTTGGAAGAAAAATCTCTTCTCCAGTTTCATTTAGTAAGGAAATAATGCACATGGATATCAAGTAGGAGGGGCCTGTTTGGGATTATCTTGGGATTTTTCCTTAATTAATCCTAGTCCATAATATATGAGACAAATTCTACATGGGGGACCCTTTTGTTGGTTTAATTTCATTTAGAAAACATTGAAGTCACATTGAGCTAAAAAGGATGCTTAAATAAGTTAATATATGCACCAGAAAATTGGAAATGGTAGGTTGTCATTTATTATACTATTCTTCCAACTATTCACATGTTAGCCTTTAACACTCACAGGTAAATAAATTATTCCATGACCAAGAAGGGTAAAGGAGAAAGAGAACAAAGAAATGGAAATTAGTTTCAAGTTACTTACCCTTCAGTTAGACTACTAAAGGATACCTACAAAGCGATGAATTCACAAGTTTGTAATGTCTACCATAGTAACTACAGTGAAAGTGCATAAAGTTGAGCAGAGGAAATTGTTGGGAGCAATAATATCCTGAGAAGGATTTAGAGACTGAGATAGTCATGGACTGAGAAAAGACTAAAATTTAAAGAAGAGAGGAAGAATGCTGTAAAGCAGGCCTGAGTGGACAACAGGAAGAATTTGGAGTTATACCTGAGTTCAAGTCCACCCCCACTGTTATCTAACTGCATCTATTCCAGTTAATTATTCTGTGTCTCTGAGTCTCAGTTCCTTCTTCTGTAAATGTTGACAATTACATACCTTAAGGGATGACTATTAAATGACATAATGTTTTTAAAGCACCTGGGGAAAAAAAATGTCCTGATTAGATTTTGTTTTTGGAAACTCATCTAGGCTCAGTCTGGCTTCTGAATAACAAATATCCTATTTCTAAGGCTTCCTCCCTATGGCTAAATTAGTTTGAATAGGAAACATTGACACTGATTTTCTTTGGAAATACACAGCTTCCCTGTATGCTAGTCATTATTAAATACGTGTGTACGGGATATACCACTTATAGTTTACTCCCTGAGGTTTCCTTTAGGCTAATTGGAATGTCACAGAATTAAAAAAACAGATGTTGTATTCATTTTAATACAACAGATGCTGCGTACTTAAAAATGTAGCAACATTCTCATTCTTCTCTTATGCCTGACTGCCTTCACTTTTGTTTACATAAGGAAATGCATAAGCAAATATTAAAGGGAATATTTTGGAATAAGTTTCTGCACAATGAATCTTTGGGTATATAGACATCTGTGATGTAAAAATCTCCTGGTATTTTTTCAGAAAAAACATTATCGTTTAAAAGCTGTCATGTGGAATGCAATCTTAAAACTTGTTTTCAACAGTTATGAAATTACACTAAAATTCTGAACAGAGAAATGTAAAATGGATGCACGACGCTCTTTGTTTTCACATAGTTATAATGAACATTTAAAACTTAAATCTAGAGGTAAAGTGTGCTGTGTGTGTTTTGATTTTCCTTTATGTTTCCCTTTTGAACATCACTTCTTTCTCTGACTCATAAACTTTTTGTTATTACCACTATTCTAAACTGCACTCTATAAATCTCTCATTTTTAAATGATGAAAGCAGGTGTTCAATATTTTCCCTAAGGCAAGAATTTTTACACTTATTTATTAATTCAAGAGATAATTACTGAGAGCTAACTATGTGCCTGGCAGTCAGTCAAGGTCATTGAATATAATGATGAACAAACAAATAGAATCCCAGACTTCAAGGAGCCTAAAAATGTGGTAGAAATAGAAATTGTGAAAACATTTCCTATATCCACTTACACCCTGTGATCAGTGCTATGAAGAATCATTATTGGGTTCTCCTGTGAGCATACCAAAGGGAACTGATATAGTTGGTTGTATAGAGAGGACTCTGAGTGCAGAACTAAAAAGTATATGCAATTAATAGATGAGGAGAGGAGGGAAGAATGCTCTAGACACAGGCATTGACTGAAAGGTATTGAAGTATTGCCAAGGACCAGAATACCCAGCATGAGGCTGGAACTGTAGGTGGCAGCCAGATAGTGTATGGTTGTGCTAAGGATTCAATCTTTATCTAGGAAGCTAAAGTATTGGAAATTTTATAAAGGAAATATCATGAAGAGATTTGGATTCTTCAAAGTCACTGTGTCCAAAGTAGAAAAAAAATGGAGAGAAGAAAAGTAAAAGAAGATGGAGGGATAGCTGGTCGCGGTGGCAGGTGCCTGTAGTCCCAGCTACTCAGGAGGCTGAGGCAGGAGAATCGCTTGAACTCGGGAGGCAGAGGTTGTGGGTTGCAGTGAGCCGAGATCGTGACACTGCACTCCAGCCTGGATAACAGAGCAAGACTCTGTCTCAAAATAATAATAAAAAAAAGATGGAGGGCAAGCAGTTAAAATATTACTGAGGTAAAAGGGGTTAGATGACTGATGATGGAGAGAAAGAGACAGATTGCAGATGTGTGTGGGAAAAGAGTGTTCTTTGATTTATTTCCCCATTTTTCCTCTTTTAAAAACATTATTTAGGTTTGGGGGTTTTTGTGATGGGGGCCTCATTAATTTTGAAATGATCTTGACTACTAGCACTTCAAATAATTCTTTTTGTATTTTTAGTCTTCTAATATTTCAGTTATGCACATGTAACACTTTTTGAAATTATCACACAGTTCTTAGGTATTCTGTTCTACTTTTATCAGTTTTTTCTCTGCATTTTGGCATGAGAAGTTCCTGTTGACTTACATTCAAGCATATTTATTCTTTCCTAGACTGTGCCCAGTCTATGAAGGAGACCAAAGGCATTCTTCATTGCTGTTATAATGTTTTTGATCCTTTCTTGGATTTTTAATCTCTCTGCTTACATTACCCTTCTGTTGCTGCCTGCTGTTTACTTTTTTCATTAGAGTCCTTAACATACTAATCATAGTGATTTTGATTTTATGTTTGACAATCCCAACATCTGTGGCACATGATTCTAGTTCAGATGCTTGCTTTGTCTCTAGAGACTGATGGCTTTTTTTATCTTTTAGTATGCCTTGTAATTTCTTCTTGAAAGCTGGAAATAATGGGAACTGTGGCAAATAAGCCTTTAATGTTAGCTTTCATTTCAGTCTGGCTAGGAGTTGGCCTCTATTGAATGTTTGCTGCATCTGAATTTGTCAGAGGCTTTAAATTACTCTAATGTCCTTTTCAAAAAATGTCCCCTGATGCCTTTGGGCTTCTCTAAGCACCCTTCCTCAGAGACAGCCTGTATGTTACAGACCTCTTAGCTATAATCCCCTGTCACTACACCAAGCTCTGTTGGTGTGGGGGCAATGTGTGGCAGTGGAAACATTCTTTAATGTTATAATTAAATTTCAGTCTTTTTAGCAGGTTTTTGTCCTTTACTGTGATGACTGTGACATTCAGGAATATTTCTTAGCTTTGTCTCTCATTAGGTGAGACAGGAAGGCTAGAAAGGGCTGAGAGTGAGAGCAAAATGCCCTTACCTTAGATGAGATAAAGTTCTAGTAATGTATTTTCCCTGAAAAGTAGGCCTTTGCTAGAAGACTCTCTAGATCTATTTCACAACAATCACTCTTCTTCCTCTGCCAGATCTATAAGGATATGTATCTTGACTCTTCATCATGAGAACCCAGTGAGGTTCTTAGAGGTAAAACCCATGAAATTATGGACCCCACACCCTGGGCTGCAATGCCCCAAGAATTTCTCGTTCTCATGCTAGTCCAGAACCAGCTTCCAGCAATTCATCAAAATTACTGCTAAAATGTTCCATCAGGTTTATGGCTTTAGTGGCTACTGTTTCAGGTTAGCAGGGCTTGGTTGCAACTCTCTGGATTTACTTGTCTTTCCAGATTTAGGGTGGACGTTTGCCTTGCAGCTCAGTTCTTCAGTGGGTCCAAGAAAAATCACTGATTTTCAGTTTGTTCATCTTTTTCTTGTTGTAAGAACAGGAGTGACAACTTTTAAGCTCTTTACATGTAGGAGCCAAGACCAAAAGTTTTTGGGGAAACATATGTAACACTGTGTTTCTCATAAGTTAAGCAAAAATCTTCTTGACTTGGAGAGAATGGAAATAGAAGTAAAAATGAATTCAGAATTATTTTCTTTTTTATTCTATGCATCTATAATTGCAATATGTATTATAAATGTCAAAATATTAATATGTCTTTTATGTATCATAAGCAGATGTGAAATCAGCTTGTATGAAAAAACTTACCTTTTTTGTCATTATTAGGAAAATAAATAAATAAACCAAGTGTATTAGTCCATTTTCATGCTGCTGATAAAGACATACTCAAGTCTGGGTAATTTATACTGGAAAAAGTTTTATTAGACTTACAGTTCCACATGGCTGGGAAGGCCTCACGATCATGGTGGAAGGCAAGGAGGAGCAAGTCACATCTTACACGGATGGCAGCAGGCAGAAAAAAGAGAGCTTATGTAGGGAAACTTGTGTTTTTAAAATCACTGGATCTTGTGAAACCCATTCACTATCAAGAGAACAGAACAGGAAAGACCTGCCCCCTTGATTCAATCACCTCCCACCAGGTCCCTTCCACAACACATGGGAATTCAAGATGAGATTTGGGTGGGGACACAGCCAAACCATATCACCAAGAGAAGAACCTGGTTTTTTTTTTTTTGTTGTTTGTTTGTTTTAAATCAACTTAGACTCTGAGTATAAATTCAAAGAAAGGTATCTACACTTGTAAATCTTTGCCATAAAATACACGATTTTGCTTGAAGTTTGAGCAGTATAAAGTGTGATTTTTTTCCACAGTCAATGCATCTCAAGTCATGTTGGGCTCTCTTGTGTACAGAGACAGCCATTCATTTGAAACAATTTTTCATACCAGCTTTAAATATAAGCACCATAAAACATTTGATTCTTACTTTAAAAGTTTTCTTTAGATCTAACAGAATTATGCCCAGCACACAGTAGGTACTCAATATATGCCTAATGAATTGAATATTTTGATATTACATCAAGTGTTGCAACATCAGTTTCAACTATCTTCCTAAATGATGAAACAGGCCATTTTATACCTTAAAAATGTAAGAATCTCTTCAATTCTCTTCATCACTTAAGAGCAGATATCCTCTCCTTGCCCTCTTCTAAATGTTTATCTTCCTCATAGTCTCATTTAACAGATAACTGAATTTTGGTGAACAGAAAAGGATTTGCTTCTTTTATCTTGAATGGTAGGTTGAAAAATTATTCAACAAGAGTTGATCTAATAAAAACTGCTAAGCTGATGAAATTAATCTCTGGCAATATTTAAGCATCCTTTCTGCACCATTTCCTGTTAACTTCATCTCTTCTCTACCAGAATCTAAATACCAAAACCCCTTATTTGGTGTAATAATTCAGGACTGATCTAAAATTACTACTCATATCTTCCTTTTTTCTCTTCAGGTGTTTTTTTGTTTTGTTTTGTTTATTCATGTGACTCATATCAATTAAGTGGTCAGTGGAAAGGAAACACCTCTAATTAGCACTGACTGTCAAAGGACTGACAGCTTTCCAAGGTCCATTTGCTCTGGAAGGGTAGGTGGCTAAATCAAATGAATCACTGATTGATTGAATTTTAAGTGACTGTGTGACTAGTGAAACGGGGATCATTGAAATTCTATCCAAAGCTGGGGCCAGGGCTGAGCCTGAGATCAAAACTTCTATTGAAATCAGGATTAGTCCTACTTCTGGTTTCTGCTTTCCCCTGGGATGGGTCGGCACCAAAGTACAGGAAAACCAAAAACAGTTTGTGCTTGGAGGGTGCAGTGTTCATGAATTCAGTAGATGAAGTCATAGGCCAGACAAGGTTTGAAGCAGGAAGTATCAATCTCTAGTATACCAGATCTTCCACCAGTACCAGGTGCTAAATTAAAGTAACAGATTAGCAGAGGCCCCTGAAGAAACCTACACTCTTTCAAGTGACCTAGATACCCAATTTTTTGTTTTGTCTTCAGATTTGCCAAAATCAAAGAAGATCCATTTCAATACTATCTGAGAATTATTTTGATTTAAGATTTGATTAAGCTCTACTGGTTATATGCATATAAATCTGATAGAGGTTAAGAAATTATACATGATAAAGATAGCTGTTATTTAAAAAATCATAGTCACTCCAATGCAAAAGCAGAATACACCTTTAGTAAAATCCAAATGTTATACATTCTACTGGAGTCAATACAATGAGAATTCACTATCACAAGAACAGAACGGGAAAGACCTGCCACCATGATTTAATCTCTTCCCACCAGGTCCCTCCCACAACATGTGGGAATTGTGCCAATGGAATGAATTAATTATACAAGAATAGTTCATATTATAGAAGTGGAGAGAGAAATGCCTGCATGGCTAAAGAGAATGGAATAATCTAATCAAGAATCAAAGAAAAACAAGTAGAAATCATCTTAGAATTATTGAAAACATGTTTTTAAAAAAGACCCTAAAACTCCTTTGTTCTTCTGTGGCTTTGTGGCTGATCCACATCTTTTTCAATGCACTGTAAAAACCAAATGTTATGTTTTCTTCATTGTAAAAACTGGTTTTGCAAATATAAGATTTATCCAAAACAAACCTTCAGTAAAAAACTTGTTAATATTAAACAACAAAGCAAGGAGGTCGACCTGAACAGCAAAATTAGGAGCCATTTAAATTATGGCTTTGAGTTATTGGGACTGGGAGGAAATTATGAAGATTTTTGAAATTTCAGAATTTGTGATCACTTTAAATCAGAGCCAACAAAGATTAACTGCTTAAAGAAAAATATATCTGATATTTTTAAGGTGTCCTTTAAAAATATTTCCTCTAAATTTCCCTTAAATCCGGCCGGGCATGGTGGCTCACATCTGTAATCTCAGCATTTTGGGAGACCAAGGGAGGTGGATCAACTGAGTTCAAGAGTTTGTGACCAGCCTGACCAATATGGTGAAACCCCATCTCTACTAAAAATACAAAAATTAGCCAGGTGTGGTGGCATGTACCTGTAGTCCTATTTACTCAGGAGACTGAGACAAGAGAACTGCTTGCACCCAGGAGGTGGAGGTTGCAGTGAGCCAAGATTGTGCCACTGTACTCCAACCTGAGTGACAGAGCAAGACTCCATCTCAACAACAACAACAAAAGCTTCCCTTAGGTCAAAGGGAAAGAAAAGTATATTGTTTACATTGTATGATAAAACCTAATAAAACCTCCTTTTCTTCAAAATAAACCATTTCCTTTATATAACATGCATTCTGATATAGAATAAATTTGTCATGAACTTTTAAAAGTAATTTATTTACTAATTTATTTAAAACCAAAGCTCTACCTATTAATAATGAAGCAAGCTGATAAAGTTACAAAATCATGGGTTTTAAAAACCGATTAGAGAGCCAAGAATGAAAATACACCTAAATGAACAATCTCATAGCTGCTTTCATTTATGAAAATACAATAGGAAGAGAGAATCTATTATAAAGAGATGTCAGGCTAATTATTACCAAATTTCTAATAGTCACCTATGGTTCAAAACGATGGATGGATTAGAATCCCATGGACCTGCAGCCACAGAGAGAGCCTACACCCACTCTATAACCCTTATCTTCGCTAAGTGCACAGGAATTGTGTACCAAAGACTGGGACCAGGTAGGACAGCCCAAGAACACACACACACACACACACACACACACACACACTCTCTCTCTCTCTCTCTCTCTCTATCTATCTTTTTCTGTCTCTCTATCCTCTCTCTCTCTCTCTCTGTCTCTCTCTCTCTCCTCTGCTCTTTCTCTGGCCTTTTGCGTCTGCACCAAATGTGCTGGAGCAAACTTTCAGCGGTTGACCAAGAAATAGGAAGGAGAATAAATTTCCTGGATTCAGAGAATCTGAAGACAGGACAGGAGGAAAAGAAAAATCCCTATTGATCAAAGAAGTGGCACTGAACTCTAAGGCAGAGAACTACCTCATGCTTTGAAAAGCTGACAGCTAAAAGTATAAAGACACTAAAGCTGATGGACTAAAGTAAAGAATAAAGAGGCTTTGGAGTCTTCCAGTGTTCAGATTCTAAGCCTCACTTGATGGAAAAGTCCTAATCTCTCCTTCAAAATATTTGAAGACAGAAGTTAGCTAAATCTAAGCAAAGCTATAATAAGTCAACCTAAAGATGCAAACTCTGACAAAATTAAAATTCTAGAAAGAAAAACAGAAAAAGTATTTGATAGACTTAGCAGCAGATTTGACAAAGCAGTAGAAATGATAAATGAACTTGGAGGCAGGACAATAGTTGTCAAACCAAAACACAAAGAGAAAAAAAAAGTGAGAAAAATGGAACAGGGCATTCAAGATCTGTAGGATTAAAATCAAGCAGTTTAACATTTATGTAAGTGAATTACCAGAAGGAGAGGAGAAAATGAATAAGACAAAAGAAATATTTGCACATATTATCTCTAAGTTTTTTCAAAATTGATATAAAGCTATTAACCCATATATCCAAGAAACTTGGCAAAACCCATAGAATAAATTCAAATTAAACCATACTAACAAATAGTCATAGTCAGCCAGGTACGGTGGCTCAAGCCTGTAATCGCAGCACTTTGGGAGGCCAATGTGGGTGGATCACGAGGTTAGGAGTTCAAGACTAGCCTGGCCAAGATGGTGAAACCCTGTCTCTACTAAAAATACAAAAAATTTGCCGGGCATGGTGGTGGGCACCTGTAATCACAGCTACTCAGAAAGCTGAGCAGAGAATTGCTTGAACCCAGGAGGTGGAGGCTGCAGTGAGCTGAGATTGTGCCACTGCACTTTAGCCTGGGATGGAGCCAGACTCTGTCTCAAAAAAAAAAAAAAGAAAGTCATAGTCAAAAGATGAACACCAAGGATTAAGCGAAAATTCATAAAAGCAGTAAAGAAGAAAAACGCTGACAGCTTGCACACAGAGAAAAATGATAATGATAGCTTACTAATAGAAAAATACCTTTTTTTGATAGATACAAGTGATCTTTGTTCAGTTGATGTAATAGCACTGTCAGAACATAAGGCCAATATATTAGAATACCAACTTCCTGATTACATATATTCTGACAGTGAGATTTTATATATTTTTAAAATAATATAATCACTTTATTTTATATTTTTTCTATTCCCTCAAGCATTTATTTTTCTAGTTACAAACAATCCAATTATACTCTTTGTTATTTTAAAATGTACAGTTAAGTTACTATTTGCTGCAGTCAGCCTTTTGTGCTATGAAATAGTAGGACTTATTCATTCTTTGACTTTTTGTATCCATTAAAAATCTCTGCCTCCCCTAAACCCCCACTACCCTTCCCAGCCTCTGGTTCTCTACGTCCATGTCTCTAGTCTCTATGTGCATGAGTTCACTTGTTTTGATTTTTAGATCCCACAAATAAGTGAGAACATGCAATGTTTGTCTTTCTGTGCCTGGCTTATTTCACTTAATAAAATGATCTCCAGTTCCATCCATTCGTTGAAATGGTTGGATCTTTTAGCTGTTGTAAACAGTGCAGCAACAAACATAGGAGTACAGATATATCTTCAACATACTGATGTCCTTTCCTTTGCATATATACCCAGCAGAGGGACTGCTGGATCATATGGTAGCTCAATTTTTAATTTGCTGAGGACCCTCAAAACTGACCTCCATTGTGGTTGTACTAATTTACATTTCCACCAGCAACGTACAAGAGTTTCTTTTTCTCCACATCCTTGGCAGCATTTGTTATTGCCTGTGTTTTTTAAATAGCCATTTTAACTGGCGTGAGATGATACCTTATTGTAGTTTTGATTTATATTTCTCTGATGATCAATGACCATGAGCACCTTTTTTTTTCTTTTCTTTTCTTTTTTTTTTTTTTGAGATGGAGTTTCACTCTTGTTACCCAGGCTGGAGTGCAATAGCGCGATCTCGGCTCACTGCAACCTCCGCCTCCTGGGTTCAGGCAATTCTCCTGCCTCAGTCTCCTGAGTAGCTGGGATTACAGGCACGCACCACCATGCCCAGCTAATTTTTGTATTTTTAGTAGAGACGGGGTTTCACCATGTTGACCAGGATGGTCTCGATCTCTTGACCTCGTGATCCACCCGTCTCGGCCTCCCAAAGTGCTGGGATTACAGGCGTGAGCCACCGCACCCGGCCTCCTTTTTTTTTCTTTTACTTTTTTTTTTTTTTTTTTTGAGATGGAGTCTTCCTCTATTACCCAGGCTGGAGTGCAATGGTGCAATCTTGGCTCACTGGAACCTCCACCTCCTGGGTTCAAGCAATTTTCTTGCCTCAGCATCCGAAGTAGCTGGGACTACAGGTGCATGCCACCACAGCCAGTTTTTGTGTTTTTAGTAGAGGTGGGGTTTTACCATATTGGCCAAGCTGGTCTCAAACTCCTGACCTCATGATCTGCCCACCTTGGTCTCTCAAAGTGCTGGGATTACAGACATGAGCCACCGCGCCTGGTGCCATGAACAACTTTTTATATGCCTATTTGCCACTTGTATGTCTTCCTTTGAGAAATGTCTATTCAAATCTTTTGCCCATTTTTTTGATCAGATTATTAGATTTTTTTGTTCTTACAGAGTTTTTTGAGCTTCTTATATATGGAAGCCGATTAACAACGAATCCCTTGTCAGATTGCTAGTTTGCAAATATTTTCTCCAATTCTGTGGGTTGTGTCTTCACATTGTTGATGTTTTCTTTGCTGTGCAGAAGCTTTTTAACTTGGTGTGATCCCATTTGTCCATTTTTGGTTTTATTGCCTGTGCTTGTGGGTTATTTCTCATGAAATTTTTTCCCAGACCGATATCCTGTAGATATTCCCCAATTTTTTTGTAGTAGTCTCATAACTTGGGTCTTATATTTAAGGCTTCAATCCATTTTGATTTAACTTTCGTGTGTGGTGAGAGATAAGGGCCTAGTTTCACTCTTCTGCATGTGGATATCCAGTTTTCCTAGGATCTTTTATTGAAGAGACGATCTTCTCCCCAGTGTGTGTTCTAGGCAACTTTGCCAAAAATGAGTTCACTGTAGGTGAATGTATTTGTTTCTGGGTTCTTTATTCTGTTCCATTGGTCTATGTGTCTGTTTTTACTATAGTGTCATGCTGTTTTGGTTACTAAACCTCTGCAGTAAAATTTGAAGTCAATTAATGTGACTCCTCCAGTTTTTTTTTTTTTTTCTTTTTGCTTAGGATATCTTTGGTCATTCTGGGTCTTTTGTGGTTCCATATAAATTACAGGATTTTTTTTTCTATTTCTGTGAAAAATGTCATGAATATTTTATAAAGATTGCACTTAATCTGTAGATTCCTTTGGTTAATATGGCTATTTTAACAATATTCGTTCTTCTAATCCATGAACATGAAATATCTTTCCATTTTTTGTTTTTTCAATTTCTTTCAACAGCATTTTATAGTTTTTGTTATAGAGATTTTTCACTTCTCTGGTTAATTCCTAGGTATTTAATTTTACGTGTGGCTATTGTAAATTGGATTACTTCTTTAATTTCTTTTTCACATTGTTTAATATTGACATATAGAAATGGTACTAATTTTGTATGTTAATTTTGTATCCTATTACTTTACTGAATTGTTTATTAACCAATAAACTAATAAATTCTTGTGCAGCTTTTAGGTTTTTCCAAATATGATGTCATATCATCTGCAAACAAAGATAATTTGACTTCTTCCTTTCCAACTTGGATGCCTTTTGTAGCTTTATCTTGTCTAATTGCTCTAGCTAGGACTTCCAGTACTATGTTGAATAACAGTGATGACAGTGAGCATCTCTGCTGTGTTCCTGATCTTAAAGAAAAGGTTTTCACTTTTCCCCTATTCTGTATGGCTTTCCTTATTTTGCAGCATGTCCTTTCTATCCTGTTTTTTTCAGTGTTTTTGTCATGAAAGGTTGCTGAATTTTATCAAATATTTTTCTTAGCATCAATTGAAATGATCATATAGTTTTATCCTTCATTCTGTTGATATGATGTATCACATTGGTTGATTTACATATGTTGAAACATTCTTGCATCCCTGGGATAAATCCCACTTGGTTACGATGAATTATCTTTCCGATGTGTTGTTGAATTTGGTTTGCTAGTATTTTGTTGAGGATTTTTGTATCAATATTTATCAGAGATATTAGCCTATAATTTTCTTTTTTCAATGTGTCTCTGTGTGGTTTTGGTACCAGGGTTACTGGTATTCTAGCCTCATAGAATGAGTTTGGAAATATTTTCTCCTCCTCTATTTTTTGGAAGAGTTTGACTAGAATTGCTGTTGAATCTTCAAATGTCAGATAGAATTCAGCAGTGACGCCATCAGGTCCCAAGCTTTTCTTTAGTGGAAGACTTTTATTATGGCTTTGATCTTGTTACTTGTTATTGATCTGTTCAGATTTTTTATTTCTTCCTGGTTCAACTTTGGCAGGTTGTGTGTGTCTAGGGACTTGACCATTTTTTTTTCTGAATTTTTCAATTTATTGGCATATAATCTCTCATAGTAGCCACTTTTTTTTTTTTTTTTTTTTTGAGACAGAGTCTTGCTCTGTTGCCAGGCACCAGGCTGGAGTGCAGTGGCGCGATCTCTGCTCACTGCAACCTCCACCTCCCGGGTTCAAGCAATTCACCTGCCTCAGCCTCTCAAGTAGCTGGGACTACAGGCACACGCCACCACACCCAGCTAATTTTTTTGTAATTTTTAATAGAGATGGGGTTTCACCATGTTGGCCAGAATGGTCTTGATCTCCTGACTTTGTGATCAGCCCACCTCGGCCTCCCAAAGTGCTGAGATTACAGGCATGAGCCACTGTGCCCGGCCTCTAATGATCCATTTAATTTCTGAAGTGTCAGTTGCAATGTCTCCTTTTTAATTTCTGAATTTATTTATTTGAATCTTCTCTCTTTTTCTTAGTCCAACATTTTGTCAATTTTGTTTAACTTTTTAAAAAAACACTTTTTTGTTTTATTGATATTTTGTAATTTTTAAATTTTAATTTCATTTATTTCAGCTCTGATTGTTATGATTTCTTTTCTACTAATGTTTGGTCTGGTTTTCTGTTGTTTTTCTAAGTTTTTAAGATGCATCATTAAATTGTTTCTTTGAAGTATTTTCTCTTTTTTGATGTCAGCATTTGTGGCAATAAACTTCCCTCTGAGTACTGCTTTTGCTAAGTTTTGGTGTGTTTCTATTATCATTTGTTTCAAGAAAATTCTGTTTTCTTCTTAATTTATTTATTGACCTACCAGTCATTCAGGAGCATATTGTTTAATTTCCATGTATTTGTAGTTTCCAGATCTCTTCTTGTTATTAATTTCTAGTTTTATTCGATTGTGGTCAGAGAAGATGCTTTTTATTATGTAATTTTTTGAATGTTTTAAGATTCGTTTTGTGACCTAACATATGGTGTATTCTTGAGAATGATCCTGAGGAAAAGAATGTGTATTTTGCAGGCATTGGATGAAATGCTCTGTAAATGTTTACCAGGTCCATTTGGTCTGTGGTGCAGATTAAGTCTCACGTTTCTTAATTGATTTTCTATCTGGAAGATCTGTCCAATGCTGAAAGTGGTGTGTTGAAGTCTCCAGCAATTATTGTGTTGAAATATGTTTATTGTATAGACACATTTCTCTTTAGCTCTAATAATATTTGCTTTATACCTGGGTACTCCAGTGTTGGATGCATAAATATTTCAAATTGTTATAGCTTTTTGCTGAATTGGCTCCTTTATCATTATACAGTGACCTTCTTTGTCTCTTCTTGTAGTTTTTGTCCTGAAATCTATTTTGTCTGATATAAATATAGTGACTCATGCCTTGTTTTGGTTTCCATTGTCATGGAATGTCTTTATCCATCCCTTTATTTTCAGTGTCTTTATAGGTTAAGTGTGTTTCTTGTAGTAAACAAATCAGTGGATTAAATCTGCTTGGTGTTTTATAACATTCTTGTACTTGAATATTGGTATCTTTCTCTAGGTTTATGAAGTCGGCTGCCATTACCTCTGTCAAACTTTCTACCACTATATCTTTTTCTACTTCTTTTTTAAGGACAGTAACTTTTAGATATGCCCTTTTGAGGTTATTTTCTAGATCCTGTAAGCATGTTTCATTGTTTTTGATTCTTTTTTTCTTTTGTCTCCTCTGACTGTGTATTTTCGAATAGCCTATTTTCAAGCTCACTAACTTTTTTGTCTGCTTGATCAGTTCTTCTGTTAAAGGACTCTCATACATTCTTCAGTATGCCAGTTGGATCTTTCAACTCCAGAATTTCTGCTTGATTGTTAAATTTATCTGATATAATTCTGAATGCCTTCTCTGTGTTATATTGAATTTCTTTGAGTTTCCTCAACACAGCTATTTTAAATACTCTGTCTTTCTAGGATTGGCCCCGGTGCCTTATTTAGTTCATTTGGCAAAGTCATGTTTTCCTGGATGGTGTTGATGCTAGTAGATGACCTTTAGTGTCTAAGCACTGAAAAGTTACGAGTTTATTGTAGCTTTCACTGTCTGAGCTTATTTATAGCCCTCCTTCTTGGGAAGGATTTATGAATATTTGAAAGGACTTGTTTGTTGTGATCTAAGCTGTGTCTGCTTTAGGGAATACCCCCAAGCCCAGTAACACTATGGTTCTTGCAGACTTGTAAAGGTACCACCTTGATGGTCTTGGGCAAGATCTGGGATAATTCTCTGAGCTTCCAGGCAGAGACTCTTGCTGTCTTCTATTACTTTGCCCCAAACAAACAGTCTTTCTCTTTCTGTTCTAAGCCATCTAAAACTTGGGATAGAGTTACACAAGCAGAGAGCAGTCAAGTAGGTACCACTAGGATTGGCAATTCCCCTCTGGCTAGGGCTGGTTTAAATGCTCCCTCTGTGTGTGGGGTGTCAGTTGAGTTTGGTCCAATTTTTCTTTCTGCTCTAACACCACTGAGGACACCACTGAGTTCAATGCCTCATAATTGCTATGCTCTCCTTCCTCCAGTGCTCAGAGATGCTCTCCACACCATGCAGCTGCTCGGGGTAAGCAGTGGAGGGCTGAAGGGGTGGCATCTGTGATTCAAGATTATCTTTACTATGTCTTCAATCCCTCTTTCTGGGATACATAGTTAAATCCCAGGTAGTGTGAGTGCTCACCTGAGTTTTGTCTTTACAAATGTGTTTTCTGTATCGATGTTTGTTAAATTGGTGTCCTTGTCGGGGGAATAATTGCTGGAGCCATCTTGCTCTGTCTCCTCTGGAATTGTATCTTAAAAGCACTGAAAGAAAGCAAAAAAAAAAAAAAACCTTTCAGAATAAAATTCCATCTCCATTTATGCTTTATAAATGAAGATAAATTAAATAAACTTTCAGATAGACAAAAGATAAAAGCAGAGAAATTTGTCTCCAGTAGACCTGCACTATAGAATAAAATAAATTATTCAAACTAAAGCAAGTAATGCCCAGATCTGCAAGAAACCATTAAAAACACCAAAGGGAAATTTTTGGTGAAAAAAAAAAAAATATATATATATATAATATATACAGACACATACATATACACACGTATATGTATACTTAAGTTTTCTATTGCTGTGGCAATAAATTACTACAAATTTACAAACTTTGTGGCTTAAAATAACATTTGTTATCTCAGCATTCTGTTGATTCAGCTGGTTTCTCTGCCCTGGGTTTTGCATTTGCAGGCTCAAACCAGGTGTCATCCAGCTGGGCACTTATTAGGAGGCTCTTGCAGTAATCTTCAGAATCTAGTACCTTGTGATTATAGGGCCAAAATCTTGGTGGCTGTTAGCCAGAGGGCATCCTTGCAATCTAGAGTTCTCTCTAGGCTTACACACAGGCTCTTCCTCTTAGAACCAGCAGTACTTCTCACACTTGGCATCTCTCAGTGATCATATAATAAGAATTATACTAAAATCATATAATCATCTCAATGGATGAAGAAAAGGCATTTGAAAAGATTCAGCACCATTTCATGATTAAAAAAGCTTAACAGATTAGCTACAGAGGAAAGTATTTCAATGCAATAAAGGCCATATGTAATAATCCCATAGATAAAATTATTCTCATTGTTAAATGAACAGTTGAAAGCTTTTCTTGTAAGATTAGAAACAAGACAAGAATGCTCATTTTCACAACTTACTTTCAACATAGTACATCTGAAAGTCTTAACCAGAGAAATTGGAAAAGAGAATGAAATAAAAGGCATCCTATTAGGAAAGGAAGAAGCAAAATTGTCTCTGTTTATTAACAACATGATTTACACATAGAAAATCTTAACCTCCACTAAAACACTGTTAGAACTGATAAACAAATTCAGTAAAGTTGCAAAATACAAAATCAACATACAAAAATTATTAGTGATTCTAGATAGTAACAACAAATTATCCTACAAAGAAAAATAAGAAAACAATCCCATTCATAATAGCAGCCAAAAATATTAAATATTTAGGTGTAAATTTTACAAAGAAGGTAAAAGACTTAATGTACTCAAAACTATAAATCACTGATGAATGAAACTGAAGGAAAGACAGGTTTGAAAAGATATCTCAAGTTCATGAATTGGGAGAACTGATAGTTTGAAAATGTCCATATTACCTAAATTGGTTTACAGATTTAATGCAAACTCTTTCAAAATTCCAAGGCCATTTTTTACAGAAATAGAGAAAAACAATTCAGGAATTTGTATGGAACCACAAAAGACCAAGAAGAATGAAAATAATCTTGAACAAAAAGAACAAAGCTGAGTGCATCACACTCTGATTTCAAAACATATTATAAAGCAATTGAATCACAAAACATGGTACTACCATAAAAACAGACACTTAGACAAATTAAACAGGATAGAAAGCCCAGAAATAAACTCATGTGTTTATGGTCAATTGATTTTTGACAAAGGTGCCAACAATACACAATGGGGGATGGACAGGCTTTTGAATAAATGGTGTTAGGAAAACTGGATATCCAAGTGCAGAAGAATGAAATTAGACCCTTATATCATACCGTAAACACAAATCAACTCAAAAAGGATTAAAGGCTTAAATATAAGACCTGAAACTGTAAAACTACGAGATAAAAACACAGGGGGAAACTGCTGACATTGATCTGGATAACAATTTTTTGATATGACCCCAAAAGCATAGGCAACAAAAGCAAAAATAGACAAATGAGATGGCAACAGACTAAAAACCTTGTGCACAGCAAAAGAAACAAGAAAGTGAAGAGGCAACCTATATAGGTTTGTAGAAAATATTTGAAAACCATGCATCTCATAAAGAATTAATATCCAAAATATATAAGGAACTCCAACAACTCAATAACAAGAGAAGAAATCATCCAAATAAAATGGGCAAAAAACCTGAACAAATACTTCTAAAAGATATACAAATAGCCAATAGGTACATTAAAAAAATTTATCGGTATCTCTAATCTTTAGGAAAATTCAAACTAAACTACAGTGAAACATCACTTCACATCTGTTAGAATGGCTTTTATAGAAAAGACAAAAAATTAAGTGTTGGCAAGTATGTAGAGAAAAGGCAACTATAATACATTGTTGATGGAAACATGAATTCATACAACCATTATGGAAAATGATCCAGGTTCTTAACAAAAACTAAAACCAAAACTACCCTATGATTCAGTAATCCCACTTCTGGCTATATATCCAAAGGAACTAAAATCAATTTGTTGAAGTAATAGTTGCATTTTCATGTTCATTGAAGGATTATTCTCAATAGCCAAGATCTGGATTAATCTAAGCGCCTGTTGATGGATGAATGGATAAAGAATATGCAGTATGCATTCACAGTGGAATACTCTTCTGCCTTAAAAAAAAGGGAGAATCCTGTCATTTGTGATAACATGGATGAATCTGGACAACATTCAGCTAAGTGAAATAATTCAGGCACAGAAAGACAAAAACCACATGATCTCACATATGTGGAGACTAAGAAAATCTCAGAGAATTAAGAGTAGAACAAAGGTTACCAGATGTGGTGACTGAGGGTGGGAATGGGGTATTGTTAATCAAAGTGTATAAAGTTTCAGACAGACAGAAGTAATTGGCTTTGAGATCTATTGCACAGCAGGGTTACTATAGTCAATAATAATGTATTGTGTATTTCAAAATAACTAAGGAAATTTCAAATGTCTCAGCATAAAAAATGATAGACAAGTGAAGTGATGACATGTTAATTAGCCTAGTCATTCCACATTATGTACATATATCAAAACATCACATTGAACTCCCTAAATTATACAACAGTGATCCGTTAATTAAAATAATAGTAAATAAATAAAAACAAAATTAATCTATAAATTCAGTGAAATTCTTTTAAAAATCCAATAAAATTTTTTGTATCTTGAAAAATTGGTAACTAAAAATCCTAATAAAAATATCATCATCGAACAAGAGTCAAAAGGGTTTAAGAAGAAAGAAATGGTGTGGGAAATCACTCTACCAGATATCAAGATAAAGAAAAACAATACAGTAATACAGTAATAAAGGCAGTGTGATATTGATGAATAGAAAATCAAGTAATGGGACAGAAGATAAAGAGCAGAAGTGGACTCACATAAATACTGACATTGAGATTTGGTAGACAACTATGTTATGTTTACACATCTTTAAGTATAAATTGGACAATTCAAAAAATGTTGCTTGAACAATTAACTAAAAGAAAAAATAAAATTGAATTCCAACTTTATACTATTTTAAAAGAATTTATGTGAATTAAAGACCTAATATGGGGGAGAAGATCCAAGATGGCCAGTTAGGAGCAGCTCAGGATTGCAGCTCTCAGTGAAAGCACAGAGGGTGAGTGGACACTGCATTTCCAGATGGATTTTTATTGCCCACAGACCAGACCACGAGATTCCCAGGCAGAGGAGCCCCATGGGTCACCAGCGCAGCTGTTTGGGCCAGTGCAGCTGTTTTGCCGGTGCCCCGGCATGGCGGTTCCTGGTGCAGAGTAAATGGGACCGGGTCCCCTTTTAGCTGGAGAGTGGAGCTCCGGGAAGGCAGAGTCACCCATTCATCTGATTAAAAAAAAAAGGGGACTGAAACAGGGAGTCAGGCCAGGAGCTTCCTGGGAAAGAAAGCGCCACAAATCTCAGCACCATTGTTTCAGCTGGCACAGTGGGTCACTGCATGGGAAATCACACAGATCCTGGCACCTTTTCAACAGACAACTGGAACACCTGGGAGAGAGTTGACTGTTTAACTAAAAAAAAAAAGAAAGGCTCTGAGGCAGGGAGCCAGGTGATCAGGCTCGGCTGGTCCCACCCCCAGGAAAAAAAAACAAAAAAAAAAACCCAGCAATTGGAAACATTCTGGGTTGAGAGTTTCAGAGCAAGCACAGCTGAACCTGGAAGAGTACAGCTCTGTGGGGGAGGGGTGTCACTGGTAATTAGAGAAATGCAAATCAAAACTACATTGAGATACCATCTCACACCAGTTAGAATGACGATCATTAAAAAATCTGGAGAAAACAGATGCTGGAGAGGATGTGGAGAAATAGGAACACTTTACACTGTTGGTGGGAGTGTAAATTAGTTCAACCATTGTGGAAGACAGTGTGGCGATTCCTCAAGGACCTAGAAATAGAAGTTCCATTTGACCCAGCAATCCCATTACTGGGTATATATCCAAAGGATTATAAATCATTCTACTATAAGGACACAAGCATACGAATGTTCATTGCAGCACAGTTTACAATAGCAAAGACCTGGAACCAACCCAAATGCCCATCGATGATAGACTGGACAGGGAAAATGTGGCACATATACACCACAGAATATGATGCAGCCATCAAAAACGATGAGTTCATGTCCTTTGTAGGGACACGGATGATCCTGGAAACCATCATTCTCAGCAAACTGACACAAGAACACAAAATCAAACATCGCATGTTCTCAGTCATAGGCGGGTGTTGAACAAAGAGAACACATGGACACGGGGAGGGGAGCACTACACACTGGGGTCTGTTGGGGGGACATAGGGGAGGGACAGTGGGGAGTGGTGAGTTGGGGAGAGAGAGCATGGGGAGAAATGCCAGATATAGGTAAAGGGGAGGAAGGCAGCAAATCACACTGCCATGTGTGTACCTATGCAACAATCTTGCATGTTCTTCACATGTACTCCAAAACGTAAAATACAATTTAAAAAAAAGACCTAATATATCCATGTAATACCCTGAATCCAAAATTTAATAAAATTAAATAAGAAGTTCTAATGTAAAAATTAACTCTGAATTTTCTAGAAGGAAATAGTTATCTTCATGATATCAGAGAACAAAGTATGTTTTAAAGACTCAAAATGCACAAATTATAAATAAAAGCCATTTAAATTTGATTACAGCAAAATCAAATTTTGCTATTACATGATGAACTATCTCATAAATGAATTTAAATGACATATTACAAAGTGACAACACAATGCAATGTTTAGCTTACAAAGGATTTGTATCTAAAATCTACACATAAATCAATACGGAAAAGACAACTGCATAGAACATGGGTAAAATATATGAATGGAATCTTCACAGAAAAGAAAACCTAACTGGCAAATAAATACAAATGTTCAACCTTGTTAAAATGAGGAATGGTTAGAATGGTTGGAAGAATAGGCAATAATGATGGGAAAAATCTAATATAAAATTGGTATTTTGGGGCAAGTAGGGGAAATCAAATGTTCCAGAGAAAGTAGGAGGCATGAGAGCCTGGATGCCAGATGGAAGATATGCTTTAGGTAGGAGAGGCACCTCTTCTAGTTTAACAGAGAGAAGAGAAGAAGATGCATGCAAATCCAGGTAGGTTTGTGAGTTGCACAGTCAGCAATTTAGTTGATTCTTTTATGAACTTTATTTTTCTCTGTGAAGTTAATGGTAAAATTATCAGCTAAAAATTGTCATACTATGAGATTGGGAAAGAAGTTGCAGTTTGAGGACTTTGTTTGGACTGTTAATAACAAAAAGGCAATAAACTGGGTAGTTTATAAACAACAGAAACCTATTTCTCATAGTTCTCGAGCTTGGGACATCTCAAATCAAGGTGCCAGCATATGTAGGTTCTGGTGAGGGCCCACTTCCCATAAATGGTGCCTTCTAGCTCTGTCGTCACGTGGCTGAAAGGGCAAAAAAACTTCCTTGAGACTCTTTTATGCATGCACTAATCCCACTCATGTGGGTTCCACCTTCCTGATCTAATCATCTCCCAACGTCTCCACCCGCAATAGCATTGCTTTGAAGGATAGGTTTTAGCATATGAATATATGGAGAACAGTTTATTCAGACCATACCGAGGATGGAAAAAAAAGTTTAAAATAATCTTTGAAGAAAGTAAGAGGGCAAGATAACCAGAGAAAGAGATAAGGTTTGTGATTACAAATTTATAATGGGACCTATTTCTCAAAGCAGATAATTGAATTATCTCTAAACTCTAAACAGGATTAGACTATTCTGACAAAAAGAGACAAGAAAAGTCATGATTTTATTAAAGTAATTCCTGGATTGTTTAACAATACCTGGAAATAGAACAAAGTCATTAAACTAAGGGAAAATGGAAGTGTCAATTAACTGGTAAGCCTCAAAGGGCACAATGATGTTCATGAATATCAACCAGAAAGACCAGTGATTGTAGTGAGGAGCTTGAATTAGTAATGTTCAGAATTGGAGTAATTGAGTGGTGCCATGTTCCAGAATGTGACAAATGTAGAAGGCTATTGATTAGAAATGAAATAAAGGAACTAGATAGTCCAATTTGAATAGCTTGCCCACATGAATACTCAATAAGTTAGGAAAGAGAGCCATAAACCTAGCATCAAAATATCAAAGAACATGGAAATGAATAAGAGATAAGTAGAATGCAATGACAAGTAACTAGAGGGGGCTACGTATAATCTAGAATATATTCTCCTAAAATAGAGAATTGTAATGCATACATGAAGGAGTCACTTTAGTAGGTCTTTGGAGTACATATATGATTGCAAACTCTATTCTGAAATATAGCCATATGTTATAGAAGAGTAAAACCAACACAACATTTAAAGTATAAAAATACCACAGAGGCATGGCTCGTAAGAATATGGCATCAGCACTGCAGAGAAAGAGAACAAGAATCTAATATGTTCTTCTTTTATTAAAATTACTTGATGGGTCCAATACCCGGCTGGAGTCTTCTACTGGCTTGAAGCGAGCAAGACTTCTGAGTGTTTTTTGTTCAGAAGAACTTGGCTTGAGATAATTTTTGGCTGTACTTGAAGTTGAGTAACTGGGACATGAAAGTAGGGCTGCTCAAAAGAGAGCCAAAGAACCCAGCCTGCTGCCTGAGGCAATGTGTGTCCTAGTCAGAGTACTACTCAAGAATTCATGTCATCAGAAGTAAGTGGCTTGTTCTTATTGAAGAAGACTTTGCTCCCAAAAACATGTCAAATAGTGTCTGAAGAAATGAATCAGGGTTTAAAACCTGGGCGGTCCTTAGAGTTGATTTTGTCCATACAACAAAAGAAGCATTTGTGAAGTGGCACAGTATCTGTGGAGGGAATTTTTTCTGCAGACTTGGGCCACTTTGGCATAGGCAAAGAGATCATTCAGCAGTGCTGGGATTTGTGTGGCATATTATCTTTTGCCAGGAAATACTTATCCCATCGTCTAACACTGTGTGCTCCTAAATTAGGACAGGCAGTTACCAGTTGCCATATTCTATGGTATTAAGTAGACTTCTTTTGAGGAATACATGTTCTGGAGATGTGCTGTAGCAGCTCACCACTGAGCATTCTCCATTTTATCCATAATATGGATAAAACACAGCCCCTGTGAGAACCTAGAGAGCCAGACTCCAAATTCAATCCCACCTCAAAATTGTATCCCAGATTAGCATTAGTAGCTACTCTCTCCTGTCCAAGCTGGAGCCATCTTTTATCTCCAAAAGACTGGGGGGGTGGTTTTAAGTAAAAATCAGGCATTGTGAGGTGTGTTTGTGTGTGTGTGTGCATGTGTGTGTGTGTGTGTATGCAAGTTTCTTTGATGTGATCACCAATCTTAAGCAGATGTATTTTATCAAACCACTCATATTTTCATGATAAAAATACTACACTCTGCATAAAAGCCATCAGATGTAACATCTTTTGGTTACAACAAACCTACAGATGCTTTGATTCAAAGTACTCACTCTTGAGATGAAAGAATAGAGATTGGGTAACATTCAGTAATTTTCCCAATGTCATGGGGCTAGATAGTGATAGAGCCAAGACTAAAACACAGATCTCTCATTTTCAGTCTAAAGCTTTTTCAACAACACCAACTAATCTAGGCTTACCTCCAAGTTTTCCTCCTCAGCTTTTGCTCCTGACATGGGATGCTTTCATTCAGTTCAATATCCTTACCCTAAAACCTACAGATTCTTATTGTAAACTACTTTAAAACTACAAAATGTATAGATAATATTTTAAGGAAAACACGTGTCCTAACTAGCTCCAACAAATATGAACATGATGTCTTGCTTATGTGTCTTCTTCTTTTCCTCCCTGGCCTTACTTCCCAGATAGCCCATATGCCGTATCTCTTATGTAAACGAAAGTTGTTATATTCTGTATCTATCTATGTATCTTTCTATCTGCCTATTAACACACACATGGTTATATAATTCTGCATCCTTATTTTGTTCAATATTATGTTTTTGAGATTTATCTCAATTTGGCTGTGTCCCCACCCAAATCTCATCTTGAATTGTAGCTCCCATAATTTCAACATGTTGTGGGAGGTAATTGAATAATGGGGGCAGTTTCCCCCATACTATTCTCTTGGTAGTGAATAAGTCACACGAGATCTGATGGTTTCATGAGGGAGTTCTCCTTGTGCTTGGCTCTCATTTTCCCTTGCCTACTGCCATGAAAGACGTGACTTTACTCCTCCTTTGCTTTCTGCCATGATTGTGAGGCCTTCACAGCCATATGGAACTGTGAGTCAATTAAACCTCTTTCCTTTATAAACTACTCAGTCTCAAGAATGTCTTTCTTAACAGCATGAGAACAGAATAAACAGTATTCCATTGTATTAATACACCAATATTGCTTATCCTATCAATGCCCACAGTTTGAAAAATGTTCATGCTATACACAGTGTTCCAATGAACATATTTGTGGATATCTTTTTGAGCACGTTTGCAACAGTTCTGTTAGGCCATAGAAGCACAATTGTTATTTATGGTTCAAGTAGTACAGGTAGAATAATGGTTCCCCAGAGATGTCCTGTGAACCCATGAATATGTTACCTTACATGGCAAGAGGAACTTTACAGATGTAATTAAAGTTAGGGATCTTCAAAAGGTGAGATTATCTTGGATTTTCTAGGAGGACTCAATCTATTCACATGAGTCCTTGAAATTGAAGGAAGAGGCAGATTAGAGAGGCAGAGAGAGAGGATCTGTTACTGATTTTAAAGATGGAAGAAAGGAGCCATGAGCCAAGGAATAACCCCTAGAAGCTAGGAAAGGGGATAGAGAATTTTCCCTTAGAGGCTCTTGAAAGGAATGTAGCTATGCAGACAGACACCTTAATTTTAACCTGTGGTAGGTTTTTGAGCTCCAGAATTGTAAGCTAACACATTTGGCTTGTTTAAGCCACAAAGTTTCCAGTAATTTGTTGCAGCAGCAATAGAAAACTTGTACAGCATATAAAGTTTAACAATTATTACTTTCTTTTCAAAGTGGCTATACCAATTTATGTGCTCACTATCATGTGTAAGAATCCCTGTCTTATAAAGCTAGAATTTTCCAGATTTTAAAATGTTTTTCTGTCTGCCAAGTTTGAAAAGATGTGTGGTTTTAACTGCATGTGTATTTAGCTTACATTTTCCTAATTATTTATAGGGTTGAGCATTTTACTTCTGTGTTATTAACTACTTACATATCTCTTGAGTACTTTGCTCACAAAATGCCCTTTATTTATATGGGGTTATTTTTTTGCTCCTTCATTTAATATCATTTATTTATTCTGAATACAAAATTAGTATTTGTGATACACTATGCAGATATAAATTTCCATTCTGCAGCTCCCTTTAACTTTGTGGTATTTTATTAAATAGAAAGTTTTCATTTTCATATAGATAAATGTATTATAGCTTATACTTAATGAGTTTTGAAATTTTATATTTTATCTAATACCTCCTTCTGAACCTCAGTATCATAAACTTATTCTGTATTTTCTTTTAGAAGATTTAAAGTTTTGCTTTTTATATTTAGGACTTTGCAATATTTGAAATTGATTGTTTTTTATTTGGATACTGATATAATTTGTATATTTGTCCACCTCCAAAACTCATGTTGAGTTGTAATCCTCAGTATTGGAGGTGGGGCCTGGTGGGAGGTGATTGGGTCATGGGGGTGAATGGTTCAGCTCCATCCCCTTGGTGCTGCCTTCACTACTGGGAGTAAATTCTCTGGAGATCTGGCTGTTTAAAAGTGTGTGGTACCTGGCACTTTCTCTCTTGCTCCTCCTTTCACCATTTTTTTTTTTTTTTTTTTTTTTTTTGAGATGGAGTTTCGCTCTTGTTACCCAGGCTGGAGTGCAATGGCGCGATCTCAGCTCACCACAACCTCCGCCTCCTGGGTTCAGGCAATTCTCCTGCCTCAGCCTCCTGAGTAGCTGGGATTACAGGCACGCGCCACCATGCCCAGCTAATTTTTTGTATCTTTAGTAGAGACAGGGTTTCATCATGTCGACCAGGATGGTCTCGATCTCTTGACCTCGTGATCCACCTGCCTCGGCCTCCCAAAGTGCTGGGATTACAGGCGTGAGCCACCGTGCCTGGCCTCCTTTCACCATTTGATGTGCCTGCTTTTGCTTTGCCTTCTGTCATGAGTAAAAGCTTCTTGAGGCCTCCCCAGAAGTAGATGCTGGCACTGTGTTTCCTGAACAGCCTGCAGTATCATGAGCCAGTTAAACCTCTTTTCTTATAAATTACCCAGTCTCAGATATTTCTTTATAGCAATGCAAAAACAAAAAGCCCTAACACAGATTCCCTGGTGTTCTAATACTATTAACAAAAGTTTTATTCTTTTCCCACTGATCTTTAAGACCAGCTCTTTGTCATTCAGCCACACATGTGTAGATCTGTTTCCAGGCTCTATTTTCTGGCTCTTCAGTCTATTGGTTTATTTCAGTTCCTGCTCTATGCTATTTTAATTTCAATATTTGAATATGTGTTGATATCCCTTTTTCATCATATTTTTCTTTTAAATATCTTATTTAATCTTAAATTTTTGTTTATTTACCTTAATTTTAAGATAATCTTGGCAAGTTCCATTAAGCTCACACACACACACATATACACAGACACACACACACACACACACACGCAATCATTTTTTCTGGAATTATTGTTTAAATTTGATTTAAAAAACAGAATGAGTTAAAGAGAACAGACATCTTTTGGATATTAGGTCTTCCATCTATTATCATATCATAATTTCCCATTTGTTCAGTACTTTAAAAATATCATTCAAATTTAGAATTATCTCCATCAAAATCTTTCTGTACAGGATTCGCAAGATTTATTGCTAGATAATTTACTGGTTTTGTTGACATTCTTTTATTAATTGATGATGCTAGGATATGTTGGAATGTCATTGATTTTTTATATTGATATTTTATCTAGTAAACTTGCTGAATATTCTAGTAGTCACAATTGCTTGCAAATTATTTAGAATTTTATAACTTTTATCACCTCAAGGAAAACTTTGCAAGTTTTTGTACTTCTATACCTCTTATTTTTTAAACTTATTATTTTCCTTGAGTCTTCAGTATAAGGTTTATTAGAGACAGTTATAGCGAGTATTCTTGCATTGTTCCTGAATTTAATTAAAATGTTCCTAGTTTAATATTTAAGTATGTTGTTTACTATAAAGTTCAGAAATGTTTCTATTTTTAATTTGCTAAACATTTTCATAAACTAGTCTTGAAATTTATAGATTATTTTTAAATCTAGCTATAGAATTTTACTTTTACTATTCACGTCTGCTTTGGGCATTTGCTCCATGAAAGTAGTTGAGTAGTCTTTTCTTATTTTGTATTCTCTGGAATATTTGTGTATGGTTTGAATTATTTGTTTCTTGAAGTTTTGCTACTTTTTAGGTGATTTTAGTTTAAATAAATTATCAAATTTATTTAATGATTATTATTTCTTCCTTAGATACTTTTGCTAAATTATACTTGCCTGGCAAGTTGTCAGATTTACAATTTCATTGGCACAAATTTCTTCACAATTTCTTGTAATGTAAAAAAACCACATGAAAATAGGGTCATTTAATTTTTTATTTCCAGTATTATTTTATACTCTTTCTCTTTTTTATTGATTAATTCCATCTGTTTTTTCTTCCTTTAAAATAATTGGTTTTGTTGACTTTATTATTTTCTATTCCTATGTGTTTTCATTGCTTTCTCTTTTTATTTTGCTTTTTCTATTATTTTCCTTGATTACTGACTTAACCATATTCATTCTTAGTTTCAGTCATTATTTTTAATACATACATATCCATAAATTACCCTCTAATTACTGCTTTACATGACTCTCACAGATTTTTATTATTACTTTTACATTTGTTCATTTTTATATTTATTCAGTTGCATATATTCTCTGATTTCTATTGTAATATTTTCTCTTACTCATTAAAACTATTCCTCACCAGCGTGACTCTTGTGGCCAGCGTGGCGGTTTTGCTAGTGCCTCAGCGCAGCGGTTCTTGGTGTGGAGTGAGTGGGACTGGGTCCCCTTTTGGCCGATTCCCAGGCAGAAAAGCACCATCAATCTTAAGACCGCTGTTTTGGCCGGCGCAGTGGATTGCTCAGATTTCGGTGCTGGGATCAACAAGTTGGATGTCCACTCAGAAACCTAATTTGAAAGTCGGAAATCACAAAGACGACAGGCAGATAAATTTACAATGATGGGAAGAAACCAGCGTAAAAAGGCTGAGAATACCCAAAATCAGAATGCCTCTCCCTCTACAGGGGATCACAGTTCCTCATCAGCAACGGAACAAGCCCTGATGGAGAACGAGTGCATTCCATTAACAGAAGTAGACTTCAGAAGGTGGATGATAAGAAACTTCTGTGAATTAAAAGAACTTGTTCTAACCCAATGCAAAGCAACTAAGAACTTTGAAAAAAGGTTTGACGAAATGCTAATGAGAATAGACAATTTGGAGAGGAATATAGGTGAATTAATGGAGCCGAAAAACACAACACGAGAACTTCGCAAAGTATGCACAGGTTTTAACAGTCGAATTGATCAAGCAGAAGAAAGGATATCAGAGTTCGAAGACCAACTTAATGAAATAAAACGAGAAGTCAAGATTAGAGAAAAAAGGATAAAAAGGAATGAGCAAAGTCTCCAAGAAATATGGGACTATGTGAAAAGACCTAATCTACATTTGATAGGTGTACCTCAATGTGATGAAGAGAATGAATCCAAGTTGGAAAATATTCTTCAGGATATTACTCAGGAAAACTTTCCCAACCTAGTAAGACAGGACAATATTCAAGTCCAGGAAATACAGAGAACACCACAAAGATATTCCTCAAGAAGACCAACCCCAAGGCACATAATCGTCAGATTCATTAGGGTTGAAATGAAGGAGAAAATACTAAGAGCAGCCAGAGAGAAAGGTCACGTTACCCACAAAGGGAAGCCTATCAGACTTACAGCAGATCTCTCAGCAGAAACCCTACAAGCCAGAAAAGAGTGGGGGCCAATATTCAACATCCTTAAAGAAAAGAACTTTCAACCCAGAATTTCATATCCAGCCAAACTGAGCTTCAAAAGCGAAGGAAAAATAAAATCTTTTGCAAACAAGCAAGTACTTAGAGATTTCACCATCACCAGGCCTGCTTTGCAGAAGCTTCTGAAAGAAGCATTATACATATAAAGGAGCAACCAGTATCAGCCTTTCCAAAAATATATCCAACTAGCATCAAATGGCAGTATTAAACTCATATATATTATTAACTAGATAAAAAGCCAAAACCCATCGGTACGCTGTATCCAGACCCATCTCACATGCAATGATACACAAAGACTCAAAGGGACAGAGGAATATTTACCAACCAAACGGAGAGCAGACATAAATAAATAAATAAAAAGCAGGAGTTGCAATTCTCACATTTGATAAAATAGACCTTAAAGCAACAAAGATCAAAAGAGGCAAAGAAGGACATTACATAATGGTAAAAGGATCAATGCAACAAGAAGAGCTAATGCTCCGATATATACACGCACCCAATACAGGAGCACCCAGATACATAAGACAAGGTCTTAATGACTTATAAAGAGACTTAGCCTCCCACACAATAATAGTGGGAGACTGTAACATCACATTGTCAATACTAGACTGATCAATGAGACAGAAAATTAACAAGGATATCCAGGACTTGAATTCAGACCCGGAACAAGTAAACTTAATAAACATTTATAGAGCTCTCCACTTCAAATACACAAAATATACATTCTTATCAGTACCATATCACACCTATTCCAAAAGTGACTACATAATTGCAAGTAAATCACTCCTCAATAATTGCATAGCATTTCATAGGTTTAAATGAAATATTGGTTGGTTGCTTGTTTGTTATCTTCTTCCCTTATTCCTTCCTGTCTCCACTGTTAAGCACAATTATTGGCATAAAAGAGGTTTTCAATTCCCATTTTTAGACTGCATTCTAGCCTGGGCAATAAAGCAATATTCCCGTTCTCTCTCCCTCTTTCTCTTCCTTTTTCTTCCTCTTCTTCATTCTTTTTTTTTTCTTTCTCTCTTTCTTTCTTCCTTTTTCTTTAAAAAAAAAAAAATCTACTTCTATTTTTACCAATTCTGCAAGAGTCCAGTCACCATGCTCTGGACTCTAGCAGTAGAATTCGAATCAATCTCTCTTCTTTACTTTCACTCTGTTCTCCACCTTGCAGCCAAGGTGATCCTTTAAAAAACAAACAGCTATGCAGCCATAAAAAACAATGAGTTTGTGTCCTTTGTAGGGACATGGATGAACCTAGAAACCATCATTCTCAGCAAACTGACACAAGAACAGAAAATCAAACACTGCATATTCTCACTCATAGGCAGGTGTTGAACAATGAGTACACACGGACACAGGGAGGGGAGCATCACACACTGAGGTCTGTCAGGGGGATCTAGGGGAGGGTCAGCCGGGGGTGGGGAGTTGGGGAGGGATAACATGGGGAGAAATGCAAGATATAGGTGATGGGGAGGAAGGCAGCAAACCACATTGCCATGTGTGTACCTATGCAACAATCCTGTGTGTTCTTCACATGTACCCCCAAACCTAAAACGCAATAAAATATATATATAAAAAAATAAAAATAAATAAAAAATAAAAACAAAAAAACAGCATATTCTTTAAAAAAACATACAGATTCTTCATTATTCTTCAATGTTTTTCCATTTTAAGGTAAAGCAAACTTCCTAAGGGTTCTCCCATGGTAAGCCTCACTTCCCACTTACTCTTCATGTTCTAGCCAGTTTCACCACCAAACTGATCTTCATCCAGGCCCTACTGCTTACCAGACGTTCTCCTGACACAGAGTATTTATGTATCTGGTTCCTTTTGGCTAGAATGTTCTTCCCTTTATCCTTGACTGGTCAATTGCAACTCAACCACTAGCTTCAGCTCAGGTTTATCTTCCCTGGGAAAGCTTTTTCCTAATCTCTGATTAGGTCAAATCCTGATGTAGAAGTTTTCTTCTACCTCTGCTTGACAGTATTTACCACAATTACAATTTTACTCCTCTTTATGTGGTTATTTGGTAAACATCTGTCACCCCTACAAGACTACAGTGTCCATGAAGGCAATTAGTGGCATCTTTTTCATACGAAGGGGAATTTTGTATACCAGGTACCTAGCACAGAACCCAAATGGGTCACTTTTTATATATCTGTTGAATGAGGAAGTGGAACCAGCCTGTTTCTAGCTGTTTCTTTTAGTGGATGTTTATTGGGCTCTTAATACTTAGCAGTCAGAAGTTCTAGGATCTTCAGGTTTCTGGGTGAGGAATCAAGCCAGATAAGGTGGGAACAATGAAGTGGCGGGCTCTGCACATTTGGGGATGGTGACCCCACACTGATGACAGAAGTAGCCAATGTTCACACCACCATAGTTTCTCCTACAGACTTCAGATTTGAAGATTTTTGTGCTCCCCCAAGCTCACCATATATATTAAGTAAAAATTAAATCACTTTTTTTCTGATTCACAAATAGTAGCCAGTTGAAGCTATTTGTCAGCATAAGATTACAGTGTTACTCTACAATGTGGATATTCTTGCAACTAAAACAAGGATGTGAATATATCTGATTAATGTGAGACTTCAAACTTTATCAGAAATAACTCCTGGTGTTTATATATTTATTTTTGCACACATGATGCTATTTTTTTTTTTACAAATTGATTGATTTTATTTTTTTAATTGCCAAATTAAAATTTTATATATTTGTGGTGTACAACACAGCATTTTCATGTATGTATGTAAGGCATTGTGGAACAGCTAGATAAAACTAATGAACATATGTGGATTTTTATTTTTGCCTTTGAGAACTGCTAGAAATTTAGGCTTCCAGTTGGAAGCCACTGTACTGAATCCCATAAAGATAGGGCTATAGAATTGGGGTGTGGGCGTGACCTTCCTGTCTGCTCTGGAGTTTCTGTCTTCCTCTGACAGGACTGTAACCGGGAATATTTGGTCCTACAGGGTACAGTTAGTCATATTATTAGTGTAAGGCTGTAGACTGACGGTGCTTTAGGCAGAAGCGTCCAGTGGAAGATGAAGCACATAGTGGTCCATGCCTTCATTCAGAAGACATTTTTCAAAACCGTGATATTGCCAAGTTCACCTTTTTTTTTTTTTTAAGTTGTAAACTGGTATTGCAATCTGAGGGCTACATTTAGTGATAATTCCAGACACACATGGCTGGTTTCCTAAAGCCAAATAAGTATTTAGATAATAGAAAGTACAAAAGGTCAAGTGTAGGCCTGCCAAAGCTTGATGGCAATGCATGTATTCAGGAAAAGAAAGTGATTTTCTTATTTTACTTTGACACAATATCTTCGAAATCTTATAATAAAGTAATAGCATATCATCTTCCTGGAATGCAAGGAAATAATTAAAACCTGACCTTGACTTACATTACAGGAGTTGGGTGAAAATAAATGTAATTTTTTATATAAAAGTGCTTTGAACTTTTAGGAGGAAGGTTGTATACAAAAATCTAAGGAATGCTTATTCTAGGTGCTCCTACGTGTAAAAAATACATTTAAATCACATATACTTCATTGTCACAAAATCTGAACTTATTCTGGCTAGAAATTGATCAGACTCAGCCCAGTCAGGGAAACACTGCTGTTGATACTCTCTAAAATGCTGGTGTGACAGGTAGGCATAAAAATCCTGTGCTGACTACAGCAAAAACCGAGACGGTGGCTGAGAGGTTCACTTAAGGTGAGTCAACAGAATTCCTCTGCTCAGATGCCTTTTGAATTAAGTGAAAAATAGCGCTATTATACTTGTCTCCAGAACAACCTCTAATACCATTCTCCTGCATCATTCAAGCTACACCCACCATTAAATTGCTCTTTAAAACCACTAAACTGCAGTCCTGTCTAAAGGTTAATGATGCAGACCTATAACATAACATTCATAAACTGTTGCAGAAAGAGGAAGATAAGTTTTAACTGGCAAGCAGAAATAATATTCACAATATCATTGTAAGTACAAATAATATTCACAATATTGTTGTAAGTGCATGGACACAAGCAACAAAGAATATTCATTCATTTTTTAGTAAGACCAATTGAGGAAAAGTTGTGTCATGATTCAAAACTGACTTTTCCCTTAATCTGATATTTAGACATCAGTGACACTAACAGCACTTTTTATGATCAGGTTTTGTCTACCTATAGCTTTGGAGGCAGTATCCAGAAATAGCTCTTCCTGAATCTTTGAGAAGTGAAATGGAGACTGTGAGAGGAATAAGAAACCTCTCTCCCTTCAGACCACCTGGACTCCCAATACAGCATCCATTGCAGGATCAACTTCTGGCCAATGGGTTGGTGAGCCAGTAGAAAATGAGAAGCTCAAGGGAGGCCACAGCTCTGAGACCTGTGCCAACTCTCTCAGACCACAGTGTTTCCATAAGGGGCCCCTAGACGCTGTTGCTCTGGAATGTAAAATGAGGACTTACTAGTCTACTTGCAGCTCCGCAGAAATATTTTTGGTTGGATTTTCTGACTATTGATGACAGAAAATAATCAGCTGGAAGTCCCTTATTAAAGCATGAGCTATTTTCTAAACATGCGAAGTTTTAATGGCCAAAATAAAACACGTTTTTCTTCTTGGTCCCTACCTAGCAAAAAGAAAGATCTCTGAGGTTCATGGGCAAGAGGCTAGGTGAACCCCTGTTTCTCCTAATTTGTATAAAAGCTCCTTATTCTGTAAGGGTGAGGATGGAAGGGAACTAAAAAAATGGCAAGATGACTTTCCTGACAATTTCAGGTGAAGTTAAAATGTACTCTAATAAATACAAATGACTAGGAAAAAAAGCAATGAAGAAATGGGGATATGTTTATGATCAGCTAGAATATATTTCCCAGGGCTTAAGCAGCGTTCCTGCCCACATTTGACCTTATAGGGTGTGTACATAAGCCGGGGTTAGTTTAGGAAGGAAACAAAAGCTTACCTGTTCCCTAGTGATTTACATGAACGAATAAACCAAAACAAACTTGCAACTTAAAAAAATAGCCAAAAGCTACATTCACATTTGTCTGGGAATTCATGCTGGGGAATGGCTTTTTTTGGAATTGTAACAATGAATTGGTAACATTTTGATCATTTTAATCATCATTCATAAATCTCACACAGTTTTGCCAAAGTAAATATATTTGCTTCGAGTTGAAATGTACCAATTTTGTACTTTGAAATACTGTTTTCCTTTTTTCAAGAAGCCAGATAATCAACACTCAGGAATTTGAACACAACAAAGTGGACCCTGAGCTTCAGCTCCAAAATTATCTTATGTTTAAAAATGATGGATTTCGTTTGCCTCCCAGAGTTGACAAATGTTAGTATATTGCCACATTAGCTTCTTTATTAAAATAAGTAAACTGTGTAGCTATCGCTGATGCATCCCCGCACATCTTACTCCCTCTCTCTTTCCCTAAAGGAAACCACCAGGCCACTGGGTCAAGCAGAATGCTGAGAGAGGCGAGCTGTGCGCTACAGACCCCAGTTGTTCAGTGGGGCAGCCCAGTAGCCACGATGTAAAGTGTCTGCCTTTGATGTTGACCATTTGCAGTGTGTGTTTGTATCTTTACACAGGATCATTATTGTTTTCAGTGCTTTAAAAATGTCTATAAGGACATAAAAAACTGTAAATGTTCTTCTGTATCTTGTATTATTTTTATTGCAAATTAAAGTAGAATTGGGGGTTGTCTGCCCATTAACGATTCGTTCTTTCATTCCTTGTTAACAGAGCTGCAATTTTGTTGAGATACAGTGAGTACATCCTTTCAGGGAGGAGAGCCTATTTCCATGTTAAGGGTAAATTCTAATTTGTCTAAGCAATCATAGTAATCTTACTCCTTTCCTGTGAGTGAATTACCCAGGGCATGAAACATAATTATAGTCAATGAAACAAGCAGAATCCTACTTGTAGGCTTCTGGGAAACATTTCTTATTCTTGAAAGCACACAAATAAATGGCTTCATTTTCTGCTGGATGCTGTCATATCTGAATGTGAGACCTAGAACTGTGCAGCTGTTATGCTCCATTGAGAAAATTGGCCTGAAGATAAGTCCACATAATACAGATGGCACAGCAGAAATATGGGCAAAACAGGGAGAAGCTACCTCTTTTTTTATCTTTGTTTTTAGTGTTTATTCTTTTTTCTTATTCCTGCTTTTGGATCTGGAGAACAATGTTGAGAAGTACTCATGGCATTTCAGTCAAGACTTGGTTGTAAATAGCATATATTAAACTTAGATAAACAGTGGAAGTTATTATTAGATTCACACAGTTGCAGAAAAGAAAGTCACTGTAGCTTGGCCCGAAGGACATCTTAACCAATCTTCAGGCCATAGCACCTCAGGCTTCTTTTTATTTATTTATTTTTTTAATTGCATTTTAGGTTTTGGGGTACATGTGAAGAACATGCAAGATTGTTGCATAGGTACACACATGGCAGTGTGATTTGCTGCCTTCTTCCCCATCACCTCTATCTGGCATTTCTCCGCATGATAGCTCTCCCCAGCTCCCTTCAACCATTGTGGAAGACAAGGTGGCGATTCCTCAAGGACCTAGAAATAGATATTCCATTTGACCCAGCAATCCCATTACTGGGTATATATCCAAAGGATTCTAGATTGTTCTACCATAAGGACACATGCACACGAATGTTCACTGCAGCACTGTTCATAGGCTTCTTTTTAGATGAGTTCATGCATTTCTTTTTTTGTTACAAAGCATCTGTGGGTTTTTGTTGTTGTTGTTGTTGTTTGGTTTTTGATGTTGGGAAATATAGTTTTCTTTACCCACTTTAGTCACGAAATAGTTCCACTGTGTAAATATTTATCCGTTCCCATGCTAATGGACATCTCAATTATTTTAAGGTTTTTATGTTACTGACAATGTTATATCAGATATCCTAGCTCATGTCTCCTTATAAGTATTATGAAATTAGAATTGTTGTGTTGTGTATGTAAGATACGCACGTCTTTGCCTTATTCAATATTACAAAATTGGTCTTCAAAGAACTCGAAGCAATTTACACCTAAAAGAACTCGAAACCATTTTTGTCGCAGCAGTATACACAAGTATCTCTTTCTCAACACCATTGCCAGTATTCAGTGTTTTCAGACTTACATTTTGCCTTCATGATGAAATAGTGTCTTCTTGTTGTTTCATTTACATTTCATTTTGCAAGTAAAGTTGAGAAACTTTTAATAGACATTAAGATTTCCTTTTTAATTAATTATCTAAGTCATTCATTAGTTTCCATGGGACTTTTTTGGTTAATTTTTAGAATTACTTAATATTCTGGATTTTAATGGTTTTTCAGTTATATGGACTATAATGTCTTCTCCCAGTGTATCACTTACCTTTTATTCGTGGCATCTTTTGTGACACAGGCATTTTATACTTGAATGTAGTCAAATTTATCAATTGTTTCACTTATAACTTGTTCTTATTTCCTTTTTAAAAATTCTTTCTTAATTCTTTCCCATGAGTATATAATATATGAACCTAAATTTTCTTCACAATTATAAAGTTTTACTTTCACATTCCATTTAGGTTTTTTTTTTTTTTTTGTATTTAGTCATCTTCGTTTGCTACTGTCATTGATGAAGTGGGGACTTCTAAGGCTTTTTACTGTAGAAATAAGTTGCATCAGTTAAGGTCCAATCAGAAAAGAGATATGTTGGTATTACAGGGGGGAAATTTAATATAAAGAATTGATTACATGGGTATTGAAGGAGTGAAAGGGCAAAAGGAGAACTTTTTTTTTAACCCAGAGATAATAACTTAAGGAAGTAGAAACTAGACTCTGTCTGAGAGAAAAGAAGGGAAGATTCTAGAGTTACCAGATTCTAAAAACTCAGAGTAACCCCTTGCATTTAGTGCTCAGATCTTTAAGAAGGCAGCATCGCCAGGTTCCCGCTGGGGTCTCTGATGGGTATGATGGGGCTGGCTCCAAAAGCACTGAAAGAAACTAAGAACTGGAGTAAGCTGTGGCTTCTGGTCTGAATTACTACCGCTCATATGAATTGCTACTGTTAAAGCAATGCTAATAAGAAAGGCCGGGCGCGGTGGCTCACGCCTGTAATCCCAGCACTTTGGGAGGCCGAGGCGGGTGGATCACGAGGTCAAGAGATCGAGACCATCCTGGTCAACATGGTGAAACCCCGTCTCTACTAAAAATACAAAAAATTAGCTGGGCGTGGTGGCGCGTGCCTGTAATCCCAGCTACTCAGGAGGCTGAGGCAGGAGAATTGCCTGAACCCAGGAGGCGGAGGTTGTGGTGAGCCGAGATCGCGCCATTGCACTCCAGCCTGGGTAATAAGAGTGAAACTCCGTCTCAAAAAAAAAAAAAAAAAAAAAAAAAGGAAATCAAGAAAAAACAACAAAGTTTTCTCCTCTCTGCTTTCCAGTCTATCTCAATTGTCTCATATTGGCAGAACTCGAGGAAGCCAGCTAAAAAGGAAGCTGCAAATATAAATTGCAATGTCCTAGTCACAGCTTTACTAAGCAGAATAAAAAAGGGTGGATTTGCAGCCAAGAGACAATACAGGTAAATAACCAGTATATGCCTGCAAAGGGGCATGCAACCTGATACAGGGTTGAGGAAGAACACAGATATCCATTGGTTGCTAAAGAGAGAAAAAATATTCAACTTTAGCGTTTTATACTGGTGCCCTCACTCAACCAGTATGGTGTTGTTAAGTTTAAAGTGTTGAGTTTAAAGATAAGCTAAAAACTTTTGCCAAGACACATTCTGAACTTGAACTTAGATCAGAGCTAACAGTTACTGTCAACAGTATGCTACCTAGTAGATACAGTTTTTAACAAACACAATTAATTTGACCCTTCACAATTAATTTGGCTCTTCCAGGTAAAGCTGACATTTTAGCAATAAGTGAGAAATAGCCAGCTTTTCAATAGTCACCACTTTCATGAAGAGGAGGAGGGTGGAAAGAAAAGAGGAACATTTCCATTATTATGTGACTTTGCTAACAAAATAAATACATTAAGAGTATCAACTGCATATGTAATAATCTTGAAATTAAAATATTCTAGTCTAAACATTTCGCAGATGACAGATTCAGTGTATTTTGAAGTTTTCATTTGGGAAATATTTAATTTAAAATACTTTAATTTAAAAATTATTATTTTCTAAAAATATAAAATAGATCACTTTCTAATCACTTCTCAAGAACAATAGATTGACATTAGAGAGGATGAAACTTTACTAGCTGAATTTTGACAAAAATTATTCACAGTTGGTGGATGACAGTAAAAAATGATTTCAAGATATAATTGCAAAAAAAGACATTTATTTTTCATTTGAGACCTACAGGCTGTTAGTAATCTTTTTAAAACTAAAGGAGCTATTAGTACTAAATATAAAATAAGCTCAACTAAAACCAGGTTTTGAATCACTATCACATAAACTATAAAATTAAGATTTTTTTTACAATGAGGAATAATCGCTTTCAACAAAAATTAAGTAAAAACAGAACAATTTTATATTGTTACTAATTAATATAAAATATTCATTTTAATTTGTCTTACTTTAACATTTCTTAGGTATCTTTTAAATGTTTTATAATTACGTATTAGGTCAGTAGTATATATAGATGCAATTTGTGAACAAAAATTAATATAGTGGGTCTGTGTGAACAAATCTGGTTATTTTTATTCTAATGAGGTATGTAGTAGGGTGTACAGTCAAAAGCATTTGGAGTTTACTTATCGAAGCAGTTGTGACGTCATATTCATTTTAACTTCTAAATTGAAATTACATAATATTCTAAGGGCTATCCCAAAATATATAGTCTAAGAGTTTGACAGCTTCTCTTTTCTAAAGTTATAGCATGTAACATGTTTCCATTGTTTCAGAATTAAATACTTTAGAATATTTATAGGATGAAGTTCTTTGATGAATAAGTGACTTCCAAGCATTAGTTAAGCATCCTTTATAACAATCAGTCATACTCTGTATGGTTTTCTGAACTCTGTTTTTTATATACTATATATAATTTAGTTCACAGACTATATAACTTTATGTTTAAATTTTCCTTTTTTATTAATACACAATAGATGTACATATTTTCAGGGTATGTGTGATAATCTAATATATTCATATAATTTATAAATATTAAATCAGTGTAATTGGGACATCCACCACCTTAAGTATTTTCTTTATGCTGAAATGTTTTAATTATTTTCTTCTATCTTAAAACATACAATGGATTATTGCAAACTATTCTCACCCTACTGATCTAGGACACCCTAAGACTTGTTTCTTTTGTCAAACTGTATATTTGTACCCATTAAAAACTTCTCTTCATCTTCTACCTCCCTGTTACCCTTCCTAGCCTCTGGTAAGCACAAGTCTACTGTACCTTCATGAAATCCATAATTTTAGCTCCCACTTCTGTTTGCGAATGTACAGTATTTGTTTGTCATTCTATGTTTGGCTTATTTTACTTAACATAATGGCCTCTAGCTCCACTGATGTTGCTTCAAATTATAAAATTTAATTTTTTATGGCTGGATAATATTCCATTTTGTACATATAACACATTTTCTTTATCCATTCATTTGTTGATGAACATTCAGGTTGATTCCATATCTTGGCTGTTGTGAATCGTGCTACAATAAACATCGACGTGCAGATATCTCTTCAATATATTGATTTCCTTTCTCTTGGATATATATCCAGTAGTGGAATTGCTGCATCATATGGTAGTTCTACTTTAAGTTTTTTGAGAAACCTCTATACTGTTTTCCATTCTGTACTAGTTTACATTCTCACCAACAGCATACAGGGGCTCCCCTTTCTCCACAACATTGCCAGCATTGTTTATTCTCTATCTTTTTTATTTTTTTGAGATGGAGTTTCTCTTTCGTGACCCAGGCTGGAGTGCAATGGCACGATCTCGGCTCACCGCAACCTCTGCCTCCTGGGTTCAGGCAATTCTCCTGCCTCAGCCTCCTGAGTAGCTGGGATTACAGGCACGCGCCACCATGCCCAGCTAATTTTTGTTTTTTTCAGTAGAGACGGGGTTTCACCATGTTGACCAGGATGGTCTCAATCTCTTGACCTCGTGATCCACCCGCCTCGGCCTCCCAAAGTGCTGGGATTACAGGCGTGAGCCACCGTGCCCGGCATTCTCTATCTTTTTAATAAAAGCCATTTTAACTGGGGTGAGATGATAAGAGATTATGTAACACTCTATAATTAAACTCTAATTTATTAGCAGAGTATGGGTTAGACTCAGTATATTTTCATGAATTTTCTACTTTACTGCATGTTTGTTCTTAAGTGAGCAAGTCAGTCTACCTATTTAGGTGTTGAAGCTTAGAAAACATTAGCAAAAGTACCTTGAACTGAAGGAGACTGAGAGGGTCAAAGAATCAGGAAAGTCACTTTGACGCTTTCATGGTTTTTGTGTGAGAGTTGACCATAAAGAAATTTTCTGACTTAACTTCCCTGAAAGTAGATCATTCCAGAGGGATCCTGCCTGACACTCAGGAGGAAGAAATGCTACATGGGGAGGCCAAGAAGAATCTGAACAAACAGGCCTTGCTAAGTTATTTCCAGTTTATTACCATCAGATCGTATCCCTTTTATTCAATCATCATATTACTTGACTACCAAACCTAAGCATAAAAATACAGTTTTCTTTCAGTCTTTGGGTCTTTATTTTGGAAGCCTCCTGTGGTCATGTAAAACGTTGTCAGGTAAATTTGGTGTGCTTTTATCTTGCTAATCTGTCTTTAATTATAGGCATGTCCACCATGACCCTTGTGATGAGTGAGGAAAATAAATCACCTTTTCTCCCCTACGTAGATTTCAACATCCTCATTTATGCCAACCCATTTGTGGCATTTATGCTAACCCGTTTGTGGCATAAATGATATCAAAGAACCCCTTCAAACTTCACATTTTTTATTACATAGAAAATTATTCTAAAATTAAGCATTTCAAACTTTTTCATTAGATGTTAGAGTTCCAGTTAGCTGACTTTCGGAGCTTGATGACTGGCAGTATTGCCAGGGCCTATGACAGACATGTACGTCTTCTCCTGGTGCAGTTGAAATGACCCTGCAAAGCAAGACTTCACCACTGTTGTGAATTCCTGGGGGCTAGAAGAAGAACTTACACGCTAATCCCTGAGTCTCTTTTTTTTAGTTTCTTTCTTTCTTTTTTTTTTTTTTTGGAGGCCTTACTGTTTTGCCCAGGCTGGTCTTAAACTCCCGGCTTCAAAGGTTACTCCTGCCTTGGCCTCTCAAAATGTTGGGATTACAGGTGTAAGCCACCATGCCCATCATCCTGCATCTTAATGAATCATTTCAGAGTACCTTAGTATTGCCATCTGGGGCAGGCAGCATTTAGACCTGCTGTTCGCATTACAGTGCGTGCTTTCTCCCACCTGCTTCATGACAGACCATTTGTTAGTCAGCTTCCCTCTTCCCTCCACCATCCTTGGATTATCTCTTTGGCATTAAGGTCTGTATGCTTGAAAGATATAGATGTGGTCTTCCCTCCTTCTGGCTCCTCAGACTAACTATCACCTAAGAGTTTCTTGAAAGAAGAATAATCTGGCCATTTGGGATATGTCTGTTTTGTGTCTGCTCCTCCAGCAGCCAACATTGCCCTAATCCTGCAATGAGGATTTGGAGTCTAAGATATGAAAAGCAGCCCAAAAGAATTTTAAAGACTCATAAAGTTTGTAAACTAATGATCTTGGCCTTTCATTTTCTTTGGAAAGGTGGCAAACCAAAGTTGCATAGAGCCAGAAGGAATTTTTAAGACACAAGAAAATGCCTTTATTTAGGCTTTCATTCCTTGAAATCCTAGACAACTTGTCACTCTCCAGTCAAACAAAATAGAAAATGAAAAAGACTTCTGTGTATTGGATGAAATGACCTTCAGAGGTACAAAAACAAGATAATCTGATCCGTGATAGGGGAAGAATGACATGACCAGGAGGAATGGCAGACAGCAGCTGCTGTGAAGGGAGACAGGGTTGACTGGGGACAGATCCAAGAAGACAGAAGAGTAACAATTGACCGGGGAGTGGTTAAAAGTCCTTTCCTGTGCAATGCAGTGGAAAAAGCCAGGGCACCAAGAACTCAACAGACAGATTTAGATTGAGAAGCCTATAAAAGAAATAAACAAGAGCCAAGCAGAGTCAAACTCTGGGGCAGTCTAGGTGACAAATGATAGCCTGTTCCTAAATATCTCACCCTGCCACTTTGGTACTTGAAATGTCAATTATTAGTCGTTTATTTGGGTGATGATATCAGAAAGTACATTAATTAAAAGGGAAGCAGGAAGAGAAGTCATTGACAAGGAAGCATGAATTATTTTTTCAGATTAGTTGATACTTTGGAAATCCAAGAGTGGAGTCCTAGGAGAACCTAGTACAAGAAGGCACATCCCTAGTCATTTACTGAAAGACAAATTACATAGTTCTCCTTGTACCACTTATCACTCTCTGATAGTTTTTCTTTTTAGCTTTTTATTGTTTCTCTTTCATTCTTTGACTCTTTCCACTAGTATCCATGAGCACAGAAGCATATGCCTTGCTTACAGCCGCATACCCAGTGACTGGCATGTGGTCGAGCACACGGTAAGCGCTCAAGAAATATTTGTTAAGTAACTAATGAATGGTTGAACGAATGAGCAAATGAGTGAATAAATGAAGTAGTGGGAAAATGATGGGAAAAATCCAGAGATGTGCTTGTGAAGGTGTGCGAAAGGTAAGTGTAAGTGAGGGGTTCCGGTGCTGGGAATGTGGCCAAGGAGAGAAAAGTGAGAAGTTTTGACAATTGAGACCTGAAGTTAGAAAATAAAGAGGATTGGAAAAAATAAATTTTTCATTGGCCCTAGAAGTAATCATACTTACTATGCTCTAATCTAAAGGAGTAAAACAACAGCAAAAAGCTGTTACTGTATTTCAGAACTATTAGGAGACCTTTGGAATGACACATCAGCAACACTACTTCTGTAGCTGCTTGGGCTTTGATGAAAATATTCCATTTTCTTTGTAAGAAATGTTATAGAACTGGTGCTCTGAAATGCCTGTTTTTAATTTACAGAAATAACAAGCATTTTGCTTAACTCTGTGGTGGTCCTTGTTAAGCAAGTTCAAACACTGAACGCTGGTGAAACTCTGTCTGTGAGCTTTGGTGGTGCTCCTCATGACTGACTCTAAAGTTCATTTATAGAAAATAGGCAAAAAGAACACTTGATCAATTTAAAATTTAGTAGCTTCATTATTATTTTATTCCTTCAAGAAATGAGAAATGTTCAACATCACTAATCATCAGGGAAATGAAAATCAAAACCACAGTGAGATATCACCTCGCTTCAATTAGAATGGCTATTACCAAAAGGCAAAAGATAGCAAGTGTTCCCAAGAACATGGAGAAAGGGATCCTTTACATACTATTGGTTAAAATGTAAATTAATACAGTCATTACAGAAAACAGTATGAAGGTTCCTCAAAACACTAAAAATAGAACTACCATATGATCCAGCTATGCAACTGACGAATATATATCTAAAGGAAATTGAATCATGTTTTGAAGAGATGTCTGCACTTTCGTATTTACTGCAGCACTATTCACAATAGCCAATATATGGAATCAAATTAAGTATCCCTCAGTGGATGAATGGATAAAGAAAATGGGATATATATACACAGTGGAATACTACTAAGCCATGAAAAAGAATTAAATTCTGTCATTTGCAAAAACAAGATTGAACTTGTGGAATATTATGTTAAATGAAATTAGCCAGACACAGAATGACAAATACTGTGTGACAAATAAAACAGCTGATCACATACAATCAGAGTATAGAAAGGTGATTATCAGTAGCTAAGGAGAGTAGAGGGGAGGGAGGATGGAAAGCTGTTGGTCAATGTATACAAAGTTACAGTTATCACTCCTCAAGACTACAACTATAGGCTCTGACTCTCTGCTATATCTCCCTCAACTCCAATCACATCCTCTTCCCATCTTGTCTCTCCCTGTCAGCATTCAAGTCCTTCTCCCTCTGCTCCAAGCAGACTTGCTTCCTTGCTACTTATTTCTGGCACACCTCAAGATGATTCCACACTAAGGCATTTGTACTTGGAGTTTCCTGCAATGGAATGCTCTTCTACCAGATTTTCATATGACTTCCTGTTTCCTTTTCTCTAAATCTCTTCAAATCTTACATTATCAGAGGGGTAATCCTTTGTACTGTACTCAGAAGTAGCTAAAATATCCCGTTTTCTCCTTATCTGTCTCCCTTAGTTTGCTTCATTTGCTTCATTTTTTAATTGACTTCCTCATCATTTGTGTTTGTTTCCCCTCACCAGAAGACAAAAAGCAAGTACTCTAACACCATGAGATCAGGAATGATTTTCTTTGTTGTTCATTGCTTTAATTTCAGTGTTAAAATACCATGAGACATATCCCTGGCACATCCCTAAAATTAAAAAAATATTTGAAATTGAGACATGAAAAACCATTCAAAAGATTAATGAATCCAGGAGTTGTTTTTTTAAAAATATTAATAAAATGGATAGGTTTCTACCTAGATTACTAAAGAAGAAAAGAGAAAAGATTCCAATAAACACAATTAGAAATAATGAAAGAAATGTTACTACTAACTCTACAGAAATAAAAAAAAAAAAAACAGAAACTAATACAAACACCTCTACATACACAAACTAGAAAACCTAGAAGAGATGAATAAATTCCTAGACACATACATCATTCCAAGACTGAGCAAGAAAGAAATTGATCCCCTGAACAGACCAATAGCCAGCTCTGAAATTGAATCAGTAATAATAAACAGCCTACCAACCAAAAAAAGCCCAGGACCTCATGGGTGCACAGCCAAATTCTACCAGATGTACAAAGAAGAGCTGGTACCATTCCTACAGAACTATTACCAAAATAATGAGACAGAGGGATTCATCATCAACTCATTTTATGATGCCAGTGTTATCTTGATAGCAAAACCTGGCAGAAACACACACAAAAAAAGCTTCAGGCCAATATCCTTGATGAACATCAATGCAATGGGTAAACACAGTGGGTAAAATACTCCCTATTTAATTAATAGTGCTAGGATTACTGGCTAGCTGTATGCAGAAGATTAAAGCTGGACCTCTGCCTTACACCATATACAAAAATCAACTCAAGATAGATTAAGGACTTAAATGTAAAACCCAATACTATAAAAACTCTGGAAGACAGCCTAGGCAATACCATCCTGGACATAGGAACCAGCAATTATTTCATAGCAAAGATACGAAAAGCAATCACAACAAAAGCAAAAATTGATACGTGGGATCTAATTAAACTTAAGAGCTATTTCACAGCAAAAGAAACTATCAACAGAGTAAACAGATGACCGACAGAATGGGAGAAAATATTTGCAAACTATGCATCCAACAAAGATCTAGTATCCAGGACCTGTAAGAAATTTAAACAAATTTATGAGAAAAACAAACAACCCCATTAAAATGTTGGCAACGGACATAAACAGACACTTTTTAAAAGAAGGCATACATGCAGCCAACAAGCAAATACAAATCAAAACCACAATAAGATACTATCTCACACCAATCAGAATGGCTATTAATAAAATGTCAGAAAAGAACAGATGCTGGTGGGTTGTGGAGAAAATGGAACACTTACACTGTTGGTGGGAGTGTAAATTAGTTCAACCATTGTGGAAAGCAGCATGGCAATTCCTCAAAGAGCTAAAAGTGGAATTACTATTCAATTCAGCAATCCCATTACTGTACATACCCAGAGATATATAAATGATTCTACCGTAAAGACACATGCATGCAAATGTTCATTGCAGCACTATTCAAAGTAGCAAAGACATGGAATCAGCCTAAATGCCCAAGAATGACATATTGGATAAAGAAAATATGGTACATATACACCACGGAATACTATGTAGCCATAAAAAGAATAAGATCTTGCCTTTTGTAGGAACATGGATGGAGCTGGAGGCTATTATCCTTAGCAAATCAACACAGAAACAAACAAACAAGAAACAAATACTGCAAGTTCTTATGTAAGTGGGAGCTAAATGATCAAAACTTATGAACACAAAGACGGAAACAGCAGACAGTGAGGTGTACTTGAAGGTGGAAGGTGAGGGAGGGAGAGGAGCGGAAAAGATAACTGTTGGGTACTGGGCTTCATGTCTGTGTGATAAAATAACATGTGCAACAAACTTCCATGACATGTGTTTACCTATGTAACAAATCTGCACGTGTATCCCCAAACCTAAAATAAAAGGTAAAAAAATTAAACTAAGAAATATGGCAAATAAAAGTGTTTGGAAGTGGAAAAAATATTTGATAGATTAAACTTAATTGATAATATAAATGTACATTTATTTTAGAAATTTCAAGTTTAAAACAAACAGGAATTATAAAATTCTGAGTTTATAATTCATCAAATTCTGCTCATGGTTAATAATTTATACATCAAATAACATGTGACTTTAAAGTAAGAAATACACTAGCACCCATTTTCAGTATGGAATGAACAGAGTTCAAATTTTGATTCTACATTTTCTTGGCTAGTCAATACTTTTGGCATGTTGGTTATTTTCTTAGAGCCTCACTTTCCTAATGTGTTAAAACAGATGAGAATACCAACCACATGTGAAGATTAATCACACTCATTTAAAATTGAAACAGATGAAATGGTTTTAGCAGTGGTGGAAGCAGCAGTGGTAGCAATTATTTCTCCCTAAGTCACAGAATAGCAAGTGCTTCTCCTGTGGAAATAAAGTGTTACGAGATTTTCAGCAAGCCATTTAAATGGGTGTCCCCAGAATCCCTCCCTGGGCTAAGAGCTGAAACAGGGGTGGTGAGGGGAACAGCATAGTGTTGAGACCATTGAGACCACCGCCATCCTGGCACTTCTGCAGCTGTGATTCTCCTCCAGGGTAGCCTAGGGAGTCCAACTCTATACTACTATTCAGAGACTGCTCGGGAGAAAAGCTCATTTCCACAATGATGCCAGAATCGAATAATATTAATTTGGAAGCCTTCTATTACAGAAATAATGTAAATTTTAGCGGGGGAACAAGAAGTGACTGAGTCTTCTGTTGCTTTTCGGGAGCCTGGACTACACTTGGTGAACATGGTTGACTGATCAGGTAAATGGAACATAGCATGTACAAATGTGAAATCGTCCCTTTCCCATGTACACTCAAATTAGTCATGAAATGCACCCTTCTGGTAAATATATAATGAAAAGAGATACATGATTCTTCTTAAAGCCAATGCTTACGCCTTTGAATTTATTCTCATTGCTTCCTATCTTGGTCTCTGTTTCTCTTCCATTAATTTTCCATTCCACCAACAAAGAGCAGAAGGCTACAGCTTGGTACATGGTCAATGTGTGTCCTTTAGAAAGTGTGTTCTTCCTCTGTTGAATGGACATGTTGGAAGGTACTATGTCTTCAGTAAAGAAAGACAGACACTCTTAGCTGTTAGTCACAAATAAAATGATCGTCACTTTTCTTGACCTTTTCTCTGGAACAAAGTACTAGCCTTAGTCAGCAGTGTTGATCTGTTCTAAGGGAAAGGCTAGAGGAGTTCCAAGGTAACCTTATAAAACTCCAACTGTTCAGGAAAAGAGGGCAGAGATGTAAGTGTGTGTGGTTTGATTCGATTTTAGATGGGGCTTAGGTGTGTAGGTGGGGAACCAGTTACTGGGCACAGCTCAAAGTACCTTTTCATCTAATATAAATAACTCTGGCAAGGGTCACTAGAGCTCCCTGGAAGGACTTAGCACTGCTGCTTGCTGCTCCAAAGCCAAATCCCTTTTATAAATTTAAAAAAATACACACAACTGTGATTATAGAGTTATGACTACACAGCAAGACTTCATCCAGTCATTTTACTTTCCTGAGCCAAAACTGTTCCGACTCCGAGGTGATGTGTAACTGCTTTAGGCTTCGCTGTACTGACCAGCATCACCCTCGTACAGGAGCCAGACCAAACTTCACCTGGCCAGAATCTCACAAGAATTAATGGTTTTTAAGAGAAGGTCACTGGCAAGACCTTAGGAAATGAGATCCCAGGACGTGGAACTAATTGTCTAACAGAAGAGATTTCACGTAGGGCAAGAGGTTCTTCCTAGTCTGGCTAGGAGGATATGTGGAGGGAACAGAGCCCAGGAATGCGCAAATGTTTTTGAAAGTCCTTTATGTGGTTTGAGTTAGGTGAAAGAGTTTTTTGTCTCCCATCACTTAGGATTAAATAAATTTCTACATAAATTTTCCTTTTTTTTTCTTCAAAGAGGCTTTGTATGTTTACTGGAACTTCATACCAAGAGAAATTGAAAGAAGCACATATGGAAAATTCACTGCAATTTTTTGGTTAACAAAAGATAGCTGGGGCCTTTTTTGCTAATGGTAACATAAGTGTTTGCTTGATCATACCATAGCCTCTTAGGTACTTATATGACAAATCAAAGCCTCATTTTTAAATTAAGATATCAGTATTTCTAACTAGATGACAACTTCTTTGAAGGGAGGGCACTCACCTTTTGGTTTTCTGTAACTCTCACATTGCCTGTCACCATGTGGGCCATACTAGACACCTAGTATGTCTCCCATGGAATGGAATGCCTACTAGGTAGATTAAATCAGTGAACACAAAATCAGCACGCCCAAGGTAATGTGAACTGTTGATGTATGCAGTAGTTTGAAGAGGAGACTCGTCTCGCCATCACATCATCTGTAAAAAAAAAATGGAATTTGAATAGGGAGTACTTTCCTCATTGCTTATTTTATTATTATTATTATTATTTATTGCATTTTAGGTTTTGGGGTACATGTGAAGAACATGCAAGATTGTTGCATGGCAGTGTGATTTGCTGCCTTCCTCCCCATCACCTATATCTGGCATTTCTCCCCATGCTATCTCTCCCCAACTCCATTTTTGACAGCTTTGTCAAAGATCAGATAGTTGTTAAGTGTACAGCATTATTTCTGGGCTCTCTATTCTGTTCCATTGGTCTGTGTGTCTGTCTTTGTAACAGTACCATGCTGTTTTGTTTACTATGTTCTTATAGAATAGTTCCTGTGGGCAGGATGACCATTTTAACAATATTATTCCTACCTATGAGCATGGAATATTTTTCCATTTGTTTCTGTCATCCATGATTTCTTTGAGCAGTGTTTTGTAATGTGCAATCTAGGAATCTTTTACGTTACTGGTTAGCTGTATTCCTAGATATTTTATTCTTTTTGTGGCAATTGTGAGTAGGACTGCATTCCTGATTTGACTTTTGGCTTGGATGTTTTTGGTGTACAGGAATGCTAGTGACTTTTGTATATTGATTTCGTATCCTGCAACTTTGCAGAAGTTGTACTCCAGATCAAAAAACCCTTGGGCTGATACTGTGGGATTTTTAGATATAGAATAATGTCATCTGCAAACAGGGATAATTTGACTTTCTCTCTTCCTATTTGTATGCCATTTATTTCTTTCTCCTGACTGATTGCTGTCACCAGGACTTCTATGGTGCTGGAATAACTGGCTAGCAATATGCAAAAGATTGAAATTGGATCCCTTTTTAAACAATGTACAAAAATCAACTCAAGATGGATTAAAATTTAAATGTAAATTAAAATGGTAAAAACTCTGGAAGGTAACCCAGGTAATGTCATCCCACACATGAGACCTGGCAAATATTTTATAACAAAGATGCCAAAAGCAATTGCAACAAAAACAAAAATTGACAAATAAGACCTAATTAAACTAAAGAACTTCTGCACAGCAATAGAAACCATCAACAGAGTAAACAAATGAACTACTGAATGGGAAAAAACACTTGCAAACTCTGCATCCAACAAAGGTCTAATATCCAGAATTTATAAAAAACTTCAGCAAATTTATAAGTGAAAAACAACCCCATTAAAAGGTGAACAAAGGACGTGAACAGACCCTTCTCAAAACAAAACATACATGCAGCCAATAATCACACGAGAAAAAAAACTCCCTATCGGTGATCATTAGAAAAACGCAAATAAATACCACAATGAGATACCATCTCATAACTGTGGCTATTATTAAAAAGTCAAAAAATAACAGATGTTGGCAAGGTTACAGAGAGAAGAGAATGCTTATCCACTGCTGGTAGAAGTGTAAATTAGCCCAGCCATTGTGGAAAACAGTGTGGAGATTCTTCAAAGAACTTAAAACAGAATTACCATGAGATCCAGAGATCACAGTATTGGGTATATACCCAAAGGAACATAAATTATTATACCATAAAAACACATGGACATGTATGTTTATTGCAGCACCATTCACAATAGCAAAGACATGGAATCAACTTAAATGCCCATCAATGGTAGACTGGATAAAGAAAATGTGGTACATATACACCGTGAAATACTACACCATTATGAAAAGAGCAAGACCATGTTCTTTGCAGCAGCACAGATGGAGCTGGAGGCCATTATCCTAAGCAAACTAACACAGAAACAGAAAACTAAACACATGTTCTCACTAAGTGGGAGCTAAACAGCAAGAACACAAGGACACCAAAAAGGTAACAGCAGACACAGGGGTGTACTTGAGGACAGAGGGTGGTAGGAGGGAGGGCATAAGAAAAACATACCTATGTGGTGCTATGTTTATTGCCTGGGTGGCAAAATGATCTGTACACTTAACCTCCATGACACAAAGTTTACCTGTGTAACGGACCTGCTCATGTACTCCTGAATCTAAAATAAAAGTTACAAAAATGGAACTATTCAAGTTAAATTCATATATTCACACAGTCACCTACAGACACAAATAAATTTCATTTCTACATGTGAATACAATGAAATAACAAAGTTCCAGATATTTCCCACACCATTTTCTAGAATGTCTGATTAGACTATTAAATGAACATCTGAAGAATTTGCACCATAATAAAAAAGAAAGGTCAGTTTTCATAGTTCTTGGCCTCTCTGTATTTATGTCTGAAACTTAAACACTAAGCGATTTCAAATTGTTACCTCTAATTTCGTCTTTAATAAACATAGACAGGAATGAGAAGGAATCATCTGTTTTCTCAGTTTTATTACATTTCCTTCTTCATATCCCGTCCATTGCTCCTCCCTGTCTGCCAGTCCATTCACCTCAATAGAGTTCAAAGAAATTGAGCTGCTATTGTTCCATTTGAGGCAGTTTTATGAAAATGACCTTGCTTTCTGAATAAGATTGTTTTCCATGGTAACAATGACTTTGTTAATAAGTAATAAATTCCTTAGTGATAACTTGACACCTGTGAAGTTTCAACTTTTAAACTCTCACCATAAGCAATGCATCAAAATTAATCCTTTAACAATAGTAAAGGATACTTTCTCACCTGCTTCTAACTCAAACATAGTTTAACACGTGTATCTTTTTTTTCCAAAAGAAATACACGTTTGGATACAACCCAGATATATGCAATTTCTGCCAAAACAATAGCTTTTAAAAATATTTCTTACAAATTAAAATGGGGTCTGAATGATCTTGAATAAATTTTAAGTAGTCTGCATTTCCATTTGTTTAAATTCCAAACTCTTAAGTTTTACTTGCATGCTGGACATAGTCAGTGGATATTTCACAGTTATCTCAAATTAGAGATATTCAAAATTGAACTGGTCTTTATTCCCTAAAAAATCAACTCATGTAGCTATATGGGTCACTAGCAATTACTTAATAATTTCAACTCTATTAATTTGCAGAAGTTTAAAGAGACCCAGAGGATTTAGATGACTTATCCAATGTATCTAGGGTTAGAGACCAGCATTTCCTTCTTCCTGGTCCTTCATTCTTTTGAGTCCTCTGTTTTCATTAATGGCATTATTAAAGCCCCCACCCACTCACTGAAGATGAAGTCTTAAGCAACTGTTTATATTTTCTTGGTTTTGGTTTTACCATCAGCTGGCCAATATGCTCCTCTACGTTTAACAATTAATTTCTAAGAATTTTCTCAGAGCTGTCAACCACCAGGGCAACTCTTCCTGTGTCCAGGCTTGACTTTGACCCTGCCACCCCTTTAATGTTTCAAAGGAGTAGTTAGGTCTGTTCTACATAATCTAATTATCTCTTCTTACCCCTGTTTTGCACAAATAGGAAGTAACAAATCACCAGTGTTTGAAACTCTTATATTTTCTCTTCAAAACACAAAGAATCATTTCTTTTACTAATCTTTTTACTTCCCAAGCCTCTAATAAACTTCTGAAGGTGAAACAATAGAAGCTGTCACATACGTGTTTTTTAAGATAAAAAATATTTTAAATGTTTTTGTTGGAGGCCAAGAATTATATCTTGTCAATAGCATTTTATGGGAAGATCATTCAGCCAAGCCACAGGCAAGTCTTCCCCCATAGGTTTCACCTCATTACATCTGGATTTATTCAAAGTAGAATAAATGAAAATAAATAAACTGTCCAAAAATATCACATGAGCCTGGAAGAAGAAAAGAAAAGTCATCTACAATTAGCACAGCCTTTACTTGTGTTTTGGTGGTATGTGATATTGTTGTTCACCCTGCAGTGCTAAATATTGTGTTTGTCTTGAGCTATGATGCATGACTGAATAATACCCTGCAATGATCAGTTACATTGTGAATACACAGCTAACTTCAGCTCGGCCTTCAATGGTGTTCGACTCCTTTTATTTTTGAATTACCATTGTATTGAATACCTGCATATAACAGCTGATCCAAATGTTTTATATGTTCTCATACTATGGGTCCCACATAGTCCTTACCTCCTACACTAATAGCAAATTAGCCCACCATTTATTCCTATGTGAGGCTCAAGGCTATGTCATATCAATACTCTCAACTATAGCCTTAATAGAAAAAATACTCAAATTTTCTTTGCAAATAATTACTGTTCACAAATATTCACTCCTACTCACCAGGTAGGAGTGCAATTTCCTGCACTTTTAAAGTGAGGCATGGTAGTGACTTGCTTTGGCCACTGAAATATGAATGGATCATTTCCATATGAAAGATGGAAAAGTCAGTAAATAGTCTGCAACATTCTCTTTCCATCAGCCATAGCTTTCTGCATTATTCCAAGCTGTGACTGTTCTGTTATGCTAAGTCTTGAAGTAGTAGTAGAAATGAATCATTCATGAGCAAGTTAACCTTTGCAGTGTTGGTCCCCGGAAATGTAGGGGTTGTTTGTTACCTTAACAAAAACCTAGTCAAGAAGTAGCATCAAGGGAAAATGGTGGAGGAGGGAGCTCCAAAAGCTTACACCTCCACAAAAGCAGTGGATAACCTGGTAAGGACTGTCACAACCAACTTAATCTGAACTCTGTGAACTAAGCAAGTGTTTATAGAAACCAGGGCATAACCAACCAGGTTTAATCAAGAGAAAAATAAGAAAACTTTGTGCCAATTTAACTAACTCTCATCCCATTTGCCACTCCCCAGCTCAGAGATAGCAGTGAACAACAGGCTACAATCCTTGTACAGGTTGTTAGTACCAGAGTTTGCAGAAAAAAAAACTTATTCTCAGAGAATTGTGGTTGTTTGTTTTGACTTGTCTGGTGTTTGACTGAGGAACAAAAGGCTCGCCTTCACTTTGCAAGAACAGAAAACCAAACACCGCATGTTCTCATTCATAAGTGGGTGTTGAACAAACACATGCACACAGGGAGAGGAACATCACACACCAGGGTCTGTCAGGGGTGGGGTTGGGGGTAGGGAGGAATAGCAGGGGGTGAGGGGATTGGGGAGGAATAGCATTAGGAGAAATACCTAATGTAGATGATGGGGCCGGGGGGATGGATGCAGCAAACCACCATGGCACGTGTATACCTATGTAACAAACCTGCACGTTTAAGAAAAAATAAAAAAAAGAAAAATTCACAGCTGAGGTGGCTACCCAGAAGGCATTTGTGAAAACCATTTAAAGCCAAATGCATTAGCAGCTGCTGCCTGGGACAAGGGATAGCATGGCAAATAATCAACAAACTGAAAAGCTTGATAGAAAAGCCTAGGGGGTGAGAAAACATCTGGAAGAAATGAATATATTCTAAATAAATGGAAAGACATTAGTGTTCATGAATGGAAAGATAATACTGTTAGGATAGCAATACTCTCAAATCGATCTATAGATTTCATGCAATCTCTATCAAAATTCCGATTTTTAAGATTTTGCTGAAATGGACAAGCTGATTGTGAAATTCATATTTTATAATTTATATGACATTGTAAGAAATTTCAAGTAGCCAAAATTATCTTGAATAAAAACAAACTTTGGAGGAGTCATGCTATCTGATTTCAATACTTATTGTAGAGCTCAGTAATCAAAAGTGGGGTAAGGGTATAGTGACAGGAAAATGGACCAATGAAATAAAGTTGAGAGTTCATAAAAACCTCACACATCGCAGCTCAATTAATACATGACAAGAGTGCCAAGACCATTCAATGGGAAAAACAATAGTCTTTCTGATAAATAGTGCAGAGAAATGAGTAACCACATGCAAAACAATAATCTTGGACGATGACATTGGATTTGACAATGGATTCTTAGATATAACACCAAAAGTACAAATGACAACATAAAAAATAAATTATATTTTATTAAAATTAAAAGTTTGTGCATCAAAGGACACTATCAATAAAGTGCAAAGACAACCCATAGAAGGAAAATATTTGCAAATTATATATCTGATAAGGGTCTAGTAGTCAGTATTTACAAAGCACTCTTGCAACTCAACAACAAAAAGACAAACAATCCAGTAAAAGTAGACAAAGGGCTTAAATAAATATTTCTCCAAAGACATGCATAAATGGCTAGAAGTGCACATGAAAAGATGTTCAACGTTTTTGATCATCAAGAAAATGCAAATCAAAGTGACTTTGCACTGACTAGGAAAGCAGTTGTAGTAATAATAATAAAATGAAAAATAACAAGTGTTGGTGAGAACATCAAGAAATAGAAACCCTTGTGCATTTCTCGTGGGAATGTAAAATGATGCACCCACTTTGGAAAACAGTCTAGCAGTTCTTCAACAAGTTAAACACAGAATTACCATATGACCCAGTAATTCCCCTTGGGTGGAATCTGAGAGAACTGAAAACAGGTGTTCAAAAAAAAACTTGTACATGAAATTTCACAGCAGAATTTTTCATAATAGCTTCAAAGTGGAAATATTCTAAATGGCCATCAATTGACAAATGGATAAACATAAAATGGTGGTACAGGGAAGAAAGGGTCACAGTATGGATAAACACAAGTATTGTGACCTTATTTGTATTAAATGTCCAGAATAGACAAATCCATAGAGACAGAAACAAATTAATAGTTTTCAGAAGATAAAGAAGAGGGGGTTTGAGGAGTAACTGAAAAATGGCCATAGGGTTTCTTTATAGGGTGATGAAAATGTACTAGAATTAGACAATGATGATGCTTTTACAACATGTGGATGTTCTAAAAACCACTGGATTGTACATTTTAAAATAGTTAAAAATAAATTTTATGCTACATAAATTTTCCTCTACAAAAAATGTTAGAAAGAATACTAGTCCATTCTGACTTATACCATGACCCTCTATTTTTTTTATCCTCCTGTGCCAGAAAAAAAATTGTTTCCTTTTTTGCAAGGCTACTCTCTGTGCCAGTGTCTTTGTATCACTCCTACTTGTCTCTCCTCTGCTCTTGTGCCACCAGTCATTCCTTATTTCCAAACTCTTTTTTCAGTTATTTCCCCCTAGACCTATAAGCATATCCAAATCTCCTTTAATCTAAAAATAATACAAGTTAAAACAATTCCTCTACTTGACTTTTCTGTCACGCTATTCTTCCATTTCCTTTCTTCCCTGCACTACCAAAAATTTAAAGGTTAAGGCTGCATTCTCTCTCTACTTTGTTGCCTTTGATTAGTCCTGAAGATTTACCTAGGCCCTGATTCTTCCATTAATTTAATACAACATGTTTAATATGTTGGCAGAGCGTTATTCTTCCTTTGCATTCTCTGTTGATGTAACTGCAGCGTTAGACCCTACATATGTCCCTCCTTTTCTATATTTTCTTCTCTTAGCCTTTGTTGCACTGCACTTACTTATCTCCTCTGCTGATCTCTATTTCTCAACCTTCTTTTTTATTTTTATTCCAATAGTTTTTTGGGGGTACATGTGGTTTTCAGTTACATGAATAAGTTCTTTAGTGGTGATTTCTGAGATTTTGGTTCACCTGTCACCCAAGCAGTGTACACTGTACCCAGTATGTATTATGTATTATTTTATCCCCAACCCCACTTCTATGTAATGTTCTTTTAAATTAAACAGTCCTCCAGCTTCTGTCCTCGGCCAGGCTCATGGCCCCAACTCCCTCTGTCAAGATCATAACATTCTTTAAAGATTTCATCAAAATGTACCTTCTTAATGTGGTCTTTCCAAATCTCCTAAATTAGAATTAACACATTTTGTACTTTTACATAATACTTTTCATGAGATGTCTTGCATTATGATCATTTTTATAGATGTAATAGACCCCAGTAGATTCTGAAATTTTATTTTTAAATTTTTAATGTTTATGGGTACATAGTAGGTGTATATATTTATGGGCTAACTGTGATATTTTATTATGGGCATACAATGTGTAATAATCACATCAGAGTAATTGGTGTATCAATTCAAGTATTTATCATTTCTTTGTCTTAGGAACATTTCAGTTTTACTCTTTTGGTTATTTTTAAAATATACAATAAATTACTGTTGACTGTAATCACACTGTTGTGTTATCAAACACCAGATCTTTTCACTCTTTCTAACTGTATTTTTGCACATATTAACAATCCCCACTTTCCTGTCTTGTCCTCCTGCCCAACCCGCCAGCAGCAGCTACCCTTATCAGACTCTGATAAGCAGTATTCTACTCTTTATCTCCGTAAGTTTAATTATTTTTAAATTTTAGCTCTCACAAATGAGTGAAAATGTGCAAAATTTGTCTTCTGTGCCTTGCTTATTTCACTTAACATGATGTCCTCCAGCTCCATTCATATTGTTGCAAATAACAGGATTTAATTCTTGCTGTGGCTGAATGATATTCTGTTATGCATATGTGCAACACTTTACCCATTTGTAGACAGACACTGCTTAGGTTGGATCCAAATCTTGGCCAGTATGAATAGTGCTGTGATAAACATGGGCATTCAGATGTCTCATCAATATAATCTTTTCCTTTCTTTGGGGTATATAACCAGCAGTTGGATTGCCATATCATATGGTAGTTATATTTTTAGTTTCTTGAGCAACTTGCATACTGTTCTCTATAGTGGCTGCACTGATTTACATTCCCACCTGAAGTGTATGCTGCTTCCCCTTTCTCCACATCTCTGCCAGCATACATTATTGCCTGCCTTTTAGACATAAGCCATTTTAACTGGAGTGACATGATTTCTCATTGAAGTCTCACTTTGCATTTCTCTGACAATTAATGATGTTAAACTTTTTAATATACCTCTTCATCATGGTTATGTCTTCTTTTAAGAAATGTCTGTTCAGATCTTTTGCCTATTTTAAAATTAGATTGATAGAACTTTGCTATGGAGTTCTTTGAGCTCCTTACATATTCTGGTTATTAATCCCTTGTCAGATGAGTAGTTTGCAAATATTTTCTCCCATTCTGTGAGTTGTCTTTTTGTTGATTGGCTCCTTTGCTGTGCAGGAGGCATTTAACTTGATGTGATCTCACATGTTCATTTTTGCTTTGATTCCCTGTGCTTTTACTCGAGACACTGTTGCCCAGTCCCATGTCCTGGAGAGTTTCCCCAAAGTTTTCTTCAGCAGTTTTATAGTTTGAGGGTTTAGATTTAAGTCTTTAATCCATTTTGATTTGATTTTTGTACATGGTGAGACATAGGGGTCTAGTTTTATTCTTCTGAATATACAGATTTCCCAGAATAATTTGTTGAAGAGATTGTCCTTTCTCTAAGGTATGTTCTTGGCATCTTTTCAAAAATGAGTTCACTGTAGAAGTATGGACTTATTTCTGGGTTTTCTATTCTGTTTCATTGGTCTATGTGTCTGTTTTTATGCAAGTACCATGTTGCTTTGGCTCCTATAGCTCTGTAATATAATTTGAATTAAGGTAATGTGATTTCTCCAGTTTTGTTTACTTTTATTTTGCTCAGGATGGATTTGGCTATTCTGGGACTTTTGTGATTCCACATACATTTTAGAATTATTATTTTTCTTTTTGTGAAGAAAATCATTAGTATTTTGGTAGGGATCCACTGAATCTGCAGATTGCTTTAGGCAGTATGGACACTATCAATATTTTTTCTAATCCATGAACACAAAATATCTTTCCAGGTTTTTGTGCCCTCTTTAATTACTTTCATTAATATTTTATAGTTTTCATTGTAGAGATCTTTCACTACTTTGGTTAAGTTTATTCCTAGGTATTTTATTTGTAGCTATTGTAAATACATTTACTTTTTTGATTTGTTTTTTGATTGTCTGCTGTTAGTTCATAGAAATGCTACTGAATTTTGTATGTTGATTTTCTATCCTGCAACTTGACCGAATGTATCAGTTTAATATTGTTTTTCATGGAGTCTTTAGGTTTTGCTACATATAAGATTAATTTGTCTGCAAACAAGGATAGTTTGACTTCTATTTCAAATTGGATGCTCTTTACTTCTTTCTCTGGTCCAATCGCTATGGCTAGGACATCTGGTAGTATATTGAATAACAGTGGCAAAAGTGAACACTTCTTTCCTGTTCCACAACTTAGAGAAAAGGCTTTCTGTTTTTCCCCATTTAGAACAAACTATCTGCGGGTCTGCCATATGCAACTTTTATTGTGTTGAAGTATGTTTCTTCTATACCCAGTTTCTTGAGTGTTTTTACCATGAAGGGATTTTGAATTTTACCAAATGTGGTTTCAGCATCAATTGAAATGATTATGTGATTTTTGTCCTTCATTCAGTTGATATTAAGTGTCTCTTTGATTTGCAGATGTTGAGTCATGCTTGCACTGGCCTAAAACAATGAGTTTGGAAGTATTCTGCCCTCCTGTACTTTTTGGAATATCTTGACTAAGATTCATATTGTTTCTTTAAATGTTTGGTAGAATTCAACAGTGAAACAATCAGGTCCCAGGGTTTTGTTAATGGAAGACTTATTATTATGGCTTCAGTATTGTTGGTTATTAATGGCCTATTCAGGTTTTGGATTTCTTTATGTTTTAATCTTGAAGGTCTGTGTCTAGGAATTGATCAATTTTTTTCTAGATTTTCCAATTTATCGGCACATAGTTGTACATAGTAGTCTCTAATGATCCCTTGTATTTCTGTGCTGTCCATTGTATTGCCTTCTTTCATCTAGTTTTGTTTATTTGGGTCTTCACTTTTTTTGTTCTAATTAGTCTGGGTAGCGCTTTGTCAGTCTTGTTTATTTTTTCAAAATCTAAACTCTGTTTCATGGATCTTTTGTATTTTTGTCTCAAGTTTATTTCTGCTGTAGTCTTTTCTATTTCTTTTCTTCTACTAATTTTGGTTTTGGTTTGCTCTTGCTTTTGGGTTCTTTAAAATATATAGTTAGGCTGCTTATTTAAAGTTTTTCTGGTTTTTTTTTTTTTTTTTTTTTATGTAGCTCATTGCTCTAAATTTTCCTCTTAGTACTGCTGTTGCTATATTCCATAGGTTTCGGTATGTTGCATTTTCATTTGTCTCAAGAGGCTTTTCAGCTTACATCTTAATTTCTTTATTTGCCCACTGGTCATTTGGGAAGATATTGTTTAATTTGCATGCATTTGTATAGTTTTCAAAGTATCTCTTGTTATCAATTTCTAGTTTTATTTCATTGTGACCAGAGAAGATACTTGATATTACTTCAACTTTTTGAATTTCTTTTTTTTTTTTCTTTTTTTGAGACAGAGTTTCGCTCTTGTTACTCAGGCTGAAGTACAATGGCGCGATCTCAGCTCGCTGCAACCTCCACCTCCTGGGTTCAGGCAATTCTCCTGCCTCAGCCTCCTGAGTAGCTGGGATTACAGGCACGTGTTACCATGCCCAGCTAATTTTTTGTATTTTTAGTAGAGACGGGCTTTCACCATGTTGACCAGGATGGTCTCGATCTCTTGGCCTCGTGATCCACCCACCTCGGCCTCCCAAAGTGCTGGGATTACAGGAGTGAGCCACCGTGCCTGGCCCCAACTTTTTGAATTTTTTAAGAATTATTTTGAGTCCTAACATGTGGTGTATCTTTGAGAATGATGTGCTGAATAGAAAATTGTGTATTCTGCAGCCATTGGAAAAATGTTCTGTAATGATCTACTAGGTCCATTGGTCCTATAGTGCACATTAAGTGTGATATTTATTAGCTGACTTTTTGTCTGGATGATCTGTCCAAAGCTGAAAGTGAGTGTAGAGGTCTCCATCTATTATTATATTGGGATCTATATTTTTATTTTGCCCTAGCAATATTTGATTTAAGTATTTGGGTGCTCCAGTGTTGGGTTCATATGAATTTAGAATTGTTTTATCCTCTTGCTCAACTGATCCTTTTAGTGTTATATAACAACCTTCTTTGTCACTTTTTAAAATATCTTTTTTCTTGAAATCTATTTTATCTAAGTGCTCCTTTTTTGGTTTTCTTTTCACGCAAAGAAAACCAAAAAGGAGCAGAAGTAGCTATACTTAGATAAAATAGATTTCAATTCTATTTTCAGTCTGTGTGTGTCGCTATATATGAAGTAAGTTTCTGGTAAACAGCATATTGTCGGATTTTTTAAAAAAATTCATTCAGTCACTGTATGCCTTTTGATTGAAAAGTTTAATCTATTTACATTCCATGTTATTATTGAAAAGTAAGGACTCTTACTTTTTGCCATCTTATTCCTTGCTTTTAAAAATTATTTTGTGGTTTTTCTTTTTTCTTTTCATTCTTTTTTCTTGTCTTCCTTCCTTTCTTCCTTCTTGCCTGCATTCCTTCCTTCCCTTCCTTCTTCCTTCCTGCTTATTTTCCTTTGTGTAGAAGGGATTTTCTCCAGCGATATGTTTTAACATCTTGCTTTTTATTTTTGTGGATATGTTGTAGATGTTTTGATTTGAAGTTACCATGAAACTTGTAAATAACATCTTATAATCAATAGTTTTAAGCTTTTGCTAAATTAACTCTGATTGCAAAAAAAAAAAAGACCAAAAAGCAAACAAAAGGAAAAGTAATAAAAACTCTACACTCTAACTGCATCTCTCCCATTTTTTAAATTTTTGTTGTTTCTATTTGTATCTTTTTAGACTATTTCTTAAAAAGCTTTTGTAGCTATTATTTTTGATTGGCTTGTCTTTTAGTCTTTCTACTCAAGATACAAGTGATTTACACACCCAAATTACAGTGTTGTTGTGTATAGTTTGTCTCTATACTTACTGTTCTAGTGAGTGTGTACCTTTAGATAATTTCTTTTTGCTTATTAACACCCTTTTCTTTCAGATGGAAAAACTCTTTTTAGCATTTCTTGTAGGACAGGTCTTGTGTTGATAAAATACCCCAGCTTTTGTTTGTCTGGGAAAGTCTTTATTTTTCCTTTACGATTCAAAGATATTTTCTCTGGAATAAAAATTTATTTCTTTCAGCACTTTAATTATATCATTACACTTTCTCCTGGCTTATTAGTTTTTCAATGAGAAGTCTGCTGCCAGACATAGTGGAGCTGCTTTATATGTTATTTATTTGTCTTCTCTTGCTGCTTTTAGGATTTTGTTTTTTCCCTGACCTTCTGGAGTTTGATTATTAAATGTCTTGAAGTAGTTTTATTTAGGTTAAATTGGCTTGGTGTTCTAGGGCCTTCTTGTACTTGAATATTTATACCATTTTCTAGGTTTAAAAAGTTCTCTATTATACATTTGAATAAAATTTTTATCACAATATTTTCCTCTCCCTTCTTTTTCAGGCTAAGTAATTCTTAGATTTGCTGTTTCTGAGGATATTCTCTAGATCTTGTAGACATGCTTTATTCTTTTTTATTCTTGTTTCTTTTGTTCTCTCTGTGAGAGAGCCTGTCTTCACTCTCACTAGGTCTTCCTTCTGTTTCATAATTCTGTTTTTGATAGACTGACATTTTTTCAGTTTTTCAATTGAATTGTCAGCTTCAGAATTTCTGCTTAATTAAAAAAGATTATTTCAATTTATTTGTTAAATTTATCTGATAGGATTCTGAATTTCCTCTCTTTGTTATCTTGAATTCATTTGAGCTATCACAAAACAGCTCTTTTGAATTTTGTGTCTGAAAGGCCACATATTTCTGCCACTCCATGATTCGTCCCTGGTGCTTTATTTAGTTTGTTTGCTGAGGTCATGTTTCCTCAATGATCTTGATGCTTGTGGATGTTCTTCAGTGTTTTGGCACTGATGAGATAGATAGTTATTTTAATCTTCACAGTCTGGACTTGTTTGTACCCATCTTTCTTGAGAAGATTTTTTGGATATTCAAAAGGAACTGGGTGTTGTTATCTAACTCTTTGTTTGCTGCAGCCATCTTTCACTGGTGAGCACCGCAGGCCCAGTAACACTGCGAGTCTTGCAGACTTGTAGATTTATCACCTTGGTGGGTTTGGGTAAGATCCAGGAGTATTCCTTAGATTATCAGGCAGAGCTTGTGATATTTTAGATGGTAAAATTTGGTAGCCGTTTTGTTCTCTGTTTACCTATTGTAATGCCTAGAACATAATAGTGTTAGATAAATTAATTCATTATTTCCTTTAACTGACAGACATGAATAAACATATTAAAGCAATAATAGACTTTTAAGCAATAAACCATATTCAATATATGTAAAGTTAAATTTAAGTGATTTCTATTCACTCTTCCACAAGATTCCTTCACAGGTTTCTGGAAATGTGGTCATTGCAGGCACATGTGATTTAGTATCTGGTTGATTAACCATAAATTCTATTCCAACACTGCTCTTCAAAGATGGACTTATAAACATAATTAAACACATCACAAAGTATTCGCATCCTCTAAATACTTTAAAATCATGAGTACAGGAGACAAGAAAATGTTACTCAGATACATCTCATACAGAGATCTAAACTTGAAAATTTGGCCAGCGTTTTTTCCTTCGAGATTATCCATGATCCATGCTTTCAATCAATATTATTAAGCACCCACTATATGCCTGGCATTGCCCCAGGCCTAGCCTTGGCCGAACCTATGTTTTAGCAGAGAGAAGAGTTGGAGAAAAAAAGTATGTGAACAAGATAATTTTGGAAAGTGATTATTGCTATGAAAAACAAAGTTAGGTAAAGAAATAAAGGGGTGGAATAGGAAATGCATTTTCTAATATAGTCAGAAAGCTTTTGTCGATATGACATTTAAACTGAAACTGTAAAGCCTAGAAGGAGCCAGGCATGCAATGACAGAGAAGTAGAGTCATCTTAGCAGAGGGAGCAGCAACTGTGAATCCTATGGCAGAAAGACTGGGCTGGCTCTCTGCCAGGACAGGAGAGCCTGTAGCTGGAGCACAGTGGGGGTGTGGCATGGGAGGACGTAGAACGACCAGGCAGGAACAGGACTGTATGAGGTCTTGTATGTTATTCTATGCCATTGAGCTTTATTCTCCAGACGAGAGTAAGCCGCAGGAGGGACTTAAAAGGTGACAAATGTGATCTGATTTACCTTTTTCAAAACTTTTCTTGGCTGCTATATAAAGGTGTAAAGGGAACATGAGGAAAACATTTAAGACACTACGACAGAGTAAGCAAGGGATGGTGGTAACCTACATAGGCGTAGATGTAATCATGAGGATTTGGTTACTTACAAAAAGCCTAAGCATATTTTCAGATCAAACTTTCATCCCATTCCCCTTTCGCTTCTTTCTTGTGCTGGTCTTTCACTAGGCTAAGAAAACATAAGCTTTTGCCCTTAACAAAGGGACTGGGAGTTCTTGAAACACAAATACCCAAGAAATTTAAACAAAAAGAAAGTAACAAGAGGATATTCAATGTATTAAATTTTCTTAAGATCTGATTCTCTGATTTCTTTAGACACTGAGAACATGGACCAGGCCTATTTTCATGACTGGGTTACAGCCTCAAAAATAAAGGCACACCTATGTATACAATAACTTTTATTATCAGTTACAGCTTATTTATAGCTTGCAATTAAAGCCTATTCTTTAATTGTGTTAACTGTGATTATTTGACATTTAAAGCAGAAAAAGAAATGAAACAACAATAAACATCAATTTGTTTCAACAGATTTGCTATTTGGCAGACTTCTAAAACCCACATATGCTAATGTTTGTGTTAATTGCTTAATACCAGAACACTTATCAGCATCAAATATTTTTGTCATTAATTATTTAAAACCTATGAAGCACTAAAGTTTGAGTGGTTTGAGGACTTTTCTGTAAAATTATTCTAGTTTTAAATCAGTATGCTCTTAGTAATAATTAATTTGGAAAGAAAAATTGTTTAATGACACATTGAGATAGCCAACTAATGTATAAAATATTATTCACTATGACAAAATTTAATTTACTGGTAAATTAACAAATATATTTTAAACATTTACCATGTGTCTAAGACATTTTAATATAATTGGATGTGGATGGGGTAGACACAACAGATACATACAAGCCTGTTTGCTCTAAAGTGTGTAATACTTATTTTTTGCAACAATAATATTTTTCCAAGCAACAACTCAGTGTTGGCTTAAAATATCTCAAAATTATAATGATTAAAATTTAATCTGAAATTCTCATGCTCTCTGCCCAGGTTCTTTTCACTCAACGCAGTAGCCATTTCAATAGATCAGAGAATGAGATCTTTGCATTCAGTATCAGCAATGGCTCTGACACTGGCACACATGGTTTTACTGGATATGAACCCCCTCAGCCCCTGTACCTGAGCTCCTCTTCATGTCATGCATGTTACTCTTGACTAAGGTAATGAAGGTGAACCTCTTACTGTCAGGATCTTCATATGGAAGTCTGTCAGCTTGTGATCACCCAAATCCAGATATAGGAACCATGTTTTCCTCTTCTGCTGATGTCAAAGATACTATGGGCTAAAAGGAAGCATCACGGGTAATAACACTAAAAGCAAGAGGTGTATCCTTTCCCTGAAGTACTTCCATTGATGACATAATTATCTACTAAGGTGACATAGAGAAAATCTGGCATCTACTTTCTACTATGTACATGACTGAGGTTCCCTTAAACTCCATGACCAATACAGTTGAGATGCTTCAGGTTATGTTTGAGACCTTTGTTGCTATACAGGCAGCCCTGTTCCTGGATACCTTTTGTCACATAACTCTATTTAACAGACTCTGGTAACACTATCACTAACAGCGTGCATTTATGTGGTTTATGCCCTTCCACATGTCTGGACTTGGAAGGTTGTTACAGATTTCCTTGCCTTAGCCTCACGATCACAGCTGAGAAGTGAAATGAACATAACGAAAAGATGCCGTGCTAGCCTGTGGTGGACTTTGAGTATGAGATGGCTACTGTTACTTCCTCCTTGTTTAAGAAGAGCTACAGACTATCTAATGATCAATGATCAGAAAGCCACTATTGGTAGTGAAAACCTGGAAGTTTCCAAAGGCTTTCTGACAACGATTCTTTCTAGGTATGAGTACTGCAACATTCCTGAGCCACTTTCAACTTGACACGAAATGTGATATTGATAAAGAAACAGACTTACGTGTCAACACAGAGTTGTCTAGTGATACCACTGTGTGTCTTGACATTGCTCATAACACCAAAAGCAAAGGGTATATCTTTAACCTAAACACACACAAGAAAAAAATACAGAAAAAAAATCACAGCCTTGGTTCCAAATACTAAAAAAATTGAAATGATTTTCTTAATTTCTTAACAAATTTGAAATAATTTTAAAATTTTAATTAAAATATTAGAGTGATTAAATTAAACAACAAATAGAGCATATTAAACTAAATAATAATAAGTAAACTACATAATTAAAAGAGGAGGATTTAAATGCATTGATAAAGAAAGAGGATAGTGATACAGTAATAAAAATGAAGCATGAAAGTATATAACATTATGCAATTTTTATAAAATCTTTATGAATGCATGTGTGTTTTATAAGCATAGAAAAAGCCTGTTGGTTGGGTGAAAAATCACAACATACTTTCACTTTTTGCTTTATGTATATTTTAATTGCATAAAATGCTTTCTCAGTATTTATTATGTGGCAACTGATGAATCCCCAAACAGGGAGAAGGTAGATTCTTATAAGCAGAAGAGACAGAAAACTTAGATAGTCCCCTTGCAGGATGCTGCTTTATTCTCCTAAGCAATGTACATGTGATACACATCTCTTCTCTGAGTAAAAAACATCACAAAAGAGAAAAAAAAAACCTTTCACTCTATCCTGGGAAACTGTCATTTGTTCGTAATGTTTATTAAGTAAAGAGTACATCAATAAATAGACAAATGCATGAAATAGAAATCAAGAAACTAGAGGAAATAAGATCATAGTTTTTTGTTCTTTAATGGTTATTTATGTACGTATTCTAAATTGAAAGTTAGTATAACTCACAATTTTTACCTAACAAAGGCAGGAATATCGTATTTATCTTTATTCACACACTACTATGGAAGAATCCTTCTGGATACAACCCAACTCTCTCCTTCCTTATCATAACTTCCCAGAACAAAGTTTGAAGTCTACAAAGTTAGGCTGTTGCATTTCATCTAGGTATCCTACTTTTGTCAAAGGTGTACTTCCCTGAAATCCAGAAGGGCTGTATTCATAGCTAGTCATAGAAAAAAGAATTGCTTGCAGAAATAAAAGCAGAATAATTATTTTCAAAGCCATAAATTTGAAAATGTAACAAGCAGTTGTCCAAGTATCTATCGATAGATCTGTTATTTCTCCAGTAGTTTTAAGGCAGGTGGTGTCATTTGAAGTTAATAAAATTGCTGGAACTGGTACACCTATTATTGATTATTCATGATCATAAACAAGTGACAACCAATTAAACTTATTATGCAAAATCTGAAAGTTATTTTACACCAGAATGTTGTTTTTAATGACACATTAAAAATATTTTTATGCTGTTTCTTTGCCTAAAGGGAATGTTTATTAAAATTCACAACCTATGAATTTGGACGACTTGGCAAGACACTGTCTTGCTATAACGCCCCAAATAGAGGGGCATCATGTTAGCATGCTCTTGAATGTAGTTAGCACGCTCTTGAGTGCAGTTAGCATGCTCTTGAAAGCATATACGACTGATTATTCTAGTTCATTTGTTGTTACATTTGACTGTTAAAATTTGCTTGTGCTTTTAAACATATACCATTGGTAATGTATTTAAGCAGTCAGAAATGTAAATGAAAATGTAAAAGCAAGGATCAGTGTGGACTTTGGAATTGAAAAGAACTGGATTCACCTCTTAGCTCAACCACTTACTAGAGTGAAACTCTGAACATCAGCTTCTCATATGTAAACTGGAGATAACAATGCTTGCTTCCTGGAGCAGTAAAAGAGTAAATCAAATTGTGTTTATAAATGCCTGGCATATACTAGGCACTCTGAGTATGGTAGTAATTATTATTCTGTCTCTTGCCAACTTTGCCTTTCTTTATGCTTTGCCAACATGTACAAAGGCTTTGCCAGCTTTTCCCATACACCCTCTTTTTTAAACCAACCCTCACTCTTCTCGGAGAAACCCAAGATGAAAAGTGAGTGAAATCAATTTGTTTGACATTTATTGGGATTTGACACCTGCAACTGCTTGTGACAGCAGTCCTGATGCTCAAAGAATACTGACTGCTGGACTGAGAAGGAGCCACTTCAGGCATGGTCAAAAAGAGAAGGAAAGTAAGCTTCAGACGTAGCGGCTGGGAGGCTGTCTACTTTTCCAGCTGGCTAGCCACTGGTAATTCTTACCTACTGGACTGCTAAATAGGGGAAAAGGTAAAATATTTAAGGTCAGCAGGGCTCAATTCCAAGGAAAAAGAGAAAGGCTAGTTTCTTTTTTAATTATTATTCTAAGAGGAAATGTAAAATACAGCTTTGTTTCTGCTTTGCTGAACGCAGGCTAATGTACTGCCTGGCTCCAGCTCTGTGATATTTTGTTTTGTTCATAGGAGCCCAGAGGGAAAGCAGGACTCATTTTCCTCCATGGGTACACCTTTCAACCAAAGGCAAAACAACTAATAATTGTGAAATAAATCAACTATGAAATTAATTTAGGTTCAATCTATTTATATAGCTAAATTGAGCTGCTTGAGTATGTGCAATGTGTTTGTATGTATGTGCATGCATTTTTGTGTTTCACATTATTTCAAATAAGTTAAAAATGGAAATGTAATTTTTGTGTACTTACTATTTTTAGTAACATCTGCCGAAAGATCCAATTTAACTATTCTATTGCATAAAAAATGTACTATATAAGGCTTATTATTAATAGTTACTTCTGCCAAAAATCAGAGAACATTTTTAACAAATATATAGTGAGAGAGATCCAAGATGGCCGCTTAGGAGGAACTCGGGAATGCAGCTCCGAGAGAAAGCACAGAGGGTGAGTGGACGCCGTATTTCCAGACTGATTTTTACTGCCCACAGAACAGGAGATTCACACGCAGAGAAGCCACACGGGTCGCCAGCGCCGCTGGCGCCGCTGGCTTGAATGGCGCAGCCGCTGGGCCGGCACCCTGAGGCAACGGCTCACTGTACAAAGTGAGAGAGTCTGAGTCCCCTATAAGCCAGCAAGGGGAGCTGAAACGGGGAGCCAGGCCAGCGCCACGAATCTCAGAGCCACAGCTTTAGCCAACGCAGCGGCTCCGGAGGCAGATCAGACGAGACGGTGTCCCCTCTTACCCAGCAAGAAGACCTGAAACACAACTGAAACCGGGACGGTCCAGCTCTGTGGAGGAGGGGCGTTCTCCATAGGCACCCTGCTGTTCCCAGGGCAATCTACTAAGGCAATCCGCCACTACAGAGACTCCGTCACTACAGGGGCGGGCCAACATAGCGGAAGCAGTTCTAACTACACCCAGAAGTTCACACGGAAGCTGGGTGGAGCCCACAGCAGCTTAGCGAAGCCTCTGCAACCTGAGTGTGACTAGGCTGCCACCTTGTGGGCAGGGAAAACAGCAACCGCACAGGGGAACATCATAAAACCGTAACTCCCTGGGACAGAACACCTGGGGGGAAGAGCAGGGGGTTTATGAGTTCTGCCACAGCAGACTTAAAATTACCAAAATCAGAAAGACAACAACTACAAAGTCAACAGGTGGATAAATCCACAAAGATGGGAAGAAACCAGCGCAAAAAGGATGAAAACACCCAAAACCAGAACACTTCTCCTCCTACAAGGGATCACAACTCCTTACCAGCAAGGGAACAAGACTGGATGGAGAATGAGTGTGATGAAATGACAGAATCAGCTTTCAGAAAGTGGATAATAAGAAACTTCCGTGAGCTAAAAGAACATGTTCTAACCCAATGCAAAGAAACTAAGAACCTTGAAAAAAGACTTGACGAAATGCTAACAAGAATGGACAACTTAGAGAGGAATATGAGTGAATTGATGGAGCTGAAAAACACAACACGAGAACTTCGTGAAGCATGCACAAGTTTCAACAGCCGAATTGACCAAGCAGAAGAAAGGATATCAGAGGTCGAAGATCAACTCAATGAAATAAAACGAGAAGGCAAGATTAGAGAAAACAGGGTAAAAAGGAATGAACAAAGTCAACAAGAAATATGGGACTATGTGAAAAGACCTAATCTACGTTTGATAGGTGTACCTGAATGTGACAAAGAGAATGCATCCAAGCTGGAAAATACTCTTCAGGATATTATCCAGGAAAACTTCCCCAACCTAACAAGGCAGGCCAAGATTCAAGTCCAGGAAATACAGAGAACACCACAAAGATACTCCTCTAGAAGAGCAACCCCAAGACACATAATCATCAGATTCACCAGGGTTGAAATGAAGGAGAAAATACTAAGGGCAGTCAGAGAGAAAGGTCAGGTTACCCACAAAGGGAAGCCCATCAGACTCACTGCAGATCTCTCAGCAGAAACCCTACAGGCCAGAAGAGAGTGGGGGCCGATATTCAACATCCTTAAGGAAAAGAACTTTCAACCCAGAATTTCGTATCCAGCCAAACTAAGCTTCATAAGTGAAGGAAAAATAAAATCCTTTGTGAACAAGCAAGAACTCAGAGAGTTCATCACCACCAGACCAGCTCTACAAGAGCTCCTGAAGGAGGCACTACACATAGAAAAGAACAACCAGTACCAGCCACTCCAAAAACACACGAAAAGGTAAAGAGCATCAACACAATGAAGAATCTGCATCAACCAAAGGGCAAAACAGCCAGCTAGCACCAAAATGACAGGATCGAATTCACACATAACAATATTAACCCTAAATGTAAACGGACTAAATGCCCCAATCAAAAGACACAGACTGGCAAATTGGATAAAAAGCCAAAACCCATCAGTGTGCTGTATCCAGGAAACCCATCTCGCATGCAAGGATACACAAAGGTTCAAAATAAAGGGATGGAGGAAGATTTACCAAGCAAATGGAGAGCAAAAAAAAGCAGGAGTTGCAATTCTCATCTCTGATAAAATAGACTTTAAAGCAACAAAGATCAAAAGAGACAAAGAAGGACATTACATAATGGTAAAAGGATCAATGCAGCAAGAAGAGCTAACAATCCTAAATATATATGCACCTAATACAGGAGCACCCAGATACATAAGGCAAGTTCTTAAAGACTTACAAAGAGACATAGACTCCCACACAATAATAGTGGGAGACTTCAACACACCATTGTCAATATTAGACAGATCAACGAGACAGAAAATTAACAAGGATATCCAGGACTTGAACTCAGACCTGGAACAAGCAAACCTAATAGACATTTACAGAACTCTCCACCCCAAATCCACAGAATATACATTCTTCTCAGCACCACATCACACCTACTCTAAAATTGACCACATAATTGGAAGTAAATCACTCCTCAGCAAATGCAAAAGAACGGAAACCATAACAAACAGTCTCCCAGACCACAGTGCAATCAAGTTAGAACTCAGAATTCAGAAACCAACCCAGAACCGCACAGCCTCATGGAAAATGAACAACTTTCTCCTGAATGTTGACTGGATAAACAATGAAATGAAGGCAGAAATAAAGACGTTCTTCGAAACCAACGAGAATGAAGACACCACATACCAGAATCTCTGGGACACATTTAAAGCAGTCTCTAGAGGAAAATATATAGCAATAAGCGCCCACATGAGAAGAAAGGAGAGATCTAAAATTGACACCCTATCGTCAAAATTGAAAGAGCTAGAGGAGCAAGATCAAAAAAACTCAAAACCTAGCAGAAGACAAGAAATAACTAAGATCAAAGCAGAATTGAAGGAGATAGAGACACGAAAAACCCTTCAAAAAATCAATAAATCCAGAGGTGGTTTTTTGAAAAGATCAATAAAATAGACAGACCACTAGCCAGACTAATAAAAAAGAAAAGAGAGAATAATCAAATAGATGCAATAAAAAATGACAAAGGGGATATCACCACAGATGCCACAGAAATTCAAACCATCATCAGAGATTATTACAAACAACTCTATGCACATAAATTAGAAAACCTGGAGGAAATGGATAAATTCCTGGACAGTAGCCTCCTCCCATGCCTAAACCGGGAAGAAGTCGAAACCCTGAATAGACCAATAACAAGGTCTGAAGTCGAGGCAGCAATTAAGAGCCTACCACCCAAAAAAAGCCCAGGTCCAGATGGGTTCACAGCAGAATTCTACCAGACATACAAAGAGGAACTGATACCATTCCTACTGAAACTATTCCAAATAATCCAAAATGAGGGAATCCTTCCCAAATCATTTTATGAGACCAACATCATCCTAATACCAAAACCCGGCAGAGACTCAACAAGAAAAGAAAACTACAGGCCAATATCCATGATGAACATAGATGCAAAAATCTTCAATAAAATAATGGCAAGCCGATTACAACAGCACATCAAAAAGCTTATCCACCATGATCAAGTAGGATTCATCCCGGGGATGCAAGGCTGGTTCAATATACGCAAGTCTATAAATGTAATTCACCACATAAACAGAACCAAAGACAAAAACCACATGATTATCTCAATCGATGCAGAGAAGGCCTTCGACAAAATTCAACAGCCCTTTATGCTAAAAACCCTCAATAAACTAGGTATCGATGGAACGTATCTCAAAATAATAAAAGCTATTTACGACAAACCAACAGCCAATATCATACTGAACGGGCAAAAACTGGAAGCATTCCCTTTGAAATCTGGCACTAGACAAGGATGCCCTCTCTCACCACTCCTATTCAATATAGTACTGGAAGTTCTAGCCAGAGCAATCAGGCAAGAAAAAGAAATAAAGGGTATTCAATTAGGAAAGGAGGAAGTCAAATTGTCTCTATTTGCAGACGACATGATTGTATATCTAGAAGACCCCCTCATCTCAGTCCAAAAGCTCCCGAAACTGATAAGCAACTTCAGCAAAGTCTCAGGATACAAAATCAATGTGCAAAAATCACAAGCATTCCTATACACCAATAACAGACTTAAAGAGAGCCAAATCAAGAACGAACTGCCATTCACAGTTGCTACAAAGAGAATAAAATACCTAGGAATACAACTAACAAGGAATGTAAAGGACCTCTTCAAGAAGAACTACAAATCACTGCTCAATGAAATAAGAGAGGACACAAACAGATGGAGAAACATTCCATGTTCATGGTTAGGAAGAATTAATATCGTGAAAATGGCCATACTGCCCAAAGTAATATACAGATTCAATGCTATCCCCATCAAGCTACCAATGACCTTCTTCACAGAACTGGAAAAAACCACCTTAAACTTCATATGGAACCAAAAGAGAGCCCGCGTAGCCAAGTCAATTCTAAGCAAAAAGAACAAAGGGGGAGGCATCACACTACCAGACATCAAACTCTACTACAAGGCTACAGTAATCAAAACAGCATGGTACTGGTACCAAAACAGAGATATAGACCAATGGAACAGAACAGAGGCGTCGGAGGCAACACAACATATCTACAACCACCCGATCTTTGACAAACCTGATAAAAACAAGCAATGGGGAAAGGATTCCCTGTTCAATAAGTGGTGTTGGGAAAACTGGCTAGCCATATGCAGAAAGCAGAAACTCGACCCCTTCCTGACACCTTACACTAAAATTGACTCCAGAGGGATTTAAGACTTAAACATAAAACCTAACACCATAAAATCACTAGAAGGAAACCTAGGCAAAACCATTCAGGACATAGGCGTAGGCAAGGACTTCATGACCAAAACACCAAAAGCATTGGCAACAAAAGCCAAAATAGACAAATGGGACCTAATCAAACTCCACAGCTTCTGCACGGCAAAAGAAACAGTCAATAGAGTGAATCGGCAACCAACAGAATGGGAAAAAATTTTTGCAGCCTACCCGTCTGACAAAGGGCTGATATCCAGAATTTACAACGAGCTAAAAAAGATTTACAAGAAAAAAACAAACAAGCCCATTCAAAAATGGGCGAAGGATATGAACAGATACTTTACAAAAGAAGACATACATGAGGCCAACAAGCATATGAAAAAATGCTCATCATCACTGGCCATTAGAGAAATGCAAATCAAAACTACATTGAGATACCATCTCACACCAGTCAGAATGGCAATCATTAAAAAATCTGGAGACAACAGATGCTGGAGAGGATGTGGAGAAATAGGAACACTTTTACACTGTTGGTGGGAGTGTAAACTAGTTCAACCATTGTGGAAAACAGTGTGGCGATTCCTCAAGGACCTAGAAATAGAAATTCCATTTGACCCAGCAATCCCATTACTGGGCATATATCCAAAGGATTATAAATCGTTCTACTATAAGGACACATGCACACGAATGTTCATAGCAGCACAGTTTACAATAGCAAAGACCTGGAACCAACCCAAATGCCCATCGATGATAGACTGGACAGGAAAAATGTGGCACATATACACCATGGAATATTATGCAGCCATTAAAAACGAGGAGTTCGCGTCCTTTGTAGGGACATGGATGAACCTGGAAACCATCATTCTCAGCAAACTGACACAAGAACACAAAATCAAACACCACATGTTCTCACTCATAGGCGGGTGTTGAACAAGGAGAACACATGGACACAGGGAGGGGAGCACTATACATGGGGGTCTGTTGTGGGGGAGTGGGGGGGACAGCGGGGGGGGTGGGGAATTGGGGAGGGATAGCATGGGGAGAAATGCCAGATATGGGTGAAGGGGAGGAAGGCAGCAAATCACACTGCCACGTATGCACCTATGCAACAACCTTGCATGTTTTTCACATGTACCCCAAAACCTAAAATGCAATAAAAAAAAAAAAAAAACAAATATATAGTAGAAAAAAATCAACTCTAGAAGAAAAATACTTACAATAAATGCAAATCCTGATTCATCAAGACTTGACACCTACAACAGAGACAAACGTATACAATGCTCATGACCAAAGGTTTGCTTGCAGAGTTGACGCGGCTGTGAATTGTGGTCTAAATCATTCAGAACCTCAGGATAGGACCATCTTTAGCTCTGGGAAGATCTAATGAGAAAGAGAAAAGATGAAGTTGTGATTTATCACAGTTACAGTCTAATAGAAGAAAATTATATGTATCTCAGCAGTTTCAGGAAAGAAAATAAAATTCAGTATTTATTCCTGATAAAAACTTAGCAAGCTAGGTGTAGAGGAAAACATTCTTGACTAACAAGGAATATCTGTAAAATGCCTCGTGTCAATGCCACAGTTGAGAAGTTGAGAGTATGTCCTATAATATCAACGATAAGCCAAGGATGTCTACTGTCCCCACTCCTTTCAATATTGTACTGGAGACCCCACCATATACAGCAAAATCAAACAAAGATAAAATGCATGAAGATTCAAAAAGAAAAAACAAAATATTATTTATTTGCAGAGATTGTGGCTGTATTCATAGAAAGCCTCCAAGAGTCTGTTAATAAATTAATATAATCAGACAGTTTTTCAAAATGGTGAATAAAAAATAAATATACGAAAATGAAACACATGACTATGCACCAATGACCAAGCATTGAAACAATATGTTCACAGTTTTTATAAAGATACAATACCAAACACTTATATATTACTTATTTTGTGTTAATGATTGATGTATACACTTTATATATGTAATAGTTCCAATAGTTTTAAATGTCATAAATTCATTGACAGTCTTCCCTTTGCATTCACTTTTCCTCAGATGTATGCAGACTGAATGATTCATTCTATTGAGTAGAAGTCAAGCTATGTGATTCTGAAACTAGTTCATAAAGAGGATAGCTTCTTCCTCTCTCAGAACATCTGCTCTGGGGGAAGGCAGCCACTGTGTTGTAAAGACACTTAGGCATCTTTGGCAGAGAGTCACAAAAAGAGGAACTGATGTCTCATGTCATTACCCAGCACCAACTTGCCAGCCTATAAGCAAACCAGGACAGCTCCAAATTCTTGATTGCTGCACCATCAGAGACCTTAAAGACTCAGAACTTCAAGCTAAACACCTTTCATGTTCTTGATCAACAGAAAATGTGAGAGAGGATAAATGTTCATCATTGTTCATATTATTTGGATGTATGCCCCTGTCAAATCTCATGTTGAATTGTAATCTCCAATATGGGAGGTGGGGCCTGGTGGGAGGCTATTGGATCATGGGGCAAATTTCTCATGAATGGTTTAGTGCCATCCCCTTGGTGGTGTCCTTGTAATACCGAGTTCTCATGAGACCTGGTCATTTTAAAGTGTGTGGCACGTCACCCCCACTCTGTCTCCTGTTCATCTTGTTACTGTATGATGTGCCTGCTCCCCCTTTGACTTCCGCCATGACTGGAAGCTTCCTGAGGGGTCCCCAGAAGCAGATGCCACTACGCTTCCTATACAGCCTGCAGAACCATGAGCCAATTAAACCTCTTTCCTTATAAAGTACCCAATCTCAACTACTTCTTTATAACAGTGCAAGAATAGCCTAATACAGAAAATTGGTACTGAATAGTGGGGGCATTGCTACAAAGACATCTGAAAATGTAGACGCAGCTTTGGAACTGAGTAAAGGGCAGAGGTTGGAACATTTTTGAGGGCTCAGAAGATGAGGAAGATGAGGGGAAGTTTGGAATTACCTAGAGACTGATTAAATGGTTGTGACCAAAATTCTGATCGTAATATGGACAATGATGGCCAGACTTCTGAGGTCTCAGATGGAATGAGAAACTCATCGGAAACTAGAGTGAAGGGCACATATGTTATTCGTTAGCAAAGAGCTTGACTGCATTCTGTTCATGCCATAGTGATATGTGGAAGTTTGAACTAAACAGTGATGATTTAGAGCAAGTTTGTTGAACCCATGGCCCACAGGCCCCATGTGACCCAGGAAGGTTTTGAACGAGCCCAACACAAATTTGTGAATTTTCTTAAAACATGATGAGTTCTTTTTTGCTCATCAGCTATTGTTAGCATCAGTGTATTTTACGTGTGGCCCAAGACAATTCTTCTTCCAACGTGGCTCAGGGGAGGCAAAAGATTGAATACTCCTGATTTAGAATACCAGCTGAAAGAAATTTATATGTAATAAGCATTCAAGATGTGGACTGGCTGTTTCTAAAATCCTATGCTCAGATGTGGGAGCAAAGAAATGACTTTGAGTTGGAATTTATATTTAAATAGAAAGCAGGGTGTAAAGGTTTGGAAAATTTGCAGCCTAGCCATGTGGCAAAGAAAGAAAAAAGCTTTTCTGGGAGATCAATTCAAGCCCGCTGTGGACCAACCTCTCGCTATAGATACTTGCATAACTGAAAAGGAGCCAAGCGCCGATTGTTAAGACAATGGGAAAAAGGCCTTTCGGAGGCCTTTTGAAAGACAGGGGCATTTCTGAAATGAAGACCCTTAAGAGACATTTGCTGCAGCCTCTCCCACCACAGGCCCAGAGGCCCAGTTTCACGGGCCAGGCCCAAGGTCCCACTGCCATAGGCAGCCTCAGGACACTCTGCTGCTCCGGCTTCAGCCTTGGCTCAAAGGGCACAAGTACAACTCAGGATGCAGCTCCGGAGGGTGCAAACCATTAATCTTGATGGCTTCCATGGGATGTTAAGTCAGGCACACAGACTGCAAGAGTGAAAGAGGCTTGACAGCCTCTATCTAGATTTCAAAGGATGTATGGAAAAACCTAGGTGCCCAGACAGAAGCCTGTTGCAGGGGCCAAGACTTCACAGAGAACCTCTACTAGGGCGGTGTGGAGAGGAAGTGTGTGCCCCAGAATGGTAAATTGCCAGCAGCTTAAAGCCCTGTACCTAGAAAAGCTGCAGGCACTCAACAACATGTGAGGACAGCCATAAGGGCTGAAACCTGCAAAGCCACAGGGTGGAGCTTAGGTCTTGGGAGACCACCCCTCGTACCAGTGTGTCCTGAATGTGGGACATGGAGTCAAAGATTATGTGGGAGCTTTAAGATTTAATGACTTCCCTGCTGGGTTTTGAACTTGCATAGGGCCTGCAGCACCTTTCTTGAGGCTGATTTTCTTTTGGAATGGGAATGCCTACTCAATGCCAATGCTCTTACTATACCCTAGAAGTAAATAACTTGTTTTGATTTTACAGACCTCTAGGTGGAAGGAACTTATCTCTAGATAAGACTCTGGACTTAAGACTTTTTTTTTTTTGAGTTTCGCTCTTGTTACCCAGGCTGGAGTGCGATGGCGCGATCTCGGCTCACCACAACCTCCGCCTCCTGGGTTCAGGCAATTCTCCTGCCTCAGCCTCCCGAGTAGCTGGGATTACAGGCACGCGCCACCGTGCCCAGCTAATTTTTTTGTATTTTTAGTAGAGACGGGTTTCACGGACTTAGGACTTTTGAGTTAATGCTACAATGAGTTAAGTCTTTGGGAGACTATTGGGAAAGCATTAACCGTATTTTGCAATCTGAGAAGTACATGAGGCCAGGGGCAGAAGAATGTGGTTTCAGTGTATGTCCTCACCAAATCTCAGGTTGAATTGTAACCCCCAGTGTTGGAGGTAGAGTCTGGTGGGAGGTGACTGGATCATTAGCCCCATTCTCTTGATAGTGAGTGAGTTATCACAAGATCTGCTCATTTAAAAGTGTGTAACATCTCTCCCTCACTCTCTGTCTTGCTCCTGTTCTTGCTATGTGATGTACCTGCTCCTGCTCCCTTTACCTTCCATCATGATTGGAATATCTCCACAGAAGCAGACGCTGCAGAACCATGAACCAATTAAACCTCTTTTCTTATAAATTACCCAGTCTCAGGTATTTCTTTATAGTAGTAAAAGATCAGCCTAATACAATTGTTTGAAGCCACTAAGTTTTGTAACAGAACAGTAGGTAATAAATATTGGGTGATTCTCACAACAGCTCTATGAGATAAATACTATTAGTATGGTCACTTTACAGATGAGGCAAGAGAGGAAGAAAGGGGTTAGGTAACATATCAAGGTCACACAGTGATGTGTAACTGGTGGTGACTGAACTCAAACACAGTCATGTTCCAGAGTGTGTGCTCTCTACTGTGATACTGTATTTTTAAGTCACAATGTTTCTTTTACATATGAAAAAGAATAAATTTCCACACAGGAAGTCAATAAGTATAAGTAAAATAAAAGAGAATATATCTTCAGGCATTCATGGATTTAATCTGTGTAAAAATGATATGTGTAAATAGCACAATGTGATCTCCTCTGTGACTCTTAACAGTAGAGATAAGAAAAGCTCTTTTTATGTGCAGAAAAGTCTCATAACTTTTGAAAAAATTAGGTGTACATTAAATGAGCTATTACCTATAGAAACAATATAAATTCTCCAAAGACATATGAACAAAATATGTTTGCCTAACACAAGCTTAATTAACCTATTTTTCATAATTAGGTTTTAAGTATTTAGTGAGTCCTAATCATTATTATGCAACGCCGCAAAACAAAACAAAATAGAAATCTCTAGTTGCTTGAATATTGTACCTTGCATGTTGATTAATTTAGGTGCAAAAGTAACTGAAGTGTTACCATTAAAAATAATATTGAAGAAAGAGATTACATCAATAGTTTTTATTCAACTTTTGTGATAAGTATAAAACAATGAACACTTTGCCAAAACTAAATGTTTTATTGTGGTATCGCATTTACCTACTTATTATTAAATTGTATCCTTGCCAAATTTCCTTAATTAGCTGATGTGGAAGTATAACTGATTCTAGAATAAATAACTTAGACAAAATAAAACAAAAACCAAAAACAAACAATCAAAAACTAATACTACGCTACACTAAATTCCCCACCCCCAACTCTCAAACATGTGTATTGCATTTCCTTCCTCTCTACTCTCAAACATTATATTTGTTGAATTCCTTTTTTTGTACTAAATATCTCTGTCCTGTAGACTTCCAACTTCCTGGTTCAATAGGGCTGAGTCACGCTGGGTATCTATTGAGCCACCGCCAGCTGCCACTTTTCTTAGCTTTTGCTTGGATCCATTCTTCCTGCGCCCCATATAATTCTCTTTGTTTTGAGAAGAAAATTTTCTCCTGTCCAAGATCAAGAAAAAAAAATACTGATTGTTATTCTGCCCCAATCCCAAGTAATAAAGAAAAAATCTCAGAACATGTTTTAAACCTATCCTTGGCAATAATGAGAGATTTATGTAAGGCCAGGCCACTCAACGGTGGGCTAATCAGCAGAGGCTTCACTCCGGGATTCTTCTGAAAGTGAGCCCATGCCTAAACTTCACTTTCCTCAGAGGTATGTAGAGTTTGCTCTTCGTTTTGTTCAAAGTCTGTACCCTGCATCTTCTGTTCTTACCTGCTAAGCAAGAAATACATTTGACTTATTTGCTTAAGATATATGTAAAGGGTGGTCTTTCCTTTGATACTTTTTTAACTTCTTGATTTGCTGGAGTAAATTTTTAAAGAACAGCATGTGGGAGATAAACTTTAAGTCACCACACGTCTGAAAATCCCTTCTTCCTGACTTATTTGAATGATAATTGACCTGGGCATAGAATTTGAGGTGGACTATCACTTTTTCCCTCTACTTTTCAGGGGATTACATACGGTCTTCTATCATCCAGTGGTTGTTGATGACAACTTCTGATGCCAATAGGATTCATATTCCTTTAGAAGTAACATTTTTCTTCTCTGAAAAGTTTTAGAATCTTTATTTTGGTATTCTGAAATTTCAGCATTTTTAGATACCAGTCTTCCTTTGTTTTTTATTAACTCTGCTTTGTAATCTCTTGAAATCTGATGATTTGTAGTCTTCATTTAATTTCATATATCTAGTCTTTTTTCTCTTTTGTTTACATTCTAGTTGCTTTTTTAAACCTATTCTCTAAATACTTTAAGCAGAAATTTTTTTTCTTTTTTTTTTATTGTATTTTAGGTTTTGGTGTACATGTGAAGAACATGCAAAATTGTTGCATAGGTACACACGTGGCAGTGTGATTTGCTGCCTTCCTTCCCTTCACCTATATCTGACGTTTCTCCCCATGCTATCTTTCCCCACCTCCCCACTCCCCACTGTTCCTCCCCTATTTCCCCCAACAGACCCCAGTGTGTAGTGCTCCCCTCCCTGTGTCCATGTGTTCTCATTGTTCAACACCTGCCTATGAGTGAGAACATGCGGTGTTTGATTTTCTGTTCTTGTGTCAGTTTGCTGAGAATGATGGTTTCCAGGTTCATCCATGTCCCTACAAAGGACACGAACTCATCATTTTTTATGGCTGCATAATATTCCATGGTGTATATGTGCTATATTTTCCCTGTCCAGTCTATCATCATGGGCATTTGGGTTCGTTCCAGGTCTTTGCTATTGTAAACTGTGCTGCAATGAACATTCGTGTACATGTGTCATTATAGTAGAATGATTTATAATCCTTTGGATATATACCCAGTAATGGGATTGCCAGGTCAAATGGAATTTCTATTTCTAGGTCCTTGAAGAATTGCCACACTGTCTTCCACAATGGTTGAACTAATTTACACTCCCACCAACAGTGTAAAAGTGTTCCTATTTCTCCACATCCTCTCCAGTATCTGTTGTCTCCAGATTTTTTAATGATCGTCATTCTAACTGGCATGAGATGGTATCTCAATGTAGTTTTGATTTGCATTTCTCTAATGACCAGTGATGATGAGCATTTTTTCATATGTTTGTTGGCCTCCTGTATGTCTTCTTTTGTAAAGCATCTGTTCATATCCTTCGCCCACATTTGAATGGGGTTGTTTGTTTTTTTCTTGTAAATCTGTTTTAGTTCTTTGTAAATTCTGGATATCAGCCCTTTGTCAGATGGGTAAACTGCAAAAATTTTTTCCCATTCTGTTGGTTGCCGATTCACTCTAATGACTGTTTCTTTTGCCGTGCAGAAGCTGTGGAGTTTGATTAGGTCCCATTTGTCTATTTTGGCTTTTGTTGCCAATGCTTTTGGTGTTTTAGTCATGAAGTCCTTGCCTACGCCTATGTCCTGAATGGTTTTGCCTAGATTTTCTTCTATGGTGTTAGGTCTTATGTTTAAGTCTTTAATCCATCTGGAGTTAATTTTAGTGTAAGGTGTCCAGTTTCTTAAGCAGAAATGTTTAATGTTTGTGATGGTTAATTTTATGTGGCAACTTAGCTAGGCCATGGTACCCAGATATTTGGTCAAATACTAGTCTTGATGTTATTGTGAAGATATTTTTAGATGATACTAACATTTAAACCAGTGGACTTTGAGTAAGAAAATTACCCTCCATACTGTAGAGAATCTATCCAATCAGTCAAAGTTTTAGAGCTAAAAAAAGACTGACATCCCCCAAAAAGGGAATTCTGCCTCCAAATTGTCTTTGGACTCCAGCTCTAACATCAACCCTTCCCTGAGTCTCTAGCCTGCTCGCCTGCCCTGCAGATTTTAAATTTTCCAGCCTCCACAATCACGTATGTCAATTCCTTAAACTCTCTCTCTCCCTTCCTTCTTTTCTCCCCTCATCCTTTTATGCTGATCATGTTATTTTTCTTTCTTTTTCATATAGCATTATTCTAATATAGTAGTGGCATTTAGTTATCCATTTGTATTGATGAAGAAAAAGCTAGATACATTAGAGTTTCATATATATATATATGCCCACATACTTACACACATGCACACAAACACACACAAATACACACAATTCTCCAAGGGGCTTCACTCAAGAGAACGGGCACATCATAGCTTCCACTCAGGGGCATCCAGGTATTTGACACTGTAAATCCCCTCCCTACCTCCTTCCTGTCCCACTGTGCATCCCAGTGCAGCTCCTCAGGGTTAGGAGGAGAGGAGGAATAGGGGCCCTCTGAGTTGTTTCTTCTGTCTTTTGCCTTCTTTTTTATGGCTCTTGGCTTTTGCAATTAAAAATTTAAGAGGATGAATTTTAAATTATCTGTGCCAAAACTTTTCTTTGGGGAAACGAATATCTCATAGTCTATTTTGCATGTTAACAGACACAAAGTCACAAATAAAAGCATTATTGAGGACAGCAATAACAAAACCCCACATGGTCACTTTATAAAAATATCCACTCAACCACAAACTTACACGCTAGAATTAAATACAGTCCAGTCTTCTGGACTTCACATGCTTGTTTCAAAAAGAAGCCTGTTTTCAAAATTTGCTGTTGTGATACGATTTTTTGTCACTTTCTGGACAGAACAGGAACAGTGAAATATAACTCAAACTTTATTTTGCCTTATGAAAAATGCAAGAACCATCATCCAGTGACAAAACTCTAACTGCAGAATGTAATTTATGTAGACTATATACTATTTCAACACAGAGAAAAATATATATTTTCCTAATGACTTTTCCAGACAAAATTGTAGAAAATTTTAAAAGCTGCAAAATTCTCAGCTTCCTTTGAAACTCCTAGACCCAGTGCTTCCAAAGTCCTTTTAGACCTGCCTCATGAAGACTGATATCAATAATAACTCTGTCTTGTGAGGACAGGTGGTAGGTTATAACTAAATTCTGAGAGTCAGGACTATAAGGGAACCAAACCAATAAGGCTCTAACCCCTCTGAATAATTACTATTCTTCTGAAAGTAATGTTTCAGCGTATTTCCCTGGCCGTTGAACACTCAAAGTCAAATGCAAAGCCATTTTAAAAGCAATATGGAGGGTAGTAAGTTTGCTGTTAGAGATTCATTTCTTTTAGTTTCAAATGTGCATGTATATATGACATGAATATATGTGGGTTTTAAAATTCTCTATTGTTATTGTTGGGGTATCTATTGGTATCTTATAGATTTACCTTAATTTATAGATATAGTAGATTCTGCTAGAAAACTCCATTGATCCTGGAAATCATAATATGCTGAAAAATCACCAGGCCTTGGAAAGATGCATAGTTCCTCCCAAAATTTTCACTGCGTCACTATAATCTAATAGTAGTTTTGCCTAAACTCCGTGACTTAAAGGGAATAAATGTGAGTCAAACGATCTGAAGCTCATGCAATCATTTAAGTCTCACCATAAGATTCCAACATGCTGGGAACATTTAAAGTCAGTATGTACCATGTCCCCACACTGGTAGAAATTTTAAGACTAGAAGCAAGATATTTTTAGCAAAGACAGTCTTTCTCTGAGACTTGTCCTTTGGCTTGCTTTAGTGACTTGAGTATAGCATGAAAGAAATCGTAGAACTGCTATGTGTGTGTGTGTGCGCGCGTGTGGGTGTGTTTGGAAGGGAAAGGTGAAGAGCATGGATAGTAATATAAATGTTTACTCGAGCCATTTAATTAATAGGAAGATTTTTGGCCGGGTGCGGTGGCTCATGCCTGTAATCCCAGCACTTTGGGAGGCCGAGGTGGGTGGATCACGAGGTCAAGAGATCGAGACCATGCTGGTCAACATGGTGAAACCCCGTCTCTACTAAAAAATACAAAAATTAGCTGGGCATGGTGGCGCGAGCCTGTAATCCCAGCTACTCAGGAGGCTGAGGCAGGAGAATTGCCTGAACCCAGGAGGCGGAGGTTGTGGTGAGCCGAGATCGGGCCATTGCACTCCAGCCTGGGTAACAAGAGTGAAACTCTGCCTCAAAAAAAAAAAAAGAAAAGAAAGATTTTTAAAACAAAACTTGTCTACTGTTTGTAATTTTGTATGTTTTAAAAGTGTATGTAATTTTCCAAGGATTCTGGGACAGTAGATTCTTGGGCAATGTCAACATTGATCTACTCCTTCAATACCTTCATGCTCATCTCTTAAACTATTCTCTGATATTTAGTCCATAAGTTAATGATACCCATGTTTCAATGAACACTTGCTTAAAAACATGCCTGCAGCCTTTGTCTGCACTAGGGCTTTTGTGCAGTCCCATGATATAGAAAAATTCCAGTTAAATGAATTCATAAATGAAATAACCCTATCCTCTTCATCTGGATCTTATGTAATTCCAGTCTTTTACTTGTCTTTCCATTTTCATTCCTTTGGAAAGCACTTGAGACATTTATTTGCACACAACACGTGGTACTCAAACTATGAAGTTGGTGTTCACATTTGCAATGGCCCATCTCTTATTTAATTCCTGTTACTGATGAAACTCTCACATCAGCTAAAGTTACTGGCGTGTCGTTTTTTTTTCTTTTATAAACTTTTAGAGGTTCAGGTCAGAATATGTACCAGTGTATAATGTGAGAGAACACACTGTTCTCTGCTTACCAAAAGGGGGAAAAAGAATTTTAAATGTTTTTGAACTCTGGTTAATTACAGAATCACTAAAAATATGATAGGGTTACAACAATCCCCATATCCCAACTCCATGCTATAATTTTGTGTCAAACAGGCACATTTGCTCAGTGGAATGAAGATGGAATGGGTATTCACAACATTTTACATGACTCTGCTCAACATCATCATCTCTAGGCTTCTTTATCCTCCTGACATCTCTTCTGTGATTAACCTGACATTTTTCCCATTTACGTGAAAATTCTCCTGGCTCAATCCTTTTGATATTTCCTCACTTATAAATCCTCCTAAAAATATATATGTTTATTTTTTTATACTGTCAAATTTTCACTGTGCTTTTTTTGAAAATTTTGTTTCTTACTTCACCAAATTCAGGCAACTTATTTGCATGCAGTGAACCGCAGGTACCATATAATTAATCTTATAATCACATTAGAAAGAGTCATAAGTAATTCATTTTACAACAATAATCACAAGTAATAATTAATATTTTGACTCTTTTATTCACCTTCATGTAAATTATTTTATTAGCATTTACTGAAAATCAGAAACATTTACGTATTAATATCAGAAATGGTTCCCTTTGAGAGAAATTAATAAAATATACTTTAAGAAAGATGGCAGCATTTTATCTTTGCATCCTTTCCTTAAGTAGTTGAGGAAGTATCTCTATTGGTCCCTTTATTGGGACCCATAGACTTCTTTGTCTTCAATTATTTACTACCATGTTTTTAATTAATCTACAATGCACTATGAATTATCTTATTAATAAGTACTGTGTAAAATGTGAAGCAAATCTATGCTTTCTACATCTAAAATTAATTAGTTGAGAGATTAAAAATTGCAGAATGAATCCTAAACAAGACAAAAGCACACATAATAAATTTTGTACAAAATAAAAGGAATGCATAAAGAAGTTCTAGATAAAAAGCAATATAGTGAATGCTGCTTCACATAAGCTGATGGAGCTTATGGGGATGAATTTTTACATTGACAGAATTTTAATAACAGTATTGATCAACACAAAAATTAAAATTTCTCTGAAATTTTTCATGGCCTGCAATTACTGGGACCACCTACTAAAAATCAGAATTCTCCTCAGCTTATTTTGAAAGCTAATGAAGTGCAGGCTTTGATGAAATGTAATTGGCAATGTCAATGACATAGGCAACTTTTCAAGTTGAATAGGAAATCAGTCTTTTTTTAAAAAAGAATGTAGCATTTGGGCCAAAATACTAAGGCTAAGCTACCCATTTCCATGTGAGAAAAATACAAAAGGCACAATAGATTTCATTTTTAAAAATGTTAATTGAACTGACATATTATAAAAGACCTTGCTAGCTATGTCCTGTTATTAAAAAAAAACAAACTTCAAAGCCCCAAACAAAACGGAAATTTCTAAATAAATGCTCACATGATTCTTCACACTGCTACATGCAGATACAGGGATGTAAATATTTATTAATAGCCTTTGAATGAGACCTAATTTTAGGTTTCAGAGTTTGTGGTATCTACATAAAGGGAATGACACATAAATATGTAAAATATTTTTTCAAGAAATTCAGATTAGTTCAATACTAATGGATGATAGAGTTCCAAACTATGAACGAATGACCATGGATTCAGCTGAACATTAGGCAAGGGCTAGATTGTAGAGAGATTTACAAGCAAAGTTAAGGAGCTTCCACTTTATTTTTTTAACTGTTGCTTTTCTTTTAAGTGACATCATCAAATTTGTATTTTGTTTGTTTGTTTGTTTGAGATGGAGTTTCCCTCTTATTGCCTGGGCTGGAGTGCAATGGTACAATCTCAGCTCACTGCAACCTCCACCTCCTAAGTTCAAGTAATTCTCTTGCATCAGCCTCCCGAGTAGCTGGGATTGCAGACACCTGCTACCACACCCAGCTAATTTTTGTGTTTTTAGTAGAGACAGGGTTTCACAATGTTGGCCAGGCTGATCTCGAACTCCTGACCTCAGGTGATTGACCCGCCTCAGCCTCCCAAAGTTCTGGGATTATAGGCGTGAGCCACTGCACCCAACCAGACTTGTGTCTTTAAAAGATCATGCTGGATGTTGTGTGGAAAAGGGACAAAAATTAAAATAGTAGATTTGGGAATGATAATTAGAAAGAATAGAAATGATAGATCCCTAAACCAGGGTAAAAGAAGCTGGGGTATCTTCTTCATATTTTTCCTTCTAGAACCTGGAACAATCCACCATTGATCATGGAGACCACAGTAATGCCCTACAGAATGGTGAAGCAGTGATTTGAAAGAAACCTGGGTCACTGGAACAAAGCCTCCCACCAGCCTAAAGTACTCATCTTGAACTGTTATGTGAAATTTTAAAAGAATATTTGTTCTTTAAGTAATCGAGTTTTGTAGGGTCTCACTGTTACATTATCCTAACTTTGACCCTTACTAATACATGCAATTGCTCTATTTGTCAGAGTAGATGTGATTACATAGAAGCAGTGTGGGTAATGAAAGGAACAGATAACCTAGAAACATCAACATTCAAGGAATGAATAGAAGAAAAACGGCAAAGGCCACGAACTGTTAGCAAGGGAAGAAGAAAAATGACAAGCTAAAGGAAGACTGGGTTTCAAAAATAGTGTCAGCTGGTACATAGTAAGGCAAAATAGGAACTGAAAGTGTCCACTGGATTTGGAAATAAAAAAGTAATGAGTGACTATGTTGGCGGGACAGAGGTATGGCAAGGAAGCTCGGTACATCATTAAAAGAGGGTTCGTGGACACTACGGAAGCTGAGGAGCTACAACATTTCTTTAAGCTAAAGTGTAATCCAGAGAAAGGACCTCTCTTCAAATATATGAAGGCCGAGGAAGGTGAGAAGGCTGAAGGAAAGTAGGAATCTAGCAGAGGTTAGTTCACAAGATTGAGGGAGAGACGCCATCCCTATAACAAAAAAGCACAAGATAAAGAAGCAAGTATTGATAAAAAAGCAGTAGCGAGTTATCCAAAAGATGTAGCTAAGATCACTTAAAAGGTGGCCACATTGAACCACAGATGTTCCCCCTGATAAAACAGTCTTCTACTGGAATAAGATGCTATCTACAACTTCCATGCTAGAGAAGAGAGGTCAGTGGCGGGCTCCAAACTTCAAGACAGGATGACTCTCTTGTTAAGGGCTTATGTAGCTGTTTAAGTTGAAGCCAGTGATCTTTTATCATTTTGAAAATCCTAGAACCCTTAAGAATTATGCTAAATCTATTTTGCCTGCACCTTATAAGTGGAATGACAAAGCCTGGATGACAGCACATCTGTTTACAGCATCGTTTAAGTATTTTAAGCTTGCTGTTGAGACCTACTGCTCAGGAAAAAAAAAACAAAACATTCTTTTCTAAATGCTACAATACTACTATTGTACTGACAGTGCACTTAGTCACCTAAGAGCTCTCATGGAAATATAAAAAGAGATTAATGTTGTTTTCATGCCTGCTAACACAACATCTATGCTTCAGTCCATGGATCAAAAAGTAATTTGGCTTTAAGTCTCATTATTTAAGACACACAGTTTGTAAGCCTATCTAGAGTGATTCCTTTGATGCATGCGGGCAAGGTAAATTGAAAATTTTCTGGAAAGAATTGACCATGCTAGACACCATTAAGAACATTGTGGTTCATGGGAGAAAGTCAGAATATCAATATTAACAGGAGTTTGGAAATTGATCCCAACCCTCGTGTAGAACTTTTGTTCCAGGCTTCAGTGGAGGAAGCAACAGATGGTAAGAAAACTAGAAGTGGAAGTGAAGCCTGAGATACGACTGAATTGCTGCAATCTTGTCATAAAATGTGAACAGATGAAGAGTGTTTTCTTATGGATGAGCAAGAAAGTTGTTTCTTAAGATATCATTTACTCCTGGTGAAGATGCTGTGAACACTGTTGAAATGACAACAAAGGATTTAGAATATTTCTTAAACCTAGTTGATAAGGGAGTAGCAGGGTTTGAGAGGAATGACTCCAGTTTTGAAAGCTCTGTTGTGAGCAAAATGCTATCAAACAGCGTTGCATGCTACAGAGAAATCTATTGTGAAAAGAAGCGTTGATGTGGCAGACATTATTTTTGTCTTATTTTAAGAAACTGCCACAGCCACTACAGCCTTCAGCAACCACCATCCTTATCTGTTAGCAAATAATAATATTGAGGTGAATACCTCTACCAGCAAAAAATTATCACTTACTGAAGCCTCTGATGATCATTAGCATTTTTATCAATAAGGTATTTTTTTAAGTTTTAGTTTTTGTGGGTATGTATTAATAGTCAGTGTATGTATTTATGGAGTACCTGAGGTATTTCGGTAGAGGAGTGCAATGTGTAATAATCACATCATGGAAAATTGGGTTTCCATCCCCTCAAGTATTTATCCTTTGTGTAACAATCCAATTATAATCTTGTAGTTATTTTAAAATGTACAACTAAATTCTTTTTACAATAATCTCCCCTTTGTACTAGCAAATGCTAACTTTTATTCTTCCTATTTACTTGCATCCCTAAGTGTCACATTGACACTCCCCACTTCCCCACCTCCAAACCCCCAATACTCTTCTCAGCCTCTGGTAATCATCCTTCTACTCCCTATCTTCATGAGTTTAATTTTTTTAATTTTTAGCATTTGCAAATAAGTGAGAACATGTGATGATTGTCTTTCTGTATTTGGCTTATTTCACATAATATAATGACCTCCAATTCCATCCATGTCGTTGCAAATGACAGAATCACACTTTTTATAGCTGCATAGTACTTGTACTCTTGCGTATGTGTACATTTTCTTTCTCCATTTATCTGTTGACAGACACGCTGCTTTTGAGTCTTGGCTATTGTAAATGTAAGGCCGGTTGCCTCACCGGAAGCACGGATGCACACCCCACTCCCCCCGCCGGGAGCTCAGACACACCCCCCCCCTTCACTGGGAGCCTGGAAAAAAGCCCCGCCAGGACCTACCTGATACCATTTTATCCTATCTGGGCCCCACTCCCTGCCATTTTGTTCCATCCAGGCCCCACTCCCCGCCATTTTGTCCTATCTGGCCCCACTTCCTGCCTACCATTTTGTCCCATCCGGGCCCCACTCACCTTGGGCACAACCAATCAAACACCTCCACTCCCTATAAAACCCCACGTCTGAGAGGAGTCCACGTGACTTCTCCGGCCCCTCCTGTTGGACCACAGAACCTCACCCGGGAGCCTGAATAAATTCCTTTGAATTGGATCTTTTCATGCTGGTCTCAGTTTCTTCACTTTAAACTCGGTGAGAACAGACCTTACATAAACAACTCTGGTTTTCATAAAAATAAGAGCTGATATTTGGTAACAATTAGAACAAAATGAGTCTTAGTAATATAAATATATAGTAAAGTTTTGAAATGTAATTAGAACCAGTTACTATACAAGTCCTTCTATCTAAACAATGTGATGTTGAACAAGCCCAAACAAGTAAATACTGGAAAAGCTATACATCTGGAAAACAATATTCAAAAAATTTTAGCTAAAATGGTTGCTTAGAATACTGTTTGTAACTCACATCAAAACAGTATATAAGTGAATGCTTCATAAGTGGTATACATGATTGATCATTTTTCATAACTTAATTCAAAAGCAATGTTTTTACTATATGTAGTTCCTAATAATTGAAATTAATCTCTAAACAACTAAAATAATTTCTAGTATTTTAGATATCCTTGGTATTGTGAAGGTAAATTATATAACTGAGTAAATAAAGCTCATTAGCTGTCTTTAGGTAAAGGTGAACAGTGCCAGTCTTTAATGTAAAAATTAATGTTATAATCAATTGCTTTAGGCCAGGTGCGTTGACTTACCCCTGTAATCTCAGCACTTTGGGAGGCCAGGGTGGGTGGATTGCTTGATCTCGAGTTCTAGATCAGCCTGGGCAACATGGTGAAATCCCATCTCTACAAAAAAAACCACAAAAATTAGCCAGGTGAGAAGGTGTGTAGTTCCAACTATTCTAGAGGCTGATGTGGGAGAATTGCTTGAGCCCAGGAGATGAAGGTTGCAGTGAGCCATGATCCCACACTACACTCCAGCCTGAGCAACAGAGACCCTTCCTCAATAACAACAAAAAAGAAAATAGGCCAGGTGCAGTGACTCATGCCTGTAATTCCAGCATGTTGGGAATCTGAGGTGGGTGACTCACCTGAGGTCAGGAGCTTGAGACCAGCCTGGCCAAGATGGTGAAACCTCATCTCTACTAAAAATACAAAAAAAAAAATTAGCCATGCGTGGTGTCACGCACCTAGAATCTCAGCTACTCAGGAGTCTGAGGCAGGAGAATTGCTTGAACCTGGGAGGCGTCAGGTGGAGGTTGCAGAGAGCCGAGATCATGCCACTGCACTCTAGACTGTAGTAAGACTCTGTCTCAAAAAAAATTTTTTTTTTTTTTTTTTTTTTTTTTTTTTTTTAGAAAGAGAGAGAGAGAATAGAAAGGAGGAAAAAGGAAGAGAAAGAGAGAGAGAGAATGGGGAGGAGAGAGAAGGAAAAAAGAGAGGGAGAGAGAATGGGAGTATTGCTTTCTTGCCCAGGCTAGAATGCAATTTAGTAATGGATATTGAAAACCTCTTTTATACTGATAATTATACTTAATGATGTAATCAGGAAGGAATAAGGGAAGAAGATAACAAACAAACAGCCAACCAATATTTAATTTAAACCTATGAAATGCTATGCGATTACTGAGGAGTGATTTACTTCCAATTATATAGTCACCTTTGGAATAGGTGTGAGGTGGTAATGTATGTTTTGTGGATTTGAAGTGGAGAGTTCTATAAATGTTTATTAAGTTTACTTGTTCTGGGTCTGAGTTCAAGTTCTGAATATCCTTGTTAATTTTCTTTTTTTTTTTTTTTTTTTTTTTGCATTTTAGGTTTTGCGGTACATGTGAATAACATGCAAGGTTGTTGCACAGGTGCACAGGTGGCAGTATGATTTGCTGCCTCCCTCCCCTTCACCTATATCTGGCATTTCTCCCCATGCTATCCCTCCCCAACTCCCCACCCCCCCCACTATCCCCCCTCCCCCCCAACAGACCCCCGTGTATAGTGCTCCCCTCCCTGTGTCCATGTGTTCTCCTTGTTCAACACCCGCCTATGAGTGAGAACATGTGGTGTTTGATTTTGTGTTCTTGTGTCAGTTTGCTGAGAATGATGTTTTCCAGGTTCATCCATGTCCCTACGAAGGATGTGAACTCCTCCTTTTTAATGGCTGCATAATATTCCATGGTGTATATGTGCCACATTTTTCCTGTCCAGTCTATCATCGATGGGCATTTGGGCTGGTTCCAGGTCTTTGCTATTGTAAACTGTGCTGCAATGAACATTCGTGTGCTTGTGTCCTTATAGTAGAACGATTTATAATCCTTTGGATATATGCCCAGTAATGGGATTGCTGGGTCAAATGGAATTTCTATTTCTAGGTCCTTGAGGAATTGCCACACTGTTTTCCACAGTGGTTGAACTAATTTACACTCCCACCAACAGTGTAAAAGTGTTCCTATTTCTCCACATCCTCTCCAGCATCTGTTTTCTCCAGATTTTTTAATGATCGCCATTCTAACTGGCGTGAGATGGTATCTCAATGTAGTTTTGATTTGCATTTCTCTGATGACCAGTGATGATGAGCATTTTTTCATATGTTTGTTGGCCTCCTGTATGTCTTCTTTTGTAAAGTATCTGTTCATATCCTTCGCCCATTTTTGAATGGGCTTGTTTGTTTTTTTCTTGTAAATCTTTTTTAGCTCATTGTAAATTCTAGATATCAGCCCTTTGTCAGACGGGTAGGTTGCAAAAATTTTTTCCCATTCTGTTGGTTGCCGATTCACTCTATTGACTGTTTCTTTTACCGTGCAAAAGCTGTGGAGTTTGATTAGGTCCCATTTGTCTATTTTGGCTTTTGTTGCCGATGCTTTTGGTGTTTTGGTCATGAAGTCCTTGCCTACGCCTATGTCCTGAATGGTTTTGCCTAGGTTTCCTTCTAGTGTTTTTATGGTGTTAGGTCTTATGTTTAAGTCTTTAATCCATCTGGAGTCAATTTTAGTGTAAGGTGTCAGGAAGGGGTCCAGTTTCTGCTTTCTGCATATGGCGAGCCAGTTTTCCCAACACCACTTATTGAACATGGAATCCTTTCCCCATTGATTGTTTTTTTCAGGTTTGTCAAAGATCAGGTGGTTGTAGATATGTTGTGTCGCCTCCGACGCCTCTGTTCTGTTCCATTGGTCTATATCTCTGTTTTGGTACCAGTACCATGCTGTTTTGATTACTGTAGCCTTGTAGTAGAGTTTGATGTCCGGTAGTGTGATGCCTCCCGCTTTGTTCTTTTTGCTTAGAATTGACTTGGCTATGCGGGCTCTCTTTTGGTTCCATATGAAGTTTAAGGTGGTTTTTTCCAGTTCTGTGAGGAAGGTCATTGGTAGCTTGATGGGGATAGCGTTGAATCTGTAAATTACTTTGGGCAGTATGGCCATTTTCACGATATTAATTCTTCCTAACCATGAACATGGAATGTTTCTCCATCTGTTTGTGTCCTCTCTTATTTCGTTGAGCAATGATTTGTAGTTCTCCTTGAAGAGGTCCTTTACGTTCCTTGTTAGTTGTATTCCTAGGTATTTTATTCTCTTTGTAGCAATTGTGAATGGCAGTTCGTTCTTGATTTGGCTCTCTTTAAGTCTGTTATTGATGTATAGGAATGCTTGTGATTTTTGCACATTGATTTTGTATCCTGAGACTTTGCTGAAGTTGCTTATCAGTTTCAGGAGATTTTGGGCTGAGGTGATAGGGTCTTCTAGATATACAATCATGTCATCTGCAAATAGAGACAATTTGACTTCCTCCTTTCCTAATCGAATACCCTTTATTTCTTTTTCTTGCCTGATTGCTCTGGCTAGAACTTCCAGTACTATATTGAATAGGAGTGGTGAGAGAGGGCATCCTTGTCTAGTGCCAGATTTCAAAGGGAATGCTTCCAGTTTTTGCCCATTCAGTATGATATTGGCTGTCGGTTTGTCATAAATAGCTTTTATTATTTTGAGATACGTTCCGTCGATACCTAGTTTATTGAGGGTTTTTAGCATAAAGGGCTGTTGAATTTTGTCGAAGGCCTTCTCTACATCAATTGAGATAATCATGTGGTTTTTGTTTTTGGTTCTGTTTATGTGGTGAATTACATTTATAGACTTGCGTATATTGAACCAGCCTTGCATCCCCGGGATGAATCCTACTTGATCATGGTGGATAAGCTTTTTGATGTGCTGTTGTAGTCGGCTTGCCAGTATTTTATTGAAGATTTTTGCATCTATGTTCATCATGGATATTGGCCTGTAGTTTTCTTTTCTTGTTGAGTCTCTGCCAGGTTTTGGTATTAGGATGATGTTGGTCTCATAAAATGATTTGGGAAGGATTCCCTCTTTTTGGATTATTTGGAATAATTTCAGTAGGAATGGTACCAGTTCCTCTTTGTATGTCTGGTAGAATTCGGCTGTGAAACCATCTGGGCCTGGGCTTTTTTTGGGTGGTAGGCTCTTAATTGCTGCCTCGACTTCAGACCTCGTTATTGGTCTATTCAGGGTTTCGACTTCTTCCTGGTTTAGGCTTGGGAGGAGACTACTGTCCAGGAATTTATCCATTTCTTCCAGGTTTTCTAATTTATGTGCATAGAGTTGTTTGTAATAATCTCTGATGATGGTTTGAATTTCTGTGGCATCTGTGGTGATATCCCCTTTATCATTTTTTATTGCATCTATTTGGTTATTCTCTCTTTTCTTTTTTATTAGTTTGGCTAGTGGTCTGTCTATTTTGTTGATCTTTTCAAAAAACCAGCTCCTGGATTTATTGATTTTTTGAAGGGTTTTTCGTGTCTCTATCTCCTTCATTTCTGCTTTGATCTTAGTTATTTCTTGTCTTCTGCTAGGTTTTGAGTTTTTTTGATCTTGCTCCTCTAGCTCTTTCAATTTTGATGATAGGGTGTCAATTTTAGTTCTCTCATTTCTTCTCATGTGGGCACTTATTGCTATATATTTTCCTCTAGAGACTGCTTTAAATGTGTCCCAGAGATTCTGGTATGTGGTGTCTTCATTCTCGTTGGTTTCGAAGAACATCTTTATTTCTGCCTTCATTTCGGTGTTTATCCAGTCAACATTCAGGAGAAAGTTGTTCAATTTCCATGAGGATGTGCGGTTCTGGGTTGGCTTCTGAATTCTGAGTTCTAACTTGATTGCACTGTGGTCTGAGAGACTGTTTGTTATGGTTTCTGTTCTTTTGCATTTGCTGAGGAGTGATTTACTTCCAATTATGTGGTCAATTTTAGAGTAGGTGTGATGTGGTGCTGAGAAGAATGTATATTCTGTGGATTTGGGGTGGAGAGTTCTGTAAATGTCTATTAGGTTTGCTTGTTCCAGGTCTGAGTTCAAGTCCTGGATATCCTTATTAATTTTCTGTCTCGTTGATCTGTCTAATATTGACAATGGTGTGTTGAAGTCTCCCAATATTAATGTGTGGGAGTCTATGTCTCTTTGTAAGTCTTTAAGAACTTGCCTTATGTATCTGGGTGCTCCTGTATTAGGTGCATATATATTTAGGATCATTAGCTCTTCTTGTTGTATTGATCCTTTTACCATTATGTAATGTCCTTCTTTGTCTCTTTTGATCTTTGTTGCTTTAAAGTCTATTTTATCAGAGATGAGAATTGCAACTCCTGCTTTTTTTTGCTCTCCATTTGCTTGGCAAATCTTCCTCCATCCCTTTATTTTGAGCCTTTGTGTATCCTTGCATGTGAGGTGGGTTTCCTGGATACAGCACACTGATGGGTTTTGGCTTTTTATCCAATTTGCCAGTCTGTGTCTTTTGATTGGGGCATTTAGTCCATTTACATTTAGGGTTAATATTGTTATGTGTGAGTTTAGTCCTGTCATTTTGATGCTAGCTGGCTGTTTTGCCCTTTGGTTGATGCAGATTCTTCATTGTGTTGCTGCTCTTTACCATTTCGTGCGTTTTTGGAGTGACTGGTGCTGGTTGTTTTTTTCTATGTGTAGTGTCTCCTTCAGGAGCTCTTGTAAAGCTGGTCTGGTGGTGATGAAATCTGTGAGTACTTGCTTGTTCACAAAGGATTTTATTTTTCCTTCACTTATGAAGCTTAGTTTGGCTGGATATGAAATTCTGGGTTGAAAGTTCTTTTCTTTAAGGATGTTGAATATCGGCCCCCACTCTCTTCTGGCCTGTAGGTTTTCTGCTGAGAGATCTGCTGTGAGTCTGATGGGTTTCCCTTTGTGGGTAACCCGACCTTTCTCTCTGGCTGCCCTTAGTATTTTCTCCTTCATTTCAACCCTGGTGAATCTGATGATTATGTGCCTTGGGGTTGCTCTTCTAGAGGAATATCTTTGTGGTGTTCTCTGTATTTCCTGGACTTGAATATTGGCCTGCCTTGCTAGGTTGAGGAAGTTTTCCTGGATAATATCCTGAAGAGTATTTTCCAGCTTGGATGCATTCTCTTCGTCACATTCAGGTACACCTATCAAACGTAGATTAGGTCTTTTCATGTAGTCCCATATTTCTTGTTGACTCTGTTCATTCCTTTTTACCTTGTTTTCTCTAATCTTCCCTTCTCGTTTTATTTCATTGAGTTGATCTTCAACTTCTGATATCCTTTCTTCTGCTTGGTCAATTCTGCTGTTGAAACTTGTACATGCTTCGCGAAGTTCTCGTGTTGTGTTTTTCAGCTCCATCAATTCATTCATATTCCTCTCTAAGTTGTCCATTCTCGTTAGCATTTCATCAAGTCTTTTTTCAAGGTTCTTAGTTTCTTTGCATTGGGTTAGAGCATGTTCTTTTAGCTCACAGAAGTTTCTTATTATCCATTTTCTGAAAGCTGATTCTGTCACTTCATCACACTCATTCTCCGTCCAGTCTTGTTCCCGTGCTGGTGAGGAGTTATGCTGCCTTGTAGGGGGAGAGGTGTTCTGTTTTTGGGTGTTTTCATCCTTTTTGCGCTGGTTTCTTCCCATCTTTGTGGATTTATCCGCCTATTGACTTTGTAGTTGCTGTCTTTCTGATTTTGGTAATTTTAAGTCTGCAGCAGCTGAACTCATAAACCCCCTTTTCTTCTCCCCAGGTGTTCTGACCCAGGGGTTTAGCACTTTATGTTTTTCAGCTGTGTTGCTACCGTTTTCCCTGCCCACAAGGTGGCAGTCTAGTCACACTCAGCCTGCAGAGGCTTCGCTGAGCTGCTGTGGGCTCCGCCCAGCTTCTGTGTGAGCTTCCCTGCAGTCCTGTGAGTGTAGTTAGAACTGCTTCCACTATGCTGGCCCGCCCCTGTAGTGACGAAGTCTCTGTAGTGGCGGGTTGTCTTGGTTACGGAAAATTGCCCCGGAACTGCAGGGTGTTTCCCGATGGAGGACGCCCCTCCCCCACAGAGCTGGACTGTCCCGGGTTCAGCCGTGTTTCCAGAGGGGCCCTCTTTGTCCGGTAATCTCTTGGCTTGCCTCCTTGCCACAGCTCCCCTTGCTGGCCCAGAGGGGACACAGTCTCGTTCGCTTTGTTCAAGGAGCCGCTGCTCCCCGCACCCCGTGCAGGCCGAGCGGCTGCTCCGGTCCAACCAGCGGCGCTGGGAACCCGGGGAGCTTTACCGTCTGTGAATCTCCTGGTCTGTGGACAGTTAAAATCTGCTGCCCTGTGTGCCGCTGCGTCAGCTGAAGCAGCGGCTCTGAGATTCCTGGCGCTCCCTTGCCCGGGGGTCTCCTGGCTTGGCTCCCTGCTTCAGCTCCCCTTTCTGGCTCAGAGGGAACTCTGTCTCTCTCGCTCTGCATAAGAAGCCACTGCCCCCCGCTCCAGGGCGTAGGCTGAGCGGCCACTCCGCTCAAACCAGCGGTGCTGGCGACCCGTGGGGCTTTTCCTCCTGTGAATCTCCTGGTCTGTGGGCAGTAAAAGTCCGTCTGGAAATGCGGCGTCCACTCACCCTCTGCGCCTTCTCTCGGAGCTGCAATCCCGACTTCCTCCTAAGCGGCCATCTTGGATCGATCTCCTTGTTAATTTTCTATCTCGTTGATCTATAGAATCGTTAGCTCTTCTTGTTGCATTGATCCTTTTGCCATTATGTAATGTCATTCCTCGTCTCTTTTGATCTTTGTTGCTTTAAAGTCTACTTTATCAGAGGCGAGAATTGCATCTCCTGCTTTTTGTTTATTAGTTTATTTTTACTCTCTGTTTGATTGGTAAATCTTCCTCCTTCTCTCTGAGTCTTTGTGTATTGTTGCATGTAAGATGGGCCCGGATGCAGCATACCGATGGGTTTTGGCTTTTTATCCAATTAAAATATATATAAGTTTAATACCGGCGTTTGATGCTAGCTGGCTGTTTTGCCCATTAGTTGATGTAAATTTTTTATTGTGTTAAAGTTTTTGCTTTTTGATATATTTTTGGAAAGGCTGATATTGGTTGTTCCTTTATATGTATAGTGCTTCTTTCAGAAGCTCTTGTAAAGCAGGCCTGGTGGTGGTGAACTCTCTAAGTACTTGTTTGTTCGCAAAAGATTTAATTTTTTTTCCTTCGCTCATAAAGCTTAGTTTGGCTGGATAGGAAATTCTGGGTTGAAAGTTCTTTTCTTTAAGGATGTTAAATATTGGTCCCCACTCTTTTCTGGCTTGTAGGGTTTCTGCTGAGAGATCTGCTGTAAGTCTGATAGGTTTCCCTTTAGGGGTAACCTGACCTTTCTCTCTGGCTGCCCTTAGTATTTTCTCCTTCATTTCAAACCTAATAAATCTGGCGATTATGTGCCTTGGGGTTGGTCTTCTTGAAGAATATCTTTGTGGTGTTCTCTGTATTACCTGGAGTTGAATATTACCCTGCCTTGCCAGGTTGGGAAAATTTTCCTGAATGATATCCTGAAGAGTATTTTCCAACTTGGATTCATTCTCTTCATCACATTCAGGTACACCTATCAAACGTAAATTAGGTCTTTTCACATAGTCCCATATTTCCTGGAGACTTTACTCATTCCTTTTCATCCTTTTTTCTGCATTCTTGTCTTCTCGTTTCATTTCACTGAGCTGGTCCTCGACTTCTGATATCCTTCCTTCTGCTTGATCAATTCGACTGTTTAAACTTGTGTATGCTTCGCGAAGTTCTCGTGTTGTGTTTTTCAGCTCCATCAATTATATTCTTCTCTAAATTGTCGATTCTCGTTAACATTTCGTCAAACCTTTTTTCAAGGTTCTTAGTTTCTTTGCATTGGGTTAGAACAAGTTCTTTTAATTCACAGAAGTTTCTTATCACCCACGTTTTGAAACCTGCTTCTGTTATTGGAACACACGTGTAATCTATTGAGCCTTGTTCCGTTACTGATGAGGAACTGCAATCCCCTGTAGAGGGAGAGGCATTCTGATTTTGAGTATTCTCTACCTTTTTACGCTGGTTTCTTCCCTTCATTATATATTTGTCCGTCTGTCGTCTGTATAATTACCGACTTTCTAACTGGGTCTCTGACGTCCAACTTGTTGATTCCCTGCGCCGAAATCTGAGCAATCCACTGAGCCGGCCAAAACAGCGGTGTTAAGATTGATGGTGCTTTTCTGCCCGGGAATCTCCGGACTCTGCACCAAGAACTGGCGTGCTAAGGCACCAGCAAAACCACCACGCCGGCCACAAGAGTCGCCCTGGCAACCCGTGGAGCTCCTCCACTGGGAATCTCCTGGTCCGTGAGCAACTAATATTCGTCTGAAAGTGTGGCGTCCTCTCGTTCTTTGCGCTTTCACTGGGAGGTAGGTGCCCGAGCTGCTAATCATCAGCCATCTTGGATCTCCAAGACTGCATTTTTTCTAGCAAAAATTTTTTAAATAAATGAATAAATTGCTTTCATTTGTTTCAGAATATAATTTTTCCTCTTATTTTTTAATGTAGTACAGTTTTACTTATCTGTAACTCAGCTATGTGGAAACCTTAGGTTTTTAGATGAAATGAATTAAAATGAAAATTCATATTGCTACTGTCTACTAATCTTCAGAGGAGATTCTGTCAAGACTAACAGTTCTTTTTTATTTGAAAAGTTTAAACAATAGAGAAAGATAAGGATGTCAATAAACAAATACGAATTCTCAAGCCAGCATTTTCACCACAATCACAATTTGTTCTTCAGACATTGTGATTATGAAAAACAAGACTTGACCAATGAGATATAAATTTCCTTTATTCTTCTTGCCAGCCCCCTTCCCTTTCTCCCTGCTCAGAAGTAAACAATGTCATTAATTTGGTGGGTATGCATTCAGTATTGTTTTATATTTTTGTTACCTTTCATTTATATTAATTTTCAAAAAATATTTGTTAGCACATGAATTACTGTTATGTTGAAAACTACTTTAATTTATACATTCATTTGAATAAAATGACATCTTTATTATATCAATTCTTCCAATCCATAAACAATAGTTTTGGTCCCATTTAGTCAGGTTTCCTTTTATGTCCCTTAGTTTTCTCCATAACATTCTGTAAATATTTTACTAGATTTATTCATTGTAGCTTTAGAGTTTATTTTTCTTAAGTACAAGATTATGTTATTGCTACATTTTTTAGATGTTTTAAAACAAATGGGAACAATAGTGGCTTCTGTTTTTTGATCTTGTAGTAGCAGGACTGCAAAAGTCTTTTCTAGCTTTTAGATTCTCTAATAATATTATCTGAAAATGTTAATTTTACCTTATCATTTACAATTTTTAAAACTCTTATTTTTTTATCTTAGTCAATTGGCTATAATATCTACTATGTTGGAAAGTAGTGGGCTTAGTTGTTATTTTTGTGTTAATTGAAGGTATTTCTAATAAAGTTTTTATTATTAAATGTAGTATTTGTGACAAGTTTTGGCCCTGAGACTCCACGCAAATCTCACCTTGAATTTTAATCCTTATAATCCCCACATGTCAAAGGTGGGACCAGGTGGAGGTAATTGAATCACGGTGGTAATTTCCCCCTTGCCATTCTCATGATAAATAATCAATAAGTTTCACAAGATCTGATGGCTTTATAAGTGTCTGGTATTTTCCCTGCTTGCACTCAATTCTCTCCCTGCTGCCCTGTGAAGGCACTCTTCACAGGGAAGAGTTTGTAAGTTACACCATGCTTGTAAGTTTCCTGAGGCCTCCCTAGTTATGTGGAACTGTGAGTCAGTTAAACCTCCTTTCTTTGTAAAATACCCAGTCTCAAGTATTTCTTCATGGCAGCATGAGAATGGACTAATACAATTTGATGCAAGTTTTTGGTAGATATATTTTATCAATTTAAAGGACTTTCTTTTTAAATTTTTTAATTTTTATGGACACCTAATAAGTATATATAGATTTATGGAGTACAAAAATGTTTTGATACAGACATGCAATGTGAAATAAACATGTCATGGAGAATGGGGTATCCATCCCCTCAAGCATGTATCCTTTGAGTTCCGTACAATGCAGTTACACTCTTTAAGTTGTTTTAAAATCTACAATTCAGTTATTATTGATTATAGTCACCCTGTTGTGCTATCAAATAGTAGGTCTTATGCACTCTTTCCACTTTTTTCTTTTTAAAAATTTTTAGAATCGTTCTCTTAAATTTTGAGGGTATATAATAGGTGTATATATTTATGGAGTACATGAGATGTTTTGATACAGGCATGCAATAGGAAATAAGCACATCATGGACAATGAGGTCTCTATCCCCTCAAGCTCTTATCCTTTGAGTTACAAGCAATCCAATTACATTCTCTAAGTTGTTTTAAAATATACAATCAAGTTATAACTAACTATAGTCACCCTATTGTGCTATCAAATGGTAAGTCTTATTCATTCTTTCTGTTGTTTCTGTACCCATTAACCATCCCCACCTCCTCCCCCAACACTCCACTATCCTGCTTAGCCTCTGGGAACCATCCTTCTACTCTACATGTCCATGAATTCAACTGTTTTGACTTTTAGAGCCCACAAATAAGTGAGAACATGTGATGTTTGTCTTTCTGTACCTGGCTTATTTCACTTAACAAATGATCTCCAGTTTCATCCATGTTGTTGCAAATGACTAGATCTCATCCTTTTTTATGGCTAAATAGTACTCCAGTGTGTATATGTACCATATTTTTAAAATCCATTCATCTGTTTCATGGACATATAGGTATGCAGAACAGTTTGGAGCTTCCTCAAAAAACTAAACCATAAGCTACCATATGATCCAGCAAACCCACTGCTGATTATATACCCAAAAGTAAGGAATTTAGCATATTGAAGAGATAGTAACACTCCTAGGTTTGTTGCAGCACTGTTTATAATAGGTAAGATTTAAGGGTGTTTCTTTCAATTCCTAGTTTTTTAAGATTTTTTGAAATTATAAATTATTATTACATTTTCCAGTCTTACTGCGTGTATTAAAATTACCTACAACTTTTCTTCAATCTGTTACTGCAAAGAATCACATAAATATTTTTGATGTTATGCTATCCTTAAATTCCTGGCATAAACCCAAATTAGTCAGAATTTGTAAGTGTACTTCTAAGCACCATAAAATTGTTTTCTTTTAGATGTAGAATCATCTTGGACAATATTTTTCTTTGATATTTTCCTCATTTATTATATAAGTTCTCTGTATTTAAATCTTCATGTTCCTTTTGGTTTTACACGTGTTTTTTATAAAATGTGGGTTATTACAACCTTACCCAATGTTGTAATCTATATATTTTACTGGATGTGCTGAATCAAAGAAAATTTATTGTGATCACTAATACATTTAGATTTATTTCTGCAATCTTATAATGAAACCTATTTTACTTATATCTTTTCCTGACTTCTTGTTGTATTGATAAGGTTGTTTCCTTTCTTTCTGACTTAGAAGGGATAGCATTTATTGCCATGCATTTAGTGCTTTCCCTTGAAGTTTTAAAACCTAGTCAGGTTTATATTTTTCTGAAAAACTAAAAAATTAGTTAACATTTTGATTCTTTTCCTAAACAATACCTGGTATTATGCTTATTAGGTATTTTTTCCAATCCTCTCCTTTTTCCCAACCCTTACCTTCAAGTAAGTTCCAGTGTCTGTTGTTTCCCTGCTAGTATCCATGTGTCGTTGTTGTTTAGCTCCCGCTTGTAAGTCTGAACATGAAGAATTTGATTTTCTGTTTCTGTGTTGGTTTGATTAGGATAATAGCCTCTTGCTCCAGCCATGCTGCTGCAAAGGACGTGACTGCATTCTTTTTATGGCTGCATAGCATTCTACGGTGTATGTGTATCACACTGTCTTCATCCATTCTACCATTGATGGGCACTTAGGTTGATCCCATGTCTTTGCTATTGTGCAAATTGCTGCATGGAACATACAACTGAATGTGTCTTTACGGTAGAATGATTTATATTCTTTTGGGTATATACCCACTAATGAGTTGGCTGGATCTAATGGTAGTTGTGATTTAAGTTATTTGAGAAATCTCCAAACTGCTCTCTACAGGGGCTGAACTAATTTACACTCCACCAGCAGTGTATAACATTCCCCTTTCTCCAAAACCTCACCAGCATCTGTTATTTTTTTGAGTTTTTAATCATAGCCATTCTGACTGATATGAGATGGTATCTGATTGGGGTTTTGATTTTCACTTCTCTAATAATTCTTGATTGAATTTTATTCTTTAAGAATGTTTAATATAGGCCTCCAATCTCTTCTGGCTTCTAGGGTTTCTGCTGAAAAGACTGCTGTTAGCCTAATGAGGTTCCTTTTGTAGGTGACCTACCTCTTTTCTCAAGCTGCCTTTACCATTTCTTCTTTCATTTTGACCTTGATGAATCTGCTAATTATGTATCATAAGGATAGTATTTTTATGTAATATCTCATAGAAGTTCTCTGCGCTTTCTCAATTTGAATGTTGTTCTCTGGGAAGTTTTCATGGATGATATCCTGAAATATTTTTTCCAAGTGGCTTGCTTTTTCCCAGTTTCTTTCAAGGACACGAATGAGTCATAAATTTGATCTCTTTACATATTCCCATATGTCTTGTGGGTTTTATTCATTCTTTTTTATCTTTAAAAATTTTTTTCTGACTAATTTATTTCAGAGAGCCAGTCTCTGAGCTCTGAGATTCTTTCCTCACCTTGGTCTATTCTGCTGTTAATACTTGCTATTGTATTATGAAATTCTTGTAGTGTGTTGTCCAGCTCTATCAGATATGTCTGGTTGTTTTTTATAATGGATATTTCATTTATCAGCTCTTGTACCATTTTATTGTGATTCTCAGCTTCCTTGAATTGGGTTTTAACATTCTTCTGAATCTTGATGATCTTCGTTCTTATCCACATTCTGAATTCTATATCTGTCATTTCAGCCATTTCAGCTTGGTTAAGAACGCTTTCTGGGGAACTAATATTAGCTTTTGGAGGTAAGAAGGTACTCTGGCTTTTTGAGTTGTCAGAATTCTTGCACTGGTTCTTTCTCATCGGTGTGGGCTAGTATTTCTTTAACTGCAGTGTAAATTGAGTAGGCACTAGGCTTCCTCTGGATGTTTCCAGAGGGCCAGTGCTTTGTGCAGGGTCTTTATTTGTAGCTGAATTCTCGTCCTTGGGGTCACAGGGGAGTATATTAGCTAAGTATTTCTTGTGTTGATGTTTTGGGCTGTGATCCACTAGGTGGCGCTTAAGTGTAACGGCCAGGCTCTTTCCCAGTCAGAAGGCTCCTTTGCATTTCCTCGGGATTGCAGCTGAGCTCCCTCTCCATGGTCTGAAAGCGTGGGCTCCTCTCCATTTGCGTGCTGGCTGAAGATCTCGGCTGGGTACTCCCAGGCTGCACCCTGCAGCTCTGGGACAATCTCAGGCCTTATGTTTCCTCCTCACCTTGCAGGCAGCAGGGGAAGGGATCTTAGCATCGGTTGTGATAGTAGTGGGTTTTTCACTCGTCTCTTTGGGCTGACCCTAGAGAGATGCAGAGCCACTATCAATCAGTGTGATTTGCATGGGATGGGCGGGCTGTACTGTGAGCCCAAGCCAGGGAGGCCCTGCCTGGTGAGAAGCAGCAAGGGGTGGGAGCTGGTGAGGAAAGACTGACCTCTTCTCCCTACGTCAACTGCAGCTTGCTGAAGGTGTGGTTAACGCACTGAGGGTCTTTGCTCCTCCTTGATCTGAGGGCAGCAAATGCAGTATTCCTGCAATCACAGTGGCAGGGGGTTTTCTGTTGCCTCTGGAAGCTTGACCTCAGAGAAACATAAAGCCATTGCTACTGGGAATGTTCAGCCACGGGTTTTGCGTGGCTGCTCTGGTGGCCCAAGATGGTGGCTCTGTCTGTTGAAGAACGGGAACCAAGGCTCACAGCGATGAGGAACTGTGCTGCTCTCTCTGTGGTGACTGTGCTGTGATGGACGCTCAGTGCAGACCTCAGGCGCTTTGTTTCATATCCAGACCAAGGGCATTAGGGGCAGAAACATTGCTCTGCAGTGGCAGGAGAGCTCAGCTGCCTCTGGGAGCCCCTCCCCAGGGAAACACAGAGTCACTAGCAGTGGACATGCTCTGCCCTTCCCAGTGAATAGTTATGGGTAAGGTCTCACCGTGAAAAGTGACTGGATTCCTCTATGGTGGCTACGTTATGTTGCAGGTGACAGCATAGCAACTAGGCCCTGTGTTCCTTCCTCTGCCAAGGGCAGTTAGGATGGTACCATTGTAGCTGCAATGGCAGAGACGTTGTGGGTTGTCTCTGGGACATGCTCCGTAGTCAAGTGAGAGCAGGGTAATGGTGCTGGAGTCCTAGGTTGGCAGGCCCTGCCCGGTGAGGAAGAGCAGGGACGGGCACCTGTGTGGAGAACAGTCTGGCTACTTTTCCATGGTGTGCTGTGCTATGCTGGGGAACCACACCGCTTCCTAATCACAATGCACTCTCCACAGCCTGAAGGCTGTAGCAGTGGGGGCTGTGAGACAGCAAAAAATGGCAGCTGGCCTCTTTCATTGGGGTTGTCTACTGCAGAGCTGCTAATGTCAAGAGCCCCAGTGGTGAGTGGCTGAAGATGCAGTGAGGGGAAGCAGGACTGGGGACCCGTATAAAAAACAGTCTGGGCTAAGCACAGTGGCTCACAGCACTTCGGGAGGCAGGGCAGGCAGATCACGAGGTTAGGAGATGGAGACCATCCTAGCCAACATGGTGAAACCCTGCCTCTACTAAAATACAAAAAATTAGCAGGGTATGGTGGTGTGTGCCTGTAGTCCCAGCTACTCAGGAGGCTGAAGTGAGAGAATTGCTTGAACCCGGGAGGCAGAGGTTGCAGTACCTTTGCACTTCCAGCCTGGCGACAGACCGAGACTACGTCTCAAAAAAAAAAAAATCTGTATGCTTACGGGTTGGCTGCACTGTGCAGGGGATTGACAACACTCCCTAATCACCACTTACTTCCAGAGCCTGAAGGCTATAGCAGTGGAGGCTGTGAGACAGCAAAAATGGCAGCTAGCCTCTCCATCTGGGAGCTTCATCCCAGGCAAGTGCAGAGCTCCTACTACTCTAAGAACCCTGGTCGGGATTGGCTGGAGTCCCAAGTTGGGGTATCCTGCCCAGTGAGGAAAAGTGGAACCAGAGACCCACCTCAAAAATAGTTTGGCCACTCTTTCTGTGGGATGACTACACTGTGCTGGAAATCCATGCCACTCTCTAATCACCACTAGAGCCTGAAGGCTACGCAGTAGGGTCTGTGAGACAGCAAAGATGGTGGCTGGCCTCTCTCACTGGGAACTCCATCCAGGAAGTGCAGAGCTGCTACAGGCCCAAGAGCCCAGATGGGCAGTGGCTGGAGACTCAGGCCGGTGGGCCTTACCCTGTGAAATACAATGGAGATGAGGCCTGCAGTGCATCACTGCTCAGCCCTCTGTACTTGGCCCCTTTCTTGGGGAGGTGTGAGGGAATTTGACCTCCTCAATGAACAGAGCTGCAGCTGCTAACTCCAGGATGCCTGAGGATTCAAGGCTCCAAGAGTTGAGACTCCATGTGTGCCTGAGCTACTGCCCTGCTCGGACTCCACATAGGTCTCCGTGTCAGTCTGCAGGCCCTGGTGGGGTGGGCTCACAGGGGATCACCTGGAGCCCAGGGTGGCAAAGGTCCATGGCAGAAGTGTTGGTCACTAGGTACTCTCACACACTCCCCATTTCACCAGGACGAGGAAACGTTCCCTGGCTCCATGCCACCCTTAAGGGAGCAGAGGTCCTGTTTTGTTCCTCTCCATTCTCCAGATTATTTCTTTGATGAGTTCCAATGTGACCTCAGTGTTTCAGTTGAAGTTCTGGTAATTACCCACCACCCTTTTTTTCTGTTCATGAGAACAGCACACCAGCTACTTCTAGTCTGCTGTGTTTATTTTTAATTTATTTACTGTTACATATTAAATGCACATATTCCAAGTATAGATTTGGATAAATTTTAGCAAATGTGAACCAACTTTGCAGTGAAGATATATTAGAACGTTGCCATTGCCACCTTGGAAACTTTCCTGTCTCTACTTTCTTCCTTTTTAAAAAACCATTTTTAACTTAGGTTGAGGGGTACAATTGCATGTTTGTTATATAGGTAAATTGCATGTCACAGCAGTTTGGTGTACAGATTAATTCACCACTTGGGTAATAAGCATTGCATAGGATAGGAAGTTTTTCAGGTCTTACCCACTGCAATCCCCCACCATCAAGTAGATCCTGTGTCTGTTGCACTGTTTTTCATGTCCGTATGTATTCAGTGTTTAGCTCCCACTTATAAGTAAGAACATGCAGTAGTTGCTGGTGTTCTGTTCCTGTGTTAGTTCACGTAAGGTAATGGCCTCCAGGTCCATCCATGTTGCTGCAAAGGACATGATCTCTTTCTTTTTTATAGATACACAATATCCTATGGTATGTAGATGCCACATTCTCAGTATGCATTTGTCTGTTGGTGAACGTTTAGATTGCTTCCAAGTCTTAGTTTTTATGAATAGTGCTGCAATAGGCATGGAGTGCAGGTATCATTTCAATACGCTGCTTTTCTTACCTTTGGATATACATACCCAGCAGTGGGACTGCTGGATCATATGGTAGCTCTATTTTTTAGTTTGTTGAGAAACTTCCAAACTGTTCTTTATACACGTAGATTCCCAGAAAACAGTGTACAAGGGCTCTCTTTTCTCCACATCCTCACCAGCATGTTATTGCCTGACATGTGGATAAAAGTCAATTTAACTTATTTACTATAAGATGATATCTTATTGTAGTTTTGATTTGCATTTCTCTGATAATAAATGATGTTGGGCACCTTTTCCTATACTTGTTTGCCATTTTATGCCTCTTTTTGAGAAATGTCTATTTGAATTCTTTGCCCATTTTTAATTGAATTGTTAGATTTTTTCTATGTTTTAAGCTTCTTATATTTTCTAATTATTAATTGCTTGTCAGATGGAGAGTGACAAAGCTTTTATGATGAAAATGCCAAAAGCAATTGCAACAAAAGCAAAAATTGACAAATGGGATCTAATTAAACTAAAGAGCTTCTGTGCAACAAAAGAAACATCATCAGACTGAACAGAGAACCTACAAAATGCGAGAAAATTTTTGCAATATATCCATCTGACAGAAGTCTAATATTTAGTCTCAACAAGGAACTTAAACAAATTTACAAGAAAAAAACAGTCCCATCAAAAAGTGGGCAAAGGATATGAACAGACACTTCTCAAAAAAGACATTCATGCAGCCAAAAAACATGAAAAAAAGCTCAATATCATTGATCATCAGAGAAATGCAAATCAAAACCACAATGGAATACTATCTCACACCAGTGAGAACAGCAATTATTAAAAAGTCAAGAAACAACAGATGCTGGTGAGGTTGTGGAGAAAAAGGAACAATTCTGCACTGTTGGTGGGAATGCAAATTAGTACAACCATTGTGGAAGACAGTGTGGCTGTTTCTCAAAGATCTAGAAGCAGAAATACCATTTGATCCAGCAATCCCATAACTGGGTATATACCCAAAGGAATATAAATCATTCTATTATAAAGATACATGCATGGATATGTTCATTAAAGCACTGTTTACAATAGCAAAGACGTGGAATCAACCCGAATGTCCATCAGCAGTAGACTGGATAAAGAAAATGTGGCACATATACACTATGGAATACTATGCAGCCATAAAACAGAAAGAGATTGTGTCCTTCACAGGGACATGGATGTAGCTGGAAGCCATTATCTTCAGCAAACTAATGTAGGAACAGAAAACCGAACACCACATGTTCTCACTTATAAGAGGGAGTTGAATGATGGAAACACATGAACACATTGGTGGGAACAACACACACTGGGACCTGTTGGGCATGCAGGGGAGGGAGGGCATCCGAAAGAACATCTAATGGGTGCCGGGCTTAATACTTGGATGATATATGTTGCTCTGTGCAGTAGACCGCCATGGCACACATTTACCTATGTAACAAACCTGCACATTCTGCATATATACCCCAGAACTTAAAATAAAAGGTAATAAAATAATTAGAATAAAAAGTTTTCTCCCATTCTGTGGGTTGTCTCTTCATTTTTTAAAATTGTTTCTTTTGCTGTGGAGAAGCTATTTAACTTGATGTGATTCCATTTTTGCTTTGGTATCCTGTACTTTTGAGGTGTTACTAAAGAAATATTTGTCCAGACCAATGACCTAAAAAGTTTCATTAGTTTTCTTTTAGTACTCTCATGGCTTTTGGTCTTAGAGTTAAGTCTTCAATCCCTTTTAGTTTGACTTTTTTATATGGTGAGATATTGGGGTCTAGTTTCAATCTTCTGCATATGGATACCCAGTTTTCACAGCACCTTCTTGAAGAGATTGTCCTTTCTACACTGTCTGTTCTTGGCACCTATGTCAAAAATGAGTTCACTATAGATGTATGGTTTACTTCTACATTCTCTATTCTGTTCCATTTGTCTGTCTGTTTAAATGCCATTTCATGCTGTTTTGGTTACCATATCTCTGTAGTATAATTTGAAGTCAGATAATGTGTCTCATCTTGTTTTGTTCTATTTGTTCAGGTTGGCTTTATTTATCCTGTTTTGTTTTGTTTTTGCAGTTTCGTAAAGTATGTAAATTATACCTCAGTTTTAAAACACTTTTAATAAAAAAAATTACAATGGACCCTAAAAAAAAAAGAATGTATTGATATTTTGATAGGAATTGCATTGAATCTGTAGATTGTTTTAGGTAGTATGGACATTTTAATAATATTGATTTTTCTGTTCCATGAACATAATATATCTTCATTTTTTGTGTTCTCTTCAATTTATTAAATCAATGTTTTATGATTTTCACTGTGGAGATTTTTCACTAATTTGGTTATGTTTATTATTAGGTATTTTATTTTATTTGCCACTATTGTACATGGGATTACATTTTTAATATCTTTTCCAGATTGCTTGATATTGGCATATAGATATGCTACTGATTTTGTATATTAATTTTGTACCCTGCAACATTGTTTATCAGTTCCAATAGCTTTTAGGTGGAGTTTTAAGATTTTTCCAAATATAAAATTATACAAACTGCAAACAAGGATATTTTAACTTCTTTCTTTCCAATTCTGATATCATTTATTTCTTTCTCTTTTCTGATTGGTCTAGGTAGGACTTCCAGTACTATGTTGACAAATAGTGGTGAAAGTAATCATTTCCATATTGTTCCAGATATTAGAGGATAGGCTTTCAGTTTTTCTCTGATCGATATGATACAATCTGTGGGTATGCCACATATGGCTTTTACTGTGTTGAGGTATGTTGCTTCTATACTCAGTTTTTTTAGAGTTTTTATCATGAAGGGGTGTTGAATTTTATCAAATGTATTTTCAGCATCAGTTGAAATGATCATATGGTTTTTTTCCTTTATGTGTCTTGCAATTAAGTCTCATTCTCTGGGAACATTAAAAATTTGGGTATAGAAAAAAATTTATAAAAGTTTTTAATACTTGAAGAAGCTGTGTAAGTAATGGAACTGAGAACATTCTAAATTAGGAGATTAGGTTATATCCAAAGGAATTGTTCTATGGAGGCCAAGATTAAATCTGAAGATTAAGTGAATGTTGATAAAAGCTAAGGACAGGGAAGCAACTCACTAAAGCTTTGTTTTTACAAAATGGCTTTTCAGGACTCATTCACTTATTCAATAATAATTCACTTATTGCTGAAGTATGGCATTTTTAATTAAGACAATTTTCTATTTAAAAATTTAGTAAATGGGAAGTTGTTCAAAGTTTTCTTTTAGAGAACAGTTAGTGAATTGTCTTAGGAATCAGATTATATGGATTTAAATGTTATATTTTCTGTATGCCTACGGGCAAATTGTATGAAAGCCTGCCTGTTTGGATCTCCAGTATATAATTAGTATACTACAGTTCACGTGTTGCTAACTTTAGTGCCTGTAAAATATGAACTAGTCTCATTTTAAGGATTGGAATTAAAATGTGAAGAGAATGATATGAAACATCAAGGAAGATACCATATGTACCAATTTCATAGTTAATATGACTGGACACTGAGCACATGTGTATTTCTGCGTGAATGCACAGATTAGAGTAAATCTGACCACTGATATCAATCACACACACACGCACACACAGAATCTGGATCCAGTGTACACATTATTTGCATTCCTAAATACCAGGGAATAAAACCAGTATACCGAAATTGACATTCCATATGTTCTTGGCTGTTAACCAGAAATGAACATATTTTCCAACATAATTAAAGCATGATCAGAACTACAAAATGTGGGGTATATGTTTAAAAATCACTTTAGACCAAAACATTTTAAAACAAAGCTTTTCAATTTACAGATGAAAGAACTGAATATCACAGGTGTTAGTGACGAAACAGGGTTAAAACATACGTCTCAACTCTGTGTCCAACGTTTTTCTCAACACATAATTTAGTAATGACTTTTCCAGTTGTGTTTAGTGTGTTTAAAAACACATTCATATGGCTAGCTATAAAGAAACACCTTTTAATCATGGAGGAAATTAATGAAAGTTTGTATTGAGCATAAACTTTGTTCCTGACACTCAGCTCTAATTTTGGAGAGACGTGTAGTGTTTAAGCATGGTAATTTTAATGAAGAGAGCTGGGGGTGGTTTTGCAAAAGATGACTAAGTAGAAAACAACATATGATATCTCACTTCAAATAGTGTTGTCATTAAAAGTAAAGGGTCTGAACCCAAGCTGGTTGAGTTCTCATGTAGGTTTTACTACCTCCCAGCTGTGAAACTTGTTAAGTTATTTTACCTCCCTTAGTGTCAGTTTTCTCATCTTCTAAAACAAGATTCCTCGAAAGGTTGTTGTGAAGATAAAATGGCATAAAGTAGTCAAAGCACTTGTGGGCCAGAGCCTAACAGAAAATAAGTGGTTAATAAATATATTATCATCATTATTGTTATCATTGAAATGTTATTAAAGTTCGGCAGATTTTTTTCTGAAATGTGAAGAACTCCAGAGATCTTTTCTCCTTGGATATAAGTTTATGGTCACAAACAATTTCTTTAGTTTTCTCTATCTCATTCATAAAGTTAGGCAAAAATATAGATGTCATGGGATTATTATGTGATTAAAATAAGATTGTCTATGTAGAGTGCCCAGCAAAGTACCTTGTGTTTGATAAATCTTGGGCCCCACGCTTTCTCTTACAGAAAGAATAGGTTCTAGATATTTCTGTGAACAGGCAAAGATAGGAATATTTTCCCCAAATAAAGTGCTTAAAACAGATGCTTGCAATTTCTCCTAGGGATGGTGGAAATTAGAGACAAGTCAAAGAGAAAAATTATAGTGACTTTTGATAATTTGGATAATGGAGATGAAAGGAGAGAAGACTTAAGAAGGCCAAGGTTTTCTGAGACCGGAATAAAAGAACTAGTGTCAGAAATGAGGAGCTTTCTAAAATAGCTACCTAGCTGATGATGAAAGTGAAGAGGATGGTTCGAAGTGAAATATAAAGGGATAGTTTCTAAAATTTAATATCTCATTATTCTGTAAGCATGTCAGATAGAGCTACCAGCTAAGAAGTTAAACAGACTCCACAATTCTGTAATGATTATCAGGAGAGATCAGAGATGTTCACTAAATCAACAAAGGCTGTGGCAGAAGTTTATAAATTACACGTCTGTTCTGAAGGGCAGATACACAAAAAAACTAAGGATAGGGGACCCACCAAGAACAAAAGGACCCGGAAAGAGACAGCAGAACAACAGCAAACTCATTGTTCTGCATAATTTAGCCAAGAACTTTCCATAGAAATTTATTATTAATGCAACTGAGCCCTAAAACTTTGGTCAACTGAGCGCTGAAATCAATATTATTAATGGGATTCTCCCCTCACTAAGAATTTTGGAAGCCATATGCAATAGATTGAATTACATTCCGTTAAAATGTGACCCTATTTAGAAGTAGAATTTCTGCAGATATTAATTAGTTAAGGTAAGATGCAGTCATACTGAAGTAGGGTAGCCCCTCATCCAATAGGACACAGATAGACAAATGTGGAGGACACCAGGGAAGATAACATCAGAGACTGAAGTGATATTCTACAAATCAAGGAACACCAGATTGCTTACAAACCACCAAATGCTAGGAAAGAGTCATGAAACAGATTCTCCCCCACAGCCCTCAAAAAGAACTGATCCTGCTGACACCTTGGTCTCAAACATCTATCCTCCAGAACACTGAGATAATACATTTCTGTTGTCTAAGCCACACAATTTGGTTATTCTAGTCCCAAAAAACTAATACACATTAGCTTTCTCTGGCAATACCCCCATGTTGATTATCTTTGCTACATGCTACAGAAAACTTTGTGTCTTTTCTTAAAAAGAATTCTCTGATGCAGCCAGAAGAATTCAAAGAATACTTATACTTAAGAATAGATTTTGGGGGGATTTAAGGGAGGCCCATTAAAGCTGAGAAACATGTGAGGCTGATATGGATCTGTATCCCCACCAAACCTCACATCAAATTATAATCGCTAATGTTGAAGGTGGGGCCTGGTGGGAGGTGGTTGGATCATGGGGACAGTTTCTCCTGAATGATTTAACATCATCCTCCTTGGTGCTGTCATCAGAATAGTTAGCTCTCATGATATCTGGTTGTTTAAGGTGTGTGGCACCTTCCCCCTCTCTCTTCATCCTTCATGGCTTCCCTTTAGCCTTCTGCCATTAGTGTATGTTTCCTGGGGCCTCTCTGGAAGCTGAGCAGAAGCCACTATGCTTCCTGTTCAGCCTGCAGAACTGTGAGCCAATTAAACCTCTTTTATTTATGAATTACCTAGTCTTAGGTATTTCTTTATTTCAATGTGAGAACAGACTCATACAGATACACAAATGAATGGCCTATGTCCAATGAATACGACTTAAAAGAATAGGAGGAATCCAAAGAATGTCAGTCTGATTAATTTCACACAAGTAAAAGAACATTGTCAGCTTGTTATGTGTCACAATAAAAACAAATGCATATAGTTAATTTTGCAAAGTATACATGTAGAGAACAGACTTTGACTATTTTGTTTTATTCTAGAGTCCAAATATTTTACATCTTTTAAAGAACCCATAAAATAACAGAACAGTAAATGACTTTAGATGGCATCTCATCTTGTAAATATGGAACTGAGAGCGAGAAAGAGTAAGTGGCAGTAAGGAAGCTAGCCCAAGCCAGAGGTCTTGTGTCACAGAGACTGAGTCAGAATCTCTGTCCCTAGACATTGCTTGGTGCCAGTACGTTGCTTATTCAAAGCATGGTCCCTCAAGCCAATCATGCCAAGAATGTTTATGAAGCTAGCTATTCCCACAGAAATTCTGATTTGGTCTCCTAATCTACTGAGTCATTATGACTCTAGATTTAGCTAGTTGGTGCCATTCTTTTTTGGTCCTGACCTGATTATGGAAACACTGAGCATGAGCAGTGAGAGCTTCTTCTGCTAGTAAGAGTAAATTCACAGACAGACATTGGGAAGGAGTAGAATCTAAGAAGTTGTCTCATTATTCATTGTATTTGCCCTCTTCCCACTTTCCTCTTATCATCCCCTGCAGATCAAGAGGTATGGAGTGAAAATATCTTAGAGTCCAACTCCTTTGACTTACAAAAAGGAGACTGAGACTCACAGTGATTGTGTCTTGCCTATGGTTACACAATGAGTTTATAGAAAAACTCATAGAATTTTTATAGAAAAATGAGTTTATAGAAACTGGGCTAGACCAAGTTTCCCAGATTCCAAGTTCAGCTTTCTTGAAATAACACTACTCTGCCATCCCAGGGAAGACTCTATTCTATATATACTGCGTGTGTGTGTGTGTGTGTGTGTGTGTGTGTATGTATTCAACATTAAGTGAAACAAGCATTCCTGCCTTGCTATTTATTGAATTAGAAATGGATAACTATTACATGTGAAGTTATTGATAAACAACGGACAAATCATTCTACAAGTTTGTCCAACCCCTGACCCCTTTATGCATTTTATTATTATAGCTCCAGTATTCAGAGGAAATTGACTCTTTTCAAATCATTTTCATTCAAGGATATTATATTTCTGTATAAAAGCTCTGGTGGACTGATAGTTTCCATGAAAACATACAAATGGGTATAATAGATGAACCTGTGCCAAACACACATTTGTGGTGTGTTTTCAAAGTACTCTAAAAGTAAAGTAATTCTTTTGGGATTAGCCAAAGCATATTTTTAAACACTCTGTGCCAATATCTCTGCAATTCAGCTACTAACTGACAATGGTTGGCAGTCTTGAATTCATTCAGTCCAAGTGTACAAGAGCCCTACTTTCAATGTAACGGCTGGCTCAGTCCTATGGTGTAGTACTAGCAAGAATTACTCTGAAGTTAATAGGTCATAGTCTTCTCCGCATGGAGTGAAATACGAACAATCAACAGGTTTACTGAAGTCTTAAATGGCTAATTTGGACCAGGCACAGTGGCTTATATCTGTAATCTCAGTACTTTGGGAGGCCAAGGCAGGTGAATCATTTGAGGTCAGAAGTCTGAGACCAGCTTGGCTAATATGGTAAAACCTCGTCTCTACTAAAAATACAAAAATTAACCAAGCGTGGTGGTGCACGCCTGTAATGCCAGCTACTCGGAAGGTTGAGGTATGAGAATCACTTGAGCCTGGGAGGTGGAGGTTGCAGTAGGCTGAGATTATACCACTGCACTCCAGCCTGGGAGACAGAGCAGGATTCTGTCTCAAATAATAATAACAAATAATAATAATAAATAATATTAAATGGCTTCTAATTTATTTTTCAGATGACTGTATGTGCAGATCATAAGCTTTGAGTCATAAGGAACAGTCCTATTGTTTTATTAACTCCCTTTATTCTAATTGTTGTTCTGCCACAAGTGTGTACTTCAATTAGCTTATAAAGGATTAATTGATAACCTCACAAAATGCAGACATCAAAAGAAAAAAGGAAAACCAAATTCTGCATGGCAGTTTAGGCTATAACATAATAGTTAACAGTTAACATAAAAGTTACACAGTTCTATCATTTATAAAATCTGATCCTAGTTTAAATGAAACCAATACATTTTCATTGATAGTAAGTTTCTTTCTTAGCATCTTTTTTTTTCCAATATGCCTGTCAAGAAAAACATTAATTTCAGTTGGTACACAGGATTTGCTGTTCTTCGTGGTTAGGCTATTTCTGCTTCTTCATTTTGAGATTTCTCCCACCTGCTTACAGTGCCTGAAAATTCTTGGAGAAAGAAAATTTTCACTTTATAAGTAGAGACTGTAAAGGTAAAATACACATGAACATGCTAGGCAATTCAGTAAATGTTAAATGTAAGAATGGTGCCTCTAAAGGAAATAATTTCCACATAACGGTGTGCGACTTATTTGCGAAAACTATTCCATTTTACTGAATTTGAATTTAAATTGAACCATTTTAATATTCCTTACTAAAAATTTGAGAACATATATTGTCACATATATATTTTTAGGGATGCTTTTCAGGGATAGTAATTAGATGCTTAACATTTGAAATAGAGTACAACAGTGTGAAACCCTCGATTCACACAGGGAAGGATCCTACTATAGTTGAAATGGAACATATGGAAATCTGGTTCCAAAATCCACCTGACAACCAGCATAAGAGCAATAGAGCTACAGCTTCCAAAAAGAATCATTTTTATTTCTAACATTAACAATTTTTGAGCTGAATTCTTCTCTACCACATTTAAATAAGACAGTTCCTCAATATAGGGGTAGCAGTTAACCTAAAAGAAAGAATATATTTGAAAAATATTCTGGCCTTTAAAATTTCCAATAAAAAATATTTCTTTCCCTCTCAAACATCAATAACAATACTCAAAGTTATTCATGGCATTTCTGTATGTCTGATTTCACTACACACATTTTTTTTTTAAGCTAACTGTGCCTTGCCTAAAATTCTAGAAACCAGACCCTGTCTAGAATGGACAATTCCAATCTCAGCAGGATTCTCTTTCCTGAGGGGGAAAAATATTCCTTGTCATTCTTGTCTCAGATTGGAGGAAAGTGGCCAGGAATTTTCATAGGTAGACTTCTCTGGTCAATTTCCTACATTTCTGGAATCAAAACAGGCCTTCGCAGGGATGGGTTGTGAAAGTGATGTTTGTTCAGTTCTTACATGTGAAGCTAAGTAGATGCCCTGAGTAGGAAATGTGAATGTCTGTCCAAGAGATGTGGGCGTGCCTACTACCACTTCCTTTCCACAGCGTTTCTGTCACTGGCTCAGAGCATCTGGAATTCCTCAGCTTCTTTATGAAAATGTTGATGTTTATGCAGACTTTCTGAACCTTCACAATGATAGTCAGATGTCTGTGGCCACCTAGGTCACTGAATGGGAAGCTGGCAGCTCTGGAGACCACTGACTCTGCCACCTGCAACATTTCTCCAGAGATTTAAAAGCAGACTGGTCAAAGTCAAGTCCAGATAGATGATGTGTGAATGTTTAGTCTGAGGTATTTTTTATCTGAGTCTGTTTCTTTTGACAACTTAAACTCACCCTTCTAAGTTTGTTGGTCCAAGTTAGCTCTTACAAAATGAAGTATAAACTATTTTTCTTTCTTGACCTGACAAAAATGTACGACTCTTTTCTGATATGAATATGAAGGGAAGTTGTAAGAAACCTAGAACAGCTGAAATTAGTGAAGTGATTATATGTTTTAGGAAGACAAATAGTTCATTCAAAATGCACTGCAAGTTACAGAACTTCAATTAAATATGCATCACATTTACACATTTTATTCTAATATCCCAGGGCACTCAAATCCCAACCTTCTCCCCATGATTCCTGAACAAAGGGGACGACTGTGTGGTGAAGGATAAGTGGAGAAAGAAACACCTGCAATTGGTCTGAGGATTTCCGTAGTTTATCCTACTGTACCTGGATGTGTTTCTCATTAAACTGCAGTTTACTTGTTCCAGAATTAGGTAAGGTAAAAATGAAGACTAAAATCAATCAAGTATTTTTTTCACAGCTGTCCTGCTATAACTACAGTAGACTTGAAAAATATAGAGATATAGGCATTTCAATATAGCGATTCAGTTTGACCCTCTGTGAGCACAGAAACAGTCACACACATTAGTTCATTTTTTTCAAAGCAAGGGGAAAAATAGTCTCCGAAATGGAAACTCTACCATTAAATTCACTTTGCAATTCAGGGAGTGTTTGGGGACCCAAAGAAGTAAAAAGGCATTTTGATTTATTCAACCTTTTGGTATTCTATTAAAGTTAAAACATAAAATCTGTTTGCTAAAAGAGATTTCTAACTTATTGAATATTAGCCCATCAAGGAAGAATATGACGGGAAACATCTTACAGTTGCTTACAATGGGCAGCAGCCAAGACTAAACGTTCATTAGTATGGGGTAAACCTTTGTATACCTAAGCATTCAGATAGAATGCATATATAGACTGAGCATCTGGAAAATTTATAATAATCTTCAATCTGGATTCATTTTTTAATGGTAGACTGACCACAGCTATGGAAATGCTTGGACTGCACTTCCACAAAGGATGTTTTGGGCCAAGTAAGGTTGGCGGTATTGGGACTTCATTTCAGACCTTGGCAGTGCTTCTCCTAACTAGCAGGTGTTGGAACCAATAACAGAATCAAGTAGGTAACCATCAGCAGAACATTTACAAATAAAGGCAACAGAGCTCCACTGTTCTCACTGGTGTGCCTGATAAAATGCATAGTCCCTGGGCACATACATTCCTGCCCATGTTTTATTTGCTTGGAAAAATGTTTGATATGTGAAGACATGTTTGCAAGATTTTATTAGTTCTCAAAGTAATATCAATATAATTACTCAATTACTTTGAGAAAGAAAGAAAATCAACTTTTCTGTACTATGGTTTTCCAGAGAAACAGAACCAATAGAATGTATACACACACACACACACACACACACACACACTCTCTCTCTCACACAGAGGCAAGTATGCATAAAAACAGAGATATTGTGGCAAGTCTGAAATCTGCACAGTAGAATGGCAGCCTGGAAATGTCAGCAGGAGTTGATGTTATACTCTTAATTCTTATGACAATCTATAAGCAGAATTCCTTCCTCTTTGTGAGACCTCAGTCTTTATCTTGAGACCTTTAACTGACTGGGTGAGGCCCACCCACAGTGCAAAAGATAATACAATTTTCTCTCTAAGTCTGCTTGTTGATGTAAATGTTAGTTACATCTAAAATTTATCTTCACAGCAATATCTAAATTAGTGTTTGACCAAGCAAGTTGGCAACATGGTCTAGCCAAGTCGACACATAAAATTAACTGACTGTGAGCAGAACATCCTATCCCAAAATATGGCACCTTGGAGGTCACGTTCTGTGTGACTTCTCCTGCTTTTCTGTGTGAGAGCTGGTCACGAAAGTTCTCTGACCTTCCTCCCCTAAAAGTAGGTCATAAGACTCTCCCCTGACAGATATCCTGCCCTACGTCTGTGGGGGAAGAAATGCCATACTGTAAACAGAAAATTATTTGACAAATAGGACTTGCTGAATCTTGCCCTTCCCTTTAGATCATCCTCTTTTTGTCCATTCATATTTCTCAACAGCTATCCACTTCTTTTATCAGACTTAGCATAAAATTATCATTTTTCCTGGGTCTTTGGGTCATTTCTGAAGCCTCCTATGTCACATTTACTTTGATTAAATAAATATGGTACCTTCTCTCTTGTCAATCTGTCTTTTCTTATAGGTGTGTGTGATGGTTAATATTGCATGTCAACTTGACTGGACTGAAGGTTACAAAGTACTGATCCTGGGCATGTTTGTGAGGATACTGCCAAAAGAAATTAACATTTGAGTCAGTGGGCTGGGAAAGGCAGACCCACCCTTAATCTGGTGGGCACCATCTAATCAGCTGCCAGTTTGGCTAGAATATAAACAGGCAGAAAAACGTGAAAAGAGAGACTGGCCTAGCCTCCCAGCCTACATCTTTCTCTTGTGCTGCATGCTTCCTGCCTTCAAACATCAGAATCCAAGTTCTTCAGTTTTGGAACTTGGACTGGCTCTCCTTGTTCCTCAGCCTGCAGACAGCTTATTGTGGGACCTTGTGATCAAATGAGTTAATACTTAATAAGCTCTCTTTCTATATATATGGAGTTCTGTCCATCAGTTCTGTCCCTCTAGAGAACCCTGATTAATACAGGATGTCAGGCATGAATCTTGCAATTGGTGAGAAAAAGATATCACTTATTTTTCCTACACATCCACCATGGTATCTTATGCATAATTCACATTTTTATCACTTAAATGTGCTCAAATGGGTTTGGGGAAACTATAAACCTACAAAAATATAAAGTATGGCACCCAGATGGCTGAGAGGAGGAAACACTGGAATGCAGCTCCCAGCGAATGAGACGCAGAAGGCTAGAGGACTTCATGATTGCAAGCGAGGTGCAGAGTGTTCTTTGGTTCTTTGGTAGGACGTCCCCACCTGGAATGTGCAGCCGGCTGGGAGGGTTGAGGACTTCACCCCCTCTGTGCTCCAGTTCGGCTTCTGTGCTTACCTCATCCATCCTGCAATCTACGGTCCACAAGAGCCCTGCCAGACTGAGGATCGCTGTGGGGTGTCGATGCAAATCTGAGCAATGGCTCCTGCCGGGTGCCACAAGTTGTCAGCTGAAGTTTGGACTAACGCCAGGGGGACCGACCTATCCCACAGAAAGAGGAAGGGTTGAAAGCAGGGAAACAGGCCATAAGGCCTGGCAGGCCCCACCACCACAAAACTCAAACTGAAGCCCGCACACTAGAGAGTTTGGCAGCAAATATGCCAGTTTGACCCCAATTGGGAAGATTGAGTTTGGAGAAGGAGAGATGCCATTGGGAAGATGGGGCTAATCTCTCCTGCAAACAAACTCCAGGGAAGGACCACCCACCCAGCAACCTGACTGAATCCAAGATAGCCCAGCAGCACCTCTACATGCTAAAAAGGATATAACTCCAAACTCAACAGACAGGGTGTCCACTCAGATTCCTCCTGAAGTCACGAACTTCAAAGATAAAAGGGAGATAAATACACAAAGATGGGAAGAAACCAGCACAAAAAGGATGAAACCATGAAAGACCAGAACACCTCTTCCCCTCCCAGGAATCACAACTCCTTACCATCAAGGGAACAAAACAAAACAGCAAGTGAGTTTGACAAATTGACAGAAGCAGGCTTCAGAAGGTGGGTAATAACAAACATCTCTGAGTTAGAAGACCATGTTCTAACCTAATGCAAAGAAACTAAGAACTTTGAAAAAAGGTTAGATGAAATGGTAACTGGAACAACCAGCTTAGAGAAGAACATAAACAAATTGATGGAGCTGAAAAAGACAGCACAAGAACTTCACAAGGCATACACAAGTTTCAACAGCCAAATCAATCAACAGAAGAAAGAGTATCAGAGATAGAAGATCAAATCAATGAAATAAAATGAGAAGGCAAGATTAGAGAAAGAAGAGTGAAAAGAAATGAACAAAGCCTCCAAGAACTATGGGATTATGTGAAAAGACCTAATCTAGGTTTGATCAGTGTACCCAAATGTGACATGGAGAATGAATCCAAGCTGGAAAACATTCTTCAGGATATTATCCAAGAGAACTTCCCCAACCTAAGAAGGCAGGCCAACATTGAAATCCAGGAAATACAGATAACACCACAAAGATATTCCTCAAGAAGAGCAACCCCAAGGCACATAATCATCAGATTCACCAGGGTTGAAATGAAGGAAAAAATCCTAAGGCCAGCCAGAGAGAAAGGTCAGGTCACCCACAGAGGGAAGCCCATCAGACTCACAGCAGATCTCTCAGCAGAAACCCTACAAGCCAGAAGGGAGTGGGGGCCAGTATTCAACATCCTTAAAGAAAAGAACTTTCAACCTAGAATTTCATATCCTGCCAAACTAAGTTTCATAAGTGAAGGAGAAATAAAATCCTTTATGGACAAGCAATTGCTGAGAGATTTCATCACTACAAGACCAGCTTTACAAGAGCTCCTGAAGGAAATACCAAACATGGAAAGGAACAACCAGTACCAGCCACTGCAAAAACACACCAAATAGTAAATAACAATGGCACAATGAAGAAACCATGTCAACTAATGGGCAAAACAACCAGCCAGTAACAAAATGGCAGGATCAAATTAAAGCATAACAATATTAACATTGAATGTAAAGGGCCTAAATGTCCTAATCAAAAGAGACAGACTGGCAACTTGGATAAAAAGTCAAGACCCATCAGTGTGTTGTATTTAGGAGACCCATCTCACATGCAAAAACTCACATAGACTCAAAATAAAGGGATGGAAGAAGATTTATCAAGCAAATGGAGAGCAAAAAATAGCAGAGGTAGCAATCCTAGTCTTTGATAAAACGGACTTTAAACCAACAAAGATCAAAAGAGACAAAGAAGGGGATTACATAATGCTAAAAGGATCAATGCAACAAAAAGATCTAACGATCCTAAATACATATGCACCCAACGCAGGAACACCCAGATCCATAAAGCAAGTTCTTAATGACCTACAAAAAGACTTAGACTCCCGCACAATAATAGTGGGAGACTTTAACATTCCACTGACAATACTGGACAGATCAACGAGACAGAAAGTCAAAAAGAATATCCAGGACTTGAATGCAGATCTGGACCAAGTGGACCTAATAGACATATACAGGACTCTCCACCCCAAATCCACAGAATATGCATTCTTCTCAGCACCACATCACACTTACTCTAAAATTGACCACATAATTGGAAGTAAATCATTCCTCAGCAAATACAAAAGAATGGAAATCATACCAAACAGTCGCTCAGACCACAGCACAATCAAATTAGAACTCAGCATTAAGAAAAGCACTCAAAACTGCACAATCACATGGAAACTGAACAACTTGCTCCTAAATGATGAGTCGATAGACAATGAAATGAAGGCAGAAATAAAAATGTTCTTCAAAACCAATGAGAATGAAACCACAACATACCAGAATCTCTGGGACACATTTAAAGCAGTGTCTAGAGGGAAATATATAGCAATAAATGCCCACATGAGAAGCAAGAAAAGATCTAAAATCGACACCATATCATCAAAATTGAAAGAGCTAGAGGAGCATGATCAAAACAACTCAAAAGCTAGCAGAAGACAAGAAATAACTAAGATCAGAGCAGAACTGAAGGAGATAGAGACACAAAAAAACCTTGAAAATATCAATAAATGCAGGAGCTGGTTTTTTGAAAAGATCAACAAAATAGACCACTAGCCAGACTAATAAAAAAGAGAAGAGAGAAGAATTAAATAGATGCAATAAAAAATGATAAATGGGAGATCACCACTGATTCCTCAGAAATACAAACTACCATCACTGATTACTACAAACAGCTCTATGCACATAAACCAGTAAATGTGGAAGAAATGGATAAATTCCTGAAAACTTGCACACTCCCAAGACTAAGCCAGGAAGAAGTGGAAACCCTGATAGACCAATAACAATGTCTGAAGTTGAGGCAACAATTAATAGCTTACCAACCAAAAAAAGTCCAGGTCCAAACAGAGTCACAGCCAAATTCTACCAGATGTACAAAGAAGAGCTGGTATCAATCCTTCTGAAATTATTCCAAACAATACAAAAAGAGGGAATCCTCTCCAACTCTTTCTATGAGACCAACATCATCCTGATACCAAAAGCTGGCAGAGACATAACTAAAAAAGAAAACTACAAGCCAATATCCATGATGAACATTGAAGCAAAATCTTCAATAAAATACTGGCAAACTGAATCCAACAGCACATCAAAAAGCTTATTCACCACAATCAAGTAGGCTTCATCCCGGGGATGCAAGGCTGGTTTAAAATATGCAAATCTATAAACGTAATCCATCACATAAATAGAACCAAAGACAAAAACCACATGATTATCTCAATAGACGCAGAGAAGGCCTTTGACAAAATTCAACAGTCCTTTTTGCTAAAAACTCTCAACAAACTAGGTATTCATGGAACATATATCTCAAAATCATAAAAGCTATTTATGACAAACCCACAGCCAATATCATACTGAATGGGCAAAAACTAGAAGTATTCCCTTTAAAAACTGGCACTAGACAAGGATGCCCTCTCTCACCACTCCTATTCAATATAGTATTGGAAATTCTAGCCAGAGCAATTAGGCAAGAAAAAGAAATAAAGGGCATTCAATTAGGAAAAGAAGAAGCCAAATTGTCCCTATTTGCAGATGACATGTTCATATATTTAGAAGACCCCATTGTCTCAGCCCAAAACCTCCTTAAGCTGATAAGCAACTTCAGCAAAGTCTCAGGATACAAAATCAATGTGCAGAAATCACAAGCATTCCTATACACCAAAAACAGACAAACAGAGCCAAATCATGAACGAACTCCCATTTACAACTGTTACAAAGAGAATAAAATACCTATGAATACAACTAACAAAGGATTAAAGGACCTCTTCAAGGAGAACTACAAACCACTGCTCAAGGAAATAAAAGAGGACATAAACAGGTGGAAAAACTTTCCATTCTAATGGTTAGGAAGAATCAATATTGTGAAAATGGCCATACTGCCCAAAGTAATTTATAGATTCAATGCTATCCCCATCAAGCTACCATTGACCTTCTTCACAGATCTGGAAAAAACCACCTTAAACTTCACATGGAACCAAAAGAGAGCCCACAGAGCCAAGTCAATTCTAAGCAAAAAGAACAAAGCGGGAGGCATCACACTACCTGACTTCAAACTATACAAAAAGGCTATAGTAATAACAGCATGGTAATTGTACCAAAACAGAGATATAGACCAATGAAACAGAACAGAGGCTTCAGGAGCAACACCACACATCTACAACCATCTAATCTTTGACAAACCTGACAAAAACAAGCAATGGGGAAAGGATTCCCTGTTTAATAAATGATGTTGGGAAAACTGGCTAGCAGTGTGCAGGAAACTAAAACTTGACCCCTTCCTTACACCTTATCCAAAAAATTAACTCTAGATGGATTAAAGATTTAAACATAAGAACTAACACCATAAAAACCCTAGAAGAAAATCTGGGCAACACCATTTAGGACATAGGCACAGGCAAGGACTTCATGACTAAAACACCAAAAGCAATGGCAACAAAAGCCAAAATAGACAAATGGGATCTAATCAAACTCCAGAGCTTCTGTACAGTAAAAGAATATCATTAGAGTGAACCAGTAACCAACAGATTGAGAAAAAAATTTTGCAATCTACCCATCTGACAAAGGGTTAATATCCAGAATCTACAAAGAACTAAAGCAGATTTACAAGAAAGAAACAAGCAACCCCACCAAAAAGTGGGCAAAGGACATGAACAGACACTTTTCAAAAGAAGACATATATGCAGCCAACAAATATATGAAAAAATACTCATTATCATTGGTCATTAGGGAAATGCAAATCAGAACCACATTGAGATACCATCTCATGCCAGTTAGAATGGTGATCATTAAAAAATCTGGAGACAACAGATGCTGGAGAGGATGTGGAGAAATAGGAACACTTTTACACTGTTGGTGGGAGTGTAAATTAGTTCAACCATTGTGGAAGACAGTGTAGCGATTCCTCAAGGATCTAGAAATAGAAATTCCATTTGACCCAGCAATCCCATTACTGGGTATATACCCAAAGGATTATAAATCGTTCTACTATAAAGACACATGCACATGTATGTTCATTGTGGATTGTGGCATTGTTTACAATAGCAAAGACCTGGAACCAACCCAAATGCCCATTAGTGATAGATTGGACAAAGCAAATGTAGCACATCTACACCTTGGAATACTATGCAGTCATAAAAACAATGAGTTCATGTCCTTTGTAGGGACATGGATGAATCTAGAAACCTTCATTCTCAGCAAACTGACACAAGAACAGGAAACCAAACACCACATGTTTTCACTCATAGGCAGGTGATGAACAATGAAAACACTTGGGCACAGGGAAAGGAACAATACACTGGGATAGATGAGGGGGTGGAGGGGAGGGGAGGGGAAGGACAGCCAGGGAGGTGGGGATGACAGGTAGGGATAACACTGGGAGCATGCCTGATGTAGTCAAAAGGAGTGGGGGATGGAGATAGCAAACCACCATGGCATGTATATACCTATGCAACAATCCTGCAGGATGCAGGAAGTGCACATGTACCCCAGAGCCCAAAGTACAAAAAGTAAATAAAAAATATATAAGGTATAAACTATAAATTTATCATAAATTATTTCAATCTCATACTTCTGGTTTTGATTTGCCCCTTTATCTAAATTTTGCCTACAAAAGATGTTATTTTGAAATTATTATACTTAAACCTGTAGATATGCCAATCTAGGGCAAAGCTACTTGAAATCTAAATCAACATTACAAATAAATTTTGTGAGGAAATAAAGAATTAAAATTTTCTACTGAAATGATGTGCAGTGTGGAAATAATGTTGATACTCAGTACAAACTCAATTATAGAATTTTAGGTTAAACTGGACTATGTCTCTCTGGAAAGGTCAGACTTTGATAGATCAGTAGTTTATGGAAAAAGTAATAATTTCTGGAGGAAAAGGTGACATTCCCAAGTGAGTAGAATCTGCCAATTAAACCATGAAAATTAATAATAAGCAAATACTGCAACCAGAAGGCAACCTGGTAGTTTATTTAAATATAATCTCTAGTTATGACATAACTTCCAGGAGGTTTCTGACCAGAAAGAGATTTATGTTATGTAGTCATTCACATATATAGAGTATTTGAAAAGTATGTCAAACTTTATTTCTAACCATTTCCCAGTGACGCACCATTAATTGAGAACCTGCTTCAGATGACCACCTACCAGTTTACCTAAGTGCTGGTTTTTCACCTGTGTTTTCCACTTGCAGCCCAGTTCTTTTGATCACTTCTCTCCATCCCACTCCTTCCCAGGATCCTGGCTTTATCTTCATAGATGAGCATCTATAAGACAGGCCTTTCCCTTGCCAATTAATTATACTTCTCATACACAAAATTATGCCAAAAATCTCTTCTCCAGACTTTTTTAAGGAAATACTCCCACTCTCACCACAATTGGAGCGCAAAAGAGAAAACTCTACCCTTTTGCATAAGCTGAGCATTCTGTCTTCTAGGGGCCTAAAGATGAACAACATATCAAGATGAATCTGTTGCTACTCAATCGATTTATATTAGTATTATTATTAAGCAGTAGCAAGACCCAGTGTTTCATGATGTTTGGAGCAAGATGTTTTCTATCTTCTGTTTTATTTTCCTACAATTTCAAATATGAAAAAAGAAGCGACAGAGATTGCTTAGCATTAGCAATCCAAAGGCTTTTCTTTTTTTCTGTGACTGATTCAGAATAAGTCAAGTGGATATTCAAAGACCATTGAGTTAAAAAACCAAGAAAAAAAAAAAAGCAGCAAAGTACATCTTTCTGGCATTTGTTTGACAAAAAGGTTTTATTTCATACCTGATGTTTTCGGTATTCTGTGATCAGTCATTCATGACCAAAAGTCTTTGCTCTGGAAAGGTAATCAAATAAAAAATTCTTATTGAGTTCCACTGTGTTTCCAGCTTCATAAAGCTCACCTCATTAAGAAGGAAGTAAAAATTTCAAGAAAGCACAAAGAAAATGGAATAAAAATGTAAAACTTCTTTAAGATCAGGACGCCCCATTTCTGATATTTTGTTTTTACTTTGCCAAAACATTTGCTTTCCTGTGGCTGACTCTGTGATGCCTATTACAACATTGGCTTTTAGGAGGATGAACAGCTCACATCTTTGATACTTTACGACTGTAGCTTCAAACATTTGGATCACATCATCCTATCAGTAAAATTTGTGAGGATATACCCTCACTGTATGTATATTTATTTGTAAATTATATAACCATAGCCCTTTTATAACGTTACCTATATTATGAAACTATATAAAATACAATTCACAAAAGATAAAATATATAAGTAGAAGTTCTAACATCTCTCTCTTCACCCTTGCAAATCATTTTGTACCTCACAGAGTACACAGCACCCCATACTTTCTAGTTTGCAAACCACTGCTTCAGTAAAGACTCCTTTTCTACTGGCTCTTTACACCTAGAGAATGTTACTTATTTTTTATTTTAAGAAAACCCTGCACCTAAAACCTGCACCTTTGCACTTTTCTATCCTTCATTCTTCTCTACTGAAGAGCCATGTTACTTCAATTTCATTTGTCCAGCTACCACATAAATCTTTGCCAGCACCACAATTCTGAATATCCTCTTGTTTCCACACCAAATGGATGGATATAGTTTAGTCTGTCTCCTTAATCATGTTGCAGCAGTAGATACTATTAACTACAATCTCCCTGAAATGTTTATTTTTCTTGATTTCTGCCTCAGGGCAAGGTCACCAGCTGCTGGTAATCCAAACCATTCAAGGTGGTCCAAGAACCCAGAGATAGAGATGTCTCTGGACCTTTGAAAGACTAGAACCAAAAGTGATAACCTGAGACCTGTTTCTTTTGTTAAGCACCGTTTGCCCCTTGAATCTCTCGTCACTTTTTAGATCAGTTTTAGTCATCTGTCTGGAAACAGATTTCTCTGCTTTTGCAGTGCATGGCTGTCCTGACCCTGTCCTGATCTACATGGTTTCCAGTTCCAAAACTCAGTAAAATAACTGGAGTCTCCCTTTACAATTACACCCATCAAGAAGAGGGAATCTGCTTGACTCAGCTTGCAGATTGAGTGAACCTGACTCAGAACTTGTGTGACGTTCTGGCCTCTGGTCAAATGCAGCCAGTAGTTTGGGAGTTTTTCCAGGAAACTGACTTGGATTGTGATTGAAGGATGGGCATGTTCCCTAACATGATGACAGGGAGAACATGATCTGCATCTCTGGAGCAGCTTCTGTGCCTCCCTCCCCTGTGACTGTCTTCCCCATCATGACTTTCTTCTTAGACTCTTCCATGCTTTCCTCTTCTTCTATCTAGTCCTGAGTTGGGTATTTCCCTCAAGGTTCTGTCCCTGGTCCTTTCTGCATTCTGCATACTCATTCCAAACACCTGACTTCTGCAACTACCCAGCACTAGCAACTTCCATACCTGTTTCTTCAGCTCTGCAATCTGTCCTGAGCTCAAGTCACATCCTACACCTGCCTGCTGCTTCTATGCCTGATGTCCTTTTCCACCACAAGCCCAGCATGTGCAGGCTGATCTCACCATATTCAGCCCCACTACTGGTCTTCCCACTTATCCTGGCCCACCCCTAGCAAACCCAAAATCTGATAGGCATCCCAATTAGACTTCTGCTTTTTTCTGTATTATATTTTGGGTGTTACTTGAAATTTCATTTTGAAATGCAAATCTCAGTTGCTTAAAAACATTGTTAAAGCATCAAGTATTTAAAATCCTTCTGCTTAAATACCAATGAATAATATTGATTGTTAACTCTTCATCATATATGACTTTAGCTTATATCTTTCCAAATAAAAAATAGCTGTGGTCAGGGCAACAAATAGCTGTGGTCAGGGAACCAGGTCATTGTGGAAAGTTATGCTGGAGAATGCCTTGGAAAAGCATGGAATTTATTATTCACCCCAGCCATAGAAAGTAAGCACTATAATTATGCTAATTTTACAGGTAAAGAAAGATGCTGATATGTACAATTTGAATAACTTGTGCTATGTTATAGATCTAGAAAGAGGCCAAGCTAGGTTTTCAACCCATATTGCAGAGCCCAACCTCTTAATGATTACAATATGCTTCCTCTTTCTGTGCTACAGAAGTTAGCATTTGATTAAGAAAACAGGCTTGGAAGTCAAACGATACTGGTATGAGTCGCTGCTCACCTACTTGGGCTACTCACGAAGCATCTTCATGGTTCCTCATCTGCAAAATTAGGATAATAGATATCTTGGAGTGCATTACTGAATAAAGAAGCATGATGGAAATGGAGTAGAGAACACAAAGCCTTGCACACAGTCAACTTTCAATAAATGTCACCTGTTACTTTAAATGTGGACGTGTAGTAGACAGATGAATAGCACGAGTCACAACCTCTGCTCAGCCACAGTATTAGCCAGTGTTCTCCAGAGAGATAGAATCAGTAGGATATATAGAAATGGATAAAAAGAGTTTTATTTTGAAGGATTGGCTCACACAGTTATGGGGGCTGAGAAGTCCCATGACCTGCCATCTGCAAATTGAAAGCCCAGGAAAGTTGATGGTATAGTTTCAGTCCAAGACTGAGAACAAGAAGGTCACTGATATTAATCCCAGTCCAAGTTCAAAATCCTGAAAACCAGAAGCACCAATATCTAATGAGAGAAGATGATGAATGTTCCAGCTCAAAGGGAAAAAGCATTTGTCTTTGCTCTGCCATTTTGTTCTATCTGGGCCCTCAGTGGATTCCATGATGCCAACCTGCATGGGAGAGTAACCTTCTTTACTCAGTCTACTAATACAAATACTAATCTCTTTTGGAAAGACCCTCACAGACATACTCAGAAGTAATATTTTACCAGCTATCTGGGTATCTCTTAGCCCAGTCAAGTTGACACATAAAATTAATCATCACAACCACTAACACTTTGGGTTACTTTGGGCAAAGTTCTTTAATCTCCAGGTAATTACTTTCTAAAAGAAGTTGCTGATCATATAAAATAAGGTTTCTAGTAAGGAAATACCAGTCAGTGTGACAGGCAGAAGGCTCTTAGACAGAGATATGATATAAAACAGGAATTGATGGATGTTATTTCCTTTTCTCATTCAGATGGCAATGTAAAATACAGTAGATGCTATTCATAGGACCATTATGAGACCCCAAAATTTAATTGGGTAACATGTGAAATTGCATTTATTAAATAACTGTGGTATTGCTACAAGCATAATAAAATGACAGTAAGCCAGCTGAGAATACCAGGAAAATGGGCCCCTCAATTAAAACTCATCCATATCCCCCTAAAAACTGATGGTTATCCATGCCAGTTTAAATATAAAAAGCACTCAGAATATTTGTGGTTAATTAGGAATTTCAGGACAGCGATGGCATTTCGAGACTCTTCCAATTGGTTGGTAAGAGTTTTGTGGGCTCCAATCCAGGACACTACTACAGGAGAATACTGGAGTGCAGATATCCATCCTCCACCTCTTCAGTTCTTAACATTGATTTCCCCTGACACTGCACAATCAGTCCGGTCCTCTCCTGATACTCATACCTGCTCCCTTCCAATTTGATTAAGTAAATCAAATGGGGCTACAGAACTCTGATCTCCAAATAAGGTGGATTAAATCTTATTAGTGCAACATAATCAACTCTTCTGAAGCGATAGGTACAGAATAGGCTCTCAGTTTTGTAGAAATAGTTAATTCAGATTTTCCTTGCTGGGAGAAAAGAGAACATCCCCTCAAAACTCTTTCAAGGAATGTTATAAAATACTGTGCTACCAAACTCTTTAATCAAATGATAGTAGCATTCAAAACATCCTGTACTTCAACATTTTTTTGGTCTATATCTTTGCCTATGTTACCCAAATGACAACCTTTTTACAAATTCAATGCAGTACAGGGGACCGCCCTATAGAGCCAGGATCCAAAAGCCACAGCTTCCAGGGAAGGCCGTGAAGACATTTCTGGCCAGAACTACTAAGTGCTGACCTAATAGCCTTTTTCTCCCATCTTCCCCACAAACAGCAGCCTGATTGTATCCCTGGCAATGTAACCAGCTTAAACACTACATTTTCCAGGCTTCCTTGAAGCCAGGGATGATCAAGGTACTTAAGTGAATATTCGAGAAATTTTAAAGGAGCAGTGACTCAGTTAGGAAAGGCAATTTCTCACCCTTTTTCCTTCTCCTCTTTCCTATTAATTGCCCCAAACTCAGATGTAATCACTGGTGCTTCAGCAGCCATTTTAGACCAGAAGGAGATCTTGAAGTTAAGACTAATGTCTTAGCTCAGGTTGCCTTAATAAAATGCCACAGGCACTGTGGTTTAAATAACAGATACTTATTTTCTCACAGTACTGGAGGCTGGAAGTCTGAGATCAGGTGTCAGCATGGTTGGTTTCTGGTGAGGCATCTTTTCCTGGCTTGTACCATCTGCTACCTCACTGTTTGCTCACATGTCTTTTTCTCTGTGAACTCAAGAATTCAGGGAAAAGATATTTAAAAAAGAATTTTCTGATACCTCTCTTTCATAAAAACAACAAACTAATCTTAGCATATCAGGGCCTATCTTGGTCAGTTTGAGTTATTATAACAAGACACCATAGAGTAGATGGTTTAAACAACATAAAATTATATCTCACTGTTCTGTAGGCTGGAAGTTCAATAGCAAGATACTGGCAGACCCAATGTCCGCTTAGGACTCTTCCTGGTTTCTTAACATGAGAGTAGGGGAAGCAAACTCTCTCTTGTCTCTTCTTACAAGGACATTAATCCCATTCACAAAGGGCTCTGCTCTCGTAACTAATCACCTTTCAAAGTCCTGTCTCTAAATATTACCACGTTAAGAATTAGACTTTCTGGACGAGTTTTGAGACTGGGAGAAGATGGCTGAAAGGAAGCTTCTCCAGATTGCAGCTACCATCAAGTGAGACAGAGCGATACCCAAATCTCCAAGCAAGGTACCGGTTTTGTTTTAAAGGGACTGGTTGAACAGCTGGATCAACCCACACAAAAAGGCAGCGAAAGCAGCGCAAAGGCGTCCAGCTGAGGCAAGGCGGGGTACTGTGTATCAGACACAGAGGACTGGTGGGGCTACACCTCCCCCCGTTCTCTGAATCAGATACAGCAATTCACTCTGAGACTTTGGCAATACACAGACCAGGAAAACGCCGCCTTGCTGAGAACCACCCAGAGTCACAGATCTGGGCCACAGCCCAGGCCAGACCAGTGCCTTGTTAGCGCAGACCAGGGCAGAGATTTGGACTAATACCAAGAAAGCATGCTAAAAGGAACTCCCCATCCCACAGAAGGGAGAGTTGAAAGCAGGGAGGGGGATACAACCAGACAGGCCCCTCCCACACAAGATCCAGCAACCGGAGTTCCTCTCCCAGGAGAGTTTCCAAGTTAACACATCCTCCACCGGGGAAACAGCATGCTCGGCTGAGGGAAAGAGCCCGCCATAGGGAAGGCAGGGCTAATCCCACCAGTTGGGAAACCAGGTGAAGAATAAACAGCAGCCTGGCTGAGACTGAGGCAGCCCAGCAGCGTCTCCACAGGCAGACAATGGACAGACTGTCTCAACTAGCACACTGACACCTGCGTTTAAAGAAAAAAAAAAGCCTCATACAGAACAAATAGCCCCAACTTCTCTGAAAGGACATCCATTCAGAGAAGATGGGAAGAAACCAGTACAAAAAGGACAAAAACATCAAAGTCCAGAATGCCTCTCCTCCCCAGAGAAATCACACTGACTCACCAGCATGGCAACAAAACAGGTCAGAAAATGATTTTGACAAGCTGACAGAAGCAGGCTTCAGAAGATGGGTAATAACAATCTTCTCTGAGCTAAAAGAACATGTTTTAACCCAATGCAAAGAAACTAAAAACCTGGAAAAAAGATTAGACAAAATGCTAATTAGAATAACCAGCCTAGAGAAGAGCATAAATGTCTTGATGGAGCTGAAAAGGACAGCATGAGAACATCGTGAAGCATACACAAGTTTCAATAGCCGAATCAATCAAGCAGAAGAAAGGATATCAGAGATCGAAGATCAACTCAACAAAATAAAAAGAGAAGGCAAGAAAAGAGGAAAAAGAGTGAAAAGAAATGAACAAAACCTCTAAGAACTATGGGATTATGTAAAAAGACCTAATCTACGCTTGACTGCTGTACCTGAAGAGGATGGGGAAAACGAATCCAAGCTGGAAAACACTCTTTAAAATATTATCCAGGAGAACTTCCTCAACCTAGAAAAGCAGGCTGACATTCAAATACAGGAAACACAAAGAACACCACAGAGATACTCCTCAAGAAGAGCAACCCCAAGGCACATAATCATCAGATTCACCAGGGTTGAAATGAAGGAGAAAATGCTAAGGGCAGCCAGAGAGAAAGGTCAGGTTACCCACAAAGGGAAGCCCATCAGACTCACAGCAGATCTCTTGGCAGAAACCCTACAAGCCAGAAGAGAGTGGGGGCCAATATTCAACATCCTTAATGAAAAGAACTTTCAACCCAGAATCTCATATCAAGCCAAACGAAACTTCATAAGTGAAGGAGAAATGAAATCCTTTACGGACATTACTGAGAGATTTCGTCACCAACAGACCTGCCCTACAAGAGCTCCTGAAGGAAGCACTAAACGCAGAAAAAAACATCCAGTACCAGCCACTGCAGAAACGAACCAAATGTTAAAGACCAACGATGCAATGAGGAAACTGCATCCACCAACGAGCAAACAAACAAGCAGTAACAAATGGCAGGATCAGATTCACACGTAACAATATTAACCTTAAATGTAAATGGGCTAAATGCCCCAATCAAAAGACACAGACTGGCAAACTGGGTAAAAAGTCAAAACCCATCGGGGTGCTGTAATCAGGAGACCCATCTCGCATGCAAAGACACACATAGACTCAAAATAAAGGGATGGAAGAAGATCTACCAAGCAAAGGGAGAGCATAAAAAAGCAGGAGTTGCAATTTTATTCTCTGACAAAATCGACTTTAAACCAAGAAAAATCAGAAGAGACAAAGAAAGACACTACATAATGGTGGAAGGATCAATACAAAAAGAAGAGCTAACTATACTAAATATATATGCACCCAAAACAGGAGTGCCCAGATACATAATGCAAGTTCTTAATGACCTACAAAGGGAGTAGATTCCCACACAATAATAGTGGAGATTTTAACACTCCACTGTCAACATTAGACAGATCAACAAGACAGAAAATCAGCTAGGATATGTAGGACTTGAATGCACAACTGGAACAAGCTGACCTAATAGACATCTACAGAACTCTCCACCCCACAGCCACAGAATATACATTCTTCTCAGCACCACATCGCATTTACTGTAAAATTGACCACATAATTGGGAGTAAATCACTCCTCAGCAAATGCAGGAAAATGGAAATCATAAACAGTCTCTCAGAACACAGTGCAATCAAATTAGAACTCAGGATTAAGAAACCAACTCAAAACAGCACTTCATGGAAACTGAACAACTGGCTCCTGAGTGTTGACTGGATAAACAATGAAATGAAGGCAGAAATAAAGATGTTCTTCGAAACCAACGAGAACAAATACACAATGTATCAGAATCTCTGTGACACATTTAAAGCAGTGTCTAGAGGGAAATTTATAGCAATAAATGCCCACATGAGAAACAAGGTAAGACCTAAAATTGACACCCTATTGTCAAAACTGAAAGAGCTAGAGGAGCCAGATTAAAAAAACTCAAAAGCTAGCAGAAGACAAGAAATAACTAAGATCAGAGCAGAACTGAAGGAGATACAGACACAAAAAAACCTTCAAAAAATCAACAAATCCAGGAGCTGGCTTTTTGAAAAGATCAACAAAATAGATAGAATGCTAGCCAGACTAATAAGAAAAGAGTGAAGAATCAAATAGATGTAATAAAAAATGATAAAGAGTATATCACCACTGATTCCACAGAAATACAAACTACCGTCAGAGATTACTACAAACAACTCTATGCACATAAACGAGTAAACCTGGAAGAAATGGATAAATTCCTGGACACTTGCACCCTACCAAAACTAAACCAGGAAGAAGTTGAAACCCTGAATAGACCAATAACAAGGGCTGAAGTTAAGGCAACAATTAATAGCTTACCAACCAAAAAAAGTCCAGGTCGAGATGGGTTCACAGCCGAATCCTACCAGATGTACAAAGAGGAGCTGGTACCATTCCTTCTGAAATTATTCCAAACAATACAAAAAGAGGGAATACTCCTCAAATCATTTTATGAGACCAACATCATCCTGATACCAAAACCTGGCAAAGACTCAACAAAAAAAGAAAACTTCAGGCCAATATCATGATGAACATAGATGTAAAAATCTTCAATAAAATACTGGCAAACTAATTGCAACAACACATCAAAAAGTTTTCCATCATGATGAAGTGGGCTTCATCCCGGGGATGCAAGGCTGATTCAACATATGCAAGTCCATAAAGGTAATACACCACATAAATAGAACCAAAAACAAAAACCACGTGATTATCTCAATAGATGCAGAAAAGGCCTTCGACAAAATTCAACAGCGCTTTATGCTAAAAACTCTCTATAAACTAGGTATCAATGGAACCCATCACAAAATAATAAAAGCTCTTTATGACAAACCCACAGATAATATCATACTGAATGGGCAAAAACTGGAAACATTCCCTTTGAAATCTGGCACTAGACAAGGATGCCCTCTCTGTCCACTCTGATTCAAAATAGCGTTGGAAGTTTTAGCCAGAGCAATCAGGCAAGAAAAAGAAATAAAGGGTATTCAACAAAGAAAGGAGAAAGTCAAATTGTCTCTATTTGCAGACAATATGATTGTAGATTTAGAAGACCCCATAGCCTCAGCCCAAACTCTCCCTAAGCTGATAAGCAACTTCAGCAAAGTCTCAGGATACAAAATCAATGCGCAGAAATCACAAGCATTCCTTTACACCAATAACAGACAGTCAAATCAAGAGTGAACTCCCATTCACAATTGCTACAAAAAGAATTAAATACCTAGGAATACAACTAACAAAGGAGGTAAAGGACCTCTTCAAGGAGAACTACAAACCAATGCTCAACGAAATAAGAGAGGACACAAACAGATGGAAAAACATTCCATGCTCATGGTTAGGAAGAATCAGCATCATGAAAATGGCCATACTTCCCAAAGCAATTTATAGATTTAATGCTATCCCCATCAAACTACCAATGACCTTCTTCACAGAACTGGAAAAAAAACACTTTAAACTTCATATGGAACCAAAAAGGGCCCATATGGCCAAGACAATCCTAAGCCAAAAGAACAAACCTGGTGGCATCACACTGCCAGACTTCAAGCTATACTACAAGGCAACAGTAATCAAAACAGCATGGTACTGGTATCAAAACAGAGACATAGACCAATGGAACAGAACAGAAGCCTCTGGAGCAGCACCACACATCTACAACCATCTCATCTTTGACAAACCTGACAAAAGCAATGGGGAAAGGATCCCCTGTTTAATAAATGGTGTTGGGAAAATTGGCTAGCAATGTGCAGAAAGCAGAAACTGGACCCCTTCCTGACACCTTACACTAAAATTAACTCCAGATGGATTAAGGACTTAAACATAAGACCTAACACCATAAAAACCCTAGAAGAAAACCTAGGCAAAAGCATTCAGGACCTAGGCATAGGCAAGGACTTCATGACTAAAACACCAAAAGCAATGGCAACAAAAGCCAAAATAGACAAATGGGATCTAATTAAACTTAAGAGCTTCTGTACATCAAAAGAAACCATCATTAGAGTGAACTGGCAACCAACAGAATGGGAAAAAATTTTTGCAATCTACCCATCTGACAAAGGGCTAATATCCAAAATCTACAAAGAACTTAAACCTGGAGACAACAGATGCTGGAGAGGATGTGGAGAAATAGGAACACTTTTACATTGTTTGGAGTGTAAATTAGTTCAACCATTATGGAAGACACTGTGGCGATTCCTCAAGGATCTAGAAATAGAAATTCCATTGGACCCAGCAATCCCATTACTGGGTATATATCCAAAGGACTATAAATCATTCTATCATAAAGACACATGCACATGCATGTTCATTGCAGCATTGTTTACAATAGCAAAAACCTGGAACCAACCCAAGTGCCCATCAATGATAGACTGGACAAAGAAAATGTGGCACATATACACCATGGAATACTATTCAGCCATAAAAAATGAGTTTGTGTCCTTTGTAGGGACATGGATGAACATAGAAACCATCATATCAGCAAACTGACACAAGAACAGAAAATCAAACACCACATGTTCTCACTCATAGGCGGGTGTTGAACAGTGAGAACCCTTGGACACAAAGAGGGTACTATCACACTCTGGGATCCATTGTAGGGGGGCTACAGGAGCGATAGTGTGAGGGAAGGTGGGGGAGGGATAACGTGGGGAGAAATGTCAGGTATAGGTGATGAGGGGATGGAGGCAACAAACCACCTTGTCATGAATGTACCTATGCAGCAATCTTGCATGATCTGCACACATGTACCCCAGAATCTAAAATACAATAATAAATAATAAATAAAAATATACTAATAAAAATATTTATAATTAAAAAAAGAATTAGACTTTCAACATACAAATGGGTTGGTGGGGGACAGAAATTTATTCCATGGCACTAACTCTCCCTTATGACCTAACTTAACTGCCTCCAAAAAGTTTGTCTCCAGATATAGTCATATTGGGGGTTAGGACTTTGGGCATGTAAGTCAGTCTGTAGAAGATGGGTAGCAAAATTTCTCTTGTGACACTGATGCCAACATTGAGCCCATATACAGCCTTGGATTGCTTGTCTCTACGTTTTCTTTACATGAAGAAAAAGAAAAATTCTTCTATCTTGCTTAAGTGATATATTTAGAGTTTCTATAGAATCAGATGTAATCCTATATAATACAATATATATTCATTTATTCATTCAACAAAAATATTTGAGAATGTATTACATCCTGGACACCATGCTGAGTACTAAGAACTGAAAATAACAAGAAAATTCAGATTGATTCCTTGCCTCTAATGAGCTCACTGATTTACGAAGAAGACAAACATGAATAGGCAATTCACATTTTTAGTGTTCTATAACAATCATAAAGAAAAAGTGAACAAAGTTCTAAATAAAGGTCAGCCTGGAAGTTTGGGAAAACTCACTCAGAAGTAGGATTTGAACCTATCCTTGAAGGATATATGGAATTTAAGCAATTTAGAGGTTGGGTGATCTAGACAGAGAAAACAGTAAAAGACAAGGAAAGAAGGCATTGAAGAGTAAGGAATGTTTATTGGAGAGTGGGAATATTTCTGTAATTAGAGAAAGATGATGGGGATGTGAAAGGCACCTAAAAAAGAAGCCGGAAATTAACTAGTAGCAATTGCATTATTATACCATATTTAGATTTGGGGGATTCACCATGGCAATAAAACACATTGTAGGTTTACGAAGCAGTGATGTTAAGGAGCAGTATTATTAGATTTACATTTTTAGAAGAAGATTATGTGAGTAGACTTGGGTCAGGGAGACTGGGTAGAGGATCATTATAATCATACTGACAAGAGAGGATGAGGATATAAACAAGGCTAAGGGACAATAGTTAACTCTCGTTCATTTCAGTTCTAACCCAGCTTGTCAAATGAGTTGTTAACTATCTTCGGATTAGCCTTCCTGGACCACTAGACTCCAACCTAGAAAGGTAGCATAAATTCTTACACCATTAAAAACAAAAATTCTTATCCTATTGAATAGTAGCTCTTGAAAAATGGTCTCAGCTGCTATCATTTGTGTGTCATTAAGTGTGTGTAGAAAGAGGACATCACCAAGGTGGTGAAATAGAAGGTAATCCACTTATATCCCACCACCACAACAAGGATTTGTACCCATCCATAGTCAAAAGTCTCTCTGCAGGAGCCTCAGGATTGAGGTAGGAGTTTAAGAAGTCCCATTGGAGCCCAAGACCAGACCTTGAAGGGTCATTTTGAGAGTGTAGACCAACACCCACGTGGCTGATACACTAAGTCTGTTCCTGGGTTCAAGCTCAAGAACAGCTCAGTCATCTAAGGAGGTTGACCACATTTCCATTTGGCTATGAGCCTACAACCAAAAGCATTTGCCAAGGAGTCCAGAGGAATTCCCACATACTAGTGCCTTGGTAGAGAGGCTCATTTGCCTCCAGGCAATGGTCTTAATCATGCTCCTGAAAGTTACCTTCCATGGTTCTGCTCCAATTCCCCCTTCATTGAGGTTCTAGCTCAGAATTGCTTTCATAAGGCCCATATCTCACAGCCTGGCAGTCTGAGGCTCCCTAATGGGCTCAGCAATCTCTGTCCCACAGCAGATCCCAAGGGGACTCAGTTTTGGCTCTGGACCCTCCCTTTGCTTCAGGAAACTATCACATTTTGCTAGAAGACATGCATTCGTCTGAGCCAGTCAACCCAAGCTCTCCAGCCTTTGCCACACAGCAGATTCTGAGAGGCCCACTGTTAGCTCCAGCCCACCTTGCTGCAATCAGGGAACTATTCCATCTATGCAGGGACCTCCTGGAAGACACACACCCCTCTGAGCCAGTGAGACCGGGCTCTCCAGCCTATATTTCACAGCAGATCCCAAGTGGGGGGCATCTTACCTCCAGCCCTTCTGGCTGCAGTCAGAAAAGTATCCAACCTGTGCAAATACTTGCTGGGAGGCACACCTGTCTGGGTCACCAGGAGAGTTTCCTGTACTCAGGTCCCTGGCCACCATTTCTACACAGACCCACTACCCTCCTTGGCTCTTCCCTAGGTCCCTCTGGCCCCAAAAGCTGTATCAACCTCAGAGTCCGCCTGATGCTCTCAGCAAAGCTGGTCTTAGACTGTCCCCTAGTGATGAGAGAGCTGCAGTAATCACAGGTTCAGGAAACATAATGGTCAGTCTGCTTAGAATCCCTGAAAGGCCCTCTGAAAAAGGACAGGCACAAAGCAAGACTTTGAAGACTAAAATAAATACCTAATCCCTTGATACACAGACATTGTTGAACATCCACAAGCATCTGAGCAAGGAGCATCAAGAACATTCAAGGAAATATGACCTTAGTAAATGAACAAAATAAAGTGCTAGAGACCAACCCTAAAGTGATGGAGATGTGTGATCTCCCAGACAAAAAAATCAAAATAGTTGTTTAAAGGAAGCTGAACAACTTTAGGAAAACACAGAGAATCAATTCAGAAGTTTATCAGAGAAACTTAACAGGGAGCTTGAAATAATTAAAAGTGTATGTAGAAAGAAATTTAGTGATCGGGGCAGACGTAGTGAACATTCCTGTGCAAGGGAAGGCCTCCTACTTTCTGCCTGTTTTCCTTGAGTACTTGGGTTTTCCCCATACTGACACTCCACTACCTAGACGAGAGGCTCCCAGGAGTGCTGCTGCGTATCCCTGGCCACTAACTTGGTGCCATACTCTTACCTTCTGCTTTCTCATCACACTCCCTTATTTTAAAACAGATCTCCCTAGACATGATACCACTCAAAATAGTATTATTGCCAGCTTTGTGTTACATTCCTAAAGCACACACGAATTATCCCTCTGTTCCCATAAGAGAGTTCTAATTAGATCTTGATACCTGTTTAATTCTGAAATATGAAAATTTTATTCTCATGATCTTCCCTGGGGTGCTGTTTCTACTGGAGTCTTTTTTCCCTTAACATGGTTTCTCTTTTTGCCCACATGCACTCTTCAGGCATTGGATGGAAGCACACACTAATGCCTTGGAGTGATACTGATAAATGAGTATATATCAGGAGCAGAACGGTGACCAGTTAGCTAGAAAGTAACTTGTGGCAAAAACATAAAAAGCAAAAGCACAAAAAAACTTTTCTTTGACATAAATAATGAGGACACAATTTCTTATGATTTTTCTTTGGAAAATGCAAAGTGCAGAATGAAAATACAATGTATTTTTAGTTCTTTGCCTTTCCTCATCCATTGACAAAGCAAACAACTTTTTTTTCTTAAATCTAAAACTCATTAATCACTTCTGGATTACAGATTTATTTTATCTTAACATCTCCATAATGTCTGAATCCACACATCAATTATGTATACACACACACACACACACACACACACACACACGTATGTGCATGTGACTTTATTCAAAATCAGGCCATCTAAAAAATAAAAGTGGGATTCTCCAAAGAAAACATAATTACTTTCCAAGAATTCCACTGTGTTCTGATTTCAAATATTGAATTTTTTTCTGAGATCTCTTGTTGTTTAAATTGTCTGTTCACCAAGCCATGTTCTCAGCTGGAACACTCAAAAGCAGGGACATATTTCTGTATATATTTTTAAGGTTCATTCACATTATGTTTGAAAGTTGCAATAAATCAACTTAATTTGAATCAGTCCATAAGTTCATAAGCCCATCTAAACTTTCTGTTTGAATATAAACTGTAAGTGTATACTTTCCCTTTAATCATTTTTTTTCTGTTTCAATGCTGGTTCAAGATTTCAATGTGTGTTTATTTGCATTGTTGATTTATTCATTCATTCACCCACTTGGCAGATATATACTATGCATCTCCTATGTGACAGATCTTATATTGGTAAGTGTGGAGATATAAGACAAACAAGACATGATCTCTATGTTAAAGGGCTCTCAGTCTGGCAGCAGAGTGGGGTTTTGTTCACATAGCATTTTCAAATACTTATTCACCCTCAGTGACCATTACCCTGGGCTTCAACTGGAAAGCAATAATAATGTGGGAAGCTTTTAAAAATTACCAGTGCCTGGATCCCACCTCCAGAAATTCAGATTTTATTTTTCTTGGGTCAGTGCTGGTCATGGGCATTTTTAAAAAGTTCATGAGATGATTCTACTATACAGCCACGATTTAGAACTGCTGTTATAGTGTTATTGAATTGCTGTGATTCTCCTTGGACACCATACTGTTGCCCACCTCTGACTTTTTTTTTTTTTGCCCCTCTATCCCAGTACTTACTACTGTACATTGGAATCCTTTTTGTGGTTTTCAACAACCCTCTCACCCCCTGACACACAGACACGGTTTTGAACTCTATCTTATCCGTCTTGTAGGCCTGAGTGCCTAGCACAGTACCTTACCCACAGTAGGAGCTCATTAAGTGTTTGTTGAACCATATTCGACTTGATCACAAAATATACACCTTGTGTTATCTCTTCTACTTCAGTATAAAAGATGAAATCTTCCATCCAATTAGATCTACTAGGTCATTTTTGCCTCCTTCTTGCTAAGGACCCAGGGCAATTTTCCTGGGGCAAGGCAGGAGGACAGGAAAAGTGGCACTGTGATGTTCTACGCTCAGAATCATCCCTCCTCTTTAATCCCTATTGTTTCATACCTCAACTCCCTCTCTCTGTGCTACATTTGGCAGGAAAGTAAGGAATGTGGCCATTGACCAAAAGCAACCCAACATATCCAGTCAAGGTTACTGTCGGGAACCTCACAAGATCTTCATTAAAACATAGTTTTTCCTACTGACCCTTAAAGATATACCCAGCTGGGTCAAAATTCAAAACGTGCACCAAGTGTAGACCCTAACTGCAAAATCTACAGCACCCACTCAATACTTAGGAAATTTCTGTCTTGATAATAATAGATCTTTACAGTGTATTTTTCTAATAGAATTAATGTTATTTAGATGTGTTAGGGCCATCCCAATAACTACAAAGCCAAGTAGTTTAATTCTTCAAACAAGTTAAACTATTAGTATTACCAAAATAATTTGTAAAATGTAATAATATAGTAAAAAGTATATACATAATGCTTTATACTACTTTCTGGGCTTAAAACTGACTATTTTGTTGTATATGTGAATTTTTGTAAACATGAGTAGAATGAAGTTATTAAACATCATAATGTTTAATACTTTATTGGTATTTACAAAAATTAACATATGCTACACACACATATATATGTAGCATATGTCTATATGTATGTATATGTAGAATATGTCATAAATACTAACAGAAAACATGCTCTCATAGAGCATTTTAGCTCCAGTTCTGCCACCAGCATGAGGACCAGTTGCTCATTTGGGTATGCAATGGGGTTTGTATAAAATGAGAAGAACCCTGAAATTACGACTCAGAACTTATATAGTGTGGCTGGGACATCTGCCCCTCCTTCTCTCCACAGAGAGAAAAACACTCTCTGTAGAAAGAGTTACATTACCCTGAAACATAACCAAATTTTCTCAGAAGATATGGCTTGCTTGGCTTTGCGTCACCACTCTTGCAATGCCATAATCCCCACGTGTCATAGGAGGGACTCCATGGGAGGTAATTGCATCATGGGGGCAGTTTCTGCCATGCTGTTCTCATGACAGTGAGTTTGTCTCATGAGATCTGATGGTTTTATAAGTGTCTGGCATTTCCCCTGCTGGCATTCATTCTCTCTCCTGCCGCTCTGTGAAGAGGGGCCTTCTGCCACGATTGTAAGTTTTCTGAGGCCTACCAGCCATGCAGAACTGTGAATCAATTAAACCTCTTTTGTTTGTAAATTACCCTCTCTTGAGTATTTCTTCACAGCACTGTGAGAACAGACTTATACATCGGGGAAATGGAGGGGAAAGGCTTGACCATGGAACATAAGCCTATGGCTCTTGAGAGATGAGTCTCTAAATCATTCTGGAGCAATGCACAATCTCTACTTTCCAGCACATACTTGCTATTCAAACCTGAACTATAGGCCGGGTGCGGTGGCTCAAGCCTGTAATCCCAGCACTTTGGGAGGCCGAGGCAGGTGGATCACGAGATCAAGAGATCGAGACCATCCTGGTCAACATGGTGAAACCCCGTCTCTACTAAAAATACAAAAAATTAACTAGGCATGGTGGCACGTGCCTGTAATCCCAGCTACTCAGGAGGCTGAGGCAGGAGAATTGCCTGAACCCAGAAGGCGGAGGTTGCGGTGAGCTGAGATCACGCCATTGCACGCCAGCCTGGGTAACGAGCGAAACTCTGTCTCAAAAAAAAAAAAAAAAAAAAAAAAAAAACCTGAACTATAAAAAAAAATGAAAATATTCATGGAGAACCATGTCCCAATAAAAACATATAGAGATGTTTTCTGTAAATAATTTGTAACAGTAACCCAACGTTCTTTCCTTTTTATAGAAGCTAGTATTTCATGAATTTCCACACATTCTGGATGCTAAGCTAGAAGTAACCACATATTCACTCAATAGCAACAAAAACAACACTATATGCAGTAAGCCCAGGTTTCTTACATTAAAGATTCTGGATCAAAGCATTCGAATATTAGAATTTGGCTGCCAGATTGTTGAACGTTCTGGATTCAGTGGGATACAACACTAAAATGTTTATTGGCTTTTTTTTTTTTTTTAACACAACTCTCACTATTCCAGGAGGGCTCCTCATTTACCACCTCTTTGTAAAATCTCAATCAATTTCCATAGTTTTCCAGCCACTTCTCTTACCAAAAAGTCCAATCCAATTTGTAATTTCAAACTTTACTCTCTTATCCTTCATCCTCTAGCTCACGTTAGCTTTGGCCTGAAGAATATGAAACACAGAAGGGGCACAGAGTGCTCCATTAACTCATCTTTGTGTCGTTGCTGAATCCCTTTCTCTTGTGGCATGTAGGAAACAGACAGGAGAAATGAAAAACAGGAAGCAAATATTTCTTACTTATCTGTTGCTACAGTAGTCCTCCGTGCGAGATAATCGTGACGTGACGGTTCTCGAGTGGACACGTAAGTGAGATCTTTAGATGACCCTTGTTGGGACTTCTAACTAAAATTTCTGCCTCAGGATATTTGGTCTAGCTTGATATTTTCAATCTCCATAAGTGTCTTTCTATACTCATTCACCCACAACCTCCTGCTTCTAAGTTGCCTTTGCCTGGGAGATGCTTGGCCCATAGGTATTACATCCATCCTGCCATGACACGGAGAGTGAGGTGTACTCCTGCTCTATTTTTATCCCCTCCCTCATTTATGCCATATTTCTCCAGTTCCTTTTCTTCTACTTAATTCTACACAGAGAGCAGTTCAGCAAGTTCTCTGCCTGGGCATACATCCCACAGATAATGAGATGCCAGTGGCTGTCTCCTCTAGTCTCTAGGAATAGCTTTTTTTTTTTTTTTTTTAAGTAGAGACGGGGTTTCTGTGTGACCAGGATGGTCTCGATCTCCTGACCTCGTGATCCACCCGCCTCGGCCTCCCAAAGTGCTGAGATTACAGGCGTGAGCCACCGCGCCGAGCCCAGGAATAGCTCTTTTGGATCCCTTGACTCAGGGAAGGAAGTGATTCCTCAAGGAACCGTTGTCTACCATTTCTGTAGAGGAAGTAAAAATGTTTCATTTATCTCTGCATAGACTCCAGTTATTCTCAAGTTTCTGTAATCTATGTAGTTTCTGCTCATATAGATAGTCAGGATACAGTGATGTTTGATTTAAAAGAGCCAACTTGGTCATGTTTTAATAAGACCTGATGAGCCGAGATTGTGCCACTGCACTCCAGCCTGGCAACAGAGCAAGACTCCGTCTCAAAACAAACAAACAAACAAACAAAACAGTGGATTTTAAAAGGCAAAATGATTTTTTCAAGGTTATCAAATTAATCAGTAGAAAATATAGAACCAGAATCCTGACCTCCTGACTACTGAGAGAAGAAATTTTCCCAAATACATCATGATTTTTTTTTTTTTTTTGGCACAAATCAGCATGACTCAACAACAAAACTCACATAAACCAAAAACATCCAGCTAGTTATACTTATTTGATGGTGTATCTACAGGGCAAAATGACCTTAAAGGGCCATGAAACGATTATGACATAGCATGAATGATCAAATAATTCCTTTCTGTATCTTATAACCTGTCATGAGACTGAGCCATGTGTTCTGTGAAGACAGGCAAGTTCAATACTCATGCTGAGTCATGCTTAAAAATTGGCACATGTATTTGAAATTCACTGGGGAAAGACATTATTGCACAAAAGTGTGTATTCAGAAGAGATAGCAAGTTTGGCTTAAAATCGTTGAAACTAAGTTTCCGGGCAAAGTATGTCATTTTGCAGCTGTTTCCTGCATCTGTAACAATCTCACTACAGTTAACCAGATTAAACTGGAGGTGTCAGGATAGAACCTCTTGATGTTTCTTGATGATTCCTCTGGGGTGCTGGGGAATTTTAGTACAAGCAATTGCCAAAATATCTATAATAAGCTATTGTAAGAGGTACTAAGAACAGTGAATAAGGATAATTATAACTCTAAACCATCTTTTCCACAGACTTCAAGAAGTTGAACTAACTTTGCTAAAACATCTATGGGAAATGTGTTTCTCTTAGGGAAATTGAGGTGGGCATATGTTTCAGGAATGTCTTTGGAAATATTTATAGGAGGGTAAGCTGACATCAGGAATAAGGAGTACAGCCCAAGAAAAATAATTTAGTTCCATAAAGTGGACATTCCAAAAAGAAGGAGACACAGGGAAAACAAGGGAACCATACATATAAACCAGAAGATTTATAGAATGTTTATATATGTAGTGCTCTGGTTCCTCAGCCCAGCTTCCTTATTTAGGCTCATTCATATAACTAATCTTTTTTGAGCTCTTAACTTCTGCCAAAAATGGGACTATAAGAATATTATACAAGACATGGTCTCTACCATTAAGGAATTTATTACCTCTATGGGAAATAAATGAGTACATCAATAATTACAAAGAGAAATGACATCAATAGTATCGCTTCCTGCATCTTGTTTTACGTCTCTCTATGTCTTGATTTAGAGTTCCTTGGGTATGCTTACATTACTCCTTCTACAGGGTAAGCTCTTTGGAAATGGTGATTGTGCCTTTGAAGCTACAAGTGCCTGGAAATGCCAAAAATTTTACAAGCAAAAGGGATTACTTTGACTGTGAGCAAAGCTTTACAGTTTATGAAAGACCGTAAGTCCACAAAGCCACTTGGCGAAGGACCACGATAACCCGCAAAATGGTTAGTGCCTGTATGATTATACCTACTTCTTAGTGAATGAAATGACATGGGGACATCTTAGATTGATTTCCCAATGTAAGTGGTAGAAGAGGCCTAGACTCTGTATTCCATTCCCTCTGTTATTCCCTCCTTAGAATATGATAAATGATCCACAAGTGTGATGCATGTTTGTAAAAGAGATAGATCATGTGAGTAATCTAAAAGATGTCATAAAAAGTATGGCATTGAGCTTAAAGTATTGCTTCAAGACTTCTCTAATATGAACCATATTTCAGTTAAGAATTTTTTTGCTATTTTATTAATTTTTATTCCAATTTGCTCTTCTCATTCATAATGAAAATGCTATTTTAAGTTGAAAACTTCTAGGGAACAAGGAAATATATTTGTATGTGAGGAATAGCATTCTGAATACCTGTTAGTATTTGATTTTCAACTACTGGGTAATTTATTTTAAAATTTTAAGACTTAGACACACAGTTGTAGAGCTAGAAGTGATTCTAGAAATAAAATAGTAAACTTGTTCTAAACATTTTTGCCATGCAGTGGCCTTTTTATGAGCTGCCTCTCCCACATAGTTCTCCCCTACTTATTTTTAAATATTTTGCCAATCTTATTTAATCCAAAAATAAAGGAAACAGGTCAGCAGTCTACGAGGAATGCACAAACTGTGAGATGTAAATCTGTAATTCAGTAAGTGTGCAATAAACACATTATCCTCTCTCTTTCTTATGCCCTTTTAATCTGCTTCATCCCAGTAAATGGTGCCTCTGTTCACTCAGCTTCCCATGTCTCCAGCCTAAGTTTCATCCTTCATTCCTCTTTCACTCATAGCCCAAATCCAACCCATTTGAAGTTTGCCAGCATGGTTACTGCTCTTAATTTAGCTCAACTATTACTTCCTTAGAAAGACCATCCCTGACTTCTTGATTTAATGCAGTCAGCCTCCCTGCTAGAGTCAAATGTATTCCCTCTGAAATTCAGGTATTGCCCATGTGACAGTGTTAGGAGGTAGGGTCTTTAAGAAGTGATTAGGTCATGAGGGGTCCTCCCTCGTGAGTGGAATTAATGTCCTTATAAAAGAGGTTTCCGGCAGCATTTGGCTAGCTTGCCCTTCCAAATTCTGACATGTGTGCCACAGCATTCTTCTCCTCCCAGAGTTTGCATCAACAAGGTGCCCTCTTGGAAGCAGAGAGTAGTCCTCACTAGAAAACCAAACACGCCAATGTCTTGATCTTGGACTCCCCAGCCTCTAGAACTGTGAGAAATAAATTTTTGTTCTTTATAAATTACAGCCTGTGTTATTTTGCTATTGTAACACTCCCCAACTTCTGCTACCCTCTATACTCTTATATTGCTTTATTTTTATTAATGGCACTGATCACTACTTGAAGTAATATTTTTCAACATTTATTGGTGTATTATTTATTTCCAACTAGAATGTATAAAAATCATGAGGTTAAGTACTTTGTATTATTCTCTGCTCTATCATCAGTTACTAGAATACATAGTAGAAATCAAACAAATATTTGTGTGGCTAACTAGATGGTTGAATGTATGCACAAATGAATGATAGACATATCAACCAATGGATGATTAAATGGATGAATACACGAATAGAATGATATAGTAGGAGTACAATGAAAAGAAATGAGGAATTATGCCTGAAGGAAAAGCTAAAGATAGATGATAATCAGTTGGGTCTTTAAAAATATAAGTGGAGGTTAATAAGACATATTAGGTAGAGGGAAGCAGTGGCAGCTAAGGATGCTGACGCAGACATGAGAGTGAGTATAGACCTTTCAGTGAATATGGAATACAAGGTATGGATCAGAAGTCACAGAAAAATAGCAGTTTATTAGACTGAGGCCATATATCTAAAGACCTTGCATGCTTGCTAAGGACTTTGGATTTACTCTTTGAGTACTATGGAACAGATTTTATAAACAAAAGTACTATAATCAGATCTGTGGTGACCGTAGGTTGAGCACATTTTACAGTGAAGAGTCAGGAGTCAGGAATACAATTTAGGGAGTACTTACCAAATTATCAACTATGAATCGAGGACCTAGGCCAAGGGTGTGGCCATGAACATGAACTCAGAGAAACATAAATGGGACATAGTTCTGAAATAAAATAAAGTGACAGAATTATATGATTGTGTTCGGAGAAAGAGGGAGGTGAGAAATGATGGGTGATTCCATAATGCCTTGCTTGGGACATGACAAGAGGGTGATGGGTTAATGAAAGTAGCGAAGCCAGAGGAAGGGTCAGGGAGGATGAGGAAAAATAAGAGTTCAGATTGAAGGAGCCAATAAAGCATTTAGCAGTTGATTAGATTTGTTGGGCAGTTGGATATTTGGTTTGGGAACTGACAGAGAGATTGATCTTAAGAGTACAATGTTTATGAGCACGAAACTATAGCTGGTAGTTTAAGATATGAGAGTGTCCACCAAACAAACTTCATGTATTAATAATTTACTTTTACACCTTTAACTTGTAAAAATAAAACTTCTAATCGGAGCTACTGATTAGGAACCATGCTAACTCAATTATTATGTTGATGATTTGAATGTAAAGCAAAGAAACTTGAATTGTTAGTTGTCTTTTGTTGAATGTATGATTTCTGAGTTTTTTATTTAACATACTGTCAATAACAGTCCTTATACTTTGCAAATATCTGGTAGGGAGGAAGTCTGGGACCTTCAAGTTAAGAACCAATGACCTAGTTCCAATCCTTTAGGGAACAAATTCTTAAATTCAAGGCATTATATCAGTTTAACATTAATTAATTCTTACCTTGAACTTGAATTTGGAGGTTCTGTAGTCATGGAAGCTCTTCGTGTCTTCTTTAGGATTTTCCTCAGCTCATTTGCTACAGCAGTAAAAGAATATGAGTTGAGTAATACTTTGACCCAAAGACCAATAAGTCCTGACCAGCTCCATTTTACCTTTACCTATGCCCTTATTCAGGGACGTGGGGAGATGTGCACAGGACAAGGAGAAGAATGAAAGAGGTAAAAGGACATGAAAGAGAAACACACAAATCTTCCCAGTCTTGTACTTAATAAGGAACAAAAGCAATATTAAGAGGTTTTATCTCCAGTTTCTACAAAATATAAGTAGATTGTCAATTTATTGGAGGTAGGGTAGAAGAAAGTCAAATCAAAAATATGAAAATGGAATCTTCTTAAAAGCATAAAATGTTTAATTTAACTAAGGGGAAAATGCTAATGCTCTTAAAGATTAAAAACATATTTGAGAATTATTAAGAAAACTAAAGTATACATTTGCATAATGCCAATGTCTGTAGTTAATTTTTAAATTTCCAGTCACATTATTATTACTCCTTCTTATTTAAAATTACTTATCCTTTTAAATTTCCCAGACACTAAACATGATCCCTATATCATCACCCTATGGAGATCTGCCATAGAAAAGATGACTTTGGTGGCACGCGACTTGTAGGCGACCTTATAATCCTAGTCACAACTGCAAAATCGGTAGTTTATTGTTGCAATTGAAAAGACTTCTCTCTCAATTCTTAGAAACTCAAGGTGTTCAGAATTAATTTTTCAAGACTTCTAACTTTTCATTCTACCTTCCTTCTCACATCCTAGTAAGAATGATTTAACCTGAAATATAACCACTATAGGTTATTTGAGAAGAGGTATAGTTCAAATTCTGGTTAGAAATTCCATTCTAGCACCCCTTAACTATGAGAATGGTCTTAGGTATGTCACCTCTTAAAGCCTGATTTCCCTCATCCATTCACTAAGAATAATTGATCCGTATAGTAAGATTGTTTTCAGGACTAGAGAAGATACTACAAGGATGGTCCTTAGTTCCACAGGTGATACATCAAAGTGCTTAAAATATTTAAATATGGTGCTTAAAATAATTCAACTAAATCATAAATAGAAAGGACTGACCAGTTTTAAACATTCAGAATATACATGTTCTTTAAAATTGAAGTCTATAGCTGAATTAATTTCTTATAATGAATAAATAATAAAAATGTATTATGTGCTGTCTATACACCATATTATAATTTACCTATAATACCATTTAATCCTCAAACAATTCAATGAAGGAAGTTATAATATTAGGGGAAATTTACAGATAAGGAAACTGAGGCACAAGTAGGTTAAGTAACTTGTCCAAAGTCATACCTACCTACCAGAGCTCAGATTCAAATGTGAGCCGTCTAGTTCCAATTTAAATTGAGAATTTTCCCATTTCCCTTTTATCTACTGTGTCACCCCAAACCCAGAAAAAGATGGAGCAGCAATTTTCCATCTGAGAATCCATCATTGCTGATGCCAAAATATTGCTTTAGAGAAGAAGAACAAATGTTTAGAGAGGAAGAACAATCAAGGGAGACTGACAAGTGAGAAGGTGAGGAGGGAGGGGTGATGGAAATTGGAAGCTCTTCATCATATTCATGAAGATAATGAAAACTGAAACAGAACGAATCAGTGGCTTTAAAATTAAAAACAAACCAACAATCAAAATCTGATCTAGACTTTTAAAAATTAGTTTTGCTGGCCAGACAAATAAATACCAGAGCAATATTCCCAATTTGTGCATAAAGCTCCATCATTGAATTGGAAATAAAGACACATGGTCCTTGCTCCTGCTCTGACTCAGTAGCTTATCATACAAGGTAGAATCTTTGTTTCAAGAGGTAGAGAGGTGAAAAATATCTGAGAGAGGAGCATGTCCAGTTGAAACCTCAAGGCATAGGAGATAAAGTGCTTATAACCAAAATTAGCTTAAAGTGATGCTTACTGGATACATCAACAGTTTTTTGTGTGGTTGTCAGAGTGACTGGGAGCCAAACACAGTCACCCGGGAGTGCCTTTTGTGACCTCAAGGATTACTCAACTCCCCTCCTCTACTTCTTCTACCTCTTTTAGTGCACAAGTGCAATAATCTCAAATCAGAAACGAAAGAAAGAAAAATAGGCTCTTAAAATTCTTCCATAGTTCCTCTAGCACTCACACATTTTCTTTGTAACATAATAAGGTTACTTGAGAGAATTACTGAGGTCCTTTTTGGTTTTATTGCTCAATGATAACTTCAAGAATCAGTGAAATTCTAGGTGCCTACATTTTAGGAAACATATTTATACTATAAAGACATGTAAAACAGTAATGAGCATATATGACCAACTGAAATATATAAAAAATAAATGTTTATTAATCTACAAATTCCATATTTCCCATTGTTAAGTAGCCATTATTTAAAATTTCAATTCTGCTTATAAAGAGGTTATACGACATGGACAAATGCTTAAATTATGATGTCAAATGAGAAAAGGTAAATATTAAATTTTATGAACAATAGGGTCACAATCATAATTCACACTGCACAGGAAAAAGACTGGCTGGAAATATACAAACTGTTAGTACTGGTTGTTAATATGTAGTAGGAATAGGCATAATTTTCCTTTGCTCTGCTAATTTCCAATTTTTCTACAAGTGTGTTATTTTTATTAAAATTTTGATCACCTAAATATATCTTGGAATTTTTTTAGGTTGAAAATGGGTTTCTTTTTCTTTTCTTTTTTTTAATTACACTTTAAGTTCTGCACATGTGCAGAACATGCAGGTTTGTTGCATAGGTATAGACGTGCCATGGTGGTCTGCTGCATCCATTACCCCATCGTCTACATTAGGTATTTCTCCTAATGCTTTCCCTCCCCTAGTCCCCCACTCCCTGCTATCCCTCTGCTAGCACCCCACCCTCTGACAGCCCACAGTGTATGATGTTTCGCTCCCTGTTTCCATGTGTTTTAATTGTTCAAAACCCACTTAATGAGTGAGAACGTGCGATGTTTGGTTTTCTGTTCTTGTGTCAGTTTGCTGAGAATGATGGTTTCCAGGTTCATCCATGTCCCTGCAAAGGGCATGAACTCCTCCTTTTTTATGGCTGCATAGTATTCTATGGTGTATATGTGCTACATTTTCTTTATCCAGTCTATCATTGATGGGCATTTAGGTTGGTTCCAGGTCTTAGCTATTGTAAATAGTGCCACAATGAACATATGTGTGCATGTGTCTTTATAGTAGAATGATTTATAATCCTTTGGGTATATACCCAGTAATGGGATTGCTGGGTCAAATGGTATTTCTAGTTCTAGATCCTTGAATTGCCACACTGTCTTCCACAATGGTTGAACTAATTTGCACTCCCACCAGCAGTGTAAAAGTGATCCTATTTCTCCACATTCTCTCCAGCATCTGTTGTCTCCAGATTTTTTAATGATCGCCATTCTAACTGGCATGAGATGGTATCTCAATGTAGTTTTGATTTGCATTTCTCTGATGATCAGTGATAATGAGCCTTTTTTCATATGTTTGTTGGCTGCATAACTGTATTCTTTTGAGAAATGTCTGTTCATATTCTTTGCCCACTTTTTGTGGGTTGCTTGTTTCTTTCTTGTAAATTTAAGTTCTTTGTAGATTCTGGATATTAGCCGTTGGTCAGATGGGTAGATTGCAAAAATTTTTTCCCATTCTGTTGGTTGCCAGTTTACTCAAATGATAGTTTTTTTTGCTGTGCAGAAGCTCCTCAGTTTCATTAGATCCTGTTTGTCAATTTTGCTTTATGTTGCCATTGCTTTTGGTGTTTTAGTCTCTTTTGATTTTTGTTGGTTCAAAGCCTGTTTTATCAGAGACTAGGATTGTGACCCCTGCTTTTTTTTTTCTGCTTTCCATTTGCTTGGTAAATCTTCCTCTATCCCTTTCTTTTGAGTCTACTTGTGTCTTTGCACATGAGATGGGTCTCCTGAATACAGAACACCAATGGGTCTTGACTCTTTATCCAATTTGCCAGCGTGTGTCTTTTAATTGGGGCATTTAGCCCATTTACATTTAAGGTTAGTATTGTTATGTGTGAATTTGATCCTGCCATTTTGATGCTAGCTGGTTGTTTTGCCCATTAGTTTATGCAGTTTCATCACAGTGTTGATGGTCTTTACAATTTGGTATGTTTTGCAGTGGCTGGTACCAGTTGTTCCTTTCCATGTTTAGTGTTCCTTTAGGAGCTCTTATAAGGCAGGCCTGGTGGTGACAAAATCTCTCAGCATTTGCTTGTCCATAAAGGATTTTATTTCTCCTTCACTTATGAAGCTTAGTTTGGCCGGATATGAAATTCTGGGTTGAAAGTTGTTTTCTTCTAGGATGTTGAATATTGGCCCCTACTCTCTTCTGGTTTGTAGGGCTTCTGCTGTTAGTCTGATGGGCTTCCCTCTGTGGGTAACCTCACCTTTCTCTCTGGCTGCCCTTAGCATTTTTTCCTTCATTTCAACCTTGCTGAAGTTGACGATTATGTGTCTTGGGGTTGCTCTTCTTGAGGAATATCTCTGTGCTGTTCTCTGTATTTCCTGAATTTGAATGCTGGCCTGCCTTGCTAGGTTGGAGAAGTTCTCCTGGATAATATCCTGAAAAGCGTTTTCCAGCTTGATTTTATTCTCCCCTCACTTTCAGGTACACTGATCAAATGTAAATTTGATCTTTTCACATAATCCCATAGTTCTTGGAGACATTTCATTTCTTTTCACTCTTTTGCCTTCTCACTTTGCTTCTTTGAGTTGACCTTCAGTCTCTGATATCCTTTCTTCTGCTTGATTGATTCAGCTAGTGAAATTTGTGTATGCTTCATGAAGTTCTTGTGCTGTGTTTTTCAGCTCCATCAGGTCATTTATGTTCTTCTCTATGCTGGTTATTCTAGTTAACATCTCACTTAACCTTTTTTGAAGTTTCTTACCCTCCTTGCATTGGGTTAGAACATGCTCCTTTAGCTCAAAGAAGTTTTTTTATTTATCACCTTCTGAAGCCTTCTTTAGGCAAATTGTCAAATTCATTCTCCGTCCAGTTTTGCTCCCTTGCTGGTGAAGAGTTGTGATTCTTTGGAGGAGAAGAGGCATTCTGGATTTTGGAGTTTTCAGCCTTTTTGTGCTGGTTTCTTCCCATCTTTGTGGATTTATCTATCTTTGATCTTTGAAGGTAGTGAATTTTCAATGGGGTCTCTGAGTGGATGTCCTTTCTGTTGATGTTGAAACTATTTCTTTCTGTTTGTTAGTTTTCCTTCTAACAGTCACACCCTTCTGCTGCAGGTGTGCTTGAGTTTGCTGGAGATCCACTCCAGACCTTGCTTGCCTGGGAATCACCAGTAGGGGCTGCAGAACAGCAAAGATTGCAGCCTGTTTCTTCCTCTGGTAGCTTCATCCTGGAAGGGTGCCCACCAAATGCCAGCCAGAACTCTCCTGTATGAGGTGTTTGTCAGCCTCTGCTGGGAGGTGTATCCTAATCAGGATACTTTGGGGTCAGGGAGTCACTTGAGGAGGCAGTCTGTCCCTTATAAGAGCTTGAACACTGTGCTGGGAGATCCACTGCTCCCTTCAGGGCTGCCAGGCAGGGACATTTACTTCTGCTGAAGCTGTACCCAAAAGTTCCCCTTTTCCCAGGTGCTGTGTCCCAGGAAGGTGGGCCTTTATTTATAAGTTCCTGATGGGCTGCTGCTTTTTTTCAGAGATGCCCCACCCAGTGAGGAGACAGTCTAGTGACACACTCTGCCTGGTGAGGATTTGCTAAGCTGCCATGGGCTCCACCTAGTCACTGTGTAAACTTCCTGGTGACTTTGTTTACACAGGTGAGGTTAAAACTGCCTACCCAAGCCTCAGCAATGGTGGATGCCCCTCCCTGCAATGAGTTTGAACGTCCCAGGTTGAGCTCAGAATGCTGTGCTGGCTGCAAGAATTTCAAGCCAGTAGGTCTCAGCTTGCTGGTCTTTGTGAGGGTGGGAACTGCAGAGCCAGATCACTTGGCTCCCTGGCTTCAGCCCCCTTTTTCAGGGGAATGAGTGGTTCCGTCTCACTGGTGTTCCTGGTGCCACTGGGGTATAAAAAGATTAAAAAAAAACTGCTGTGGCTAGCTCAGTGTCTTCCCAAATGGCCTCCCAGATTTGTGTTGGAAACCTGGGGCACTGATATTTAGGCACAGTGGAATTAGGAGGGAATTTCCTGGCCTGCAGGTTGCAAAGACGTTGGGAAAAGCACAGTATCTGAGCCAGAGTGCCAGAGTGCCATGAAAAGTCCCTAATGGCTTCCCTTGGCTAGGAGAGGGAGTTCCCCGGCCCCTTGCATTTCCCAGGTGAGGCAAAGCCCCACTGTGCTTTGGCTGGTCCTCCTTGGGCTGCATCCATTGTCTCCGAATGAGATGAACCAGGTACCTCAGTTGGAAATGCAGAGATCACCCACCTTCTGCATCACTCTCACTGTGAGCTGTGCATCAGAGCTGTTCCTATTTGGCAGCCTCCCAGTAGGACTTTTTTTAAGTTTAAACTATTTTACATTGCAGCCAGTACTGGGTAACAGCATTGGGCAACAGAGGACAAGCAGGCAGAGGCCCAGGTATCCATGAGCTAGAAGCCTCACATAGTAAACTAATCATATAGTCATAGCCATGTCTGTCACCTGATAGGATGTAGACCAACTTAATTGTGATAGAGAACCCAAAGAACTCCCATTTCTTCAACAAATAATTGTCGATATTATTATTTGTTAATGATAGGACGCCTCCTGATGAAATCTGAAATCATTTTACCAGTGTGATAGTTAATCGTATGTGTTATCCTTACTGAATCACAGCGTGCCCAGATACTTGATTAAACAGTATTTCTGAGTGTGTCTGAGGGTATTTTTGGAGAGATTAGCCTTTGAATCAGTAGGCTGAATAAAGCAGATGTCCCTTCCCAATGTAGTGGGTAGCATCCAAAATGTCAAGGGCCTGAAGAGAACAAAAAGGCAGAAGTGAAAATTTGCTGACACTGCCTGACTACTTGAGCTGGGACGTTGATTTCTCCTGCCTTCGACTCTATTTGTTCTCAGGTCTTCAGACTCACACTGGAATCTGTGCCATAAACTCCCCAGTTCTCAAGCCTTCCAACTATACCACTGTCTTTCCTGGGCCTCCAGCTTACAGATCACAGATTGTAGAACTTCTCAGCCTCTGTAATCACATGAACCAAATTTTGTAATATATATAATGAGATATCCTATTGATTCTTTATCAATATCCTACTGGTTCTGTGTCTCTGGAGAAGCCTGACTAATCCAATCAGACATGACACAGTATTATTGTCAGTAAAGGATTCTGAGATCATTTTATACTCTATGATAACCTAAGCCATGTTCTGACATTTAGCCAGCAATACGATCAAACTTAATTAGTTCGTAACATGCTTCTATATAAGCAAATACACAAAGTAAAATCTGCTCATAAACTTGCTTTCATTTTTAAAAAGCTACATCTGGCCCAATGAGAGAGAAGCACAAAGACATCAAATGCTAACCTCTGTCCCCATTCAGACCTTTGAGTAATAAATTTCAATAGAGGCAAAATATCATCAATCATTAATTTGCTTAATTTTGTTAGCCAAGTTCTTTCATACACTAAACAGGAAAAGAAATGACTCCATGAGGAATAGGGAGACGTGAGTGTAGAATCTCAGTCCCAAAACCGCATTCCCTGGCAGCCATTGTGGGGTTTGTTTTAAACCCTAGGCACCAGCAATCTCTGTCTTGGAAAATCCTTCTTGGGCATCAATCAAGCTGCAGGAGATGGTCTATTTTTGACTAAGCAGAACCTTGAGAGGAAAATCAGGGGTAACCTGAAATGAAGGATCCTAATAGCACACTGCTTCTGCCCACATCAGGGGCCTTCACAGACAGCAAGGGCTGAAATCAGTTGCCAAGAAAAGCTTTCATGGTTCAATTAAGAGCAATGAGATGTTGGAAAATACTTAGTGAAAACCAGTCTCTCAAACCAGCATAGAATGTAAAAATTCTGGAGGCTATGGGCAATATAGGCCACTAGATCTTTCTGATTATATTAGGTGTATGATTAGTACTTCTTTACCAAAGAAGTTTGGCCCTCTTTTAAAGTACAAGGTGAGCAAGACTCCTAAGGTCTGTGTTAAAGGGTAGACCAGGTTAGAAGAGAAAAAAACATTATTTTTAAAAAGAAATAAAGACCTACTGACTAAAAAGAGCAAATATCTCAAATCGATGGCTTTAAGACACAATTTCAGGGTTATCTACCTTTGGGATTATATATTCATTTTTCTTAAGAACAGACCTGAATTAACTAAAAAGCAAATACCTTGTGAGCATAGAATGCTAGAACCAGAAGCAGCCTTAAAGATTATTTAATCCAAACTTCCTCATTTTCTTATGAAGCCACTGAAATCTAGTGAGGTTTAATGGCTACCTGTATTAGTCCATTTTCACACTACTGATAAAGACATATCCAAGCAAGGTATGGTGTCTCACACCTGTAATCCCAGCACTTTGGGAGGCTGAGGTGGGCAGATCACAAGGTCAGGAGTTTGAGACCGGCCTCACCAATATGGTGAAACCCTGTCTCTACTAAAAAAAAAAAAAAAAAAAATACAAAAATTAGCCAGGCATGGTGGCATGCATCTGTAGTTCCAGCTACTCAGGAGGCTGAGGCAGAAGAATTGTTTGAACCTGGGAGGCGGAGGTTGCAGTGAGCTGAGATCGTGCCAATGCACTCCAGCCTGGGTGACAGAGCACGGCTCCATGTCAAAAAAAAAAAAAAAAAAAAAGACATATCCAAGACTGAGGAATTTTCAAAAGAAAGAGATTTAAATGGACTTACAGTTCCATGTGGCTGGGGAGGAGCAAGTCAACTCTTACATGGATGGCAACAAGCAAAGAGTTTGTTCAGGAAAACTCCTCCTTATAATAATCATCAGATCTCATGAGAGTCACTCACTATCACAAGAACAGTATGGGAAAGACCTGTCCCCATTCTTCAATTACCTCCCTCCGGGCCTCTCCCACAACAAATGGGAATTCAAGATGAGATTTGGGTGGGGACACAGCCAAACCATATCATTCCACCCCTGGCCCCTCCCAAATCTCATATTCTCACACTTCAAAAGCAAACATGCCTTCCCAAGAGTCCCCCAAAGTCTTAACTCATTTCAACATTAACTCAAAAGTCCACAGACCAAAGTCTCATCAGAGACAAGGCAAGTCCCTTCTGACTATAAGCTTGTAAAGTCAAAAGCAAGTTAGGTACTTTCTAGATACAATGGGGGGTATGGGCATTGAATAAACACACCGTTCCAAATGGGAGGCATTGGCCAAAGCAAAGGGGCTACAGGCCCCATGCAATCTGAAATCCAACAAGGGAGTCAAATCTTAAAGCTCCAAAGTGATTTCCTTTGACTCTATGTCTCACATCCAGGTCGCACTAATGCAAGAGGTGGGTTTCCACGGTCTTGGGCAGCTTAGCCCCTGTGACTTTACAAGATATAGTCCTCTCCTGGCTGCTTTCATGGACTGGTGTTGAGTGCATATGGCTTTTTCAGGTGTACAGTGCAAGTTATCAGTAGATTTACCATTTTGGGGTCTGGAGGATTGTGATCCTCTTTTCACAGCTCCACTAGGGGGTGCTCCAGTAGAGACTCTGTGTCAGGGCTCTGACCCCACATTTCCCTTCTGCATTCCCAGAGGTTCTCCATGAGAGCCCCACCCCTGCAGAAAACTTTTGCCTGGGCATCCAGGTGTTTCCATACATCTTCTGAAATCTAGGTGGAGATTCCCAGACCTGAATTCTTGAGTTCTGTGCACCCACAGGCTCAACACCACATCCATGTGGTGCCAAGGCTTGAGGCTTCTACCCTCTGAAGCAACAGCCTAAGCTGTACCTTGGACCCTTTTAGTGGTGGCTGGAGTGGCTGGGATGCAGGACACCAGGTCCCTGAACTGCACACAGCACGGGGACCACAAAACCATTTTCTCCTGGGCCGCCAGACCTGTGGTGGGAGGGGCTTCTGTAAAGACCTATGACATGCCTTAGAGACATTTTCCCCATTGTTTTGGGGATTAACATTCGGCTCCTCATTACTTATGCAAATTTCTGCAGCAGCCAACTAGAATTTCTCATTAGAAAATGGGTGTTTATTTTCTATCACATTGTCAGACTGAACATTTTTCAAACTTTTATGATCTGCTTCCTTTATAAAACTGAATGCCTTTAACAGCACTGAAGTCACCTCTTGAATGCTTTGATGCTTGGAAATTTCTTCCACCAGGTACTCTAAGTCATCTCTATCAAGTTCAAAGTTCCAAAAATTTCTAGGGCAGGGGAAGAATGCTGCCAGTCTCATCGCTAAAACATAACAAGAGTCGCCTTTGCTCCAGCAACAAGTTCCTCATCTCCATCTGAGATCACCTCAGCCTAGGCCTTATTGTCCATATCACTATCAGACCTTTGGTTGAAGCCATTCAACAAGTTTCTAGGAAGTTCCAAACTTTTCCACATTTTCCTGTCTTTTTCTAAGCCCTCCAAACTGTTCCAACCTCTGCCTGTTAACCAGTTCCCAAGTCATTTTCACATTTTTGGGTATCTTTTCAGCAGCACCCCACTCTACTGGTACTAATTTACTTTATTAATCCATTTTCACACTCTGATAAAGACATACCCAAGACCAGGCAATTTACAAAAGAAAGAGGTTTAATTGGACTTAGAGTTTCACACGGCTGGGGAAGCCTAACAATCATGGCGGAAGGCAAGGAGGAGCGTCACATCTTACATGGACACCAGCAAGCAAAGAGCTTGTGCAGGACAACTCCCCCTTACAATAACCATCAGATCTCAGGAGACTTACTATCACCAGCACAGCACGGGAAAGATCTGTCCCCGTGATTCAATTACCCCCCACTGGGTCTCTTCCACAACACATGGAATTCAAGATGAGGTTTGGGTAGGGACACAGACAAACCATGTCACTGCCTGAGATGAGACCGCATGGCAGGATCAGAGCCACTGAAATAATCTCTCACATTCAAATAGAACTTTGAGATTCTCAAGCACTTTTTTATTTAATGGCTTATTTAATCCTCAACTAGCTTTAAGAGGCATGGTAGCAGAGACTAATCAGTGGGTTGCTTCATGTATTCCTGACATTTTTCCAAGTAAAATTACATGTCACTTGGGAGAAAACAAGGGTTCAAAACCTGAAAAATGTTCTTAATTCAGTTTTGTCAGTTCATTTATAAAAATATCAAGAGCTTCTATGTTATTAGTTGTGTTTTGTCTCAGAATCATATAGGATGGATGACCAGCTATCTGTGAATTCTGCTAAAGTAGGAGGAATTCAGGCTTTTAAAGGGAAAACCCCTCTAATGGTATCATTTTTATTCATTGAAGAATAAAACATAGTTCTTTCCACTAGATATTTCTCATGGTTGGACAGATCCCCAGCTGTAGGTAAGAGTTGAGTCATACTCTTTTCTGGAATTGAGAATGAGGCCTGTCCTGAGCTCGATGGTCCCTCCTTGAGGGGATTTGCTGCCTTATTCATGATATTATTTCACCCTTAATACTTCTCCAAAATCTTTTGATTCTGAAGTGCATCAAAGCCTGAATTCACCTAAAAATTCACCAGTTGGTGGCCATAATAGTATCTACCAAAAGCAAAATTTAAATTGGGCCTAGCCAGAGACTCTTGCTCTAGGAGTGATTAATGTGACTTCCACTCCTTTCCCACTTCCTCTCTGAGGACTAATGTGGAACGCAAGACTACACTAATGCCTAAATAAGCAGAAACTTTCTTCCTTCATTGCACTTTTAAACATTATAGTTTTATAAGGTATTGATTAAAAACTTATTTTAATCATACTTAAAGTGACATATTTAACTTAATTTCTTCCCAAATAAAATAATCACATTCTCCAATGCCCAGTTAAGCTCTCTTTTCTTCCTAAAGCTACTAACCAAACAACCAGTCTGGAGTAAACCAGCAATTCTGTGCTTCGTATGGAAGTAGGACTAGAAGGTATGTTAGGTTTAAACAGGAATAACCAGGAAAATTTAATAAAATTAGGTACAGATTGGGGCTTTTAAACATTTGTGCTTCTCAGACTTGGCACATGATGGTATATGTCTTTCATCTTCCTTGAAAGACAAATTTGAGAGATTTTGCTGGCACGAATCCTCGTTAAATCATCTGACATGTAATTGGTTCAAGGCTCACACTCCTACTAATTGTCCCTTTTGGCCTATGTAGCTTTGAATATACCTCCTAAGAGATTATAATGAAGGATATATAGGCTGAAGCACTTTAAATAGAAGTTTCACATTACACACAAGGACCACTATTCATGAAAAGTTTTTCAATTTGATTTTATTGTCTAGTGAATAAACCAAGTGGGTTTTTCTTTGAGGAAAAATCTGGGCCTTTATCACACTTATAAATTGCAACATCTGTGCTTCTGTGGAGCTTGATAAGTCTGTTCAAAGCCAAGAAAAACCATTACTCCATAGAAAATACCAAAGTCCATTTGCTTTTTCTCAAATTCATACCTAGACCAAATTGTAAATACTGAACTTAGAATCAATTTATCTGAAAAGGAATCTTATAAACATCAACTATATTTCCATTTCATTCTTCCAGTTGAACTTAAGCATTTTAAACAATGTAGTTGATTATCATCTCCACATGATTAGACGCAGTAGCACTCTCCTCATTGCATTTTCTCTTGTACATTTCATAGTCTGTGACTATTTTTTGAATATTTCGGATGTATAGTATTACCAAGGAAAAAGGGGAGAGAAAAGGAATACAAATAGTCTCTGGTTGCACATGTCCACACATTGTCTCTTACCTCTTCTTCATTTTCGTCTGTAAGTATTCCAGTAGACTGCAATTACAATGAGCATTAGATATTCTGAACTCTCTATTAATCAAGAACATATTAGAAATATTTTCAATTATAAAATCTAATATTGGATAAGAGCTAATGAAAAGAGATAATTAAATCTCCCATTACATTGATGGGGATTAAAAATATTCCCAATTTCAAGATCTATTATTGAAAAAAAACTAATGAAAAAGGATATATAAAACTGTGAAAATGAAACTAGGATGTTAGTTAGAACTCACCACTTATACAAGAACAAGTCCAATCTGATGTTAGTTTTCAGTGCACAGAGTGCTTGAGTACTCCTTCTTTAAAGAAGATCCAGCCTTTAAAAAAAACAAAAAAGGAATGTAAAAGTGATTTAAATATCTATTTAAGATTCTCAAAGCATTTTCAAAGAGAATTTTACTTATAATATACAACAATAATGCCTCTAAACATCTTCATCCATTTTTCTCCCAGTGTCTTAAGTTGAACAAATTCAGCTGTCCAATTTTCTCTCTTCCTTCTATATAATGCCACCAAACACTTTTACAAAATATAACAGCCATGCTTTCTCTTTTTTGGCCTTCACTCAGATATTCTTTTCCCCCATAAACAGGATGCCATACACAATAGAGGAAGGGCTGGTGTAAGCTTAACCTTTAAATATTTTATAAGACAATGTCCAAATTTCTTAACAAATCTACATGAAGAAGATATTCTACTGGCTGCTGAAACAAACTCTAATTCAACCTTTCTATTTGGGTCCCCACAATCTGGTGGAAATTCAAACCAAGCATTTCAACTCCACTATTGGCAATGATTTTCTAAAGCTTGAATTTCAGGGTTTCAAAACAAGACTTCAGTGCCAGCTTATCCCATGGCAGGAAGAAAAGCAAATGAAACCACAGAGACGTGCCAGTTTTAATTTGATTTCCGGCTCAGCAACCCAACCCTGGTATGAAAATAAAACCCAAAATTCAAATCCCTCCTGTAATAACAACAAAAAAGCCATCCCTGTCCCCCCAAAAAGAAGCATTCAAAGTTAATCCAAATGCAACCAGTGAGTGTAATAAGCTTCTCAGAAGGAGGGCTGCAAATGGGTATGCCGCTTTGGGCTAGACAGCATGGCGGGGACACAGAACCTCAGTGGAAGAATGTATATCTGGGTATAAGGAAGAACACAGGGACTTGAGTTTTGACTTGGACTATAAAACTCTAATCCCAAAGACAGAATTTGTACTTAATTGAATATAACAGCTTTAGCAGGGCCTTTTGGGTAAAAATGCTTTCACTTCTACCCTGTGCTTCCATAATTGATTTAACATGCACTGGGATGGCGCTGAAAGTTTTGAATCCTGAACAGAGTCTGGTTAACCAAAACAGAAACAGCAATACAGGATGCAAAACAATACTGTCCAAAATCTACAAAACATAGGAAAAATTAAGAAAACACAATAAAGGATTTATCCTGCCTTTGAGGCAGCATAAAAGTCATGTGCTGATTTCCAAATGACAGGGCCTTTTAATTTATGTGCAAATAGTTTCTAAACAAAAATTCCAAGAACTAAGCTAACTTCCTATCACAGTGACTTCTTATGTGAAGTGTTTGCAGGAGAAAACAAAAAATATCACATAAGGAAAAAAGAATAGTTATTTGGACGAGCTCTGGTAAATAAACTTGAATGACTTAATTAGTCATAAAGGTTGATGTGGTAAATATTCACTAGTCGTAGGACTCTACCCTGCTGAGAATGTCCTCATCTTCTTGGGATTTCAAATATGCTTTTCAGAATGTTCCTCACTTGATGCCTGTTAACTGTTGTTCTTACTTAATTTTTTTACCCCCTAGAAAATGGCTGTAAGATCACCTCCATGGTCAAAGTCTTCATTTGAAGAGCATAGGTAAGTGACGTAGGGTTGGGGAAATGACTTTAAAAATTGTTTAAAAACTATACAATAAATCCATGGGGATAACACAAACAACTGAAATTTCCCAGGGATTTAACCTGTCACTACTATTATTATGTGCTCATAAAAAAATGGAGCAACAAAACTCTTTGAACATTTGACATAAGGAAATAAATTGAAACTTTTAGGAAACTAGAATTGGTGCAAAAGAATGTATGTTAACTAATCTCCTTCAGTTCATCTGTCATTAATTCCTTTTTGTGTTCGCCTAAGCAGTCTTGACCCAATAACTTTAAAATCTCTTTGATTTAAAACTCTTTATATGAATCAGGTGTGGTGACTCACACCTGCAATCCCAGCACTTTGGGAAGCCAAGGAGAGATGGTATCTTGAGGCCAGGAGTTCAAGAACAGCCTGGGCACCATAACAAGATTCTGTCTCTACAATAATTAATTAATTACATAAAATTAAAATATCTATATGTATGTAAATCTATCATCTGGATTCGAATGTCAAGATTGTGCAACATTTGTTTTATTTATCCTTTTAATGCTTGAATTTTCTTATTAATGAGAAATAATTGTAAAGAATTCTAGATATGATGTAATTTCATCTCAACATATTTCAGTATGCATCTCTAAAAGTTTTTAAAATTATACTGTCTTAGATTTAAATCTTTAATCCATTCTGATTTGATTTTTGCATATGACAAGTGGTCTACTTTCATTCTTCCACATATGAATATCCAGTTTTCAACAATTCTATTCTTATAATTTTTCATAATGAAATATTTTAAACAAATTTAAAACATTGTAAGGGCCACCAAAGAGATAAAATAAACATAATATTTGACCTTATTTGCTTCAGTCTGGTTTTTGTTTTCTAAAAGAAATAAATCACTGCAAATCCAGTTACGTTTCTCCTTTTTTCAGTAGTTTTCTGACTACAGAATGCCTCTTAGCCAGAGTATCAAAATGCCTAATAAGCCAATTCACACCAAATTTTCACATAAATTCTACAGTTATCTAACTCACTTGAATTAAAACAAAGCCTCTACTAGTTACAGTCTTTGTCACTGAGTCACGTCTAAAAATATTTCCTAGAACTAGACTCTTCCTCAGCCTTAGTTTTCTTTTTGTTGTTTTTTTTTTTAATTCTTTTATTTTTTTTTATTGCATTTTAGGTTTGAGGGTACATGTGAAGAACATGTAAGATTGTTGCATAGGTACATACATGGCAGTGTGGTTTGCTACCTTCCTTCCCATCACCTATAACTGGCATTACTCCCCGTGTTCTCTCTCCCCAACTCCCCACCCCCCGCTGTCCCTCCCCTGTTTCCCCCCCCACAGACCACAGTGTGTGATGCTCCCCTCCCTGCCTTAGTTTTAAATTATTACTAATTGCCTAAATGTTTTAAGTTAAGCTTTGTCAATATGCTAGAACATTATAATCTTTCTGCTAGGTATAAAAATAGAGATAAAATTTAATTTATAAGAGCATTAATCTACAAGTACTGTCACCATGTCTCTTTTAAATTAAAAAGTAGAGAAATCTGATTGATCTTGCCTTGAACTTAATGTGAATTGAGACAAATTAAAGGCATCTAATTTATTCAATCAAGAGATATACACTAAACCTGAAAGACTTATCTGAGATATGGTAATAGATATTTAGGTAATAGATATTTAGGTAATAAATAAGCCTACTGCAGGCGAATTAATAGAAAGAGATTCTTTTTAATATGTATTTTCTTTACCTAGTGCACCTCCTCATAGTTTTTTTAATCTATTGGAACTCATTTATTGCATAAGAAATGATGTGAGGGGAAGGATAAGAAAAGAAGGAAGTGGGAATGTTAAAGGTGTAAGTTACCTAGAAATTGGAGCTTTCCAACTTAAGCATAACTTTCTTTTTATGATTGTGGCAGTACGTACGCACTATTTTTCTCAAAGTTGAATAGAAAGTAGCTAAGTGTGGATTTATAATTTCTGAAAATGACAAATGAGGTGGTTGACAAAAGAGTTCTATTGACAACAAAGATCACAGCCAAATCATAGAATCATAAATGATTCAGGTTCAATTTTTTATTTTATTGTTTTTCCTTTCCTTTTGACTTTGGCAATATGCCATTTGCCCAATTCATTTATTTTTTGTTTGTTTGTTTTTTTGAGAGAGTCTCACTCTGTCACCTAGGCTGGAGTGCAATGGCATGGTCTCGGCTCACTGCAACCTCCACCTCTCCGGTTCAGGGGATTCTCCTGCCTCAGCCTCCCAAGCAGCTGGAGCTACAGGCAAGTGCCACCACACCAGGCTAATTTTTGCATTTTTAGTAGAGACGGTGTTTCACTATGTCGGCCAGGCTGGTCTTGAACTCCCGACCTTGTGATCTGCGCACCTCGGCCTCCCAAAGTGCTGGGATTACAGGCATGAGCAACTGTGCCTGACCCCAATTCATTGTTTTTAATAACAGGAACAAATTATACATTACTGAACCTACTCTCATTCTGAGTTAAAGACTAGTTCAATTAAATCAGGCATTTATGGAAAACAGGATATTGAAGGTGGGGTTGAGGTAAGCAGAGACATTGGTAGACTATAAAAATATATGACAACTATGAAAGTTTGTGCTCTGAAAACTTAAGACAGTTTTTCAGGTGAGTGAAGGCAGATGATTATATTTGGAGAATATAATCTCCAAATTATATTGGAGATATAATTTGGAGATTATATTCTAGTTAGATTATATATAATTATATTATATATATGATATATAATATATAATTATATTATAATTAGGTTATAATTAGATTGGAGGACAATCTACAGGACCAAAACTACATTGATTTAGCTAGTTAGCCCAGGAAGAAGGCTAGCTTTGCCTTCAAGAGATTCCATGAAGTTTCCACTACATCAACTATCACCACCTCAGCTATTTCTCCAACTTACTGATGGTTCATTTCTCAGGCCTAGCTTTAGTTAATAGGAGGAGGGAGAAGGCAGAGACTGCTAGACTGCAGTAAGGGAGGCAGTCCTTTCTGTCTCACCTCTCTCTCTACCTATTCATACATGCTGCTGATTTAGATACTACATTGCAAAAGACTAAAGATCTGCATATTTAGCCCACTAAATCTTCTTTTCTTCATTTATTTGTGTTTTCTTATTTTTATTTTGTATTTATATATAATAGCTGTACATTTTTGGGGGGTACACATATTTTGATTCCTGTGTACAATGTGTAATGATAAAATCAGAGTAACTGGGATACGCACCACTTCAAACACAAAATGTCTTTCTCTGTGTTAAGAACATTACTATATTCATCTTCTAGGTATTTTGAAATACACAAATTACTGTTAACTGTAATTTCCCTACTGTACTATCAAATACCATCAGAAATTCCTTCTAATGATGTTTTTATACCCCTTAACCAACTCCTCTTCATCTGTTCTGTTTCCTTCCTAGCCTCCAGTAACCACCATTCTACCTTCTACTTCTGAGACCAACTGTTTAAGATTCTACATATGAGTGATATCATGCCTATTTTGTCCTGTGCTTGGCTTATTTCATTTAACATCGTGTCCTCTAGGTTCATCCATGTGTTGCAAATGCCAGGATTTCATTCTCTTTATGGCTGAAAAGTATTCCATTGTATGTATATATCACATTTTCTAGTCCATTCATTCACTGATGGACATTTAGGTTGTTTTCATATCTTGGCTATTATGAATAGTACTGCAGGAAACATACAGATGCAGCTATCCCTTGAACATACTGATTTTATCTCCAATGGATATATACCCAGTAATGGGATTGTCAGATCATATGATATTTCTATTTTTAATTTCTTGAGAAACCTTCATACTCTCATTTATATTTGCACTCCCACCAACAGTGTATCAGTTTCCCTTTTTCCATATCCTCATCAGCATTTGGATTTGTTTGTTTGTCTTTTTGATAATAGCCATTCTAAATGCAACAAGGTGATATCTCGTTGTGGATTTCATTTGCATCTCTCTGAGATGAGTGACGTTGAGCATATTTTCATACACTTGATGTCATTTCTATGCATTCTTTTGAGAAATGTCTTTTCAGATTTTTTACCTATTTTTAAATCAAATAATTTGTTTTTTGCTGTTGAGTTGTTTGTTTCTTATGTATTCTGGATATTAACCCCTTGTCAGATGCATAATTTGTGAATATTTTCTCCCATTCTGTAGGTTATCTCTTCACTTTGTTGTTTCCTTTGCTGTGCAGACACCTTTTACTTTGATATAATCCCACTTATCTATTTCTTCTTTTCTTTCCTGTGCTTTTAAGTCTAACCTAAAAATTCTTCATCCAGACTCATGTCCTGAAATGTTTCCTCAATATTTCCTTCTAGTAATCTCATAGTTTCAGGTGTTACGTTTAAGTCTTCAATCCATTTAGAGTTGATTTTTGCTTACGGTGAAAGATGGGAATCTAGTTATATTCTTCTGCATATGGATGTCCAGTTTTCTCAGCACCATTTATTAAAAAGGCTATCTTTTATTCAACAGGTATTCTTGGCAACTTTGTTGAAAATAAGTTGACAGTAAGTGCATGGATTTATTTGTCTTGATAATCCAGAAGTTAAGCTTTGGGTACATTGTGCTGCTCTAAATTGTCTAAATATTTCTAAGGCTGGTCCCTTCTCTCAAAAAAAAAAAAAAGTTAATTAAGTCACTTTTATCTTCAACTAGTCATCTTTGTAAAATAATAGGACAAATAGATATCATCAGATTTTACCTGATGCTACAACCACATTCATTTGTAGAATCTTAAAATATACCCAGTAAAAAATGGTAAATATTCCATAATTTTATTCTTGTATTTCACAATGTTTTATAAAGGAAAAGCAACAATGAGGAAATCAGAAAAGCTGTTTTGATATTGATTGTCCCACTAACTATTCCTATTACCCATTTGGATTTTAGAATTATGTCTGTAAAATGGAAGGCTTAGATCACATGATCTATAAGTAATCATTATTGTTTGACAAGCAAGAGTTATGCATTTATACTTCACAATGCAATCTTCACGTCTCTTTTCATATATATGATAAAGTCTTTTGCTTACCAAGTATCTATCCACCTCTATTCATCTCCGCTTCCTCCCTCCTGCTCCGGGCCAATATCACCTTCGATATGGTTGGCACAGCAGCTTTCTTAGGGTTCTACATTTCTCCATTTGTGTCTCTTTCCAGCCCATTCCCCAGATAGAAGAAATAATAATTTTAAAACAGAAGTCGTATTGCGGTTAAACTCCATCTTAAAAGCTCTCAGTGGTTTCCTGTTGCATTTAAATAAAATGCAAGGGAAGAACCTACAAGGCCCTGTAGGGTATCCCCAGCACCCCACATCCTGCTCCGGTCTCACTGCTGCCCGTCATGCTTTACCCTTGCTCAGAGTGCTCCAGCTACACTGGCCTGTTTCCAGCTTCAAGAACTCGCCAAGATCTTTCCTACTCTGAAAGGTGTTTTTCCATATCCCTTCATCTATCTGACTCACTTTTCCACACAGTATTCCCATGATTATCCCCTCGTCCCTGGGATTTCAGCTAACACATGACCTAAAATGTCACCTCCATAGATAAGATTTTCATCACGTTTCTATCCCCAGCCATTGCTCCTCTCTCTTGTTTTCTAGCTCAGCATTTATTTCCTTTGTTGATATTATCTACATTCGTAATTATTTTCCTTATCTATTTATTGGATTTGTGTTTGACTTCCTCCCCCTTGTTAACTGTTTTTCTGCGTCTGCCCTGTTTAGCATAACATCCCAGTGCATAGCATGGTGTCTAGTACATATTAGACTTCAGTAAATATTTGTTGCATGAAATAGTAAATCTGGGATGGAGCTGGAACTAAATCTCTGTTTTCTTTAATGTAACACCTGTGCAGTGTGTGTATCATGTGCACAGATCCTTAATACATAGAGATAATGACCTAAGCTGAATTAATGGAAGAAGTGAAAGAAGGTTCACCCTCAGGTGGGTAACAAGCATCGCTCTCCCTGCGCATGCTCCATGTGTGAGAATTTGATGCTCACCTGGACTCTGTTCTGTATCTACCATTATGTGCTCTGGTTTCAAGCAATCAATTCTAAGCCTTCTCTACTATCTGCCTTTGTCTTCTCCAGGAGGGAGAAAATATAGGGGTAGAGCAGGCAAATCTGTTTGCAGCTAGTGTTTTGCAAATACCTTTTACCTAACACAGAAGGTTAAATGAAACAAATTTGATGAGAAACACATTATGACATGAATCCCACCCTCTGTACATTGTGAAGATTCCTTAGAAATAAGAGTGCAGCAGCTTCCTCCATATTCCTCCATAAAAACAAATCCCAAGTATTTCACAATTACTTTCCTGGGAAAATGCTCCTACTCCAACTCCCAAACCCAACATTTTCAATTCTGTGAGTCAGGGAAGTTTTTGTTTGTTTGTTTATCATCAGAGTAATTTCCTTTTTATCAGCTGAGTCAATTATATAATTACAATGATTGACTATTTAAAAAATTGAAACATGAACATTTTCTTTCATTAGCAATTATTGATAAATAACTGCCATCTCATTCCCATAACGAATTTCTTAGTCCCGTGTCTCCGGAAACTTATCTTGCAAGTGTTTAAATATGAATTCTGACAATTTGTTTTAATTAAAAATAGCTTGATAATTTCTCATGGCAACTTGCTGCCTGTTTAAAGACTCACAGTTTTATTTTTCTTTGTTCGGATGTGATATCAACAGTGGACTTTCATGCAAGTTGTTGAAAGCAAAAGCTACCAATCATCCTAGTGCCATAAACAGAGTCTTTCCAGCTCTCTATAAATATGTATAATTAGTAGTCAACTTCTATCTCATCTCAAGAGAAAAGAGGTGTTTTGGCATACTTATGGTCTGTTCTACTAGAAACCACTGACTTAGCAAAGCCTCCTGAAGCTTAGTACTAGTCTTGAGCTTGTTAATGCCACAGATCTAGTTTTGTTTATCCACTTTACGTCGAGAGCCCTATAGTTGGCAGAAGAACATGGTAATTACTCATTAAATATCTGATGAATGAACAAATGAATCACATAAAACGTGAACTATTACACTGATTATAAAATCATTTTTACAGAGGATATAGATTGAAATCGTAAAATATGTTTATTAAAAACAGTGGGTTCATAAAGATCATTTATTTCAAATTCACTATCTTTGTAGGTGAAAAACAAGACCTAGAAAAGTTAAAGAATTTGACCAATATTATACATTTATTAACTAGAATTGGAATTCCAATTTCCAAGACCCCTTCAATTGCCTTGTATTTCAGACCCTGAACACCAATAGTCTATGTTCAAGATACTTATTATTAATGCAAAAACATAGTTCTAATGCAAAGATAGAAATATAAAGGGTAGAAGTTACATAAAATATGACAAACCTAAAGAAATGGAGGTCTGTTCTAAACATTGAATGTCCTGATATAAAACTTTTAAAACACTTAGCTATCACTGATTTTTAAGGTTTTCAGACATTATCCAAGAGCGAAGGAACAGTAATACGCGTTCATCTCAATATAAACGTAAAGAATTAAATCTCTTTCGTTGATAATTTTCTAAACTTTCTTAATTTTCTTACACGGCCTCCTCCCCTGACATAATCAAAAATATAGTAATGCATGTCAGCTGGGGCACTCTATATATAAATGACACAAACACTTAACAGTCAATAAAACTATCAGCCACTTCATTTTAACATCGATGACTTTTTTACTGTTGAACGATATCCTTCAGTCTGCTACTACCACAAAAATAATCCATTTCTGTTTGCTGCTGCCACTACTATTGTTGTTTTAATTAATTTGACCGCAGTTTGTGGCAGGCATTGCTGCTGTTCATAGATAATCAGTTCCCGTCTCCTTCAAAGTACCTGGGAAAATTCCCTAGAAGGTAAGCGGTAAATAGAAGTGGTACATGCCATTTCCCTGTGGAGGCATTCAGTTGATAGGACCCAAGTTTCTCTTACATTTCACCTGCCTCCGCAATTACGGGCTCCATGGTCAAAAGCTAGAAAAATGCCCCCCTTCTTAGAGACTGACATTATGTCTGAGCGTACTGAACACATTCAGAATCTCTGCAGAGAAAAACAAAAAACAGAAAACGTTTAACGCAGTATTCATCAATTAATTTGACCCCAAACTTTTTCTTGTCTAGCATTTCTTGTTCCTCCGAATTCTCTTGGACAATAGCTAGCCGTGCCTTGGACATTGGTAATTAACTTAGCAGAGATTAGTTAACAACCAGCTGAGTACAAAGATAGGTGCTTAGAGCATAGGTTAAAGAGTTGAGGACCAGCCATTGACTGTTTCCATGTGGAAATGACGTGAAACGCTTCCAGTGGTATGTCTAACTTCAAGGAAATTCTTTCAGGTATCTCAAAGCAGAAGGAAATTAAATATCAATACCTGTCACAATAAACTGCTGCCAAAGTTTATTTTTAAAGAGGGTGATGATGGGGGAGATTTGTGATACGAGTAACCTAAATGATAATGTTTCAAAACGGCAAAGTCATTGAAGAAATTAAATGCCACAGTTCAGTCAGAAGATGGACATTACACTAGTAAGATGAATAGGGAAGATTTACTGTAATGAATTATTAACTAATAAAAGGTGATCACTGAAAAGGATAAAGAGGACTCTAAAGAATGCAGAATGAGCAAATGCTAAACTGGTACATCTAGGACAGAGGGAGAACATTAAAGGAGCAAATAAAAACCCACAGGAAGACTCTAGACACCCAAGGCTGTAAGTTAGACTCTGCGGAACAGGGTGTAGCTGTGGTCTGCTGGAGGAAGCAGAAATTTGCTGGGGTGCCAGCAGACTGGACCTGGTCTGCAGGAAGCTCTCTGCTTGGGAGTGCCACTGGGCCTTTCACACGATGAGAAGAAAAAATAAAGCACACTGGAAGTAATAAAGCACACTGGAAGTAGAAAAAGAAGCCCCTTTCTTCTGCTGTGTTTTAAAGTGTCTCTCCAGCCTCTTCTATTGATAAAGCATAACATGGAACCAGCTGGCAAAGAAAAAACTGTGTGGAGTCCAGCTATAGAAGCAGAAATCAGTGCACAGAGGGATGAGAGTGAGTCTGAGAGGCATAAATTGGTAACCAGCACACCCAGGAAATGCCGGGAGAAAAAGAGAGAGGGAGAAGGAATGCTGCTGGTACAGAAACCACAAACATACTAAAGACTCACGGTACGTTTCTCAACTCAGCCCGCCACGTAGAAATCAAAACCTACTTTGAAGCACACAATAGCCTCTAAATTACATGCACCTATAAAAAATTTCCTGGGGTAAAGAATCACAGCTTTCTTCCTATTTTTTGGGAAGTTTATAGCCCTTTAAAGATTAAGAACAACTGAAGTAGAGTATTGGGCAAATATCTAGGTAAGTGAGCAAAAAGTATTTTTCCATGTCAATTTCTCAAGACTCTATAGAGCAGGCTTATGAGAGTAACTCTTTACCACATTTTAAAAGGTAATTTCTCCTAGGAAAGGTTAGAGAAAACAGAGATGACTCTAACAAAATTTAGAAAGAAAAAAATTAAAGAAGTTCAGATTCTGCAGACAAAATATTCAGGCTGAATGCCTTGCCCACTGCTCTGGACTTCCAGCTGTTTTTGGATACCTGTCCCCGGGTTTTGCATAATTTTTTCCGATGGAATGATTCCACAAGTGCAAAATTAGAATATATTTATTATTTTCCTTGGACAATTGTTTTTTACATATAATGAAATTGAGCCATTTTTAAGAGCAGCATGTACGTGAAGCAAATACTCAGACCACAAGACTGTTTAGGTGGGACCCATTTCTTAAAAAATGAAATTTAAATTCCTCTCAAGTGAGGAGAATATCTTTCTTTTCTGTGACAGGCTGTTACTTTAGCCAAATCTCTGGAGAGGTTTGGAAAGTTCAGAAGATCATTTCTGCCCCGAGGCTGAATGTATTTTATTGTGGATTACTAAGGCACCACAGACAAGGAGAGAAAGCGGGTTATTTTACACTTTGCAGAGCTGGCTCGTATGAAATTCTGCAGGAGAATTAGGAAAACATGCATTTCCATGCTCTAGAGAAGAGTATGTGCATTATATCTTTTACTTTTCAAATGCAAAGACGTTTCTAGGCTTAGTTATTGGTTATATCCATACATTTATCAGATTCTTTTCCTCATGAGACTTTTCGTATTTCCCTGTGAAATAGGGCATTTTTATTCAACTGCATGGGACTCGGAGTTTTTTTACATTTTTTAAATAGGAATGCCCCCACTTTCCTAAATGACACGTTCCTGAAAAAGCTTTGAAAGTCAAACAGCTGAAATTTGATCAACAGACATATGCAGTATAATATTTGCTCTATTCCCATAGTCCAAAAATTTTTTTAAACCCCAAAATTATGATTCCTGTAGTCCCTGCTTCTCTTGGACACAGACAAGTCTAGTGGATGGGTGTACGAGAGCCAGAGCAAAGTGTCTCACGTGAGAGCTTCACATTTAGCAAGAACCTCATTTCTTAATAGCTCAAACTCCCAGCCTCCTGTGCTTCAAGATAAGTTATATACATATATACAGAGACATATATGCATATGAATCTTAATGAAATAGAAGAGTCTGGCACACTCATTGGCCTTTTAGATGATGCTGACACTTTAAGAAAATGAACTCAACCTTACTAACGGGATGGGTAACGGAGTGTTTAAATTTGTAGTCAAATGCTCCACCACTGAGCTATACCTCCCGGAGTGTTTGAATTTGCTTAAATTTGCTGTGGAGCCAGATTATCTGATCTATACCCAAGCTCCATCTCTTAACTACCTGTACAACCTTGGTCAAGTTACTTCACTTCTTTATGCCTAAAGGTTCTTATCAGGAAAATAAAGATAATATAAAGCACCTACCTGACAAGGTTGTTGTGAAGGCTAGGTGAGCTATGGTGGTGGTAGCATTTTGCTATCACATGTTACCCAATGAATGTGAATGGTACATGTTGGGGTCTCCCTCCTCGGCCTCCCAAAGGGCTGAGATTATACGCGTGAGCCACCTCATCTGGCCTAAGCTTTTATTATCTAATTTTCAACGAATGCCAATAGATATAATTAGTAAGTTAAACAGTTACAGAACAATTCTGTGTTAACTGTCTATCTGAATTAAGCGTTAGAACTGTCCTAATATAGCTGAAACCACCTGTGGGCACCTTCTGATTTCATCTCCTGGTCTAACCACCTCACTCCTGATAAAACTAATCATTATCCTGATATTTCTTTTATTTTCAATAGTTTTACCACATGCATATGTATGTAAAAATACATATTTTAGGTTTTTTCATTTTTTTTACTTTTTTAAATGACAGCAAACAATATGAGGTCCTCTTGACTGCCCCCTCAACATTATGCTTTTAGGATTCTTTCATTTTTATTGCATATAAATGTAAGTTATCTATTTTTTCCACCACTGAGCCTATACTACAATCTATCTATTCTATTGCAATGAATATTTGTTTCCAAGTATGCGTCCCACGAACTAGATATTCAAGAAATGACTCTACAGCTCAGTGCATATATGTAGAGATGCTGGTTTGTAGAATAAGCACATCTACCTATACTGGATAATAAGTTATTTTTCAAAATGATTATATCAATTTTCACTCCTGCCGTAGTTTATAATTCAACCGATCTGTATCCTTACAAACTCAGTACTGTCAATCTGCTTAAAATTTGCCAATTGGACCAGTATAAATTAATCTTTTTGCGACTATGATTTCTATTTTCCTAATTACTAACGAGCATGAGCACCTTGTTATAATATATATATACATCATTTGCATTTACTCTTTTGTGTAATATCTGTTCAAGTCTTTTGCACTTACTCTATGTGGTTGTCTTTTTATTATTCATAAAAGTTCTTTATATATTTTAGACAATGTCACCATGTTGTACAATTTCAAGATGCACATTTTCAAATCCAGAGGCTGCTGTTTACTTAGAATAGAATGCGATTATCCACCTTGAAGTTGTGTAATGCCAATTTCTTGGCAGTGCAATGTTTTATGTGTCATATGCTACAAATCTGTTCTCCAAGTTTATGGCCCATGTTTTTGCTGTGCCTTCTGATGCACAGAAGTTTTTAATTAATTTCAATGTTTTCTGCTTCTATTTTTTTGTAGCTAGTAGTTTTGTACCACATTCAAGAAATCCTTTCCTATACCAATGCCATAAAGACATTCTCTCATACTTCAAAACGATTTAAAGTTTTGCATTTCATATGCAACTTTTTTAATCCCTCACAAATTGAATTTTGTGCTTTGTGTGAGAAAAGAATCCAGTTTCATTTTTTCCATATGTAATATTTTATCATTTTCCCAATGATATATAATGTCACCTCTCTCATATATCAGTTTTTCATATGCGTGGGATCTGTTTCTGGGTTTGCTAATCTGTTCAAGTCAATATGTTCCTCCTTGCTCAATAATACACTCTCTTAATTCCTATACCTTTACAATAAATATTAATATTTAGTAGAGCAAATCTCTCCACCTATTCTATTTCTTTAGGAATGGCTTGGCTATAGTGGGCATCTCCTCCTTATATATTTTAAAACTATCAATAGATTAGATTTATCTCTTTAATAATAATAGAGTGACAATTTTCAATAAACTGTCACTCTATTTCAATAGTGACGAGTTCCTCAAAACAAACTAGTTGAACTTCGAGTAGAATTACACGGGCTCTATAAACCACTTTGAGGAGGCCTGATATCTTTACATATTTTGAAGGATTTTTCATAAGAGTCTGGCAAATATTTTGTTAGATTTGTTACTAAATACTTTTTTGTTATTTCTAATATAAATTATTGCTATATTTTAAACATATTTCCATTTGTATATTTCTCTATGTCCAATACTCTGTTAAACTCTGCTGTTGAGTCTAACAATGTGTTATGTGGTGTATTCTATTTAGATAGTTGTGTCTATTTAGATATCTAATAGTGTCTAATTAGACTATCTAATAATATCTAATATTATGTATTCTATTTAGATAGTTGTATCTATTTAGACTATCTAAATAGAATATACCACATAATTAACATATTGTTAGACTCAATAGCTGTATTTGCAAATGCTACTAGTTTTATTACTTTCTTTCCAAGTCATAAATTTTTGCATAATTCTTCTTTAATTTGTTTTCCTGTATTATTACACTAACTGGAATCTATTGCACAATGTTGAATAGAAGTGATAATAGTGGGTATCTTTGTCTAATTATTGTCACTCTATTTCAATAAAGAGATTAATCTATTGATACAGTGTGAATTATAAGCAACAAATTAAGTACTAACATCTTGAATGAGGAATGGCAGTCAAATAAGGTATAGCTGTCTAAAATCAGTTGGCAAAGACACAAAAGGATGACAATTCCTTTTTATATTACAATAGCTTCTGAAAGCATCACAACATGGGAGTCCAATATGATAATTGATGATTAGAGCAATGGCTTTCCTTCTCTTTATTCTTTGCTAGTTTCTCCTTCTCTGGTAATCCATTAAGCACAAGAGTCTCAAGGGCTGTGCACTGGTTACATACTTTGGCCACACATTGGCCCCCTCCAGTCTCACCTGTATGCCTAAATTCCAAAAATTTGAATTTCCAATTCTAATTACTTATCAAGATCTCTGACTTGTGTATCTAATTGCTTAACTGACATATTTTTTAGATGTTAAATAGGCATTTAATTTAATTTTCCCACTCTATAATTTAGAAAGTGATACCACCATCAGACCAGCTTTAAAGTAAAAAACCCAGGAGTTATTCTTAATTCTCATATTTTTCTGACCTCACACCTCCCATTGATAATTAACAACAAATCCTATTGATTCTACCTTCAAAACAAACAAAAAAAATGACTCTGTCCACCTTACACAATCTTCCCCATTATAGGCCAAGTTGTTGTCATCAGTAACCTAGACTACTCTAAGAAGCTTCTTATTAGATTTCCAGCTTCTATTTTTGGTCTTCTATGATCCATTTTCCACCCAGGAACTACCATGCTTTTGTAAGAGAGAGATGAGAAAGATATGTATATACATATGCATATATATATAGAAGTATTTTCCATAAAAGTCTTGAAACTATCATTAGAGTGAATCAGCAACCAACAGAATGGGAAAAAATTATTGCATCCTACCCATCTGACAAAGGGCTAATATCCAGAATCTACAAAGAAGTTAAACAAATTTACAAGAAAAAAACAAACAACCCCGTTGAAAAATGGGTGAAAGATATGAACAGACACTTTCAAAAAGGAGACATTTATGCAGCCAACAAACATATGAAAAAAAGCTCATCATCACTGGTCATTAGAGAAATGCAAATCAAAACCACATTGAGATACCATCTCACGCCAGTTAGAATGGTGATCATTAAAAAGTCTGGAGACAACAGATGCTGGAGATGATGTGGAGAAATAGGAATGCTTTTACACTGTTAGTGGGAGTGTGAATTAGTTTGACCACTGTGGAAGACAGTGTGGCAATTCCTCAAGGATCTAGAAATAGATATACCATTTGACCCAGTAATCCCATTACTGGGTATATACCCAAAGGATTATAAATTGTTCTGCTATAAAGACACATGCACATGTATGTTCATTGTGGCACTGTTTACAGCAGCAAAGACTTGGACCCAATCCAAATGCCCATCAATGATAGACTGGACAAAGAAAATGTGGCACATATACACAATGGAATACTATGCAGCCATAAAAAGGATGAGTTCATGTCCTTTGCAGGGACATGGGATGAAGCTGTAAACCATCATTCTCAGCAAACTGACACAAAAACAGAAAACCAAACACTGCATGTTCTCATTCATAAGTGGGTGTTGAACAATGAGAACACATGGACACAGGGAGGGGAACATCATACACTGGTGCCTGTTGGGGAGTGAGTGGGCTAGGGAGGGACAGCAGCAGTTGGAGGGATTGGAGAGGGATAACATTAGGAGAAATACCTAATGTAGATGACAGGGGATGGATGCAGCAAACCACCATGGCATATGAATACCTATGTAACAATCCTGCATGATCTGCACATATATCCCAGAACTTAAAATATAATTTTTAAAAAAGAAAGTATACAGATGGTCAGTAAGAACATGAAAAGCTGCTCAATATAATTTAGTTATTAGAGAAATATAAACTAAAACCAAAATATATCATTATACACTTACTAAAATGACTGAAATAGACAAGCAATACAGAGTACTATGGAGGATGTGGAGGAACTAAGTCTCACACATTACTGCCGGAAATGTGAAATGGTACAGCCACTTCAGGAAACAGTTCAGTATTTTCTTATAAAATTAAATATATACTCACCATACAACCCAACAGTTCCACTCATTAGATAACTACTCAAGAGAAATTAAAATATTTGTCTACACAGAAACTTGCACTGGAATGTTCATAGCAACTCTTTTATAATACACACAAACTAGAAAAAACTCAATGTCCAGGAACTGGTGAATAGATAAATTGCAGTCAATCTAAACAATGAAACACTAATGAGCAATTTAAAAGAACAAACTACTGAGGGGAAAGGAACAAAAATGTAGATCACAGTAGTGATTTTCAAGAGCAGAGGATAAGGGGAGGAAATTGATTAAAAAGTACATGCGTGAAGAAATTTGGGGGATGATTAAGTATTTCAAATCTTTATTGTTGTCCAAATCTTTATTATTGTCAAAACTAATCAGATTATACATTTCATAAAATGAATTTTATTGTATATAAATTATACATCAATAAACCTGACTTTAAAAGTAGTTACTCTGGCTGGGCACAGTGGCTTATGCCTGTGATACCAGCACTTTGGGAGGCCGAGGCAGGAGGACCACTTGAGGCCAGGAGTTCAAGACTAGCCTGGCCAACATGCTGAAACTCCGTCTCTACCAAAAGTACAAAAATTAGCTGGGTGTGGTGGTGCACACTTGTAATCCCAGCTACGAAGGTGGCTGAGGCATGAGAATCGCTTGAACCTGGGAGGCAGTGGTTGCAGTGAGCTGAGACCATGCCATTGCACTCCAGCCTGGGTGACAAAGTGAGACTCTGTCTAAAAAAAAAAAAAGAAAAAAAATTAAGAATAGTCATTCAAATTGGTTCAGTATATCTGAACCATCATTTAAAAACTGTTTTAAAATCTTTGACATAAAGTATGTGATGCATTTTATAGAATTTTTATTAAAAAATAATATTTTACTAAAAATAAAATATTTAACAAATAACTTGGTTTAATGAAAAATATACATATATGTAACACTTTATTCTCTAACACTGTTAGGTATAGGTGATCATATTATATATAATATGCATGTATGTCTACCCATGGAAGTGTGGCTACAAAATAAGGAGAATGGTTTTCATATGTAACCTATGGAAGACAATTTCGTTACTCTACACGCTTGTCATATCTACTCCCTCCATGCCATTCTTATTCTCAGCATCTTTGTTAGGCTTCTCACAATTCTCACCTTACTTCTACAACAGCCTCCACACCTTCATAGATCGTCTTTATTTAATCTACCTCCACATTTCAGATTAATCTATAATGAGTTTCCATTAAACTCTGAATGAAATTTAAGCTCTTTGTTCTGAAATTCAAGACCTTCCTAAATTAGACCTCAATCCTGTTATTAAAACCTTATCTTTACTTCCTGATCCACAGAAAAGTATACATTACTTAGAGGAATGATACTTCAGGAGCAGTTCACATCATTCATTTTCCTTTGAAGGTCTCCCCCAATATTGTTGAAAATCTGTCCTTCCTGCCCAACTCCTTGAATCTTATGCTAATACTCATTACATGTACTTCTCAAGTAAATGAATGCATGAATGAATGAAGTATCACTTATTCTATTCACCTTAGTCTCCAAACCAGATATTTCTCTTTCTTTTAATAAACTATGAGCCTTTCTGTATTTTTTCTTATCGTATTTGACATATTTTCCTTACATTGCCATTAAAAGTAGACATTCCTTATACCAGAACCTATCTACTTATTTTGCATAATTTTGTTTCATTTATCTTTGTCTCCATAGACTGTCCAGTTTTACATGTAGTACATCCTCAAAAACAATTCTAAAAAACATGTAGATATTTGACTAAAAAATATAAACACAATTCATACAATGAGGTTGTATTGTGACTGCTAGGGTCTTGGTGAAAATATAAAAGGCTGACCCACTTAATGCAAACTCAAAGTGAGTTGCACCCTGAAATTGTTGGAAAGCATACATTTTTATGACAATTAACTTATATAAAATAATATGCACAACGGTAGTTGTGAGCTCAATTATGTTGATCATGTGAGTCATCTCATCTTTTTTATGGAAATCAATAGCTCAGACAGCTGAATACGAAAGATGTAAGTAAAAATGAATGATGTATTACGTGTAGTAGGTAATCAGTCATAGCCTCTGTTTCATTTCTACTTTTGTAGAAATTATCCAATTCTAATGAGTAAAGAAATGAACTCACAAGGTAATAATTATTTTGTTCATTATGTGAAAGGATAATGGGTTAACATTAATTCCTTGTATTAAGACTTTATCTTCCTTGCATGCATAATTACGATGGTGGCTTTTTATGCTTTCTTGAAAGATAACTTTTCTTCTGTAGGTGCTGAACAATATTCCATTATTAATATGGATATTTACCAATCTTTAATGATACAATAACATGGAAAATTCTTGACATGTTCTTTGTCAATCAACTTTTATAAACATCTAGTTAATTTCTAGATCATATCATTGAAAGCATTATTAAATATTACAACCAGAGCCAAAGAATGGAAAGAAAGAAATTTTTATATATTTTGCATGTGATAGAATTAAGAAACTTTCATTATTATATAGCACTCTTTTTTTAAAAAAAAGTTTTTTTCCATTGGGCTATGGAGAAACTACTTTGTAATTGAAATATATTGTTAAATACTTAGAAATTATGTGTAATTATTCTATCCCAGTAAACTGAGACTTTTGTAATTAAGGCTTTAAGCAGGAAGCAGTGTCCATCTACACCTCTAGGTTAGATCTGATTGACAAGAGTGCCAATGCATATAAATGCATAGCAAATGCCAGATGAGAGGGAGCAAGAACTCAGAGAGGTACTCAAATAAAGACAATTTTCCATGAGAGGGGAAACAATGACTACTTAACCAAGTCAAAAGCTATATAACTTTTCTCGGTTTTTTTTTTTTGCTTTCTCCAACTGAAATCAGAAAGGAAGAAAGTACTAAGAAACTGAAAAACCGAACAGATGCCTTTTCTATTAAAGTATTAAATAGTTGACAGGAGGACTAAAGCTCAGATAAAAGACTTCTGGAGTTTTGACCTCTAGTTGAGCTCTCAAAATTTGAAAACTATGAGAGAGAGGTACATAACACACTCTAAGTAAGATATTCAAAGTATATTCAGGGTTTTTAGCATAAAACACTGTTGAATTTTGTCAAAGGCCTTCTCTGCATCTATTGAGATAATCATGTGGTTTTTGTCTTTGGTTCTGTTTATGTGGTGAATTACGTTTATAGACTTGCATATGTTGAACCAGCCTTGCATCCCCGGGATGAATCCTACTAGATCATGGTGGATAAGCTTTTTGATGTGCTGTTGCAATAGGTTTGCCAGTATTTTATTGAAGATTTTTGCACTGATGTTCATCATGGATATTGGCCTGAAGTTTTCTTTTCTTGCTGACTCTCTGCCGGGTTTTGGTATCAGGATGATGTTGGTCTCATAAAATGAATTTGGAAGGATTCCCTCTTTTTGGACTGTTTGGAATAGTTTCAGAAGGAATGGTACCGGCTCCTCTTTGTATGTCTGGTAGAATTCGGCTGTGAACCCATCTGGACCTGGGCTTTTTTTGGGTGGTAGGCTACTAATTGCTGCCTCCACTTCAGACCTTGTTATTGGTCTATTCAGGGTTTCGACTTCTTCCTGGTTTAGGCTTGGGAGGAGGCAACTGTCCAGGAATTTATCCTTTTCCTCCAGGTTTTCTAGTTTACGTGCATAGAGTTGTTTGTAATAATCTCTGATGATGGTTTGAATTTCTGTGGAATCTGTGGTGATATCCCCTTTATCATTTTTTATTGCATCTATTTCATTATTCTCTTTTCTTTTTTATTAATCTGGCTAGTGGTCTATTTTGTTGATCTTTTTGAAAAACCAGCTTATGAATTTGTTGATTTTTTGAAGGGTTTTTATGTCTCTATCTCCTCCAGTTCTGCTCTGATCTTAGTTATTTCTTGTCTTCCGCTAGGTTTTGAGTTTATTTGATCTTGCTCCTCTAGCTCTTTCAATTATGACGATAGGGTGTCAATTTTAGATCTCTCCTTACTTCTCATGTGGGCACTTATTGCTATATATTTTCCTCTCGAGACTGCTTTAAATGTGTCCCAGAGATTCTGGTATGTGGTGTCTTCATTCTCGTTGGTTTCAAAGAACATCTTTATTTCTGCCTTCGTTCCACTGTTTATCCAGTCAACATTCAAGAGAAAGTTGCTCAGTTTCCATGAAGTGCTGTTTTGAGTTGGCTTCTTAATCCTGAGTTCTAACTTGATTGTACTGTTGTCTGAGAGACTGTTTGTTATGGTTTCCGTTCTTCTGCATTTGCTGAGGAGTGATTTATTTCCAATTATGTGGTCAGTTTTAGAGTAGGTGTGATGTGGTGCTGAGAAGAATGTATATTCTGTGGATTTGGGGTGGAGAGTTCTGTAAATGTCTATTAGGTTTTCTTGGTTCAGGTCTGAGTTCAAGTCCTGGATATCCTTGTTAATTTTCTGTCTCATTGACCTGTCTAATATTGACAATGGGGTGTTAAAGTCTGCCACTATTATTGTGTGGAAGCCTAAGTCTCTTAGTAAGTCATTAAGATCTTGCCTTATGTATCTGGGTGCTCCTGTATTGGGTGCATATATATTTGGAATCATTAGCTCTTCTTGTTGCATTGATCCTTTTACCATTATGTAATGTCCTTCTTTGTCTCTTTTGATCTTTGTTTGTTTAAAGTCTATTTTATCAGAGACAAGAATTGCAACTTCTGCTTTTTTTTGCTCTCCATTTGCTTGGTAAATCTTCCTCCATCCCTTTATTTTGAGCCTTTGTGTATCCTTGCATGTGAGATGGGTTTCCTGGATACAGCACACTGATGGGTTTTGGCTTTTTATCCAATTTGCCAGTCTGTGTCTTTTGATTGTGGCATTTAGCCCATTTGGATTTAGGGTTAATATTGTTATGTGTGAATTTGATCCTGCCAGTTTGATACTAGCTGGCTGTTTTGCCCATTAGTTGATGCAGATTCTTCATTGTGTTGATGCTCTTTACCATTTGGTATGTTTTTGGAGTGGCTGGTACTGGTTGTTCTTTTCTATGTGTAGTGCCTCTTTCAGGAGCTCTTGTAAAGCAGGCCTGGTGGTGATGAAATCTCTGAGTACTTGCTTGTTCACAAAGGATTTTATTTTTCCTTCACTTATGAAGCTTAGTTTGGCTGGATATGAAATTCTGGGTTGAAAGTTCTTTTCTTTAAGGATGTTGAATATTGGCCCCCACTCTCTTCTGGCTTGTAGTGTTTCTGCTGAGAGATCTGCTGTGAGTCTGATGGGCTTCCCTTTGTGGATAACCCGACCTTTCTCTCTGGCTGCCCTTAGCATTTTCTCCTTCATTTCAACCTTGGTGAATCTGATGATTATGTGCTTTAGGGTTGCTCTTCTAGAGGAATATCTTTGTGGTGTTCTCTGTATTTCCTGGACTTGAATATTGGCCTGTCTTGCTAGGTTGGGGAAGTTTTCCTGCATAATATCCTGAAGAATATTTTCCAGCTTGGATTCATTCTCTTCGTCACATTCAGGTACACTTATCAAACGTAGATTAGGTCTTTTCACATAGTCCCATATTTCTTGGAGACTTTGTTCATTCCTTTTTACCCTTTTTTCTCTAATCTTGCCCTCTCGTTTTATTTCATTAAGTTGATCTTCAACCTCTCATATCCTTTCTTCTGCGTGGTCAATTCAGCTGTTGAAACTTGTGCATGCTTCGCAAAGTTCTTGTGTTGTGTTTTTCAGCTCCATCAATTCACTTATATTCCTCTCTAAGTTGTTTATTCTCATTAGCATTTCATCAAATCTTTTCTCAAGGTTCTTAGTTTCTTTGCATTGGGTTAGAACATGTTCTTTTAGCTCACAGAAGTTTCTTATTACTCACCATCTGAAGCCTGATTCTGTCAATTCATCACACTCATTCTCCATCCAGCCTTGTTCCCTGGCTGGTGAGGAGTTGTGATCCCTTGTAGGAGGAGAGGTGCTCTGGTTTCAGGTGTTTTCATCCTTTTTGCTCTGGTTTCATCCCACATTTGTGGATTTATCCACCTGTCATCTTTGTAGTTGTTGACTTTCAGATTGGGTCTCTGAGTGTATGTCCAGTTTGTTGATGATGAAGTTATTTCTTTCTGTTTCTTAGTTTTCCTCATAACAGTCTGGCCCCTCTGCTTTAGGACTGCTGAGGTCCACTCCAGTCTCTGCTTGCCTGGGGATCACCTGCAGCGGCTGCAGAACAGTATGGTTTGCTGCCAGTTTCTTCTTCTGCTATCGTTGTCCCAGAAGGATACCCACCAGATGTCAGTCTGAGCTCTCCTTTGTAAGGTGACTCTTTGGATATACGGGAGTCAGGGAGCTGCTTGAGGAGACAGTCTGTCCTTTATGGGAGCTCAAGTGCTGAGCTGTGAGCTCCATTGTTCATTCAGAGCTGCTGGGCAGGTACGTTTAAGTCTGCTGTGGCACAACTCATAAACACCTCCTTTTTTTTTTCCCCAAGTGCTCTGTCCCAGGGAATTCGGGCTTTATTTATGAGTTTCTATTGTGCTGCTTCTTTTTTTCAGGGCTGCCCTGCCCAGCAAGGAGGCAGCCTAGTCACTGTCTGCCTGCAGAGGCTTTGCTGAGCTGCTGTGTGAATTTCCCTGCAGTCCTGTTTATACAGGTGTAGTTAGAACTGGTTTAGCAATGGTGGCCCGCCTCTATAATGGCGGACTCTCTCTGTAATGGCGGGCTGCCTCCATAGTGGTGGAGTTCCTCGGTAATGGCGGACGCCCCTCTCCCACAGAGCAGGACCATCCCTGGTTCAGCTGTGCTTGCTGTGAAACTCAATCCAGAGCGTTTCCGATTGCTGTTTTTTTGTGGGGGTGGGGCCAGCCGAGCCTGATCACCTGGCTCCCTGCCTCAGAGCCTTTTTTTTTTTAGTTGAATGGTCGACTGTCTCCCAGATGTTCCATTTGTCTGTTGAAAAGGCGCCAGGATCTGTGTGATTTCCTGTGCAGCAACCCACTGTGCTGGCTGAAACAGTGACACTGAGATTCATAGCACTTTTTTGCCTGGGAATCTCCTGGCCTGGCTCCCTGTTTCAGTCCCCTTTTTAATCAGATGAATGGGTGACTCTGCCTTCCTGGAGCTCAATCACCAGCTAAAACGGCACCCAGACCCGTGTATTTTGTATGGAGAACTGCCACGCCGGGGCATCAGCAAAAGAGCCATGCCAGCCAAAACGGCCACTCTGGCAAAAACAGCCGCTCAGGCCAAAACAACTACGCCGGCCAAACCAGCTGCGCTGGCGACCCATGGGGTTCCTCTGCCTGGGAATCTCCTGGTCTGTGGGCAATAAAAATCCACCTGAAAATGCAGTGTCCACTCGCCCTCCACACTTTCACTGGGAGCTGCAATCCTGAGCTGCTCCTAATCGGCCATCTTGGATCCCTCTCGTAACTGCATGTTTTAAAATATACGCTTTATTATTTTTCAGGTATGGTGCAGCCTCAGGAAATGGCTGTCATTGAAAAGCCAGTTTGTTACTGCATTAGTCAGGGTTCTCTAGAGGGACAGAACTAACAGAATAGATGTATATATAAAGGGGAGTTTATTAAGGAGTCTTGACTCACACGACCACAAGGTGAAGTCCTACAGTAGGCCTTCTGCAAGCTGAGGAGCAAGGAAGCCAGTCCTAGTCCCAAGACCTCAAAAGTAGGGAAGCTGACGGTGCAGCCTTCAATCTGTGGTCAGAGGTTCAAGTGTCCAAAAACTGAAGAACTTAGATTTGAGGGCAGAAAGCCTCTAGCACAGGAGAAAGACATAGGCCAGAAGACTAAGCCAATCTAGTCTTTCCACGTTCCCCTGCCCCTGCTTTCATCCTAGCCATGATTGGCAGTGGGTCTGCCTCTCCCAGTCCACTGACTCAAATGTTAATCTCCTTTAGCAATACCTCACAGACCCACCCAGGAACAATACTTTGCATCCTTCAATCCAATCAAGTTTACACTCAGTATTAACCATCACAGTTACTCACAGATTCCAAGAGAAGAAGGCACGCCACATCATGAGAGGGAAGCACAGTGTCAATTGGGAGGCAGAGGAGCAAGAGGAAATGTGGGCAAGAGCCTTTATTGTGGTTTCTGTGTGAAGAAACAGATGAGAAGGGTAAACATATTGAGAATTGGCTAGTTCAAATGATTTCAGATGGCCCTGGTGCAGATCAGCTGTCTGCTACCTGACTCTTTGGTGATTAGGGCAGGTGGACAGTGGCCTAAATGTGATAGCCCCTGTAAGGGAGATGGTTAAGGTTTGGACTATGAATTCCCCAACCTGTATTGGTCAGGTATACGTATGAAAGGCATGCTAGAAGGAGAGTTTTTTGCTGTCTCCAGGAATTAGCTAGCCCTGGGAGGAGTGCTCCTTCTAGGGTCAGCAAGGCTCCAAGATGTCAAAGCATCAGAAAATGAAAGGCACAGTTAATACACTGCATTAGTCTGCTCCAAATTGGTAGTAATTTCTGAGCTGACTGTAGGTTTAGATTTGGATTGTGACTTCAGAAGCCAAGTGAGGCAATGAGACCTGGAAAACTAACTTGAAGTTTGAACACTGCAGGTTTTCAGTTTCACGTTTGCTGAGGGACTCAGTACACATCAATGTTATTTTTAAAGGTGAGAATAAACGTGAGCAGGGATAATAGAAATGCAACATGGAAAGATGATGAAATAACCCTCCCAGCACACTTGGCATCAGTCAGATGATTGTTAAAGTGTTTGTGCCTGGTTTACAGCTCTACTGCCCCCGTTCTCAACCCAGAGGGAGATGGAAAAATCTTTCAATTGCTTAAGAGCAACCAAAGACAAGGTGGGAAAACTGATCTACCATCATCTGTATGGAAAGATAATTTACAAACCTCTTGTCATTTTATGAAACAGAGTTACAACTACACTTTTGTTTGAGAACATTTGAACTGGCAAGCAAATATACACACACTTTGATTCTTCCTTTCTTTGCTGAGATCAAACTCCCTTTTCCTCACACCCATGGTGTTCACCTAAGGCTCTGGAAAGTCAATTAGAGAAGGTGTATTTCCTCATGTGACTACATTAAGTAAAATCTGTTCACTAATAACTGAAAATTGGCTTACTCTCTCTGAAATGTTTCTTGCAGCAGTTCACAATTTAAAGTTCAGAATACAAACCTGGGGCAATTTGTTGAATAATAGTCACCTTTTAATATCTCTTACCGCCTTGTTCCTTCCCCCAGTCACAATGCACTTATAGTCGCCCTCAGATGGTCTGGCTGGGTCAGGTTCTTCCTTGCTTTTGTGACCACTCCATCCATTTGCAGAACTGCTCTTGCCTCCCTGCTGCTAACATTAAAGTCTTGAAGTTGCCAACTATGTCTATCTCAGAGTCATCTGACAAAGAACAACGTGTTCTCTGTAAGATAAGCAAAATAGTGGATGCACAGGCAGGGCACACTCTGAGTCCACATGCCACATTAAACTGACTCCAATACTCCCCTGCATTTTTCCTGGGGAAGTGATATCTATTTTAACCAACGTGTTAATTAAACAAACAGTTAAATGACTTTCATGTGTCAACTCCTGCTTTAGGCCTTTCAGGGTATAATAAGAGACACAGAACCTGATCAGCTTCCAGGAAATATGCTATTTAACTTTAGAACAAATTTATACCCATGAAAAGTAAATATATGAGTTCTACATCAGTACAAACCAAGCCCAAGGCAGTTTTTAATTAATTGCCAATTAAGAAGAGTAGGTAACGTTTGTGGGCACAGTGGCCTGGGAATATGCCATGGAAGAAGAAGGATATGTGTAAGGTTTTTAAAAATGGGTAAGATTTAAAGATGGAAAACCAGATTGGGGGCATGAAGGAAGGACAGAGAACAAGGCGTGATAACAATAAGACCAGGAAAAGCAGAAAGTCTTGATTGTTTGTCAGGTTTCAGGATGAGAGTGACAGAGGATGGACAGTGACATTATAAAAGTGGGGGTTGGGGAAGATTTATTTCATGATATCAAAATCTCTGGCTCTCCCTGTTAGATCCATGTACTCACTATTCCTTGTAAGATACTTACAGCCTTCCCTCCGTTTATTGCCCAAAGAAAGAGAATCCCCAGACATCTAAACTGTCATCCCTAAAACACTCTGTACCTCTTTGCCCGCTAAGTCTGATTCTACCCCTTTTCCCTGCCTTCAACAGTATCCTCAGGAGTTTCAATGAAGAGAAAACTGCCACAAATCCTCAACCTTTTAAACAGATGTTGCCTCTCTTCCCTTATCTCCTCTAAGAATGCAGCCTCTGTGATCCTCTCCAGTGGAGGCTGTAGTTCCTGCTCCACTCCCACCTCCCCTCCTTTTGAATTTCAAGGTTGGGAGGGATAACTGGTATTATCCTACAAAGGTCTTTCATTATTCACAATTGATCCTCTGGTTAAAACATATAGATAAATAATGCATCTGTGAACACAAACCTTGATTCTGAGGCTTATGCAATTAGCCAATTAGTTGTAACCCTCTACACCCATCGTTGCTGTCATCAACAGACCTGCCAGGACCTACACTCACTACCAAAGATATTGTTGTTGGCTCATTCTTCCCCTTTGTCCCAATTCTTGCCATTACCCTGGTTGAATTCAATATCTTGTCATTTTCTTGCGAAAATCATTCGGTGCTTCCCACTGCTCTTGGTTCTGAGCATGGTCTACGCGTCGCAGCAGGATAGTAGCCAATCTTGGCAGCAATCATTCTCTTTGCAGATTCCACGTATTAGTTCATATTGGCCTCTTTTCAGTTCTTGGAAGACCCCAGGTTCATTCCCACCCTCAGGTACTGGGCTCCCATCCAAGAACTCTGAGATCCATCCTAGTTCCCAAAGCCTCCTGCCCACTTCCTTCCACATCCCTAATGCCTACAAAGTCCAATTTATCCTTCAGCTCCCTATCCAAATGGCCCATTTACAGGTTAAATGCTTCCATGCTAAACTCTATCCCAACCTACACAGACTAGACTTAAACGGTGATTCCCAGCTGCAGGACAATTTGGCACCCCAAGAAACTTTCGTTTGTCACAACTGATGAGTGCTCTGAGGAGTACTTCCAGCATGTAGTAGGCAAAGGCCAGGATGCTGCTAGTCATCCTTCAACAATGTTCACAGCACAGCCCTCACAACATGAAACTATCCAGTACAAAATGCCAATAGTGCTAAGGTGACAAACCTCACATGAGGTCAGAGGTGCACCCTGTACATTCTGTTGCAGTGCTCATCACATTTATAGTATTATTCATTTAATGTTTCTTGATCATCATGAAATCATGACTACATAGCATCTGGAACACTTTGGTGACCAATGCCCATTTATGGGCAAGAGAGAGACAAGAAAAATTGGCAAGAAAAGAAGTTGGGGAGGGAAACACCAGTTAGGAAATCTTCAGTAGTTCAATAATGAGGAAAGTTTGGACTAGAATGCTATAAGTGAAAATGGTGAGTGTGCAGGGCATGGTGGCTCATGCCTATAATCCTAGTACTTTGGGAGGCCAAGCTGGGAGGATTAATTGAGGCCAAGAGTTCAACACAGTCTGGGCAACATAATGAGACACCATCTCTATAAGACAAATTTAGAAAAATAGTCAGGCATGGTGCTGCATGCCTGTGTTCCCAGCTAATCAGAAGGGTGAGGTGGGAGGATTACTTAAGCCAAGAAGTTCAAGACTGCCACTACACTGTAGCCTGGGCAACACAGGAAAGCCCTGTCTCAAAAAAGACAGATAAGAAAAGAAAAAGAAAGGAAGGGGAGGGGAGGAAAAGGAGGGAAGGGAAGGGAAGGGTAGGGGAAAGAGAGGAAAGGAGAGAGAGGAAAAAGAAAGAAGGAATGAGAAAGAAAGAGAGAGAGAAGGAAGGAAGGAAGGAAAGAAAGAAGGAAGGAAGGAAGGAAGGAAGGAAGGAAGGAAGGAAGGAAGGAAGGAAGGAAGGAGAAAAGTAAAATGGTGAGGATAAGAGGAAGGAAAGAGACACTTTAAGAAAGAATCAGTGATGGATGCAGCCAGCCACCAAGGCACGTGTATACCTGTGACCTGTGTAACAAACCTGCCTGTTCTGCACATGTAGCCCAGAACTTAAAGTACAATTTTTAAAAATTTTAAAATAAAGAATCAAAAGAACACATGAATAATTAGATATGAGTAGAGAAAAAGAAGTATCAGAAAAGAAAGTTGAGGCTTGAGCTCTCTCAAATGGAACAGATAGAAGCTGTTTTATTTCATTGTATTATTTATGGTTCTTTTGTGTCAGAAATTATGAGACAGCTTAAAATCAAAGACATATAAAGTAACACTAAATGAAAAACCAAAGTTTAAGTGTCAAATAATGGGAGCAATCAAAAGACTGATCATTCTTAGCAGCAAACTTAAAGAAAGGTAAGTGCGGCAATTTAATACGAAATATAAATCTGAGCTTTCTGGGAGCCAAGGCACAGAGCAAATGATAAACATGATAGGTGTCCACATTTGATGAACCTTTGCCACGCTTCATGCTATTTTCTTCAGAGTTATTTTGTTATTAATATTTTTAACTTTTGTTGTTTCTTTGATTAAAGAAGATAAATTTTCCTGGAACTGAAATGTAAGAATGTATCCAAATGATTTTCTTAAGAAACATTATGTTACAGTGCAAAATGTTTTCAGTAGTAATTTTATGGAAGTGCATAAATGTCTCTCATACAATCCCTCTTTATTTAGGCCCAGGATTAATTAGAAAAATCATAGTGTTATGTATTTTTCTGTATAACACTATGATTAAAAAATCATAGCATTATAAAGAAAAATCACAGTGTTATAATCAGTGATTCTCAGCTACTTGAGGGGCTGCTGGTGTGTGGTGGGGACAGGGGGTTGTTTTTCAAACCATGTTCATGCCCTTCTGCACTAGCCCCCCAGCCCTCCTGATTGTTAGACTCACTAATGGAGCCACTGAGACAGTTGTCTCTCATCGGTGAAGAGCCTGTCACTAGATATCCTGTTGAAGAATTAAGGGGAAGGGTTAGAGTGGGAATGAAGGGAGTGAGTAGGGAGCTGTGAAGGGATTGGCAATACAAAGAATTCTCTTTCCACCCACTTGTATAGTTCTAAACAAATATTTTCTTAATAAACTCAGATGTGATTTTTCTAATTTGCCTCTGGATTTTACATGGCATTGATTGTAGTATAAAAGATGATGCAACTGATGAGTATTCGCCCCTTTTCCCTACTTCACCAAAGGGTTATGACAATCCTTGAGCCGAAGAAAGAATTAAAACTATCAGGTAGAATCATTACTAAAATGAGGTTACAGATCAAGCTATAATGTAACAGAAAATAAGTATCTTAGGTATTTCTGAACCCATAATAACGAATGACACACTCAGATTAATATGTCCGAGGAATCATCAACAATTTCATTATTAAACAATTTTGTTATTAATCAGACCATCTGAACATTGTAGTAATCACCTAAAAACAACCTAAAATTATTTCTAACTATAGGTGAATGTGGATTTGGGACAAAAATTTTTCTCTTACAATGTCTGTAAAATTATTGTACTCCAGTTCTATAATCTGAGTACTGGCTGGCACATTGCTGACATTTAGAAAGAATGCAACTGCTAAATACCATGTGCAATTTCCCAAGTCACAAATTTGAAGGATGGTTTGCATCATGTCCCAGGAGGACATTTTTGGGAAAATAAAGTGTTCTTTCTTTATAAGTATTGCAGCTAATAAAATTCTAAGCCAGCTATTTTCTTTCATTGGTTAAATGCATTGTCACTAGGTATTTTGTTGGAAAATCTTTTTAAGAAGAAAGGCTGGGGGAAGGGGTGAGGTGGGAGCATGTGTGGGGGTGTGGTACAGAGAGCTGTCTTTCCAACTCATACAGTTCTAAAGCACATATTTTCTTATTAAACTCAGATGTTAGTTTTCTAATTTGACTGTGGATTTTTAATGACATTTACTCCAAACACAACATTTAATAGCTCTGTGAAAATAATAATAAAATTGAACAGAAGGGAAGTGTTTAGTGGAAAAAGTTGGATTTAAATTCACTTTCCCAGTTCTCTTCTTCCCTTTCCCCTTTTGTGTTTTGCCATTGACAATAATCCCAGTGTCAACAATGAGAACCTTGGGGATAAGTTGAAATAGAAATGATCTATATTTATGTGGGTAACTGCTGGAGAAAAGACAACATCCTGTTTGAAGTTCATTATTAATTGAGATTAGATCTAAACCTTCCCAGTTAAAATGGATTTATGTGGACTATTCTGGCTTCCAAAATCAGCTTGGCAAATTTATGACACTATTGTCTGAAAGTAGAGACATAATTTATTGAAACATTTTGTTTTGACCCTGGGTTGGATTCACACATTGTTGTGTGCTAATTGCTCATTGGTAGTCAACAAAAACACTGAAGCTCAAGAATTAGGCATTGTGGTTTATGACCTGCCTTCCTGTTACTCAAAGTTCCTGAGTTCAGGACAGACCTAGGTCTGAGTTCAGGACAGACCTTGTGTGGTGCCAGTGTTTTATCACATCCTGACAACGATCCTGTCACTGCTGGGGTCATCTGCCAGGGACCCACTCCCAAGCCACCCTGCTTTAAGTAGTATTGCATATTCCAAGTGACATTGTCCTTCTTTCCTACCTCTAGGAAAACTCCTGAGTTGAGTGTTCTGACCAGCACATCTCCACGGTACGAGTTATTTCACTATGCCGTCGTTGCATTGATATCCATGTGCCTCTTTGGATGATGAGATATTTGAGAAGTTATATTCATCCTTGTATCCCCAGCTTTACATAATACTTGAAATGTCATAAAAGCTCATTATTTGTGGAAGAAACAAAGATGAAAAGGAAAGAAAGAAGGAAGAAAGGAAAGAAGGAAGGGAGGATGGAAGGAACATAACAGGAAGGAAGAAATGAAGGAAGCAGAGATTCTAATGAAATACGATCCTATGTAAATATTTATTAAAATAAAAACAACTGTAGCCACCTTAAAAGAACAAAATCTCAAGAAAGGTTTTTATTTTCAAAAGACTCTTGGTAAAACAAAACGTAAATGCTTAAAGGTGAAATTTCAGATTCTCTATTACACTGGTGAAACACACACTAAGTCAGGAAGCTTTCCCAATGCCTCTTAATCACTCTACATTTAGAGATGATGTGGTCTTAGTAAATAGGACCCTGCCTGTGTTCCCCATTTATGCTTGTTTGTGATGGAATTTTCAAAGGTTTGGAGAAGGAGAGAATAAGGGTGTTTGCCATGAAACAGAGGATGAACCAGCAAAGTCCCAAATAAAGGTTAACAAACAAGGAGATAAGCAAGTGAATACTGGAAAGCCAATACTTCAAATCAGCAGAACTACTCTTGAGAAGTCCTGAAGTGAGTACTCTAAGTTCTATAACATTATCTTGCTCAGCTATCCTTGTTTGCATACTTTCCTTATAACCTGGTCTCAGAGAAAGAGGACTCTGTCCTCTGTCCTAAATATACGTTTCCTTTTGTTCTTTTAATCCCAAGCCTTCTCATCTCCACACATGTTTTTCCTTGCAATGAACACTTCAGTAAAATTATTTAGCATCTTCAGCCTCCCTCTCTAAACCAGCCTCTGTCCTGCCTTCAAACATTCTCGGATCTCCCCTATCTAAAAGTATCCAAGCGTTTGAGCACAGCTGTTCCTCCTATCAACCCAGCCATCTCTCTAGTCCACTTCGTTTTCACAAACCATTTTTCGTAATATGTTACCGACCCTCTCAAATCTATCATAACAACTTATAAAGTTACATATAATGTCATTCCAAACAAGTCCGAATACCTCATTTCAGTAACATTTTACAGGTTTGATGGTTTTCATTTACCAAACACCATTGCCTTGGCTTTGTTTGCATTACATTTTGTTTCTCCTTCCCCACTAATCCATTAGCCAACTATTTCAGTCCTCTTCCTCCTCTGTTCTGTTAACTAAGATGATGATTTTTCAGACTTCCGTTTTTTTTCCTGCATGATTCCCAACATCTTCTGCATCTCTAATCTCAACCTCTTGCTTCAACCTTCCATTACTATACATTTTGAGTTGTAGACTTCTTTGTTTTAGACATTAGGAGAGCTGAAAATGTTGGGAGTCAGGGAAGGCTTAGGGGAAGAGTATAAGGTGATGTATTATGAATGAAAGAGTCATCTAAGTCTTTGTAATTTACATGGACTTGACAATGACAATAATGTCTCTTGTTCTATATTAAGTGCTACATGATATGTAATGTTATAAATATTTCAGTGAAAACTACTTAAATTATTTGTTTACCCAACTTGGGAATATTAGATGCCCCTCCAAAGTTCCTCCTTTTGAGTGCACAACTCATTGATTTTTCAGCTAAGTCAAGAAATTCTATTGATATTTTCTTTTAATAAGCTTAGTCAAGAAATTCTATTGATATTTTCTTTTAATAAGCATCAGATCTTTTCATTTTTACTGCCCACACTTTGATTGGGGCTTTTATTACCTGTTGCTTTAATTATGTCAATTGTTTCTTCATTTCCCATCTGTCCTAAGATACAACAACTTTCTCTTTCTTAGAGAGAGACTAGCATGTTTTGCTCCATATTAAGAACTAGAAATGACCTATCCACAATTCCAAGCTGAAGTTATTCCAGAGTAATTTTATGTATAATTTTGAGGAATTAAATTTGTAGATAAGGAAGAATGTCTTAAAATATTTGACAAAATCTTTCAAAATAAACTTATAAAGTGAAGAAATATAAGCTAGGTGTTGGCAGAGTCAGCGGGGTTTGTGCCTGACTGAATGGATAAAATGCTCCTGGGCTTGTGTGTGGCCTTGTCCTATTCCTTATGTTTATCAGTGATTCATGTCAGGACAAAAGCATGCCTATAAAATCCTTGGGAGGCCAATATTTTGGAGATCTACAACAGTAGAACAGAAATTCAAAACATTCCCTCTGGGCTTGAAAATATGACATGAAGTTATGTGATGATGGAGTCAACTGTACTTGGAATAAAAGAATCAATTATACAAGTTCAGGAAAGGGATCTGGCTTAACAGCAATTCTTGTGAGAATATAAGGACTTTAGTTGACAGTGAGCTTAATATTGATATTAATAATATGACATAGAGAATGGAATATAAGTCTACCCTAAAAGAATATTTATTTTTGTGCAGAAAAGATGAAAAACTAATTCAATGGTCCCTATACTAAAAGATGAGGACTAGCCTGTTACCCTAATGAAAGAGTGCTGATGTTAGTTCTGCAGCTACCAATGAAGGGGAAATGCCACAGGCTCCCAGTGTCATCTTTCTTATTATCCCCATCCCAGTTTCCAGCTTTCACTAGAGGTTCAATACATGTTGCTCTGATAAACAAATAAATAGACAGATGGTGATGCAGTGACAGACATAAGCCTAATGGGAGCATCATTTACATATCTGAAGAGACTGAAAATATTTATTTATTTATTTTGAGACAGAGTCTTGCTCTGTCACCCAATCTCGAGTGCAGTGGCACAATCATAGTTCACTGCAGCCTCAAACTCCTGGGTTCAAGTGATCCTTCTGCCTTAGCCTCCCAAGTAGCGTAGCTGGGACTACAGGTACCCACCATCACATCTAACTATTTTGCTTTACAAATTTTGTAGAGATGTGGGTCTTGCTGCATTGGCCAGGCTGGTCTCAAACTCCTGGCCTCAAGCAATCTTCCTGCCTCAGCCTTACAAATCAGTGGAATTACAGGTGTGAGCCACTGTTCCTGGATGAAAATATTTAAATATTTCATATATGTGTATATGCAATAAATGTATGCATGTAATGAAGAAAGTATTGACTTTCAAGAAATTTCAAAATTAGGCCACTACAGATGACATGTTTACAGAAAATTTCCCAAGACAGTTGGGGAAACATGGAAATAATTATAACCAAGGTCTGAGTCTATCTATTTTGGCCAAAGTTACATATTTTATTATGAAAGAGAGATTTCAATGAAACTGAAGCTGATAAGGGCTCTTTTTCCAAGTACCCCCCAAAATCTGGCTTTTGTAAAGTCAAACACAATGAAATAGTATAATACAGTAGACCAGCTGCATAAGAATAATTATGTGGCATTAGGTTCTACATCTTATCACTAATGATGCACTTCCTGACTTTCTTCTAAAAGTGAAAGAGTAGAATCTCTCATGAAAATGAGGACTGAGTTGTACAGAATTGTACTTTCTGAATATCATTTATCATTGGCAATGACGTGAGGAGTTGGAGCAAATCAAATGAATGGGAAATGCTTCTAAGCTAGTTAGTTTCCAGCCAAGTGTACTCCAAAGTTTATTGCCAAAAGATGGCACTAGCAAAGAAAAAAAAACTGGGTTTAGCAGAAATTTTGTGGGCACTGCAAAACAGATATTTCTCAAAGGAGACCTCAGGAGTAATAATAGGTATACCTCTTGGCCTCCAAGAACAGAGATAAAATAGCTTTCTAAACTGAGGTGCCAACCCTAGTCATATGATAGTGACTGCTAAAAGTGATGGGATGGGGAGGATTCTGAAGCCAAGTCTAAGGTTATCAGAAAAAGTACCACGATCAATCATCATGTCTGGAATGGATGGCAAACAGCAGATACCAAGAGCATATTTGCTGTGGTAGTTCTAAATCTATAACATGCTAGTAAGAAATGAAGTAAACAAACTTCCAAGCATTCAAAAACATCTTCCCTAAGCTTTCCCAACCACGATGAACCTGGTTTTACAAATGAAAAATAAAAATCCTGAGGGACGATTCAACCTCCATCTATTTTTAATACTTTCACTTGAAATCTTCCTTCCCTTCACGCCTCCACACCCATTCCTGCTGGCTGACATCTTCGACTTCCAGTAACCCATCTAAAGATTTTTTAACTGTGGTTCATGCCCCTTAGGTTTCCCATCAGCCTTCACTCAAGTGGGTCCACCTCCCATGCTCTATTACACCCGTGAAAGTGTTCTCTAAGATGACAGCTAGGTAATCTCATCACCTTAAGGCTTTTTTGAATTTAAAGGGTACTTTCATTCCATGACACTCTCGGAAACTTTCCAAGTAATATTTTATCTTTTTGGAGGCTAGGATTTCTTCCATTCTTAATATTTAAGATTATTCTTCTCCTTCTAATCTTAGTATTTAACCCAAAAGAGTCAGTCTAATGGTGGAACTTTAGGAGTATTTCAGGGCAAGGAAAATATTAAGATAATTCTCTTTTCCTTCCTATATCTTCACAACTATACGTCTCCTGCATCCATAAGCTTTCAAAATAGAATGTTCATACCTTAAGTGAAATGCAATAGGTGTATCATACATAGTATTTCTTCTCTTGCCTAGATCTAAACGCATGCTGCTCTTAGAATGCATACAGGCAAATGATAAGGATTATGTCAATGAAGAGGGCTAACCAAGAAGAGTTCCACCTAAGAAGTTACTATCTCTTCCTTCTGTTTAAAAGCCAAGTTACTATTTTATGTAGGCAGAGGACACATAATATTAACTCAAAAATGCTTCTGATACATACATTTGCTTTTTGAACCCATGTATAAAACACGAACCCAAGATGAGACACCTTCACTTTTCTTTGCCACAAAGAGAAATGACCCCAACATGCCTGTGGTTTTATCCTTCTCAAGAAGCATCTTCTTAATATGTCTACCAAGTTACCATCATGGTCATCGGTGCACCTTTCAAGGAGAGAAATCACTCTGGCTACCATGGACACAGATGTGGTAGACTCTAAGGCATTTCCCTGACATCACTTCTCTGAAAACCAATTCATTAAAAAACAATTTGCTATGTTTTCCAACTTTACTGGTTTAGCAAAAACTATACTTAATGCTATCTTTTTAAAATATTAAAATATTTTAGTATAAATTTCTTATGAATATGTATTAATATATTCTTACTGGAAATTCATTTAAACATATTCAGAAAGAATGTTTATTAAAACAACTTTTTATGAATGGAGTAAATGTGCTGTTTGATGAATTAGTCATTCAATATTTTATCTTTTGGCAAATGGGTTTTTGGTAAATTTGGCTTTCATCGAATTGATTTTGGATGGGTCAACTTGCTTCCATATAGTAGAGACGATTCTGTCAAATATGATAGAATAGTGTAAAACCAAGATTTATTTAAGATAGAGCAGTGGTCTCAACCATAAAAAATCATGTCTCATCGTGGACGTTTGTCAATGTCTGGAGACATTTTTGGTGGCCACAACTGGAACAGTGGGAAGCTCTACAGCTACCTAGTGGGTAAAGGCCAGGGTTGCTGCTGGATGTCTTCTAATGCACAGGGCACACTCTCCCCACCACCACAGGATTATCTAACATTAAACATCAATAGTTCCTAGATGTAAAAGTTCTAAGACACAAAAGACATCTTCCTCAAAATTCCTTCTACATCTCTCCTACGTCTCTCTACATCACCTTGGTGTGTGTATCCCCATCACTCAATCTTAAAATAAAATAATTTTATTTTAATTAACTGGTTTTGAGCCTAGTAAGTGCTTGACACTAGGCAATGAATAGGGAATAGGAGCTGAGCAACTGTGCTGTGTTCTTGGGATTGACAGTCTGAAACAGCTTTCCAACACCTGGCCCTAAGGGAAGCATATCTGGAGGCAGACTCAAGGCTATTAAAAGCCAAAATTCTCTGGGATATATTTTGAGTACCCTCTGGCTATCTATGGCTGTTTGGACACATAGATGTATTTTTACTGGATTTGAGAGGGAACTGGGTATCTCTTTTTATACTCCCCACTACCACCAATGTGTCATTTATGTAAACATCTCCACAATAGGCAGAGTGCCTGAGAATGAAGTGGAGGTGGCTCATCGTCTCTTCTCTCTTTTCTTTTTTCCCTTTCCTTTCTCTACAAAGTCCACAATTCCTTTCATTAAAAGTAATATTGGACTCTAAAGGGGCTCACAGATTGTTCTACCAAAAACATAGAACCAAAGACATAAGAAGGAAAAACCAAATAGAACATGTAATTACTGTGGACACAATGCTGAACTATTTAACAAGCCCTGCAGTCCAAGAGAGAAAGAGTAATTACTTAGAAAAGAAGAATGCTCCAATTCCCAAAGGCAAAAGTGTGTCATAACAGCTAATCTTCAGAGAGTCTTCAGCAGAGTCTTCAACAGAGCCTGTCCAGTAAGATCTGGCTGCTGGAGGTAGAAGAAGCTGCCTAGTCCATGTCCTCCAGAGACCAGCTTGTCAATTCCTTCCTGTTTCTTACCAGGACCACATCAGTTGAAAGTGGCCAAAGGAAATAAAGTTTGCAGGTACCTAGGGAGCAGTTTTCTTCGCTGCCCACGTGTCAAAGCAAAAATCTGAGTGGAAACAGAAAGAAGATTTTGTGCTATTGGTGTAGGGAAAAAACAGCTTGACTGACTAGGAACAAGTCAAGTCCAATGCCTGACTTTATAGGGTCCAGCTTCTCCAGAACACCAGCCATGATTTCTTAAGCTTGGATTTTAAGATGAAAAGAGAAATGGCCAGACAAGTGTAAGATAAGTCAGTTGAGCAAGAGAGGAGACAGTGATGTTATCCTGACCTGTCTCCAGCCTGTCTGAATAGAGGAACAGAGAATGAAGCAAATGTCAGAGTTGGAAAAGACTTCAAAAGTTTTCTAAATCTAAGCTTCTCATTTTGGAGCTGAGGAAATAGATATCCAGAGGCTGAGACATTCATCTGTTGTCACACGTTAGTAAAAGTCATAACCAAACCCCTCCTTTCTGCTTCCAAACTAATGTCCTTTTGACCCCATCACCAGTTTGGGGCAACAAGCCTACAACCCACGTGCTCTTGACTAAGTCACCTCCCCTATCTCTCCCATGGTCGTTTTGTAGGATTGACAATAACTGAAACCTAACGCATGAGAGTGCACAGATGGAACATAAAGTAAGAGATATGGCGATTTGTATAAACAGTTTACTGAGCAACACTATAAAAACAAATCTAACTTATTAACCTTATGGAAAACTTCTGAGAATTTAATAGATAAATATTTCAGACTTTTTATAAACTGGTCTTCAAATTAGCATATGAGTAGCCTTCAGCATATCATGTTAATTCTTAAAATTAATTAAAAGAGATTAAGTTTGTAAAATGAAACGTGGTGAGAACTCTACAAAACTAATGTGTCCATATGGAATCTATTGTTTAGTTGGGAAACTGATAGTGGTTGCAATATCTAGAATATTGTGAGGATGTAATTAAAACTGGGCTAGCCATGAACAATCAAAATTGAGCAGAAGCCTTCAATGCATAGTCATATAATCTTTGTTTAATAAGACTCATGAGATTATCCCCAGACTAATACCACATGTTCTCTTGGTCGTGATAAAGAGTAAACTGCTTTCTTTTTTCCAATTTTATTCAGCTCTGTGAAAAATAAGATAAAATAAAGATATTGGATTCCCAAATTTTCAGCTGTCTTATTAATACATTTTAATGCCATTTCCATCCCCCTTAAGTCAGTCAAAAATGAGTAAGCTAACTTATAACTAAATCTGTTGGCCAAATTTTTTCAAAATCAAAATTCCTATAAAAACCTCACAGACCAATGGAACAGAACAGAGACCCCAGAAGAAACACTACACATCTACAACCATCTGATCTTTGACAAACCTGGCAAAAACAAGCAATGGGGAAAGGACTCCATGTTTAATAAATGGTGTTGGGAAAACTGGCTAGCAATGTGCAGAAAGCAGAAACTGGACCCCTACCTGTCACCTTACACTAAAATTAACTCCAGATGGATCCAATATTTAAACATAAAACCTAACACCATAAAAACACTAGAAGAAAACATAGGCAAAACCATTCAGGACATAGGCATTGGCAAGGACTTCATGACTAAAACACCAAAAGCAATGTCAATAAAAGCCAAGATAGACAAATGGGATCTAATTAAACTCCAGAGCTTCTGTACAGCAAAAGAAACCATCATTAGAGCGAATCACCAACCAACAGAATGGGAAAAAATTTTTGCAATCTACCCATCTGACAAAGGGCTAATATGCAGAATCTACAAGGAACTAAAGCAGATATACAAGAAAAAAAAAACCCCATTCAAAAGTGGGCAAAGGATATGAACAGACACTTTTCAAAAGAAGACATATATGAGGCCAACAAACATATGAAAAAATGCTCATCGTCACTGATTATTAGAGAAATGCAAATCAAAACCACATTGAGATATCATCTCACACCAGTTAGAATGGCGATCATTAAAAAATCTGGAGACAACAGATGCTGGAGAAGATGTGGAGAAATAGGAACACTTTTACACTGTTGATGGCAGTGTAAATTAGTTCAACCATTGTGGAAGACAGTGTGGCAATTCCTCAGGGATCTAGAAATAGAAATTCCATTTGACCCAGCAATCCCATTACTGGGTATATACCCAAAGAACTATAAATTGTTTTACTATAAAGACACATGCACATATATGTTCATTGCAGCCCTGTTTACAATAGCAAAGACCTGGAACCAACCCAAATGCCCATCAATGATAGACTGGACAAAGAAAATGTGGTACATATACACCATGGAATACTATGCAGCTATAAAAAATGATAAGTTCATGTGTTTTGTAGGGACTTGGATGAATCTGGAAACCATCATTCTCAGCAAACTGACCCAAGAACAGAAAGCCAAGCACCGTATGTTCTCACTCACAGGTGGGTGTTGAACACAAGAACACGTGGACTCAGGGAGAGGAACATCACACACTGGGGGCATTTGGAGGGTGTAGGAGAGAGACAGTGAAGGGTGGGGAGGGAGGGGAGGGTGTGGAGGGATAACACGGGGAGAAATGCCAGATATAGTATGCACCTAAAGTAAAATAAATAAATTTAAAAACAAAAACCTCACAGAAACAAGAGGCAAAAAAAAGTCACAAATATCATTAAATACTTTTTAAAATACTGAGTTATTTCCTTTTTGTTCTAAAAAAGTGGCCAATTTACCTGTATGTCATAATTAACATATGATATTTTAATTTTTTATTAATATATAATAGATGTGTATATTTGGGGAGTATATGTGATAATTTAATATATTTACATAATTGATAATTTAATACATTCATGTAACTTATAAAGATCAAGTCAGTGTAATTGGGAGATTCATTACATTAAATGTTTGTATTTTCTTTATGATAGAAACATTTGAACTATGCTCTTCTAGCTATTTTGAAATATACATTAGGTTATCATAAACTATGGTCACTCTACTGATATATCAAACTGTAGGTCTTATTTCTTGTATTACATTTCTTATTAGTACCCATTAATCAATCTTTCTTCATTTTCCCTTCCACTGCCTTTCCCAGCTTTTGATAGTCACAAGTGTACAGATATCTCTTGGATGTATTGATTACCTTTCTTTGGAATTTATACCCAGTAGTGAAATTGCTGGTCATATGGCAGTTCCATTTGTCATTTTTTGAGGAACCTCCATACTGTTCTCCATGGTGGCTGTACCAGTTTACATTCCCACCGACAGTGTGCAATATTTCCTCTTACTCCACATCCTCACCAGCATCTGTTATTTTCTGTCTTTCTTATACAAGTGATTTTAACTGGGATGACATGATATCCCATTTTGGTTTTGATTTGCATTTCTCTGATGATTAACAGTGTTGAGGATTTTTTCATGTACTTATTGGCCATTTGTGTATCTCTTTTCTTTTCATTTATTGTTTTTGTTTTTGTTGTTGTTGTTTTGTTTGTTGGTTGGTTTTGGTTGTTGTTGTTTGTTTTGTTTTGAGATGGAGTCTTGCCCTGTCTCTCAAGCTAGAGTGCAGTGACACAATCTCGGCTCACTGTAACCTCCACCTCCAGGGTTCAAGTGATTCTCCTGCCTCAGCCTCCTGAGTAGCTGGGACTACAGGCAGGCACCACCATGCCTGGCTATTTTTTGTATTTTTAGTAGAGATGGAGTTTCACCATGTTGTTCAGGCTGGTCTCAAACTCCTGACCTCATGATCCACCTGCCTCAGCCTCCAAAGTGCTGGGATTACAGGCATGAGCCACCGTGCCCAGCCTCTTTTTTCTTTTTATTTGTAGAAATTTATGGGTTACATTTACAATTTTGTTACATGCAAGTCAGTGCTTATAGGGTGTCTATCACCTGAGTAACATACATTGTACTCATTAACCAACTGCTCATCATCATCTTCCCTCATTCACTAACCTGCCAAGTCTCCATTATCTATCATTCCACTCTCAATGTCCATGTGAGCAATTTTTTTGGCATCTGCTTATGAGTGAGTACATGTGACATTTGCCTTTTAGTGCCTGACTAATTTCACTCAAGATAACAAATTCCAGTTCCATCCATGTTACTGCAAAAGATATAATTTTACTCTTTTATGGCTGAATAGTATTCTATTGTGTATATATACCACATTTTCTTTATTAATTCATCCATTTCTTTGTGTTTCATAATGTGAAAAGTGCTATGATATATATACAAGTGCAGACATCTTTTTGATGTATTGATTTATTTCCTTTTGGAAGATAACCAGTAGTGAGATTGTGGATTGAATGCTAGTTCTATTTTTATTTCTTTGAGAAATCTCCATGCTGTATAGAGCAGTGTATAAGAGTTTCCTTTGCTCTACATCCTCACCATAATCTGTTATTTCTGAGTTTGTAGTAGTCGCTATTCTGATGGGGTAAGATGATGTCTCATTGTTGTTTTGATTTGCATTTCTTTGGTGATTAGTGATGTTGAGTTGTTTTTCTTTTCCATTTACCTGTTGACCATTTATATGTCTTCTTTTGAGAAATGTCTATTCATATCCTTTGCCCACATCTTAATAAGATTATTTGAAGGGTTTTGTTGTAGAGTGGCTTGAGTTCCTTGTATATTCCAAATATTAGTCACCTGAAGATGAATAATTTGCAATATTTTCTCCCATTTCTCAGGATGTCTGTTCTCACGGTTGACCATTTTTTGCTCGGCAGAAGCTTTTTAGTTTAGTTAAGTCTCATTTGTCTACATTAGTTTTTGTTGCCTGTGCTTTTGTGGTCTTAGCCATAAATATTTTGCCTAGACAAATGTCCACAAGAGTTTTCCCTAAGTTGTCTTCTAATATTTGTTTAATTTCAGGCCTTACATTCAAGTCTTTAATCCTCCTTTCATTGATTTTTGTATATGTTGAGAGACATGGGTCCATTTTCATTTTTCTGCATGTGGCTATCCACTCTTCCCAGCACTGTTTATTCAGGAAGTTATCCATTCCCCAATGTATGTACTTGTTGGCTATGTCAAAGATCAGTTTCCTGTAAACATGTGGCTTTATTTCTGGGTTTTTATTATGTTCCATTGATATATATGTCTATTTTTCTACAAGTACTATCTTATTTTGGTTGCTATAACCTTTCAATATAATTCTAAATCAGATAATGTGATACCTACTGCTTTGTTTTTGTTGCTCAGAATTGCTTTAGCTGTTCAGGCTCTTTTTCGGTTCCATGTGAATTTTATAACTTTTTTCTAATTATGTAAAATATAAGCTTGGTATTTTGATAGAAATTGAATTGAATCTGTAGATTGCTTTGTGCAGTACGGTCATATATACAAAATTAATTCTTCTGACCCATGCACATGAGATGCTCTCCCATTAGTTTGTGTCACTTTTAATTTCTTTCATAAGCATTCTGTAGTTTTCCTCGTAGAGATCTTTCACTTCCTGTGTTAATTTCTAGGCATGTTACTTTTTGTAGATATGATAAATGAAATTGCCTTCTTTTTTCTTAGCTAGATAATTATTGGTGTATGGAAATGCTATTGATTGTTGTACATTGATTTTCTATCCTGCAACTTTACTGAATTCATTTGTCAAAAAACGCTTTCAACTTTTTCTCATTATGATGTTAACTGTCAATGTGTCATATACAAACTTCATTATTTTGATTAGTGATTAATTAGGAATAAATATAAAACTTGAACAGACTAATAATGAGTGGTGAGATTGAATCAGTAGTCAAAAGTCTCCCAACATAGAATATTTATGCTATGCCTAGTTTAACAATAGTTTCTGTCATGAGGAATGTGAATTTTATTAAATGCCTTTTCTTCATCTGTTGAGATGATCATATGGCTTTTGTGCTTCATTCTGTTGATGTGATGTATTATTTTTATTTATTTGCATATTTTAAACCATCCTTACATTTTTAGTATAAATCCCATTTGATTGTGGTATATTATCTTTTTGACACACTGTTGAATTCGGTTTGCTAGTATTTTGCTAAGCATTTTTGCATCTATGTTCATGAGGGATATTGGCTTGAAGTTTTATTTCTTTGTTGGGTCCTTGTGTGATTTTGGAATCAGGATAATGCTGTCCTCATAGAATGAGCAAAAGAGAATTTTCTTCTGTTTCACATTTTGAAATAGTTTTAGGAAGATTTATACTAGTTTTTCTCTTTTTTTTCATTTTTGATCCTTTTAATTTAAGTTTATTTCTTAAAGACTTTATGTTTTAGAGTAGTTTTAGGTTCACAGCAAAATTGAGAGAAAGGTACAGAGATTTCCCATATACCCATTGCCCAGCAAATGCATAGTCTCTCCCATTATTATTTTTTTTTTTGAAAGAAAGAAAGAAAAAAAATGAAGAAGAGGAAGAAAAAGGAAGAGAAAGAGGGAGAGAGAATGGGAGTATTGCTTTCTTGCCCAGGCTAGAATGCAGTTTAGTAATGGGTATTGAAAACCTCTTTTATACCAATAATTATACTTGATGTAGACAGGAAGGAATAAGGGAAGAAAATAACAAACAAGCAGCCAACCAATATTTCATCTAAACCTATGAAATGCTATGCGATTACTGAGGAGTGATTTACTTCCGATTATGTAGTCACTTGTGGAATAGGTGTGAGATGGTAATGTATGTTTTGTGTATTTGAAGTGGAGAGTTCTGTAAATGTTTATTAAGTTTACTTGTTCCGGGTCTGAGTTCAAGTCCTGAATGTCCTTGTTAATTTTCTGTCTCGTTGATCTATAAAATCGTTAGCTCTTCTTGTTACATTGATCCTTCTGCCATTATATAATGTCCTTCTTTGCCTCTTTTGCTCTTTGTTGCTTTAAAGTCTACTTTATCAGAGGCGAGAATTGCATCTCCTGCTTTTTGTTTATTTGTTTATTTTTACTCTCTGATTGGTTGATAAATCTTCCTCCTCTTTGTTTTGAGTCTTTGTGTATCGTTGCATGTGAGATGGGTCTGGATGCAGCATACCGATGGGTTTTGGCTTTTTATCCAATTAGAATATATATATAGGTTTAATACTGGCATTTGATGCTAGCTGGCTGTTTTGCCCATTAGTTAGTGTAAATTTCTCATTGTGTTAATGCTCTTTGCTTACTGATATATTTTTGGAAAGGCTGATATTGGTTGTTCCTTTATATGTATAGTGCTTCTTTCAGAAGCTCTTGTAAAGCAGGCCTGGTGGTGGTGAAGTCTCTAAGTACTTGTTTGTTCACAAAAGATTTAATTTTTCCTTCGATTATAAAGCTTAGTTTGGCTGGATAGGAAATTCTGGGTTGAAAGTTCTTTTCTTTAAGGATGTTAAATATTGGTCCCCACTCTTTTCTGGCTTGTAGGGTTTCTGCTGAGAGATCTGCTGTAAGTCTGATAGGTTTCCCTTTATGGGTAACCTGACCTTTCTCTCTGGCTGCCCTTAGTATTTTCTCCTTCATTTCAACCCTAATAAATCTGGCAATTATGTGCCTTGGGGTTGGTCTTCTTGAAGAATATCTTTGTGGTGTTCTCTGTATTACCTGGAGTTGAATATTACCCTGCCTTGCCAGGTTGGGAAAGTTTTCCTGAATGATATCCTGAAGAGTATTTTCCAGCTTGGATTCATTCTCTTCGTCACATTCAGGTACACCTATCAAACGTAAATTAGGTCTTTTCACATAGTCTCATATTTCCTAGAGACTTTGCTCATTCCTTTTCATCCTTTTTTCTCCATTCTTGTCTTCTCATTTCATTTCACTGAGCTGGTCCTCGACTTCTGATATCCTTTCTTCTGCTTGATCAATTCGACTATTTAAACTTCTGCATGCTTCACAAAGTTCTCGTGTTGTGTTTTTCAGCTCCATCAATTCACTTATATTCTTCTCTAAATTGTCCATTCTCATTAACATTTCATCAAACCTTTTTTCAAGGTTCTTAGTTTCTTTGCATTGGGTTAGAACAAGTTCTTTTAATTCACAGAAGTTTCTTATCACCCACGTTTTGAAACCTGCTTCTGTTATTGGAACACACTCGTAATCTATTAAGCCTTGTTCCGTTACTGATGAGGAATTGCGATCCCCTGTAGAGGGAGAGGCATTCTGATTTTGAGTATTCTCTGCCTTTTTACGCTGGTTTCTTCCCTTCATTATATATTTATCCGTCTGTTGTCTTTGTAATTACTGACTTTCTAACTAGGTCTCTGAGCTGATGTCCAACTTGTTGATTCCCAGCGCCGAAATCTGAGCAGTCCACTGCGCCGGCCAAAACAGCGGTGTTAAGATTGATGGTGCTTTTCTGCCCGGGAATCTCTGGACTCTGCACCAAGAACTGGCGTGCTAAGGCACCAGCAAAACCGCCACGCTGGCCACTAGAGTCGCCCTGGTGACCCGTGGGGCTCCTCCGCTGGGAATCTTCTAGTCCGTGAGCAACAAATATTCGTCTGAAAGTGTGGCGTCCTCTCATTCTCTGCGCTTTCACTGAGAGCTACAAGCCTGAGCTGCTAATGATCAGCCATCTTGGATCTCTCTCCCAACATCAGTCCCTCCCATTATTAACGTCCCCACCAGAGTGGTACATTTGTTATAATGGATGAACCTATATTTACAATCATTATCACCCAAGGTTCATACAGTACACAAAGGGTTCACTCTTGATGTTATACATTGCATCAGTTTGGACAAATGTATAATTAATGACATGTATCCATGATTGTAATATTATATAGAATAGTTTCACTGCCCTGAAATTACTCTGTGCTCTGTCTTCTCGTCTTTCTCTCCCTTGAATCCCTAGCAACCACTGATCCTTTTATTGTTTCCATAGTTTCTATTTTCCAGAATTTCCTATAGTCATAACTATATAGTTTGCACCCTTTTCAGATTGGCTTCTTTCACTTAGTAATATGCTCTTAAGTTTTCTCCAAGTTTTTTTTTTTCATTATATGTTAATTTCTGGGATACATGTGCAGAATGTGCAGGTTTGATACATAAGTATACACAAGCCATGGTGGTTTCCTGCACCCGTTAACCCATCATCTACATTAGATATTTCTCTTAATGCTATCCCTCCCCTAAACCCCCACCCCTAGGCAGGCCCTGGTGTGTGGTGTTCCCCTCCCTGTTTCCATGGGTTTTCATTGTTCAACTCCCACTTATGAGAGAGAACATGTGGTGTTTGGTTTTCTGTTCTTATGTTAGTTTGCTGAGAATGATGGTTTCCAGCCTCATTCATGTCCCTGCAAAGGACATGAACTCATCCTTTTTTTTAATAGCTGCATAGTATTCCATGGTGTATATGTGCCACATTTTCTTTATGCAGTATAGCATTGATGGGCATTTGGGTTGGTTCCAAGTCTTTGCTATTGTAAACAGTGCCGCAATGAAGATACATGTGCATGAGTCTTTATAGTAGAATGATTTATAATCCTTTGGGGATATATTCAGTAATGGTATTGCTGGGTCAAATGGTATTTCTATTTCTAGATCCTTCAGGAATACCACACTGTCTCCCACAATGGTTGAACAATTTACACTCCCACCAACAGTGTAAAAGCATTGTCTCCACATCCTCTCCAGCATCTGTGGTTTCCTGACTTTTTAATGATCACCATTCTAACTGGCATGGGATGGTATCTCATTGTGGTTTTGATTTGCATTTCTCTAATGTCCAGTGATTATGAGCTTTCTCATATGTTTGTTGGCCACATAAATGTCTTCTTTTGATAAGTGTCTGTTTATATCCTTTGCCCAGTTTTGGTGGGGTTGTTCGTTCTTCTCTTGTAAATTCATTTAAGTTCTTTGTAGATTCTGGATATTAGCCCCTTGTCAGATGGATAAATGGCAAAAACTTTCTCCCATTCTGTAGGTTGCCTGTTCACTCTGATGATAGTTTCTTTTGCTGTGCAGAAGCTCTTTAGTTTAATTAGGTCCCATTTGTCAATCTTTGCCTTTGTTGGCATCACTTTTGATGTTTTAGTCATGAAGTTTTTGCCCATACCTATGTCCTCAATGGTATGGCCTAGGTTTTCTTCTAGGATTTTTATGGTTTTAGGTCTTAGGTTTAAGTCTTTAATCCATCTTGAGTTAATTTTTTTATAAAGTGGAAGGAAGCAATCCAGTTTCTGTTTTCTGCATATGGCTAGCCAGTTTTCTCAGCACCATTTATTAAATAGGAAATCCCTTCTTCATTGCTTGTTTTTGTCAGGTTTGTCAAAGATCAGGTGGATGTAGATGTGTGGCTTTATTATCCCAAAGAAATACAAACTACCATCAGAGAATACTATAAACACCTCTATGCAAATAAAGTAGAAAATCTAGAAGAAATGAAAAAATTCCTGGACACATACAACCTCCCAAGACTAAACCAGGAAGAAGTTGAATTCCTGAATATACCAATAACAAGTACTGAAACTGAGACAGCAATTAATAGCCTACCAAATAAAAAAAGGCCAGGACCAGACAGATTCACAGCCAAATTCTACCAGATGTACAAAGAGGAGCTGGTACCATTCCTTCTGAAATTATTCCAAACAACAAAAAAAGAGGGACTCCTCCCTAACTCATTTTATGAGGCCAGCATCATCCTGATACCAAAATCTGGCAGAGACACAACAAAAAAAGAAAATTTATGACCAGTATCCCTCGTGAACATCAATGTGAAAATCCTCAATAAAATACTGGTAAACTGAATCCAGCAGTACTTTAAAAAAGCGTATCCACCAGAATCAAGTTGGCTTTTTCCCTGGTATGCAAGCAGCCTTGCATCTGCAAATCAATAAAAGTAATCCACATAAACAGAACCAATGACAAAAACCACATGATTATCTTAATAGATGCTGCAAAGACCTTTGATAAAATTCACAGCCCTTCATGCTAAAAACTCTCAATAAACTAGGTATTGATGGAACATAGTATTGGAAGTTCTGGCCAGGGCTATCAGGCAAGAAAAAGAAATAGAGGGTATTCAAATAGGAAAAGATGAAGTTAAATTGTCTCTGTTTGCAGATGACATGATTGTATATTTAGAAGACCCCATCGTCTCAGTCCAAAATCTCCTTAAGCTGATAAGCAACTTCAGTAAAGTCTCAGGATACAAAATCAATGTGCAAAAATCACAAGCATTCCTATACACCAATAACAGACTAACAGAGAGCCAAATTATGAGTGAACTCCCATTCACAATTGCTACAAAGAGAATGAAATAACTAAGAATACTACTTACAAGGGATGCGAATAACCTCTTCAAGGAGTACTAGGTTTTTTTTTTTTTTTTTCTGTGTTTAATAAAATATGGCTACAGATCCAGCTGGTCCTGGGCTTTTCTATGTTGGGAGACTTCTTATTACTGATTCAATCTCACTATTCATTGTTAGTCAGTTCAGGTTTTATATTTATTCTTATTTTGATCTTTATAGGTTGCACGTTTCTTGGAATTTGTCCATTTCCTGTAGGTTTTTCAGTTTGTCAGTGCATATTCTCTGATGATCTTTTGTATTATTTCTGTGGTATCAATTGTCTGTCATTCTTTTCATTTCTGATTTTGTTTATTTGAGGATTTTTTTCTTCTTCTTTTCCTGATTACTATAGATAGTGCTTTATCAATTTAGTTTATTATTATTATTATTATTATTATTTTTCCTGAGATGGAGTTTCACTCTTGTTACCCAGGCTGGAGTGCAATGGCCCGATCTCGGCTCACCGCAACCTCCGCCTCCTGGGTTCAGGCAATTCTCCTGCCTCAGCCTCCCGAGTAGCTGGGACTACAGGCGCGTGCCACCATGCCCAGCTAATTTTTGTATTTTTAGTAGAGACGGGGTTTCACCTTGTTGACCAGGATGGTCTCGATCTCTTGACCTCGTGATCCACCTGCCTCGGCCTCCCAAAGTGCTGGGATTACAGGCGTGAGCCACCGCGCCCAGCCCCTACAAACCACTGCTCAAGGAAATAAGAGAGGACACAAACAGATGGAGAAATGTTCCATGTTCATGGTTAGGAAGAATCAATATTGTGAAAATGGTCGTACTGCCCAAAGTAATTTATAGATTCAACCTTATCACCATCAAGCTACCTATGACCCTCTTCACAGAACTGGAAAAAAACACCTTAAACTTCATATGGAACCAAAGGGAACCTGCATAGACAAGTCAATTCTAAGCAAAAAGAACAAAGCTGGAGGCATCAGGCTACCTGACTTCAAACTATACTACAAGGCTACAGTAATCAAAACAGCATGGTACTGGTACCAAAACAGAGACACAGACCAATGGAACAGAACAGAGGCCTCAGAAGCAATGCCACACATCTACAACCATCTCATCTTTGACAAACCTGACAAAAACAAACACTGGGGAAAGGATTCCCTGTTCAATAAATGGTGTTGGGAAAACTGGTTAGCCATGTGCAGAAAGCAGAAACTGGACCCCTTCCTGACACTTTACACTAAAATTAACTCCAGATGGATTAAAGACTTCAACACAAGACCTAACACCATAAAAACCATAGAAGAAAATCTAGGCAAAACCATTCAGGACATAGGCATAGGCAAGGACTTCATGACTAAAACATCAAAAGCATTGGCAACAAAAGCCAAATTAGACAAAAGGGATCTAATTAAACTCCAGAGCTTCTGTACAGCAAAAGAAACAATCATTAGAGTGAACTGGCAACCAACAGAATGGGAAAAAAATTTTGCAATCTACCCATCTGACAAAGGAATAATATCCAGAATCTACAAAGAACTAAAACAGAGTTACAAGAAAAAAAAAAAAATTCAAAAGTGGGCAAAGGATATAAACAGACACTTTTCAAAAGAAGACATATATGAGGCCCAAAAACATATGAAAAAATGCTCATCATCACTGGTCATTAGAGAAATGCAAATCAAAACTACATTGAGATACCATCTCACGCCAGTTAGAATGGCGATCATTAAAAAATCTGGAGACAACAGATGCTGGAGAGGATGTAGAGAAATACAAACTCTTTTACACTGTTGGTGGGAGTGTAAATTAGTTCAACCACTGTGGAAGACAGTGAGGCGATTCCTCAAGGACCTAGAAATAGAAAGTCCATTTGACCCAGCAATCCCATTACTAAATATATATCCAAAGGATTATAAATCATTCTATTATAAGGACACATGCACATGTATGTTCATTGCAGCACTTTTTACAATAGGAAAGACCTGGAACCAACTCAAATGCCCATTGATGATAGATTGGACAGGGGAAATGTGGCACATATACACCATGGAATACTATGCAGCCATCAAAAATGATTAGTTTGTGTCCTTTACAGGGATATAGATGAACCTGGAAACCATCATTCTCAGCAAACTGACACAAGAACAGAAAATCAAACACCACATGTTCTCACTCATAGGCAGGTGTTGAACAATGAGAACACATGGACACAGGGAGGGGAGCACTACACACTGGGGTCTGTTTAGGGGGACTAGGGAAGGGACAGTGGGGTATAGGGAGGTTGGGGAGAGATAATGTGGGGAGAAATGCCAGATATAGGTGATGGGAGAATGGAGGCAGCAAACCGCATTGCCATGTAGGTACCTATGCAACAAACCTGCACCTTCTGCACATGGATTCCAACCTAAAGTACAATAAAATATATAGATATATATATATTTTTTTAAATGGTGATTATCAAAGGCTGGATATGGGGTGATAGAAAGGGAGGGGAATGATGAAGTGTTGGTCAAAAGGTACAAAGTTTTAGTTAGACAGAAGAAATAACTTTTAGGACCTATTGCACTGCACGATGACTGCAGTTAATAATAATGTATTCTCTATTACAAAATGACTTTTAAAAAGTGGGCCTTAAATATTCTCAGTACTAAAAAACATGATGAACATGTGAATTAGCTTAATACAATCATTGTGCAATGTACACATATATCCAAATATTACATTGTACCCCATAAATATATACGATTATTTATCAGTTACACATAAAAATAAAACAAAGGAGACAAAACAGAACTAGGATTATCACATGTATCTGAGGTAGATAGAGAGACTGCCAACATTTTTCGAGTGCCCAACTGCTCCTTAGTTTTTCTATAGAGAGAGAGTGATATGAGAAACAAATATCTGGTATCAAAGTAAGGAGAAAAAATAGATTATTCCGACTTGTAGCTTAGAGACTTATCTCTTCTCATTATATTTCACATTTGGTTGTAATGTTTCTGAGGTTAAAATTTTATACACTAAAACTTTTAGCACAATGTCTTAAATATACTCCATAAATAGCTGAATTCAATTTTCTGTACATTAACTTACAATATTCAAATAATGGACTAAAGATAGCATAATTTTATGAAGATTAAAAAGAGAGTATCTGACAAAAACACACTAGCCTGAACAAAAAATTTTAAATTTTAAGTAAAACCAGATTCTTTCTTGGCCAATAACATTGTAGGAGACAAACATGGTACAGAAATATTCAGGAGAAAATACCTGGAAAATAATTTGGGTATGATATGGCTTCTGATGTCCAGATGCCAGCACTCAGGAAATAAGATTGATTGTCTTAAAAATCTTTTAAGCAATTAAGCCAGTGCAATCATCTAGAGATCATTCAAAGTTAGTAAGACGAGATCTATCCATTGATATTTCTGATAGAATAGAATGTGAAAAGCATTTGAGAGAGGAAGAAAGGAGAGTAAATAGTAATAATAATATTTAATATAAAACCTGTTGATAAAACTAAAGGAGTTCTCCCAAAATCCTATAGAAAATTTTTTGTGTTACAGTAGAAATTATTATTAAGATCTTTTTACTGACTAAATCATAGCAAGGGGCCAAATAACTTTGAAATTCACTTGGCTACCACATGGCACATACAGGACTCTACTCAATGTCTTCAACTACAAATTCTCACCTCTTCTGTATATTTCCTATTTAATTTGAGAGGGCACAACAGAGGGCCTAACTAGGCTGAAGATACGGAAAATACTGATTTTGAATCTGTTAGATGAGCAATAGAAGTACTGATGTAAATAAAGTCAATAAAATCATCTCTGGTTATGTGATGAATTCTCATTTTCCACCCCCACTGTTTAATCCTCTGTTACAGAATTGATTATCCTGGAAACACAGAATTAATCGGCGATAGCTGCAAACCGAGATGGAAATTTGCATGTAACAGGCAAGTGGGCTGGTTTTGAAACTTTGAGAAATACAGCCACCTGTTGGACATAGTCTGGTATCACACTCTGTTCATCATTTTTTTTTTAATGTTCTTTGAATGTGAACAACTTCTTTTTATAAACAAAATGTAAAAAATAAATAAAAGCATAATTGTCACTATTAGAAAAAATAAGGATGATAAAAAACAGTTGAATGCCTTATTTTGTCTGTTTAAAGAATGAACCTATGTATTAGTAATGTGCTTTTCTAGTCTGAATAAGCTGAAAAGTTTTCATCATAAGAACCAAGTAATAAATAATTTTTTAAAAAGTTATCTCCTCACAAAAAATAAAAGTAGTAATTTGTTATTTGTTCATTCCACTCCAGCACTGATCTCTAGAACAGCAGTTGGCAAATATTTTTGTAATGTTTTTCAGATAGTAAATCGTTCAGGCTTTGAAGGCCATAAGTCTCTTTCTCCTTTCCCTTTTATCCTTTTCCTTTGGCAAAGTTAAGCATCTTTATTTTACTTAATAAAAATTGTATATGCTTAAGATGTACAACATGGTGTTTTGATATACATATACTTAGTGAACTAATTACTACAGTCAAGCTAATTGACATATCCATCTCCACATATTTACCTTTTAGCGTTTGTGGTGAGAACACTGACAATCTACTCTCTCAGCAAATTTCAAGCATACAGTACAGTATTATTAACTATAATCCCAATGTTGTACATTGGATCTCTAGAATTTATTCATCCTACATAATTGAAACATTGTACCTTTTAACCAATATCTTCCCATTTCTCCACCTCGCCAACAACACACAGCCCCACCCCACTCTTGCCTCTGATAACTATCATCTACTCTGTGCTTCTAAGAATTCGATTCTTTTTTTTTTAGATTCCACATGTAAGTGAAGTCAGGTAGTATTTGTGTTTCTGTTCCTGGCTTATTTCACTTAGCACAGTGTCCTCCAGGTTCATCCATGCTGTCACAGATGGCAGAATTTCCTTCATTTTAAAGGCTCAATAATATTCCATTATATATCTCACAATTGTCTTTATCCATTGACCCCTTTGTTTCTAAGGTTGAATAATATTCACCTCTATATCACAATTGTTTTTATCCATGGATCCCTTTGTTTCTAAGGTTGAATAATATTCGTATCTATATCACAATTGTTTTTATCCATGGATCCCTTTGTTTCTAAGGTTGAATAATATTCACATCTATATCACAATTGTTTTTATCCATTGATCCCTTTGTTTCTAAGGTTGAATAATATTCACATACATATCACAATTGTTTTTATCCATTGATCCCTTTGTTTCTAAGGTTGAATAATATTCACATACATATCACAATTGTTTTTATCCATTGATCCCTTTGTTTCTAAGGTTGAATAATATTCACATCTATATCACAATTGTTTTTATCCATTGATCCCTTTGTTTCTAAGGTTGAATAATATTCACATCTATATCACAATTCTCTTCATCCATTGATCCCTTTGTTTCTAAGGTTGAATAATATTCACATCTATATCACAATTGTTTTTATCCATTGATCCCTTTGTTTCTAAGGTTGAATAATATTCACATCTATATCACAATTCTCTTCATCCATTGATCCCTTTGTTTCTAAGGTTGAATAATATTCACATCTATATCACAATTGTTTTTATCCATTGATCCCTTTGTTTCTAAGGTTGAATAATATTCACATCTGAGAGATCGATCCAAGATGGCCACTTAAGAGGAAGTCGGGATTGCAGCTCCGAGAGAAGGCGCAGAGGGTGAGTGGATGCCGCATTTCCAGTCGGACTTTTACTGCCCACAGACCAGGAGATTCAAAGGAGGAAAAGCCCCACGGGTCTCCAGCGCTGCTGGTTTGAGCGGAGTGGCCGCTCAGCCTACGCCCTGGAGCGGGGGGCAGTGGCTTCTTGCGCAGAGCGAGAGAGACAGAGTTCCCTCTGAGCCAGAAAGGGGAGCTGAAGCAGGGAGCCAAGCCAGGAGACCCCCGGGCAAGGGAGTGCCACGAATCTCAGAGCTGCTGCTTCGGCTGACGCAGTGGCACACAGGGCAGCGGATTTTAATTGCGCGGAGAAGCTCCCCGCATTCCCAGCACCGCTGGTTGGACCGGAGCAGCCGCTCGGCCTGCACGGTGGGGGCGGGAGGCAGCGGCTCCTTGAACAAAGTGAACGAGACTGTGTCCCCTCTGGGCCAGCAAGGGGAACTGTGGCAAGGAGGCAAGCCAAGAGATTACAGGACAAAGAGGGCCCCTCTGGAAACACGGCTGAACCCGGGACGGTCCAGCTCTGTGGGGGAGGGGCATCCTCCATCGGGAAACACCCTGCAGTTCCCGGGGCAATTTTCCGTAACCAAGAAAACCCGCCACTACAGAGACTCCGTCACTACAGGGGCGGGCCAGCATAGCGGAAGCAGTTCTAAATACACCCACAGGACTGCAGGGAAGCTCACACGGAAGCTGGGCGGAGCCCACAGAAGCTCAGCGAAGCCTCTGCAGGCTGAGTGTGACTAGACTGCCATCTTGTGGGCAGGGAAAACGGTAGCAACACAGCTGAAAAACATAAAGTGCTAAACCCCTGGGCCAGAACACCTGGGGAGAAGAAAAGGGGGTTTATGAGTTCAGCTGCTGCAGACTTAAAATTACCAAAATCAGAAAGACAGCAACTACAAAGTCAATAGGCGGATAAATCCACAAAGATGGGAAGAAACCAGCGCAAAAAGGATGAAAACACCCAAAACCAGAACACCTCTCCCCCTACAAGGCAGCATAACTCCTCACCAGCACGGGAACAAGACTGGACGGAGAATGAGTGTGATGAAATGACAGAATCAGCTTTCAGAAAATGGATAATAAGAAACTTCTGTGAGCTAAAAGAACATGTTCTAACCCAATGCAAAGAAACTAAGAACCTTGAAAAAAGACTTGATGAAATGCTAACGAGAATGGACAACTTAGAGAGGAATATGAATGAATTGATGGAGCTGAAAAACACAACACGAGAACTTCGCGAAGCATGTACAAGTTTCAACAGCAGAATTGACCAAGCAGAAGAAAGGATATCAGAAGTTGAAGATCAACTCAATGAAATAAAACGAGAAGAGAAGATTAGAGAAAACAAGGTAAAAAGGAATGAACAGAGTCAACAAGAAATATGGGACTACGTGAAAAGACCTAATCTACGTTTGATAGGTGTACCTGAATGTGACGAAGAGAATGCATCCAAGCTGGAAAATACTCTTCAGGATATTATCCAGGAAAACTTCCCCAACCTAGCAAGGCAGGCCAATATTCAAGTCCAGGAAATACAGAGAACACCACAAAGATATTCCTCTAGAAGAGCAACCCCAAGGCACATAATCATCAGATTCACCAGGGTTGAAATGAAGGAGAAAATACTAAGGGCAGCCAGAGAGAAAGGTCGGGTTACCCACAAAGGGAAACCCATCAGACTCACAGCAGATCTCTCAGCAGAAACCCTACAGGCCAGAAGAGAGTGGGGGCCGATATTCAACATCCTTAAAGAAAAGAACTTTCAACCCAGAATTTCATATCCAGCCAAACTAAGCTTCATAAGTGAAGGAAAAATAAAATCCTTTGTGAACAAGCAAGTACTCACAGATTTCATCACCACCAGACCAGCTTTACAAGAGCTCCTGAAGGAGACACTACACATAGAAAAAAACAACCAGCACCAGCCACTCCAAAAACGCACGAAATGGTAAAGAGCAGCAACACAATGAAGAATCTCCATCAACCAATGGGCAAAACAGCCAGCTAGCATCAAAATGACAGGACCAAACTCACACATAACAATATTAACCCTAAATGTAAATGGACTAAATGCCCCAATCAAAAGACACAGACTGGCAAATTGGATAAAAAGCCAAAACCCATCAGTGTGCTGTATCCAGGAAACCCACCTCACATGCAAGGATACACAAAGGCTCAAAATAAAGGGATGGAGGAAGATTTACCAAGCAAATGGAGAGCAAAAAAAAGCAGGAGCTGCAATTCTCATCTCTGATAAAATAGACTTTAAAGCAACAAAGATCAAAAGAGACAAAGAAGGACATTACATAATGGTAAAAGGATCAATACAACAAGAAGAGCTAACGATCCTAAATATATATGCACCTAATACAGGAGCACCCAGATACATAAGGCAAGTTCTTAAAGACTTACAAAGAGACATAGACTCCCACACATTAATACTGGGAGACTTCAACACACCATTGTCAATATTAGACAGATCAACGAGACAGAAAATTAATAAGGATATCCAGGACTTGAACTCAGACCTGGAACAAGCAAAGCTAGTAGATATTTACAGAACTCTCCAGCCCAAATCCAGAGAATATACATTCTTCTCAGCACCACATCACACCTACTCTAAAATTGACCACATAATTGGAAGTAAATCACTCCTCAGCAAATGCAAAAGAACGGAAACCATAACAAACAGTCTCTCAGACCACAGTGCAATCAAGTTAGAACTCAGAATTCAGAAGCCAACCCAGAACCGCACATCCTCATGGAAATTGAACAACTTTCTCCTGAATGTTGACTGGATAAACACTGAAATGAAGGCAGAAATAAAGATGTTCTTCGAAACCAACGAGAATGAAGACACCACATACCAGAATCTCTGGGACACATTTAAAGCAGTCTCTAGAGGAAAATATATAGCAATAAGTGCCCACATGAGAAGAAAGGAGAGAACTAAAATTGACACCCTATCATCAAAATTGAAAGAGCTAGAGGAGCAAGATCAAAAAAACTCAAAACCTAGCAGAAGACAAGAAATAACTAAGATCAAAGCAGAAATGAAGGAGATAGAGACACGAAAAACCCTACAAAAAATCAATAAATCCAGGAGCTGGTTTTTTGAAAAGATCAACAAAATAGACAGACCACTAGCCAAACTAATAAAAAAGAAAAGAGAGAATAACCAAATAGATGCAATAAAAAATGATAAAGGGGATATCACCACAGATGCCACAGAAATTCAAACCATCATCAGAGATTATTACAAACAACTCTATGCACATAAATTAGAAAACCTGGAAGAAATGGATAAATTCCTGGACAGTAGTCTCCTCCCATGCCTAAACCAGGAAGAAGTCGAAACCCTGAATAGACCAATAACAAGGTCTGAAGTCGAGGCAGCAATTAAGAGCCTACCACCCAAAAAAAGCCCAGGCCCAGATTGTTTCACAGCCGAATTCTACCAGACATACAAAGAGGAACTGGTACCATTCCTACTGAAACTATTCCAAATAATCCAAAAAGAGGAAATCCTTCCCAAATCATTTTATGAGACCAACATCATCCTAATACCAAAACCCGGCAGAGACTCAACAAGAAAAGAAAACTACAGGCCAATATCCATGATGAACATAGATGCAAAAATCTTCAATAAAATACTGGCAAGCCGATTGCAACAGCACATCAAAAAGCTTATCCACCATGATCAAGTAGGATTCATCCCGGGGATGCAAGGCTGGTTCAATATACGCAAGTCTATAAATGTAATTCACCACATAAACAGAACCAAAGACAAAAACCACATGATTATCTCAATTGATGCAGAGAAGGCCTTCGACAAAATTCAACAGCCCTTTATGCTAAAAACCCTCAATAAACTAGGTATCGATGGAACATATCTCAAAATAATGAAAGCTATTTATGACAAACCGACAGCCAATATCATACTGAATGGGCAAAAACTGGAAGCATTCCCTTTGAAATCTGGCACTAGACAAGGATGCCCTCTCTCACCACTCCTATTCAATATAGTACTGGAAGTTCTAGCCAGAGCAATCAGGCAAGAAAAAGAAATAAAGGGTATTCAATTAGGAAAGGAGGAAGTCAAATTGTCTCTATTTGCAGACGACATGATTGTATATCTAGAAGACCCTATCACCTCAGCCAGAAATCTCCTGAAACTGATAAGCAACTTCAGCAAAGTCTCAGGATACAAAATCAATGTGCAAAAATCACAAGCATTCCTATACACCAATAATAGACTTAAAGAGAGCCAAATCAAGAACGAACTGCCATTCACAATTGCTACAAAGAGAATAAAATACCTAGGAATACAACTAACAAGGAACGTAAAGGACCTCTTCAAGGAGAACTACAAATCACTGCTCAACGAAGTAAGAGAGGACACAAACAGATGGAGAAACATTCCTTGTTCATGGTTAGGAAGAATTAATATCGTGAAAATGGCCATACTGCCCAAAGTAATTTACAGATTCAACGCTATCCCCATCAAGCTACCAATGACCTTCTTCACAGAACTGGAAAAAACCACCTTAAACTTCATATGGAACCAAAAGAGAGCCCGCATAGCCAAGTCAATTCTAAGCAAAAAGAACAAAGCAGGAGGCATCACACTACCGGACTTCAAACTATACTACAAGGCTACAGTAATCAAAACAGCATGGTACTGGTACCAAAACAGAGATATAGACCAATGGAACAGAACAGAGACGTCGGAGGCGACACAACATATCTACAACCACCTGATCTTTGACAAACCTGAAAAAAACAATCAATGGGGAAAGGATTCCATGTTCAATAAGTGGTGTTGGGAAAACTGGCTAGCCATATGCAGAAAGCAGAAACTGGACCCCTTCCTGACACCTTACACTAAAATTGACTCCAGATGGATTAAAGACTTAAACATAAGACGTAACACCATAAAAACACTAGAAGGAAACCTAGGCAAAACCATTCAGGACATAGGCGTAGGCAAGGACTTTATGACCAAAACACCAAAAGCATTGGCAACAAAAGTCAAAATAGACAAATGGGACCTAATCAAACTCCACAGCTTTTGCACGGCAAAAGAAACAGTCAATAGAGTGAATCAGCAACCAACAGAATGGGAAAAAATCTTTGCAGCCTACCCGTCTGACAAAGGGCTGATATCCAGAATTTACAATGAACTAAAAAAGATTTACAAGAAAAAAACAAACAAGCCCATTCAAAAATGGGCGAAGGATATGAACAGATACTTTACAAAAGAAGACATACATGAGGCCAACAAACATATGAAAAAATGCTCATCATCACTGGTCATTAGAGAAATGCAAATCAAAACTACATTGAGATACCATCTCACGCCAGTTAGAATGGCGATCATTAAAAAATCTGGAGACAACAGATGCTGGAGAGGATGTGGAGAAATAGGAACACTTTTACATTGTTGGTGGGAGTGTAAATTAGTTCAACCACTGTGGAAAACAGTGTGGCGATTACTCAAGGACCTAGAAATAGAAATTCCATTTGACCCAGCAATCCCATTACTGGGCATATATCCAAAGGATTATAAATCGTTCTACTATAAGGACACATGCACACGAATGTTCATTGCAGCACAGTTTACAATAGCAAAGACCTGGAACCAGCCCAAATGCCCATCGATGATAGACTGGACAGAAAAAATGTGGCACATATACACCATGGAATATTATGCAGCCATTAAAAAGGAGGAGTTCACATCCTTCGTAGGGACATGGATGAACCTGGAAAACATCATTCTCAGCAAACTGACACAAGAACACAAAATCAAACACCACATGTTCTCACTCATAGGCGGGTGTTGAACAAGGAGAACACATGGACACAGGGAGGGGAGCACTATACACGGGGGTCTGTTGGGGGGGAGGGGGGATAGTGGGGAGGTGGGGAGTTGGGGAGGGATAGCATGGGGAGAAATGCCAGATATAGGTGAAGGGGAGGGAGGCAGCAAATCATACCGCCAGGTGTGCACCTGTGCAACAACCTTGCACGTTATTCACATGTACCCCAAAACATAAAATGCAATAAAAAATAAATAAATAAATAAATAAAGAAAGAAAAAAAAAAATTCACATCTAACCTCACAGGCCACTCAAGATGGAAACACCCCCAGGCCAGCTGAGCAACTGTGCGTCATTGCCCTTGGCCAGAATAATAACCCCAGTGCACCAACTCCAGAGATCCAGACCCCAAGTCAACCAACCCACCATGTGCACCTGTCCTAAGAAAGAGCCTTGCAGGTCCCTCATCAGCAAAGCCACATGCCTGCTGCCACAAGTTCTTGCAGCCCAGGCCACTGAGACATTCCCATATGTCATGAGTGTGAATTACAGCTGAAAAACCTTTATGGGGACTATGCTATTGCATCTACCTAGAATCAAAGGCAGTGCACCCCATCTAACTGACACCCCCAAGGCCATCCATATGAATAAGTGTTTCCCTACAACACTTACTTCATAAAATTGGAAGAGGTGACTATTTCACCAGATGCATTGAACTCAAACTAGAAACACATAAACACGAAAAAGCAAGGAGACACGATGCCTCCAAAAGAACAGTAATTCTCCAGTAACAGGCCCAATCATAAAGAAACATACAAAATGCCAGAAAAGTAGTTCAAAATAATAATCTTAAGGAAACTCAGTGAGATTCAAAGGAATACAGATAGACAATTCAACTAAATAAAATTGTAATCCTCTATTTCTCTTGTTTTATTTTTTCATAACAGTTAACTCATTTTAATGTATTGTATTATGTTCTTTGGAGCCCATTTCTCCCAGTCAGAATGTAAGCTCCGTGGCCAACACTTGGAGCAGTGCCTGGCATATAACAGACACTCAGAAAGTATTTGTTGAACAAAAAGACGATTTGTTCACATTTGCTCCATAAACAAATAACAACACTAATTTTGTTTGAGAATGTGACTCCTGGCAGGGTGTGGTGGCTCATGCCTGTAATCCCAGCACTTTGGGAGGATTAAGTCAGGAGTTCAAGACTGGCCTGGCTAACACGGTGAAACCTCATCTCTACTAAAATTACAACATTAACTGGGCATGGTGCTGCACGTCTCTATCCCAGCTACTCAGGAGGCTGAGGCAGGAGAATCACTGGAACCTGATTCAGAGGCTGCAGGGTTGCAGTGAGCTGTGACCACACAACAGGCCTCCAGCCTGGGTGATAGAGTGAGACTCTGTCTCTGGAAAAAAAAAAAAAAGACTCCCAAAGGGAGTAAATTGAACCAAGAAATCAATCTCTTTGCTTTACTCATGAAAGTACTAGAAATGTCATTTTTTTAAATCAGTGAGAATATCAATCAATAGATTGTCCATGGTATTCCCAAAAAATTTGTATCACTTTATTTAAACCTTACAATATTATTACACAGACAATATTATCACCACTTCATAGATGACAAAATTAATTCTCAATAATGTCAATAACTTGCTCATAGTCATAAGATAGTAAGATAATGGGCTAGAATCCTTGTATCTTAATTTTAAAGCCAGTTTTCTTTTCCTGACAATTGAACTGTCAGCCAATCTTGCCTCATTCCAAGCCTCTTGAAGAATATATATATATATATATATGTGAATAATATGCAGGATTGTTGCATAGGTACATACATGGCAATGTGGTTTGCTGGCTCCATCACCTATATCTGGCATTTCTCCCCATGTTATCCCTCCCCAACTCCTACCCCCCACTGTACCTACCCTAGTTCCCCCCAACAGACCCCAGTGTGTGATGCTCACCTCCCTGTGTCCGTGTGTTCTCATTGTTCAACACCCACCTATGAGTGAGAATATGCGGTGTTTGATTCTCTGTTCCTGTGTCAGTTTGCTGAGAATTACAGTTTCCAGGTTCATCTATGTCCCTACAAAGGACACGAACTCATCGCTTTTGATGGCTGCATAGTATTCCATGGTGTATATGTGCCACATTTTCCTGTTCCAGTCTATCATCAATGGGCATTTGAGTTGGCTCCAAGTCTTTGCTATTGTAAACAGCACTGCAATGAACATACATGTGCATGTGTCTTTATAATAGAATGATTTATAATCCTTTGGATATATACCCAGAAATGAGATTGCTGAGTCAAATGAAATTTCTATTTCTAGGTCCTTGAGGAATTGCCACACTGTCTTCCACAATGGTTGAACTAATTTACACTCCCACCAACAGTGTGAAAGTGTTCCTATTTCTCCAAATCCTCTCCAGCATCTGTTGTTTCAAGATTTTTTAATGATCACCATTCTAACTGGTTTTGATTTGTATTTCTCTAATGACCAGTGATGATGAGCATTTTTTCATATGTTTGTTGGCCTCATGTATGTCTTCTTTGGAAAAGTGTCTGTTCATATCCTTTGCCCACTTTTGAATGGGTTTGTTTATTTTTTTCTTCTAAATCTGTTTTAATTATTTGTAGATTTTGGATATAAGTCCTTTGTCAGATGGGTAGATTGCAAAAATTTTTTCCCATTCTGTTGGTTGCCAGTTCACTCTAATGATTGTTTCTTTTGCTGTACTGAAGTTCTGGAGTTTAATTAGATCCCATTTGTCTATTTTGGCTTTTGTTGCCAATGCTTTTGGTGTTTTAGTCATGAAGACCTCGCCTATGCCTATGTCCTGAATGGTTTTGCCTAGCTTTTCTTCTACGGTTTTTATGGTGTTAGGTCTTATGTTTAAGTCTTTAATCCATCTGGGGCTAATTTTAATGTAAGATGTCAGGAAGGGGTCCAGTTTCTGCTTTCTGCACATGACTAGACAGTTTTCCCAACACCATTTATTCAACAGGGAATCCTTTCCCCAGTGTTTGTTTTTGTCAGGTTTGTCAAAGATCAGATGGTTGTAAATGTGTGGTGTTGCTTCTGAGGCCTCTGTTCTGTTCCATTGGTCTATATCTTGTTTGTGTCCTCTCTTATTTCCTTGAGCAGTGGTTTGTAGTTCTCCTTGAAGAGGTACTTTACGTTCCTTGTTAGTTGTATTCCTAGGTATTTTCTTCTCTTTGTAGCAATTGTGAATGGCAGTTCGTTCTTGATTTGGCTCTCTTTAAGTCTGTTATTGGTGTAGAGGAATGCTTGTGATTTTTGCCCATTGATTTTGTATCTTGAGACTTTCCTGAAGTTGCTTATCAGTTTCAGGAGACTTCGGGCTGAGATGATAGGGTCTTCTAGATACAGAATCACAATCATGTTGTCTGCAAATAGAGACAATTTGACTTCCTCCTTTCCTAATTGAATACACTTTATATCTTTTCCTTGCCTGATTGCTCTGGCTAGAACTTCCAACACTATATTGAATAGGAGTGGTGAGAGAGGGCATCCTTGTCTAGTGACAGATTTCAAAGGGAATGCTTCCAGTTTTTGCCCATTCAGTATGACATTGGCTGTGGGTTTGTCATAAATAGCTTTTATTATTTTGATATATGTTCTGTCAATACCTAGTTTATTAAGAGTGTTTAGCATAAAGAGCTGTTGAATTTTGTCAAAGGCCTTCTCTGCATCAATTGAGATAATCATGTGGTTTTTGTCTTTCATTCTGTTTATGTGGTGAATTATGTTTGTAGACTTGAGTATGTTGAACAAGCCTTGCATCTCTGGGATAAAGTCTACTAGATCATGATGGATAAGCTTTTTGATGTGATGATTTGCAATTGACTTGCCAGTATTTTATTGAAGATTTTTGCATCTATGTTCATCATGGATATTGGCCTGAAGTTTTTTTTTCTTGTTGACTCTGCCAGGTTTTGGTATCAGGATGATGTTGGTCTCATAAAATGATTTGGGAAGGATTCCCTCTTTTTGGATTATTTGAAATAGTTTCAGAAGGAGTGGTACCAGCTCCTCTTTGTATGTCTGGTAGAATTCGGCTGTGAACCCATCTGGACCTGGACTTTTTTTGGTTGGTAGGCTCTTAATTGCTGCATCAACTTCAGCACTTGTTATTGGTCTATTCAGAACCTTGATACAGTTTATATAAACTGCTTGATACAGTTTGTAATAAAATCTAAGTGTCATAAACTTATTAAAAGCATTGATATTTTCTTTGTTGAAAGAGAGAATAAAATAGATGAGAAAAAATATGAAGTAAAAATATTCTAGGGGTAATTTGGTCAACCTGCCATTCTCCAAGCATCCACAAGTTTCTATTAACTTTATTAAACTCCGTGACCAAAATGCCAGCCTCTGCACTTTCCCTTCACAAGCAATGAAAAAATTCATTTTACATGATTATTTTATTTTGAATGTCAGTGATATTAATTATTATCTCTAAAATGGTCCAGTTAGTTACATTTTAAGCCAATATTTGCTAGTACTTTTGTTTAATTTCCAAAACAATGAAAATATTTTGCCCTCTGGTGTGTTTCTAATAAAGATAATGGTATTTTAGTAATAAATCAATACTTGGTATTTACATAAAGTTTTCACCTGAGAAGTGCAGTGTGTCTTGGTATTACATTTTTATTTCACTGATCTCTGCTTATTTTGGCTAATGGGAGACACTGTTCTCACTTTACCATGAGAGAAACCAAAGTCTAGGACCTGTCTAATGAAACAATGAATTAATGACAGTTTTTGGAAGAGGAATCAGTACACTTGATTTCCAAGGTTTAAACAGATTTGTGATTCCAGGATATAATCCCTGTTCAACAGGAAAGGTTGCCTTCTTACCCCAGGGGCCAAAGACACAGGAGAAGTTGGCATGCTGATGACATTTTAGTAAAAAGTGTTTCTTTTTCATTATATGATCCCAAGCCTTTACAACTCCAAAGAAAATTATTTAAAGGTACTTAGGATAAGGAAGAAATTCCCATGACTTGTAAAACTTTTCACAAAAATTGTTTTCTCACTAGTATTTATTCTAAACTTGACAATAATTTTCTGTTTTCACTAAAGAGTTAAAGATTAGGTGAATGCTACCATAGATAGAAAAATAAGGAAGGGTTAGTCTGGGGAGAAAGATAATGAACCTTGATTTGAGCAAAGTCTCTCCTGATCAAGCCCTCTTCATTTCATTTAAAGTCTCTTCAAAAATCTTTTTTGCCTCTATCTTCTTCTTTACCCTTTCTGAAAATAATGAGTCCAAAGCTATTTGATGAACTGAGCCAGATAGGTGTCCATGCCAGAGGGTGGGGAGCAAAGTGGACCTGAGTGTGCAAAAAGGGCATCCATGCAGGTGTCAGCGCATTAGGAGCTGTGAGAGCCCAAGCAGGATCAAAAGAGCATCCGTGTGTGTGGAGGGAGCCAGGCTGACCCAGGGGCTCAGGTTTCAAGTTGGGATTAAAGGGATTTTTTGCACAGAATACCAGGGCTTGAGAGAAGTGACAAGGGTGTCCATGTGGGGAATGACTCAGCATGAGGTGTCAGAGCCCAAGCAGGGTGAGAAGGTCATCTTGGCAGGAAGACAGCCTAGCTCAGGTTATCTTCAAACAGGGTGAGGAGGGTTTCCAGGCGGGGGTCCCTCAGCTTGGGATGTACAGCTTGGCCAGAGAAAGAAGGGTGTCCATGCAGAACAGGGGATATCAGAATCCAGCATATAGGTGAGCCCAGCACAAGGATGAGGAAGCTAGGCATATCTGGGATGGGGCATCAGTGGTGACAGTAACAATGGATGATTGGGTACCTATGGAGATTTCACACACACACACACACATACACACACACACACACACACTTTGAAGAGGGAGCCAGGTTTCTCATTGTCAAAAAGGACTGTACAAATGTGAAAAGAAAACTAGAGTATCACCATATGATGTGTCTGCTCTCCCTTCACCTTCTTCCATGTCATTGGACTAGAACTGAAGATGCCCAGGCGAGGTGGCTCACACCTGTAATCCCAGCACTTTGGGAGGCTGAGGCAGGCAGAGCATGAGGTCAGGAGACTGAGACCATCCTGGCCAACATGGTGACACCCCACCTCTACTAAAAATACAAAAATTCTCTGGGCATGATGGCATGTGCCTGTAGTCCCAGTTACTCAGGAGGCTGAGGCAGGAGAATCACTTGAATCCGGGAGGCGGAGGTTGCAGTGAGTGGAGAGCGCGCTGCTGCACTCCAGCCTGGGCGATGGAGCAACACTCTGTCTCAAAAAAAAAAAGATTTGAACATGATGATGATAGATAGGTAAATAGATACATTAATAAAACATTTTACTTGGCATTTTCTAAGCACTCGGTAATTTGTGTTCCCAAATTCAAGCAAACATTTTGATCACTGAATGTTTAGGTTATGAGAAGAATATGCTTAGTAAAGAGAATACAGTTTTTAGATTCAAGTAATATCTTGGGTTCAAAATTTATCTCAACCATTGGGTGATTTTATATAATCATGGTGAAACCTGTGGGACAGAAAATAAATAAACTGCAAAATATCTTAAAGTTTCTTTAAGACAGTAGTTCTCAACCAAAGGTAACTTTGCCACTACTCTGATCTCAGGGACATTTGGCCATGTCTGGAGACATTTCTGGTTGTTACAACTAGAGGGTGCTAATGGCATCCAGTGGCTGACGGTGAGGGACGCTGCTAAAGATCCTGCAGTGCACAGGACAGCCCCTGCAACAAAGGATTATTGTTACAGGCTGAATTGCATCCCCTCGAAAGTCATATGTTGGGCTGAAACCTTAAGTACCTCAGAATGTGACTGTATTTGGAGAAAGAGCCTTTCAAGAGATGATTAAGTCAAATGAGGTCATTACGTGGGGGTCCCAATCCAATCTCATTGATGTCCTTATAAGAAGAGGAAATCTGCACACAGAGACACAAGAATTGTGCTTGCATAGAGGAAACACATGTGCGGACACAATGAGAAGGTGACTATCTGCAAACCAAGAAGAGAGGCCTCGGAAGAAGCCAAACCTGCTGACACATTTAACCCTCTAGAATTCTGAGAAAATCTATTCCTGTCTGTGATATTTGGTAATGACAGCCCTAGCCAACTAATTCAGTTATTCAGTCCAAAATGCCTGTAGCGCCAAGGTTGAGAAACTCTGGTTTAATACATACAGAAATAGTCCCGATAAAAACATTTGTGTGTGGGTGATGTAGTTCAAATGTGTGTCCCGGCCCAAATCTCATGTGGAATTGTAATCCCCAATGTTGGAGGTGGGGTCCAGTGGGAGCCGATTGGACCATGGGGGCAGTTTCCCCTGAAGGGTTTAACACCATCCACTGGTGCTGTCTTCACAGCAGTGACTGAGTTTTCACAAGATCTGGTGCTTGAAAGCGGGTGGCATCTCCCTCCCACCTTGCTCTCTTGCTCCTGCTTTCACCATACCATGTGTCTGCTCTCCCTTTACCTTCTGTCATGACTGTAAGCTTACTGAGGCCTCCCCAGAAGCCAAGCTGATGCCCGTACAGTGCTTCCTGTCCAGCCTATGGAACCATGAGTCAATTAAACCTCTTTTCTGTATAATCACCCTACCTCGGGTATTTCTTTATAGTAATGAGGGAACAGACTAAAAGGTCTGTAATTAATTAAGTGGGAAAGACAACCTGGCTAATATTCATCACTAAAATGGCAAACAGAAGGAAGGAGATAAAACAGTTTTGCCTCCACAAAAATTAGAAAAAGAAATAGTGAAAAAAAATCATTCCCCAGAACTTTATATGATAGATGGGCCAGTGCAGTTAACATTCTCTTTATTGGGCTGTAAAATCATTAAAAGGCGATTAAAAATATATAATCAGTCTGATTTGGGATTAAGCATATTTTTACTTCTTTAAATTTTTTACAATAAAACTAAATTTGAGGCACTCAAGAATTTTATTTCTACAAGCATTTTCTCAAAATATTTTTACCCAGAAGACTAAGGAGACCCAATCTTGGCTTAATTCCAAAGTTACTTTCCCTTGGTTTACAAAGAAGAAGAGTATCTTTCTTGATATCATATATATTTTTTAGAGCTTTCATAAAAGTTTCAATGTGTGATATAATCTATTTCTTCTTTGTAAGCACAAAAATAAACCCTCAAAATGCATTATAAATATATACCCAAAAGCTAAAGCTATAAAATGTCTAGAAAAACGTATAGAAAAAAAATCATTGTGGCTTTCAATTAGGCAAAAATTCTTAGACACAAAAAGCACCAACTATATAAGAAAAAAATGATTACATATGTATTTTTAATACATATGTCTGACAAGGGACTTGCATCCAGAACATAAAAGCACTCATGATTCAGTAAGAAAAAGCAAACAACCTCAGTAACATGTCCAAAAGGTTTGAACCCAACAAAAGAAGATATATTAACAATAAATGTATAAAAAATTTACCCACATCATTAGTTATCAACACAATGAAAATTAAAACTATAGCAAGACACCATTATGTATCCATTCAAATAACTAAAATGAAAACGACTGATATTACCAAGTCTCACTAAATGTGAAGCAACTGAAATTCATACATTGCTGATGGATGAATAAACTGATAATGCCATTTTGGAGGAGTATGGCACTTTCTTTTTTTTTTTTTTTTTTTTTTTTTTTTGAGACGGAGTTTCGCTCTTGTTACCCAGGCTGGAGTGCAATGGCGCGATCTCGGCTCACCGCAACCTCCGCCTCCCGGGTTCAGGCAATTCTCCTGCCTCAGCCTCCTCAGTAGCTGGGATTACAGGCACGCGCCACCGTGCCTGGCTAATTTTTGTATTTTTAGTAGAGACGGGGTTTCACCATGTTGACCAGGATGGTCTCGATCTCTTGACCTCGTGATCCACCCACCTTGGCCTCCCAAAGTGCTGGGATTACAGGCGTGAGCCACTGCACCTGGCCTACAGCACATTTTCTAATTAAAGCACTTCTAATCCCTCAGCATTTGGATAAAATCAGATAGAAACATGAATATCACTTGAAGATTTTATCTGGAGACTAACGTCATAACTTTTAAAATCCCAGATCTCTGTCAAGGACAAAGCCTCCATGAGACAGTAGATTATAAACATCTGGCACCCAATGGCCAGTGATTCAGTTACTGGCTGACATTTCAACCACAAACTTGTCTAGGAAATGGTGTCTAAATTATAATTTCTGCTAAGGCTATAAATAAGGAGATAGGAGACAATACCTAGAAACTCTGAAAGCATAAGCTGGTTGTCTTCTGTCATGCTTTGTACGGCGCAGAAGGTTTATAGAAAACTTAGTCACCTGGAGGTCAGTGAAAAATGACAGTGGCAGCTGCAATCACTCAAGTACAGAAAGGAAAAAATGTTTCTTTGTTGGACTGCATGGTCAGCTGGGCACCAGCCACTTGTGACGAGAGGAGAATTCAATTCATAACCTCACTGTGTTCCTTGGGCGACACATGCATACTTCCTGACTTCTGTAAGGGTTACTGGTAGCTCAGCCTCTCAGGCCTTTGTCCTTATTTGAGCATAGCACACTAAATCTCACTTTTTAACACCACTGGTAAGAGAACATTAAATCTCCAGTCTCTGGGGCACTCCGCAAGCCTGATCTCAACCTAAAAAAGAATAGTTCTTACCTGATGGAGCAAAGACTGTCAAAGAAACAAATATACCATTTGATTTTTAAACTCCAAAATGTGCTTAAGTTTTTAAACATTCCATTTCTGCTAATCTATTTTAGAAATGGAGTGATGGAAGTGAATACCTAAAACTAAGATGAGTCTTCTGCCACAGAGCCAAGCTAACACACTGCTTTTACAAAGGGCTAATGCTTTGTTGTAAATCTAAGAATTCCTTGTGTCATTTTTCCACTGTACATTAAATGAAATATATACCACTTAATCATTATTCATGAGGCAGAACATTTGTATCATAATTATATTCCAATTGAGGCTCATTTCAGAGCTAGAAAAAAAGCCATTAAACAGAAACCCTAATACCTTCAGAATTATTGGTAAGAGAGCCCTGACTATATAATCACACTGCTTCATTCTCTTCCATTCTCATGAGCCTTCAAGAATGTACCTTCCATTGACCTATTCTCCTCTCTTAGTAATTATTCATACTTAACAACTGAGTGCATTATAATTAATGGCCCCTAATATACAAAGGGCCATGGAAATCTATTAAAAACAGGAAAATTGATGAAATCAGAGAAAAGAAAATATAACTGGCCTAAAACACATTAAAAGTGCTAAATCTAACTGATGATTAAGGAAATAAAAACTGAAGAAATTATATTATTAGAATGGCCAAAAATACATATTTAATGACAACATCCATTGATAAAGATGTGAGAAGCTAGGTGGAAGGGAAGCTGGTGAAGTCTCCTTAGGGAGCGATTTGGTATTATGTTTTAAAATGTAAAACTCGCACTCCCTTTGACCCAGCCCTTCCATTTTCAGAAGGTTACATTATACACTTTCATATACACACATTAGTATATATACAAGTATGTTTACATGTGTATACACACATGCTAATTGCCACTTTAATTTTTTAGTTAAAAGCAACCTAAATGCTCATTGATAAGAAATATGTTAACTATATTTATATATAGACGACATATATACACATACACATTAAAATGTATTGGCATAGTCACACATTAAAAAGCTGTGACATCACGAAGACACCAGAGCAAGTCTAAATGGAGCTGTCTCTCAGGTAAGCCAAAACAATAAACATATTTTGGTAAAAACTGGATCTATATATATATCTTATACAACTATATAAGTTTATATAAGCATACAATGTTTTTGGAAAAATCCACAAGAAATTCTTTCTAGTGGTTTCTTCTGGCAAAGAATACAAAGGGTCCAAAATGGAAGCAGAGCTTATTTTTGTCGTCAGGTACCATTTTGGAGTACTTGAATTTTGTTCATGTGTGTGTATTACTTCTTCAATAAAAGAAATATGTTACATGTAATATTTATTTTTCCAAACAGTTATATTTTTTTATTTAGGTATTCTTTTTCTCTTGATAAATAAAATAACATTAAACAAAAAACAAGTATTACATAAACTTTGTTCATTTTATTATTAAAGAAAATTGGCTTGTTTAAATAATATGTCTATGTAGACATGTTCCTTGACATGTCAAGATTTGGGTTGTTTCTAGTTTGGGAATAACCTCATCAAAGTTCTGTGAATATTCTTGTATAAATTGTTTTATGGACACATGCACTACTTTTGGTACCTCCCAAATATAATCTACTCAAAGCCATCTGCATTAACTTCTCTCCATCTTACATCTTCAACTCATTTTCCTGTTCACCAAGATAACAAATTTTTTTTTAAAAAAATTCAATTCCTAGAATTGTTTTGACTCTTCTCTCTCCTTCCCTTTCTGTGCAAAATGATTCTTCAAAGACTATGGTTCTCTTTCCCTTACAGTTCATATTGCCACATGACAGACTACTCAAAAATTAGTGGTGCAAAACAGCAACCATTTTATTTTTCTCATAATTATGTGAGTTAGGAAGTACAATGGTTCAGCCAGGTAGTTTTCACTTTAGGGCCTCCAATATATTTGCAATCTAACATCAGCTCATACCTCAGTTAGCTAAAGGATTAACTAGTCTTGACATCCAAGACAGCTCACTCACATAGCTGGCAGTTGGGGATGGCTGATATCGTTTGGATGTGTATCATTTCCAAATCTCATGCTAAAGTGGAATCCCCCACGTTGGAGGTGGCACCTGTTGGGAGGTGTTTGGGTCATGAATGCAGATCCCTCACGGCTCGGTGCTGTCCTGGTGATAGTGAACTCACCTGAGATCTGGTTGTTTAAGTGTGTGGCATCTCCCCACCCCACACTCTTGCTCCTGCTCTTGCCATGTGACACACCCACTCCCCTTTTGCCTTCTGCCATAATTGGAAGATTCCTTAGACCCTCACAAGAAGCAGATGCTGGCACCATGCTTGTACAGTCTGCAGAACTATGAGCCAAATGAACCTCTTTTATTTACCCAGCCTTGGTATTCTTTTATAGCAATGCAATAAGGGCCTAATACAGAAAATTGGTACCAAGGAGTGGGGTCTTTCTATAATGATATGTAAAATTGTGAAAGCAACTTTGGAAATAAGTAGCAGGCAGAGTTTGGAAGAGTTTGGAGGGCTCAGAAGGCAGCAAGATGAGGAAATGTTTAGAACTTATTTTAGAGACTGGTTAAATGGTTGTGATCAAAATGCTGATAGTGATATGGACGATGAAGCCCAGGCAGATGAGGTCACAGAAGGAAATTAGGAACTTATTGGGAACTGGAGTAAAAGTCATCCTTGCTATGCCTTAGCAAAAAACTTGACTGCATTATGTTCATGTCCTAGGGATCTGTGGAAGCTTGAACTTAAGAGTGATGTCTTAGCATATATGGCAGAAGAAATTTCTAAGCAACAAATGTTCAAGATATGACCTGACTGTTTCTAACAACCTACACTTCGATGTGGGAGCAAAGAACTTAAAGTTAGAGATAATGTTAAAAGGAAAACAGAGTGAAAACGTGTAAAATTTGCAGCCTAGCCATGTGGTAGAAAAGAAAAGTCCATTTTCAGGAGATGATTATATTTTGCAACGTGAGAGGGGCATGAAATTTGAAAAGCCAGGGGCAGAATGATACAATTTGGCTGTTTGTACCCTCCAAAGCTCATGTTGAAATGTAATCCCCAAAGTTGGGGGTGGGTCCTGATTGGAAGCGTTTGGGTCGTGGACACAGATCCCTCATGAATGGCGTGGTGCTGTCCTCATGATAATGAGTGAATTCTCATGATCTCTGGTAGTTTAAAAGTATGTGGCAGCTACCAGACCCCTCTCTTGCTCCCACTCTCACTATGTGATGTGCCTGTTCACCTTAGCCTTCCACCATAATTGGAATCTTGCTGAGGCCCCCATCAGAAGCAAATGCAAATGCCATGCTTGTCAGTCTGCAGAACCATAGCCAATTAAGCCTCATCTATTTATAAATTTCTCAGCCTTGGATATTCCTTTCTAGCAGTTCAAGAACAGCCTAATACAGTGGCTTTCCTGAAGTACCTACATGTGTCCTCTTCAGTATGGTGGACTCGAGGTAGTAAGATTTTCTACATGGTGGCAGATTTCCTCCAGGGCAAGCATTCTGAAAACACCCGGGGGAACCATACAGCCTTTATAAACCTAGTCTAAATTGCTAGCCAGTTGTTAAACATTGATCAAAACACCACTGACTTAGCTCTTCCTGCTTTGCTTTCTATGTTTGTGTACATGTTGAAAAGCACTTTAGAAAACTATGAAGTGTTTCACAAAAGTTAGAAAACCATTACAAAATAATAATAGAAAAAAAATGAGTCTTACGTCTATGACAGGATAGATTGCTGACATATCAACTAATGTTTTGATCTCACTATATTTTTTACCTTTCATTTTAAAGCAAGGTCATTAATCTTCCTGTTCTTTTATTCAGGGACATTTATGGAACCAAAGCCAACTTTCCTAACAACTTTCCTCCTGTATCTCATTTTCAAAAGACTAGACTTACTGAAGATTATGCTGGAGGATGACAAGAAAAAAGTCAAGTGCCTTTTGAAGAGTGAGTAGGGGAACAGAGAAGAGAGGGATACTATAGAAAAAATCTTCCTTCTCATTCTATTAGAGGTTTCCAAGGGGGATTACTGCCAGGACTTTATAGCATATACCAGGAGTTGACAAACTACAGTCTGCAGGTTGGCACCAAGTTCTGTAAATAAAGTTTTTTTCAAAGATGACAGATTCAAGGTTTTTAGCATGCCACAGACACTTGTAAATAGCAAGATAGTACATAAAGATAATCTCTGTGAGTTTTAATTAAAGAAGGAAAATTGGAATCCACCAGAATTGTGAAAGATATCCAAAATCCTGGGGAAGAGAAGATGAGCAAACAGCCCCTGTGACAACATCTAGCTGATAAAAAGATCCTAGTGCAGGGTGGGTCCTCTCCTCTCTACACCAGGCAGATTGGCAGACATTTGAAGTACCTGATCACCTGAATAAGCAGCCTGAGCCAGTCAGTCCTTCCTATACAAAGAGTGTGGTGAAGTGGGGTCCTCTTTGCTCCATACTGAGGCAGATATCCAGGCATTTGGAGCCCAACTTTCTTATATTAGGAGTTAAGGCTGACCCCATTCCCATGCAGAGAACTTGGGGCCAGGGAGGTTTCCTAGTTCCATGCCTAGGCACACTGGGAACCTGGTGGCCACCTATGGGATTCTCCTTCAGCACTGGTGTTTGTGCATGCCAACCCATATTGCCCCCATCCTCTCTCTCTGGAGCTGAACAGGGAGCACAGACCACTGAGCATTCTACAGATCAGTCCATTGTCTGATGCAACAGGGAGCTTCTAGTAAACAAGGATCAAGTATGCACCCAGCCACACTGGTCTTACGCATAAGTGCCATCTACTAGCTTAGAGGTTGAACTGAACAGCCCAATATAAAACCTGCTGATAGAAGTGCATAGGGCTATAGAAGTGAAGCCAAAAGACTCTATGCATATTCGCTACAGTCACACCCCTTAGAGAGGAGGAGAAAGGGGAAAGCAAAGGAAAAGAACAATAATATTATAGGGAAAGAAAGAAAAAGGAAAAATTTCACCCCGGCAAAAAACATTACAAAAATTAGAAATTCCAGCATCTTCAATAATAAGGAACCAGCATAAAAATTCTGCCACCATAAAAAATATTAATGTAGTGACACCATCAAAGGGTCACACTAGCTCTCCAACAATAGTTCCTAACCAAAATGGAAATTTAGAAATGACAGATAAAGAATTCAAAGCATGGATTGCAATGAAGCTTAACAAGATCCAAGACAAGGTTGGAAATCAACACAAAGAAACTTCTAAAGTAATCCAAGCAATGAAGTAAAAGATAAACATCTTTAAAAGAAATCAATCAGAGCTTCTGAAATTGAAAAACTTACTAGAGTATTTCAAAATACAATTAAAAGTTTTATCAATAGACTGGACTAAGCAGAAGAAAGAATTTCAGGGTATGAAGACTAGTCTTTTAAGCTAACCAAGTCAGACCAAAAAAAAAAAAAAAAAAAAAAAAAAGAATTTAAAAAATGAACAAAGTCTTCAAGAAGTATGGGATTATATAAAGCCACCAAACCTACAAGTTATTGGCATTCCTGAGAGGGAAAAATAAATAGTAAACAACTTGAAGAACATATTTAAGGGAGTAATTCAAATAAATTTTCCTAATCTTGCTAGAGAGGTAGACACAGATACAAGAAATGCAGAGAACATGTAGGAGATACTATATTATACAAATATCACCAAGGCATATGGTGACCAGACTGTCCAAGGTCAATGCTAAAGAAAAAAATATTCAAGTCAGCTAGACAGAAAGATCAGATCATGTAAAAGGGAAACCCATCAGGCTAACATAGGCTTCTCAGCAGAAACCTTACTAGCCAAAGAGATTGAGGACTTGTTTTCAGCACTACTAAAGAAAAGAAATTCCCATCAAGAATGTTATATCCCAGTAAACCAAGCTTCATAAGTGAAGGAGCACTAAAATAGTTTTCAGACAGGCAAGTTAAGGGAATTTGCTAGCACTAGACCAGCCTTACAAGAGACCCTTAAGGGAGTTCTAAACATGGAAACAAAAGAAAAATACCTACTACCACAAAAACACACTTAAATATATAGCCAACAGATCCTATGAGGCAACCACACAGTTGAAACTACGAAGCAATCAGCTAACAATTTCATGATAGTATCAAAACCTCAGATATAGATATTAACTTTCAAGGTCAAGTGTCTAAATGCCTCTACTTAAATGGCGTAAGTAAGTTGGACAAAGAAGCAAGACCCAACTGTGTGCTACCTTCAAGAGACCCATCTCACAAGTAATGATACCCAAAGGCTCAAAGTAAAGGGTTGGAAAAAGATGCATCATGCAAATGGAAAATGAAAAAGAGCATTCTGAAACACTATTCTGGACATTGGCCTTGAAAAAAAATGTATGGCTAAGTTCTCAAAAGCAATCACAAAAAAACAAAAATTGACAAGTGGGACCTAATTAAACTAAAGAGCTTCTGCACAGCAAAAGAAACAATCAGTGGGCTAAACAAACAGCCCACAGAATGGGAGAAGATATTTTCAAGCTCTGTGTCTAACAAAGGTCTAATATCCAGAATCTATATGGAACTTAAGCAATTCAACAAGAAAAAAGCAAATAACCACGTAAAAAGTGGGTAAAATACATGGACAGACATTTCTCAAAGGAAGATACAGAAGCAACCAACAAACATATGAAAAAATGCTCAACGTAGATAAACATCAGGCATGCAAATCAAAACCACAATGAGACAGCATCTCACACTGGTCAGAATGGTTATTATTAAAAGGCCAAAAAACAACAGGGGCTGGCAAAGTTGTAGAGAATAGAAAACACCTATATATTGTTGGTTGAAATGTAAATTAGTTCAGCCACTGTGAGAGTACTTCAGAGATTTCTCAAAGAACATAAGACAAAAGTACCATTTGGCCCAGCAATCTCACTACTGAGTATAGATCCAAAAGAAAAATAAGTTGTTCTACCAAAAAGACACATGTACTCATATGTTCATTACAGCCCTACTCACAATAGTAAAGATATGGACTCGACATGGAATACCACTCAGCCATATAAAGGAATGAAAACGTGTTATTTGCAGCAACATTGATGCAACTGAAGGCCATTATCATAAGCAAATTAATGCAGAAACAGAAAACCAAATACTACCTGTCCTCACTTATAAGTGGGAGGTAAACATTGGGTACTTATGGACATAAAGATGGTAACAATAAACAATGGGGACAAACAGAGACAGGAGGAAGGAGGCAAGGTTTGAGAAAGTCACCATTTGATACCATGCTCACTACCTGGGTGACAGAATCAGTCATACCCTAAACCTCAGCATCGTGCAATATAGCCATGTAACGACCTGTACACATACCTTCTGAATCTAAAATAAAACTTGAAGTTATTTTTAAAATTGTAAACCTAAATCAAATAAAAAATTTAAAAATATATATTTTTGGAACAGGGCCAATTCTATTCTTGAAGATATTATATATGACTGCTTTTGAGCTAAGGTCGTAGAGTTTACTAGCTGTGGCATATTTACTATCTACAAAGTTTTACCTGTGCTCTATGTGATCACACCATCTAGAGCTGGGTACTACAAAACTTCCACAGTCGAGCAACAGCCCAAAAACTACAGATCCCTGGCAAAAGTTACCATCTCTACTGAGGCAGGAAAGTGACTTCCAATGACAGGTGAGGTTCAGTGGGGGCTATATTAGTAGGACTGTAACAGGATACATTTTAGAAGAGGATAAAATCAAAGCCACAGATATAAATTTAACATGTCAAGAATTTTATTTAATTCAATACCTGATGGAAACAGTTCAAATGAAGATTTGACTTTCAGAGATTTACAGCTTCTATCTCATGAAAGAACACCAGAGTTATACAGTTAAGGAGGTGTATTAGTCCATTTTCACGCTGCTGATAAAGACATATCCGAGACTGGGTAATTTATAAAGAAAAAGAGGTTTAATGGATTCACAGCTCTACGTGGCTGGGGAGGCTTCATAATTATGGAAGAAGGTGAAAGGCACATCTTACATGGCAGCAAGCAAGAGAGAATCAGAATCAAGTTAAAGGAAAAACCCCTTATAAAACCATCAGATCTCATGAGACGTATTCACTATCACAAGAACAGTATGGAGTAAACGGCTGCCATGATTCAGTTATGGGAATTATGGGAGCTACAATTCAAGATGAGATTTGGGTGGGGACATAGCCAAACCATATCAAGGGGGAAAAGCATATTTTAATGAGGAAGTATTGCAACATGGGAAAAGAGACTTCAATATCGAATTGTAATCAGTTCTAAATACAACATGGAGAAGGTGTGGATTTATAGGCAAGGAGCAAGTTGGGGGTTGGTGGATGCAAAATTACTAAGAGAAAACATCAAGCATAAGCGGGGATTTCTAGGAAAGCACACCTAATAGGATTCATGTTGAAAGTTGGCCAGAATGCATGGATATCACCTGGAGGACTCAGGAGAATGAGAAATTAAATCAGATATCAAGTGTGGGGGTTCTGGTTAAACCAACGTAGCAAGATTCTTGCTATGGTTGTGTACTGCAAGTCTGATAAGAGTAAACACTGAGGTCAGAGCCTACAGGGCTTATAGGCAACTGACTAGGGTTTGGTCAAGGAGACAGTTTTTTCAGTTTCTCCTCTTGCTTAAGGAAGGAAAAAAACATTCTTCTTGAGCAATAAAAGTCTATTACACATTAGGTTGCCTTTTGTTCATTAAAGTTCAGCTGAACCATCTGTTGAGACTTGGCAGTAGAGGATATCTGCTGGAGGGTTCAAGTCATTGGGTATTGAAGGAGGAGAATTTCTAGGAAAACAAAGAAAGACAAAAATTATGGTTGGAGCAGACTAAAAACTCCGTTTCTGAGTCCAGAGTACAGCCAGCAGAGAAGAGTGTCTGTTGGGCTCAAACCATTTTTAGATGGTGGAGTGAGGATGGCAGTGGAGAGCCGACAGATTTCCTGGTTTGCAGTTTGAACATCTTTGGTGATTATATATACATCAGTGCTGCAGCTTTGGTTATTTCTCAGAAAAGAGCATGGAAACATTTAGCTTCAACACACTGGGTTTCTTTAGATAGCTTCAAGAAGAACATGGGCAATCAGGACTTAGTTCTCAGTAATGCAAAGTCAGGAGTGTGAGAGAAAAATTGAAAATGTTAGTTTGAAGATATGTACCCAGATTTCAGGGGAAACTAGAAAGGTTGAGCAGGATCCAGTCTAGTTTACAGCTAGATAATAAAGCAGAAAGTGAAATGCAGTTACCAGGAGGTGAAAAATAGCTCTAAGACAATGAACACTCACAAATGTAGTCTATAGCTTTCCATGAAAATACAAAATTTATCACTACAATCACCCTCATTTTGATTAAAGATAACTGAAGTAAGGTTATTCTTGTTTTCAGAATAAGTCTGGTCTCATTAGGTCTGGCATGATTATTTACCTAGGTGTAGCAAGAATAGAAATTGACCACAAAGACCTTTTTAAGTTTGCTTTGCTGAAACTTTTCATAAGGAATCCCAGATTAGACTTCTGAAATCCTCTCAAGACTAGGAAACCTAGCCAAGACCTTGCCACCAGATTTTACCTTCAATATCTATCAATTTGAGTGAATTCCTCTCTCCTTGAATTCTCCAAAATGCTCTAAGTTTCCTAGGCCTGCCTGAATAAAAACTGCATTACTCACATGTAATACTACAAATGCTAAGTTAGTTCCCAGCCATTTTTTTCTAGAAGGGCTTTCTGAACATTGGTTCCATAAATTCAACCTCAACTCCTTAAAACTGTCTGGTCATATCTGATTCTATGCCTATTATTCTTACATATGACATTCTTGTCAAAACCTCAGTTAATGTAACTAATGTTTCCAATTCTGCCCTGTTAGAAAAATAAAAAGGTAGATTCTTACTGAACTGATGTAAATAATTATATCGCCCTGATAAGAATATTCAATAAGAGCTTTGAAATTCTAAAGGGATCAGGAAGGGGAAAAAGATAAATGTTTCATCTCTGTTTATCAAAGTATAATATACTAAATGGTTGTAATTTATGGATAGTTTAAGAGAAAAAAAGAAAGAGGTTTCTTATATCCAAAAAATAGAGCATTGAAGAACCAACAGTATTCCAAAGAAAAAGCGTAATTTTCTTTCACCAGTTAATTCAGCCCCATCTTATTCATTCTTACTCTACTCAGTCTTGAGTTAGTAGCTTCATAACCCCATCGGCTTTTTAATAAAACCCTTTGGACTTACATATGATTCCAGGGAAGATGGGTAATGAATGAGATTAAATTTTCTGCTAAACAAGTGGCTGTGTCTCAGATTCAAAATATATTTGATTTAGAGAAACTAAAGTATGTTGATATGTTTTGTATCTCTGAGTATATGGAGTAAAATTTGTATCTGCTGCATTCAAGTTTCTTGAGGACAGAGATTTTGTCTTATTTACTTCTATTTTCTTAAAGCTGACACTGGATAAGTGATTCAAAAATATTTACTAAATGGAAATGAAAGAAAAAGCCAATGAACAGAATAAATATAAACCGAGAAACAAAGAAAATTGGATATTTTACATAGTTAAATAAAATTTCATTTGGAGGAAGACTTCTAATTATGGACCATCTCACATACGTGCTATCCAAATTCTTATCTAACTTCACTGTATCATATATGAGAGAAGTAACAAGAAGAATCTGATCTAGAAACTTAGGAGTTGCAGTGAGTCTTGTATCTGCCTGTTTTCTAAGAAAACTGATTGAGGAAAGAGGATCAAGCAGAAAATTATTTTCTTCTGCAGGAGAAAAAAATTATACTGTAAATCTACACTCAGAAGACAGCTTAAGGGTTACTGATTCAAATGTCTTATTGTCTTTAAGCCAGTTTGCAACTCTGTAAATTGAAGATAAGTGATAACGATGCAAAATAATTCTTGCCTATTGACAGGCAAATTCTATCCTGTCCAATAAAGGTCCAGTTGATTTCCCTTCCCCTCTTGTGGAAAAACCAATTTTACCTCCATTTGCACAAATATTCCTGATTTAGAAATGTGTCTGATCTTCAGAGTCTCTTCTGAGCCAGCTATAACATCTCCCTGGTTGTCATTGGTAAATGAGTAGAATAAAATATTTATTATCTGTTCATTTGTGTTTCTATGAGAGTTATGAGTTTCACCTTTTATGAAAATTAGTTTTTAAGACTCACCAAAACAGTATTCATTTTAGGAGAAAGTAAATATTCAATTCAAAAAACACACATGCACAAATAAAAACAGAATCAAAAAAAGGACATTCAAGCTGTCAAAATAAATGGGGAGCTAAGCTTGGAATAATTTTAGTCTAAGGACACATGTAAATATTTATGCTCATAATACATCACGTAAGCCCACTGCCGTAGCAACAGCGCTCAGGTAATACTCTAAAAGCCATCTGTAAATACATTATTTTAATTATTTACCCCATTGCCTTCATTAAAATGCAGAGATGAGTCTAATCTCAAAGCCAACTTCCTTCTTCTCCCTGTATTTGCATTGGTTTCTTTCTCTCTGTTTGCTAAATATCCATGCAAAAATCACACTAGTGTGAAAATGTGTACATGTTATAGGGCTCAGTTATCCTCTTTGAGTCTATTAAGAAATTTCCTCTGGGCTGCTTCCAGGTAAGGCACTATAACAACTCAATTCCTCCAGGACTGTGAGTCAACCTTCCTCAGAAGACAGAAATTTGTGGAATAGCTTCAAGTTACAAAAATCACAAGAATCTTACCATGTCAACTGAATTTGAGGCTAGACAGCTATCATTTCCAAGCTCTATGGAATACAATTACACCATTAATTCTCTGGAGAGACGAAGAGGAGAGTTTTCAGGGATCAGCATTAAAAGACGTGTGCTTCTAAACTATCATTAATTGGTCTCTGAGGAAAGTAAACCACAAGCTGAGAGAGAGAAATGCAGTCTCTCCCAGACACCAGAGCACTGTTTGGGAAAGGACATATTAGAATGAATATGTGAAAAACAAGAGGAAGTAGCACGCTATTTCCACAGAGGTTTTCAAATGACAGTCCTGGTTGATTACTCTTTTAAAGCTACATTAACTGAGGAGAAAAAAGTTACACACTTTCACCAGCAGAGGGAAATACTGTCCTAAGAAAAAACATGGAATCTCATGCCCATTTTTTCCATCTTAATTCTTCTGTGGTATCAGCAAGAAATGAATGCTTCTTCCTTGTTCTTCTCATTTATGGCTTATTTAACAGCAGAGAATTTGCTATTAGATGCCTAGAGCATAATTGTTTTGAGGAAGGATGAAGGAGAATGCAGGAAGCTGTGAGATCAGAGAAGAGTCAACTGAGAGCTGTCAGGGTTTAGGAGACACATGAGGCTGAATTATAAAATACTTCCACGTGCAAAGGAAATAAGAGCTTTCCTTACATATTCGTAACTCAGTCCTCCCTCAAACCTCCAAATCCAAAGCTTATTCTGGAATATCTGTGAGTCCTCATTGGCTCCTTTCTATAGGAGACTGTTAGCCATCCTCAACCAACAGGAAATTTGTAGGCATTCAGGATGTGTCCTTCAGAAGCTACAGATTTTTAAATGTCTAACTGTTTTCCACTTAATATCCCCATAACCTCACAGCTTTACTTTCCAGGGTTCCCAATACTGCCAATGATTAAGAAGCCGATTTCATGAAGGGAAGCTACATCCTGCAGTTGAATTATACAGCAAGTGCCACAATGCTGAATGAATGAGGGAATTTATGCTCTTGTGATACAGCAGGCCTAAGCAGCCTCCTTCCAAACCAACTTTAAAGCCCCTCCTAGAGTCACAGCAAGCAGAGGTCACTATACATCACAAGAAAAGAAGGTAGACTATCTTCAGCAGAACACTAGGGTAGCACCCTTGGGTTAGAGAGAGATGGTGCAATGCCACATTCTACAGCTGTCTTCAGAGAAGAAAGCAAATGGGAGCAAGGAAGGCAGGCAGGCTGGCAAAATGGTGCGGGTCACTGCATAAGACACTTTGGCAATTTCTTTAAAACCTAAACATGTTCTTACCACAAGATCTAGTACTTATGCTCCTTGGCATTTATCCAAATAAGTTTAAAACTTTTGTCTGTGCAAAAAACTGCACATAAATATTTATGGCAGTTTTTTCATAATTTCCCAAACTTGGAAACAACCAAGATATTATTCAGTAGGTGAATTGATAAAGAAACCATGGTACACATGGAATACTATGCAGCCATAAAAAAGAATGAAATCATGTCCTTTGTGGAAGCATGGATGGAGGTGGAAGCCATTATCCCAAGTGAATTAATGCAGGGACAGAAAACCAAATACCACACATTCTGTGTCATAAGTGGGAGCTACACATTAAGTACAGGTGGGCGCAAAGAAGGGAAAAATAGACACTAGGGTCTACTTGAGGATGGAGGGTAAGAGGAGGGAAAGTATCAAAAAACCACTCAGGGACTATGTTCATTACATGGCTGATGAAATAATCTGTACACCAAACCCCCACGACATGGAATTTACCTATATAACACACCTGCACATGTACCCCTGAACCTAAAATAAAAGTTGAAAGTAAAATAAAGAAACTGCGATACATCCAGATAATGATGAATTATTTAGAGATAAAAAGACATGAAGCATGAAGACATGAAAATGCACAGAAAAACTTTCAACATATATTTCCAAGTAAAAGATGCCAACCTGAAAAGGCTATATTCTGTATCAATTCAACCATATGACATTCTGGGAAAGGCAAAACTGAAGATAGTAGAAAGATCGGTGGTTATCAGGGGTTCAGGAGGTCAGAAGGAGGGACAAATGTTTAGGGCAGTGAAACTATTCTGTATGATACAGCAATGAAAGATACATTGTATTATACGTTTGAAAAAATGCAGAACGTACAACTGGGTGTAAACTATAGTACTGCATTTAATAGTAATGCATTAATATTGGCTTATCAATTCTTTCATTAGTGAAAGATGTTAATAACAGAGGAAACTGAAGGGAGAGGGCACAGGTTGTGTTGAAATCATCTGTATTTCCTGTTCATTTTTCTGTTCATTTTTCCATAAACCTAACTACTAAAAAGCAATTAAGTCTATTATGAACGAAACTAACAAATGAAGAATAACAAGAAAGAGCTATTGGGTTGGAAACTCCTAGTGAAAAAGAAATGGTCTGACACCAGAATCTATTAAATATCTTCCCTGTTTCATTGTATATATGTATCATATAGATGTTCAAATCCAATCAGGAGTCAGAAATCAAATAGTGATTTAAATAGGGGAAGTTTAATATACAAAGTTATTAAATGATTGTTAAAGCTTAACTATAAAATATTTTTAAGACTAAATATGCTACCCTAGGACTGAGGAAATTACTAAAGAAAGGCCAAATTTGGAACGTGTAACTTCTCCCCAAGTCTGCGTTGGAAAAAGTAAAATTGTAGCCCAGTGAACAGCAGAGAGATTTGCTCATTTGCCTGGACCAGCTATTCAGGAGGCTGAGGCAGGAGAATTGCTTGAACCCGGGAGGCGGAGGTTGCAGTGAGCCGAGGTCGCGCCACTGCACTCCAGCCTGGTGCCTGGTGACGGAGCGAGACTCTGTCGAAAAAAAAAAAAAAAAAATTATTAAACTTGTAGCAGGTAAAATCGAGAGAGGAATTTTAGAGAGTAAAATGAAAACCATATTAAGAGATTGGAAAGACCATGAAACAATGAAAAAAAGTTAGAAATTCCACATCTCTAGACATTGTGAAGCATGAAATTCCTCCCATAAAAGGTAGGTGCAGATTTTTCAAGGGAGTGATGGCATCCCATACCTCCCACAAAATAAGAAAGGGCTCCAGTAGTTAGGAAGAGTCTGTAATTCCCTCTGAAAGGGAAGGTGACTACTGAAGGGCCTACCTTTCCTGGGAAAAGCAGCCGTCTGCAGTGCTTACCAAACAACACACCCCTTTCTCAGTCTCAATGACCGTGTTATTTATACTCACTCTGGATAACTTATGTTCAGATGTTTTGCATCTAGAATGTAGATAATTTAAGGTAAACACACTCACTTCTGGATATTTTCGTTCAGTTTAACAACCCAGTTGTTTCACTGGAAACTTCTTGGTGTATTCCCAACCGTAATAAGATACTTTCTTGCTTTGAACTTTATTGAATGACAGCACAATTGCACATGCTGCTTTCAAAATATAATTGGAGTTGGTCATGCTTTCTTTCTTAGGCAGCCCATTTACTGGGATGCAAATGGATGGAATACAGGTTCTGATCTTAATTTTCTCACTCCACCATGCTTGAAATGATTTCTTTTATTCTTTTCTTTTTTTTTTTTTTTTTTGAGATGGAGTTTCGCTCTTGTTACCCAGGCTGGAGTGCAATGGCGCGATCCCGGCTCACCGCAACCTCCGCCTCCTGGGTTCAGGCAATTCTCCTGCCTCAGCCTCCCAAGTAGCTGGGATTACAGGCGCGCGCCACCATGCCCAGCTAATTTTTTGTATTTTTAGTGGAGACGGGGTTTCACCTTGTTGACCAGGATGGTCTCGATCTCTTGACCTCGTGATCCACCCGCCTCCGCCTCCCAAAGTGCTGGGATTACAGGCGTGAGCCACCGCGCCCGGCCGCTTGAAATGATTTCATTGTCTCAAGCTCTACTAGGACAATTCCATCAACTATTTTATTTCTTAATCTGTAAGGCTATTAAGGTATAGTATTTTTTTCTTGTGTATGTCTGTGTATCTATTCCTGTTCACTTGTGTTTTGCAATTTTCCATTAAAAGCCCATCCTCTTAAACCTTTAAAAATTCTATTCACTTATTTCATATCATAAGAAGATTACATAATTAATAACATAATACATATTATACACGTTAAATCAATCTGATTTCTTTCTGCATTGTGAGAAAAATCAACTTGGTTTCTTTAAGCCTGCCTGCCTCAGGAATCGTTCCATTGAGTCACTGCAGGATAATACATGTATATACAGCTCCTGATAAACACATCCAATTTCTACCTATTGGAATCCAGATTCCAATAGGTAACCTGATTTCTAGCTCTATCATACGTGGATTCAACTGCCGTTCATTCACCAAAATGGTAAGTTGTAATAAATGGCACCCATCATTATTCCACAGACTCAAATTCTGGCCAAAGACAGAGCTAGGATGGATGCTCAGACAGGAGGCACAGTGTATTAGTTTATTTTCACACTGCTATAAAGAAATACCTGAGACTGGGTAATTTATTAAGAAAAGAGGTCTGCAGGCAGTGCAAGAAGCATAGTGGCTTCTGCTTCTGGGGAGGCCCCAGGAAGCTTCCAATCATAGCAGAAGGCAAAGGGACAGCAAGTCATCTAACATGGAAGGAGCAGTAGCGGGGTCAGGAGGGAGGAACACTACACTTTTAAACAACCAGATCTCTGAGAACTCTATCACAAGAACACCACCAAGGAGATGGTGCTAAACTATTTACGAGGGGTCTGCCCCGTGATTCAGTCACCTCACATCAGGCCCCACCTCCAGTACCGGGGATTACGTTTCGACATGAGATTCGGGCAAGGACATAGATTCAAACCATATCACACAGTTTCACTCCCTGGTCACATTGTGTGTTAAGAGTACATTTGCATTTGTAAAGAAAATATGTTAGCATGACAGCACCATGATGAAAGGCATCAGAAGAAGGCAAGTGAAGGCAGAACTCAGTAAAGTAGAAGAGGAAGTCAAATTGTTGGGTTCACTTTTCTGAGGGGGTGGGGATTGTTCGGTTATGTTTATTGCTGTCTTTAGAAGCTTGCAGCCCATCCATCCACCAATAAATGAAGGCTGTGATTTCCCTCCCATCCCCTCAGCCAAGGCTCCTAGAAAACCACATATAACCCCGCCTCCAAATTGTCTTGCTTAAAGGCTCACAACTACTAGGCGTCAAAACAGGATTGGAACCCAATTGCCCTTGGCTTCAATATTCTCAGCCTGACCTTCAGGTCTTTTACATAAATGCCCGATGTGTGGCTAGCCTGGAAAACACAATGTAAACCTCACTACAATCTCTTATCTGAAATCACAAGTCCAAAATGCTCTGAAAACTGCAAATTTTTCCTGAGTGTATGGTAAACTCATTTGGTGGTGAATCTGACCTGAACTGACAGGAAGATATTTATAGTCTTTATTTATTCGACTTAGTGTGAATGTTCAAACATTTCCCTAGAGAAGCATTAACGTGTTGGAATACTGTCCTCAGTCCTTGCTGTGAGTATATATATTTATTTGGTTTTTTTTTCTTGTCTTTTTATTCACTAGGGAGCCAGATTCCTGATGAAAACTGGAGAGCGTGCTACACAAATTCTGAAAGATTTGTAACATTGTGGGTATGTGTCAAGACAGAGACACAGGGTACCACAACACTTAACAAACACCCTGCACTTGGCTAAAAGCTCTGCTGTGGCATCACGAAATCCTTAATAAGTTTTTAACAAGAGTCCTTGCTTCCCCTCCCTCCCCACACAGAGCCCTGCAAGTTATGCAGCTAGTCCTGAGTATAAGCACTGAAGCACTTTCCTGAAATCAGAAAGGTTATGAGCTCTGAAACACATCTGACCCTGGGGCTCTGGCTAAGGGCCCTATGTTACTACACTACCAGTATTACTTCTATTGTTACTAATACCATGGATTGAGTGCCTCCTGTAGGCAAATGATTTCCTAAGGACTTTACACATGTTAGATATAACCCTGTGAGGTACATATTATGTTATTCTTTTTTTAATTTAGTAAAATGAGGTTCTGAAAGTTACCCTAAAGTTTTAAGGTCACCCAGCTAGTAAATGGCAGAGTTGGATTTCAAACTAAGGTCTGCTTGACTCTAGAACTTGTTTAATATTCTAGGAGGTAAGGTGCTTTGGGAGTATTAGGATGAATCATGAGATTGCCAATATCTAATCATTTCTACATAGTGTAAAAATCATTTTACATTTTACGTATAGCACTCATGAGCACCATGAGTGGGGAGCTCGTAAATCAGCTTAAGAAGGATGAACTAGTGAGATCAAAAGAGTGTTCCTGTTTCCTGGTGAGTAATTGTTAATCAATACCTTCCAAATCAAACCCCTTGCAAGAAGCACTTTTTAATTTTTTTTTTGTATTTTACTAGCAACTAATTGGAGAGATGGAAGTCTTCCAAAACTTTTCATATGGCTTAACTTAATATATATGAATGACTGCTTATAAAGCATAAGCTCCCTCTATTTCACTTATGGGTTTTTTTTTTTTTTAATTTGAAACGAAGACCAAATTAATCCTTTTCCTAAAATGTAAATAAAACTTTGCAGTGAAGTCAGAAGAAAAATGTATGTAATTCAAGTTAAAACAAGTTGCATGTCTCAGTCTGTCTCGCTAGAGATAACATCACTGCTCCTAAATAGGGAGGACTGATCACATGGGAGACCCTGTTTTTATGGTGATCAGCTGCAGACCATCAGAGAGATGACCTCATCTGCAGCTGAGAGGATTTGACCTTTGCCCCTTTAGGCACGTGAAGCAGAAAAAAAATGCTTTGCAGGCTGAGGAATGCAAAACAGACAAGCGTCTTCAGCCAGCAGAGTTTATCAAGCATGTATTCAGTGCCAATGCTCGGACTTGGACATGATTCAAAAGCAATTAGGAGAAATAACAGTGAGTGAGTAGCCTGGGAGTTGGGTGGGTCCTTTGGTGTTTCTCAGTAGTACTAGAAAAATATATTTTCCATTTTTGAATAATAAAAGATAAGAAACAGTCCTTTTAAAAATGCTTCTTGTACTGTTACAATAAGCAGATGATAGATGATAAAACTGAACTTCTTATTATAATCAGTTTCCTGTGAAAATATCTTAGACATAATCAAGTCAGTTACATCTACCAATTGACGGATTTAACTGGCTAGTTTTAAAAACAAACTCTAAAACATGCTCTTCGCGATATTGTTAACTTGACACAGTGAAAGTGAGAGTTCAACAATAAAAGCCCAGGTTATTCACTCACACATGTCTAGGACTGTGTGGAATATTAATGGGATAAGTTGCTTGTTGTATATTCATTCCTCATCCTGCTGGTATCTACCTAACTCACAGACTGAAAAGCTTACAGTGTTACAGATTTCCTTCTGTTCAAAAACTTTTTATTAACCAGAAGTTGCTTAATATTTTAGGATTTTGACGTGTATTCTTTGATGTACCACTCATGGGCACCAGGATGGGGAGCTCTTAAATCAGCTTAAGAAGGGTGGACTACTACGATCAAAAGAGTGCTCCTGTTCCCTGGTGAGTAATTGTTAATCAATATCTTCCAAAGCAAACATCTTGCACGAAGCAGATTTCTTGTATTTTATTAGCAACTAATTGGAGAGATGGAAGCCTTCCAAAGGGTTCTAGAATGCTGAAATATGAAACGTAAAAAATATTTCATCCAGGTTAAAACGGCAGCTTATTATTCTGATTTTCAGCAGTACATTTACCCAACTTAACAAGCCAAGCCTTTTCGCATTTCCTGAGTGATTTTTATCCTACCTACTGCTTCCTACTTCCCAAGTGTGAAGAAATCTCGTTCCCTCAAGCTGAGAATCTGAGAAGACCAATTGCTTTTAAAAATGTGCGAAAAATGGCTGATTTAGGCAGTTAGTAGTGTAATTATCTCTTTTATTATTTCTTCTATTTTATTGTTTTTGTGTAACTAAAAGTAGTCATAGTCATGTTTTTTCAATATCTTTCTCTTTGAGGTCCGAAGTGAGATGTCAAATTTCACAAAAACTTATTTATATTTCAGCAATATTTTTGGTGGATAGAGATGAGGTTTTTTTTTGTGTGTGTGTTTTAGGTTTTGGGGTACATGTGAAGAACATGCAAGATTGTTGCATAGGTACACACATGGCAGTGTGATTTGGTGCCTTCTTCCCCATCACCTATATCTGGCATTTCTCCCCATGCTCTCTCTCCCCAACTCCCCATCCCCCACTGTCCCTCCCCTATTTCCCCCCAACAGACCCCAGTGTGTGATGCTCCCCTCCCTGTGTCCATGTGTTCTCATTGTTCAACACCCACCTGTGAGTGAGAACATGCGGTGTTTGATTTTCTGTTCTTGTGTCAGTTTGCTGAGAATGATGGTTTCCAGGTTCATCCATGTCCCTACAAAGGACACGAACTCAGAGATGAGGTTTTCTAAGAGTTTTGCTTGGTTATGATTCAGGGTACTCAGAAAAATAGTCATTTACAAAAGCAAGCATCAAGAGATAGTGAAAAACTGTGTGAAAGAAAAGTGTTACATCCTGATGTTCACCACTAGGTGAATGGATAATAAATTCGGGTTTATCCATACAACGGTACACTGCTGAGTTTAAAAATATCTCAACTATTGATATAGTCAATAACAGGAATATATCTTAAAATAATTATACTGAGTGAAAAAAAGAACCCTAAAAGAAGACATTTAGTGTGACTCTTCCAGTTATATAAAATTCTTCAAAAATGCAAACTAATCTATAGTGACAGAAGGCAATGAGTGGTTGCTTGAGAACAAGGAGAGAAGGCAGGGAGGCACAGGTGGAAAGTGTTACAAACCAGTAAATGAAGCTTTTGCACCCGGTGAGTATGTTAAGGGGGTAAATGAAGCTTTTGCACGTGATGAATATGTTAAGGGGTAAATGAAGCTTTTGCACATGACGAATATGTTAAGGGGGTAAATGAGGCTTTTGCACGTGACGAATATGTTAAGGGGGTAAATGAAGCTTTTGCACGTGATGAATATGTTAAGGGGTAAATGAAGCTTTTGCACGTGATGAATATGTTAAGGGGTAAATGAAGCTTTTGCATGTGACGAATATGTTAAGGGGGTAAATGAAGCTTTTGCATGTGACGAATATGTTAAGGGGGTAAATGAAGCTTTTGCACGTGATGAATATGTTAAGGGGTAAATGAAGCTTTTGCACGTGATGAACATGTTAAGGGGGTAAATGAAGCTTTTGCACGTGACGAATATGTTAAGGGCTAAATGAAGCTTTTGCACGTGACAAATATTTTAAGGGGGTAAATGAAGCTTTTGCACGTGACGAATATGTTAAGGGGGTAAATGAAGCTTTTGCACGCGATGAATATGTTAAAGGTGTAAATGAAGCTTTTGCACGCGATGAATATGTTAAAGGGGTAAATGAACCTTTTGCACACGATGAATATATTAAGGGGTAAATGAAGCTTTTGCACGTGACAAATATGTTAAGGGGGTAAATGAAGCTTTTGCACGTGATGAATATGTTAAGGGGGTAAATTAAGCTCTTGCACGTGACGAATATGTTAAAGGTGTAAATGAAGCTTTTGCATGCGATGAATATGTTAAAAGGGGAATGAAGGTTTTGCATGCAATGAATGTGTTAAGTGGGTAAATGAAGCTTTTGCATGCGATGAATATTTTTTTTTTTTGAAAGAAAGAAAGAAAAAAAATGAAGAAGAGGAAGAAAAAGGAAGAGAAAGAGAGAGAGAGAATGGGAGTATTGCTTTCTTGCCCAGGCTAGAATGCAGTTTAGTAATGGGTATTGAAAACCTCTTTTATACCAATAATTATACTTGATGTAGACAGGAAGGAATAAGGGAAGAAAATAACAAACAAGCAGCCAACCAATATTTCATTTAAACCTATGAAACGCTATGCGATTACTGAGGAGTGATTTACTTCCGATTATGTAGTCACTTTTGGAATAGGTGTGAGGTGGTAATGTATGTTTTGTGTATTTGAAGTGGAGAGTTCTGTAAATGTTTATTAAGTTTACTTGTTCCGGGTCTGAGTTCAAGTCCTGAATGTCCTTGTTAATTTTCTGTCTCGTTGATCTATAAAATCGTTAGCTCTTCTTGTTACATTGATCCTTTTGCCATTATATAATGTCCTTCTTTGCCTCTTTTGCTCTTTGTTGCTTTAAAGTCTACTTTATCAGAGGGGAGAATTGCATCTCCTGCTTTTTGTTTATTTATTTTTACTCTCTGGTTGGTTGATAAATCTTCCTCCTTCTCTTTGTTTTGAGTCTTTGTGTATCATTGCATGTGAGATGGGTCTGGATGCAGCATACCGATGGGTTTTGGCTTTTTATCCAATTAGAATATATACATAGGTTTAATACTGGCATTTGATGCTAGCTGGCTGTTTTGCCCATTGGTTACTGTAAATTTCTCATTGTGTTAATGCTCTTTGCTTACTGATATATTTTTGGAAAGGCTGATATTGGTTGTTCCTTTATATGTATAGTGCTTCTTTCAGAAGCTCTTGTAAAGCAGGCCCGGTGGTGGTGAAGTCTCTAAGTACTTGTTTGTTCGTAAAAGATTTAGTTTTTCCTTCGATTATAAAGCTTAGTTTGGCTGGATAGGAAATTCTGGGTTGAAAGTTCTTTTCTTTAAGGATGTTAAATATTGGTCCCCACTCTCTTCTGGCCTGTAGGGTTTCTGCTGAGAGATCTGCTATAAGTCTAATAGGTTTCCATTTATGGGTAACCTGACCTTTCTCTCTGGCTGCCCTTAGTATTTTCTCCTTCATTTCAACCCTAATAAATCTGGCAATTATGTGCCTTGGGGTTGGTCTTCTTGAAGAATATCTTTGTGGTGTTCTCTGTATTACCTGGAGTTGAATATTGCCCTGCCTTGCCAGGTTGGGAAAGTTTTCCTGAATGATATCCTGAAGAGTATTTTCCAACTTGGATTCATTCTCTTCGTCACATTCAGGTACACCTATCAAACGTAAATGATGAATATGTTAAACGGGTAAATGAACCTTTTGCACACGATGAATATATTAAGGGGTAAATGAAGCTTTTGCACGTGATGAATATGTTAAGGAGGTAAATGAAGCTTTTGCACGTGACGAATATGTTAAAGGTGTAAATGAAGCTTTTGCACGTGACGAATATGTTAAAGGTGTAAATGAAGCTTTTGCACGTGATGAATATGTTTGCTATCTTCATTGCAGTGAAGATTTTGGAAGTGTATACATATATCCAAGCATATTAAATTGTACACTTTGTGCAATTTATTGTATGTCGGTTATATTTCCATATAGTTTTCAAATCTTTAAATAAAATTAGGCATAAAAAAAGTATTGTAATTTGCCTTAGGTCACAGGTTTAGGTCATGGAGGAACAAGGACTTGTAATTAGCTCTCTGAAACTAAAGTCAGCAAGGAGGAAGATAAGATAATTGGATAATTCTTTTTTTTTTTTTTTTTTTTTTTTTTTTTTTTTGAGACAGAGTTTCACTCTTGTTACCCAGGCTGGAGTGCAATGGTGCGATCTCGGCTTACCGCAACCTCCGCCTCCTGGGTTCAGGCAATTCTCCTGCCTCAGCCTCCTGAGTAGCTGGGATTACAGGCACGCGCCACCATGCCCAGCTAATTTTTTGTATTTTTAGTAGTGATGGGGTTTCACTGTGTTGACCAGGATGGTCTCGATCTCTTGACCTCATGATCCACCCGCCTCGGCCTCCCAAAGTGCTGGGATTATAGGCATGAGCCACCACGATAATTCTTAAAAATGATAGGTTTGCCAGTTAGAGAGGAGTCCTTGACTGAGGAGGTTGCTACTGGTTATCTGAAAGTTAAGAATGTTCCCATAGGGAAGCCTTTTAGGGGAGCGTTACTAGTTTGGATGATTTTTTGTGAGGGCCAGTCTTCCATTTTAACCAGTTTTCTTTGCAGGGTATCTAAAAACGTGATGACCTTGATTAATCAGAGAAAAACAAATACGATTTCATATTTATTTTGAAACTGACTTTCCTCAACCAGTTTATGGGTATTTAGAAAGTAAGTCCTCAAGGATTGTAAAATAAATAGGTCCTTGCAATATCGTGAAAAATTCTGAGATAATTCTTCACATTGTTTCCATATAAGTAGGGGAACTACTAGGAAAAAAAAACACAACAGGATGATGATTCCTTCGACCAGGGCTTTTCAGCTGCAGCATTATTGACATTTGGAGTTGGATACTTCTGTTGTGAGCTACAGCCTGGGCATTATGGGATGTTTAGCAGCAGCAGTCTTGTCCTCTAACCACTAAATGCCCAGAGCACAGTCCTCTTAGTTCTGACAACCAAAAATGTCTCCAGACATTGACCAAATGTCCCCTGGAGTGCAAAACTGCCCCTGATTGAGAACCACTATATCAGACTCACTGTTATGTTTCATAAAAATTCAGAAATTTTAAATAAGCAAACAACTAATTTAGAGAAGAAAGGTTGATAGCACTACTATAAAAAGAGCTTCTGGAAACTGGTTTAAAACTATACTGCTAGAGACAGAAATATAAACAGGTAATAACTTCTAATATTTCAAATTAGCTTGCCACTGGTAGTTTAAAAAGTTGCATTACTTCCAAGCTAGTTCCTCTTTGCTGCTTAGTGGGTTGGGCATACATTCTCTAATTTTATTGCCTACCTTATACAGCATTTCAGCCCGTAGTCTCAGCCAATATACATCTGGTAGCATTGGATCTTTCCTTAAGCTTCAAACAATAGTAACCATTGTCTTTAAACAATGCTTATGGCCCATTATGAAGTGGCCAGTTGTAGGAAATGTATTTTAAACATTAGTACAGAAAAAGTTTATCACACTTGAAATCATTTTGTTTCCGTTATCCAAATAAACCCAGGTTTGCATTAATTAAATAAAATGCCATTCTGATTTAAACTAGACAGCAAAAAATCCAGAACTAAAAGAAAAGCTCAATGATATAATCAAGTAGCATTCTCATTTTGTGATTATAACTTTATATTTAAATGTAAAGATTTATTGTGTACATGTATATAACGTAAGCCACATTAAAACATTTGGGAGAGATGATAAACATGTAAATAATGAATAAATTAATTAATTCATGATCTTTTTTTGTTAAAATGACAATAGGTAGAAGTTCTAATCCTAAGAAAAAGAAACAATGCAAATGTTTGGAGAAGGCCTCTAAATCTGAATTCATCAATGTAATATTTGTATTCAAGGCACAGATAAAAGACACATTGTATATGTGATCATTTCAGACCCTTCCACAATTCAGAGAAAGGATCTAATTGCATGCTAATGTATGCTAAAGGATAAGTAATTCCTCCCCTTCTTCTTCTGCTAAATACTGGTCACAAAGCTTAGATTCAACGTCAAATAAATCTGAAAGCTGGTACTCAAAGTCACTAGGGAAGAGAAAAGCTTTATGCCTGTAGCTGGGCCCATGGACAAAGCCAAGGATTCAGTAAAGTACTGAGGCTTACATTCCAGCTGCATAATCATCTCCCCCTGTGACCTCAGACAAATGATTATGCTTCCACATTCTTATTTCTTCATCTGTAAAAAATGACAAGGAAAGTCTGGATGGGGAGATCTCAGTGTTCATACTCAAACTATAGATCAAATTGTTATAATTAAAACCACAACATAACCCAGTTCTACAAATCTATAGCAGATGCCATAATATTATATCATTTATCACTAAAAATCTGCTTATATTCCATCTGATACAGGCACAAAGGTGATGTATTCTTTAACAGGCAAAATAAATCCCAGTAGAACATACTACTGGCGTTGTTCTTTCCCTGCATTCGGCTCATTAAAAACACAATGATCTTATGGGAACCTTAAAAAAATGACTGAATATACACAGTGAAGCACTTCTTAAGAGTACATAATTTTAATTTTAATCAAAATCCCAATTTTATTTTTAATATTAGCCTTGATCAAGAATGTGAAAAACAAAACCAAGAAAATTGACTTCGTTTAGTCCTTTAGTTTAATAAAAGCAAATTGTTTCTAATCTTTGTTCTATGAATAACAAGGTATGTGACTTGGACTAATATGGCTGATTTATAGAAAATAATATTATATATAATCAATACACATGTATATTTAAGAGCCTTTACAGTAACTTTGAGGATAATTATATCTAGTAAAAAATGATTTAGAAGAGTTTTTGCATTTTTAATAACTTAGAAAAGTGTTCACAGAATACTAAGTGAACGTACAAAAAAAGAAGTAAAAATTATATGTATAGTATAATATCAACTACCAAAAAAATGCCAGGAGTAGTAGAAAAGCCTACCAAAATGTGAGCAATAGTGTTCTTATTGATTGCGGTGAAACTGTAAATGATATTTTTCTCTTCTTACAACATTTCTCTTTATTATAATATTCTCTGACACCTATATATTATTTTACAATCAGAAAATAATAAACTGTGAAAGAAAATATAACTCCCATGCAAAGAGAACTTCAGTTTCCATCTGTTAATTTCTGCAAACAGTAGTACCCATTATTACTGAGAATGCTCAGATAATTTTACACACCAATGACATTTCAGAATCAAAGGATTAGTTATATCTCATGCCTTGCAAAAAAAAAAAAAAATTGATTTCCAGGTATTACTTACATCCTCTGCTCATTACTACAGCCAGAGACCAGGGCTGTCAGTGAGGAAATCATTTTCCTTGACTCAGACCAGGAAGCCTTCAATTCCAAGGGAAGAGATGACAGTGGGAAGGAGTAACAGAGCTGGAGAATGCCTTATTGATGAAGCCACAAAATAGCTTTCTAAACGATCAGAAGTCCTGCCTAGCAAATGCATCAGCAAATCTCTGTGGCTTCATTACCCAACCTTCTTCCTCAGGAAACCACCCACTTCTCCCCCAGAGAGTCATAAGCAGTTAGTGTCAGCTCAGAAGCGGCCACAACTCCCCACATGCTCCCAAGAGCTTCTAGTGTCTTTCTGAAATATACACATACAGCTCTTTCTGGGTATATGGCTCGTTTCTTCATCTACTTTATACTTACTGAGAACCAAGTATGTGTCAAGCCCAGGAGACAAAAATATCTCCTTTTTTAAAACATGTAATCCAAGCACTAGAGGTGCCTCAAAGTATTATAGAAAAGGTTTGCATTTTAGAGTAAGGTAGACGGGCCTGAGCCCCAACAGGAAAATAATATTTACAGCTGGACTTGGTTAATTTACTTAGCCTTTCTGAACTTTGATTAATATTCTACAATGGGGTTAGTCATACTGATATTATCTTAAATATCTGGCACATAATTGTGATTATCAATAAATAATTTTACCTTGTTAGTAACATATATTTATTAATGATTAAACATAAGAGAGGCATATTCTGGAAAAAAATCATTACTACCTTAGAAGCACACAGAAAAATAGAATAATCAATACATATAATTAGAGCAGTATGTCCCTGAGGAACTTTGATGGAGAATGGTCCATTAGTCCCTCAATAATTTGAAATAAACTGAAATCTTTCTAAACATTTAAAATGTTTTATTTATTTCTGACAGAAGCACTAATTTTAACATAGAAGCTCTTCAAGTAAGTTGCTAACTGTAAAGTATCCTATCAAAGCCATCTCTTTCTGATTAACCCAAACTAAGGGAAAATGAGAGAAAAACATACTGTTAAATTTTGGCTAAAGTGAAAGTTAAATGCTTCAGAAAAAAACGTAACCAACTCTTCTAGTTGGACCAGACTCTTTGAGAAAACAAGTTAGAGAAAACAAGTCAGAAAAGTCGCTTTGTATCTTCATTCATTATTTTCTAGGTAGTGGAGGTAACAAAGTGTTCCTGAATGAAAATAGAAGGGAAAAGTTCTAAGCAAGAGTGCACAGGGTCAGATGTTGTTTTTGCTGAGAGGGAGGAATCACATGGGAATGAGGGTGAGGAAAAGGTGGGATGGCATTTGGACAGGATGTAGATTCCAACCTGAAGTATTGGTATTTAAGTCCTCATCATTTCATTTAAAATTTATAACATCTGCATGAACTAAGCGTTTTGGAGATGAGGTAAACCAATTCCCATTAAGGGATTTGGCCAAGGTCACACAGCAAGAAAGGGGAAGACAGGTTTGAAGCCCAATTTCCTGATTCCTAGGTCAGAGTTGACTGCCTGATTCCTAACAGACCCCTTAACAATGCCTAAAAGCAAAAGTTGGAAGACTGGAGTGAGAAAATGTGCTTACAATGGTCACATTGTTTTATAACCCTATCCTATAGCGTGTAAAGTGACAAATTTATTCTGGCAGCATCCTTAGAACTCATGTAAACAATAGGTGTCAAGAAAGTATCATAAGGAAATGAGACAGAAATCACAGGTGGATACTAATTATTAAAAAATCACTTAGAAGCTAAGTAAATCATCAGGATTTTCCTTTCTAGAGAAATGATCTAATAGAGGAAAAACATGTCTGTCTTTCCTGGGATGTCTTCCCACAATTTCAAAAGGATTGTTTTGCTTTTGACATATTTTCTCCCATGACATTCTTTGATCTTCAGACCAACTAAAATATGTGAAGTCCCTGTTTGCTGAGAACAAAAGAGAACTATAACTGTTCATAGCCCTTCACCTGCTCTCTTCAAGCTATGATAGGATTCACAGCAAGGAAATAGCTGGCAAGACTTGAAAACCCCATCTCTATGTTCTCACATATGCTGTTCCGGAAGGGGCAGGCACTTACTCCTCCTGACCTCTATAACTTTCCTTTCCCCATATACAGAATTACTGGATCCCCATCTGCTAACTCCATCCTTTATCCCCCATCTCTGAGACCAATTGTGACACTTGGCAGAAAAGATGTAAATCGTGTTGATTCTCTATTCTAGCACTCATCATCCTGTGCCTCTTGCTCCTAGACAGGTCTTGAACTTTTATCCCATTCTCTAACTGTGAGCAACTATATCTTATCTTATACCCCAGAACCTAATACATTGGTGGCATACACATAGTCAATAAATGTTTGCCGACTGACTGACTGGTGGAATGGAGCTTCTGCCTTGGTGAAACCCCGTTGCCACTTGCTTGGTAACTCAATATCTGTTCTACTCTGTGTTTGCCTTCTTGCTTGAGCAGTCCAGCTTTTCAGGGATGTAGGATCATGTCTTACACCTGGAAATGTACTTCACATGTTATGATTCCTTTTCATGAGCTCCTACTGATACATTTTTGAAAATGATAGAATTTGCCTAGCTTCTTGAATCTCCATGCATCATTTCTCCCCAGCTTCACCACTGCCCTAACATAATGACTTGCTGTGAGACTGCATCACACTGGGACGTCAGTGAGTATAATATGTACTACTAGATGTCTTCTGCTAATCTATTTTTCTGGTGGTACTTGGATCATTTGTTTTTATAAAAAGTAACTCACATCTTACCACAGATTTATTTCATTAATCTATAAAGTATATTACTATACAGATTATATCAAGGTTCCATGAAGTAATCCATCAATTGCCAAAAAAAAAAAAAGAGAGGAGATAAGTAAAATAAATAAATGTGTTGACTCACACAAGGATAATTAAGTCATTTTGAAATTCCTCATTGTCCTTAACAAAATAAGATATGTATATTTGTGTGTGTTTGTGTGTCTGTGTACAGATTTGATTTTTGCTTGAGTAAGTTAGGCAACTGTCTCTGACCTCTGTATTCTTTCGATTGAAACAATAGATTTGTAAACACTACTGCAGATTGAAAGTTTTCTTCTTAAGCTCCGGCTTCATCTTATTTCTCCCAGAATCGAACAACCTAAGAGACTGAAGCAAATCACACTCTGGAGAGCTACATTATTTTAATTTGCTATGATTACATTTTAAGGCATCCGGAGACCCAAGAGTCTCATCCATGACCATTAAAACCTCATATCCAAGACAACACCCCAACTAAAAACAACCTATGCCAGCCCGTGGTCTAAAAAGAAAAACCACCAAGGCTTAGAAAAGATCCCTCAAATTTGGAAAGATCAGAGGAGTCTGTTGTCTTCACAAAATAATTGACATTGTCATCAGTTTTTCAAAATTATTTCTTAGCCACTAAGCAATGAGTTGTTTAAGAGCATCATCACTTTCTAAGAGGAACATGACGCACAGTTTCAAAGACAACTTGGTGCCGAGTTGAGGCAGGGTGGTGATTCCCTTTATTCTACCTCAATGCACTTCAACCTTAAACCAATTGTTTAAAGAATGTGCTTAACTTTTCACATAGATTCATATTAGCAAAGGGATCATGAGGTCATGTTTGTCCATGTAACAACACATCCTGCCTCCAGTAATGGCTAGAGAATTCCTCAGAGGAAAGGGTGATGTTCATTTCATATTTTTGGTTAGCAATGAGATGAAACACTCAAGTGAAAGTATTTTCTTTTAACATTTCTTCACTACATGAGAAAATATGCTAAATTTAATGTTTAAGGACAAAAAAAATTAGGTCAATTTTCTTCAGTCTGACTCCAAGATATAATTAGGTCACTAAATGTTAGAACTGAGTAATTTTTTTTTTTTTTTTGAGACAGAGTTTCGCTCGTTACCCAGGCTGGAGTGCAATGGCGCGATCTGGGCTCACTGCAACCTCTGCCTCCTGGGTTCAGGCAATTCTCCTGCTTCAGCCTCCTGAGTAGCTGGGATTACAGGCACGCGCCACCATGCCCAGCTAATTTTTTATATTAGTAGAGACGGGGTTTCACCATGTTGACCAGGATGGTCTCGATCTCTTGACCTCGTGATCCACCCGCCTCGGCCTCCCAGAACTGAGTAATTTTAATAATGACTTTGATTTAAAGTTCAGAGGAAGTAAATTTTTAAGTTATATGCAATTATCGTAAAATATGATAATTATGTTCAAATTGATCTCCATAGCTGATTTCTATAGAAAGTCATAAAAAGAATTGGGGAGAAGGAATGTAAGATCCCAGAAGCCTGCCAACATATAAAAACCCAAGTCAAAAGGTCAAACCACGCACTTGACTCCCTCAAGTCACCTGCTTGGCCCTCTTCCGAGTGTATTTTACTTCCTTTCATTGTTGAGCTAACACTTTTAAATAAACGTTCACTCCTGCTCTAAGAAAATCTTAAGAGGAGAAAGGTGAGTTCTATGAATTGAATGTCTGTGTCCCCCCACCAAAACTCATGTTGAACCCCTACCCTGCAATGTGATGATATTTGGAAGTGACGCCTTTGGAAAATAATTAGGTTTAGATGAGGTCTTGAAGGTAAGGCCCACATGATGAGATTATATAAGAAGAGAGAGGGACCAGAGCTCGCTCTCTCTCTGCCATGTTGAGGATGAAGAAAGAAGGCAACCATCTGCATGCTAGGAAGTGGTCCTTGTAAGGTATATTGCTGAGTCAAAATGAGGAAACTGAGGCCAGTGAGAAAAAATGAGAATCCAATTTATTCAGCTCTCGGGCGAGGTTCTGTGGTCCAGGAAGGGGCCAGAGAAGTCGCAATGGGCTTCTCAGGGCATGGGGTTTTATAAGAAGTGGAGGTAGTTGATTGGTCATTGGGAAACAAAGAGCAATTTCATTGGTAAGGAGATTTGATTGATTGTTAGGGAAACAAAGAGCAGACAGTTTCATTGGTTGGGGGAGTGAGATGCCAATGGGGTGAGTAGCCACTGGTAGGCAGGCAGGGCTAAGGAAACAAAGAGCAGACAGTTTCATTGGTAGGCTGACTGGCTGGGGAGGTTAATGTTAAACTGCCGTTGGACAAATCTTCCGTGGGCTTTTTAAATTTTGAAAGGGTTGAGTGAGGAATGCAGGAGTGGACGTGTGGAGCCTGCATGGAGAAGCCAGATAGGAGCAGGTGTGGGGAGCCAGCACAGAGAGGCCTGATAGGAGTGTGTGTGGGGAGTCAGCATAGAGAGATAAGTGTGTCCATTTGGCTCTTCAGCGAGGCAGCCGGCCTTACATCCCGACCTTTTTGATGATATAGGACGCCACTTCTTTCTGGCTACTTCCTGCTGAACAGGGGCAGAGTGGGGAGGTCAATTGGCCGGTGCCTCGGTTGGGAGTTGGACATAGGGGTGAAGTAGCATCTGATTTATCACCACCCTGGAGATTTCTCTCATGCGAGCTTGTAAAAACCTAAGAAAGAATGGGACCAGCATTAGTAGAAGACAAACCACGATTAGGGGAATGACAATAGGAGCTAGCCAGGTGAATATGGGAGATTGCCACCAGTTTAGAGGAAAGTCTGGTGCACTTGGTGTTCCTCGGAGGTCCTCCTTGAGGCGATAGAGAGCATTGACATTTTCTTCTACTAGGCCTGTCTCACTGATGTAATAGCAACACTGTTCCTGGAGAAACAGACAGGTACCTCCTTTTTCCGCTGTTAGTAGGTCGAGGGCCCGTCGGTTTTGGAGAGTTACCTGGGGTAGTGACATAATTTGTTGCTGAAGAGAGGCCAGGGAGGCAGCTGATGTTTCAATGGCCACACGGAGTTTGTTTTCTAGTTGAGCGGCTGAAGTGATACTGTAGCCTAAGGCACCGCCTCCAATTACAGCAGCTGCTAAAGAGGAGGCTAGGGAGAGGTCGACTACTATGGGGAGGAAGACAACTCATTTGTTTCGGCCCTGAGGGGAAGATGGAAGGAGGGATAGGAATTCAACTTGCCCATATACCTCTAGTTGAGGGACTAGAGTGATGGGCACACAGGGGAATGGGGAGGAGGTTTTGATAATTTTGGTTAGGGTTCCATTACACCAAAAGTACCCCCCTTGAGGCACATGAAAGGAAGAGTTTATATTTACTATGATGTTGCACTTAAGGCTGTGGTTGCCAGGTGTCCCATAACATAGAGAAAGAGAGTGGGAGTGTATTTTGAACAAGGGGATCCCCATTAAAGTGGTCTCAGGTCCTGTGGACGTTAGTGACAGGTTGAATCTGGTTCAGAGGGGAACTGCGGCTAAGGGGGGTTTGTTAAGAGAGGCACATAAGAAACAGTTGGTGAAATTTGTGGCTTTGGCTAAGTTTAACATGCTAGCTCCCTGCTGTACTGTTAGCCAGGAGAAAGGTTGGGAAGTGTTGTCTGAGGGTTTGAGCTGTTTAGTTAGGGTGGCTTCATTTTGCAGGATGGTGTCGCCTACTGAGTTGAGCCAGTCTATTTCTACTGGCACGACGCAGATGTAGGACCGAAATATTAGCCACGTACCACTGGGGCGGCTGTCTGTAACCCAGGTATAAACTTTACCTGCAGTTCCCTTCTCCCATCGCCCATCCCAAGGATCACGGATAGTAAGGGATACCACACCTTGGCGATCGCTACTAGAGAGTAATACACTTTTTGGGGTATTAACGGGTTTGTAGGTTGTGTGTGTAACACATGAAGCATATGGGCATCCACCATAGGTGGTGTTCCACCGGTGACAAAAATCCTTGGTTTGATCATATAGAAAGCAGAGGGCAAAATTATTCCAGGAGTTTTTGATGATATGGGACTTGGACAAAGGGAAATTAAATCGTATAGCTGATTGGCAGCCTGCTGGCTGGCAGTCTGCCTGGGCAAGGTAATGAGTTTTATTGGTGGGGCTATCTGTCCATGACTCTTGGAGATAGAACCGCCAGACATAGTGGGGACTGGAACTAAGGGGAAGGACTAGAAGCGTTGCAATGAGAAAGGTTTGGAGAGTCAGAGGGCGGTAGGCAGGGGCAACATGTAAGGCGGAGCTGAGTGGGGCCCAAGAGCTTGGACCTCCACTAGCAACTTTCAGGGGCCAGTTTGAGGCAAGACACATGGTACCAAGAGGTGTGGCCCAAAAGTTTGGTGGCAGTCGGGGTGGTTAGGATAACAATGTGGGGTCCTGACCACCGGGGCTGCAGAGACCATGGTTTGAGTTCCCGGAGGAGGACACTGTCCCCCGGCTGAAGAGGTACTGTTGGATGTGAGTCCTTTAATCTCAGAACTACAGGGAGAGTGTGATCTGCGTGTTCCCTGAGTAAGTGGAGGAGGAGGGAGAGATATGGGAGATATGAGGCCAGAGGGGGCGGTTGTACTGGGAGGTTATGAGAAACCAGGAAAGGCCTGCCATACAGCAACTCAAAGGGGCTGAGACCTGTTGGCTCCCTTGGGGTGACTCGGACCCGGGCTAGAGCAAGAGGTAGAAGGGTGGGCCAGGAGAGTTTTACTTCTATGGCGAGTTTGGTTAGGTGGTCCTTGAGTATGCCGTGAGCCTGTTCAACCTTACCCGAAGACTGAGGGTGGTATGGGACGTGTAATTTCCATGAAATGTTGAGAGACTCAGTGACCAGCTGGACCACCTGAGCAGTGAAGGCTGGACCATTGTCTGACTGGATGGTCACTGGCAGGCCAAAGCGAGGAATGATTTCCTGAGTTAGGAGGGAGGCAACCGTGTCCGCAGTTTCTTTGGAGGTAGGGAAGGCTTCAATCCATCCAGAAAAGGTATCTACGAAAGTTACGAGGTAGTGGAGCTTTTTTTGAGGGGGCATATGAGTAAAATCAATTTGCCAGTCTTGGGCTGGCAGTTGGCCATGCATCTGGTGAGTGGGGAACTGAGGCCTCAAGCTGCCTTGAGGTGAGACCTTAGAGCAAGTGGCACATGCTTTGTGTACTCACTCAATTGTTTGTTGTAAGCCTGGTAGAAAGAAGAGCGGCTGCACAAAGCGGTATAATGCCTTGGGCCCTATATGCAAGGATTGATGTATTTCAGTAATTATTTTTGAGGCCTGTTCCTGGGGAAGGGCAATTTTGTTGTTTAGGAAAATCCAACCTTGGTCAGATTCGTTTCCCCCTTTTGTCATAAGAGCCTGTCTTTCTGATTGCGAGTAGACAGGCATTGTGGCTGTGGTGAGGAAAAGGACCAGGGCAGGGGCTAGCCTGGTGTCTGTTAAGGATCTAGCAGCTGCATCTGCCCTTGCATTACCCCGGGAGACAGCATCTTGCTGGGGCTGGTGCCCTCGGCAGTGAATAACGGCAACATCTTTGAGCAGAGACAGGGCCTTTAGAAGATTAGAGATTTGAGTAGCATTATTTATGGGAGATCCTCTTGTAGTTAGGAACCCCCATTCTTTCCAGAGACCAGAATGACAGTGGGTGATAAGAAAAGCATACTTTGAATCAGTATAAATATTTACTCGCTTGCCCTGTGCGAGTGTGAGAGCTTGGGTTAAAGCAATGAGCTCCGCTTTTTGTGAGGTGGTTCCATCGGGAAGTCGGCAAGCCTCAAGGGTGGCTGAATCCGTGACTACTGCATAAGCTGCCTTTCACTGTCCCTCAGCTGTTATTATAGAACTCCCATCCACATATAGAGTGAGGTCTGGATCAGGTAGAGGAAGATCAGTTACCCTTCATGCGGTTTGGTTAATGTATATATGAGTTCAGGACAGGAGTGGGCTGGAGAAGGAGAGTGAGACCGAAGAGGAAACAAGGTAGCCTGGTTGAGTGGAGAGGTAGGATGAAGGCTGATTGAGGGATTTTCAATGAAGAGTAGGTGAAACTCCTGTAGACGGGAGGGTCCTAGGTGAGCGAGAGACTTGTGAGAGAGTAGGTCAGTTAGCCGATGGGGAGAGAACACTGAGATGGGTTGGCCCAGGGTAAGTTTTAGGGATTCTTTGGTCAGTTCTGTTGCCGCTCCTAGGGCCTGCAGACAAGGCTGCCATCCTCTAACAGTAGGGTCAAGCTGTTTTGACAAATAGGCTACAGGCCAATAGGTGGGGCCCAGAGGTTGGGTTAAAACCCCTACTGCTATTCCTTGTTTCTCATCTGTGAATAAGTGGAATGGATGAGTGAGATCCAGTAATTGAAGAGGAGGTGACTTGGACAGGGCAGCCTGCAGGGTTTTAAAGGCTTGTCTGACAACTCCTGGCTGGGAGAGGGGTCCCAGGGGGGTGTCTTTAGCTGCTGCATATAAGGGTTTGGCCAGAACAGCAAAGTTAGGAATCCAGTGATGGAAAAATCCTACAAATCCTAAAAAGGAGAGGATTTCATTGGCTGTTTCCGGGGGCTGCAGTGTAAGTAGTGCCTTTCTGCAGTCTACTGTTAAGCCCTTAGTTTGGGGAGTAAGGTGGACACCCAAATAGATTACCGAGGTGGTTGACAGCTGTGCTTTGGAAGGAGAAACCCGGTAACCCCTAGACCCCAGGAAATTAAGGAGAGTGGCAGTATGCTGCTGTGACATAGAGAGGGAAGGGCTGCAAAGTAGCAGGTCATCTACATACTGTAAGAGGAGACTGGGCTGAAGAGGGCAAGAAGCGAGGTCAGCTGCTAATGCTTATCCAAATATATGAGGGCTGTCCCTAAAGCCCTGAGGTAGAACTGTCCAGGTCAACTGTTGTGACAAGTTAGAGTCTGGATCAGTCCAAGTGAAGGCAAAGAGGAAGTAAGAATCCGAGTGAAGGGGAATGGTAAAGAAGGCATCCTTGAGGTCAAGGACTGTAAAGTGAGAGGTATTGGGGGGAATTTGGGATAGTAGGGTATAGGGGTTGGGAACTACCGGGTGGAGGGGCACCACTGCTTCATTAATTAGGTACAGGTCTTGGACTAGGCGATAGTCGCCTGATGGTTTTTGAACCGGTAAGATAGGGGTATTGCAAGGGGAACTGGTGGAGATAAGGAGTCCCTGTGTTAAAAGTCAAGAAATGATAGGTTTTAGCCCCTGGCGGTGGTTTTTTGAAATAGGGAACTGAGGATGGGAGGGAAAATGGGTAGGGTCCTTGAGGAATATTTTGACTGGCGTGTGATGAGTGGCAATTATGGGCTTGGAAGTATCCCATACTGAGGGATTAACCATCTCAGGAGGAATAGGGGGTTGAAGTGAGGAATCGTGAGTGGGTGTATTGTTATTTAAAGTTAATACCAGGAGATGGGTAGAAGATGGGGAGGACTGTGGAGAGCCAATGAGTTGGAGGGTAGCCCCTAAAGTCTGGAGGATATCTCGTCCCAGTAAGGGGACTGGGCACGAGGGTATGATTAAGAAGGAGTGGGTGAATGGATGTCCCTCCAGGTAAAAAGTTAGAGGATGGGTCCGGTTGGGACAGGAGGGCTTCCCGTCAATTCCCACAACCGAGACCTGGGAAGGTGTACTAGGCCCTGAGTAGGAAGGCAATACAGAATAGGTAGCCCCCATATCCACCATAAAGGAAATGGACTTACCCGCTACCCGTAGCGTTACCCTGGGCTTGGCGAGAGTGATGGGGGTCTCCAAGTCCAGGCCGCGTCAATCATCCATGAGGCCAAGGAGTTCAAGTGAAGGGACTGCATCCTTCGGACTGACCTGCCCCCCACATAGAGGTGCGGGAGGTGAGCCCATAGTCCGGCACGGGCAATCAACCTTCCAATGTCCAGTTTGCTTGCAGGTCGGACAAGGTCCGGGAGGTGGACGTGGGCAGGGGCACGGCAGTGCCCAGTGTCCCTCTTGGCCACATTTGAAGCAGTGCCCAGGTGGGATTTTTGAAGCAGTCTGGGCAGGTCCTAGGGGACCTTTTTGGAGGAACTTTGAGGAGTTTCTCCCACTATCTGCCGGGCACATTGCTGGCCTCAGGGCTGCTACGATAGCTTGGGTTTGGAGGCTCACCTGTTGCTGTAAATGGGCCTGACGGGCGACCTCAGCCTTTTCCTCCCGGCCATTGAAAACTTTAAATGCCAAGTTTACCAGGTCTCGTATGGGAGTTTGGGGGCCCTCCTCTGCTTTCTTTAGTTTCTTCCTAATGTCTGGTGCTGACTGGGAGATAAAATGGGCTGCTAGGAGGGTGGTCCCAGCTGGGGAGTTTGGGTCTACTCGTGTGTGAAGGACCATAGCGTTGGTTAACCGGTCAAGGAAGGCAGCTGGGTTTTCAGTAGGACCCTGAGTTATTTCACACAGCTTGTCATAATTAACTACTTTTTGAGCTGCACTTTGCATGCCTGCTAGGAGGCACTGCAGCATTTGGTCTCGGTGGCGGCGGTCATTTTGGCTGGTTTGATAGTCCCTATTAGGGTCGGCATTGGGGACTGCTGCCATGCCTACAGGCATTTGGGGATCAGTGAGATGTACCTGATTGGCATGCACCCGAGCTGCTGTATGAATGCGATCATGCTTATCAAGAGTAAGGGTAGAAGTTAGAATTACATAGATGTCATGCCAGGTTAAGTCATAGGCCTGAGTTAGATAGCAAAATTCTTTAGTGTAGACAGTAGGATTTGCAGAGAATGACCACAAGCGTTTCTCAATGGTGGACAAGTCAGAGAGAGAGAAAGGAACGTGTACCCAGACTACACCCTCCGCTCCAGTCACCTCATGGAGAGGACAAAGGTGGGAGTTTTTATCAGTGGATGTGCTATGTAGGCGAGTGCGAGTACTAGCAGGTGGGGCCACATTAGGACCTGGGAGAGCAGGAGATGGCTGGGGTTTTGAAGGGGGAGGAGCAGAAGGGATTTGAGGTTCAGTATAGAGGGGACAAAGGGGAGAACTCCCATTAGTGGGATTGCTGTGTGAGCGAGTGTGGGCGCTGACTGGAGAGGTTAAGTTAAGACCTGGGGAAGCAGGAAGGGTTTGGGGTTCTGCATAGGGTGGAGGATTATTAGGTTGGGTTGGGGGTAGGGAGAGTTCTTCAGGTAAGTTGGGATCAGAGAAGGAGGAAGAGGAGGTTGCCTGTGGGGCTGAAAGCTGTTTGGGTAAGTCCTTTGCTAGGAGCGCTTGAGCCATATCACAAGAGGAACAGAGGTCGGGGTGGGCGCGGAGGTACCAAAATGCCTGGATGTAGGGAACTTCAGCCCACTTGCCGTTTCTTTGGCAAAAATTGTCTAAATCAGTGAGGACCTTAAAGTCAAGCATGCCCTGTGGAGGCCACTTGGACTGGTTGTCCAGTGGATACTGTGGCCAGGCTACGGTGGAGAGGAAGAGCAGCCTTTTCTTTTTTATAGAGAGGCCCAGCTTGGGCAGGTATAGGACTAGGCATCCCAATGGCAACTTAGGGTTTGGGTGGGATTTCTGGTTACCCATGATTATTAAATAGACAAAAAAGAGGAGACAAAGCTGGTTTTTTTTCTTTTCTTTTTTTTTTTCTTTAAGGATGAATTTGAAAAGGCTTTACACCCAACACGGGCAGAAGAGTTCTTTTCCCGGAGGGGGCGGCTGAGAACACTTACAGACTGCAATGATTATAGCGAGAAAGAGAAGAAAGAAAAACAGGGCTAGCAGTATTTGCCACATGAGGGGGTTTGAGGACGTAACAGGAATGGAGCTGGAATGAGAGATCTTAGTGGTAGAAGAGAAACAGGAGGAAAAAAGAGAACAGAGTTATTTCTAAAGGCAAAAATTCAGTGAAAGTTCCCTGTAGCCAGTGGTCTGTTACGCACTGTAAGAGGTCTCCCACTTCGAGGGAAGCAGGCCTAAACCACTGTATATCAGCCAACAGGAGTCTAGCAAAACTAGCAAACCTACAATAAGGACAGAACCACATGTAAGACTGACGGACAAAGGGTGGGTGCCCCCCAAATGGGAGACCAGTCTGATGCCTTCCCAGTCACGTCCCTGAAGGGATATTTCAGGGCCATGTTGGCTGAAGGTGTACCTGTATAACCCCCAGGCCTGGTCACCTCAGGATGGAAGTCCAAGTAGGACAGCTCTGAGGTGAATCACTGTTATGCCTTATGACGTCCCCCGTGGAACCACGGGTTGAGGCCCACACAAGCCCCGTAGCCGTTAGGCCGTGGGACTACACATAAACTCACTCACACACTCACTCGGGAACAGAAGGAGAGATGGAAAGAGAAACTGAAAATATTTAAACGGGAGCTGACTTGCCAAAGGGCAAGTTTTGGGGTCAGGAGTCGAAGTTTAATCCAGGTCTTAAGGGCCTGGAGGAGTAAACAGGGCTTCTGGTCACCCAAGCCTCACTCGCTGCTGCGGAGATGACCGGTAGGCATCCCGGACAGCACTACTGGACACCAGAGAGGGTTCAGGAAGAAGGGGACGTCTCCCTCAGGTTCCTGACCCTCCACAGACCCCTTATGGGGGGAAGACAAGAGCGTAGGGACGTCTCCTCTACACTCAGGTCCTCGGGATGGAGCTGGGGCCCTGGGCCCTCAGCTGAACGGAGCCGGGGCCCTGGGCCCACGGCGGAAAGGAGTCCCTGACACGGCCACGGTTACAGACAGGGAGTCCAGAGGCAAGCAGCGGGAGAGGCTATGGGTAACAGAAGTCTTACCTTGCAGCGGAGTGACTCCCTGGTCCAGCTTCAGGTGGAGGAGTCGGTTTCCCCCTTAGGAGGGGGTCTCACAACCCCTCCCGGGTTTTGGCACCAGATGTAAGGTACATTGCTGAGTCGAAATGAGGAAACTGAGACCAGTGAGAAAAAATGAGAATCCAATTTATTCAGCTCTCGGGTGAGATTCTGTGGTCCAGGAAGGGGCCAGAGAAGTTGCAATGGGCTTCTCAGGGTGTGGGGTCTTATAAGAAGTGGAGGTAGTTGATTGGTCATTGGGAAACAAAGAGCAGACAATTTCATTGGTAAGGAGATTTGATTGATTGTTAGGGAAACAAAGAGCAGACAGTTTCATTGGTTAGGGGGAGTTGAGATGCCAATGGGGTGAGTAGCCATTGGTAGTCAGGCGGGGCTAAGGAAACAAAGAGCAGACAGGTTCATTGGTGGGGAGGTTTGATTGACTGTTAGGGAAACAAAGAGCAGACAGTTTCATTGGTAGGCTGACTGGCTGGGGAGGTTAATGTTAAACTGCCGTTGGACAAATCTTCCGTGGGCTTTTTAAATTTTGAAAGGGTTGAGTGAGGAATGCAGGAGTGGGCGTGTGGAGCCTGCATGGAGAAGCCAGATAGGAGCAGGTGTGGGGAGCCAGCACAGAGAGGCCTGATAGGAGTGTGTGTGGGGAGTCAGCATAGAGAGATAAGTGTGTCCATTTGGCTCTTCAGCGAGGCAGCCGGCCTTACAGTCCTCACCAGAACCCAGCCACTCAGGCACCCTGATCTCAGACATCCAGCCTCCAGAACTGTGAGAAATTGTCCTTGTTTCAGTCACTAGTCTATGGTATTTTGTTATGGCAGCCCAGGCTGACTAAACCAATGAGTACAGTTCAGTATTCAATTGACTGCTTATAATTGCCATTAGCTTTCCTTTCGAAGTAGATTAGACCTTTTTCTCAGAGGTGGGGAAGGGAAAAAGCCCATTTTGTCCTTTGTCTGTGACTGCCAAGTATCCATCCCTGGACTGAATTTAGGGAAATATTCTAAAGCACTAGGAAATATTCTAGTTGTGGTTGCCTATGACCCACAACACACAGGAATTAAACAACCACAATCAATAATGTTGGCCTCTGCACAGATTTTCCAACAGTATTATATTATTATATATCTTTAAATACCTCATATTGGTCATTCAGAACTGCAGATTTTTTTTTAAGTTCTGGGGTACATGTGCATGATGTGCAGGTTGGCTACATAGGTAAACATGTGCCATGGTGCTTTGCTGCACCTATCAACCCATCACTTAGGTATTAAGCCCAACGTGCATTAGCTATTTTTCCTAATGTACTCCGTCCCCCACCCCACCCTCCCAAAAGTCCCCAGTATGTGTTGTTCCTCTCCCTGTGTCCACCTGTTCCATTGTTCGTCTCCCATTTATAAGTGATATCAAACAGTGTTTGGTTTTCTCTGCTCCTGAATTAGTTTGAGGATAATCGCTTCAGCTCCATCCATGTCCCTGCAAATAACATGATCTCCTTCCCTTTTATGGCTGCATAGTATTCCATGGTGTATATGTACCAAATTTTATTTTTCCAGTCTATCATTGTTGGGCATTTGGGTTGATTCCATATCTTTGCTATTGTAAATAGTGCTGCAGTGAACATATGTGTGTATGCATCTTTGTAACAGAATGATTTCTGTTCCTTTGGGTATATAACCAGTAATGAGATTGCTGGGTCAAATGGTATTTCTGGTTCTAGATATTTGAGGAATCACCACACCATCTTCCACAATGGTTGAACTAATTTACACTCCAACCATATAAAATTGTTCCTATTTCTCCATACCCTCACCAGTATCTGTGATTTCTTGACTTTTTTCTTTTTTTTTAATCTTGTTGCTTGAAAAATGATCTTGTTGCAGATTTCTTGACTTTTTTAATAATTGCCATTCTGACTGGCATAAGACAGTATCTCATTGTGGTTTTAATTTGCATTTCTCTAATGATAGTGATGTTGAACTTTTATTCACATGTTTGTTGGGTGCATGAATGTCTTCTTTTGCGAAGTGTCTGTTCATGTGATTTGCCCACTTTTTATTGGGGTTGGGGTTTTTATTCTTGTAAATTTGTTTAAGTTCCTTGTAGATTCTGGACATTAGACCTTTGTCAGATGCATAGATTGCAAAAATTTTCTCTCACTCTGTAGGTTGCCTATTCTCTCTGATGATCATTTCTTTTGCTGTGCAGAGAAGCTCTTAGTTTAATTAGATCCCATTTATCGATTTTTGCTTTGGTTGCAATTGCTTTAGGCAATCTTTGCCCATGCCTATGTCCTTAATGGTATTGCCTAGATTTTCTTCTAGGGTTTTTATAGTTTTGGGTTTTACCTGTAAGTCTTTAATCCATCTTGACATAATTTTTGTATAAGGTGTAAGGAAGGGGTCCAGTTTCAATTTTCTGTATATGGCTAGCCAGTTCTCCAGAACCATTTATTAAATAGAAAATCCTTTCCCCATTGCTTGTTTTTAGCAGAATTTTAAAATTCTATTTAATGTGATGGATCCTTGGCCTTTGCCCTTAAAATTGAGTTAATGTGTACACTGGCTTCCTCTTTGTTATTATGGGATCAGAGGTACCTCACTAACAAATAGTTAGTAGTCCAGTCCCTCTCCAAAGAAAATGGTTTAAAGTGCTGAACAAACAAATGATACCAATATCTCTCAACTTCTACAGGAACAGAAAATGACTTGGCACCTAAAGTCAGAGGCAAAAGGGTGGGTCAGGGACTTGATTTTTTCTGTATCCCACCCTTTTCTTTATTGTGCCAAAAGAAAAGCTTGTTACAACTGGGAGAACAAATTAGGATAAGAGATGACTAAAAGGCTGAACTTAATTAGAAGAATGGACTTTTGAGAAAATAATAAAAGCACTGGTTTAATTGGAGCAGAATAGCCATATGTATTGAAAGGGGGAATATAAATAGAAAAAATTTAAAAATCATGCATAAGAATGATATAACAAAAAAGGGTGAGATTTATTCATAATAATAGTTAAATTAGTGTACTTTGCTACATGCCACTTAGGTACTACAATTTGAAATCCCCAGAATAACCTGCAGAGGTAGATGCTATGGTTTGAATGTGTTTCCCACAAAGTTCAGGTGTTGCCAATATGACAATAGTAGAAGGTGGAGCTTGAACAGGTGCTTTAAGATTGGACCATGAAAACAACAAGGAAAAAGAACAAAAATAAAATAAAACCAAACCAAACAAAACAAAAAAGATTGAACCATGAGGTCTCCTTCCTTGTGAATGGGAATAGGTGTCCTTATAAAAGGTCTGGCTTGGGGAGTTCATCCTTCTCTTAGCCTCTGCCTTGTCACCATGTGAGGACACAGCAAGAAGGCTCTCATCAAATGCCAGCACCTTGATCTTGGACTTCCCAGCTTCTAAAACTGTGAGAAATACATTTCTTATCAATTAACCAGTTCTTGACCAGATCTTGGGCAAGTTACATAACTTCTTTGTGCCTCATCTTTCTTCATGGTAAAAGGAGGATGTCAGTAATTTCTGTACCAAGGGATTATTATGAGGATTAAGTGGACTGCTTTTGCTAAAGTGTTTAAAATGGTGACTAGTCCATAATAAGTATTAAAATATTTTAGTTAATTAGATTGTAAAAATCCACACAGGTTAAAGCAAAAAAAGTTTAAAACTTCAGTATGAATTAACTACTATTGCTTTACAATCAATATTGACTTTATATGTAGCCCATATTTGCCCCCTGCTAATTTTTTCATCAGAAATTTGATATAAAGAAAGGTCAACCTCATCCTTAAAAAAACAATTTTTCTGTGAAAGAAATTAAATGTGGCCCTTAGCACTCAGTCTTTGTCTTTCCCTCAACAGCACTTACTTCATTGCTACCTCTATTTTCAACCTGGTTCTGCCCGTGTAGTAGTTCCCAGTACCTGCAGGCCTCCATCATCCTACAGATAAAAAATCCCAGTGAAAAAGATTCTTATTACCTACATGTACAACTAAGTTTCAGAACTAATTCTCAATGGCCTAAATTGGGTCACATGATAATCCTTCAACCAATCACTGTTACCAGTGGATAGGATGTGCTGATTGGTCAGTCTTGGGTCACACAGCCAAGGGAGAAGGAGAGTCCCCCAGCCATACCACATAAACTATGAAAGAAAGATTATATCTTAAGGAAAATGAAGGTGCTGTTACCAGAAGACAGAGTAACCAAGGCGAGAGAGACAAGACAATAAATCTTTACTATAATAACCAATAATATTTTTGTGCCACAAAAAATATATATACTGGGAAATAGAAAACTTTAGTTTTATATTTTGAAAGATAATGACAAACTCTCATTCCAAGGTTAAAAAATGCTAATAATTGTGTTCCTATGGAATTTCCTTTCTGCTAAACTATGTATTAAAGTTTTCTTTCCTGTTAAGAAAAGATCCTTTTCATAAACAGAGCAATTTTAATATGTATTTTTTAGTTTTTTGTTTTGTTAACCATTTGCAGGTCTTATTTGGAAACTCCATTAACTTTGTTTCTTTTAGTTCTCTTACAAAGAAAAGTGAAATAGTGAACAAATACTCAAGGAAACAGAGAATGGCAGACTTGCTGAAAGTGCAATGAAACCAAGCTCTGTGTGCGTGTGTGTGTGTGTGTGTGTGTGTGTAATTTTTCCATGATGACTCCTGGGAAAGAGCTTCTGGGATTTATATTCCCTTCCAATCCTTCTCTCCCCAGAGTGAGATCATAGCTCATTTGGTTTTTTTGTATTTTCTTTACAATGCCTTTAAAACACATTAAATAATGCATCCAAAAAACTAAAATTAGGGTAACTAGATGAAGAAAATTTAATGTCAAAATTCATATTGGAGAACTGCTGCTTTTTATCGTCTTAAAATCAGAAGGAATCATGATCAAAAGCCAGTTTTAGTTTAATTTCTTAAATTCTTAGTGCATATGCTTAATCAGAAGTCCAAGATAAAAGTGGTATTTGGAAACTCCTGATATTCTGTTCTGTGGTTAATATTGTCATGCTGTCTTATCTAGGAATTTTTCTGTGTTCCTATAAAGTGCCACTCATCACATTTTAAAGTGTTTATCATTTATGGTTGCTTACCTCATCCTTTTCCTAATTTGCTGAAATGGTTTTTCTAAAGAATTACTTTAGATAAAATTTGGCATTTGCCTTACTCAAAAAATGTAGGCCATTTTATAAGCCATGGAAAATTCTTCACAGTACAAAACTGACATGACATATTAGCTTTGTGTAATGTTAACCCCAAAGACACTCTGTGGGCTGTCCTTCCACTGACTTCCTCTACATCTTATTCTCAAGTGAGATATAAGAATTTTTTAGCTCAAAGATATCAGTCCCCTGACTCTATTTTCACCCCACCATACATCGTTCCACAGTCAAGGTATAACAAACTGATGTTTCTATGAACAGAGGGAAAAATTCTCATATACAAAGTCCCCAAACCTCGTTCAATAATGTGGGTCATTCAACCAAGCCCAACCTCCAAGTTCAGATCTTGCAAAAAAGGCCTATTATCTTTCTTTATGTTGAAGGACATTATGATTAAACATTGTACTCATCAATGATTATGCTCCTCTGATATGCCAAGAACCTGTGTCTCATAACCATCAGGAAATGTCTCATCTAGTAAATCACCCTAACTTTCTGGGAAGATGGAAGCATCAAAGTAGGAATAATCGTTTGTATGACTCACCGGCATGTTATTTAGATAATGTATATTGTTAGGTTAATCATTTTTAGTGTGTCGGAAATCTTGCCTCGCTTCTTCAAATGTCCTATTCTAAAATTGAAGTCCTTAGATCACTAGTAAGTTTTTCAACAGAGACTTAAAAATAATGGTGACATAAAAATAGAATTCAAAAATTCTATTTCCATGTTCTCAAAGTAAGCACTTTTATTTGTAATTAACATTTTATTTGCTAAAATACGAAAAGTCATTCTAATGTATTCTTTTTTAAAATTAAGCATCAGTGGAGATTTGATTTTTTATCACCATGTAATTAATAACTTGGGTGCTACTATGAAAACAACCAATGTCTTTGAGGGTGCTGATAAATCTCATTAATAAGTCTTAAGCGAAGGCAACTAAAAAAATGGGAGTGTATGAATGCAGTGGGAAGTGAAGAGGAAATGGCAGTAAGAAGATATAGATGTAGCCTACATAAAATATCCTTGACGGGTTCAACAAGCAACCGTTCACAAAGGGAATAAGTGTCTGACCCATCTACACAGAAAATGTGACAGAGTTCTCAGACCTCTGGATAGATGTGAGGAGCATTTTTCAGTTTAGACTAAATGTAGAGGTTTCTCTAGTCCAGGTCTAAGTATTATAAAATTTTCCCATTGCTATAATTCAAAACAAAAAGCAGTCATACCTACTTACCTTCCTTCCTGAATATAACTCAGTTCAAAACCATTAGGTAGGGTCTTAGTGAGCTACTAGTCCATATCGGGTGGGAGGGAAGAGAGACTACAGTGGCCTACCACTGGGTAAGAGCCCCCATGAAACAGTAGCAGTAACTGTGGGTAGAACCAGGAGGCTTGCTGTTTTAAGAATACAGGTTGAGCACCCCAAATCCAAAAGTAAGAAATCTAAAATTCTCCAAAATTCCAAAGTTTTTAGTGCCAAGATGATGCTCAAAAGAAATGCTTATTAGAAGATTTCAGATTCTGAATTTTCAGACTCACCTAGTAAGTATAATGCAAACCTAGTAATGCTTACCTAGTAAGTATAAGGCAAATATTTCACAATCCAAAAAAATCTGAAATCTGAAACACTTCTGGTCCCAGGCATTTTGAATAAGAGATACTCAGCCTGTATATGAGTATAAAGGGAACCAACTTTCTCATTGTCATGAAAAAAGCAAAATTAGAATGAATCCTGTGGTGTTGGATTGGATTTCAGGGTATTGATATGAACTCATAGGATTTATCAATTGATAGATAAGGGGATATAGAGAATGATATCAAAATAGACATAAAGAAATAAATATAGATACTGTGGTATCCTGTCTCTCAAATGTTCCCCAATTTTTCTTGCCTCAAGGTATTCATACTTCTGTGCAGGTACCTCCCATACTAAACAGGGTTGACCTGTGTAAGCAATAGTATCCTGGGAAAATGACCAAGTGAGACTTTGAGAACAGGTTATAAAAGACATTCTGGCTTCTTCCTGGCGATCCCTCACTCTGGGAAGCCAGACACCGTGTTACGAGATGCTCAACAGCTCTGTGGAGAAGTCGATGACATGAGGAAATGAGGCCTCCAGCACGTGGGTGAGCCACCTTGTAAGTGGATCCCCCAGCCTCAGTCAAGCCTTAGGAAGGCCACATTCCTGGCCAGCACTTGACTGAAACCTTATGAGAATCATGGAGCCAGAACCACACCCTCTGAATTCTGGATAAAACTGCAAAGTAATAAATGGCCATTGTTTTAAGCACTAAGTTTTGAGGGAGTTCTTTATGTACCAATAGATAGTTAGCATACTGGTGAATATATGTATGTGTAGAAAACACATGCCTACATATATTACCTAGCTCTATCCATTGACAGACTCTGGGTACAATAACACTTCAAAACCAGAGAGCATACCAGTGCCAGATCTTGATTTCCAAAAATAATTCTTCACTAAGAGGAACCAGTGCTCCTCAGAGAAATGGCTGACTTCAGGGTAAGAGCAGGAAAAATTAAAGATGAGCCTGAATGTTTTATTTAATATATCAAGGAAATGGTCAAACAATTATGAAAGCCAGTCTGGAATAGCTCCCACTGGTGAATCTGGGACAATCCAAGCATCAGAATGAATAATAACCTACTGAATAAAACAGGAATTTATAACTCCATATTGATATGAATAAATAAGTGAAAAAATAAATTGGAAAGAAAAAATTCTTGCACTAGAATGCCAACTAATAAATGCAGAAGAAATAATAAAATTAAAAGATAACCAGCTAGCAACCACCAGGGTAATAATTAATTCGGCCAAAAAGTGTCAACAGATGCTAAAATTACCAAATCCAAGCTTGATGAGAAAGGAAATATTACATAGGCTCAACTATTTGCAAAATGCTTATTAAATATAAAGAACAAAAGAGTGACTGTACAATGGAGAAATCTGGCAGACACCACCTAAACAAATTATTCATGTTAGCATCATCAGTAATGGGACAAATTGAAAGCATGTGCCATCTAACTGAATGCAATAAGAAGACCACAAAATCATTACTGTGGTATTCCAGCCCTAGAAGAAGCAAACTTGAATCTGATAACAAGAAAACATTAGATAAACCAGATTTAGGGACTAATGTGATAAAAAGTCCAGGTCATGAAAGTGAAAAGAGACTAAGGAACTGTTCCTGATAAAGGAGACAGCAGAAACATAACAGCAGACTGTAATATGTGATCTTGGACTAAATTATTTGTAAGGAAATTATTGGGATAATTGGCAAAAGCTTGAATGATATTCGTGATTTAGGTAATAATAATGAATACTTCTCAATTTCCTGATTTGATAATGTTACTGCGGTTATACAGAAAACTACTTATTTGTATAAACTATTCACTAAGGTATTTGATGTTATGGGCTTCTTATCAACAACTCGAATAGTTCAGAATCAAAAAGCTCTTAAATCTATTTTTGCAAATTCCTTGTAGGATTTTTATTATTTTAAAACAAAAGGAAAAAAGAAACACACTACAGATGTGAAAATTACAGCACTCATTTGGCAGAGAACATAAAGGCAGTCCAAAGACACGTAATACTAAATAGAAAAAATACACAGAAAGGGCATGCATAGCAGACATCATATATCCATAAAGTGCCAAAAACAGCAGCAACAATGAAAGAGAAAGTAGGAACACGGAGAGTAGATCAAACAGAGACATCCACTGGATTACTCACCATCCTGAGAGGAGACAGATGGTGTAGTTCAAAACAAAATCATTTCACGAGGGTTTATTTACAAAGAGTCTATTTGCAAAGATGTGGATTATGGGAACCATACATCCCAGGGTTAGTAACAGCCTAGTACCTAAGCTGTTAAGAGGGGCAGACACAGTACAGGAATCTGCAGAGTCATGCCTACTGCCCTAAGGGAATCAATGTTCTGTTGGAGAGACACATCCAGCTGGCAGAGATCTTGCAGTAGGGGTGCCTGGGCCTCACTCCCCTTCCAGTCTACTGCCAGGGGTCCCCATTGGCAAACTGGCCAAACTCAGTGGGAAAGAAAAGGGTGTGGGAACCTGTGACGTGGTCAACACGTCTGGCAGAAAACAAGATATAGAAGAGTTGAGAGTGACTGAGGGGGCAAGAGAAGTGATCTGACCTATCTGCCTTAAATTATGTGAAATGAAGAACAGCCATGCTTAGTTCTTTAAAAATAACCATACAGAAGAATTCTATTTAAAGTGTTTGAGAAAATTTTGTAAAGACTGAAAATTCTTTGAAGTTGAAAAAAAGAAAAAGCAAACCATATGAAAACAATAACAACAACAACAGCGAAAGAAAAAACATTCAGTACCTGGCGGGTCTTTAACAGAAAGGATCACAGAAGTCATTGGATGATTCAAAATGGCACAACGAAAGGGAAGCGAATCAGGAAAGCAACAGGAAAGAATTGTCAGTCACAGTTCCTTCAGGCACACCTGCCTACAGGAAAGAATTGTCAGTCACAGTTCCTTCAGGCACACCTGCCTACAGGAAAGAATTGTCAGTCACAGTTCCTCCAGGCACACCTGCCTACAGGAAAGAATCGCCAGTCACAGTTCCTCCAGGCACACCTGCCTACAGGAAAGAATCGCCAGTCACAGTTCCTTCAGGCACACCTGCCTACAGGAAAGAATCGCCAGTCACAGTTCCTCCAGGCACACCTGCCTACAAGTTTTGCTAGTTCCCTAGTGAGAAGAATTGAAAGTAAATATCAAATTATTGGCAAACATAATTTTGCTTGTTATCTGTTTAAACCACAAAGGGTTCTCATAACTTCGTGCACATTCAATCCTTTCCATTTTATCTTTTTGTTGCCGTATAAAGTTGAAAAGCTGAAATCTCCCTGGATTGAGTAAATTCCATATTTAAATTTCAGTCAGTAGTTTTTTACCCCAAATTGGCAGGGAAGGGCTGTTTTTTAAAAATGTTGCCTTAACCGAGCTTCTTCCTAGATGATTATGCTTAAACTCCCTGGACAGAGCAGAGAAGTGTAGAGAACAAATACAGATTGAAATCGGATAAGTCTGTCTCATGGGTTTTCTCAAATTTAAAAGTACTTAATGCAAACAAGCAAAGGTTATAGAAAAAAAGAGTGTTCTATGATAACCGTACCTCTGGTGTTTATGGTGATACTAAAAGAGCCTTTACAACCGTGATATTTTATCTTTATTATATTTATATTTTCAGAACACTGTGGAAGACCCAGCACCTATTATCCCCATTTTGCAGATGAATAAATTAACTAAATTTCCAAAGCTAGTCAGTAGCAGAGACAGAATTTAAACCTGGATTTCCTGAATCCAACCCTAGTGAATTTTCCATTATATAATTCTACCTATAATTAAATCCAAATGTATAATCAAGCCATTTCATATTTCCTAAGAATACTTTAATATTCATTGCACTGTTATCAAAATAAAGAAATAATTTTTCTGTCCAAAAAATGAAAGAAGGACAATATTGTGATAAAAAGGAAAGGAGAGAGAAAATGAGAGAGAAAGGGAAGTAATGAATAAGTTTGTATTTGAAGGACATTCTGTTAAAATTCCCTTGCAGAGAGAAATGTTGCTTTGAAAGTGAGGCTAAGAGAAGCCACAGGTTGCCCTGCTCATGGCTACTGGCTTGAATTCTATCCAGGGAACTATTAGAAAATGTGTTTATATTGCTCGGTAACATCGCTGCTAATAAGGGATACCAAGGTACACAAGAGAAACAGTAGTAAAACAGGCAGAGGAGTCACTGAAAAATCCCTTCAACGGTCATTTGTTAAGTCTCTGGCACTAAAGAAACAAAGATGAAAACGTGTAATATCGGCCACAGTGGAATGAAATTTATTTTGCTGATAAACAGCCATGCACATCCCAGAGACTTGAAACTGGGATTTATTTCACGTTCTCACACACGTCTGTGTGATTTGCTGAGTTTCTACCTCCTGTCCTGCTCACTTATGTCCGCAGGCTAATACAGCAACCTCTGTCTGGAATACCCCTGGTCACTGAGGCAGATAAAAAGATAGTACTCCACAAATTGCTTCAAGAGTCCACCTGGAAGAAATACATTCCGTTCTGTTCACATTTCATTGCCCAAAGTAATAAAAGACCAAAGCCCATGACCAATCCACCTCCAGGGAAATATAGAAGTACAACATGCCGGGGAAAAGAACTAGAAATGCTTGTTGAACATAACTAATGAGACCTCATCCTTTCATTCCAGGGTATTCCTGGCTAATGCCTCGTCTTCCTCTTACATCTTCATATTCCCACAGTACTTTCCAGGGACAGAGACAGGACTCACCGACTCTTCCATACGTATGTTTCCCAACCTCACTTGCAATTAGGTTACAGCCCGGTGACTAGTTAAGGCAAATGGACTATAAGTAGGAAAGATGTTTATTTATAAATCCAGGAGTTGGAAATGAGTATTACCTTCATCCTTCTCTTCTTGTGCCAGGGAGACCTCAGAGTCCGAGTGTTCTCAATGGCGTAGCTCCATTGGCCTGGTCTCCTGAGTAAGTACGTGGATCATCATTCCCCATCTCCTGCCACCAACTCTTCTGAACATGCAGTGTGACTAAGCTCAAACCTTTGTTGTATAAGCACTGAGATTTCAGAATGTCTGCTGTGGCAGCTAGCATTAATTATGCTAATAGGAAAACTAGTACCTGAATGTGAGGTATTGACATAAAACAACCTAAAACATACGAACTTGCTTAATGGGTCATGAGCAGCAAGGAAACTGATACCAGCAGCTGAAATGACAATGAGATCTGCTTGAAGTGGTAAAATACTTGACAAAACCGTCACATGCAGTGACTGGGAAGTCAGCTCATAGGGGTATTGAGCCAGGAGTTTAGAGGAAAAGGGTAGAAAATAGAGCTTTAGTACCATGCATTAGTGGCTCTGAAATAAACTCGGAAAGAATTGACCGTGGGAAAGCAGACTGGAAGACAATTTGTAGGGAAAGACTAGAAATTCAGGGACTTTCAAGTTGGAAAGCCAACTGCTTCTATACTTCAAAAGTAATAAAGGACTAAAAAGGCTTTGAGTGACAAGTACTCAAGAAAAACTTTCAGTTCATTCGAGTGCTTCCAGGCAAACTCAGATTAAGGGCATAATCTTCCCATTTAAGCTCAATAGTCCCTAGATAGCCTTGAGAAAGCAAGGCACAGAAATAAAGTGGATCTGAAAATCTATTTTGAAAGGCGCTTTTAGTGTGGTTGCTGGTATGTCAAATTTACTTGCGATGTACAGATCAAAAGCCTGCTCTTCATAGATTGCGTTACCAAAAATACTCGAATATTGACCAAAAAACCATTTGATCGAAAACAAGACTTGAACCTTCAAGCTGTTTTCATATGAATGGGCCGAGAAAGCTATTCAGCCCCCCAGAGAGATGCCTCCTGAAAGCAGAATCATAGCCTAAAGAACTAAGGACGCTCTCTCACCCCCGAGTCTGCTCCCGACGTCTACTCGGTTGGATTTCACAACTTCCGCAGGCTAGCGACTGCTGGCTGTCTCCCTTCTGCCCTCCCCAGATCAGGGTGGGTACTGCTATCATCCTGTCCTTTTGTTCATCACTGCCTGTTGGCAAGTGGGGATGCTGGGATAAAACCTGCCTTTGTGGTTAAGTGTCTCAATAAGAGAAGCCACATCTGGACCTGATGGGCAGACTACATGAGGATGTGTGCACAGTCTGGGTCACCGCTGAGGTAATACAAAGGAAGAGAAAAAGTCTCTTCATATTTTAAACGATTTGAACTCTTCCGCTATGGGGATTTAAAGCTTTCATGTTTTGATCTTTAATAATTTTGCTGGATTTTGAGAAGAAATTTAGAGATGGTAGAGAACCATGGTGAATTATTCCTAACTTTGCGTCACTGATGAATAGTGAGGGGAATTTTTGTGTAGCATAAAAGCTGATATTTCAGATCCCAGACTACAGCCAGCTGCCTGCTCCCTTGCATTATTATACCCTTAGGTAAGGAGTAACTCTCTTAGTTAAGATTCCTTTGGTTGCATATGACCACAACCCAACAAAAATTAACTGAAACAAAAAGAGAAACGCGTTGACTCATCTGGTTAGGAAACGGAAGAGAAGCCACAGAGACCAGTGATCCAGAGACTGAGTCAGGGGCCTCAGGGACACCACACTGCTGTTCCCCACTTCTCTTTGTATTTGGCTTCTTTATTTTCTACTCACTCCATACATGAGGTAATGGCCACTGACAATTCAGACCCACATTCTCACAGGTTACATGCAAGTGTGAGAAAGTGATTCCCATCTACCTCCCACCGTAAAGTTCTGGGGAATAATTCTGATTGGTCTTGTTTGGTTGATATGTACGCCGCTGTCAATAACAGCTATTCGAGTGGATGTGGTACCACGACTAGCTCAGCCTGATTCATGTGTTCAACTTAGTGCCTGGGAAGTAGAGGATAGGAATGCAATGATCAATATGTATACCAGGACCACGTAAAGAAGAGAGGAGTCTGCCAAAGAAAAGAAAATATTGTAGCTATAAAAAGAAAGATGGCAAAGTTGAGTGGGCAGAATCAAGAGCTACCAGATTCTTCTGAGATAACCTTGATACAAATAGCAGTGCCCGCCATGGAATGTACCAGAAAAGCGTACCTGGTAGCAGAGTCACACACTCTTCAATCTAGGGCAAGCCTGACTTTAATCAGTTCTGATGATTATCCAGACTCTTTGTCATGGTTTCCCCATTTCTCCATTTTAAACTACTCCCACTCTTCAGTACAATACATGGATCCCCTGGGACAAGTAGTGTGATTATAATGACATCCTGCTGCCTCCTTCTCATTCTCTTCCAGGCTTGGGAGTGACTCCAGATTGAGTTCACAGGCTCTCTTCAGCACTAAAAACCACAATATTTATATAAGACTTATATACATTTTTATTAAGTGACCAGAAGCTTTGTAGTTACCAAATACTTTCTAATATCTCCACCAGATTGATGTTTCTACCATGTCACTTTATGTCACCTCTTAATAGAAAAACACATTCTATTTTCTCTAAATCCTCCTAAATAAACTACAAAGTCCAGGGTTTGAAAGCATTCTATAATCTAACTGACAAATATCTTTGCAGTTTGATCTTATACTATGCTTTCATTCGTGCCTTCTTTTTCATCCGAAACAGACCATTCCCTTCTCTAGGAGACATACCATTTTTTCATCCTCTTCATTCATTTACTAAGTCAACATATGCTGGCTGCTTATTTATGTGCCAGATACTATTATAAGTAGTGGGGATGCAAAGATGAAAACATGAACCCTGTCTTTAAAGAGTTCACTCTAACTGTAGAAGAAACATACATTGTAGATAATTATAATTCTCTGTGAAGTATACTGTAGGTGAGGTATTAAGAAATGGTTAGACCAAATGATCGCATAAACAGTGGGGGCAAGTTTCTCCTTGAATGTGATATTTAAGCTGGGGCTTGAAAGATAAATTTGCCAGGTGGAAGAATAGCAAAGAGATATGCAAATGTCCAACAATAGAAAGATAGGTGGTTTGTTTAGGAAAATACAAGTTTAGTAAAAGCTGCCTTAATTAACACCCACTGAAGCAACACTCAAGGTTAAACAGGGCACTGCATGCCTGTATAGATATGTTAGCTAACACGTAGGACATGCTAAATGTTTATAACTAATAGATTATTCTCCTGCTTACCCATGGCATTATATAGCCACCAGTTAAATTTTATGTTTGTTAAGAGTCAGTGGTCTCTTCCAAATCTGTTGTATTTGTCGTTATAATTACACAATTGAATTGTTACATAAACCAAGGTTTCTTAACCTAAGCACTATTGACATTTGCACCAGATAATTCTTGTTGTGAGGGGAGGCTATTCTGTGCCTCGTAGAATATTTAACAGCATCCCTGACCTCTCCTGTCAGAGGCTGGGAGCACCCTCCCCTGAGTTGTGACAACTGAAAATATCTCCAGATGTTGCATTTTTAACGTTCTCTGGGGTACACAATCACCAGTGGTAGAATTGAGCCAGATTATGAAGGGCTTTGTAAATGGACTTGGTCAATACAATGAGAAATTATTGAATGTGTTTGGTAGTAGAATAACATATGTGGCAATATATTTCCGAGGACGAATACCTTCCAAGAAGACGCAAGACAGTAAGATCTGTTAAGAACGCAGTTGCCATAGAACAAGTAGGAAGCAACCAGGGTATTAATGAAACAGTGGCAGTGATGGTCAAAAGCAAAGAGAGATTTTGGATGCAAATAAATGTCATTCACTCTGTTGAGATTCTCCCCCACTTTCTGTTCCTTTCTGTATTCACCCACTAAAGCCGATCCAACCTTAAGGCACAACTCAAATTTCATGTCCCCAGATCAAGCCACCAGAAATGGCACGTCCTCCTCTGAATCTTGTAGCTCATTATTTGAGCTTCTCTTAGGGCACTTCATTATATTATTCATTTAATGCCTACATTATAAACTGAATTTTGAGTCTAGATTATTTACAGGACCATATTTTGCGCATATTTGCATTTAAACTCAGTGCCCAATAGTAGGCTTTTTATATAGCAGATGATGAATATTGGTTATTGAGCATATTGTAGAACTGCAGGCCAAATTGCTTCAATACACTTATGTGTCCCTTGAATTCTCGTAGCTGTAGGCTTTGCGGGCGGAGGACCGTCTGGGCTCGATTTAACCAGCACTGCATTCCTTATAGGTCTGTTTCCCACAGTTTCCATCTGCTCACAGCACCGGAGGAAGTTTATATTCATCAGTCTTGTAGCTTTGCTTATAAACTGCTCCTTGGAGAAATTCAGCAAAACAATATCCAAGTGTCCCCCTCAAAAAAAGGAACCAAAGCCTAGATGCTTTCAAAGTAGTAAACAATGTTATCTACTTTATTAAGCACTACGTGAGGTGATGTTAAACGAAAATACCCATCTGGATTGTTCTCAAGGTTAAGGGTTTTCTCTGCCCGTATAAACCACCTAGACCATCATTCACCATATTCTCTCAACTATATTTTTATTCAGTTGCTCATAGCTATCTCATTAGTTTCTACCAAGTGACAGGAAATATTAATTGTGAACAAAGCTTTCATTGCATGCTTGAGATGTATCTCTAGTGATGGAGATTGGGACAAATATGTAAAATCAAACTGAATTTTGGGACAGAGGTCACATGGTATACCTGAATTGTTTTTATCCATGAAAACGGCCAATTCTATTAGGAATTTCATACTTTATTGACAAAGCAGGAAGTACAGAAATATAAAAGCCAGGGTCTCTGCTGATAAAGATCTCACAGGTGGAGACAAACAGATAAAACTCTTATCAGTGGCTTCTTGGTGGGTGGGGTGGCTGGCTTTTCTGTTACATCTGGTTCAAGCTCCTTTTTCTATTTTAAATTATGGACCATCTTGAGCTTTTATGTATGCTGACCCTATTCCACACCAGATAACTCAGTCATAATATCTGAGAGGTTTTCGCAAAATGAACCCCATTCACACAATGCCTCTGTGCCTATTGCACACTGTACCAATGGGTTAAGGTGACAGCGATGCTAAACAATTACAACGGAATATTAGAGACACAGGTTTAAGAGTCTCTGAGCCGTTTCCATCAACTTAGCTTACATCCCCAACCTCTAGCATTCCCTCTACTCACCTGGGAGAAACCTGTCTTATTAGAATCAAACTACCACGGGTAGGAGATCCATCTGTTATTATTATTCATACTTAAGAAATAAGAAAACGTGTGGCCAAGGAAGTTAAATGATTTGTCTGAGGTCACAACTGTGACAGCCTAGCCTCAAACTGAGAAATTCTGACACCCTATACACTTCTGTCTCTACCACAACTTCGCGTTCTCTATCTTCATTAGGTGGTCCTAATGTCAGTTGATCCTCTGATAAGACCTGCCTCTTCTCAACAAAATCTCTCTTTCTTTCCTTGGTTTTATCTGAATGTTCCCAGTAATATCCACTGGTTCATCAAATGCCTGGTTTTTATGTCTATTACATTGATAAACAGTTCTTCTATAGGGAGTTACTGTTAATCTTGTCAATGTAAATGATCAAATTAGAAATTTCAAACTAAAAACAAAGTTCTGAAAAAATAAAATTAACTAGCAAGCTAATGTGACTGTCTTTAAAACACCCCACATTTGATGCCATTGAATAAGTCAGGTCTTCTGGCAAAACAGCCCTCAAGCCAAAGTCTATTATGGGACGAGGTCTGTGTAGCACTATACAGTATCCCTTACCTGAGCCCCATTCTGTTTACCTGTGGAGAGAGAAGGCTCTGCCTGATACAAATTTTATCAGGAAAAAGCCTTCCAATATTTATGTGAACAATATGAAATGCTTCTTCATATTTTTGCAACATCCCTCTGATGGGAAGGACCCCAGATATCAACCCTAAGAAGGCTCTTACATTCCCCAAAGTTAACAATGATTATCTCTTCCAAGGAGTCTAAGCAAAAGCATTTATTTATTTATTTATTTATTTATTTATTTATTTTTTGAGACGGAGTTTCGCTCTTGTTACCCAGGCTGGAGTGCAATGGCATGATCTTGGCTTATCACAACCTCCGCCTCCTGGGTTCGAGCAGTTCTCCTGCCTCAGCCTCCTGAGTAGCTGGGACTACAGGAGCGCACCACCATGCCCAGGTAATTTTTGTATTTTTAGTAGAGACGGGGTTTCACCATGTTGACCAGGCTGGTCTCGATCTCTTGACCTTGTGATCCACCTGCCTCGGTCTCCCAAAGTGCTGGGATTACAGGCGTGAGCCACCGCGCCTGGCCGATATTTTTATATGACTTGTTTCTTGTTGCAATGGTGGTATTCACCAAACTGTTCCAGTCTTGTATCTGTGTTCCATTTAGGTCCTTGTGTGGTGTCCAGCTAAATTTTAAAATAATTCCTTCTTTGAAACAACACTTTTTTTCCAATCAATAAGGTCAACTAGTACATATAAAAATTAATTAATAAGAAACACTTTCTCATTGTCAGAATAGTTCAAAAATGGAACTGACATACCAACAGGGAGAGGTTTTCCTTCATGGGAAATAATCGTTAGATGGGAACATCGTAAGGATAATTCAAACTTAGAAAAGTATTCACCTAAATGACTCTTGAAGTCAAGAATGTTTATTTAAATGTTGATGAGGATGATGACATGAGTGTGAGGAAGAGAAAAAGGAAGAAGGAAAGAGTTTCAATAAATGATTTTATTTGTTTGTGTTTGTTGCCCAGGCTGGAGTTCAGTGGTGTGATCTCAGCTCACGGCAGCCTCCATCGGTTGGGCTAAAGCCATCCTCCAGACTCAAGCAATCCTCCCACCTCAGCCTCCCCAGTAGCTGGGACTGCAGGTGCAAGCCACCATGTCTGGCTAATTTTTTTGTGTGTGTGTGGAGACGAGGTGCCCCTATGTTGCAAAGGCTCCTCTCAAACTTCTGGGCTCAAGCAATTCTCCCACCATGGCCTCCCAAAGTGCTGGGATTGCAGGTGTGGGCCACTGTATCCAGCCATAATTCTTATAAATAACTAACTATACTCTGTGTTGAATGTCATTCCCAAAATAATGATATTAAGCAGTGATACGGCAGCCTTGAACGGGAATCAAACTTTGCTTAGTTTGAATAAATCTTAAAATATTTGTTTGCTTTAATAAATGAGGGATTTTGTTGCTCCAAGTCAAGTATAGATGTAATTCACATTCACTATGTGACCTTGGGTAAGTCAGTCAAACTTTTTTTTTTTTTTTTTGAGACAGAGTTTCGCTCTTGTTACCCAGGCTGGAGTGCAATGGCATGATCTCGGCTCACCACAACCTCCGCCTCCTGGGTTCAGGCAATTCTCCTGCCTCAGCCTCCTGAGTAGCTGGGATTACAGGCACGCGCCACCATACCCAGCTAATTTTTTGTATTTTTAGTAGAGACAGGGTTTCACCATGTTGACCAGGATGGTCTCGATCTCTTGACCTCATGATCCACCCGCGTAGGCCTCCCAAAGTGCTGGGATTACAGGCGTGAGCCACCGCGCCCGGCGTCAGTCAAATCTTTATACTCTCAGTTTACTCACCTACAAAATGGGCATAGTAATAACTGCACCTGCCTCATAGTATCACTGTGACAATTAAATGAGAAGCATTTACCACAGTGCCTGGTACATAGACTGTGGAATGTTAGCACTGTATTTGTCACATAGAAAACACTTTATAAATGAGGTATATTATTAAAATTTATTACATTAATTAAAAGCTACCTGCCACAGCTCAATTTCCCCCATGCGGCCATTTCTTTCTGATTTCCCTCTTTCATTTGAAAATTCCAACAATGAAATCATGCTTCGCATGGAACTATTTTACTGTAATATTTCCACTGCAGGATACATTATTTATTCAGTGTTAGATCCATGAAGGGATGCCTCTCTTCCAGAGTTTGCTGCTGATCATTAATCAATTTTTAGAGGGTTTATTAACTTTTTTATTTTTTAAAAAATAGAATCTTATTTCCCTCTAAGAAATCATCATATGATATTAGCTCGAAAACAGAATTTTCCTAAACTCCAAACTTTTCTATTTCTAGACAGTCAGTAAAGAAAGATGGGCAATACAGTATGATTTCCAGAACATTTCCATTTGTAATTTAAAAGATTTTTAGAAAAAATAATCATGGGAGAAAGTGCCATTCACTCTGATTTATATAGAAGTGTTTCAACTTCCCTTTTTCTTTTTTTTCTATAATTTAAGTTGGTAACATTTGTATTTCAGGCACCTATTCCCTCATTCTAGTTATTAAAATAAGATGGATGGGACAAGTATGAAAATTTACTCCTGGACCAGTGTGTGCACTATTGTTGCCAACTCAGTTTTGTTGGAAGTGGGAATAATTGATTTTCCAGCTTAATATATTTTCCTCATAGAGGTTGGACTTATGTTGGAGGCAACTAGTAACTTCCTTCTACCAATTTTAAAAAGCACAGAGACAAGAAGACCAAGTATCTCCTGTGTGCCTCTCATTCACCAGCAGACACCCTCCCTTGTATATTCCTTGATTCTCCACTAATTTTTAGCCTAGTCCATCTTTTCTCATTCCTATAAATCCAAAGGTTCTATAGATACTTCCTATGAGATCTCATCTTGACTAATCACTATATATGACTCAGCCCCCAGGAGTCCAGCAGAAGCCTGGGTGTGTAAACTAAATTGTCCAATAAATAAGAATGTCTAACAAAGAAACTTTGTAGTTGCAAATGCTGCATTGTAACTTGCAGCTCTCACTCTAGGCCAGCAAGGCACAAGTGTTTTCATTCATCCCATATAAAATCAGCCCTGAATGTTTGCAAGACTAGTGGGGCAGACTTCACTTTTGTAGAATGATTCACATACTTCTGTCATCTTGGACAAGCATGTTACTTACTCATCTGGCTTTCTTGGAACCATTCCCTTAAATAGCTAATGCATCAAGAAAGGCACATCCAGATCAAAAGATTTTTGCTATTTTTTTAAGAACATTTTTTTATACCAGCTTCACACCTTACTAACAAGGTGGTCAGTGATATCAGCACAATGGAAATGTGTCATGCTGCTTTGCACACTGAGCAGAGGATTCATAAATTTTATTTCACATTTTTATTTAAAACAAAGAATTCTATAAATTTACAACATATGAGGGTTTATGCTGAAAACTGATGTCCGTTTGAGGCTACTCAACAACTCTAAAAGAGGACACAAAGCAATGACTTAATGGCATTAAAGTTGTAGTTGGATTCCTCAAAGGAACCACAAGAATCAGCTTTTAAACAAGGAATGACAAACTGACATTTACTGCAGTATGCTCCAAAGCTGTTTAGCATGAGGACAGGGTATACTGGCATGTAACATTCTTTTCACAGTTCATTATATGACTTAAACTATAATAAGAACAAGATGGAATGTGTGGCTGTGTTGTAAGCAGAAAATTCATCCTCCAGAGAAAACACACTGGTTAGGATGTATTGACATCGTTTTGGTGTTTTTAGATAGAGAAAAAAATATGATTTGATTTTATATTATATTTCTGTGATTGACTCTAAAATGGTTTTTAGAATATTCCTCGTGCTCAAATTAATGAGAAGAAAACAGAGATGCAAATAACCCGGGCTGCTCCACTTGCTGAAGTAAAGCCTGTTAACAATCCAATGGCTTTAGCTCATAATCTCACATCTCTCAAAGTGTTAAAAGAATACTTAGAGTATAATTTCATTAATATATATACATAAATACATATATTACAATCTAAAAATAATATTGAATGTGTTTCCTTGGTCCTGATGTGAATGCCACTTCCTTGGCAGATATTTGATTAAAAAGCTTAACCAAGTGTTGCTAACGAAAATATTATATTATCATCTTAGCTTTGATGGTCATTCATTTGCTCACGGCAGACTGAAAAAATAATCTAATAGCAGAATATCCCTGTCCTTGTCTGCACATGGTCAATATTCAGATTTGAAGGAAAAATTTTCTGAGGGGGAAGAAGATGGTGGCTAGGAGACAGGGCTAATATGTAGCTCCCACTTGGGTGGACAGAACAGCCTGTGGAGATGCAGACTGTGAAATTTTGCTTCAAGAACCACCTCAGGAACATACCAGATGTATTATTAGTCAGGGTTCTCTTAGAGAAACAGAACTAATAGGATTTATATATATATAAAAATCTTATTTATATATATAAATCCTATTAGTCCTATAATAATATATATTTATATAGATATATAAATATATATAAATCCTATTAGTTATCCTCTTTACATGTGTAACTTATGCTACATATCTATGTATATAGATATATACATAATATATGATAAGCCATAGTTTATTATGTATTAACTTACACAATCACAAGGTCCCACAATAGGCTGCCTGTAAGCTGAGGAGCAGGGAAGCCAGTCTGAGTCCCAAAACTGAAGAACTTGGAGTCTGATGTTCGAGGACAGAAGACATCCAGCACAGGAGGAAAGATGTAGGCTGGGAGGCTAGGTCTATCTCTCTATCTCTCCTTTTCACCTTTTGCTGCCTGCTTTATATTCACTGGAAGCTGGTTAGATGGTGCTCACCAGATTAAGGATGACTCTGCCTTCCCCATCCCACTGATTCAAATGTCAATCTCTTTTGGCAATACTCACACAGACACACTCAGGATTAGTACTTTGTGTCCCTCAATCCAATCAAGTTGACACTCAGTATTAACCATTACACCAGGAAACCAGAACAAATTCACAAATCCTTTGAAAGATGTGTCACACCACTGCAAGTTCTGCAAGATAGGCAAAAAATTATGAGATCCAAAAGTTTGAGAGTGGGGAAGCTAACTCCAAACACACATCATCACTGGGGAATCTGAAAATCCAGATCATAGGAGAAAGATTTAACCTTACCTAGGGTTGAAGCATTTCTAGAGAGCTGCATGAAAAATAAAAGTAGAAGCACAATGAGAGGAGCCTTGTAGACACTCCCAGTCTCCAGCTTAAGCCCAGGGAAGCCATCCCTGATGATATCTCATGGGGGCCCTCAAGGAAGGCAGCCAGCAGAATTAGGGATGGGTCACAGGGTGAAAGAAGCTTCTAACTGAACTTTGTAATAATTTCAACTGGGCACAAACTTTCTTGAGCAGAATCTGAGGATTGAATGGGAACTGCTACAGATATGAGCACAGGAACCACCAACAACATTGTGGGCAGATGGGGAGTGGTGAGGCCTGAAAGTCATCATGCTTGTTTTCTCAGTAGGGAAGCTTATGGCCTGGGGCAGGCTGCCTGGATCTAAATGTGGTGATATTACCAGGACGTTGTGGGAGTGAAACAAGCTTTGCCAACTGCATGGTAGTGGGGCAAGGCCTTTTACTACCAGCTATCCCCAACTTCCCTGGAAAACTATATGGCACAGCAGAGCCAACCATAATCCCTTCTGGAACATAACCTTATTGGCCTGAGAAACACCCTCCCATCCCCAATAGTGGCCTCAGCAAGCCCTGGCCAAGGAGATTCTGAGCTCAGACCTGTCTAACCCTGCCCCACCTGATGGTATTTCTCTACTCACCTTGATACCTGAACACAAAAGACATAAACTCTTGGAAGCTTTATGACCAGACTCTTCACCCGAGAAAGCAGACTACTTACTCTGGCCAACTTAGGGCAAGCTTATATCCTCTACTACTACTGCAGCTGGTGCTCTCTTGAAAGTGCCAACTCCTGGCTGGAGGCAAACAAACTCGTTACAGAGTAACCTTGCTCCCAGGAAGGAGAAAACAACAGGTAATACCACTGACTGCAACATCCTGGCTACCCAGAGGTCCTGAGTCTGTCAATGTGACACAACCTCACTGCTAGTGTAACCATCATTCAAGAAAGCCAGTATATTAAACATATATACAACCAAGGATTCTCACAGAGTCTGCTTCACACCCCTGCTACCTCCACCAGGGCAGGTGCTAGTTTACAAAGCTGGGTGGCCAGAAGTTGGATCACATCACAGGACTCTTGCAGACATTCCCCAGCACCAGCTCGGATCCTGGTAGCCCCACTGGGTGGCTAACAATCATTGCAGTGTTAACAATCATTGCAGTCCAGCTCTCGGGAAGCTCCGTCTCTTGGGGAAGGGTGAGAGTACCACATTGAGGGATCATCCCATGGGACAAAAGAATCTGAACAGTAGGCCTTGAGTTCCAGAACTTTCCACTGAAATAGTCTACCCAAATGAGAAGGAACTAGAAAAGTAATTCTGGTAATATGACAAAACAGGGTTCTATAACACTCCCAAAAGATCACACTAGCTCCCCAACAATGAATCCAAACCAAAAGAAATATCTGATTGCCAGGTAAAGAATTCAGAAGGTTGATTATGAATCTACTCAAGGCAATACCAGAGAAATGTGAAAAACAACTTAAAGAATTTTTTAAAATACAGAATATGAATGAAAAATACTCCAGAGAAATAGATATCGTTAAAAAAAATCACAACTTCTGGAAATGAAAGACATACTTAGAAAAATATAAAATGCACTGGAAAGTTTTAACAATAGACTAGAACAAGTAGAAGAAAGAACTTAAGAGCTTGAAGACAAGGCTTTTTATTGTTATTATTTATTATACCGTTTTGTTTTGTTTTGTTTTGTTTTTGTTTTTGTTTTGAGATGGAGTCTCACTGTTGTCACCAGGGATGGAGTGCAATGGCATGATCTTGGCTCACTGCAACCTCCGCCTCCCAAGTTCCAGCAATTCTTGTGCCTCGGCCTCCCAAGTAGCTGAGATCACAGGCAGGCTGATCTCAAACTCCTGACCTCAGATGATCCACCCGCTTCAGCCTCCCAAAGTGATGGGATTATAGGTGTGAGCCACTGCACTCAGCCTATTATTATACTTTAAGTTATGGGATACATGTGCAGAAACTGCAGGTTTGTTTCATAGGTATACATGTGCCACAGTGGTTTGTTGCACCCATCAACCCATCATCTACATTAGGTATTTTTCCTAATGCTATCCCTTACCCTGCCCTCCAGCCCTCAACAGGGCCCAGTGTGTGATGTTCTCCTCCCTGTGTCCATGTGTTCTCATTGTTCAACTCCCACTTATGAGTGAGAACATGTGATGTTTGGTTTTCTGTTCCTGTGTTAGTTTGCTGAGAATGATGGTTTCCAGCTTCATCCATGTCCCTGCAAAGGACATGAATTCATTCTCCTTTATGGCTGCATAGTATTCCATGGTGTATATGTGCCAAATTTTCTTTATCCAGTCTATCATTGATGAGCATTTGGGTTGGTTCCAAGACTTTGCTATTGTGAATAGTACTGCAATAAACATACATGTGCATGTGTCTTTATAGTAGAATGGTTTATAATCCTTTGGGTATGTACCCATAATGGGATTTCTGGGTCAAATGGTATTTCTGGTTCTAAATCCTTAAGGAATCACCACACTGTTTTCTACAATGTTTGACCTAATGTACACTCCTACCAACAGTGTAAAAGCATTCCTATTTCTCCACATCCTCTCCAGCATCTGTTGTTTCCTGATTTTTTAATGATCACCATTCTAATTGGCGTAAGATGGTATCTCATTGTGGTTTTGACTTGCATTTCTCTAATGACCAGTGATGATGAGCTTTTTTTCATATGTTTGTTGGCCTTATAAATGGAAGACAGGCTTTTGAATTAATCCAATCAGACAAAGACAAAGAAAAAAGAATAAAAAATGAATAAAGCCTCCAAGAAATTTGGAATTATATTAAATGGTAAAACCTAAGAATAATTATGTTCCTGTGAAAGAAGATAAATCTAAAAGTCTGGAAAGCTTATTTGAGGGAATCATTGAGGAAAACTTCCCTGACCTTGCTAGAGATCTAGACATCCAAATACAAGAAGCTCAAAGAACAACTGGAAAATTCATTGCAGAAAGATTATCACCTAGGCACATAGTCCTTGGGTTATCTAAAGTCAAGATGAAGGAAAGAATCTTCAGAGCTGTGAGACAAAAGCATCCAACCTACCTAAGGAAAACCATCAGATTAACAGCAGATTTCTCAGCACAAACCTGAAAGGCCAGAAGGAAGGGGTCCCATCTTTAGCCTCTTGAAACAAAATAATTGCCAGCCAAAAATGTTGTGTACAGCAAAAATAAACTTCATAGATGGAAGAGAGATAAAGTCTTTTTTCAGACAAACAAATGCTGAGAGAACCTGGCACTGCCAAGCCAGCATTATGGGAAATGCTAAATGGAGCTCTGAATCTTGAAACAAAACCTGGAATACACCAAAATAGAACCTCCTTAAAGCATAAACCTGACATGGCCTATAAAACAATAACATAATGGGGGAAAATAGTATTAAGGCAATGACTAGCATGATGAATAGAACAGAACCTTACCTGTTAATACTAATGCTGAATGTAAATCACCTAAATGCTCCAGTTGAAAGATACGGAATGGTAGGGTGCCGGGTGCAATGGCTTACACCTATAATCCCAGCACTTTGGGAGGCCAAGGCAGGCTGATCACAAGGTCAGGAGATTGAGACCAGCCTGACCAACAGGATAAAACTCCATCTCTACTAAAAATACAAAATTAGCCAGGCACGGTGGTGCACGCTTTTAATACCAAGCTACTCAGGAGGCTTAGGCAGGAGAATTGCTAGAATCTGGGAGGTGAAGGTTGCAGTGAGCTGCAATTGTGCCATTGTACTCCAGCCTGGGCAACAGAATGAGACTCCATCTCAAGAAAAAAAAAAAGATACAGAATGGCAAAATGGGTAAAAATCACCAACCAAGTATCTACTATCTTCAAGAGACTCACCTAATACGTCAGCACTTACATAAACTTAAGGTAAAGGGGTGAAAACAGATATTCTATGCAAATGGAAACCAACAGCAAGCAGAAGTAGCTATTCTTATATCAGACAAAACAGTCTTTAAAGGAACAACAGTGGCTGGGCACAGAGGCTCACACCTGTAATCCCAGCACTTTGAGAGGCTGAGGCAGGGGGATCACCTGAGGTCAGGAGTTCGAGACCAATGTGACCGACATAGTAAAACCCCATCTCTATGGGGTTTACAAAAATACAAAATTAGCCAGGCATGGTGGCACAGGCCTGTAATCCCAGCTCCTTGGGAGGCTGACAGCAGGAGAATCACTTGAACCCAGGAGGTGGAGGTTGCAGCGAGCTGAGATTGTACCATTGCACTCCAGTCTGAGCAACAAGAGCAAAACTCTGTCTCAAAAAATAAATAAATAATAAATAAATAAAGTAATGACAGTTAAAAAAAAAAGAGAGAGAGAGAAAAAGACAAAGAGGGACATTATATAAGGACTTGTCCAATGGGAAAATATCACAGTCCTAAATATATATGCCCCTAACACTAGAACTTCTAAATCTATAAAACAATTACTATTAGACCTAAGAAATGAGATAGACAGTAACACAATAATAGTAGGGACCTTCAATACTCCACTGACAGAGCTAGACAGGTCATCAAGACAGAAAGTCAACAAAGAAACAACAGATTTAAACTATACCCTAGAACAAATGGACTTAACAGATATTTACAGAACTTAACAGATATTCTATGCAACAATAGCAGATTATACTTCCTGTTCATTAACACGTGGAACATTCTCCAAGATAGACTATGTGATAGACCGCAAAATGAGTCTCAATAAATTTAAGAAAATTGAAATTTTATGAAGTACTCTCTCAGACCACAGTGGAATAAAATTGGAAATCAACTCCAGAAGGAACCTTCAAAACCATGCAAATACAATGAAATTAAATAACATGTTCCTGAAGGATCATCGAGTCAACAATGAAATCAAGATGGAAATTTAAAAATTCCTTTAATTGAACTGTAATAGTGACACAACTTTTCAAAACCTCTGGGCTACAGCAAGGGCAGTACTAAGAGGAAGGTTCACAGCATGAAATACCCACATCAAAGAGTCAAAAAAACCACAAATAGGTAATCTAAGGAATAGAACACAACAGACCCCTAAAGGAACTAGAGGAACACGAACAAACCAAGCCCAAACCCAGCTGAAGAAAAAAATGTCAGAACAGAGCTAAATAAGATTGAAACAACAAAACATACAAAAGATGAATGAAACAAAAAGCTGGTTCTTTGAAAAGGTAAGCAAAACTGATAGACCATCAGCAAGATTAACAAGAAAAGATGAGAGGGTTCAAATAAGTTCAATTAGAAATGAAATTGGAGATACTGCACCTGACACCACAGAAATACAAAAGATCATTCAAGGCTACTATGAACACCTTCACACATACGAACTTGAAAATCTACAGGAGTTGGATTAATTTCTGGAAATAGACTACCCTCCTAGATTAAATCAGGAAAAATAGAATCTCTCACAGACCACTAACAAGTAGTGAGATTGAAACAGTAATTAAAAAGTTGCCAACAACGAAAAAGTGCCCAGGACCAGATGGATTCACAGCTGAATTCTATCAGACGTTCAAAGAATTGGTACAAATCCTACTAAAACTATTCTAAAAGGTACAGAAAGAGACAATCCTCCCTGAGTCATTCTATGAAGCCAGTATCACCCTAGTACCAAAACCAGGAAGGGACATAACACAAAAAGGAAAACTACAGATGAACATAGATTGAGAAATCTCCAACAGAATATTAGCTAACCAAATCCAGAAGCATCCTCTGCTCAGAATGACTGATAGACCACGGGACTCACATCCCTTAGAAAGAGCTTTAGGCAATCTAGCCCTTCCTATAGGAAAACTGTGGTCCTTCCTACAGCCTTCTCACTTCATTCCCTTACTAGCTTCTAACCTCTTGGTCAAATCTTGCCTTTATTTGGATTCCTTTAGCTTTATCTCTACTTCTTAGCCCCCTTCATGGATTTGTCTTTTTGATTTTGAGCTCTCTTATCTCTTCAGATACATTTGTTCTGGCTCCGTCTTATTCCAACCACCCCAGGGAAAAGCACTGACATTAGTTAGCTTAACTGACTCCCTGTCAGAAGGCGGAAGAATCCATCCTATTTATACCTCCTGCTCCATACCAGGGTTTATACACCAGATTCTTCGGCATTCTCCTACATTGAGGTTGTCCTTTTCCAATCCATTCTCCATCTCTCTTTGCTACTGCCACCCTGAAACACTTCAACATCTGTATTAATCTGTTCTCGTATTGCTATGAAGAAATACCTGAGACTGGGTAATTTATACAGAAAAGAGGTTTAATTGGCTTAATGTTCTTCAGACTGTACAGGAACCATAGCAGCTTCTGCTTTTGGGGAGGCCTCAGGAAACTTCCCATCATGGTGGAAGGCAAAGAGGTAGCAGGTGTCTTACACAGCAGGAGCAGAAGCAGGAGACAGAGTGGAAAGGAGCTACACACTTTTAAATGGCCAAATCTAATGAGAACTCACTCGCTATTATAAGAACAGTACCAAGTGGGATAGTGCTAAACCATTCATGAGAAACCCACCCCCATGATCCAATTACGTCCCAGCAGGCCCTATCTTCAACATTGGGGATTAGAATTTGACATGACATTTGCTGGGGACATATACACAAACCATATCAACATTTCATTAAAGCTTCTCATAATTCCGTATTGCTATACAATGTAGTACAAACTCCTAAGCCTATGGCCTAACCTTACCCACTCAACTATTTTTTTTAACTCCCTTGTTCTCTCCACAAGTGTCTTTTCATCGTCTCTTAGAACATATCAGCCTGATCCTACCTCCCACTTAATATGCTGACTTTGCCACCCTCTTAAATTTTACCCAGCATTTTAGTCCTAGCTCAAGCTCACCTCCTTCATGGAACTTCTCATGCCTGGTCCATGCTGTTCTATTCCTACTTAAATACACCTAGAAAAGTGTGGAGATTGCAAGGGTTTGCTTCGTATATTATTCATTGCAGTAATTAACAAAATATAATTATGTGATTATACATGTTTATCTAATATATAATGGGAATTTTAGTTTTCCTAACAGGATATTTAATGAAGACAAGAACTGTATTTTAAAATTACTTAAACTGTTTATAATATTAACAAAGAAATACTTATTGAAAAAAAATCCCAGTAATTCAGATGACTTTCAAGATTGTCATTCTGTTCATCACATGGGTTGAAGACAGTGTACTAGGTTATCTCATAAAATGTTTCTATCTATGTATTTCTCAGTCTGGGGTGGTTGTCTATGGAAGTTATAATTATAATTCTTGTTTCCAAACAGCCAGATGGATTAATATTTCAAGGCATCTGTTAAATTTCTCATTTTGCATGGGCTTTTAGTTTCCACGAGTAGTTTGTTTTGATTCACACAGATTGCTTTCTTTTTGAATATTTCTAAACTGAGCTCTAATTAAGAGGAAGAAGAGCAGAATGATTAAGATTTGCATTTAAATCCAGCTCTGCCCAGTTATAAGCAGCTTAATTCTTAAGCAAGTAACTTAACCTCACTCTATCTTTATTACTTCATCTGCAAAAAGGAAATATTAATAAGAAGTGAAATATACTATTAGGTAGTATTAACCAGCACTTACATATAGTAAACATAAACCCATGTTAAGTCTTATAGCTTTTAATCATTTCTATCTAGGCAAAGAATCAAACTGAAAGAGACAACATATGAGCTTTAATATTATTCTTTTTCTGGAACAGGCATAGCTGTTATTGCTATTTTTCGTAGTCTAATCTGATTCACTGTTTTGGAGCAGACTAAAGATAATGAGCTTGATTCTTCCCTCATTCACAGACAGGGAAGGACGTGAGTTTTCCTCACCCACATGGTTCCAGATGGAGCCAAGCCAAGGGGTGAGATGAGAGCAGAAAAACTCTTGGAGGTTTCCCTCTCAGTGTTGTGTTCAAACTTACAAATAAAATTTTGAGTAGATCAAGCACCAATATTTCTCATTCTTGCCATCCAATTTGATTGTGCTTTTATCTAACTAAACTAGCATGTTGGCCAACTAAGTCTAATAAATTTGGCCTAACTGACTAGCTGTTTGTGCCCTGAGTTCATTCAACCACATATTAGAATAACCCCAAACTTGTCAAGATAAAAACTAGTAATTTAAAGCCAAATTTGTAGCCAATGTTTTATCAAGTTCAGTATTCTCTATAACTCAATTCAAAAAATAAGAATCAATATTTTAAATGTTTTTAAAAATGCAGTCATGGTTAGGTATGGTGGCTCATGCCTGTAATCCCAGCATTTTGGGAAGCTGAAGTGGGTGGATCACTTGAGATCAGGAGTTTGAGACCAGCCCGGCCAGCATGGCAAAACTCCATCTCTACTAAAAATACAAAAATTAGTCGGGCATGGTGGCACATGCCTGTAGTCCCAGCTATTTAGGAAGCTGAGGCAGGAGAATCACTTGAACCTGTAGTCCCAGCTACTCAGGAGGTTAAGGCAGGAGAATGAACTGAACCTGGGAGGCTAAAGTTGCAGTGAGTGGAGATTGCACCACTGTAATCCAGGCTGGGCAACAGAGTAAGACTACATCTGAAAAAAAAAATGCATTCATTATTATTAATTATATTCAGTTGAAATAACACTAATTTGTCATGAAAATGTATTATTGTCATCACTCTAGCATTTATCCTAAGTGTCTTAAGACCACAGTGGAAACAATATAGAATGAAGAAAAATAACAGTCTGAACAACAAATGCAGACATTAAAACATTGAGAATGTTGAATGTTGAGAAAGTTATTAAAGAAAAAGCTTTTTCCAAACATATTCACATAGACCATCAGACACATCTGCATTCCAGGTGGGCCACTTATCTCACCTGTGTCTTCTCTTCAACACCATCCCTTCACCCTGTATCGCTTACTTATAGCTCCTCATAAATCAGTGGGAATATATTACTAATAATCAGTTTTTCTTGGTTTAAGTCAAACATTTTAATGAAGTGTTTGGAAGTACCTAATTTCTGCAGTGTAATATTTTTCTTTCCAAAATATGTCTGAATTATACATTTTTTAAAACTCCCATCAAATAGGCCTAAAGGAATTGTAATAATCTGTAGACACTTGGAAATTCTAGAATTCAGTTCATTTTATTTAATATTGACTACAAAGCTCCAGGAGGCCTATTTCTATTCCTGGCTCAGTCTCTAGCTTAGTTGTGTGACCCTGAGCAGGCCATTTCACCTCTCTGAATCTCAGATTTTTAAAAATTCTGTAAAACAAAATGGCTGCATCAAATAATTTTTAAATTCCCTTCTAATTTATGTCCTTATCTTTTTTTTTTTTTTTTAGACGGAGTTTCGCTCTTGTTGCCCAGGCTGCAGTGCAATGGCGCATTCTCGGCAACCTCTGCCTCCTGGGTTCAAGCAATTCTCCTGTCTCAGCCTCCCAAGTAGCTGGGATTATAGGCATGAGCCACCGCACCTGGCTAATTTTTTGTATTTTTAGTAGAGACAGGGTTTCACCATGTTGGCCAGGATGGTCTTGATCTCTTGACTTCGTGGTCCACCTGCCTCGGCCTCCCAAAGGGCTGGGATTGCAGGCGTGAGCCACCGTGCCCGGCCTGTCCTTATCTTTTTAACAGGATATTTAAGATCTCCAACTCAAGTGGTATATCATGTCTATAAACTGGGATTATATCTCATCTATCCTTTTGCGATTATCCTGACTGCAGAGTGTGAAGATGAAAACATTCCACTCAGATGTGTTTTATCTGGAAAAAAAACTTCACTCCATAGAAATGACAACCGATGTGGCAAACTGATAATTAAGAAAAAAGCAGCAGAATAGATAAGCACCAAGTTAAATATTAACAATATGCCATATGCCATACCTTCTTGAAAGGAAACTGAACAGTTATGAAAACTCACCTATAAACTAATCCTGTAGCTGAAAATTTATTTTTAATCATGTATATTAAAATTCAAAGTTATTGTATTATAAAGACAGGTGAGGAGGTTGGTGGAATTAGGAAGAGTAGTTAAAGCAATTCCAGTGTTACTGAAATGTAGCCAAGAAGAATATCTGTAATAGCGGTTGAGTATTCTCCAAGAACACTGTGACATAAGAACTCTCAGGGATTTAGATGAGGCCATGTGGCTTCATTCTTTAATGCTGAAAGGAGACAGTTGCCTGCATACACCAAAGTAGAGAATGGGTCTAATGTGATGCTTCTACCATGGGAATAAGCAAGAGTTTAAATTTAAGGAAACTAGTCTGTTTAGTGGAAATCAGTCCAAGGGCCTAAAGAACTAAGCAGTGACTTTAAAGAAGTGCAATGCACTCTTCTTGCCATTTCTGTTTTCTTCCAAGTATTTTGCCTAGACCCTTGGACTTGGCAGAGATACTAAAAAATGGTAGTGCTATACCTGAAATAACGAGCCAGTTGTACACCAGAACTCTTTATTTTGCCATTCTGTGTGTCCAAAGAGAATGTGACCAAACAAATCTGGACACATGGGACCCAGCAATCTTTGTTTTTAAAAAAGCCTTATGATGCACACTAAAGTTTGAAAGCCACAGTACTGAGATTTCATAGCTTCGCTATGCTGCTTCCCCACCCCCACCTGAAAAAGTAGAAGGCTTAGATTCACAGAGACATTAGATCCCGTTTCTAATTTCAATTACTTCTATTTTATTGAAGGAATCAGCAATATGTGACACACCTTGAATTTTTATCATTACTGAAATCCTCTAATTGAAATTCGTTACTATTAAAATCTAGACATTCAAGTATCAATTGAATTGAATAGAATATCTCAATAAATATCTGTTGATCTAAGCAACCCTATCTTTCAGTCTCCGAATTAAAGAGAAATGTGATATTAACAAATTTACTTTCATATTTAGAAGAACCCTAGCAAGATGTCACCCCAGACATAAAAAGAAGGAAAATCTCTTCATGTGTTCTCTTCTTTGCTTAGCTAAAAGTAGGAGTAACTCTCCAAAAATTATAACTTCCAGACAGATGGCAAGAGAGCTATGTTTGACAAAAATAAAATTTTATTTTTCATCTATACCATAAAGACTAAAAAGAATGATGTATCAGTAAGAATAAATTTTTAGCTGCAAGGAGGTTAAACAAGTTAGAAATGTATTTCTCTCTCGTTAATGTTCTGGAGGCAGAGAGTTCAAAGTTCATAGTACAGGTTCAGGTGTCATAGACATAGGCCCTTTCTCTCTTTGTGGAAACCATAGTCCAAAATGGCTGCTGGGTCATCCGCTACATCTACATTTTGAGTGGCAGAGACTCTTTCCCCCATATTTGGGGGAAAGAGGACATGTCGTTCACTTAGAGAAAACATTGTAGAAACTGCACGATCACTTCTTTGTAGATCTCATTGCTAAAGCTTGGTTGTATCTAACTACAAGAGATGCAAAGAAGAATCTTTATTGCAAGCAACCTCGTGTCCAGCTAAGGAAAGAAGAGTGGGTAATGGCTACTGAAATTCTACCACAGTTGGCAATACCTAGTCCTGGCCAAAGTGTGGGAAAGCAGGCACTTTCTTTTTTAATATTGCTGTAGGAGTGTAAATTGCTATAGTGTTTCTATAGACACTTGACAATATGCATCAAAGACATCAAACGCTTCAAAACATGACCCCAACACTTCAAGGAAGTTATCTTTTAAAAAAAGAAAACAGGCCAGGTGCGGTGGCCCACGCCTATAATCCCAGCACTTTGGGAGGCCGAGGCGGGTGGATCACAAGGTCAAGAGATCGAGACCATACTGCTCAACATGGTGAAACCTCGTCTCTACTAATACAAAAAATTAGCTGGGCATGGTGGCGCGTGTCTGTAATCCCAGCTACTCAGGAGGCTGAGGCAGGAGAATTGCCTGGACCCAGGAGGCAGAGGTTGCGGTGAGCCGTGATCGCGCCATTGCACTCCAGCCTGGGTAACAAGAGCGAAACTCCGTCTCAAAAAAAATAAAAAAATAAAAAAATAAAAATTAGTTGGGCATGGTGGTGCACGCCTGTAGTCCCAGCTACTCGGGAGGCTGAGGCAGGAGAATTGCTTGAACCCAGGAGGCGGAGGTTGCGGTGAGCCGAGATCCCGCCATTGCACTCCAGTCTGGGTAAGAAGAATCAAACTCTGCCTCAAAAAAAAAAAAAAGAAAAGAAAAAAAGAAATCAATATACTATTAGTCAAGGCTCTCACAGAGAAACAGAACCAACAGAAGATACTTATTAATTATTTAATAATGATTATAAATAATTGGCTCATGCAGTTATGGAAGCTGAAAAGTCTCAAGATCTGTAATTCAAAGGCCTCAGAACCCAGGGAGTCCATAATGTAAATTCCAGTATGATGTCCCAGCACAAAGACAGGGTGGAGGATAGAATTAATTCTTTCTTTCTCCATCTTTTGTTCTTTCAGGCCTTCAATGGACTGAATAAGACCCACCCACATTGGGGAGGGCCATCTCTTTTATTCAGTCTACAGAGTCAAGTGTTAATCTCATCCAGAGATAGCCTTACAGACAGACTCAGAATAAGATTTAACCAAATATCTGAGCACTCTTTGGCCCAGTCAAGTTGACACATAAAATTAACCATCACAGATACATATTACTGAAAAATTACCATAGTAATTTTTTGGTTGTGGTAAAATACACAAAAATTATTAAGATAATAAATTTTATGTGTACAGTAGTGTTAAGTACATTCATATTGTTGTGCAACTGATCTCCAGAACTCTTCTCATTTTGTAAAACTAAAACTCTATACCCGTTAAACACCAGCTCTCCATTTACCTCCCTCCTGTTTCTGGCAACCAGTATTCTATGTTGTGTCTCTATGCATTTGACTGCTGTAGATACACATATAAGTAAAATCATACAATAATCTTCCTTTTGTCTGGCTTATTTCACTTGGGATAATGTCTCAGGGCTTATCCCTGTTGTAGCATGTATTAGAATTTTCTTCCTTTTTAAGGCTGGGTAATATTCCATCGTATGTATATAACTCATTTTGTTTATCTATTTATCTGTCAATGGACACTTTGGTTGCTTCCAGTCTTTGGCTATTGTGAATAATGCTGCTATGAACATGGATGCATACCACAGTGATTTTAAGACCATAGGCTTTGTCCTTACTACTAGTGGTGGGAATATACATTTCTATAAAATGACAAAAGTTAAATATTAGTTTAATTATTTATATTAAATATGTATTTATTATCTGTAATCATTAACCCAAGAGTAGCCATTTGTTTAGATGTGACCATGCTCACCCAAACACATCTGGCCAATTATATCTGGACAGCATCTTATCAGGAATGTGTATAAGGACTTAGGTATTTTGCATGGACAGCATCTTATTAGGAATGTTTATCAGGATTTATGTATTTTGCATGGACAGCATCTTATCAGGAATGTGTATCAGGATTTATGTATTTTGCATGGACAGCATCTTATCAGGAATGTGTATGAGGACTTATGTATTTTGCATGGAACTGGGTAAAATAACCTTCTACTTATGAGATGCTATGGAAATCTTTAGAAGTCATATAGTATTAGAGCTGAAAGTAATTTAATAGTAAACCTGGACAATGGCTTATTTTAAAAATGAAGATGCGGAATCTGAATATAATGAATGAATTTCCCAAAGTCAAGGTAATTTGCATTAGCTCTAGGACCTCTGAATTATATTTGAATGATTTATGGATAAGAAAACTGACTGTAGTAAAGAATCTCTAAATGACAGGAACCAACTTGAACTTCATCTATATTTCTTCAGAAACTTATACTAGATCTTCCATATATTTATGTGATAATTTTACACTTGCAGTGATTTTTTAAGGATTTAAAAATTATTTTAAAATTTAGATACAGAAAAAATTGATCTTTTTAGGTAGAGTTATATAGGTTTTAACACATATATAGATTTGTAAGCCCCACCAGGACCACAATCAGGATACAGAACAGTTCCATCACACCAAAAAGCTCTGTGCTTTCTCGTTCATAGTCAAACCGTATGCCATTCCATAGACTCTGGCAATCACTGATGTGTTTGTATCCCTATAGTTTGCTTTTTCTAGAATGTCACATGTCTAAACTCATAAATGTGTTTTATTTTATGACTGGCATTTTCACCCAGCATGGCTTTTGGACCCATCATGTTGTTATAGCAATAGTTTATTCCTTTTTATGTTCCGTAGCATTCCATTGTATTCATGTATCTCAGTTAAGTCTATTCACCCATTTAAAGGCATCTGGGTTATTTTCCAATTTAGAGTGATTGTGAATACAACTGCTATCAACATTGATATACAGGTTTTTTGTATAAACGTAAGCTTTCATTTTTATATATGGTTGCATAAACATAAGTTTTCATTTCTCACATCCCTAGGAGTGAGATTTGTAGGTCATATGGTAAACATATATTTAAAATTTTAGGAAACTGAAAAACTCTCTTTCAAAGTGGCTGTGCCATTCTACATTCTCATTGACATGTATGAAAGTTCTAGTTGTTCTGCGTCCTTGTCAGCACTTGAAGTTGTCCATTGTTTTTTTAAAAAACACCAAGTAGTGAGCTCATCCAAGTAGTGAGCATAGTACTCGATAGGCAGCCTTCCAACCTGTGCTCCCATCCTACCTTCCCCTCTCAAGCAATCCCTAGTGTCTATTATTCACATCTTTGTATTAATATGTATTAATGTTTTACTTATAAGTGAAAACATGTAGTGTTTGGTTTTCCTTTCCTGCATTAGTTTGCTTAGCATAATGCCCTCCAGCTGCATATGTGTTGCTACAAAGGACGTGATTTTGTTCATTTTTATGGCTGTGTAGTATTTCATCGTGTATATGTACCACATTTTCTTTATCCAGTCTATGATTCATGGGCATCTTAGTTGATTCCATGTCTTTGCTATTATGAATAGTGCTGTGATGAACATATGAGTGCATAGATCTTTTTGATAGAATGATTTATTTTCCTTTGAGTATATAGCCAGTAGTGGGATGGCTGGGTCAAACAGTAATTCTGTTTTCAGTTCTTTGGGAAATTGCCAAAGTGATTTCCACAGAGGCTGAGCTAATTTATATTCTCACCAGCAGCATATAAGTGTTCCCATTTTTCTGCAACCTGGTCAGCATCTATTGTTGTTTGAATTTTTGATAATAACTGTTCTAACTGGCATAAGATGGTGTCTCGTTGTGGTTTTGATTTACATTCCTCTAATGATTAGTGATGGTGAGCATTTTTCATATATTTATTGGCTACATGCATGTCCTTTGAGTAGTGTATATTCATGTACTTTGCCCATTTTTAATAGAGTTATTTGGTTTTTGTTTCTTGAATTGCTTAAGTACCTTATATTAGATAGTAGATATTTGTTGGATGCATAGTTTGTGAATATTTTCTCCCATTTTGTTGGCCTTTTACTCTGTGGACAGTTTTTTGCTCTGCAGATGCTCTTCAGTTTAATTAGGCCCCACCTGTCAATTTTTGGTTTTGTTGCAATTGCTTTTGGGGACTTAATCATAAGTTCTTTGCGAAGGCTGACGTCCAGAATGATACTTCTTAGATTTTCTTTTAGAGTTTTTATTGTTTTAGTCTTACATTTCAGTATTTAATCCATCTTGAGTTACTTTTTGTAAATAGTGAAGGAAGAGGTCCGGTTTCAATCTTATGCATATGGTTAACTTAGTTACCTCAGCACTATTTGTTAAATAGGGAGTCCTTTCCCCATTATTTGTTGTTAACTTTGTCAAATATCATATGGTTTTTGGTGTGTGGCTTTATTAATATTTCTGAGTTTTTGATGATGTTCGTGTCCTTTGTAGGGACATGGATGAACCTGGAAACCATCATTCTCAGCAAACTGACCCAAGAACAGAAAATCAAACACCGCATGTTCTCACTCATAGGTGGGTGTTGAACAATGAGAACACATGGACACAGGGAGGGGAGCATCAAACACTGGGGTCTGTTGGGTAGAAATAGGGGAGGGACAGCAGAGAGTAGGGAGTTGGGGAAAGATAGCATGGGGAGAGATGCCAGATATAGGTGATGGGGAGGAAGGCAGCAAATCACACTGCCATGTGTGTACCTATGCAACAATCTTGCACGTTCTTCACATGTACCCCAAAATCTAAAACACAATTAAAAAAATATATTAAAAAATAATAAAATCTAAAAAATATATATATATATATTTCTGAGTTTTCTATCCTGTTCGATTGGTCTGTGTGTCATTGCACTACTGCCATGCTACTTTGGTTACTGTAGCCCCGTAATATACTTTAAAGTTGGATAATGTGATGCCTTTGGGTTTGTTCTTTCTGCTTAGGATTACTTTGGTGATTCAAGCTCTTTTTTGGTTCCATATGAATTTTAGTTTTTTCTAATTCTGTTAAAATGAATTTGGTAGTTTGATGGGAATAGCATTGAATCTATAAACTGCTTTGGACAGTGTGGTCATTTTAACAGTACTGATTTTTCTTATCCATGAGCATGGAATGTTTTTCCATTTATGTATTTCCTGATTTCTGTCAGCATCATTTTGTAATTCTTGTTAGAGATTTTCACCTCCTTGGTTAGATGTATTCTGAGGTATTTTGTTCTTTTTGTGGCTATTGTAAATGGAATTGCATTCTTGATTAGGATTTCAACATGGATGTTATTGGCATATATAAATGCTACTGATTTTTGTATATTGAATTCGTGTCTATAGAGTTTTTGGTATAGAATCATATCATCAGTGAAGATAGCTTGACTTCCTCACTTCCTATTGGACGCCTTTTATTACTTCCTCTTGTCTGATTGCTCTTGCTAGAACTTTCAGTACTGTGTTGAATAGGAGTGGTGAGAGTGGGCATTTTTCTGAAAGGAAAATGCTTCCAGATTTTGCCCATTCAGTATGATGTTGGCTGTGAGTTTGTCATAGATTGCTCTTAACACATTGAGGTACATTCCTTCAATGCCCAATTTGTTTAGTTATTAACAGGAAAGAATGTTGCATTTTATCAAATGCTTTTTCTGCATCCAGTGAGATGATCATGTAGTTTTTGTTTTTAGTTCTGTTTATGTGGTGAATCACATTTATTGATTTCTAAAGGCTACTTAATTTTGCTGAATTACCTTTTTGATGTGCTTCTGGATTCAGTTTGCTAGTATTTTGCTTAGGATTTTTGCTTCTATGCTCATCAGGGATATTGGCCTGAAGTTTTCTTTTTTCATGTGTCTTTGCTGGATTTTGGTAGCAGAATGATTCTAGCATCATAGAATGAGTTAGGCAGAAGTCCCTACTCCTCCTCAATTTTTGGAATAGTTTCAGTAGAATTGGTAGCAGTTCTCCTTTTGTATATCAGGTAAAATTCAGCTGTGAATCCATCTGGTCCAGGATTTTTTTTTTTTTTTTTTTTGGTGGCCTTTTTATAACTGATTCAATTTTGGAACTTGTTATCAGTCTGTTCAGCCTTATAATTTCTTTTTGGTTCAATCTTGGGAGGTTGTATGTTTCCAATAGTTTATTTCTTTTGGGTTTTCTAGTTTGTATGCATAGAGGTTTTTGCAATAGTTTCTGAGGACTTTTTAGTGTTTCTGCAAGGTTGTCACTTTTGTCTTTTCTGAGTGTGTTTATTTGGATCATCTCTCTTTTTTATTTTCTGTTGAGACAGAATCTCACTCTGTCACCAGGCTGGAGTGCAGTGGTACAATCTTGGCTCACTATGACCTCCACCTCCTGGGTTCAGGCAATTCTCCTGCCTCAGCCTCCTGAGTAGCTGAGACTACAGGCAATGGCCACCATGCCCAGCTAATTTTTGTATTTTTAGTAGAGACGAGGTTTCACCATTTGGCCAGGATGGTCTTCTCTATCTCTTGACCTTGTGATCCACCTATCTCGGCTTCCCAAAGTGCTGGGTTTACAGGCATGAGCCAACCACCTGGCCTCTTCTCTCTTTTTGTCTTTATTAATCTAACTAGCCATCTATCTATTGTGTTTAATGTTTAGAATAACTAACTTTTGGTTTCATTGATCTTTTATATAGATTTTTGCATTTTAATTTTATTCAGTTCAGCTCTGATTTTTGTTATTTCTTATATTCTGCTCACTTTGGGGTTGATTTATTCTTGTTTTTCTAGTTCCTAAAATTGGTAGGTACGATACTAGGTTGTTAGTTTGAGATCTTTGTAACTAACTTCTTAATGTAGATGCCTAGAGCTATAAACTTTCTTCTTAATACTGTGTTATCTGTGTCTCAAAGATTCTAAAATATTGTGTCTATTTCAATAGTTTCCAAAAATGTTTTGATTTTTTCCTTAATTTTGTTATTTACCCAAAAGTCATTTAGGAGCAGGTTGTTTAATTTCCAAATAACTATATGATTTTAATAGATCTTCTTAGTATTTATTTCTATTTTTATTCAGCTGTGACCCAAGACTATTGTTGGTATGATTTCAATTTTTTTTAAATTTGTTGACACTTACTTTATGGCTTAGCATATGCCCAATATTAAATTATGTGCCATGTGCAGATGACAAGAATGTATATTCTGTTGTTGTTAGGTAAAGTGTTCTGTAAATGTCCAGTTGGTCAATGTTGAGTTTAAGTTCCAAATATCTTCGTTAGTTTTCTGCCTCAGTGATCTGTCTGACGCTGTTAGTAGGGTGTGGCAATTCCCCACTATTATTATGTGTTTGTCTAAATCCCTTTGTAGATCTCTAAGAACTTGTTTTATAAATCTGATGGCTCTAATATTGGGTGTGTATAGATTTAGGCTAGTAAAGTCTTCTTGTTGTATTGAACCCTTTATATTTTGGCAATATTCCCCTCTGTCCTTTTTGATCATTGTTGGCTTAAAGTCTGTTTTATCTGGTATAAGAATAGCAATCCTTGCTCTATTTTGATGGAGATCTTTCTCCATCCCTTTACTTTGAGCCTATGGGTGTTGTAACTTGTGAGATGAGCCTGTTGAATACAGCAGAGAGTTGGGTCTTGCTTCTTTATCCAACTTGCCAGTCTATGCCTTTTAAATGGGGCATTTAGCCAATTTACAGTCAAGGGCAACATTGATATGTGAGGATTTGATTCTATCGTCATGCTGTTACTTGATTGCCTAACTGCTTTGTAGTATCAACGAGCTATGTACTTAAGGGTGATTTGTGGTGGCAGGTATTGTTCTTTAATTTTTGTTTGGCGCTCCCTTTAGAACTTCTTATCAGGCAGGACTAGTGGTAATAAATTCCCTTAGCATTTGCTTGTCTGAAAAGGATTTCATTTCACCTTTACTTATGAAGCTCAGTTGGCCAGGTATAAAATCCTTGGTTGGAATTTCTAAGGTCCACTGTTAGCCTGATGGGGGTTCCCTTTGTAAGTGACCTGCCCCTTCTCCATAGCTGCCTTTAAGATTTTTTTATTTCATGGTGACCTTGGAGAATCTGATGACTATGTGTCTTGGAGATGGCTGTCTCGTATAGTATCTTGCAGGGTTTCTAAATTTCTTAAATTTGTATGTCAATATCTCTAGTGAGATTTGAAAATTTTTTCATTAAAAAATTTGCATATCCTCAAATATGTTTTCCAAATTGCTTGCTCTGTCTCCTCTTTCAGGAATGCCAGTGAGTCATAGATTTGATTTCTTTGTATAACCCCGTATTCCTCAGAGATTTTGTTCTCTTTTTTTATTCTTTTTGAAATCTATTTCTGTCTGCCTGTGTTGCTTCCAAGAAGCAGTCATCACATGCTAAAATTCTTTCTTCAGCTTGGTCTATTCTGTTGTTAATGCTTCTAATTGTATTTTGGAATTCCTGTAGTAAATTTTTCATTTTCAGAAGTTCAGTTTGTTTTTTTTTTTCCTTAAGATGGTTGTAACATCTTTCAACTCTTGGAGCATTTTACTGTTTTCCTTAGACTGAGTTTCAACTTTCCCCTGTATCTTGATGAACTTCCTTGCCTCCAGATTCTGAATTCTATGTCTGACATTTCAGCCACATCAATCTGGTGGAGAACCACCGCTGGGGAGCAGGAGCTAGTGTGATTGCTTGGAGGTAAAAAAACACTCTGACATTTTGACTTAGCAAAGTTCCTGTGCTGGTTCTTTCTCATCTTTGAGGGATAATTTTTTTTATCCTTTAAAGTTGCTGTCTTTTAAATGGACCTTTCTGTTTTTATGTTCCTTATTGCCCTTGATGTTCCTTATTGCCCAACTTGTGTGGTGCAAGTTGGGTACAGTTAAATGGCCTCATTTCTGTATGCTTTTTGAGGGCCTGGGCTCAGTTCCACACTCCTGGTTTGTGTGCCCTAACCTTGAGTGGCTGGGACCAGGCCCATGGCTTTGTCCTCTGGTCCCTTGAGGTCAAGGCCTTGCTGGGCTGGAGGGACCAGGCTGTTCCCAAATCACTGGCAACAGTGCTCCATCAGGTGCAGTGCAGGGTTGGAGCTACATGTGGGAAGTGCTCCTGCAGGGAAGGTGGGAAAGCTGAAGGCAGAAAGTGCTCCAACAGAGTGGCAGGAGCCTCCAGAGAAAGCAGTATGCCAGTGGCTGCTGGCAAGAGCATTCAAGCAGGGTAGCTGAGGCTGCTCTGTGTGCTGGCCAGCCAGGCAAAGACTGGGAGAGGATGACGGGCGGATGCAAGCAGATCAGACTTGCTGTGGTTCTGTGAGAAAGACAGCCCTGCTCTTTTTAGTTCTGGTTGATTGAATAGGTCAGTGCTACCTAGAGGAATATGAAGAAACTTGGAGCATGTGCTCTATGGCTTTTTTCCACTGCAGCCATTCCTGGACCAGACCAGCTGATTCTGCATAGATTCAAGTTCTGCCTCTGCCTACTCTCCAGACAATTCCCCTTGCCCACTCAAATGTCCATATTGGGTTGTGAGGTTTCCTGCATTTATGATCCCAGAGGTCCACGGAGAGGGTGGTGGTGCTGTATTTATTTCATTCAGTCCTTCCTCAGGATCCCTTCAGGGCCTGGAACACATTCCAGCACTTGAAAACCTGGTGCTGGGTTCCTGGCTTTTACTCACTTTAGTTCTGACATCTGGGTTATCTGTCGGCTTTCAGTACACTCTCTCAGATGATCTGTTCGGAGTATGCTGGTCTACTCAATATTCTGGTCTGTCTCAGTGGGAGTTCTTCTTGGCTGTGCCTAGTGGGCCATCTCGTCCCCTGATCTTAAATTCTCGGTACGTAGGCACCATTTCCCAGACTCTGGGGTGTCTGGACATCCTCCCTGTGGATCTCCCAGTGCCTATAGGCTACAGGGCTGGTAAAGCATCCTGAAGTTTTTCAGAGCACAGGAAACTAGCAGTGAACACAGGACCATGTGCCGGGTGGCCAAAATCATGCTTTTGGTGTCACATCTAAGACTTCTTAGGCTAACCAAAGGCCATAAAGATTTTCTTCCTGTGTTCTTCTAAAAGTTTTGTAGTTTTTTCTTTTATATTCATATATATATATATATATATATATATGATGTATTTTGAGTTAATTTTTTAATAAGGTATGAGATTTAGGCCAAGGTTCAATTATTTACCTATAGTTGGCCAATGGTTTTAATACCAATTGTTAAAAGGATGATGCTTACTCCATTGAGGTTGCCTTTACAACTTTGTAAAAAGTCAATTAGCCATTTTTGTGTGGGTAAATTTCCAGACTCTCTATTCTTTTCCATTGACCTATGTGTTTATTTATTTTTAATAAAACAGTCTCTTGATTACTGTAACTTAGTGTGAGTGTTCCACTTTGTCTTTTTTTGTGAAATGGTTTGATTTCTATAGGTCAATTTGAGGAGAAAAGATATCTTAGGTATATTGAGTCTTCTAATCTATAAACACAGTGTGTCTCTTCATTTATTTAGATTTTTTTTAAAGTTCTTTTGTCAACATTTGTAGTTTTCAGCATAAAGATTCTACATATCTTGTTAGATTTATACCTAAGTAGTTTATTTTCATAGAACTGTTAATATGGTATTGCTTTCTAACGTTGGTTCCTGATCATTCACTGCTAGTATTTAGAAATACAATTGGTATTCATATGTTGCTTTTGTAACTTGTAATCTTGCTAAATTCACTCATTTATCCTAGGAGCATGTTTTCACATATAGTTTCCTGGAGATTTTCTACATAGATAACCATGATAGGGTGAGTTTTATTGCTGCATTTCCAATCTGCATGCTTTAATTTTTTTCCAACTTTTATTTTAAGTTCAGGGGAACATGACAGGATGTGCAGGTTTGTTACACAGGTAAACATGAGCCCCGATGACTTGCTGCACAGATTACCCCATGACCTAGGTATTAAGCCCGGTGTCCATTAGGGATTCTTCCTGATGCTCTCCCTCCTCCCAACCCCCACCCTCCAGCAAGCTCCAGTGTGTGCTGTTCCCCCAACCCCATGTGTTCGTGTACATACACGTGCATGTATCTTTATAATAAAATAATTTCCAATCCTTTGGATATATACCCATTAATGGGATTGCTGGGTAAAATGGTATTTCTGCCTTTAGGTCTTTGAGAAATAGCCACACTGTCTTCCACAGTGGCTGAACTAATTTACACTCCCACCAGCAGTGTAAAGCATTCCTTTTGCACTGCAACCTTGCCAGCCTCTGTTCTTTTTATGACGTTTTAGTAATAGCCATTCTGACTGGTGTGAGACGGTATCTCATTGTGGTTTTGATCTGCATTTCTCTAATGATCAATGATGTTGAGCTTTTTTACATATGTTTGTTGGGCAAATTAATGTCTTCTTTTGAGAAGTGTCTCTTCATGTTCTTTGCCCACTTTGTAATGTTTTTTAAGTTGTAAATTTGTTTAAGTTCCTTGTAGACTCTGGATGTTAGACTTTTGTCAAATGGCTAGATTGCAAAAATGTTCTCCCATTCTGTAGATTGTCTGTCTACTCTGATCATAGTTTATTTTGCTTTTCAGAAGCTCTTTAGTTTAATTAGATCCCATTTGTCAATCTTTGCTTTTGTTGCAATTGCTTTTGGCATCTTCATCATGAAATCTTTGCCTGTGCCTATGTCCTGAATGGTATTGCCTAGATTTTCTTCTAGAGTTTTCATAGTTTTGGGTTTTTACAGTTAAGTCTTTAAACCATGTTGAGTTAATTTTTGCATATGGTGTAAAGAAGGGGTCCCATTTCAATTTTCTGCAGATGGCTAGCCAGCACTCCCAGCACCATTTATTAAATAGGGAGTCTTTTCCCCATTGCTTGTTTTGTTCAAGTTTCTTGAAATCAGATGGTTGTAGATGTGTGGTCGATTTCTGAGTTATCTACTCTGTTCCCTTGGTCTGTGTGTCTGTTCTTGTACCAGTGCCATGCTGTTTTGGTTACTCTAGCCTTGTAGTATACTTCAAAGTTGGGTAGCGTGATGCCCAACTTTTTGTTTAGGATTGTCTTAGCTATTTGGTCTCTTTTGCGTTCCATATGAATTTTAAAATAGATTTTTTTTTTCCAATTCTATGAAAAATGTTAATGGTAGTTTAACAGGAATAACATTTAATATATAAATTGCTTTGGGCACTGTGGTCATTTTCATAGTATTGATCCTTCCTTTCCATGGGCACAAAACGTTTCTCTATTTGTTTGTGATTCCTTTGAGCAGTGGTTTATAGCTCCCCTTGAAGAGGTCCGTCACTTCCCTTGTTAGCTGTGTTCCCAGGTATCTTATACTTTTTGTAGCAATTGTGAATGGGAGTTCATTCATAATTTGGCTTTCTGCTCACCTGTTTTTGGTGTATAGGAATGCTAGTGATTTTTGCATATCGATTTTTGTATCCTGAGATTTTGCTGAAGCTGCTTATCAGCTTAAGAAACTTTGGGGCTGAGATGCTGAGGTTTTCTAGATGTAGGATTGTCATCTACAGACAAAAATAATTTGACTTCCTCTTTTCCTATTTAAATGTTCTTCATTTATTTCTCTTGTATGATTGCCCTGTCCAGAACTTACAATATTGTTGAAGAGGAGTGGTGAGATAGGGCATCCTTGTCTTATGTCAGTCTTCAAGGGAATGCTTCCAGCTTTTGCTCATGCAGTGTGATATTGGCCTTCAGTTTGTCATCTATGGATCTTATTATTTTAAGGTATGTTCCCTTAATACCTAGTTTATTGAGAGTTTTTAATATGAAGCGATGTTGAATTTTATCAAAGCCCTTTCTGCATCTACTGAGATGATCGTGTGGTTTTTGTCTTGAATTCGGTTAATGTGATGAATCACATTTATTGATTTGCATATGTTAAACCAAACTTGCATCCCAGGAATTAAGCCTACTTGATCATGGTGGATAAGCTTTTTGATGTGCTGCTGGATTTGGCTTGCCAGTATTTTATTGAGGATTTTTACATCAATGTTCATCAAGGATCTTGGCCTAAAGTTTTCTTTTGTCATATATCTGCCAGGTTTTGGTATCAGGATGATGCTGGCCTCGTAGAATGAGTTAGAGAGGAGTGCCTCCTTTTCAATTTTTTGAAATCATTTCAGTAGAAATGGTACCAGCTTTTCTTTGTACCTTTAGAAGAATTCAGCTGTGAATCCATCTGGCCCTGGGCTTTTTTTTTGGTTGGTAGAATATTTATTACTGCCTCAATTTCAGAACTCATTATTGGTCTATTCAGGGATTCAGTTTCTTTGTGACTCAGTCTTGGGATGGTGTATATGTCCAAGTATTTATTCATTTCTTCTAGATTTTTTAGTTTCTGTGCATAGGGGTGTTTGTAGTATTCTCTGATGGTTGTTCATGTTTCTCTGGGGTCAGTGGTGATATCCTGTTTATCATTTCTGATTGTATTTATTTGAATCATCTCACTTTTTTCTTTATTAGTCTAGCTAGTGGCTTTCTATTTTATTGACTTTTTCAGAAAAAACAGTTGCAGGATTTGTTGAGGTTGCTAACCTTTTAATAATGTGTGTGTGTGTGTGTGTGTGTGTGTGTGTGTATTTTAATGTTGTTGTTGTTTTCTGTTTGTTTTTCTTTTATAGTAACAGGCAATTCTACCAATAGGTCTGCTGAAGTTTGCTGGGGATCTGGCCCAGATCCCAGTTACCTTGTTTTTTCCCATACCTGGGCATATCACCAGTGAATCCTGCAAAACAGCAAAGATAGCAGCCAGCTCCTTCCTGTGGAAGCTCCATCCCAGGGGGGTTCTGACCTGTTGCCAACCCACATGCATCAGGAGGTTGCTGGGGGTCTCACCCAGTCAGGAGGAACAGAATCAATGACCCACCCAAAGAAGCAGTCCGACTGCTTTTTGGTAGAGCAGTTGTGCTGCACTGTGGGAGACCCTTCCTCGTCCAGACAGCCTGTATTCTCCACAGCCAGCATGCTGCATCTGAATCGACAGAACCACAGAGATGGTGGCAGCCCCTCCCCCAGGAATTCCATTCCAGGGAGAGATCAGAGCTTTATCAGTAGAGCCCTGACTGGAGTGGCTGAAGCCCCTGCAAAGAGATCCTGCCCAGTGAGGAGGAATGGATCAGGATCCCACTTAAAAAAGTAGTCTGGCCACAATCTGGCAAGGCAGCTGTGCTGTATTGTGTCAGGCTCTTCCTTATCCAGACCATCTGTATTCTCCACAGCCAGCAGACTGAAACAACTAAGTGGACCTAACTGCAGAAATGGCAGCTTCCCCACCTCCTGAGGGCTCCCTCCCAGGGAAAGATCAGATCTCTGTTCATAGAACTCTTGCTGGCATGGTTGAAACCCTCACAGGGAATTCCTGCCAATAAGAAAGAATGGATTGAGTTCCCACTTAAAGAAGAAGTCTGGCTTTGCTCTGGCAAGGCATCTGTGCCGGGTTGTAAAGGACCCATCCCCATCTGATCATCTGTATTCTCCACAGCTGGCAGGCTGGAATGGCTGAGTCAACAGAACTGCAGAGATGGTGGTCACCCCTCCCCACAGGAACTCAGAACCATCTCAGGCAGACTCCAACCCCCTGCCATTCACAGGTTGAGATTCCAAACCAGTGGGTCTTAACTTATGAGCTACTGTGGAAGTGGGGTCCTCAGAACGACGCTGCTTGGCTCCCTGAATTCAGCCCCCTTCCTAAGTATATGTATGGATGGATTTCACACCTTGATGGAAATTCTGGGGTGGGAGTATGTAAAGCCCCCGAGCCTCTGTGTCTGCCTGAACAGGTGCTCTGCCAAGACTCCACACAGCTCTGTGTATTTGACCCAAGGCCCAGTGGCGTGGGCTCATGAGGGAATCTCCTGATCCATGGATTGCAAAGGTCTGTGGGGGAAGCATGGTTTCCCGGTCCAGATTGCATAATCACCTACTGCGTCCCTTGGCTAGGGTTGGGGGTTCCTTTGGCTCTGTGCTATTCCCAGTTGGGCTGTTGCTCCACCAGCCCCCCAATTGTCTTTGTTCCCCATGGGCCAGATTGTTTGCCTAGTCAATCCCAATACAAGAACCTGGATATTTCAGTTGAAAGTGCTGAATTCACTCTCCTCTTTCATTCCTCTCTGTGACTGCTGCAGACCACAGCTGCTTCTAATTGGCTATATTGGATTGACTGGCTTCATTTCTTTTATTCATCTTATTGAAATAACTATAAATTTTATTACATTGTTGAATAGAAGAGTTGAGATTAAACGTTCTTACTTTTTTTTTTTGGAAAGCATTCAATCTTTCACAATTAAGTATTAAATTAGGTTTGTCATTTTTCTAGATGTCTTTTATCAGGTTAAGGATATTCTTTTATAGTCTGAGTTTGCTGAGTTTTTATAAAACTCATAAATACTGAAATTGAATTTCTTTAAATGTAAAACTCATGAATGTGAATATTAAATTTTTCAAATTCTTTTGCTGTGTCAATTGTTATGATTATATAGTTTTCCTTTTACTCTCTGATAAAATGAATTAAATTGATTGATTTTCAAATATTAAATCAACTTGGCATTCATGTAATTAACCTTACTCAGTTGCTGATTTACATATGGCTGAATTCAATTTACTAATCTTTTATTGAGTATTATTGTGTGTATGTTCATGTGAGATATTGCTCAATAGTTTTCTTTTTTTCTTGTAATGTCTTTACCAGATTTTGGTATCAAATTAGTGCTGATCACTTAAAGTAAATTGGAAAAGGTTCTCTTTTCTATTTTCTGGAAGAGTTTTTATAGAATTTGTATTAATTATGCTTTAAAAGCCTGGAAGGATTCAGCAGAGCAATTGTCTGGGCTTGGAGGGGTTGTTTGGAGAAAGAGAAAGATAAATTATAAATACAACTTCTTTAACAGTTATGGAGCTATTGAGATTATATATTTCATTTTGAATGAGTTGTTGTAGTTTGTGCTTTTTGAGGAATTTATTCATTTCAACAAACTGTCGAGTTTATGTGTAGCACTGGTGGTCATATTTACTTACTATTCTTATGATGTCTGGCAGGCATATAATCACATATCGTGTCTCATTCATAATATGAGTAATTTAAATTTTCTCTTTTTAAATGTTTTTAGTCTTTTTGAGGTATACTGATTTTGTTGACCTTTACAAATAGCCAGTTCTTTGCTTCACTGATTTTCTCTATTGTTTTTCTGGTTTCAAGATTATTGCTTCTGTTCTTATCTTTATTATTTCCATCTTCTACTTGTTTGGGGGATAATCTATTTTTTCCTAGTTTCTTTAGCTAGAAAGTCCAATTATTAATTTGAAACTGTTTATTTGATAAAGTATGCATTTAGTGCTATAAATTTCCCTCTCAGCACTGATTTCATGCATTCCATAGATTTGGATATATTGTATTTTTATTTTCATGGAACTCATTGTATTTTTTTAAATTGCCTTTAAGATGTAGCAACATGGCAGACATTAGCTGTCAGGGCTGTTTGATTCACACTTCTGACTTAGATAAGAAATAAAATTATAAAAAGTCCTGATAATTATTCCTTGATATTAATATTATATTTGCCCTAAAAATGGTATATTTTATATAATTATGTTTTACATAAGCGTGGAAATAAAAATGGGGACTATAAAACTTAAATGATGTTGACCCATATGAAATTGTATTGTTTTACTTATTTAATACACAAAAGCATTAGTCTCCTGTGGTTCAATCTAATAACTCTTAGAATTTGATACATATGGTTCTCCTTTAATTATTTCTTCTCAATATCTCATTTTAGGATTTAGGGTAACAAGAAAGACAGAAATGTGTGGTGTATATCAGAGTCAGGACCAGACAAGGCCTTGTGAGTCCTGTAAGTCTTCTAGATTTAATAAACATAATTATTGGCTTAGCACAGTAGCTCACACCTATAATCCCCCAGCCTGCTGAACATAGGGAGACCCCCAAATCTACAAAAAATACAAACATTAGCCAGGCATGGTAGTGTACACCTGTAGTCCTAACTACTTGGGAAGCTGAGGTAGGAGAATGGCTTGATCTCAGGAGGTCAAGATTGTAGTAAGCCATGATCAAACCACGGCACTTCAGCCTGGATGACAGAATGAGACCCTGATTCAAAAATACAACGATAAAATAAAATAAAAAATAAATTCTTAGGGACGATCCAAGATGGTCAAATAGGAACAGCTTTGGATTGCAGTTCCCAGTAAAAACAAAGAGGTTGAGTGATCTCCGCATTTCCAAACAAATTTTTGCTGCCCACAGACCAGGAGATTCCCAGACAGAAAAGTGCCATGAGTTGCCAGCATGGCAGTTTCAGCTGGTGCAATGGGTCTCCACACAAAAACTCACACAAATCCAGGCTCCCTTTCAACTGGCGACTGGAACATCTGGGAGACAGTCATCCATTCAACTGAAAAAAAAAGGGGTTGAAACAGGGATCCAGGTGGTCTGGCTCAGCCAGTCCCACCCCCACAAAGACCAGCAATCTGAAACACTCTGGATTGAGAGTTTCACAGCAAGCACAGCTGGACCCAGGATGATCCAGCTCCATGGAGGTAAGGGTGCCCCTCATTACTGAGGCAGTCCACCACTACCAAGGCAGTCTGCCATTACCGAGGCAGTCCGCCATCACCAAGGCAATAAGCCATTACTAAGGCAGTCCACCATTACAGAGATGGTCCACCATTACTGAGGCAGACTGCCAATACCGAGGCAGTTCTAACTATACCTCTATAAACAAAACTTCAAGGAAGTTCACACAGCAGCCTGGCAGAGCCCACGACAGCTCAGCAACACCTCTACAGGCTGACTGTGACTAGGCTACCTCCTCAATGGACAGGACATCGCTGAAAAAAAGGCAGCAGTTTGTCAGGAACTTAAATAAAGTCCCACCTTCCCAGGACAGAGCACCTGGGAAAAAAAAGGCGGTTATCAGTTCCACTGTAGGAGACTTAAACATACCTGCCCAGCAGCTCTGAATGGAACAATGGAGCTCACAACTCAGCACTTGAGCTCCTATAAGGGACAGGCTGTCTCCTCAGGCAGCTCCCTGAACCCCGTATATCCAAAGAGACACCTCATAAAGGAGAGCTCAGGCTGACATCTGGCAGGTGTCCCTCTGGGACAAAGATAACAGAAGAAGAAACTAGCAGCCACCCTTAATTGTTCTGCAGCTGCTGCAGATGATCCCCAGGTAAACAGGGCCTGGAGTGGACCTCCAGCACTCCTACAGCAGAGGGGCCTGACTGGTAGAAGGAAAACTAAGAAACAGAAAGAAATAATGTCATCATCAACAAAAAGGATGTCCACTCAGAGACCCCATCCAAAAATCACCAATTACAAAGACCACAGATAGATAAATCCACAAAGATGGGAAGAAACCAGTGCAAAAAGGATGAAAACACCCAAAACCAGAACACCTCTCCTCCTACAAGGGATCACAACTCCTCACGAGCAAGGGAACAAGGCTGGATGGAAAACGAGTCTGTTGAATTGACAGGAACAGGCTTCAGAAGGTGAGTAATAACAAATTTATCTGAGCTAAGAGAACATGTTCTAACCCAATGCAAAGAAACTATGAACCTTGAAAAAAGGTTTGACGAAATACTAACAAGAATAAACAGCTTAGAGAGGAATATAAATGAATTGATAGAGCTGAAAAACACAACACGAGAACTTCACGAAGCATGCACAAGTTTCAGTAGCTGAATCGACCATGCAGAAGAAAGGATATCAGAGATTGAAGACCGACTCAATGAAATAAAATGAGAAAGCTAGATTAGAGAAAAAAGAGTAAAAAGAAATGAACAAAGCCTCCAAGAAATACGGGACTATGTGAAAAGACCTAATCTACATTTGATAGGTGTACCTGAATGTGACAGAGAGAATGAATCCAACCTGGAAAATACTCTTCAAGATATTATCCAGAAAAACTTCCCCAACCTAGCAAGGCAGGCCAATATTCAAGTCCAGGAAATACACAGAACACCACAAAGATATTCCTGAAGAAGAGCAAGACCCAAGACACATAATCATCAGATTCACCAGGGTTGAAATGAAGGAGAAAATGCTAAGGGCAGCCAGAGAGAAAGACCGGGTTACCCACAAAGGGAAGCCCATCAGACTCACAGCAGATCTCTTGGCAGAAACCCTACAAGCCAGAAGAGAGTGGAGGCCAATATTCAACATCCTTAAAGAAAAGAACTTTCAACCTAGAATTTCATATCCAGCCAAACTAAGCTTCATAAGTGAAAGATAAATAAAATCTTTTATGAACAAGCAATTGTTCAGAGATTTCATCACCACCAGGCCTGCTTTATAAGAGCTCCTGAAAGAAGCACTAAACATTTAGAGGGGCAACCAGTACCAGCCACTCCAAAAACATACCAAATGGTGAAGAGCATTGACACAATGAAGAATCTGTGTCAACTAATGGGCAAAACAACCAGCTAGCATCAAAATGGCAGGATCAAATTTACACATAATAATATTAACCTTAAATGTAAATGGGCTAAATGCCCCAGTCAAAAGACACAGACTGGCAAATTGGATAAAAAATCAAAACTTATCAGTGTGCTGTATTCAGGAAACCCATCTCATATGCAAGGATACACATAGGCTCAAAATAAAGGAGTGGATGAAGATTTACCAAGCAAATTGAGAGAGGAAAAAAAGCAGGAATTGCAATCCTAGTCTCTGATAAAATAGACCTTAAACCAACAAAGATCAAAAGAGACAAAGAGGAACATTACATAATGGTAAAAGGATCAATGCAACAAGAAGAGCTAATGATCCTCAATATATACACACCCAATACAGGAGCACCCAGATACATAAAGCAAGTTCTTAATGACCTACAAAGAGGCTTAGACTCCCACACAATAATAGTGGGAGACTTTAACACTCCACTGTTAATATGAGACAGATCAACGAGACAGAAAATTAACAAGGATATCCAGGACTTGAACTCAGACCTGGACCAAACAAATCTAATAGACATTTACAGAACTCTCCACCCCAAATCCACAGAACATACATTCTCCTCAACACCACATCACACCTACTCTAAAACTGACCACTTAATTGGAAGTAAATCACTCCTCAGCAAATGCAAAGGAACAGAAATCATAACAAAGACTCTCAGACCACAGTGCAATCAAATTCAAACTCAGGATTCAGAAACTAACTCAGAGCCACACAACTTCATTGAAACTGAACAACTGTCTCTTTAATGTTGACTGGATAAACAATGAAATGAAGGCAGAAATAAAGATGTTCTTAGAAACCAATAAGAATGAAGACACAATGTACCAGAATTTCTGGGACACATTTAAAGCAGTGTGTAGAGGAAAAATGCTATCATCAAAATTGAAAGAAATAGAGATGCAATATCAAAAAAACTCAAAAGCTAGCAGAAGACAGGAAATAACTAAAATCAGAGCAGAACTGAAGGAGATAGAGACACAAAAAAAAACCCTTCAAAAAATCAATAAATCCAGGAGCTGTTTTTTTTGAAAAGATCAACAAAATAGACAGACCACTAGCCAGATTAATAAAAAAGAAAAGAGAGAAGAATCAAATCGATGCAATAAAAAATGATAAAGGGGATATCACCACAGATTCCACAGAAATACAAACCAGCATCAGAGATTACTACAAACAGCTCTATGCACAGAAACCAGTAAACCTGGAAGAAATGGAAAAATTACTGGACAGTTGCACCCTCCCAAACCTAAACCCAAGAAGTCAAAGCCCTGAATAAACCAATAACAAGGGCTGAAGTTGAGGCAGCAATTAAGAGGCTACCAATGAAAAAAAGCCCAGGTCCAGATGAGTTCACAGCCAAATTCTACCAGACATACAAAGAGGAGTTGGTACCACTCTTTCTGAAACTAATCCAAACAATCCAAAAAGGGGGAATCCTTCCTAAATCATTTTATGAGACCAACATCATCCTGATACCAAAACCCAGCAGAGACTCAACAAGAAAAGAAAACTACAGGCCAATATCCATGATGAACATAGATGCAAAACTCTTCAATAAAATACTGGCAAGCCAATTGCAACAGCACATCAAAGAGCTTATCCACCATGATCAAGTAGGATTCATCCCGGGGATGCAAGGCTGGTTCAGCATAAGCAAGTCTATAAATGTAATTCACCACATAAACAGAACCAAAGACAAAAACCACATGATTATCTCAATTGATGCAGAGAAGGCCTTTGACAAAATTCAACAGCCCTTTATGCTAAAAATCCTCAATAAACTAGGTATCAACGGAACGTATCTCACAATAATAAAAGCTATTTATGACAAACCGACAGCCAATATCATACTGAATGGGCAACAACTGGAAGCATTCCCTTTGAAATCTGGCACTAGACAAGGATGCCCTCTCTCACCACTCCTATTCAATATAGTACTGGAAGTTCTAGCCAGAGCAATCAGGCAAGAAAAAGAAATAAAGGGTATTCAATTAGGAAAGGAGGAAGTCAAATTGTCTCTATTTGCAGACGACATGATTGTATATCTAGAAGACCCCATCATCTCAGCCCAAAATCTTCTGAAACTGATAAGCAACTTCAGCAAAGTCTCAGGATACAAAATCAATGTGCAAAAATCACAAGCATTCCTATACACCAATAACAGACTTAGAGCCAAATCAAGAAGGAACTTCCATTCACAATTGCTACAAAGAGAATAAAATATCTAGAATATACCTAACAAAGGATGTAAAGGACCTCTTCAAGGAGAACTACAAACCACTGCTCCAGAAAATAAGAGAGGGCACAAACAGATGGAAAAACATTCCATGCTCATGGTTAGGAAGAATCAATATCATGAAAATCCCACAGTGCCCAAAGTTATTTATAGATTCAACAGTATCTCCATCAAGCTACCTATGAACCTTTTCACAGAACTGGAAAAAACCACCTTAAACTTCATATGGAACCAAAAGAGAGCCCGCATAGCCAAGTCAATTCTAAGCAAAAAGAACAAAGCTGGAGGCATCATGCTACCTACAGCTACAGGTATCAAAACAGCATGGTACTGGTACCAAAACAGAGATATAGACCAATGGAACAGAACAGAGGCCTCAGAGGCAGCACCACACATCTACAACCATCTGACCTTTGACAAACTTGACAAAAACAAGCAATGGGGAAAGGATTCCCTGTTTAATAAATGGTGTTGGGAAAACTGGCTAGCCATGTGCAGAAAGCAGAAACTGGACCCCTTCCTGACACCTTACACTAAAATTAACTCCAGATGGATTAAAGACTTAAACATAAGACCTAACATCATAAAAACCCTAGAAGAAAATCTAGGCAAAACCATTCAGGACATAGGCATAGGTAAGGACTTCATGACCAAAACACCAAAAGCATTGGCAACAAAAGCCAAAATAGACAAATCGGATCTAATTAAACTTAACAGCTTCTGCAAAACAAAAGAAAGAATAATTAGAGTGAATCAGCAACCAACAGAATGGGAAAAAATTTTTGCAGCCTACCCATCTGACAAAGGACTTATATCCAGAATCTACAAAGAACTAAAACAGATTTACAAGAAAAAAAAACCCCTTTCAAAAGTGGGCAAAGGATATGAACAGACATTTTCAAAAGAAGACATACATGAGGCCAACAAACGTGAAAAAATGCTCATCATCACTGGTCATTAGAGAAATGCAAATCAAAACTACATTGAGATACCATCTCTCGCCAGTTAGAATGGTAATCATTAAAAAATCTGGAGACAACAGATGCTGGAGAGGATGTGGAGAAATAGGAACACTTTTACACTGTTGGTGGGAGTGTAAACTAGTTCAACCATTGTGGAAGACAGTGTGGCGATTTCTCAAGGACCTAGAAATAGAAATTCCATTTGACACAGCAATCCCATTACTGGGTATATATATCTAAAGGATTATAAATTGTTCTGTTATAAAGACACATGCACACGTATGTTCATTGCAGTACTGTTTACAATAGCAAAGACCTAGAACCAACCCAAATGCCCATCGATGATAGACTGGACAGGGAAAATGTGGCACATATCCACCATGGAATACTATGCAGCCATCAAAAACGATGAGTTCTTGTCCTTTATAGGGACATGGACGAACCTGGAAACCATCATTCTCAGCAAACTGACACCAGAACAGAAAATTAAACACCGTATGTTCTCACTCATAGGCAGGTGTTGAACAATGAGAACTCATGAACACAAGGAGGGGAACATCACATACTGAGGTCTATTGGGGCAGAATAGGAGAGGGACAGTGAGGGATAGGGAGTTGGGGAGGGATAACATGGGGAGAAATGCCAGATATAGGCGATGGGGATGGAGGCAGCAAACCACACTGCCATGTGTGTACCTATGCAACAATGCTGCATGTTCTTCACATGTACCCCAGAACCTAAAGTACAATAATATATAGATAAATAAATAAACAAATTATTTTATTTATTTATTTTTTTGAGATGGAGTTCCACTAAATCATCCAAGTGGGAGTGCAGTGGTGTGATCTCGGCTCACTGCAACCTCTACCTCCCCAGGTTCAAATGCTTCCCCTGCCGCAGGCTCCCGAGTAACTGGGATTACAGACACGCACCACTCACCAGCTGATTTTTGTATTTTTAGTAGAGGTGGGATTTCCCAGTCTGATTGTTGGCCAGGCTGGTCTCAAACTCCTGACCTCAGGTGATCCACCTGCCTTGGCCTCCCAAAGTGCTAGAATTACAGATGTGAACCACAGCATCTGGCCAATAAATTTGTAAGGCCAGGTTAAAGGAGGCAGATACAACCTTGACTAGCTAGTTCGTGCTTTCTAGAGTGTGCAAGAGGTTATTTAGACACAAATATCAGAATGACCATGAAGGCAATGACAAAGTTAAGGCCTCAGGTAAAGGCCACTTGCTGCATCTCTAGTTAACAGGCAATACTCTAATATGTTCTAAAAGACGGTAACTTACAGAATCAGCTACATGAAAATCTGTTTTCGTGGTTCACAGTGAGACATTTGACAATGTTTTTAACTTTGTCTGTAAAGCAGGGATAATAATGCCTAACTTATAGTATCGTTGCAGGGAGCTAGCTATATAACACGTGGGAGGGCCTGGCACAAATTAGGGGATCAGTATATGTTAATTTCCTTCTTCTTTAGTCTCTAAGAAAATTGCTGCTCTGGAAGACCCTAGAGTTAGAGGAATGGTGCATATTACTGCTTCAGGCATGGACATTTAATCACAGTGCTATGTTCAGACCTTGTATTAGTCCATTCTCATGCTGCTATGAAGAAATACTTGAGACTGGGTAATTTATAAAGGAAAGAGGTTGAATTGACTCACAGTTCCTCATGGCTGGGGAGGACCGAGGAAACTTACAACCACGGCAGAAGGCACCTCTTCTCAGGGCAGCAAGAAAGAGAATGAGAGCCTAGTGAAGGGAGAAGCCCCTCATAAAACCATCAGATCTCATGAGAACTCAGTATCATGAGAACAGCCTAGGGGAAGCTCGCCTGTGATTCAATTATCTCTACCTGATCCCACCTTTAAAACAGGGATTATTACCGTTCAAGGCGAGATTTACGCAGAGCCAAAGCACATCAGACCTCATTAGCATGTGACCAATGGCAAATTACGTAACTTCTTGATATTTCAGTTTTCTTTCTATGAAAGGATTTGTCAATACTGCCCATCTCCTAGGGTTGTTGAGAAGATTAAATGAGTTAATATATGTAATGTGCTCTAACACTGCCCTGCAAATAGCAAGCACTATGTACATGTTATTTCATTAGTGGCATTGGAAAACTGATTAGAATCAAAGTTTTCATTTTGAAGCTAATCGTGGAATGGGGAGAGCAAGGAGAAGGTGGATAAGGAAGAGAAGGAGGAGAGGAGGAGGAGGGAAAAGAAAGAGGAAGAGGAGAGGGGCATGAGGAGAAGGGAACGAGGAAGAAGGAGGAGAAAGGAGATGTAAAAGAGCAGAAAGAGAAGAGAAAAAAATATATGTTTAAAATAGCCCCTTTCTTTGTCTAAGGAGCTGAGAAGAATAGTACTAGCACTGTGGCAGACGGGACATTTGCTACATTAAATGTTTCTAGTAATGAGCTCTTAAAGTTTCTTTTCTGTTTTTTTTTTTTTTTTTTTTTTTTTTTTTTTTGAGTCAGGGTCTTGCTCTGTCACCCAGGCTGGAGTGCAGTGGTGCAATCTCAGCTCACTGCAGCCTCTACCTCCTGGACTTGGGTGAACCTCCCACCTCAGCCTCCTTTGTAGCTGGGACCACAGGCACACACCATCATGCCCAGATACTTTTTGTATTTTTTTGTAGAGACAGGGTTTCGCCATGTTTCCCAGGCCAGTCTCAGACTCTTGAACTCAACTCATCCTCTCCCCTGGGCCCCCAAAGTGCTGGGATTACAGGCATGAGCCACCACACATGGCCTCTGACAATATTTTTGTTGTTTTCTTTTGAAGAATAAAAGCAGGTAATAAGGAACGTCCAGGGAAATCAACCAGTGAGAATATAAGTAAAACGGTGAGCAAAAAGAGACAGACAAGCTGCTACGCAGCAATGTCACAGCCATTGTGGATTTCATTTCAGGGAGGAGAAGCCGTGAGCGACAGATAATCACTTCATTTACTTCAGGTCTCTGAAGACAAGATAATCCTTGATGTAAAAGTATCTTTGAGGAGTTAACGATTTTTCCCCCTAATGGATCGATGTCTTCATAGTACACATTGTAATAATTGGCTTTGCTTTGTCTTCTAAATGTATGACCTTATGGCTTTCTTTTTAATAATTGCTGGCAAATAGCTCTGCATGACAGCATTGAACACAAATACCACTGATGATGATGAGTGGATTGAGGAATGCGGAATGCATTGTACTAAAAGGGTAAGACATTATGTCTATGTAATTGCTTCGTCTCCGTTAGGATAGACAAAGTTCAAAGAAATGTGAACACAGATGACTCACAAGACATGTTATTTAGGGTGACCCAGAATGCATTTCTCTGGTTACATCAACCTTTGCCCCGCTTCTGCCCTTGTCACGGGTGCACTTGCTGTACAGGGTATCTTGACGGCCACTCAACTTTCCCACTTTTATTTATTGCAATGTTTTCCCAAAGACAGAGCACTCAAAAATACTAAAGTGGTAGGAAAACATTCTTTTAAAATTGAGTTTCCAACATTTTTACAAAGCACATGTTAAGCAGTTTATACGTTTCATCAGAAGTATTATTCTTTCAAATTTTGTTGGTAATATTGCCTATCAGTAGGTGCTAATCTTGAGAAGCCTACACTAATTTGGTATTTTCTAGTTAACAACTGTGTGACAGTCATTTTTGAGGGGCCAGCCTATCTTGTGAAGCCAGATTCTTAAAGCAATCTTGTTGGAATGGTATTCTAATTGATATTATTTTCCAACAAATAGGATGTTCAACAAATGGCGATTCAAATACTCGAAACTTCTTTTTTTCTTTTTTCTTTTATTTTTTAAATTTATTTATTTTATTATTATTATTATTATTTATTTTAAATACTCGAAACTTCTATTGCCTGAGAGCTCGCTACTTAATGAGGTAGCCCTCGCTGTTGTCTTTGAACATTTTGAAGACTTTGGATATTTAGATGATTCTTTCTGGTCTTAAGATATTAACTCTGTAATCTCACAGTCCAGGCCTCTTCCTTGTGATGATTCTTGGAATATCTGAAGGCCGGCATTACATGCCCTCTTTCCCAAGCTTTTGTCTTACCTCATGAGAAGTGGTCACTGGACTGAAAAAACTGTTGGCAAATGTCCTAGACATCCTGAGCCTGACAAAATTGCTCATGAACTCTGACACCAGCCTTAGATAACCTATTCCAGCAAGTCCTATGGGTCAAAGTATTTAAAGTATGATAAAATATTCACTTTCTGTCTCCTGAACCATATTTTTTTTTGTCAGAAGTCTGACAAAAGCATGGTCTAATAGAATGGATTCTTTAGATTTGCTAGAACAAGGGACAGAAAACAACAGAGCGGGAAGGGGCTGACTATATAATGGTCTATATAAAAAAGAGCAAGCCTTTTTAGTTGATCATAATCTGCATTTTAACAGCAGATAAGTGAGCTGCTTCTAAAAAGGAATGACGATGATGAAGAGCACGTACTTTAGATCCAGTCTACTCAGGTTCAGAACTTAACTCCATCATTTCCTCGCTGTGTGGCCTTGGGGAAGTGACTTGATGTGTCTACGCACCATTCCTCATCTATGAAACAAGAACCAAATGAACTAACTTTTGTAAATCACGTAGAAGCGTGGATATAGTGAGCCTAGACAAGTGTTTCCAGCTTTTATTCTGTGTTCAGCTGTTTTCCCCATCATTGTATCTCCTCCAGACTAGAATACTATGCTCTCCGTGCAGTAACCCAAGTCATTGATAAAAAGGCAAACAGAATTCCTCTCAGATTTCCCTTTAAGTTTGAGTTCCAAGTGTAGAGTGGACATTTGCCTAGCTTTCTGTCTGAAATGTTGGAAGAAGCTCCTCCACACAGTCATAGCGGGGTCTATAGAGACAGCAGCACAACAGATGTAGCCATGAGAGGGAGGCAGATTATCCTCCTCATCCTCCCAAGTTGTCCAAAACCTAAAGTAGTATAGAGCGCATTTGAAAGTACCTGTGGGTTCTGGGTGGGGTTTTGGGAGAGTGCTCTGGAGAGAAAGCAAGATGAAATGCCTAATTAGGGCTGCGCAGTCTGGACGAGGGGTGCATGTCAGTAAGACCCAGGGTAGATAGCACACCACTGAAGTCTGGATTTGGATTTATTTGAGTCTTTGCAGGTTGTAGAGGCAGGGGTGGAGCATGAGTTGGGTTGCCGTCCACACACCATACCATTGCCAATTACAGGTGATTGGAGCACTGTAATCACCCATGGCAAACACGAAAACAGAAGGATCACTTCTAGATCAGAAGGCTAGCCAGTGGCAGCAGAGATCAAGAGCTAAAAGCAGAGCTCTCTCTCCCCAGTGATGTCTTGAGGCAGTTGTGTTACAGACTCTCCCAACTACATTTTTTGTATGCCTCAGCTTTTCTGAGCTGTTGTGATTCAATAAAATGTATACACTGCGTAACTAAAACCTTACACATACACACCCTAGCTTTCCCTCCCCTCCTTCTTTTTATATGGTAGTTCTTTTATTCTCTTACCACTATGAGAGGGTTTGTGACACTCGTACAATTTGCTCAGAGAGAAAAGCCAGTTATTTCAGCACTGTAGACGAGGTAAGGTACTCGAATACATCATGATATCCAGTTATGCTAAAATGTTTTTAAAACACGAAGCAGCTCATTTAAGCATTCACTAAGATGTCTCTTTTTTTTAATGCCGTGTAAACTGCTGGCTTTCAAACTTTGGGGGCTATTTGGATTTTCTTGGTTGCAAGTAACAAAAAACCTTATTCAAGTTTATTTAAATAAGAACTTTTATCAGCTCACAGGAGAGGAAGTCCAGACGTAGTCCAGGCTTCAACAAGAGAACTAGAAGATTCTAGGTGTTTTCCTCTCTTTGCTCTTCCATCCACAGTGTCGGATTCCTCATCTCATGATTGTAGGCTGGTTTTCAGGCTGGCCACATGCTTCCTCAGACATGTGTGTTTGGAGGAAGGGCAGCTTTTCTCACTCAAGGGTGAGGGGGAAAACCCGGGTGATGGGTATATCAGGTTTATTCTTTCTAAATTCGAAAAGCATGGGGTGACCCTTAGATCAAGTATACTCCCCCAAAACTGACATTAATTTTCAAAAATATGTTGCTGCCATACCATGCGAGAGCCATGAAATGAGTACTGGGGAGTTAACTACCAGAACCAGAAGAATCAGACACTTTTTTTATTTTGTTTTGTTTTTGAGAGAGTCTCACTCTGTCGTCCAGGCTGGAGTGCAGTGGTGCAATCTCGGCTTGAATCTGAAAAAAAGCGATGGAATCTGTTACCAGAAAATACAAATATGTACCAAATTTAGCACTCAATTTCAGGAGATTCAAAAAGCCTCCTAGAGCACACTTACAGCTCCCACAGGAATCTATGAATTTCAGGGCTATAAACTGACCCACGGGCACAGTAATTCTAACAGTATGCCTTTCTCTTTACTACAGCTCCAGAAACTGCCACAGGCCTCCTTCTGAGTCTCAGAGAAGCAAGGCCACCATGTATAGGCCAGGTTGTTCTGTGATCTTAAGCTGATAATGTGTAATCAGCTGCTGCTATCTCCTCAGCAAGCCCCAGCTTCATTCCTTCTGCTTCCTGTATTGTGTGCTCTTCTTTCAGCTCTCCACACTGTTCACAGGCCTCCACATATACAGACCCATCAGTTTTCAGGTATCAAAACATTCCAGATTCTAAAGTGCAGATTCATGCAGTGTTTACTATGGAGTAGGCTTGCCAGTAGATATTTCGCCTGCATTAAATTGCTAAATCTTGACAACAACTTCACAGGAAAAGTGACATTTACCTTGTTTTAAGGTGAGGAAGTCACTCTACACAGATGTTAGTTACCAAAAGGCAGAATTGGGATTTTAACCTAGACCTGCCTGATTCTAGATTATAATGCTCTTTCCACAGCTTTACCACATGCCTAGACTTTCCACGTTCCCCTGATTTAGTTCTGTACATTACAGAAAAGATACCAACTTCCCAAAGAAGTTTTTGTCAATTACCTCTTGCCATTTTAAAAATTTCAGATCTCACATTTATATAAAGCCATGGAAATATCAACTTTTGATACAGCAATTCACAATTGCTCTATGGGAAGGAAGCATTTCATCATTGTTTTTTAATGAATGCTTCTAAAAAAAGGGAGATTTTTGTTTCATCTATTTTTTTCCTCTAGAGGAATTTTGTTTTTGTGATCATTCCATCTTCCTCCTTACTTGCTGTCTTAGTTTAATGTCTTAGTAATGAGAGACAGGGCTCTTTTTCCAAAGCTGCTGGCTTAACGTAAATTTAATCATAGTTCTGTGATGTTGATAGCAAAATCAAATGCCTTCTCTTTGCATCAGAAAAATAGCTTGCTATTTATTACATGTATGCAAATACCATCTAGAAAAATTGGCTACGGCACACATGTATGCAGGAATGAAATAGCAAACTAAAACTTTACTGTCTTCACAGTCCTGGGACTATACCTTAATAGTACGACAAAGTTAGAGAAAAGCGGGGCTTTGTAGATAGATAGAAGATGGGTGGGGTAATATCAAAACTATTTAATAACTGATATGTCACAGGTCCTTATCAGACGCCAACCTCAGCCCCTGTGCAGGGGCCTCGAAGCCTCTAGCAGTGCTAGAGTTTGCCAGATTAGATGCCAGACAGTAAGGAGATCCGTAGAAGAGCCACAGTGTTGAGGGCACACTCAGGGAAAACAGGACAGTGACTACTTACTGAATGGAAATACTACAAAACTATAGTATCTGCCCTTACTGTAATTGTGTTTACCTTCTGCATATGCATTATACTCCCAAATTGCAATGTCTTCAAGTTTTACCTACTGCATATCAGTTGTAAGAAAAAAGGTCGTAGATTAGAGGCCCTGAAGTCCGCAGAAAAGTCCTAGTTTATACCTGGTATTCCGGGGCTATTAGCAAGAGCTCCTTTTTAGAGACTCATGTTTGCTTTTTGTGCCATTATATTAAGATGACCGTATATCTCAAAGTGTCCCTGATTGGACAACATATTATATAGTCACCCTAATACAAAAACACAAAGACAAAATATGATTCTCCTTGAAGAGAAACCCATAGACAGGGGAAGACGTTGGCATCCAAACAGAGAAAATTTCCCTACTGACCCCTAACAAAGACGTGGGTACGAGAATGTTAGTGTTCAGCGTAATCTCAGGAGTCAAGGACACAGCTGAAGACAGCCCAAGATAAAGAGCTGCCAATGAATCCCACTGCCACGCTCCAGGAAAAGAGCGAGCCAGGGGAAAGCCAGAACACAAACGCAGGGAAACCTGGCAAAGAGAACCTTCAGCCACAATAAGCAAAACAGAAGACAACCCACAGAATGGACAGGGCTGCCTCGGAAGGCCATGGAGGTGGTGCACTACCCAGCAACCGAAATTTCATTCCTTCCACAGACTATGACGTGAATCCCATTCCCTAAAATCTCACGGTGCGCCAGCGCAGACCGTGACGTGAATGCCGTTCCCTAACGTCTCACGGTGCGCCAGCGCAGACCGTGACGTGAATGCCGTTCCCTAACGTCTCACGGTGCGCCAGCGCAGACCGTGACGTGAATGCCGTTCCCTAACGTCTCACGGTGCGCCAGCGCAGACCGTGACGTGAATGCCGTTCCCTAACGTCTCACGGTGCGCCAGCGCAGACCGTGACGTGAATGCCGTTCCCTAACGTCTCACGGTGCGCCAGCGCAGACCGTGACGTGAATGCCGTTCCCTAACGTCTCACGGTGCGCCAGCGCAGACCGTGACGTGAATGCCGTTCCCTAACGTCTCACGGTGCGCCAGCGCAGACCGTGACGTGAATGCCGTTCCCTAACGTCTCACGGTGCGCCAGCGCAGACCGTGACGTGAATGCCGTTCCCTAAAATCTAACAGTGCGTCAGCACACGTGGCAGTCTCAAGAGTAGCATTGTCTCAGCGTCCATGTGCCTGCACGTTGACCTAAGTTTTTATACACGTTTTCCATTAATTAAATTGCTTTTCTCAAACCCATCTGTACAACAATCCAGATGATATGTTCAGGATTGTTATTGGGAGTTATGTGCAAGCAATTCCATGGTATTAATTACTTGATAACTTTGAAAAAGAGTAATCACTTCACCCCACAGTCAAAAGAAAAGTATGTCATAGACTGCATTTTAAAAATAGCAAACCGCATTGCCATATATGTACCTATGCAACAATCCTGCATGTTCTTTACATGTACCCCAGAACCTAAAATGCAATAATATATATATATTTAAAATAAACAAATAAAAATAAGGAAGATAAAGTGGTAAGCAAAGATTCATGAAGGATGCTTCCACACTATGGAACAATTCACAAAGTTCCCACATTTACCAGGTCACAGGCTCTATCATTCCCTTGCATAATACTTTTTGCTTGACAAGTAGGGCAATTAAGGACTATTACATGTTATATAGTGGGCAAGGATAATCAAAGAGATTGCAATTATTATAATCCTGATATCACTAAAACAGACATCTTTGAAGTCGCCATGGAAAATAAAGATGTCCTAGTATACTCCAAACTCTTTCATAGACAGTAGGTACAAATAAAACATTCACATGTACATTATATTCACATATTTCCAAATTTCAGTGGCTTCAACTTTTACCTTCCTTGCTGGAACTAAGTGGAGAAATAAAATGTTTCTCTGACAGAAAGGTTAGAGGTGTTTGAATTAAAATGCAAATGAGGAAGTAAAGTGACCTAAATCATATTTTGACAGTTGATAGAAGCTGAAAAAATTAGCATAGTTTTCACGGTAGCTAATAACGCCTAAAATAATACTTTGCACGTGTCTATCTTCATGCCTTTGTCCATGTCATTTGCTTCTTTGATAGTGTCCTAATCTTGCAACTTACTAAAATCCTGTCCATTCTTCATGGCCTCCTCTATGAAGCTTTCCGGATGCTTCCAATAAAATGCAATGTCTTCATCCATTACATCAACACCTATTTCATGGTATGCACTGGACTCTACTTTGTATTATATGTACTTGGGTGCTTATATAATCATCTCTAATAAATTTCTTCAGGGAAGAGCCATTACTTATTCATGTTTATTTCCTATTATAGTACTGAAGACAATATGTTAGACATTTTAGAAATTGCTTAAGATTTATTTAATTAAATTAGAGAATAGGGAATAACAGTTGTACCATAAGTCCATACTCAGTAATGAAAGAGACTATTGTACCAACTCATAACAAAGTATTTCCAATAAAAATGTCTTTTAAAGTCTCCTGCCACCTTCCACAGGAAATTCTGGACCTTTGTGGCTCTCTCTGTGGCTCTGGGCTGGGGTTGGATTTTGTGTCCCTGAAGATGATGGAGCACTACCAGAAGGGTTAGGTGTGTGCTTCCAGAGCAGGAGATTCACACAAACGTGAAGATATTAGCTTGCCATATCCAAAGCAATTATTGAGCCCACTTCCTAGAGTGAATAAGATTTGGGTGCTCCTATCTCCTCTGGAAGCTATCAATTACTGGGTGCTGTTGGAAGGTTTGGTCCAGCTTTCACAAGGCGGCACAGCACGGTGGGGGAGAGCTATAATTCCAGAGTCATCTATGTGGTTCCAAAAGCACGGAAAATTAATACATCTCTGATCTTCAGAATTTAGCAACGGCCATGAAGTAAAAGCTATGTCGAGGCCCCTGAAGTTGCCAGTTTTGTCATTCTGTCTCCATATGACTGCTAAAAGCTCTGTTGGATTTTCCATCCTTAGGGTATTTTTTAAAGAAAGATCAGAGTCAGAAAATCCATTAAAGAAACGATTGTAACCTCCAGTGGTTTTGTTCCCATACACCTGCATATGCCCAGCAGGGGCCTAAAAACTGGCCCATCCAGCATCCCTGTCCCCAGCTACGCTGCATCACAGCCTCCACAAACAACACCCTAGGTCACTGGGGCACTCATGGACACTACCGATGTTGATTACAGCCAGAGGAATCATAGAAATGTTACCACACTCACCCAGAACAAAAGCCAAATCATCCATCCCAACTGACGCTATGGATACACGTACAGGAAAAAGACTTTCCCTATGAAAGCTAATCATTAAAATTGGAAGAAGCGACTGTTAGCCAAACGTACAGATACAAGAAACATAAGAGAGCAAGAAAACATGAAACTTCCAAAGGATCAAAATCATTCTCTGTAACAGACCTCAAAGAAGAGGAAATCATGAAATGCCTGAAAACTAATTTAAAATAGTAATCTTAAGGAAATTCAATGAGATACACAAGAATACGAATGGACCATTTAATAAAATCAGAAGAACAGCTCATGATCTGAATGAGAAATTCATCAAAGAGATGAACGTCATTTAAAAGAACCAAACAGAAATCTTAGAATAAGAGGTCATTTGAAATAACCCAGTCAAACATAAAAAAAAAAAAAGGTTAAAAAGAATGAAGAAATCCTACATGACATATAGGACACTAAAAAGTGAACAAATACTCTTAACTCTTGAACAACGCAGGGGTTAGGGACAGCAAACCCCAGTGCAGTTAAAAATCCACATATAACTTTTGACTCCCCAAAAACAACTACTAATAGCCAAATGTTGACAAGAAGCCTTGCCAATAATACAAGCAGTTGATTAACACACATTTTGTATGTTATATGTATTATATACTATATTCTTACGATAATGTAAGCTAGAAATGTTAAGAAAATTCTAAGGGAGAGAAAACATATTTACATTGTTGTAATTATTGATACCATAAGTTTAACTCATCTGTTTATAAGATAAATTATCTGTCTCAAATGGTAGGCAACAGTGGCTACAGACTTCAATCTATAGTATATATCAAGCAATTCAACTTTTTCTTACAATGATGTCATGACTTTTCTCTCCTTCTTAGAGGTACTTCCAGCATTACTCGTGGCACTTTATATGGGTTCCATGATGTTATTCAAGGTTAAGATATTGTGCTAAGCACAATTAAAAAAAAACAAGAACTGCAGGGCATCACTTTTTTATGGTAATATGCAATTTACCAGAGAAATAAACTGCTCACAGTGAGACGATTAGCATCACAAAGCATTTTTAGTGGATACTCACAGCACTAGAGCTCACCGTAATAGCAGGAAGAGGTGGATATAAAAGTATTGCATTAGCACAGTATGTACTACAGTTAATTTTTTTTTTTGAGACAGAGTTTTGCTGTGTTGCCAAGGCTAAAAAGTGCAGGGGCACTACTACCTCAGCTCACTGCAACCTCTGCCTCCTGGGTTCAAGCAATTCTCATGCCTCAGCCTCCAGGGTAGCTGGGATTACAGGCATACACTACCACACAGGGCTAATTTTTGTATTTTTTGTAGAGATAGGGTTTGGCCATGCTGGCCAGGCTGGTCTTGAACTCCTGACCTCAAGTGATCCACCCACCTCACCGTCTACAATTAATTTTATGCGGTTAAAATTTTATTCTACATTGTTATGTTTTATTTTGTTTACAGTTTTCTCAACTGTGAATAGCACCACGTGTGATCTGCTAGTGGTTTTTTTTATTTTTATTTTTATTAGTTTATCATTGTTATTTTTGAGACGGGGTCTCACTCTGTTGCCCAAATTGGAGTACAGTGGCACAATCTCAGCTCACTGGAACCTCTGCCTCCTGGGTTCAAGCAATTCTTGTGCCTCAGCCACCCATGTAGCTGGGATTACAGGTGTGTGCCGCCATATCGGCTAATTTTGTATTTTTTTTTGTAGAGACAGGGGCAGCATGGGTTGGGGACTTTGCTGTGTTAGCCAGGCTGGTGTCAAACTCCTGATCTCAAGTGATCCACCCATCTCAACCTCCCAAATGCTGGTGTAAGCCATCACATCTGGCCCTGTAAGTGTTTATATGTGGAGGTTTTAATAAAGTATAACTCATTATAATACATTTGTATGTGTTTTATGGTGGTAAATGATAAAAGGTTAGGGACATCATGAGTACATAAAATATATGTAGATACTAGTCTATATATATTTTATTTTTACCACCATAAAATGAAATATTGTAATAAGTTACACTTTATTAAAACTTCCACATACAAACACAAATTATACCTGCTGGTAAATTTTTTTGTTTGTTTTTTGAGACGGAGTTTCGCTCTTGTTACCCAGGCTGGAGTGCAATGGCACGATCTCGGCTCACCGCAACCTCCGCCTCCTGGGTTCAAGCAATTCTCCTGCTTCGGCCTCCCGAGTAGCTGGGACTACAGGCGTGCGCCACCATGCCCAGCTAATTTTTTTTTGTATTGGTAGAGACGGGGTTTCACCATGTTGACCAGGATGGTCTCGATCTCTTGACCTCGTGATCCACCCGCCTCGGCCTCCCAAAGTGCTGGGATTACAGGCGTGAGTCACCGCGCCTGGCCCCTGCTGGTAAATTTTTAAAAATGAAATAAAAAATTTGTTGAAAAAATGAAAATATAAATACAACACACAAAAACTTATGGAATACAGGAAAAGCAATGCTAAGAGGGAAGTTTATAGCAATAAATGCCTACACTCAAAAAGTACGAAGATTTCAAATAGAAATTAGCTTTCTTTTTAAAATGCAAATGGGGGTCTTCAGACTGCAGGGATACAGGATGGAAGTATCCACTGACCAAGCCTGACACACTAGGACTCATGGCAGGCTCAAGACAAAAATTAAGCAGTGCGAATAGTACTGGTATGCAGAATGTTCTGGAATCTCAGTGAAATTTCAGAACAACCTATTTTTTAAGTACTCACTGTGGCCTGGTCTTTGAAATCATGAAAGAAGGATAGAAAAAGGGTCTTATAGTTGAATATATAGACATTTATTTATTTGTCTCCCAGCCTCACTTTCAGTTCTGATTCTCAAATTCTAGCCCTTCTGCCTGATATTCCCTCAACTTATAAAACTGTAGCCCTTGTCCTTATTGACACATACCTTTTTAATTCTTCTGATGTCACTTTAACATCATTTTTAGGGCAGGAAGAGGCAATAAGCATTTGTGGTTAATCCCCGTATTTATCTAGAAATTAATGTCTCAGATTCTTCAAGGCTTGGGAGACTACATTAGGTGAAGTTGAGGAATGCAGACAAATTCTCTAAATACAAAATTCAACCCCACATAAACTCCAGGACCTGGGCTTGTATGTCTTTCAAAATATTCAAGACTTGAATTTTTAAATGAAATGTTAGAAAATATAAGAGAGAAAATGAGTATTCACTAACATCATTTTCAAAACAGCCATTTGTACCAAATGACAATTTTATGATCAAGAAATGCACTTTTATTAGGTATTTACCTTGTTGCCTGTTGGTGGCAAGCTTTGGAAAGAACCTTGACTGATGCAAGCAAAAAAATCCCAACACAACAGAGGGCCGGTGTGGTCAAGCGGAAGAAAGTCAATGTGCTCATGTCAGACAGGCCTGGAGTCTCAACTCACTAATCCAGTGTGCCCACAGTTGTGAATAATTATACCCGCCTCACTGAAGTGTCACGAGACATCAATAATCCATGTGGGGGAAATGCCCACCAGAGGTTGATGCTCACTAATTTTGAATCCCATTCACCTCTTCAAGCCAGGGTTGCTGAGCAAGGGGATGACCCAGTATCAGAGTAGATGATTCTTCATAGTACCTCATCTGGGTTACCAACAAACTTCTGAGGAATCCTGAGAAAACTGTGTGAGACTAATTTCTACGATGAGCATCCCATACCCACTGTGACAGGCGACCCATCAAGCAAGCATCACGTTTGACCTGTTGCCGGGGTTTAGACACTATCTGCAGCCTGGCTTGCTCCCCATTGCTCCTTGTGGCTGTGAATCGACATTGTGACAGAGAAGGCACTGGCTCAGCTACATTCCATTAACGGATCAAAGAGTTCCATTTAGGTTCCTACAGCGAAGGAGGAGGAATATGGACATTATGGAGCCTGGGATGGACAAAAACTTAGTTGGTAGAAACAGACATATGGAATTTTTAAATGTAAATCTGACAAAGCCAGAGTCCCTGATGAATTTACACAACATGGTTGCCATAATTAAATCTTCCAACCAATTGGTTCTCAATGTTTTTCCCACCACTATTCAAGGAGGTCACAGGTTTCTATTAGGGGCCATTGGGACCTTATAAAATCCCCATCAGGTGATTCTGTTGGTACTTACCATCTCAGTAAAGCAGCTCACTTTACTCCACAGGCCAAAAACTTTAGTGTAATAATTTTTTTTTATTTTTTTTAATTGCATTTTAGGTTTTGGGGGTACATGTGAAGAACATGCAGGATTGTTGCATAGGTACACACATGGCAGTGAGATTTGCTGCCTTCCTCCCCTTCACCTATATCTGGCATTTCTCCCCATGCTATCTCTCCCCAACTCCCCACCCCCCTCTGTCCCTTCCCTAGTCCCCCCAAACAGACCCCAGTGTGTAGTGTTCCCCTCCCTGTGTCCATGTGTTCTCATTGTTCAACATCCACCTATGAGTGAGAACATGCGGTGTTTGATTTTCTGTTCTTCTGTCAGTTCGCTGAGAATGATGGTTTCCAGGTTCATCCACGTCCCTACAAAGGACACAAACTCTTTGTTTTTGATGGCTGCATAATATTCCATGGTGGATATGTGCCACATTTTCCCTGTCTAGTCTATCATCGATGGACATTTGGGTTGGTTCCAGGTCTTTGCTATTGTAAACTGTGCTGCAATAAACATACATGTGCATGTGTCTTTATAATAGAATGATTTATAATCCTTTGGATATATACCCAGCTGGGTCAAATGAAATTTCCATTTCTAGGTCCTTGAGGAATCACCACACTGTCTTCCACAATGGTTAGTGTAATAATTTTAATACAACTTGTTTTTAATCAATCTGGAAACCTGATTTATAAAATTAACATTCATTATTCAGGATGTAGAATTTTGACCTGTTTTGCTTTTTTTTTTCCAAAGACATTTTACATTCTCATATATCCATAGTGGCAATTCATATTATATTCTCCAAAATACAGTTTCTTATTGTTTATTAACTACATCAAGTCCATAAAGGTAATTTTTAAAAGAAGATATTTAGCAGCTACTCACTCTACTTTTCATTAATATTAGCTACCTCTGGTATTCATTGGTGCTGGAAAAATAAAGGTGAGGTTTAATTTACATAATAGAATGGAATGAAACCCACAATTATGAAAATAATTATAAGACCAGGAAAAAAATCTTGATAGATAAAGAAGGGCTATGCCGGGCGCGGTGGCTCACGCCTGTAATCCCAGCACTTTGGGCGGCTGAGGCGGGTGGATCACGAGGTCAAGAGATCGAGACTATCCTGGTCAACATGGTGAAACCCCGTCTCTACTAAAAATACAAAAAATTAGCTGGGTGTGGTGGCATGTGCCTGTAATCCCAGCTACTCAGGAGGCTGAGGCAGGAGGATTGCTTGAACCCAGGAGGCGGAGGTTGCGGTGAGCCGAGATCGCACCATTGTACTCCAGCCTGGGTAACAAGAGCGAAACTCCGTCTCAAAAAAAAAAAAAAAAATGAAGAGCTTACACTGTTTAATGCATAATATATAAAAGTTGAGAAATAATTTTTAGAAGAAAAAATTTGATCACAGATGGGATTTGAGTGTAATATTTTAACGTATCTTCAAACATGGGTTGTTCATTTAATTTTTTTTTTCATTAGGGCACAGATGGTGTTAAATCCTTCATTCTGGGCCATGTATAACTATGATTTTTCTAAATTGATGGCTGCCGTAAGCATGCATGAATGGTTGTGTGAGTTTGTTTACTTGGAGAGAATTTCAATTATACACAGTGTGGTAGTTATTATTAAAATAAAATCTGTGGGCTAATTCAGCATACTTTTCTGGTGAGCATACTATTTTGTAGGTGATTTAATTAATTGTATGCATATACGATTAACAGTATCTAGAGTGAATATATTTATGGGTGAATATATTGATGTGATAATGATGTACTTTTCAAATATTAGTTATTTATTAATATGAGACTAATAGAAATGACAAAAAAACGGAAGTAACTCCTGTATTAACTTTTGTCTGGAAATTGATTTTAGGGGAAAAAAAGGCTTAATATTTCCAATCAAACAGCTAAACAAATAGATTTTGTCATTAGATGGGACTGTTAATAATTGAGTGCCTTCCAAATTCGTCCCAAGTAAATAGGAAATCCATGAATTTTGTTACTGCATGACTTTTTGTGACTCAGTAATTTGTGATTTTTATGAAGGCCATGCTCTTACCCTCTATTTAGATCAACTCAGTAGGATAAGCAATGTGCATCAAATATGCTGATTATATTCACAAAACGAATCTACATATCTTCAGATCTACAAATTGGAACCAAGCATTGATTTATAGAGATTACCAATAAATAATGCCAGATACGAGGTTTAAAAAATAGTTCTTTTTCATTCAGAATTGTATAAGCACTAGGCATGTACAGTTATTTACAATTAAAATTAAAAATAGCTAAGTCAGGAAATTCTATTCTCCTTTGTTTCTCTGCTAGGAGTTATTTTTATCTGTAATCAATCCTTCAGAAAAATCTCTCACTTCTTCACTTTTGTGCAGTATGTTAACTACGAATAAAATGATAGTGTATGTCAGTCAAATGTAACACTTATATTAAAACCTGATTATTAATTCAGAAGCTCATGGAAAGCCAGGTTAATCTGAATAATATATTATTTTTCTTAGTCCACAATCTATCATTTCACAAACCATGGCTAATAGAATGACAAAAATAAAAAGCTCTGTTTAAATGAAAATGTGTAATATATTCTGCATCTCATTTATATCTTATTGTGTTAGGCAGGCTAATATGGCTAGTCTGTGAATGTGATACAAAGAAGATGATACATTTCTTTGTTTTAAAAACCTTAAGTATTCCTGCTAAACAGTGAATTTCTGAAGGCTTGCTATTATTTAAAATATTGCTTACTATTCCATTGACTTATTAAACAAATAATTTAAAGTTTAAAGGTTTCAAAAAGAACATTAAAAGAATAGATCTATGCATTAAAAAAAATCCCAATTTCTATTTTTGAAAACATTCCTTTTAAACATATTTTTCCCAACTTTTATTTTGAGTTCAGGGGTATATGTGCAGGTTTGTTATACTGGTAAATGTGTGCCATGTGGTTTGCTGCACAGATAGTCCTGTCAGCTAGGTATTAAGCCCAGCATCCATTCTTCCTGATGTGCTCCCTCCTCCCGTCTCCCACACTCCGACAGGCCCCAGTGAGTTTTCTTCCCCACTATGTGTCCATGTGTTCTCATCATTCAGCTCCCACTTATAAGTGAGAACATGTAGTATTTGGTTTTCTTTTCCTGCATTAGTTTGCTGAGGATAATGGCTTCCAGTTCCATTCAAGTCCCTGAAAAGATCATGATCTCATTCCTTCTTATGGCTGCACAGTATTCCATGGTGTATATGTACCACATTTTCTTTATCCAGTCTATCATTGATGGGCATTTAGGTTGATTACATGTCGTTGCTATTAGGAATAAAGCTGCAATGAACATATACGCACATGTATCTTTATAACAGAATGATTTATATCTCAAAGGAATATAAATCATTCTGTTATAATGGATATACTGCCTATATCATAGGCAGTAATGAGATTGCTGGGTGAAGTGATATTTCTGCCTCTAGGTCTTTGAGGAATCACTGCACTGTCTCCCACAACGGTTGAACTAATTTACACTCCCACCAACAGTGTAATAGTGTTTTTTCTCCACAATCTCGCCAGCATCTGTTGTTTCTTGACTTCTTAATGATAATCATTCTGGCGGGCATAAGATGGGATCTCATTATGGTTTTGATTTGCATTTCTCTAATGATCAGTGATGTTGAGCTTTTTTACATATGTTTGTTGGGCACATGCTGTCTTTTGAGAAGGTCTGTTCATGTCCTTTGCCCACATTTTAATGAGCCTGTTTTTTTCTTGTAAATTTATTTAAGTACCTTGTCGATGCTGGATGTTAGATCTTTGTCAGATGGGTAGTCTGCAAAAATTTTGTCCCATTCTGTGGGTTGTCTGTTCACTCTGATGATAGTTTCTTTTGCTGTGCAGAAGCTCTTCAGTTTAATTAGATCCCATTTGTCAATCTTTGCTTTTGTTGCAATTGCTTTTGGTGTTTTCTTTATTAAATCTTTGCCCATGCCTATGTCCTAAATGGTATTGCCTCAATTTTCTTCTGGATTTTTATCATTTTGGGTTTTACAGTTACGTCTTTAATCCATCTTGAGTTGATTTTCGTATATGGTGTAAGAAAGGGGTCCAGTTTCAATTTTCTCGATGTGGTTAGTCAGTTAATTCTTTTAGCACCATTTGTTAAATAGGAAATCCTTTCCCTGTTGCTTGTTTTTGTCAAGCTTATTAAAGATCAGCTGGTTGTAGGTGTGCAGTCATATTTCTGGGTTCGCTATTCTGTTCCATTGGTCTATGTGTCTGTTCTTGTACCAGTACCATGCTATTTTGTTACCGTAGTCTTATAGTTTTGCCAGGTAGCATGATGCCTCCAGCTTTGTTCTTTTGGTTTAGGATTGTCTTGACTATTTGGTCTCTTTTCGGGTTCCATATGAACTTTAAAATAGTTTTTTTCTAATTCTGTGAAGAATCTCAATGATAGTTTAATGGGAATAGCATTGAATCTATAAATTGCTTTTGACAGTGTGGCCATTTTCATATTGATTCTTCCTATCCATAAGCATGGAATGTTTTTCCATTTGTTTGTGTCATCTCTGATTTCTTTGAGCAGTGGTTTGTAGTTCTCCTTGAAGAGGTCCTTCACATCCATTGTTAGCTGTATTCCTAAGCATTTTATTCTTTTTGTGGCAGTCGTCAATGGAAGTTCATTCATGATTTGGCTCTTTGCTTGCGTGCTGGTGCATAAGAATGCTTGTGATTTTTGCACACTAATTTTGTATCCTGAGACTTTGCTGAAGTTGCTTATCAGCTTAAGAAGCTTTTGGGCTGAGACAATGGGGTTTTCTAGATACAGGATCATGTCACCTACAAACAGAGATAGTGTGACTTCCTCTCTTTCAATTGAATACTCTTTATTTATTTCTCCTGCCTGATTGCCTTGGCCAGAACTTCCAACACTATGTTAAACAGATGTGGTAAAAGAGGGAGTCCTTGTTTTGCGCTGTTTTTCAAGGGGAATGCTTCCAACTTTTGCCTATTCAGTAAGATATTGGCTGTGGGTTTGTCAATCATGGCTCTTATTATTTTGAGATATGCTCCTTCAATACCTAATTTATTGAGTGTTTTTTTTAACAAGAGGGATGTTGAATTTTATTGAAGCGATTTAATGCATCTCTTGAGATGATCATGTAGTTTTTGTCTTTAGTTCTATTTATGTGATAAATCGCATTTACTGATTTGTGTATGTTGAACCAACCTTGAATCCCTAGGATGGATGAAGCTGATTTGATCATGATGGATAAGCTTTTTGATGTGCTGCTGGATTCAGTTTGCCAGTATTTTATTGAGGCTTTTTGCATTGATGTTTATCAAGAACATTGGCCTGAAGATTTCTTTTTTATTGTATCTCTGCCAGGTTTTGGTATCAGAATGCTGCTGGTGTCATAGAATGAGTTAGAAAGGAGTCCCTTCTTGTCAATTCTTTGAACTAGTTTCAGTACAAATGGTACCAGTTCTTCTTTGTGCCTCTGGGAGAATTTGGCTGTGAATCCATCTGTTCCTGGACTTTTTTTTGTTAGTAGGCTATTTATTACTGCCTCAATTTCAGGACTCAATATTGGTCTATCCAGGGGTTCAATTTCTTCCTGGTTCAGTTATGGGGGGTGGGTATGTGTTCAGAAGTTCATCAGTTTCTTCCAGATTTTCTAGTTTATGTGCATAAAGGTGATAATATTATCTGATGGTTGTATTTTGGTGATAGCCCCTTATCACTCCTGATTGTGTTTATTTGAATCTTCTTTTTTTCATTACTCTTGCTAGTGGTCTATCTATTTTATTAATTTTTTCACAAAATCAGCTCTTGGATTTGTTGATTTTTTTGATGTGTTTTTTGTGTCTCTAGCTCCTTTGGTTCAGCTCTGACCTTGGTTATTTCTTGTCTTCTGCTTTGGGGTGTGTTTGCTCTTGATTCTCTAGTTCCTTTAGTTGTAATGTTAGGTTGTTAATGTGACATCTTTCTAGCTTTTTGATGTGGGCAGTTAGTGCTATAAATTTTCCTATTAACACTGCTTTCACTGTATCCCAGAGATTCTGATTCCTTGTCTCTTTGTTCTCATTAGTTTCAAAGAACTTCTTTGTTTTCTGCCTTAATTTCATTATTTACCCAAGAATCGTTTAGGAGCAGGTTGTTCAATTTCCATGTAGTTGTGTAGTTTTGAGTGAATTTCTTAATCTTGAGTTCCAATTTGATTGCATGGTGGTCTGAGAGACTGTTATGATTTCAGGGTTTTTGCATTAGGGTGCTCCTGTACTGGGTGCATATATACTCAGGATAGTTAGCTCTTCTTGTTGAACACTTCAACATATGTAATGTCCTTCTTTGTCTTTTTAAAAATCTTTGTTGGTTTAAGTCTATTTTGTCAGAAACTGATTGCAACCACTATTTTTTTCTGTTTTCCATTTGCTTGGTAAATTTTCCTCCATCCCTTCATTTTGAGCCTATGTGTGTCTTTGCATATGAGATGATCTCTTGAAGACAACATATTGATGGGTCTTGGCTCTTCATGCAGCCTGCCATTCTGTATCTTTTAATCAGGGCATTTAGCCCATTTACATTTATGGTCAGTATTTTTATGTGTGGATTTGATCTTGTCATCATGATGCTAGCTGGTTATTTTGCAGACTTGAAAAACATGAAAACCTTCACGAATTTGTGTGTCATCCTTGTGCAGGGGCCATGCTAATCATCTCTGTATTGTTCCAATTTTAGTATCTGTGCTGGTGAAGTGAGTACTCAATTTCAATTCTATTCTCTTTGTTCTTAGAAAATAAAAATTTAAATTATTATATTATTATTTGCTTATCCTAGTGTGAAAGATATCACTTGCCTGGATGGTTCCAAATCCTCTAGCTTGCTATGGTCATCCGTTCAGACATCCTGACTTACATGGGATAGAAACCTAGTTTTTTGTCAAGGGAGTGGGGAATGGTGTGAAGATTTAAGTTTCTCAAAACCTGTAGTTCTAGTAGTCTTCTGCTTCCTCTGAATCCTTGATCCATGCTTTAATTTCACCCACCTGCCGATGCTGCCCTTGTTTATGTGGAAATAGGCATGTCCCCCACTCACAGGGCCCAAGGCTTCCCCCAATCAAGGCTGTGATTGTAGTAAACTTAACGGAGAGCTTGGGAGGAAGGCAAGGGGAAAATTACAGTATAGCATATACAGCAAACAGCTTGAAATCATTTATCAGATGTCCCTACTTTTTAAAGCATTTTTGCATTCAAATGACTGGGAAATTCTATTTCTTACTTCTCTGAAGCTCCCGCTTCCTCCCAAGTTGCCAACTAGCTTTATTTCCTCTGACCTTGCCCCACGTCCTCTCTGATAAGGTTACCCTGCCTGTTCCAAGGTTCTGCTCACTTCTTTACAGAATAAAACTGGAGTTATTCACCATTCATAAAGGCATTGCTGGGATGCAGCTGGGGGACCTGAGGGTTACTTTGTAAATCAAACACACCCTTTAAGGTGCATTGGTGTTCAGCAAAGACAATTATTTCCCAGAGCGTTTGGTTCTTCTCCCTCCTCGTTAGGTAGAAATCTGGGAACTAAAGACTTAGAATTTGGCATGAGATGAAAGGGAGATGTGAATAATAAAAATTTGGAAGCATTATCAAACTTCAGATTTAGACTAGGATCCAACTACTTTCTGTTTTGGGCACGGAAACTGAGGCCTAGAGAGATTCGGAGCCTTGCTGGAGGTTATACAGCACTTTCAAGCGGAAATTGTATACAGGATTCTGATCTACAGCTGTTTCCATGATCCCAAAAAACTCACTTTCTCAGAAGCCAAAGAGCATTTCAACTCTATACATTTAATTCTCAACTATGTTGCCAGCAAAAGTCCTACAGGGAAGGAAACAAGCATATAGCAGGGGAGGTCTGCAGGATACCTAAATCATATTATCTCAAATATGCTAGCATGGTCACTATTCACATTTTAATGCTGTGTTAACCATTCATGTAGAATTAATTTCCTAATTTCCAGGTACAATAATAATGTTATGGAAGGCAGTTTTCACATGCTTTTACTAAAGTCCTTTGAAATCTCCATCAGAGATAAAATACTAGACTCAAACTTTCTTGTCATGAGCCATACAAAAATGAATTGGTTAATTTCCTAATGTTCCTAGAAAAAAAAAAGAGTGGGAGAGAGACTGGGGCAGGAGATGGAGAGAGAGAAAGAGAGCAAGATGGTTGCAGTAGATGAAGATGCAAATGGAAAATGATAAAAGTTAGTTATGTTGCTTACATATACAAACATAAATCTTATAGGTATTTAACATTATTGTCCATTGGCAGAAATTAAATATGTTCTATAATAATAAGTTAGATTTCTGGCACTTTTGCCTTAAATTTGCTATAACAGATATCTTTTTAAAAGTTTATAAATGTTAAGAAAACATGAGTAATAAACCTAAGAGAGTTGACCGAAATAAGTAACTGAAAAAAGCATACAAGATAGAGAAAAATGTATCCAAACCACTTCTGTTCGCAGAAAGGAAGAAAGTATCTTCAGTAGAATTCAGATATTTAGCAGTAAAGTTGGCTGTAAACATTTTCCCAAACAGTCAACAGGACAAAGAAAATGCTCCTGTGAGAACAGTAACCAGATCTTAGGGCTCTGGTCTTTGAAGTTTGAAGTATTTCCCCAGAAGTGCCACAATCTTCTTTCTCTCCTACCCCACTGGAAGATCACAAAAGCACATTCTTGTTCATTCCCTATTTCTGTTATCCTGCCAAAAATACACACTCACTGATAAAGCTCACCAGTGATTCATTACATGCCATCATCCTAAGGTTTCCAGTATAAATGCCATTTTAAATGAGCCGCTTTTGTTTCATTCATGCTAACAGACGTTTAATAGCCATGATGGTACCAAATGATTCTTACCGTGTCATTCTACTAAAATCCAGATGTCTCCGTCCAGACAGAAACGAAGGCACCAGCCCCCAGGTTCTTTTCTTCCCTTTTCATTTCCTTAGCAGTTGGCTGCACTGGGATTCATTTGAACGTAGGAATAGTAGAGTGTAACTATTCTTTTTATATTTCCCCTTTTATCTATAGATTAATTAAATTTTCTTTATTCTTCCACTCTTTAATGATTAAGAAACATAAAATAAAGAAAGAATAAGAAAAGAAAAGAGAGAAAAGATAAAAAGAGAAGAAAGGTCTGGTGAATTAAAATTTAGGTTGAGGATCTATTTTTTACTTTTTATTTTTTAAGATTGATTCTCACTCTGTTGCTAGGCTGGAGTGCAATGGCGCAATCTCAGCTCACCACAACCTCCGCCTCCTGGGTTCAAGCGATTCTCCTGCCTCAGCCTCCCGAGTAGCTGGGACTACAGGTGCACCCCACCATGCCCAGCTAATTTTTGTAATTTTAGTAGAGACGGGGTTTCAGCATGGTGGCCAGGATGGTCTCGATCTCTTGACCTTGTGATCTACCTGCCTTAGCCTCCCAAAGTACTGGGATTGCAGGCGTGAGCCACCACACCTGGCCAAGAGTCTATTTTTATTTTTCAATATTTTAATGTAGAGTAAACAACCATAAATACATCAAAAGGATATACACTTTAATTCCTGGAATTTCATATCTAACTATTCCATGTGATCCTTTCCTGAAATGCAAGTCTTCCTTAAATCCTACATCCAAAGAATTAATTCATTTGCCAAAGAATGGATCATGACTGCTACAAGATCTGGTCTATGTCAATGAACTCATGTGCTATGAAGACACTGCTCGGTTTGGATTTGCTCTGTTGGTTCTATACCTAAGGGATCCTCTAAAGCTCCTTTCATTTTGAAACCCTGTAGAAAGAAGCAGGAACCTGGGCTTGCCTTGTGGAGGAATTTTAGCTTCTGGGACCCTTTGTCTACTACAATGATGGTCCTCTCCAAACCTATCCACTTTGAGACTTCATTAGAATCCCCAGCTCTTCCGCTGGGTTATGCATCTGGGTTGCGTGGGTAAAATGGTCTTGGACAAGTATTGTTCCCATTGCCTCATAAGATGTCAATCCCCAAATAAACTAAGTCCCTGGAAGCAAGGATCATGGCAAATTGTCTAAAGCAGCATGCGGAGAGTAAGAAAGGTAATATAAACTAGAATTCCACTTTACCCAGGCATTGTGTTAGAAATGAAAGCCTGTTATATACCTTTGGTGTGAGGTCCCAGGAGAAAATTTTGGTCTTTTCATGCTGTATTAAAGGGTAGGGGTTGCTAGAGACCAAATTTTGCCTCTTCCAGAAAGTATCGATAACTGTGCTAGGTCTTAAGTGAATTGTTTGCCTCTGCTGCAGTTCTCTGTAGTCAACAGAATGCCAGGCTAAGATTCATAATACCTTGCTCTGTCACCACCCGTGTGACCTCAAGCTTCTTTCTCAATGGTCCTATGAAAAGAGTGATTCAGGCCATCCACAGTGGCTCACACCTGTAATCCTAGCACTTTGGGAGGCCGAGTTGTGCAGATCTCCTGAGGTTGGGAGTTCGAGACCAGCCTGACCAAAATGGAGAAACCCTGTCTCTACTAAAAATACAAAAAATTAGCTGGGCATGGTGCTGCATGCCTGTAATCCCAGCCACTCGGAAGGCTGAGGCAGGAGAATCACTTGAACCTGGGAGGCAGAGGTTGAGGTGAGCTGAGATTGTGCCACTGCACTCCAGCCTGGGCAACAAAAGCGAAACTCCATCTCAAAAAAAAAAAAAAAAAAAAAAAAAAGAATGATTCAACACAAAATAGGTTGTCTCAGTCACTGACACTGTCTATTACTAGAAATCTTATTTCACAACTGACTGCTTGCCATATTAGCACATCATGTTTGATAGGTTTAGTCTGTCTTCTACTTCTTTATCCAATTCTCCTTCTTGTACTCCTTACCATGGGAAAGATACTACCTTCTACCAGAAACCTGAAGACTTCCTCAACTCCTTATACCCCACATGTAATCAGTCACTAAGTTTAAAAATATTCCACTAGTTGGTCCCCCCTTTCCGAGCTTACTGCTGATGCAGTAAAAACTCACCATCACTCCCTTTAACTGCAGCCTGGCTCTCCCTGGCTTCCAGTCTTGCTCTTACCACATTCCTTACCCTACTGCCTGATTGGGATTTTTACAATACAAACCTGATAATGGCCTGGTGCGGTGGCTCATGCCTGTAATCTCAGCACTTTGGGAGGACCAGGCGGGCCAATCACCTGAGGTCAAGAGTTCGACACCAGCCTGATCGACATGGAGAAAACCCATCTCTACTAAAAATACAAAATTAGCCAGACATGGTGGTGCATGCCTGTAATCCCAGCTATTTGGGAGGCTGAGGCAGGAGATTTGCTTGAACCTGGGAGGCAGAGCTTGCAGTGAGCCGAGATTGCACCATTGCACTCCAGCCTGGGCAACAAGAGTGAAGCTCCATTAAAAAATTTAAAAAATTAAAAAAAAAAAAGGATAATGTCATTCTTTCTTAGAACCCTTTAGTTATTTTTCAGTGATACAAAATAAAATCTTGACTCTTAAAGATCTTGTCCCTCCTAACTTTTCTAGACTAGTCTCCAGTTCCTTCCATTACGTCAGCAGTAGTCAATCCAGATCCATCAACACCATTGAGTCTGTGACCCAGCCTATTTTGCCTCTGGCCTGAGATCACCTTTTTCACTTCAGCTTCTTATTCAAGACACTGGAGTTTCAAACTGTTATGGGTTTTTTTGAACTCCTTTCACTGTGGTATTGTGGCACCAGTCCACACCTCTAACACAGCACTAATAACAATAGGTTGGTTTACATGTCACCTCCTCCTCCAGAATGTAAGCTCTTCTCATTAAACTTTTTATGCCCAATGCCCACAATGGCTTCGACCATAGTAGGGTTTCTTGGGTATTTAATAAATGCTTATTGAATAAACTTGGTCAGAGATTATTGTATGAGAAATATGCAGGGGAGTTGAACAATACGACCTCCAAAGTCCTTTCCAACTTAGATTTTCATTTGAGGATATCAGTCCCTTCCATATTTTTGATTATCACATCTATGTATGACTTCCAGAGCCATAATTTCAAAGCACTCAATCTGAGCTTTAGACTAAAATATCCATCTGCCTGTTACATAGTTTCACTTATTATCTAAGTTGGCATCTCAAATTCATTATGTCCAAAATTAACTTACTTTCCCACACAACTTGTTCCATCTTTCCAGTTTTTAGTATTTGTTAATGACACCATTGTCCTTTTAGGGGCTGCTGTTAAAGACAACCTAGATCTCCACTCTTTTCTCTCTAAAATAAATCACTGCATAGACCTCTGCATTCCTCTTTCCTAAAATTCTTTTTGTCGTTCCATAGGCTTACAGTCGCCATCAAATTGCTTGTGACTCTAATTAGCATTTACTTCATTCTGACTTGCGTGCTATATTTCCATCTCTGTTCCACATTTCAAGATTTCTGTAATGTTTGCAGATGATAGCAGGTGCTCAACAACTCCTTGTAGAATGGCTGAACGAAGGTTAGGACGTTAGATTTCATTGCCTTTGGGGCACGGATCTTATTTTATACTTTCGTGTTTCCCCTCCCTTCCCCGCCATAAAAAGACAGAGAAAACAGGGAACACATATATTAAAAATTGAACACTGTATCTATTATTGTAACTCGGAGTTGTTGCAACAACTGGCAGCAGTTTTAACAAAACAAACCATGCTCTGCCATTTAAAAAAAAAAAGTCCCTTAGACTCAGCTCCCAGCTAAACCCATCCAGGATCCAGGTTTCCCACCCCTTCCAGTGGCCTGATGTGTGGCTGAGGAGCAAGGAGCGCGGTGGGCCTGAGGAGCACGATGCGCAGGCGGGGGAAGTCCCGGAAGTCATTGACGAGCTCGCGGCCGCCTCCGCAGGATCAGCTTGGGCTGCAGCCCCAACAATAAAAGGCGCCGGGGCCAGGCTGGGGCCAGGCAGGGGCCGCGGGCTCCGGCGCTTGGGGGCGGGACCCGGATTGGAGGAGGCGGGAGGGACGCCTCCAAAGGCCGAAGGGGATTGGCAGAGGCAGATAAGGGGCGGTGGCGCCAGGGGAGTGGGCAGGGGAGCTGTCGGGTAGACCCAGGAGTGAGCATGCTGATTGGGTTTCGCGGAAGGAGACGAACCAGAGCTGGCCGCGGGTTGGCCGAGGCGCCGAGGGGGCGTGGCCGGCGCGCGCGGGAGGGAGCGCGAGGGAACGGGCGGCCGGCCTGCTACAGGAGCCAGAGCCGCGGGCGAGCGCGGCGAGCGGGGACCGCGAGAGGAGCGCGGCGCGGGAGGCGCGTCCCTCAGCTCCGCCGCGGCCGCCTTCCGCCACTCGAGCACTCTGCTTCCTTCCCTCCCCTCCCCTGCGCTCCGGCCCGGGGTCTCGGCGCGGGGAGCGGGGGGAAGGGACGAAGGAGGCGAGGGTGAAGCAGGGTGAGGGGCGGAAGGGTCCCGGCACGGGGCGCGGCGCGCGCTGCCTCTCGCTGTCCCGCCGCTGCGCGGTCTCCTGGTCGGGTGCCGCGGCCGGAGGCGCGCGGGGCTCCCGGGGCGCCCGCACTATGCAGGCGGACTGCCGGCCGCCGCGATGGCGAGCCGGGCGGTGGTGAGAGCCGGGCGCTGCCCGCGGTGTCCCCCAGTCCGGGCCGCGGCCGCCGCCCCCGCCTGGGCCGCTCTCCCCCTCTCCCGCTCCCTCCCTCCCTGCTCCGCCTCCTCCTCCTTCTCCATGCCTCTGTTCCTGCTGCTCTTACTCGTCCTGCTCCTGCTGCTCGAGGACGCCGGAGCCCAGCAAGGTGAGTGGTCCCCGGGGACTGAGCGGCGCGGGGAGCCTCCCTCGGGGCGCCGGGTCTCGGCCAGTGGAGGAACCTGCAGACGCTGCAGGGAGGCGTGGTGCTCTTTCGCGCGAGGCCAGACCTGGCTGGGTGCTCGCAGGGTTGAGTTGCAAGGGTCGGCTCTTGGTCGTCCGTCCCCAAGTTGGCGCGGCTTTACTTTTGGCAAGGCCATTTATTTCTCCGAGAAGAGGGACGCGAGACCCGGCTATGAGATAGTGACCCCTAAAGTTAAGCTGTACGGAGGGATGGACGCTGTAGGCAGGTTAATTCAATAGCATCTTAAACCAATTAAACGCAAGTGGTGGTAATTATCACCCTTTGTGAAAGAGCTCGGGTTCTGAAGCGAATAGTTTCTGCTTATCTCTGAATCTTGGATTCAGAACGTGTTCTTTACAATCCGTTATTGGGGCTGGTGATCTGGACTGCCTGGGTCAAACACTGGGTCTCACCCAGCTCTGCGCTGATTTGCCCAAATGAAGCGTTCCACCTTAAAAAAGTAATTCTTTCTAGAAAGTGAGGAAACTTTTTTTCCACCTGAAATTCTTGAAAAACCTATTCCATAACAAGCAAAACTGTTTATTAAATAATTATAATAGAGAATGCGGGGCTGATTTCTTTTCCCCTTTACTATTTTCCGGTAGTGTACCACAATTTTTGAATCACTTTTGAATCAGTTTTTGAACAGACTTTTCCATTGCATTTTCTATTTTATTGTAGTGGGAAGGATAAGGATTGGATTATTACATATTGCTAAAAAGAGGGTTTTTTAAAACAAAATTGTTCTTTACCTTTAAACCCAGCTTTTTGTTGGTTTGGGTTTTTTTTTTTTTTTTTTTTTTTTTTTCTGGTGAGATGGAGTCTCGCTCTGTTGCCCAGACCGGAGTGTAGTGGCACAATCTCAACTCACTGCAACCTCCGCCTCCCGGGTTCAAGCGATTCTCCTGCCTCAGCATTTCTTAGCCTCCCAAGTAGATGGGATTACAGGCGCCCGCCACCACGCCTAGCTAATTTTTGTATTTTTAGTAGAGACGGGGGTTTCATCGTGTTGGCCAGGCTGATCTCGAATTCCTGACCTCAGGTGATCCTCCTACCTCAACCTCCCAAAGTGCTGGGATTACAGGTGTGAGCCACCCTGCCCGACCAAGCCCAGCTGTATGGTGTTGTCATGGTTTTCAGTAAAGCGTGGAATCATGGCTTGTCATTAAGAAGCTGAACTTTGACAGACTTGTGGAAATATAATCTCTCTAACTATAAGGAAAAAACCTATTTGGCACACTGACCCCTTAGATGTAGCCACATTTCTCTATAGAGTAACTGAAAATGTAGATGCTTAGCATTTAGGTTTTAGATCGTCTTCTTAAATTGTTGAACCTCATCAGCGTTTAATATATGAAAGTGTGAAATCCTCTCCATTGTAGTTTCAGAACTTATGTATGTGCTTCACTCCTGGTAGTGGGAAAAGCAGGCTTATATGTATTGCTAGCACTTACGGCTTACTTTGTGGCGGGCAAGACTAGACTAAGTGGTTTGTGTTTATTACCTCCTTGAATCTTCACTACAGTCAGCTGAGATAGTTACTGTTACCCCAGCTCAAAGGTAAGGAAATTGAGACACAAAGAATATAAGGTGCATTGATGCAGGAAGGCATATTACTCCATAGGCTGAGTACTCTGTTTTGCTTGTTTCTAGATCTGGTACTGTTTGTGTCATGTTATTAAAAAAAAGTCTTGGAACAGTATGGGATCAGTTACGTCCCTTCCAAATGAGGGATTGCCTTGTTTTTAGAAAAGTCCGGTCTAATCAGACATGCAACATTACTTCATTTTTTTAAGGTTTAATATAATTTTTTTACCAGAGCATTTTAACAAATACATTTCTCTTTCACAATGTCGACTTACGTAAACATCAACACAAATAGAAATTATTCTGGTAATTAAAATGCTTTCTTTTTTGGTTCTGTTCTTCTAAATTGCTTGGGTAAATTTTGTTAAATCATTTAATATTTAATCTCTTTGTACCTCAGTTTTCTACATCATTAATATGAAAATGTATACCTATCATAGTTTAATATAAATGAAATGATAGTATGCAGGAATTTTGCAAAGGGAAAAGCTTAAAATAGCTGTAAATGATTATCATTGATCTTACTAAGTTGATAAATTAAGAGCTAATGTATACGTCATCTGAAAACTCAGGAATTATTTGAGATTTGAATTCCCTAATTTTTAAAAAATAAGTTTTTTGTCCAAACGACCCTAATGCAGGCTGTGGTGGAATTCCTTTTAAGCCAGTCTTCCTAGCTTAACAGATATTCTTTAAGGTCTGTTGATATTCCCTCACATAACCTGAAAAGAAGTCAGATTTCAAAAGGAGAAGTGTTTCAGAACACCTTTAGAATTTTTAATAATGGGGATTTCCACGTGTTGTAATGTTCAGTTACAAGGTAGTTTTTACTCTGTAAGAAGTCTTAAGAAGACTGGAAGGAAATAATAAACTGTTGACAGTTGTCTTTTGGTGGTAAAATTGCGGGACATTTCTTTATACTTTTTTAAATTTTCTGCAAATTGCATATAGTCAGAATAAAAATTAAATCGCAAAAAAGTTTTTGTTGGATTTGTTCTTCATTTGACAAATGAAGGTAGAAATGCATCTAGTATATATGTTGAGGTAGAAATGTGCTTCAGTGTCTTTTTTCTTTCTGACACCATTTGGGGTCAGAACTAGAATATATTACCTTCATTCCAATTAATGTCATACATAGCTATTCCTCAGTAGACTTTTCTGTTCACAATGACCTTTCTTTTAATTTGGCTCATAATAAAATGTATGATTAGTTTGAAAACATCGAATTTTCACAACAGATGTATTTTAACCAGTCCTGTTTCATTCATAAGTGTACAAATGTGTGTTTACCTCTATTATGTTGATATTTCAGATATGGCTTGTATTTGTGTAGAGTTCTAAGTTGGATATCAAGAAGTTCGTCTTTGAAATCTTTTTTATTTAAATTTTTTTTTCTGTAAAATGTACATCTCAAATATTTAAATTGGTGAAACTTATGCTGGTAGCATATTTGCTACCATAATAAATTTATAGAAAGTTGATGGTCTACTATGTGATTGAATTTATGTCACTGGTTTCCATTATGACTGTAGGAATTTGGGTTACTTCATCTCAGGAACTCAGCTTCCTCATTTATATCCTGGAAGACTTGCCTACTTTCTCTGTTAGAATGTAATTTAAACATGGTAAAATACCAGGAAATTAATTTTTAAAATCCATTAAGCCTGATTTGTTTAGGCCTATTAATATATAACATGTTGTGAAGATACTAGTTTTTCTTTGCTGATCTAATCTGTGAAATACAAATTAAACCTGATTTGTCAGGTTCATTCTTAAAAAGGATGATTCAGTTATTTGGTCATATTTGGAACCAATATGTGAAAAAGTTTATATTTATGCCTTTATTTGCTTGTGATGCAGGGAAATATTTTTGAACAATATTTGTAAGTTTTCAGAAAATAAAAACTTCTGTCTGCAAATAAACATTTGTAATTATTTTTCATGTTGACATGAGGTTAATTTAGAAATTTCCATTGTCTTTTCTTTGATGAAACATTAGGGCTCTTAGGCAATTTTGTTCAGAAGCAAAAAAAAAAAAAAAGCATCTTTTCTGCTGTATTTCTAATTAATTAAAAAAATAAAAATTAGAAACAGCACGCATCCCACACTTATGAATGATCAGATTTAAACGCCACATTTTTGAAACTTGTGAATGAAAAATTGATTATAAGATTGCAGGTAAATTATAGGTAGATTTCTCAGTGTTAGAAACAAAAAGAACACATTATTTTCTCTGTGGATGGTTAATTCCTTTTGAACATCTGAGCTTCATTTTAAAAGACAAACGTGAAAAAAAAATCTTAAAATGGTGGAATCTGTATAAGTACCAGTACTAGAAGTAAAATGACAAGTGAATTAATTTCCAAAAGTTCATAATCAGATCATGTATGTGAGAAAAGGCTAGATTTACATCTGAGTAGATTTTACATTTACGACTACACTTAGCAAAGCGACACTGGGAAGTGAAGCTCAGGTAGTAATGTTGGACATTAAATGAATGCATACCAGTAGACAGTTTCTGCTTCTACTTCTTGAGTAGTTGCCAGGATATGAAATGATGATGACATAACACTAAAAGGATTAGGAAAAGCTTCATAAAGATAGTGCTATTTGCTAAATGTGATTGTTGAAATATGAAGTGAGACAAGTTAGCAATTTTTCTGATGTGGCAACTTTATGACCATAGCACTTTGTATTTATTTTAAAATATTTTATAGATAACAATGATTATTATTCAAAACTAAAGACGTAGATAATTATCCACAGTTCTGTCTTCTAATCCATCAAATTATAATTTTAAATTTTCTATTACATACTCACATAGCTGCATAATCTTACGGGATTTTAATAGTGTGTTCATGTAAAATTAATTTGTAGACTAATTTAACACACATAAGCATATGTACAAAATACAGCAAGACAAAAATTTCAAAATGCAAAATTATAAGACATTCAGTATTTATGAAGTAATTTTTTTTTTTTTTTTTTTTTTTAAGACGGGGTTTCACCATGTTGGTCAGGCTGGTTTTGAACACCTGACCTCAGGTGATCCGCCTGCCTTGGCCTCCAACAATGCTCTTTCCCAGGTCTTGGACAGTTCCCAAACTTGGGCCCACATGATAATCCCCACTGTCTGCCTTCTGTGGTTCTGTACAGCTCATAGTTACAAGATTAAATCATGTGGTCATCATGATTACATCTGCCACAAATGAGGACTGGCTAATCAAATTGCCAGTGGGGATTACTACTCAGCAGACTATCGCTTTGTAGAGCTGATTTGTACAGGCAAACTCCTGCCCTTCTAATTCTTGTACAGTGTAACTCCCTCCTGCCAGAAGCCTTGTCCTTTTCCTCTTTATCAGAACACTGCTTCATTGAGGAATGTTAATTTTGTTTTGATATGCTTCATACTTCTGTGGTGCTTGTACTTTATATCTGGAAACGTGCTCAAAATGCCACTGGCTTTTACACATCTCTTTTTTCAGTTGTTTTCCAGGTGCCTTATATTCTGTTTTTTTTCAGTGACAAACTTTCTAAATGGTAGTCTGCATCCGTGCTGTACATTTTCTTAGTGACTGGCACACAGCAGACATTTGTTAAATTAATTTACTGTTTAATAATTATTGTTTAATACTTTATTGTTTGTTATTTTTATTGCAATAAAAAAGCAAGAGTTTCACTTCTGCTTTACTGAAACTGTCATTTAAACTGTCAGATTTTGATTTGTTTTGATTTTTGTTTAGTTTGAAAAACCAAGCAGCTTTGTCTATCTTCATTATTATTAGTTGTGGGATTTTTTTGTTTTGTGTTTTGTTTTGTTTTTTGCCACAGTGGTCTTTGAAAATCTGGAGGCTTTGGACTCAAGACATACCTGGATTTAAATAATAGCCTTGTTGAATTTTGACATCCACTTACCACTCTAAATGTTTTAAAATATGTAACTCATCTCTTTTTAGAATGTAATAAGGCTGGGATGGAATCTGGGTAGCAAGTAAATTCTTGTTCAATGAGTGAATCGATATGTGAAAGAAAATTTTGTTTCACTTTACTCTGCAGTTAAACTTTCCATTTTAAAATGTTTCCTTTCCACTAAGACTCACTTTTCCATCCCTCTTCCCCTTTTCCCCAGTTATTGTTCTACCCCTAGCTCAGTGAGAGGAGTCAGAGCATGCAGTAGAGGAATGTGACAGAAAGGCATGATTGTTCACAATAATTTGTTTATTAAGGGCCTCCAGCTCAACGGAACCTTAACATGGGTTTTGTGCTCTCCACCTCTCCAACCTTCTACCTATTGATATATTTCAATGTTTTTGATCCCCACTATCTCAGATCATTTTCAGGCTTATGGTTTATCTCTTCTCTCCTGACATGCCTTTGTTCCTGGCTACTCTTGGCATCCTCAAAGCCAACTTTATAGGTCTAGATATGAGGTGGACATTCTGTTGCCTGCATGGAGGAAGAGTGTTTTAGTTAGGACTTTTGAGGTTATAGAGAACGGAAATCCATAACTGCTTAAGGTAGAAGGAGAAAGTATTGGGAGGATTGTGAGGTAACTGACAGAATTTTTGTTAAAACCGAACCAACCTAAGTCAAGGAGAAAGCAGGAATGCAGCTAGACTTCAGGAACCAAGGACTCAGCTTAGTTCTTCTCTCTTGCTTCAGTCTGGCTTTCTCTCTGTGGAAGGAATCATGGCTGCTGGCAATCCCCAAGGCTTCCAGTTTTAACATGGAGAGATTCTGGATTTTCCCTGTTGTACAGGATCCAGTAATTGGAGGAAAGGGTGAGCTGGCCTCATGTTGGCCTAGTGTGAGTCAGTACCCACTCTTGGACCAGTCAAATAACCAAGGGGCATGAGGTCATATAAAGCTGTTGGGAAACTGCAATGTACATCTCAGAGAACGATAAGGTGGAGTACTAGCTAAACAGAGGCATCCTCTTCTAGGAGAAAGGGTGTTAATTTATAAGGAGTGCGCCGTATTTTAAAGAAGTTCTCATTGAACTTTTACGTTTATCCTGGGAGTTGGGTGATGGTATCCTCCTCCACGAGGTAGTCGCATCCTCACCAGGGTACTGGTTAGGGTATGTAGGCTTGTGGAGGTTAAGGGCTCAGGATCTCTAAAACTGGCATGCCCGGAATTTGAATCTAAGTCGGTTGGACTCCAAAGCCTATGTACTTTCTAATGTGTTAGTTGTCTATTATAACATTAGTTTGGGTTTCTCATTCAACAGCATGTGTTAGGAGCCTTGTATGTTTTGTTTCTGTGTGTATGCTGACAAAGGTGAATAGAATGCTTTGCTTTCCTAACAGAATTTTACAGGTTGGTATGGTAAACTGACATAAATATGCATAATTAAGCATATTAAGTACAGAAAGAGATTATTATTACGGAAATAGGGAGAAAGACCAGGAGCTTCAGAAAGGTTTCACAGAGAAAATAACATCGAGTAGGTATTTGCTAGGTGGATAAAAGGAGGAGGAGGGACATTATTCTTGGCAGAGCGGAATGTCAAGTGCAGTGACACAGAGGTGAGAGCATGGAGCAGGTGGGGAGTCACCTGTAGTTCAGGACTGTGGAACAAAGAGGTTGTGGGAAAAGTGAGGAGATGAGACCAGAAAGGGAATCAGGGGCCAGATTAAGACTTTGTATCCTGGCCGAAGAGTTTGAACTTTGTTGTATCGTCAGTGGAAAACAGTTAAAGAATTTCTAAATAAGGGACCTACATGACCCAGTTAGTATTTAAGAAACTCTGGCTGGAGTGTGGACAGTGGATTAGAGGAAGGAAACACAGAAAGTGGGGAAACCTGTTGGAGAACTTTGCAAGGGCCTGCACTTGTTCAGAGGGACTAAATTTAGAGCTGCTAAGGAGATAGAAAATATAAAATACAGGCCGGGCACGGTGGCTCACGCCTGTAATCCCAGCACTTTGGGAGGCTGAGGCGGGCGGATCACGAGGTCAAGAGATCGAGACTATCCTGGCCAACATGGTGAAACCCCGTCTCTACCAAAAATACAAAAAATTTAGCTGGGCATGGTGGCACTCGCCTGTAACCCCAGCTACTCGGGAGGCTGAGGCAGGAGAGTTGCTTGAACCCAGGAGGCAGAGGTTGCAGTGAGCCGAGGTCGCGCCACTGCACTCCAGCCTGGCATCTGGTGACAGAGTGAGACTCTGTCTCAAAAAAAAAAAACAGTATAAAATATAATGACCAGTTAAATTTGAGAGAGCCAAAAGTCAGTTTATAATGTTGAGATTTTTCATTCTGGAGAATCTTCCTCGTCCTGCTTTCCACTTCTCTCATTCACCAGGATTTCTGCCTAGCTAACTGTGCACTCACGCTCTCTGTCTCTCTCTCTGTCTCTCTGTCTCTGTCTCTCTGAAGAACTCATTACTTAGTACTCATCATCCCTGAAATGACTCTCTCAGTCTTACTCCCTAGATTGTAAACACTGTAAGGACAAGGGCCTTGCTTGACATTCTTACTGTTCTTCCTGCTACCTAGTAGCACACTGCTAGGCATGTGGAGGTTTTTCATTGAATGCGTAGGACATGTGAAGTTTCAAATGCTGCAGAACTTCTGCAAAAGTTCTTAATATGTCTATAGATACGATTGAAGACTTTGGAGCTTTCTCCATTTGGTGATAACTGAAGTCAAGGAGTAGGTGAGATTGCCCATGTAGAGTACAGAGTAGGGAAAGAACTCAGAACAGCAGCATCAACAGGCAGTAGTACCAGGGTTACATATAGTTAAGGTGTCTGTGAGATGCAGTTGGAGGGGTAAAGGAACTAAGACATGGGAAGAGAGTTTTAAGAAGGAGGGAGGGGAGATGTGAAGGAAGGGAGAAGGAAGTGAGAGAAAGAAGTACCAGCAATGCCAGATGCTGCAGAAGGTCACGAGAGATAAGGATGGAAAATTCTTCATTGGCTTTTGGCAGCTCAGAAAGTGACTGCTTTAGTGAAAAGTTTCACTGGATATGCAGATCTGTGTATTTGTTTCCTAGGGCTGTGTAACAAAGTACCACAAACTTAGATGACTTAAATTTATTGTCTCACAGTTATGGAGGCTAGAATTCTGACATTAGGGTGTGCAGAGGGCCGTGCTCTTTCCTAAGACTCTAGAGAAGGATCTTACCTCTTTCTAGCTTTTGGTGATTGCCACCCTTAGCATTCCTTGGCTTGTAATGCATCACTCCAATCTCTGCCTCTGTGGTTACATGTGGTTCTCCCTGCATCTGTGTCTAAACTTTGCTCCGCTTAGAAAACACCAGTTGTTGGATTAGGGCCTAGCCTAAATCCAGAATGACCTCATTTTAACTTGATTACATTTGCAAAGCCCATTTTCCAGATAAGGTCACATTTGTAGGTACCAAAAATTAGGACTTGAGCATATCTTTTTGAGGCATGCAATTCAACCTGCAACAGTCTTGAAGTTGAATTGGCAGTGCATTGACATTAGAACAGGAGACAAAGAAGTAAGACATCAAGCATAGGCAACTAAAGAAACCTCTATGTATAAGAAGGAAAAAGTGAGAAAAAAGATGGTAGATGTGGAGTGGTGAGGGGACACCAGGCGGAAAGAGGTTTTTTGTGTTTTTAGTTGTTGCCTGTAGCGTTTTCAAGTTTGTAAAACTGCAGATCCAAGGCTCCACTGAAGAGCTACATTACAGGTTATAATTTGCAAAAAAAGGCAAAATCATGATTGTCATGCAAATATAAGATGAACACACCAATTACTTTGTTCAGTTCATTCATTAATGAGGGAATCAGCAAAATGGTAAAACTGTCCATAGAGTGTTTGAGAAGCTAGGTGTTTATAGGCAATGTTAGGATATGATTGCTAAGTTAGATGGCCAAAACTGATTAATGGCCAGCAGGGCTTTAAACTGTTACCTTGAGGTTATTTTTTCAACTATGCAGAAATTATATACATCTTTGCCAAACAGCAGTCTGTAAGTTAACACGTAACCAAGACTGCAACCTTTAGTCAGCATTAGATAGCAAGTGGTAATTATTTTCCTCTGTAACTTTGAGTGGCTTTTGCTTTTTCTGACATTTAAAGGATGTGCTGCATACTACTTCTTTTTTTTTTTTAATCCTATTTCCACGTTTCAGGTCATTTTTCTGACATACATGTTAGAATCCATGGAGGTGGAAATAGGAGCCTGAGAACCTTTGATTAGCCTGTAGTGATTCTAACCTTGACTTGACTTTGAGTACCTCCAAATAAGAGAATACTGAGTGGCTTTGAGTGCCATCTGAGGCTGGAACCCATTGCTTCTAATGACACTCATCTTCTGGGTTTTGTGAGTTTTTTCTCTTTCTATAGTGCTCAACTCTTTCACAAAGAGAGATTATTTAATGATCTAGGGTGGCGCTTTTGCCAGGCAGATAGATGCTTAAGAAGAATACAGTGGCTAGGAAGCGAAGGTACCAGAAAGAGTGTAGTTAATATATTGGACATGAGGCCCAGACTAGGCAGAGAAAGAAATGAGACTAGGATCAGCTTAATAGTTGGAGAGAAAAGAGAGAAATTCAGTTCACAGAAAGTATGCAGTGGGCGTAAGAGAGCTGCAAGTTCAGGAGACTGTAACCAGAAGTGTGAGATGTTGAAGTTTTTAAGATTTCAGAATTGAGAGTAGTTTCCAGTAATGGCAAAAATAAAGACCAGGTTGTGGTCCTGAGAGTGAGTTACTGAACTACAGTAGAGGTCACTGGGGAGATGAGTGATCATTACTTTCTCATAAATTTATACTTTCTGCAAGACACTAGAAGCTTTAAAGCTGCTGTAAATTTAAATTTCCTAAAATAATGTGCCATTGTTCTCTTAACTTCGGCCAGATTGCAGCCAAGTGTACTGGGTCAATAAACAGTGGGCAAAAGCTGTCCTCGTCTTTTATGACAATAATAGTACTCACAAATATTTATTGAGCACATTGCTATGGCTTAGGACCTTGACACCAGTTGTTTTCATGTGGTATGTCGTTTAAATTTTACGCTTGGTAGCTTGAATTGTTAATATTCCCATTTTACCCCCGGCAAAACAGAGATTTAGCAGCAATAAGTAACCTTTTCAAGGTCATAGTGACTGTTAGGACATTTAAATTAATTGTATGACTCCTGTTTAACCATTGCATTCTAGGTAGAGTATGTGCATGGTGGAGTTGAAGAGGATTTATGTATAGCTCACATTCCTTCATGTTACTCAGTTTTGTAGATTACGGTACATGCAGAGATGAGTTGGAGCTTAAAAAAGAATGAAGCTGGGGCAATGTCTTTTTTGACAAATTGTCACACTGTGACGCTCTTTGGTCTCTGAATGCATGTGCGTCTTATGCAGTATTTTAAAAATTAAATAAATGAGCTATCAAGCCATAAAAAATCATGGAGGAAGCTTCTTTCTGCTAAGTGAAAGAAGCCAATCCAAAAAGGCTACAGACTGTATGATTCCAACTATATGATGCTCTGGAAAAGGCAAAACTAGAGAGACCCTAAAAAGAGCAGTGGTTGCCAGGGTTTGGTGGGGAGGGAAAGATGAGGAGGTGGAACATGGGATTTTTAGGGCAGTGAAACTACTCTGTATGAGACTGTAGTCGTGGGTACATGTCATATATTCGTCCAGACCGATAGAATGTACACCAGGGGTGAACCCTATTATGAACTGTGGACTCGGAGTGATAATGATGTCAGTATAGGTTCATCAGTGTTAATAAATCTATCAGTTTAGTCTGGAATGTTAATAATGAAGGAGGCTATGCAAGTGTAGGGACAAGGGATATATGACAAATATCTGTTCGTTCTACTCAGTTTTATGATGAACCTAAAACTACTTTAAAAAGTGAAATATGTTTAAAATACTAAGTTTATGTTATATATATTTTACCACAATTTAAAAACTAGGGATACAGAAAGAGATATACTTTGTGAACACGAAAGAAAACTGGAGTTGCTGTATTAATTTCAGACAAAACTTCAGAACAAGGAAAATTACCAGGGTTAAAAAAAAAAAGGCATTAAAAAATTAAGTGAAATTAAAGTAGTACCTTGAGTTATTTGAGATTTGTAGTGATGCAGCTCAATAAACCTCACAATTATAAGGTTGATATATTACTTCTGGTCTAAAATAATAATTTAAAACTTTGTTGTAACCAAATGAAATCAGATGTATTAGTTAATAGTTGCAGCTTACTCTTCTGAGCACTTTTCTGTTCCCTAAGAGCTCCATGCTTTTTCATTTTAAGATCTCACAGATGTATTATGTGACAGAAGTGACACTTACTTAGAGCAAGTATACTGACTCACCAGTTCACCAAAAAAAAAAAAACCAAAAAACTTGAAACCTCATTGGAAAAGTTTAAATCTTTTAAATCTTTGCTCTGCATTTTTGGTATATTTATGCAAGCATATCCTGCATTTGTATTTGCTGTTAAAGCAAATAATTTTGGAAATCACAATGTTCATATTATTAAAATTCAGTTATATATATATAAGAATATAATTAATACAACTTATTAGTAATATGGCTAAAATCTGGGGGTGGCTGGAAGGTCATATGGAGTCAGCATCACAAACAATGTACTTAAACAAAAAATACACTTGATTTGGAGCTTAATTAGAGTGGCCTAAAAAAGCATGCATTCTTTGTTATATTAAGTCGTTGTCATTTAAATATGTTTAATTTCTTTCTCTTTTCTCTAGGGATAAGTAGTAAAAAAAAAAAAAGTTCTTTTCCTGGAATAATAACAAAATTTGTATCTGGCTGAACACATCTGACCTTATACTCTTCAGAGGAAGTGAACACATGTTCTATGGGTAATTCCCTAGATAAATGTGCAGCCAAACAAAGAAGCAATAAGATCAAATTCCAGTGTTTTGTCTTCATTGAAATAAAATTAAAATTCAAAAATTACGTTAACAGGCTGCTACCCTTTGTGATCAGTCATAGTCTGGTGGAGACCATGTGGGGAAGGAGGAGGAGAAAGAGAAGCTGTCATTGATAGTGCTGGTGGAGTTTGGAGGATCGAAAGTTGGTGAAGTTGGAGTTGTTGGTGAGAATGTATGGATTGGTCCTGTGAACGTTGTTTTTCCAGTAGTAGGTATGCTCTTTGTCAATTCTGCCTTGTGAGAATGAGTAATAGTAGGTGATGTAGCCTGGTCACAGATCATTATTCTTCCCTGTGTACAGAGCTACTCAGAATTCACAGCAGTCAGGAATGATCACCGTTAGCTCGCTTTCCCTCCTAATGTTAAGATCTCCTGACCCAGAAAAAAATATCATTTGAGGTCTGTAGACTAACAAAAATAATCTTTCTTCTTTAATGTAAATAAAAATAAAGCATTCCATTTACTTTTTTAAAAATTGGAAAGTGGGAACATAAAACTCTTTAGTTTAACTGCCGGTCTTTGGGGGAAAACTGTTCCCTTAGTGACTAGAACAGCATTACCCTTTGGGCCAAATGGAACCTAGCCAAGAGTTAAACCAGATCTTGTTTTCTGAGATACTCTAGCTTTGACTCTAAGTCAGTACTTAACCTCAGCACTATTCACTGTTAAAGTTGATTATTCTTTGTTCTGGGGGACTGTCCTGTACATAACATATTTTAGCAGCTTTTCTGGTCTCTACCTACTAGATGCCAGTAACACCCCTCCCCCTCCAGTTGTGACACCGAAAAATGTCTCAAGACACTGCCAAATGGGAGGTAAAATTGCTTCTGTGGGGTTCTCTTCCCCTCTGTCCTGCAACCCCCCTTTTGAGAATCACTACCCTTAAGTGTATTAGATAATTGGTTGATCAAGAATGTTTTCCCAATTTTAGTTCTACTTTTAAATATTTTGTTGTATTTTAAGTATCTTGGCGTATCTTATGTAAAAATAAATGGGAAACACATTAGTAATTTAGGGGTGAAAACGAGAACAAGGTCTTTCCTTGATTTGCAGATTCAGCGTTAAGACCTTTGCCTGCCTAGCACACAGTGTTTTTCAGATTGCAGCTGGGGACCTATTAGGGGGTCATGAAATACTTTAGTGGGTCATGAGCATGCATACAGGCTGTATAGGGTCACAATGTAAAAGGTATTTCTTTTGGAATAAGAGAAAAACATATGAATATATATATGCCTAGCCTTCCCTTTTGAACTGGAATCTTCTAAACATATACTTCATAGCAGTAGGTGTTCAGTTAAGCTATTTACAGTCAGGTTAAACTTGTCAAATATTTTTGAGATACAAAACATTCAAACTTGTTCATTGCTGTAGATTGGAGACCTGTTGTTAACTTTAGTTTCTGGTGCACATCATCTTGCTTGCAAGAGGAAGAAGCTCCAGACTCCATCACATATTTTAGAACATTCTTGGCACATTACTTGTGGACTGTTCCTGCCCTCCCCCTACACAAGGTTATGAAAAAATACAACTCTGTTACTATTTTCTTCATCTGCATGCATGCAAAAGTCCTGTTTTTTATCAGTTAATATTTCTTTTGTTAACTTTTGTAGAAATTATCCTTTGTGTTGCAAAGGGCAATAAATGTTTTGTGTATTTATTTAGAATCAAACATGAGCATAAGACATTTAAAAATTACTCCTAACATTCTGCTTGTACTCTTTGTAAAATTCAATTTTAAGTGACAACCTCAAGTTGAATAATAGCCTATGGGGTATACCTTAAGTGTGACAATCTGCCACTGCAAAGTCGTAGACATTACTAGAAAAGCTTTCATCTTTTGTAGCAAGTATTAGCACTATATTATTCTTAAAAATAAGATAGTAGAAGGTTCTGTTAGAGCCCTCTGTGTTGATACTGAGTTTGAAACTCAGCACTGTCACTTCTAATAGAGTTTTTTTTTTTTTTTTTTTTTGAGACGGAGTCTCGCTCTTGTTACCCAGGCTGAAGTGCAATGGCGCGATCTCGGCTCACCGCAACCTCCGCCTCCTGGGTTCAGGCAATTCTCCTGCCTCAGCCTCCTGAGTAGCTGGGATTACAGGCACGCGCCACCGTGCCCAGCTAATTTTTTTGTATTAATAGAGACGGGGTTTCACAATGTTGACCAGGATGGTCTCGATCTCTCGACCTCGTGATCCACCCGCCTCGGCCTCCCAAAGTGCTGGGATTACAGGCTTGAGCCACCGCGCCCGGCCTTCTAATAGAGTTTTAGTGTAAGTTCTGTACTATTCCAAAAGGTGATTTATGTATAACTCTTTTGAAAGACAAAATGCTATTATTTTAAAAGGATATATTCATCATCCTACTAAAAGGAGATCTATTTGAATCTCATTGTTATGGAATGCTGAACAATACAATTGGAGCAGCTACTGAAACTTCTAAATGAACATTAATTTTTCCTTCTGGGTGCTCAGTAAAAACAAAATACAAACGTTCTGATAAAGAGTGCAAATATTTCATTTTTACAAATATGTTGTTATTTAAGTTTCTGTATCTAGCTGCTGAATAAATTTCTGGAGCAAATAATGCTGCTGCCAAGATGTGAAGGTCATTTTTTTCTCATCTTTAATAAGCCATTAAACTGTTACTTCTCCCTTATTCTATAGGGAAAAAAATAAGGTATGCAGGAGGGACTAGTAAAAAATCAAATTTCAGTAAATATATAATTGAACTTCATTAAATGTTGCTTTAATGACTTCAAGAAGGAGTGCCTTGTAGTCTGTAATACAGTCAGTAATCTACATACTTGTTAGTACGTATTTGGTATATTTTAGAAATAATCAGCTTCTCACAGATATTTTAGTTCATGATTTATAAATTGTTGAAGCTGATCATTTATTTTTATATTTTACATTCATTTTTTGAACAATTACTCTAAGTTGCTGTTCTTCTGAAGATTGCATTTTTCATAATATATGTGTGTGTATTTAATGACTACTAATTTATATTTACTTTTATTTGTTCAGAATTGAAATCTCCTTGAACTTATATAGGTAACCGCTGATTGTTTTGACCTAACTTGACTTCTCTTGGCTCCTGTGATAGGTATACTAAGAACGATGTCAGTTCTTGTGATTTGTTAAAGGATACAAAGTTACAGCTAGATAGGAGGAATCTACCACTGCAGGGTGGCTTTAGTTAACAATATTATGTAGTTTCAGGTAACACAAACAAATGATAAAGGTTTGAGATGATTCATTTGCTAATTGCCCTGATCCGATCCCTATACATTGTATTTATCAGAGCATCACTGTGAACCCCATGAGTATGTACAATTATTTGTCCATTTAAAAAATTAAAATAGAGGCTGGGCGCGGTGGCTCACGCCTGTAATCCCAGCACTTTGGGAGGCCGAGGGGGGTGGATCACGAGGTCAAGAGATCGAGACCATCCTGGTCAACATGGTGAAACCTCATCTCTACTAAAAATACAAAAATTAGCTGGGCGTGGTGGCGCGCGCCTGTAGTCCCAGCTACCCGGGAGGCTGAGGCAGGAGAATTGCTTGAACCTGGGAGGCAGAGGTTACGGTAAGCTGAGATCGCGCCATTGCACTCCAGCCTGGGTAACGAGCGAAACTCTGTCTCAAAAAAGAAAAAAAAAATTAGAACGTATGGGTGGTATAAACTATTTGATGTCATATTTTTAAATCTTCACAAAAAATCATTATTATAGTGTAAGTTAAAGATGTGAGAATAATTTATCATTCTTTTAACTTTTTTTTTAAAGGTGATGGATGTGGACACACTGTACTAGGCCCTGAGAGTGGAACCCTTACATCCATAAACTACCCACAAACCTATCCCAACAGCACTGTTTGTGAATGGGAAATCCGTGTAAAGATGGGAGAGAGAGTGCGCATCAAATTTGGTGACTTTGACATTGAAGATTCTGATTCTTGTCACTTTAATTACTTGAGAATTTATAACGGAATTGGAGTCAGCAGAACTGAAATAGGTAGGACTTTTTTTTGTAAATGTACATGTAAATACATCATTGCCTCAATTATGTATTTTTTGATATTAACATTAAATAACCGTGCACGTAAGGTGCTGTGTGGGAAATTATTGAATATGTGTGGGAATTTTGAATTGGAATCTTTTGGGAAGAGAAGACTCTTGTCTATTTCCTTTTATACTTTCCTAATAAACACATATTGGTACCATTTCCCAAGATGCCACTGTACTGCTAAGAAGGAGGAAATTAATTATCTCTTTTTTTAATATGTTTTTCTTTCATAGTTTTAGTTGCAGTTGAAGAATAAAAATGTAATTCACGCTTAGGAGACAGTATAGCATGGTGATTTAAAGTATGGGTTTTGGATCCAAACTTCCTGGGATTGAAGCATAACTCTCATCAGCTTGATGTGTGATTTTGGCCAGATTACCTGACCTCTCAGTTTTTTCCCTTGTAAAAAATACAGGGAATGAACTAGTATGGGTAACATGCTTTGAACAGTGAACACTACTTAACACATAATATCTGCTTAGTAAACGTTAGTTGCCATTGTTGTTGTTCTTGATTAAGAGCAGTGGTTCTCAATTATAGCTGCATATTAGAGCCCCCCAAGCAGTAAACAATACCATAAACCCAGTTACCATCCTAGACCAGTTAGGTGGAACCCAGGTCTCAGTATCTTAAAAGCTTCCTGAGAAAATCTCTTTTGCAGTAAAGGTTAAAAACCTTTGATTTAGGTGTCAGTACTTTTCTTAAGCAAGAAAGATGAAAAAATTTGTAAAGCTTTTTAGGTGAACTAACATTATAAAATTAAGAATTCTCTGTAAGTTTATTTAGAAACATTTTAATACTATACTGTGTTCAGCCTCCATCTCTAGCCAAATCCTTCATTATCTCTTCTTTACTTTTTGGCCTCTTATCTACCAGAGGAAAAATTCCTGCCCTATTTCCCAGGCTGCTGAATGATAAACTTTGGTGTTTCTCAGTCACCTCTCAGTAAACGTGGTGGCTTGAGCATCGTGTGCATGTTACATGAATATATGGTGTTGAACAAGGTTTTAAGAACACAAATCGCCTGAGGATGTAGAAAACTATGGTAATATTAATCCTAATAGAAGACAACTGGATAGTAAATGTCTCCTGCAGATGCAGTAGAGAGCAGACAGTAACACCTGAGCGTTCTTTAAACAACAGTGAGAAAAGGTGAACCACAGTTTGGTCACGCCTCTAACACTTTACAGGAAGTAAGGGAGATAGAGAAATACATTCTATTGACTATAAGGACTAAATTCAGGATATAAGAAATTCCATAGAACAAATGACCTAGTTTCTTCAACATATAAATAGCATTAGAAAAAATAGGAGGAGGGGGAAGGGAAGTGGTCTACATTGCGACACATCTTCCTAAAGTAATATGTAGACTTTGCTTGGATCTTGATTTAAGCTAACCTCTAAAAGTATTTTTAAGATTATCAGAGAAAGGTGAAGCATTGGGCATTCAATGATAGTAAAGAATGTTTTAGATGTAGTGATGTTAAAATTGTTTTTAAGTTCTGATTTGTTAGAGACATTCTGAAGTTCAAGTGTCTAGGATTTATTTTTAAGTATTCCAGAAATAGGAACAAGGATAGGAGAAACAAGGGCATATTGGTAGAGTTGAGTAATGGGCAGATGGGAATTGTTACACCCTCTTCTTTCTACTTTTGTGTAATTTTGAAAATTCCAGTAAAGAAAAGTGGTCTTCTTAAAATAAGGCAGGAGAATTATATATTTAGACAATTCACAGTGGCACTGTTGCTAGAGAGGAAGAGTGGCATGGGGAATATTTTGAGCACAGGTTTTAAATCACTCACTGGGTTCTGGTCAAAGCTCCAGGAGTTACTTGCTGAGAGTCCTTTTTCTACCAACTGTTGAACCTGCTCAGACTTCACACTCAGTTTCTGTACAGTCTGAAGGTTAAATGAAGTAATATGTTGCAGTGTTTGGTGTAATAGGTATTTAATAAATCTCAGCTTTCCTTCATTTCCATTGCTTTGTCCTATTCTCTCTTCTCATGGGTGAATGGAAAGCTGCAGCAAGGTCAAGGAGCCTGAGTGATGATGGTTCCAGTTGGGCTTCAGGTTGTACCCACCCTTCTCCCATCACACCTGCCATATACCCACTGGTCCTCCATTTGGTAGCAGCCTATGGTTAGTGGTAGAAAAGTTTCTTAACATATTGCAGAGAGATAAAGATAATTCAAGAATAGGCATTTAACATTCCATTTAAGATAGGTCTGCAGAGAATTAGAGGACAGAAACAAATACATAGTGGGCATTAAGATTTCAGTGATAATGGTACGGAATCTTTTTTTTTTTTCCCTCCTGTATCATCTTTTCTCAGTGCCCCTTTAGAAAACAGGCATTAAAAGAGAAGAAAGTTCATTGGTCTCTCTGTGTTTCTGATGTTCATATGTTTAAAGTGTATGGGCTATTTCCTGGGATGTTTGTCAGATGCTTCCTCATGATGAGATTCCAGTGACAGACTTTTAGCAAGAATGTCATAGAAGCGATGTTCTCAGTGTATCGTATGATGGAACATGAGATTGATTTGTCCCATTACTGGTGCTGTGAACGTTGATATTCTGGCTAAGGTGATGTCTCCCAGGTTTCTACACTGTAACTGTCCTGCTCTTTATAATCGATACGTGTCTGATGGAGAGACTTTTTTAAATGATGGAAATATTCTGTTACTCACTAAACTTATACCCACTAGATTTGGCATAATCTTTTATGAGTCAATTATGATTTTCTAATTTCATTATTCCTTCTATATCTACTAGGTTTTTTCCTACTAAAAACAGGATCTTTCTCTTCTCTCCCATTTGTTTATATCAGTGGGAATTCAGTGAATTCCTATGTTAGGCTATCACTTATCACCCTTTACTGTCATTATTTTGGTGCTCAGATTGTCCCAAATTTCCAGTGGGAGCTACTTCAAGCCAGCTCCCTTGTCCTTTGGTGATATCCTCATTATTCTTTGAGTACTTCTTTATGTTCTGGCACAGAATATTCTAGATTTATCTTGTGCTTGCCTTGCCCCAGCCCTGGAATCAGCCATTTCTTCAAGAAATCCTGGTTCTTTTTAGTGGAGAATGGTATTAGAAGTCAATGTGTGGCTACTAGGTTTAGCCCGATGAACTACCATATGCCCTATCAACAGACAGATTTAGTAAATAGACATTTGTATATACATATGTATATACATGTACCTGTGTTATTTTTTATATTTATCTGCCTGTATTAAACAGCATGAGTTTATGCTGATACATTTAATACTAATCCAACATTACAGGGTTCATTCTATCCTTTTCCTATTTTTCTTTCTAACTCACTTCTCTGACAGTGAGAAATCGAGCTCCCGTTACCTATAATATATTTACTTATTTGTTCAGTGCTGTAACCAGAAAATAGTTTTAGAATTGCTAACCCATGACTCGAACTGAAAGTAGCCTGTTACCTAGAATTCATACCTGTGGACTTAGAGTCTAAATACTGCATTTAGAAATTCCTTGGCCGGTTATTACTCCACCACCAACTGCCCTTCAATGTGGTTATGTTACTCACCTGAAATACAGTTTGGTTCATTCATTTTTGTTCATCTTCCATTATAGTTTTTTTCTTCATTCTTGTTGGTTTTTCTTCTCTTTTGTTGAATATGTAAAACATTAACATGATTCTCAAAGTTAACACTAGAAAAAGATAACTCAGAGAAGTGACATTCCTCTCCTTCTATCCTTTTAACTCCATCTCCACCCACTCCCTGTTGCTAACCAATTGCGTTAGTCTTTGTTTTATTTTTTTCTGCACTTTGTTATACAAATGATGTATTTACATTTTCTGTTTTCTCCTTTCTTATACAAAATTTAACATTCTTTGAGTATTCTTTTGTACTTTGCTTCACCGCCCCCTCCCCCTCCCCCCGCCACCTATCAGTGTATTCTGGAAATCACTATACATCACTTCGTAGAGATAATCCTCATTCTTTTTACAGCAATACAGAACACCATAGTGTGGATGTATCGTAGTTTATTTAATCACTCTTTTATGAATGGTTATATTGGTTGCTTTCAGTATTTAACAGTTACAAACTATTTTTGTATTGTTGTATTTTTACATTGTTAGTGTAGATTCCTGAAGTGCAATTGCTAAGTCAAAAGGTAAATTCTTTGCTTTGTTAGACATTGCCAAATTCCCCTCTATAGAAGTTATACTAATTTGCATTTCCATAGCATAAAAATGCTTGTTTTCCACAGCCTTCCCAACAAAGTGGCTTGTCATGTCTTTTAAGTTTTGCCAGTTGATAATGATAAACAGTATCTCAGTACAATTGTAATTTGCATTTCTCTTACTATGAGTGAAGTTGGACTGTGTTTTCCCATATGTAGAATGTCAATTTTTTTTATTTTTTTATTTTTATTTTTTGAGACAGAGTTTCGCTTTTGGTTACCCAGGCTGGAGTGCAATGGCGCAATCTCGGCTCACCGCAACCTGCGCCTCCTGGGTTCAAGCACTTCTCCTGCCTCAGCCTTCCGAGTAGCTGGGATTACAGGCACGCGCCACCATGCCCAGCTAATTTTTGTATTTTTAGTAGAGACAGGGTTTCACCATGTTGACTAGGATGGTCTCGATCTCTTGACCTCGTGATCCACCTGCCTCAGCCTCCCAAAGTGCTGGGATTACAGGCGTCAGCCACCGCGCCCGGCCCATTTTTTTTTTAAACTTTTTATCTCTTCCTGTTTTTTGCCCATTTTTCCGTCAAGGTTTTTTTTTAATTTTTAAAGACAGGTCTTGCTATATTGCCCAATCTGGCCTCGAACCACTGGGCTCAAGTGATCCTCTCACCTCAGCCTCCTGAGTAGCTGGTACTACAGGCACTCACCATTTGCCCATCTGTCAAGTTTTTTTGGTCTTTGCTTCTCTCGGGTTTTAGGAGTTCTCATTATCTTTTAGGAATATTAGTTTATAAACATATTAGTGATATATGCTGCAAATTTCTCCTAATTTGCCAGTTGTCTTTTGACTTCGTTTTTGGTGCTTTATTTTAACCATGCAAACTTTTCAAAATGTATTAATAGATTCATCATTCTTTTTTGTAAAATTGCATTTAGATTCTAAATCATAGTTAGCCTCTTCCTACATCCCAATTAAAGTTGAATTTACCCATTTTTTTCGTAGTGGAATTATATGGTTTCATTTTTTATATTTAGATCCCTGGTACATCGGGGTTTTTTTCTTTAGTATAGCATGAAATGTAGATCTGATTGTGTTTTCCAGATGACTAACCACTTGTTCGGTCACCATACATTTAAAAGTTTATCTTTGTCCCAGTGGTTTGAAATGCTGCCTTTATCATACACTGCGGTCCTCAGTGTACTTGCGTCTATTTCTGGACTTCGTGTTGCACTCCACAAATGTATCCATCCACATACCAGAACGTGACTGTTTTGTAAAGCCTTTCGGAGGCTTTACAGTGTGTGTTAATACCTGGACTTCGTGTTGCACTCCACAAATGTATCCACATACCAGAACGTGACTGTTTTGTAAAGCCTTTCGGAGGCTTTACAGTGTGTGTTAATACCTGGACTTCGTGTTGCACTCCACAAATGTATCCACATACCAGAACGTGACTGTTTTGTAAAGCCTTTCGGAGGCTTTACAGTGTGTGTTAATACCTGGACTTCGTGTTGCACTCCACAAATGTATCCACATACCAGAACGTGACTGTTTTGTAAAGCCTTTCGGAGGCTTACAGTGTGTGTTAATACCTGACAGGGCCAATCTCCTTTCAGAAATGTTCATTTTTAGTGTTTCCCTGGCTCTTCTTGCCTGTTTGTTTATCCATGTGAAGTTTAGTGTCAGATTATCTAACTCCATAAAAAAGCTCGTTGATGTTTTTATTCAGATTGTGCTATCTATAAATTAATGATGTTACGTTATTGTGTTCAAGACCACGAGCTCTTTTTTTTTCTTCTTTCTTCACATCTCCTTTTGTTGTCTTCCAGGAGTGTTTTAAACTTGTTCTTATGTAGGGTTTACACATTTTTTGTTAAACTTAATCCTAAACATCTTGTCTTTGTTGCGATGGAGGTGGAGGTGTTTTTATTTTTGTTTTTTTGCCATTATATCCTCTAACAGATTCCTAATTATGTCAAGACTAGATTTCTGTATGTTGATTTTTATATCATGCTACCTTACTGAGTTTTAAACATTATTTCAGTTAGTTTTATCATTCACTTTCTAGGGATTCTCAGATCTGCAATCACATCTGCAGATAGAGATAGTTTTACTTCTTTTTTTCCAATTCTTATGCCTGTGGTTCTCTTACCTAATTGTATTTGCTAATACCTCCAGTCCAGGACTATGTTAAACAGTAGTGGAGATGGTGAGCATCCTTTCCAGGTTCCTTATGATAGTGGAAATTTAACGTGTTTGAGCTCAGGTTGCCATAACAAAATCCATAGACTGAGTGACGTAAAAAACAGCAATTTACTTTCTCACAGTTCTGGAAGCTAGAAGTCCCACATCAAGATACCAAGCAATTCAGTTTCTGGCGAGGGCTGTCTTCCTGGCTTGTAGATGGCCACTTTATTCCTGTGTCCTCACATGACAAGATTGGAGGGATGAGAAGAGAGAAACAGCAGGTACTCTCATCCTCTTCTTTTAAGGACACTAATCTTGTTGGATCAGTGCCCTACCTTAGGAAAATCAAAACCATTTAATTTTAATTACCTCCCTAAAGAGCCTGCCTCCAACTATAGTCATATTAAGAGTTGGGAATTCAACAGCAATGAGTTTTGGGGATATCTGGTCCTTAATAGAAAGTATCCGCTGATTTCTCTTAAGTGTTGTTATCAAGAAAGAATATTGAATTTTGTTAAAAGCTTTTTTAGCATCTGTGGAGGTAATGATAACGGTTTTTCTATCTAAATCTACTGGTATGGTGTATTATATTAATGGGTTCCCTAATATTGAACCAACTTTGCATTGTTGGAATAAATATCTCTAGGTTATGGTGTGGCACTCTTTTAATGTGGCATTGGTTTATGTTTCCTAATATTGTATTCGTATTTTTGCATAAATATTGGTAAGTGATACTGGTTTGTAATTTACTTTGCATTGTCTTTATCAGGTTTAGTTTTGAAATTATACATATAAATAGAAATACGAAGTTTCCCTTTCTTTTTAGTTCTCTGGAAAACATTTACAGAGAATTTGAACACTAGTTGAAGGTTTCACACTGTGAAACTATCCGAGCCTGGTGCTTTTTTGTTAAGATGCTTCCTTAATGACTTTCTCTATTTCTTCTAAGGCAATTGGTGTGTTGGAACTTTCTACCTCTAATGGGTCCAATTGTAGTAAACTGTAATCGCTTGGTAAATTACCCATTTACCTAGGTGATCTAATATATTTGCTGTGATGTCTGTAAAACAGAATCTTACATTTATTATAATGGCTATTTCAGTGTTTTTTTCTAATAGTTATTTCCTTCCTCTCATTTCTTAGTTTACATATTTATGCTTCCCACCCTCTTTTTTCATTAAATTAGCTAGGGGCATACCTATTCTGTTAATTTTTCCAAAAAAATGAATTTTGATTTATTAGATCTATTATTTTTCTGTTATCTACATAACTAATCTATTTTCATGGGTTTTTTTTTTTTTTTTTACTTTTTTTTTTTAATTGCATTTTAGGTTTTGGGGTGCATGTGAACAACATACAAGACTGTTGCATAGGTACACACGTGGCAGTGTGACCCGCTGCCTTCCTCCAATCACCTATATGTAGCATTTCTCCCCATACTACTTCTCCCCAACTCCCCACCCACCGCTATTCCTCCCCTATTTCCCCTCAACAGATCTCAGTGTGTAGTGCTCCCCTCCCTGTGTCCTTGTGTTCTCATTGTTCAGCACCCACCTATGAGTGAGAACATGCGGTGTTTTTATTTTGTGTTATTGTGTCAGTTTGCTGAGAATGACGGTTTCCAGGTTCATCCATGTCCCTACAAAGGATGGGAACTCATCGTTTTTGATGGCTGCATAATCCATGGTGTATATGTGCCATATTTTCCCTGTCCAGTCTATCATCGATGGGCATTTGGGTTGGTTCCAGGTCTTTGCTATTGTAAACTGTGCTGCAATGAACATTTGTGTGCATGTGTCCTTATATTAGAACGATTTATAATCCTTTGGATATATACCCAGTAATGGGATTGCTGGGTCAAATGGAATTTCTATTTCTAGGTCCTTGAGGAATCGCCACACTGTCTTCCACAATGGTTGAACTAATTTACACTCCCACCAACAGTGTAAAAGTGTTCCTATTTCTCCACATCCTTTCCAGCATCTGTTGTCTCCAGATTTTGTAATGATCGCCATTCTAACTGGCGTGAGATGGTATCTCAATGTAGTTTTGATTTGCATTTCTCTAATGACCAGTGATGATGAGCATTTTTTCATATGTTTGTTGGCCTCCTGTATGTCTTCTTTTGTAAAGTATCTGTTCATATCCTTTGCCCACTTTTGAATGGGCATGTTTGTTTTTTTCTTGTAAATCTGTTTTAGTTCGTTGTAAATTCTGGATATCAGCCCTTTGTCAGATGGGTAAGCTGCAAAAATTTTTTCCCATTCTGTTGGTTGCCGATTCACTCTATTGACTGTTTCTTTTGCCATGCAGAAGCTGTGGAGTTTGATTAGGTCCCGTTTGTCTATTTTGGCTTTTGTTGCCAATGCTTTTGGTATTTTGGTCATGAAGTCCTTGCCTATGCCTATGTCCTGAAAGGTTTTGCCTAGATTTTCTTCTATGGTTTTTATGGTGTTAGGTCTTATATTTAAGTCTTTAATCCATCTGGAGTTACTTTTAGTGTAAGGTGTCAGGAAGGGGTCCAGTTTCTGCTTTCTGCACATGGCTAGCCAGTTTTCCCAACACCACTTATTAAACAGGGAATCCTTTCCCCATTGCTTGTTTTTGTCAGGTTTGTCAAAGATCAGATGTTTGTAGATATGTTGTGTTGCCTCTGAGGCCTCTGTTCTGTTCCATTGGTCTATATCTCTGTTTTGGTACCAGTACCATGCTGTTCTGATTACTGTAGCCTTGTAGTATAGTTTGATATCCAGTAGTGTGATGCCTCCCGCTTTGTTCTTTTTGCTTAGAATTGACTTGGCTATGCGGGCTCTCTTTTGGTTCCATATGAAGTTTAAAGTGGTTTTTCCAGTTCTGTGAAGAAGGTCATTGGTAGCTTGATGGGGACAGCGTTGAATCTGTAAATTACTTTGGGCAGTATGGCCATTTTCACGATATTGATTCTTCCTAACCATGAACATGGAATTTTTCTCCATCTGTTTGTGTCCTCTCTGATTTCGTTGAGCAGTGGTTTGTAGTTCTCCTTGAAGAGGTCCTTTACATTCCTTGTTGTATTCCTAGGTATTTTATTCTCTTTGTAGCAATTGTGAATGGCAGTTCATTCTTGATTTGGCTCTCTTTAAGTCTGTTATTGGTGTATAGGAATGCCTGTGATTTTTGCACATGGATTTTGTATCCTGAGACTTTGCTAAAGTTGCTTATCAGTTTCAGGAGATTTTGGGCTGAAACATTGGGGTCTTCTAGATATACAATCATGTCGTCTGCAAATAGAGACAATTTGACTTCCTCCTTTCCTAATTGAATACCCTTTATTTCTTTTTCTTGCCTGATTGCTCTGGCTAGAACTTCCAGTACTATATTGAACAGGAGTGGTGAGAGAGGGCATCCTTGTCTAGTGCCAGATTTCAAAGGGAATGCTTCCAGTTTTTGCCCATTCAGTATGATATTGGCTGTTGGTTTGTCATAAATAGCTTTTATTATCTTGAGATACGTTTCATCAATACTTAGTTTATTGAGAGTTTTTAGCATAAAGGGCTGTTGAATTTTGTCGAAGGCCTTCTGTGCATCAATTGAGATAATCATGTGGTTTTTGTCTTTGGTTCTGTTTATATGGTGCATTACGTTTATAGACTTGCGTATGTTGAACCAGCCTTGCATCCCCGGGATGAATCCTACTTGATCATGGTGGATAAGCTCTGTGATGTGCTGTTGCAATCGGCTTGCCTGTATTTTATTGAAGATTTTTGCATCTATGTTCATCATGGATATTGGCCTGTAGTTTTCTTTTCTTGTTGAGTCTCTGCTGGGTTTTGGTATCAGGATGATGTTGGTCTCATAAAATTATTTGGGAAGGATTCCCTCTTTCTGGATTATTTGGAATAGTTTCAGAAGGAATGGTACCAGTTCCTCTTTGTATGTCTGGTAGAATTCGGCTGTGAACCCATCTGTACCTGGGCTTTTTTTGGATGGTAGGCTCTTAATTGCTGCCTCGACTTCAGACCTTGTTATTGGTCTATTCAGGGTTTCAACTTCTTCCTGGTTTAGGCTTGGGAGGAGGCAAGTGTCCAGGAAGTTATCCATTTCTTCCAGGTTTCCTAGTTTATGTGCATAGACTTTTTTGTAATAATCTCTGATGATGGTTTGAATTTCTGTGGAATCTGTGGTGATATCCCCTTTATCCTTTTTTATTGCATCTATTTGGTTATTCTCTCTCTTTTTTCTTATTAATCTAGCTAGTGGTCTATTTTGTTGATCTTTTCAAAAAACCAGCTCCTGGATTTATTGATTTTTTGAAGGGTTTTTCGTGTCTCTATCTCCTTCAGTTCTGCTTTGATCTTAGTTATTTCTTGTCTTCTGCTAGGTTTTGAGTTTTTTTGATCTTGTTCCTCTAGCTCTTTCAATTTTGATGATAGGGTGTCAATTTTAGATCTCTCCTTGCTTCTCATATGGGCACTTATTGCTATATATTTTCCTCTAGAGACTGCTTTAAATGTGTCCCAGAGATTCTGGTATGTGGTGTCTTCGTTCTCGTTGGTTTTGAAGAACATCTTTATTTCTGTATTCATTTGATTGTTTATCCAGGCAACATTCAAGAGAAAGTTGTTCAGTTTCCATGAAGCTGTGCGGTTCTGGGTTGGTTTCTGAATTCTGAGTTCTAACTTGATTGCACTGTGGTCTGAGAGACTGTTTGTTATGGTTTCCGTTCTTTTGCATTTGCTGAGGAGTGATTTACTTCCAATCATGTGGTCAGTTTTAGAGTAGGTGTGATGTGGTGCTGAGAAGAATGTATATTCTGTGGATTTGGGGTGGAGAGTTCTGTAAATGTCTATTAGGTTTGCTTGGTCCAGGTCTGATTCAAGTCCTGGATATCCTTGTTAATTTTCTGTCTCGTTGATCTGTCTAATATTGACAATGGTGTGTTGAAGTCTCCCACTATTATTGTGTGGGAGTCTAAGTCTCTTTCTAAGTCATTAAGAACTTGCTTTATGTATCTAGGTGCTCCTGTATTAGGTGCATATATATTAAGGATCGTGAGCTCTTCTTGTTGCATTGATCCTTTTACCATTATGTAATGTCCTTCTTTGTCTCTTTTGATCTTTGTTGCTTTAAAGTCTATTTTATCAGAGATGAGAATTGCAACTCCTGGTTTTTTTTGCTCTCCATTTGCTTGGTAAATCTTCCTCCCTCCTTTTATTTTGAGCCTTTGTGTATCCTTGCATGTGAGATGGGTTTCCTGGATACAGCACACTGATGGGTTTTGGCTTTTTATCCAATTTGCCAGTCTGTGTCTTTTGATTGGGGCATTTAGTCCATTTACGTTTAGGGTTAATATTGTTATGTGTGAATTCGATACTGCCATTTTGATGCTAGCCGGCTGTTTTGCCTGTTAGTTGATGCAGATTCTTCATTGTGTTGATGCTCTTTACCATTTGGTGTGTTTTTGGAGTGGCTGGTACTGGTTGTTCTTTTCTATGTGTAGTGCCTCTTTCAGGAGCTCTTGTAAAGCAGGTCTGGTGGTGATGAAATCTCTGAGTACTTGCTTGTTCGCAAAGGATTTTATTTTTCCTTCACTTATGAAGCTTAGTTTGGCTGGATATGAAATTCTGGATTGAAAGTTCTTTTCTTTAAGGATGTTGAATATCAGCCTCCACTCTCTTCTGGCTTGTAGGGTTTCTGCTGAGAGATCTGCTGTGAGTCTGATGGGCTTGTCTTTGTGGGTAACCCATCCTTTCTCTCTGGCTGCCCTTAGCATTTTCTCCTTCATTTCAACCCTGGTGAATCTGACGATTATGTGCCTTGAGGTTGCTTTTCTTGAGGAATATCTTTGTGGTATTCTCTGTATTTCCTGGACTTGAATATTGGCCTGCCTTGCTAGGTTGGGGAAGTTTTCCTGGATAACATCCTGAAGAGTATTTTCCAGCTTGGATTCATTCTCTTCATCACATTCGGGTACACCTATCAAACGTAGATTAGGTCTTTTCACACAGTCCCATATTTCTTGTTGACTTTGTTCATTCCTTTTTACCCTATTTTGTCTAATCTTTCCTTCTCGTTTTATTTCATTGAGTTGATCTTTGATCTCTGATACCCTTCTGCTTGGTCAGTTCGGCTGTTGAAACTTGTGCATGCTTCGCGAAGTTCTCATGTTGTGTTTTTCAGCTCCATCAATTCACTTATATTCCTCTCTAAGTTGTCCTTTCTCGTTAGCATTTCATCAAATCTTTTTTCAAGGTTCCTAGTTTCTTTGCATTGGGTTAGAACGTGTTCTTTTAGCTCATGGAAGTTTCTTATTACCCTACTTCTGAAGGCTGATTCTGTCATTTCATCACACTTATTCTCCATCCAGTCTTGTTCCCTTGCTGGTGAGGAGTTGTGATCCCTTGTAGCAGGAGAGGTGTTCTGGTTTCGGGTGTTTTCATCCTTTTTTGCGCTGGTTTCTTCCCATCTTTTTGGATTTATCCACCTGTCGTCTTTGTAGTTGCTGAGTTTCTGATTGGGTCTCTGAGTGGACGTCCTGTTTGTTGATGATGAAGTGATTTCTGTTGCTTAGTTTTCCTTTTAACTATCTGGCCTTTCTGCTGTAGGAGTGCTGAGGTCCACTCCAGGCCCTGCTTGCCTGGGGATCACCTGCAGCAGCTGCAGAACAGTAAGGGTTGCTACCTGTTTCTTCTTCTGCTTTGTCCCAGAAGAATACCTGCCAAATGTCAGTCTGAGCTCTCCTTTATGAGGTGACTCTTTGGATATACGGGGGTCAGGGAGCTGCTTGAGGAGACAGTCTGTCCTTTATAGTAGCTCAAATGCTGAGCTGTGAGTTCTGTTGTTCATTCAGAGCTGCTGGACAGGTACGTTTAAGTCTGCTGCAGCAGAACTCATAAACCCCTTTTTTTTTTCCCCCAGGTGTTCTGTCTGGGAAGTTAGGGCTTTATGAGTTTCTGCTGTGCTGCTGCCTTTTTTTTTTTTTCAGGGCTGCCCTGCCCAGCAAGGAGGCAGCCTAGTCACTGTCTGCCTGTAGAGGCTTCGCTGAGCTGCTGTGGGCTCCGCCCAGCTGCCGTGTGAACTTCCCTGCAGTCCTGTTTATATGAGTGAAGTTAGTACTGCCTCGACAATGGTGGCTTGTCTCTGTAATGACGGACTCTCTCTGTAATGGCGGACTCTCTCTGTAATGGCGGGTTGCCTTGGCAACGGCAGGCTGCCTCAGCAATGGCAGACTGCCTCCGTAGTGGTGGAGTGCCTCGGTAATGGCGGACGCCCCTCCCCCACAGAGCTGGACCGTCCCAGGTTCATCTGGTCTTGCTGTGAAACTCTCAACCCCGAGCATTTCCAATTGCTGTTTTTTTGTTTTTGTTTTTGTTTTTGTTTTTTTGGGGGTGGGACCAGCCGGGCCTGATCACCTGGCTCCCTGCCTCAGAGCCTTTTGTTTTTTAGTTGAACGGTCAGCTCTCTCCCAGGTGTTCTGGTCACCTGTTGGAAAGGCGCTAGGATCTGTGTGATTTCCCATGCGGCCACCCACTGCGCCAGTTGAAACAGCGGTGCTGAGATTCGTGGCAGTTTTTTGCCCAGGAATCTCCTGGCCTGGCTTCCTGTTTCAGTCCCCAACTTTTTTTTTTTTCCAATTAGATGAATGAGCGACTCTGCCTTCCCAGAGCTTCCCTTGCTGGCTAAGGGGGGACCCAGTCTCGTTTACTCTGCAACAGGAACCGCTGCGCTGGGGCGCCGGCAAAACAGCCGCGCCGGCCAAAACAGCTGCACTGGCGACCCGTGGGGCTCCTCCACCTGGGAATCTCCTGGTCTGTGGGCAATAAAAATCCATCTGGCAATGTAGCGTCCACTCACCCTCTGCACTTTCACTGGGAGCTGCAATCCTGAGCTGCTCCTACCTGGCCCTCTTGGATCTCTCATCTCTATTTTCATGTTTTTAAAATTTTTGTTTTCTTTTGACTTTGTTAACTACTAGATTTTAGCTAGGAATTTAATTCACTTATTCTTTCTTTTTTATTGATAAAAATCGCTAAGCCTATGAATTTTACTTTGATCACATCCTTAAGAATGATATCACTTATTAATATGGGTCAGTTATGTCATTTTTTAGGAATTGTGTGATTTTTGTCTATGTTTTTCTTTTACCCAATAATTGTTTAATAGGTTTATTTCTAGTTGAAGGGAACTTTCTTTGTTAGTGCTAATAATTTAGAATTTTATTGCATTATAGTCAGAGAACATTGTAAAATTTCTACTTTATGGAACTTTCTGATGACTTCTTTATAAGTTAATATATGATCAGTTTTTTGTGACTCTTCTATATATACTTGAGAAGGTTTACTCTCTACTGTAAAAAAGTTTGATATGCGTTTAAAATATCTGTCTTTATTTTGCTGTTTAGATCTTCCATATTCTTATTTTGTCTACTTGATCTCCTATTTAGTGTGGTTCTTTTTCTTTGCTGTATCTCCTGGAAGTTTTGCTTTTATAAAGTTGCTGTGTCATTGACTACATATTAGTAATTCTAATATCTTTGTTTTAAAATATGACTTCTCTCATTTAAGTTTCCTATTCATCATATAGTACTTTTTAGTTTGAATTCTCCTTTGACACCAGTATCACACACATACCTTCCTATTTATTCCTTATTGTTTTCATTATCCTGCTGTGTCTGTCTGTGCCCATCACTTTAGTTTTAGCTTTTCTGAATCACTTTGTTTTGAGTATGTTTCTTGTATATTGCATATTTTTGGGTCTTTATGAACCAAATCGAAAATATTTTTTAATGTCTAAATTAAATTCACTGGCATTTATTTATAAATGATATGTTTTAACTCTTCCATAACATTTAAAGTTATGTGTATTAAGTGTCTTTTGGTGTTTGGTAAGGTTTATAGCTTTGTTCTAGGTGCTGCTTTTCAATTTTCGATTTATACTTTTTTAAATGACTGTAGTCCCATTGTCTTAATCATTTACTATGTGATTTGTCCATTTTTAATGATATTCTTTATTTTCTACCTATTACCTATATAACATTCAATGAACTAGACTTCTTTCCTCTTCCTTCAGTACCCAGTTTCCTCTGTTTTATTCTGTTTAGTGTGACTACAACAGAATAACTGAAGCTGGATGTTTTATAAAGAAAAGATATTTATTTGGCTCATAATTCTGATGACCGAAAAGTTCAAGAGTGGACAGCTCCTCTGATAAAGGTTTTTTGCTGCTTTAACTCATGGAGGAAACTGGAAGGGGAAGGGGCTCGTGCAAAGAGAGAGGGGACTGAGGAGGCTGACTTGCTTTATAACAACCCACTCTCATGATAACTACTATAGTCCTGCTTCAGCCTCCTGTCTTAGCCTCCCAAGTAGCTGGGACTACAAGAGTGCCATCATACCCTGCCAAAAATACCATTTTTCACAGAGATAGAAAAGAAAATTCTAAATTCAAATAAAACCAAAAAGCCTGAATAGCCAAAGCAGTCCTAAGAAAACAGAAGAAATCTGGAGGCATCACATTACCTATCTTTAAATTATACTGCAAGGCTACAGTAATCAACACAGCATGATAACTGGTATAAAATAGACACATAGACCAATGGAACAGAATAGAGAACCCAAATATAAAGCCAAATACCTACGACTAACCGATCTTTGACAAAGCAGACTGAAACATACAGTGGGGGAAAGGACACCCTATTCATTCAGTGATGCTGGCAAAATTGGACAGCCATACACAGAAGAATGAAACTGGATCCCTATCTCTCACCAGGTACAAAAATTTACTCGAGGTGTATTAAAGACTTAACCCTTTTCCTATTTGCTCTGAGAATACTTGCCCGTAGTGCTTGTGGCTACAGTATTTACCCAAGGTAACTTTGCCACCAAATAGCACACTATTAGTATTATTTTTGCGTTGCTCTAGTATATCAACTTTGGAAACAAAAGACATCATCCTATTTATAGCACTCCATTTTAAGTGGTGGTATTTGCAATTACAAAATATAATCTGACTCACTGAAAATGTCAAATCCTACAAAACATAGCATTCCTACATGTGATACTAACATTGTTCTTGAATAGTTGTTGATCGAAGCTTCATTTGATGAACTCAATTTTTCTGAAATAGATGACTCTGATGATTCAGACAATTCTGATGTTAGTTCTGTTTAGAAATAACTCCAGAAACAGTTTTTATATTTTATTTTCACATTGAATGTCAGTCAGATTTGCTTCAGCCTCAAAGAGTGTGTTTATGTAAAATGAGTGCTGGCAGCAAGCTGCACCTTTTTAAAAAAAAAAAAAAAAAAAAAAACAAGAAAAGAGTCAAATGTAAGACCTGAAGTCATAACAATTTTAGAGAAACCCTAGGAAAAATTCTGGATAAATAAAATGGGGCATAATTAAACTAAAAAAACTTTTGCACAGCAAAAGAAATAATCAGAGTAAATAGACAACCTACAGAATGGGAGAAAATATTTGTACATTATACATCTGGCAAAGGACTAATATCCAGAATCTACAAGGCACTTAAATTAGCAAGAAAATAAATAAATAATCCCATTAAAAAGTAGACAAACACGTGAACAGACATTTCTCAAAAGAAGATACACGAAAGACTAATAGATGTATGAAAAATCCTCAGTATCAGTAGTCATCACAGAAATGCAAATTAAAACCACCACAGGATACCTCCTTGCCCTAATCAGAATGGCCATTAAGAATTCAAAAACAATAGATGTTGGTGAGGATGGGAAACACTTATACACTGCTGGTGAGAATGTAAATTAGTTCAACCTCTATGGAAAACAGTATGGAGATTTAGCAAAGAACTAAAAGTGACATCTACCATTCGGTTCAGCAGTCTCACTTCTGATATCTGATGTACACACACACACACACACACACACACAGTGGGAATGCTACTCAGTCTTTAAAAAGAATGAAATAGGCTGGGTGCGGTGGCTCAAGCCTGTGATCCCAGCACTTTGGGAGACTGAGGCGGGTGGATCACAAGGTCAAGAGATCGAGACCATCCTGGTCAACATGGTGAAACCCCGTCTCTACTAAAAATACAAAAAATTAGCTGGGCACGGTGTCATGTGCCTGTAATCCCAGCTACCCAGGAGGCTGTGGCAGGAGAATTGCCTGAACCCAGGAGGCGGAGGTTGCAGTGAGCCGAGATCCACCATTGCACTCCAGCCTGGGTAACAAAAGCGAAACTCCATCTCAAAAAAAAAAAAAAAGAATGAAATAATGTCTTTGCAGAACCTTGGATAGAACTGGGGGTCATTATCCTAAGTAAAGTAATTCAGGAACAGAAAATCAAGTACCACGTGTTCTCACGTATAAGGGGGAACTAACTCTGGATATGTAACAGCATACAGAGTGCTGTAATGGATATTGGAGACTCAGAAAGGGGGAGAGGGGTAAGGTTTTAAAAAATCACCTATTGGGTACAATGTACACTGCTTGGTTGATGGGCACAATAAAAGCCCAGATTTCACCATTATAAAATTTATCTGTGCAACCAAAACCACTTGTACCCCTAAAGCTATTGAAATTTTTAAAAATAATACAAATAAATATATTTTAACAGGAGACATGATGGGGACAAACTACATCCAAATCATAGCACTCTCAGAATATGTATTCATAACACATAGTGTGTATCATATTTTCTTATTCTTCAACCACATCTCTAACTTTCCTAGATATGTAATTAAATATAATAAATGGTCATTGTCTTTTTCCTCAAGTCCTCCCACTAGTCTATTGTTTGGATGAAGTTCATCTTTGAATAGGTTGATTCCTTAAGGGTTTATGGTGCAGATTTTTCATGTTTAAAGTGCTTACTTTGCAAATTTTTTATGGCCTTGAGACTTGAGTGGGTTGCTTGATTATCTAAATCTTGGATTCAAATGTTATTTCTTTGAGTTAAAAAAAATGCCATTCCATATTTGCCTCACTTCTGATGACAGCTGAACTGAACTCTCTTGCCGTTATAAGGTATCTGGTTTTTGTACAATGATCATGAGGATTTTTTTCTTTACCTTTAAAGTTTATTAGTTTTCTAAGGATATGTGTTGAAGTTGATCATTACAGGTTTTCTCTGGTATCCAGTGGACTCTTTCAGTAGTAAATTCAGGTCTTCCTTTATTTCTAGAAAGTTTTCTTGAATTATAGTTTTAATACTTCCTATTCAATATTTTAAATGACATGAAAATTGTACATATTTATGTACATTATGTTTTGATGTGTGTATATATTGTAGAATGGCTTAATCAGGCTATTTAACAAATGCATTACCTCATATACTTAGTTTTTGTGGTGACAGCACTTAAAAATCTGTTGGCAATTTTTAAGTATACAATACACTGTTATGCAGTGGTTCTTTTTAACTCATTGCTTCTGTTTAACTGAAATTGTTGTGTCCCTTGACCAGCATCTCTCCAACTCACCTCTCCAACTCCCACTTCAACCCCTGGTAGCCATCATTCTACTCTCTGCTTCCGTAAGTTTGTCTTTTTTTAGATTCTACATGTAAGTGAGATCATGTAGTATATCTCTTTCTATGCCTCGCTTATTTCAGTTAACATGTCCTCTAGTTTCATGCATGTTGTTGCAAATGGCAGGGTTTCTTTTTTTTTTTTAATATGGGCTGAATAGTATGCCATGTGTTCATGTACCACATTTCCTTTATCCATTCATCCATTGATGGACATTTAGATCGATTCCATATCTTGGCTATTGTGAATAATGCTGCAGTGAACATGGGAGTGTAGACATCTTTTCAACATAGTGATTTCACTTTCTTTGGATATGTATACCCGGAGGTGGAATTACTAGATCATGTGGTACTTCTATTTTTAACTTTTTGAGGAACTTCCATACTGGGTTTCATAATAGGTATGCTAATTTAGATTCCCACCAATAGTGTAGAAGGGTACCAGTTTCTCCACATCCTTGCCAACACTTGTTATCTTTTGTCTTTTTGATAATAGCCATTCTAGCAAGTGTGAAGTGATATCTTATTATGGTTTTATTTTCATTTCCTTGGGATTTAGTGGTACAGAACATTTTTTCATATATCTAATAGCCATTTGTATAATAGGAGAGGTGATTATTAAACTTTTTTTGAAAAATACCTACTTAGGTCTTTTTCCATTTTTAAGTTACTGGTTTTATGCTTTTGAGTTGTTTGAACTCTGCATATGTTTTTGGTATTAATCCCTTACCAGATACATGGTTTGCAGGTATTTTCTCTTTTTTTGTCTCTTCACTCTGTTGATTGTTTTCTTTGCTATGCACAAGTGTTTTAGTTTGAGGTAATCCTGTATGTCTACTTTTTTTCTTTTATTATACTTTGAGTTCTGGGGTACATGTGCAGAACATGCAGGTTTGTTACTTAGTTATGCACTTGCCATGGTGGTTTGCTGCATGCATCACCCCATCATCTACATTAGGTATTTTTCCTAATGCTGTCCCTCCCCTAGCACCCCACGTCCTGACAGGTCCCAGTGTGTGATGTTCTCCTCCCTGTGTCCATGTGTTCTCATTGTTCAACTACCACTTATGAGTGAGAACATGCAGTGTTTTTGTTTTCTGTTCCTGTGTTAGTTTGCTGAGAATGATGGTTTCCAGCTTCATCCATGTCCCTGCAAAGGACATGAACTCATCCTGTTTTATGGCTGCATATCTTATTTCTCCACATCCTCTTCAGCATCTGTTGTTTCCTGACTTTTTGATGATCACCGCTCTAACTGGCATGAGATGGTATCTCAATTTGGTTTTTGATTTGCATTTATCTAATGACCAGTAATGGTGAGCTTTTTTTCATGTTTTTTGGCTGCATAAATGTCTCCTTTTGAGAAGTGTCTGTTCATTTCCTTTGCCCACTTTTTGATGGGGTTGTTTGTCTTTTTCTTGTAAATTTGTTTAGGTTCTTTGTAGATTCTGGATATTAACCCCTTTGTCAGATGGGTAGATTGCAAACATTTTTTCCCATTCGGTAGGTTGCCTGTTCACTCTGCTGATAGTTTCTTTTGCTGTGCAGCAACTCTTTAGTTTAATTAGATCCCATTTGTCTATTTTGGCTTTTGTTGCCATTTCTTTAGTGTTTTAGTCATGAAGTCCTTGTCCATGACTATGGTCCTGAATGGTATTGCCTAGGTTTTCTTCTAGGGTTTTTATGGTTTTAGGTCTTAGGTTTAAATCTTTAATCCATTTTGAGGTAATTTTTCTATAAGGTGTTAAGGAAGGGATCCAGTTTCAGCTTTCTGCATATGGCTAGCCAGTTTTCCCAACACCATTTATTAAACAGGGAATCCTTTACTCATTGCTTGTTTTTTGTCAGGTTTGTCAAGATCAGCTGGTTGTAGATGTGTGGCGTTATTTCTAAGGCCTCTGTTCTGTTCCATTGGTCTGTATCTCTGTTTTGGTACCAGAGCCATGTAGTATAGTGTGAAATCATGTATCATGATGCCTCCAGCTTTGTTTTTTTCTTTTTTTGCTTAGGATTGTCTTGGCTATGTGGGCTCTTCTTTGGTTCCATATGAAATTTAAGGTTTTGTTTTTTTTTTTTCCAATTTTGTGAAGAAAATCAATGGTAGCTTGATGGGGACAGCATTGAATCTATAAGTGACTTTAGATAGTATGGCCATTTTCATAATATTGATTCTTCCTAACCATGAACATGGAACCATCTGTTTGTATCCTCTCTTATTTACTTGAGCAGTGGTTTGTGGTTCTCCTTGAAGAGGTCCTTCACATCTCTTAATTGTATTCTTAGGTACTTTATTCTCTTTGCAGCAATTGTGAATGGAAGTTCACTCGTGATTTGGCTCTCTGTTTTTGGTGTATAGGAATGCTTGTGATTTTTGCACATAGATTTGTATCCTGAGACTTTGCTGAAGTTGCTTTTTAGCTTAAGGAGATTTTGGGCTGAGACGATGAGATCTTCTGAATATACAATCATGTCATCTGCAAATAGAAACAATTTGAGTTCTTTTTTTTTTTTTTAATTGAATACCCTTTATTTCCTTTCCTTGCCTGATTGCCCTAGCCAGAACTTCCAATACTATGTTGAATAGGAGTGGAGAGAGATGACATCCTTGTCTTGTGCTGGCTTTCAAAGGACATGCTTCCAGTTTTTGCCCATTCAGTATGATATTCACCATCAGTTTGTCATAAATAGCTCTTATTATTTTGAGATACATTCCATCAACCTAGTTTATTGAGCATTTTTAGCATAAAGAGGTGTTGAATTTTATTGAAGGTCATTTCTGAATCTATTGAGATAATAATGTGATTTTTGTCACTGGTTCTGTTTATGTGATGGATTACATTTATTGATGTGGGTATGTTGAACCAGCCTTGAATCCCAGGGATAAAGCCCATTTGATCATGATGGATACGCTTTTTGATGTGCTGTTGCATTTGGTTTGCCAATATTTTATTGAGGATTTTCACATGGATGTACATCAGGAATATTGGCCTGAAATTTTCTCTTTTAGTTGTCTCTCTGCCAAGTTTTGGTATCGGAATGATGTTGGCCTCATAAAATGGGTTAGGGAGGAGTCCCTCTTTTTCTATTTGAAATACTTTCAGAAGGAATAGTACCAGCTCTTCTTTGTACCTCTGGTAGAATTTGGCTGTGAAACCGTCTAGTCACGGACTTTTTTTGGTTGGTAGGCTATTAATGGCTGCCTTAATTTCAGACCTTGTTATTGGTCTATTCAGGGATTCGACTTCTTCCTAGTTTAGTCTTGGGAGGGTATAAGCGTCCAAGAATATATACATTTCTTCTAGATTTTCTGGTTTGTTTGTATAGAGGTGTTTATTCTCTGATGGTAGTTTGTATTTCTGTGGGATCATTGGTGGTATCCCCTTTATTGCTTTTTATTGCATATATTTGATTCTTCTCTCTTTTCTTCTTTTTACTCTGACCAGCAGTCTATGTCTTTTGTTGATCTTTTCAAAAAACTAGTTTCTGGATTCATTGATTTTTTTTTTTTTTTTTTTTTTGAAGGGTTTTTTGTGCCTCTGTCTCCTTCAGTTCTGCTCTGATCTTAATTATTTCTTGTCTTCTGCTCGCTTTTGAATTGGTTTGCTCTTGCTTCTCTAGTTTCTTCGTTGTGTCAATGGTCTTTACAGTTTGGTACGTTTTTGCAGTGGCTGGTACTGGTTGTTCTTTTCCACGTTTAGTGCTTCTGTTAGGAGCTCTTGTAAGGCAGACCTGGTGGTGACAAAACTCTCAGCAATTGCTTGTCTGGAATGGATTTCATTTCTCCTTGGCTTATGAAGTTTAGTTTGGCTGGATATGAAATTCTTGGTTGAAAATTCTTTAAGAATGTTGAATATTGGCCCCTACTCTCTTCTGGCTTTTAGGGTTTCTGCCAAGAGATCTGCTATTAATCTGATGGGTTTCCCTTTGTGGGTAACCTGACTTTTCTCTTTGGCTGCGCTTAGCATTTTTTTCTTCATTTCAACCCTGGTGAATCTGGTGATTATGTGTCTTGGGGTTGCTCTTCTTGAGGAGTATCTTTGTGGTATTTTCTGTAATTCCTGAATTTGAATATTGGCCTGTCTTGCTAGCTTGGGGATGTTCTCCTGGATAATATCCTGAAGAGTGTTTTCCAACTTGGTTTTATTCTCCCGGTCACTCTCAGGTACACTGATCAAACATAGATTTGGTCTTTTCATGAAATCCCATATTTCTTGAGGCTTGGTTCATTTCTTTTCATTCTTTTTTTTCTAATCTTAGCTTCTCACTTTATTTCGTTGAGTTGATCTTCAATCTCTGATATCCTTTCTTCTGCTTGATCGATTTGGCATTTGATGCTTGTGTATGCTTCACGAAGTTCTCGTGCTGTGTTTTTCAACTCCATCAGGTCATTTATGTTTTTCTCTAAACTGGTTATTATATTTAGTATTTCATCTAACCTTTTTTCAGGGTTCTTAGCTTCCTTGCATTGGGTTAGAACATGTTCCTTTAGCTCGTAGGTGTTTGTTATTACCCACCTTGAAGCCTACTTCTGTCAATTCATCAAACTCATTTTCCATCCAGTTTTGTTCCCCTGCTGGTAAGGAGTTGTGATCCCTTGGAGGAGAAGAAGCATTCTGGTTTTTGGAATTTTCAGCTTTTTTATGCTTTTTCCCCATCTTTGTAGATTTATCTACCTTTGGTCTTTGAAGTCGGTGACCTTTGGATGGGTCTCTGAGCGTACATCCTTTTTGTTGATGTTGAGACTATTTCTTTCTGTTTGTTAGCTTTCCTTATGATAGCCAGGCCTCTCTGCTGCAGTTCTCCCCTAGTTTGCTTGATGTCCACTCCAGATCCTGTTTGCCTGAGAATCACCAGTGGGAGCTGCAGAACAGCAAAGATTGTTGCCTGTACCTTCCTCTGATAGCTTCATCCCAGAAGGGCACCCGCCAGATGCCAACCAGAGCTCTCCTGTATGAAGTCAGCCCCTACCGAGAGATGTCTCCCAGTCAGGATACACAGGTTCAGGGAGACACTTGAGGAGGCATTCTGTCCCTTATCAAAGCTTGGACACTGTGCTTGGAGATCCACTGCTCTCTTCAGAGCTGCCAGGCAGGGATGTTTAAGTCCTCTGAAGCTGTATCCATAACTGCCCCTTTTCCCAGGGGCTCTGTCCCAGGAAGGTGGGGGCTTCATTTTTAAGTCCCTGATGGGCTGCTGCCTTTTTTTTTAGAGATGCCCTGCCCAGTGAGTAGGGAATCTAGTGACACAGTCTGCCTGGAGAGCCCTTGCTGAGCTGCTGTGAGCTCTGTCCAATTCTAACTTCCTGGAGGCTTTGTTTACACTGTGATGTTAAAACCATATACTTGAGCCTCAGCAGTGGTGTATGCCCCTCCCCACACTGTGCTCAAACATCCCAGGTCAAGCTCAGACTGCTGTGCTGGCTGTGAGAATTTCAAGCCAGTGGGTCTTAGCTTGTTGATCTTCGTGGGGTTTGGACCCACCAAGCCAAATATCACTTGACTCCCTGGCTTTAGCTCTCTTTCCAGGGGAGTGAATGGTTCTGTCTCCCTGGAGTTCCAGGCACCACCGGGGTATGGAAAGAAACTGCTGTGGCTAGCTTAGTTTCATCCCAAATGGCTGCCCAGTTTTGTGCTGGAAACCCAGTGTGCTGGTGTTGTAGGCACCAGAGGGAATCTCCTTGTCTGCAGGTTGTGAGGACTATGGGAAAAGTGCAGTATCTGGGCCAGAGTGCAGGTTAAAATCTAGGAGAGGGAGTTCCCTGACCCCGTGTGCTTCCCAGTTAGGCGACACCCCACCCTGCTTCAGCTCGCCCTCCTTGGGCTGCACCCACTGTCAAACCAATCCCAATGAGATGAACCAGGTACCTCAGTTTAAAATGTGGAGATCACTTTGGGAGGCCGAGGCAGGCAGATCACGAGGTCAAGAGATCGAGACCATCCTGGCCAACATAGTGAAACCCCATCCCTACTAAAAATACAAAAATTAGCCAGGCATGGTGGCACATGCCTGTGGTCCTAGCTACTCAGGAGGCTGAGGTGGAAGAATTGCTTGAACCCAGGAGGCAGAGGTTGCAGTGAGCTGAGATTGCGCCACTGCACTCCAGCCTGGCGACAGAGCAAGACTCCGTCTCAAAAAAAAATATGTGGAGATCACCTGCCTTCTGCATTGATCTCACTGGGAGCTGCGCACCAGAGCTGTTCCTATTTGGCCATCTTGCCAGCAATCCCCTATTTTTTTAATATTAATATTTGTTCCACTGGTTAGTGTGTTTATTTTAAATACTTGTACATCAGTTGAATCTTCTTTGCCATCATATCCCCTTTCATTTCAGCCACATTCTCACTGGTACTTTTTACTTTTTAAATTTTCTTTTTAGTCTGTTTTTTCTTCTTGTCAACATTCTTTATGTTTTCATTAGAATCTGTAATTCCTTGTGCACTTTATAATGTGGTCTTAATTCTTCATTTTTGGTATACTTTTGTCTTTTTCTCATGTTTCTTTCCTGAGGTCAACCAACTCTCATTTCTTTCTGTTTTTTTTGTTTGTTTGTTTGTTTGTTTGTTTTTTGTTTTTTGAGACGGAGTTTCGCTCTTGTTACCCAGGCTGGAGTGTAGTGGCATGATCTTGGCTCACCGCAACCTCCCTCTCCTGGGTTCAAGCAATTCTCCTGCCTCAACCTCCCGAGTAGCTGGGACTACAGGCGTGCGCCACCATGCCCAGCTAATTTTTGTATTTTTAGTAGAGACGGGGTTTCACCATGTTGACCGGGATGGTCTCGATCTCTTGACCTCGTGATCCACCCGTCTCGGCCTCCCAAAGTGCTGGGATTACAGGCGTGAGCCACCGCGCCCGGCCTCTTTCTGTTCTTTTTTGTTCATTTCTGCTCCTAGTTTCTGAATTTATGCTTCAAGATGTTTTATCGTATCCCAAATGTTTGAGGACATTTAATTAAGTTTGGAGTGTTGTGCTCTGGTTTCCATCACTGTTTTTATAGGCGGAGATGGTTTTCATAAACTAAATTTTAGGGACTCCTATTTTTTGTTTTCTTTTTATAGCGTGTATTTTTAAGTAGATTAAGATTGTACCTCTCTGTGTGGATAGGAGCTGGCAGTTTGCAATGGTTTATAAGCTTTGTAGCTCATGTTAGGCCTCTCTGTTAATGTAGTTTGTTTTTTTTTCTTCTGAGAGAGGAGACTGTAGTTGGGGAGAGGTTACATATATTTTTGTTGTTTTGTTTTTTAATTTAAGTATCCTAAATGTTTCCTCTAAGGTTTTGAGGCAGATTACTGAGGAATTGACAACTGTCCGTTTCTCAACAGCATTTAACTGAAGAGAACTTACTCCATTATGAGATGCTGGCCCCATCCAAGAATTCCTGTTGGTGAGCCTTTTAAGTGAATATTAAAAGGTTTTCACATCTCCTAAGTAGTGAAGAGTGAAAAGCTTTAAAGAAATTTTTGGTATTCTATGTATGTCTCATCTGTGATGCTTGGCACCACATCTGGTTTTGCTGAAGTCTACACTTTATTATGACTCATTGCTTTTTGTATTAGCATACTTGGCATGAGAAACTGCCAGCTATACTGAAAGAACCTGTCAACTTAGTAAGAGCTAAGACTTTGAATCACTACCTTTTCAAGAGGTTTTATTAAGAAATAGGCCGGGCGCGGTGGCTCAAGCCTGTAATCCCAGCACTTTGGGAGGCCGAGGCGGGTGGATCACGAGGTCAAGTGATCGAGATCATCCTGGTCAACATGGTGAATCCCCGTCTCTACTAAAAATACAAAAAATTAGCTGGGCATGGTGGCGCATGCCTGTAATCCCAGCTACTCAGGAGGCTGAGGCAGGAGAATTGCCTGAACCCAGGAGGCGGAGGTTGCAGTGAGCCGAGATCGCGCCATTGCACTCCAGCCTGGGTAACGAGAGGGAAAACTCCGTCTCAAAAAAAAAAAAAAAAAAAAAGAAATAGAATGTGAAGCTCTCTTCTTTCAGAAGTTGGCTTGTTTTCCAAAAGATAATTCTTTTTTTTTTAAGAGAACTTGGAATTAACAAAAGATAACTCTTAAAGCCCTTTATTAAAGTAGAAGTTTCATAGAAAGGAAAGCCCACTTGGAAAATTTTGATGGGGAATTTCGATATTACCTTATGAATATTTTACCCCATCTGAATGCTATAAATTTTTCTATCAAGACTGTTTGGTTACCATGGTAGATAGTGGTAAAAACCTATGTGCTGTTTTGTCTGAGCTGCAGTTATGAAAGAGGGTTTTGGAGGAAGTAACTATGCTTATAATAAAAGAATGCAGTTTTAAAATGAAGTACATTTTCTCCCTGACTTTTGGATTCATAAAAAAAATAAAAATTTTAATGTTATGTCAGTGTGAAAACTGACACTTTTGGTGAAACTGACACTTTTTTATGTTGAAGTTGTGCATAAGTATACATTTCTGTTGTCTAGAAGAGGAATTGCTGGGTCACTGGGTTGCATATGTTCAGCTTTAGCAGTTATTGCCAAATGCTTTTGTGGCTGTTCTATTTTATACCCACTACCAGCGTGTAAGAGTTCCAATTACCGTTCTCTGCTTTTCTCCGTGTTAACTGTTCTGGTGTATGTACCGATGGCACATTATACATAGTTTGCTTTGCATTTCCTTGATAGCTGATGATATTTTGCTTTTTTCCTACATTTATTATCCATTTAAATGTCTTCTTTTATAAAGAATCTGTCTGTGTTTTCGTATTTTCTATTGGGATATCTTTTTCTTATTCATTTGTGGGAGCTCTGTATATATTCTGGTAATGAGTTCTTTTTAGATGTAGCACACATATCTTCTCCATTGCTTTGGGCTGCCATTTTACTCCTTTATTGGTATCTTATTATAAATATTAATTTTATATCGTTTGCTTCCATTGTTTTATAATTAGTACTTTTTGTATTCTGTTTAAGAAATTTTTGCCCATTCCTAGGTTGTGAAGCTTTTCTCAAGGTTTCTCCTCTTAAAGCCTTATTGTATTTCTTTCTGCATATGCTATCCTTAGTCCATTCAGAATTGATTTTTATCTGTGTTGTGTGAGGTAGGAGTCATAGTGCCAAGGTACATTTTTCCCATGTGGCCTTTATTCACTTTAAAATGTGCAAATATCAGATCTGCTGCTTAAGAAAAATAACACCAAAGTAGCCACTTTTGTAAAATCAAGATGTACAATAACTATGATGTAGAAAAACATAGTTTAAAATACTTTTATAAAACCACTGTTTTTTAGAAGGAGAGGCAAATTCATTTTTAGTAATATTGCTGAATCCCTTTTAAGCCTAGTAAATATCTTGTTATGTCCCATTTTAAATATATACCCAATAGTCTAATTGTTCAAAAAGAAATTAGAACTATACTATCCCATCATTATCTTCTGCAGGCAAGTCTTTGCTGAAGCAGCTAAAACTAAGGCTAAATACAGCCGAAAAGAACAGTTTATTCACACTATAAGGGAAATGATTATGGGAAGACATTTTAGTCATTTAAAAGAACATTCAACCACTCCAAGTCAGGGGTTTCCTTTGTACATCTCCACCTCACTCCAGCCCACCAAGCACAAGGCAATGGTCCTCGAAGCCAGACTTTTTAAAGAAACTTTACTGATGGAAGTTATTTAATGATAGCATCTATGGTAAACATTGTCCAGGGACTATAGTGGCCTCTTCTGTACTTTAGAAGTTTCACCTGTAAATTTGCTTTGTCCCACTACACTAAGCTTTCTGAAGGCATCACTGCCTCTCATTCCATCACCGACTCCCCAGGACCTGCCTGACTTGGTGCCTAGATATTCAGGGTTTCAATAATATATATTCAGTAAGTGAGTTCCTTTGAGAATTCTAAGTTTTGTTTTTGAGACTGGAGGTACTCCTGTACTGGTTACTAAAATACAAACCAGTGACAACAACAGCAAAACCTCTTCCTAAATAAATTTGTAAATTAGGACTGATGCTCTTTAAGCAGGCTTCATTTCCATCAACTGGAAGTGGACAGAGCTGATGTACTTTTGTTCTGGCAAGTACCTCTGCCCTCCGGTTCATCCTTCTAAGTTGCAGGTTCCTAACAAGAGTGTTGTTCCGTGGCACACCTCAGCAAGTTGAATGAGCTTCCATTTAATTGACAACATAAATAAGATTTCTTAAGTTTCATAACAATATTAACTGTAGTTCTAGTTTATCAGAGGCAGATGCACCCTCTCCCCTGTCTTTTGAATACAGAATGTTTCCATTTAACATCTTTAAGAGCTTAATTTGTTTGTTCATCATCTACTGTGGTTGATGTGGACATGAGAAGAGGCATGATGACCGTAAGTAAGGGCTCTACACTCTGTACAAGTGGATACAAACGCATTGCCAACAGAGTCTAGACAGATAAAATGAAGAAGCAAAATGGACTAGGTGTACGAGGGATAACAGCATAGCCATGACGATAAATGATAGCTGAGATTCAGGAATGGGGGCATTGTGGAGTGGTAGGGCTGTGGCAAACTGGAGTGTGACTTTTTCAAATGGGATAGACACTACTTAAGGACAACCACTTAGAAAACTGGCCGAGATTTCCTTTTTTCCTTGTGATTTTTCAAGAGAAGTTGGAAATTCAGAATTGATATGAAGTTTCCAGATTTTGAAAACCTTAACACCTAACTGAAACGTTTTTGAAGGAAGGTATAGCCCAAAACTGTACAGACGAAGAGGCTTGTGGGCTGATTTGGGTGCTGAGCCATCGTTCATACCTCTATCAGATTCAGTCATCCAAAAGCACAGTATTCTTACTATACACTAAATTCCTGGTTGGATTCTGTTTTATTTTGTTTCATAACAAATTACCACAAACTTAGAAGCTTAAAACAGCACAGTTTTATCATCTCAGTTTCGATGGATCTGAAGATGACTGAATTATCTGCTTAGGTTGAATTCTCTGCTCAGGGTCTCACCAAGCTGAAATTAAGGTGTTAGCTGAGAATACGTTTCTCATCAGGGGCTCATGGTTCTCTTCCAGGTATACTAGTTGTTGGTAGAATTCACTTCCTTGCAGTTGTAAAAAGGAGGTCCCCATTTTCCTGTTAACTATTGGCCAGGGACTGCTCTAAGATTCTAGAGGCCATTTGCAATGGCCCTGATATACAGGTCAGAACATAGATGTTTGCTTTCTTCCAGACCACCTGGCATATGTCTGTCTGATTTCCAGTTCTGCAACCTGAGACAACAATGTGCTTTTAAAATGGGCCTACCTGATTAGTTCAGGCTTACCCAGAAAAATCTCCCTTTTGCCGTATATGTAACATATAAGAAATAAAAGTGACAGGGAGTCCTCTGTAAGAAATACCCTAGAAGGCCAGGCACGGTGGCTCATGACTGTAATCCCAGCACTTTGGGAGGTCGAGGCGGGAGGATCACCTGAGGTCAGGAGTTCAAGACCAGCCTGACCAATATGGTGAAACCCTGTCTCTGCTAAAAATACAAAAATTAGCCAGATATGGTGGTGTGTGTCTGTGATCCCAGCTACGTGGAGGCTGAGACAGAAGAATTGCTTGAACCTGGGAGACAGAGGTTGCACTGAGCCAAGGTCATGCCACTGCACTCCAGCCTGGGCTTCAGAGTGAGAGACTCCATTTCAAAAAAAAAAAAAAAAAAAAATACCCTAGAAGCATAAAAAGATGACATACTAGAGGAAATTTTACAAGTAAACACACATTGGAAAAACTAATCAAGAAAATAACGAGTTACCAGTGCATTTATCTCCACTACTGCTTGGGAGAGAGGGAATACATTGGTACAGCCTTTTTGAAAAGTTTAGTAGTAGTATATGTTAAAGTTAGAGAGAGTACACATGCGTGGATGAATAGACACATGAATGATACCATTATTGTGTGCATACACACATAAACATTTATGTTCATTTAATGACCATAACACTATGAGACAAATACTATTACTATTTTCATTTATCAGATGGAAAGAGCTGAGGCCTAGAGAGTACCTGCCTAAGTGTTATTAGCGGTTATATCTGTGTGATAGAATTATGTAAGGGTGATTACTTTTTTCTCTTCCTATTCTAAACTTTTGTAAAGTTTATAGATTTCTAAAGCACTTGTGAACAGGGAAGAATGGCCATAAGGCTGCTTTGAAACACAGACTCGCTATGTTGATGGAAGTAATAGAAATTAGTGTAACTCTTTTGGAAAGCAGCGTGACTTGAACTTCATTCGGAAAAAGCTGTACATATGAACAAATCTATCGCATCATTATCAAAATATAGGAAAGTTGAAATCATAAATTTCCATACTAAAGGAAATAATAGCATAAACTATAGTTTATCCCCTTGGATGGGTTTATTTTAAGAGATTAGGAATTCTATCCTTTACCACATTTTCCTGAGACCCTTTACTTCATCGCCTTTGGTGCTTACATGGAGTCTTTAGCCACTTTTCTCCTCTGTGACTTCTTTGACTTCCTGCTGCTTAAGTTTTCTCTGCACCCAACCGCCCTCCAGCATCCAGGCTCCCAGGTTGATGACCCACAAGACATATCGCCTTTTTTCTGTGCCTATAAAAGGAGAAAATTTACTTGAGGGGCTTTTGTCAGGTTACATCAGATCCGTCTGAATGCAAACCCCAAAAATTGAATTTAGCTTACTAAGCTGAGAAAAACTGTCTAAAACATAGTGATATGTAGAATAGAATGTAACTTCTGTCTTTGTTATTCTGTTGATACATAGGCTAGAAATTATTCTCAGAGCAAACCGGTTTCTCTGCTTATCCTAAAATTTCTGAAAACAATGTTATTAATGCATAAGGTTGATTATTAATAATCAAGAATTTGTAATGCTTTGGATAGTTATATCTTGAAAGAAAAGCTTCATATATGAAATCTTAGGGACCATGTTGGACATTTAAAAATTGGGTTATTATTTGTTTGACTTTGTTGCTTTGCTTTAACTGACAACTGCCAATTTAGACTTAGGGTTAAATTGTTCTCATTTTCTGTAAAAAAGAACAATTGACTGGCTTTAGATATATTTACATAAAATATAAAATTATTTAAAATATAGTACTTTTTCAGTGGGTAAGGGAAAACCCTTAGCTTTAGAGAATAATTTATTTTTTAAATTCTGCATAAGTTTGACAGTTCTATTTTTGTATAATCTTTTGGAAACATTGGCTCAGTGGAAAATGTTTTTGAGGTTCATTCATTTTGTTGCATGTATCAGTAGTTTGTTCCTTTCCATTATTGAGTAATATTCCTCTGTATGAATATATATATATATACCACATTTTCTTTATTCATTAGTTGATGAAAATTTCAGTTTGAGGCAGAGATGAGAAATACTGTTGTGACCATTTTACATAGTCTTTCTGTGGGCATATTTTCTTTCCTCTTGGGTAGATAAGTAAAAGTGGATTACTGGGCTGTATAAGTACATGTTTATGTTGTAACTTTTTAAGAAACTGCTAAATTGTATTTCAAAAATTGCTGCCATTTTATATTCTCGCCATTAGCATACGAAGGTCCCATTTTCTGCATATCTTTACCAATACTTGGTGTATTGTCAGTCTTTTTGATTATTGACCTTGTTTCGAGTATGTAGTTGAATTCTGTTGTAGCTCTAATATTCATTCCCTAATGACAGATGCTGTTGAGCATCTTTTTATGTGCTTACTTGTCATATAGTATGCCTTCTTTGTTGAAGAGTCTTATTCAAATCTTTAACCAATTGGAAAAAAATGGATGATTGGCTTATTATTGAATTACAAGAATTCCTTATACATTCTAGATATGAGTCCTTTATCAGATAAATGTTTTGCAAATATTTTCTCCTAGTCTTGTCTTTCCATCTTCTTAAAAGTGTCTTTTGAAGAGCAGACATTTTAGATTTGGATAAAATCCAAATTATTCATTTTTCTTTAATGAATTGGTGTTCAATCTCAGAAATCTTTGCTTAACCCTAAAGTCACAAAGATTTCTCCTATGTTTCCTTGTAAGAGTTTTATGTTTTTCTTACATTTAGACCTGTAATCCATTTTGACTTAATTTTTGTATATGTTGTGAAGTAAAATTCTAAATTCATTTTGGTTTTGCATATTTTTATCCAACTGGTTTAATACATTTCTTGAAAGGACTGTCCTTCAACTCAACTTCAACCTGTTGAGTTATCTTGACTCCTTTGTCAGAAATCAGTTGACCATATATGTGAACTCTCTTCTGCTCCATTGAGATACCTATATCTATCTGTATATGTGAATGAAATACAGTCATTTGACACGTAACATTTTGGTCGGTGACAGATGGCATATATGACAGTTGTCCCATAAGATGATAATGGAATTATCAGTTGTTAATTAAAAATTTTTTTTTTACCATATTTTTACTGTATCTTTTCTATGTTTAGATAAACAAATATTTGGCATTGTGTTACGGTTGCCTATGGTATTCAGTATAGTAACGTGCTGTTGTAGCTCTGGAGCAATAGGCTATACCATATGGCCCCTAGCCTAGTGTAACCTAGTGTGTAGTAGGCTAATACTAACTAGGTTTGTGTAAGTACACTCTATAATGTTTGCACAGTGGTGGAATTGCCTAACAGTGCATTTCTCAGAGCACATTTCCATTATTATTGATGCACAATTGTATATATATATATATATATATATATATATATATATATGCTTGTTATATGTACAATATACAGTCAGCCCTCCTTATCCATGATCCGGCAATTGTGGATTAAACTAACTTCAAATAAAAAATATTCAAGAAAAGGCCGGGAGTGGTGGTTCACGCCTATAATCCCAGCACTTTGGGAGGCTAAGGCAGGCGGATCACTGGAGGTCAGGAATTCAAGACCAGCCTGACCAACATGGAGAAACCCCATCTCTACTAAAAATACAAAATTAGCCAGGAGTGGTGGCACACACCTATAATCCCAGCTACTTGGGAGGCTGAGGCAGGAGAATTGCTTGAACCCGGGAGGCAGAGGTTGCAGTGAGTGGAGATTGCGCCACTGCACTCCAGCCTGAGCAACGAGAGTGACACTCCGTCTCCAAAAAAAAAAAAAAAAAATTCAGGAAAAAAATGTATCGAATACATGCAGATTTTTTTGTCCTTATTTCCTACATATAGAATAACAACTGTTTACGTAGTATTTACGTTATGTTACATATTGTAAGTAATTTAGAGGTGATTTAAAGCAACAGAAGGATGTGCATAGGTTACACGCAGATACTTAGCCGTTTTATATCAGGGACTTTGGTATCCAAGAGAAGTTTTTGAAGCTATCCTTCATACCAAAATACAACTATCTATATTATGTATGTAAGTTTGAACCTATATAAGTTTTGAACCTATAAGTTTTGTATATAAGTTTTGAACCTATCCTTCATACCAAAATACAACTATATATATTATGTATATAAGTTTGTCCTTCAACAGTATCACAGTCTTGATTAGTTTCCTTCGCTTTTCTTCCTTTACTAAAATTATGTTGGCTGTTCTATATCCTTTTGCACTTACATATACATTTTAGACCCAGCTTGTGAATTTCTTTTTTTAAAAAAGAAAAAAGCTCATTAGGACTGGGATTGCATTAAAACAGTATTTCAATATAGGGAGAACTGACATCTTAACAATATTGAGTCTTTCAGTTCATGAATTTAATGTATCTTCTCATTTGTTTGGTTCTTTAATTTCTCTCAGCAATGTTTTATATTTTTCAGTGTACTGTTTAAAACGATATTATCCCTAAGTATTTTAACTTTTGTGATGCTACTATGGATGGAGTTTTAAAATTTTCATTTCATATTGTCACTAGCATATATAGAAATGCAGTTGATTTTTGTATATCAATCCTGTGACTTAGCTAAGTTTATATACTAGTTCTAGTGAGATATTTTGTTTTCAATTCATTAGAATTTTCTACTTATAAGATCAAGTATCATCAGTGAAAATGATATCCTTGGAAGTCCACGTTACTCTTACTCAAGTGATGGTGCCATAGCTCAAAACATTTTTGGAACTCCTTATTCAGAATTTCTTATACAAGTTACTAAGCACATCAGAAAATCCATTTTTATTATTTATTAGTAGATGTCTTGCTTTAATTTTTCTTGTTCTTTTTTTATCTTAATATCTTAGATCTGTACTGAGAATATGTTATTTTTTATATATTTGATAGACCAAGCTTGTTCAACCTGTGGCCTGCAGGCTGCATGCAGCCCAGGGCAGCTTTGAATATAAACACACAAATTTGTAAACTTCCTTAAAACATTATGAGATTTTTAGTGATTTATTTATGTTTGTTTATTTATTGGTTGATTGATTGTTGTGCCCATCAGCTGTTGTTAGTGTTAATGTATTTTCTGGGTGGCCCAAGATAATTCTTTTTCCAGTGTGGCCCAGGGAAGCCGAAAGATTGAACACCCCTGTGATAGACATTAAAGAATGGAAGTTAGGCACTCAGTTATATATATGCATCTGACATTCAAGGAAAAAGCTGTGCATGGAAGGTTCAGCTTGTGAGTTGTCAGATCATAGTTAAAGCCATGGGATCAGAGGTGATCATCTAAAGAGATTTAGAGATCCAACAACCCTCAGAAGTAAAATAGAGTAGGTCCAATAAAAGACTTGAGGCATGACCTGAGGCCAGAATCTAAGGGGTCTGAGGGAAGCACATTAAGAACACTACTAATTAACCATCAGTTCACTTGTGAGCCACCTGTCGGCATGAAATATTTTATTAATTTTTTTAGTCCCTCATTATTTTTTAAAGAGTATACATGTCTTTCACAGGAAATAGATCTTTATAAGGTCAGTGATGCATGTACTGTTTTTCCTTTTGAATAGTTATTGCTTGGCATTTTTTTCCTCCAGAATAGTACGATTTGTAATCATTAAACATGTCAGTCATTATTTTATACTAATTTAATAGCCAGTTTGGTATATTATTCTGATTCTGTTATCTACATTGCAAATATTACTGACTTTATGAGAATCACAACAAATATCTGCTTTTCTTTCATTCCTAGGCAAATACTGTGGTCTGGGGTTGCAAATGAACCATTCAATCGAATCAAAAAGCAATGAAATCACATTGCTGTTCATGAGTGGAATCCATGTTTCTGGACGCGGATTTTTGGCCTCATACTCTGTTATAGATAAACAAGGTAATTTTCACCTTATGCAATGGCTCCTATGTTTTGCAATTTCTAACAACAAAAATGAAATGCTTTTTTTAAGTATCTGTTGTCTGCAGTTGGAATAGATTAGAAAGACTGAACAGTTAATAGCCCATGCATAAATCTGGCAAATAAGGTGAGATAAGTTTCAGAATTCCAAAAATAAAAGTACATGAATGTTACTTCCCTTTCCTTAGTAGAGGAAATGCTGATGATATACGGTTTTTTTATTTTTATAATGTTGGAACACAAACTATAATAACTGTTTTTTTGAGACAGAATTTCACTCTTGTTGCCCAGACTAGAGTGCAATGGCATGATCTTGGCTCACTACAACCTCCACCTCCTGGGTTCAGGCAATTCTCCTGCCTCAGCCTCCTGAGTAGCTGGGATTACAGGCATGTGCCGCCACGCCCAGCTAATTTTGTATTTTTAGTATAGATGGGGTTTCTCCATGTTGGTCAGGCTGGTCTCAAACTCCCAACCTCAGGCAATCCACCCCCCTGTTGGCCTCCCAAAGTGCTGGGATTACAGGCATAAGCCACCACACCTGGCCTATAACAACATTTTGTAAATTTGTGAATTATTGAAATGTTTTATACCAATTTAAACCATTATTATTCACAGTTTACCATTTTGTAGTACCGTGTTAAGGCCATATTACCACTATTTTTGAAGAATAAGGTCTCACATCCCCAGGAGTACCTGAGGATTGCTGAGACAGTGTGAAGTAAACATGAGGTATTTTTAAATTGCTGATATTTAGGAGGAACACGTGCTGTAAAGGGGGAAAATTGAAAACAAGATTATTCAGATGCTGATGAGGTTGTGGAACAGTATACATTGTTCATGGGAGTGTAAATTAGCTGTTGTAGAATATAGTATGGCAGTTCCTCAAAGACCTAAAGATAGAAATACCATTCAACCCAGCAATCCCATATACCCAAAGGAATATATCATTCTGTCATAAAGACATATGCAAGTGTATGTTCATTGTAGCAGTATTCACAATAGCAAAGACTTGGAATCAACTTAAACGCCCATCGGTGATAGACTGGATAAAGAAAATGTGGCACATATGCACCATGGAATACTATGCAGCCATATAAAAGAATGAGATGTTCTTTCCAGGGACACGGAAGGGGTTGGAAGCTATTATCTTTAGCAAACTAATGCAGGAACAGAGGAAGCTAAATTATGAAAACACATGGACACATAGAGGGGAACAACACTCACTGGAAGGAGGTGGAAGAAGATCAGGAAAAATAACTAATGGATACCAGGCCTAATACCTGGATGATGAAATAATCTATAAAACAAGCCCCCATGAGACGAGTTTACTTATGTGACAAACCTGTACATGTACCCCTGAACTTAAAAGTTAAAAAAAAAAAAAGGTTATTAAATAGACTGGAACCCAAAATGTACCTGAATCTCTAAGGTACAGTACAAGACCTGCATGAAATCTCATGTGTTTTAGCTGCTGTGGGATGTGTTCATGTCCCCCTGCTGGGTAGGGGTACTGTACTGAGAAAGTGTAAGGAGTGTTGCTAGTACAGATTATATCACAACGAATCATTTAAATTTTTAAAAGTTGATTATTTTGATATTCAGCATTGAATTAAGTTTACCATTTTAAAGTTTAAATTGGCTTTTACTTCATATTGTATAAATGAAGAAATTATCAAGAACCTCCTAGTCGTGGAATGCTGGGCACTGGGAATTATAGGGGAAAACAAGCGATTCCTCCTCAGCTATGGGGATTTGAGATAAACACGATACGTCTTATTAATAACATTTCATTTAGAAGGTAATAGAGGAGGGAGCTGTTCTCTGTGGAGGAACCCACCTTCCCTTAGTTTATAGCAATAGAGCAAGATGTGAAGGCTAATAATATCTGTATAGGGAATGAGAAGGAAAATTAATTTGGATAAAATAAAAGAAAAAACTAGAAACATTATGCTAAATGAACAATTCATATTTTTGACAGAACCAGGAAAACTTAGGCAGTGTGATGTTGTGGAAGGGACACTAGGTATCGCTGGAATCAAAGCCTGCCTCTGCCGCGAGCTGGCCGGCTAACCTCTGGCCAGTCATTTCACCGCTGTGGGTTGTATCTTTGGATGTGTTGTGAGGATTTAATCTAATAAAATGTGTAGTGTTTGTAGGCTCATGACATAGCGGGCGTATGCAATGTTATTTTTCCCCCTTCTACCACTGTACCCATGCATACACATTTTCCCCACCCCTGCCACCGAAAGACTAATATAGAGAACACAGGTGAGATAATAATGGATTACTGTCCTTTAAGTTTTATTTATTGAAAGTCTTGATAGGTGAGAAGATAAAAAATAAAATTAATTTGTTTCTTATTTTAAGTTTTTTGATCTTAATATCAGGTTAAATTATTTATTTTGATTCATATTTTCCATTTCCTCTGTTACTTATCAAGTTGGAGGTTTCTGGAAAATAAGTATCCTCTTTTTTTTAAAAAAAAAAAAAGGTTCTTACATTAGATATTTAAATGATGAGACTTTTTGACCCACAGAAATCTGAATGTCCTGCATTAAATTTACTTAAGAATTGGCTATGACCTCAGATAAAAGAATCAGTATGTTGTGTAGACTTAAAAACGTCTCTGCCAAATTTCAAATGGCTATATTCTATTTTAGAAGAATCTTGAGTTCTAAAGATTTTTGAAACAACCACAAAAGAAATCAGAAACTTCTTGATACTAACGCTTTCTAAAGTCATAATCATCTTAGGAAATCCTCATTTAACAGCTATCTCCTGAAATCCTGTTATTTTTTTACATGTCTTTATCCCATCCATCAAGCATTTGTTTTATCTGAACTAAAATGAATTGTGTGAACCATATTCAAGAGAACACCGCTTGAATTTTTATGACTTCTTCTTGGGTGGCTTTTTGATCACAGTTTCTTGTAATGACTCATTCATTTGAAGGTTGCTTGGCTTTGGTTGAGGTCCTCAGTGTATTTTTATCCAGGAAACTTAACTGCCACAATAAATTCCATGAATATTTTCAAGGAACCTAACTACACATCCCTAACCTAGAAGTCTAGTTGAAGATTTAAGAGTATTGGGGAATGAAAAGATTGTGAAAAATCTTGCTTCAACAGCTACTTCATTTGTTAGACTCTAAGGATGACTTGTGTTATTGTGTGTTCTTTATAAGAGTCATGATTTTGTGTGAGATAAACTAATTCTCATTACCTTGTGCAAGAGCCCATTGTAACACTCTTCATTTTGATTCCTTATTGCCAGCTCTATGCTTGGCACCAAGGAAACAGCAGTAAATAAGACACATTCACACCTTCATGGGACTTGCAGTGTAGGGCGGGAAAAAGACATTAAATGAATAATTACTTAGTTGAAATTATGAAATAAAGTATGGTGAAAGAGTCAGCAAATGATAGGGGCCAGAAGTGTGTGGGGAGTGAAGGGTTACTGAAAAGCAGAGCTTTCTTGAGGAAGTCACTGTTTTTTTTTTCTTGAGATGGAGTCTTGCTCTGTCGCCAGGCTGGAGTGCAGTGGCGCAATCTTGGCTCACTGCAACCTCCGCCTCCTGGGTTCAAGTGATTCTTCTGCCTCAGCCTCCCAAGTAGCTGGGACCACAGGCGCATGCCACCATGCCCGGCTATTCTTTGTATTTTTAGTAGAGACAGGGTTTCACCATGTTGGCCAGGATGGTCTCGATCTCTTGACCTCGAGATCCGCCCGCCTCGGCCTCCCAGAGTGCTGGGATTACAGGCGTGAGTCACCGCAGAAGTCACTTTTAACCTGAGAAGTGAAGGATTGAAGTTTCCAGGCAAACAAGGAATGAAAAACATTGTAGAGAAGGGAACAAGTACAAAAACCTGATGGTGGAGAAGAGCTTTGGGAGAACTGGAAAAGTGGTTGTTGAACAATGAGAACGCATGGACACAGGGAGGGGAACATCACACACTGGAGCCTGTGGGTAGGGGGTTAGGGGAGTAATAGCAGGGGTGGAGGGATTGGGGAGGGAGGAATAGCATTAGGAGAAATACCTAATGTAGATGCCGGGGCGATGGATGCAGCAATCCACCACCATGGCATGTGTATACCTATGTAACAGAACTGCACGATCTGCACATGTACCCCAGAACTTAACATTAAAAAAAAAAAAACAAAAATGAAAGCCATAGTAGGCTGGGCACGGTGGCTCACTCCTGTAATCCCAGCACTTTGGGAGGCTGAAGCGCGCGGATCATGAGGTCAGGAGAGCGAGACCATCTTGGCCAACATGGTGAAACCCCATCTCTACTAAAGTAGAAAAATTAGCAGGATGTGGTGGTGTGTGCCTTTAATCCCAGCTACTCAGGAGGCTGAGCCAAGAGAATCCCTTGAACCCGGGAGGTGGAGATTGCAGTGAGCTGAGATCACACCACTGCCCTCCAGCCTGGCGACAGAGTGAGACTCTGTCTTAAAAAAACAAAAAAAAGAAAAAAAAAAGCCAGAGTAGCTGGAGTAGATTGGGTGGGGGATGAGTCGGTCTCATTATTCTGAACCTTATAGAAAATGTAAGGGTTGGAGCTTTTCCCTAAGAGTGCTTGGAAGCTGTTAAGAACAGAGTAGTGGTGTGACTGGATTTATGTTTTTGTTTTTGCAGTCTTCCCTGCTCTGTGAAGAGTGGGTCAAATAAAAGTAAGAATAAATTTAGGGAGGCCCATTAAAAGGCTGTTAGAGGAGCCAAAGCAGAGATGATTGAATTAAGAGGTCTTGTTATAATATAAGTAGAATTATGCCAGTTTGTAAAGACTGGAGAGTCAGACATATCTTCTACAGGGAACATTTCAATGAGTTAAAGTTTATCCTGCTGGAATACAAGTTCTAGGAGGAGTCTTTGAGCATTAGGAAGCTCTGCTGGATGAAGCTCTGAACTCTAGTTAAACGTCCAGGTTGTATCTTGGCACTCTACCCGGAGTCCTTTTCCACTTTCATGTCTAGTTTTCACTAAATTTTTAATAAAACTTTGGGTTTTTCCCCCATCTCTGCTATTTGTAATGATCTTTGAGCAGTAGTTTTCAGCTTTTTTCATTACCAGTCATCTCTTTTCATTTTCACCTGTAAACCTTATATTTGAAAGATAGCGGAAGGAAAAGGTCCCATTTCCTCATTGAGTAGCAAGCAATTTGATACAGAGAAATATGAATCAAGATTTCCAACAATTATGAGAGGACTAGTATTTCTACTCTAAAGTAGCATAATCTCAACAAATTTCAACTAGACTTTCTGAAAATTTGCAGATGTATGTAGACCTTTGTGGTCTCTTGGACATTCTTATTAGCAACCCCTGTTTAGAAGTCAGCTCCTGCTGGTGTTACCAAGTGAGGCAGAACCTATCACCCTAAGGTCCAGACTCTGGTAACTCAGATCTTTTAATTTAGTAGAATAGTAATGGTAGCTGGGTGTGGTTGGCTCATACCTGCAATCCCTGCACTTTGGGAGGCAGACACACGTGGATCACCTGAGGTCAGGAGTTCGAGAGCAGCCTAGCCAACATGATGAAACCCTGTCTCTACTAAAAATACAAAAAATTAGCCGGGCATGTTGGTAGGTGCCTGTAATCCCAGCTACTCAGGGGACTAAGGCAGGAGAATCGTTTGTACCTGGGAGACGGAGGTTGCAGTGAGCCGAGATTGTGTCACTGCACTACAGCCTGGGCAACAAGAGGGGAAACTGTCTAAAACTACTACTACTGATAATAATAATAAATGCTACTGACATTTCATTCTGAAAAGTAGATTTAAAAACAGCATTTGTCATTGGAATTGAAAAACAAAATGAATTTTATAGATTATCTAAATTTCTATTTTTGAATCTGTTCAACAATGACCAGTTTCTAGGAAGAACTGGACATTTCTAGGATGGTTCTGCATGATTATTTTTTTAAGTCATTTTAGTTAGTAAACTCAGGAAATAAATACATTTGCATTGAAAGCTTCAAGTCCTTTAAGGCAGTATTTATTCATATGTACCATAATTGCGGGGGGAGGAGGGGCGGTGTGTATATGCATGATTGGAAATGGTGATCCTGGTATTCTTTTTGGTGCACATGAAATTGTCACTTAAAACATAATATTAAATCTTACTACTTTAGATTTCACCAACTCAGAATTTTGTAGTGGTCAGTCTAAAGTTTGCCCTTGTTTTGGAGGGGAGAAATAGTAAATAGTTTAAATTTTCATGTGAAATACGATCCAATGTAGATATTAACATACTTTCTGATTGGAACCTTTAAACACATGTTCATTCATTGTCTGCCACCCATAGAATCTGATGACAGTGCACTTAAGACTTGTGAACAGCTGAGCCTGGAAAATATTCCCAATTAACAAGATTATTGTTGCTATGTGATGGATTATTTTTAGAATTAGTGTAAAAAATGTTTGATTGCTGCGTTTTTTAGCCACCTCGTTTTTGCAAATAGTTTCCGTTTCTTTATTCTTACATCAGATTGTATCAGTTTGCAAATGAAACATAGGGCTGACTAGATAATTCCTAACAGAGTCCAAATTTCTGTAACTGGTTATTTTTTTCCTGCATGGAATGTTTTTGGCTTTGAAAATAGAACGTGAATTCCTTAGATTGTTTAGCTTTTTAACTGTACAGTAATTTTATAGAATCTATTTTTTTTCCAGTACTACACTTAGCTAGGCTTCTATTTGTTATTTTTATATTGCGTTCCAAATTTTGCTTACTGTATCTGTCAAACATTGTAAAACTCTGATACTATTAAACTTAGTAAAATTTTATTAATGAAATTTCAGTTTACATTCCTATCTTTAGATATGCTTTCATTTACACAAAAATGAGTATTATATAATGTTTGTATCTATAATGTAATTAACATACAGAAGAATATTTATAGTTTGGTGTCAATTTGTAGAACAAAGATGCTGATGAACAAAGTGTTAGCAATTTTTCAGAGAAAGAGACTGTAAACACTCAATCTGTTAAGATGGTGTTAACCTGAAGAGGCAGTTCACATTACAGGATAGTTTATTCCCAGCTGATCGATAAACCTGAAGAGCATCTTAATGATTTTATGGTTTTTTATGTGTTTAATTTTTTTTTAACACATTAGGAGTGCTGCAAAGAGACTACATATGTGTTTGTGCTATCTTGTGCTAAACAGTGGCTGTATCCTTCGCTGTTGATAAATATTAATGTATTTATTAGCTTCCTAGATACTGTGTAGGTCACAAAAGAATTATGCTATATTTTAATGTTTTATGTTCATTTTTTAGTGTATGAGGATTTAGATATGGAGTTTGATTTAATCCAGTTAACCATATGTAGATTATAGCCTGTTTGACTACATAGTTTATTGCTTAGGCAACTGAGCCATGCTTTATATCATCCATAAGAAAGCATTAATTATTTTCGTCTGAGACAATTTTTTTCTGAGCTTCTGCCGTGGACTCTGCGTTCATAGATGGCATTGTTATATTCCTAAGAGAAACATAAGGTTTAGTCTCCACTCTCAGTACGTAAAAAGAGAGAAGAAAAATACCTACTATAGTATCTGGTGCTTAGTGAATGTTAATTGGCTCTGAATCACAATAAATTATCTATACTATATATGTAAATTTATCTTAACAGAATTGCAGATGCTACAAATCGATGCCAGATTCCTATCACAGAAGCAAGGGATTAATCTTAGGACCACACAGTAATATTGTCAGGAGAATTTAGCAGCAAGACCAGTCTTATTCTACATCCTTTAGCACTTGAACAGAGTAGCTACTGATATATCTACGAGGCAAGGTTATTGACAAGATATGAACTATGAAAGCAAGACTACATATTCTTTAAGGCTCTGGGAAATTGGTTATTTAAAGAATTTTAGAGCACGTAAGAGAGAGGAATGTGTAGGTGTACATTTTCTTGCTTCTGCCTATATTATGTCTGGTAAATGCAGTAACTTAGGAATACTAGTTTATGCCGTCTTGAGTTAGAATAAATATAGGCTCTTGAGTCTTTAGAAATAAATGGCTTTACCAAAAAAAAAAAAAAAGTAAATGGCTTCAACTATGCAAAAATTTTTACCCTACAGCTAATATAGTTGGCTTTATACCAACCTTATTGTGGTCAGTGATGGCTGCTGACACTACTGAGGGTCTTTTTCCAATTCAGTCAGGAACACAGAACAGTATTAATTGAAAGAAAATCTGAAAAAATATATTTTGCAATCCTACAGTCTCAGAAATAGCCAACACTGTCAGTCAAAAATATTTCTATGATAGTAACCAATGTGCTGATATTTTTTGATTCATTTGTTAATATAAAATAATATTTTCATGCTATTATATATGGGTCAACGTAAGATTTCAAGTTTAAATAAATATTTCATGGAACAGTTACAAAATTCTCTAGCCTTTGCAGTTATTATGTGTTGGAAATGTTTGTAGTTGTACTGAATTTTTTTAAAAAGTATGTAAGTTATGGCAGATAACATAGCTAACTAAATTTGCAGCTGTCTTAGAAAATCTGATGTTAGTGTCTTCATTTAAAAAGACCTGACGTTCCTTAGACTGTTCTTGATTGTTGGCTTGCCTTCACATTTGTATTCTCTCCTGCTCTTTCTCACAATCCTGCCTTCAAAGCCCCGTCTGAGATCTGCCGCCTCTGGACAGCCCTCTAGGATTAGGGAAGTCAGGTAATGGGGAAGGATAGAAACTCTTTTCATAGATACTGTGGTTATACTTCCTTTGGGTTAAACTCTACTGTGAAGACTAGTATATATTCAACACTGAAGATGCTCTTTTGGGGGTTATACAAAAAAGAGGGAGTGCCAGTTTGCTTCAGCAGAATCCCTGAGGGCATTCTGCTTACTACTGCCATCGCTGTTATCCACAGAACCCAAATGAAGTGTACAATATATGTGGTATTTTGTGTAGTAACGTGTTATAGTCATTTGTATATATTAAGTGTTTGATTAAAATTACCAGAATAAAATTCTATCCAGAGGCTGTCAGTTTAAAACGTAAATATCAGGCACGGTGGCTCATACATGTCATCTCATCACTTTAGGAGGTGGAGGTGGGAGGATTGCTTGAGGCTGGGAGTTCCAGATGAGCTGGGCAACATAGTGAGATCCCTATCTTTACCAACAGTTTAAAAAATTAGTTGGGTGTGGTGGCACATGCCTGTAGTTTTAGCTACTTGGAAAGCTAAGGTGGAAGCATTGCCTGAAACCAGGAACTTGAGGCTGCAATGAGCTACGATCATGCCATTGCACTCTAGCCTAGGTGACAGAGTGAGGGGAAGAAAAATACAGTAAATTATATACTGCCCTGTACTTTGAACATATCACTGATTTTCTAGTATTATAGGACATGTGTTTAACATGGATCCAGCAAGATAATTGAGTGCTTTCTCAGTAGTATTATAATCGAAGCACATCACATGTAATAAGTTCATCTTTTAAGTTGCTCAGTCCAGAAACTTTAGTGTATCTTTGACTCCTCTTTTTCTCTCAAACTCCATATTCCCCTGCCAATTCTTAGAATATATATCTACATAGACTAGAATCTGACTCTATCTTAACAGCTCCACTGCTACCATTCTATTTCAGGTCCTAACTTTTACGTCAATTGTGGCAGTAAATTTCTTACTGGCTTTTGTTTTTGCCCTTTCTCTCCTTCAGTCTACTCTGAATTCAGTGGTCAGTGTGATCTTACTAATGTGAAAGTTTCATCTCACTCTACCAACTATCCTTGTCTTCAAGATACTCTAGCATTCAGCTTCCCATTACTCATCTGAATTCATCTCTTGCTTGTCTACTGTGGCCTCAAAGCTGCCGGGCGCATTTCCACACAAGCCTTTGATTCCCACTGCCTTTTCTCAGATTCAAACACCTCATACCTCACTCCCTCACCTATTTTAGAGTTTTATTTAAGTTTCATCTTCACAGCGCTGCCTGACCTGACCACTGTACTTAAAATTGTAACTCCCTAACTTTTTAAAACTTCTTGGTCTCATTATTTTTCTAAAGTACAATACACATTCTAACATACTATGTATTTTTCTTACTCACATTGTCTGTTTTCTTTTACCTCTCGCCACCCCACCCAGAGGTATCCTCCCTATATCAAGGAATTTTTATCTGGTGGCTCTTTGTTTTTTCCTCTCGTGCCTAGAATGACACCCGGTCATAATACATGCTTGTTAAATATATGCTGAATGAATAAATGAGCAAACTGCCCGCCCTGGCTCTTTTACTAGGCTTTATTTCACCCATCAATGCAGATATGTGAAAGGACATTGTAATTCTGTGATAGCTTTTTATTTTTAAAAATTTTATAACAGTCTTATTAAGTTATAATTCACACACGATAGAACTGTCCTATTTAAAATATACAGTTCAGGGGTACTGACCAAGATGACCACCTAGAAACTGTGTGTGCTGCCTTCATGGAAAGAAATAGAAAGGGCAAGTAAATACAGCACCTTCAACTGGAACACCCAGGTGCACACACTGGGATTCATCAAGAAAACAGCTCTACTCACACAGAATGGAAAGAAGCAAAGCAGGACAACCACCCACTCAGGAACGACACAGGGCCAGAGGAGCCTCCCGTACCCAGGGAAGTGGTGCTGGAAAATCCGAGGTGACTGGGGACCAGAGCAGGTTCCTAGCATGCTGCAGCAGTCATACAGAAAAGTGACCAGACTGTTTCTTACATGGGGCCCCACTCTCATATCTCCTCACTGGGTAAGTCCTGCAGGTCTGGGTTTCCAGCCTCCCCTCACTAGACTTTGGAGCCAGTAGCAACTCTGCAGCTCCCTGGGACAGAGCTCCCAGTGGGAGGGTGTGTTTCTATCTTTTCTGCCTTGCAGCCCTCACCTTTGCTGTTTCTAGGCTCTGGAGAGTCCTTAGGACCAAAGGCTGGTCTGATCCCCCAGCACAGCACCTGTCTCATAGAAAAGTGGTCATCTCACAGAAAAGTGGTCAGACTAGTTCTCCATGTAGATCTCAGTCCTCACTTCTCATTGGACAGGGCCACCTAACCTTGGACTCCGGCACAACTACCGTGTCCTCACTTGACCACTTCAGTCGGAGGCAGCCCAGCAGTTAAAGGAATGCCCACAGAGATGAGAAAGAACTAACACAAGATCTCCAGCAATTCAAGTGGCCACAGTGTCTTATGACCTCTTAACAATTGCACTAATTCACCAACAAGGGTTCTTAACCAGGCTGAGTTGGCTGAAATGACAGAAGTAGAATTCAAAATATGCATAGAAATGAAGAACATCGAGATTCAGGAGAATGGCAAAACCCAATCCAAGGAAAGTAAGAATTAATAATAAAACGATACGGGAGCTGACAGACAAAACCACCATTGTAATAAAGAATCTAACTGACCTGATAGAGCTGAAAAACATACTACAAGAATTTCACAGAGGAGAGATCCAAGATGGCTGATGATTAGCAGCTCGGGCACATACCTCCCAGTGAAAGCGCAAAGAACGAGAGGACGCCACACTTTCAGACGAATATTAGTTGCTCACGGACCACGAGATTCCCAGTGGAGGAGCTCCACGGGTCGCCAGGGCGACTCTTGTGGCCGGCGTGGCGGTTTTGCTGGTGCCTTAGCACGCCAGTTCTTGGTGCAGAGTCCGGATATTCCCGGGCAGAAAAGCACCATCAATCTTAACACCGCTGTTTTGGCCGGCTCAGTGGATTGCTCAGATTTCGGCGCAGGGAATCAACAAGTTGGACGTCAGAGACCCAGTTAGAAAGTCGGTAATTATAAAGACGACAGACGGACAAATATATAATGAAGGGAAGAAACCAGCGTAAAAAGGTAGAGAATACTCAAAATCAGAATGCCTCTCCCTCTACAGGGGATTGCAATTCCTCATCAGCAACGGAACAAGGCTTAATAGATTACACGTGTGTTCCAATAACAGAAGCAGGTTTCCAAACGTGGGTGATAAGAAACTTCTGTGAATTAAAAGAACTTATTCTAACCCAATGCAAAGAAACTAAGAACCTTGAAAAAAGGTTTGACGAAATGTTAATGAGAATGGACAATTTAGAGAAGAATATAAGTGAATTGATGGAGCTGAAAAACACAACACGAGAACTTCGCGAAGCATGCACAAGTTTAAACAGTCGAATTGATCAAGCAGAAGGAAGGATATCAGAAGTCGAGGACCAGCTCAGTGAAATGAAACGAGAAGACAAGAATGCAGAAAAAAGGATGAAAAGGAATGAGCAAAGTCTCCAGGAAATATGGGACTATGTGAAAAGACCTAATTTACGTTTGAGAGGTGTACCTGAATGTGATGAAGAGAATGAATCCAAGTTGGAAAATACTCTTCAGGATATCATTCAGGAAAATTTTCCCAACCTGGCAAGGCAGGGTAATATTCAACTCCAGGTAATACAGAGAACACCACAAAGATATTCTTCAAGAAGACCAACCCCAAGGCACATAATTGCCAGATTTATTAGGGTTGAAATGAAGGAGAAAATACTAAGGGCAGCTAGAGAGAAAGTTCAGGTTACCCATAAAGGGAAACCTATCAGACTTACAGCAGATCTCTCAGCAGAAACCCTACAAGCCAGAAAAGAGTGGGGACCAATATTTAACATCCTTAAAGAAAAGAACTTTCAACCCAGAATTTCCTATCCAGCCAAATTAAGCTTTATGTGCGAAGGAAAAATTAAATCTTTTGCGAACAAACAAGTACTTAGAGAGTTCACCACCACCAGGCCTGCTTTACAAGAGCTTCTGAAAGAAGCACTATACATATAAAGGAACAACCAATATCAGCCTTTCCAAAAATATATCAAAAAGCAAAGAACTTTAACACAATAAAAAATTCACATCAACTAATGGGCAAAACAGCCAGCTAACATCAAATGCTGGTATTAAACTTATATATATTTTAATTGGATAAAAAGCCAAAACCCATCGGTATGCTGCATCCGGGCCCATCTTACATGAAACAATACACAAAGACTCAGAGAGAAGGAGGAAGACTTACCAATTGAACAGAGAGTAAAAATAAACTAATAAACAAAAAGCAGGAGATGCAATTCTCACCTCTGATAAAGTAGACTTTAAAGCAACAAAGATCAAAAGAGGCGAGGAATGACATTACATAATGGCAAAAGGATCAATGCAACAAGAAGAGCTAACGATTCTATAGATCAACGAGATAGAAAATTAACAAGGATATTCAGAACTTGAACTCAGACCCGGAACAAGTAAACTTAATAAATATTTATAGTACTCTCCACTTCAAATACACAAAACATACATTACCACCTCACACCTATTCCAAAGGTGACTATATAATTGGAAGTAAATCACTCCTCAGTAATCGCATAGCATTTCATAGGTTTAAATTAAATATTGGTTGGCTGTTTGTTTGTTATCTTCTTCCCTTATTCCTTCCTGACTACATCATTAAGTATAATTATCAGTATAAAAGAGGTTTTCAATACCCATTACTAAATTGCATTCTAGCCTGGGCAAGAAAGCAATACTCCCATTCTCTCTCCCTCTTTCTTTTCCTTCTCCCTCCTCCCCATTCTCTCTCTCTCTCTTTCTCTTCCTTTTTTCTCCTTCCTATTCTCTCTCTCTCTTTCTCAAAAAAAAAAAAAAAAAAAAAGAATTTCACAGCCCAATTGCAAGTATTAACAGCAGAATAGACCAAGCTGAGAAAAGAATCTTGGAACTTGAAGACTGGCTGTCTGAAAAAGGCAGATAAAAATGAAGAAAAAATGAAAAGGAATGAATAAAACCTCCAAGAAATACAGGATTATATAAAGAGGCCAAATCTGCAAATCGTTGACATCCCTGAATTGGATGGGGAGAAAACAAACAACTTGGAAAACATATATCAGGATATTGTCCTTGAAAATTTGCCCAGCCTCACTAGAACAGCCAACAGTCAAATTCAGGAAATACAAAGAACCCCTGCAAGATTCTACACAAGATCATCCCCAAGAAACATAACCTTCAGATTTTCCAATGTCGAAATAAAAGAATGTTAAAGGCAACTAAGGAGAAAGGGCAGGTCACCAACAAAGGGAACCCCTTCAGGCTAAGAGCAGACCTCTCAGCTGAAACCCTACAAATTGGAAGAGATTGGGGGCCTACATTTGACATTCTTAAAGAAAAAAATCTTCAACTAAGAATTTTATAACCAGCCAAACTAAGCTTCCTTAGCAAAGGAGATATAAGATCTTTTTCAAATAAGCAAATGCTAAGCATTACCACTAGACCCGCTTTCCAAGAGATCTTGAAACTAGCACTAAATATGGAAAGAAAAGACCATTAAAATGCCACTAGGAAAACACTCAAGTATACACACCAGTGACACTCTAAAGCAGCCACACAAACAAGCCAGCATAATAACCAGCTAACAACACAATGACAGGATCAAATGCACACATATCAATACTATATCCTGAATGTAAATAGCCTAAATGCCACATTAAAAAAGGCACAGAGTGGCATACTGAATAACAAAGCAAGACCCAATGATATACCATCTTCAACAGACCTATCTCACATGCAGTGACACCCAGAGGCTCAAAATAAAGGGATGGAGGAAAATCTACCAAGTAAATGGAAATCAGAAAAATACAGGGATTGCAACCCTATTTCAGACAAAACAGACTTTAAACCAACAAAGCTCAAAAAAGACAAAGGTATTATATAATGTAAAGGGTTCAATTCAACAAGAAGACCTAACTATTCTAAATATGTGTGCACCCAACACAAGAGCACCCAGATTCATAAAACAAGTTCTTAGAAACCTAAAAAGAGACTTAGGCTCCCACACAGTAATAATGGGAGACTTGAACACTTCACTGATAGTATTAGATCATCTAGGCCGAAAATTAACAAAGATATATTCATGACCCAAACTCAATATTGGACCAAAGGGATCTGATAGACCTATACAGAATCTCCACCTGAAAACAACTATACATTCTTCTGATCGCCACATGACATATACTTTAAAAAATGACCACATAATCAGATGTGAAACAATCAGCAGATGCAAAAGAACCAAAATCATACCAGACACACTCTCAGACCAGTGTAGTAAAAATAGAAATAAAAACTAAAAAAAAAAATCATTGCTCAAAACCATGCAATTACATGGAAATTAACCTGCCCTGGAATGACTTTGGAGTAAATGATGAAATTAAGGCAAAAATCAAGAAGTTATTTGAAACTAATGAGAACAAAGATACAACGTTCCAGAATCTCTGGGACACAGCTAAGGCATTGTTATGAGGGATATTTATAGCACTAAATGCCCACATCAAAAAGTTAGAAAGATCTCAAATTAACCTAACATCACAACTAAAGGATTAGAGAAATAAGAGCAAATCAACCCCAAAACTACCAGAACACAAAATCAGAGCTCAACCTGAAGGAGAGTGAGACACAGAAAAGCATTCAAACAATCAAGGAATCAGGGAGTTGGTTTTTTTAAAAAATTAATGATAGGCCACTAGCTAGATTAAAGAAGAGAGAAGGGCCAGGCATGGTGGCTTACGCCTGTAATCTCAGCACCTTGGGAAGCCAAGGCAGTGGATCACTTGAGGTCAAGAGTTCGTGATGAGCCTGGCCAAAAGGGTGAAACCCTGTTTCTACTAAAAATAAAAAAAATTAGGCCGGGTGCAGTGGATCATGCCTGTAATCCCAGCCCTCTGGGAGGCCAAGGCAGGCGGATCACCTGAGGTCAGGAGTTCAAGACCAGCCTGACCAACATGGTGAAACCCCCTCTCAAAAAAAAATAAAAAAAATTAGCTGGGCATGGTGGCGTGTGCCTGTAATCCCAACTACCTGGGAGGCAGAGGTTGCAGTGAGCCAAGATCGAGCCACTGCACTCCAGCCTGGGCAACAGAGTGAGACTCCCATCTCAAAAAAAAAAAAAATTACTAGCGTTTCTATATACTAAAAACAGTCAAGCTAAGAGCCAAATCAAGAACACAGTCCCATTCACAATTGCCCACCCCCCCCACACACACACACACACTCTCTCTCTCTCTTAGGAATGTAGCTAACCAGGGAGGTGAATGATCTCTACAACAAGAATTACGAAATACTGCTCAAAGAAATCAGAGATGACACAAACAAATGGAAAACATGCCATGCTTATGAATTGGAGGAATCATTATAAAAATGGCCATACCACCCAAAGCAATTTACAGATTTGATGCAATTCTTATCGATTGATAAGAATCTGATGTTCTTCACAGAACTAGAAAAAACTACTTTAGAATTCATATGGAAACAGCCCAAATTGCCAAGGCAATCCTAAGCAAAAAGAACAAAGCTGGAGCCATCACATTATGTGACATCAAACTGTACTGCAGGGCTACAGTAACCAAAACAGCATGGTACTGGTACAAAAACAGGTACATAGACAAATGGAAAGGAATAGAGAGCCCAGAAATAAGGCCACCTAGCTACAATCTTCTGATTATCAACAAAGCTGACAAAAATAAACAACAGAGGGAGGACTCCCTATTTAATAAATGGTGCTGGGATAACTGGCTAGCCATATGCAGAAGATTGAACCTGGACCCCTTCCTTATACCATATACAAAAATCAACTCAAGACAGATTAAACACTTTTTTTTTCATATTTTTAAAAATTCTTTTATTATTATTATTTACTTTAAGTTCTGGGATTCATGTGCTGAAAGTGCAGGCTTGTTACATAGGTATACATGTGCCATGGTGGTTTGCTGCACCCATCAACCCATCATCTAGGTTTTAAGCCCTGCATGCATTAGGTATTCGTCCTAATACTCTCCCTCCCCTTTCCCCCACCCCCAAAAGGCCCTGGTGTGTGATGTTGCCCTCCCTGCATCCATGCGTTCTCATTGTTCAATGCCAACTTATGAGTGAGAAGATGTGGTGTTTGGTTTTTTGTTACTGTGTTAGTTCGCTGAGAACGATGGTTTCCAGCTTCATCCATGTCACTGCAAAGGACATGAACTCATTCCTTTTTATGGCTGTGTAGTATTTCATGGAGTATATGGGCCACATTTTCTTTATCTGGTCTATCATTGATGGGCATTTGTGTTGGTTCTAAGTCTTTGCTATTGTAAATAGTGCTGCAATAAACATATGTGTGCATGTATCTTTATAGTCAAATGATTTATAATCCTTTGGGTATATATCCAGTAATGGGATTGATGGATCAAATGATATTTCTGGTTTCAAGATCATTGAGAAATTGCCACACTGTCTTCCACAATGGTTGAACTAATTTACACCCCCACCAACAGTGTAAAAACATTCCTCTTTCCCCACATCCTCTCCAGCATCTCTCATTTCCCAACTTTTTAATGATTGCTATTCTAACTGGCATGAGATGGTATCTCATTGTGGTTTTGATTTGCATTTCTCTCTTTTTTTTTTTTTTTAAATTGCATTTTAGGTTTTGGGGTACATGTGAAAAACATGCAAGGTTGTTGCATAGGTGCATATGTGGCAGTGTGATTTGCTGTCTTCCTCCCCCTCACCTATATCTGGCATTTCTCCCCATGCTATACCTCCCCAACTCCCCACCCCCGCCGCTGTCCCCCTCACTCCCCACAACAGACCCCAGTGTATACTGCTCCCCTCCCTGTGTCCATGTGTTCTCATTGTTCAACACCCTCCTATGAGTGAGAACATGCGGTGTTTGATTTTGTGTTCTTGTGTCAGTTTGCTGAGAATGATGGTTTCCAGGTTCATCCATGTCCCTACAAAGGACGCGAACTCATCGTTTTTGATGGCTGCATAATATTCCATGGTGTATATGTGCCATATTTTTCCTGTCCAGTCTATCATCGATGGGCATTTGGGTTGGTTCCAGGTCTTTGCTATTGTAAACTGTGCTGCAATAAACATTCGTGTGCATGTGTCCTTATAGTAGAACGATTTATAATCCTTTGGATATATGCCCAGTAATGGGATTGCTGGGTCAAATGGAATTTCTATTTCTAGGTCCTTGAGGAATCGCCACACTGTCTTCCACAATGGTTGAACTAATTTACACTCCCACCAACAGTGTAAAAGTGTTCCTATTTCTCCACATCCTCTCCAGCATCCAGATTTTGTAATGATCGCCATTCTAACTGGCGTGAGATGGTATCTCAATGTAGTTTTGATTTGCATTTCTCTAATGACCAGTGATGATGAGCATTTTTTCGTATGCTTGTTGGCCTCATGTATGTCTTCTTTTGTAAAGTATCTGTTCATATCCTTCGCCCATTTTTGAATGGGCTTATTTGTTTTTTTCTTGTAAATCTGTTTTAGTTCGTTGTAAATTCTGGATATCAGCCTTTGTCAGACGGGTAGGCTGCAAAAATTTTTTCCCATTCTGTTGGTTGCCGATTCACTCTATTGACTGATTCTTTTGCCGTGCAGAAGCTGTGGAGTTTGATTAGGTCCCATTTGTCTATTTTGGCTTTTGTTGCCAATGCTTTTGATGTTTTGGTCATAAAGTCCTTGCCTACGCCTATGTCCTGAATGGTTTTCCTTAGGTTTCCTTCTAGTGTTTTTATGGTGTTAGGCCTTATGTTTAAGTCTTTAATCCATCTGGAGTCAATTTTAGTGTAAGGTGTCAGGAAGGGGTCGAGTTTCTGCTTTCTGCATATGGCTAGCCAATTTTCCCAACACCACTTATTGAACAGGGAATCCTTTCCCCATTGCTTGTTTTTATCAGGTTTGTCAAAGATCGGGTGGTTGTAGATATTCTGTTCTGTTCCATTGGTCTATATCTCTGTTTTGGTACCAGTACCATGCTGTTTTGATTACTATAGCCTTGTAGTAGAGTTTGATGTCCGGTAGTGTGATGCCTCCCGCTTTGTTCTTTTTGCTTAGAATTGACTTGGCTATGCGGGCTCTCTTTTGGTTCCATATGAAGTTTAAGGTGGTTTTTTCCATTTCTGTGAAGAAGGTCATTGGTAGCTTGATGGGGATAGCGTTGAATCTGTAAATTACTTTGGGCAGAATGGCCATTTTCACGATATTAATTCTTCCTAACCATGAACATGGAATGTTTCTCCATCTGTTTGTGTCCTCTCTGATTTCGTTGAGCAGTTGTTTGTAGTTCTCCTTGAAGAGGTCCTTTACGTTCCTTGTTAGTTGTATTCCTAGGTATTTTATTCTCTTTGTAGCAATTGTGAATGGAAGTTCATTCTTAATTTGGTTCTCTTTAAGTCTGTTATTGATGTATAGGAATGCTTGTGATTTTTGCACATTGATTTTGTATCCTCAGACTTTGCTGAAGTTGCTGATCAGTTTCAGGAGATTTTGGGCTGAAACATTGGGGTCTTCTAGATATACAATCATGTCGTCTGCAAATAGAGACAATTTGACTTCCTCCTTTCCTAATTGAATACCCTTTATTTCTTTTTCTTGCCTGATACCTCTGGCTAGAACTTCCAGTAGTATATTGAACAGGAGTGGTGAGAGAGGGCATCCTTGTCTAGTGCCAGATTTCAAAGGGAATGCTTCCAGTTTTTGCCCATTCAGTATGATATTGGCTGTCGGTTTGTCATAAATAGCTTTTATTATTTTGAGACACGTCCCGTCTATACCTAGTTTATTGAGTTTTTAGCATAAAGGGTTGTTGAATTTTGTTGAAGGCCTTCTCTGCATCAATTGAGATAATCATGTGGTTTTTGTCTTTGGTTCTGTTTATGTGGTGAATTACATTTATAGACTTGCGTATATTGAACCAGCCTTGCATCCCCGGGATGAATCCTACTTGATCATGGTGGATAAGCTCTTTGGTGTGCTGTTGCAATCGGCTTGCCAGTATTTTATTGAAGATTTTTGCATCTATGTTCATCATGGATATTGGCCTGTAGTTTTCTTTTCTTGTTGAGTCTCTGCCGGGTTTTGGTATCAGGATGATGTTGGTCTCATAAAATGATTTGGGTAGGATTCCCTCTTTTTGGATTATTTGGAATAGTTTCAGAAGGAATGGTACCAGTTTCTCTTTATATGTCTGTAGAATTCGGCTGTGAACCCATCTGTACCTGGGCTTTTTTTGTGTGGTAGGCTCTTAATTGCTGCCTCGACTTCAGACCTTGTTATTGGTCTATTCAGGGTTTCGACTTCTTCCTGGTTTAGGCTTGGGAGGAGGCAACTGTCCAGGAATTTATCCATTTCTTTCAGGTTTTCTAGTTTATGTGCATAGAGTTGTTTGTAATAATCTCTGATGATGGTTTGAATTTCTGAGTAATCTGTGGTGATATCCCCTTTATCCTTTTTTATTGCATCTATTTGGTTATTCTCTCTTTTCTTTTTTATTAGTCTGGCTAGTGGTCTGTCTATTTTGTTGATCTTTTCAAAAAACCAGCTCCTGGATTTATTGATTTTTTGAAGGGTTTTTCGTTGGTTTCGAAGAACATCTTTATTTCTGCCTTCATTTCATTGTTTATCCAGTCAACATTCAGGAGAAAGTTGTTCATTTTCCATGAGGCTGTGCGGTTCTGGGTTGGCTTCTGAATTCTGAGTTCTAACTTGATTGCACTGTGGTCTGAGAGACTGTTTGTTATGGTTTCCGTTCTTTTGCATTTGCTGAGGAGTGATTTACTTCCAATTATGTGGTCAATTTTAGAGTAGGTTTGATGTGGTGCTGAGAAGAATGTATATTTTGTGGATTTGGGGTGCTGAGTTCTGTATATGTCTATTAGGCTTGCTTGTTCCAGGTCTGAGTTCAAATCCTGGATATCCTTGTTAATTTTCTGTCTCGTTGATCTGTCTAATATTGACAATGGTGTGTTGAAGTCTCCCACTATTATTGTGTGGGAGTTCAGGTCTCTTTGTAAGTCTTTAAGAACTTGCCTTATGTATCTGGGTGCTCCTGTATTAGGTGCATATATATTAAGGATCATGAGCTCTTCTTGTTGCATTGATCCTTTTACCATTATGCAATGTCCTTCTTTGTCTCTTTTGATCTTTGTTGCTTTAAAGTCTATTTTATCAGAGATGAGAATTGCAACTCCTGGTTTTTTTTGTTCTCCATTTGCTTGGTAAATCTTCCTCCATCCCTTTATTTTTAGCTTTTGTGTATCCTTGCATTTGAGCTGGGTTTCCTGGATACAGCACACTGATGGGTTTTGGCTTTTTATCCAATTTGCCAGTCTGTGTCTTTTGATTGGGGGATTTTGTCCGTTTATATTTAGGGTTAATATTGTTAAGTGTGAATTCGATCCTGTCATTTTGATGCTAGCAGGCTGTTTTTCCCATTGGTTGATGCAGATTTTTCATTGTGTTGATGTTCTTTACCATTTCGTGTGTTTTTGGAGTGGCTGGTACTGGTTGTTGTTTTCTATGTGTAGTGCCTCCTTCAGGAGCTCTTGTAAAGCTGGTCTGGTGGTGATGAAATCTCTGAGTACTTGCTTGTTCTCAAAGGATTTTATTTTTCCTTCACTTATGAAGCTTAGTTTGGCTGGATGTGAAATTCTGGGTTGAAAGTTCTTTTCTTTAAGGATGTTGAATATCGGCCCCCACTCTCTTCTGGCCTGTAGGGTTTCTGCTGAGAGATCTGCTGTGAGTCTGATGGGCTTCCCTTTATGGGTAACCCGACCTTTCTCTCTGGCTGCCCTTAGTATTTTCTCCTTCATTTCGACCCTGGTGAATCTGATGATTATGTGCCTTGGGGTTGCTCTTCTAGAGGAATATCTTTGTGGTGGTCTCTGTATTTCCTGGACTTGAATATTGGCCTGCCTTGCTAGGTTGGGGAAGTTTTCCTGGATAATATCCTGAAGAGTATTTTCCAGCTTGGATGCATTCTCTTCATCACATTCAGGTACCCCTGTCACACGTAGATTAGGTCTTTTCACATAGTCCCATAATTCTTGTTGACTTTGTTCATTCCTTTTTACCCTCTTTTCTCTAATCTTGCCTTCTCATTTTATTTCATTGAGTTGATCTTCGACCTCTGATATCCTTTCTTCTGCTTGGTCAGTTCGACTGTTGAAACTTGTGCATGCTTCGCGAATTTCTCGTGTTGTGTTTTTCAGCTCCATCAGTTCACTCATATTCCTCTCTAAGTTGTCCATTCTCATTAGCATTTCGTCAAGTCTTTTTTCAAGGTTCTTGGTTTCTTTGCATTGGGTTACAACATGTTCTTTTAGCTCACGGAAGTTTCTTATTATCCATTTTCTGAAAGCTGATTCTGTCATTTCATCACACTCATTCTCCATCCAGCCTTGTTCCCTTGCTGTTGAGGAGTTGCGCTCCTTTGTAGAAGGAGAGGTGTTCTGGTTTTGGGTGTTTTCATCCTTTTTGCGCTGGTTTCTTCCCATTTTTGTGGATTTATCCACCTATCGACTTTGTAGTTGCTGTCTTTCTGGTTTTGGTAATTTTAAGTCTGCAGCAGCTGAACTCATAAACCCCCTTTTCTTCCCCCCAGGTGTTCTGTCCCAGGGAGTCAGGACTTTATGATTTCCTGCTGTCTTGCTGTCGTTTTCCCTGCCCACAAGGTGGCAGCCTAGTCACACTCAGCCTGCAGAGGCTTCGCTGAGCTGCTGTGGGCTCCGCCCAGCTTCCGTGTGAACTTCCCTGCAGTCCTGTTTATATGGGTGTAGTTAGAACTGCTTCCGCTATGTTGTCCTGCCCCTGTAGTGACGGAGTCTCTGTAGTGGCGGGTTACCTTGGTTACGGCAAATTGCCCTGGGAACTGCAGGGTGTTTCCCGGTGGGGACGCCCCTCTCCCACTGAGCTGGACCGTCCCGGGTTCAGCCGTGCTTCTCGTGGCACCCTCTTTGCCCGGGAATCTCTTGGCTTGATTCCCTGCCTCAGCTCCCCTTGTTGGCCCAGAGGGGACCCAGTTTTGTTCACTCTGCACAAGGAGCCGCTGTCCCCTGCCCCAGGTGTTGGCCAAGCGGCCGCTCCGTTCCAACCAGCAGCGGGCGCTGGCAACCCGTGGAGCTCCTCCATCTGTGAATCTCCTGGTCCGTGGGCAGTAAAAATCTGCTGCCCTGTGAGCCACTGCGTCAGTCGAAGCAGCGGCTCTGAGATTCGTGGTGCGCCCTTGCCCAGGAATCTCCTGGCTTGACTTCCTGCTTCAGCTCCCCTTGCTGGCTCAGAGGGGACTCAGTCTTTCTCACTCTGCTCAATGAGCCACTGCCCCCCGCCCCAGGGCGTAGGCCGAGCGGCCACGCCGGTCAGACCAGCAGCGCTGGCGACCCGTGGGGCTCCTCCTCCTCTGTGAATCTCCTGGTCTGTGGGCAGTAAAAATACGTCTGGAAATGCGGCGTCCACTCACCCTCTGCGCCTTCTCTCGGAGCTGCAATCCCGACTTCCTCCTAATCGGCCATCTTGGATCGATCCAGATTAAACACTTAAATGTAAATCTCAAAACTGTAAAAACCCTTTAAGACAATCTAGGCAGTGGCATTCTGGACATAGGAACTGTCAAAGATCTCAGGATGAAGACACCGAAAGCAATCACAGCAAAAGCGAAAATTGACAGATGGGACCTAATTAAAATTAAGAGCTTGTTACAGCAAAAGAAACTATCAACAGAGTAAAAAGACAACCTACAGAATGGGAAGGAAGTATTTGTAAAGTACAGATCTTGCAGAGGTCTGATATCCAACATTGATAAAAAACTTAAACAAATTTACAAGGGGGAAAAAAAAACATTAAAAAGCAGGCAGGGGAGATCGAAAATGGCCAGATAGGAACAGGTCTGGAATGCATTTTCCAGCAAGAACAACCCAGAGGGTGAGTGATCACCGCATTTCCAAACAGGTTTTTACTGCCCACAGACCAGGAGATTCCCGGTCTGAAAAGTGCCACGAATTCCCAGCATAGCTGTTTCAGCCGGCACCGCAGTCTCCACACAAAAAGTCAAACAAATCTGGGTGGCCGTTTCAACTGATGCCTGGAACGCCTGGGATACAGAGCCACCCATTCAACTGAAAAAATGGGGGCTGAAACAGGGAGCTAGGTGATCTGGCTCAGTAGGTTCCACCCCCACAAAGACTAGCAATCTGAAACGCTCTGGATTGAGAGTTTCACAGCAAGCGCAGCTGGACCAGAATGGTCCAGCTCGGTGTGGGGAAGAGAGTCAGCCATTGCCGAGGCAGTCCACCACTACCGAGGCAGTCTGCCATTACAGAGGCAGAATGCCATTACTGAGGCAGTTCTAACTGTACCTCTGTAAACAAAACCACAAGAAAGTTCACAGCAGCTGGGCAGAGTCCACGGCAGCTCATCAGTGCCTCTGCTGGCAGACTGTGACTAGAATACCTCCTTGCTGGGCAGGGCATCTCTGAAAAAAGGCAGCAGAATGTCGGGAAGTTATAAATAAAGCCCCACCTTCCCAGGACAGAGCACCTGGGGAAAAAGGCGGTTATGAGTTCCACTGCAGCAAAGATAAACCTACCTGCCCAGCAGCTCTGAAACAAACAAAGGAATTCCAAGCTTAGCATGTGAGCTCCTATAAGGGACAGACTGTCTCCTCAAGCAGCTCCCCAACCCCCGTATATCCAAGGAGACACCTCATAAAGGAGACTCAGGCTGACGTCTGGCGGGTACCCTTCTGGGATGAAGACAGCAGAAGAAGAAACTGGCAGCAACCCTTACTGTTCTGCAGCCACTGAAGGTGATCCCCAGGAAAGCAGGGTCTGGAGTGGACCTCCAGCAGTCCTACAGCAGAGAGGCCTGACTGTTAGAAGGAAAACTATAAAACAGAAAGAAGTAAGTTCAACATCAACAAAAAGGATGTCCACTCACAGACCCCATCCGAAAGTCAACAATTACAAAGACCAGCAGTAGATAAATCCATAAAGATGGGAAGAACCCAGCGCGAAAAGGATGAAAACACCAAAAACCAGAACCTCTCCTCCTCCGAGAGATCACAACTCACCAGCAAGGGAACAAAGCTGGATGGAGAATGAGTCTGATGAACTGACAGAAACACGCTTCAGAAGGTGGGTAATAACAAACTTCTCTGAGCTAAAAGAACCTGTTCTAACCCAATGCAAAGAAACAAAGAACCTTGAAAAAAGGTTTGATGAAATGCTAATGAGAATAAACAGCTTAGAGAAGAATATAAATGACTTGATGGAGCTGAAAAAAACAACACAAGAACTTTGCGAAGCATACACAAGTTTCAGTAGCTCAATCAACCAAGCAGAAGAAAGGATATCAGAGATTGGAGATCGACTCAACGAAATAAAATGAGAGGGAAGATTAGAGAAAAAAGAGTGAAAAGAAATGAACGAAGCCTCCAAGAAATATGCGATTATGTGAAAAGACCTAATTTACTTTTGATAGGTGTACCTGAATGTGACAGAATGAATCCAAGCTGGAAAACATTCTTCAGGGTATTATCCAAGAGAACTTCCCCAACCTAGCAAGGCAGGCCACCATTCAAGTCCAGGAAATACAGATAATACCACGAAGATATTCCTCAAGAAGAGCAACCCCAACGCACATAATTGTCAAATGCACCAGGGTAGAAATGAAGGAAAAAATGCTAAGGGCGGCCAGAGAGAAAGGTTGGGTTACCCACAAAGGGAAGCCCATCAGACTCATAGCGGATTTCGCTGCAGAAACCCTAAAAGCCAGAAGAGAGTGGGGGCCAATATTCAACATCCTTTAAAAAAGAACTTTCGGTGCACCCCTTCCCAGCCACCCAGCCCCGACTGCCAGCTCTCCTTCGCCACACCGCCACCATGCTCTCCGTCTGCGTCCCGCTCTTGCCCATCACGGACCCGCAGCAGCTGCAGCTCTCGCCGCTGAAGGGGCTCAGCCTGGTCGACAAGGAGAACACGCCCCTGGCCCTGAATGGGACCCGCATCCTGGCCAGCAAAACCACGAGGAGGATCTTCAGGGAGCCCGCGGAGCCGAAAACTAGAGCAGCCACCCCGGGCGTGGAGGATGAGCCGCTGCTAAGAGAAAACCCGCGTGGCTTTGTCATTTTCCCCATCGAGTACCACAATATCTGGCAGATGTATAAGAAGGCGGAGGCCTCCTTCTGGACCGCCGAGGAGGTGGACCTGTTCAAGGACATTCGGCACTGGGAATCCCTGAAGCCCAAGGAGAGATACTTTATATCCCACGTTCTGGCTTTCTTTGCAGCAAGTGATGACATAGTAAATGAAAACTTGGTGGAGCAATTTAGCCAAGAAGTTCAGATTACAGAAACCCGCTGTTATTGCCATGGAAAACATACATTCTGAAATGTATAGTTTCCTTATTGACACTTGCATAAAAGATCCCAACGAAAGGGAATTTCTTTTCAATGCCATTGAAACGATGCCTTGTGTCCAGAAGAAGGCAGATTGGGCCTTGCGCTGGATTGGGGACAAAGAGGCTACCTATGGTGAACGCGTTGTAGCCTTTGCTGCAGTGGAAGGCATCTTCTTTTCTGGTTCTTTTGCATCCATATTCTGGCTCAAGAAACGAGGACTGATGCCTGGCCTCACATTTTCTAATGAACTTATTAGCAGAGATGAGGGTTTACACTGTGATTTTGCTTGCCTGATGTTCAAACACATAGTACACAAACCATCAGAGGAGAGAGTAAGAGAAATAATTATGAATGCTGTTCGGATAGAACAGGAGTTCCTCACTGAGGCCTTGCCTGTGAAGCTCATTGGGATGAATTGCACTCTAATGAAGCAATACATTGAGTTTGTGGCAGACAGACTTATGCTGGAACTGGGTTTTAGCAAGGTTTTCAGAGTAGAGAATCCATTTGCCTTTATGGAGAATATTTCACTGGAAGGAAAGACTAACTTCTTTGAGAAGAGAGTAGGCGAGTATCAGAGGATGGGAGTGATGTCAAGTCCAACAGAGAATTCTTTTACCTTGGATGCTGACTTCAAATGAACTGAAGATGTGCCTTTATTTTGCTGATTTTTTTTTCCATCTCATGAAAAAATCAGCTAAAGTGTTATCAACTAGCTACACCATGAATTGTCCATAATGTTCATTAACAGCATCTTTAAAACTGTGTAGCTACCTCACAACCAGTCCTTTTTATTTCTAATGCTGGTTCTATCACCTTTTGCTAGCAGGCTGGCTGGCTGTGACTTACTCTAGCAGAGGCAGTGGCAGTATTCTTGGCTTTAAAGTGAGGGGTGACCTTCTAGTGAGCTTGACACAGCACGCTTAAACATTTCATTTAACCAGCACAGGCAGTTGAAAGATGCAGCCTCACTGCTTCAATGCAGATTTTAATGTTTACTTAAATATAAAACTGGCACTTTACAAACAAACATTGTTTGTACTCAAAAGATGATAATAGCTTGATTTATTTGGTTTCTACACCAAATAGACCAAATACAAAGCAGAATTCTCCTGACCACTAACAGGAGCCAATTCACAATTCACTAAGGGACTAAAGTAAGTTAAACTTGTATAGACTAAGCATGTAATTTCTAACTTTTTTTAAATGAATTAAAATACTCATTAACCAACTTTAAAGTCAATACTGTGTATAGCTAGATATTAGTCTGTTGGTGCCAGATACAAGATGAGTTGTCTGTTTCTCCTGTGGCTTGGGTAGCGTTCTGGGATTCTCTGCCCCATCTGAGTAGAGTGTTGTGGGATCAAGGAATCTCTCAGGGCAAGGAGCTTCTTAAGTTAAGTCCCTAGAAATTTAGGCATGATCTGGGCCTTCATATGGGTGAGATGCCGTTTCATTTTATTTCTCACTGTAGTTTCCCCAACTTCTAGTTTATAAGATTCTTGAAGAGTTTTCATATGTGAGAGCTAAGGTAGTATTGTAAAATTTCAAGTCATCCTTAAAAATGACCCACCTAAGATCTTGCTCCTGTTAAGTGGCAAAATTGTTTATTCTAGTTTTGTTTGTATGTAAGTAGGTTGTGTGAGTTAATTCATTTATATTTACTATGTTTTTTAAATTAGAAATTTTTAAATTATGTATGTCCTTTTAGATTTTGCCTGTAGTTTGTACTTTGAAATAATTGCCCTGTGTCTTATTCTAGCATTGTCTAAATCTGACCATCATCTAGGGGAATCTTAACTTCAGTAGGAAACCATGAGTTATAAATACAGTTTCTGTTCAAATATTCATTTCAGAAGGAAACAAATATTCTTGATAGGGCTACTTTGAATTAATCTGCCTTTATGTTTGAGAGAAAAGAAAATCTGTCTTTATGTTTAGGAGTAGCCGTGAATTATTAATACAGTTTCCATTCAAATATTTATTTCAGAAGAAAACAAATATTCTTAATAGGGCTACTTTGAATTAATCTGCCTTTATGTTTGGGAGAAAAAAGCTGAGACATTGCTTGAAAGATCATGCAAGATAAATGTTGACCTTTTGGCAATTGTATTCACTATTTGAACATTGTTGTGTTCTGTTGTTAGTTTTCATCATTTATTGTATAGTCAATTTTTAAATCTCTGTATACCTTTCCCTAGCTTTTAAGTTATTATTACCTAAAGTTAATGAATCCAGATTATATGGTTCTTATATTTATATAACATTAAAATAAAGAAAGGCTTTGCCTTGCATTTGGGATACAGGCAGAAGTTAGAATCAGGTTTTAGGATTCTGTCTCATTAGCTGAATAATGTGAGGATTAACTTCTGCCAACTCAGACTGTTTCCTAATCAGTTGAAAGGGAAACAAGTGTTTCAGTCTCAAAATTGAATACTACACAAGTGTTAAGTGATTAAAATAAAAGTGTTCTTATGTTTAAAAAAAAAAAAAACTTTCAACCTAGAATTTCCTATCCAGCCAAATTAAGCTTCATAAGCAAAGGAGAAATAAAATCCTTTATGGAAAAGCAATTGCTGAGAGAAATCATCATAACCAGGCCTGCCTTAGAGAGCTCCTGAAAGAAGCACTAAACGTAGAAAGGAACAACCAGTACCAGCCACTCCAAAAATGTACAAAATGGTAAACATGATTGACACAATGAAGAAACTGTGTCAGCTAATGGGCACAACAACCAGCTAGCATCAAAATGGCAGGATCAAATTCACATATAATAATATTAACCTTAAATGTAAATGGGCTAAATGCCCCAATCAAAAGACACAGACTGGCAAATTGGATAAAAAGTCAAAACCCATCTCACATGCAAGGACACACATAGGCTCAAAATAAACTCATGGAAGAAGATTTACCAAGCCAATGGAGAGCAAAAAAAAGCAGGAGTTGCAATCCTAGTCTCTGATAAAAGAGACTAAACTAACAAAGATCAAAAGAGACAAAGAAGGGCATTACGTAATGGTAAAAGGATCAGTGCAACAAGAAGAGCTAACGATCCTAAATATATACGCACCCAAGACAGGAGCACCCAGATACATAAAGCAAGTTCTTAATGACTTACAAGAGACTTAGACTCCCACACATTAATAATGGGAGACTTTAACACTCCACTGTCAATATTAGATCAACAAGACAGAAAATTAACAAGGATATCCAGGACTTGAACTCATATCAGGACAAAGCAAACCTAATGGACATTTACAGAACTCTACACCCCAAATCCACAGAATATACATTCTTCTCAGCACCACATCACACCTACTTCTAAAACTGACCACATAATTGGAAGTAAATCACTCCTCAGCAAATGCAAAAGATGGAAATTATGACAGTCTCTCAGACCACAGTGCAATCAAATTACAACTCAGGATTAAGAAACTAACTCAGAACTGCTCAACTTCTTGGAAACTAAACACCTGGCTTTTGAATGTTGACTGGATAAAAAAATGAAATGAAGGCAGAAATAAAGATGTTCTTCAAAACCAACGAGAATGAAGACACAACATACCAGAACTCTGGGACACGTTTAAAGCAGTGTCTAGAGGAAAATTTATAGCAATAAATGCCCACATAAGAAGGAAGGAAAGATCTAAACTCAAGACCCTGTCATCAAACTTGAAAGAACTAGAGGAGCAAGATCAAAAAAACTCAGAAGCCAGCAGAAGACAAGAAATAACTAAGATCAGAGCAGAACTGAAGGAGATAGAGACACAAAATACCCTTCAAAAAAATCAGTAAATCCAGGAGTTGGTTTTTCAAAAAGATCAATAAAATAGACCGCTAGCCAGATTAATAAAGAAAGAAGAATCAAGTAGATGCAATAAAAAATGATAAAGGGGATGTCACTACTGATTCCACAGAAATACAAGCTACCATCAGAGATTACTACGAACCACTCTATGCACATAAACCAGTAAACCTGGAAGTAATGGATAAATTCCTGGACACTTGCACCCTCCCAAGCCTAAACCAGGATGAAGTGGAAACCCTGAATAGACCAATAACAAGGGCTGAAGTTGAGGCAGCAATTAATAGCCTGCCAATCAAAAAAAGTCCAGGTTCAGATGGGTTCACAGCCAAATTCTGCCAGACATACAAAGAGGAGCTAGTACCACTCTTTCTGAAACTATTCTAAACAATCCAAAAAGAGGGAATCCTTCTCAAATCATTTTATGAGACCAACATCATCCTGACACCAAACCCGCCAGAGACTCAACAAAAAAAGTAAACTTCAGGCCAATATCCATGATGAACATAGATGCAAAAATCTTCAGTAAAATACTGGCAAGCCAATTGCAACAGTACATCAGAAAGTTTATCTATCATGATCAAGTAGGCTTCATCCCAGGGTTGCAAGACTGGTTAAACATAGGCAAGTCTATAAAGGTAATCCACCACATAAACAGAACCAAAGACAAAGACAACATGATTATCTCAATAGATGCAGAGAAGGCCTTTGACAAAATTCAATGGCCCTTTATGCTAAAAACTCTCAATAAACTAGGTATTAATGGAACATATCTCAAAATAATAAAAGCTGTTTATGACAAACCCACAGCCAATATCATACTGAATGGGCAAAAACTGGAAGCATTCCCTTTGAAATGGCAGTAAAGAAGGATTGCTCTCTCTCACCACTTCTTTTCAGTATAATATTGTAAGTTCTAGCCAGAGCAATCAGGCAAGAAAAAGAAATAAAGGGTATTCAAATAGGAAAGGAGGAAGTCATTGTCTCTGTTTGTAGACAACATGATTGTATATTTAGAGGACCCCATCATCTCAGCCCAAAATCTGCTTAAACTGATAAGCAACTTCAGCAAAGTCTCAGGATACAAAATCAATGTGCAGAAATCACAAGCATTCTTATAAACCAAAAACAGTGAGCCAAATCAAGAGTGAACTCCCATTCACAATTGCTACAAAGAGAATAAAATACCTAGAAATACAACTAACAAAGGATGTAAAGGACCTCTTCAAGGAGAACTAGAAACCACTGCTCAAGGAAATAAGAGAGGACACAAGCATTCCATGCTTATGGTTAGGAAGAATCAATATTGTGAAAATGGCCATACTGCCCAAAGTAATTTATAGATTTAGCAGTATCTCTTTCTGGCTACCTATGACCCTCTTCACAGAACTGGAAAACACCTTAAACTTCATATGGAACCAAAAGAGAGCCGGCATAGCCAAGACAATCGTAAGCAAAAAGAACAATGATGGAGGCATCATACTACCTGACTTCAAACTATACTACAAGGCTACAGTAATCAAAACAGCATAGTACTGGTACCAAAACAGAGATGTAGACCAATGGAACAGAACACAGGCCTCAGAGGCAGTGCCACACATCTGCAACCATCTGACCTTTGACAAACCTGACAAAAACAAGCAATGGGAAAAGGATTCCCCGTTTAATAAATGGTGTTGAGAAAACTGGCTAGCAATGTGCAGAAAACAGAAACTGGATCCCTTCCTGACACCTTACACTAAAATTAATTTTGGGTAGATTAAAGACTTAAACATAAGACCTAACACCATAAAAACCCTGGAAGAAAACCTAGGCAAAACCATTCAGGACATATGCATAGGTAAGGACTTCATGACTAAAACACCAAAAGCATTGGCAACAAAAGCCAAAATAGACAAATGGGATCTAATTTAGTTTCAGAGCTTCTGCACGGCAAAAGAAACAATCATTAAAGTGAATCAGCAACCAACAGAATGGGAAAAAAGTTTTGCAATCTACCCATCTGACAAAGGGCTAATATTCAGAATCTACAAAGAACTAAACCAGATTTACAAGAAAAAAACAAACCCATTCAAAAGTGGGCAAAGGACATGAACAGACACTTTTCAAAAGAAGACATATATGAGGGCAATAGACATGAAAAAATGCTCATGGTCACTGGTCATTAGAGAAATGCAAATCAAAACCACGTTGAGATACCATCTCATGTCAGAATGGCGATCATTAAAAAATCTGGAGGCAACAGATGCTGGAGAGGATGTGGAGAAATAGGAACACTTTTACACTGTTGGTGGGAGCGTAAGTTAGTTCAACCATTGTGGAAGACAGTGTGGGGATTCCTCAAGGGCCTAGAAATAGAAATTCCATTTGACCCAGCAATTCCATTACTGGGTATATAACCGAAGGATTATAAATCATTCTGTTATAAAGACACATGCACATGTATGTTCATTGCGGCACTGTTTACGATAGCAAAGACCTGAAACCAACCCAGATGCCCATCGATGATAGACTGGACAAAGAAAATGTGGCACATATACACCATATAATACTCTGCAGCCATAAAAAACGATGAGTTCGTGTCCTTTTTAGGGACATGGATGAATCTGGAAACAATCATTCTCAGTAAACTGATACAAGAACAGAAAATCAAACACTGCATAGGCGGGTGTTGAGCAGTGAGGACACACATGGACACAGGGAAGGGAGCATCACACACTGGGGTCTGTTTGGGGGGACTAGGGGAGAGAGTGGAGGGCAGGGAAGTTGGGAAGGGATAACATGGGGAGAAATGCCAGAGATAGGTGACGGGCACATTGCCATGTGTGTACCTATGCAACAATCCTGCATAATCTGCACATGTACCCCAGATACTAAAGTACAATGAAAAGTGTATTTGAAAAAAAAAAAACAGAGAACGTGAACAGACGCTTTTCCAAAGACACACATGCTACCAATAAGCATAAGAAAAAGGCTCAATAGCAGTGGTCCTTACAGAAATACAGATCAGAACCACAAGGAGATACCATCTAATACCAGTCATAATGACTTTTATGAAAAAGTCAAAAAATAACACGCTAATGCAGATGTAGAGAAAAGGGAAGAGTGATACACTGTTGGTGAGAGTGTAAATTAATTCATCCATTGTGGAAACCATTGGTAATTTCTCAGAGAGCTAAAAGCAGAACTACCATTCGACCTAGCAATCCCATTACTGGGCATATACCCAAGGGAAAATAAATTGCTCTACCATAAAGAGACATGTACACATTGTGTTCATTGCAGCAGTATTTACAATAGCAAAGACATGGAGTCAGCCTAAATGTCCATCAATGGTAGACCGGATAAAGAAAATGTGGTACATGTACGCCATGGAATACGATGCCGTTATAAAAAGGAATGAGATTCTGTCCTTGACAGGGACATGGATGCAGCTGGAGGCCATTATCCTTAGCAAACTAACTCAGGAAGAGAAAGCCAAATACCACATGTTCTTACTTACAAGTGACAGCTAAATGTAACACATGGGCACCTAGAGAGGAACAGTTGATATTGGGGCCTGCTTGAGGGTGGGAGGAGGGAGAGGAACAGAAACAGTAACTGTGGGTTGCTAACTAGGCTTCGTACCTAGATGACAAAATAATCTGTACAGCAAACCTCCATGACACAGGGTTACCTATATCACAATCCTGTGCATATACTCCTGAACCTAAAATAAAGTTAAAAGGAAAACTACCTATTGGGTACTATGCTCACTTTCTTGGGGATGGGGTCTGTACCCCAAACCTCAGCATTATGCAGTATACCTATGTAACAAACCTGCACATGTATCCCTGTATCTAAAATAAAAGTTGAGATTAAATAATAAAATATATACAATTCATTAATTTTTCAGTGTATTCAGAGTTGTACAATCATCACCATAGTCAATTTTAGAACATACTTATCACTCCAAAGGAATTTCCATAGTTAGTAACAGTTACTCCCCATTTCTCACCTCTTAACCCCCTCCAGTCCTAGGAAACCACAAACCTGCTTTTTATTGCTATAGATTTGCCTGTTCGAGACATTTCATATAAATGTATCATATAATATGTGGTCGTTTGTGACTGGCTTCTTTCACTTAGCATGTTTTCAAAGTTCATCCATGTTATAGCATGTATCAGTACGTCATTTCTTTTTATGGGCAAAGGGATAATATTCCATTGTATGTGTATATACACCCCATTTTGTTCATTCATCAGTTGAACACTTGTATACAAACATTGGTGTTTTTAATTCTCTTGGGCATATACCTAATAGTGGGATTACTGGGTCATATGCTAATTCTTTGTTTAATGTTTTAAGGAACTGGCAAACCATATTCCAAAACAGCTGCACCATTTTACAATTTCACTTGTACTGTATAAAGATTCCAGTTTCTCCACATTTTTTCCAGTGCTCGTTATGTCTTTATTTTCGCCATCTTAATGGGTGTATGGTGGTGTCTCACTGTGATTTCAGTTTGCATTTCCCTGATGGCTAGTGATGTTGAGCATCTTTTTATGTGCCTATTGGCCATGGGTATATCTTCTTTGAGAAATGTCTGTTCATATCCATTGTCTGTTTTTAAATTGGTTCCTTTTTTTTTTGAGACGGAGTCTTGCTCTGTCACCAGGCTAAAGTGCAGTAGCATGATCTCAGCTCAGTGCATCATCCACCTCCTGGGTTCAAGCGATTCTCCTGCCTCAGCCTCCCAAGTAGCTGGGACTACAGGCGCGTGCCACCATACCCAGCTAATTTTTGTATTTTTAGTAGAGACAGGGTTTCACCATGTTGGTCAGGATGGTTTCAATCTCTTGACCTTATGATCTGCCTGCCTCAGCCTCCCAAAGTGCTGGGATTACAGGCATATGCCACCACGCCCGGCCTCCTTTGTCTTTTTAATACCACATGATAATCTTTATATATTCTGGATACTAGATACATCTATTTCCATTGACATACTATTTGCAAATGTTTTCTCCCATTCTGTGTGCTGTCTTTCTTAATGGTGGCCTTTGAAGTACAAACATTTATAATTTTGATGAACTTCGATTTATTTTTATTTGTTTGCTTGTGCTTTTGGTGTTTTATCTAAGAAATCACTGCTTAATCCAGAGTTGTGATATTCTTATGTTTTTTTCTAAAAGTTTTATAATTTCAACTCTTGAGTTTAGATCCACTGTATTTTATACGGGTCCAATTCCTTTGCACGGTGGATATCCAGTTGTCTCAGCATCATTTGTCTAAAAGATTATTCTCCCCCTCCATTGAATTGTCTTGGCACCCTTGTTGAAACTCAGTTGACTATAAATTTGTGGATTTATTTTTAGACTTTCATTTCTAGTCCTTTGATTATGATAACTTAGACATTGCTATCAGCAATCTCTGGGGCAGATGGTTATTTTGGAACTAGTCTGTGTTCTTATTAACTGGGAGCATTGTAGTAATGACAGGTTTCTAGAAGGCTGTTTACTTGAGAAAAATTTTCAAGAAAGACATTTTAAAGCTTAATTGCCTGCTTTCTTTGATGTTGTTTTCTTTGCCTTTGCAGAGTTGTAAATATCAAAGTGTGTACTTAGGGCTTACTTTTTTTGCCTTCTGTCTTCTTGGCTCTCCTTGTAGCTGTCCATTTTGAATTCTTACTTTTGCCCTTGAGAGCAAGTTTAGTGAGTTGCCTGTTTGCGTGGCATAGTCTGGAGTCTCAGCACTGCATGGACGTACAACCAAAAGCCCTGTTCTGATGAAATGATCCATAGTTGACCAGCTTTCTGGCATGTGGCCGGAAGGTAATGGGGCCAGCTGGCAGTCTTCTTGTGGTTTAAGTGCCATATTGGACCACACAGTACCTTTCATCCCAGGCTATTAATCTTAGAAATTTAACTTCTAATCTTAGAAGTTGGAAATTTTTTTAGTGGAGCACAAAGTGGAAACTTGATTCTTGTTGATGCTGTGCAAAGATTGACAGGAATAACTAGAGTACCGGTAGTTGAATTTGTCTGCTCTTCTGGTTGGTCAGCTAGGTAGTAGTGAACTCCTGTTTAGGCATCTATCTTCTTAAATTCCTAAAACACAGTTTGATTTAGCTTAACTATCATTCAAATGCCTGTGGTTAATAAATATTAATTTATACAGTTGCCTTGAATATACCACTTTCCTACTGGTGCAACAGAGTTGTTAAGTTCTAGTTCAAGACACATTTTAGTTGAGTAGTAAACACAAAAGTTCTTCAGAATTGTAGACTAAAATGATCGATTATCCTGTGCTTGCTGTGGTAGCCATTAATTTAACAAATATTTACATAATCTTCAGCATATTAGGAGCTGTCTCCATCTGCATATTGGCTACCCTTGACACAGTTCTTTAGCCAAGCATTTCTATGTAAAATCACTTACTTTTGTGATTGCCTTTGGGTCTTCTTCCAGGTTTTCCTCTCTGTGGGTTAGTAAATGACTGGACTTAGCCAAACATGCTAATGATCAGAAACTTTCATTCATCCATTGATTTAATAAATGTTCATTGAAAGCCTCTTGTATACCATATGCTGTTCTTGCTACTGGAAGTACAAAGGTGAGGACAAACAGCCTCAGGCTCTGTCCCAGGACTAGGCTTCATAGAGTGATTTTGCTTATAACACCATAATTACATCATTAAGTCAGGCTTACATATTAACATAACACATGTTACCTGTGAGAACACAGAATAGTCATCCGTTTATTAAAACAAAACTTAAGTGCATACTATGGGCTAAAGGAATTTGGCTTGTGAAGGTAAGGGGCAGCTTCTGTGAGCAAGTGACAGTGAAGCTGAGCTCTTAAAGAAGAATCAGCTAGGCTAAGGAGTAGTGGGAAAGCCTTCCAAGTCAAGAGAGCAGCTTGTGCCAGGGGAACCAAAACAAGGCTGGGGTGGCGAGAAGCCAAGACAGGTACACACAAGACTGCAGAGTAAGACAAGGCCAGCACTGCAAGACTGTAGGCTGTGTTGAAGGCTTTGCTCTCTTTCATAAGAGCAGAAGGAAGCCACTGAAATGTGTTTTTAACCAAAGCCACTTTTTACATAGGCTATGAACTTGATCTTAATTAGAGGCAGATTAGCTCTTATTCTGATATATTGGTTTCTAGGCAGAAAATGTTAAATTTTAGAAGTTTTGTTTATTTAGAGCAATGCTACTCCAGCTTCAGTGTGCTTAAGAAATTACCAAGAGGACTTGTTAGAACAGATTTTTGGGCCCCACCCCCATAGGTTCTGTAAGTCTGGTTGGAGTTCAAGAATTTGAATTTCTACTAAGTTCCCAGCAGATGGCTGATGCTGCCAGTTTTGTCTCAGGACCAGATTTTAAGTAGCAGTTATTAATAGAGTCATAAAATTAACTCACTTTTTTTCTTTTTATCATTGTTTTCCTTGTGTGCAAGCAGCAGAGGATCATTTTTAGTTATATAAAAACCAGGAGAGAGAGAGAGAGAGGGCGGGGGGGGGCGGAGAGAGAGAGAGAGAGAGAGAGTGTGTGTGTGTGTGTGTGTGTGTGTGTGTGTGTGTGTGTGTGTGTGTGTTTGGGGAGCTATATTTTACAGAAGCCACTTTAAGGCTATAAATTTTACTTATCTATGCATGTTCTAAATATATATATGCATATATAAATACACATATACATATATATGGTATATGACTTCCTGAGGTGATATGGTAGTAAATAGTATTGAGGAGACATTGCTCCAAAAATCAAGAAACTTAATATCAGAAAGAAATTGTGGTTAACAAAAACTGGTTAAGTTTTTAGTACCATTTTGACAGTGCCATTGAGATTTTTGAAAATTAGAGCAGTACATACAGTTTGGGATTCTGAGACATTTGGGGTTTCAGCAAGAGTAATCCTGTATATTAATGGAATCAGTTTTTTATTTTTGTTTTTCTAGATCTAATTACTTGTTTGGACACTGCATCCAATTTTTTGGAACCTGAGTTCAGGTATGACTATATTTGTGATTTTCTTTTTCTTAAATGTTACTCTTTATTCACTTCTTCATTTTCATTCTGTATATGCTTAGGTTTAATGCATATTGTGTGATACATGTCATTGGTCTGAGACTTCAATAAATTAGAGCTTATTTAAAGCCATTTTGTTGCATGTTTACATTTTGCTTTAATCATAGCATTTAGATCTATGAAAATGAAAGTATCAGTTTAATATGCTTTGAAAGTAGAACTAGGTGCTCTTGAAAATCTGGCAAAACTGCTAATAAAAATTGAAAAGGTATTTATCTCTTTTCAGAAAATGGCAAGAGCATGGTTTTGGCTGTTACAGAGTTATCCAGTGTTGTTACTCAAGTACCATTTCTACTACTGTTTCTTTGCGTTATGCCTTTGTCTCTTGCCTAGACAACTTCTAAGCGATTTCCTATTTCTGTTTGCTGGCTTTATTCTGCCATTCGCACTGCTACCAAGTTGTTTTCAAAATACATATCTGATCATTCTTAAAAATCTTGAGAAACTCCTTGTAATGATAAAAAACAGTTGTCCAGTTTCCTTAACCTGGTCTTCTAGGTCCTTCACAAGCAGTCCTCATGCCATTTTCTCGGTCTCCTCTTATATTCTCCATATTGAAATGACTCTGAGTTATTTACACTGCTCTGAACTCACAGAGCTTTTATCATGAATCACTTGCCTCCTCTCTGTTTGGCAGATCATTCTCATCTTTGAAAACCCATCTTGTGGCTGGACATGGTGGCTCACGCCTGTAATCCCAGCACTTTGGGAGGCTGGGGTAGGCGGATCATCAGGTCAGGAATTGAGACCAGCCTGGCAAAACCCCATCTCGACTAAAAATACAAAAAGTAGCCAGGTGTAGTGGCACGTGTCTGTAATCCCAGCTACTTAGGAGGCTGAGGCAGGAGAATCGCTTGAACCCGGGAGGTGGAGGTTGCAGTGAGCTAAGATTGCACCACTGCACTCCAGCTTGGATGACAGAGAGAGACTGTCTCAGCAAAAAAAAAAAAAAAAAAAAAACCAAAACCCATCTTGCTAACTTCCTCCAAACTCACTACCACTCCCCAAGAACCGTAATTTTGTCTTCAAGAATGATTCTCTGTGGGAAGGGTGCCCTCTTCAGCATTGGAAGGGGACCCTGGTTAGCTGGGATAATCCTGGCATCAGTGTACGGTAGACTGCCCAGCCAGAGTCAACTGCACTCCGTCTGCTCTCCAGCTCCCATGATCTCCCACAAATTCAAGCTGCTCATGAAATCCTTGCTATCTCTTTTCTTCCCGGGAGCTAGAATAATCTTTTTTAAAAATACTAATCAGATTATGTATGTAAGCTGTCAAAATCCTTTGCTGGCTTCCTGTTTTTACTTAGAAATATATTCCAGACTCCTCGCCATAGTCCACAGGCTTCTGCATTACCTGCCCGTCTGTCCAGTCTGTTTCCTAACTAACCTTAGCTTTGCTGTCTGCCACCTCCTTGCACTGCCGTCCTCACTTCCAGACACACACCAGGCCGTCCTGCCTTATGCTGTGCTCTTCCGTCTGACTAGTGTGCATTTCCCACTTGTTCTAGTGACATCCCTTAGCTCACCGCTGAGGCTTCACTCCCAGGACCCCCGCCCTACCACTCCCATTCCTTGACTGGGTGCAATACAGAGTCCTGCATAAGAGCACAGACTCCAGAGCCCATTTGCCACCTGCTAGCTGTGTGAATATGCAAACAGTTTCTTAATTTCCCTATTTCCTAAAATGGGGACAACAATAGCATCTCCTCCATAGAGTTCTTATGTGGATTACCTGAAGCGTGTAGGGTGCTACCTGGCAATTGATTAAGTGTACTGAATTATTGTGTTACTTGTATTAAGTTAGATTTCTTCTGGTTATTTCAATGTGCCTTTTCTTCATAGCAGAATCAAAATCAGTTGTTTGTGTAAGTATTGGTTTAATGTCTTCTACCACTGGAATGTAAACTCAGAACAGGGGCAGTATTTGTCTGACTTTTATAAATCCAATACCTGGTACCACCCTACACTCAACAGACAGCATAATAGACATTCAAATAAATGTGTTGGGTGGATGGGCGGCTGCATGAATGAATGCATCTCTTTTAATACAGCTTAAATAGGATCAATAGAGGATTGGTAAAATTTATCCACAGACTAGAATATCATGTAACTCTTTAATTTGATGAATAAGTCTTACAGTACAATCATGTCTACCATTCATTATGAAAAAATAAGGCAGTATGTAGTAAGAAGGAAATTATTATAAATGTGTGAGTAAAGACGTATTATATACATATGGATGGAAGAAAGTCTGAAGGGGCTTTTTAGAACTGGTGGTCCTGGCCAGGCATAGTTGTTCACACCTGAAATCCCAGCACTTTGGGAGGCTAAGGCGGGCGGATCACCTGAGGTCAGGAGTTCGAGACCAACTGGGCCAACATGGTGAAACTCCATCTCTACTGAAAATACAAAAATAAGCCAGGCGTGGTGGCATGCACCTGCAATCCCAGCAACTCGGGAGGCTGAGGCAGGAAAATCTCTGAAACCCAGGAGGCAGAGGTTGCAGTGAGCCAAGAAGGTGCCATTGCACTCTAGCCTGGGCAACAAGAGTGAAACTCCGTGTCAAAACAAAAAACAAACAAAAAAAAAACACTGGTGGTCCTTTCAGGGTGATGATTCTTTCAGGTTAGTGAGATTATGGTATTCACCTTGAACTGAAAAATACGTATGTGATATTTGGGGGAGATGGTTCTTCCCTGTAAAATACAGTATTAGGTAACCTTTTGTTTGTTTTCATTTCTCAGTAAGTACTGCCCAGCTGGTTGTCTGCTTCCTTTTGCTGAGATATCTGGAACAATTCCTCATGGATATAGAGATGTAAGCCAGATATAAACTTATTTGAAAGTTGTAATATAACTTTATTTTTTTAGAACTTCAGACTGGTTAGAGGTGTGTTAATTATATATCTTTACCTTTTACTTTTTTAAGACATTTTTTAGTAATACATGTTTTATTCTTTTTTGTCTGCTAAAACTCTGTTGTGTTACAGTACCAATAATCTATGTTTATGAAGAAACTGCCTAGATTAACTGATTTCTCGAGGAAGTAGAGTGTCTTGTTACGAATTATTAAGAGAAAATTAAAAACAAATCTTTTCTTTTTCCCTTCCTTAAGTCCTCGCCCTTGTGCATGGCTGGTGTGCATGCAGGAGTAGTGTCAAACACGTTGGGTGGCCAAATCAGTGTTGTAATTAGTAAAGGTATCCCATATTATGAAAGTTCTTTGGCTAACAACGTCACATCTGTGGTGTAAGTATATATGCAATTTAAAAAATATACTCTCTATATAGTAAGCATTCTGAGTAGCTCTGGGCTAAGAACTAGCTAGATCTCAGCAGTATCACTGTTAATGGTGTTCCTGAAAGAACATTCAGGCAAAAAGCACTCACATTCGTGTACTCAGTGTCTGCATATTTTGAAGAGTATAGGCAGTGTTGTACTTCCTTAGCTTATTGTTCTCCAAAAATGTCATTTGGAAGAGTGATGTGTTTCTTCTGTCTTTTCTAAGTGTTTAAAAAAAGTCTCTGTAATAGTCTAGAAGTTTGTTGCCAAATCCTTATTTATTTTACAGATCAAAAGGCTTAACTACTGTGTTCCTTATAGCACCTGGAAATTCAGGATAATTGAAATACTTTAAATATAAATTTAAATTTTACATAAAGTATTACATCATAAGCATTATTGTGAATCTTCCTCTCCTTCTAAGAGAATATTTTAAGGATATGTTTTCATGGTATCTACAACGTACTACTGTTTTATAAAACATAGAGTAGGCGTCAAAAGCAGGAGAAGTTGAAACATTAAATAGAAATGCAGTGTTAGCAATCTGTTTTTGTAAATCTGCTCTCTTAGATATGCTCAGTCTTTCAGACAACACTAAGCCTAATTGAAGCCAGCTTTTCTTCAGCAGTCCTAGGCCCGTTTTCATTCAGAAGACATGAGCATGATCCATATCCAGATTGGTATACAACAGGATTCAGCAAACTTGTTCTGTAAAGATCCAGCTAATCAATATTTTATTTATTAGGCTTTACAGGCCACATGTCTCTGCAGCTTATTTTTGTTTGCTTGTTTGTTTGTTCTATTTACAGCTCTTTAACTATTCTTAGCTCACTGGTCCTACAAAACAGGCCATGCATGGGCAGTCATTTGCCTATTCCTGGTATAGACTCAACTACGTTTTCTTCTTTTGTTTTTTTCCTAGATTATTTTATGCAGACCCTTTCGTTCCTTTACTATGTTATACCTTTAGAAAGATTTAGTATGTGTGAATTCTCTTTCATACTTTAATAAAGAAAACAGGGATAAGTTCCATCCTCTTGTAATGGTTTGAGTGTTGGACTAAAGGCAGGAGTGTACAGTGAAACTTGTTCCATGACGTGTTCATTTCTTCTAAAAAAAAAGGAAAAAGAAATCTCTGTTAGTACTCAACTTTTCTTCTGTTTACCCCAAAAAACTTGAGCCTTATTCTCTGAGAATTAGACCTTTTAGTGTATTTTCATCAAAAGCATTTGCCACAGAAAAGTGTTAAGAATCCATTTATTTCATGAAATAAAGTAGTGAGAGATTTACAGTAAACAATGAGTAAATAAGTTATGAAAAAGAAATGAAGTAAGTACATATTAAAGGCTACAGAGAGACATTTGCACAATGACATATCTAGGTGCTAGATATTGGTAGAGAAAGTTGTTTATGCTGATTTCAGAAGTTGCCCTTCTTAGAAATGAGACTCTTTTTCCCTAGGAACAATATTAGTTGTCTAACTTTTAGCCATACGGTCTTCTTGGTTCTTTTGATGGGTGGGGGGAACCAAATCAAAAGAAAACGTTTCACTAAATATGGGCAGTCATGTGTTATGTGAGTATCACCTAAAAACCCTTCTTTCTTTCAGGGGACACTTATCTGCAAGTCTTTTTACATTTAAGACAAGTGGTAAGCCTTTCTGGACTTTATAATTTTTTATTTATATAATATTGTTTGAACGCTGTATGTCAGGCACTGTGTCAAATGCTGATTTATTGTACTTTCTCAGTTGTAATAATAACGCTATGAGGTAAGATAGTTACCTGATGATATAATGAATAGAACAAATTGAAGGTTTATATTTATAGAGAAATGGTCATGTAAGCAAGGCAGGTTCCTTAAGAAAGATTACTTTGGAACTTGTCTGAAGAAGTAATCAATTCATTCAACAGAAAATATTTACTGAGTGCCTTCTTTATGTGCCAGGCATTGCTCTGGTTTGAGTGATAAAGCAGAGTTAAAGTGAACAAAGTCCTGCCTTCCTGGAGCTTACCTTCTACTAGTGAGAGATTGATGATAAGCAAAGAATAAATTATTGTTTACAGTATGATAAAAGATGTAGGAACATAAAAAAGGAGGACCGGTTTGAAATTGAGTCGGGGAAGGCCTCAGGGAGAATGTGACATAAGCCAACAGCCTTAAGGAGGTAAAGGAGTGAGTTCCTCAGTTATTTGGGAAGAGTGTCCCAGGGAGAAGATAATGTATCTCCATTCAACTCACAGTCATGCTTGTAACCGTGCGTGTTTGTAGGTTTCCTAATGATACACAAAGACATATGCCCAAGAAACACTTGCCTAGTTTTGAAGTTTCTCTGTTACAGTGTATTACTGCATAGTATATGTTAATTAAAGATGGAATAGAAAGTTTGCAGTGAGCAGGTCTAATATGCATTTTGAAATTACACCTGGAAACCACATTTAGTCTTTTGTTTCAGGTTGTTACGGAACACTAGGGATGGAGTCTGGTGTGATCGCAGATCCTCAAATAACAGCATCATCTGTGCTGGAGTGGACTGACCACACAGGGCAAGAGAACAGTTGGAAACCCGAAAAAGCCAGGCTGAAGAAACCTGGACCGCCTTGGGCTGCTTTTGCCACTGATGAATACCAGTGGTTACAAATAGATCTGAATAAGGAAAAGAAAGTAACAGGTTAAGAGATACAATTTTCTAGAGCAATTTATAATGCTGAATTTATTTGGAAAACTGTTAAGGCACTAAAATTTTAATTATATGGTTTTATATTTTCTTCACTGATGTTAATATTATTGGAGACACATTTCATGAAACATGGCAGAGAAAAGGAGTTGTTACTCGTGTTGGTCAGGGTTCTCTAAAGGGACAGAGCTGATAGGATAGATGTATATATAAAGGGGAGTTTATTAAGGAGTGTTGACTCGCAGGATCACAAAGTGAAGCCCACAGTAGGCCATCTGCAAGCCGAGGAGCAAGGAAGCCAGTCCAAGTCCCAAAACCTCCAAAGTAGGGAGGGGAGCTGACAGTGCAGCCTTCAGTCTGTGGGCGAAGGTCCCAAAGTCCCAAAGCTAAGAACTTGGAGTCTGATGTTCATGGGCAGGAAGCACGCAGCATGGGAGAAAGATGGAGGCCGGGAGACTTAAGCTGGTTGAGTCTTTTCACGTTCTTCTGTCTGCTTTTATTCCGGCCGTGTTGGTGGCTGATTAGATGGTGCCCACCCAGATTGAGGGTAGACCTGCCTTTCCCAGTCCACTGACTCTAATGTTAATAATCTCTAGCAACACCCTCACAGACACACCCAGGAACAGTACTTTTCATCCTTCAATCAAGTTGACACTCTGTATTAACCATCACAGTATTTATTGTCTCCATTGTAATGAGACTTTTTTTTAAGGAGGTGTTTCAGTAAAATGAGACATCTAAAATAACAGTCTCTTACAGTCATTAAGAGAAATTTATGTTAAAGGAGTCCATTTTAAGGCATAAGATAACCAGTTTTCCACATGTGCAGAGTATAAATTGAATTTAGGGGCACTTAACAAATGGTCAGAATAATTGGTTGGGATTGGTTTAGATAATTTTGTTAAAATATTTATTTTGTTTTGGTACTGTAAATAATACCAATAATTATCTTTAATCTGTTCATTCCCAGGAAGTCATCTTACTCAGTAGTCAGCATCTATTTTATGATGATATAAACACAAGACACCAAAATAGAATAGTTCTTTATGCACACCCATAATTCTTCCTATCTAAGGGAATAAAGCCAAGGATTTAGTAGTTGTTATGATGAAAACATACACTTGGATATGGAAATGAGCCATAATTAGAAATGTTTGAGTTGTGCATCTCAAGTGTTTATGCTTTAATGCTGAACAAACTTAGGGAATCAGACCATGTGCATTAATGAAAGCAACTCTTAATTTCCCAGGCATTATAACTACTGGATCCACCATGGTGGAGCACAATTACTACGTGTCTGCCTACAGAGTCCTGTACAGTGATGATGGGCAGAAATGGACTGTGTACAGAGAGCCTGGTGTGGAGCAAGATAAGGTAAAATGATTACCAAGGTATTTTTTTAAAACATTTTTTAAATGGGTGGTTGCCAAAGGTCACACACAGAGCTCTTCTGTATAAAAGAGATGTAGAAGTTAAGAATGTCTTATACTACCCTCTCCTGGTTATTTTAGGTAGTGTTAGTTATTGGCCTTACTCTTCTGACTTTAGAAGATTCTCAGTGGTTCTAGGTTCCTTTTGGTGATTGTAAAGGTGGGTACCTTTCTGATTTTTCTCACTGCATTTTTAATTGAATTGTTTAGAGGCTTTATTAAGACAAAATAAAAGGGACCTCATAATTTCTTATCTTTATGACGCTTTTATTTTCAGTTTACCGGATGCTGGAGACCCTTTGTTCCCAGATTTCTACTCTGTAGGCAAGAGATAAAAAAAGAAAAGAGCTGAAAACCAACATGCATTAAATTATAGGATGTTATAGACTTGAAAATTAATCTGCAGATCATCTCACCAACTTTCATCTTGGGAAACTTCTGTTTTTTTTCTTACATGAAGAATTGCTCTAGCATCTAATTATAATTATGGAATCGTTGTTTTAGTTAGCAACAAATTATGGAGATGCTGGAATGAGCCAGAGGAAATGATATGGGGTGGGGAGCAGGCAGAGATGAATCTCATTCAGATGTGCATCCCTTTGATCTTTAAATGGAAGAGTCCTTGTCCCTAAGGAAGATAATGTCTCCTATCAGTATCGAAACTATGGAGCCAGGCATGGTGGCTCACTCCTGTAATCCCAGTACTTTGGAATTGCTTGAGCTCAGGAGTTTGAGACCAGCCTGGGCAACATGGCACCACCCCGTCTCCACTAAAACTACAGAAAATTAGCCAGGCATGGCGGCGCATGCCTATAGTCCCAGCTTGGGGGGCTGAGGTAGGAGAATCACCTGAACTTGGGAGGTTGAGGCTGTAGTAAGCTGTGAGATCACTCCATTGCAGTCCAGCCTGGGCCACAGAGGGAGACTCTGTTTCAAAAAAAAAAAAAAAAAAAAACTGAAACGATGACATTTTTTCAAACTTTGCTGAGTTTGGTTTTGACTATATATTTTTGTCACGTATGATTTACTAAAAAGTCTTCAATTACTACTCTCTATTCAGAAATCTTCAGGGGCTCACTGTCTTTCATACGCATCTTAACTCCTTGCTTTTATTCAAGACCTCTTTTTTTCTTCTCCTTGGCATCACATGAACTTCATCTTTGGTGAACCTTTCCCTGTTAAAGAACTAACAGTCGTCTCCACACACATCTTCTGCTTCATGCCCTAAACCGGACTGCTCTTTATTCCTACTACATCCGTTCTTATTTGCATCACATTTATTACACTCGTGGAATATCGCTAAATTTTTGAATTTTTAAGAATTGTACATGCTTATAAAAACTTCTAACAACATTAAATGATATTTCTGAAAAAGATTGTTTTTTGCGTTCATTTTTAAAAGGTATTTTCCCTAAGTGTAGAATTCTAGGTTGACCAGTGGTTTTTTTTTTTTTCCCCTTTGAATAATTTAAATACGTTGTCTACTGTTTTCTGGCTTGCATTGTTTTTGACAGGAATTCTGCTATTGTTATCTCTGTTCCTGAAAATGTGATATGTCTTTTTTCTGTGGCTTCTTTTAAGGTTTTCTTTTTATCATTTGTTTTAAGCTGTTTGATTGATGTGGCTTTGTATACCTTTCTTCTTTTTTTTTTTTTTTTTTTTTTTTTTTGCGTAGGGTTCTTTGAGCTTTTTGGCTCTGTAGGTCATGATTTGCATCAAATTTAGAAAATTATAGTTCATTTTTCTTCAAATATTTCCCTTCCCAATTCTAATTTCATGAATATTATGACCTTTGAAGGCATCTCACCATTCACTAATGCTCCATTCTTTTTTTTTTTAGTCTTTTAGTATTTTAGTTTGGAAATTTTCGGTCGTTTTGTCTTCAAGTTCATAATCTATTCTTCTGCGGTGTCTAATCTGATAATCCCATCCAGTGTATTTGTATCTCTGATACTATATTTTTTACCTCTAGATGGTCAGTTTGGGGGTTTTAAAATGTCTCTGATGTATCTTCTTTACATGCTCATGCTTTTCTCTATTTCTGGAACGTGGAGCATGTATAATAGCTCTTTTAATACCCTTATCTGCTACTGTTAAAATATGGGTCTTTTTATATTGATTGATATTACGAATCATATTTTACCTGCCTTTTTTTTACTGGATGCCAGACATTGTGTTACATTGGTGCTGGGGTTTTTTCTTATTGTTATTCCCTTAAATATTGGAGCTTTATTCTGGGATGCAGTGAAGCTACTGGAAACTGTGATATTTTCAAGGCTTGCTTTGAAACTTTGTTAGGCAGGACCTGGACAGCCATGAGTTTTTTTCATTTTTCTCCACCACGGAGACAGTACTGTTCTGAGTACTCACTGCAGCATCCCATGTATTACGAGGTTTCTCTGTTCTACTTCTTGGCAGTGTAAGGAATTCCCAGACCTGTGGAGCTCTGAAACTTGTCCTGCTGACTCCTTCCAGTGTTTCTTTTACTGGCCATAGGTCATTTCTTTACAGGCAGCTGAAGATTTAAGGGAAAACTCCTTATATATCCTAGAAGTGTCTCTCTCACTCTCTATCTTTATAGCTCTTTTCTCTCCTAAACTCTTGCCCTACAAATTCTAGCTGCCTTTTTGGCCTCCCACTTTCAGCTCTGCCTCCACAACTCAGGGAGACCAGCAGGCTCTGTTAAGGATCTGTCTCCCTGCACTGTGGCCTAGAAACCCTCTACAGACAGTACTGGGGCAGTAAGGAGCAGGGCTCACCTTATTTGCTTCCCTTCTCTTGGTGGTTATTGCCTGAGGCGGCCTGTTGCCCAGAGTCTGAGAACCATTGTTTCATATATATCATCCAGTTTCTCATATATGTACAGGATTGAACAGTATGTCTAGTCCATTACTCTCATGGTCAGAAATGCAAGTCCTCACATTGAATTGTGTGAATCAACAGACTTTTCCCACTCACATAAGTCCATCTGCTCCCTCATCACCTCAAACTCAGAGGTAATTGGTGTTTTCATTTTACTCCTTTTCTGAGCCTGCACATGTGCGTGAGCACACAGAGACTGCATTTGATTTTGTTTTCAGAAAATGGGATTAGTATATATGCAACTTGTTTTCATGATATGTCACTTTCTAACATTATACCATATTTGTGTGTGGTAATACCCAATAAAATTTAAGTTTCTTGAGGGTGGGAACTGTAGCATCCATATCCATTTTCTCTTCGTGACACCTCACATACTTCTCTGTACGTGAGGATTCTCAGTAAATTCTCATAGATTGACTATAGCAAATCTTTTTTACTCAGTTTTTATAAAATCAAGACAACAATATAGAGGAAGATCTTAAAGATAGTTTTTATGTTTAATGATTCGTCATCATCCCTGTTCCACTAATATAGAAAGAATGAAAATAATTGCCTTTCATTTTATTTCAGAATAATATCTGAGGAAATTGCGGGAGCTCACTAGTATGGAAATTATCTTAACTGCAAAACACACTTTTTAGGAAATAAAGGATATTAACACATACTTCAAAGTTCATAGTCTAATGCCAAGTGAATTAGCCAAGAAGAAATGGAGCCACAATACTTGGAACTAACTTAAGAAGTTAATCATCTACTTAGTCTCACCTCAGCTAATTAAAAACAAATCACTTTGATTTTAGGCAATATATGCTTATTAATGGTCTTTAGAAACTACCTAGTTGATCTGACCTAGAGAACAACCAAGGCTGTTTTTAGCTTATTGGAGGCTATGCTTAAGTCAGAAGACCCAGAGTCAAGTTGCTGCCCTGTCATTGACTAGCCAGCTGTGCAATCCACTTAGAGATTCCTGTGTCCTGCCTGTTTCATAGGGTTGTCTGAGTTAGTTACATTAAAATGTTTTATAAATAGTTAAGTGCTGGTCCAATGTAAGATACTATCAGTATTTGCTTGAAGTAGTTAAGGGAGTGAGACTCACCTAAACGCATAATTTTACTTAGGGATTATTTTTATAATGCATTTGTTGCTATTTAGTTACAATCATTAAATTAGTATTAGGCCAGGAGTGGTGGCTCACACCTGTAATTCCAGGACTTTAGGGGAGGTCCAGGCATGAGGGTTGCTTGAGGACTGGAGTTCAAGACCTGCCTGAGCAACACAGCAAGACCTCTTTCTACAAAAATGAAAAGTCACAGGGTACGGTGGCTCACTCCTGTAATCCCAGCACTTTGGGAGGCTGAGGCAGGCGGATCCTTTGAGGTCAACATGGTAAACTCTGTGTCTACTAAAAATACAAAAATTAGCTGGGCATGTTGATGCACACTTGTAGTCCCAGCTACTCAGGAGGCTGAGGCAGGAGAATCACTCGAACCCGGGAGGAGGAGGTTGCAGTGAGCCAAGATCACGCCACTGCACTCCAGCCTGGGTGACACAGTGAGACCCCTTCTCTAAATAAATGAATACATACATGCATACCATACACATTGGCATGCGCCTCTATAATCCTAGCTACTCAGGAGGCTGAGGCAGGAGGATCGTTTGAACCCAGGAGTTCAAGGTTGTGGTGCGCTTTGATTCCACCAATGCAATCCCTGGATGACAGTGTCTCTAAGAAAAAATTGATAATTTAAGCATAAAATAGCATTTCAAAGTCACTTCTGGTTTAAATAGCAGCAAGGAACAAAAACTGGGATTATAATATGAGAGCTGTCTTTATGCAGTTTACCCAGTAGGTGGAGGTATAGATCTGTTACATGTTCGATAGTACTTGTTCACCTTCAGTCTATTGAGAGAAAATCATGAAAAGTACACAGCAAAATATTTCCTCTAACACCTAGCATGATCAATTTTGTTTTACTTTAAAAACAAAAATTAATGTATTTAAAAAGTTGGTAATTCCACCGGACTAGAGTTACTAATTTATTAATCGGATAAATTGTCTCACTGGATTTGAAACCTTTTACCCAAATGCCAAGTTAACCCTCTTATTAAGTTCTTAAATCATCTTAAAATCATTTCCATATTAAATATTTTTCCTTTATAAACTTTTGAGAAAAAGTGCAGCATCTTAATAGTTTTCCATATTATGGTTTATTTTCTTAAAATTTAATCCTTATTGTCATGCTTTACAGAGGTCATTTAATGCCTAGAGCAAAGCGCAAAAACATGTTTAAGTGGAGAAATTTAGCCCTGCCCTCTGTTGATTTAAAGTACCAATTTTTGTTGTTGTTCTTTTAAAGATATTTCAAGGAAACAAAGATTATCACCAGGATGTGCGTAATAACTTTTTGCCACCAATTATTGCACGTTTTATTAGAGTGAATCCTACCCAGTGGCAGCAGAAAATTGCCATGAAAATGGAGCTGCTCGGATGCCAGTTTATTCTTAAAGGTAAAGAAACCGTGTTTAAGATATGTTATTTCACCGGATTGCTAATTTACAATGGTTTTGCTGTTCTCAGAGAAAATAATAAGTAGGGTGTTTTTCTGATTAAATCCTAATTACAATATTTTCTTAAAGGGATTTAAAAAAAATAAATGGTTACCATATTAAAAAGTGACTTATCAGAATGGTTTCCAAAATTATAAGTGGAAGAAGAAAGAGCATCATTCATGAGATAATGTAAATGAGATCACTTTCCAAATTTAGTCTCAATTCTAATCATTTTAAATCAGGTCTCGTGTACCGTAATATTTGTTTAACATAAGCATGGAAGAGTGTAACAGTACATTCAAAGTGAGAATAATTTATCTCAATATTACACATTTTAATATACTATGTATTGTTGTATCCCCAAGACTACCACAGTGCCTGACACATCACTGGCCCTCCATTCATAATTATTAAATGAATTGAATAAGTACTGTGTCAAAATGTGATGACTCCTTTATAGCTTTAGCCACATCACTTTCCACCCCATTATTCTCCTTCCTCAGATTATTTTCACATGATTTAATTATTTAAAAACTGAGAAATCCTGGCATATTTGTGCATTTGTTGTGGAGTATAATTATCCTTCCAATGTATTTCTCTCTGTGATTTAAGAGTATGCTGCAGAATTAAATATTTTAGGAAATATTGAAGACATTTAACATTGCTATTTTTAACAGTGGTTTTTTAAAACAAAATATTTAAACTAAATTTTCTAAACCATTTTTCAAGGTCGTCCTCCAAAACTTACTCAACCTCCACCTCCTCGGAACAGCAATGACCTCAAAAACACTACGACCTCTCCAAAAATAGCCAAAGGTACGCCTGCTTTTAATGTGAGAATTTGCTGTTCCTTGGATTTATGATGCAGCTTTCCAAAAATATATTTGAAAGCATTATCAAATAAGTTTATGTTGATCAAGTGGTATAGATGAAAACGTAAAGAGCTTTTAAAACTTTTTTAAAGGTCATGCTCCAAAATTTACTCAGCCGCTACAACCTCGCAGTAGCAATGACTTTCCTGCACAGACAGAACAGACAACTGCCACTCCTGATATCAGAAATACTACCGTAACTCCAAATGTAACCAAAGGTATGCAAACAGGAGAATGAACACCTAGTACATAGTATTGTTTTGTTTTTAACTAAAGTTTTCACGGGCATTTTTAGCTTAAACCCTCAGTTTCTTCCAACTATAGTTTTTAAGTACAGCAAAAAAAAAATTGATTTTATTTCATAGGAAAAGACTGCATTGATCTAAGTTCTAGTTTCTGCTGCTATGTAGAATTGCTCTTTAAATATTTAGAGAAGGCCACTGTGTTGCAGGCCTCCTCTTGTGATTTATTTTTCCTTACCGTTAACCGTGTTGACTCTCAGGCTTAGAAATACAATATTTTCTAGAAATAACTGAAATCATAGCAGGAAACAAACTTGTTTCCTCTGGTAATATATTAATTTAATGGGTAGGGAACTTGATGGCAAAAGGGGGAAAACAGAAACAGAACTTTTAGTGGAAACTAATACTTTTTAAAAAAATACTCTGAGTTAACATGTTCATTAAAAAAAAACTTTGGTCTCTCTTTTTAAATGTTTGCAGTTATGTTTTTTAAGATTATAAATACAAATTTATTAGAATTTACTTTCAACTTTTGTTATCAGTGATAAATAAGGTCTAAATACATAAAATATAGTAGTTAAAATACATGAAAGGTAGTTTTATTGTTGAAAAACAAAATTTCAGTTGAATTTTAAAAAGTGTCTGTGTCGTAGTAGACTGAGTATCAGGGTTGTTAGATAAAAAGCTTACTTGTTTTCAGGAAAATGCAGAGAGAGAAAGCAATTCATCTACAGTAATTTGTGCCACATAGAACTTGAGTCATTCTCAGTTTTTCAAAGTTTGCCTGGATTCAGAGAACTTTCTCTCACCTTCCCCATGTCGGTTTCTTTTCCGTCTTCTGAGGTATTTTCAGAAAGATGAATTTCTTTCTCATGCTGCAGGTACAGCTAGACAGAATCAAGAGTTCTCGGAGGCAGGAGATCTCAGCATCTTACAGAGCTGCTCACGAGTAGTCAGAGGGCATGTACTTAGGCAGAATCCCAGCCCACATGCCTGCTTGGAGATCAGTCACTGAAAAGTGTTGCTCATCCTAAAATCTGATTACAGAAGCTCAAGACTAAGAGTCCTTAAATAATTTTCTTCGAGAATTAGGATCTCTGTATGCTCCCTGCAAAAAACAAACAAACAAAATAACAGAATGAGCTGGTCTTCTCAAAGACCTCCTGTCTTTTTTTCCTTGGTATGGTTGTGTATAAACTTATTTTTTGAACCTAAGATGTTTTAAAGCCTCTGTAAATCATACAGCATCCATCTAAACTTGATTATCCTCTCTAGCCTCACCAATCTTAGGGAAAACGCACATTTACCGTTCTGAATTCTGAGTGTTTTCTAGTCTAAGTCATTATTTCTGTTTACGCACTTCTCCATTTTTACAGCCAGGCTGAGAGTGATTTCATGGAAAAGGTTATGTCATGGTCAGATTTGTGCCTCTGTAGTTTCCAGGTCCTCCCTCAGTGGGGCCCGTGGCACCAGCTGGCAGTCCTTGTGAAAGGCCATGGTGAGCTGTTCTGTCTGTTCTCAACTGTAGCTATTTTAAATATTCCCCATATTTTCAAACCTTTCACCCAGATATCTTCACTCACTGTCAGTTACCTCTCAAACTTGATGGAGAAAGTAGAGCCTACAACCTATCTGTATCCTCTGTTCACTGCAGTGAAAAGGGGGCTTTTTTATGTTGCCAAAGGCTGATCACATCACCTGTGCCCTCGTTCCCATCATCCACCTCTCAGGGACCCAATATTACTGATTATCCTCTCCCTCTCCTGTATCTTCAGCCTCTTTCTCTCATTTGGATACAGTTGTTATAAGGAATAAAAAAGATGCTGCAGATTAGACTCATCGCAGCATCCGGCTCTGAGCCCCCAGTAAATATCAGCAGGTGCTGCTATTGTCATCTTCATGGCGAGTAGGGGGTTGAGGGATAAAGGAAGGAATTAATATCCAGATGACCTTAGGCAGATCATTTTCTATGTCTGAGCTCAGAATTCCTTATCTCTGGAGTGAGATTAGGGGATTAAATGATCCCTAAATCTCTCCCAGTTCCAGCATTGTGTTGGCTCCTGACCTGTTGATTCACACATTTCCAACTGACCTTCTTAACACCACATGGTTACCTTCCCATACATGTAAATGCTTTGCCATTATGATGTAACCACTTCAAGTGCTGGATTATATTCTCTTGTAAAGAGGATACCATGATTTATTCCCTCTCATTTTGGTGCATTTGGATTATTTCCAATTTTTCACTCTTATACAGCACCGGAGAACATCTTTAAGGAGGCATCTTTAAATGTCTTTTTAGTTTCTGAGAATAAATTCTAGGCATGGAATTGCCAATCGATATTTGTACATATTGCCCAAAAATGCCGATCAGTAAGATAGTGTCAGTTTATATTTCCATTAAAAGATACATGTTTCCTGGTAGCCTCTTCATCAATTCATTGTTGTTTTAAATATTTGCCACTTTGATTAGCAAAAGCAATATTTTGTTCTTGCTTTAATTTTTTTTGTTGGTTTAACTTACATTTCTTTGATTACTAGTGAGGCGAACATGTTTAATGGTTACTTGAATTTGTTAATGTATTGCTAGTTAATCTCTACTGACTTTTCTCTTAAATGTTTGGATTTGACTTGTAATACCCTACAATAAAATAATTATTTACAGTAACTCTTCACATATGCAGAAAATATATTTTCCCAGTTTTTGATTTGCATTTCAATTTTATTTTAGTGATTTAAAAACTTAGGAAAATTTCACATGGATACACAGATGGAATGAATAGTGTAACAAGCTCCTGTGTTAGGAAACCGTTGAGGTCAGGCAGGCACGTAACACACTATCCGCAAAGCCTCTGCAGATACCACCACATGCCCAGTCTTGACAAACAATGTTTATGGTATTTTTGTGAGGTAGAAAAATGTGGAAAGACGGTGTGGTTCCTTTTCCCTAATGATTTCTGCCATTGTGGTTGATACGGTTTTTGTCTTTGTCACTTCAGATGTAGCCCTGGCTGCAGTCCTTGTCCCTGTGCTGGTCATGGTCCTCACGACTGTCATTCTCGTATTAGTGTGTGCCTGGCACTGGAGAAACAGGTGAGTACATAACTAGTTCACCTGAGTCCGAAACTGCCAAATGTGAAGCAGAAGCTAAATACAGAAGATGAACTATATGCAGTGTTTATCTGCTTGAGTGTGAGCGTTAAGGTAGTTATTAGAATAAAAATTTCATGCGTCTCCTTTATTCCCATTAAAAATAAGTTCAGTTCCATAGTCAATTACCAAGTACCTTTTTTCTATCAAGTTCTGATTTTACCCTGGGATATGTACATTAATATGAACAATTTCTGTTGCATGATAGTTACAGTTACTTAAAAGAATGAGACACAGTTCCTTTCTCCAAAGTGTTTAGCGGGATTGACTAACAAAATAAGGAACTATATCATGTGGTTTGATGAGTTATTTATGTTACACTGAGGAGAACCATGAGGATTAACTGTACTTTTTCTTCAGGAAATTCCGAGTTTGCCTTGCCTTGCCTTAACAGAATTCTAGTTGGCTAGGTAGAGGAAGGTAGATGTCTTTGTTTGGGCTGCTGTAAGAAAATACCATAACCTGAGTAACTTACAAATAATAGAATTGATTTCTCACAGTTGTGGAGGCTGAGGAGATGAAAACACTGCGGAGGCCGTGACTAGTGAGGGCCTGCCTTTGGCCTCGTTCACCAGCAGCGCCTTCTTGCCCAATCCTCACATGGGGAGGGGGGCAAGCAAGCCCTCTCAGGCCTCTCCTATAAGGGCACTAATCCCATTCACGAGGACTCTGCCTTCAGGACCTGATCACTTACCAAAAGCCCCACTTCCTAATACCATCACTTTGGGGATTAGGATTTCAACATACAGATTTTGGAGCAATGCATATATTCAGATCATAGCAGTAGAGAATGGCCCAACCTGAGGGAATTGTTTGAGTGAAGGCACAGTGATATGGAATGTAGGCAAAATAGTGAGTCATTTCCTGTGGGCTTGGCATAGGAGAGTCCTGAGAAGCAACCCCAGAGGTGTAGTATGGGCCTGTATCAGGAAAGGCTTTTTCTGGAAGAGAGAAATTTAGATTTTTTTCTATAGATGGAAAGTCATTGAGTGTTAAGCAAAGAGGTGATATTGTCAGATGATTGTACAAGGATGGTGGCAGTTTTGAAGGGTGGATTGAAGAGGAGAGAGGCTGAAAGACTTAGCAAGATGAGTTAGGACACCAGTGAGGTCAGGCAGGCACATAACACACTGATTTTAGGAAAGGGAGGAGAGATGGAGGGAAGATGTTTCCCAGTGGCATTGACAGGATGCACTACTGGTGTCTACTAAGGAAGAAGTGACACAGGAATCTGAGGTTTCTGGCTTGTGCAGTTAGACCGGTAGAGGTGTCATGAGTTGAGATAACACAGCAGGAGGGACAGGTTTGGTGGAGAATGAGAACGACTTCATGTGTTCAGTCATTCCACAAATATTTGAATACTTGGCTCTTACCCTGTGCCAAGTATTGTGCCATGTGCTGGGGAATCCAATGATGAACCCCAAAGCTTACAGATTAGTAACAGATGCAATGCAAAAAAACTCACAGCTATAACACCAGCCGTAGAATATATGCCATGGGAGGAAGCTCGCAGATCCCAGCTTCATGAGCAGGCTGAGTAGACACACAGCGAGTTAGTATGAGAACAGCAGGGAGAGGAAAGGGCTTCAGGAAATTCCAAAGAGGAGAGAGCATGATACATTTAAGGAATTTAGCAACGACAGTGATAGTAGTGGATGAGGCTGGCAGTAGCAGTAGCTAATTTTTATGGAAAATAGAATGCTAATATAAGTCACTATTCTACATAATTATTCTAAATACATGTATTCATTCATTTAATCCTCAAAACAATCTATGAAGCAGGCACTATAATAAGCCTCATTTTACAGAAGGAGAAAATGAGACACAACATAAATAATTTGCCTGAGGTCACTCAGCTAATATATAGCAGAAGGGAGTTTCGGGCCGGGCTTCAGAGATCGTGCTCTTACCGACTGCTGCTCTGAACGCATAATAAATAAAGTTGAACTCACTGTTACTAAAGCATGGGGTGTGAGGGTGAGGACTGGGGAGTGCCGCTGTTGAGCAGGCAGGAGTCAGAACCTGGGGGCAGTTTGGGATAGTGCTGGAAGGGCCCTGTGGACACCCAGACTCCTGAGGCAGACACAAGATCTGAGCTGGAGAACCGAAGTTACTGTTAGGAATGTAGTTGAAATTACTGATGAGCGGCTTTATGACAAGGAGTAAAGGAGCAGATGCCATTAATGTGCTGTGGAAAATCGGGAGGAGAATGATAATAAAAACAGCTGCAGCTTATTCAGAGCTCCTTCTAAGCAGTTTATATGTAATGAATAACCTGAAGTTCTGTCACTTGAGATTAAGTATATCAAATCCTTGGTATTACAACCTATGGCTAATATTGATGCCATACATTTGTTGTCCTAGCCATACAGGGCATCTGTTTAGAATGATGATTCATTTTTTTATTTCTAAATCATATGATGAAGAGAGCATTTTCAGGGAGAAAGGTGTTTAATCAGTATATTTTATTGTTTCATTCAAGTTTTTCATTAACATCTTCAACACTTACTATCTTTTCCACAAATTTTATATTATTCTGTACTTTGAAATAATGAAATAAGTATAGCCATGCTTTAAAATGACGATGTATTTAATATCAGAAATACAGTCTTATACTGGAGAATGTTTCCTGGTTTAAAAAAAAAAAAAAAAAAAAAGCACATGGCTTGGGCTTTTTTTTTTTTTTTTTTTTGGAGACGGAGTTTCACTCTTGTTACCCAAGCTGGAGTGCAATGGCATGATCTCGGCTCACCGCAACCTCCGCCTCCTGGGTTCAGGCAATTCTCCTGCCTCAGCCTCCTGAGTAGCTGGGATTACAGGCACGCGCCACCATGCCCAGCTAATTTTTTGTATTTTTAGTAGAGATGGGCTTTCACCATGTTGACCAGGATGGTCTCGATCTCTTGACCTCGTGATCCACCCGCCTCGGCCTCCCAAAGTGCTGGGATTACAGGGCTTGGGCTTTTTATGAAAAATCACATTTGTGATCTTGAGCAGATCACATAGCCATCTTGTCCTCATCTGTAGACTAGAATAATATCTGCTTTCTCCTTAGCTTGCAAAGCTCTAATTTGAATTGAATTAGATTTATACCCTTGAATCAGAAAATGTGATTACATTTGCTTGGTGTTTCTTTCTAAAAGCCATTTGGTAAACAGTAGTTCTTAAAGGAGGGGAGAGAGATTTTTCCTGGGGAGGACAAGTTACAATTCTGAGAGGTGGAATGTCGAGAATCTTCTTTGTTGCACACGTGGCTCTCGGCTCCCCCAGAGAATTTCAGTGCCTCCCAGGCTTGGAGAGTCACGTTCTCTTCCCTCTCCACTCGTCACTGTTAGTGGTAGCATTGACTTATCATGGAATGGTTGGAGGAATCAGATCTATGCAATTAAGGGTATGGGACCCTTTAAACTTCGCTGGGGAAAAAGACTGTAGAAGAAAAGCAAAAAGTTGGAGAAAAAAAAAATGCAGAATAGAAAACCAGAAGAAGGTGGGTTTTTTAGATCGGTGAATTTTGTGACTCAGTTGATTTGTGATATCTGTATTTGAAACCAAAACAGACTTAACATAATTTACCTATAATAACCCACATAGCAGAGCGGATTCTTTGATTTGATTCAGTCTTTTCATCTACAGACATGGCATTTTTAAATTTCTTTTATGCCTTTTGAGTGAGTAATAGGTAGGTAACAAGGTAGCTATGGCAAAAGATAGTTGTTTACTGAGAGTCCAGGATTTATAAACCTCAGCAGTAGCACCTTTGAAAGTCAAATGAAATAGAAGACTCCCTTAAGTAGATCAGCAAATAGAGGCGTGTACTCTAGACTAATTATTAACTCTGGTGTTTATTCTGCAGTTTCATCAATTTCGTACCAGTGAATTTACTCTATTTCCTACCTTCTTTTTTGTACTTCCAGAAAGAAAAAAACTGAAGGCACATATGACTTACCTTACTGGGACCGGGCAGGTAACTCACGTGGTCTGCGTCTCATTTCCATCAGAGGGAAGTCCCTCCCCTACAGGGGGCAGTAGTGAAAAGAGAAAGTCATTCTGAGGCTCATGGGGACTCCCCGACACTGTTAGAACAATGATGGCATTACTCTTCAGTTCCCACCATTTTCACCCTTCTGCAAAATGTCTTCTAGTTCATAAGCAGTGAGATGAAAAGTACAAATGTCTCATAACAACCTCTCTTCATTTTCTTCTGGAAAACTTGTGTAGTTTGTCCTGTGAATCTGTTTCCCTTGAGGAGACCGGCTTTCTGTGTGGCCATGTGAACACTGAGTCAGAAACAAAGGACTGTGGTCTCAAGGACACAGTGTGTGTTTGTCCTCTGCCATGGTTATTCACCGAGTGGAGTCCAGCAGTTTAGGGATTGGGCGGTCTCCCATGATGAGTTGTCATCTTCTCAATTGCTGCAAGTCACACCAAAGGCCCTTCTACCAGTCTCTCGCTTTCCAGTCTCACTGCTGGATCAGCTCTGAGTAGCCAGGAGAGTTCACTGCTATGGCTAGGGTAGAAAGGGGCTGCTAGTGCCCCGGGGCAGATCTTGGAGAGTATTTTTTTGGGGGGAAAAACTGAATTAAAATTACCCCTAAAATAGATACTGTATCTGGCTGCACTGTACTAAGAGTGGTTTGCCTGCATGTTTTTGGTAGAGCTGTCTACCGTGTACTGCTTGGTGCCGGATAGTCTCTCTCAGCAAAAAAGTTTGACTATACAGGCAAGTTTGTAGAGATACTTGTTACAAAAATGGCTTAAATGCAACAGGATTTCTCTCTTGATAGTACCATTTGAGATCCTAGTTTTTATTTAATGGTCTCTTTGGCTTACCGTCACAATGAAGGGTGGTGGAAAGGAATGAAGCAGTTTCTTCCTGCCAAAGCAGTGGACCATGAGGAAACCCCAGTTCGCTATAGCAGTAGCGAAGTGAATCACCTGAGTCCAAGAGAGGTCACCACAGTGCTGCAGGCTGACTCTGCAGGTAACTATGTTGCCGCCTTCTGGTACCAGGTAGAGGGAGAGACTGCTTAGGCTTGCTGTAAAGTGCTTTGGGATTTACAGTATCTTTGATTCCTATCATGTGTAAGAAATGAATTGTTTCCTAAAGGCAGAACCACTTTTTTTTTTAAAGGTGACCTTCAGAGAGTCATTGTTGTATCTTGGATGTTCTGTCTGTAAAGTTGGGGCATTCATTTCTAGTCTCTGGGCATTACATATGTTAACTGAGGCTTTGCTTGTTTGGTTTGTGGGGAGACCTGATATTTTAAGAGAACAGGAAAGACAGAGGAAGCTTTACAGTATCTATCCTGTTAACCTAGTATATATTTATTTTAAATATTTCCTAATATTTGAAAAATCTCTGAAATTATTTTTCAAGATTAATACTTATTCCAGTAATTGAATGTTTCTTTTCCAATAAGATATTCTGAAAAAAGTTCAGAAAGAAAATATCCAGTAAAGAAATATTCTGTCTAAATCTAAACAACATATGTGAAAACTCTTTATGCAACATTACATAAATGAGACTTTCTGGTATATTACTACTGTGAGACACTAGACAGTTTGTTTCATTTTGATTTTTGAAGTTCTTGCAGATTAAGTGTTGATGGCAACAGAAGTACCCTAAAGAATGTTTGCTTTTGGTGCTGTAGCTGCCACCCTTAATTATGGAGCCCTTTACTAGTAAAATGACTTTTCTGTCGTTTTGTGATACCCAGAGTATGCTCAGCCACTCGTAGGAGGAATTGTTGGTACACTTCATCAGAGATCCACGTTTAAACCAGAAGAAGGAAAAGAAGCAGGCTATGCAGACCTAGATCCTTACAACTCACCAGCGCAGGAGGTTTATCATGCCTATGCGGAACCACTCCCAATCACGGGGCCTGAGTACGCAACCCCAATCATCATGGACATGTCCGGGCACCCCACAGCTTCAGCTGGTCTGCCCTCCACATCCACTTTCAAAGGTACGGGGAACCAGCCTCCCCCACTAGTGGGAACTTATAATACACTTCTCTCCAGGACCGACAGCTGCTCCTCAGCCCAGGCCCAGTATGATACCCCGAAAGGTGGGAAGCCAGGTCCAGCTGCCCCAGATGAATTGGTGTACCAGGTGCCACAGAGCATACAGGAAGGATCAGGAGCAGGAAGGAATGGAGAATGCGATGTTTCCGAAGAAATCCTTTGAAGGTGATGCTGCTTTTTACAAAGCATCATTTTAAAGCACATGGCCTTTTTTTTTTTTTAATTATTAGTGGTAGTAATATATAGAATGTATTACATATCTGTCACTGAAGTGGTTGGGGAAGATGTGACTGAGGTACAGGAAACTACTAATCTTGCCATCTTGCTTTAAAGGTGTTATGGTGGCAGTTACTGCTTGCCTGTTAAATTTCAAACATCCTGTTTGATACTACTGTAGAACACTATTTTTAATACAGAAAAAACTCCCTATAATGCACTTCAAAGAAATTAAAAATCACTGAGAGTATTTATTACCAATGCTGCAGGTACATTAATGAACTCGAGATGGCTCTCTCAGCCTGACTGGCGATAACGCACGGTACTGTTCTTGAAATATCTAATGGCTTGAAATTCTAGACTGTTTGTGAAAGATGGGTACTACCATGATTTCCTCTTCTATTCCTATATTCCTTTCTGGGATATGTTTTCTTAAGTAGTGATGTAAGCATTGTTTTGATTGCAGCATATCCACTTACTCATCTTAACATCTGCAGCTGGGACACTCTGACTTGTAAGGAGCCAGGGGCATTGCTTTTTCACTTTGTGACACTCTTTAGAGCTTTAATGCTTCACGGTATATGACCTGCTCTCATTCTTGGGCGTTCCACTTGAGGCCCTTGGTGGCTTGCCCCATTCTTGTGTTTATAAAATGTTTGAGTATTTCTGTGAGTGATGTTTGCCTTATCAGTCACATGAATTCAGATCTCTCCGTGTCTTTAAGTAAGCTCCCCTATGTGGATAGGAACAGCTTTACAATTGGAAAGCTTTAAAGGAGGTTGTTCTCCCACCCCCAACTTTATTTGCAATGGGATTTTTCCTAGGAGAGTTATGAAAAATTGAGGGCTTCGAAGGGAGTGCTGTAAACATGACCCATTTATATTTATCAGTGAAAGGCAGAATTATTCACAGAAGTAATATAAATTACCTCTTTAAAAAGTAACTAGAAAATTTGTCCTTTTTGGTTTTAGACATTCACACACAAACATAGATTTTTCTTGAGTCTCAAGGTATTTTATTATTTTTAGTCAATAAAATTTGTTTTCCATAAACTATTACACAAAATAGAAACTTAACGTGTTTTTCAGGACTGCATGATCGTGCCCTTTGTGTGGTAAGAGTGTGAGTAATCCTGTATGTCACCTAGGGAGCAGACATTATAGCTTCCTAGCAAATGAATATTCATTGCCTTGTGTTTGATACCTCCTGGCAGCTTCCGTGTCACCACTTGTTCATACCTGCCCAGAGCTAGTTTTAGACACAGTAAAATAGAAATCATCTATTATTTATTAGCCAACAAAGTAAAACCATCTTTTAGACGGGCAAGACCACATGATAAAAATATATAAATTTGACATCCCCTCTTCCATAAACCTTCGTTTGTAGACAATGTTGAACAGTACTTTTCCATAAAGTTCCTGTCACTTCTGTTGGCCTGAGCCACCAGACTATGATGTTGCCAGAATTTACTCCATTTGAATAAAGATGAACAGTATTAGTTTTCTTGCTTCCATCAATTGTATCAGTATTCTAAAACATTGCTTCAGAAAGAGAACTGTTTATTTCTGCAGACTTCCTGCTCTTTTGCGGTATGGTTTTGTTGGCCTTATTTTCATTGGCTATTCCTTCTCCAAACTTTGAGGCACAGTTTCATTCATTGAAAAATCAATACATAATTTGTTTCAAAATGTTTGAAACAAAAGACACAGATGTTAGGCTTTTATTAAAACATACATGGGATGTGTGAAGCACATGTATTAACACAGTCATCCCCTTTCAGGTGGGAAGACAGCAAACCAGTTGATTTTTTAATTCATGCTTAGTACGCAGAGAATATACTTTTCCTCAAGTTATATACCTGTTTGAAGCTTTAAGAGAGATGATGTTTTTGATAACTATTTCATTTTCCCAAAGAAGTTTGCTATTGTATAATTGTGTATACCTGATTGTTTTCCTGGAGTTTTGTTGTTCAGTGTTTTTTTTGAAGAGAAGCAAGTGTTTTCTGAAATGATGCATATTTTAAGACTTGATTCATACTGCTTTTTTATAAAACATCTAGTTTTTACTACTTTTATATAAACTTTACTTTCCAGATGAAGAGCTGAGCCTGATTCAGATGGTTTTTCTGCTTTGTACTTTATTCGTTTCTATGGTAGAGGTTTTCTAATTGTTTTTGGTTTTTTTACCACATTTCTATGTCTGATATTTTCTATGTCTGATATATACAGCTTTGGAGACAATCAAGTAACAACTGAAAATGTGAAAGTAACCATATTTGACAAAATTTCCCTTGAATTATCTTTTGCTTCCAACGTCTAAGACTCAAAGTCACTGGTGTATTGGATTAAATTTGTCCTTGTTAATACAATTATAGAAATACATCAGACAGAGACACAACAAATGTGGCCATTACAGGTTTCATAAAATTACACTGACTTGGCTGTTACTTGATCTTCGGAAACAGCACAGTTTAAGATATTGTGAATTCTGATTTATACTTTATTAAATTGCTGTAAGTCTAAACAGATCCTGTTATATGTGCTGGGTCTAGTCCAGTTTATTTAAGAAGTTCATGTTTCACTATTTGCACTTTGCATTGAACAGTGGGTTTAGTCACTGATGTAAATGGTTTGAGTGAAGAATTAATGCAGTAATTATGACAACACATACGCACTTGCCTCTCCCCCTTCCCAGGAGAGGGGAGCAGAAGCTGAGCTTACCTAAATATGAATGTGGCCACAAAGCTGTGGAAAGTGACAAAGCTTAAACACCTTTGCCCTGGCTCTGCACTGTCACCTAGAGAGCAAGAAGTCTATAGAAACATCATGTCAGATGAAACGATTCTCTGCTTTTTGGTTCTGAACTTGAAGTTCCTAAACTGCAAAATATAAGAAGAGTTGGATGGTTATTAAAATGCTTTTGAAGTCAACTGTGGCACCAGTTCTCATGTAAAATCCAACTCGTGACTTTTTTTGTGTGTGTGGCACTGGGAAAAGTGGACACAAACGTGTTGAAATACATCTTAGAAATAAAAATGGTTTCAGCGTCAGTGATATTCTCCCAGAATGTGCTTTTCTTACCTCGGCATGTACTGTAGTCACTCAGTATTTGTATATGTTGCTAGAATTTAGATTGTAAAATAGTGAAATTTTAATGTGTTCATTTGTTTTTAATAAATTGTATATATGTCTTGCTCAGATTGTTTGGTTTAAATAAAACAACTTCGAGGTTTGTAGCTCTTCCCTATACTGTAAAAGATGCCAGATTCCTCAATTTTAATATCACTCATTTATAGCAATACTGTGCTTCCAGCAACATTTGAAAATGCCACTATTGGTTTTTTACTTTGATTTTTTTCTATGACCAGCACTATCTTTTTTTTTCCCCCCCAGTAATTTCAACTTTTATATTTTAGATTCTACAGGCACGTATGCAGGTTTGTTACGTGGTATATCGTGTGATGCTGAGGTTTGGGGTATGAATGATCCCATCATCCAGGTGGTGAGCATACTACCCAATACATAGTTTTCAGCCTTTGCCCTCCCCACTGCTTCCCCCTGCCCCGGTCCTCGGTGTCTGTTTCCCATCTTTATGTCCTTGTGTACCCACAGCACCATCCTTTTTGAAGCCTGATTTACCTTGTATCAACTGAACTTCAGCAGCCACACTGCAGCCTATGGGTGTGTGCTATGAGGGGAAGTCACATGATTGATCACATGTGATTCCAGTTCTGGCTTTTGCAAAGTTCTAAGAAGAATCAAAACTGTGGCACTCTGCAAACATATGCTGGTATTAATTGAACATAGTTCATAATTAGTTAATGTCTGATCTGGGTTAAATCAACGACTCCTCTTCCCTTCATCCTAAGTACTGCATTCCTGTTTCTGAGCCCAATCTATTTCACCCTTTATAGAGGTAGGTTGGTTGTCAGTAATCAAACCAAGGTTTTCCAGTGTTTCCCAATGATATTTATTCAAAAGACAGTAATTCTTTCTTCAGCTCATAACATCCTCAGACGACTTTTAGTTTCATCCTTACAAGCTCTATTGCTCTGTTCCTTCACCTCTCATTCCCCCATCTCCAAATGGCCTTTGGCTATATTAAAATTTAAGGAGACTAGCTTACCACCTTTGTAGAATTGGCTGGCTTGCACTGGGTCAGATTCTCTGGTGCACCCTAGGTAGGCAGGCAAGCTCTCCATCTGAGGATTAGATTTAATCATGGGAAAATGAGATTTTTTTTTTTTTTTGAAGACGACAGTCGCTGTCACACAGGCTGGAGTGCAGTGGCGCAATCTCGGCTCACTGCAGCCTCTCTGCCTCTCTGGCTCAAGCGATTGTCATGCCTTGGCCTCCTGAGTAGCTGGGACTACAGCATGCAGTACCATGCCCAGCTAATTTTTTGTATTTTAGTAGAGAAGAGGTTTCACCATGTTGGGCCAGGCTGGTCTTGAACTGTTCAGGCAATCTGACCGCCTTCCTCGGCTCCCCAAAGTGCTGGGATTTCAGGTGGGAGCCACTACGCCCAGCCTCAGCTTGACTTTTCTTAAGTGTTTACTTGTTCTTTTCTTTACCTTTCCTAATTAATTTACTTCCAAGTGGAAAACCTTCAAAATTTAATGAATAAACCAGACAAAAAAAAAGTTCAAGATTTTTCTTTCCTTCTTGTTTGTCTAGCTTAGCTTCATTGTATAAAGTTAAACTGTATGTAAATAATACAAAGCCATCAGACTGTAGTAATTCTATTCTTAGTTATATACTTAACCAGAACTTTATGCTTAGCCTATTTCCTTTAATTTAACACCACCTTCATTGTACCAAATTACTCATCACAGTCATGGTTCATTTAATTCCGGGGGTTGTCAGCGAGAGCTTAATTAAACCAGTATGAACTTACATTTCCATAGCCAAGTGGTTTCAGTTTGCCACATTAAGCCACAATCATGTGATTTCCCACCAGCCATGTTTACAGTAGCCAAGTATACTTCCGAAAATTATTATAGTCCAAATTGTGGTAAACTAAATCCTCAGTAGGAAGTCACATCCCTTCAAACATCCAAGATGAAGTAACTAGAAAAAGATGTGTAAAAACACCTCAGAAAACTAGCTTATTTTAAAAACACAATGCAACCAAAACATTTTCCTGATACCGTCACTAAACATTTCTTGGTTTTCATAAGTTAAATATATGGTATTCACAGAAATGTAGCTGGTGGTTATGAATCACCAGGCAGCAACAGACAATATACATAATTATTTGACGAGTGCATCCAACGTATTTTAAACTAAAAATTGCAGTACAAAAATAAAACACTGTTAGCTTCATCTTCTGAGTCTGTAGAGTCAATCTTGAGTCAAGTTGATTACTAGGTTTTTTTCTATAATGTCCTTCAAAAAGAGCTGCTCTGCAGTCACATTGTGATATGCGTTCTAAGGAAGAAAAATACAATTACCATCTTTCCCAATGTCAAAGTTTTAGCAGCAGCAATTTATATCTAAACATTCCAGTTCTTTATTCAGAACTTTTAAGTAACAAGTTGCATGTACTTTTAACTTCCGATTGCCTTTCACATTTCTTTCCTTGCTAGTTCTTGTGCAGAAGTGTTCCCTACAGCCTCGCCTTTCCACTTAAACTCTCACATACGTAAGGCTCCTTCATATCAAACCCTGGTAGACCGTCATGGTACAATACAAATCTGGACACTAAAATTGTGAGTTGTTCACTTTAATGAAAGAAGCCCCTAGAACTCTATTAAAAAAAAAAAAATCAGCCTAAACTATTACAATGCCTGGTTCAGTTTAAGATATGTTAAAAAAAAATTACTGTTCTATACATGAATATACAAATTTTCTTTCTCAGTTGTTCTAATATTCTCTTTAGATGACACTTGAAATACCACAAGTGCTACAGGAAAGTTCAGGGCTGAGGAGAAATAAGCCTCATCTAAAGTCTGTTGGGGCACCTACTTATTAAAATACTTAAGTGCTTGTCCTACATGGTGGGGACAGAGGGTGGAGGTGAGGGACAAAAGGCAGTACTAAAATCTAACGATTTATGTACCACTTCCTCAGCTTATATAGTGGGATGGTTCAAGGGGACCGATTTCATGAAATATATCCATATACCTTCTATCGAGTAATGTTTCAATATTGAAAGTATACAGGTAACATTTTAATCCTATCACTTGTGATGTACTACTCATCTAAGTTCAAATTAGGAAACTAGGAAACTCTTCAGTGAAATACAAATCCTTAGCCCGGTGCGGTGGCTCATGCCTGTAATCCCCGCACTTTGGGAGGCTAAAGCGGGAAGATAACATGAGGCTAGGAGTTCGAGACCAGCCTGGCCAATATGACAAAAACCCATCTCTAGAAAAATAAAAAATATTAGCTGGGCAGGATGACAGGCGCCTGTAATCCCAGCTATTCAGAAGGCTGAAGCAGGAGAATCGCTTGAACCTGGAGGGACAAAAGTTGCAGTGAGCTGAGATCGCGCCACTGCACTCCAGCCTGGGCGACAGTGAGACTCTCAAAAAAAAAATTTTTTTTAAGTAAAATTGTTTAAAAATAATGAAAAAACCTCGCTATTAATCCCTATTCAAGAGAAGTATGATCCAGTATGGTTTTTAACCTTTTTGACCATGAAGATTCTCTTGTAGGATCAAAATATTCTAGTCCATCTTGTCTACTTAAAAACAAATGCATGAGAATAATTAAGCACAGCAATCCAACGTGAATCTGTAATCTCGCAAACACAACAGTTGCTGTATTTCAGTAGTGCAAATATGATAGAATATCTAAGATTCTGTACTTAAATGGGTTTGATGACACTTGGCAATAACCATGAGGCCCATAAATTGGGATTTGATGCTGTAGTAAAATGATTCTGGACCTGAGTTCTAGTTGTAGCCCTTAGTAGCTCTGTAAACCCCATCAAGCCCTCAACCCCTCAAAACCTGATCCCTCAGTAAAATGAGTGTGAGAAGAGGAAAATAGGGGCTTTCCATTCCCCAAAGATGAGTCCAAAGCATATATATACTACCTTAAGTACAGTATATTACCTTATTCATCAAAGACATGGTGGCGTTCCCATAGTAGTGCAAGGGACTCTTGAGGTCAGAAAAGTTGTATTTAAAACCAGCTAGGTGAACTTCATGGCATATGTAAAATGCCAGTGTGATGGCAATAATTCCTGTTGTTGGGTGTTTGGGTTTCTGGGGGAGGGAATGAAAAAAAATTTTTTAGTAAAAGCGGCTACTTGTTTCCACAGCATATTTGGTTGGCCGAATCATATAAAACAGAGATTTCGAAATGTTTAATAATGAGAGAAATAAACCCTCATTATAAGGCTGAAGCACCCAAGGAGTATACATAGATACCTTAACTCTAAAAAAATAAAAATAAACTGTGACTGAAATCCTAGGAAGTCTTTAAATTAAAATATAACTGCAGTATTATCCCAGAGGACAACTGTCAAATGAAAGAAGACTGTGAGGCTTAAGGAAGAGAATGTTGCTGCATTGTTTAAAAAAAAAAAAAAAAAAAAAAAAAACACCTGATGAGTCAGGCTCCTTATGGGAAAAGCAAAGCCTGGGAATTCTGAACACGTACGAAATGTGAGGACAGCTTAATTTGCGAATGGATGGAATCATGATAAAAGACTTCACATAAATTCGCCTTAGAATAGCTGTATTTTATACTCACCATTTAAACTAACTCTAGGGAAAGACTAATGAAGGACTTCCATGATAAATTATAGTAGTATCTGACTAGAAAATATTCCAAATGCATACAAAGCAATATCACAATCTCAACTGCACCATTATTTTTTTTTTAGAAAGAAAAACCAAGCATCCTCTTTCCTCATTTGACATATATCTTGAAAACCAGTGTGACAGATATTTGACAAGAGGGTCTTTCAGAAATTTTAATTCTCACTTTATGGCCTTCCAAGAGAAAAATAAGATATTAAGCTTTTTACATCACACTTTCAATGAAGTGTTTCTTTTGGTTCTCACTGAAATTACAAGTGACTTATTAGGATTTTGAGAGAAGAAAAACATCAAAGAGGCACAATCAAATCAAATCAATTCCAGGACAAACTCGTCTGAAAGCCTCAACTGCCTTCAGCATAAGCGTTTCTTTACGCTATGTACCACTGTAACCTAGCAGTCATTCAGCATCATCCGTCCCATTACTTCTCCTTTCTCTTTACGCCTTTTCATGTCTTCTACTTTCTTCACAACTTAGAGTCCTGCATCCGTCTACGTAACCATTCCTTTATTTAGACCAGCTCTTCTGCACCCATCACCCACAGAATGACCCAACTCTCAAATAGGCATTAAGTATGCCCAGCAATCCAGTTACATTTGACTAGTAAATTTCCATTCCTACTAATTCCATGAGAAGAATTTATAACTTTGAATAATACTAAATTTGGAATAATAGTAAATTCCAAGATGAGAATCTGTAACTTTGTATCCTCAACAGCCACAGTCTGCTTCCTAATTTGCCTACTTCATCTTTATTTTTTTTTAAGGAAACACAAGCCGTCAAGAGAGTGACATCATCTTCCCACCTCCAAATCTACCATCTTACCTGTATCTTCACTCATATTTACAGTGTTTATTCCTTTTTTTTTTTTTTTGAGATGGAGTTTCACTCTTGTTACCCAGGCCGGAGTGCAATGGCGCAATCTCGGCTCACCGCAACCTCCGCCTCCTGGGTTCAGGCAATTCTCCTGCCTCAGCCTCCTGAGTAGCTGGGATTACAGGCACACGCCACCGTGCCCAGCTAATTTTTTTTTTTTTTTTTTGTATTTTTAGTAGAGACGGGGTTTCACCATGTTGACCAGGATGGTCTCGATCTCTTGACCTCGTGATCCACCCGCCTCGGCCTCCCGAAGTGCTGGGATTATAGGCGTGAGCCACTGCACCCGGCCTGTTTATTCCTCTTGTAACGAATGAGATTTAACTTCAGCAACCCTTCACTAGTGCATATTTTAATCCCATATCTCAACAGTTTTTCTTCTGTACTTACTTACCTACTTTCTCCCTTCATCATATTTCTTTCTGCTGAATCACTCCCTTCAACATACACACAGACCAAAAATGAACAAAACACACTTCCTCGATCCTGTATCATGCTCCAGCTATTGCTTCACTTCTCTGATCCTCGTTCTAGCAAAAAGTCCACTAAAGATTTGTCGCTGCTTGCTCATACGAGTTCCAGATTCTCTTCAACCCAATTCAAGCAGCCGTTTCCCTTCTTTCTTGCTGTCAATATCTATCACCAGTATGACCTCCACATTTCTAAAACCAGGGTTTACTATTTATGTTCAGCCTCTGGACAGCGTTGGACATGGCTGACTTCCCTTGAAATGCAGCAATGTTTTCATTTGGTTTCTGGGACTTGAACGTAGCTACGGCTAGTTCTAATGTCATCACTAAGCATGTTCAGGGTCTTTCTGTGCTTTTGGAATTAAAGACATTGCCTAAAATGAAGAACCAAGGTATACCTGGTCACACTTCACTTAGGAATATAGGAGCTGAAAAGTCACAAACACACATTCAGAAGCTGTCCTTTACCATCCGAATTAAGAAGTCAGGTTTAAATTTAAAACATGGATGACTTGAGCATTCCATTTTCAGGAGTCTATCCTACAGAAATCCGACACATGGGCAGAAAACTCCTATCAGCACATGTACTGCTACGTTATTTAAAGAGAAGAAAATGCTGGATACAGTTGAGTGTTTATAAATAGGAGAAGAGTTAAATAAAGGAAAAAAGAAAAGAGCAGAACAATGTCTGTAGTATAATCATAATTATACTGAACAAACAAAAAGGGCGTGTGTGTGTGTTTGGAAACACGGCAAATAGTCTGGAAGCACATAAAGGGCAGAAAAGCTTGGGAGATGACATGCGTTATAGAGGGAAGAGAAAAGAATGGTGACTTTCTTTTTAATTTTTTAATATTCCTTTATAAGTCACCTGATTTTCAGTGTGTAACACTTTTTAGAATATAACACTTTTGAATTTCTTCACAATTTTTATCGTGCTATATATAATCATGAAAATACATGATGTATATTTATTTCTTTGGAATTTTCCCTACTTTAAAAAGGGGGGAAAGCTCATTTCAACTAAGGTATCATATTATACAGTTACTCAAGCTTCCAGTGAAAAATATCTCTGCCCTTATATGGGTCTAGGGTAAGTAGGCAAACAGGAGTGAAAGTCTGAGATTTCATTTTGGAGTTTCAAGAACTCTTTCAATATTGTTGTAACTACCATTTCTTGAGAAATTAGTGCCAACATTTCCTCTGACCACAGAAATGTTTCTGGACTACTTTACTGACAGTTCTTTTTAGCCTGGAAAGCCATGCACTGGTTCTGAAGCCAGGCCAGCTACTCTGAGCACAAGCCTGCCCGTCAGCCCACCCAGTCAGACTCTCCTCACTGCAGAACACTGAAGACAGTCATGAAAGATGAATTGTTTTGGCATGCACAAAGACACCCCAGAAGGCCCTAAAGTGCAGGAAAGAAAAACCCAATTTAAAAGTATATTTCCTTGAAATGTAAATGAAAATCATAAAGATAATATCCACAGATAACTACTTTTACTAACTCAGAGATGGCCCTCAGAAACCATCTCATGAGCTGTGGTTCTGACACAGTTTTTGAGAGTTCTCAGGACCCTCTATCCTATCTCAGCCAGATCTGCAGTTTGAAACCACGCAGAGATAGATACATACCTGATTTTTGGGAAACACTTTTGGAAAATGAAGCAGTTCATAAGCCGCTGTTCTGATAATGAAAGGATCTAATATTCTGATTTGATAAGGTTTATAGATCAGGTTTAAGGCTGGTTTCTTCCAAAAACCATTAGTGTTCTGAAATAAAGTAAGAATATAGAAAGTAGAACAATGTAGCTTTTTTTAAAAAAGGAAAAAAAATACTAAAGGTAATCTAAAGGAAAAACAATTCTGCCTACTTACTATTTTGTTACCCATCAACAATTCCAACAGCCACCTCAAATCATGTGGCTTAAAAGCTGTAAGAATCGCTGTCATATTAGGGTCATTGTGAATGGGATCTGAAAAAACAGATTCTGGATAAAAAAGTCGGAAGGTTGTCCTTCTCCCAACTTCTTCTTCATGTCCTAAAACTGGACCATTATTCATTCTGTGGGTAGTAAAACACACAAGATACGTAGATCAAGTGCAGTGTGTGCCATTGCCATCACAGTTCTCAGAAGTTTCAGAGTTGGTAAACATCAGCCTGTTATCCTGTGCTCTGAAACCACAAAGCCATAGATCCACCTTTCACACATAATGGCCAAGGAGATCATTCCTTTTCATGAAATAGTTGTTTGATCAAAGGCAGAAATGTTCATCCGTATTTGAAAATTAATTGTGGAGCCAATGATAATTCAGTCTTACCTCCAGGGGAGCTGAAGACTAAATAAAAGAAATGGGAACACAGAGCCACAGGATACCAGAACTGAAAGAGACCCTGGAGGACAAACGCCTGAAGAGAAAATTACTTGCTCAAGGCCACACTTGTCATGTAGCACAGGGATGTGTGCGACTGACAGGTAAGAAGAATCACACATAAGTTGGCTTGAAGGACCATCAAAATTGTTGTACTCTGAAATAAAGTTAACAATATAAAACTGCTCCATTATATTCAAGCACAACCAAATGAATGTCTATTGCTAGAGTGAACTAAAGGACCACGAGTCTACTGCTGGGCCTGTGTATGCTGAAAGCCAAGGTTAGACATGCACTATTTATGCACACATTATGAAGGCATGCTAAGAAAAAGAAATGCTTTGTTTGCAAAACAGTGTCCCCTAGGAGGATAAATACTGTTTTACCCTTTGCCACTGACTCTATGTAATAACACTTGAGATGACTTTCAAAATGTCGTACCAATGGCATTTTCCTGTAAGGGCTTCCTGTGGTTCTAAATTATCAGATTTAGACCATTACGGGTACAGACACCTGTGATTGCTTTAAAATTGTTTTGTAGGTAAATTATCACAGCTTCCTCAAAATGAATAGTAAACAGAAAATAAAGTGACCTCCCCACACAGAAACCCTAGGTGGCTTATAACCCCACGAAACCCTCAACACTGCCAGGCCATCCTAACGCACATGCCTCAGTATGCTAACCTTGCCAGTCTTTAAACGATTCACAGCTACTCCTAACACGCACACACTTATCCCAGATGAGGACCCTATCTCAACCTTTCCCTAAAAAAATAGAGATAGAAAGATCCTTATTTTCCCATCACTACATCAGAGGGACTCTTGGTAGTTGCGACCACAATCCTGGCTCTCTTTCCATTACAAAAGATTAACCACACTTGTGTTCTGGACCCGTCCCCTCTCTTACCACACCAATCTTTCTCATTTCCACCAGTTTACCAATATGCTGTAGCGCCTCCCATCTTTTCAAAAGAAAAGCAAACAAAAACAACTCCTGATTGCATAACCATCTCTAACTGCCATCTGGTTTCTCAACTCCTCTTTGAAGCAAAGTTTTGGACTACATTGGTTTCTCTGCATGTTCCTGTGTACACCCAGGTGCACGCTCTCTGCATTCCCTCTTCAGCCTACTGCAGCTGGGCTTCTTGCCACATCAGGCCTCTAAGCCTGCTCTTATCAAGAATGTCAATGAGCTTCAGGTCACCAGTAGGTCACCCCTCAGTCCTTATCTGGCATGACCTCTCAGCATTGGGACACAGCTGGTTGCTCCTGTCCCGAAACGCTCTGCTCTCTTGGCTTCTGTGATCGCTTTCTCCTGATTTTCTTCCTACCTTATTGGTATGCATCCTCTTTTCTTTGCTCAACCTCTGAGTGCTCCAAGGCTCAGTCCTCACCTTCTTCTCCCTCTCAGTCTCTCCTTGGGAAATCTCACCCAGTCCATGGTTTAAATACAGCTTATCGGCCACACACCATCAAGATTTTAACCTGTTTATCCAACTGCTTATGGACATACCCACTGCAAATCTAATAAGCATCTCAAATCTAACATGTTCATATAGAAATCTTGGTTTTCCTCTAAACTGGCTCCTATACCAGTCTTTCCCAACGCAATAAATGATACCACTCTCTAGCCAATCTCCCAAGGTGAAAACAGAGGAGGAGGCATCTTGATTTATTCCCGTTACTCTTCACATCTAAAATAGCAACAAATCCTGATAACTCTATGTCTAAAACACGTCTGCAGTCGGTCCACACACCTCTTCTCTCCTTTGACAATCCTGTCCCAAGCCATCATGTGATACCTGAATACCGTAACCTAACTGTCTCTTCATTTCCACCCGTCCCTCACATTCCATTGTCCATGCCACAGTCAGCATATTTAAAAGACATAACCGGATTGCATTGTTCTCTTGCTTAAAACCCTTAAAAAGCTTCCTGCTATACTTAAAGTCCAAGTTTCTAATCCTGGCTTTCAAGTCCTCTGCAGCCTGATCTTTGCTCACCGCTTCCGCTTCGGCTTCCAATTGCACCATTCTCCCTCCACCTGCTACTTCCCAGCCTCACCGGGTTTTTTTGTTTTTGTTTTTGTTTTTTGCTGCTCCTCTCAAATTCAGGATCACCTCCTCCTGAGACCCCGCAGCAGACATCCTTTCTGCCTAGACTGCTCTACCATCATCTTCATGTGGCTGTCACTGCGTGCTCAGTTGGGCCCTGCTTAGATGTCTCTTTCTCTAAGTGGTCAATCATTCAAAGGAGCCATTCAAAGATTCTCCATTACATCCTTTTTAAATTATGTCTGACATTTATTATTTTTATATATTTAATTACTCATTTTCTTCCCTCCACAGAGAACACAAACATTGTTCTTATCCACTGCTATCTCCCCTGTGGCTACAAGCGTGCCGGCACACTAAGGAGACTTGACAAATACTTGCTCAGTGAGTAACCTGAAAACTAGGCCTAACTCTAGCCAACAACCAAGAGAGAAGGTTGTGCAATAAAATACACAAACAAATGGAAACAGCTCCCCTTCCTTTTAAAACACAGCTGTATTAAGGTCAGAAATCATATTCTGTTGAAACAATTCTAGGGTAGCAAATAGAAAATGTATTTACCTTATGATCACATCATAGGAGTCAATTTTCTCTCCTAATGTCTTATTCTTCAAAACTCCTCCATTACCAACCACCACACACTTCTTACAGGGTATGCTGTTGGACAGACGGACAAGTGAGAGATTGAGCCATCTTTTACAAAACCGAGCGAGTCCAAGAATCCGTGCACACTGTCAGAAACCCAGTGCCAAATTCCACTTGTTACACAAGTGGAGAAAGAACCAACTGCAACTTATCTAGAGCTGCATTAAAAAAATACAAGATTCAGTGAGTGACAACCTATAGGAAGAGCATATCACCGTCAGCAACTGTTACCAACCCACATCCATTCTCTCATTTGATTCTCATAGCCACCTACTAACTAGGCCCGATATCCCCATTATACAAATGAAGAAAGAGGTTCAGAAATCTATTTTGTAACATTTCAAAGTTATACTTCGAAGTGGAACTGGCGTGTGGATCCAGAACTTGAGATTACAAAACAAGTCTGCATGTGTGTTTCACGTTATGTAGGTCTGCATTTGACTGCCAGCATTACCCAGTCGTCTAAGATTCTCCTCTGGCTCTCTGCTGCGTAGGTGTGGAGATGGACAGCTTGGGATTGGTGAGAAAAGTACAGGTTTCTCTACCCTGCCCATGCTCACTTCAATTTCCCAAACATGGACTGGTCCTTGGAGCTGAACCAATACAAGCTAAAAGTTCATGCTGTGTTCCTGGCAAAGAGCTTTAAAGGGGAACACAAAGGGAGCTTCGTGTTGCTGGTCCATCTGTCTCCAGCCCTTACCACCACCCACCCAGGCCTGGAGAAATGACAGAACAGACTGCGCCCTTGCCCTCTAGAGAAAAGAACGACAGAAGGGAACGTCGCTGAGCCTGTCCTTCCAGCACCCTCATGGCATGGAAAGTCTGAAGAGAACACTGTTTCCCTAAGACCCATGAAATTGGCAGACCAGATGAACTCAAGTCCTTAAGGCTTTTAAGGAATCAATGAGTAGCAAAACTGTACAAACACTGTAGAGAGAACACGGAAACATGGAGAATGCAAGAATTCAGAAACTTTTTAAAAGAGCCAAGCATTGGCTTTGTCGGGTAAACAGGAGATGATGGACACACTCCTACATTCATTAAATTTACCTTTTTTGAGTAGTATAGCTTGTCTGATTACTTTATAACTTGTAACACTGCAACATTTAAAAATAGTTTTAACATATTTTAATTGGAAGCTCTAAGCTCTCAAATATTAAAGACTCTTGTTTAAATCAGGGTCTACCTAAAGTCAAGCAAACTAAGCAACAGTGACACAGGCTGCTAAGGACCTGGGGGCGGGGAGGACTGTCCAGCATATCCTCCTTCAGCGTGTGTCTGAAACCTCGCATTGTGGACACATCTCGAGTCACAATGGGCTCCAGAAGGGTCTGTTTGTTCATTTCAATTCTCTTTGTTATTTTTTATTTCTTTTCTCTGGGAGTCTATAGATTGAGTAAAAATGAAATCAGTGTCAGACATATATTTGATTTGGTTCAAATGCGGCTAATGTCCATTTGCAGCAGAGAACTGAGGGAATACGAGGGTTGCCGGCGAGCGGACACGGCACAGAAACGGTCTCCCATTCACTGTGAAAGCCGGCGGGCACCACACGGTCAGTGTGAGTCAGTTCACAAGACAGGGGCCTCGAGATTCAATGAGCGGGGATAAAACCAAGGTAAGGGAAACAGCAACAATCGTAATGACAAGAAACGAGGTAAGTGCAGAACTTTCAAGAGACGAGGCCAGGACATTTAGAGAACAAGCTACAGCAGAGGCTGGCTGGAGAACAGCGGTCAATGTGGATCTGCTGGGTCCCTTGGGGAACACGGTGACCACGTCATATCCCACCGGACATGCTCTTCACAGATTTGATCCTCCACTAAAAAAAAAAAAAAACAGGCCCTTCTCTTTTGGGTGAGCGTCACAGTCACTGCACACACAACATTCAGGGAGGGGATGATGGTCCCTGCAGCTTTACAAACATGCCTGCATTGCCAGGGCAGTTTGTCACACATGGGCACCTTCTGAGCATCCAACTGATGCAGCCACTGTAAGGTTTAAATGAAGCAACCGAGGTTCGAATGAGGCAACTGAGGCCAGTTATTGGAATAAAGAAATTTAATCGGCTCCTGGGCGAGGTTCTGCGGTCCGACAGGAGGGGCCGGAGAAGTCCCGCATGACTCCTCTTGGGCGGGGTGGTGGTTTTTTGTCTTTTTTTTTTTTTTGAGACAGAGTTTCACTCTTGTTACCCAGGCTGGAGTGCAATGGAGCGATCTCGGCTCACCGCAACCTCCGCCTCCTGGGTTCAGGCAATTCTCCTGCCTCAGCCTCCTGAGTAGCTGGGACTACAGGCACGCGCCACCATGCCCAGCTAATTTTTGTATTTTTAGTAGAGACGGGGTTTCACCATGTTGACCAGGATGGTCTCGATCTCTTGACCTCGTGATCCACCCGCCTCGGCCTCCCAAGGGCGTGGGGTTTTATAGCGAGTGGAGGTGTTCTGATTGGTCATGGGGAAGCAGGACGTGGACGGGGCCAGCTGCTATTGGCAGGTAGGCGGGATTTCCGGTGAGCAGCCGCCCAGGGGGAGTGGGACCTGGACGGGGCAAAATGCTATTGGGCAGGTTTCGGCGGGGCTTCTTTTAAATTTTGGTGGGGTTTTTCAACGGTCGGCTAGGTGCTGAGTGCAGAGGCCAGTGCCAAGTGCGGATTTGCGTGCTGAGTGCAGAAGTGGGCGTGGAGTGGTGATGTGGTTTCTAGGCGGGGAGGGGGGTGGGCGTGTCCGAGCTCCCGGCGAGGCTACCGGCCTTACATTACATTAACAGTTCTGAATCCTGACGGTTGTGGACATACCATTTTATCTCATACTCCAGGACTTCCTGCAAAATCGGGCAAGAGGTGGACTGTTTCAAGGGTTAATTCAACTGCTGTTTCTCCTGAAGCATCTTGTAAACTTCAGATTCTTTGTTGATGAGGAGGCCGTGTGGAGGTTGAACACGTATGGGCATTCCGTTGGCCTCCTCCCTGCTGGCAGCAGTTCTGAAATGCCAGCAATATGGTATCTCAAGGCGTTGTTAAAGTTGGAGATGTTTTCAGAAGAAGAGAGGCCGGCGGGGTTGCTGTGCTGGTTTAGATGACCCCAGGGCCAGTGCTGAAAGCAGGAGAGGCAGTAAAGAGCTTGACACTTGGATTGCAGGCACATCCTACGTGCAGGACCTCCTGGGGTTCAGAGGGTAACTTCATCTTGTATGGACAGCACTTCCTTTCCGCCATCACCAAAAGAGACTAGATTTTATATTCAGATCTGGCTTCTGTGAGAGTCATGTTTTCTGTGCGGCCTTTGATTTTTTTTGTGTGTGTTTCCAAGTGCATTGGATTGCTGATATTTTCCCCATCAATGGCTGTGATTACATCTTTGATACATCAATCAGCCATAGCAGCCTTGCTGCTGACACTGCCCCGGGAAACAGCTGAGAGGCTGCGGGAAGTCCTTGCTGTCCAGCAGGCGGAAGCCTCATGGTCTTCATCTCTCTGTTGGGCTCTAAATAAGAAAGTAACATACCTCTAGATGCTTTTACAAGCAAGTTTGACTTCAATCCCTATCCTAGGAAGCCACTTTCATCAAAGGTTCTCTGCTGTGGGGCCACACAGTATGGCTGAGATGGGAGCTGCTGAATATTCAAACCCTTTCCTCTCAGGGTATTATTGCCATTAACCTCCCCAAATGATAAAGCAGGTGGCAGTTCTGATACTCACAGCTTGCTTGCCCTTTCCATAACCTCTGGGTCAGTCTAATTCAGATCAGAGGCTGCATCTCCTAAAACTGGCTCCATCTCCACTAGGAATGCTAAGCAAGGCTGGGCACTAGGGGAGGCATGGCTAAGAACAGACAGGAGTGAAATAGCAGCTCCCATGAGACAACCCACATAGGAGTAGAGGGGGACTTTCTACAGATGGTATCTAGTCTACTCCTCTCCCTCCGATGAAGGCTGTAAGCCAATCTTCTGTCAAGAGAAGGGGCTGCCTTGCCCTGAGCTCAGGTACCCCAGGGCTCCTACATCCGTCCTGGCCTGGAGTTCCCAGTCTGGCATCAGGCTGCTTGACTCCCAACTACACAGAACATACAGGGGCAAAGGCCAGGAGTACAAGCCACCAGCATGCTACTAGCGCTTTTATCCTCCACAGAAGACTCCTGACCCACAAGCCAAATGTCTCAAGTCGACCCCGGAGAGGTTACTCAGCTCAGCCTATATGCAGTCAGTTCTATAACACTGCTCAACAATGAACTGATCGCTTCGACCTCTGTGTTCTCAGAAGTTTCCGCTCTATCACACTGAGTTACAGATGGTCATCAAGCCCCAGATAATACGTGGCCCAAAGAGTATCACGGTAAGAGTAGCTACCATGTGTCATATACGTGTGCCGTATCGCTGGTCTTCACTCAGGCTCAGGGTCCTGGACCTCCTCCCACATACCCTACAAGCCACGGAAAAAGAGGAGTCTAGCATTTCAGGCAGATCTTTTCTCCAGGGTAATTCCTCATACTCAGCCTCTCCTCTTCATGGTCCCAGCAGTTCAAGAACTTTTAAAAAATGGGAAGAAATAACATAGACATTGCCTCATTCAGAGAACTCTCATTCCAGAGATTCTTTACAGCTCTACATCACCGTGTTTTTAGGAGTTTCACGTTCTGTTTTTTCATGCATCAGCTTATGGGGGACAAGCAGGAAGGGAGAAGGGCCCTTACTGTAGGGAATTGCGCCAATGCCCTTGAAAGGAAAGCTTATCATTGAAGGTCTGCTTTTCCTCCTGCTAAAGGACACTGCAAGGATTTACGCGTTTTTCTGAGAACCACGTAGAAACTCATTTGAGGGCATCCTTAGGGCTGCTCTTTGGCAGTAACATCTTACCTACAGCTGGTATTCGCAGTTGCGCCATGGCTCTGGGAGACATGGAAGGGTACAGATAAGCTGTCTGAAACACACTCCTCAGTAGTCACTGCTCCCCTCTCCCCCTAGCAGGTATCCTATACTCTGAAAGGAATGATTCATTCTCCCTTGACTTCATCCATTTGGCTTGTGATCCTGGCTTCCTCTGCCTTTTTATGTGTGGAACAATGACTTTCAGTGTCTTTTGAGTAACTGTAAAACTTCACATATTTAATTAACATAACCTTCATGTAGAAATAGCTGTAGTGAACTGTGAGTCCCTAGAGGAAAGAATAGTATCATTTAGATCTCTGTATTCTCCCATCTAAAACACTTCCTGATTCACAGGCTGTACATTTTAGAATTCAGTTTGGTTGTTACATTAAGAACGTGGACGTTATTTCCCTCCTTTGTGTCTGGAGAACAAATTACCTGTTACTCCTCCTACCACTCTGGAAACAGGTAGGGAAATGCATACGCTCTAAACTGCTTACCCCGAAAACAAAAGAAGTCCAGGGTTCCTGAACCTGTTCATGGAAAATCTGGAAAGTCGCTAAAGCCAGGTAGTAAGAGGTTACACTTTCCCCAGGGGAAAGGCATCTTTCCCATAAAGTCCGGCAAAAGCCAGAAGAGCCATTACCTAATGCAGAGGGAAACGTCAAACGCAACCAATAGAGAGGAAGCAAACTTGAGTTGCCCATTTCAAATGATCTGATGTGTTTGCTTTTCCAAAAGGTTTTTATCATGCATTTTCCCTTCAGTAGCATCACGGACATCAAAACACATGACTCTACCTTCAGTGTAACAATCTATGGCAGATCATACTGGGCACATTCCCAACACCCATGACCCCATGTGCCCTGCCAGCAGATCCCTGCTTTCCTAAACCTACAATGGTGAGCTCATCGCCTCTGCCAATGTTTCATCTAGACATAGCCATGTGATCCATCCCTGGGCAGTAAGATATTAGGGAAGTCTGTTAAATGCTTTCAGAAGAGATTTTGCCCCTGGGAAAAGAATCATGTGCACAGGATACTTTTTGCTTAGACACTGACATGTGATAACAAAAAGTTAGAGCAGCTACAAATCAGAGAAAAAGACAACCACAGAAAAACTACCTGGGAGCCTTGACATCACTGAGCCACTAATCCAATCCCCCAACCAGGGCGACGCCAAACATATGTGCAAGTTGTATACGGTCCAATGCCAGGGAGCACCATTCAGATAACCGTATGAATGAACTGGCACTCCCTGGAGTTGTGCAATCCACAATCTGTACAGCCATAGCAGCCCACACTGCAAGCTGGAACCACAAACCTGCAGACCTGAGCCCACATGTCTATGCAGTACAGGAGATAATAAACGTCCACTTAGTTTAAATCATTCTTAGTGAAGACTATTACTTCCAGCCAGAAGATCCTAAAACTACACAAGAACTGTAGTTGGAGACCTGGTTGCTAGTTCTGGCTCCTCCACTTAGCACCTCTTAGGACCTTGGTCTGGCAACCTGACCTCTTTAATCTCAGTTTGGCCTTTTGTGAAGCAAGGGAATCACTTAGGTCTTGTATGTTACTCTCTGATGGATGTGGCCATTTCCTTTGGCACAAGTACCTAGATTTCTGTATCTTTACCCAACATCCGACCACAGCAGATGCTAGAAAGCAGGCATGAGCTGCTCCTGCATATGCACTACATATGTTCACTCTGTTAGTGCAGAATCACAACTTACCCTCAAGCTCTCCTGGCTAAAAATCCTGCCATGTAAAGAAACTGTGCAAAACAGCAGACTGTCTAAAGTAGGGATGCAGATATTCATATTCCTTATAGAGTCAGGACTCTCTTTAATAAATACACCACTAATGTCTAATTCTTTTTTAAGTTTTCTAAGGGCATGCTTCTGGTCTGGCTGGTAGCCAATCTAACCCAGCTTTGCTGATGCTGACGTAATGGATTCTGCCTGAGAGCACAACCAGGCAGCTTTTACAAATCTTGTCCATTTAGCAGGCAACTGACTTGACACAGGTGCTTTTGTTAGGTAAGTTATTTATGTGTAGTTACTATATAACCACCTGTGCTGCAGGACTAAAACATTCTTCATAAAACTTGGCATGCTTTCAGAAGGCAATGTTGGTGGTTGGGGATGGAGAGCTTTTCTGTGCATTTTAAGTGGGAGCTGAGATTTGATGATTTAGGGTTGCTGCTGTTTCTGGCTGTGTGAGGAAACAGAAAAAGCAATAATCCTTAGGACACGATTAACTGTTAGGACCAGCGGCAGGCTGGTGCTAAGGAGCTACAGGGACAGCCAGGAGGTCTAAGGCCTTGGAATATGGACACATTTTTAGGATTCCTTTTCTGTCATGCAATTCTCTTACAAAATCCTCGGTCTTTAGTGAAGTTTGTTAAACATGGTCGCCTTGTGTTGGCTGTGCTTTGGAGAATAAAGAGAAGAACCTGCATCCACGAGACATCGATAGCAGCAGCATATAAAAAAGATGCACTGAGCTCGCTGTTAGTCACATATTTGACTTCAGAATCCTGAAAGTGACCAGGCACAAAAACATATGGAGACAACGGAAATGATGCGGAATATCGGTAAAGACAGCTATTTGTCCCCCAATAATCTTGTTTCCTTCATCTGTTAAAATCACGTCTGTTTTTAAAGGTGAGCACACAGTCACCTGGAATACAGACTGCATTTTCCGGTCCACGTTCCAGCTAGGGATGGCCTTGTGATGGAGTCCTATCCAATAGGGTACAAACAGGTTGCTAGTAAATGTTTAACAGTCCGTTCTGGGGGAGGGGGAGGAGTATGAATGGGGGAAGCCCTGATTTGTAATGTTTGCCAGTTGCCACAGTCCGAATACTCTCACCTTGGCTATTTCAAGCTTTCACCTTGATGGCAGTAAATATGGAGCTCAATATGAAGAGATGCAGCTCTCACAAGTTGGTACCGACTGGTTCCAGCACATCGCTGGAGGTAAGGAAGTGCTGTAGGTGATTTCTGGGAGATGTCCTTAAAGAAGGAGGCATGTCTTAAAGGGTCAGGTATGCCCTTTGCCCTTTCCTCCTCCTGGCTGGCAGGGAGATAGATGTGATGGGTGGAACTCCAGCCATCATACTGGACCAGATGGAACAAGTTGTATATTTCGGAATGGTGGCATCAAGATAAGAGAAGCAGCCTTGGTCCCTAATGGCCACGGAAGCAGCCCTGGGAAGTTTACCTGCAGAGTTCATTTGCATGGAAACTGAACAAAAGGAAAAAGTCCTTCTTACAATCTGATATTTTGAGTTTTCCCATTCACAGTGGAATCTATCCCAACTGAGGCATCATACACGCCATACAAGATGTCTGAGAAAACTACAATTTTTATCTGGTAGAATCTTAAAGGTTTCAGATTTGAAACAACATCATCATCTGACCCTTTCTAGAAGGGACAAAGAGGATGGACAGAGAATAAACGGTAGGAAAAAAAATTGTGCTTAGCTGTTACACCTCAAAATACGCCAAGCACCTTCCAGAGCACAGGCAAGGAAACATAAGCACAGAGCAAGGCCAGCAATTACATAAATCTCAGTAAAGAAAGCAGAAAAAAAGAGAAAAGTAACTTGAAAGTAATCCCTCTACCTCGGCTCCTCCTCTCTGACCTACAGATCCACGAGGAAGGACAAGCCAGCCTATATCAACACCTTCCTCCTTGGACACGTGCACCCAACTCACAAATCCACGAGCCGGGGGATCAGGGAGGACTCTCCCGCCAAGGGCAGTCTAAATTCTCTGCCTGAGAAAGAAAGATTGTTCTCAGACATCTTTCTTCTAGAGCTTTCTTCCCAGGCTGAGAAATGAGGACTACATAAGGTCACTTGGGGAACTAAGTTGACTCAGAGCAGCATTCTGGCAATTCAGTCCATTCTGGCATAGCCTGGCTTGTTTTTTCTTTCTATGTGTTGTACACCGGGCACATGATAAAGGTAAAATGACTCCCCTTCAAATATAGGCAAAATTTAATGTTACACATGAACTCCTCTGAAAAGTTAAGTGCTATGCAAATAGAAGATAACAGTGTCATAAATAAATTATTATCTATTTTTGAAATAAGGTTTGCACAGGTCAAACATGCACTCAGCAGTGATAACTGAGCATCTGTGATGTTACAAAACGTGTGTCACTATGCTCACTCTGGGGGATCCTACAGGGATATCTGCCATTCACTCTTTATCCAGTGAGTCTCTGACTACGCATTTACTTCACTTCAGACTAGAGGACTCCTGCAGTCAGCATGATTTCCAGTCCCTCCTCACCAGCTATGCCCCACTTTTCTCCCAACAAAAGTAATGCCAAAAAATGAACTTAGCCTGATGTGGGGAGTGGGGAGATTCTGGTGGCAGGAGGACAGGGGCAGGAAACAGCAAGACCGAGTCGGCAAGAAGAGAAAAATTAGCCTGATGGAGGCATACACAAACACATGAACACCTGTGGGAGGAGGGGTTATGAAAGCAGCTAAATGAAGCATAGTCTCGTTCTTAGATAAAACCTAGGCAAGAACGAAATTTCTAAGCATATATTTTCCAGAATCCTGACGGTAGCTTGCATTTACAGAGTCAAGCATCTTTAAAAAGATTTGCAGATTTTTGCTGCAAACATTTAAGGACTCACCTTTATCACTCTTTTTTTTTTTTTTGAGATGAAGTCTCACTCTGTTGCCCAGGCTGGAGTGCAGTGGCGAATCTCGGCTCACTGCAACCTCATCCTCCTGGGTTCAAGTGATTCTCCTGCCTCAGCCTCCCAAATAACTGGGACTACAGGTATGCACCACCATGCCCGGCTAATTTTTATATTTTTGGTAGAAAGGGGGTTTCACTATGTTGGCCAGGCTGGGCTCAAACTCCTAACCTCATGATTCACCCTCCTCAGCCTTCCAAAGTGTTGGAATTACAGGCGTGAGCCACAGTGCCCGGCCACCTTTATTACTCTTAACTCAGATGTCCAGGCACTGGAGTTAGAACTACCTAGGTTCACATCCTAGATCTGGCATTTACCAAGTATAATAAACTGTGTGCCTAGCCTCCGTTTCTCCAGAAACTTACAGAATTAGAGAAAATCAACATAAAGCACTTATGTGAAAGGTCTGCAAAAAACAATATTCTCCAAATCAGAGCTATGTAAATTTGAGGGTTGAAAAATTTTATGGTTGCTGTTGATATGCAATCAAAACTCAAATTGATTAGGTTGATGGCAGAGTTTGAAATTATAAAAAAACTGAAATGAACACATTACACATTACACAAATCCACACTTGAAGCATCTTGGTCTGCAACAGAGAAAAATGAGATAAACCTGGACAAAATCTAACACTGCTCTTAAGGCAAACTCTACCTCCACTTTCATATCTCTATTCACTACCTCCACTCTCTGCACCCAAAAAACAGCACTCCTGCTCTCTTGGGCAATAGAGTAATTTCTGCCATTTTCGTTTTTAATGGAGGCCTGACATCTGTAGACTACCCGTATTATCACACTAGCACACTGGCCAAATTCTAAAGAGAGGCTTGAAACTTTGTGAAATAAACCTACCTCTGCAAAATAAGCCCAACTGCAAAGAAGTCTATTTTTGGCAATTCAATTTATTACGGGGTTAACTTAATGACAAAATTGTCTAAAAACTAGTCAGAAAACATCAAAGCAAGCATATTTGTCCTTCAAATGTAATTCTGATTAAAAAGGAAGAGAGTTGCTTCCAAAATCTAATAATCTCCTTAACAAGTAAAAGAGAAAGAATCTTCATCAGTAGTTTGGAGGATGCATGGCACAGCGTGGGAAGCAGCTTGTAAAGGGAGGGTGTGAGCTGATTAGCAGGGGGTGCACTAATCCTTAAACAGAAACCACTTAGAAAAGATGAATGTGGGTTTAAAATGTCCTGATTTGGGAGCAGTGCTGATCATCATCAAGACTCTGCAAACTTTTGAGCCAACCAGTTATGCAGCATCTAAATTAATTTTGTAGGTTTTTAAGTGTCAAATTACTACTAGAAATTGTGGTTATGCACAAATGCTATGAAATTTTCCTGAGTAAATACATCTTACATCTCTTGGGGTATATATTGAACCAGCTTAGCTGAAGTTAAAAGCCAGACTAGAATCAAGAAAATAAACTCACTTGTCAGACTCATCAAAGAGATCACAACTCTGCAGTTTTGAAAGAGCGAGTCGAAAATATTCCACTAGAAAACAAATGGAGTGTTATGAATACAAGGATAATCATGTCTTTTTAGTACTTAGTAAACCGCCTTACTCCCTCTCCCACAAACCCATTTCCAAGCAGCATGGCCACACTGATTTATTCTGTGAAAAATTAATGATACAACTACAATTAGCCAGCCTACTCAGTAGGCCCATTCAAAATGGTAAACGTTCCAAAGACACTTTCCAAAACCTCCCCCTCAAAACAACATATTTAATCTAAAAAAAATCATAAAAAGTAATTTTAAATAGCAGATGATTCTGAAATTGACATTAGAATAGAAATAAATAGTAAGTTCAAGCTAATTAAATTCTCAAATTCTGTGTAAAATATTTTTAAAATACAAAACAAAACAAAACAAAAAAAGGAACCCTCACCCTCACAGGATCAGTTGAATAAGCAAAATCTAACTCACAATGTTGGAGGCTTGTCACCTTGGGCTTTTATGGTGTCTCAAAAATCTAGAGCTTAATGCTATATAGGGCCAATCAGTTATCAATAAGCAGAAGGGAAAGTGTTTTATCATTAGAAGATGGAATAATTATCTCTCAACTTAACAAAAATAAAGGTTGGGTACGGTGTCTCACGCCTGTAATCCCAGCACTTTGGGAGGCTGAGGCGGGCGGATCACAAGGTCAAGAGATCAAGACCATCCTGGCCAACATGGTGAAACCCCGTCTCTACTAAAAATACAAGAATTAGCTGGGCACGGTGGCGCGTGCCTGTAGTCCCAGCTACTCGGGAGGCTGAGGCAGGAGAATTGCTTGAACCAGGGAGGTGGAGGTTGCAGTGAGCTGAGGTCTTGCCACTGCATTCCAGCCCGGCGCCTGGTGACGGAGCAAGACTCTGTCTCAAAATAAATAAATAAATAAATAAAAATAAAATAAATAAAATATCCACTGGTTAAATTAAAAGGCTGCTTAAGCGGATAAGAATTGCTGATGAAGTAAAACAAAACAAGTAAAAAGAATCCATGGGAAGCTAGGAAGGAAGTTAACTCTCAGGTTTTCCTGCTAATTCTAAATCAGAAGAAAACAAGGCACCAGAACTTACATGGATCACTTACTTGGTGGCACAGCAAATGTAAAAAGTAGTTTCTCAACGACAACAACAGATCTACCCCTTTTACCCTTTGCTTCTCTACTGCCTCAAATGGAGTGGGAATTTATATTTCAAAATGTAATTCATTTCATTCCATCCCAAAATCATATCGTTTGGAAATCATTATGAAGCAGAAAGAATAAAAGCCCTTAAAATTATATCAACATGCATTCTCATCTAACACCACTCAAATTTAACAGAACCAGGTAAGAATACTACTACTGACCTGATGTTCTCATCCCATAGGGCAAATCAAACTTATCGCTACCATACAAGGAAGCAATCTTTCTAAAATCAGCTGCACACAGAAAAGGGTGAAACTGATGAAACCTGGAAGGAAAGGATAAAGAATGATTTTGCCAAATACCTACTATCTTTGCAAGTTTTTAAAACCGAAACTAAAAGTAACTATACATATAATTCAGATTGTTATACTGTGTATATGAAAATGTATTTTTTTAATTTTTAAAAATAAGTTTAAACAGTGCTGAAATATTGCATAGAATGGGGTATGCAATGGAACTACGCAACTGAAAACACTTTACAGCTACTAAAATGAAAATTATGTTATAACTCAGGAAGTAAAAACAAAACTTAAAAACAAACCAATACCAAGTGATAAAATAATAGCCATATATAGGAAGAAACAAAGTAATATTTAAAAGTACTGATGCTACACTATTTCTAAATTTAAAAGTATCATATATGTGAAGTTGTATCAGCTGTGACAAGTCTGCCGTCACTAACCCATAAATAACAAAGCTGAAATTCACACCCAAGCCTAATGCTAAGGAAAGATGTTCTCTTTATAACGCTGAAGATAACAGCTGCAGGTTTCCCAAAAGAGCTTCTCCAAATTGCTGCTGGCTTTTCCGTTTCTGAGAAAGTGGCCTCGAGTACATTCTAGGGGACTGCCCTCAGATAATACTGTCCACATGACAAACACCAATCTACTTGTTACTTACACTATAGACTTATATACCCTGCGAAGTAATCTTGCACAAATACTTTAATCCTTTCGGGTTTTCTCAGAAAGAAAAAGTTATCTTTTTTTCAATAAAGTTCTGGAGTACCTTAATTCTAGAGCAGCATTTTAATCGGCAGTCTGCAACCCATATGTGCCTCATAAAATCAGTTTTGTGAGTCATGATCAGCATCTTTTTAAAAAGTGAATGGAGGCCGGGCTCGGTGGCTCAAGCCTGTGATCCCAGCACTTTGGGAGGCCGAGGTGGGCGGATCATGAGGTCAAAATCGAGACCATCCTGGCCAACATGGTGAAACCCCATCTCTACTAAAAATACAAAAAAAAATTAGCTGGGCATGGTGGCGCGCGCCTGTAGTTCCAGCTACTCAGGAGGCTGAGGCAGGAGAATTGCTTGAACCCGGGAGCGGAGGTTGCAGTGAGCCGAGATTGTACCACTGCACTCCAGCCTGTCTCAAAAAAAATAAAAAATAAAAAAAATAAAGTGAATGGAACAGAACACAGTGTATCTGGAGTAGTAAAGGTAAAAATTACTTATTTCTTAATACAGATATGTGTTTGCACTAGGTCCCAAATAAAACGTATTTCTTTCTATGAGTCATGGTCAAAAATTTTTAAAACACGATTCCAGTTTTGCGGCGGTCCTCACTGAACACACACCCCTGGAAAGACTATGAGCCACCATAGCACACTTGGAATCATATACAAAAAAGTCTTATGTATTTGCAGTTTTCCAGAGAGTTGACCGACTTCAAAGGGATCTGTGGTTCCAAAGAGTTAAAAACCAGTAATAAAAAGGTGCAGTAATAAAACAGGAAAAAAAAATGAACACTTAACACTTCATAGAAAAAATGCTGAACAGATTGTGCCTCTTTTGTACAGTTAAACATGCCTAGAACAGACTTTTACTTCTTGTTATCTAGAGTATTTTGACGAGCAATCTGTCAAAGTCAAGGTTAGGAGGAAAAGAACATATGTGAATAGAAGAGTAAGTTTTTTACAAAGCCCAAGAGCCACAATACATAATCATTTACATTTTATGTAGATTAATCATTATTTGCATTCTATGTGGTTCAGTAAAAGTTAATACAAGGGAAAATTTCTACTCAAAAAGTTTAACGTAGAGGCAAGGAAGGAGAAGGCACAATGGGTGGAAAGTAACATGGGAGCAACAAGGGGGAAAAATAAAACCCTAAAGAACAATTCACTTTTTTGTAATCAAACACAAACAGACCTCTCTAGCCTCACCTGTGTGAAAAGAATACTGGTTTGATTGAATTCCTCAATGCCTTTTCTTAAAATATATGCAGAGCTCTGACTAAAAGCACAAAAAGAGACAGGATATTCAAGCTCTTCCTTAAATATGGGGCATCCACTTTATACTGCTAAGATTTGCATTTAAAAAAATAAACAAGTGTGGACAATGATTACAAGCACATTTGGAATATTTCGTATGCCACAGGGTTTTTTTGGGGTATATTTTTACCTCAGCAGAGAGGCAAAAGCTGGCTTTGATAAACAAGGCTGGATCTTATTTCTCCGTTTCATTTCCACAGGTGCCACCCTATGAGACAAAAATAGTGTCAGTCAGAAACCAGAACCGGGCACCCCGCCCAAAGGGAAGCAAATGTCCTGGGAACTCATTCATGGCACCACTGAGAGGTTCCATGGCAGCAAACAAAAATCCTCCCTGCACCCTTTGAGGTTTGCCAGTACCTTCGCCAAGCCCCGCACACACCTGAGCTTCATGGATGTAGGGGAGGGAGGGTGGAAAGGCTGAGGTGATTAGCAAACCAGAAGTGATTCCAAGGGCAGCGATTCAAAGGACCTTCAGAGAAACAGGATCACTGCACTGCAGAAGCTGCAAACAGGCTCAGAAGCCAGCCTCACCCCAAGGGCACGTGGCTATTTACCTCCTCCTGCCACATCTGCTGACGCACACCAGCAGCAAACACCACGAAAACACCTGACCTGAGCAGGATCCACAGACCTTTGCCTTGGGATCCTGGGGACTCTACAAATCACATTCTCGAGAGTCATTTCTAACTGTCCTCTATTCTTGGCATAGGTTAGGCCCCTGTGTGCTCCTGAATGGAGTACTTGTCTCCACAATTTAAAAGGGTATTGTGAAACATGACAGAGCACAACAAGGAACATAAATGAAAGGGGTGGTGGATGGCAGGATCCGGACTTAGCCGGGAAAGAGGAAAACAGCTTAATACAAAACGATCATCAATTATGTGAAGAATTAGTATTAAAAAAAAAAAATCGATTTTCTTCTATCATCAGCAGGATTCAAAATGAAGGAAGTATCCTGAACCCTTCATGGACAGACATAATTTTCCATTTTTGTAGGTACAAAATCCCCATAGTTAGAACTGCTAGGTTTCTGAACTGTGAGGTTAGTAAACTCCTTATGCAGGAAAATACCTTTTGTGAATACCACAATGGCAAGGACTCCTTGTTATACATAAGGAAGGTACATAAATATGGTGGACCAGCACACGAGACTATAAAATCTCAATTATAGGATAAAATGAAGTATATTATTTGATTTCTCATTAAATATAGAAAACAAACTGTTTTAGGGTATCGTGAAGACAAACTTTGGGTGACATTTTAAAAGAAAAGCATAATTATCTGTCTTCATTTTTAAAGAAGCAAGTTCATTGCACAAACACCTGTCTGAGCTAACACCCCAAGGTACTTGCTGTGACTATAGTAATGTGTTAGCTTAGGAGTGACATGGTCACTTCATCCTGGATGACAAAAGACTGTGCTGATTTACATCCTTCTCATCATCTTCTTTATCATTTTCCCTGTGAACAACAATAGGATGTGTAGGAAAGTAGCAATCTAGCAAGTTTTTTGCTTTCTCTTCTATTTTTGTCTTCCACTACTAAGGGTAGGACAGAGAATGTGGCAAAGGTGTAGGGATAGATCCCTTTGATGTAGCCCTCATTTAGTATATAATCAGACTTCAAAATTCTCTGGCCCGATATTTGGGTCCAAAACCTAAAACGTTAGGGCCAAAACTACCTTCCTGGCATTGGGTTTTTCCAGTGGTCATTTGCCTAACGTCCTTCCATGAAAATCATGACAATTATTTTTCAATCCAGCAGTAATGAAACCAAATGCAGAAGCATCAGCATTTTTTCATCGAGTAAGCCCAAGTTAGAAACATGATTTAAGACACAGTATGAAACACTGGGAAAAAATACTGAGTCTCTGTCAAAGACAGGAAGTTATGCGATTTATTTTAGCATACTAATGTACTACCACCTGCTTGGGATTTAAAGGTCATCAAAACTTTTTTCCCAGCCAAAGGACTGACAATGAGAAGGGTAAAAACCCTATTACAGAGGCTTTCTCTTCAGTAAAACTATCAGTGCCTCTTTTTTATATGTGACATTTCAAGTCAAAGCTATTTCAAAAGATGCACATTATCATCATTCAGTAAATATTTTTAAATAAAGGAAACCATTTGTAGTATCTATATTTTATCGATCATCTCTTATGCAAGCATTTTAGGTTCTAAAAATTAAGTACCACTGAGCCCCGTAATTACTCCATTAACTCAAGGAGATGATCTATTGCATAAATAAAAAATGTTTTATGTCCCAAAGATGGTTAACACCATAGCTTCACTGAGAAGTCAAGAGAAAGTAGGTGTTGCTTGTCAAAAATTTACATTGTTAGAGATACAATCTGTAAGATCGTGGAATGGTAAAACCCCGATTTACAATGGAAAGCAAGAAAATATTCCAAACGTTAAAAGGGAACAAGTTTTTTAAATAGGACTTTCTACTATAATTTGTGGGTTTGAGTGAAAGACTAGGTTGAGAGTTTTTTTTTTTTTGAGACGGAATTTCGCTCTTGTTACCCAGGTTGGAGTGCAATGGCGCGATCTCGGCTCACCGCAACCTCTGGCTCCTGGGTTCAGGCAATTCTCCTGCCTCAGCCTCCTGAGTAGCTGGGATTACAGGCACGTACCACCGTGCCCAGCTAATTTTTTGTATTTTTAATAGAGACGGGGTTTCACCATGTTGACCAGGATGGTCTCGATCTCTTGACCTCGTGATCCACCCGCCTCGGCCTCCCAAAGTGCTGGGATTACAGGCATGAGCCACTGCGCCCAGCCGAGAGTTATTTTTAAATAACAAAATTAAACTTACCAATAGACGTTGGTTCCCCACAATATACAATGCAGCACGTAATAGAGGAAGACGGCACTCAGGAAAATGGCCACAAGATACCCTCTCATGGCTGGCTCACCTGTAACACAAGGAATGCATTCCAAAGCAAAGGCCAGGTTGTTATACAAATGAATTTTCACAATAGCTCAAATATAAGCATTACTGGAAAAAATACAGAAAAGGAACTATGGGAAAAAATGAGGTAGGCCTGTAATTTTGGAAGTACTAATATGCAAAAATATAATGCTTTTCCTGTCTCTCCTCTTATCAGCACAACATGATGTATATTTAGGCCAATAAACAGCTCCATGGTCTCAAAGGCAGGGGCTTCCCTACTACTTTCTCATGTTAGGTAAGAAAGGAAAAAATTCCTCCAGAACTAAATTTTACACATCTATTCCATATCCAAAACTTTTTTCACAAACATTAAAAACTTCTATTTTCTCTCTCTGTAGAAAGTAAATAGATGCCTTAAGCTGTGAATAAACATTTCTTCAGTGCTTGTAATGATGTTAAAATGTTATACATTTAATTTTTAAAAGTTCTTTTCCTGATTTTTAAAAACTGAGGAAAAACCTACTGAAAAAAATTTCCCACATCCACAATTTATATACTTTTAGATCCACCTATTTGATTTTTCAACATCATAGTACAGATATATTCAACTAATTACTTGCTTGTTTTGCATTGACAATATTGTTCATTACACATTTGTAGACAAAAACCTTGACACAATCCTCTCTAAAATGTAAATGCAAAAAAAAAAAAAAGCCTTTCTAGAATATATTTTAAAAACCTATAAAACATGTTTGTTTAGTTTCTTCTTTTGCTTCAAAGGAAAAAAGAAAAAGTTTCCACTGTCTTATGTAATTACAGGTAAAAGACAAATTCAATATATGGTTCCATAACAGACCTATTTCAATGCATGTGATTTTAAAAAGGTACACTACTTCCCTGTGTCCCTTACCAAGTTTCTAGTTCATCTAAACAACTGCGTGTACCACCCCTTTCAGTCCTATCCACGTCTATTAACCTTAATCATGGCGATGCAGTATAGAACCTGGCAGTCTGGTGGAATAAATTTCCAAGTAATCTGGCATTGCCTTCCTTTTCATGGTAAATACATTCAAATGGAAATCTTAAAATGAACCACTCCCTCGCCTTCATAAGTAGAATATATTAAACATAATTTAAACTTTTCTTGATGATATGGGGTCAGCTCAACAAATATCATTGTTCTGGGCTTTCTTACACTTGAAGCCTTCTGCAGCTAATGGGTGTGTGGGGCTATTTGCTAAGCAGTCCTAAACTGGCATGATTATCTGGCTGAGTTGCTTTTCACTCCTTTCTTGCTGTCAGCTGTTGCATCTCGCTGCTATTAATGCAGTCACCACCCCCAAGTGCCACTATTATAAATGAGTTAGAAACGAAAACTATGTCAGGAGAAAGCAAATAAATAAGCAAGTTAATGAGCAAACTTCAGTTTACACATACTTCTAATTAGGTATACATAAGCCCTGTGAAGAGTCAACACTGGTTGGAAATCAGAAGACAAGATTCACAGCCTAACTCCACATCCGGTGTGGGAAGCCTGATCAGTCTACCTCTTCTGACCTGAGAGTCCTCACATATTTACAAGTGAGAACACATCATCTGCCTCTCTGGGTTACTACACTGTCCTGGAAGGTAGTTTAGCATGGGCCAGAGTAGTGATGAACGTCTTCTTAAATGCTCAAATTAAACATTTAAGGCTCCACTAAGAATAACATCATTTATGCAAAGATCCAACAAAGATAAAACTTACCAGTATCGGCAATTTTTTAAATATATATTTATATGTAAGACAGTATATGAAGGTCTAGGGAAAGAAGTCAGTATTTACAATTCAAAATTCCTAGGTATTCTCCAAAACATACTCTTTGGGCAATTTATGTATTATTCTACAGAACACGGAGGCAGGGGTAAGCAAGACTTTTTGTTACTGTTTTGCTGTTTTTCATTCACTAATATGTGGTCTAACTGAAAACAACTGTGAGAGAATGTTCTTTTACAAACAGTAAAATGAACCCACTCTTGAACACAGCTGCTGCATATGCCATCTGAAAAACATTTAGGAAGTTTAGGCCCTCTCGTATTTCATGTACAATTCACAGCTTCAGTATTCAAGTTGCAAAGGAGACGGGCCAGCCAGGATATCCTTGTGACAAACATGATTCCTCTGCTTGCTCACAGGACAATACTTCCACAAATAAACCAATTCTCTAATTATATTCTATAAATGGAAGGACCATTCTGCTTTGAGCAAAAGCATTCCAAAACCCGTTAGAATTTAAGAGGATATCTGCTTTTAAGAAGGCATGAGACCCTTTAATATAGCTTTAATTATCAAGACAAGCAGTTTTCAAGATCTTGACATTAAACATGACCAGTGCCAGCTTTGTGGCTGCAGATGCTCCTAAAATCAGGGTTCCTAAAACATCCTTTACAAAAGTGTGGGTAGAGGATGACGAGGGAGAAAAGGACTCACTGCCAGAGGACAAATTTTCACATATTCTCCAACTAACATACGTAACCCAATGTACAAGTAACCTATATATGTCAGATATATGTCAGATATTTAAAAACTCAATCTTGGCAACAGTTTCACTTTGCTTTAATGGTAAAAGTACATTTTATTTGTGTGGCGCATTGAAGTTCATAGGGAAACTTTTATATGTCCACACCCCCATTCAAGGCTCAAAATAAGCTTATTAGATGGGTGTGGAGGTATTGTCTTCTTGATGAATGAGGAAAACTGAAGATAAGGTTGAGTTATCTGAGGTCACACAGTTCAAGGAAGACAGAAATAGATCTACAGGTCAATCATTTCTTTCTCAGCGTTCTATTCCTGGTGTCATCCTGTCTCTCAAGATAAAAAGCACAAGGCAAATTGAAAAGAGATAACTCCAATCTGTAACTTCCTGATGGTGTTCCACTGGTATCTTGAAGTCTGGAAGGGTAAATTCAGGTATTGGTGAAAGGAGGTGACTCTAGGGCAGGCGAAGGAGGCTGCACCAGGCGGGGACTTGTTAACATGCACACTCCTGAGTCTCTGCTTAATCTCAATCTCTGGGGCTCAGGAATGGGCATTTAAACAGCATCTGCCAATTTGATTCTTATGCACAGTAAATTTTGAGAATCACTGCTCTAAGACACACAACAGAACCATGGAAGGATTTACTGAAATACAGAGGCTGTAAGAGATACAGCTCCCATAACTAGATGCTTTTTTTTTTATCCTAAATGCCTAGCACGCGGTAAATGCTCAGTGAATAACAACTAATTAGAAGCATTAAGATGTATGAGTGTTCAGCCTGTGCCAAGGCATGTGATAATTGCTTTTGTGTATTTTCTCATGATATCCTGACAACCACCTTGCAAAGGGAGTAGTAGACTCACAATTCCCATTTTACAGAGGAGAAAACCAACGCTCTGGGAGAAACAATGACTTGTTGAGCTGACAAGTAGAAGAACGAGGACTCAAATCTGTCTCTATCAGGCCACAGCTCATGCGTTCTATTACCTCCCCCTGGACGTGAGCTTTCACAAATGAGCACGGGCCCCTCCTTTTGCTATCAGACTAAACATTACTCCCTAAGCAATATTAATTCTAGTAATTGATGAAATGGAGATAAAGCTTATAGTACTTTCGATTCAAACTCAGCTGAAATAAAAGCCTGCTCCTCCCAACCATGCTAGCATTGTTTATAAAAACAAAACAAACTCTATGGAGAAACACTTGAAAAAATGTCAGGTTTTTTTTAGACTCTCCTAATGCTTTCTCAAACCAAAGGGAGCCTGTTTTTCCAAACAGCTAGGAAAAAAGCACACTCAGCAATAATTCTGGAAACACTGTTCTACTTAACAAGTATTAGGTTAGTGCAAAAGTAACTGCGGTTTTTGTCATTTAAGATCAAATTCACAGAAAAACCCTGTGGGTATCTCCGTCAATATCATGCAACACCAAGGAAGAAAGGCCCTTGGCGTTCTCTATTCCGGATGCTGAGCACACACAAACCTCACCTGCCTGGCTCCTCCATTCCCAGTTCCGTCTCAATCGAGAAGCAGGTGCTTCCTAATGCCCATCTGCAAGCCCAGCCACCCCAGGCACGAGGACTGATTCTGGCTCGCGGAAAGAGTCTGAGGAGCCCTTGACTAGCAGCTCAACAGTTTGGTGAGGTTCCCGTGGATCTGGTGGTGTCCTGGTCATCTCATCCACTGGACCTAGGTTCCTGCTGCTGGGTGCTTAAACTATATCATAATTTTCCAGGGTCTGCATTCTTCTCTTTCCCAGTCACCCCAGCAGCTCTGTGGCCAATTTTTGTTTTTAGTCACTAGGATCCTAACCTTGTCCCCATCTGCTCTGGGGTGAGGCACCCTTCCGTTCAGTGGCAGACATCCTACTCTTTCTATTACTAGGACTCTTCTCAAGGCCAATGTGCTGTTGTTCAATAATAATACTCAACAACTTGTATCTTTGTGCAAATAAGAAAAGCACATCTCCCTTCTACATCCACACAGCCTGTGGGCACCTAACGTCAAATATCTCAGCAGCGTCTAGATTTCAACCACAACCTTCCCCTTAAGCAGGTGCCCTTGTTCACGGCTCACCTCCCCACCCTTACCAGGTGGCCCTGCTGACACCTGTGTCCATTCAGCCCCTGGACAGGCCCTCGTCCATCCTGGTCTCTGCCGGTCCTCAGCTCACACTGACATACACTCCAGACTGTAAGGAACATGGCCAACAGATTTCACATCCTGCCTTCCTTCCTCTTTGTACTTACTACTCAGTTTGTGATTATTATCTGCAGGCATGAGCAAACCTGTAACAGAACCTCCAGCTCTGGCCATGCATTATGTCCAGACCTTTTTGGTTCCCTTCATAGATCCCCTAAGCCTAAGCCTCATAGACCCAGCCATCTCCATATAACTTAAGCCTTAATGGAGACATACAGGACTCCACAGTGATGAACGGAAAGGCCTCAGTCCTCCTTAACTCATTTACTACCTCTCATTTAGGTGTGGTCCTTATTACTAATTAGATAATCCAAATGTGTGAGGGCAGCTTCATTCATATCCCAAGGATCTCCAACCTCTGGCAGCGATGATCATGTAAATGATAACATCGTTTATTAACCACTTACTAAATGGCCAGCACATATAAGGATGAAATCATGTGTATTTTCATCTCCATGCTAGAGATGTTTAATACCCAGAGCAGTGGCCAGAGTTCAAACTGAGATCTGTTTTATTTCAAAGCCCACACTTTCAAATTGTGGCTTATAGAAAACTATAATTATCATATTTTTAACAGTATGAACTGTTAAACAGTAATTTAACAATATCTTTTAAAAATAAAACAAGGGGATGATACTCATTAAATGTATGGATTTATCAAGCACACTTCTTTAGAAATATTATAATATGAAAAACTATTAATCTCATAATTAAAGAGAGAAATCTTAAGGAATCAATAGTCTGGTTGATGGAATTTTCTGCTAGAAGGATGAAGTAATTCTCAATAAGGCATAATTAAAGAAATAAAAAACAGCACATATAGATTTTTTAAACATACAATATTACACTGAAAAGGCTAAATTTAGCCTGAAGTTATAAACTACTGCTATTTAATACAAATTAAGAAAAAACTCTGACATTGCTGAGTAAATTAATAGAAAATCTGATTTATGCCCACCTCCAAAGAAACTGAGTTCTATAACTTCAACAAATTAGATCAACTGTATACACTTTGACTGATTTCCAAGTACATAACTGTTTTCTTTCTGCATTGCAGAAGGGGAACATTTATAATTAACTTTCCCTCTCCTCCCCCAATTCTGCTAATACAATGATACGAAGCTGGTTCCTACACGCATATACCCACACACCCTTCTCCTTCAGCTTGTCAACCAAGCCAGCGCTTTCACCAAGTATCATCCTTAACACATGTAGACAAATCTTTTCACGTAAAGATCAGTCCACTGCCAAAGCAGATGACCAGATCTTCTCCTGAAAGTGGGGTGTGCTCACTGTAAAGAATATAAAAAGGAGAGAAATAACTTCTCAGCAGAATTTTCTTCTTTAATATCACAGCAGGACACATTAAAAATCATTCAGCTTATAGCAACTATATGGGATGCTAAAAATAAATGAACTGGAGTTCCTGTTTTCAAGATCTCTCTCTTTAGACTCAGGTCCATTGCAGATACACAAGTAAGCTTTTAGGGAACTTCTTTTGTTCCTACTGTTTACTCACATTTTCTTTCCATGCCCATTTATTCTCTTAAAGTAAAAATTGTTCCTGTGTCTTCATATTAACATCCTGCTAATAAGATATCAGCTTCCAAGAACCACTAAATGTCGTTAACAGATTGATGACTGTGGCTAATTTTTTTAAGGAGAAGTCTCGCTCTGTTGCCCAGGCTTAAGTGCAGTGATATGGTCTCAGCTCACTGCAACCTCCACCACCTGGGTTCAAGCAATTCTCCTGCCTCAGCCTACCAAGTAGCTGGATTACAGGAACGTGCCACCATGCCCGGCTAATTTTTTGGACTTTTTTTTTTTTTTGAGACTGAGTTTCGCTCTTGTTACCCAGGCTGGAGTGCAATGGCACAATCTCGGCTCACCACAACCTCTGCCTCCTGGGTTCAGGCAATTCTCCTGCCTCAGCCTGCTGAGTAGCTGGGACTACAGGCACGCACCACCATGCCCAGCTAATTTTTTGTATTTTTAGTAGAGACGGGGTTTCACCATGTTGACCAGGATGGTCTCGATCTCTTGACCTCGTGATCCACCCGCCTCAGCCTCCCAAAGTGCTGGGATTACAGGCGTGAGCCACTGCGCCCAGCCAATTTTTTGTATTTTAATAGAGACAGGGTTTTGCCATGTTGGCCAGGCTGGTCTCGAACTCTTGACCTCAAGTGATCTGTCTACCTCGGCCTCCCAAAGTGCTCGGATTACAGCATGAGCCACCGTGCCCAGCCTGTGGCTAATTTTTAGAATTGACTTTTATTCTTTTTTTTTTTTTTTTTTTTTTGAGACAGGATCTCACTATACTGTCCAGGCGGGTCTGAAACTTCTGGGCTCAAGAAATCCTCCTGTCTCAGCCTCCTGAGTAGCTGGGGATAAAATTTTTATGCGGTAAAATTTACCACTTTTAAATGTACAATTTGATAAGTTAGGTAACAACTGGCCTAGCGCAGTGGCTCACACTGGTAATCCCAGCACTTTGGGAGGCCAAGGAGGTTGGATTACCTCAGGTAAGGAGTTCAAGACCAGCCTGGCCAACATGGTGAAATGTCATTTCTACTTAAACAAAATACAAAAATTAGCTAGGCATGGTGGCACATGCCTGTAATCCCAGCTACTCGGAAGGCTGAGGCAGGTGAACTGCTGGAGCCCAGGAGACAGAGGTTGCAGTGAGCCAAGATGGTGCCACTGCACTCTAGCCTGGCCAACAGAGCAAAACTCTGTCTCAAAAAAAAAAAAAAAAAAAAGTAACCACCACTGAAGTCATGATTCTAAACATTGTCATCAACTCCAAAAGTTCCTTTGTTCCTGTCTGTAGGCACTTCCTTCCTCCCACTTCCTGGCCCCTAGCAACTTGATCTGCTATCACTATAGTTTTGCTTTTCTAAAATTTCATATAAATGGAATCATATATATTTTCTTGATGACTTCTTTCAATTAACATAATACTTTTTTTTTAAAATGCTCAAGTTGTTGATGGTACCAGGAGTTCATTCCTTTTTATTGCTAAGTAGTAACCTATTATATGGTCATACCACAATTTATTTATCAGTTTACCGGGCAATATACATTTGGTTTCTTTGCAATTTTTGGTTATCGTAAATAAAGCTGCATTAAACATTCAAGTACAACTTCTTGGGTGGATATATGTTTTCATGGGCAACATAATAAATATGTTTAACTTTACATAAAAACTTTATCTTGCATTCTGGTACCTATCTCAGTTATATTGCATGCTGGTGTCGGTCTCAGTTTAAAAAAAGCCCTACCTATACCAATTCAAATTATTAATGCCATTGAATAATATGAATCACTGACTGGTGTGGAAGAATCTCTTGATCTATTAATATCAAGCATTTCATAATGTGTATGTACTCGACTTTAGGATATGGAGAACAGAACTCACGGCCTAGTGAAGGAGCTGTTACACTGTTTCAAAATTATTTCCATTATCTGCTATGAGAAGTAAAGCAAACTATTTTACACCTCTGCTATTCAAAGTGTGGTACATGGACCAGCAGGACTGGCATCACCTGGGAAGTTGGGAGAACTGCAGAATCTCAGCTCCAACCTTTGATCCACTGACTCAAGTGGATTTTGGCAAACCCCCATGTGATCTGCATGTTTCAGAAGCACTGCTGGAGAAGGTCAGAGAAAAAAGGAATTGTATCCAACCAAGAAGATCAGGGCTTCACGGAAAACAGCTTCTGAGGGGAACTGGAAGCTCACTCTAAGTTTTATGCTACATCTTTTAAGTCTTTTTTTTTTTTTTTGAGATGGAGTTTCACTCTTGTTACCCAGGCTGGAGCGCAATGGCGCGATCTCGGCTCACCGCAACCTCCGCCTCCTGGGTTCAGGCAATTCTCCTGCCTCAGCCTCCTGAGTAGCTGGGACTACAGGCCAACGCCACCACGCCCAGCTAATTTTTGTATTTTTTTTTTTTTTTGAGACGGAGTTTCGCTCTTGATACCCAGGCTGGAGCGCAATGGCGCGATCTCGGCTCACCGCAATCTCCGCCTCCTGGGTTCAGGCAATTCTCCTGCCTCAGCCTCCTGAGTAGCTGGGATTACAGGCACGCGCCACCGTGCCCAGCTAATTTTTTGTATTAGTAGAGACGGGGTTTCACCATGTTGACCAGGATGGTCTCGATCTCTTGACCTCGTGATCCACCCGCCTCGGCCTCCCAAAGTGCTGGGATTATAGGTGTGAGCCACGGTGCCCGGCCCTTTTAATTCTTTGCAGTGTGACCTTTTAACATTTTCAATCAACAGAAGCTTCTCTGAAGAAACTAGTCAGATTGCCTTTGAAAATAAGTAGCTTTGAGAAAAATTTCCCTCACCCTTCTAGGGAATGTTTGTGGTTTTTGTTTTGTTTTTGTAAATTTCCTGGACACTGTCCTTCCTATATTAGTTTCAGTCTTATCCTTCCATCTATTATTAGTGTCAGTATGATATTACTGGTATTTTTGAGAGAAAATATGTAGGATTCCTCCATTCATATTACACCTATAGGACACACACCTCATTTTGCATCTCCTTCTGATTCACCTAAGTGCCAACTGAATCACTGCCTACACATTTACAATATTTCCAGTTACTGCAATTCACAACTTGAACCCAAGAATTACAGATCTTACAGCTGAGAATACCACAAGAGTTGGGGGCACTTAGACACAGTCAGGACTTGCAATATTACAGAAGAGCCAGCCAGGATCTTGAAAAGTTTTTTTTAAAAAAAAAAAAACCTGTCAAAGGCTATCTTGCTAATAAGTAGCAATGCTGGTAATAAAGGAGAACATTTTACATGGGTTCTCCTCCAGCACAATTCCTGTCTCATTATGGGTGCACAATATTTATTTATTTGATGAGTAAATAAGTCAATAAAGGAATGAATAAATTATCTCCAAACCCACTTGTCTGTTTTTGTTCCAATCCTCCCTGATCTCTAGTTTTCAGTTTCAGAATTTGCCCTTGGGTGGCACTACCCAGGCCTCCCTCCTCTACTTCTCTGCCTGTGTTTCTAGATTTCATCTTTCTCCTCTTGTCCACCTAAATACAGGTGTTCTCAAGCTGTTATCTTCATCCTGTTTCCTAAACCCATGTTCTCATTACTTCTCACCTTAGCTACTAGCAATGATCTCTAATCTTTCCTCCCTTTAAACCAGCCCACATGCTGTACCTGGCAGAAAATCCTCAAAGTGCAGCTCTCACCTTGTCACCTTGCCTGGTATCTTAGACTTCCATGACTTGGTCTTAGTAACTCATTGGCAATTTATTCTTTGTAGGTAGTAGCATAATTGAGTGTTAAGATTGTTCGCTTGGTAATCAGACCCTCTGAGTTTGAGTCTCTAAAGCTCTTCCTCTGATGAGTTGTATCACCCTGGGAATTTGCTTAATCTTCTTATAATTCAAGTTCCTTGGCTGTAAAATAAGAATAATAATACTGCCTAATAGAGCTATTACAAGTAGCAAATATAAAATACTTAGTTACGTATCTGGCACATGGTAAAGACTCTCCTAATCTTGTTTTAATTCTTCTTTTTAAATTAGTGAAGTATGGCCAAGAACAGTGACTCACACCTGTAATCCCAGCACTTTGAGAGGCCGAGGCAGGTGATCACTTGAGGTCAGGAGTTCAAGAACAGCCTGGCCAACATGGTGGAAACCTATCTCGACTAAATATACAAAAATTAGCCGAGCGTGGTGGTGAGCACCTGTAGTCCCAGCTACTTGGGAGGCTGAGGCAGGAGAATAGCTTGAACCTGGGAGGCGGAGGTTGCAGTGAGCTAAGATCGCACCGTTGCACTCCAGCCTGTGTGAAGAAGCAAGACTCCATCTCAAAAAAAAAAAAAAAAATTGTGAAGTATTAGCTTCCCATACACCAAGCTCTCACTAACAATTAGCTTTCTAATGTCCTGGTAGAGATCCTAAGAACTCATGATTTTGCGCTAATAATAACCTCAAAAAATTAAGTTTTCATTAGTGTGCTAGCTATTATTGCTACACAATCATTTTAATATCTTAAAGTATCTGTGACAGGAAGCTTTATTCATCTACTTTTGAAAATAAAGTGAATGGCATTTAAAATAATAGTAATTCACTGGCAAAACTCATCTTAGAATTAGATCCTATTTCTAGCTATAGAAACCATATCTCTTTTATGACTTTCATAATAAAACTGTTCTGAAATTTAATAAAAACAAACAAAAAACTCAAATTTGTAAACAGCATTTCAAATTTGTTTTGAAGCAAAACAAAATAAAGTCAAGAACTCTACAAATAATTTGAGTTGACAAATAGGTTTCCTCTTACATTCTCATTTGGAGCCATTATAATGTTGAGAAGGATTCAGATATCGTGCCCTAGGTGTAGAAGCAAATACCATGATGACTCAAGCAATGTCTAACAAGGTTAAGGATAAAGACTGGAAGCTTTGTCGCCCTATCCCAGAGAATGCAAACAGAAGAATAAACATTGTGCAACAGGTATCAGTAAAAAGTTAAAACTGACTAAACACTTATGTGATAGAACTGTTCTAAATGCTTTAGACATAGACTTATTTTAATCTTCTAAACTACCCTTTAAGAAAGGCTTTATCACCATTCCTATGTTACAGATAAAGCACACAGAAGTTGTAAGTTCCCCCGGGATATCCAAGTAGTAGGTGACAGAGGTGGATTTGAACCCAGGCACATACTAGAATCCAGGAGCATCGTAAGGACTCCCAAAATACTTCCATCTTTTTGATGCCAGAAACTGTAAAGCTTGACAGGAAAAACAGCTTTACAAATAAATCACCAAGATGATCACAGTCCAGATTCTATTAAATTGAGACATTGCTGGCGATAAAACCTGAGGACCCAGCCCTACCTTCTGCCTTGATTCAAGTCCTCAAGAGTCTGCAAGTCTAGTGGCTCAGGACTATGCTGGGGAAAGGCTGTGAAACCCTCATGAGCAATCTCAGTGGGAACAAGCAAGAGCTGAAGAGATTCCCTAGCACTAAATCACAAGACCATTCTGAGTGTCCCTATTGGCCAGCGCTACTAAAGCAGAATGTTCTCAGTCAATAAGTGTCTTTCCCAAAAAGATCTCCAAACAAATTTTCTAGTAGAATAATCATTCTCTGAGGAACCTTGATAAATCGTTGAGTGCCTGCATATATTCATGGGTAAAACACATAGCTCGTTTCTGGCAGACATTTGAGCCCTAGATCTTTTTTCAGAATAAAGTTATATATTGATGTCTGAAATTTGTGCATGGGGTTCCAAAATAGTAAAAAAAAATAAGCCTAAAAGATTACAAGATACTTTAATGAAACTATCATTGATTGTTGCACTTAAAGACAGAGTTGAAACTAATTCTACTGAGAAAACAGGGCCCACAGAGGAAAAGCCTCTTGCCCAAGGTTATAAAGCTGGTTAACAGCAGAATTTCTACAATATTTGAGATGCATGTAATGTTCTAATTTTAATTTAAGAGTTTTCTTACTCCTCACTATGTATTGGCTAAGAAGAGTCCCAAAGAAGGCCCATTCAATTGAGACTAAAAATAATATTTAAGACACCCGTAGCTCAACCGTGAGATATGCTGAAGGGTCATGGGTTATATTAGCAGTTTTATAGGCCTCTGGCCTGCAAAACTAGCAAGAGAGAAAATAGCAAGTACCTGTATTCATAGAAGAGGGGATTTCAACATCACTCACAAAGATAGAAACATTGTATCAGAACATTACAAGTGCTCAAGCTGACATTAAAGGATATCGAGACAATGGTGGTATTGCCTTTGCTTACCTGCACTTTTAGGAAACTGTTTCCCAAAGACTCTGTTTGCAGAAGTGGAGAATGTGCCAAAGAGGAACCAGGCTGCCAAAGACTGAGGACGCTGCCTGCTGAATTGCTGGGGCCTCTCTGTTAGAAATTATCTAAGACCCAGGGTGGGGCTTCTTCCTCACTTGCAAATGCTGAAATAAAACACAAAGACGTATGCTTGTAAGAATGGCTCAACTGACCCAGAAAAATGTAAAAAGTCATTTTAAAAGATTTAATGAAAACACTATTTTAGTAAACTCACTTCTGATCTCCTAAAAAATGCTTTACAGGATGATGAAATTACAAACACAACAACAAAACAAAAAATCCAACAGTCCGTGTTACATTACTGCCTGCGTTTCAAAACTGGCTTTCCAAAGGACCCAGCTCAGTCTCCTTAAAAATCATAACATACCCAGCTCAATTAATCCCAAGTAACCTGGTAATGAAAGAACCATCTGTCTTATTTTCCAGCTTCTCTCCACACATCCACACAGCTTTATTTTGAAATGCAGAGGTAAGGTGAGAGAAGGAGCTATTTTTCTGAAAATCATTAGAAGAGGAAGGGAGAGAGGGACAGATGAGAAAGGAGGAGGTCAAGAAGAATAAAAATATCTAGAAGAAAGTGAGGGAACAAGAAGTGTGGGTAAATTATTAGAACAACCAGTTTAAAAATGTGCCGTGGGCTACTTTCTAGAAAAAAAAAAAAAAACCTGAAAAAAAACCTCAAACCTCTTGCTACAACTTTTCTTACACAAGACTAACACACACACACACACACACACACATGCGTGCTCGAAGTTAAAACAATTACGTTAAAATGATTATGCTAAATCTACTCTGCCTGTGTGCTATGGATAATAAACCATGAACCGCATGGTTTATTAAGTTTTTTAAGCCCATTATTATGTTATTAGTATTCTGGAATTTTGTATGTTTAAGTTAAAGGCACTTGAAAAATAGCAGGTACACAAATAACTCATTAACCCTTGTGCTATTTCTTAAAAGTTGAAAATGAAATTCCTAGATGGAAGATACCCTCCCTATACTAGAAAAAAAGGCAACATCCTTATCTTCAAAGACAAGATGTTAAGACAGACCTTGTTAAAATAACTCTTTTAAGCCTCCTGACACAATTTAGTTGCATTTTCAGTTTATTATGCTTTGTTCAATCCAGTATGTAAGTTCAGACACACCTAAGAGATAGTGGATGTTCAGTTCCAGACCACTGCAATAAAGCAAACACCACAATAAAGCAAGTCGCAGATTTTTCGGTTTCCCAACGCATATAAAAATTATGTTTATATAACACTGTCTATTAAGTGTTCAACAGCACTATGTCTAAAAAACAATGTGCATATCTTAATTTTAAAATATTTTACTGCTAAAAATGCTAATGATCAATCATATGAGCCTTTACTGAGCTGTAATCTTTTTGCCTCAGTGCTTATGGCTGCTAACTTACCAGGTTGGCGGTTGCTAAAGGTTGTGGTGGCTGTGACAATGTCTTAAAATAAAACAATGACGTTTGTGGCATCAACTGACACTTCCCTTCACGAAAGATTTCTCTATACCAGGCAATGCTCTTTGATAGCATTTTACTCATGGTAGAACATCTTTCAAAATTGCAGTCAATCCTCTCAAACCCTGCCACTGTTTTATCAACTAAGTTTATCTAATATTCCTAACCCTTTGTTGTCATTCCAACAATGTTCACAGCATTCTCACTAGGAGTCAATTCAATCTCAAGGAATCACTTTCTTTGCTCCTGCATAAGAAGCAATTCCCATTCATTAAAGTTTTATTATGAGGTTGTAACAATTCAGTCACTTCTTCAGGCTCCACTGCTAATTCTAGTTCTCTTGCTATTTCTACCACATCCACAGTTTCTTCATCCTCTACAGTCTGGAACCCTTCAAAGTCATCCATGAGAGTTGTAATCAACTTCTTCCAAACTTCTGTTAAAGTAGATATTTTGACCTCCCATGAATCACAAATGTTCTTAATAGCATATACAATGGTGAATTCTTTCCAGAAGGTTTTGAACTTACTTTACCCACATCCATCAGAGGAGTCACAATCTATGGTACCTATAGCTTTGCAAACTATATTTCTTAAATAATAAGACTTGAATAGTGAAATTATTCCTTGATTCATAAACTGCAGAATAGATGTTTTAGCAGGCACGAAAACATTAAACTCCTCATACAACACCATCAGAGCTCTTGGGTAACTAGGTGCACTGCAGAACAATAATATTTTGAAAACAATCTTTTTTTTCTAAGTAGGTCTCAATATTGGGCTTAAAGTATTCAGTAAACCATGCCATTCTTCTATAGCACACAGGCAGAGTAGATTTAGGATAATTACTGTTTAATACATGGGGTCTCCCTATGTTGCCCAAGCTGGTCTTGAACTCCTGTGCTCAAGTGATCCTCCTGCCTTGGCTTCCCAAAGTGCTGTCATGACAGGTGTGAGCCACTGCACTTGGCTAATTTAGCATAATTTTTAAGGGTTGTAAAATTTTCAGCACAGTAAATGAGCACTGGCTTCAACTTAAAAGTCACCACCTGCATTAGCCCCTAACAAGAGGGTAAGCCAGCTCTTTGAAGCCAGGCACTGACTTCTCTTCTCTAGCTATAAAAGTCCTAGAAGGCATCTTCTTCCACTGGAAGACTGTTTTGTCTACAATGAAAATCTATTGTTTAGTGTTGCCACCTTCAGCAATTATCTTTGCTAGATTTGGATAATCTGCTGTAGTCTCTTCTTCAACACTTGCTGTTTCACCTTGTATTTTGTGTTATGGAGACAGTTTCTTTCCTTAAACCTCATGACTTCCAACTTCTCTTCTGTATCTTCCCTTAGTCTCCATGGAAAAGAGTCAGAGCTTTGTCTGGGATTAGGCTTTGGCTTAAGAAAATTCTGTGGCTTGTTTGATCTTCTATTTAGACCACTAATACTCTCTCTACATCAGCAATAAGGCTTTCACTTTCTTATCATTTGTGCGTTCACAGGAGTAGCACTTGTAATTTCCTTCAATAACTTTTCCTATCTATTCACAACTTGGTTAACTATCTCAAGAGGCATAGTTTCTGGTCTGTATTGGCTTTCAACATGCTTTCCTTACTAAGCTTAATCATTTCTAGCTTTTGATTTAAAGTAAGAGATGTACAACTCCTCCTTTCACTTGAACACTTAGAGGCTATTAGAGGATTATCAATTGGCCTAATTTCATATTATTGTGTCTCAGGGAATACAGAAGCCCAAGGGGAGAAAGACAGACAAGAAAAAAGAACACATAAACGTGTAGATTAAGTTGGCTGTCTTACAGGGGTGTATTTTGTGGTGTCTCAAAATCATTACAATAAAAACACCGGAGATCAGTGATCACAGATCACCATAACAGATATAATAATGAAAAAATCTGAAATATTAAGAGTACCAAGATGTAACACAATGGCAAGAAGTGAGCACGTATTGTTGGAAAAATGGTACCAACAGGTTTGTTGGACAAAGGGTGGCCACAAACCTTCAATCTGTGAAAAGCACAATATTTATGAAATGCTATAAAATGAGTCATGCCTGTTACTAGCTCTGCTTCTTCGCATCTTATGAGGGCACCCATGCCACATAAAACTTGCAAAATAAATTTGTATGCTTTTCTCCTGTTAATCTATCTTACGTCAATTTAATTCTTTGACCCAGTAGGGACCTTAAGAGGATGGAGGTGGAGTTTTCCAGCCACTATGCTCTCTGTGTTGGTAGAATATATTTGTTATTTTTAAAAATTCTTAGAAAACAAATACCTTAAAATAGTGACTATTTTATTTCAGAGGCCATTTATGAACTCTAATGTCCTTCAACAGGGAAATAATTACGCTTGGTTATTATGAAAATCATATAGTAACATAAGAGGTTTTGCCAAAGAAAGAAAGTAAGTTTTTAAAAGTTGACTACATGAAGATTATTTCTACATGTTGAATGCATGTGTATTTAACACTTTACAGTAAATCTTCACCTATTCTTCATGAGTTCTTGGAAACTACAACCTTAAGCAAAGTATAGCAAAACCAATTTTTTCATCAACAGTAAAATGACGTTGAACAAAAATGTTTTGTTTAAGGATGCAGCTTCCAAAAATTAATGACACTATATACATTTCTCTTTTGAAGAGTTAAGTAATGAACCCATTTAGAAATCAGAAAAGCAAAGGAATACTGTTTATTGCCTACTATTAGAGAGTTTTTCACCATTGACAGAACTTTGAACCTAAAGAAATTATGGATCATGATGTATTTGCGCCTCAGGATCATTCTCTCCTTGAATGTATAGAAAGTACAGTTCCTGAGTTTTTTTTTTTTTTTAAGCTTTTTTCTTTCTTTTTGCTTATTTTTTTTTAATTGCATTTTAGGTTTTGGGGTACATGTGAAGAACATGCAAGGTTGTTGCATAGGTACACACATGGCAGTGTGATTTGCTGCCTTCCTCCCCTTCACCTATATCTGGCATTTCTCCCCATGCTATCCCTCCCCAACTCCCCACCCTCCGCTGTCCCTCCCCTATTTCCCTCTGACAGACCCCAGTGTGTGATGCTCCCCTCCCTGTGTCCATGTGTTCTCATTGTTCAACACCTGCCTATGAATGAGAACATGCGGTGTTTGCTTTTCTGTTCTTGGGTCAGTTTGCTGAGAATGATGGTTTCCAGGTTCATCCATGTCCCTACAAAGGACGCAAACTCATCGTTTTTGATGGCTGCATGGTATTCCATAGTGTATATTGCCACATTTTCCCTGTCCAGTCTATCATCGATGGGCATTTGGGTTGGTTCCACATCTTTGCTATTGTAAACAGTGCTGCAATGAACATTCATGTGCATATGTCCTTATAGTAGAATGATTTATAATCCTTTAGATATATACCCAGTAATGGGATTGCTGGGTCAAATGGAATTTCTATTTCTAGGTCCTTGAGGAATCGCCACACTGTCTTCCACAATGGTTGAACAGTTCCTGAGTTTCTATCATCTTCTCTCCACTATTATTTATTACTAACTAGTGTAAAAACTCCATCACAGTTTTAAAATTAGGAGGGTCCTTTACGATTATTTCGTCTGGGCTGGGTGCAGTGGCTCACGCCTGTAATCCCAGCACTTTGGGAGGCAAAGGCAGGAGGATCACCTGAGGTCAGGAGTTGGAGAACAGCCTGACCAACATGGCAAAACCCCGCCTCTACTAAAAGTACGAAACTTAGCCAGGTGTAGCAGTGGGCACCTGTAATCCCAACAACTTGGGAGGCTGAGGCAGGGAGAACTGCTTGAACTTGAGAGGCACAGGTCCCAGTGAGCCAAGATTGTCACTGCACTTCAGATTGGGTGACAGAACAGGACTCTGTCTCAAAAAAAATAAAAGATTATTATTTAGTCTGAATAAAATGGTACAGAAACCTCAAGCACTGTCATACTCGGAACAGCGGGGGCGGGGGCGGGGGGCGGGGGAGGCGGGGCGAGAAGGATTTAGTTACACCTGGGGAGGCTTAAATCAAAGAAAGAAACAAGATAGCCTAGTCACAGGTTTGAAGGTCCTCAATGAAGAAGAGGATTTTGCCTGGTTCTGATGGCCACTAAACAGTTATGCCAAGGCCAATGAATGCAAAATTCAAGGAGTTAGGTTTGAGCTCGGTACTAGGAAGACCTTGCTAATATTTGGAATGCCTAATATAGGTTGCACTCTTGGAAACTGGGTCACTCATTACTAGTACGTTCTAAAGTCCATTTGGTAGGGGTGTGCAGAGCAGTGCTTAACAAACTTTAGTAGCCACTGGCATCACCTGAGCATCCTGTTAAGTTGCTGATTCTGATTCAGCAGGTCTAGGGCAGGACCTGGTTATCTGCATTTCCCGCAAGCTCCCAAATGATGTCAAAAATATAAAATAAAATAAAATAAAATACCAGTGCTGCTAGTCTGTAGCCCCTGCTTTGAGTAGCAAGAATGTAGGGTGAATGAACAGGAACATTAGAATGAATGTAGCCAGAATGAACAGGAACATTAGAATGTTACTTAAACCAGGTTCCCAAAGGTATGGTCATTGTACAGCCTTCTAACTACATGATTTCAAAAGTCTTCTCCAGCCCTGATTTTTAGGCAGATAATTAATGAATAGATTAAGTGGTTATTAGCAGAGTTTTATGAGTCCACACATTCAAATTTCCAAAAACGTGTTGCTTCCTATACCCCAAGGTCATACCCCAACCAGTAATTAATTCTGTACAATTCTAAAGAAGAGATATTTCACTTCCATAGAAGAATGGTGATCTTATTCTGAGCTTGGAAAGTACTTAAAACTAAGTAAATGTGCTCTGATGAATGAATAAATGAATGAATGAATTTGTGATTTCAGTATACTACCAGTACTTCAGTGTACTATTCAGTAGGATGCAAGAAAACATGGCTCTAAAGTAATTTTTCCAGAGATTTCTACTAAAAAAGAAATCATGTGCCTCTGAGAGGGGCATAGAAAGTCCCCTAAGGCCACAATTTGCAGTTTTTTCATTGTAGGGCTTTACATTATATTCCTAGCCCTGGAATTTGACCTCCCGACCCCTATACAGAATTCCCTAAAAGCTTTGAAAGTCCTTGTTTATTGCTTGGTCATATTTTGCTCTGCTCCTCAACTAATCTAATACATTTGAGCTTTCAATCAGTTCAAAACTCTCTGATGTCTTTCTTGGAGAAGCATGCTGATATCTGAATACACAGCTCTTCCTTACACTTGAAAGCATTCTTAGGTTTCTCTCCCAGAGTAAATAAAACTGCCACAAAGGAGGCACCAGTTTCCTGTCTTTCCTGATTCTGAAAGGCCCCCTTCCAAAGAATTTACTGTTTAGTTTGCTTAAAAGTTAAAAATAACATTTCACCTGATATTTAAAAGTTCTGTTTTCAAACTACTTATTATGCCAATTTATTCTGAATAAGCCTGGATTATTCTGGCCCTTAGGAAGTATCATCTCCAATCTGATTTTTTTCTCCTTATCTGCTATTTTTAAAAGAAAGAAAGGAATTAGCTTATCAGATGAGCATATGCCAAACCTTTAAAATTGTGTGTTGAAACTGTCCTGCTTTCCACAGCAAATGAAAATGTGACAACGCATATACCACTATCAATCAGATGACTTCCTAGAGCGAAGTTACAAATATAAGGTGAATCTTAATTTGGGACAACTTAAAATTTATTATTACAAATAAACCAATACATACAGTAGATTTTTTTTTTTTTATGAAATCAAACAATCCTAGATTTACTTCCTAAAACCAGTGGGTTGATTCTTAAGGCAAAGTGAATTTCAAAATCATTTCTTGCTAAATTTAACTCTTGAGTGTTTCCACCTTCTAAGGTAACTCTGTTGATTTATTCAATAAAAAATTTTCACTGCCTACTCTGTGCCAGACACTGTTTTAGGCTTTGGAGACACGGCAGTGAAGAAAAACTTTCATCAAGAAAGGCAGAAATTAACAAGTAGTTTACAAGTAATCACCAAGTTACAATTGTGGGGTGACTAGGGACTGATCCAGATAGGGAAGGACAGGAAGTGTCTCTGGAAGATGAAAAGGAGTTAACCAGATAAAACAAGGGAGAAAGAGCGAAGATTCCAGGCAGAGGAAGCAGCATTTGCAAAGATTCTGAGGCGAGAATAAAAATGGTACACTCAAAGAACTGAGGCTGCAGATAGTAGGGGCAGTGATGAAAATGATAATGGTGCAGGCCAGGCGTGGTGGCTCACACCTGTAATCCCAGCACTTTGCGAGGCCGAGGCGGGCGGATCACCTGAGGTCAGGAGTTCGAGACCAGCCTGGCCAACATGGCGAAACCTTGTCTCTACTGAAAATATAAAAAATTAGCCAGGCGTGGTGGCAGGTGCCTATAGTCCCAGCTACATGGGAGGCTGAGGCATGAGAATCTCTTGAACCCAGAGGCAGAGGTTGCAGTAAGCCAAGATCGCACCACTGCACTCCAGCCTGGGCAACAGAGCGAGACTCCGTCTCTAAATAAATAAATACGAAAATATAGCTAATCTTTTTTGCACACTTACAACATTCCAGGTTTCACAGGCACAAACTCATATAATCCCCATGATAGTACTGAGATGGAGATGTGCACGACTATTCTGAGTCTATAGAAAAAGAAACTGGGACCTAGAGAAGTTAAGTGACTTGCCCAAGGTCTCCGGCTAAAAGGTCTCAAGGCTGGGTTGGCCTTACGCAGTTTACTGCCAGGGTCCTTATTCCCAACCCGTCAGCAACGACAGCTTCCCAAGAGTAAGGTCAACTTGAAGCTTGCCTCATGTTCAAAATTCATTCTGTTAATTTTCATTTTTCACAGAATGACATCATGAAATATTATGTATACTAAGCAATAGCTTCAGTTATCATTCCCAGAATCGTGATAAATGTATGGCTCCTAGTTGTGATCTATTTCATTAGGCAATAGTATGCATATTTATTACAAAAACATTAATAGAGGTCCAAATGTTAATTTAATAAATGCCCATGAGCTCATTAACAAAAATAACCATCTCTTCTCAGAGATACTTTTAAACTGGATTTATGTTTCCTTCCCTACCCCCATTCCTGTCCTCCCGGTATCATGAATCTGATACACCGTCCCCTTTTTATATTTACACACATACAAACACACATACCCCCACACACATATTCATAAACATTATGAGGTATATGATATTAAGTGGTTGACATCTGAATAGCAAATACGTAATATTCTGACAGTTGTGTTTATCACTCTATACTTTTAATTTTTAGGTCTATCCATATGGCGCCTAAAGATCTGGTTCATTCTTTTTAAATGCTGTATTTTATCAACCAAATATATCACAAATGTATGCATTCCTTGAAGTAGGCATTTAGGTTGTTTTCAGAGACTTGCTTATCTAAATGTCATTTTGGAGCCAAATCACTTTTTGCCAGTCTGGTAAAAACGGTTTACTAAGCTAGTGAATCCTACAAATTGCTAGAAATATTTGGAATTGTCATTTCATTTTTAAATAGAATTTTTTTTTTCCTAAAACATAAACCTTTGGTAGTTCAAGTCATCTGAAGATACCTAGATATTTAAAACACTATGAATCTCTGAAGAGAGAAACAAAACAGAAAATAATTTCTAGTTTATGTGAATCTACAATAACGCTGTTGAAAACAAAACATATTGAAGAGAAAATAGATGCAGTAAATAGTCTTCTTAAACCACTATCTCTTCCTGATAACCACACTGACGGGGCTGAAAAAATCAGCACATTGAAGAAGTAGATAAACAAACCAAGGTTTCTCTGGAATGCTTTGTTCTGTGTTCTGGCCAGAAGATAATCCAAGGCACAACCTTACAGAAAGGTTACCACATTGTTTTTAGAACCAAAGGACTGTGAAGCGCCTACTATGTACCAGAGACAATATTTGATAAAGGCGACAATTAGAGCACGAATGAGCCTGGTCTTTAACCTGGAAGTGGTTAGACTTATAAATGTGTGACTATAAAAATGACATGACCCATAAATGGTGTGATCTATTTATGTGAATGGCAAATGATACCTCAAAGACATTGTAACAAGCGTAAACTGAAACCTACTATACAGATATGTGAAGACTCCAATATCCTTATTACCCTGATGTGATTACAAGATTGTATCAAATTATAACATGTGTCCCAAAAATATGTACATATAATATGTAATAAGGAAATAAAAATTAAATGAATATTGCACAATTTTTAAAAATAAAATGATTTTGTTTTCACTGAAAAAAATGTGAAGACATCTATGGAATTCTTATACTGTTTAACATTATTTTCTATAAAGAAGAATTTGAGAAAACGTTAAAACGTAGACCTTTCAAAAGATGGGTAACTATTTACCGATGACTACATTCTTCACATTATAAAACAACCCAGTCTAGAAAATACAAAAGGAAATTCGAAGGATGTTTCTCTTCTGGGGGAGAGGGGAGAAGAAAAGTCTTCTACAGAAGTGTACACAATCCCCAAGAAGGTAAATTAAAAAAAAAAAATCTAGGCTCCCAGTGAAAAACGTCACTCACAGCACACTGAGGGTTAGAGTGGAGTCTGGCCACACTGTCACAAACCACTACAACAATATTTTAGTACATTCCATAGGCAAGCTAAGGAGTTATCAGTTCTAGATCTCTGGTTCAGGCTTAAGAAATCCTCCTGGGCTTAGGAAAACCCTTTCAGGCTTCAGGAGGCAGCTCTGAAATCAACTGAAATTCATATCACTGGTATAACAGTTGAGTGTGAAAACTGGCCAAGCAGATGGAGCAGCCCTGTCACTTGTTCATCTATCCACATATCCATATATCCATCCATTCCATTCCATCTCTTCATCCATCCACCAATCCATCCATCTACCCATCCATCCACCAATCCATCCATCCATCCACCCATCTATCCTATCTCATCCATCTATCCATCCACCAATCCATCCACCAATCCATCCATCCACCCATCCATCCATCCATCCACCCATCTATCCTATCTCATCCATCTATCCATCCACCAATCCATCCACCAATCCATCCATCCATCCACCCATCCATCCTATCTCATCCATCTATCCATCCATCCATCCACCCACCAATCCATCCATCCTATCTCATCCATCTATCCATCCAACCATCCATCTATCACAGATAATTATTATCCATCTATCACATGCCACGAAATCTCAGGGTATAAGGACTGTCTGAGCCGAAAAAGTACAGACGTACTAAAGGCAAGCCCACATGATCATACATTTAAACACAGACAATAAAACATAACATACACATAACCCCTTGCCCTATTCCTGACCTCTAAACTACAGGTTCAAAGTGTACTATTTTATATTTTTTCAATTATATAAAATGTCCATTATATAGAATATATAATTAGCCTAAAACTCCCTCCTCAAAGAGCAAACTACTTCCCAGTATAAACAACAGGAGCTGGAAGCTCAAAGAGGCTTAGCAAGAGAATTAAGAAGGTCAAACAGACCAGAAACCAAAACTAGGATTACCTAAACTTCTGAAAGTCCTCTATGTTTGTGATTTTGTAAAATGTCTTGAAGACTTTCCCACAGTTGCTAGTAATATTCTACTGCTTCTGAACAGAAAAGAAAGGGACAGTTGAAGAATGTACATCCACTCTAGGCTGCGGACATTAAAGACCAAACGACAGTCTGTGCTAAGAGCATTTAAAAGAAATGCCAGCAGCAGACTCCCTAGGTCCCAAAGCAAAAGGGCATGAACGGAGAACACAGAAACTGGCCTGAGCCTAGAGACTCTGGGGACTTCACAACAGTACCATCCTTGTGATTCCCCTAACACCAGAAACTCAGCTGAAAACAAAAACAGGTGAGGTGACGGGTGCAGTAGCTCATGCCTGTAATCCCAGCACTTTGGGAAGCCAAGGTGGGTGGATCACCTGAGGTCAGGAGCTCCAAATCAACCTGACCAACATGGTGAAACCCTATCTCTAGTAAAAATACAAAAAATAAGCCAGCCGTGGTGGCAAGCGCCTGTAATCCCAGCTACTCAGGAGGCTGAGGCAGAAGAATCATTTGAACCCTGGAGGCAGAGGTTGCAGTGAGCCAAGACTGCACCACTGCACTCCAGCCCGAGTGACAGAGCAAGACTCTATCTCAAAAAAATAAAATAATAAAAAAGTTGCAAGGCAGTTTAAAGCCAATCCTTTGCTGAGGAAGGTACATCCCATGTCTAGCATGTTCTGCATAGTTCCCTATTACTAACCAAAGTCTAATTGTTGGGCTGCTTCTTAATCCGAGGGCTTATTTTCTCAAATAAGAATGAATCTTTTATATGCCAAAGTTCAGGAAAATGAAGCTTTTATTTACAACATGCCACACTCTTTGGAAAATCAGGCTTTCATTTAAAAAACAAAGTGAGCTAATTTTTTTTTTCTATCAAAGATGTTTTTGGGGCCAGAGGAACTGGGAAAAACTGGACACCAGAGTTGTGGCCCCAGTCTGGGTCTGGGGGGATGAATAAGGACACTTCATAGAGACCCAGGTGAGGGGGCAGGTCTGCAAAACTCAACCTGGAGCATGTCAGGCAGCAAACTGGCTCAATCTCAAAGTGCTAGTAAAGAATGAAGAAAATGATACAATAATAATGAAGAAAATGAAGAAATGAAGAAAAACTGAAATAATGATAATGAATCTTCTGGTGCCCCTGGGGCACATCACAGACAGGGAGTCACCAGAGGCAAGAGAGGCAGTTTGTGAGTCAGTCTAAGAGACCCGCAGCTTGGACAAGGTGTAGCCACTACTCAGCTGGGCCAACCTCAGGACCAAGAGCCAAGTGTACTCGGTATGCAGAGAAGAGGGATGAGAGCACCAGTCCCACGGCAGAACCTCTGTATTAGCGCCCTCAGACTGCTGAAACCAAGTGCCACACACTTGGCAGCTTAAAACAACAGATATTTACTGTCTCACAGTTCTGGAGGCTTGAAGTCTGAAATCAAGGTGTTAGCAGAGCCACGCTCCCTTTGAAACCTGGAGGGAGGAATCTTTCCTTGCCTCTTCCTAGCTTTGGTTTTGCCACTAATCTTGGGCATTCCTTGGCTTGTGGAAGCATCACCTCAACTCTCCATCTTCACATGGCATTCTCCCTATTCTTCTGGCTTCACCTGGATATTAATTGTATTGCTCCAGTGTGACCTCATCTTAACTAATTACATCTGCCATTACCCTATTTCCAAATAAGGTGACAATCGAAGTACGAGGGGATTAGGACTTCTAAATAACTCTTGTAGATGGGGCACAACTGAATCAATAACACCCTCCTTGGGGTGTCCAGGGCTCACCCTCAGCCAGACGGATCCTAATGTTTTAGGTCATTCAGAATACCGGGTGCGCATTAACGTTAAACAGGAAAGAATTAGTCTATGGTGGCAAAAGTCAGAATAGAGGTTACATGTGAGGAGTAACAGTGACTGGGTGGGAGCACATGGTGCCCTTCTGGAGGGCCAGTATTGTCCCATTTCTTCATCTGGAGGCAGCTTGCCTGAGTGCATTCACTGTAAGGACATTTATTGAGCTGTACTTAGATGCTTTGTGTACTCCTCTGTATGTCTGATATATTTCCATAAAAACTTTACAGAACATTAGAGAAGATTGTGCTATCCAAGAAATAGGGGTCTTGGCAGCCCAGGTAGGAACTCAGAGAGGGATATTATTTGGGAGGAGTTACACAGCCAGGAATTGGCAGCTCAGCCCTGCTGGTTCAGACACTTGAGCTGTCCGTTCACCTTAGAAGCACAACTCCTAAGAGGCTGGTATATAACCGAAAATGCCAAAGCAACTTATTTAAATTAAGACAAAATAGGCCAGGTGCGGCGGCTCACGCCTGTAATCCTAGCACTTTGGGAGACCGAGGTGGATGGATCACTCTGAGCTCAGGAGTTTGAGACCAGCCTGGGCAACATGGTGAAACCCCATTTCCACAAAAAATACAAAAAAATAAAAAAGAGTCAGGTATAGTGGCTCGCATCTGTGTTCCTAGCTACTCGGGAGGCTGAGGCTGTAGAGTCGCTTGAGCCAGGAAGCAGAGGTTGCAGTGAGCCACGATTGTGCCACTACACTCTAACCTGGGCAACAGAGCAAGATCCTGTCTCAAAAAAAGAATGAAAGAAAAATATAAGGGCCAAGAAATCTGTATATTTGAATTAGTAGACTGGTTACTTCTATACGCAAATCCACGAGTGATAATTAAAAATTGTTTAGTAAGCACGGACCCCACAATAAGGGTATGATCTCCCCTGCACAGTGCTGGAAATATGCTGATATTCTGCTTTGCTGTTTTCCTATCCTCCTTGAAGACCTCTCCCTCACATTCCACTTTCAGGCTAATTACAGTTCAAGTAAGTTACAGAGTTTTTCTTTCACACCTAATTCTTCCCCGGGAATTTTAAGGTCTTTAGGTTAGGGTGTTTTGAGTCCTAATGCTTAATTTCCAAGGAAGAGGGAACACTTCAAAAAGACAGTTAAAAGCTACTGGACAACACTCAAACTTAGAAAACATATGTTTGAAGTAAAAACGTAAGATTTTTTAGAGTTAAATATTAACATCACATACTGCATAAGCTATGAATAACACATTGATATATCAAATCAAAGGAGTGGAGAGGGGAAGGAAGCCAAAAATTGCAATGCCAACCAAGAACTGCACATCAAATATTGATGAAAATGCGTATGTACATTATGATATACATAATTGTAGAAAATGAAGCTGTGGATACAAAGCACTTGGCTTTCTACTGCGTAAAATATATGATGAAGGTACTGAAAGGTTCAAGGGCACACATTTGTAGTGACCCTCTTGACTCTTCTTATTGGGTATCTCCATCCTGCCAAAGCCCATCTCTACTATCAACCTCTACACAGCATCCCCCACATCAGAAATCACAAACGGCACTTCACATTTCCATCCTTTAAACACTTCGTTATTAAAAATGAGTGCTAAATATCAATTACATATTACCTTAACTAAGGTTTTCATCACATCCTTGTGAAAACAGCAATTGGAAGAAATGTATTACATGCCATATTGTAAGCCCCAAGTCCAAGTTTAGAAGCAACATGCAGAATTTACCTGTTATAAATTGCTTATATAGACCTACCTCCCTAAGTGCCTTATAGAGACATAAATATATAAGCCATAGGTCTCTAAGTCTGATCCAGCTGACTCCTACGGCCTCTCCTGCCTCATCTGAATGCCCAACTTTTGACATTGTGCTCTGGTAACACCTTCTCTGTATACTTCTCAGTCGTACTTGGCACTGTTTCATGTCTCAGCACCTTTATCACACTATTTCTGCTGACCAGAATGGTCTCCCTATCCTCTCACCCTGCCCCCGAATTTCCCTCTCACAACACTCCCGCTCCCTGATATAAACTGGAATCATCTGCTGGGATTCTGTTCTTCAAGGAGGACTTCCCTTTCTATCTCTACCCTGCATTTGGATAATGACACAGGAATCCGAGAAAGCATATGTAAAGCTGTTTCAAGAACAGGGATAACTATAATACTCCTATATTTTGAACCATAAAAAAAAAATCTCAGATTAAAAGATGTTAAGTTTTCTCATGGACATCTGGAGAGAAGGGTTTTTGCTCTGTAAGCCTAGTTTATTCTGAAAAATTCAGCTCTATTCAACCGACAGGTTCTCTTTCCCCAACTCCACTTAAAAGCATATGTACATACATGCATGCACACGCGCGCGCACACACACACACACAGTGCATCCCTCTACTATACGCCAATGGATCCCTTAATAATAGCAGAGTACTTGGCACATGATAGCTGCCCAAGTATTTGTTGCTATTTACTGAAGAATGATGAAAGAAATATAACAACATAGGTAGATTAACAAAGTCCAAAAGGAAGCCAGGTACTAAGAGGAAACAGGCATGAGGAAAAACATAGATATGTAAGACCAATCTGAAAGGCTTTGGGTGGAAAGTCAATTTTTAACTAGTTGAGGAAGAATAGAATTGTCATAATAGCTATAAAAACAGAGTTATGATAGTAATAGTGGCAGATAACACTGATTAAATATTTGATATTTGGCAGAAACTATGTTCAAATACTTGTATGTGTTTTTTCATTATCACAATGACTGTGATGTAGATATTATTTCAAATTTACAGATAAGGAAAGTAAGACTCAGAGAAGTTAAGCAATTTGTTCAGAGTCATGCAATGATAAGCCATGAAGTTGGAAACTGAACACAGGTTATAATCTGGCTTAGATGGGACAGTGTGAAGGGGAAGGAGAACGGCACTGGGTAAGAACAGCCCGGGCTAAAGCACCAGCAGGCCTGCGTGGCTACAGCATCAAACACGACAATAAAAAGGAAGTCAGCAACATGAGACGGCAGAAAACCTCAAAGATCAGCGGAAGAAATTCTCTGGATTTTTGAGCAGAAAAAAAAATCATAATGAAAATCATGCTTGAGGAAGGTTATTATGAAAGATGTATGTCCAAGAATATTGATGGTCATAATTAGAGAGCTTGAATGTAAGATTCTTATAAGATTATGATTTTTCATTCTGTGATTAAAGCAGAAGAGCCATACAGATCCAATTTGTAAAAAAGATTTTTGCAGGCTGGGCGCGGTGGCTCACGCCTGTAATCCCAGCACTTTGGGAGGCTGAGGCGGGTGGATCACAAGGTCAAAAGATTGAGACCATACTGGTCAACATGGTGAAACCCCGTCTCACTTTTTTAATACAAAAAACCCCGTTTTTTGTATTAAAAATACAAAAAAAATTAGCTCGGCGTGGTGGCACACACCTGTAGTCCCAGCTACTCGGGAGGCTGAGGCAGGAGAATTGCTTGAACCCAGGAGGCGGAGGTTGTGGTGAGCCGAGATCACGCCATTGCACTCCAGCCTGGGTAACAAGAGCGAAACTCCATCTCAAAAAAAAGAAAAAAAAAAAAGATTTTTGCAATAAGTGAGCCAGATTTGTCCTCCAAAAATTCATGACTGCAAAATATTTAGATACTTCATGATCACAAAGCACACATAGCTCCTTACATCGGACGTTTATCAAAAAATCCAATTATTTATCATTTAATTGTAGCATAGCTGGGATAAAACAAGAATAATTGGCTAATCACTTTGATGTTTACCTGAAATATTTAAATATTAAAAATATTTTGACAGCAATGTCCTTTATCTCACAAGATCATTTACAACAGAAAGCTCCTTTAACTATGACAATCAATTACATAAGATTATAAATTAAATTAAGCGCTGTTCTAAAAGGTAGTTGAAAAATCCATTTGTCCCCTACTTGAATGCCTGGATTATCTATTGCCTCACTGCTGTCATCTAAATGCAACTGCATAATCCCTGTTGCAGCTTTTCAATGCAATGAGTTATCCACACACAAAAAAAGAGGGAATTAAAAAAATAAGATCTATGCTCTCCTTTCATCCTTGGACCCTACGCTAACCATAGAAAACGCACACATTCCCAATATCTGCTTCCTTCACCCATTAATATATTAAGGACTTCTACATATTAACAAGTTGCACAAGATTTTAATAAAAGCATTTGAGACTTCTTCTAGGGTTCTGCCTAAATATTTGCAATAGAGTATTTCCTAAGATGAAAACTCCACTAAGAGGTCAGAAGGAGTAGGCCGATTCCTCTTAAGACTAAAATCTAATGTTATGGGAAAGGGGATTTCATAGCATCAGCTCAAAGACAAGAAGCCTGTGGTTATATGGCATTTTTTATGGGTTTTTTGGTCTCAATTTCCTTCACCTCAGGTCTGATACTGGTTATTTCCTGTCTTCTGCTAGCTTTAGGCTTGGTTTGCTTTTGTAGTTCTTGTACGTGTGATGTTAGGTTGTTAACTGGGGATCTTTTGGAATTTTCGATGTAGGCATTTAACACTATAAGCTTCCCTCTTGGGCCGGGCGCGGTGGCTCACGCCTGTAATCCCAGCACTTTGGGAGGCCGAGGCGGGTAGATCACGAGGTCAAGAGATCGAGACCATCCTGATCAACATGGTGAAACCCTGTCTCTACTAAAAATACAAAAAATTAGCTGGGCATAGTGGTGCGTGCCTGTAATCCCAGCTAATCAGGAGGCTGAGGCAGGAGAATTGCCTGAACCCAGGAGGCGGAGGTTGCGGTGAGCCGAGATCGCGCCGTTGCACTCCAGCCTGGGTAACGAGAGCGAAACTCCGTCTTCCCTCTTAGCAATGTGTTAGCTGTGTCCCAGAGATTCTGGTAAACTGTATCTTTGTTCTCATTAGTTTCAAAGAACTTCTTGGTTTCTGTCTTAATTTCACTGTTTTCCAAAAGGTCATTCAGGAGCAGGTTTTTTCATTTTCATATAACCGTATGGTTTTCAGTGATTTTCTTAGTATTGATTTCTATTTTTATTGTATTGTGGTCTGAGAGTGTGGTTGATACGATTTTGGTTTTCTTTTAATTTGCTGAGGATTATTTTATATCCATTTATGTGGCTGATTTTAGCGTATGTGCTATGTGCAGATGAGAAGAATGTATATTCTGTTGTTTTGTGGTGGAGAGCTCTGTAGATGTCTATTAGGTACATTCTGTCAAGTGTTAAGTTCAGGTCCTGAATATGTTTGTTAATTTTCGGCAATGATTATCTAATACTGCCAATGGGTTATTAAAGTCTCCCACTATTATTGTGCGGAAATCTAAATCTCTTCCTAAGTATTACCTTTTATTATGAATCTGGGTGCTCCTGTGTTGGCTGCATATATATTTTGGAGAGTTAGGTCTTCCTATTGAACTCTTTACTATTATATAATGCCCATCTGTATTAGTTCACTCACACTGCTATAAAGAAATATCTGAGTTTGGGCACAGTGGCTCACGCCTGTGATCTCAACACTTTGGAAGGCCGAGGCAGGGGATCACTTGAGCCCAGAGGTTCAAGACTAGCTTGGGCAACTCAGTGAGACCCTGTCCCTACAAATAATTTTTTAAAAATTAGCCAGGTGTGGCAGCATGTACCTGTAGTCCCAGCTACCTAGGAGGCTGAGGTGGTAAGATTGCTTGTGCCCACGAGGTTGAGGTCACAGTGAGCAATGATTATGCCACTGCGCTCCAGCTTGTTCAACAGAGTGAGACCCGATCTCAAAAAAAATAAATAAATAAGAAAAAGGAAAGAAAGAGAGATACTTGAGACTGGGTAATATATAAAAAGAAGAGAGGTTTAATTGGCTCACAGGTCTTCAGGCTGTAGAGAAAGCATGGCTGGGAAGCCTCAGGAAACTTATAATCATGGCAGAAGGTGAAGGGGAAGCAGGCACATCCTATATAACTGGAGGAGGAAATGCAGTTGGGGGCGGGGTTGCTAAACAACCAGATATTGCGAGAACTCGCTCAGCATCACAAGAACAGCACCCAGGAGGATGGTGTTGAACCATGAGAAACTGTGTCCATGATCCAGTCACCTCTCACCAGGCCCCGTCTCCAACACTGAGGATTACAATGGAACCTGGACCTGAGTGGGGATGCAGATCCCAACCTTATCACCGTTTCTGTTTTTGGGTTCTGTTGGTTTAAAATGTTTTGTCAAAAAATAAACAATAAAAAAATAAAATCTGTTTTGTCTAAAATTAGAATAGCAAGCCCTGCTTTTTTCTGTTTTCCATTTGCTTAGCAGAGTCTTCTCTGTCCCTTTACTTTGAGCCTTTGGGTGTCATTGAATGTGAGCTAGGTCTCTTGAGGTTTTATGCCACTATATTAATCAGAAAAGCCAAAAATTAGTTTTTTTGTATGTTAGCTAAGTATGTAAGTTAACAATAGGCCAAAGAATCTGAAAGCTAATTTTTTCTCTAAAAATTGTGCCAAGCTTCCCTAGATACTAATAGAGTGGTGATGATGAGACATCCTGAAATCAAAGGACAAGAGGGTAAAAGGAATACTGTACAGGTTTCTCTGAGCCCTGCCTGTTTTTGTGATATTCCTGTGCTCTGCCCTAGGGAAAAGAGAGGGGAAATCAATTATGGCCAATTAATAGAAAGAAAGAAAAGGCAACTCAGAACAGAAGTTTGTTTCTGTGTGTGAAAGAGAGACAGACGAGACAGGAGAGAGCCAGGTGTGGTGGCTCATGCCTGTAATTCCAACACTTTGGGAGGCCGAGGTGGGCAGATCACCCGAGTTGAGGAGTCCAAGACCAGCCTGGCCAACATGGCAAAACCTTGCCTCTATTTAAAAAATACAAAAATTAGCCAGATGTGGTGGCACAAGCCTGTAATCCCAGCACTTTGGGAGGCCGAGGCAGGTGGATCATGAGGTCAAGAGATCAAGACCATCCTGGCCAACATGGTGAAACCCCGTCTCTACTAAAAATAGAAAAATATTAGCTGGGCGTGGTGGCGTGCACCTGTAAGTCCCAGCTACCCAGGAGGCTGAGGCAGGAGAATTGCTTGAACCCAGGAGGCGGAGGTTGCAGTGAGCTGAGATCGCGCCACAGTACTCCAGCCTGGCACCTGGCAACAGAGTGAGACTCTGTCTCAAAAAAAACAAAAAAAGAGACAGGAAAGCCCATCACCACTAGGTGAAGACTGAATTGAACTCTCATCAAAAATCTCCTGGCATCCCATTCTAATTAGAATACAATTCAAACTCCATGAAGGCTTCACAAAATCTGCCTTCCTCCTATCTTGGCGACAGAATAAACTCCTAGATTCCACCAGACTCCACACACCTAAGTGGCACAGAAGACAGAAGGTACCTAGCTGGTGAAAGTCTGAAGCTGTCAAAAGGAAGGCAAAGTATGCAGACCACCTAATCAAGAAGCCCAGCCTGGGGATAACTAGAAAGGTATATTCAGACCAAGGTATATATAAATTGAGAATATGCCAGGCAAAAGAGAAAGACATACATAGGGAATGGAAGAATTTGTGCAGAATGTATACTAAAGAGGGTTCCTGGGATGGTGTGGGCAGAGGTAAAGTCAGACCTTCATGTGAGCCACTGCAATTCAACCTCAGGCAATCTTGGATTTTTAAGTTATAAAATGGGGCTAAAAATTCCTTTCTTGCAGGAGTTTTGTCAGGAAGATTAAATAAAATGGCATATGAAAACACACCACGAATCAGAGTGGGTGCCAAAAAGGAGTTCCATGCTTCCCTCACCTTCTCAATAAGCATCACCTAAAATGCATGCTAAACAGATGCCTGGTCCCCAATCCTGGATGGAAGCACAATTTCCATGGAAGCCATCTGGCAGTCTGCATAGTTAGCAGATGATGCTTATCAGGGAAATGTGGGAAACCTGGCATTACTCACTTCTCCCATAAGCTTCCACATGATGTGGAACACAGAAATGTCTCCAACAGAATAAAATGGCTGTGAAATCCAGTCCTCTGCCACTGAATGAGAAGACTTGCGATTTACAATTTAACAAGAGACAGGCTGATGTTTTTAAATGGTATGTCTCTTAATGGCTTTCTTCTGTCAACACTGTCTATTATTCTTTGAGCCTCAAAGGTTTATTGGGTTTTTTTAAATTGATTTAGGGCCTAAGAAAAAACTAGAAAAAACTATCTCCAACAAATCCACTGAAATGTAGTCAAAATTGCAGTCCCATTGTACTGCACCATTTAAACAACATATAGCTCAATGTGGGACTCATACACTGAGCAACCATAGTAAAAATACAGTTCAAGGAAAGCGACATGGCAAGGAATGAAGATCTCGACCATGAGAACAGCTTAGGAAACCAGACGAAGGCAAAACTTTCTAGAAAAACTTTCTTATAAGCAAAACTGCCATTATCTAAAGAGCCTCTGATGGATTTGGCCTTACTCAGAGCCAATAAATAACAATCTAAGGGCATCTTTTTTCGCAGATCTTGGTATGAAGAGCAGTTCTTAGTGAAATAAAAAGCAATAAACCAACTTGTGAATGTCAAATCAGCATGTTTTCAGACGGAAAATAATCTGGCAGCCTGAGCAGACCTTCCCAAATATTTAACATCTCGCTGTAAATAAAAAGACAGTTTCATGGTCTGCAGCTAGGTGAGGAAGACTGAAGACCGCAAAGTCAAACATTCGGGCTAGCGTAATAGAGGTGGCCACTGGGGACCCGAGGAGTTAACTAGGCTCAAAGGTCAGCGTGGACACGAGAGCACAGAGCACGAGGAGCCCCCCCGGTCCCCTCCAGCACGAGGAGCCCCCGGCAGCTCCGCGGTCCCCTCAACCAGCACGAGGAGCCCCCGGCAGCTCCGCGGTCCCCTCAACCAGCATGAGGAGCCCCCGGCGGCTCTGCAGCCTCAACCGGCACGAGGAGCTTCCAGCAGCTCCGCGGTCCCCTAAACCAACACGAGGAGCTTCCAGCAGCTCCGCGGTCCCCTAAACCAACACGAGGAGCCCCCAGCGGCTCCGCAGTCCCCTCAACCACCACGAGGAGCTTCCGGCGGCTCTGCAGCCTCAACCAGCACGAGGAGCCCCCGGCAGCTCCGCGGTCCCCTCAACCAGCACGAGGAGCCCCCGGCAGCTCCGCGGTCCCCTCAACCAGCACGAGGAGCCCCCGGCGGCTCTGCAGCCTCAACCAGCACGAGGAGCTTCCGGCAGCTCCGCGGTCCCCTCAACCAGCACGACGAGCCCCCAGTCCCCTCAACCAGCACGAGGAGCCCCCGGCAGCTCCGCGGTCCCCTCAACCAGCACAAGGAGCCCCCGGCGGCTCTGCAGCCTCAACCAGCACGAGGAGCCCCCGGCAGCTCCGCGGTCCCCTCAACCAGCACGAGGAGCCCCCGGCGGCTCTGCAGCCTCAACCAGCACGAGGAGCTTCCGGCAGCTCCACGGTCCCCTCAACCAGCACGACGAGCCCCCGGTCCCCTCAACCAACACGAGGAGCCCCCAGCAGCTCCGCGGTCTCCTCAACCAGCACGAGGAGCTTCCGGCGGCTTCGCGGTCCCCTCAACCAGCACGAGGAGCCCCCAGCGGCTCTGCAACCTCAACCAGCACGAGGAGCTCCCGGCGGCTCCGCGGTCTCCTTAACCAGCACGAGGAGCCCCCGGCGGCTCTGCAGCCTCAACCAGCACGAGGAGCTCCCGGCGGCTCTGCAGCCTCAACCGGCACGAGGAGCCCCCAGCAGCCCTGCAGTCTCCTTAACCAGCCACCTACTCATAGCAGCCAGCTGGTCCTCGTAAGGGAAATGGGACTTGGAGTTTAGAATCGCTGTGGTTTCCGATACACTAGCAGTCACTATGTCATTTCCACCCCAACCCCGCCCCCCCCCCCACAGTTTTTAAACATTACCTTTCAACAGCAGCCTCTCCTACCCCGCCCGCTCCTCCCCAGCGCCCCGCCAACCCCCACTACTGAAAATCAAGAGAAAAAAAAAAAAGGTGTTTTGGGTTCGTTTTTCGTTTCTGGACGTCGCTTTTTACAGATTTTCTTTTAAGCCCAAATAACAGCACGTAAGAAAGAAGCTTGAGATTGCCGGGAGCTCCGGAGCCGGCGGCCGCAACGTGACAAGTTGCTTCTCCCTTATCCTGAAAATTAACAGCAGCCCAAACACCGCGATTTACTCACCGTCCTCATTTCTCCCAAACTGCCTCGGTGCTTGTTTTGTTAGGTCTAGTTCTACTGCGGAGGGAAGACGCGTTTCTCGGAAAACTTTCTACGGTGAGACAGAACCTTCCAGACCCCCAGCGCTCCTCGCGAACAGACCCTTTTACAAGAAAACAACAGCGAAGGCGGCGCTGGACGCTCCTCCCGGCTTCGCAACCGCACAACCTGGCGGCGATTCCATGAAAGAGGGTCCCAGGACCGATTCTCTCTGCCCCGCGGCTCCTGGGCTTCCCCGCGAGGTTGCGCGCCCCTCCCGCCCTCCACGGCTCCAGGACCCCCGGCGCCCTCCCGGCCGCGGCTGCGGCGCACCCCGGCTGGCTCGCGGGTCCCAGCGCCCGCCACGCTCCCTGGGGCCGGCAGGGCATGTGGAGGAGCAGGCAGCCCTCCGCGTCCCCACCCCAACCCCGACCTCAGAGGCTGAAACGCCGGAGGGTCCGGGCGGCACAGACCCTAGGCCGCGGCTCCCCGCACCCCAGTCCCCCTCACCCGGGCAGGGCGAAGCCGGCCGGCGAGCGTGCCCCGCCGAGGCCCAGCAGCGACGACCGCACCGGGTGGGCCGCTCCCGCTCCAGCCGGCCGCTCCTCTCCCGCGGCGCCTGCCTCATCGGGCCGGCGGAAACCAGAGGAAGGCGGCGCGGGCACGATTCCTTCCCCCGGATCCGGCGCGGGAGCAGAGGAGGGCGCGGCGCCGCGCAGAGTCTCAGGTTCCCGCCGGCCCGCGCTGCCCGCCGCTCCGGGGTCCGGGTGCCGGGCGACTGCGCCGAACGCTCCGGAGCCGCGGGAAGCTGCTCCGGCTCCGCGGCTGGCGCCAGTTGCGCGCTGGCCGCGGCCGCCGCTGATTCGCGGAGGAAGGTGCGAAGCGGCGGGAGGCTGCGGGCCTCGACGTGCCCCGGGCGGCGACGCGGGAGCGCAGCTGAGTCCCTACCTGTCGGGCGGGGCGGACTCCACCGCGCGCCCTCGCCGGGCGCCGGGGCCGGAAAATCACCGCGGAGGGAGGGACGGGGAAAGGCGGCGGGTGGCTTCAGGACAAGGTAGGAGGATCGATTTCCACAGCCAAGAAGACACTCCCATCCCGCCCTGGCGTGTCTGGCAAGCTGCGGGAGCTGGAGTGAGGGGCGGCCGCGCACTCCCCTTCCCGCCGGGCTGGCGGGCGCGGAGGCAAACACGGAGGCTGGTCGCGCCGCAGGCTGTGACACAAAGCTCAGCCGAAGGTTCGGTCTCATCCAAAGGGGAGGAGGGTGCAGAGAGCTTCTGAATTCCCGGGCTCTGCCCTCCAAGGGCAAATGTGTGAGTACTTTTTACCTTTTGAGGCAGACAATTAGGGAGAACGAAGGCGGAACGTGCTTTTTGCTTTTTGGCTCCCTGGAAAAAAGCCTACGTTATTAATGTTCTCTTACTTGGATGGCTCTGAATGTTTTTCAAAACGTGTCTGTCAAATAATTCCTTGTCTAGAAACATCCAAGTCATAGCTGCAACCTTGGGGCACTGAGCAGTGTAATCACGTGCGATCAAATGACCCCTGAGAGAAGACCCACGGACTTGGATGCAATTCAAAGTTGGCAATGTGTCATGAAGTGGAACAAAGTCCTTCATCTGTGATGGGCTTTCTGGTATTTCTCACTGTCTCTCTCTCTATATATATATATATATAGATAGATAGATAATTTTTTTTTTTTTTTGAGACAGGATCTTGCTCTGTCGCCCAGGCTGGAGTGCAGTGGCACGATCTTGGCTCACTGCAACCTCTGCCTTCCCGACTCAAGCGATTCTCCTGCCTCAGCCTCCCAAGCAGCTGAGATTACAGGCGCGCCCCACCACACCCAGCTAATTTTTGTATTTTTAGTAGAGATAAGGTTTCCCTATGTTGGCCGGGCTGGATCCAAACTCCTGACCTGAAGTGATCCGCCTGCCTCCACCTCCCAAACTGCTCTGGTATTTGTCGTAATTATAACAACAGCCCTGGGAGGTACCATTTGTTATTTTCCCAGTCTTACTAACCAAAAAAAAAAAAAAAAAGCTGTAGGGCTCAGATAATTCATATTCTTTGTCCTTTCTACAGATTGCCTTTAACATAACCCACACAGATTTTGTCATTTTAAACGTGGCTCTTGAGACATCAGGATAGTGAAAGAGTTTGAGGGAATTTGTCTATTTGAACTAATTGGTGTTGAGGTTTACTTTGCTCTTTTAATGTCTTCTGGGTTCTTCATTGACGTCTTGTTCATGATCTTAAAAACTAAAACTGTATTTCACCTCATTGACTCTGGCCTTCTGGACTTTTTAAATCTGCAAAGTAATGTGCTAAGAAGAGAGGCTGTCTGCTGTTCTGAGGTGACGTTCGTGTTTCACATTTGGTAGTGGCCAGTAACTACTGTTCACCCCAACCTAGTTCAAAAGCTGTCTCTTCCACTGACCTGCTGTGTGACTTTGGGCAAGTGGCTTCACCACAGTGGGCTTCTTTTTTGTCAGGTGTAAAGTGAGATACTACAATTTCTCTTGAAGTGTAATTAGGATGAAAACAGTCTCTGTTGTAAAGAAGGCTCGGCACAGTGCTTGCCACAAAACCCATCAGTTCAGGAAGTCAAATGTTGACTTTAAAAATAACACTAAAAATATTAACTACCAGTCATTGCCCACCATGAGTCAGCCACGCACCATGCGTTGTATTTGTTCCTCTCACTCATCCTGCAAGCCAGGCACGGTGGAAAGGAAGGAACAGAGTTAGGTGGTTAAGTGATGTACTGCCTGTGTTGGAGCTGTGACTCAAAGGAAAGCACCTAGGGACGAATTCATTGTTCTTTCTGAGATATCACCGTTACGTAACTCTCTGTGGTGGGGGCAGGGAGGGGGGCAGCTTTTGATCTGTGTAACATTAATTTGTAAAAATTCAGGATATATTACTGTATGGGCACATGATTGCTATTATGTAAATGTTTTATATTCCTGTGGAAACTGACAAAGACTTAAGTAGGGTGATGGAATTAAAAGTTGTTAGTCCCCTCTGGGTTACTGTTTTTGGTCATTGTTTTGAAAAAAAAAAATGCTCTCCCAATATATGTATATTTAATTCAGCCTTTTGATAGAAGATTTATTCTAATAAGCTGGGAGGGGAAAAGCCACAAAGGAGGAGAGGACTCTTGGGACATGCAAGGTCTTTCAAAGGCCTCTAATATCATAATTTTCAGGCAGTGTACATATAGGGCTGGTCCCGTTTTGCTAGGTTTGTTTTTTGATTATGGTGGTGCAATCTCTTTGAAATAAATGCTGTTGCCGGGCACGGTGGCTCACGCCTGTAATCCCAGCACTTTGGGAGGCCGAGGCGGGTGGATCACGAGGTCAAGAGATCGAGACCATCCCGGTCAACATGGTGAAACTGCGTGTCTACTAAAAATACAAAAAATTAGCTGGGCATGGTGGTGCGTGCCTGTAATCCCAGCTACTCAGGAGGCTGAGGCAGGAGAATTGCCTGAACCCAGGAGGCGGAGGTTGCGGTGAGCCGAGATCGCGCCATTGCACTCCAGCCTGGGTAACAAGAGCGAAACTCTGTCTCAAAAAAAAAAAAGAATATGTACATCTCAAAAAGAATAAGTGCCTAAGCAGTCTAAATCCTAATTTAGAACTATGACTGTCCACAGTGTAGAAAATGTATCACATTAGCAAAAAGCAGTTTAGTTGCTTTAAGCAGAGTCATACTTCTCCAAAATCTCTGCTTCAGGCTACAGTCTCAGCTACATTTTTGCTATGCAGATATCCACTGTGATGATTTTCCCACTATTGTGATTGTACAAAAAAAGGAGTCAAGTCTACCAGGAAGCTTATTTGCAACCTCATAAATGATGGTGTCCTCATATTCTACCAGTTCTGTCAAAGTGTCAGAGGTCTTAGTTTATCATTCTCTTTTACCACAGGCTGGAGGTGAGGGGAGGTGGGATGGTGAGACTGGGAATAAGCTCATCCCAAACTCCTGAACACATACAACATCTGTACGGTGGAAACCATAAATAGGGCAACTGACAGGAAATAAGTGCAACATATTACTTTTTAAAAGGGAGAATATACAGAATATGTAAAAAAAAAAAATTCCTATGGATCAGTTCAAAAACAAAACCTATTTTGAAATAGAACAGAAGCCATAAACAAACAATTCATGAAAGAAATAGAAGGGCCAGGCACGGTGGCTCACACCTGTAATCCCAGCATTTTGGGAGGCTGAGGCAGGTGGATCCCCTGAGGTCAGGAGTTTGAAACCAGCCTGACTTAAAAATACAGAAATTAGCCAGGCATGGTGGCAGATGCCTGTAATCCCAGCTACTCAACTCAGGAGGCTGAAGCAGGAGAATTGCTTGAAGCTTGGAGGCAGAGGTGGCAGTGAGTGGAGATTGTGCCACTGCACTCCAGCCTGGGCGACAGAGTGAGACTCTGCCTCAGGAAAAATAATTAGTTTACAATGTGCAAAAATTTGTGTCCTTTTATAGTAACACTATTTTTTTTTTAAGTAAAAAATAATGAAAAATAAGATTGGCCGAAACTAAAAAGATGAATGAGATCCGATTTCGTCAAAGTGTCAGAAAACTGTTTATGGAATTGTAAATTTCCTTTTTAGATGACAATTTGGTGATTGATTGCTATCAAATTTACGAGGTTGTTTAGGGTTTGAATTTCAAAACCCTAATTAAAGTTCCTTAACTTTTCTCCTTAGAAGACATTTTGGCCTCAAGTCAACAAGCAATGTGGCAAAGTAGTGGATAGAAAAGAGGAGCTCTCTTAGTTGGCTCCTAGCTACTTTGGTCAACACAGGAGGAAAGCTTCTAATTGCCTACACAGACTCAGAGATGGGGGGAGCTCTTCCTGGAGCTGTGTGGGGGCAGTCTACAAAACAATTGCAACTTGGGGCAACTTGCTCACAGTTCTTGTTGACTATGAGAAGGACTAGAAGCCTGAAGTACTGTGGGAATTGATGCTCCCCTTTCAAGAGAGGAGGGAGTATCTCACCTTCACACAGGTCTGTGGAGCTTTTCTCCTCATTTCTGCTTCAGAGTCTCATAACTAATCATTCTGTCAAAGTATTACAAATAACTTTACTTTAGGCATACACTTAGCCTAACCTTTTTAGCTTACAGCTTTGTCTCATTTTTAGGGGGTTTACAGAGCTGAACTTAAAGCAGCTTCATGTGCATGTTTGTAAAAACATTTCCAAATGCTTGATTTTCACAATAAGCACCTATTGACTTTGCAGCTGAAATTTTTTTTTTTTTTTCCAAAACATTTACACTTATAGAGTTTTGCATGCAATTGCTTAGAGACATCAAATTGACTTACAGCTGGGCGCAGTGGCTCACGCCTGTAATCCAGGCACTTCGGAGGCCAAGGTGGGCGGATCACCTGGGGTCGGGAGTTCAAGACCAGCCTGACGAACATGGTGAAACCCCGTCTTTAAAAAAAAAGAGAAGAAAAAAAAGAACAAAAACAAATTGACTTACTTGTTAGGGAAGGGAGATCAATTATTTTTCTGAGAAGTTGTGACAACAGCTGATATTGTAAAGGGGTGTGTGCATAATTATTAGGATCTTGATAGTTACAGTACATCGGCTATTTATTATTCTCATCCTCAGTGTAAGGCCGGTCGCCTTGCCGGGAGCTCAGACACACCCACATCCCCTCCGTCTCTGGGAGCCCAGACATGCCCCATCCACGCCTGGAAACCACGTCATTACTCCATGCCCACTTCTGCACTCGGCACCTAGCCAGCCCTTGAAGAACCCTGCCAAAATGCAAAAGAAGTCTTGTAAATCTACCCAATAGCAGTCGAGTCTTGTAAATCTACCCAGTAGCATTCAAATCCTGCCTACCTGCCAATAGCAAGCTTGCCCCTCCCACACCCTACTCTCCCACAGCCAATAAAACACCTCCACTCCCTATAAAACCCCACGTCTGAGAGGAGTCCATGCAACTTCTCTGACCCCTCCTGTCGGACCGCAGAACCTCGCCCGGGAGCTGAATAAATTCGCATTGGATCTTCTTGTGCTGGTCTGTTTCCTCATTTTAAACTCGGCAATAACCCTTACACTCAGAATTCAAAGAACTCATCTACCCTCAAACTTGCAGGGAATTCTCTCATCATCATAAGGATACATAAGTGGCTTGTCAAGCTGAGAGACACTAATAGGATACAAACTTTGTGCTGGGGAATACACAAGGAATTGCCACCCATGCACACTGGGGGCCCTCTCTCAGCTTTAAGTCATTACACCTGCAGGTAAACAGAGTGGCGTCAAGAGAATAGGAAAAAAATCAAGATGAAGAATTGAAGAATCAGAGAAGTTTCATAATTTGTTCAAGGATCCAGAGCTAGTATGTGTCCAAACTGAGACATAATGCCTTTCTGTTCAAGAAGCAAATGATATGAGAAAAATTAATACCTACTATTCTTCAATGTGACATTCCAGGAAAACATTTATAACCATAATAAATGTAATGGGAAGCCTTTTGTGAATGGGTTTCAAGCTGTCAACTGAAATGGAACTGCAGCCATTTCCAGGTTCCATTGTTTCAGTCCTGGTTCTGAAAAACCACAGTGTTTTCTTCAGAGATATGTAGAGTGTAGATTACCGAAAACTCTTCAGGACCACACACATCATTCCTCCTAGCAAAGTCAATGCTCTCTTTCACTTACTCTCAGGGATGAATCCAATTTTTAAGCTAACTATAGTGGCAGAGGCAGTAACTAATGGCATCAGGGTCATCATAGGGAAAATATGGTTAGCAGCTCTCTAGGAGCAAGCAAATCCAGTACTTCAATTCTTCATTTCTGCTGCTTTTGAGGAACTGTTTATTACGCTACAGAACATTATTAATACAAAAGAACCAGCATTAATAATTAAAGAGCCATACAGCCTGGGTACGGTGGCTCACGCCTGTAATCCCAGCACTTTGGGAGGCCGAGGCAGGTGGATCATGAGGTCAAGAGATCGAGACCATCCCGGTCAACATGGTGAAACCCCGTCTCTACTTAAAAAAAAATACAAAAAATTAGCTGGGCATGGTGGCACGTGCCTGTAGTCCCAGCTACTCAGGAGGCTGAGGCAGGAGAATTGCCCGAACCCAGGAGGTGGAGGTTGCGGTGAGCCGAGATCGTGCCATTGCACTCCAGCCTGGGTAACAAGAGCGAAACTCTGTCTCAAAAAAAAAAAAAAAAAGAAAGTCAACACCAAGACAAAAGTATGCCAAATTGCAGGGGCTTTATTGCTGGCGGCCACAGAGGACTCGCGTCTCTCCAACCCGTGGCCCCGAAAGGAGGGTGTCAAGACCTTTTGTGCCTGTAAACCACGTCAAGGGTGAGGGTGAGGGGTGGAGGTGGGGGTGAAGGGCTTCAGATGTTCTGAGGGCCAGTGGACTTTGGATATTCCCTAAATCACCTCCTGGGCAGAGATGAGGGTGAGGGGTTTTCCACATTCGGACATTCCCATTGTTACTTAAGTGGTTCACAGAAGTCTAGATAAGCGTTAGTTTACACATTGTCTGAGTGGGGTGGAAATTACAGACCTTAGTTACTTACTACAAGTCGCAGGGGCCAAGATGGCGTTGGTTTGGACTGCTTGCCTGTCACATCAGGGTTACAGAGAGCAGTTTCAATGGAAAGCCACGGTATGGTCGAGGTATGCAGTTTATGGGGCTTTTACCATGTCACCCTTGAGATGGAGGAGTGATAAATATTTACAGCAGGGATATATATGGGAACATAAAGAGATTTAAGACAAATTCCTATTTAACAGTCCTCTAACAACACAAAGCAAAATATGGCAGCCCCAAGTACCTGAAAACCCTAAACAGACAAGAGGTCAGGTGAAGCAGGAAAAAAAACGTGTGTTGAGCATCAAGAGGTGCTTTGGGTCAGGCACGTGGTTTACGTCTGTTATCCTAGCACTTTGGGACACAGGAGGATGACTTGAGCCCAAGAACTAGACCAGCCTGGCAACATAGTGAGACTCCTTCTCTAAAAAATTAGCTAAGTGTGGTGGCACACGCCTGTAACCCCAGCTACTCAGGAGGCTGAGGCAGGAAAATCGCTTCACTCCAGGAATTCGAGGCTGTAGTGAGAGCTGTGATGGCACCACTGCACTCCAGCCTGGGTGACACTGCAAGACCCTGTCTCAAAAATAAATAAATAAAATAAAAAAGATTTTACATTCATTATCATATCTAATAGCAACACATCTGGTAGTTAGAGATTATTGAGGTAATATGAAGACAGCAGAAACACTCAAGGACAGAACCAGAGGCAAACCTCGGTCTCCTGGGTCCAAAGCAAAGACACACAAACTCACCTGACAGAAGGGATGGATCCAATGCTCACAGAGGAACCCTCTCAAGTGACTCTGACATTAAAAAAAAAGTTAAGGGCCAGGCGCGGTGGCTCATGCCTGTAATCCCAGCACTTTGGGAGGAGGAGGCAAGCAGATCACAAGGTCAGGAGAGACCATCCTGGCTAACACTGTGAAACCCCATCTCTACTAAAAATACAAAAAATCAGCCGGGCATGGTCCCACACAGCACACCTGTGGTCCTAGATATTCAGGGAAGCTGAGCCAGGAGAATTTCTTGAACCCAGAGGCATAGGTTGCAGTGAGCGGAGATCGCACTACTGCAGTCCAGCCTGGGCGACAGTGAGACTTTGTCTCGAAAGAGAAAGAAAAACTTTAACTGAGGAGAATAGATTTAACTTAATTACCAACTTTCTGAGGTTTGATGAAATATTGGTAATCAGTAACCAGTTCATGTCATTACTTACTTTTTAACTTTAAGACTGAATTTCAGCCAGGCGTGGTGTCTCACGCCTGTAATCCCAGCACTTTGGGAGGCTAAGGTGGGCGGATCACAAGTTCAGGGGTTCAAGACCTGCATGGCCAATATGGTGAAACCCCGTCTCTAATACAAACACAAAAAAAATAGCTGGGCGTGGTGGCACATGCCTGTAATCCCAGCTACTTGAGAGACTGAGGCAGGAGAATCACTTGAACCCGGAGAGGTGGAGGTTGCAGTGAGCCGAGATCCCGCCACTGCACTCCAGCCTGGGCAAGAGTGAGACTCCATCGCCAAAAAAAAAAAAAAAAAAAAAAAAAAACTAAATTTCAGGTTTTTCATTATATTAACATTTCCATTTTTTTCCCTAGTAAAAATTGTGCTTTTCTTAATATCCTTGAAAAGAAAGATCTGGGAATGGCCTGTTAAGTGAAAAACTGCCTGATGCAGTATCCCAGGGCCAGCCAGTTTCCTTTCTTCGTAAATGTTATTTCAGAAAAGATTCAGTACTTACTTTCAGAATTGAGTATCCTTTTCCAAATTGTGTTGTGCTGGGAGATGCTAATCTGAGTTCTAAGAACAAAGATATCTAGCAAACAAGATTGAGAACTAACCTGGCCTTCCGCACCCTGGCCTCTGGTTCATAATCAGTAAATATTAGCATACTAAAAAATCGGATAAAACCAGGGAAAGGAAAGGTGTTTAACTTTGCCTAAATGTTAAACAGATCAGAACAAGCTTGTTTTGTGTCAAAGACAGTTTTTATTCAGTATTCTATCACCATCTCCTGTATCTCCCAAAGCAAGTTAAAACAACAATTAAAAAAAAAAAAACAACTGCTGTAGATTTGGATATGTACATATCCAGTTAGAGAACCAAGGGCTGGGATCCTTTGATAAAATCAACTGTGACTATAAAGGGTTGGAGATGAATGTCACTTTATTTCATTAGGAATTTATTTATCAATTTATTTATTTATTTAAGAGACAGGCCTGGAGTCAGTGACACAGTTATTCACTGCAACCTCAACTCCTGGGCTCAAACAATCCTCCTGTCTCAGCCTCCTGATTATCTAGGACTAAGGGATAACACTACTACACGCAGCATATACATATATATATATGTATATGTATAAAATTATTAGTAGAGAGGGAGTCTTGCTATACATACATATATATTTATATGTGTAAAATTATTATTTTGGTAGAGAGGGAGTCTTGCTATGTTTCCCAAGCTGGTCTTGAATATCTGGCCTCAAGCAATCCTCCTGAGCTGGCCCTACAAAGTACTGGGATTATAGATGTGAGCCACCACACCCAGCTCTAGAAATATATTTAGAAGAAAATTGCATGGCAAACTTGCAGTGACAGGTGTAATATAAAATCATCGCCAGGCGCGGTGGCTCACGCCTGTAATCCCAGCACTTTGGGAGGCCGAGGTGGGTGGATCACGAGGTCAAGAGATCGAAACCATCCTGGTCAACATGGTGAAACCCCGTCTCTACTAAAAATACAATAAATTAGCTGGGCATGGTGGCATGTGCCTGTAATCCCAGCTACTCAGGAGGCTGAGGCAGGAGAATTGCCTGAACCCAGGAGGTGGAGGTTGCGGTGAGCCGAGATCGTGCCATTGCACTCCAGCCTGGGTAACAACAGCGAAACTCCGACTCAACTAAAAAAAAAAAAAAAGAATGTATTAAATCTGCGTTTGGATTACCCAGTTGCAGTGGAACGTCCGCTGTGCTAAGCGCTGTGCTTTACACTGGATGAGGAAATGGGATATGGCAGAGAATGACTGCTGGGTTTCTTGATTACGTTATCAGAAATGGCTTCTCCAAGGAGGGAACTTTTAAGTTGAGGCCTAAATGATGAGGACAACCCAACTACGTAAAGATCAATGGAATGAGCAACCCAGGAAAAAGAAAGAAGAAACAGCATCTTAGACATCAAGTAGTTCCCCATCTAGTCAGGGAAACAGACATATAAAGAGCTCATTTTGGCCAGGCGAGATGGCTCACACCTTTAAACATAGCACTTTAGGAAACTGAGATGGGTACGTTGCTTGAAGTCAGGAGTTCAAAACCAGCCTGACCAACATAGTGAGACTCCATCTCTACTAAAAATACAAAAATTAGGCTGGGTGCGGTGGCTCACGTCTGTAATCCCAGCACTTTGGGAGGCCAAGGTGGGCAGATCACAAGGTCAGGTGATCGAGGCCATAGTGGCTAACATGGTGAAACCCCATCTCTACTAAAAATACAAAAAAATTAGCCAGGCATGGTGGCACACACCTGTAGTCCCAGCTACTTGGGAGGCTGAGGCAGAAGAATCACTTGAACCGGGAAGGCAGAGGTTGCAGTGAGCTGAGATGGTGCCACTGCACTCCAGCCTGGACAACAGAGCAAGACTCTGTCTCAAAAATAAATAAATAAAATAGAAAAATTAGCCAAGGGTGGTTGCAGGTGCCTGTAGTCCCAACTTCTCAGGAGGGCAGGAGAATCACTTGAAGATGGGGGCAGGTGTTGCAGTGAGCAAAGATCTTAACACTGCACTCTAGCCTGGGTGACAAAGAGAGACTCTGTCTCAAAAAAACAAAAACAAAGCAGCTTATTTTTAACACAATGCAGTTCCTGCTGTAGTAGACATGAGAACAGGAACCCAGTGGAAGGAGTGATTAATTAGAACTGAGAATGGAGAAAGGGCTGTGCCAAGCAGAATATACAAAATTACAGAGTAGCATTATAGAGATTTAAACTCTTGCTTCATCGGAGACATTTGTTAAAAAACAAATTACTGGGCTTCACTCCACATTTATTCATTCAGAATCTCTGAGCTAGCTGCCTGGAAATCTATGTTTCTGATCAAGCAGCCTTCTAATACGAAGCCATTTTGTGATCCTCTGGTTGTTTATGGAATAGGTTTTGAAGTTATGTGACTCAGACACGGGACCTACGTCTCACTTTCGTCACCTGTGAAATGAAGGTAATAATACAATTTTCGTCACTGGATAACTTTGAGGATTAAACGAGGAGGTATTTATAAAATGTTATCTATTATGGCTATTATGTGAAAAGCACGTGTTTGATCATAGCTGAGTAAAGAAGTGAACAAGCTGTCTCTGAGCTCACTTAACATATCTCAGAAGCTTACTTATAGGTGAAATGATAGTGGCAAGGTCACAGCCATTGGGATAGGCTAGGGAGACTAGAAAAGCAACATTCAAGGTTGGGGAGGATGCCAGTTTCTACTGGGGCAGGAGGCAGTGAACAGCTGTTGTGTTAAAGGTTTGCAGAAAACAGCTGGCTTTCCTCTTGTTTTTTCTTTTTTTCTTTTTTTAAACTTCCTCCTTTAATTAAAGTACAAATTATTTAAAGACTTCCTTCACCACACCTAATCCTAGCCCTTGGCTAAATCAAAGGAGAGTTATCTCCTTAAGAAAGGGAACCCCACCCTGGGCATAGTGGCTCACGCCTGTAATCCAAGCACTTTGGAGGCTAAGGCGGGCGGATCACCTGAGGTCAGGAGTTCAAGACCAGCCTGACCAACATGGTGAAACCCTGTCTTAAAAAAATAAAAAAATAAAAAAACAAAAGAAAAAAAATAAAGGCCGGGCGTGGTAGCTCACGCCTGTAATCCAAGCACTTTGGAGGCCAAGGTGGGCGGATCACCTGAGGTCGGGAGTTCAAGACCAGCCTGACCAACGTGGTGAAACCCCACCTTTAAAAAATAAAAAAATAAAAGAAAAAAAATAAAGGCCGGGAGTGGTGGCTCACGCCTGTAATCCAAGCACTTTGGAGGCCAAGGTGGGCGGATCACCTGAGGTCAGGAGTTCAAGACCAGCCTGACCAACATGGTGAAACTCCGTCTTTAAAAAAAATAAATAAATAAAAATAAAACATAAAAGAAAAAGAAAAAAATAAAAAAGAAAAAAAGAAAGGGAACCCCCTAGGGAAGTGAGAAAGTTATTGGGCCAAGTTTGACAGAGGAGAGTCAGGGCTAGGAAATAACGGATTGATTCAAACCTTTTCTAAAGTCCACAGAGCCTGAAAATTGCTTCCAGCAACTGACAAGCTCATCCCCTGGTCTGACAAGCCCTGAGGAAGGAGAAAGGCAGTGATATCCACCCCTTCCCCCCACCTCCTTTACTGTGAAATTGTCCATTTCATCTTAAACTATCCAGAAACCAACATGGGACAAATGGTTGACCAGGGTCAGTGTTATTTGTGTATGTGAAAGAAACTGCCTACCTTCCAGTCTCCAATTATCTTCATATGTAAAGGAGATATTAGAAATTTATTTTTGGACTGATTATTTGAAGCCTTACCTCCTTGAATAGTCCTGATAGAATGATGAATTAGGTTCCCAATATTGAGTGAGAAGAGTGGGTGTCAGGAGTCATTCACACACTGCATTCTGCCTTCCAGAAGCAGTGGGGGGCAAGACTAAGAGAAGGGCCATGGGTTTGAGGCTAGCCAGGCCTACACCCAGGTTCCTGCTGGACTTGCTGCTAGCTGGGTCCTAGAGCACAAGAGCTTCCCTCTTTTTTTTTTTTTTTGAGACAGAGTCTTGTTCTGGCACCAGGCTGGAGTGCAGTGGTGCAATCTCGGCTCACTGCAACCTCTGCCTCCAGGGTTCAAGCAATTCTCCTGCCTCAGCCTCCCTAGTAGTTGGGATTACAGGTGCTCACCACCATGCCCAGCTAATTTTTGTATTTTAGTAGAGATGGGGTTTCACTATGTTGGCCAGGCTGGTCTCGACCTCTTGACCTCGTGATCCGCCGGCCTCCGCTTTCCAAAGTGCTGGGCTTACAGGCGTGAGCCACTGCGCCCGGCCTTCCCTCTTAAGTATTGTTTGTTTGTTTTTGTCTCATCTGGTAGCCTACAGTAAATTGTCATTCCTTTGGCCTTGGGATTTATAGCCTGTGACCAGTTACAGGCTGGTCATGTCACCACTGAACGCCTAGATAGTACTTTGTATAATGAAAGCAAGTAAGGTTTATTAACATGTGAAGCTTTTTAATTATAGTATTTCTCAGTTCAAAGCAAAGAAGCCCATCCACCTATTTATTTTTGCGTGACGGGTATAGATATCTATAACATGTGCTACCATGTTTTGTTTGTTTAGTAATTTTTTTCTTTTTATTTACTTTTTATTTTTTATAATATTTTCCCTTTTTTTAGAGATGGGAGTCTCACTACATTGCCCAGGCTGGTCTTGAACTCCTGGACTTAAGGAATCCTTCCACCTCAGCCTCCCAAAGTACTGAGATTACAGGCATGAGCCACCATGTCTAGCCCCATATGTTTTTTAATCATAAGAAAAATGTAAGTTTTATTATTTAGTCAGTGTTTAATGGCTGGTTCTGAGAAACGATATTACTTACATTTTGCAGGTTGATTCTGTTATACATGTACAGAAAAACTGCAGTACAAATCAGCAATCAAGTCTGAACAGGAAATCTCTGGACAAAGAGGAAAATACTACCTTGGTAGACTGTGACTAGCATTGAAATAAGGGACAAGGGATTACGGCAGCAATATTAAACAGTGGCACTGATTAGTGAAATGATTCCAGGGGAAGTTTCAGTCAGAAGATTTTCTAAAGAACATGTTGTACTGAACAGATGATCACAGACTGCATAATTGCCGTTTCTGGGCAGGTGTGTAAAACACACACGCACACACACACACACAATGTTTGGGGGAATTATGACCATCAGGTTCCATAGTAACAAGATAAGTTATAATAGCCACCTTTCTTTTTTTTTTTTTTTTTAAGACGGGGTTTCACCATGATGGCCAGGCTGGTCTTGAACTCCTGACCTCAGGTGATCCACCCACCTCGGCCTCCCAAAGTGCTAGTATTACAGGCATGAGCCACCGCACCTGGCAATAGCCACCTTTCATTGAGTACCTACAATATGTCACAAACTATGATAGGGACTTTATGTATTTTCAATACACTATCTGTTATCTATTTTCTATTGGTACTGAGGTAAAACTTATTGGAGGCTTAGCCAATAGGTTCAGATGATCGTACATTTTGGGGAATATCTGGGCAATTTATTGCCTTTATGGGTCGAAAGGTGAAACACAGGAATAGATTGCTGATTTGAAGAGTGAGATGACCTGTAGAGTAAGCAATCTAACCATTAACATCAATTCAACTTGGGTATTTTATTTAATACTTTATTTATGGGATAAATATTTATTGAGTGTCCAGTTTGACTAGTAAGCTTTACTAGTCACACTTTTAGAAGAATGATTTATTTTTCTTCCTGAAATAACACTTTAGCAGAGCACCAACTTGTTTCAGATTTAAGTTTCCATTTCCATTTCCATTTTGTCGACATCAACAGTGTTCTTATATTAATAACTCACTAGGCTGGGCGCGGTGGCTCACTTCTATAATCCCAGCACTTTGGGAGGCTGAGACAGGTGGATCAAGAGGTCAAGAGATTGAGACCATCCTGGTCAACATGGTGAAAACCCATCTCTACTGAAAATACAAAAATTAGCTGGGCATGGTGGCTCATGCCTGTAGTCCCAGCTACTCGGGAGGCTGAGGCAGGAGAATTGCTTGAACCCAGGAGATGGAGGTTGCGGTGAGCCAAGATCACACCATTGCACTCCAGCCTGGGTAACAAGAGCGAAACTCCATCTCAAAAAAAAAAAAAAATAGTAACTCACTAACATTTATTCTCTATGTATGATTGCCAGGGATGTAGCAGTATGTCCTTGGGAGCTTCAAGCAATATATATCTGGTCCATCTTTTAGAAAGTTCATGACATAGATGCGTAAGGATACAATTTATGCTCAGGAGACGCAGCCACCCTAGCACAGCTACAAATGAATGTTAAATGATATAAACTATGCCTAGCACAAGCACAGAAGCATTTCTTTGGTCTGAGGGATATTTGCAGGGACCTTGAATAGGCAGAGAGAAGGGGACATGTGGCCTAAGACTCTGAGTTGGGAGAGGACAATGATGGGCATGGGGGGGAATATATCTGCTGTTTGACTTGAGAAGGTGACATATAGGCATTCTGGTAGTCTTTTTCTTGACATCTGATACACAATCACTTCTTTCTTTTCTCCATGAAATGTACTAGCTGCAAAGATGAGCTGCTCAAATGTCAAGGTCTACGCTGCTCGAGAGCCCCCACGATTTGCACTCACCGCAGCCTTGGACTGCATTGCGCTTATCTTGCCCTTTTGCTGGTGAGTTATTTACTACTCAGCTTTCAAGGGCTGGATAGAATTTTATCTATTCTGAGATGCCTTCTTCAAGCAGAATGAGTCTTTCCTTTGCTGTGCTCCCGTGACACAATGCTCACCTTCAATAAAGGATTATATTTTTTATACCTTCAGTCTATCAGGTTCATCTCTGCATCCCCAGTTTCCTCAAGAATTCTGGCATGAAAGAGTATGCTTGTTGAGTGAATAAATCAGCTGATTCTAACATTCATAAGGCAAAGTTCACCTCTCCTAATGGCTCACTCATTTCCAGTTTAACAGTGTCTTTTTTTTTTTTTTTTTTTTGAGGTGGAGTTTCGCTCTTGTTACCCAGGCTGGAGTGCAATGGCGCGATCTCGGCTCACCGCAACCTCCGCCTCCTGGGTTCAAGCAATTCTCCTGCCTCAGCCTCCTGAGTAGCTGGGACTACAGGCACACGCCACCATGCCCAGCTAATTTTTGCATTTTTAGTAGAGACGGGGTTTCACCATGTTGACCAGGATGGTCTCGATCTCTTGACCTCATGATCCACCCGCCTCAGCCTCCCAAAGTGCTGGGATTACAGGCGTGAGCCACCCAGCCTGGCCTGACAGTGTCTTTTATAGATTCTGAGTGAATTGGGATACTTCTCTTTGTCCTAATACTGGAAAACCTTGGAGAAAAGTATTATTTTCTACATCAAGTACCTTATCTGAGACATGGGCAGCTGAAAAAAAAATTGATACCTGTTTTCTGCTTTTCACTCATGTTCTTTTAGCATTCTGTTTATGTGCTAACACTACCATTTTTGACACTTGAAAATCACTTTCTTCAGCATCACTCTATAGATGGCGGATTTAAGGACAGATAGGGAGGCTGTGTTCTCATTCTTCATCCTATACATTTTTCTGATGTATGTTAGTCCATTTTTTTTAATTTTTATTTATTTATTTTTTAAAGATGGGGTTTCTCCATGATGGCCAGGCTGGTCTTGAACTCCTGACCTCAGGTGATCCACCCACCTTGGCCTCCCAAAGTGTTAGGAGCCACCGCACCCGGCCTCTATTTTTTTAATTTTTACTTTTTCATTTCACTTATTTTTTTTTTAAAGTTGGGATTTCACCATGTTGGTCAGGCTAGTCTTGAACTCCCAACCTCAGGTGATCCACCTGCCTTGGCCTCCAAAGTGCTTGGTTTACAGGCATGAGCCACCACCCCCAGCCCTCATTTCACTTATTTTACTTGGTATATGTTAGTCCATTATTAATGATACATTCTTTAGGTCAGGATTTCTCAATCTTGCCACTATTGACACTTTGGGCTAGATCTTGTTGTGAAAGGCATTGTAGGTTGTTTAGCAGCATTCTTGCCCTGTAGCTGCAAGACCCACTAGATGCCAGTGTGTCCTCCTTCCAGTTGTCACGACCAAAAATATCTCCAGACATTGCTAAATATCCCCTGGAGGACAGAATCATCTCCAGCCAAGAACTTCATTTTTAGAGAAGAGAGTTTCCTCCCCTATAAACACACATGCACTTAATTTCATTCTTCTTCCTCTTTCTCTTCCCTTTCACCTCTTTCTCTTCCTCCACCTCCTTCTTTTCCATTAAATTCCACCCCCCCAGATTGTCTCTTTTTCTGAGTACTATATTTGTCTTCTCTTGCAAGCAGTAGAAAGAGAACTGCAGATTCTAGAATTAGAATCCCAAGAAGCACTTGTGTTATGTAAAATATACTAAAAGTGTTTGCATTTCAACTAAAGATAGTATTTCTATGGACAACCCTGCAGGGCAAATGCCATAATAGTTTCTTCATCCTCTAAACCTTTCTTCGGAAAACCAAGAGCTTACTTCTCCCAGAAAATGTAACCACGGAGCCATTATTAGTCACTACAACTCAGCATAAACAACCATCCCAGTTTGACAAAGACCAAAGGAGTTAGTTCCCCGGCTGTGAAAATGTCAGTGCTAACACTGGGGAAGTTGCTCCCCCTAAACTTAGTGTGTAACCCTTTCAGCCTCTGACACACATGGTCCAGTCCATGCATATAGTCTCATCCATAGAAGCTCAAATATCTATTAGTAAGAAAAATGGAATTATGTTCTAATTTTGTGCTTTTGAAAATGTATTAAAGTCGATTCTTTACCAAACCCCTAGCAACAACAATTTTACCTTTTTCCCTCTTCCCCAATTGTCTTACCTCTGCATTATTCTAGTGCCTTTCATTTGCCCTAAATTCCCAAATTTCTCTTAGCTGCTTATTTTAAAGATAAGCTTAACTTCTTTCCTTTCTCCTCCACCTCTCAGGATTGCTAACATTCAACATGAATGTATGAAACTGACTTGGCAGGGACAGGAGAAAACACCTCTTGGGTCAATGGATGGACATTTTGAGGAGAAAAACCAAGTCATCGATTGCATCATCCTTGCAATTTTTCTTCTGTGAGAGAAGAAAAATTCCAGAATTGTAGAATATTATATATATGATGAGCTCCTTCCCAATAAGAATAGCTGGGGCCAGGCGTGGTGGCTCAAGCCTGTAATCCCAGCACTTTGGGAGGTGGAGGCAGGTGGATAACGAGGTCAAGAGATCGAGATCATCCTGGCCAACATGGTGAAACTCTGTCTCTACTAAAAATACAAAAATTAGCTGGGCGTGGTGGCATGCGCCTGTAGTCCCAGGTACTCGGGAGGCTGAGGCAGGAGAATTGCTTGAACCTGGGAGGTGGAGGTTGCAGTGAGCCAAGATTGTGCCACTGCACTCCAGCCTGGTGCCTGGCGACAGAGTGAGACTATCTCAAAAAAAAAAAAAAAAAAAAAAAAAAAAGAATAGCTGGTGGAAGTGGAAGCATGGAAATTAGAACAATGTAACAGTTGATTTGATGAGATGTGAGGATGGAAAATAAGATATCCAGAGATAAGCTAGTGCTTGGAGTAGCTGTGGAGTATACACCACTGGCGGTACTCAGTTCCTGATACTTTGGCAAGGGGCAGAGGTAAAGGGTAAGAGCACTAAAAAGGGAAGACAGTTTTCTGTTTCGCAGCCCCAGATTAAGCCGATGTTACGGTTCTTTGGTAACGCCCTTAATCTTTAGCTCCTTTCCTCACTCAACATTGAACCATTTCAAACAGAGCTACCATGTAGCCAACTAAATTTGCTTTTTCTGCAGTGTTTTGAAGTCAGTACACCTCTAACCACAAAATCTTTTCTTTGGGGAGGAGTTCCAAGATGGCAGATGCAGCTCAGGATTGCAGCTCCGAGTGAAAGTGCAGAGGGTGAGTGGACGCTGCATTTCCAGACGGATTTTTATTGCCCACAGACCAGGAGATTACCAGGCAGAGGAGCCCCACGGGTCGCCAGGGTGGCTGCTTTGGCTGGTGCAGCTGTTTTGCCTGCGCCCTGGCGCAGCGGCTCCCAGTACAGAGTAAACGGGACTGTGTTCCCACTTAGCAAGCAAGGGGAGCTGAAACAGGGAGCCAAGCCAGGAGATTCCCGGGCAAAAAAGTGCCACGAATCTCAGAGCCGCAGTTTCAGCTGGTGCAGTGGGTCGCCGCACAGGAAATCACATAGATCCCGGCACCTATTCAACAGGCGACAAGGACACCTGGGAGAGAGATGACCGTTCAACTAAAAAATAAAAGGCTCTGAGGCAAGGAGCCAGGAGATCAGGCCCGGCTGGTCCCATCCCCAAAAAAACAAAAAAACAGCAATTGGAAATGCTCTGGGTTGAGAGTTTCACAGCAAGCACAGCTTAACCCAGGATAATCCAGCTCTGTGGGGGAGGGGCGTCCGCCATTACTGAGGCAGCCTGCCATTGCTGAGGCAACCCGCCGTTGCCGAGGCAACCCGCCATTACAGAGGGAGTCCGTCATTACAGAGGTGAGCCAACATTGCAGAGGCAGTTCTAACTACACCCATATAAACAGGACTGCAGGGAAATTCACATGGCTGCTGGGCAGAGCCCACAGCAGCTCAACAAAGCCTCTGCAGGCTGAGAGTGACTAGGCTGCCTCCTTGTGGGCAGGATAGCCCTGAAAAAAAAAAGAGGCAGCAGCACAGCGGAAACTCATAAAACCCTAACTCCCTGGGACAGAACACCTGGGGAAAAAAAAGGTGGGGTTTATGAGTTCTGCTGTTGCAGACTTAAACTTACCTGCCCAGCAGCTCTGAATGAACAACGGGGCTCACAGCTCAGTACCTGAGCAAATATAAAGGACAGACTGTTTCCTCAAGTAGCTCCCTGACCCCCATATATCCAGAGTCACCTCATAAAGGAGAACTCAGACTGACATTTGGCACGTATCCTTCTGGGACAAAGCAGAAGAAGAAACCGGTAGCAACCTTTACTGTTCGGCAGCTGCTGCAAGTAATCCCCAGGAAAGCAGGGCCTGGAGTGGACCTCAGCAGTCCTACAGCAGATAGGCCAGACAGTTAAAAGGAAAACTAAGAAACAGAAATAACTTTATCAACAACAAATAGGACGGCCACTGAGAGACCCAATCAGAAAGTCAACAACTACAAAGCCGACAGGTGGATAAATCCACAAAGATGGGAAGAAACCAGTGCAAAAAGGATGGAAACACCCGAAACCAGAACACCTCTCCTCCCACAAGGGATCACAACTCCTCACCAGCAAGGGAACATGACTGGATTCAGAATGAGTGTGATGAAATGACAGAATCAGCCTTCAGAAAGTGGGTAATAAGAAACTTTCGGGAGCTAAAAGAACGTGTTCTAACCCAATGCGAAGACACTAATAACCTTGAAAAAAGATTTGACGAAATGCTAACGAGAATGGACAACATAGAGAGGAATAAAAGTGAATTGATGGAGCTGAAAAACACAACATGAGAACTTTGTGAAGCATGGACAAGTTTCAACAGCCGAACTGACCAAGCAGAAGAAAGGATATCAGAGGTCGAAGATCAACTCAATGAAATAAAACGAGAAGGCAAGATTAGAGAAAACAGGGTAAAAAGGAATGAACAAAGTCAACAAGAAATATGGGACTATGTGAAAAGACCTAATCTACATTTGATAGGTGTACCTGAAAGTGACGAAGAGAATGAATCCAAGCTGGAAAATACTCTTTAGGATATTATCCAGGAAAACTTCCCCAACCTAGCAAGGCAGGCCAATATTCAAGTCCAGGAAATACACAGAACACCACAAAGATATTCCTCAAGAAGAGCAACACCAAGGCACATAATTGTCAGATTCACCAGGGTCAAAATGAAGGAGAAAATGCTAAGGGCAGCCAGAGAGAAAGATCAGGTTACCCACAAAGGGAAGCCCATCAGACTCAAAGGAGATCTCTCAGCAGAAACCCTACAAGCCAAAAGAGAGTGGGGACTGATATTCAACATCATTAAAGAAAAGAACTTTCAACCCAGAATTTCATATCCAGCCAAACTAAGCTTCATAAGTGAAGGAAAAATAAAATCCTTTGCAAACAAGCAAGTAATCAGAGATTTCATCACCACCAGACCTGCTTTACAAGAGCTCCTGAAAGAGGCACTACACATAGAAAAGAACAACCAGTCCAGCCACTCCAAAAACACACCAAATGGTAAAGAGCCTCAATACAATGAAGAATCTGCATCAAACAATGGGCAAAAGAGCCGGCTAGCATCAAAATGGCAGTTTCAAATTCACACATAACAATATTAACCCTAAACATAAATGGACTAAATGCCCCCATCAAAAGACACAGACTGGCAAATTGGATAAAAAGCCAAAACCCATCGGTGTGCTGTATCCAGGAAACCCATCTCACATGCAAGGATACACAAAGGCTCAAAATAAAGGGATGGAGGAAGATTTACCAAGCAAATGAAGAGCACAAAAAAGCAGGAGTTGCAATTCTCATCTCTGATAAAATAGACTTTAAAGCAACAAAGATCAAAAGAGACAAAGAAGGACATTACATAATGGTAAAAGGATCAATGCAACAAGAAGAGCTAACGATCCTAAATATATATGCACCCAATCCAGGAGCACGCAGATACATAAGGCAAGTTCTTAATGACTTACACTAAAGAGACTTAGACTCCCACAGAGTAATAGTGGGAGACTTTAACACCCCATTGTCAATATTAGACAGATCAACCAGACAGAAAATTAACAACGATATCCAGGACTTGAACTCAGACCTGGACCAAGCAAACCTAATAGACATTTACAGAACTCTCCACCCCAAATCCACAGAATATACATTCTTCTCAGCACCACATCAAACCTACTCTAAAATTGACCACATAATTGGAAGTAAATCACTACTCAGCAAATGCAAAAGAACGGAAACCATAACAAACAGTTTCTCAGACCACAGTGCAATCAAGTTAGAACTCAGAATTCAGAAGCCAACCCAGAACCGCACAGCTACATGGAAACTGAACAACTTTCTCTTGAATGTTGACTGGCTAAACAATGAAATGAAGGCAGAAATAAAGATGTTCTTCGAAACCAACGAGAACAAAGACACCACATACCAGAATCTCTGGGACACATTTAAAGCAGTCTCTAGAGGAAAATATATAGCAATAAGTGCCCACATGAGAAGCAAGGAGAGATCTAAAATTGACACCTTATCATCAAAATTGAAAGAGCTACAGGAGCAAGTTCAAAAAAACTCAAAACCTAGCAGAAGACAGGAAAACTAAGATCAGAGCAGAACTGAAGGAGATAGAGACACAAAAAACCCATCAAAAAAATCAGTAAGTCCAGGAGCTGGTTTTTTTAAAAGATCAACAAAATAGACAGACCACTAGCCAGATTAATAAAAAAGAAAAGAGAGAATAACCAAATAGATGCAATAAAAAACGATAAAGGGGATATCACCACAGATGCCACAGAAATTCAAACCCTCATCAGAGATTATTACAAACAACACTATGCACATAAACTAGAAAACCTGGAAGAAATGGATAAATTCCTGGACACTTGCCTCCTCCCAAGCCTAAACCAGGAAGAAGTCGAAACCCTGAATAGACCAATAATAAGGTCTGAAGTGGAGGCAGCAATTAAGAGCCTACCACCCAAAAAAAGCCCAGGTCCAGATGGGTTCACGGCCAAATTCTACGAGACATACAAAGAGGAACTGGTACCATTCCTTCTGAAACTATTCCAAATAATCCAAAAAGCAGAAATCCTTCCCAAATCATTTTAGGAGACCAACATCATCCTGATACCAAAACCCAGCAGAGACTCAACAAGAAAAGAAAACTACAGACCTATATCCATGATGAACATAGATGCAAAAATCTTCAATAAAATACTGGCAAGCCAATTGCAACAGCACATCAAAAAGCTTATCCACCATGATCAAGTAGGATTCATCCCGGGGATACAACGCTGGTTCAACATACGCAAGTCTATAAATGTAATTCACCACATAAACAGAACCAAAGACAAAAACCACATGATTATCTCAATTGATGCAGAGAAGGCCTTCGACAAAATTCAACAGCCCTTTATGCTAAAAACCCTCAATAAACTAGGTATCAACGGAACGTATCTCACAATAATAAAAGCTATTTATGACAAACCAACAGCCAATATCATACTGAATGGGCAAAAACTGGAAACATTCCCTTTGAAATCTGGTACTAGACAAGGATGCCCTCTCTCACCACTCCTATTCAATATAGTACTGGAAGTTCTAGCCAGAGCAATCAGGCAAGAAAAAGAAATAAAGGGTATTTAATTAGGAAAGGAGCAAGTCAAATTGTCTCTATTTGCAGACAACATGATTGTATATCTAGAAGACCCCATGGTCTCAGCCCAAAATCTCCTGAGACTGATAAGCAACTTCAGCAAAGTCTCAGGATACAAAATCCATGTGCAAAAATCACAGGCATTCCTATACACCAATTAGAGACTTAAAGACAGCCAAATCAAGACGGAACTGCCATTCACAATTGCTACAAAGAGAATAAAGTCCCTAGGAATACAACTAAGAAGGAACGTGAAGGACCTCTTCAAGAAGAACTACAAACCACTGCTCAATGAAATGAGAGGACACAAACAGATGGAGAAACATTCCATGTTCATGGTTAGGAAGAATCAATATCGTGAAAATGGCCATACTGCTTGAAGTAATTTACAGATTCAACGCTATCCCCATCAAGCTACCAATGACCTTCTTCACAGAAATGGAAAAAACCACCTTAAACTTCATATGGAACCAAAAGAGAGCCCGCATAGCCAAGTCAATTCTAAGGAAAAAGAACAAAGCGGTAGGCATCACACTACCGGACATCAAACTATACTACAAGGCTACAGTAATCAAAACAGGATGGTACTGGTACCAAAACAGAGATATAGACCAATGGAACAGAACAGAGGTGTCAGAGGCAACACAACATATCTACAACCATCCGATCTTTGACAAACCTGATAAAAACAAGCAATGGGGAAAGCATTCCCTGTTTAATAAGTGGTGTTTGGAAAACTGGCTAGCCATATGCAGAAAGCAGAAACTGGACCCCTTCCTGACACCTTACACTAAAATTAACTCCAGATGGATTAAAGACTTAAACATAAGACCTAACACCATAAAAACCCTAGAAGAAAACCTAGGCAAAACCATTCAGGACATAGGCGTCGGCAAGGACTTCATGACCAAAACACCAAAAGCATTGGCAACAAAAGCCAAAATAGACAAATGGGACCTAATCAAACTCCACAGCTTCTGCACGGCAAAAGAAAGAGTCATTAGAGTGAATAGGAAACCAACAGAATGGGAAAAAATTTTTGCAGCTTACCCATGTGACAAAGGGCTGATATCCAGAATTTACAACGAACTAAAATAGATTTACAAGAAAAAAACAAGCCCATTCAAAAGTGGCGAAGGATATGAACAGATACTTTACAAAAGAAGACATACATGAGGCCAACAAGCATATGAAAAAATGCTCATCACTGGTCATTAGAGAAATGCAAATCAAAACTACATTGAGATACCATCTCACGCCAGTTTGAATGGCGATCATTAAAAAATCTGGAGACAACAGCTGCTGGAGAGGATGTGGAGAAATAGGAACACGTTTACACTATTGGTGGGAGTGTAAATTAGTTCAACCATTGTGGAAGACAGTGTGGCGATTCCTCAAGGACCTAGAAATAGAAATTCCATTTGACCCAGCAATCCCATTACTGGGTATATATCCAAAGGATTATAAATCGTTCTACTATAAGGACACATGCACACGAATGTTCATTGCAGCACTGTTTACAATAGCAAAGACCTGGAACCAACTCAAATGCTCATTGATGATAGACAGGACAGGGAAAATGTGGCACATATACACCATGGAATATTATGCAGCCATCAAAAACAATGAGTTTGCGTCCTTTGTAGGGACATGGATGAACCTGGAAACCATCATTCTCAGCAAAATGACACAAGAACACAAAATCAAACGCCGCATGTTCTCACTCATAGATGGGTGTTGAACAAGGAGAACACATGGACACAGGGAGGGGAGCACTATCCACTGGGGTCTGTTGGGGGGAGTGGGGGGACAGCAGGGGGTGGGGAGTTGGGGAGAGATAGCATGGGGAGAAATGCCAGATATAGGTGAAGGGGAGGAAGGCAACGAATCACACTGCCACGTATGCACCTATGCAACAATCTTGCATGTTTTTCACATGTACGCCAAAACCTAAAATGCAATTAAAAAAAAAAAAAGAAAAAAAAATACAAAATCTTTTCTTCAGCAAAAGTGTTCTGAAACACAAAGCATAGAAAGAAAAATATTAAACTATATTTGCTACTGTGAGATCAAATGTCCATGGACTTAAAAGAGGATGGAACACTTTTTTTTTTTGAGACGGAGTTTCACTCGTTACCCAGGCTGGAGTTCAATGGCAGGATCTCGGCTCACCGCAACCTCCGCCTCCTGGGTTCAGGCAATTCTCCTGCCTCAGCCTCCTGAGTAGCTGGGATTACAGGCACGTGCCACCATGCCCAGCTAATTTCTTGCATTTTAGTAGAGATGGGGTTTCACCATGTTGACCAGGATCGTCTCGGTCTCTTGACCTCGTGATCCACTCGCCTCGGCCTCCCAAAGTGCTGGGATTACAGGCGTGAGCCACCGCGCCCGGCTTCCAGTAAATATAATTGTTAATCATCTTTCCCTGCCTTTCTCAGAGGCAAATGACACTTTTTTTTTTTTTTTTTTTGAGACGGAGTATCGCGCTGTTGCCAGGCTGGAATGCTGTGTCGTGATCTTGTCTCACGGCAACCTCCGCCTCCCTGGTTCAAGTGATTCTCCTGCCTCAGCCTCCCAATTAGCTAGGATTACAGGCATCCCCTACCATGCTGGCTAATTTTTTCTATTTTTAATAGAGACAGGGTTTCACTATGACTGGTGTTGAATGCCTGACCTCAGGTGATCCACCCACCTTGACTTCCCAAAGTTCTGGGATTACAGGCATCAGCCACTGCGCTATTCAGGCAGATGACAGTTTTAATTTCATTAAATCAAATTCAATTAGTAAGAATGTTTTAAACTCCTAAGTAGGTAGGATATGTTTTTGTGTGTTTCATCTTAATATTTATTATATAGATTATTCTGTTTTCTTCATAACGGTAATGTCTTCCAACATTTCTATATTGAAGATAGATTACCCCTTTGGGCTCTGTATTACTTCCAATTTAGTGACTAGTAACAATGTAAATGTATAATCTTATGGTTCTAAAATCAGAAGTCTGGGCTGGCTGAAATCAGGGTCAGCAAGTCTGTATTGCTTCCGAAGGCTGCAATGTGGAATCTGTTTCCTCACTTTGCCCAGTTTCTAAAGGCCACGTGCGTTCCTTGGCTCACAGCCTTTTCTTCCATCTTCAAAGTCAGCAGCATAGCATCTTCAAATCTCTCTGACTTTTGATCTCCTACGTCCCTTTTCTGCCCTTAAAGAGCCTGTCTGCTTACACTGAGTCCACTGGATAATCCAGGATAATCTGTTTATTTTAAAGTCAGCTGATTAGCAACCTTAGTTTTATCTGCAAATTTAATTATCCCTTGCCATGTAACCACATATTTGTAGGTTCTGGGAATTCAGACATGGACTTTTTTTTTTTTTTTGAGACAGAGTCTCACTCTGTCGCCAGGTGCCAGGCTGGAGTGCAATGGCGCGATCTTGGCTCACTGCAACCTCCACCTCCCGGGTTCAAGCAATTCTCCTGCCTCAGCCTCCTGAGTAGCTGGGATTACAGGCACATGCCACCACGCCCAGCTAATTTTTTGTATTTTTAGTAGAGACAGGGTTTCACCATGTTGGCCAGGATGGTCTCGATCTCTTGACCTTGTGAACGGCCAACTTGGCCTCCCGAAGTGCTGGGATTACAGGCGTGAGCCACCGTGCCCGGCCGACATGGACATTTTTGGAGACCATTATTTATCTACCAGCTTTATGCAAGAGTGGTCCAACTAGATTTCCAATGTTGACGAAAGCTTTATGTCACCAGAACTGGGCTTTATGTCACCAGAATCAAGCATTCATGAAAGCAGAAACTCAAAGTCACTGGGTGTGGGAGGGGTTTGAATGTGTCCTCAGGCAAATGCTGGCTTTGCTTTTTGGTTACCTCTTAGATTTCCCACTTTTATTTTTTGGCTTTTATGGCTACCTCTGTTTGCTTGCCATGTCAGAGAAACATTAAATATGTGTTACACTTCTTTTCTTAAAGCTTAAGTTATTTTTATTGATTGAAACACTTAAGAGAGCAATGTCCCATTGTACCAGAGATTTTATAATTGTTCTCAGAAAATACAAGTTCGGTCTTATCTAATAAAATTTACCTCTATTCCCTGCAGTTGTAATATCAAGACTGAAACTCTTACCCAAGTAACTACTACTTTTCCCTTTCTCAGTCTGCTTCAGATGAGCAGATTTATAGTGGAAGAAAAGGGCACTTGGGCTTCATTTCCTTCCCTTCTGCTTCCTCTTGTATTTACAGCTGTTACTTTGGACTCATCCATTATCAAGTGTAATGGGAAGAGAGAGAGAGAGAAAACGCTATTTTCTCTAGATTATTGTCTACATAAAAAATCTTGGCAGGGGCATGGTGTCTCACGCCTGTAAGGAGATTGGACCTCTTGGGTGTGAGAGTTTGAGATCAGCCTGATCAATAGTGAGGCTGGAGTGCAATGGCATGGTCTCCGCTCACTGCAACCTCTGCCTCCTGGGTTCAACTGATTCTCCTGCCTCAGCCTCCCAAGTAGCTGGGATTACAGGCACCAGCCACCATGTCTAGCTAATTTCTGTATTTTTAAGTGATCCACCCGCCTCGACTTCCCAAAGTGTTGGGATTACAGGCATGAGTCACCACACCTGGCCAATAACATGAAATATTTTAGAGTAGTAGTTTTAAAATTGATTTTGTAGCCAGACCTGGTGGCTCATGCCTGTATCCTAGCACTTTGGGAGGCTGAGGCAGCTGGATCATGAGGTCAAGAGTTCGAGATCAGCCTAGTCAACATGGTGAGCCCCTGTCTCTACCAAAAATATAAAAATAAGCCAGGTGTGGTGGCAGGTGCCTGTAATCCCAGCTACTTAGGAGACTGAGGAGGAGAATCACTTGAACCCAGGAGGTGGAAGTTGCAGTGAGCCGAGACCATGCCACTGCACTCCAGCCTGGGCAACAAAGTGAGACTCTGTCTAAAAAATAGATATTATTTTATCTATTAACCATCTATCATAATGATAATGTATATAGATATTTCAGATAATATTCTTGGTAATTGGTAGTCTGACAAGAGCTGTGACAGGAATAAGTGTCAACTCTGCAGTTTTCTAATTATTCCCTTAAACATGCATTATTAGCACCTTCAATTCTTTGCTGGAATCTACTTTTTAATCACCTGCCCATTTTGTTAGGACTAATTAGGTTAAAATCAGAGCTGGAATATGTAAATTCATTTGATCAGGCACATGTGGTCTGCAATATTTAGCAATCCAATGAGCAATGGTGCTGTTGTCAACCCATTGTCACTGTGTATCTTTTACTTGTCCCTTAGGCTCTTTTTCACGTTGTACATGACAAGTGGTTGGCTGACAATCATAAGGGAAGGTGTCAGTATAACTTCTTAAAATATTTATTTATTTATTTATTTTGAGACGGAGTTTCGCTCTTGTTACCCAGGCTGGAGTGCAATGGCGCGATCTCGGCGCACCGCAACCTCTGCCTCCTGGGTTCAGGCAATTCTCCTGCCTCAGCCTCCTGAGTAGCTGGGATTACAGGTGCGCACCACCATGCCCAGCTAATTTTTGTATTTTTTAGTAGAGACGGGGTTTCACCATGTTGACCAGGATGGTCTCTATCTCTTGACCTCGTGATCCACCCGCCTCGGCCTCCCAAAGTGCTGGGATTACAGGCGTGAGCCACCGCACCTGGCAACTTCTTAAAATATTTTAAACTAAAACTACTTGTGAAGAGAATGCATATATCCTAATACAGCATATTCCACTTCCACTCGAATTCATTGTCTGGTGTACTCTCTAGAGATTGTTTACGCCAGCGCTTTCAATAATTTCCTCATCACTGAGGCTACCCACATCATTTTGGGTATAACTGCATCACTTGAACTAAGTAATTTGTACATAATTTTTAAGGGGGGTAATGAGAGCTCTGGTCATTCTCTTTTTGGAAAGCAAAGAAGCCAGCACGTATTATCCAGTCTGCACTATTTTCAGTTCTGGGTGAGGTAGAACGTAGATCTACTTTTAAGGCTCAATAGATAGACGAACACACAGACAAATAGATAAATTAGATAATTCATATGCAGAAATGTATCATTTTATTTGAAAATCTTGATTAACCTGACTTTTGTTTTGTTTTAGGAGAATGAAATTAATCACAATAAAAGCTAATAGAAGTTATTCATGAAACTAAATTCCTGGTTATGTCTTGTGGTCAATACAGAATTTCACCCAATGCTTTCTAGGTCTTTAGCCCTTCAACAGTGATTTCAAATGTTCCTATTCATAATTCCTAAGGTACGACAAAAATATCATCTTTCCTTTATAAAAAGTTTATATATAGAGAGGTTATATATACGATACATGTGTGTACATATATATATGATAGTTACTTTTATGTGTTAACTTGGCTGGGTCACACTGCTCAGCTATGTGATCAAAGATTTTTCTGGATATTTCTGGGGTGGGGGGTAATAAATGAAATTAGCATTTAAATTAGTGGACTTTGAGTACAGCAGCTTACTCTCCATAACGTGAGTAGACCTCATCCAATTATCAATAGAAAACAATAGTTTCCCCAGAGAAGGGAGAAGTTTCCAGCAGATGGCCTTCAGTAGCGAACTGCACCATTAACTCTCCCCTGGTCTCCAGCCTGCTGGCCCAACCTGCAGATTTTGGATTTGCCAACCTCCAAATTCCAGTGAGCCAATTCCTCTGTCTGTCTACCTATGTACATATACATGCACATACACATCATGTTGCATCAGTTTATATATAATTTATATGTAAACATACATAGGAAATTTATAAGGAAAGGAAGCAGACGAGTTTAAAGAGAGGTTTACAGCAATAGATTGTCATAGAAAGGAATTTCTGGCCTAATAGAATACGCCATTCTTTAATTATACTAAGTAAAGATTCTCCTGTGCTTGCTCAGAATTCACCAGTGCTGATGAAGTTCTGGTCTGGGGCCACTCATTTAGGTTTTGAGTCCTACTGCCTGTTAGAATCCTGGTTCTGCCATTTTCTGGCACTTTGACCTTGGGTAAATGACTTCATCTCTCTCACCCCATTTTTCTAATTTACAAAATGAGGCCATTTACATCTACCCTATGCCTAGAACAGTTGTTAGGACTGAATGAGTTAATTATGAGATATTTTGTAAGCGAAGTACATGAAAGTCCTTTTATTCTCTTCTTTAGTTCTGAGTCAGCTTATTTGGTTTTTGTGCAGAGGACACTTGTCTTTCTGCCACAGTTAGTACTTTGATTCTTGAGAGGAAAATCATAACCCCTTAGGTTGTGGCAAAATAATTGTCCAGAAATATATGGAAAAATAGTTTTTATAGAGATAATAAATATCCTGAATTTGTATTAGGTGGCAAAAGAGGAACATGACTCATATGAAAATTCTTTCAAAAATGCAAATATTTCTCAGTAACTGTTTTAAAGGTCTGGTATGTTCTGTTTTTTCCCCGCTATAGAATTTAGATCTCCTGAGGGCCAAGGAGGGTTTTTTTGTTTTTTCTTTTTTGTTCTATCTGTCAGGCTGGAGTACAGTGGCAAGATCTTGGCTCACTGAAACTTCTGCCTCTGGGTTCAAGTGATTCTCCTGCCTCAGCCTTCTGAGTAGCTGGGATTACAGAATTACAGGCCTGTGCCATGTTGGCCAGGGTGGTCTTGAACTTCTGTCCTCAGGTGATCTACCTGTAAGGCCGGTGCCTCCTTGGGAGCCGAATGGACATGCCCTTCTCTCTCCGTGCCTAAAAACTACATCATCATACTGAGCACATTGCTCAGCATTTGCCCTCTACACGCAGGCTCCCCTTTCCGATTTCCGCATTCCAATCTCAGCCTGCACCTGCCATAAATTTTGAAAAGGCCTGCCAAGAGCCTGCCCTATGGTAGCTCCCCCGTACATCCTCGGCCAGCCCCTCGTCCGTGCTCACTCCCTTCATACCCAATGGAAATGCCCCCGCTTTGTTCACCTCGCCCGTCCCCAGTCTTTTAACACCCAATAGAACTACCTTGTCTTTGTTTCCCCCGTAGTCAATCAGCTACCTCTATTCCCTATAAAACCCCACGCCGCAAGAAGAGAAGCGCGACTTCTCTGGCCCCTTCTCGGACCATAGAACCTCGCCCGGGAGCCGAATAAATTGGCTTTTAATTTCCTCACTCCGGTCTCTGTTTCCTCATTAAACTCGGAGAGAAATCTAACACTACCCACCTTGGCATCCCGAAGTGCTTGGATTACAGGCATAAGCCATAGCACCCAGCCTCTAACATGGGTTTTTAGAGTATTTTTTTGAGAGTTTGGGCTAGTCCTTAAAGGATTCTTGAGATTTTGTCACCAAGTATGTCAGTCTATGTTTAATAAGGAAAACTATAAATTAATATGTTCATATAATTAACCTCAACCTAGACTTATTTTTCACTTCACATAATGCCTAAAAGATTCTAGAAGAGGAAAGCCTACTTGACAGAAAACTGGATTTTTTTTTCCTCTTCTTATTTAATTTTAATTAATCTAAATCACACAGTATACAATTGATTATACAATTGATTACTTAATAACCACTCTTGAATTGTTCTTTTACTGTTCCAGTGACTTAACATTATATCCCCAACTAAATTATCAGCTCTTTAAGGGTAGTGATAATGTTTTAATACTTCAAAGCATTTGTTCACTTTGTGAAAGGAAAATATCTTAGGCCCCCAAAACCACTAAGGAAAACTCAAGCTTGGAATTGCTTAGAGCAAACCTGCCTCCCATTCTATTCAAAGTCACTCCTCTGCTCACTGAGATAGATGCATATCTCCTTTGGAAAGGCTAATGAGAAACTCAAGAGAATGGGATCATTTGTGTATCACCCATCTGTGACCCGGAAGCTCCTTCCCTGCTTCCAGTCTTCCTCCCTTTGCTTCAAGTTGCCCCGCCTTTCCAAATGGAACCGATGTACTTCTTACATATAGTGATTGATGTCTCCTGTCTCCCTAAATATAAAAACCAAGCTGTGCCCGGACCGCCTTGGGCACGTGTCATTAGGACTTCCTGAGGCTGTGTCATGGGTGTGTCCTCAGCCCTGGCAAAATAAACTTTCTAAATAAACTGAAACCTGTCTCAGATTTTCTGGGTTCACATTGTGGAAACCACAGGGGATTCTGAATGGAGATGCCCCTGACCTTTGACAAATCTCCTATCAGTGACTGGTACTAGCATGAGCTTACTTTATGGCTCAAACCAATAGGACAATTTGCTGAGGTCTGAGAGCACTGTCTCCAGAGAATCCCTGATGTCCCAAAATTTGGTTGAGATCTAGAGTTTATTTTGCTTTACAACTCCTCTTTTTCTTGCTTCCAACAGGAAGGCAATTTTTCCTTTTTATTTTTTATTTATTTATTTTTTATTTTTATTTTATTTATATATTTATTTTTTTAAAGACAGGGTTTCACCGTGTTGGTCAGGCTGGTCTTGAACTCCCAACCTCAGGTAATCTGCCCGCCTTGGCCTCCAAAGTGCTTGGATTACAGGCGTGAGCCACCACGCCTGGCCTATATTTATTTTTATTTTTTTTAAATTAAATAGCCAGGATGGTCTCGATCCCCTGACCTCATGATCCGCCAGCCTCTGCCTCCCAAAGCACTGGGATTATAGGCATGAGCCACCGCTTCCTGCCCGAGCTTTCCTGCTTCCATGATGATGGAAGGCAGGTAACTCCTTTATGGAGTTTGAACTCGCTTCTAACAGGGAAAATGAGTACTTTTCCTGCGTTTAGGATGGTAGAGAGGAGTCTACAGCCTGAGACCCATCACTAGATAAGAAACTGGTTTGGGATTCTGTCTTGGAAATTGCTTTTAAATGACTAACCTTAGCATTTAACAGCCAGCCGATATTGATTTCTGCATACACTAAGAGTGCTCAGAAATCATATAATTTGTGCTATCATTGTTAGTTTAACAGCATATTGTCCTAGCTGAAATATGGTAATAAGATTTAAACAAAATTTTTTATAAAGAGCTCAATGGTTAAAAGTCAGCTTAATTAAAAAGCTAATATCCAAGATGTGTGGGTATGTATGCATGTGCGCATGTTTGTATTTGAAAGGCCTTCATGGTTTTGAGATTTGTTTGTTTTTCTCTCCTAAGACCTTGTCTCTTTTTTTTCTTTTTTTCTTTTTTTTTTTGGAGCTATAGTTATTTTTTTTCTTCTCAGTTGACTGAATTCTGTTTTCGCCTGATTTTTTTTTTTTTTTTACTAAAATAGTTACTGGAACAGAGGCTACTCATGGGGCTTATGTTTTGGTTTTGTTTTGTTTGAAATGGAGTCTTGCTGTCACCCAGACTGCAACCTCCACTTCCCCAGTTCAAGAGATTCTCCTGCCTCAGCCTCCTGAATAGCTGAGATTACAGGTGCACGCCACCACATCCAGCTAATTTTTTGTATTTTTAGTAAAAATGGGTTTCACCATGTTGGTCAGGCTGGTCTCCAACTCCTGACTTCCTGATCCACCTACCTCGGCCTCCCAAAGTGCTGGGATTGCAGGCGTGAGCCACTGCACCTGGCCCTACTTTTGGGTTTTTAAAGAAGAGTGAATAGATGCAATAAAAAATGATAAAGGGATATCACCACTGATTCCACAGAAATACAAACTGACATCAGAGATTATTACAAATACCTCTATGCACATAAACCAGAAATGTAGAAGAAATGGATAAATTCTTATACATTTACACCCTTCTAAGACTAAACTACGTCCCGATCAAGTAGGCTTCATCCTGGGGATGCAAGGCTGGTTCAACATATGCAAATCTATAAACGTAATCCATCACATAAACAGAACCAAAGATGAAAACCACATGATTATCTCAATAGATGCAGAGAAGGCCTTTGACAAAGTTTAACAGCACTTTATGTTAAAAACTCCCAATAAACTAGGTATTGATGGAACATATCTCAAAATAATAAAAGCTATGTATGACAAACCCACAGCCAGTATCATACTGAATGGGCAAAAACTGGAAGCATTCCCTTTGAAAACTAGCACTAGACAAGGATTGCCCTCTCTCACCACTCCTATTCAACATAGTATTGGAAGTTCTAGCCAGTGCAATCAGGCAAGAAAAAGAAATAAAGGGTATTCAATTGGGAAAAGAGGAAGTCAAATTGTCTCTATTTGCAGATGACATGATTGATTGTATATTTAGAAGACCCCATCATCGCAGCCCAGAATCTCTTTAAACTGATAAGCAACTTCAGCAAAGTCTCAGGATACAAAATCAATGTGCAAAAATCACAAGCATTCTTATACACCAATAATAGACAAACAGAGAGCCAATTCATGAGCAAATTCCCATTCACAATTGCTACAAAGAGAATAAAATACCTAGGAATACAACTAACAAGGAACGTAAAGGACCTCTTCAAGGAGAACTACAAACCATTGCTCAAAGAAATAAGAGAGGACACAAACAGATGGAAAAGCATTCCATGCTCATGGTTAGGAAGAATCAATATTGTGAAAATGGCTGTACTGTCCAAAGTAATTTATAGATTCAATGCTATCCCCATCAAGCTACCATTGACCTTCTTCACAGAACTAGAAAAAACCACCTTAAACTTCATATGGAACCAAAAAAGAGCCCACATAGCCAAGACAATACTAAGCAAAAACAACAAAGCTGGAGGCATCGTGCTACCTGACTTCAAACTATACTACAAGGCTACAGTAATCAAAACAGCGGTACCAAAACAGAGACATAGACCAGTGGAACAGAACAGAGGCCTCCAAAGTAACACCACACATCCACAACCATCTGATCTTAGATAAACCTGACAAAAACAAGCAATGGGGAAAGGATTCCCTTTTTAATAAATGGTGTTGGGAAAACTGGTTAGCCATGCGCAGAAAGCAGAAACTGGACCCCTTCCTTACACCTTATACCAAAATTAACTCCAGATGAATTAAAGATTTAAACCTAAGACCTAACACCATAAAAACCTTAGAAGAAAACCTAGGCAATACCATTTAGGACATAGGCATAGGCAAGGACTTTATGACTAAAACACCAAAAGCAATGGCACCAAAAGCAAAATAGATAAATGGGATCTAATTAAACTTCAGAGCTTCTGTACAGCAAAAGAAACAGTCATTAGAGTGAACCAGCAACCAGCAGAATGGGAAAAAATTTTAAAAATCTACCCATCTGACAAAGGACTGATATTCAGAATCTACAAAGAACTAAAACAAATTTACAAAAAAAAACCATCAAAAAGTGGGCAAAGCATATGAACAGATAGTTTTCAAAAGAAGACACTTATGCGAACAAAGAACATATGAAAAAATGCTCATCATGACTGGTCATTAGAGAAATGCAAATCAAAACCACACTGAGATATCATTTCACACCAGTTAGAATGGCAATCATTAAAAAATCTGGAGACAACAGATGCTGGAGAGGATGTGGAGAAATAGGAATGCTTTTACACTGTTGGTGGGAGTGTAAATTAGTTCAACCATTGTGGAAGACAGTGTGGGGATTCCTTAAGGATCTAGAAATAGAAATACTGTTTGACCCAGCAATCCCATTACTGGGTATTTACCCAAAGGATTATAAATTGTTCTGTTATAAAGACACATGCGCACGAATGTTCATTGCAGCACTGTTTACAATAGCAAAGACTTGGAACCAACCCAAATGCCCATCAATGATAGGCTGGATAAAGAAAATTTGGTGGCTGGGTGCGGTGCCTGTAATCCCAGCACTTTGGGAGGCCAAGGCGGGTAGATCATGAGGTCAACAGATCGAGACCATCCTAGCCAACATGGTGAAACCCTGTCTCTACTAAAAATACAAAAAAATTAGCCGGGCGTTTCGCATGCACCTGTAGTCCCAGCTACTTGGGAAGCTGAGGCTGAAGAATTGCTTGAACCTGGGAGGTGGAGGTTGCAATGAGCTGAGACTGCACCACTGTGCTCCAGCCTGGTAACAGAGCATGACTCCGTCTCAAAAGAAAAAAAAAAGAAAAAGAAAAAGTGGTACATATACACCACGGAATACAATGCAGCCATAAAAAAGGATTAGTTCGGGCCGGGTGCGGTGGCTCACGCCTGTAATCCCAGCACTTTGGGAGGCCAAGGCGGGTGGATCACGAGGTCAAGAGATCGAGACCATCCTGGTCAACATGGTGAAACCCCATCTCTACTAAAAATACAAATAATTAGCTGGGCACGGTGGCGCGTGCCTGTAATCCCAGCTACTCAGGAGGCTGAGGCAGGAGAATTGCCTTAACCCAGGAGGCGGAGGTTGCAGTGAGCCGAGATCGCACCATTGCACTCCAGCCTGGGTAACAAGAGCGAAACTCCGTCTCAAAATAAATAAATAAATAAAGAATATATATAAAACAAGGCAAAGGAACTAGCAATAGATGTAAAGAAATTTATAAAAATGAAGACACAATTTTTTTAGGTGAACAAGCTTAAAGAGAAATACTTTTATGCAGTGAGCCGAGATTGCGCCATTGCACTCCAGCCTGGGTAACAAGAGTGAAACTCCATCTCAAAAAAAAAAAAAAAAGAAATACTTGTATGTAAAAAAGAATCTCTTATGGTAAATTTAGTTGTGATATAAAATAACTATTGTTGGCCGGGCGTAGTGGCTCACGCCTGTAATCCAAGCACTTTGGAGGCCAAGGCAGGTGGATCACCTGAGGTCAGGAGTTCAAGACCAGCCTGACCAACATGGTGAAACCCCGTCTTTAAAAAAAAAAAAAATTAACTATTGTTTAAAAAGGAGGGATGTTCAAAACAACTCAGAAAGTCTGACCATTTCATGAACAGTCAGTGTAAGTCACAATAAAAGCATTTATGTATTAAAACAAAACAAAAATTTTATATAATCAAGTTGTCATGTTATTATTAAGTTTTGGTTTGCTTAGGAAAAAACAGATAATTTTTTTTAATTAAGGTTATTACATCCATGTATTTTCCTGTATGTGCTTTTAAAGTCCTTGTAACATTGAGTTAGAGGGCTTTAACTCCTGAGTCTAAAAAGGACACCAAGTCTTGCTAAATCTTAAACCCTGACAACAGTTAAAGCTTCATCTTCAGGTCCCATAAAAGATGCCAATCAAAACAAACAGGAACTGCATTCCTGAGACACAGGGCAAGAAATTAAAGCTATTTAACTCTTCAAGACCCAGGGACTATCACAGACAAGGTGAGCACGGAAAGAAGTGAGCGTGGACGATTGTAAGGGCTGATTTTGAAAGATAAAATAAGTTCAGTTTCTCTATAAATTAATGTCAAAGGCACACTGATGCAAAAAACAGTATGTGGACCCCCGTATCAGATTAACAAGGTCTTGAAGTATTAACCAACTTCTTAATAAAGATTAAAAATATTATAAAAGGCTTATGAAAGTTACATTTTATAATCAAGATTACATTTTATAAATTGTTTACAAATTTTTGAAAAATGAATGTAATTGACTTCATGCTGTTTTTATTAGGATTTCTTGTTCAGAAAATTAAGTCTCATCACTCAAAGAATGAAGGTTTTCACTTTTTTTGGAAATGCTTAAATTACCACTTAAATAAATGACTTTACAATGACCTGTAATCCTATTTTATATTATCAAATGTTTTAAAACTTTTATATTTGACAAACTTTCCAAAGTCAAATTATAAATTATGTCTTTGTGTGTGTGTGTGTGTGTGTGTGTGAGACAATCTTGCTCTATTGCCCAGGCTGGAGTGCGGTGGTGCTATTTTGGCTCACTGCAACCTCTGCCTCCCAGGTTCAAGCAATTCTCCTGCTTCAGCCTCCCTAGTAGCTGGGATTACAGGTGCCCACCACTGTGCTCAGCTAATTTTTGTATTTTTAGTAGAGATGGTGTTTTGCCATGTTGGCCAGGCTGATCTCAAACTCCTGACCTCACATGACCCACCTGTCTTGGCCTCCCAAAGTGCTGGGATTACAGGTGTGAGCCCCTGCACCAGGCAATTGTGTCTTTTAACTATGGCCACCTAAAACTTTTTTTCATCAACTGACAGTTGTCTTGTTTTAAACCATCTTTAAAAGGTGGGTTTATGATCATCTATAGGACTCTTACAGGTGCACTTAAATGCAGATTTACTGATGACTTTGGAAATTGTGACATTGAAATAAAGGAAAAAACTTTCAGAACTCTCATGAAGAGTTGAAATGTTCATGACTCTCAAACAGAACAAGAGTTAACTGAATGTACTGAACCAATAGATACCTGAAGTAATCTTTTTGACTTTTTGCTTAAAACATTGCTAATACTTTGTTTTGTTGTTCAGAGTTAAGAAAACTTTTTTTTTTTTGAGATGGAGTTTCGCTCTTGTTACCCAGGCTGGAGTGCAATGGCGTGATCTCGGCTCACCACAACCTCCGCCTCCTGGGTTCAGGCAATTCTCCTGCCTCAGCCTCCTGAGTAGCTGGGATTACAGGCACGTGACACCATGCCCAGCTAATTTTTTGTATTTTTAGTAGAGACGGGGTTTCACCATGTTGACCAGGATGGTCTCGATCTCTTGACCTCCTGATCCACCTGCCTTGGCCTCCCAAAGTGCTGGGATTGCAGGTGTGAGCCAAAGCGCCTGGCCCTAAGAAAACTTTTAAGCAATTTGCAGCTTTTAAAAATTGCATAAACTACACTCCTGTGAACAAAATTTGGAGCGTATTTCTTTCTCTCTACCTACTCCAGAATTTGGAAACTTTGTGAGTATTCCCAATTGAATGGGAATTTAGTTATTTGCATTAGTGCAACAGAATCTGTTTTCTTTTGCAATAGTGTACAATTGGAGAAATTGGTTATTTAACGAGGGCTTTGACTGGAATGGTGTGCTTTCCTTTAAGGACTCAAACGACTTATGGAGCCAATAAAGCCATTGAAAAACTGGCCTCATATCCAAGGTGATTCCCTCTCCAAGGGGACATCTGGTGCCCCTCTCAGGAAAGTAGCAACTTGGAATAGAATCTGGCATGCCTAAGGTCTTTGGGGGAACAGGGATGCTTATTTCCTCTGCCTTCCTTGGCTGCCTACATGGATACACGTGTCTCCCTTCGGGATAGATTCTCATGCACATGCTGAAGAGTTGTCTTTCTTGATGTAGGCCAGAGGCACTGATGTGCAGTGGGTTTCTTTAGTCATCAACTATGACCTTCCCACCAACAGGGAAATCTATATCCACAGAATCGGTCAAGGTGGACGGTTTGGCCATAAGGGTGTGACTATTAACATGGTGACAGAAGAAGACAAGCGGACTCTTCGAGACATAGAGACCTTCTACAACACCTCCATTGAGGAAATGCCCCTCAGTGTTGCTGACCTCATCTGAGGGGCTGTCCTGCCACCTAGCCCCAGCCAGAGTTCAGTCTTGGTGGGGGCTGAGTAGTAGCAGGAGGGGGGAGGGAAGGGAGCCAAGGGTTGGACATGTTGTCATTTTTTTTCTTTGAATAAATGTCACTTTTTGAGGCAAAAGCAAAAAAAAGAAAAACTGGCCTCATATTTTGTGTACATTGTCCCTGTATAGGGTTTCTGACCTGCGGTAAGTAAAGAATGTCACTTCCTGACAGGTGCAGAAGCCCCAGGTTTATCTTGAAACCTCAAGAAGAAAGGAAATTTCACCCAACTCATAGATATTTGATCGCACAAATCCATGGATGGGCTTGCCTTTTAAAACATCTGAGATTCCTCCTAAGAAACAAAGTTCCATCAAAGCCAATTTAAAAGCCCATGTAAAAACTAATTATTCTTGCTGCACTGTATACAAATAATTAGCCCAAGTATAATACAGCAAATGAGTTCTAGCATGACTTGCCTTTAGTAAAAATGGGAAAGTAGAGAGAGAATAATTATGTTTCAAAACTGTAGTAGACCTGTTGTTAGATTCAAGTCTGCCTAATTTGTTTTCCAATTTTTGTCATGTTCTATAGTTTGGACCAAATTCTGATTTTTCCTCGCTACAAGTCTTCAAAACCATGTTTTCAATTTTTTTCCTTCTTTTTTCTATTTCCCTAATTTGGAGTCACTGAAAACTAAGCTGTGCTTTTCTAAAGCTCTGTGAACTGAAGCCAGATAACTTAAACTTCAGAAGAAAATAACAGCAATCTATTTACATTTAAGCCACTTTCATAACTGCCCTGCTATTTTCTCTTCACAGGACAAAAGACTTCACAACTTGCTAAAAAGTGAGATTTTGGGACCTATCTATCTAGGAATAAGCCATTCTAGCCATGAGAGATTGGATGAAACCTGAGACTGGAGACCATTTCCTTGTAAAATACTTTCTCCAAAAGATTGTAAAAAAACAAAAGAGGGGAAATATGAAAGGAAAATACCTTGGGTCCCCAAAATTACTAAGGAAAACTTGAGCTTGGAACTGCTTAGAGCAAACCTGCCTCCCATTCTATTCAAAGTCACTCCTCTGCTCACTGAGATAGATGCATATCTCCTTTGGAAAGGCTAATGAGAAACTCAAGAGAATGGGATCATTTGTGTATCACCCATCTGTGACCCGGAAGCTCCTTCCCTGCTTCCAGTCTTCCTCCCTTTGCTTCAAGTTGCCCTGCCTTTCCAAATGGAACCGATGTACTTCTTACATATAGTGATTGATGTCTCCTGTCTCCCTAAATATAAAAACCAAGCTGTGCCCGGACCGCCTTGGGCACATGTCATTAGGACTTCCTGAGGCTGTGTCATGGGTGTGTCCTCAACCCTGGCAAAATAAACTTTCTAAATAAACTGAGACCTGTCTCAGATTTTCTGTATTCACAACTTGTTGAAAAACAAACAAAAAAAAATGTATATTCTTTTGGTCTGATAGGTTAAAGAGAGGAGAAAGGGAATGGATTTTTTTTTTTTTTTTTTTTTTTGAGACGGGGTTTCACTCTTGTTACCCAGGCTGGAGTGCAATGGCGCGATCTCGGCTCACCGCAACCTCCGCCCCCTGGGTTCAGGCAATTCTCCTGCCTCAGCCTCCTGAGTAGCTGGGATTACAGGCACGCGCCACCATGCCCAGCTAATTTTTTGTATTATTAGTAGAGACGGGATTTCACCATGTTGACCAGGATGGTCTCAATCTCTTGACCTCGTGATCCACCTGCCTCGGCCTCCCAAAGTGCTGGGATTACAGGCGTGAGCCACCGCGCCCGGTGGGAATGGATATTTCTACTCAGTCACTCCATGCCTTTGACCTGATGGACATTTTTTCCCTTAAATCTGAACGACCACCAAAATCTGTTTCAGTCAGGTTTCTGGAGAGAAACAAAACCAATATATAGTTAACCATTTGTGATGTTTTTATGTATAATCTACCCATTTTGATAAACTTTTCTTAGCCCCTGAAGCTGAATTCAGTTTTTCTCAGTTCTGTAGAAAGCATGTAGCCTTACTGGACAGATGTAGTGACAAATCTAAATTCTTCACATCTGGCTTAAAAGTGTCAATAAATAGGCATACCTCATTGACCCCTAAGATGTGAAATGCATTTGTGTTTTATTTTTCTGTACTGTTATTTTCTCAGTGAAGTGTATATTCTATAATATGAATAAAATGTAACGCTTTAGGCTTAAAAAAACAAATCTGAATAACCCTCTGAGGTAGACATCATCACCTTCATTTGGTGACGACACAATTAAGTGATACTTGAAGTTGACCAGCTTGTCCAATGTCACTCTGCTAAGACACGTAGGAGCCAGTATGAAACCCAGATCTATAGCTCTTCAAAGTCTGTTCTTTCAAATAAACTGGGTAAATGTATGTGCTCCAAGTGTGAGGTTTATTTAAGACAGGAGAGGCCGGGCGCGGTGGCTCACGCCTGTAATCCCAGCACTTTGGCAGGCCGAGGCGGGTGGATCGCGAGGTCAAGAGATCGAGACCATCCTGGTCAACATGGTGAAACCTCGTCTCTACTAAAAATACAAAAAATTAGCTGGGCATGGTGGCGCGTGCCTGTAATCCCAGCTACTCAGGAGGCTGAGGCAGGAGAATTGCCTGAACCCAGGAGGTGGAGGTTGCGGTGAGCCGAGATCGCGCCATTGCACTCCGGCCTGGGTAACAAGAGCGAAACTCCGTCTCAAAAACAAAGACAGGAGAAAGAAGATGAGTAAAGGAAGATGGGGTAAATAAATCTGATATATTATTAATAAGGTGCTAAGATTGAGAACATTAGCAATCTAGAATTTAAAAAGGGTAAAACAACACTTTCTTGTTAGTCACAAAAATCAAACTAAAGTAAATTTAGGATTTCCCCTCTCCTTTCCAGAGGGTTGTATCAGGATGGGACAAAGAAACATCACGAAGCTTAATCCAAACATTACTTTGGTTTGGCCAAACTGGGGAGAACTTTCTTGTTCACTGACCCTAGTACAGCTTCAGACAGCCACAGTAGAAAGCAAAAAAAAAAAAAAAAAAAGGGCTGAGAAGCTCAGTATTTCCTGCTCTCTAAAGGACTCTGATTTCCCATCTGCTAGACTGTCAGCACTTTCCAGTGACTAACCTCACAAGGAAAGCTGCCAACATCATTTCCTATTTGGCTCTGCTGTGTTGAGTCCAGAGGGAACATTTTTACGTCACCTTTCTCATAGAACCACCCATGCCATGGGCAGGAATGACATGGGGAGAAGGGAAAGCAAGAGGTAGGACTGGCCATTGACATGAGGGGTACATTGGTAAAGCCCTTTGGAGCACGTCCTGGAAGTGGGTAGGAAAATAAGTGAGACTGGATTTAAAGTGCCTGAAACTGCTCAGAGAATTTATAATCAAGTGTCCAAGTCCCTGGGTGGAGAGGAACGAAAAAAGTGTCCTTTGAGAAGAGAAATCATAGTGATGCAATCAGTGACAAGCTGTAGTGATGCAATCAGTGACAGCAGTTTGGCTTAGTCTCTGGTAGTCCTGTTGGCAGGACAGAAACCTTTGCCCTGTGCTGTCTCCCACTCTGTTCTAGAATGTATTCTGTCACAGCAGAATTGACAACAGTGATAATACTGTCCGCCCCCTTCCCTTGCCCTATAATATACAGTTTTTTCTTCCTTCTTTCACTGCTTCCTTCCTTCTTATTTTTTCTTTGTTATCCATGTATTCCATTTAACTGCTAACACCCATAGACACTGTATAGCCTTCTTCTCTCTTTATTTTGTTTGGAGACAAGACTCTGTCACCCAGGCTGGAGTGCAGTGGTGAGATCTCGGCTCACTGCAACCTCCACCTCCTGGGTTCAAGTGATCTCCTGCCTTGGCCTCCAGCGTAGCTGGGACTATAAGCATGCACCACCATTCTGGGCTAATTTTTGTATTTTTATAGAAATGGGTTTTTGCCATGTTGGCCAGATTGGTCTCAAATTCTTCACCTCAAGTGATCCACCTGCCTTGGCCTCCCAAAGTGCTAGGATTACAGCTGTGAGCCACCATGCCCGCCCTCTCTATCTTGATGTCTTTAGAACAAAAATATTGATTGTCACCTGTTTGAGGATATAGACCAAACCTACCACAAGAAGTGTCACACTCATATATATATATATATATATATATATATAAAATATGCATTTACCCATATTTCACGGAATTTTCTATTGTGGTGAATATAATAAATTTCTATTAGTGAAATTTATTGTGCTATAGGAGAGTCAAATCAGGAGCTTTTTATATGGGTACCGTGAGAAATTGAACTTAATGTAACCTTACTGAGGAATGTTGACAAATGTGACTAATTGTAGGTGCCAGATAGTGTTGGACAACTGTAGGAAGTGCTGACGAAGAATTATGAAGAACAAAATGCCAGTGCACCTGATCAACAGCTATGGAAAACAGGATGTCAGAGTAAGCGCAACATAAGCTACTGATGCAAACTGAATAATTGATTACTGTCTCCTAAATGCGCAATGATCAACTATAGGTTATAAATAGATCTGAATATCTACCATAGCTTTGTAGCCATTTGCTGGCTTCTTACAAAAATTCAGGTTTTTGGGTTTTTTTAAAATAATAAACAGCTAATTCTATGTTTATGAATCATTAATTTGCCTCTTCCTTTGGGTTTTGATTTCTGCTCCCTGCCCCGCCCCCACCCCTCCCCCTTGCCATTGTTAAATAAACATAGTCATGACTGCTGGTTTGAGAATCAGATATGTCTGGGCTCAAATTCCCTGTTCGCTGACTTACTAGCAAAACTTATCAGGTAAGTTTTAAGCTTTCTGATAAAATCTAAATGATAATAGCTGCCTTGCAAGATTGTTTTAAGGATTAGAGGTGTTTGTGTAACATGTCTTGTATATATTTCTTAATTCCCAGGTATTCCATAAATGAAAGGAATGCTGTTTATTACGAGTTAAGTCAATTATAGTTTTTGGTTTTTTAAGACAGGGTCTCGCACTGTTGCCCAGGCTGGAGTGCAATGGTGTGATCGTAGCTCATTGAAACCTCAAAATCCTGGGCTCAAACTATCCTCTCATGCCTCAGTCTCCCAGATAGCTGGGACTACAGACATGCATCACCATGCTAACCTAATTTTAGTTTTAGTAGATACCAGGTCTCTCCATGTTGCTCAAGCTGGTAACTCCTGGACTTAAGTGATCCTCCTGTCTTGGTCTCCAAAATGCTTGGATTACAGGCATGAGCCAGTGGGTCTGTCCAGTTATAGGATGTGTGTTTTTTCCTTCTTTCTTTCTTTTCTGTTTTTTGTTTTTTGAAATGGAGTCTTACTCTGTCACCAGTCTGAAATGCAGCAACACAATCTTGGCTTACTGTAACCTCCGCCTCCTGGGTTCAAGTGATTCTCCTGCCTCGGCCTCCTGAGTAGCTGAAATTACAGGCATCTGACACCATGCCCAGCTAATTTTTGTGTGTTTTAGTAGAGACAGGGTTTCACTATGTTGGTCAGGCTGGTCTTGAACCCCTGACCTTAAGTGATCCGCCAACCTCAGCCAACCAAAGTGCTGAGATTATGAGCATGAGCCACTGTGCCTGGACTTTCTTATTTTTTTTCTTTCTTTTTTCTCCTTTTCTTTTTTTGGTAAGCAATACATATCACCATTTAAAATGAGTTGAGACGAAGTATGGTGGCTCATGCCTGTAATCCTAGCACTTTGGGAGGCCAAGGTGGGTGGATCACCTGAGGTCAGGAGTTCAAGACCAGCCTGGCCAACATGTTGAAATGCCATCTCTACTAAAAATACAAAAAATACCCCCCGCCAACACACACAAAAGCTGGGTGTGGTGGTGCATGACTGTAACCTCAACTACTCTGTTCTGTTCCACGGGTCTATATCTCTGTTTTGGTACCAGTACCATGCTGTTTTGATACTAGTATCATGCTATTTTGTTACTGTAGCCTTGTAGTACACTTTGAAGTCAGGTAGTGTGATGCCTCCAGCTTTGTGCTTTTTGCTTAGGATTGTCTTAACTATACGGGCTCTCTTTTGGTTCTATATGAAATTCAAAATAGTTTTTTCTAATTCTGTGAAGAAAGTCAATGGTAGCTTGATGGGGATAGCACTGAATCTATAAATTACTTTAGGGAGCATGGATATTTTGATTCTATCTATGATATTGATTCTTCCTATCCATGAGCATGGAATGCTTTTCCATTTGTTTGTGTCCTCTCTTATTTCCTTGAGCAGTGGTTTGTAGATCTCCTTGAAGATGTCCTTCACATCCCTTGTAAGTTGTATTTCTAGGTATTTTATTCCCTTTGTAGAAATTGTGAATGGGAGTTCACTCATAATTTGGCTCTCTGTTTGTCTGTTATTGGTGTATAGGAATGCTTGTGATTATTGCACATTGATTTTGTATCCTGAGACTTTACTGAAGTTGCTTATCAGCTTTAGGAGATTTTGGGTTGAGATGTTGGGATTTTCTAAATATATAATCATGTCATCTGCAGAGACAATTTTACTTCCTCTCTTCCTGTTTGAATACGCTTTATTTCTTTCTCTTGTCTGATTGCCCTGGCCAGAACTTCCAATACAATGTTGAATAGGAGTGGAGAGAGAGGGCATCCTTGTTTTGTGCCAGTTTTAAAAGGGAATGCTTCCAGCTTTTGCCCATTCAATATCATATTGGCTATGGATTTGTCATAAATAGCTCTTACTGTTTTGAGATATGTTCCATCAATACCTAGTTTATTGAGAGTTTTTAGCATGAAGGGGTGTTTAATTTTATCAAAGGCCTTTTCTGCATTTATTGAGATAATCATGTGGTTTTTGTCACTGGTTCTGTTTATGTGATGGATTACATTGATTGATTTGTGTATGTCAAACCAGCCTTGCACTCCAGGGATGAAGCCGGTGAGATCATGATGGATAAGCTTTTTGATGTGCTGCTGGATGCTGTCTGCCACTATTTTATTGAGGATTTTCACATTGATGTTCATCAGGAATACTGGCCTAAAATTTTCTTTTTTTTGTTGTGTCTCTACCAGATTTTGTTATCAGGATGATGTTGGCCTAATAAAATGAGTTAGGGAGGAGTCCCTCTTTTTCTTTTGTTTGGAATAGTTCCAGAAGGAATGATACTAGCTCCTCTTTGTACCTCTGGTAGAATTCGGCTGCAAATTCATCCATCCTGGGCTTTTTTTGGTTGGTAGGCTACTATTACTGCCTCAATTTCAGAACTTGTTATTGATCTATTCAGGAATTCAACTTCTTCCTGGTTTAGTCTTGGGAGGGTATATGTGTCCAGGAATTTATCCATTTCTTCTAGATTTTCTAGTTTATTTGTATAGAGCTTCTTGTTGTGTTGAACCCTTTAGCATTATGTAATGCCCTTCTTTGTCACTTTTTATCTTTGTTGGTTTGTTTTATCAGAAACTATGATTGCAACTCTGCTTTATTTTGCTTTCCATTTGCTTGGTAAATCTTCCTCCATCCCTTTTTTAGCCTATTTGTGTCTTTGCACGGGAGATGGGTCTCCTGAATACAGCACACTGATGGATCTTGACTCTTTATCCAATTTTCCAGTCTTTGTCTTTTAATTGGGGCATTTATCCTGTTTACATTTAAAGTTAATATTGTTATGTGTGAATTTGATTCTGTCATGAGGATGCTAGCTGGTTATTTTTCCTATTTGTTGATGCAGTTTCTTCATAGTGTCAATGGTCTCTACAATTTGGTACGTTTTTGCAGTGGCGGGTACTGGTTTTTTCTTTCCATGTTTAGTGCTTCCTTCAGGAGCTTTTATAAGGCAGGCCTGGTGGTGACAAAACTCTCAGCAATTGCTTGTCTGTGAAGGATTTCATTTCTCCTTGGCTTATGTAGTTTAGTTTGGCTGGATATGAAATTCTTGGTTGAAAATTCTTTCCTTTAAGGATGTTGAATATTGGCCCCCACTCTCTTCTGGCTTGTAGAGTTTCTGCAGAGAGATTTGCTTTCAGTCTGATGGGCTTCCCTTTGTGGGTAACCCAACCTTTCTCTCTGGCTGCCATTAGTATTTTTTCCTTCATTTCAATCTTTGTGAATCTGACGACTATGTACCCTTGGGATTGCTCTTCTTGAGGAGTATCTTTGTGGTGCTCTCTGTATTTGAATGTTGGCCTGTCTTGCTAGGTTGTAGAAGTTCTCCTGGATAATATCCTGAAGTGTGTTTTCCAATTTGGTTCCATTCTCCCCGTCACTTTCAGGTACACCAATCAAATGTAGGTTTGGTCTTTTCACATAGTCCCATATTTCTTGAAGGTTTTGTTTATTCCTTTTTATTCTTTTTTCTCTAATCTTGTCTACATGCTTTATTTCATTAAGTTGATCTTCAGTCTCTGATATTCTTTCTTCTGCTTGATTCAGCTATTGATACTTGTGTATGCTTCATGAAGTTTTTGTGCCTTGTTTTTCAGCTTCATTAGGTCATTTATGTTCTTTTCTAAATGGTTATTCTAGTTAGCATTCCTCTAACCTTTTCTCAAGGTTCCCAGCTTCCTTGCATTGGGTTAGAACATGCTCCTTTAGCTCAGAGGAGTTTGCTATTACCCACCTTCTGAAGTCTGCTTCTGTCAATTCGTCAAAATCATTCTCCTTCCAGTTTTGTTCTTTTGCTGATAAAAAGTTGTGATCCTTTGGAGGAGAAGGAGCATTTGTTTTTGGAATTTTCGGCCGTTTTATGCTGGCTTTTTCTCATCTTCATGGATTTGTCTACTTTTGATCTTTGATGTTTGGTGACTTTTGGATGGGGTTTCTGTTTGGACGTCCTTTTTGTTGATATTGATGTTATTCCTTTCTATTAGTTTTCCTTCTAACAGTCAGGCCCCTCTGCTGCAGGTCTGCTGGAATTTGCTAGAGGTTCACTTCAGACCCTGTTTGCCTGGGTATCACCAGCGGAGGCTGCAGAACAGCAAAGATTGCTGCCTCTTCCTTCCTCTGGAAGCTTCATCCCAAAGGTGCACCTGCCAGATACCAGCTGGAGCTCTCCCGTATGAGGTGTCTGTTTAACTCTGCTGGGAGGTATCTCCCAGTCAGGAAGCATGGAGGTCAGGGACCCACTTGAGGAGGGAGTCTGGTTTTAGTAGAACTCAAGTGCTGTGATGAGATATCCACTGCTCTCTTCAGAGCCAGTAGGTAGGAATGTTTAAGTCTGCTGAAGCTGCACCCACAGCCACCCCTTTCCCCAGGTGCTCGGTCCCAGGGAGATGGGAGTTTTATCTATGGGAGTTTTATTCATGAAAAAACTGCATGACTGGGGCTGCTGCCTTTCTTTCAGAGATGCCCTGCCCAGAGAGGAGGAATGTAGAGAGGTATTCTGGCTACAGCAGTTTTGCCAAACTATGGTGTGTTCCATTGTGTTTGAATTCCCAGTGGCTTTGTTTACACTGTGAGTGAAAAATCACCTACTCAAGCCTCAGTAATGGCAGACATCCCTCCCCATACCAAGCTTGAGTATCTGAGGTCGACTTAAGACTGCTGCCCTGGCAGCAAGAGTTTCAATTCAGTGGATATTACCTTGCTGGGCTCCATGGGGTGGGATCCGCTGAGCTAGATCACTTTGCTTCCTATCTTTAGCCCCCTTTTCAGGGTAGTGAATAGTTCTATCTAGCTGGCATTACAGGTGCCACTGGGATATGAAAAATAACTCCTGCAGCTTGCTCATTATCTGCCCAAAAGGCTGCCCAGTATTATGCTTGAAATCCAGGGCCCTGGTGGCATAGGTACCCAAGGGAATCTCCTGGTGTGAAGGTTGCAAAGACCATGGAAAAGCATAATATTTGGGCTGGAGTGCACAGTTCCTCATGGCAGAGTCCCTGTTGGCTTCCCTTGGCTAGCACAGGGAGTTCCCCAACTCCTTGCACTTTCTGGGTGAGGTTATGCCCCACCCTTTGACATTGGGCTGCACACACTGTCTAACAAGTCCCAGTGAGATGAACTGGATATCTCAGTTGGAAATGCAGAAATCACCTGCCTTCTGCATTGACCTTGCTGGGAGCTACAGACTGGAGTGGTTCCTATTTAGCCATCTTGCCACCCACATCAACTCTGCTATATATATGTATATATATATTTTTTTGAGATGGATTTTCACTTTTGTTGCCCAGACTGGAGTGCAATGGTGTGATCTCAGCTCATGGCGATCTCCACCTCCTGGGTTCAAACGATTCTTTCCTCAGCCTCCCAAGTAGCTGGGATTACAGGCCACCACACTTAGCTAATTTTGTATTTTTAGTAGAGATGTGGTTTGTCCACGTTGGTCAGGCTGGTCTCAAACTCCTGATCTCAGGTGATCTGCCCACTTGGGGCTCCCAAAGTGCTGGGATTAGAGGCATGAGCCACTGCCCTGGAAACTCTGCTGTATTATAAAGAGCAGATTAATCACTTTTTTATTGCCCTACCCATGATTAATGCTTTTTTCATAATGGGAATTCCTGTAGGATGAATGATACGGTTAGTGATTAATATGAATAAATTATATGCAATTAAACATTGAAAGCATCTACTGAACTTATCGGAGGAGTCAATATATAGATATGGAGCAACTTATTGCTGTAGGTGAGAACCTGACCTCTTGGTGACCTATTAGTTTTACTGTGAAGATAATGTCAACTAGTTTTTAGCTATGTTTAGATGTTAGTGGCATATGGGGTTAATACTTCATGTTACTTTAATAAGATCTTTGAAAGACAGCAGAGTTTGCTTTTTCTTTTCCTATAATGTGTAGTAGTTTTTAGTTGTAACTCTAGAATCAATTAAATTGCTTTTTGAGATAAATTAATGTTCTTTTTACCTAACTTTTAAACAAAAGTGAATTATGTCTGAAAGATATTATCTAGAATATTAAAATATCTGTACAATTTATCATATATACTGTCTAGTTGTCAATAAAACATTACTAGGCATATCAGGATATGAGACCACAGAACTGAAAATCAAGAGTAAAAATAGATTATGAAAATATATCCACTGGAAATTGATATATTGAAATCATTGTACATGAACTTTAAAATAACTGATATTAATATGTTCCAGAAATCAGATGACAAAATAAAAATTCACAGCATAGAACTAGCAAATCTAAAAATTCTTCACCTGGTAATTCTAGAACTGAAAAAATACATATAATAACCAAAATTTAAAAGTTAAAAAAAGCAGATTAGAAAAAGTCAATGAAAACATTAGTAAATTGGAATATACATTGGAGAAAATACTCAGTACAAAGCACAGAGACAAACGAGAAAGAAAAATATAAAAATAATTTTAAGGGGATATCCAAGATGGCCAAATAGGAACAGCTCTGGAGTGTAGTTCCCAGTGAGAAATACACAGAGGGTGTTATCACCACATTTCCAAATGAGGTACCAGGTGCATCTCAATGGGACTGTTTGTACAGTGGGTGTAGCCCAAGAGAGGCTAACCAAGGCAGGGTAAGGCACTGCCTCACCTGGGAAGTGCAATCCCCAGAGGACCCCCTCCCTACCAAATGGAGGCCATCAAGGGCTTTTCCATCCACTCCAGCACTCTGGTTCAGATACTGTGCTTCTCCCACAGTTTTTGCTGCCCACAGACCAGGAGATTTCTGGGCTGAAAAGCACCATGAGTTTCCAGCATGGCTGTTTCAGCCACTGCTGTGGGTTTCCACAAAAAAGCTCACACAAATCTGGGCAGCCATTTCAACTGGCACCTGGAATGCCTGGGAGACAGAGCCACCCACTCAGCTGAAAAGGAGGGGGCTGAAAGCGAGGTGCCGGGTGATCTGGCTTGGTGGGTCCCACTGCCACAAAGACAAGCAATCTGAAATGCTCTGGATTAAGAGTTTTGCAGCAAGCACAGCTGGACCCGTGAGAGTCCAGCTTGTGGGGGGAAGGGCATCTACCATTACCGAGGCAGTCCACCACTACCAAGGCAGTCCGTCTGCCATTACTGAGGCAGTCCACCATTACTGAGGCAATCCGCCATTACTGAGGCAAACCACCATTACTGAGGCAGTTCTAACTGTATGTCAGTAAACAACCACAAAGAAGTTTACACAGCTGCTGGGCAGACCCCACAGCAGCTCAGCAACACCTCTGCTGGCAGACTGTGATTGTGACTAGATTACTTCCTTGCTGGGCAGTGAGTCTCTGAAAAAAAGGCAGCAGCACAATAGAAACTCATAAATAAAGCCCCAGCTTCCCAGGACAGAGCCCTGGGAAAAGAGGCAGTTATGAGTTCAACTGCAGCAGACTTAAACATATCCGCCCAGCAGGTCTGAATGGCACAGTGGAGCTCCAAGCACAGCAATTGAGCTCTGATAAGGGACAGACTAGCTCCTCAAGTGGCTCCCAAACCCCTTTTCATCCAAAGAGGCACCTCATAAAGGAGAACTCTGGCTCACATCTGGCGGGTACCCTTCTGGGATGAAGATAACCCAGAAGAAGAAACTGGTAAGCAGCTCTCAGGCAAGCAGGGTCTGGAGTGGACCTCCAGCAGTCCTACAGCAGAGGGGCCTGACTGTTAGAAGGAAAACTAGAAAACAGAAAGAAATAGCTTCAACATCAACCAAAAGGATGTCCACTCAGAGACCCCATCCAAAAGTCACCAACTACAAAGACCACAGGTAGATAAATCCATGAAGATGGGAAGAAACCAGCATAAAAAGGATGAAAATACTAAAAATCAGAATGCTTCTTCTCCTCCAAGGGATCACAACTCCTTACCAGCAAGAGAACAAAGCTGGATGGGGAATGAGTCTGATGAATTGACAGAAACAGGATTCAGAAGATGGTTAATAATGAACTTCTCTGAGCTAAAAGAACATTTTCAAACCCAATGCAAATAAATGAAGAACATTGAAAAAAGGTTAGATGAAATGCTAACTAGAATAACCAACTTAGAGAAGAAGATAAATGATTTAATGGAGCTGAAGAACACAGCACGAGAACTTTGTGAAGCATACACAAGCTTCAATAGCCCAATGGACCAAACAGAAGAAAGGCTATCAGAGATTGATGAGCAACTCAATGAAATAAATTGAAATGCAAGATTAGACAAAAAAGAGTGAAAAGAAATGAACAAAGCCTCCAAGAAATATGGGATTATGTGAAAAGACCTAATCTACGTTTGATAGGTGTACCTGAATGTGATGGGGAGAATGAATCCAAGCTGGAAAACACTTTTCAGGATACTATCCAGGAGAACTTCCCAAACCTCACAAGGCAGGCCAACATTCAAGTCCAAGAAATACAGTGAACACCAAAAAGATAATCCTCAAGAAAAGTGACCCAAAGTCTCATAATCATCAAACTGATCAGGGTGGAAATGAAAGAAAAAATGCTAGGGGCAGCCAGAGAGAAAGGTCAGGTTACCCACAAAGGGATGCCCATCAGACTCACAGTGGATCTCTCTGCAGAAACCCTACAAGCCAGAAGAGAGTGGGGGCCAATGTTCAACATCCTTAAAGAAAAGATCTTTCAACCTAGAATTTTATATCCGCTACGTTAAGCTTCACAAGTGAAGGAGAAGTTAAATCCTTTATGGACAAGCAATTGCTGAGAGATTTCATCACCACCAGGCCTACCTTACAAGAGCTCGTGAAAGAAGCACTAAACACAGAATGGAATAACCAGTAACAGCCACTCCAAAAACATACCAAGTGGTAAAAAGCATCTACACAATGAAGAACCTGCATCAACTAACAGGCAAAACATCCAGCTATCATGAAAATGGCAGGATCAAATTCACACATAACAATATTAACTTTAAATATAAATGGGCTAAATGCCCCAATCAAAAGAAATAGACTGGCAAGTTGGATAAAAAGTCAAGACCCATTGGTGTGCTGTATTCAGGAAACCCATCTCATGTGCAAGGACACACATACGCTCAAAATAAAGGGATGGAGGAAGATTTACCAAGCAAATGGAGACCAAAAAAAAGCAAGAGTTGCAATCCTAGTCTCTGAAAAAATGGACTTTAAATCAACAAAGATCAAAAGAGACAAAGAAGGGCATTACATAATGGTAAAAAGATCAATGCATCAAGAAGAGCTAACGACCCTAAATATATATGCAGGATCAAATACAGGAGCACCCAGGTACATAAAGCAAGTTCTTAATGATGTACAAAGAGACTTAAACTCCCCCACCATAATATTGGGAGACTTTAATACTCCACTGTCATTATTAGACAGATTAATAAGACAGAAAATTAACAAGGATATCCAGGACTTGAACTCAAATCTGGACCAAGAACAACTAATAGACATCTACAGAAATCTCCACTCCAAATCCACCAAATACACATTCTTCTCAGCACCACATCGCACCTACTCTAAAACTGAGGACATAATTGGAAGTAAATCACTCCTCAGCAAATGTAAAAGAATGGAAATTATAACAAACAGTCTCTCAAACCACAGTGCAATCAAATTAGAACTCAGGATTAAGAATCTAACTCAGAACCGCACAACTTCATGGAAATGGAACAACTGGCTCTTGAATGTTGACTGGATAAACAATGAAATGAAGGCAGAAATAAAGCTGTTCTTTGAAACCAAAGAGAATGAAGACACAATGTACCAGAATCTCTGGGACACATTTAATGCAGTGTCTAGAGGGAAATTTATAGTAATAAATGCCCACATAAGAAGTGAGGAAAGATCTAAAATCAACACCCTATTGTCAAAATTGAAAGAGCTAGAGGGGCAAGATCAAAAAAACTCAAAACCTAGCAGAAGACAAGAAATAACTAAGGTCAGAGCAGAACTGAAGGAGATAGAGACACAAAAAAACTCTTCAAAAAATCAATAAATCCAGGAGCTTGGTGTTTGAAAAAATAACAAAATAGACAGACCACTAGCTAGATTAATAAAAAAGAAAAGAGAGAAGAATCATATTGATGCAGTAAAAAATGATAAAAGGGTTATCACCACCAATTCCACAGAAACACAAACTACCAACAGAGATTACTACAAACAACTCTATGCACATAACCCAGTAAACCTGGAATAAATAGATAAATTCTTGCACCCTCCCAAACCTAAACCAGGAAGAAGTTGAAACTCTGAATAGACCAATAACAAGGTCTGCAGTTGAGGCAGCAATTAATGACTTACCAAAGGAAAAAAGTCCAGGTCCAGACAGGTTCACAGTCGAATTCTATTAGATGTACAAAGAGGAGCTGGTGCCACTCCTTCTGAAACTATTCCTAACAACCCAAAAAGAAGGAATCCTTCCCAAATCATTTTATGAGACACACATCATCCTGATACCAAAACCCAGCAACACTCAGCAAGAAAAGAAAACTTCAGGCCAATATCCATGATGAACATAGATGCAAAAATCTTCAATAAAAATACTGGCAAACTGATTGCAACAGCACATCAAAAAGCTTATCCATCATGATCAAGTAGGCTTCATCCCAAGGATGCAAGGCTGCTTCAACACACACAAGTCTATAAACATAATCGACCACATAAACAGAACCAAAGAGGAAAACCACATGATTATCTCAATAGATGCAAAGAAGGCCTTCAAGAAAATTCAACAGCGCTTTATGCTGAAAACTCTCAATAAACTAGGTATCGATGGAACATATCTCAAAATAATAAAAGCTATTTATGACAAACCAACAGCCAATATCATACTGAATGGTGAAAAACTGGAAGCATTCCCTTTGAAATCTGGCACTAGACAAGGATGCCCTCTCTCACCACTCCTATTCAATATAGTATTAGAAGTTCTAGCCAGAGGAATCAGGCAAGAAAAAGAAATAAGGGATATTCAATTAGGAAAGGAAGAAGTCAAATTGTCTCTATTTGCAGACGACATGATTGTAAATTTAGAAGAACCCATTATCTCAGCCCAAAATCTCCCGAAACAGATAAGCAACTTCAGCAAAGTCTCGGGTTACAAAATTCACGTGCAGAAATCATAAGCATTCCTATACACCAATAAGAGACTAACAGAGAGCCAAATCAAGAGTGAACTCCCATTCACAATTCCTTCAAAGAAAATAAAATACCTAGGAATATAGCTAACAAAGGATGTAAAGAACCTCTTCATGGAGAACTACAAATCACTGCTCAAGGAAATAAGAGAGGACAAAAACAGACAGAAAAACATTCCATGCTCATGGTCAGGAAGAATCAACATCATGAAAATGGCAATACTGCCCAAAGTAATTTATATATTCAACACTATCCCCATCAAGCTACCAATGACCTTCTTCACAGAACTTGAAAAAACCACCTTAAACTTCATATAGAACCAAAAGAGAGCCCACATAGCCAAGTCAATTCTAAACAAAAAGAACAAAGCTGGAGGCATCATGCTACCTGACTTCAAGCTATACTACAAGGCTACAATAATCAAAACAGCATGGTACTGGGACCAAAATAGAGATATAGACCAATGGAACAGAACAGAGGCTTTGGAGGCAACACCACACATCTACAACCATCTCATCTTTGACAACTCTGACAAAAACAAGCAATGGGGAAAGGATTACCTGTTTAATAAGTGGTTTGGGGCCAGGCGTGGTGGCTCACACCTGTAATCCCAGCACTTTGGGAGGCTGAGGCGGGTGGATCACGAGGTCAAGAGATCGAGACCATCCTGGTCAACGTGGTGAAACCCTGTCTCAACTAAAAATATAAAAATTAGCTGGGCATGATGGCACGTGCATGTAATCACAGCTACTCAGGAGGCTGAGGCAGGAGAATTGCCTGAACCCAGTAGGCGGAGGTTGCGGTGAGCTGAGATCACATCATTGCACTCCAGCCTGGGTAACAAGAGCAAAACTCTGTCTCAAAAAAAAAAAAAAAAAAAAAAAGAAATAAGTGGTTTGGGAAAACTGGCTAGTCATGTGTGGAAAGCAGAAATTGGACCACTTTCTGAGACCTTACAATAAAATTAATGCCAGATGGATTAAAGATTTAAACATAAGACTGAACACCATAAAAATCGTACAAGGAAACTTAGGCAAAACCACTCAGGACATAGACATAGGCAAGGACTTCATGACTAAAATGCCAAAAGCATTGGCAACAAAAGCCAAAATAGACAAATGCGATCTAATTAAACTCCAGAGCTTCTGTACAGCAAAATAAGCAATCATTAGTGAACTGGCAACCAAAAGAATGGGAAAAAAATTTTGCAATCTACCCATCTGACAAAGGGCTAACATCCAGAATCTACAAAGAAGTAAGAACTAAAACAGATTTACAAGAAAAAGCAAACAAACCAATTCAAAAGTAGGTCAAGGATATGAACAGACACTTTTCAAAAGAAGATATATGTGAAGCCAATAAACATATGAAAAAATGCCTATCATCACTGGTCATTAGAGAAATGCAAATCAAAACCTCATTGAGATACCATCTCATGCCAGTTAGAATGGCAATCATTAAAACTCTGGAGACAACAGATGCTGGAGAGGATGTGGAGAAACAGGAACATTTTTACACTGTTCATGGGAGTGTAAATTAGTTCAGCCATTGTGGAAGACAGTGTGGCAATTCCTCAAGGACCTAGAAATAGAAATACCATTTGACCCAGCAATCCCATTACTGGGTATATATCCAAAGAATTACAAATCGTTCTATTATAAAGACACATGAACGTGTATGTTCATTTCGGCACTGTTTACAATAGCAAAGACCTGTAACCAACCCAAATGCCCATCAATGATAGAGTGGACAAGGAAAATGTGGCACATATACACCATGGAATACTATGCAGCCATCAAAAAACAATGAGTTTGTGTCCTCTGTAGGTACATGGATGAATCTGAAAACCATCATTCTCAGCAAACTGATACAAGAACAGAAAATCAAACACCACATGTTCTCACTCATAGGTGGGTGTTGAACAATGAGAACACATGGACACAGGGTGGGGGCATCACATGCTGGGGTCTGTTGACAGGGACTAGGGGAGGGACAGCGGGGGGTGGTGAGGTTGGGGAAGTTTAACATGGGGAGAAATGCCAGATATAGGTGATGGAGTGATGGAGGCAGCAAACCACATTGCCATGTATGTACCTATGCAAAAATCCTGCATGATCTGCACATGTACCCCAGAAACTAAAGTACAATAAAAAATAAATACAAATAAAAGTTAAAGAAAATTCAATGTTTATTTATTATAAAAATTCTTAGAAAATTAGAGATAAAAAAGGACTAGCTCATAAAAACACACCTTAAAAAAACTTGCCACAAACATTATGCTTAATGGTGGAGTGTTGAAATATCTCCCCTAATTTCACAAATAAAACAAGAATGCCTGCTACCATCATTTCTGTTAAACATTATTCTGGAGGAACCATCTTGTGCAATAAATCAAGAAAAAAAAAAAGAAAAAAAGTTGTAATCATTGAAACGGAAGAAATAATTGCTAGTGTGCACAAAAAAATCCCAAAAGAACTATTAAAATTAATGTGAATCTGTAAGATTACTGAATACATGCTACTATACATAAATCTATATTTCTTAATACTAAAGAGTTCAGAAATTAGCATTTTCAATAGCATCAAAACAGTAAAATCTAGACACAATGTAATGAGATGATTAGGTTCTCTACAAAAACTATAAAGCATTATTAAGGCCAGGCATAGTGCCTCACACCTACAATTCCAGAACTTTGGGAGGCCAAGGTGGGCAAATCATTTGAGACAGAGTTCAAGACCTGCCTGACCAATGGTGAAACACTGACTCTAATAAAAATTTAAAAAAATTGCTGGGCATGGTGACATGTACCTGTAATCCCAGCTACTTTGGAGGCTGAGGCAGAACTGATTGAACTGGGCGATGGAGGTTGCAGTCAGCCAAGATTGTATCACTCTACTCTAGCCCAGGTGACAGAGCGAGACTATGTCTAGAAAAAAAAAAAAAAAGCGAAGATCCAAGATGGCCAGTTAGGAGCAGCTCAGGATTGCAGCTCCCAGTGAAAGCACAGAGGGTGAGTGGACGCCACATTTCCAGATGGATTTTTATTGCCCACAGACCAGGAAATTCCCAGGTGGAGGAGCCCCACGGGTCACCAGCATGGCTGTTTTGGCTAGCGCGGCTGTTTTGCCAGCTCCCCGGCATGGTGGTTCCCAGTGCAGAGTAAACAGCACTGTGTCCCCACATAGCCAGCAAGGGGAGCAGAAACAGGGAGCCAGGCCAGGAGATTCCCATGCAAAAAAGCACCACGAATCTCAGAGCCGCTGTTACAGCCGGCGCAGTGGGTCGCCACATGGGAAATCACACAGAACCCGGGGACTTTTTAACAGGCGACCAGAACACCTGGGAGAGAGCCGACCATTCAACTAAAAAACAAAAGGCTCTGAGGCAGGGAGCCAGGTGATCAGGCCCGGCTGGTCCCTCCCCCCAAAAAACAAAAACAAAAACAAAAAAACAGCAATTGGAAATGCTCTGGGTTGAGAGTTTCACAGCAAGCACAGCTGAACCCGGGACGGTCCAGCTCTGTGGGGGAGGGGCGTCCACAATTACCGATGCACTCCACCACTACAGAGGCACTCCACCACTAGGGAGGCAGTCCGCCATTGCTGAGGCAGCCTGCCACTGCCGAGGCAACCCGCCATTACAGAGAGAGTACGTCATTACGGAGGCGAGCCAACATTGGCAAGGCAGTTCTAACTACACCCATATAAACAGGACTGCAGGGAAGTTCACATGGCAGCTGGGCAGAGCCCACAGCAGCTCAGCAAAGCCTCTGCAGGCTGAGAGTGACTAGGCTGCCTCCTTGTGGGCAGGGCAGCCCTGAAGAAAAAAAAAAAGGCAGCAGCACAGCAGAAACTCATAAATCCCTAACTCCCTGGGAGAGAACATCTGGGAGAAAAAAGGGGTTTATGAGTTCTGCTGTTGCAGACTTAAACTTACCTGCCCAGCAGCTCTAAATGAACAACAGAGCTCACACCTCAGCACTTGAGCTACTATAAAGGACAGACTGTTTCCTCAAGCAGCTCCCTGACCCTCGTATATCCAAAGAGTCACCTCATAAAGGAGAGCTCAGACTGACATTTGGCAGGTATTCTTCTGGGACAAAGCAGAAGAAGAAACTGGTAGCAACCTTTACTGTTCGGTAGCTGCTGCAAGTGATCCCCAGGCAAGCAGGGCCTGGAGTGGACCTCAGCAGTCCTACAGCAGAGAGGCCAGACAGTTAAAAGGAAAACCAAGAAACAGAAATAACTTCATCATCAACAAACAGGACATCCACTCAGAGACCCAATCAGAAAGTCAGCAACTACAAAGTTGACAGGTGGATAAATCCACAAAAATGGGAAGAAACCAGCACAAAAATGATGAAAACACCTGAAACCAGAACACCTCTCCTCCTACAAGGGATCACAACTCCTCACCAGCAAGGGAACAACACTGGATGGAGAATGAGTGTGATGAAATGACAGAATCAGGCTTCAGAAGGTGGGTAATAAGAAACTTCCGTGAGCTAAAAGAACATGTTCTAACCCAATGCAAAGAAACTAAGAACCTTCAAAAAAGATTTGATGAAATGCTAACAAGAATGGACAACTTAGAGAGGAATATAAGTGAATTGATGGAGCTGAAAAACACAACATGAGAACTTCATGAAGCATGCACAAGTTTCAACAGCCGAATTGACCAAGCAGAAGAAAGGATATCAGAAGTCGAAGATCAACTCAGTGAAATAAAATGAGAAGGCAAGATTAGAGAAAACAGGGTAAAAAGGAATGAACAAAGTCAACAAGAAATATGGGACTATGTGAAAAGACCTAATCTATGTTTGATAGGTGTACCTGCATGTGACAAGGAGAATGAATCCAAGCTGGAAAATACTCTTCAGGATATTATCCAGGAAAACATGCCCAACCTAGCAAGGCAGGCCAATATTCAAGTCCAGGAAATACAGAGACCACCACAAAGATATTCCTCTAGAAGAGCAACCCCAAGGCACATTATCATCAGATTCACCAGGGTTGAAATGAAGGAGAAAATGCTAAGGGCAGCCAGAGAGAAAGGTTGGGTTACCTACAAAGAGAAGCCCATCAGACTCACAGCAGATCTCTCAGCAGAAACCCTACAAGCCAGAAGAGAGTGGGGGCTGATATTCAACATCGTTAAAGAAAAGAACTTTCAACCCAGAATTTCATATCCAGCCAAACTAAGCTTCATAAGTGAAGGAAAAATAAAATCCTTTGTGAACAAGCAAGTACTCAGAGATTTCATCACCACCAGACCTGCTTTACAAGAGCTCCTGAAAGAGGCACTACACATAGAAAAGAACAACCAGTCCAGCCACTCCAAAAACACACCAAATGGTAAAGAGTATCAACACAATGAAGAATCTGCATCAACTAACAGGCAAAACAGCCGGCTAGTGTCAAAATGGCAGTATCAAATTCACACATAACAATATTAACCTTAAACATAAATGGACTAAATGCCCCAATCAAAAGACACAGACTGGCAAATTGGATAAAAAGCCAAAACCCATCAGTGTGCTGTATCCAGGAAACCCACCTCACATGCAAGGATACACAAAGGCTCAAAATAAAGGGATGGAGGAAGATTTACCAAGCAAATGGAGAGCAAAGAAAACCAGGAGTTGCAATTCTCATCTCTGATAAAATAGACTTTAAAGCAACAAAGATCAAAAGAGATAAAGAAGGACGTTACATAATGGTAAAAGGATCAATGCAATGAGAGGAGCTAACGATCCTAAATATATATGCACCTAATACAGAAGCACCCAGATACATAAGGCAAGTTCTTAATGACTTACAAAGAGACTTAGACTCCCACACAATAATAGTGGGAGACTTTAACACACCATTGTCAATATTAGACAGATCAACCAGACAGAAAATTAACAACGATATCCAGGACTTGAACTCAGACCTGGACCAAGCAAACCTAATAGACATTTACAGAACTCTCCACCCCAAATCCACAGAATATACATTCTTCTCAGCACCACATCACACCTACTCTAAAACTGACCACATGATTGGAAGTAAATCACTCCTCAGCAAATGCAAAAGAACGGAAACCATAACAAACAGTCTCTCAGACCACAGTGCAATCAAGTTAGAACTCAGAATTCAGAAACCAACCCAGAACCACACAGCTTCATGGATACTGAACAACTTTCTCTTGAATGTTGACTGGCTAAACAATGAAATGAAGGCAGAAATAAAGATGTTCTTTGAAACCAACAAGAACGAAGACACCACATACCAGAATCTCTGGGACACATTTAAAGCAGTCTCCAGAGGAAAATATATAGCAATAAGTGCCCACATAAGAAGCAAGGAGAGATCTAAAATTGACACCCTATCATCAAAATTGAAAGAGCTAGAGGAGCAAGATCAAAAAATCTCAAAACCTAGAAGAAGACAAGAAATAACTAAGATCAGAGCAGAACTGAAGGAGATAGAGACACGAAAAACCCTACAAAAAAATCAATAAATCCAGGAGCTGGTTTTTTGAAAAGATCAACAAAATAGACAGACCACTAGCCAGCTTAATAAGAAAGAAAAGAGAGAATAACCAAATAGATGCAATAAAAAATGATAAACGGGATATCACCACAGATTCCACAGAAATTCAAACCATCATCAGAGATTATTACAAACAACTCTATGCACATAAACTAGAAAACCTGGAAGAAATGGATAAATTCCTGGACACTTGCCTCCTCCCAAGCCTAAACCAGGAAGAAGTCGAAACCCTGAATAGACCAATAACAAGGTCTGAAGTTGAGGCAGCAATTAAGAGCCTACCACCCAAAAAAAGTCCAGGTCCAGATCGGTTCACAGCTGAATTCTACCAAGCATAGAAAGAGGAGCTGGTACCATTCCTTCTGAAACTATTCCAAATAATCCAAAAAGAGAGAATCCTTCCCAAATCATTTTATGAGACCAACATCATCCTGATACCAAAACCCAGCAGAGACTCAACAAGAAAAGAAAACTACAGGCCTATATCCATGATGAACATAGATGCAAAAATCTTCAATAAAATACTGGTAAGCCGATTGCAACAGTGCATCAAAAAGCTTATCCACCATGATCAAGTAGGATTCATCCCGGGGATGCAAGCCTGCTTTAACATACCCAAGTCTATAAATGTAATTCACCACATAAACAGAAACAAGGACAAAAACCATATGATTATCTCAATTGATGCAGAGAAGGCCTTCGACAAAATTCAACAGCCCTTTATGCTAAAAACTCTCAATAAACTAGGTATCAACGGAACATATCTTAAAATAATAACAGCTATTTATGACAAACCAACAGCCAATATCATACTGAACGGGCAAAAACTGGAAGCATTCCCTTTGAAATCTGGCACTAGACAAGGATGCCCTCTCTCACCACTCCTATTCAATATAGTACTGGAAGTTCTAGCCAGAGCAATCAGACAAGAAAAAGAAATAAAGGGTATTCAATTAGGAAAGGAGGAGGTCAAATTGTCTCTATTTGCAGACAACATGATTGTATATCTAGAAGACCCCATGGTCTCAGCCCAAAATCTCCTGAAACTGATAAGCAACTTCAGCAAAGTCTCAGGATACAAAATCCATGTGCAAAAATCACAAGCATTCCTATATACCAATAACAGACTTAAAGAGAGCCAAATCAAGAATGACCTGCCATTCACAATTGCTACAAAGAGAATAAAGTCCCTAGGAATACAACTAACAAGGAACATGAAGGACCTCTTCATGGAGAACTACAAACCACTGCTCAATGAAATAAGAGAGGGCACAAACAGATGGAGAAATATTCCATGTTCATGGTTAGGAAGAATCAATATCGTGAAAACGGCCATACTGCCTTAAATAATTTACAGATTCAACGCTATCCCCATCAAGCTACCAATGACCTTCTTCACAAAAATGGAAAAAACCACCTTAAACTTCATATGGAACCAAAAGAGAGCCCACATAGCCAAGTCAATTCTAAGGAAAAAGAACAAAGCGGTAGGCATCACACTACCAGACATCAAACTATACTACAAGGCTACAGTAATCAAAACAGCATGGTACTGGTACCAAAACAGAGATATAGACCAATGGAACAGAACAGAGGTGTCAGAGGCAACACAACATATCTACAACCATCCGATCTTTGACAAACCTGAGAAAAACAAGCAATGGGGAAAGCATTCCCTGTTTAATAAGTGGTGTTTGGAAAACTGGCTAGCCATATGCAGAAAGCAGAAACTAGACCCCTTCCTGACACCTTACACTCAAATTAACTCCAGATGGATTAAAGACTTAAACATAAGACCTAACACCATAAAAACCCTAGAAGAAAACCTAGGCAAAACCATTCAGGACACAGGCGTCGGCAAGGACTTCATGACCAAAACACCAAAAGCATTGGCAACAAAAGCCAAAATAGACAAATGGGACCTAATCAAACTTCACAGCTTCTGCACGGCAAAAGAAACAGTCATTAGAGTGAATCGGCAACCAACAGAATGGGAAAAAACTTTTGCAGCTTACCCATGTGACAAAGGGCTGATATCCAGAATTTACAACGAACTAAAACAGATTTACAAGAAAAAAGCAAACAAGGCCATTTGAAAGTGGGCGAAGGATATGAACAGATACTTTACAAAAGAAGACATACATGAGGCCAACAAACATATGAAAAAATTCTCATCATCACTGGTCATTAGAGAAATGCAAATCAAAACTACATTGAGATACCATCTCACACCGGTTAGAGTGGCGATCATTAAAAAATCTGGAGACAACAGATGCTGGAGAGGATGTGGAGAAACAGGAACATGTTTACAGTGTTGGTGGGAGTGTAAATTAGTTCAACCATTGTGGAAGACAGTGTGGCGATTCCTCAAGGACCTAGAAATAGAAATTCCATTTGACCCAGCAATCCCATTACTGGGTATATATCCAAAGGTTTATAAATCGTTCTGCTGTAAGGACCCATGCACACGAATGTTGATGGCAGCACAGTTTACAATAGCAAAGACCTGGAACCAACTCAAATGCCCATCGATGATAGACAGGACAGGGAAAATGTGGCACATATACACCATGGAATATTATGCAGCCATCAAAAACAATAAATTCGTGTCCTTTGTAGGGACATGGATGAACCTGGAAACCATCATACTCAGCAAACTGACAGAAGAACACAAAATCAAACACCGCATGTTCTCACTCATAGGCAGGTGTGGAACAATGAGAACACATGGACACAGGGAGGGGAGCACTACACACTGGGGTCTGTTGAGAGGAAACAGAGGAGGGACAGCGGGGGTTGGGGAGTTTGGGAGAGATAGCATGGGGAGAAATGCCAGATATAGGTGAAGGGGAGGAAGGCAGCAAATCACACTGCCACATATGCACCTATGCAACCATCTTGCATGTTCTTCACATGTACCCCAAAACCTAAAATGCAATAAAAAAAAAATTAAAAAAGAAAAAAGAAAAACAAAGCATTCTTGAGCATAATTAAAGAAGAGAAACATAGAAGAAAATTCATGTTCGTGGATTGTATGGATGGAAGACTCAATATTTTCAGTATGTAAAATACATCCTGAATAATTCTATAGAACTATAGCTCTAATGCAATTTCAATGAAAGCCCAAGCAGGCTTTGTGAAAAACTTGACAAGCTAATTCTACAGTGCATATGGCAATGCAAGAGCCTAGAAGAGCCAAGGTAATCTTGACAAAAAATAAAAGAGTTATAGAAGTTATAGTACCAAAATACTATAATGTTAAGAATAAACAATTGGCTATTGGAGTGAATAGAGAATCTGAGCAGATTCATTCCTAAAGAATTGAATTAGTGAGAAAAGTGACTTGGAAGAGAAGTGAGGAAATGATATTCTTTACAAATAGAAGGTGCTAAGTCTATCAGATCTCCACACGGAGAAAGAAAGTGAATCCTACTCCTTTTTAACGCCATGTTAAAAAATCAGTTCCACGTGGATTTATGCCAAATATAAGGATTAAAGTGCAAAGGTTGTAAAATAAACCATGTAAGAGTATTATCATGATTTTGGGGTAAGAACAATTTCTTAAGCATGGTGAAAGTCCTAACCAACAAAAACAAGACAGGCAAATTGGGCCATGTTAGACTTAGAAAATTTCTTTTCAATCAGAAGACATTTTTAGTATAGTGACTATGCAAACCACAAAGTAGGAAGGGTTATATATAAAGAAATCCTTAAATAAAATAAAATAAAGGACAGATAACCAAGTAAAAAATTCTCAAAAGACTTTTGAGGCTGGGCGCAGTAGCTCACGCCTGTAATCCCAGCACTTTGGGAGGCTGAGGTGGGCGGACCACGAGGTCAGGGGTTTGAGACCAGCCTGGCCAACATGGTGAAACTCTGTCTCTACTAAAAATACAAAAGTTAGGAGGGCATGGTGGTGGGCACCTGTAATCCCAGCTACTTGGGAGGCTGAGGCAGGAGAATCATTTTAACCCAGGAGGTGGAGGTTGCAGTGAGCCGAGATAGCACTATTGCACTCTAGCCTGGGTGGCAGAGTGAGACTCAATCTCAAAAAAAAAAAGAAAGACTTCTGAACAGACACTTCACAAAAGAAGATAGCTAAATGTAAATCAAATCCCAATGAAATAGCAATCTCTCTATCTCTAGCAGAATGGCTAAAATGGAAAAAAATTATAAATACCAAATGCAGAGATGCAGAATAAAAGGAACTCGTATATTTGTTTGAGAGAGAAAATCGGCACAGCAACTTAGAAAACTCTGGCAGCATATACTAAAGCTGTGCATACACATAACACGTGATCCAGAGTTTGACTCCTATTTATATTCCCAACAGAAATGCATACACATACATACAAACTGTCACAGTACTAGTCATAATAGCTCAAATCTGGAAACAACATGAATGCTCACCAATGTAAGAAGGGATATAATATGGTACATTCAAACAACGGAAAAACTCTTCAACAATGTCATGAACAATCTCCTGTTTAGTGCAAGATCAGAGTGACCTTTACCAACATAATGGTAAGTGAAATAAGCCAGATACAGAGTAATATGGACCGTATGATTCGATATGTTTTATTTATTTATTTATTTATTTATTTGAGACGGAGTTTCGCTCTTGTTACTCAGGCTGGAGTGCAATGGCGCGATCTTGGCTCACCGCAACCTCCGCCTCGGTTCAGGCAATTCTCCTGCCTCAGCCTCCTGAGTAGCTGGGATTACAGGCACACGCCACCATGGCCAGCTAATTTTTTGTATTTTTAGTAGAGACGGGGTTTCACCATGTTGACCAGGATGGTCTCGATCTCTTGACCTCGTGATCCACCCGCCTCGGCCTCCCAAAGTGCTGGGATTACAGGCGTGAGCCACCATTCCCAGCTTTTTATTTTTATTTTTTTTTAAAGGCAGGGTTTCACCATGTTGGTCAGACTGGTCTTGAACTCCCGACCTCAGGTAATCTGCCTGCCTTGGCCTCCAAAGTGTTTGGATTACAGGCATGAGCCACCACGCCCGGCCTCAATATGTATTAAATTTAAAAATCAGGCAAAACTAAATGATAGAATTTAGGAGAGTGTTGCATAAAGAAATCTGCTCAATTTAGTTTATCTTGGAGTAGAGAACATTAAAATACCATTTATTTTATTTATTTATTTTTTTTGAGACGGAGTTTCACTCTTGTTACCCAGGCTGGAGTGCAATGGCGTGATCTCGGTTCACCGCAACCTCCGCCTCCCGGGTTCAGGCAATTCTCTTGCCTCAGCCTCAAAATTTATTTTTTTTTAATTTAAGAATTTATTTAAAATAACTTAAAGTGTATAGTTGAGGGCTGGGAGCGGTGGCTCATGCCTGTAATCCCAGCACTTTGGGAGGCTGAGGCAGGCGTATCACGAGGTCAAGAGATCAAGACCTTCCTGTGGTCAACATGGTGAAACCCCGTCTCTACTAAAAATACAAAAATTAGCTGGGCGTGGTGGCGTGTGCCTGTAATCCCAGCTACTCCAGATGCTGAGGCAGGACAATTGCTTGAACCCGGGAGGCCGAGGCTGCGGTGAGCAGAGATCGTGCCAGCCTGGCGCCTGGCGACAGACCAAGACTCTGTCTCAAAAAAAAAAAAAAAAAAAAAAAAGAGTATAGTTGAATTGTTTGTAACTCAAAGGTGAAATGCTTGAGGGTATGAACACCCTATTCTTCAGGATGTACTTATGCATGCCTGTTTCAACACATCACATGTACCCACAAAAATTTAAAAAATTAAGAATTATTTAGGCCGATTTTTCCTTGTGAAATAAATAGCAATTTTATTTACTTGCTAGCTCGTAAATGTTTTTAGGAATGCCATATCAAACCAAACTGGTCTACACAAACCATTACACTACTCTATGAGAAGGAAATACAATTCATTTGCTGTTCTTTTATTTGGCTCTCGGTGAAGTATTTTATAGCCCCTCACATTATGTTAAAAGGAAACTGTCAAGAACATAAAAAAAAAAATCTACTTGCTCTTTGCTTTATATCTCTGGAAATGTTTTGGGTTTCCTCAGTGAGTGTTTTTTGTTCATAGACATGATCATCTGTTATGTATTTACAGCAGCAATGAGGTTTAGAATTGATGAGCCAGCCACCCTCCTCCCCATTTTATAGGTGAGAATTCTGATCCTAGAAAGGTAATAGGACTTGCCAAAAGTCGTTGATGGAACTGGGCTTTTCATCAGGACTTTTGTTTCATGTGATCTACTATAGCATCAGGTTTTTCGCCTGACCCAGCCTAGGGTATCATTAACAACGAGTTCAAGTTCTTGGGGGTATTAAGGATATTGAGCCTCTTTTAAGAAAATAAAATACGCTGGCCAAGCACAGTGGCTCATGCCTGTAACTGCAGCACTTGGGCTTATAAGTGATGAGGCAGGAAGATTGCTTGAGGCTGAGAGTTCAAGACTAGCCTTGGCAACATAGTAAGACCCTATCTCCACCAAAAAAAAAAAAAAGGAAAAAAGAAAGAGAGAGAGAAAGAAAAAAGATGAGGGAGGGAGGGAAGGAAGGAAGGAAGAAAGAGAGAGAAAGAGAGAGTGAGAAAAAGAAAAAGAAGAAAGAAAGAAAGAGGGAGGGACGGAAGGAAGGAAGGGAGAGAGAGAGAGAAAGAGAGAGAAAAAGAAGATTAGCTGGGTGTGATAGTGCATGTTTGTAGTGCCTGGGGCTTGGGAGGCTGAGGGAGGAGGATCACTTGAGCCTGGGAGGTTGAAGATGTAGTGATATATGATTGTTCCACTGCACTTCAGCCTGGATGACAGTGAGACCTTGTCAAAAAAGAAAGAGAGAAAGAAGAATGAAAGAAAGAAGGAAGAAGGAAAAAGAGAGAGAGAGAGAGTAAGTAACCAAGCTAGCTAGCTGTTGGGAGGTACAGAAAGACAGATTTTATAAGGACCAGCCCTGAACTGAAAATGTCTATTCATTTTTTCTCCCCTTTCCAGCCAGAGTTGCAGGTCGCCAGCAAGGTCAAAGGCAGGCAGACAGGGCAGCTGATGGTACAGCAGAGAAAAATTCTTCCCTTTTGTTTCAGGACTAATTTTAAAGAACACAGCCATGTAATGATACCATGAAATCTTGTCCATGTTTTTTTACTGGATTTCTATTTCAGTTAAGTACTATACAGATGTATTAAGATTTAGTCTTTTTTCTTAAAATCATTTTGTAAATTTTAAAGTAAGTTAGAAGTTGAAAATTTCACAAACAAAATTTACTACAAAAACTATCAAGGTGCGGTGGCTCACGCCTGTAATCCCAGCACTTCAGGAGGCCGAGGTGGGCGGATCATGAGGTCAAGAGATGGAGACCATCCTGGCCAACAAGGTGAAACCCTGTCTCTACTAAAAAATACAAAAATTAGCTGGGCATGGTGGCGTGCGCCTGTAGTCCCAGCTACTTGGGAGGCTGAGGCAGGAGAATTGCTTGAACCCGAGAGGTGGAGGTTGCAGTGAGCCAAGATCACGCCATTGCACTGCAGCCTGGTGCCTGGTGATGGAGCAAGACTCTGTCTCAAAAAAAAAAAAAAAACTACCAGGCTTAGATCTCCTAATAGTTTTCAATTAAAATTTCTCTGTTTATCTAAAATGATGAGATAGATTATCTATCAGTAACTGATACCATCTCAGGACCTTTGAACAAAAACTTGCCTTACTAGTAAATGTCTTACTAATTTCAACAAAATGTGGCTTCTAAAGCCAAGAAAAATAATTGTAAATATTACCTAAATATGTGTAGTTATTTCCAAAAACTATGGAATGTATTTGAAGCACTGCCAGCATGATATACATGTGTCTATATCAATGTAATTTCCCTTGCCTTGGTATTATCATTTGAAAAATTTAGCTATTATAGTTTGTTGTTGTTCTGATCCAAAAAAGAAATGAAAATTTAGATATGGACTAATTTTATTCCAATATGGAACTGATGAATTATGATGGGTTGTGTGAAGTATCTCTCTGAAATATTAAGTAAAAGAAAGGAAGGCATAATCTTCCCCATTTTTGAAACAGAAGACATCATAATTTATTCCAGTTTTCAGTTCTTCCCATGCGGTCAATATTCTATCCATCTATAAGTACTTTGATTCCACCAAGTGTATTGTTTTTATCCTGTTACTGTTTTGTGACATCTACCTATGTTGTTTGTTGAAAGTTAATCCTTCCTGCAAGCCACACAGCACCGTAATTTTACGGAGTGCTTACAAAATTGTGGCTTCAGCTCATCTATGCCTTGCAAAGACATAAACATAACAAAGAACAGCATTGAACTCCAGAGGCTGATAAATGTCACTTCTAAGTAAACTGGTAACTCTAAATCTTACATAAACTCACTTTGTTTACCCTACTAGAAAGGAAATAAAATTCATTCACTGGATTCTTATTTGGCTTTCACCTTAGCAGGTTATAGATCCCTATGGACTATAAAGCCATGTTTGTTAAAATTAAACCAAGACAAACATAATTAAAAAACATTCAGTCCAATTGAGCACTTCAATTAGAAGTTGTCTTAAGGGTCTGAGTGGAGAAAACAAAAAGGCAGAGTCTAGAAAATCCTGGTAGGGCAGGCACGTGGTCTTGACGTCTCCTTCCTGTCACTAACGCACAGGGGACATCCCTGAACCCTCACGGGGCACACGCAGCTGCTGCTTCCTGCTATGGTTGCTTGTTTGGCTTAGTTATTTGCCCTTTTCCCCCCGTGGGAAGCTTTCCTCCTGCTCATTTTCCAAGAAGATCCTCACACCAGGAACCTTAAATTTTATCTGTCAGTTTCCCAAACCTCTTCCTTCAGCTCTTTCCAGGAGGCGGTGTTTTACTTTTAAGTGAGAAACCACATAAACTGTCAAGCAGCATCAGCAGAATCTCAGGTCAGACTTTATCGAGGTCACCATGCTCAGAACATTGAATCAGCTACAGCTACTGAGGGAAGAGCTCTCAGTCTTTACAATGGGAGAAATGATTTAAAAGAAAAATAATACCAATTCATAACAGCTATTATATAGGTTATTTGTATAATGCTTAGAAGACTGCCTGCCATGTAGTGTTTGATAAAAGTAAAACAAATCAATTTAGAGGATGCAATTGGGGCAATGAGAGTCTTAGGAGTTAAAATTGCAAACAAAGCTTTATGGAGGCTATGGTGAATTGAGTAGCGTCCACCAAAACTCACGTACACCTGGAACTTCAGAATGCATTTTTTTTTTTTTGGAACAAGGGTCTTTTTAGATATAGTTAGGATAAATACCAAGATGCAAGATGAGATCACACTGGATTAGTGGGGACACTAAGTCCAAATCAAATGTCCTTATAAGCACAAGAGGAGAAACGCAAGTGGAAGGCAATGTGAAGATGGATGTAGAGACTGAAGTGATGCTTCAAAAAGCCAAAGAATGGCCAGGATTGCTGGCAACCACCAGAATTCAGGACAGGCATGAAACAGTTTCTCCCTCAGAGCCTCCGGAAGGAAACAATTCTGCTGACACCTTTGTTCCAGACCTTTGTCCTTCAGCATTATGACAGAATACATTTCTGTTGTTTTAAGCCACCTAGTTTTTGGTAATTTGTTGTGACAGCCCCAGGAAATGAATGCATATTTTTATCTTAAGTCTATACAAATTGTATATTTGTCAGACTCCAGAAGAATATCAACAAGTTTTGTTCTAGAAGGATAGGTTGAAACATTGTATCTATCTACAAATATTCTTGCCACCTTAATTCAAACTGACTTGTATGTACAAAGAATATCGATCCATTGATCACATATTTGTCTAATAATAGACATATCTTGTGGTTTTTTTTGGCAATCCAAATACTTGCTTGAAAACTATCTTCTGTGAACTTATACAGTCCTTTTTGTGATGTATGACCTTGCCTTCCTCCCTGAGCCACATGCCACAGAGGTGGACCCCTGATTCCCTAGGCTAATTGAAATCTTTCTCACAGCACTTTGGAATTGCATAGCCAATGGTCAGTTTTTGCTAGTTGCTTAAATGAAGGACATAATGAAGTCAAGAGGGCTCAGTTGACCATGAACTAACAAGGTACAAAATATGCAAAGAGAAAACAAGAGAAGCAGATACATAGATATGGACAACACAGAAAACTACGTAGCCCTAAAGAAAAGAGACCAAGAGATTGCCTGCCTTGGTTTCTACCTCAAATCACTGAAAATCCTCATAATAGAGTCATTACCACTGAGAGGCAATTGGAGGATGGTAGTGAAGAGTAAGGCTCTGGACTCAGATTGCCTTGGGTAGTTACTTAACCTCTCAGTTTTCCTGCTGCGATTAGGAGTAATAATAGTATCTTCCTCAGAGGGTTATTCTATGGATTTAATGTCAACAATACTTAGGCCGAGTTAAGGTAAATCAATTCATCAATATGAAGTATTCAGGAAATGTTGGCGGTTATTACCCCATCCCCAGAAAATGGCTTTAAAAATGTTCATGTTTCAGCCAGGCGCTGTGGCTCATGCCTGTAATCCCAGCACTTTGGGAGGCCAAGACGGGTGGATCACGAGGTTAAGAGATCGAGACCATCCTGGCCAACACCGTGAAACCTCGTCTCTACTAAAAATACAAAAATATTAGCCAGGCGTTGTGGCACGTGCCTGTGGTCCCAGCTACTCGGGAGGCTGAGGCAGAAGAATCACCTGAACCCAGGAGGCAGAGGCTGTAGTGAGCTGAGATTGCGCCACTGCACTCCAGGCTGGTGACAGAGCAAGACTCCATCTCAAAAAAAAAAAAAAAAAAAGTTCATGTTTCAATCACGATTTTATGCTTGTAAGTGAAGAGCACGCTTATGTGCTTTTCCTTATATGTTTATAATTTCACCTTTGCAGTAGGTCAACTTACTCCAACAAAAAGTAAAAATGAGTCACAGTCCAGGAGGGTCATTGTTTTCATTTCTGGCAATATTTTAAGGCAATAAGCCTCCTAAAATACCAAGTAAGTAGTAAAGAGCTGCTTAACTTCTGGGCATATTTATTGTGATGCATTTGCTCTGCCTAGCTGCTCCCTTTCCATGCGGTTGGCTGATGCAGTCTTATTTCATTACGTCAATGTGCAAGGCAAATAGGAGTGCCTACTTTAGTTCAAACAGAACTATTGTGGAAGGGAAAGGAAAAAAAAATGATATTTTAAAAGCCTGGGAGGCTTTTAAGATTTTAAAACTTCCACAATTTTTAAATTCTGGGAGGTAAGCAACTGTTTGAGCTTATTGGCTTAGGGGGAAGGCAGAATTCCTATTAGAGAGATAGTCACACCTCTGTTTAGAAAAATACATAAATGAGTTTTTGAACTATGGATCAAGTTCAAAGAAGAGTTTAGTACTTTGCATATTAAAGAGCAACAACTTTTAGTTTTCCCTAAGTCAGTGATACAGTTCCAAACTCTAAGATGCTGAAGAAATCCTGGAGTGGAAAAGGCTCAGACCCAGCAATACCCTATCAGAATCTGCAGAGAAGCTGCTAGAGATGGCAGAATGGCTAAGAGGCTTTTGGGCAGTGATACAGCTATTATTCTATTTAAAAATGTTGCCCTTCTTTGTGCTTTGCTATAATTTCCATCATTCCCAATCTTCAGTAAAATCTGTTATGTATTGCAGGCTACCATACGGAGCTTCTTAGAGCCAAACAATTATGACAGCTGCATGGGTTACATGGGAAGCTGACTTGAGTCAAATGATGTATGAGTCTTTTGATTTGATGCTAAAGGCTGTCTCTAGGGACACATGTGTCAAGGGTGCTTTTTGGGTCTCCTTTGGGAAGCTGTCTGTTCTTTAGGAAAAATAGGGCAGGAAAGAACACTGCTATATAGTCCAGTAGCACATTTACTGCGACAATGTGTACCGCATGGCACTGAAGGGGAACAAGAAACCAGATATTATTGGGCAGTGATAACTGTGGCACCCTGGAAATGTCTGATGACTAGCTCTCCAGGAGATGATTCATCATCATAAGAACGATGGGTGGACATTACTGTGATGACTACTGCAGTGAGCTTTATGAATGAGATGTGGAGACCCAGGCAAATAATACAGGGTGGCATTATTTAGATCTAGAGGCTATAGAAATCGGCCTCCCCCTGCCCTGAACCTGATATGAGGGAAATAAAATTGTCCTTTCAAAGTAATTGTCCCAACAAGACATTAATGAAAAGTACATAGAATAGTTTAATAAACCCCCAAAGACTTATCACTCAGTTTCAGCAATGTCCAATTTTGACAAATCTCTCCCCTGTCCACCTCCTACTTTTTATTATTTTATTCATGACAATTTTAGTCTATATCTCTAAAGCATAAATATTCTGATTTAAAACATAATGATAATATTATCACAGATAAATAATTGATCCCAGTTTCTTTTTTAAAATTTTAGATACAGGCGGACACATGCAGATTTGTTACATGGGAATATTGCATGATGCTGAAGTTTGGAATATAAACCCCATCACCTCAGCATAGTATCCAACAGGCAGTTTTTTAACCCACCCCTCCTCCACCCTCTGCTAGTCCACAGTGTCCATTGTTCTCACATTTATATCCATGTGTGCTTGATATTTAGCTCCCACTTACAAGTGAGATCATGTGACATTTGGTTTTCTGTCCATGTGTTAATTTGCTTAAGATTATGGCCTTCAGCTCCACTCATGTTGCCGTAATGGACATGCGCTCATTCATTTTTATGGCTGCATAGTATCCTATAGTATTCCACAGTGTATATGCACCACATTTTCTTTATCCAATCTACCACTGATGGGCTCCTGTGTTAATTCCATGTCTTTACTATTGTGAGCACTGCATCAACGAACATACGAGTAAGTGCATATGTCTTTTTGGCAGAATAACTTATTTTCTTCTGGGTATATACCCAGTAATGGGATTGCTGGGTTGAACAGTAGCTCTGTTTTAAGTTTCTTGAGAAATCTCCAGAATGATTCCCATAGTGGAAATGTACATTCCTACCAACAATGAATAAACATTCCCTTTTCTCTGCAGCTTCACCAGAATCTGTTGGGTTTTGACTTTCTAATAGTAGCCATTCTGACTGGTGTGAGATGGTATCTCACTGTGGTTTTAATTTGCATTTCTCCGATGATTAGTGATGCTGAACATTTTTTCATGTGTTTGTGGTCCACTTGTATGTCACACTATTCCATCTGTACTTAAATGAGTTCCTACAAGAAGGAATAGGCACAATTCCTCTTTTACCTGCACAATATCAAGGGCTTTGGGATTCATGATGTTTTCCTATAAATTGTGATAGAAACGAGCCCTGCTCTGGGTAATATGGAAGACTAGTTTGTATATTTCTAGATGAATGAAAATCGATATCAAATCAGTATGCATTTACATTTCATTGGAAGCCAGGGGCGATGGTTCACACCTGGAATCCCAGCACTTTAGGTGGCTGAGGTGGGAGGATTGCTTGAGCCCCAGTGTTTGAAGCTGTGCTGAACCATAATTGTACCAACTCACTTCCAGCCTGGGGTGACAGAGTAAGACCCTGTCTCAAAAATAAACCAACAGGCCGGGTGCAGTGACTAATGCCTGTAATCCCAGCACTTTGGGAGGCCAAAGCACGTGGATCACCTGGGGTCCAGAGCTCCAGACCAGCCTGGCCAACATGGTGAAACCCTGTCTCTACTAAAAATACAAAAATTAGCCAGACATGGTGGCAGGCATCTGTAATCCCAGCTCCTATGGAGGCTGAAACAGGTGAATCATTTACACCCAGGAGGCAAAGGTTGCAGTGGGCTGAGATCACACCATTGCACTCCAGCCTGGGCAACAGAGCGAGACTCTGTCTCAAAAAGCTAGAAATAAATAAATAATCTCATTGAATATATTTAAAAGAATGATTTGAGAGTTTTATTTTAAAATGCAAATTTTTACAATTTACTGAAAATTATGTCCTTTACAACTACAAAGTTATGATAAAAAAATTTGGACATTAACTTTGAAATATGTGATGGAGGCACATATTCTTACAAAATAGTTTTAGTAAATTTGTGAGCAAAAGTTTGAAATACTACTAACCTACATTACATTTAACAAGGTTCTAACTATCAGAATTTGAGATGAAGTCGATGGGAGAAAGTAATGTGAGAGAATGTGAAAGAGAACTGGTATTGACCAAAATTTATTCAAATCATGTGGGAGAATGAAACAAACATGACAATGGAAATTCAAGTTGACAAAATTATTTTTAAATTTGAAGTGTATTACTAGGAATGAAAAGAGAGTGGCTTCTGATTTCATTTTCTCTGATCTAAGAAGTACCATTGAACCATTGGCACTGATTATTATGTCTGTCACATAGTAGGTGATAAGTAAGTGGTATCTGAGTTTAACTCACATTGTTAAACACGTGCATTATAATTTCCAAACAGAGTAGTGGGCCGTAAGAAATGTGTTATCCCCTCTGATCAGTGTTTTTCATAAAACATTATAATTAAAGCTTAACTATCAACATAGAGAAGGGGATCGATTGTGGTCATGTAAGAGCAGGAGCAGGAAACATTTACTTATTGAGTCAGAAGTTAAGACTGAGGTATCCGGAAATGATACAAGGGCAGGGTGAGCTAATCAGGCAGTTTTATTTGTAGCTGTTGTCATGGTGTAAGTATAAATTTGTGGTCCCGTCTGCTACTAACAGTGAGTCATGCTTATAAATAAAAAAAATTAATAACTTCAAACATGCAGTATAGTTTCTATAAATCCTACCAGTGGTGTTCCAAGAAATAACAAACATAGCAAGAAATAAGTCTTTAAATTGGCATTTTCCATATGATTCTGTGTAGTGCTATTAATCTTGCTAGAAGATATGAATGTTATGTTGCTTCAATATAAGTTATTCATGCTCATTGGTGTTTACTAGAGTTTGAATATTTGCTATAGAATTTAGTTATTTGTAAATGCTTTAAAATGTATTACATTTTATTTATTAAACATTTTAAAGCTATTCATAATAAGAAAAGAGTATGAAGAACGTTGGAAGCATTTTACACATCATTTATTGTTTTGAGAAGTTTCAATAAATCTTGAGTTCCAATGTCTTATTCTTTTTTTTTTTTTTTTATTCTTTTTTTTTTTTTTTTTTTTTTTTGAGACAGGGTCTTACTCTATCACCTAGATTGGAGTTCAATGTGGCCATCTCAGCTCACTGCAACCTCCACCTCCTGGGTTCAAGCGATTCTCCTGCCTCGGCCTCCCTAGTAGCTGGGGTTACAGGCTCCCACCACAATGCTTGGCTAATTTTTGTATTTTTAGTAGAGACAGGGTTTCACCATGATGGCTGGGCTGGTCTCGAACTCCACCACTTGTAATTCCAAAGTGCTGGCATTACAGATGTGAGCCACCATGTCTGGTCCAATGTTTTATTCCTGTATCCAGAAGATTAACATCTTTCAGAAATTTGGAAACATTATTCTCAGTGTCTGCTAAACATACAGTCTTCTGAATGCTAGTTTATTATCATTTTTTTTTGCTAGGAACATGATGATATTGGGTAAATTCTGTAATTGGGCTCAGTATTTATTGTAAATGAATACAATGGAATTCCAATTTATAAATCATTTGTATTTGACCAGCTTGACAAGTCAGTCTACTGGATTCTGATTACCTCTTGCTGAACTGATAGAACTGAGCGGCCGTGAGGTGTACAGTATGTGGAAATGGTGAAGCATTGCCTCCTATAAGGTACTGCATGAAGCAGTCTGTTTCCTCCATATTTGAACCTAAGTTGATTTGATTTTTCTATGAGAGGAAAACAAACTATTAAAAAACAAAAAAGACTGAACACAAAGTAAAACCATAGGACTGACAAAGTCTTTAAAAAAGAGGAAAAATGATCTTATATTCGAGGATCCTTGACTTTTAAGAAATCACAAGATTCTACTGACTAGGCCTAGAATAGATATTTTGAATCTGTCTTTTCCTTCCACGCCACTGCCAGTACTATTTTTCCACGGAACCACTGCAGTCGAACCCTAGTCTCTCTCTTCTATTTTGGAGATGGGGTCTTGCTCTGTCATGCAGGTTGGAGTATAGTGGCATGATTGTGGCCCACGGCAACCTCCAAACTCCTGGGCTCAAGTGCTCCTCCCTCCTGGGCCTACCAAAATGCTGGGATTACAAGTGTGAGCCACTGCACCCAGCCCCAATCTCTATCCTTGACCTCCAATGCCAATCCATCAGCTATGCTGCTACCACACACTGTGCCATCTAAGTGGCAAATCTGATCAAATCATGTCTATGTTTAAAACTCCTTGCGTTGCTGTCTCTTTTTTTTTTTTTTTTTGAGACAGCGTCTTGCTCTGTCACCCAGGCTGGAGTGCAGTGGCATGACCTCGGCTCACTGCAACCTCTGCCTCCTGGGCTCAGGTGATCCTCCCAAGTAGCTGGGACTACAGGTGTACACCACCACGTCCAACTAATTTTTCTATTTTTAGTAGGGACTGGGTTTTGCTATGTTGTCCAGGCTGGTCTTGAACTCTGGGCTCAAGTGATCCCCCACCTTAGCCTCCCAAAGTGCTGTGATTACCCAAAGTTCTGGGTCCTGTTGGACTGCAGAACCTCACCTGGGAGGCTGAATAAATTCCTTCATATTGGATCTTCTTGTGTTGGCCTCAGTTTCTTCCTTTTAAACTCGGCAAGAACCCAAGAACAAACCTTACAAATGGTGCCGAAAACCCGGGAGGAGTTGTAAAGACCCCTCCTGGGGGAAATTGACTCCTCCACACAAAGCTGGACCAGGGAGCTGCTGTTTCACCACAAGGTAAGACTTCTGTTGCCCACTACCCCTCCCACTGCTTGCCTCGTCTCATGGACTCCCTGCTCGCAATCGCCACATTCCTGAACCCTCTCATCTCTGGTGCTCGGTAGCGCGGCTTGGGATGCTGAGCCGCTCTTCTGACCATCTCCGCAGCAGCGACTGAGGTGTGGGTACTCAGAAGCCCCATTCAAGCAGCCCTGCCTTACGGCAGAGCCATATACTTCCCCCCGGCTTATACCAAAATCCTTATTTTGAACTAGCCCATTGGCATAAAAGGCTCCCGTTAAGTAAGACATTGTATTTTCGGTTTCTTTCTTTTTCTGTTTCTCTCTCTTTTCTTCTCTCTCTCTCTCTAGATAACGGCCATTTCTTGCTTTCCTCTAATTTTGCCACGTGGCAGATAGCCCTAGCCCTTTTTGTTTGTTTGTTTTCTTCCTAATTATAATCATTGTAAACCTGCAGGCTTTCTAGTATCTTTGTTCCCGCCCCACCCTCTGTTCCTCTTGCACCACTGCCTAGGTGCTCCTTGCCTGAGGAACTCTCCTTTCCACTGGCCTGACCCAATAATCCTCCACCCTATGACAGACCTCAACCCCCCTCAGCTTCTCCACCTCCTAATTACAACCTGGCCTCTCCTGTTAGTGCTCACACCTGCTCGAGCTGTGCTCCTAATGACACCTCTTAGCAGGCTTGCAAAGCACAGCCCAGAAGGTAGTTAATTATGATAACCTGAGGGAAATAACTCAGGGCCCTACTGAAAACCCCACTGCCTTTCTCGACCGACTAATGCTATGATCCTCCATACCCAGCTGGATCCAGCCTCTTTAGCGGGGGCTACAGTTTTAGCCACCCACTTCATCTCCCAGTCAGCAGGTTGATATAAAGAGGAAACTTAAAAAAGCTGAGGAGAGCCCCCAAACTCCCATACGGGACCTGGTAAACATAGCATTTAAAGTTTTTAACAGCTGGGAGGAAAAGGCTAAGGCCGTCCACCAGGCCCATTTACAGCAACAGGTGAGCCTCCAAACCCAAGCTATCATAGCAGCCCTGAGGCTGGCAGCGTGCCCAGCATCTGGTGGGAGAAACTCCTCAAAGTTCCTCCAAAAAAGGCCCCTAGGACCTGCCCAGACTGCTTCAAAAGTCCCGCCTGGGCCCTGCTTCAAATGTGGCCAAGAGGGACATTGGGCCCGGCAGTGCCCCTGTCCTAGTCCACCTCCTGGACCTTGCCCAAACTGCAAGCAGACTGGACACTGAAAGGTTGATTGCCCAACCCGGACCACAGGCCCACTCCCCGCACCTCTATGTGAGGAGCAGGCCGGTCCACAGGAAGCAATCCTTTTACCTGAATTTCTTGGCCTTCTGGATGACTGACACAGCCCAGACTCGAGGACCTCCATCACCCTTACTGAGTCCAGGGTAAAGCTGCAGGTGGAGGGTATATGGGAGCTAACTATTCTTTCCTACTCAGGGCCTAGCATACCTTCCCAGGTCTCAGTCCTGCTTTACCATTCCTCTACACTCTGAGTCTTACTTTCTCTTTGAAAATCCATTAGTCAGCCTTCATCCCACTTCTCTACTCAACTCGGCTACTTTGTTTCCTCTTCCATCCCATTTTGCCTCCCCAGCCCATTACTGTCCTAAACTAATGGATGCATTTGTTACACCTCAGGAGGGCCTGTCTAACCTTCCTCTCTCTACCCCAGAGCTTACGTTTTCACCCCCGGAAGGATACTTTTGGTGTAATGGGACCTAACCAAGGTTATAAATGCCTCTCTCCCCTCCCCCTCTGTGCCCATTACTCTAGTCTCACAGTTGGAGGTATACGATCAAGCTGAGCTCCTATCTCTCCTTGTGCTTCCCTCTGCTCCCTGAAACAAACAAGCAGTCTGTTTTCCTCCCAATAGTTGTTGGTCTCTCTCTCTAGCATCCTCTCTAGCAGCAGCCGGACTCAGGAGCGGTGCCCTAGGGTACAGTGTTACTTCAGCTGCCCAACTGGAAGACAAGCTCCGTGTGACCATTGAAGCATCAGCTGCCTTTCTGGCCTCCCTCCAGCGACAAATCACGTTGCTAGCCCAAGTAATTCTCCAAAACGGATGGGCCCTTGACCTATTGATGGTGGAAAAAGGAGGTTCCTACAAGCTCATATGCAAGAAATTGGACGAGTGGCTGTCAATCAAATGCTGCTTCATCCCTTTGTCTGATTCACAGTCAAGGCACCAGCTGACTGACCTGTCCCCCTTACTTCGCCCCTATTCAGCAGGAAGTAGTCAGAAAAGAGCGGCGCCCTCTACCTATCATCAAAAGGTCGGAATGTAAGGCCGATTGCCTCGCCGGGAGCTCAGACGCACCCCCCCCTACTTTTTTCCAAAAGCTTGGACATGCTCAGGTTGTTCCCTTCTCCCCTTCTCACACAGCCTGGCTTTCCCTTAAAAAACCCAGTATGCAAGTGAGGTCTTGTGATTCTAGCCACTAGCAGCCAAGTCTTTCTAGCCAATAGCAGCTGAGTCTTTCTAGACAATAGCAGCCGAGTAATTCTAACCAATAGCAGCCAAGTCCTGTATGCAAACAAAGGCTTGTAACCTTACCCAATAGTAGTCCTGCTCTCCCACCCAAAAAAAAAAAAAAAAAAAAAAGTCATTTCTTAAGGAATGAAACTCAGCCTGTTAAGATGACATGACAGGCACTTCCTGATCTGACTCAACACCATTGGCTAAGCCTGAAATGCTTGATCCCTCTATCCCATCCAATTGACATCTGGGTCATCCATGTAATTCTCCTCAGGAGCTGTTTTATGCTGAGCACCCCTCGCTAGCTAGGCACAGTTGGCTATGCTGCTCTCTGTTCCCCTCTGCCTCATACAGGCTTTTACTATTGCATTTACCAAACAGAATTCTAGTTCTTTGCATATATATGTGTTCTCTGTTAGATTATATATGTCTTGATGGCAAGACCTATTTTAACTTTATATTCCCATCTTCCAGATGAATAGAATCCCATGATGAATAGGAGGTGCTCAATAAATACTTGTTTAATTGAACTGATTTAATATGACTGAAGAGGTACAAAATCTAACAATTTTGTTTCTGATGTGTAAGAAGCTGTCTCTCTGCAATGTTTTAAAGAAATGACTTTCTACTGGTAACGTCATATTGCTAGAAGTTAACCAGAGACACAGATAAATTATTTGTGAAGGCATTATTGCTCTTATTTCTCTTAGGATTAAAATGAACATGATGATAATGGTAATAAAAATAACTGCAAATACAAGCAAACCTCCAAGCAGTGGCCCAGTAATCTTTTGATAACAAGCAGTATGCTGGAGGGTCTTCAGTGTTTCCTGTTACCCTTCCAAGAGATTGCAGTGAGATTATTTTCTCATAATCAGACTCAGTTCTGTTGCCAGAGACGACCACAGCATATTTGCCTACATAGTTTTTCTTTGTTTCCTTTTTTTCTTCTTCCCCCTTCTTTCTTTCCTTCCTTCGCTCCCTCCTTCCCTCTCTCTTTCTTCCTTTCCTTTCCTTTTCTTTTCTTCCCTTTTTTATTTTTCTTTTCTTTTAAAGATAGGTCTCACTCTGTCACCCAGGCTGGTGCGCTCATGGCTCACTGCAACCTTGACCTCCTAGGCTCCAACAATCCTCCCACAGAGTAGGTGGAACCACCTGGATAATTTTTGTATTTTTTTGTAGAAACAGGGTTTCACCATGTTGCCCAGGCTGGTCTTGGACTCCTGAATTCAGGCAATCCTCCTGCCTTGACCTCCCAAACACCTGAGATTACAGGTGTGAGCCAACATGCCCAGCCTTGTCTATATAATTTTCTAACAGTTTTTTTTTTTTTTTTTTTTTTTTTTTTTTTTTTTTACAGGCGTGAGCCACCATGGCCAGCCTTTTCTCTTCTAGTTCTACTTTTACCCACCTCGCCTCCCTCCCCACTTTAAATGGCTATTGTATTTGCCCAAAATGCTGATTCAGGAATTATCTGTTACTGATCTACAGTCAGATAAGCACTTTATACCAGAATGAATATTAAAGCATTGCTCCCTTCATTGAGAAAGTCTCTACATGAAAACCCTGTCAAATGAACTAAGCGGTGTGCTTAGTAACAAGTTAATGTGCATTCTGGTGTAAGACCCTTCTCTTGTCAAGAACTGATGAAAAGTTCACAGACCAGCTTGGTGGACTACTGTCTGAGAAATACTTGGGTTAGTACGTTCTCACATCTTTTGTGAGAACTCAACCTTCAACATACTGACAGCACCTAAAATATAAATATATTTTTCATTTTTATTATTTTTCCTTGTTCTTTGACACTTGTAATTAGGAGTTATGATGAATATGTTTCTCTGTTACTTTGGTAATATAGCTTTCTTTCTCTTTCTCTCTAAGATAGCAAATACATACACAAAGGTATTTGATCTCTTTCATTTATATATCACTTGCCACCTCTCTTGTGTTTGTTTATTCCTCTATTTGAGAATTTTATCTCCACAATGTTTTCAACATGGGCCGTTGCATAGCGAATATTCTGAGGTCTCATATGCCTCAGACTATTTTCATCAAGCCCTTAGATTTGACTGATATTTGGGCTGGATAAAAAATACTAAATTCTAAGTTCTTTTTGTCCCGGTAGTTTGGAAACTCTGGTTCCACAGTCTCCTTGAAGTCAGTTTTGCTTTAAAATAATTTAATTCTTATTCCTGTGGTAAAATGTAATTAAGAATTAAATAATTTAATTCTTATACCACAGGAAAGAAATTATTTAATTCTTTCAATTAAATTATTAAATTATTTCACGTGATATGCTTCTCTTTTTGTTGGCTTTTAGAATTTTGTTTTTATCTTTGTCTCTTAAGATAATATTTATGTTTAAATTTTAGTATAATGTGATGTGGATTTTTCTTTCTTTCTCTTCTTTGGCATTCTATACTCTTTCAGTTTTGGGCCTGTTACCTTTTTAAAAATCTGGGACATTTATCTACATTATTTCTTCAAATATTTACTCTTTTTTTTTTGAGATGAAGTCTGGCTCTGTTGCCCAGGCTGGACTGCAGTGGTGCAATCTTGGTTCACTGCAACTTCCGCCTCCTGGGTTCAAGTGATTCTTATGCCTCAGGCTCCCAAGTTGCTGGGATTACAGGCTCGAACTGCCACACCTGGCTAATTTTTGTATTTTTAGTAGAGACAGGGTTTCACCATGTTGCCCAAGGTGGTCTCAATTTCTTGAACCCAAGTTATTGGCTTGCCTTGGCCTCCCAATGTGCTGGGATTACAGACAGGAGCCACCGCGCCCAGCCCAAATATTTACTCTTTTAATTTTTCCTCTCTTTTGTGATTCTTAATATTTGAATTTTAACACTTGGGGTTGTATTCTTATACCTATTTACTTTTATATTTCTTCTTTATCGTCTTCCTTCATCAATGATGTGCTTTTATTAATATATCTTTTCTTTGTATTTTTTTTTTTTTAACGAGAAAGAGAGAGAGAGAATGGGAAGGAGGAAAAAGGAAGAGAAAGAGAGAGAGAGAATGGGGAGGAGGGAGAAGGAAAAGAAAGAGGGAGAGAGAATGGGAGTATTGCTTTCTTGCCCAGGCTAGAATGCAATTTAGTAATGGGTATTGAAAACCTCTTTTATACTGATAATTATACTTAATGATGTAGTCAGGAAGGAATAAGGGAAGAAGATAAACAAACAGCCAACCAATATTTAATTTAAACCTATAAAATGCTATGCGATTAATGAGGAGTGATTTACTTCCAATTATATAGTCACCTTTGGAATAGGTGTGAGGTGGTAATGTATGTTTTGTATATTTGAAGTGGAGAGTTCTATAAATGTTTATTAAGTTTACTTGTTCCGGGTCTGAGTTCAAGTTCTGAATATCTTTGTTAATTTTCTATCTCGTTGATCTATAGAATCGTTAGCTCTTCTTGTTGCATTGATCCTTTTGCCATTATGTAATGTCATTCCTGGCCTCTTTTGATCTTTGTTGCTTTAAAGTCTACTTTATCAGAGGCGAGAATTGCATCTCCTGCTTTTTGTTTATTAGTTTATTTTTACTCTCTGTTTGATTGGTAAATCTTCCTCCTTCTCTCTGAGTCTTTGTGTATTGTTGCATGTAAGATGGGCCCGGATGCAGCATACCGATGGGTTTTGGCTTTTTATCCAATTAAAATATATATAAGTTTAATACCGGCGTTTGATGCTAGCTGGCTGTTTTGCCCATTAGTTGATGTAAATTTTTTATTGTGTTAAAGTTCTTTGCTTTTTGATATATTTTTGGAAAGGCTGATATTGGTTGTTCCTTTATATGTATAGTGCTTCTTTCAGAAGCTCTTGTAAAGCAGGCCTAGTGGTGGTGAACTCTCTAAGTACTTGTTTGTTCGCAAAAGATTTAATTTTTCCTTCACTCATAAAGCTTAGTTTGGCTGGATAGGAAATTCTGGGTTGAAAGTTCTTTTCTTTAAGGATGTTAAATATTGGTCCCCACTCTTTTCTGGCTTGTAGGGTTTCTGCTGAGAGATCTGCTGTAAGTCTGATAGGTTTCCCTTTATGGGTAACCTGACCTTTCTCTCTGGCTGCCCTTAGTATTTTCTCCTTCATTTCAACCCTAATAAATCTGGCGATTATGTGCCTTGGGGTTGGTCTTCTTGAAGAATATCTTTGTGGTGTTCTCTGTATTACCTGGAGTTGAATATTACCCTGCCTTGCCAGGTTGGGAAAATTTTCCTGAATGATATCCTGAAGAGTATTTTCCAACTTGGATTCATTCTCTTCATCACATTCAGGTACACCTATCAAACGTAAATTAGGTCTTTTCACATAGTCCCATATTTCCTGGAGACTTTGCTCATTCCTTTTTATCCTTTTTTCAGCATTCTTGTCTTCTCATTTCATTTCACTGAGCTGGTCCTCGACTTCTGATATCCTTCCTTCTGCTTGATCAATACGACTGTTTAAACTTGTGCATTCTTCGCGAAGTTCTCGTGTTGTGTTTTTCAGCTCTATCAATTCACTTATATTCTTCTCTAAATTGTCCATTCTCGTTAACATTTCGTCAAACCTTTTTTCAAGGTTCTTAGTTTCTTTGCATTGGGTTAGAACAAGTTCTTTTAATTCACAGAAGTTTCTTATCACCCACGTTTTGAAACCTGCTTCTGTTATTGGAACACACGTGTAATCTATTAAGCCTTGTTCCGTTACTGATGAGGAATTGCAATCCCCTGTAGAGGGAGAGGCATTCTGATTTTGAGTATTCTCTGCCTTTTTACGCTGGTTTCTTCCCTTCATTATATATTTGTCCGTCTGTCGTCTGTATAATTACCGACTTTCTAACTGGGTCTCTGACGTCCAACTTGTTGATTCCCTGCGCCGAGATCTGAGCAATCCACTGAGCCGGCCAAAACAGCGGTGTTAAGATTGATGGTGCTTTTCTGCCCGGGAATCTCCGGACTCTGCACCAAGAACTGGCGTGCTAAGGCACCAGCAAAACCGCCACGCTGGCCACAAGAGTCGCCCTGGCGACCCGTGGATCTCCTCCACTGGGAATCTCCTGGTCCGTGAGCAACTAATATTCGTCTGAAAGTGTGGCGTCCTCTCGTTCTTTGCGCTTTCACTGGGAGGTACGTGCCCGAGCTGCTAATCATCAGCCATCTTGGATCTCTCTCTTCTAACAGTTTTAAATGTTTCCTTTTCACAGTCATAGCGAGATGTAAATTAAACTACAATGGGATATACTACATACAAAATGGCTAAAATTAAAATATTTCTTTTTAGTTTTCATCTGTTCCATGGCAAAGTATTCCTTATATGTTCATAAATTACACAGATTTAATCCCCTTTTCCTTTAATACTGCCTATAGAGATGTCATGTCGTTTCTACTCCTCCTCCTATTCTTTTCCTCCTCCTCATGATTTTCTTCCTCCTCCTTCTTCTCCTCCTTTCCTTCTCTTCTCCTTCTCAGCCTCCTTCTCTTCCCAGCCTCCTTCTCTTCCCAACCTCCTTCTCTTCCCAGCCTCATTTTCTTCTGAGCCTCCTTCTGTTCTCAGCCTCCTCGAGACCAGCCTGGTCTCAATCTCCTGACCTCGGGTGATTCACCCACCTCGGCCTCCCAAAGTGCTATGATTACAGGCATGAGCCACCATACCCTGCCAAGATTTTTATTTTTCTAATGCGTCATCTTTCTTTTCCATAGTCAGAAAATCAACTGGCCTTCTTTCACTTTATTTTCATGATTTTTTATGAGCCTTGTCTCTTCACATTTATGTACTTAACTGGTTCCAGAAGGGCCTTCTGCCACATCCAGTCCCATTCTTGGGCCCTCTTTGTTGGACAAAGGGTATGGCTTTTACCCTCAAGAGGAATTGCTCACATTTAGAAAGTATATGCTTTAGTGTTTGTTTTTTGACTAATGGGCTCTCTCTTCTGAACCTCTCTTCCTTTGTGTATCCTAGGTGATAACTGTTTTTGACATCTGAATTTAGCAGTTGTGGTATAAAAAGCCACAAGAGTGTTGCAGGTGTGTTTAAGAACAGGTTGTGCCAAAAAGTTTTAGAAGTGGAAGGTCTGAGAAATCAACTGTAAATATTCACTCCCAAAAGAATAGGGCCTCATCCTCAGTGAGACTGCTGTAATTGAAGACAACAGGTGCAATAGAAGGGTTGAAGATAAAAGGGTTAAAATGTGTTTGGGTGAGGAGGCTACCTTAAGTGACATATTCAAGGAAATAGCACTTATCAGAGAGAGAAGTTAGTGGAAGTTGGGAACAGGATCCCTTGATGAAGGTAGCTTCTTCACTGGAGGTGGTGAAGGAACTGTAGAAGTATGGAACTGATGGAGGCAGTTTTTTTTTTCTTTCTTTTTTTTTTGAGAAGGAGTTTCACTCTTGTTCCCCAGGCTGGAGTGCAATGGCGCGATCTCGGCTCACCACAACCTCCGCCTCTTGGGTTCAAGCAATTCTCCTGCCTCAGCCTCCTGAGTAGCTGGGACTACAGGTGCACACCACCATGCCCAGCTAATTTTTTGTATTTTTAGTAGAGATGGGGTTTCACCATGTTGACCAGGATGGTCTCGATTTCTTGACCTCCACCCATCTCGGCCTCCCAAAGTGCTGGGATTATAGACATGAGCCACCACACCCGGCCGTGATGGAGGCACTTTTGTGAGAATGTTAAGATCTGAAATTCAGGTGAGACCTATTACCTGAAGTGAGCTCTTGAGCTGAGAAACTGGAAAAGCTACTCCTTCCCTCACTTCAAGAGATCCCTTTTCTAGCTGAAAATGTCAACCCATCCAAATATGATTGACAAAGTAATTTTATAACTAGAACATCTAAAGAAAGATATTCTAGGAAATTAAAAAGGTAAAAACGGAACTAAAAATAGACACAAAACTTCCCTGAAGACTAAGAATATTTGCTAACAAAATATTGCTCCAAAGCGGAGGAAAACTGTAACATAATAATTCAACATGCATAAAGGAGAAAATAGGATGTAATTGCAGTAAGGGAGAAAAACAAACACAAATCTCAGGGATGACATGTCCAAAAAGAAAAAAAAGGAAAACTGATGGCCAGTAAACAGAAGGTAATGGTCAGTCAATAAATGAAATGGTAACTGGTAAAACTTAAGAAAGAAGTGGGAAAAAAGACACCACAGAAAGCACAGCAAAACAGAGCATACACATGGGAAAAGTGAAAGAAGTGAGGAGAAACAAGCAAAATATTTATTAAAGAGAGAAAGTGAAAGTTACATAAGACGATAAATGATCTAAAATATTAACAACTGTAGTTCCTCTAATTAGAGAAAAACAAAAAGAATAGAAAACAAACATTACAAAATATTCTTGAAAGAAGATTTGAATCTGTATATTAGATGTTGTATCTAAGATCTGACAAATCTGTTCCAGAATTATCAATATCAAGGCTACTAACATTGGTTAGTAGACATATTCTACTAATACATATCTTACGAACACTAGACATATCCTACTAATATTAGTAACAAACTTTGGGCATCTGGACAAAAAACATTGTGTCATTTATAAGTGAAAGAAGCCCAGATGGCACAGCTATAGTCAATGCTAATGGAAATGGAAAATTTGAGCCAAGGATTTAAAATCCAACCAAGCTAGTCTTCAAGTGTCAAGGCAACAGGCAAACATTTCTACAAATTCAAGGACTCAGGGAATATTGTTCATGTTAGGTCTTACTGAATCATCTCCCAGAGTACAAGATTCATCTACTGATAAGATGATCAGAGAAACTTCAGCAAAAGGACTCAGATGAACATTGAATACATGAGGGGTCTTCAAAAAATTTATGGAAAATGCATAGTATAAAAAAACTATGTTTGGATTTCAATATGATTTTGCACTGAAACACACTTGTACTAACATCTCTGAATAGGATTAGTTTGAGACACTAATACATCAGTTTAAAAAGAGCCCTTACCAGAGTAATATGGATTCTGCTTAACTGGAGGGAAGAAAAAACATCAAATTTGTGATCAGATTTGGTAAAGAATGGTGACATCATTGATGCTTTACAAAAAAAGTTTATGAGGACAATGCCCCAAATAAATTAGCAGTTTACAAATAGATAGCTTGATTTAACAAGGGATGGGATGAAATTGAGGATGAAACCTATAGTGGCAAAACATCCATGTCAATTTTCCAGGAAAATGTTTGTGCCCTAATTAAAGAGGACCAATAATCAACTGCAGAAAGAACTGCCAACATCATGGACATCTCAGTTGGTTTAGCTTACACAATTAATTGAAAAATTAAACAAACTTTCCACCTGATGGATGCCAAAACCCTTGTACCCAGTTCAGCTGTAGACAAGAGCAGGGCTTTCAATGGAAATTTTAAACAAGTAAGATCAAGATCCTGAAGTGTTTCTTTGAAGATTGTAACAGGACATAAAATTTGGCTCTACCAATATGATCTTGAAGACCAAGCACTATCAAAGCAATGGCTACCAAGAGGCAGAAGTGGTCCAGTCACACAAAAGCAGATGGTCAAGAGCAAAGGTAATGGCAAACATTTTTTTTGAGATGCTCAAAGCATTTCACTTGTAAGTCTTCTGGAAAGCCGAAGAATGATAATATCTGCTTATTATGACAGTGTTTTAAGAATGATAGGCAAAGCTTTAGCAGAAAGATACTCAGGAAAGCTTCACCAGAGAGTCCTCCACCAAAACAATGCTCCTGCTCATTCCTGTCATCAAACAAGGGCAATTTTGTGAGACCATTCATGGCAAATCATTAGGCACCCACCTTACCATCCTTTATTTGGCTCTTTCTGACTTCTTTTTGTTTTGTAATCTTAAGAAGTCTTTAAAAGTCACCCATTCTTCTTCAGTTAATAATGTAAAAAAACAAACAAACAAAAAAACCTGCATGGTTAAATTCCCAGGATTGTCAGATCTTTAGGGATGGACTGGATGGCTGGTATTATTGCTTACAAAAGTATCTCAGACTTGATGGGGCTTATGTTGAGAAATATAAAATAAGGTTTTGATTTTATATTTTTATTTCCATTTTTCATGAATATTCTGAAATGTTCATACTCATACCTATAAATAGAACTGGAACTAAAAATAAAACTAGCTTATAAATGGAAGTAGGACTAAAACAATGTCTAATATAAAGTTTGCAAAATAAAATGTAAATATCAACATTGTATTATATAAACATTCAGACTAGAGAGTCTTTTTTAAATTGTAGTTTTTATGATTTTTTAATCTAGTATATGCTTTATTAATGATAAATTTAGATAGTACCCTTAAACCCATTTTTTAGACAGTATCTATTCATTTCTACTAGCAATGCATGAATTATCTTGTAACTTCTTCCTCTTCACCTTTCTCCCTAGCTTTCATTACTCAATTTTAGTAAACAAAATTATAATTTGGATTAAGTGGACACATGATCCAAGATGGCCGAATAGGAACAGATCTGGATTGCAGTTACCAGAGAAAACTCAGAGGGTGAGTTATCACTGCATTTCCAAATGAATTTTTACTGCCCACAGACCAGGAGATTCTTGGGTGGAAAAGCACAAGTCTCTAGCGTGGCTGTTTCAGCCAGCACAGTGGGGCTCCGCACAAAAACTCACACAAATCCGGGTGCTGTTTCAACTAGTGACTGGAATGCCTGGGAGACAGAGTTGCCCATTCAACTGAAAGAAAGGGGGCTGAAACAGGGAGCCAGGTGATCTGGCTCAGCTGGTCCCACCCCCACAAAGACCAGCAATCTGAAACTCTCTGCATTGAGAGTTTCACAGCAAGCATAGCTGGAACTGGGAGGGTCTGGCTCCATGGGGGTAAGGGTGTCCGCCATTACTGAGGCAGTCCACCACTACTGAGGCAGTCTGCAATTACCGAGGCAGTCTGCCATTACAGAGACAGTCCGCCATTACTGAGGCAGTCTGCCATTGCAGAGACAGTCTGCCATTACTGAGGCAAACCACCATTAATGAGGCAGTTCTAACTATATCCCTATAAACAAAACTGCAAGAAAGTTCACACAGAAGCTGGGCAGAGCCCATGGTAGCTCAGCAATGCCTCTGCTGGTGGACTGTGACTAGGCTACCTCCTCGCTGGGCAGGGTATCTCTGAAAAAAGGCAGCAGAATGACAGGAACTTATAAATAAAGCCCTACCTTCCTGGGACAGAGCATCCAGGAAAAAAAGGCGGTTCTGAGTTCCACTGCAGCAGACTTAAACGTACCTGCCCAGCAGCTCTGAACAAAACAATGGAGCTCACAGCTCAGCACTTGAGATCCTATAAGGGGCAGACTGTCTCCTCAAGCAGCTCCCAAACCCTGTATAACCAAAGAGACACCTCATATAAAGGAGAGCTCAGGCTGATATCTGGCGGGTATCCCTCTGGGACAAAGACAACAGAAGAAGAAACTGGAAGCAACCCTTACAGTACTGCAGCTGCTGCAGGTGAGCCCCAAGCAAGCAGGGCCTGGAGTGGACCTCCAGCAGTCCTACAGCAGGGGGGCCTGACTGTTAGAAGAAAACTAAGAAACAGAAAGAAATAACTTCATCAGCAACAAAAAGGACATCCAATCAGAGACCCTACCTGAAAGTCACCAACTACAAAGACCACAGGTAGATAAATCCAAAAAGATGGGAAGAAACCAGCACAAAAAAATGAAAATACCCCAAACCAGAACACCTCTCCTCCTCCAGGGGATGACAACTCCTCATCAGCAAGGGAACAAGGTTGGATGGAGAATTAGTCTGATGAATTGACAGAAACAGGCTTCAGAAGGTGGGTAATAACAAACTTCTCTGAGCTAAAAGATCATATTCTAACCCAATGCAAAGAAAGTAAGAATGTTGAAAAAAGTTTTGACGAAATGCTAACAAGAACAAACAGCTTAGAGAACAATATAAATTAATTGACGGAGCTGAGAAACACAACACAAGAACTTTGCGAAGCATACACAAGTTTCAATAGCTGAATCGACCAAGCAGAAGAAAGGATATCAGAGATTGAAGATCAACTCAATGAAATAAAATGAGAAGGCAAGATTAGAAGAAAAAAGAGTGAAAAGAAATGAACAAAGCCTCCAAGAAATATGGGATTATGTAAAAAGACCTAATCTATGTTTGATAGGTGTACCTGAATGTGATGAGGAGAATGAATCCAAGCTCAAAAACACTCTTCAGGATATTATCCAGGAGAACTTCCCCAACCTAGCAAGGCAGGCCAACATTTAAGTCGAGGAAATACAGAGAACCCCACAAAGATATTCCTCAAGAAAAGCAACCCAAAGCACATAATCGTCAGATTCACCAGGGTGGAAATGAAGGAAAAAATGCTAAGCACAGTCAGAGAGATATGTTGGGTTACCCACAAGGAAAGCCCATCAGACTCACAGCAGATCTCTCAGCAGAAACCCTGCAAGCCAGAAGAGAGTGAGGGCCAATATTCAACATCATTAAAGAAAAGAATTTTCAACCTAGAATTTCATATCCAGCCAAACTAAGCTTCATCAGTGAAGAAGAAATAAAATCCTTTACCAACAAGCCATTGTGCAGAGATTTCATCACCACCAGGCTTGCTTTACAAAAGTGCCTGAGAAAAGCACTAAACATAGAAAGGAACAACCAGTACCAGCCACTCCAAAAATGTACCAAATGGTAAACATGATTGATACAATGAAGAAACTGTGTCAGCTAATGGGTACAACAACCAGCTAGCATCAAAATGGCAGGATCAAATTCACACATAACAATATTAACCTTAAATGTAAATGGGCTAAATGCCCCAATAAAAAGACAGACTGGAAAATTGGATAAAAAATTAAAACCCATTGGTGTGCTGTATCCAGGAAACCCATATCACATGCAACGATACACATAGGCTCAAAATAAAGGGATGGAGGAAGATCTACCAAGCAAATGGAGACCAAAAAAGCAGGAGTTGCAATTCTCATCTCTGATAAAATAGATTTTAAACCAACAAAGATCAAAAGAGACAAAGAAGGGCATTACATAATGGTAAAAGGATAAATACAACAAGAAGAGCTAATGATCCTAAATATATATGTGCCCAATACAGGAGCACCCAGATACATAAAGCAAGTTCTAAATGACCTAAAACAGACTTAGACTCCCACACAATAATAGTGGGAGATTTTAACACTCTACTGTCAATATTAGACAGATCAACAAGACAGAAAATTAACATGGATATCCAGGACTTGAACTCAGACCTGGACCAAGCAGACCTAATAGACATTTGCAGAACTCTCCACTCCAAATCCACAGAATATACATTCTTCTCAGCACCACATCACACCTACTCTAAAATTGACCACATAATTGGAATTAAATTACTCCTCAGCAAATGAAGAAGAATGGAAATCATAACAAACCATCTCTCAGACCACAGTGCAATCAAATTAGAACTCAGATTTCAGAAACTAACAGAGAACCACACAGCTTCATGGAAACTGAACAACTGGCTCTTGAATATTGACTGGATAACCAATGAAATGAAGGCAGAAATAAAGATATTCTTCGAAACCAACAAGAATGAAGGCACAATGTACCAGAATCTCTGGGACACATTTAAAGCAGTGTCTAGAGGAAAATTTATACCAATAAATGCCCACATGAGAAGCAAGGAAAGATCTAAAATTGAGACCCTATCATCAAAATTGAAAGAGGAGCAAGATAAAAAAAAAACTGAAAAGCTAGCAGAAGACAAGAAATAACTAAGATCAGAGCAGAAGTGAAGGAGATAGAGACATAAAAAACTCTTCAAAAAAATCAATAAATCCAGGAGCTGGTTTTTTGAAAAGATCAACAAAATAGACAGACCGCTAGCCAGATTAATAAAAAAGAAAAGAGAGAAGAATCAAATAGATGTAATAAAAAATGATAAAGGGGATAGCACCACTGATTCCACAGAAATACAAACTAGCATCAGAGATTACTACAAACAACTCTATGCACACAAACCAGTAAACCTGGAAGAAATGGATAATTTCCTGGACACCTGCACCCTCCCAAGCCTAAACCAGGAAGAAGTTGAAACCCTGAATAGACTAATAACAGGGCTGAAGTTGAGACAGCAATTAATAGCCTACCAACCAAAAAAAGCCCAGGTCCAGAGGGGTTCACAGTCAAATTCTACCAGACATAGAAAGAGGACCTGGTGCCACTCCAGAAATTATTCCAAAAAATCCAAAAAGAGGGAATCATTCCCAAATCATTTTATGAGACCAACATCATACTGATACCAAAACCTGGCAGCGACTCAACAAGAAAAGAAAACTTCAGACCAATATCCATGATGAATATAGATGCCAAAATCTTCAATAAAATACTGGCAAACCAATTGCAACAGCACATCCAAAAGCTTATCCATCACAATCAGGTAGGCTTCATCCTGGGTATGCAAGGCTGGTTCAATGTATGCAAGTCTATAAATGTAATTCGCCACATAAACAGAACCAAAGACAAAAACCACATCATTATTTTAATAGATGCAGAGAAGGCCTTTGACAAAATTCAACAGCCCTTCATGCTAAAAACTCTCAATAAACTAGGTATTGACAGAATGTATCTCAAAATAATAAAAGCTATTTACAACAAACCAACAGCCAATATCATACTGAATAGTTAAAAACTGGAAGCATTCCCTTTGAAATCTGGCACTAGACAAGGATGCCCTCTCTCACTACTGCTATTCAACACAGTATTGGAAGTTCTAGCCAGAACATCAGGCAAGAAAAAGAAATAAAGGGCATTCAATTAGGAAAGGAGGAAGTCAAATTGTCTGTATTCAGAGATGACATGATTGTATATTTAGAAGACCCCATCATCTCTGCCCAAAATCTCCTTAAACTGATAAGCAACTTCAGCAAAGTCTCAAGATACAAAACCAATGTGCAGAAATCACAAGCATTCCTATACACCAATAACAGACTTAAAGAGAGCCAAATCAAGAACAAACTGCCGTTCCCAATTGCTACAAAGAGAATAAAATACCTAGGAATACAACTAAGAAAGGATGTAAAGGACCTCTTCAAGGAGAACTACAAACCACTGCTCAAGGCAATAAGAGAGGACAGAAACAGATGGAAAAACATTGCATCCTCATGGTTAGGAAGAATCAATATTGTGAAAATGGCCATACTGCCCAAAGTAACTTATAGATTCAGTGCTATCCTGATCAAGCTATGTTTGACGTATCTTCACAGAACTGGAAAAAAAACACCTTAAACTTCATATGGAACCAAAAGAGAGCCCACATAGCCAAGTCAATTCTAAGGAAAAAGAACAAAGCTGGAGGCATCACACTACCTGACTTCAGACTATACTACAAGGCTACAATAATCAAAACAGCATGGTACTGGTACCAAAACAGAGATATAGACCAGTGGAACAGAACACAGGTCTCAGAGGCAATGCTATACATCTACAACCATGTGATCTTTGATGAACTTGACAAAAACAAGCAATGGGGAAAGGATCCCTTGTTTAATAAATGGTGTTGGGAAAACCGGCTGGCCACATGCAGAAAGCAGAAACTGGACCCCTTCCTGAGACCTTACACTAAAATTAACTCCAGATGGATTAAAGACTTAAACATAAGACCTAACAGCATTAAAACCCTAGAGGGAAACCTAAGCAACACCATTCAGGACATAGGCACAGGCAAGGACTTCATGACTAAAACACCAAAAGCATTGGCAACAAAAGCAAAATAGACAAATGGATTTAATTAAACTCCAGAGCTTCTGTAAAGCAATAGAAACAATCATTAGAGTGAACCAGCAACCAACAGAAAGAGAAAAAAGTTTTTCAATCTACCCATCTGACAAAGGGCTAATATCCAGAATCTACAAAGAACTAAAACAGATTTACAAGATAAAAACCAACCAAACCCATTCAAAAGTGGGCAAGGGACATGAACATATACTTTTCAAAAGAAGACACTTATGAGGCCAACAAACATACGAAAAAAAAATGCTTCTTATACTTTTCTTGTGATAATGAATCAGTTTCACAAGATATGATGATTTTATAACCTACACATACTCTCTTGCCTGCCACCATGTAAGACATGTTTTTGTTCCTCCTTTGCCTTCCACCATGACTAGAAGGCCTCTCTAGCTACATGGAACTGTGAGTCCATCAAACCTCTTTTTCTTTATAAATTACGCAGTCTTGGGTATTTTTTATTTTTTTGATACAGAGTCTTGCTCTGTCACTCAGGCTGGAATGCAGAATGCATTCAGCTCACTCCAACCACCACCTCCTGGGTTCAAGCAATTCTCATGCCTCAGCCTCCCAAGTAGTTGGAATTACAAATGCTCATCACCACATCCAGCAAAGTTTTGTATTTTTTATAGAGATGGGGTTTCACCATGTTTTCCAGGCTAGTCTTGAACTTCTGGTCTCAGGTGATCCACCCACCTCGGCTTCCCAAAGTGCTGGGATTACAGGCATGAGCCACCATGCTCAACCCTTTGGGTATTTCTTTGTAGCTGTATGAATATGTACTAATATACTTATTATATAAATATACTACAATTTGTCTATCCTCCTATTGATAGACACTTAGGTTTTTAGTTTTTAGTTATTATAAAGCTCCTGAACATTCTGTACAAGTCATTTTATGAACATACTTTCATTTTTCTTGTATGATAAGAGGGCTTCTGGTTCATGAATTATTACTAGGTGTATGCTTAGTTTCACAAGAAAGTGTCATAACTTTCTCCAAAGTGGTTGTATCATTTTATATTCTCACCAACAATGTGTGAAAGCTTCAAGTGCCTTATCAAGTTGCCAACATAGTGTTGCCAGTCGTTTTAAATTTAGTCATGATGAATGTGTACTGGTATCTTATTGTCATTTGGGTTTGGCTTTTCCATGACTAATGATGTTAAGTTTTCTGTGTGTCTCCATTTTTTCCCCATGATTGAAGTTTATTAATTCTTTAGTACTAATTTGTCTAGGCCTTCAATATTCTGTTGAGATTATGACCAAAGTTGCTTCAGTTGTATTGATTTTGGACATATCATCTTCATAATACTTAATCTGTCTTTGTTCTATTATATAAAGCTTTTATCTTCTCTAGGAAACATTTTACTTACATAGATTCCCAACTGGATTTGTTAGGCTTATTCATATGTATTCTTATTGGTGGATAATATAAGATTTTTTTAAAAAAGTTTTCTCCATTTACTGATGCTACATATGGAAGGCTTTTTGGTAGCTGTTTATCCTACGCCCAACAACTTTATTAAACTTTCCTGTAAGTTGTAATAGTTTCTGAAGTTATGTTAAATAAGTCAGTCTTTTTGCAAACAAATATATCTTCTTTAGCTTTTCTATTGAATTTTCTAGAATAGTGGTTCTCAAGAGTAGTTCTCAAAAGTGAATTTTACCTTTCAAGAGACATTTGGCATTATCTGGAGACTTTCGGTTGTCACATTGTGGGAGGTACTATCTGGTAGGTAAAGGTCAGGGATACTAGTAAACACCTTACAATACACAGGACACCCCCCCACAACAAATAGTCATCTGGCTCAAATTGTCAGTAGTGCTGAGGTTAAGAAACTCTGCTTGAGAACTTCCAGAAAATATTCAACATTAGAAGAAAGAAATCTTGTCTTACTCCTGATTTTAATGTGAATGTCTAATATTAATAAGTATAAAATTAGATATAAACTAGTATGGTAGTAATAAGTATAAAAGTGAGACATTCTTCAAGAGAACTTTGTAAACTAGTAATTATTCATTGGTGACAGAAGCTCATCATGACACAATTCTCAGGAAAGGCAAGCTGCAGAAAAGGTGTGAAAACGAGGTGGAAATGTTCATTACATGGTTGACTTTCACCTGGAGACATGCCCTTTGCTGCTAGAATTACTAAGGCATAAGAATTATACAATGTTGGTTAATATCAGCCAGGCTACTTTGGACCTGCAGGTAGAGGAAACCCATGATATTGATAGTGAATGTCTTCTGCAGGTTGCAAACTTCTATAAGCTTTCTTAATTGTTGTGTGTCTAAATAGGTGTATTCTTCCCTTACTTGTTGTGAATCCCTTCACTTACCAGCATTTAAAGATGTTTTCCATCTGCTTTTTGCTGCTAGCATTGAGAAAGCTTCTATTAATATGTCAGTTTTACATTATTTGTAAGCAATATCTTTTATAGAGAGCTTTCTCATTGTTGATGTTCTAAAGTTATACTACAGTGAGTTTAATATTCATCAATTTCTCTTTCTCATTGAAGCTTCAATTAGATGTTTTTATTGGAACTTCATTTTATAACATTTTAAATACCATTTTTTAATTCTTTTGGCTGACAATTTCTGAGATTACTTCTAGATCACTTGTTTGATTAGCTGTGTTTTTTTTGAATATTCAGCCTTTGTTAACTTGAATTTTTCCAAGATATCTAATAGGACCATTCTTAGAACCACTTGTTTCTATTTCAAACATGATACTCTTTTCTGTCTAAACATATTCAATCTTTTAAGATTCTACCTCTGTAATCCCAAAACTTGGGAGGCCAAGGAAGGCAGATCACCTGAGTTTGGGAGCTCGAGACCAGACTGGCTAATGTGGTGAAACCCCATCTCTACTGAAAATACAAAATCTAGCTGGGACTGGTGGTGTGTGCCTGTAATCCCAGCTACTCAGGAGGCTGAGGCAGGAGAATCGATTGAACCTGGGAGGCAGAGGTTGCAGTAGGCCAAGGTCATGCCATTGCACTCCAGCCTGGGTGACAGAGTGAGACTCCATCTCCCCCAAAAAACCCCCAAAATTCTGTTTCAATTCTGATAATGTGTGTGTGTTATTTGTTGTTGTTGTATTTTAGGTTTTGGGGTACATGTGAAGAACATGCAAGATTGTTGCATAGGTGCATACGTGGCAGTGTGATTTGCTGCCTTTCTCCCCATGCTATCTCTCCCCAACTCCCCACCCCCTGCTGTCCCTCCCCTATGTCCCCCTGACAGACCCCAGAGTGTGATGCTCCCCTCCCTGTGTCCATGTGTTCTCATTGTTCAACACCCACCTATGAGTGAGAACATGCAGTGTTTGATTTTCTGTTCTTGTGTTTTCTTATTGGAATTGCTTCTATTATGTATTGGCTTTCCTCAAGTTTTAGCAGCACTATTTATTATTAACAGAATACAAAATTTAAACATGTGCTATTATAGCTACTTCATATTCATTAATGTACTTAATCTTCTCAACTTTATAAAGTACTATTAACCCCATGTGATGGTTAATACTGAATGTCAACTTGATTGGATTGAAGGATACAAAGTATTGATCCTCAGTGTGTGGGTGAGGATGTTGCCAAAGGAAATTAACATTTGAGTCGGTCAGCTGGGAAAGGCAGACCCACCCTTAATCTGTGTGGACACAGTTTAATCAGTTGCCAGCTTTGCTAGCTCAGCTAGAATATAAGCAGGGAGAAAATGTGAAAAGAGACTGGCCTAGCCTCCCAGCCTACATCTTTCTCCCATGCTGGATGTTTCCTGCCATCAAACATCAGATTCCAATTTCTTCAGTTTTGGAATTCATACTGGCTCTCCTTGCTCCTTAGCCTGCAGATGGCCCATGTGGGACCTTGTGATTTTATGGGTTTATATGTATATGTATATGTGTGTGTGTGTGTATATATATATATATACACACACACACACATATATATATATGTGTGTATATATATATATTCCATTAGTTCTATCCCTTTAGAGAACCCTGACTAATACAGATTTTGGTACTGAGACTGGGGTAGTTCTAGAGGAACAGAATATTAAGGATGGAGTTCTTTCATTGGCTTTGGAGTTTCTGGAGTTGGCTGCTTAATACAATTAGACCCCAGAATGCTAAGAACTCTACTTCTAATAGTATGGAGAAAACTGATAGTCCTTGGCATGAACTATTTAGAGAGTTATGCAAAATAAATGCATTTGACACCCCTGATTCATTGCTCATGAGAGGCAAGGAGTTTAGTGACTCTATATATAATACCTTTGACCATATATAATAGCTGGTTGGCTGCCCCTAAGTTCAGTGATGGACAAAGTAATGAAAGAAAATGATGAACTCAGGAATTCTATATTCCAGCTTCAGAAGCAGATACTGAGCTTCAAATCCACTAAGATTGCCCTGAGTGAAAGTCTTATCTCCTGCAGAGAAAGAGCTGAAATTTTGGATAAGCAGGCACAACCTCTTATCATGAGAATGGCTTGCCTGCAATGAAAGTGCATCCACAGCCTCACCAGGTGTCTACTGTTAAAAGAGAATGGGACCCTGCAACTTGGAAGTGGGCCATGTGGGAGGACCCTCATGAAGCTGGGACACTGAGCTTGTAAACTCTGATGGAACATTTTTGCCAGAAGAAACAGCTTCCCCATTCTGAGCAGTGGCCATATCCCCTCCCTGGCCCATGCTGTCATCAGCCTTTCCATCTTTGTCTGAGGAGATGAACCCTGCGCTACCTGAGGCAACAGTGACGGCCTCCTCTGAAGGAGTTCTCAGGGAAGATAATGTTGATTCTCCGCAGGAGTCACCCCCAATACCTCTGTTTGCTTCTAGACCTATAATTAGACTAAAGTCCTGGCAGGCTCCTAGAGGTGAGGTTGAGACTGTGACCCATGAGAAGGTGTGCTACACTCGAAAAGAACTGCTTGAGTTTTCTAATTTATATAAACAGAAATCTGGAGAACAGGCATGGTGGATATTAAGGGTGTGGGATAATGGTGGAAGGAACATGAAGTTGGATCAGGCTAAATTTATTAATTTGGGCCCTTTAAGTAGGGACTCTGCACTTAATGTTGCAGCTCAATGGGAGCTACTTAATTTATGCAAGAAGAAAACGTCTAGGTTTAATAGAAAAAAAGACTAATTCCAATTATGAAAACAGAATCCCAGCCCCTCAACCAATTTCTAGACTTAAGCCAGTTTATGGGTCCAGAACCCCTTGAATGAAGGGGAGGCTTGGTCCCCTTGAGGAAGGACCTCACTACATTACTAACAATTTATGCAGTGAATCTCCCTTCCTTCCCCAAGGAGACTTCCAGCCAAAGTAACTATGCCTTGGGGAAAGGGAAATGATCAGACATTTTGGAGACTACTGGACACTGGCTCTGGGTTGACACTGATTCGGGGGGACCCAAAACCTCATTGTTGGTCCTCCAGTTAAAGTAAGGGCTTATGGAGGTCAGGGAAGTAATGGAGTTTTAGCTCAGATCTGACTTACAGTAGGTCCAGTGGGTCCCCAGACTCATCCTGTGGTCATTTCCCCAGTGCCAGAAGGCATAATTGGCATGCACATAATTAGCAGCTGGCAGAACCCCCACATTGGCTCCTTGACTTACCAGTCAATGAGAACTATTAAGGTGGGAAAGGTCAAATGGAAGCCATTAGAGCTGCCTCTATCTACAAGAATAGTAAATCAAAAACAATAGCACATCTCTGGAGGGATTGTGGAGATTAATGCCACCATCAAGGACTTGAAAGACGCAGGGGTGATGATTCCCACCACATCCCCATTCAACTCTCCCATATGGCCTGTGCAGAAGACAGACGGATCTTGGAGAATGACAGCGGATTATCGTAAGCTTAACCAAGTGGTGACTCCCATTGCAGCTGCTGTGCCAGATGTGGACTCCAAGTTCTCCAGTTTTGGAACTCGGACTGTCTCTCCTTGCTCCTCAGCCTGCAGACAGCCTATTGTGGGACCTTGTGATTATGTGGGTTAGTACTTAATAAAATCCCCTTTATATATATCTATTTCATTAACTCTGTGCCTCTAGAAAACCCTAACATACTCCACTTTACAGATGACCCAACTGAGGCAATGAAGAGGTAAAAACTCAAGGCCAAGGAGTTAGTAAGTTTTGGAGCCTGCATACAATCCCATTGAGCCTCTGTTTCTTCCTAGGGGGTACTAGTCATTTGAGGCCCTGAGAAACCTGATTCAAGCTTGCATGCTCATTCTTTGCACCTGAAAATAATTGCATTAGTAGCTAATTGGCTTACAGTGCAATGGATAGAGGCATCCACACATTTAGCTGCAATGCATTAATTACCTCTGTGTACCCTCCTGCGGCCCACACCTACCCCTGACTATGAAAAGGCACTGCACATCCTTCAGGTGAAGGTCACCTTTTCTAGACCAGGAATTGTTTTTAATCTTAGCTCTGCATTTCATATGAAGGAAGCCCTATTATAAATTTAAAGTACACATACAAATAAGAAGAGAACATTAAGAGGTAAGGTTTCACCACTTAATTTCTAGTATATCCACTTGTACTGCTTGCATTTACCAAATCCTGACTCTGGTGTCAAGGTGGGGTAGGGGCATGGTAGAGGAAAGATTTTGTTTTTAACTTAATGCACCCACCATCTCAGGAAGCTTTTTATACCAAACCCACATTGCTGTTGGAGCACAATCTGCTTACACATAATTATAATGCAAAGCAGATTTATTTGCATGCATAGCGAAGAGGGTTAGGAAACTATATAAAAAGGAAAGCAGTCTTCAGGCAAGTGGAACTGATCAGGACTTAAGTAGCTGACTCTAGGATCACTACAATGGGAAGGCTTGCTGCGCTGCCTTCAGAAGTTAAGCCTCTTCACCTGATGTCTTAGCAGACTTTTCAGACGGGCCTTTCTGTTGGAGAAACTCTTCTACTATCTTCTGTTGGTGTTCCAAAAAAGCTATGCTTACTCCCTGTTTATGTAGGAACTCCATTACGATGTTTACAAGCTATAGAAATAAAACAAGGAAGCACCCACATTAAGGACCACGTCTGCAACAAGAAACTACCCATCTTCTAGCCCAGGGACCCGCAGTCCCCGGAGCATGTCAGAAATTCAAAATCTCAGGTTCCACCCCAGATCTTCTAAACCAACCATTTTAAGAGAGACCAGGTGATTCATATGCATACTGAAGATCCAACAGCACTGATCTAGGATATTCAAGACCTTTGAGTGAATATAAGCATCTACTTCCAATGGGTGTATTAGGTTGTCTCATCAAAAGTAAGGTTATTTTAAGTAACAGGCTACTACTGCAATGGTTTTCAATCCTGATTATTTGAATCACAGAGATTTTGAGTAGTTCTCCAGACCTCATTCCTAAATATTGAACTTTAAGTGATCTGGCATATAAGCCACCATTAACATCTACTTTTGCAGTGACAGTCTAGGACAGCAGTTCTCAAACTGTGGCCAGCAGCCAGCAGCATCACTGCTTAGACTTGTTAGAAATACATTCTTGAGACCCACACAAAACCAACCCAATAAAAAACTTTTGGGGATGAGCCCTAGAAGTTTGTTTTAATAAGCCCTCCAAATCTCAAGTAAATCTCAAGCATTTCTGGTTTAGGAGATTTACAAGCCAGCAGCAACACCATTGTTTGGTTTAATTTTATAGAGCGCATTACTCCTGGGAAGATGTTTTCACCATATACTAAGTTTCATTTTTCCTTACCAGGACAACCGTCTTCTCACTCCCAAACTACTCCTAGAAATAAGTTCCCAGATTTCCTCGGAGGGAAAGAAACACATGTTGCATGATCTGTTACCTTGGTCATATTTCCCAGAAGCAAATCATAATCCAGAAGTGAAAGATGACACTGTTTGTCAGAATCAGTTAACTACTTACCTCGGTTTCTTCATCCTTAGAAGCTGTGGTTTTCAGGTCCTGTAGGACATCGGTTAATATGTTCTCCAACTGCACAGCAGATTTCAGGGCTTGTAAGCCACTTCCCCAGTTATCTATGTCAGGCCTCTGTTGGAGAGGAATAGGAGAGTCGCTTTTCTACTTCAGGCACGGTTTTGTTGCATTCTGCTTCCTGTGTAGGACCATGACTAGATGTGCACAATGTAATGGTCTCCAAACCTTGAGACACAACGGAATCAGCTGAGAACCTTAAATGTTAATGCTTGGCTCTCAATCACAGACCCTGTGACTCAGTTGGGGTATGGGATGCAACACGGGCATCATGATTTTTAAAAGATTTCCAGGTGATTTTAATGTGCTACAGAGCAAGGGTACTACTAGCTCAGGTACACTTACAAGTATTCCATTAGCTTTGGAATTCTATGATGGTTGTCCAACTGTTATTAGCAGACATTTACTTCTCTTTTACAAAGCTGGAGTTAAAAAAACACCTTAGGAAAATTAGGTATGTCCGGGGTGTAATATTTCCAGCTAAATTTCAGGTTGTTTGGAGTGTGTGCCCAAGCAAAAAAAAGTTTGTTTCACTGCTTTAAAGAGACATCCACATTAAATACCTGAACATGTATCTGAATTAGATTAACAATCTGAAATAAGATGCTAACACCTCTGGGAACAAGGCATTAGAATAGAGCTTTGAGAACTACACATACCATTAGGATCATCTGAACAGCTCAAGATAAAGCTCTTTGGGCCTATGTCTGGGGTCAGAGCCATAAATTTGCATTTCTAATGAGTCCCCAGGTGATACTGACAATCCAGAGGCCACACTTTGTGAAGCTCATTAAGACAGGCCAAACGAACATTTAGTGGCTACAATTTGCCCCAAATGATGTTGACATATACTTGCTCTCAACGTCAGTTAGTTGCTAAGAAGCCCGTGTTGGAACATGAGTAACCTATCAAGTTAGTAGCAACTAACCAGTTTAGTTTAATTCTCTAGACCCAGCAAAGGCCCCACAGAAGTCATCATAAAGCTTGACATTTACCTTAATAACTGGAAGGCAGATCATACTCTCACGTTTTCTTAGATATCTTAGGAACCGCTTTGCATGCTCCCTTTTCGCCTCAGCCTGCTCGGAGAAGAACGTGGCAAAAGGAGGTATTCCCGTATCTTCAGTGTAATAACAGGCCTGGTCAAATGTAAGAAGAGGGGGAAGCTGAGGGTGAGATATAGTAGTTTTTAAGACTCGACTCTCGCACAAACTCACTTTGTTGTCTCGGTGGTTGTCCAGGAAGAGGCCTTCTTTGGTCAGTCTTGGGGGCTGTTTGTTCTTTGACCTCCAGAAGGCTCTAACTGTACCCCAGAACCTAGTCTACCTCAAAGATCAGCTCTCCAGTCCCAATATGCTGGTGCCTAATGTTTTACTCTTATGGCCTCTTTAAGGGTCATATTTTTTAACTTAGATGCGCGTACTTATATCTGCTAATTTTGTAGATATGACAAGTATAGCATAAATTTACATTTTAAAACACATTTCATCAATCCTAACACATCCATATTAATTTTGAAATAGCGTATAGTATAAAACTGTTTATTCAGTCTGTCACTAGTGTTTGATGCCCTTGTAGTTTTGGAAACACACTGGAAAGAATTGTAACTTTCTCTATCAAAGCCCATAGCTTGTAACCCTAGGGCTGCAGAGAAGCAATATCTCAACCACTGAATCCTGTTTTGTCTGGTATTTGACCACCAATCTGGCCATAACCACTATTATTAAGGAGATAGAAGATATATTTTCACCCAGAGCAGAGCTAAAACATTCCTCTCAGTTGCTCAAGAACCCATACTAACCATGGATAAATAAACATCACTGACAAGCAGCTCATAAGCTGCTACTCGGTTAATAGCAACTTTACACTCTTCAGAGAAGGGAACGTGGGCCTCGTGTTCCATCTCAGCTTTAGGGAAATCCAGCCATAAGAGGTAACACCTACTACGGTGAGGGATTTCTTAAATACTAACAGGAATATAGACAGCCCACTTCTTATAAGACAAAATTCCCTTCAGCTGAGATTAACAGCTACTAATCTACCAATGAGCACATTGTTTCCAGGTGAAAGAGCCAATCAAGTCAGAGAAAATAGTGAAGAAAGAGGGGGTTGCACTCTACTATTCCAGTCAGTGTTCAGTGTTCTCTCTCTTCTCTCTGACTGTGATTTGAGAAGGTTGCTATATTTCATGAACAGTAAGGCATTAACAGAAAGGATGCATTACCTTTAATTGTTTTCCTTTCCTCAGAAACTATTATGGGAAGGCATGCTGGATCCAATGGTGAATCTAAAAAGACTGGCTAAAATGCATTTTGTCTATAAGGGACAATACGTCTCCCTCCTTTCTCCGTAAGACCCCAACACACATAATTGATCTCAAAGTGGGATATGATGGGAGTTCTGAGATGTCAACACCATATTCAGCAAGGGGAATAGTGCTGGGAATACTCTGAACCCCTCTGTGGTGACTGAGCAATCCCAAGCTTCTGGAAGAATTGACAAAACCCAAGCTATCTGAAATAAGAAGAAATTGTTGTCTATTTTAACCTGTAAATTTGCTTTGTGATGCTTGTTACTTACTGTATTGGTTATATTTGAGAAAATGAAGGACAATGTGAACTCCTGAGCTGTAACTTGTAACTTTGGCTCTGCTGAACAGTTCTGGTAAAAACAGGAACTCTGTGAAAGGGACTAACCACACGCCTTGACTGCCGGAGAGAGATGACAGCATGTAATGGGCTTACAGAGGGCCTATAAACCGACGTGTAATGGAGAGGCTTATTACCTGGATTCCTTTCCCAGGAAAGGCATATTGATTAGGGCCCTGGAAAGGGGATGCGACCCTTATGGAGAGCCTATAAATGGACTCATGAGGGGCGTCTGTCTCTGTGGTTGAGATGAGGATGTAAAAGTCTTTCTTCTTCCATCGCTCCTCCAGGCCTGTGTGGAGTCCCTTCCTCTTGCAGTTTTTGCAGTCAGGCTGGTTGTCCTGTGTCAGATCCTGTTCCTCCTGTAGCTGGGAGCCCAATTTGTTCTTGCTGATAATCATAAGGTTATGTTTAACCTATATTGTTGCTAAGATGTGTGATTTCTATGTTGACACACAGTTATCTTTACATCGTTCTGCTTTTATAATACCACGTGATTTTTGTGTGCCAGTTTTTGCAAATGTATTCTTTTTATATAATTATCACTGAAACTGCATATTCTCACTCCCCCTCCTCTATTGAAAGAGCACAATAAACTACAGGTGTTCAGGGGAATGTCAGACACCCATGGAGCAGCATTATGTGGTGTCTTCCCTGGGCCCAGCTTTAAGGAAAATCTTATCTCTTTTTTACCGACCACTCGATCACTTTGAGAGATCTTAAACCCACATTGATATATTGGAAGCTGGTCTCACCAATATAATAGGGCAGATTTAATTAATAAACTGGCCTTGGAAACTGAAGAATGTAGAGAAGTGGAAATAGAAGAAGGGCATTCCACCTGGAAAGCAAGCTACACAGGCTGTAAATGTGAGAGGTGTTAGTGGTTTCTCCAATCTATAGAAGACTGCTCCAGTTGGGAACCTTTGGCCCCTCCTTATACTGTATCCCAAAGGTCCCCACCTCCCACAACATACACCTTAATTTGCATCCTTTGAGGGCAAAGACTGTTTCACTTGTTTCGGTGTATGTACAGCCATAATGGAGTGTTTTGTAAGTGATATATGCTGAAACAATGTTGATTAAATAAAAAATATATTTTGTGTGTAAGTGAAGTGTAAGCTTTCTCATGATGAGTCTGCGTGAACCTAAGTAGAAGTGGCAGGTCACCAAAGTCTACCACTTGAGGCAATGAGGAGTGAGGCAGCCTCCTGAGAACTTTTATTCACTGACCCAGCACTGCTCTTGTCCCCAGTTGGATTTAATGCCTTAGTCCCAAGAAGAGAGAGGTGCTTTAAGTCAGTGGTTCTCAAAGAGTAACTTGCATATGAATCACCTGGGGCTGTGGTTAAAATGCAGATTCTGATTGTGGAGACCTGAGAGTCTGCGTTTCTAACAATGCTGCCGACTGCTGTGCCTAATGCAAGGCCCACCCTTTGAGTAGCAAGGGTTTAAGTACATTCCTAAAAAGCTGTTTCAGTAAAAATTCCATAAAACAGAAATGGCACTACTAGGAACCCTCTAATAGAGAGGAAAAGGAAACAGTCTCTGCTGCTTCTCCACAGACTCCTGTATTGCTTGGCATGTGAGAGTTTCCAGGACCTTCATGGAGCATCCCAGGGGAGGCGGCAGTGCCAGGACACTCTGCAGTATCCAGCCTATGAATTTACTGCAGGTGAAGAGGAAAGAAAGTGGTAACTCACCAGATAATTAACATTTTTTTCCCACTATATGTAAAACGTTACCTCAACTCCCTCCAAAATTTGGGGAAATTTTCAGGAGATTAGGATCCTATGTGAGCAGATGAATAAGTGTCAATGAAATCTGAGGTATTAATTACTATTAAATTTACAAGACAGTAAATCTGAAAGAAACAGACTTTACTTACTGGGAGATGTTAAGAGAGTTTGGATATTTCTGGATGATCTATTATATTCTTCCATGTAAACATTCCAGGATTCTATCCTTCCACTTAGGCCAAAACAGTGCTGGATACATATGAATAAACTATCCCTGTTTGACATAGTTTGGATATTTGCTCTTTCCAAATCTCATGTTGAAATTTGATCTCCAGTATTGGAGGTGGGGCCTAGCGGGAGCTGTTTGGGTCATGAATGGCTTGGTGCCCTCCCTGTTACCACAGGCAGATCTCCATGGCAGATCTGATTGTTAAAAAGACTCTGGGACCTCCTTTTCCTCTTGGTCCTGCTCCCCCTCTTCCCAGGTGACATGCTGGCTCCCCTTGCCTTCCATGATGTGTAAAGGCTTTTTGAGACCCTCACCAGGAGCAGATGGTGGCACCATGCTTCTTGTACAACTGTCAGCCAAATAAACCTCTTTTCTTTATAAATTATACAGCCTCGGGTATTCCTTTATGGCAGCACAAAATGAACAAACATTCTGTTCTTGTGGTTTGATATTATTAAGAAATATTACTATCTGACCACTTAAAACTGACCTTAGCAATTTGTAGAAAAAAAGCATGGGGCCAGGCACAGTGACTCACCACCTGTAATCCTTGCACTTTGGGAGGCCAAGGTGGGTGGATCATCTGAGGCCAGGAGTTTGAGACCAGCCTGGCCAACATGGCAAAATCATATCACTTCAAACAATACAAAAAATTAGCCAGGCCTGATGGGGTGCACTTGTAGTCCCAGCTACTTGGGAGGTTGAAGCAGGAGAATCACTTGAAGCTGGGAGGTGGAAGGTGCAGTGAGCTGAGATGGCACCACTGTATCCAGCCTGGGTGACAAGAGCGACACTCAAAAAAAAGAATATCAGAAAATACAAACTTTCATGTGTGTTCAGGTAATATATATGTATTTTTAAAGCTAAGACCGACAAAAAGAATTTTGAAGAGAGGACTATGTGGTAGGGCTAGAAGAGGGAGAATTTTTTGACCAAGAAGAACAAGGTAGGGAGGGAGACAGACACTGATAAGATAAAAACTGTAACATTTACCAAGGAGGGCAGGAGAGCAGAGCAGCTGAAGTTGTATCACAGAGGAAATCATATGTAAACAAAACCCCCTCAAATATTAACAGAGAAACACAAGTATGGTAGCAGGGACGCCCAAGCAGGGTAGTATCAAGCAAAAGAGTGCCTGATGATTTACATCAGGATACATGTTCATGGCTCACCTAGCTTTATTCTTCAGTTGAAATAATGACTTCCGGAAGTGACTTAGGAACACTGTCCATAATGTTTAAAGAATACTGGAGCAAAATGCTGAAATACAGCCAAAGACTTTTATGATATCTTCGTGGCAAGATGCAGACGTTTGGACTGGATGATAACATAGGCCAATTCGCATCTGAAAATCAGAGAAGGCTATTTATTGGATTGGGAAAAATATAGCAAAATTCTTGGTGATACGACATAAGGTATTGTATTCAATCACATCCTCTTTTCCCTTTTCCTAAGCCAAAATTTAGCTGCATTGAATTTTACGTTTAATTAGATGTAGAAGTTTCACAAATCTGAAAGGACTAATTAGCATGTTGAGTGATAGAAACAGGGTGAACAGAACTTGACAGGTTAAATCAAATAGGTTAAAGTTAATATCATTAAACCTAAGTAAAAAAAAAACCCATAAAATCCTATATTTCAGAGCAGTAGATCAATATCTTATCAATAGAAAGAAGAAATCTTATTAAATAGTGGTTCATGTGAAAATAACATAGATTTTTACTAAGTTGAATGATCAGTATGACCAGAGAGTTGACAGAAAAGCAAATGCTATTCATTTTTTTCCTTCTCAGGCAAGTAGACTTGTTTTATTGAACGATTGATTTATATAATTGATGAAGCCACTATGTAAAGACAAGAGAAGGGAAGATTTATTTCTTGTTTTAGTCTTGACGATCTTCTCCTTCTTGGTCTGGAGGTGCTCCTCATGGTACTTACCGGCTCCTTTGATCTTAGACCGATGAGCTTCAGCCTTGTCAGCTAGAAGCCCTTGTAGGCCTTCAGCATATAGACATGTTCCATGAGAATCCACTTGTTTTTTAACACATTTCCCTTTGTGTTAAGTATGGGCTATGAAACACATATGGTTAAACTAGATCCACAGCATTTTCTGAGCAGCAGGTGCAGAAATCTCATCCTTCACATTCAAATTAGCTTCTTGGGCAGTTGAGCATTGACAATCTCCTTTTGCTTTCCTACGCTCATATGGCTGCCCTTTCAGGGAGCCAAGGTGTTTTTCTGGCATCAGTCCTACAATGAATAGTCACAGGCTTGCTGGTGTTCAGGCCATCTTTGATCAGCTTCTGGATCTGCTGAGACATTGGTTTTGGTGATTACATTGGTATTGCCCAGGTCTAACCAGTCCTCCTTTTAGTAGCAGGGACTCTGGAGGTGAGCCTTTTCTGAAGCTTCATGGCTGTTGTTCAGTTTTCAAGAAGCAGTTTTAGTGACTAGATTCCAAGAGCTGCTTATCCTGTTGTAACCATATGGCGACTCATATTCTTGGGGTCCAGCCATCTAACACACACTTACACCTAGGGCCTCCCAGAAGCAGATGATCAGTGCTACATGGCAATAAGAGATAAATAAGGACTTCAGAAAGTTTGTCTACTATTTTGTCATAGTTGCATTTTATTTCAGGTGTCACATTTTGTTATGTTTATATTTTAATTCTGGCACTACATTTTTGAGACATTGACAACTGTAGGATAACTGGGTGAAGGAGAGGTTTATTTATTTCAATGCTCATGTTATAGAGTTGTAAGATTTAGAAATGCTTAGGTGTTGAAAAAATTGATGTATAAAATCCTTTTCAACAACCCTGCTAGGCAGGTGTTATTACTCCTTTTTGTGAAGGTGAAAAGCAAAATCTAAGAGAGGTCAAGTTACTCACCTACATTTGCACAGCTGGTTAGTGGCAGGGTCAATATCTGAACTCATCCAGCTCTGACTCTAAAAATCCAGGTTCTTTCTAATATATCATTCAGCTCATTGTGTTCAAATACTTTCTTTTTCTGATTTGTTAATGTTAAAACATGAAAAGAACTATTAGGATACAAACATTTAAAACACATTTAGTGATACTTATGAACTATTCTATATTAAAAAATGAAAATAAACAAAATATTCAATTTGATAAATAGTAAATACCCCATGTACAATATTGAAATTTATTTCTTCCAAATATGCCTATGTTTCTTCTAATTGATTCTCTACAGTCTAGAACTTTATTATATGTAATCCTAATAAAAGTATGTAAAATTAGAGCTTTCAAAATGAATACAGTTTTGTGACTGAAAGATTACTGTATATAAGCTTAATGTATTCTAAGGAAACTATACTTAATTCACTTCTAATAGGCTCAAGGAAATATCAATAAACAAGCATATTAATTTCCTAAGATAATGGATATATATATACACATAAGTATATTTTATAGAAAATAAAATGAACAGGGAATTGAAAATTGTTAGTATTTTAGACTTTGTGGTTTCTCTGGAGACTTAATCACAAATACCAAAAACTTGTATCTAAAGTCACTGTAATAGCCACTTCAATTGACAAATGTTGGTTTGTGGTTCATTTAAATGCACATTTTAATGAAAAATTATGAATAATAATTTAAATATTTCCCTTACCCACCAAAATACAACATGGCCATTTCCCTTGAGAAGGGAAATTGTGATCTCTCAAAAGAGACCTTAGTGTCTGTATTCTATAAATTTATACTGGCAATTATCTCTTAAAATGGGGGGATGCTATTGCATGAACTTTTCTACATCTGTTTTAAACACTTCCCCACTGCCACCACCACCAACATCAACAGACAGTTCTGCAATGATCGACAGTTTGGACACTTATTTCTTGGTCAGCATCCTTAAACTGCTGGAGTTCCTGGACTGCTGGGGAAAAATGTTCAGTATTCAATGTGAAAACCCTGGCTGTCTGCTTCTTAGTGGAATATGTATTTGGTTTTGATTTCAGCTTAATACCATCCAGTGGCTGGAAACAGGACTACTGAACTAACAGCCAACACCAACATGTCCTTCACCTGGAAAAGGGTCATGCAGGGATTAGGTGTAGGTGTTGGGAGAAAAGTGATGAAAGTGGGTTTCTGTAATCTGTGAAATTCATTGGCAAGGGCTAAAATGCTGGCTGGGAGCAAGAGGAATATGATCTTAAATAAACCTAGTGTGGAAGAGAAGTATTTTAAAACATTCTTCAGGCCTTTGGTTTCTCCCATCCTCCTTTCGTCTACGAAATCTAGATTAATGGATGAAATTCTGTAATTATTTTTGATTTTCCTATACTTTTATTATCTTCATTCTTATAGATTGGACCTGAATAAGAGTTTAAATGAATGAGTGATATTACAATCTGTGTAGTGCCATGGTTAAGAATGTAGGCTTTACCAGAGACAGTCTGAGTTTGAATCCTTTCTTTGTATTCTAGTCAAGGCAATTTTCTGGGCACAAGGAATGTAGAAGCAAATGAAATAGACAAAAATCCCTGCTTTCACAAACTATACTTACTAGCTCTAGGACATTAACTAGTCTGTAACTCAGCTTCCTCTGCAGTAGGAATCATAAGTGTCCCCACTTTTTTGGCCTGATTGACGTGTAGAACTGATGCACAAAATAATGCTTAGAACTAAGCTTTGCACATAGAAAGCATTTAGTAAATGTGAACTCTTACATGTAAGACCACATTTTTCTCCTTTGTTTTCTGTTAATTTGAATTGTGAAGTATAAGCATACCAGAATCTTCAGAAGTCCCTGCACACAGTCCTTTTCTCAGCCTCTGCTTTCAAGGGATCCCAAACTTAGACACAGTCCTTCATGGATGATATTTGCTCCACATGTCTTCTCTCACTTTGTGGCTTGCATTTCATTTTTTTTTTTATTATTTCACTTTTTAATAGGATCTTTCAATAAAAAGAAGTTAATTTAAATCTAGATCAATTTCTCAATCTTAAGAGTGTTTTCTTTCTTCTATATTCTGGCTATGAAATTATTCACTACCCCAATATCGTGAAGACATTTTTCTATATTTTCAAAACCTTTGTTTTTAACTATCATATTTAGAATTACAATTCATCTGGAACTGATTTTTATGTGTAGTGAGAGATAGAGAAATGTTTCCTATTTTTTACATAGGAATGTATAATTGACTGTGGTGGGTAGAATGATGGTCTTACAAATACGTCCATGTCCTGATCACTGGAGACTGTGAATATGTTACCTTCATGGCAAAGAAGACTTGGCACATGTGATCTTGAGATAAGGAGATTGTCTTAGATCATGAAATGGGTCCTTAAAATGTAAGAACAATTCCAGGCTGTAGTAGGAGGGGACTGTGACTAGGGAATGATAGAGAGACGTAACCTTGCTCACTTTGAAGATGGAGAAAGGGGTCATGAGCCAGTGTGGCACATGGTGGGAATGTGAGTGGTCTTTAGAAGTTGGAAATGGCAAGGAAATACTTCACTCCTAAAACCTCCAAAGAAGAACACAGCTCTACCAACACTTTGATATTAACCCTGTGAGACCTGTGCTATACTTCTGACCTAACTGTAAAATAGTAAACTGATATTGTTTTAAGCCATTAAGTTTGTAGTTATTTGTTACAATAGCTAAAGGAAATGAATACATTGGCCTGGCATTATTTATTAAAGAAACCATCTTTACCCATTCTTCTGCAGTTACACTTTTGTCATAATTGCATAGTCTGTTTCTGCATCTTTCAGTCTGTTTCCATAGTCTGATGATCTGCTTTTGTGCCAGTACTATACTCTTTTAATTTCTGTAGCTTTACAATAGGACTTAGTACTCAGTGGAGTAAATTCTCTTCTGGTGTTCTCCTTTAACAGTGACTTGACTATTCTTGCCTAGATATAAATGATATCATCAGCTTGTCTATTTCTTAATAACAACAAAAATAACTTATAAGATTTTGGCTAGGATTGCATTGGCTTCATGGGTCAATTCCAGAAGTTGACATTTTTATAACACTGATTTAAAAAATCTATTTGTGTTCTATTCTTTAATTTACTTGATCATCCTTATTTTTTCTTAATAATGCTTATAGTTTTCTGTGTGGAGGCCTTGTAAATACATTTTGTGTTATAGATCTCTAAGTGTTTAACATTATTTGATTATGTCATAAATGGCATATTTTCTTTTTTTCTTTTTTTGCTAGAATGTAGAATTGATTTTTGTATATTGACTTCACATCCAGTATCTTTGCTAATACATTTCTAAATTCTAAAACTACCTGTAATTCTTTTGGAACATTTACACATACAATGACATACTGTAAATAATGGTTTAAAAAATAATAAAGATAACTTCTTATTACTGTATTTTTAGGTCTCAAGGTATTAGCATTACTATTGGTAATGTGGAACTATATATGGAATCCACCAGTAAACAAAAGTTATTGCCATGCTTTAAGTCAATGCATATCAAACTTGTACTATTTAAGTTGTAGTGCTGCTTCCATTAAAAATATATCTGAAAATTGTTAATTAGTAGGTCAGCAATTTGAAATTAATTTTCATCAGTTCAGAAAAAGATAAGGCTAAATTTATCTTTCTTTTCACAGTTAAAAGGCAGAAAGTTAAATAGCATTAGAAAGGTTAAGACGACGCCAGGCATAGTGGCTCACACCTGTATTCCCAGCACTTTGGGAGGCAAAGGTGGGTGGATCACTTGAGGTCAGGAGTTCAAGACCAGCCTGGCCAACATGGTGAAACCCTGTCTCTACTAAAAATACAAAAATTAGCCATGCATGGTGGCACATGCCTGTAATCTCAGCTATTCAGAAGGCTGAGGCAGGAGAATCATGTGAACCCCGAAGATGGAAGTTCCAGTAAGCCGAGATAGCCATTGTACTCCAGCCTGGGCAACAGAGGGAGAATCTGTCACAAAAATAAAAAGCAAAAAGAGGTTAGGAGCTATATTCACCAACTTCTTATAGCTTATCTCAACTAAAACCCTCATTACTTCATTGAATTAACTTTTTTTTTTAAAATAGATGTTGCTTCACTCTGTCGCCCAATTTGGAGTGCAGGGTGCCATCTCGGCTCACTGCAACCTCCACCTTCCTGCCTCAGCCTCCTGAGTAGCTGAGACTACAGGTGTATGCCACCATGTCCGGCTAATTTTTGTACTTTCAGTAGAGATGGGATTCACCATATTGGCGAGGCTGGTCTTGAACTCCTGACCTTGTGATCAGCCCACCTTGGACTCCCAATGAATTAACCTTTTAACCAGCCTCCCTTCCTCTAAGTCTGTATTGTGTTTCTTCATAATATTAAAAAGATATTATTTTCTCTTTTAAATAGACTTTATTTCTCTTTTAAATAAACTTTATTTTTTAGGTTCACAGAAATACTGAGCAGAAAGTACAGTTCCCCCATTGTCCCTCTTCTACCTGCCCCACAAACAGCCAGAAAGAGTCCATGTTGCAGTTGAAGTCTGAAGACTACCTGCTGACAGAATTCCCTCTTGTTTGGGGGAAGTCAGTTGTTTTTGCTATTAAGGCCTTCAACTAATTGTACAAACCCAATTCACATTATGGGGGACAATCTGCTTTATTCAAAATCCACCAATTTAAATGTTGATCTCATCCACAAACACCCTTGTAGAAATATCCAGAATAATGTTTGACCAGCTATCCAGACACTGTGGCCCAGAAGGTTTGATACAGAAAATTAACCACCACAAGCTTACTCCTTGTCACCTTGGCACTCGTACCCATCCCCTAAACCATACTTAATCTTCAAATAAGGACAATAACAAGTTTATGCCTCTGCCTAATTCGAGGTATGAAATTATGTGAGTAAAACTGAAAATGCACCAATCCTTTTCCCAGAAGAAGATGCAAGGCCTTTGGCTGATGTTTACTCTTTTTGATGTCCTATAACTTAAACACTATGATGCAACATTAATAATACTTAAATACTATGATATAAAGTCAATATAGCTTATGCTACATGATAAGGTGATAAGAAAAAGAAAACATGTGCTTCGTACACACACATACAAATGTATTTATAACAAAAATGAGGAAATCTTGTAACTGGTGGTGGGAAGACAGGGGCTCAGCTCCTTCCTCGTGCTCGCCAAAGATGTCCAGGTTCTTGGGCTCACTTGCCCCAGGAAAGGGGAAAGGGCCCTGGTGGCATGGTGAGCTTACCATTCAAGTAAATATTGGACCCAAAAAGTTTAGCAGAAAGCAATTTATTAGGTGGATAGAGAGAGAAAGAGAGAGAGCTCCCATGCTGCCATGGGAGGGGAATCTGAAGGAGATATCTGTATAGGGAGAGAGGGGAGTGACAGCTCCCACATTGCCATGGGAGGGGATCCCAGAGACAGAAATCCCTATATGTCAGGGAGCAGGGGGATTTTAACCCTGAAGTTACTCCTGCCACATTCATGTTCTTGTCTAATGAAAGGAGTTCTTTCAAACTTCCTCAGGAGTGATTGTTCTTCGACTCTGATCCTGGATTGGTTGCCTGGGCCCACAACAGAGCCCCTCCTCCCAGGGCTTTTGGCAGCTTTCTGAACAAAAGAAGCTCACTTGGAATTTCTACCTAGCCCACACGGGGGTGGGGGTGGGTAGGAAGTTAGACAAAGAACTTTATATTCCCGGGTGGGGGCATGGATGGATGTATGGCACTGGGAAATTCCCACCTTTGAAACACAGGCAATTTTCCTTAACACAGTCCCTTAATATGACAATTATAGTTCTTGTTTTGGTAACCGGTCATGTGGTCATAGCTAGTATTTGTAACTACCTTCTTCCACTCTACATTCAATATTCCCTTTGCCTCAGCAGGTCCCTCGGTTGGCTGTGATTCTTTACCTGTAGACGTGACATAAACCTTTGAAGAATTTAATGATATTTGATTATATTGAAAATGATGTATTCAATTTTTTTTGTTTTTTTCTAGCTTATGGAATTGATTTTTATGTATTGACTCTGCATTCAGTATCTTTGCAAATGCATCTATTAATTAAAAAATTGTCTCTCCTTTTTTTGGAATTTGCATATGTATAGTCAGTCATCTGTGAATACTGACAGTTTTAATTCTTCTTTTCTTAAACTTATAATTTTTATTTCATTATCTTGCTTTATTGCATTGGCTAGAACCTCTAATAGAGTGCTGGATAAAAGTGGTGAGAACAGGTTCTTGTCTAGTATAATATTTGTCGTATGTATTTTAGGACTTTTTTTTTTTTTAATCTAATTGGCAGTTCTTATCTATTCCTACTTTGCTGTTTGTTTTTAGATTATATTTTATTTTGACATAATTGTGATTAACATGTAGTTTTAAGAAATAATGCAGAGAAATTCTGTTTTCTTTACCAGTTCCCTTCGATTGTAATATATTAAAAAATGATAATACCAAAAAAATGGCAGATAGGAGGCAGGACTAACTTGCAGTTCCCACTTGGACAGACAGAGCAGCATGTGGAGACTCACATTGTGAACTTTTGTTCCAAGAACTACCACAGGAATATATCAGGAATGCTGATAGAATCCACAGACTCTGTAAAGGAAGTGGATTGGCACTGCAGGTTCCATGAGACAGCTGAAACACTGAGTGCCCAAAGTGTGAAAGTATGAAAGGGGGATCGTCTGCCCGCAAACACACGTTCTCACTGGGAAACCTGAAGAACCAAGTCATAGTGAAGTATTTGACTTTACCTGGAGCTGAGACAAATTTAGAGAGCTGAGTGGAATGCTGGGGTCTCTACCTCTAAGCAGCGGGAAGAGCCCTGTGGGCACTCTTCATCCCCAGGAAAGCCATTTCTGACTTTGCTCACAGGAATCCTTAGGGAGGGCTGCCTGTGAAACTGGGAAAAGACCACAGGGAGAAGGAAACTTCCAGATGAACTTTGTAACAATTTCAACCAAATGTGAAGTTTCTGGGACAGAACCTGGAGGAAGGAGTGAACCGAGAGTGCAGAAAGCCCAGCTTGCATTCTCAGCAGGGAGGCTTGTAACCTGGGACAAGTTCTCAGCCCTGCTCACTGGCTGCCTGGTTATAAGCTTGGTGCTGTTGCAGGGGCAGGGTGGGAGTGAGACTGGCCTTTTGGATTGTGTGGGAACTGGGTGAGGCCTGCAACCACTGGCTTTCCCCCACTTCCTGGTGAACTGCATGATACAGCACAGGCAGCCATAATCCCCCTGGAAGCATAACTCCAATGGACTTCATCCCTCATAGCAGCTGCAGCAAGCCCTACCCAAGAAGAGTCTGAGCTCAGACATACCTAACCCTGCCCCCACCTGCTGGTCTTTCTCAGTCCACCCTCATAGCCAGAGATAAAGTACATACTCTCCTGGAGCTCTATGGCCCCACCTACCCCTGAGAAACCCAAATCCTTATCCAGCTGACACTAGGGAAGTCTGTATCCTCCTTCCCTATCCTACCTATGGCTGATGTTCTCTTGAAAGTGCCACCTCCTGGCTGGAGGCCAACTAACACAAAACTTATCCAGACAACCCTACAGCAAACTTGTATACTCCCTATACTATTGCCACTGAAAGACCTGAAGACAGATCACTTCACGGCACCCTTTGCAGACACTCCTTAGTACCAGCCCAGAACTTGGATGATCCACTGGGTGGAAAGATCCAGCAGGGAAATAACAATCACTGCAGTTCAGTTCTCAGGTAGCCCATCCCTAGGGGAAGGGGGACAGCACCATACCAAGGGATCATCCTGTGGGACAAAAGAATCTGAACAGCAGCCCTCGAGCCCCAGATCTACCCTCTGACATAGTCTACCCAAATAAGTAAGAACCAGAAAAACAATTCTGGTAACGTGAAAAAACAAGGTTTTTAAATCACCCCTAAAAGATCATACCAGCTCACCAGCAACGAATCTAAACCAAGAGGAAATCTCTGAATTGCCAGGAAAATAATTCAGAAGGCCAATTTTTTTTTTTTTTTTTTTTTTTAGAGATGGAGTCTTGCTCCATCTCACTCCACCAAGGCTGGAGTGAAGTGGTATGCTCTTGGCTAAGTTCAACTTCTTCCTCCCAGCTTCAAGTGATTATCCTGCCTCAGCCTCCTGAGTAGCTGGGATTACAGGCACATGCCACAGTGCCCAGCTAATTATTTTATTTTTAGTAGAGACAGGGTTTTGCCATGTTGGCCAGGCTGGTCTCACTTCTGACTTCAGGTGATCCACCCGCCTTGGCCTCCCAAAGTGCTGGGATTACAGGCATGAGTCACCATGCCCCGCCCAGAAGGCCAATTATTAAGCAACTCAAGGAGGCACCAGAGAAAGGTGAATACCATCTTAAAGAAATCTTAAATATGTTACAGGACATGGATGGAAAAATTTCCAGAGAAGCAGATGGGATAAATAAAAAAACAATTACCACTTCTGGAAATGAAGGACCCACTTAGAAAAATGCAAAATACACTGGAAAGTCTCAGCACTGAAACTGAACAAGCAGAAGAAAATAGTTCAAATCTGGAAGACAAGGCTTTTGAATCAACCCACTCCAACAAAGACAAAGAAAAAAGAATCTAAAAAATGAACAAAGCCTCCAATAAGTTTGAGACTATGTTAAATATCAAATCTAAGAATAATTTGTGTTTTCAAAAAAGGAGAGAAATCTAAAAGTCTGGAAAACTTATTTTAGGGAATATTTGATGAAAACTTCCCTGGCCTTGGTAGAGATCTAGACATCCCAAATACAAGAAGCTCAAAGAACACCTGGGAAATTCATTGCAAAAAGATCATCAACTAGGCACATAGCCATCAGGTTATCTAAAGTCAAGACAAAGAAAAGAATCTTAAGAGCTGTGAGGCAAAAGCATCAGGTAACATATAAAGGAAAACCTGTCAGATTAACAGCTAATTTCTTCATAGAAACCCTACAAATTAGAAAGGATTGGGGTCCTATTGTTAGCCTCCTTAAACAAAACAATTATCAGCCAAGAATTTTGTATTCAGTGAAACTAATCTTTATAAATGAAGGAAAGATACAGTCTTTTTCAGATAAACAAATACTGAGAGAATTCATCATCACCAAGCCAACAATACAAGAAATGCTAAGAGGAGATCCAAATCTTGAAACAAATCCTTCAAATACACCAAAATAGAACCTCCTTAAAGCATAAATCTCAAAGGACCTATAAAACAAAAACACAATGAAACAACAATGACAACAAGGTATTCAGGCAACAAATAACACAATGAATTGGGTAGTACCTCGCATCTCAATACTAACATTGAATGTATTAGTAACTGGCCTAAATGCTCCACTTGAAAGATACAGAATGGCAGAATGGATAAGAATTCACCAACCAAGTATTTGCCATCTTCAAGAGACTCACCTAACACATAAGGACTCACATAAACTTAAGGGGTGGAAAAAGATATTCCATGTAAATGGACACCAAAAGCAAGCAGGAGTAGCTGTTCTTATAACAAACAAAACAAACTTTAAAGCAACCTCAGACAAAACGATGAAGAGGGACATTGTGTAATGATAAAAGGAGTAGTCCAACAAGAAAATATCAAAATCCTAAATATATATGCACCAAATATTGGAGATCCCAATTTTATAAAACAATTACTACTAGACCTAAGAAATGAGATAGCAACACAGTAAGAGTGGGGGACTTCGATACTCCACTGACAGCACTAGATAGGTCATCAAGACAGAAAGTCAACAAAGAAACAATGGACTTAAACTATACCATAAAACAAATGGACTTAACAGATATTTATACATTTTAAATGGGTGAATTGTATAGTATGTGAATTATATCTTCATATAATTGTTAATAAACCTGTTAAACATAAAAAGTAAATTATAAACTGTTAATTGTAAGTACAAAAGGAGTTCAAAGAAAGTGAGACTTGTAATGTTAAAAGAAAAAAAGCAAATATTCATGCTGTTTTTAGTAATCCCTTTCTTCTTTTGATGAAAATGAGTTTTCTCGTATTTGCACCTATCCTTTTTGTGCTTTTGGAGAAAAGCATAACACTGAGATGATTTCATATTTTGAACACTGAATTACATGTTTGTAAAGTTTTAAAAATCAGACTCTGAAGAGAACAGACTCTCAAGAGAAAATTAAATTTCAAGGAAAATTATTTGCTTTATTTTTTAAATGGAATTAGAAAATGATTTCTTGATACTCATCTGATTAGAAGCCTGATAATGAACATTGATAGAGTTATTGGCTGCTTCTGTGGTAAAATTTTCAAAAAATGTAATGGAACTGGACACTGAGTAAAAGGATATTTGAGTGTGAATGAAATGAATACTAATTTTCTGGTTTTATTTCTGGGTATTCTGATTTTCTCACTGTTAAACATTTGGTTATGACTTTAGAGTTAGTTTTTCATCTTAGCTTTAGGGAGGATAAATTCATTCTAAACATTTTCATGTAGTCAACAGCAAATTCATTTCTTTTGATTTTTAAAATATGGTATGAAAATTAAAGGACTAAAAAACAACTTCTACTGATAAAACATTCAATATATCTATACCTAGGTTATCAAGGCTACAAATAAAAACATTATTTTTTCCAAAGTGTTTACAAACTAATTCTCTAGGTAGCACTTACCAGAATTATCAGTAGTAAAAATAGAGTGAGTTCACTTACTCTTGGACCAAAATTAGCAAGTTTTATGTCATCATTTGAAAAATAATTATGGATACTGTAATACTGATAAACTTTTGAAGGGTGTTTTTAGGAACCTTCATGCTAACTCAAGTGAATACTATTGTCCTAAGTATGATCACCTGTTTCCTGAATCCCAAATTTTAACACATGTCTGATAACTAAGCACTTACTTATAGAGTTATTCTGGAATTTTGGTCACAGTAAACATTAGCATCATTACACCTGAAATTGAGATCATCATATACACCAGTCATGCTGTCACTTCCCACTCCCATACCATACCCATGGCTGACATTAAGGCAATTGTGACACACTTCACTGCTGAGGGTGATGTGGCTTCACAATCTATCAATTAGAATTGACCCTCATCAATAAGAAACTTCTTTGTTATCTGATTTAGATGTAGTTTATGGTGACCTCTTGATCAGTCTGTGTGAAATCATTAGTTCAATATGTCAAGAGGCAAAAATTTAACTTGGAATATGAAAAGAACTTGTAAAATTGCTTGAACTTACTCTTGGCTACTCATTTTTTTTAATCCAAAAAGGAGCAAACAAGACTTCTAGAAGACCCTTAAACTGAATTGCTAGTGAATTTGAAGATCTACATAGTTTTAATCTCTTCTTCTGTTTTATCACAGTACTAATCCTCAAGAAATTTTAATCTAGTAGGAGGAAAAAAAATAGTAAACAAATAACTATCATGCAAGGTATACCTCTTTGTATTTTAAAGTGGTTGTTCTAGTGATTACAGTATTAATCCTTAAATTATCACAGTCTACTTAGAATTAATATTGTATTTATTTATATACAGTTGAAAACTTTACAACAGAATAATCCAGTATGCCTCCTCCCTTATCTTTTGTGCTACTGTGCTGTCATTTATATATATATATATATATATATAATATATATACACATATTATATATATATATACATAATATATATACACATATTATATATATAGACATATATATATACACATAACATGTATATACATATATGTTATGAAATCAGTTAAACATTTTTGTTATTTTAGCTTTAAGCATTTGGTTCTTTTTCAGAAAAATTATGAAAAAGTCATTTTTTATAGTCTGAAGGTGATTAATTCCTTCAACTTTTTTAAATCTGAAAAAATGTCTTCATTTTACCTTCGTTTTTGAGGAATATTTTCACTGGATATAGAATTCTGGGTTGATAGATTTGCTTTTCTCTTAGTACTCTGTATGTGTCATTCCATTGCCTTCTGGCCTCCATCAAAAGTCAGCCATTCCGCCATAGCCACTGCCGAGCCCACCACCACTGCCTCAGAGCAGAAGATGGCTGTGCCACCCACATATGCCAATTTTGGCAAATCTGCCAGGGATGTCTTCACCAAGAGCTATGGATTTGGCTTAATAAAACTTGACTTGAAAACAAAATTGGAGAATGGATTGGAATTTACAAGCTCAGACTCAGCCAACACTGAAAGCACCAAAGTGATGGGCAGTCTGGAAACCAAGTACAGATGGACTGAGGATGGCCTGACGTTTGCAGAGAAATGGAACACTGACAATACGCTAGGCATTGAGATTACTGTGGAAGATCAGCTTGCATGTGGACTCAGAACTTCAATTCATCCTTCTCACCTAACACTGGGGAAAAAAATGCTAAAATCAAGACAGGGTACAAACAGGAGCACATTAACCTGGGCTGCAACGTGGATTTCGACATTGCTGGGCCTTCCATCCGGGGTGCTCTGGTGCTGGGTTATGAAGGCTGGCTGGCTGGCTACCAGATGAATTCTGAGACTGCAAAGTCCTGAGTGACGCAGAGCAACTTTGCAGTTGGCTACAAGACTGATGAATTCCAGCTTCATATTAATGTGAATGATGGGACAGAGTTTGGCGGCTCCATTTACCAGAAGGTGAACAAGAAGATGGAGACCGCTGTCAATCTCGCCTGGACAGCAGGAAACAGTAACACGGGCTTTGGAATAGCAGCCAAGTATCAGATTGACCCTGAGGCCTGCTTCTTGGCTAAAGTGAACAACTCCAGCCTGATAGGTTTAGGATACACTCAGACTCTAAAGCCAGGTATCCAACTGACACTGTCAGTTCTTCTGGATGGCAAGGACATCAATGCTGGTGGCCGCAAGCTTGGTCTAGGACTGGAATTTCAAGCATAAATGAATACTGTACAATTGTTTAATTTTAAACTATTTTGCAGCATAGCTACCTTCAGAATTTAGTGTATATCTTAATGTTATATGTCTGGGATGCAAGTATTGCTAAATATTTTAGACCTCCAGGTTAAAGATGATTCAACTTTAAGATGTTATTTCAGAGGTACAGAAGAAACCCATTTCCAAAAAAGATCCTTTCAGTGGTAGACTCGAGGGGAACTTGGTGGCCCCTTTGAGATGCCAGGTTTCTTTTTTATCTAGAACTGGCTGCAAGTGGAAGCCGATAATACATAGGCACTTTGTAAATTCATATTGAGTAAATGAATGAAATTGTGATTTCCTGAGAATCGAACCTTGCTTTCCCAACCCTAATTGATGAAAGGCTCGCTGCTAGATGGTGTGTACAAACTCACCTGAATGGGACTTTTTTAGATAGATCTTCATGACCTGTTCCCACTCCAGTTCATCATCACCACTTTTACACCAAAAGGTCTGCAGGGTGTGGTCACTGTTTCTTTTGTGCCATTTTGGGGTGGAGAGGGTGGATGTGATGAGGCCAATAATTCAGGACTTATTCCTTCTTGTGTTTTTTTGCCCTTGTACCAGAGTATGAAATAGCTTCCAGGAGCTCCAGCTATAAGCTCAGAAGAGTCTGTGTGATTGTAATCACATGGTACAACACTCAGAATCTAAACTGGATTTCTGTTGTATTCTCACCACTCAATTTGTTTCTTAGCAGTTTAATGGGTACATTTTAGAGTCTTCCATTTTGTGTGGAATTAGATCCTCCCCTTCAAATGCTGTAATTAACATCACTTAAAAAAAACTTGAATAAAATATTGAAACCTAAAAAAAAAAGTCAGCCATTGTGCATATTATTTTTCCTTTTGTATGAATGTGTCCTTCATCTTTGGTTCCTTCCAAGCTTTTTTCTTTATCTTTGGTGGTCATGAGGTTGACTATGATATTCCAAGGTGTGATTTTCTTTGTATTCATTCTTCTTGGTGTTTGCTGAGCTTCTTATATTTGTAAACTGATGTTTTCCACCACATTTGGAAGAATTGGGGCCATTATCTTTTCAAATGTTTTCTCTGCTCCATTTCCTCTCCTTTCTCTCTCTCACTCTCTTTCTCTCTCTCTCTGTAACTACAAAGATATAGAGATCTCTTGATATTATCCCACTTCATTGAGACTCTGTCCATTCTTATCTCAATCATTGTTACTTCTCTATTATTTAGATTGAATAAGTTCTATTGATTTGTCCTCAATATCAAGAACCTCAATCTCCAGATTTCTTCTGAAATCTTGAATCTGTTGGTAAGTGGATCTTCAGACTTTATTTCAGATACTGAATTTTTCAGTTCTAAAATTTCCACTTGAATAACATGGGTAAATTTTAGCTCATCTGGATTGACCATATGTTTATCTTCAGAGATACTTACCCTTGGTCAAAGCTATAGAACTTATTAACCATAGCTAAAAGATGTTTTCTAACCACCTAAAGATGAAAGAAGCTTTAGAAATGAGAATGTTGGCTGAGCACCATGGCTCATGCCTGTAATCCCAACACTTTGGGAGGCCAAGGCTGGTGAACTCCTGAGGTTAGGAGTTTGAGACTACCCTGGACAACATGGAGAAACCCCATCTGTACTAAAAATACAAAATTAGCCTAGCGTGGTGGTGGGCTCCTGTAATCCCAGCTACCAGGGAGGCTGAGGCAGGAGAATCACTTGAACCCAGGAGATGGAGGTTGCAGTGAGCCCAGATTGCCCCACTGCACTAAAGCCTAGGTGACAGAGTAAGACCTTGTTTCAAAAATAAATAAATAAGAAAAGAAATGAAATTCTAAAAACTTTGAAACTAAAGGTAAACAACAGTGTTAAATATGGGTATCAACTTTAGTCTCCACTTTCTTAACATCATCAGTTAACTTTATCATTATTCCAGAATAAAAGATACAAAGAGGGGAACAGATGAAACAAAAAGTAACAGGGCCCTAGAAATTAGAGTGGATTCTAAAAGAAAAGATGGGAAGATAAAGAGAAATTTGATCTATTTCAAATTCTTTGTGTAAGGCCAGTTGCCTCGTTGGGAGCTCAGATGCACACCCCCACCTCACTTCTTTTTCAAAAGCCCGGACAAGCCCGGACAAGCTCAGGCAAGCTCAGACATGCTCAGGCATGTTCCCTTCTCCCATGCTCGCACAGCCTGGCCTTCCCTTAAAGAGCCCAGTATGCAAACGAGGTCTTGTAACCTTAGCCTCTTAACAACCAATAGCAGTCAAGCCTTAACAACCAATAGCAGCCGAGTCTTAACAACCAATAGCAGCAGAGTCTTAACAGCCAATAGCAGTCGAGTCTTGACAACCAATAGCAACTGAGTAATTCCAACCAACAACAAGCCAAGTCCTAGGTAAAGGCTTGTAACTTACCCAATAGCAGTTCTGCTCTCCCACAACCAATCGAGCTGTTTCACTCCCTATAAAAACCCATGTTGAAGAGGAGTCTGTGCGACTTCTCCGGCCCCTCCTGTTGGACCGCAGAACTTCATCCAGGAGCCTGAATAAATTCCTTCGCATTGGATCTTCTTGTGCTGGCCTCAGTTTCTTCGCTTTAAACTCAGCAAGAACAAACCTTACACTTTGCAGATCATAGTTTAGAAAGACAACAACGTGGTGATTTTCTGATGATTCATGGGAAGAACATTACCCAGTTCCAAACTTTTTCTGTTCACCCTGTCTTGAAAATTAAACTCAAAACTTACAAGGTCAGGAAATATCTACCCATCTGACTCCACCTGCCACTGTAGCAACTTTTATTCTTAATCTACTTTGCTGAACGTCTGTTTCTCACCTATAAGATACAAATATTAAGAAAATTTCCTTTTATAGAATATTTGACTGAGTCAAATTACTAAGTCTATCAGAGATTCACATCAGACGAGAAACCAAAAGTTTTAAGTGTCAGGCACTGTGCTAAAACAGCTAACATATCTTGTTCCCTTTTTCTCATACAAAAACAATAAGAAATTTTCTTATTCTTATGTTACAGGTGAGGAACAGAGGTTCAACAAAGTAAATTAAGAATAAAAGTTGCTACAATGGCAAGTAGAATCAGGTGGGTAGACATTTCCTGGACCAGGTAAGTTTTGAGTTTAATTGTCAACACAGAGAGGAAAGAGATAAAGTTTGGAACTGGTAATCTTCCTCCCACAAGTCATCAGAAAATCACCATGTTGTTGTCTGTGTAAACTATGGATCTGCAAAAACTCTGTCCAGAAGGAAAAGTGCCTTTGTGTCTAACTTTGTAAAGATGTTAATGGACGTTTGATAACGTCATCGATGATGATGACTAGTGGCTGGTTGACAGTCTCCACCTGAATATGGGGCTGTAATTAAAACTAGTTTTCATTCTCTCTAGACAGATAAGCAACTTTGCTACATTGAACAGATTCCAGGCCAGAGACTTCCAAGTTACAAAGTTTTGTATCCACTTCTATTGGAAATCCTTCTCTGGATCTAAATTAAACCTTCTTCTCATCCCTTACATGCTCTAATTTGTTTTGTTCTTTCTGACTCATTGATCTAATGCCAAAGAAACCCTTAAAAAATCCTTTCCAATCTCTATTCTCTACCATTAATTTGAACAAGTGACCTTCAGCTTATGTCTATGTACCCTCCCTATGGGTCTTCCACTCTACTAAAATAATTGTTAACCCTCTTGGGCTCATTTTTGTTCTCTGTAAAATGGAGGAATTCATTTAATCATGACTTTCAGACTTAGCTCTTCTTCTTGCTAGGGGTTCAAAAAGTGATTCACATAATCCTGTGTTCGAGGCTGACAAACAGGAGAATCATTGCCCAGCCAGGACTCCCCTACAACAAAAGCAGCTCTGCTTTCTGTTCACATAGGAATTGGACTTCTCCATAAGATTTTGTTTAAAGAGATCTCACACTAAATCAAGTCTGAGAACCACTGGAGTAGGTTCCTTCTACCTCTAAACAGTCTAAGACAATATCCCATGGTTCTGCAATCTCAAAAACTTTAATAGAAGGAAGAGCTGTTTCATTATTTTTATTTTGTATGTTTTCAGCTGAAAGATTAGAAATGTAGGTGATATGTAAGACTTGGCTGAGTACACAAGTAGGAACTGCTCCTACTTGTGTAGGGCAGAGGGGACCCCAGGAATGAATTCCTTTCTCATGAAATCATTCATACCCACTCCTCAGGTACTAGAGAAAATACTCATATAGTTGCTTTCCCTGGCACTGATAATTTAATGGTATCAGAATGGCATCAGGATTCTAGGTAGAGAGGCAAGGAGAGCAGCACCCTAGATCACTTCTCCTCCTCTGGCCTCTCCCACCACTGTGGCAGCTCCTCCCATTCTAGCTAGGGGCATGATAAGCAGAATTGAAGTTTATTTCAGTATTTGTCAGGTCAAACACTTCAAAGCTGCCACAATTCCTAAAAACCTACCTCAAAATCTACAGGATTACCAGGTGAGATGCTGGATATACCCCCTTCTCAGCTGCTGGGGCTACAGAGAACAGTCCAGTTTTTCTTTGGTGACTGCAGAGTTCACAGGAGTTCTCCCTGCAGAGTCTACTGCTCAAAACCTAGGGAGGATGCCTGCCAGGTACTCTGTACTACATGTTTGTATAAAGGAGGGGGTGTGGTTGAGGCAGAGTATTTTATTACAAGCTTGAGTTCCAGTTTGAGCTCCAAAGAAGGAAGGATTTTTAATGTTCAAAGCATTGTGATGTGGATAATCCTGATGTTTTCTGGAGACCCTTACTTGGTTGGAAAAGGAGCAGCATTACCTCTACCTGAGCTCCCCGATATACTGCCTCCAGGCTCCACCCTTGCCTCCAACCCCAAATTTCACTTTCAGAATAATCTATCTCAGACATAAACCTCATCATGCCATCTTCTGCTTCAATGCTTTTTGATGGATTTCTATGAACTTATGAATAATGTACAAGCTCTTTCACAGAGTATATGAAGACCAGCCTCATTTTGCTCCATTCTCCATTCTGCAATTGTTGTTCCTGCCATTTCATTATCACTCTAGCTTAGAGTCAGAACATAAGGTTTTGGCCTGACTAGGTACTCACTTTTAAGAGGATCCTTCTTCGTCGATTGATTGATTGAGACAGAGTCTCACTCTGTCACTCAGGCAAAAGTGCAGTGGAGCAATCACAGCTCAATGCAGCCTTGAACTCCTGGACGCAAACAATCCTCCTGCTTCAGCCTCCTGAAGCTGGGACTACAGGCACACACCATCACATCAGACTAATTTATTTATTTAATTTTTAGTAGAGATGAGGTCTTGCTATGCTACCCAGATGGGTCTTGAACTCCAGGCCTTAAGCAAACCTCCTACCTTGGCCTCCCAAAGTGCTAGGGTTACAGGGTGAACCATTGTGCTGGCCCCTTTTTAAATTTTTTAAATAGTTCTGTATTTCTCAAAGTGGTTCTCAGGTCCCCTGCTATACAATCAATGAATATGATTATTAAAAAGAATACTTATAATAATAGAGTTAGTATATATTGACATGCACTAGGTTGTGTTCTAAGTTAACTGATCTAATCATCACAACTACCCTAAGAGGCAGGTGTTATTTCTAACTTCATCCAATGGATGAGGAAATCCAGGCACAGGGAGGTTACATAATTGCGTAAGTTCGCAAATGGCAAAGTCAGTTTTCAAACACTGGCTGTCAGACTCCATGAGCCATTCTCTTTAACTATGCTCTTAGAGAGCACCCCAATAAAAAGCAGGTTCACGGGCTCCTCTACAACCTCAAAACAGGCATTTTTAACAAGATCCCAAGGTGATGCTTCTAGATACTGGTTTGCGAATTAATAGAAAATGAGTGCCCTCTAGTGTACACATATGAGCATCAAACATTTGTTGATGTATCCGATCCTTTTTAATGTGCTCCGTAAAAAAGAGCCAAATTCCATGATGCACATATTTCAATAGTTGTAGCTGGATAAATTATATTCATGTCAATGACTAAACTGATTTGTACCACCTTAAATTTATTTTTGACACAAATTCAATAAACACAGTACTGCCAAGTAACTCTCTCCCATCAGACCCAGCAGCTCCTGGAAATTCAATTTAAATATTGGAGTTCCCCCTTCCCAATACAGCTGGTTGTTAAGAATGGAGGTTCGTAGCCTTAAGGCATAATAAATGCTAAATGGAAAACATCACATCCACTCTGCAACAGGCAGGTTTTATCCATCCTGTCTATGTTGGTTGCATTAGACCATTATCTTCAGTAGGTCCTGCTCAGTTTATTCCCTCAGAAGGGGATGCCATTACACTTGGGGCCCTCAGCCTTTCTTCCTGTCATCTTTAAATCAAAGTTAGAATAGAGACAATCCATTCACTATTTAGTGTAACGTGCATAAACTACCTATGTGACTACGTTAAGCTACTGGTTATTCTCAAAAAGGAATCTATGCCTGCGTTTATTAGGTTAGAGTTAAGTGTTTATAACAAAAGACCTCAAAATTCAGTGGCTAAAACAAAAGTGAAGTTCACTGTCTCTGATATAACTTTCTAGAGACATAGTCCAAGATGCATAACGCTGCTCTGTCATCCTTACTTAACACACAGATTCCATTTCTGGGTTCCAAGTGGCTGTTCCGCTTCCCGCCTTCATAGCTGTATCCTAGCCAGTAGCAAAAAGGACAGAGGAAGCACATTTGTTCCTTTGAAGAATAAACTCAGAAGTGACACACAATAGTTTTGTTCACATCCTACTGGCCAGAATTTGATCATAAGCTTCAAGAGAGGATAGGAGGATAGTGGAAGCATTTCAGTCTACTATAGCTGTGAGGTGAAGCTGCTATATGCTCCACTAAAACCTGGAATATGAGTATTAAAGGAAGAAGAGAAAAACTGATTTTTGTTGGACAACTAGCTGTCTCTGCCACAAACTACTTCTTATGTTTGTATCTTTTTATGTGATTCTACAAGCGTCAATTATTCACAGAAAATACGCAGAAAAATAAGTCTCTGGTATTTTAAGAATTCAAGTTAATAAAATAATAGAATTTTTATAGAGATGCTGCTGATTCTGTTAAGAACTTTGTTTTCTTTTTTTCATGGTCCTTCATGGTAGGTAGAGACTTCTTCATTATGAACCTAGACAATCAGTTCAAAAGTAAGTGTAGGCAGTCTCGGCATTGCATGGTTCTAAGAGGCACAAATTTCATTTCATATCCTGATTTGGTTAAACATCACCAGCTCCCCAGCAACAGAGTTCAAATTTCAGTTACCACATTGATAACTATGGGTAATTTTGTAAAGCACAAACCTGGCGCTAGCTCTTCAGTCTACAAATCACTACGTAAATAATATATATGCATCGTGTTCACGACCAATCATCCTACTTTTTTCAAAGTCTGATGGTGATTGGTCAGTGCTAATCTGTTCTTCAGTTTATGCACAATTTATGCAAAGTGTGTAGCCATGTTGTTTCCTTGTTGCCCCATGATAAATGCATGTGATATTCTACAAAAATGGATCATTGAAAGAGGGAACTGGTCAAGAAAGACAAAAGTGCAGCAAAGAAACAGAAAGCAACAAAACTGGAAGTGAAATTCTAGTTGAACATAAATGGAATTACAGAAAAAATAGCTGACCAGGGGAATGTTGACATTGTTGCCTTTTGAGACACTCAGATGTTCACCCAGAAGAACTAGATTAGTCAAGGTTCTCCAGAGAAACAGAACTAATAGAATGTGTATATGTTTACATATATGGAGAGAGAGAGGAAGTGGTTGATTGATTTTAAGAACTGTGGAGGTTGGAAAGTCCAGAATCTGCAGGGTGGGCCAGCAGGCTGAAGATCCAGGGAATAAGTGATGTAGCAGTTCAAGTCTGAAGGCCCTCTGATGGCAGAATTTGCAAAATTCCTTCTTGCTCAGGGGAAGTCAGTCTATTGTTCTATTCAGACCTTCAACTGATTGGATGAGGCCCACTTACATTTTGGAGGACAATCTGCTTTACTTTAAGTCTACTAACTTAAATGTTAATTTCATCTAAAAACCACCCTCACAAAAATATCCAGAATAATGTTTTACCAAATATCTGGCCACTGTAGGCCAGCACATTTGATCCATAAAATTAACCATCACAGGAACTTAGTGAAGGCAAACTTTCTGGCATACGTGAAGAAGGCGCTCGTGTTGGATGAAGATATTTCAGAGGAAGTGCTGCTCAAAAAAAAAAAACAAGCAAAAAAACCTACTTCATATTAAAAAAACTACTTGGAATATTTCACAACACTGAAAGCACAGAGGATCAAATGTTGAAAGCTGATCCAGACTTAGAAAGTCTGACAATTCACCAAGGCATAGAAAAGATGCTTGCTTCATATCTTTAGTTATACAATAAGAAAAAGAAGGGAAGCCTGTTCAAACTATTCTGTAGAAGTGTGAAGAAATAAAATACATGAATTCTCAATGTTTCTAATGTTTTAAATTACAATGTACCAACAAAATTAGTTTTTCCATTTTTCATCTACAACCTACAGTAACTGAGTTTTTAATGTTTCTATTAAAAATATTAAAGATCACGACTGGGGATGGTGGCTGATGCATGTAATCTCAGCACTTTGGGAGGCCAAGGTGAGTGGATTGCCTAAGTTCAGGAGTTTGAGACCAGCCTGGGCAACACGGTGAAACTCCGTCTCTACTAAAATACAAAAAATTAGCTGGGCATGGCAGCATGCACCTGTAATCCCAGCAACTTGGGAAGCTGAGACAGGAGAATCACTTGAACCCAGGAGGCGGAGGTTGCAGTGAGCTAAGACTGTGTCACTGCACTCCAGCCTGGGCAACAGAAGGAGACTGTGTCTCAAAAAGTATTTGTACATATACATATGCATATATATATATATATATATGCGCGCGCACACACACACACACACATATATATACATACATACAATCACATAACAATCATAATTTCCTATTGATTAGTAAGAATGATATGTCTCGCTTCTGCTTCCAAGGTCACTGTCATGGTCCCATAGGACCATGCAAAATGAGTATTGCCTATGTAATAGATCATTTGAAGAGATTATTTGGTGGCTCAAGCGGAATCCATTTTTCCTAGGAGGACGGGAAAGGCTGGCAGCTCCTCTGTGTGTTCTGAAGTTCCTAGTAAGGTGCAGGTGTTTAGTAAATATTATTAACATTGTATTAGCGTACAATGACTCTGCGTCAGATGAAGAGCAGTGTTGTAATGTTAATAGAGCCTTAGAGACAAGGTCTAGACTTGGTCTATCTCTAAACCCATGTAAGCTTCAGTTTACTAATCTATCCTGTGAAGAGTGACAACAGTGGTCTTCTCTACCTTGTGGGGTTGATTTGAACATAGCACATAGAAGGTGCTAAGTAAATGTCTATAGAAAGAATAAATGATTCAGGACTCAGTTTGACTCAGGGTAGTTACCCTACAGAGTACTCATAACCCTTCAATTATAGTTGAGTTCCTGTTTTACACAGGAAGGCTGCCTGAGGACTGGTTAGAATGAAGGTGAGGACAACTGTTTGGAGAAAGCAAGCCAGGTCCTTTGAAGGTTATGTATATTGGAACCTCAAATGGCTATTTCTTTGCTCAATCCTCTTTCCCATTCCTGTTGACCTTTATACTCCCTGAATGCAGCCTGAATGGTGCAATTTGGGAAGAGAAGAAAATAAAACCTTTAGACTGGCCATGAGCTCTTGTATTTTTAGATCTCTCTGTTGCCTCACTTCCTTCAGCGAAAACAAACTGAACCATGCTCTAGTCTTCCACTCCAAATAAAAGATCAACATTACAACTTCCCACCCATATGTTCTTTCATTTCAGCTGCCACCTCAACGGGATTTCCAAAGCTCTTGTTTCCAAAACAGCCAATGACTTCATAATTTCCGCTAGCCTCTACTCAGTACTTCTGTTTTCTGGTTGATCAGAGAGTAAAGCTTTCTGCCTGCTGACCACATTCTCCTCTTTGATGCTGTCTCCCTCCATGTTTCTGTGACATCACACTCAAGGTCCCATGACTTCTTGCTTTTTGTCCCTAAATGTGTCTGCTGTCCCATGTTCTGACATTGAGCCCTTTATCTTTTTGTTTTAAGAGTTCTTCTGGATGAGCTCATCATCCCAGCACTGTGGGTATCTCAAAAATGTATCTTTCCAGCCCTCATCCTTTCTGGCCTCACATTTCCATTTTTACAGTACTAACATCAAAGTTCAACATGTCTGCAGTAAGAGAGTATTTCAAATGCGTTTTTCCCTCCTCCTGCATTCATTCAACCACATTAATTCTACAATCAGGTCCTGGCCCAGGCTGAAGAGTTAAACGTGGGAGAAAAGATCACTCTAGATAGATGCAGAGAACAAAGAGAATTGATTTTTGACTCTCAAGTTTAAATCGATATTGATATGGGTCTAAAGTAAAAGGTCTTAAATGTGTATTTTTCAAGAGAGTATTCTAGTCCATCAGTGGAGACGAACTCTCAATGACACAAGTGGACGTAGCTTCATGTTTCTTGAGCAAGTACTACTGGTTGCAAGTGCCCTGAAGCATCATGGAGGCAGGTACAGGAACAATATTAAATATCTTTTCTATTCTGTCTGATGAGGACTACTCAACAGCTACCCAATACCCATGGTTCTTTGATTGCCTCACAAGAGGAATACCTTTATATATCTATCCCAACACTTTGTCCTCACCATCTTCTCAAATGACCCACCCTTTTGGTTGGTCCATAACATTTTCAAGACTCTGAGAATGGATGGTAAGAACATCTTTACACTGAAGGGATGGAGTGGCCAGGAAGCTCCTGTACCTGGGCAAATGGAACAGTCAGAGAGCTTTAGCTCAACTGGTGGGAATATCTCTATTAATAATTATCTCTATCAAACTGATTATTTCCTGTTCTCCCAATAAACTTCTGCTCTGTACTTGCTAGTTCTTCTTTCTAAATTCCCTATTTTTGTTAATCTTAGATATGCAGGCTCAAAAACCCTAGAATCACATTCAAAAGCTTGTCCCTATTGTGGGCATTGATGATTTATGGTACTTTCTGTTCATCACATTTCCCTTTTTCGAGAAATGATATTCCACATACTCACCAACTTCCCTACCACAAAACACTAATGGGAGAGCTCGTGTTCTTACATGATGCCATTTTTTTCACTCATGGCTATTTTTTATTGGTTGGTCCCAGGGTAGATATTTGAACCACAGCGAGAAAAGGTCTATATCAGAAAGATGTAAGCGGCAACAAAACACCTGACAAACACTTTCTTAAATTATTTTTTCTCATATAACAAGAAGTTCAAAGGTAAGCAGCCTAGGGCTGGTGTATCTGCTTAAGGATGTCATCAGGACTCAGACTCCTTCTATCTAACTGCTCCACAAACTTTGATATGGAACTTTCAGAGTCTTAGTCACAAAATGGTTGCTGCAACTCCAGACATTACAATCAATATTACTATAGTGAAGAATTAGGGAGAAGCTAAGGGGACTGAAAGGATAGGTAACATGAGTTGGTCCCTTACATAAAATCTCCCTGAAATGTTATCTATACATTTGTGAAAAATAATTTTAAAATTACACCAGTTAAAGAAAAAGCAAGTCAACAACACTAAATTGCATTGGATATTTAGACTATATACAGCTTTAAGAACCAATTATTTTAATGATCTATGTAAGCATTTGCTACTATAGACCTAAAAGTTTAAAATACAAGTTCTAGGACAAAAAAATGAGTTAACAGTTTAAAAATTCTACTTCCTTGCGCATCTTACCACTCCTCCCATCACCCCACCAAAATTTCTGATGAGTTGGGCAGAAGCATGCCAAGGTAAACAAGATTTTCCGTAATATTTTGTTACTAATTAGCCTGAGTTTCTATATCTATCTGAAAGCAACAGAACTAAGTGAATTTAGCAATACATTTCTTAACTTTGGCTTTCAGAATTTGATAATTGTTGAAAATAGTATAGTTTAGTAAAAATAGTGAGAATGTGGTGTGTGTGTGTGTGCGCGTGTGTGTGTGTTGTTAGAAGGCAGTAAAGCTACCAGAGGGATTAACATTAGAACTCTCTCTAATATGCACCAGCAGGCCTAAAATAAGTTATGTTCAACAGGGCTTTAGGAGAAGGAAAAGTTCATAAGGATTCTGAGAAGCATGTAGATTTTGAAAAATAATATTTAATACTAATACCTATAAGGCTAGTAGAATCATTTTTGCGACAGGATCACATAAAAAATAAAGTTGTAAAGAGATGCAAGAAACTAAGCTAAAAAATAGATGAGAACTTCTAATTTACACCTTACTTTGTACAACTAATTAGAAACTTTTTATTTTTCCCAACTAGTTTTCTGATGTAAGAAGTAGCAAAGACCTGGAACCAACCCAAATGCCCATCAATGATAGACTGAACAGGAAAAATGTGGCATATATACACCATGGAATATTATGCAGCCATCAAAAACGATGATTTTGCGTCCTTTGTAGGGACATGGATGAACCTGGAAACCATCGTTCTCAGCAAACTGACACAAGAACACAAAATCAAACACTGCATGTTCTCACTCATAGGCGGGTGTTGAACAATGAGAACACATGGGGCATCACACACTGGGGTCTGTTGGGGGGGAATTAGGGGAGGGACAGTGGGGAGTCGGGAGTTGGGGAGAGATAGCATGGGGAGAAATGCCAGATATAGGTGAAGGGGAGGAAGGCAGCAAATCACACTGCCACGTATGTACCTATGCAACAATCTTGCATGTTCTTCACATGTACCCCAAAACCTAAAATGCAATAAATAAATAAAAAAAAAAAGAAATTACTTAGATCGGTGATATCTTTTTTTTTTCTCCACACTGACAAATATGACTTAAATACAAGTATCCCACTTGGGAAGAATTTGAACCCCCAGAAAGGTGATTTAAACTCACACTAACCAAGCTATTGAAGCCTTTCTTATGCATTAAATAACAGGTTGCCAGTAGGGAGGGTGTTGGGAACCAGAGGAAGAACGCAGAGAGGCCCTTTTCATAGAAAGGCTAAGGATGAGAGGGATGGAAACCTGGAAGCTAGTACAGTTTGCTGAGCATCAGTCTTTGTGACTGGGCGAATGTTCAAAACAGTCTGTTCTTACTTAGCTTTTACTAACCTTATGGGTATTTGCAGAATTAGAGCAATAATGAAGGGGCTTCTTACAAATAAACGGAACAGAGAGGCTCCTTTTCATTTGATGAGGTTCATTTCTCATCACCAGGCCCAGCCCAACCCCATCACGGGCATCCAGAAGAGGGCACCGACCCTTCCTACAATGATCATTCTTATTTCCTTGCCTCCATTTCTAACTTGGCCTCCTGGCAGGTTGTGCTATGGCTAAAAGCTAATTGTTTTTCTTCCCTAAAAGTAGCTTAGTCACTTCTCAACCCAAGCCTTTACTTTCCATTGATTCTCAGTGGTGAGGCTTGGGCAAGCACACCCACCTTGCTAACATCATGTCCCAGTGGGAGAATTGCCAGGTGCAGTTGTGGGTGGATAAGATAACCAATCGGTCTGACTCGAAAACCATTGAGATTCCATCAGTGCATCCCGCCACTAAGAAAAAACTTGTGGCAACAGCTACCAGTGGCTTAACTTATTATCTACTACTAGAAATTAAAAACATCGTGGAGACTTATGGGACGGATTAGCCCATGACAATAGTTGTCACACTTTTGCGCCCAGGAACCATGAAGCCGTGGTATGGTTACAGCGGGGACAAAGAGCTGCCTGTCAAATGTTAGCTTCTTTCCTCGTTTCTTTAAAGGGCGGGGGAAGGGAGAGTGGGAGGAAGTGCGGACGTTTGCCCTGCCTAGTTTGCAGCCGTTGTTGTAAGTATTAAACGTGAGCAATATTTGAGAGCACCCTACAGTGGAATAACTATTTTTACAATTCTTATTTGTTAATCACCAAAACGCACCAAGTCAGGAATTTTCTACTGGTTAACGGAAACAATCACTTTGCCTTTCCTTTTTCTAACTATGGAAGCAACGCCTGGGGACATCTTGACAGAACGGTGGTGTGGACTCGATCACAGAAAGTCTTCTCCCGGATTATCTTCCGAGCCCATTCCTGGCTTCTCCCACTCTCTTTAGAAAATCATCCTTAAGCCAGAAGTTTCCCAGCCCGCTCATCCCCGCCCCCTCAAGCCCTAGAGGCTCTAGAGGACCAGGACCCAGGGCGAAGGGCGGGTCTGTACATCCTGGGCCGGGATCTGTATTTCGCAAACTCTGAAAATGCAAGCGCGACTACGGTCTCTGCCACATTTCTGCCCCGGTCCGCCCTCAGCCTCCCAGCCCTACTCTATCTTCTCCCCGAGGCCGAAAGACGGCCGCCCCAAGGATGTACGTGACCAGAAAGCCCGTCTTATCTCTCCCGCCGCTTCCACAGCACGTCCCCGCCCCGCTCTCCTCGCCTCAGACCAGCCCTTCCGGGCGCTCCGGATTCTTATCTCCCGCCCGCGCTGGGACGCTGCAGGCTGCGATAGGAGCAGAACTACATCTCCCAGCGTGCCCCGCTTCGCGCCCGCGCCGCCGGAGCCCGACGCGACGGCGGCCCTTCCGGAAAAGTTCTGTCTGCCTGCGCGGCTCGCGGGCTCGGGACTCCCGGGGGATTCTGAGGCCGGACTCTGGGATCCAGGCACTGCCCGGGGTGACTGCGCGGGAGTATGGCCTTGCAGCTGGGCAGGCTGAGCGCGGGCCCCTGCTGGCGCGCGGCGCGGGGCGGCTGCGGAGGGCTCCGCGCCTGGTCCCAGCGCGGCTGTGGAGGGCTCTGCGCCGGTTCCCCGCGCAGCGCAGCCAGACGCGTCTGCCGGCCCCCTGGCCCGGCTGGTACGGAGCAGAGCCGCGGGCTGGGGCACGTCCCGCCGGCGAGAGGCGGCACCTGGCGGGGGACAGGGCTGGCCGCGGCGCTGGCGGGCGTGGTGGGGCTGGCCGCCGCCGCCTTCGGGCATGTGCAGCGGGCGGAGATGGTGTCCAAGAGCTCGGGGACGCGGGAACCTTCGCTGGGGAGGCCGGAGGAGGAGGATGAGCTGGCCCGCCGCTGCAGCTGCTTCATGGCCTCGCCTGTGACCGACCTGGGCGAGCTGCGAAGGAGGCCGGCCGACATGAAGACCAAGATGGAGCTGCTGATCCTGGAGACCCAGGCGCAGGTGTGCCAGGCTCTGGCACAGGTAGACGGGGGCGCCAGCTTTTCTGTGGACCGGTGGGAGAGGAAGGAAGGTAAGGAAGCCGGCCACTAGCGGAAGGTGGAGACTAGGGGAAAAAAGGTCAGGTGGCAGGTTGCAGACAGAAAACATAATAGTTCACGATACGGGATAGGGTACTAGGTAGCGGGTAACCACAGAGAGGCTGCTTGGTTAGAGGCTGCCGATAAAAAGAGGGACGCTGAAAGAGTCACCAGCCTTCTGCTTGCAGGTGTGGACACGGATCAGCTGTCACTCGAGTACTGCATTTCAAAATCTTTGCAATTCCATAGCAGCATTTTTTTGTAGAAATCTTAAGTGGTATTTGCAACTAACAAGCTTAGATGTCCAAAGTTTGCTATTGAACATAAATTTCAGTAGATTATGAAACACATTTCATCTCTTTCTCTGGGTGAATTTGCCCTGTTTCCTTTTTAGGAGATGGAAACAACTCATCTCCTGCTCGCTAAGTGTCAGCTAAACTCCTCCAGCTAGGGTGTCATTGTGTCAGACTCTTCCCACTTCTTTTTACTATTGCACAAGATATATTTGATTGGTTTCTCAGTAGCGCTACCAAGTGCACCCATCAGGTTTCCTGCTAGGAAAATCTTCCCTTTCAATGGCAAAATACTTGGGCATCAAAACCCAGTTCTCATAGAGGCATACATTCATGACATGTTGTTGCCCATACAGTGAAACCCCACATCTTGAGTGGAAACTTGAAGGATTCCTGACTTTTCCTAGCGGGAAATACAACAGCAGCTTCTCACTAGCAGATGTTGATCTGTGATACTGCCACATCTATACTGAATGAAGTTGAGTCTAGTTTTCTATCTTGTAATGTTTTCAAGCAAAGACCACTGAACCAGGACACAGCCTCAAGAACTAGACTAGCTGTGTGACCCTTAGAGGTTATTCTTTTATAGCTGTTTTCCCATCTATGAAATACACGTATATATATTTCATCTCATTTAATCCTCATACTACACATGTATGTGGATAGAATATATGTGAAGTGCTTAGAATATTGTCTGAAACAGACAGCATTTAGACAGATTGTTTCAGCCACTTGTCAGCAGTTAGATCTTGGATAAGATGTTTTGCCTCTCTGGTCCTCAGTTTTCTCATTGGGATATATGAGAGTTGTACAGGATCATCTTACGTCCAATCCAGCTCTAAATGTTCTTAGAAATAAAACAAGCCAAACATGAAATTTGATGAAACAGTGCCCTTGCAGTGACTCTAGTACCTTAAGAAAAAAATGAGTAGTAAGGCTCATACACCTGAATACTAATGTGCGTCTCACTCATTTTAAGGTTCTGAATTTTTTCAGAGTTTGAATATCAACTGTTTCTTAATTGCCTGTAAATCAAATTAAAAGGCAGGCAGCACACTGAGAAATTTTTGAAACAATATTGATCTCTTAAATTCAGTAATAATAGTACACCCTTCATGTCTACCCATTCCTGTTTTTTACCTTAGCTTCTCTCATATATCATAACTGTTGGATGCCGTTCTGAACAGTAGTATTTGAAGGGAGAATATTCCAGGGATTGATTTTAGATGATGGCAGGAGAATGTTGAAGAAATACTCCGTTTAGTGATATAAGAAGGTCCAGTATGTGCCCAATATTAATAGCGTATGTCATAAAGTTAAGCCAGTTATCTAATTTTATTGTACATAAAATAATAAATACACTGATATAAAAGATTTGGGAAACAGGAGGAAAATAACCATCTTCATGCAAGGGTTGCTTTCAGTTTTGCACATTCTCTTACATTCTCTCCTTATTTTACATTTCTATACACAGGAGGTGGCGGCATCAGCTGTGTACTTCAAGATGGGCGCGTTTTCGAAAAGGCTGGGGTGAGCATTTCTGTTGTTCGTGGAAATCTTTCTGAGGAAGCAGCAAAACAAATGAGAAGCAGAGGAAAAGTTCTGAAGAGTAAAGATGGTAAATCAGACAATCTTGATAGTCTTTACTGGTCCCTGCAAACCTTATTTTGCCCACAAGTTTTATTTATAAAATAAATATTGCTTCTGAAAAAACCCATTTGGGTTCATATGCCACATGTCGACAATTCCTTTAAGAGGCAAATTAAAAAGCAGCTTTTTAAAACTGACTTAGAAGTCATATTAGAGTGAGATTGTTTCAAGTCAATATATGACTTGAAACATATATTCGGGGTAACTGAATATAGCTCACTACTCGTATTTTGCTTTCCAGGTAAATTGCCATTTTGTGCTTTGGGGGTGAGCTCTGTTATCCACCCCAAGAATCCTCATGCTCCTACTATCCATTTCAACTACAGATACTTTGAAGTAGAAGAAGCCGATGGTAAGGATCTCAGGAGCTGTGGAAAGTACTATTGTGCAAAATGTGCCTTTTAAAACAGATAAGAGGGCATGACATCTAAAAGTGAGAAGAGTAAATAGTCTTAACTGGGTCTTTCAGGAGGCATATAAAGGTGATTTCTTGGCAAGTGCAATGAATTATGCACAAGACATGACAAGTGAGATGGGGCTGGGCACGGTGGCTCACACCTGTAATCCCAGCACTTTGGGAGGCTGAGGCGGGCGGATCACTTGAGGTCAGGAGTTCGAGACCAGCCTAGCCTACATGACGAAACCCCATCTCTACTAAAAATACAAAAAATTAGTTGGGCGTGGTGGCACGTGCCTGTAGTCCCAGCTACTCAGGAGTCTGAGGTAGAAGATTCACTTGAACCTGGGAAGCGGAGGTTGCAGTTAGCAGAGATTGTGCCACTGCACTCCAGCCTAGGTGACAGAGACTCCGTCTCAGAAAAAAAAAAAAAAAGAAGAATATTGATTGACTCTGACCTTCCCGTATTTCCTCCAACATATAAGGAATGATTTAATGAACCTGAACTTCAGGGTGCACCTAGGGTTCTTTGCAAATATAAATTCATTACATCTGAAGGAACACCTTATGTATGAGGTTAAGTTAAAATTGAGAACTTGTTCTGGGAAAGTATTTTACACGTACATAGCTTTGCTAGTCACTAGTGCATCAGCAGTTGGTTAAAATGGGATGCAGTTGATTATGCGCCCTGTGCATGTACTTTGTAGTCCCAGCCTGTTTCTTATCTGATGCCATGTTTCAGAGCACCTGTGCAGTGCCACGCCTACTCCTGTTGGTGTCTCTGTAGGTGAAGGCGTTTGAAGTTACTGCTTTAACTTTTCATTTTGAAGTCATTCAGTTTTGTTCAACCTTTTATGTTTAAAATTGATATCTGGTATTGACAACTCATACACCTGTGAGCACATGAAACAGTTATTCTCAAGTGGTAAGTTGCGTCAGCAAGTGTTTTGACTCTTTCTAGGAAAGGGGAGGGGTGGCAGTGGTTCTTAATACAAGGAGTGTGAGAATCTCCTGGGGAGCTTTTATAAACTACAGATTCCTAGGCCAGAGATGTGTGGTTTTTTGTTTTTTTTTTAATGGTGCTCAGAAGAGCTATTTTAAGCTCCTCATATGATTCTCATATACAGCTAGAGTTGCAGTCTACTTCCTGATCCACCAGTACGCTGTTTTATCATTCACTGCCCTGCATATCATTCCTTGCGAGTTCCACTCTCCTGCCTTTTACTTTCTTCCTTTCTGCTTTTACTTTTTTGTTGTTGTTCTGTTGTTTATCATTATTATTATTATTTATTTATTTATTTTTTTGTGTGTGTGACGGAGTCTTATTCTTGTCGCCCAGGCTGGAGTGCAACGGCTTAATCTTGGCTCACTGCAACCTTCACCTCCTTGGTTCAAGCGATTCTCCTGCCTCAGCCTTCCAAGTAGCTGGGATAATAGATTCCTGCCACCGTGCCTGGCTAATTTTTGTATTTTTAGTAGAGACAAGGTTTCACCACGTAGGCCAGGCTGGTCTCGAACTCCCTCAGGTGATCCGCCTGCCTCGGCCTCCCAAAGTGCTGAGATTACAAGCATGAGCCACTGCACCCAGCTGCTTTTACCTGTTTTGTTCTGCCTGGGCCTTACTGGTCTTCAGAGCTAAAATCAGTTAAAATGTTTTTTTATTGTCATCCATTTTATGCTTAATAAATTAAGCTGCTAAATTAAATTTCCTAATATAGCCACTGATGCTGAATCTCAGAGTCCACATTAGAATCCCATGTCTTGATTTTGTAGGTAATAAGCAGTGGTGGTTTGGTGGTGGATGTGACCTCACCCCAACATACCTGAACCAAGAAGACGCTGTCCATTTTCACAGAACTCTAAAGGAGGCTTGTGACCAGCATGGTTCAGATCTCTACCCCAAATTTAAAAAATGGTAGGTAAAAGAACTGAACTTTCATGACCCCAAAATTACATTCCATTCCTTCTGAAGGCCACTGTAACTAAATATCTTCTTCTACATGTGAAAATGGGACTTTTTTTTTTTTTTTTTACTTTGCTCATCAGAAGAATTAGAATACCAATTTTAAGTGTTTTTATTAAATTATTTACTTAGGAATATTATAATATACATTGAGTAGTAACATCTTTTTATTCCAAATGATTTAGAATGGTAGACTGTAAACTATAAGGTGATCTATGCTTGAGAACGAGAGGCTTTTTAATCTAGAGTGGGATGTTAAATTCTCATTCCAAATGAGAATTATCCTGATGTTGACTTGGGAGCGTGTAAGGGCATGGGAAGCGTTGGAGAACTGCTGGAGGGAGATGCCAGCATACCAGAGATTTTGGCCAAGGGGAAAGAAGAATTGGAAAATCTGGTAAAGAAATTCTAGTGGTAAAATAAGAAAACAGAAAAAAGTTGTGGGAAGACCCAGAATATTTGTTATCTATCAAATGGAATCTTGGCACAAATAGTTTGGAATCCGAGTAAAATACTCGATTCTGCTTAGAGCTAATTGTCATTCTTGAAAAAGGAAGAACAGAAAGAGTTTTTGTCTTTTTGCTTTGTTTTTAGAGCTAATAGTTGTGAAATGTTAATATTTATGCAAAAGCATGGAGTTCAGCTTTAAAATCCTCAGAAAAGATGAAACATTTGAATATTCTCCTCTCGATTTAACGTTGCTACTGAAAACTGCACAGCCACGGATGCATGCAGATACGGGTCTTTTATTTGATTTTTCGTCTCTCTTGCAGAAGTTAGCATCCTTCCAGGAGGACTGATAGAGTAGACAGTTCTCTTTTTTTGGTTCCTTTCTCTAGCTATTAACTGAGATGACTTTAAGCAGTATTAGGTAATAAAATATCTAGGGTGCTAGCTAGTTAAGAAGTTTTTAGTATAAGTGCTTTGGTTTGAATATTTGTGCTCTCTAAAACTCATGTTGAAATTTAACCCCCAATGTGGCAGTATTAAAAGCTGGGTCCTTTAGAAGGTGATTGGGCAGAGCCCTGACTGATGGATTAATCCATTCATAGATTAATGGATTAAATCATGGGAGTGGGACTGGTGGCTTTTTAAGAGACCTGAGCTAGCATGATCAGCCCCTCACCATGTGATTCTGTGCGCTGCCTCAGGACTCTTCAGAGACCCCACTGGAAAGAACGCTCACATTAGATGAAGCCCCTCAACCTTGGACTTCTCAGCTTCCATAACTATAAGAAATAAGTTCCTTTCATTTATAAAGTATACAGTTTCAGCTATTCTATTATAAGCCATGGAACACCTACTAGGAAATAAGTGTTTAATAGATCACTTAATTTTATAATTTTTTGAAGAGATGTTTTGAAATAGTATAACTTGGGTTAAGAGCTGACTTTACAACCTTGCTCAGGATATACTTTTTTAGACCTTGTTAATAAAATGTGCACATAAGGAAAGCCAACAAGTCACAGTTGAGGTGAATTCTAATGCGTTAGTTCTAGGGATTTGCAGCTGTTGCTTTTTGTTGTTTTTTAAGCAATTGAAGCTGTATTTAAGGTGACCTTTTACATAACTGTTAGTTTTTGTTTGAACACATTTTTCCATTTAGGGACCTTTATGCAGAGATTATCGAAAGAACTACTTCTAGGATGTGAACTATTTTACAAGTTTAGCATTTAGGAAATGGCTTCTTAAGACACCTGTTCTAGTAGACACAGGGGAGGAGACTCAAGAACAGGTGAATAGTTTTATGTGCTGCCTCACAGGGTAAGCTTTCACATGTCTGATATGACATATGAAAGAATAAAAACTGTTCTCTGAACTTTTTTTTCCGCCAGCTTTTTGCTCTGTTGTTCATGCTATAGAACCATCAAATTTTATTGCTGAAGAAAACCTGAGAGATTGTTTATAGTACCTTCCTTTGGTGAGTAGAGAACTCAAGAGAGCTTGGATTTGCAACATGGTTGGTATCGTTAGTGGAAGATTCCTGTCTTCCTGCCTCCTACAAAAGCAGCAGTGCTTCTGAAGGGAGCAGCATCACTTGTTCCAAGAAATATAGTATCAATATTGGAGTGTTTCTCTTTTCACTAAAGTTCTTAGAGTTCACATCCTTTACATAGACTTGTGTTCAGTTGTCTGGTTGCTTTGAAGATAAGCGGATAAGCATTTTCTACATGGGTGGTATCTGCAAAAAACTGTCTAAAGTCCTCATTTCATTTTCATAGTTGGACAGCAGGTAAGGGCACTATGCTGAGATTAGTTGAGGTTAGTGCTGTAACCTGAAAAGCTCACATTGATTTTCATGTCTCCTTTTTCCATCTGATCCCTGGTTTGGCCCCGCTGTGTTTTCCAGGTGTGATGATTACTTCTTTATAGCCCATCGTGGAGAGCGGCGGGGCATCGGTGGTATCTTTTTTGACGATCTTGACTCTCCCTCCAAGGAGGAGGTGTTTCGCTTTGTACAGAGCTGTGCCAAGGCTGTAGTGCCTTCTTATATTCCCCTTGTGAAGAAGCACTGTGATGACTCATTCACCCCCCAGGAGAAGCTGTGGCAGCAGCTCAGAAGAGGACGGTAAGTGACTGGAGAATGAATTCTTTCATGGCATAACTGGGGGAGGTGGAGCAGCTCTTAATAATAGCGAGTGTTGTGTTGTCAGATACTTTGTAATCATTGTGTTAATTTCTTTTCATAGCTAGATGAATATTAAATGAATTAAAAGACATTGTATAAAGTTGTATTATAAATATAGCAAAGTTTAATTCATCTATACATTAGAGACTCATAGTAGGCTTATGTAGTTAAGTACTTGCTGAATTTAATTCTGCTGATTTCTTTTAGTTAGTCTTCTAGTAATTCTCTCCAGCCTTATGTCAAGATGTGGGCATCATTTAATGTCTTTGCTGCTTTTTAAATTTGGAATCATACCTTTTTTCATTAATCTTAAAGATTTTACCGAAGTTATTTTAACGGAAATAATTTCAGAAATTCTGCCAGCCTCTATGTTAAGCATTTTGTATCTGATGTTTTCCATCAAACCTGTAAGATAGGTGTCATCATCTTTTTTCACAAAGTTAATCTGTTGCCCAAGAAACACAGCTGGTAAATATAAGGTCTCAGATGTGGAACTGGGTCAAAATGACTTCAGAACTTGTAGTCTGTGTAGTGTCTAAAGCTAAGCAGTCGAAGCAGGTTTGTGATTCTTACCGTGATGCTCACTGTAGCCGCCCTGCTCTGTGCAGTGAGCCTGGTGAGCTCAGTGGGTGTCCAGCCTGAGGTTATCTCCAGCTGCCGGTGTACTTGTAAATCCAGTCCAAGTTATACAGCCTGCTGGCCCCGATCAGTGTCTCATTACCACCTTAAATACCTGTGTCCTACTGGAACATGGCTGTAAAATGGATTTTCTTACTGATGTTAATTCTGTGTCAGGCAAATGAAGCTTTGGGTACTAAGGAGGTAAAGCTTTTGCCATCAAGAGGTCAACCTAAATAACATTCCAAGTCTAAAGAGAAACATTTGTGTATATCCTTATGACTGCCTCTGCTATCTGCTTCCCATTTATTAACTTGAAAAACATGAGAATAATTTTTTTTTAGAAATTTCTTAAAGAATGAATCTATTTTTGAACATGTGTTTTTTTTGTTCGTTTCCATAATTTCTTGAATATACCTCTACCACTCTTTCCTTCTTTCACTTGATATTCATTTTTGGGCCCCTGAGATGAGGCACTATCTTGGCTACCAGGTGGCCATAACATGAACCTGCCAAAAAGAGCCTCACAGTTCAGTGGGTAGACATACCTAAGAGGACAATTTAGAACTCTGTGCAAAGTAAAGTGTTCTAGTTTTGCACAGGATTTCATAGGCAAAGCTGGCAGATTTTGTGAATACTAATTAGGTAAATCCTTTAAAACTTCATAGACAGGAGTAATGGTTTGTTTTGTGGTTTTGTTTTACATTGCTTGATGGCAGGTCATTCTGAAAGTCACTGTGTGTGTGTTATTGCATGTCTGGTGTCATGAGATAGGCAGAAGTGTGGGATGTTAGATTAATTTTCTATGGTATGGTGTGTGACTGTTCTTCAAAGACAGCTTCTTTCTGCCTCCCTTATCTCTGGACCTTAAGATGGCAATAAACTCTGGGGCCTAGGATAACCCCAGCTCTTTCCTAGAACTATCAAAGCTCTCTTTGGTTTCTAATACTGCAGTCCTGACCAGTTACCTGTTTCAGAAAGGTAAAATCAGGTGAAAAAGGTAGCCGAAAGATGGAATTATTTCCCGTGGGCTTAGCAAAGGATTCAGAAGATTCACTTAAATTATCTTTTGAAACAGACATAAGAAAGTATTAAATAGTTATTTGTACATAAAAGTCAATGATAAATGGTGAGAATTAGAAAGGGAGCCATAGATAAAATTCTTTACACTTTCGCAGGGCTTTTGACAAGTTCCACATAAAAAGGTGCTTTTTAAAAATTAAAGTATTGTGGGAATCTAGAGAATCTTTTGCTATAGATGGGCATCAAGACAGTAACCAGTAGGTAAATAAGAATATGTGAGTGAAGTTTAGACCAAGGGAGTAATTTCTGAATAAGATAAGAAATGATCTGAAAGGGGCACTGTTTATTGAACTTTTCAGATTTATGAATCATTCTAAATTCTTTTGATCCTTTTGAAATTGGAGAGGGAGACCCTTTTACATCCTATGTTAAAGGCAGATAGAGGTTTTTAAGCTGGATGGAGTCTAGCTTTGACTATGGCAGTTAATACACTGAACCAAGTTTTAGTTGATGCTAAAGCTGCAACTCAACACTACCTTTTATTATGATTACTGTTAATCTGCAGAGACTGAATTATATGACTGCTTATTAATGAAATTAACTACTTTAAGAAAGAATATATAGAATATCTTAATCTGTTATTAATAAATTCTCGTTAGCTGTAGTTGGCCTTTCAGACGCATAGGTTTTACACCATCTTAGTAGTAGTACTTGTGAGTTATAGGCAGTGAAATGAAATCTTTGGCTCTGAAACATCCCAGACTATGAGAAGGCCAGAAGGAGCTGGGTTATCTTGAAAAGGGATGCCATTTCTTTTTCTTAATTGTTGTTGTGTCTTAAACTTCTCAGCTGTGTGTCAATTCTGTTTATTTATGGGAAAACATAACCTTGTATTGTAACTGCTCTGTGTTGGGGCAGAATGTATATTCTATTGTTTGTTGGGTAGAATACCCTTTTATTTCTGCCTGTCCAGATGGAGAGCTCTCAATGGGCTGTAGGCCGGTGTCCTCTGTGCCAGTTCCAGCTGATGGGAACTGGGGGGAAGAACCCACCCCTTTTTAAGTATTTGTTATGGGTTAGTCTTAAGATTTTATTGAGCTGGCCCTCAATGTTATTTGCTGTATTTATGACAGGTATGTAGAATTTAATCTGCTGTATGACAGGGGCACAAAGTTTGGCCTGTTCACTCCAGGATCCAGAATTGAAAGCATCTTGATGTCTTTACCTCTAACTGCCCGGTAAGGAGATGACTCATGGTAGTTGTTACCCCTCCACTGCCGAATCCCAAACACCCACAAAATAGGAAAGTTGACACTGCAGATATTGTACCTAAGTCTTTGTTAGTTTTGACTTTGCTGATTTTATAAGAAAATCACAGTCAAATAATTAAGGCAAATCAAACTGGGTATTTTAAGCAGCGACAGGGTGAATGCCACAGCTCTGTGAGGGCAAGGAGGACTAGAGGGAGAGAGAATACAGGCTGGGTTCTGGTGGCTAGCAGGCGAGATGGACCTTCCCTGCCTATTTGTTTTTCTGGGAAGAGGTATGCGTAAGTATTAAGCTAAAGAAAGTTTGCCCGTGGGTCATCTGAGGTTCTACACTTTATGAAACCCTGGTTTATATTAAAAGCGTATTTTGGTTCTGGGATATTAATACTAGCCAAAGCATACTCAAGAGTTATTAAGAAACTATTTGTTTAGCATATAGTTTTTTTTAAATGTCTAGTTGGTACAAGGCACATCAGGCACAGTAGAGACAAAGAAGTATAACACTTTTTTTAATTCTTAGGATTTTATTTTTAATTTATTTTAAGTAAAGAGGTATGTGTGTCATTTTCTATGATTTTTTTGCTTTTGTTTTGGACATGCATAGATGGGAGTACATGCATTCACCCTCAGAGAATTCCAAAGAAGCTGAAATTCTGGAAGTTCTACGTCATCCAAGGGACTGGGTGTGTTGATGCAGGCAGAGTGGCCGTGCAGGAGTTTGGAGGGCAGAAGATGTGTGCTCCCCATGCCACTGGCTGGCACTGTTGCCACCGTGTGGCAGTTAGTTACCTGTGCCTTAGTGCCCCGGTCTTCTCCACGCTGCACCCTGCCTTGTGGGCAGATGGTAACATGTTTTAGATGCTGTCAGTGATGAATGGTGAGATGGAAGATTGTCCGTCAGTTGATTAAACCTCATTTATACATTTAGCATCATTTTATATGACTAGTTTACAAAATAGGACATTGAGTTTCCAAGTATCAAGATAAGGGAATATAAATAGTATTATATGTATCAGGAAATTTCTCATCTTGTTTTTGTTTCATGTATTTTTTAAAGTTTTCACTTCTGCCACAAAAATCTGTCATGAGATACATTTTATTTTTATTAATTCAGTGAAGTTGAGACTTCATAATAATTTTAGAATGCACCTTGAAGGTAAAAATTTTATTTTGTCATTACTGAAGTCTCTGATGTAATCTTTATATATCTTTTTCCAGAGAACATAATATTGTAAAGTAGATATACATTTTTATAATAGGTATTTAGAAGCACTTGAAATATTCTTAATCTCTGCATGTGTTATAATTCAGTTATTTCTGTAGTTTGTAAACTCTAAAGTGACATTACTATTATTTAAGAGATGTCTGAGTTGTAATTTTGATTTTTGTGGAACCATAGTTTGTTAATGTTGGGATTCTCTGCATTTTTGAATGTGAAAGCTTATATCCCTGAATTCTGATACTTAAATTTTCTGTTTCAGACATCTCTATGTGGAAGTTGAGACTGAGAACAGTCCTAGAGATGTCATGAATTAGGCATGTTTCTCATCTGGAAAGTGAAATGAGAAATGATTTCCTTATTTAAAGCAAATATACATAATACGAGAAACTTACAGGCATTTCATACACACATTTCTTAGCAAAATGGACACATTAAAAATGTCCTCTTTTTTATATTAGAGATTCTGCAGCTCTTTGCTCTTAAGAGAAAATCACAATAGGATTCTTAATATATCACTTCTTTGTTTATATAATAATAGGAATGTATTATTTTATTTGTTTCATAATATATTACAGTTTATAAGGAACAGCATCTCATATATATTATTAAACACTATCTTGGAACATGTTGAATGTATGTGATTGCATGTGGCCTTTTTAGGGCTGGAAAATGTATGAACTCTTCAATGTCTTAAACAGATCTGCTAATAAATTTGATTGTGAAATAAGACCAATAAATATTTATGTATTTTTGTTGCCAGGATAATATAGGAAAACACAAATATTTCTTACTACAGTTGGCCCTTGAACGATATTAGAGCTGGGACGCCAACTCCTTATTACCGCGCACAGGCTCAAATCCTTGTGCAACTTTTGACTCCGCCAAAACTTAACCACTATTAGCCTACTGTTGACTGGTAGCCTTACCAATAACATAAACAGCCAATTCACACGTTTTATGTTATATGTATTACATACTCTTCTTACGAGCTAGACAAATGAAAATGTTATTAAGGAAATTGTAAGAAAGAAGATATATTTGCTATTCATTAGGTGAAAGTGAATCATCGTAAAGGTCTTCATCCTCATTGTCTTCACGTTGGGCAGGCTTAGTGGGAGTAGTAAGGAAGAATTGATCTTGCTCTCTCAAGGGTGGCAGAGGTGGAAGAAAATCTGCGAAGAAGAAAAACTCTGCAGTTCAAACCTGTGTTGTTCAAGGGTCAGCTATACTAATGCCATAGTTCCTCATTCCTAGGTATTTTCCTAAAGAAAAATACAAGTTTTGTACTCAATTTTCATAGCAGCTTTATTTAATAGCTGAGAATTAGAAACAACCCAAATGACTAACAGCAGGTGAGCGGGATAAACAATTTGTGATATATGCATATATTCAAATACTTAGCAATGGAAAGAATGACTACTGCTAGTGACAGTAACATGGGTGAACATCAAAAGCCTTATGCCAAGTGAAAGCCACACATAAGAGTACTTAATATATGACTACATTATAAGAAATCCTAGAGAAAGCAAAGTTTTAATGACAGAAAGCAGATCAATGGATGCCAGGGGCTGGGGGATGCAGAATTGTGAAACGGAACAAAAGAGTATTTTGAGGTGATTTAAATGTTTTACATCTTGATTGTGGTGATGGCTGCTAGACTGTGTGCATTTCTCAAAATTCACTGAACTTAAAATCATGGAATTTTATTGTACATGTGAATAATACTTCAATAAAGCTAATATTAGAAAAAACAATATAGGCATATAGGAACAAATGTTCAGATCGACCTCAGTTTAGCTTTTAAAAACTAGAAGATCACTACATGGTGATGGTGTAATGCTAAAATGCTAGCCTATTTAGTTGTATTTAAAGCTATGACGGCTCAACGAAGATAAAATTTTTCTGTGCATTTGTTTTCATGTTCTTCAGTAACCATGCATTTGTATGGATTAGGCTATGTCTGAAAAAAATTACATAATTACCAGAAAATAGGTCATTCTGCTGTTACTCAGTGAATTTCTCTTTCAAATTCTTATTGATATTTATTCAGTCTACCTGAAGACCACAGTGCACCTTCAGATGGCCTGAACACCTGTCTTATGCATGCATATTCATGGTAATAAGGGGTGTCTGGAGGAGACAGATGTAAATTCTCTCAGCAAATTTCTAACCAATACTTTCTGTTCATCACTGTACTTTTCTGACCCTTCTAGTCAGCTGATCATTGAGGTGACTGCTTCTGCACGTTAAAGAGTAAGAGATTTGAAAGCCAAATGTTTCTTTATGACTTATCCTTCCATGTGTCTTTTGCTGTTACAATTTAAAGAGACAGGAATCTTCTGCAGGTTTTTAACTTGCATATCTGTACATAGGTGAGGATGACTCAGAGGCCCAGAGGCCTTATCTACATTTTCCTGTGCACTTCAGCCTCAGACCGTATGCCCACCACTCACCGTTTTTCTGAACTTCCCCCAAATTATACCCGCTCTGGCCTTTTCTCAGGCTGCTTGCTGCCATCTGCTTGGAATGTATTATACACCTGTTCACCCTTCCATGCCCAGTTTAAATCTTCAAGAAACCTTCCTTGGAGTCAATCTCTTCCACCCTTTCAGCAGATTTTACTTTTAGTATTACTCTCAACATAGTCTATTTAATTCAATCCACACTCCACTTGTTACGAAATATTGAAGGTGGGTCTTTCCTTATAGTACCTCTACCTAATGGGCGACCTGTTGATCTTTGTTTTCCAACACTGTTTTGCAGTATATTGTATCAAGCTTCCTGTTGTTTAGTTGTATAACTGTCTTATTCCTAGTCTGTGAACGCAGAAGTTCCCAGTATCTCTAAAAGCCCATCTAGAAATTGTTTTCAAGGATGTATTGTATTATCCCTGCCACAAGTATGAGCTACCTATTTGAAATCCCACATTTAAAAATTTCATTTTTCTTCCCAAAGAAACACACATAACAATCCAATTTCATAATAAACCTAAATTAGCACATTTAGGTTAGTGACACTTAGACATTTATAAATGGCTTGATTAAATTCCCTTGTATTCTTACCTGAAATCAAGTCATATGTTGTACGACATAAAACCTCACCGATATGGTTAGGCTTCGTGTCCCCATCTAAGTCTCACCTTAAATTATAATCCCCAATATCCCATGTGTCGAGGGAGAGACCAGGTGGAGGTAACTGAATCATGAAGGTAAACCACCCCCGTGCTGTTCTCCTGGTAGTGAGTGAGTTCTCACACGATCTAATGGTTTTATAAGGGGCTCTTCCCTCCTTTGCACAGTACTCCTTCCTGCTGCCTTGTGAAGAAGGTGCTTTGCTTCCCTTTTGCCTTCTGCCATGATTGTAAGTTTCCTGAGGCCTCCCAGCCATGAGTCAATTACCTCGTTCCTTTATAAATTGTTCAGTCTTAGGCAGTTCTTTAGAGCAGTGTGAAAATGGACTAATGCACTCACAGGCTTGTTTCTACAAGTGGATTTATACTGGATATTCACTAACATACAGCAGAGCAAGGTAGTTGAACTTCATTTCCTCTTCCAATCAGTGTAGCCAGCTCTATTCTAGATGCTAAGCGCATTCAGTGAATATTTTAAATAATCCTTTTACTGTTAATCCCTTCATGTTTCAAAATGTGTTTGAAGATAAAACTTGTCATAATCTGACCCATCATGGTTTCAAAGGGTTGATGCAAATACAGCCACTTAGGAAAGCGAATTGACTTTGCAGTCATTTAGAGTTGCGACATTGACTCTGTCATGGATGTGTTTTCTTATGAGATGGTTGAGAGGTATCAAATTTCACAAAGCTGTACTGACTGAATGCCTCTTACATAACAGCAAGTGAATAATGCTTTCATAAATAAAAATCTTTCTAGCAATTTATCTATGCTCAGATCTGGTCAAGGTTGCTTCCATTTGATGACTTGGTAAGGCAGACAGGCTTTTAGAATCTGTTCCATATCTGCTGCTTGACTTTTTTTTTTTTTTTTTTTTTTTTTTTGAGACGGAGTTTTGCTCTTGTTACCCAGGCTGGAGTGCAATGGCGCGATCTCGGCTCACCGCAACCTCCACCTCCTGGGTTCAGGCAATTCTCCTGCCTCAGCCTCCTGAGTAGCTGGGATTATAGGCACGCGCCACCATGCCCAGCTAATTTTTTGTATTTTTAGTAGAGACGGGGTTTCACTATGTTGACCAGGATGGTCTCGATCTCTTGACCTCGTGATCCGCCCGCCTCGGCCTCCCAAAGTGCTGGGATTACAGGCGTGAGCCACCGCACCCGACCCTGCTTGACATTCTTCTAACCATTAGTATAATATGCACTTCAGCAATTTCTTATAGTTCGAACTGTAGTTTATTAAAAATAATTAGTTCAGATATCCTCAAAGAACATTTTAATTAATACTACCTCAATACAGGCCAGGCATGGTGGCTCACACCTGTAATCCCAGCACTTTGGGAGGCCGAGGTAGGTGGATCACCTGAGATCAGGAGTTCAAGACCAGCCCGGCCAACATGGTGAAACCCCGTCTCTACTAAAAATACAAAAATTAGCCAGGCTTGGTGACAGGCCCCTGTAATCCCAGCTACTCGGGAGGCTGAGGCAGGAGAATTGCTTGAACCTGAGAGGCAGAGGTTACATGAACCAAGATCATGCCACTGTACTCTAGCCTGTGTGACAGAGTGAAACTCTCTAAAACAAAAAAGAAAAAAAGGTGGGTGTGGTGGCATGTGCCTGTAGTCCCAGCTACTCAGGAGGCTGAGGTGGGAGGATTGCTTGAGCCCAGGAGTTCTGGGCTGTAGTGTGCTATGCTGATTGGGTGTCTGCACTAAGTTCGGCATCAATGTGGTGACCTCCCAGGAGCGGAGGACAACCAGGTTGCCTAAGGAGGGGTGAACAGGCCCCAATTGGAAACGGAGCAGGTCAAAACTCCTGTGCTGATCAGTAGTGGGGTCGCGCCTGTGAATAGCCACTACACTCCAGGCTGGGCAACATAGCAAGACCCCGTCTCTTAAAAAGAAATAAAATAAAAATAAAATACTACCTCAATACAAATTCTGCTGAAAGTGCTTTTTGTTCTTTAATATATACTTGATCTTATATGCTATTCAACATGAGTGTGGTGCTTAAAAATAATGTATTTCTAAGAAGCAAAGAATAAGGAATTATTTCATCCTTACCTCTCTGCCACCCTCCCCCACTCTTCATCTTAGTAATGTGTGGGAGATATGGTATCTCCCCAAACAGCAAGCTGATGTGCCCTAGTGTGTGGAGCAAAGACTAGCTATCACTGCTGTGCCCTATCAGAATTCCTGACTCGTAGAATCTGTGAGCATGATAAAATGGTTGCTGTTATATGTCATTAAGTTTGGAGCACTTTGTTAAACAGCAATACATAATTGAAGCAGATTGTCATTAACAAAAATGAGAAGAGCAGTTTTGATGAGCTTGAAATGCTTGCAGGCTACCTATACCAGTATTTAGAGATGTGAACTCAGGAGAGCTCAGCCTAGAAACGTTAAGTCTACAAATTTTGTAAAAGTGATCATTGAAGTGGAAGAAGGTAAGCCACCCAAGGAAGTGCATGCAGTGTTATAAAGGAGCATCCCAGACTGAACTGGGGGCAGAGAAATGAACACGGGATGAGGTATCAGGAAGGATGGCTGAGAAGCAGCTAGCTGAACAAATAGAATAGGAGGAAGGAAATTGAAAGAGACAAGTGGAAAGCAATTGTAATAGGGTTTAAATATTACAATGGTTGTTTCCAAATAGAAGATGTTAACATGATCTATACCCTATGTTAGTATGTTTGATAAATTGGGATTTAAATTTATATTTAAAAAATGATCCTAGTCTATAAATCATCAAGGTCTTCTCCGATACTAAAATTTAGAGGAAAAATTATTTCCATTAAATACCAGGTAGTGTCTCCAGTTTCTCAAGCATAAGACATTCTTGAAAGAACCAGTAGGTGGAGCAGAAAATCTAATCTGCGTTTTGTTGTTATTGTTACTTGTTTTGTTTTGGTTTGGTGGGAGTGGAGGGAGGAGAAAGTAAAGAACAGCAAGGAAGAAAAGGAGAATGAAAAAGTGCTGGGAGGAAGAAGGAGGAAAGAGAAGAGGTGGAGAACAGGACAGGAAAAGAGAAGAGGCAAAGAAGAGTTACCCGGAGTCTGGCCCTTGCTGAACTATGCTGTTGTTGGATTATCACAGGAGTTACTACATATTTAATCAAGCATGGCTGATTTGACCATGCTGCTTATGTCTTGTCAAATGTCTCCACCATGTTTCATTTCTCACTTTGTGATTGGGAGATTCTAAAGTTGGCAATGTCTGGAATTCCAATACTGTTGAATGTCTAAAGTAGGATGCTTAAGCATCTGAGTTCCTTGGCAGTCTCTGAACTGTGAGTTGACTGAGCAAATGTGAACATTTTTGTCTGAGAGTAAAGAATGTTAATTTGATTCTCAGAGGATACACAATTCTGAAAAGATAAGGACTATTCATCTAAATTTGTGTATTCAGTTTAGAGTCTTTACCCCAGGGGTGTGTGTGACAATTCAGTGAAGAAAGGTAAGAAAACAAAAAACTCTGTTTCTGTGTGTAATTTCATTATGTCCACAATAAATCAATCTAATTATGTGGGCGTTTAATTCACAAATAAGCAAGCATATTTTGAGGGTACAAAATCAGCAGCTTGTAATTGAAAAATTGCTTGTTCAATAGTGTATACATTTTTACATTTTGATGGACTAAAAATGAAAATGGAGAAGAGAGCAGAATGTCTTGATAAAGAAAGAATATAATAACTATAAAGCTTGGCTTCTGACCTCTGGGCAGAGTTACAGGGGAGGAAATGAACGTATGCTAATTTCCCATTGGTTTTAGAGGAAACTGATGGACACGTCTAAACAAATGGAGAACATAGATGTTAAATACCATATAATAAAGGTAATCAAAATGTAAACCAAACTAAAGTGAGAGACTTTAAACTATAAATTTAGAAAATATAGCAAGCAACATATGATAAAGCCATAGCAAACATATCCATCCTATCAATAATGTAAAAATAACATACATATCAATAAATTAAAGTGTATCATACTTAAGATATTTTAAATGGGACCGTAAAACAAAACCCAAACAGATGCTATATAAAAGAGATACATTTAAGACAAAATGTTTCAGAAAGTAAAAAACAATAGCTATACCAGGCAAGTACAAATTTAAAAAATGAAGAAGTTATGATACTTATATCAGCCATCATGTAATTCACATCAAAAAGCATAACATAAGAAAAAGAAGGGTTCTTAAAATGTGAATGTAAAAAGGTATAAATATCAGTGGACCAAAGTACATAACCATATTCACAAAGAGAAAAAACATCAGTTGGGGAGGATTTAGACTGACGCACACTCGTGGTTGTTGAACTATTTCCTTTCGTCCCTGACAGAGTGAGTCAGGGGAACCGTACTGAAGGTATAGAAGACCTAAATTACATGAGTAACAAGGTATATCTAACTTACATATATCGTGAACTCTGAGCCCTGAAAATAGAGACAACCCTTCCAGGTACCTAGGGACATTTATAAACATTCACAAAAGTCTTTTCTAAATTACAAACTCCAGAAGAAATTTTAAGAGACAGAAATTATATTAACAATATTCTGTAGTCATAATATAAGAAGACAAAAATTAACAAGCAAATAAAAAACTGAAGCTCCAACATCTTGTAAATTAAAACATTTTTTTTTTTCTTACCCCAGTCTTGGAACAAAGAGGAAATATAAAACAAAATTACTCATATCTAGGAAATAATGATAATATAAACAATACCTACTAAAACCCATGAGACGTAACTAATACAGTGTTTTCTTAAAGGCTTAAATATTTATATTGATAAATAAGAAAAAATAAAAATAAACTATTTCTCAGTCAAGAAATTTTACAAGACAACCAAACAAACTGAAGAAAAGGAAAAAGAGAAATGAGCAGGCAGGAACAAGACAAGGATGTCCAGTATCACTACTGTTATTCAGTGTTGTATTAGAGATGCTAAGTTAATAAGTTTAGACAAGAAAAAGAAATACAAAGGTTAGAAAAGAAGAGGTAAAATTGTGTGACAGAATCTAGAAGCAACCCAAGTTTAGTCAGTGGAAGAACAGATAACTAAATTCAGGTATATTAATAAAAAAATGCCATAGACTCTATATTATGTATATATAAATTATAGAACTGGGAAAATTAATATGGATGAATATCATAGGCATTGACTGAAGATAAAATAATCTGCAGAATAATACATACAACGTGGTTCCATTTGTATAAAATTCAAAAGATGCGAAGCAAGGCCATAGGCTAAAGATACACATAAGTGATAAAACTAATGAAAAGCTAATGAAATACCAGATTCAGGTGAATGGAGAAGGGAACTGAGGCAGGATTCACGAATGGCTTCAAAGTTCTTAGCAGTGATCAGCTGGATTCTGATATACAAATGACCATTTCAACATTTCAATATATCAATAGAATATTTCTTAATATCCTATTCATATTTTACAAATATTCATGTATATATCAAGCATTAAATTAAAAATCTTTTAAGCTAGGATCGGAAAAATTATTTTACTCTGAAACTAACATTCACTTCTATTGGTTTTCTTGTTGGCACCCTGATATGTATTTCTTTAAAAATCAAGTATTTTTTCCCATATGTTTAAATTAGTGTGAATGCTTTGTGGAAATTTTGGAAAATAAACAACAGTATTAAGGAAATAATTACATTTTATTCCACCACTCAGAAGCAACCATAAATGCTCAAAATGTTGATGTATTTCTAGCTATTTTATGCATATTTTAATTTAGTTAAATCATAGGTGTGTGTATCATTTTGAATACTCACTTTTTTCTTTTTTATACCTTAAGCATCTCCCCCTGTTATTCAAACCTTTCAAAGGCAAATAATCCACTGGGGCTGAAAATACCAGGTTTCTTGAAAGTGAGCTGCTCACTGAAGGCTCTAACCATTAACTGCCTCATTTCTTTATGGGAACTTGGTCTCCAGCTGGACAGGAGATTTAAGAGCTTTATGTATGTATGTATGTATGTATGTATTTAAATAAGTGATGAATAGTTCTAGAGGAAAAAAAATACTGCTAGAGGCTTTGGTGTTTTCACCACAAAACGATTAGCTATTTATCTTACCCCTTCTTCTTCCCAGAGCTTCCAATTCCTTCTTAGTGCCTCTTTATAAGTTAGACAGCCAAGGATCATTAGATATTTGAGGAAAACATCTCCAAATATAAGAGAAAGATAAAAACTAAGCAGAGACCACAGACAGGCAGACTTCTTATTAGTATATAATAGACCAGATAAGGGATTAAACTTAGAAATATGGAGGTAATAGAAAGACCAAAAAGATTTAAAAGCTGTTGCTTTTAGACTGCAGGACTGGGGTGAATAGAAATGGAAAGGGAATTGATGGTTTTTGTCATAACCTGTTACCACTATTTGATCGTTGAACTGATTGTATTTATTAGATTAATACAAATATTAAACAGTAAAGGCCATGGATGTTTTTAAACCCTCAAAACATCATTTTAATTGTGCATTTTTATCATAAAGATGTTTCTTATTAGAAAAAAACTTTCCATTCTGCTACATTAATTTTTATCATGTGTTACCATTACTTTGTCAGTGTTTTTAAAGACCGCTTCCTGTTTTGACCTCACTGTTGAGCTGGATTAAACACATGTTATCTTTTCACTATTTTTAACTTTAAGAAGTAAGACATGTTCAGAGAAAAATATTCTTTAATAGGGTCCCATCGTTCTTGAAGATTCGTGGAGCTTTACGTGTGGTACCCACATGCCTTTTCTGTCTACATTAATAAGTAAAACTATTGTTCATAAAATGCAAACTAAGTCACAGATTTTACACACCTCAAGGTATGGGGGAGGGTATTTCAGAAAGTGGATGCTAGACAATAGTCCAGATGTATGACCTTTTTAACGTTTTTGCTTCAGAGTTTAGAAGGCACATTTAAATTAATGACCACTGTGTCTGGTATTATGTTTTCTAAACACAGCAGCCCTCTGGCTTAACCATGAAAGCATCTCATGAGTTCCAGAGGAACTTGGGTATATTTGTGTTTGTATAGAAAGACATTAAGAGAAAAGCATATTCTAGTTTTTACAGCTCTACTTTATTTTTTCCAAATTATATTTTAGTGACAATTTGAAGGAAATGCTCTCAATGAATCAAAACCCCAACAGAGCATCATCACTCATGTCTGACTGGTGCAAATACAACAGGGACAAGCAAAGACATGAGATCAAAGGACACTTTCTGCTTAGGAAAAACGGATAACAATTTGAAGAAAGTTTCTTCCTGCCACCTTTGGGTTTCCTCTCAATGTTTTTCCTGTAGTGTGGGTAGCTCCTCCCCAGCTACCCACACCAGGACCTGCGCAGGGTAAAAATCAAACCCCCACACCAGGACCTGCGCAGGGTAAAAATCAAACCCCCACACCAGGACCTGCGCAGGGTAAAAATCAAACCCCCACACCAGGACCTGCGCAGGATAAAAATCCAACCCTGCGTCTCAGGCCACGACAGGCTTTGACTTCCAGCCTGCCCAGGTTCTTGCGTGGGTAGCTGGGGTGGAGTCCTCTCATTCTCACTCTGCTTTTGTGGTGTGACAGTCTAAGTTAATTGTTTGCTCTTCAGTTTATTAGTGCTTTGCTATAATCTTAGGTAAGGTCAGAAAGGCCATCAACTCATCTTACTGACATACAGCAAAAGTACACCTGCATTTTTATTAGTCCAGAATTTTTTCAGAGTAAGAGGTTTTACTCTATCGTCTTTGTATAAATGTACGAAGACAACACAGCATTATGTTTTCAGGACCTTGTACATCTTCATTCTTTTTTTTTTTTTTTTTTTTTTTTTTGAGTCGGAGTTTCGCTCTTATTACCCAGGCTGGAGTGCAATGGCGCGATCTCGGCTCACCGCAACCTCCGCCTCCTGGGTTCAGGCAATTCTCCTGCCTCAGCCTCCTGAGTAGCTGGGATTACAGGCACGCGCCACCATGCCCAGCTAATTTTTTGTATTTTTTAGTAGAGACAGGGTTTCACCATGTTGACCAGGATGGTCTCGATCTCTTGACCTCGTGATCCACCCGCCTCGGCCTCCCAAAGTGCTGGGATTACAGGCGTGAGCCACCGCGCCCGGCCACATCTTCATTCTTGAACCTCTGAATTTTCTTCCATCAGAAAATATTTTAATTATATAATGTTCAAAAAATGTAGGTGGGCACACTAACACAAGATACATTTTCTCTGATTTGTAAACCTTTTTTTTTTAAATGAAGAGTTTTTGCTTCTTGCTTACATCTGTGTGGTTTGATGTTTTAGCCTCTTGATTAATCTCAATACTTTCTATCTTATGACTACTTTCCCTTGCATATGCACTGGGATTTCTACTGCACATCTTTAAAATTTTGTCATTTATAATCTGTATCTCTTCATTATTTTTAGATTTGTGTAATTCATATGTCTCTTTTTTATTTGTAGAGAGTCTAAATCTAGTCTTACATAATTGTTCCAAATGATGAGGATCTATTTATTCATACTTCTAATTTGTCCCAGAAAGGAATTAAGGTGACATATAAAATAATGCATAACATATAATGAGATGAACTCAATTAAAAATAAGAAAAGTTGACGAAGGGGAACTAATGGTTGGAAGTTCAGACGGAGCGAAGAGCAAGGTCGGGGTTCCGACGCCTCGTGGAGCTGGGTGTGGCGCTGGGTGTGGCGCTGGGGGTGGCGCTGGGTGTGGCGCTGGATGTGGCGCTGGGTGTGGCTCGCTGCTATAGCCCTGGTATTTTCACCAGCCTCACGTCCCTCCCTATGTAGCCTGATGACCACAGCCTGCTTGTGATAGGGCCTTCCAGAGAAACACAACCAACAGGATGCCTGTGTGTATGTCTGTATATAGCTTTATTTAAGGAATTGATGAATACAGAGACTGGCAAGTCCCACATCTGCCGTTCACGCCTGCTGCCAGAATTCCTTCTTGCTCAGGACGGTCAATCTTTTGTTCTATTCAGAACATCCACTGACTGGCTGAGTCCACCCACTTTACAAAGGGCAAACTGCTTTTCTCAAAGTCCACTTATTTAAACGTTAGTCTCATCCAAAACACTCTTACAGAAACATCCAGAATAACGTTTGACCACATATCTGGGCACTGTGGCCCTACCACGTTGACATGAAATGAATCCATGCCACTAAAACCTGCTTCTCCTTCCTACATGCACCCTTTCCACTTTCTCTCCTTCATGAAGCTTCACTTATACTTCACTTCACTCCTTTTTTCTCACACCTTCCACTAAAGACTCAGGATTCCCAAGGGGTTGTTAGGCCATGGGTTCATACTTCCTGGGTTGGATGAAATTCCTCTTCCTTCTGGTGGTTAACGCTGCTTTTGAATATGCTCCTGGTCCATGCTCAGCGGCCTGCTTACCTCTCCCGCAGTGGCCCTGCCTCACCCGCTCCCTGTGTCCTACCCCTGGCTCTTTGAAGAAATTCCTTAAATTATTACAGGCCCATCATGAACCACTTCCGCTAAGGGACTTTACGGTAGGAATTACCTTTGCTACATTGGGCCACGTTTTCTGGGTGCTGATGCAGCTGTATACAGGGTTGTGGCTTTAACAATTTACATGAGTGCTTGTTATGAGTGTGTGTTATTGTTGTGAGAGTGCAGCGATACAGACCGTTCCTGGGAAAAGTTTCCACCGCTCTACTTCCTATTCCCTGAAGCCCGGACCACAGATAGGGGTTGTAGGAATCAGTCTCTGCCTGGCAGGTGTTTGAAGCTCGTGAGGGAAAAGAATTCTCTGGCTTTCTTTCAGTTAGAAGAAAAAACAAAAATGAAATGAAAGCAAGACAAACAAGGGGCTATAATGCCAAAAAACCTTTATAGACAGAGATTCAAATATAAATCTGAATTGTTCACCTTTTTACTTTTTAATCAGACACCAGAGGACCCTTAAATGGATAGTGATCATTTCTGAAATCTTTTGTAGTATTCCCATACAATCTGAGCCCATGTTTCAGACTGGTCACAGCTGTGTGATTTAAGGGACATCACACAGACTCTACTCTTAACTCCTGTGTAAAACAGAATAAGAAACGTGTACCTTTGAAAATTACTGTGGGAAGTAAATAAAATAAAGCATGGGAAAGAGTTTTACAAACTGTTAAGTGCTATGCGACCATTAGGTATTTGGGAAATCAGTTGAAGCCATACTGAAGACGTTAAAACAATCAGATGTCTGATAAATAGAAAGCTGGGCAAATGAGTGGTTAGCACTTTAAAGGTAGGAAGAAGAGGAGACTAGATTGGTCAGAGAGAGAGTTTAGTCATTTTCACATCATGATTCTTCCCGTCCCAGTGAAAAGTTCATAGGGGCATGTAGGTTTATGTAATACAGACAGATGTGTCAGTAAATTGCTTTTCACTTTCTTTAGTCGAAATCACAAATAATAATTTTTAATCTAGGAAAATTAAACAATTTGATGAAGGAATGTAGCTGGAAAAGTGAAAAAAATTCAAGAATAGGCATTTATAAACATATCAAAATATTATATGTGTATTTCTCATGTGCATGTATTTTATTTGGGAAAGAAATAACGTGTCGACTTGTATGTATTTTAATTTTTTTATTTAGCATCGACTTCCCACCTGTTGATTGACTTTTTCATTCTTGGTTTGTGGTCAAGTGCATATTGAAGACCACCTTAGTTTAGCTGAGAATGTTGTACTTGTGACAGCATTTGAATGTGAGCCACATCAATGGTGAACAAAATAATTCATTCCCTGACCCTGCTCAAGCCTCCTCATCCTGAGACTCTGCCTCTGTGGCCCAAAACGCTGCGACTCATAGCAATTAGACCTCTCTTTAAACCCACGTATATTTCGTATCTGTAACTCTCACCTGACTCTCATATAACACCCAGTAAAATTATTTATCTCTTTGTAAACTTAAATTTACTTAAATGCTGTATCTTTCTTCACACCAGCTAGTGCTAATGCCCAACACTGAGGGGTTACTGTGTGCCAGACATTGTTCTAAAATCACGTGAGTTAAGTTAGTCAATATTTGAAATAATCCTGAGAAGGTTATTCCCACTGCATACCTGAGAAGATTGAGGTGTCGGGGTTGAAGGTTTTGCTCACCCCTACAGAGCCAAGCGTTAAGTAAAAAGTAGTCTGAGCTGAGTGCTGTGGCTCATATCTGCAATCTCAGCACTTCGGGAGGCCAAGGCAGGCAGATCACTTGAGACCAGGAGTTTGAGACCAGCCTGGCCAACATGATGAAATCCTGTTTATGCTCTACTAAAAATACAAAAGTTAGCCGGCTGTGGTGGTGTGTGCCTGTAATTCCAGCTACTCAGGAGGCTGAGGCAGGAGAATCACTTGAGCCTGGGAGGTGGAGGTTGCAGTGAGCTGAGATCACGCCACTACACTCCAGCCTGGGCAACAGAGGGAGACCCTGTCACAGACACACACAAAAAAGTCTGGCCTCTGACATCACTCTGAACCAAAATTATGAAAGCTCAATAGGAATCGGTTTAGGTGCCCCAGCCCCTAATCACGATTTGTGTTCAAGAAAGGAACTGTAAATGTCTTATGGTTGTTGCTCTTTGGAAACAAAGCCTACAGTTATGGAAACAAACAAATAAAAAATGCTAGAGAATGCGTATTCTCCAAATACTATCTTTCGTTAAGCTTTTACTGAGTTCAGAATTAAGGAATATTAATGATATGAAAGCTTTTATAGCACTGATTTTTTTCTAAGTACCAACCTGTGGTTTGGTGACACAATTATAGAAACATGGATAGAAACTCCCTATTATGTAACAAACCACTTCCTGCATCTGTTTATTCATTTATCTGCAGTATTTTAGCTAAACTCTTCTCCACTTGCAGGGTCATAGACTTGCAACTGTATCACCATATGGAGCATAAATATCACAGACTGCTGAAGAAGACAAACTTGGTAGCTAGATTTTGAGGTTAGGATTCAATGTAACTCTGCATAAATAATTCATACCTCAAAAGGACAGTAGAAAGGACGACCTATGTTAACAACTGTAAAGCAATTAAAACAGTGCCAAGCACATAAGCACTTTATACATGTTTACTATTACTATTCAAACTCTCAAATTTCAGGAAATGTACTTGTTCGACCTTGTGCAATCAGAAGTTCTGACTCAGTTTAACCTGAAAATAACAAAGTGAACTCCAGGCTCAGTGGCTCACACCTGTAATCCCAGCACGAGGCAAATGGATCACCTGAGGTTGGGAGTTTGAGACCAGCCTGGCCAACATGGTGAAACCCTGCTTCTGCTAAAAATACAAAAATTAGGCGGGTGTGATGGCGCATGCCTGAAGTCCCAGCTACTCAGGAGGCTAAGGCAGGAGAATCATTTGAATGGGGAGGCAGAGGTTGCAGTGAGCCGAGATTACACCACTGCACTCCAGCCTGGTGACAGCAAGACTCCATCTCAAGAAAAGAAATAAAAAAAAGAAAGAAAGAAAGAACAAAGTGAAGTGGATGTTCTCAGAGAACGTGAGATCTTGGTTTTAGAAGGAAATCCAGTTGTATGCTGCTCACACTTCTAACATACCTAACAGGTAATAATAGTGATTCTGCTTGAACATTTCCAGTGATGGAGAACTTAACTACCTCTCAGAAAATTTCATTTTATAATTGGATAATTTAGTTTGAATAAACTTATGTTTTATATTGAACAGAAATCTACCTTTCTGTAAATTTCACCTACTGGTTCCAGTGGTTAAATAGCAAAGCAGTGGTTTTTCAATTGTCTTGTAGAAATGTTTCAGAAGTTCTTAAAATGTTTGGTCAAAATTTCATTTTTTGAAAAGAACCATTTTGAATTGTTTGTTAAAACTGAAAAATTTTAAAGGGTGTGCAATACCCTTGAGAAGATTGCTTAACTTCTCCAGTTCTCTTTTTTCATCTATAAAATGAATTAGTAAATGAAAAATAAGTGTTCAGTAAATGTTAACTGCATCTGTATAATTCTTATCATTATATTATTTGCATTTTGATACAAGCTATTAGAAGGCTTTCTTAAAACTTTGTGACTCAGAGGTTTTGTGGTTTCTTGCTGCAGGCAATTCTTAGCTATTCTTTTCCTCAACTCAGTGGAGGGTTTCTTTTGAGGCTTCAAACCCCAAACTTGGCCCTGTAATCAACTGAGCATGGACTGATCTGGGTCTCCATCACTTCAAGGTAATCCATCAAGAGTGATCACTCAACTCCCAGCCACTACAGTTCCTGAAAATCTTCTTCTTCTTTTTTTTTTTCTTAAAACATTTCTTATTTTATTATAAAATAACACTTCCAGGATATGGACTTGCTGTGTGGTAGGAGTATATATCAGACTGGAACAAAATCTCCGGCCCTTCTCTCCTTCCCAGAGGTCAAGAATAGGAGGTCGGTGAGGAGGTCAGTGAATGTTCCAGACCTCTAAAATACATGGCTGATTCCTCTAGCAACCAGCCCCCCACCCATTCTGAAGCTATCTAGAGGCCCCACCAAGAGTCACCTCATTAGCATAAACTCAGGTATGGTTGAATGGAGCTTGTTATGAACAACAAAATATTCCTTTCACTCCTGTCACTCAGGAAATTGCAAGGTTTTTCAAAAGAACTATGCTATGTATCAGGCTGTTCAAAAATGCCTGCACTTAAGGCTCAGCATTTAAAAATGAATCTTTATATGTAACAAAAATCAAACAATATATTTTCTGTATTAAAACTAAAATATTTTGGATAATCATAGTAAAGAATATGCTCTAAGAACGGGGATAAAAGCTGTTGGGCGCCCATTGGTACCACCATTTCATAGAAGATCATAGTTGTGAACAAGCAGAAGGATGAGGCAATGTCTGACGTAATCAAAACTGGGTAAACCACAATAACTGTGTTCCAGCAGTTTGTCAAGTTACGTGTCCAGGTGTATTACAGATACTGAGCAAATGCGTTGGCATGAAAAGTTATGTCCTTAATGTGTACATCATTAAGAGGTCGATATGTCTTCTCATTTACCGGCAACTTCTCCAACTCATCTAGAGTTTCCAGACCATCTATTACCCTTAAGATCTTCACTGTTTTCATCCTCAGACTTCTTGCCCCAGATAATGTTACCTCCTCTTCCAGTACCTGTTGGATCTCCTGTTTGAACCATGAAACCCTTGATATTTCTATGAAATATACAGCCATTGTAATAGTTACTGCCACAAAGAGCCCAGAAATTCTCACGTTTTGGGTGTCCTCTCACAAAAGACTTCAATTTTACTATCACCTACATCTGTATGCAATGTCACAGGCATTTTTTCCTCTTAGTGGTTTCAGGAAAGACTACGTAATTTCTCAGAGTCTAACAGCGAGGTCAAAAATACGTCTCCGGGCTTCACCACTTCGTTTAGCGCAGAAGTTGTTAAAACAGGAAAAATGCGATCGCACATGCCAGCAGAGTTCTGTTGGTTCAAAATTGTAGTTTCTCCCTGAAAATCTTCTAAGACAGGTGTTCAGATGCCCCAGCCTTGCTATAATAGTAGTGGATGCTTTGGAAATCCACTGGAGCTGAGTTTTGCTAACACCAAGGTGCTGAGAGGTTTTTCCTGTGTAACTGCTGCTGACTGCACACCCTGCCATCCCTGCAGACTCTCAGCTTCCAGATTCTCTAATGGACCCTATGACTTCAGAATAGGGAGAAATCTGCCACAGTAGAATTCTACTTTTGGGATAATTACTATCTTGTTAATCCAGCTTTGCAAAGGCCGAAGACTGAAGAGATTGGGTAGCACTCAATTCTCTATTCAGAAAACCAACATATGTTTCTCCTGTCTACACACTCAGCTCCTCTGAACAGGAGGTAGTCAGGAAGAAGTCTGTCTGAACTTGGCTCAAATGATATTCCCCTTTGGTTATCTGTCCTCTAGAGCTCTGCGGAACATAATTTTAGCTAGTTTTAAATATCATACATGTAATATATTTGCAGTGTAACTTTTTTCAAACATTACTAGTATAAGTATAGAGCATAAAATAAAAAGTTATGTATCCCTAACCACTATCACCCCCGGGTTTCACCACCCACTGATAGATCTCCTTATAAATTTTTGAGGAAATTTCTCACTCTATGCATAAATGTCTACTTTATAAAAATATTGAGGGAGTCTTATTATAAATGCATAAATATGTGCTTTATACACTTGAATGTTTTTTGGGCACTTTTCCACAGCACCACATTTAGGCTGCTTCCTTCTTTTTAATAAACACATTATATTTTTATATTACATATTAAATACATATTTAAAACTCTATGAGATAATGATGTCTATTATGAGTTTAAACTTTTAAGTTTTGGGGTGATTTTTAAGAACAGCAGTAGATAAGTAACAGGCAAACATTGTCACAATGATCATCCATGTCTACTCATTTTCATGAGAATACTTACTTCTATAAAACAAATTCTTAGGATAAAATTGAAAATAGTTGAAAAGAATTGTGAATTTTACACTTCACTTAATAATATGCAATTTGATTTAGCAGTGCCCCACACTAAATGGGTGGACGTCCCCATACCTACCCCCAACATTGAAGCTCATACTGGAATTTTGCCCTTTTATAACTTTTAAAAAAGTATTTTTTTTTCCAACTTGGACTTAGTTACCCAAGAGGTTGAGCACTTATAAAATATTAATTGGCAATCTGTATTTATATTTCTGTTAACTGCCAATTTATGTATTTATTCACCTTTATATTGATATTTTTCCTATTGGAGTTTTTGTATAATGAGAAAATTAGTCCATTTTATAAGTATATATGTTTTTACCCATTTTGAAATTTTTATCATAAATAGTTTATAAATTTTTTAAGGTAGAAAACATTTACTTCTGTAGTAAAATGTATCTTTTCTTTCATTTTTTTCATCAATTTTTATTTTAAGTTCTGGCGTCCATGTCCAGGATGTGCAGGTTTGTTAGGTAAATGCGTGCCATGGTGGTTTGCTGCACAGATCAACCTATCACCTAGGTATTAAGTCCAGCATCTATTAGTTATTATTCCTGATGCTCTCCGTCCCTGTCCTGCCTCCACAACAGTCCCCAGTGCCTGTTGCTCCCCACCATGTGTCCATGTGTTCTCATCATTTGGTTCCCACTTATAAGTGAGAACATGTGGTGCTCGGTTTTCTGTTCCTGCATTAGTTTGCTGAAGATAACAGCTTCCAGCTCCATCCACGTCCCTGCAAAGGATATGATCTTGTTCCTTTCTATACTGCATAGTATACCATGTTGCATATGCATCACATTTTCTCGATCCAGTCTACCATTGATAGGTGTCTTTGCTCTTGTAAACAGTGCTGCAATCACTTCTCGGCCTTCTGGCTAAGATCAAGTGTGAATAGTGCTGCAATAAACATATGTATACATGTATGTTAATAATAAAATGATTTATTTTCCTTTGGGTATCCCATTTTCCCAGTAGTGAGATTGCTGGTCAAATGGTATTTCTGCTTCTAGATGTTTGAGGAATTGCCACATTGTCTTCCACATGGTTGAACTAATTTACATTCCCACCAACGGCGTAAAAGTGTTCCTATTTCTCAGCAACCTCACCAGCATCTGTTGTTTCTTGACTTTTTAATAATCGCCATTCTGAATGGCATGATATTGTATCATATCTCATTACAGTTTTGATTTGCATTTCTCTAATGTTTAGTGACACTGAGCTTTTTATTCATATGTTTGTTGGCTGCATGAATGTCTTCTTCTGAGAAGTGTCTATTCCTGTCCTTTGCCCATTTTTAAGGGAGTTGTTTGTTTTCCTTCTTGTAAATTTGTTTAAATTCCTTATAGACTCTGGATGTTAGACCTTTGCCCATTGGATAGATTCCAAAACTTTTCTCCCATCCTTCAGGCTGCCTGTTCATGCTAATGATGGTTTCTTTTGCAGAAGCTCTTTGGATAATTAAATCCCATTTGTCAGTTTTTGCTTTTGTTGCAATTGCTTTCGGTGTTTTCACCATGAAATCTTTGCCTGTGCTTATATTTTGAATGGTATTCCTAGACATTCTTCTAAGGTTTTTATTGTTTTGGGTTTTACATTTGAGTCTTTAATCCATCTTGAGTTTTAATTTTGTATAAGGTCTAAGGAAGGAATCCAGTTTCAATTTTCTGCATATGACTAGCCAGTTCTCCCAGTATGATTTATTAAATAGGAAACCCTTTCCCCATTGTTTTTGTCAGGTTTGTCGAAGATCAGATGGTTGTAGGTATGCAGTCTTATTTCTGAGTTCTTCATTCTTTTCCATTAATCTACATGTCTGTGTAAAATGTGTCTTTTAAAAAAAATTTCAGATTTTATAAAAAAGCTTTCATTATCACACTGGGAATGGTTCAAAGGAAAACTCCCATATTATCTTCTGAGTTAATAAGATATGAGTTTTCTTCCTACCAGTAGCGATGACTATGACATCAGCTCTCAAAACAACAGCAAAAAGCTCTGAATTGTAGCATTTGCCAATTTCCAAAGTGTAAATACTCCCATCATGTCCAATTTCAAGCTGCCAATGTGACTTCAGTGAGCATGAAGTTAGGAGAAGATGTTCACAGTTGGCTCTTGCCAGCTGATAAATACCTACTCTAGCACATCACTGAACCAGAAATGTATTTTGACATAAGGGTGGAGAGAGATCCAGCTTCCTATTTTGTTCTTTTTTTCTTTTTATCCAAACAGCTGAAGTGAATGCTGAAGTGCATATAGGACTATAAGTATGATTAAAATAGCTATGCTTTTATTTTAACATAAATTTATGTCAATTATGTTCTACTAATATGTGATTATATATATGTAAGCTTTGACTTCACGATACACAGGGAACGGAACAACACGGCCTGGGGCCTGTCGGGGTTGGGGGAGGGAGAGCATCACGATAAATAGCTAACGCAGGCTGGGCTTAATATCTAGGTGATGGGTTGACAGATGCAGCAAACCACCATGGCACATGTTTACCTATGTAACAAACCTGCACATCCTGCTTATGTAACCCGGAACTTAAAATAAAGCAAACTACTGAGCTGAGTCTTCAGCAAGATGTAGGGATGGGTAGGGAAGAGAAAGATGTGTTACTAATTCACTTACAAAGTTGCAAAGTTTCTCCTTAGGTCTTCAATTCTCCCACCCACATAACCCCTACTAAATGCCCTCATCTTCTGTATTTGTTTGTTCGAATTTTTATGTTTTTTTCCTACCATTAAAAACTCATCTCAGAGTAAAAACATGAATGATTGTGGGGAGTAGGGGGGATTAATAGGTGGCACACAGGATTTTTAGGGCAGTGAAAAGGCTCTGTATGATACTATAATGGTGGATATATGTCATTATACGTTTGTCCAAATCCGGAGAATACACAACATCAGCAGTGAGCCCTAATGTAAACTAACAACTTGGGTTATCACAATGTGTCACACACAAAAATCTCATCTCAGATCCTTTGTCATGTTAAAGTGCAAATAACCGATGAAAGATACAAGTGCTACGAGGAAGCTTAAAGCTGACAGGCTGAAGCTCCAGTTCGGTTTGCAGGTGGGTGTGAGTCTGTGGCAGCTCACAACCTTCCCATGAATCATGAGGACGGGAGCGGAGACGAGAGGTGAGAGGCAAAACTGAGAGACGAGAGGATCTGATTTGAAGGCACAAGATTTGGTTTCTGGTGGTGGCTCCATCACTTCCTGGATGAGTGATCTGGAGAACTCCCTGAAACTCATTTTTCTCACCTGGGTAACAAACTTAAGAATAGCACATTCTGTCTGTGCTTTAATGAGAATAAATTGCGATAATATAGGAGGACAAGCTTCATTAATTGTAGTTATACAAAAATGCTTGTTTTTGGTCACTCAAAAGGCAGATATGCTTTTGAAACATTCAGACTCCGGATTGGCAATGGGCCAGTCCGCCTGGATTCCATCATTTTCACTCTTTTTCTATGAACTCCATGTCTCCACGTTCTCATCCTAAAACTGGAATAAAAATATTTAACTCTCCTGGTTGTTTCAGTGATTGAAATAGATATGCTTGTAAAGTAGAAAAATACCTGTCTCTCCCCGTCTCCACTCCAGTAAGTGATCAACCGAAACTTGCAATTTCTTTCCAAAATCCACAGGCAATGACATTAGTCTCTGTGTCTGAAGTGAAGCTCAATCGAAAATCATGCCCCAGTGACCCAGAAAAGAAGCAACCTGTGACGTTCCCGTTATTTCCCACAGGGCACTGATCACTTTCTAATCCCTGGCTCACCAAGTCCATCACTCATTCCTCAACCCCTCGGGTGGGCGTGAGGCATCTGCCGCTACCAGGCTATTAAACTTGCACCTGAATTTACCTTAGAGGAAGTAAATGATAAAGGGCTCTTTGCACTGTTAAAAGTGATCTGATGTATTTAGAAAGCGAGAGAATGTAAAAACACAGAACCGTGATCAATTCTGTTTTAAGCTGCGAAATATAGCTGAGAGCATGATGTACAGGTGGGAACTAGAAAAACTGGTTATTTGTTACAGTCGTTATGTTTCTGAAAAGTGTTTATTCTTATTCTCTTCACATCTGTTTCCAATTGCCACTTGTCTTCTTGGGTAGAAATTATTTCTTTTCTGCAAAGTGGCAGAGTTTCTCTGGGTGTGGGGAGGTTCTGAACCTCGCGTGTGAGTGCTCTCCTTAGTTCAGTAACGAGATCAGTCACCAAGTCACCCCTTTGCTCTCTGGTGATGGCTGCCACCTCTTGTTTTCATGAGAAATGATAAAGCAAATGAGTCAGTGTCTAGGACCCTTCAAGAATGGCACGCGATGCTCAGCTAACCTCAAACGTTAGCGCTAGCTAAGGAGGTTTCAAAAAAAGCCTTTCAGAAACTCTCCTTCCTGAAATACGGGCATGCGTCTGACTTCCTTCTCTTTTTCTCTATTGGCCTCTTATTTGGCTTTCTGGATTTCATGTAACTTTTTAAAAAACACTGAAGGATGATTTTTAGTTAGAATAAAAAAGCAGTGATGTAGTAACCTGTGATCTTCCCCCTTAAGGTAAGATTCTGCAAAATTTTATGAAAAGACAATGTATTTTGCATAGTTGATGAGGGCAGAGATGTTTACTCTCCTAATTACCAGTTACTTCCTGGTCAACAAGTGCAATCTAAGATCTTTTTGCTCACATAGCAGTCAGTTTCCTTTTTTACCTGAGATAAGCTTTGTTTCGGTAACTATTTTCATAACCCATGCCATGTTTTTTCCTCTGTTGTTTTTCTTTTCTTTCTTTCTTTTTTTTTTTTGAGATGGAGTCTCGCTCTGTCACCCAGGCTGGAGTGCAATGGCGCTATCTCAGCTCACTGCAACCTCCGCCTCCCGGGTTCAAGCGATTCTCCTGCCTCAGCCTCCCGAGTAGCTGGGACTACAGGTGCCTTCCAGCACGTCCGGCTAATTTTTTTTTTTTAAATATTTTTAGTAGAGACGGGGTTTCACCATGTTGGCCAAGATTGTCTCCATCTCCTGACCTCATGATCCACCCACCTTGGCCTCCCAAAGTGATAGGATTGCAGGCATGAGCCACCATGCCTGGCCTGTGTTTGTACTTTTAAAACTACAATAATTCTCTTTATTTTAAATATTTGTAAAGATATGTACAATAAAACTATTCTTAAATCATAGGAGAAAACAAAATATGGAGCAATAGGGCAATTCTAAATGAAATGCAAACCTAAACTACTTTTTTTACAAGCTTTGTAAATAATCACTTGTTTACAACGGAGGTGGTAATTCATGTGAGAGAAGTGGGAAGAAAGACTTTGGTCCCTTTGAACTTGGATTATTGTTCTTTAAGTACATCCTCTAGAAAGAAAGCAGACCAATAGCATGTTGGTATTCTTTGGTCACTAATTGTATTCCATGAGCGTTCTTTCTGGCTCACTAGAATTCAGCATTTAAGTCTGGACAAAGTGAAACTCTGAAGATAAGAGCTTTGGACAGTAGGATGGTGAATCAAGGTGGTGGGAAGGGAAACTCTGATATTGGAGAAACTGGTGTAGCCCAGAACATAGAACAGAAAAAGCCAACTATTTGGATAAAGTATCCATCTTTTAAAGAGATGTGATTTGAACCAAGTGAACAGGTACAACTTCAGTTTGGGTGTTTATTTTCATCTATTTATACAAATCCTTTATCACTCAGATCAAGAGTTTGCATCAGGTGGTATTATGTTTGCATGTTTTATTAAATCAATATACACAATGAATTGTTATAAGATTATAAGAAATACCCAACTGGATCAGATTTACAATCCGTCCACCCAAATCCTACCTGTTTTTTTTTTTATTGCATTTTAGGTTTTGGGGTACATGTGAAGAACATGCAAGATTGTTGCATAGGTACACACATGGCAGTGTGATTTGCTGCCTTCCTCCCCTTCACCTATATCTGGCATTTCTCCCCGTGCTTTTAGACCAGTCTGGGGATGTTATATATGGTGACCTGGTGGTTACTCTCCAGACAAGTTTTCAAGTCTAGGATGAGCCTATAAACAATGCCTAAAACAGTATCTGGCAAGTGTTTGGGTTGGTAATGGTTAACATTTGTTGAACAAATGAGTGAAAGATAAAGTCTACCATCATGTACTTATCTACATTCTCTTAAAGCTAATCTTTTATGTTATGTATGGTGCACAAGTCTTTTGTTCTAAGTGTATTACGATTGGCTTTTTTTTCTTTCCTTTTGTTAGAGTGTATTATGTTGTCTACTTATCTTAACCATTAAGCGAGTTCTTTTCCAACTTGAGTATTACAGAATTTGACTTGATTAGTCTTAAAGCATTAGACAAGGAGGGAGTGATGTGCCCCCTTATTTGATGTGCTCCCCATCCCAGTTGAACCCCAGTCTTACTCGGAAGTGGAAGGATTCTCGCTCAGGTTGTAAACAGTAACCCATAATAGGAAAAATTGCTTTGCAGAGTATTTATAGTAAGTAGCCTGGCCTACCTAAAGGATAAATGTTAGTTAGTTATGATTACTTCTTAACATAAGGGATGTTACAAGATTAACAGGAGCAGACAAGAAAGAGAAGCATAATTGATTAGTAATGCTGGTTTAAAGTTAATTACAGGGGAATGAGCTATTTCTGTGTAGTAATGATTAATTTTAACAGAGCCTGACAAAGCTTTTATTTAATAGCATCTTGAAAGGCCTGAAGGACTAAAAGAGGCAGGGCGTAGAAGCTACTTCCTTTGGCTAACAGAGAATTTGTTGATGGAGAAACTCACTAACATATTTTACAATTTCCAGAAACTGGAAACAGTTGATTAGCCACATCTGTTGTGAGTATGGGAGTGAAGTGAGGAAGTACTTTGCCTTATATTCGCTAAATCTTGCAGGAATTTGGCTTATTCTTTTGGGTAAAAATGCAACGAAGAGAAAAGATCCAACTGAAATTTTTAAACGAAGAAATACAGTGGATAGAGCAGGACATACAAGATGGTCCTCAGATGAAACAACTCTATGCTAAGGCTATGACAGTTTGAATCCAGTGGCCTTGTGAAACAATGCTGGGAATTTAAGACAAGGCTCTAGAGCTTACTTCCTTCCAGTTTAAATCTAGGAGTTAGGTCATAGGTTAATTTTATTCACATTGAGTGTATCCAAAGAAAAATTAGTCTTTCCTGTATTTGATTAGAAAGAATACCAGTAGCAAACTTTCAGAATGTGTTTTCTTCCCAGTACCTTAATCTCAGGTAGAGGAGCATATTTAAGGAATCATTTTAGATTAAGATTGTACTCACCCCAACCCACATCAGAAAGTCAGCATTGTTTTACACGTGCATTGCTAGAAGAATTTACTGCCTCTGGTTTCTGTTCAGAAAGGAGGGAAGCATTAAGAGAATTGCTTTGAAAAGTACTTCAACTAGCAAGGACTGGGATGACTTCAAAATGTCTTTTAATGGCTTCAAGGGTACTTATTTTGGCACTTTCCCCGTAGGGCTGCTTCAAGTTGCAAGCCTTCTCTAGAGAAATGTGGAGAGGGCACCACGCTGTCTTCTTTCGGGGGCTCAGGACTGCTCTCTCTTCTTCTTTTTGGACATAGATAAAAGTTTTGTGGTCACAAACCCCAGGCTACTGCACTATCCCGTGTGATCTCCTTTGGAAAGCACGCTTTGATTAATTTTGGCAAGCTGATTCCTCCTGGGATCCTGATAAACCACCTAATACCATGAAAGAATGAAGCATTTTTAGTGTGATCTAAGAGTTTGGCACAACCAGAGAGAGAAAGAGAGAGAGAGAGAGAGAGAGAGAGAGAGAGAGAGAGAGAGATTCCACTTCCATTAATGGATTACCGGCTTTGGACTCAGACTCGGTGAAACCCACCCAATAATCTCATAGACAGTTATTTTGGACAAACATAGAAATTGTTCCTTCTCTTTTTAAAGCTTGAAACTTACATTTGTTTTATCTGAGTTTCTTCTGGAGGATAGGACTGCTAGCCCTCTCAAAAAGTATAACAGAACTGAAACTCACCAGATCATAGCATCCATACGCTGAGATTCAGAGCCCCTCATTCATCATAATTGTTCCCTTATCCCTCCCAAGTTCCTGTTTTTCCATACATAGTTACACTTCTTTTCTGCTATATAAACCCCTAATTTTAGTCGGTCAGGGAGATGAATTTGAGACTGAGCTCCCATCTCCCAGGCTGTAGCACTTTATTAAAGTCTTCCTTGGCTCACTGTCTCAGTGATTGGCTTTCTGTGCTGTGAGCAGCAGGACCTAGACCAAACCTTTGTTGTTTCAGTAACACTGGCAGAACATGGAGTGAGAGACACCAAGGTCTCTGCTTGCCCAGTGAAACCCACTTCCTGGAAACAGCTTGGTCTGCTGTAGTTACAGGTCTTACTTCTCTGTCTCTAAGTAGGATCATCAATTCTGCAACATTTTCCTTAGAAATCTACCACGAAAACATTCTACCTTCCTTTGTCAATGTCACTCTCCTTTCAGTGAAGTTTCTTTTAATTCTTAGAATTAACATGAGGTATAAGACTATTGTAGCATCCATGTCCTACTCTCTTATGAATTTAGAATCAAAGTCATATGATTTTCAGGTTGGAGCAGTTATTTGAAGCTATGTAGTTCAACTTCCTCCTTTCACACCTGAGAAACTGAGTTCTTTGTAGCTGGATGAGGAAGTCTCTCACCCACACTTCATAGTTAGAGGTTATTATGGGTCACAGATCCCGTGAAACCCATACTCCTGTTTTCCCCAGTCTAATCTTTCTATTCAGGGACCTTGGACTTGACAGGTGGCACTACTTAGATAAGAAGCCTGAGGAGCAAAGGCCTCTGTGGAGGAGTTTTGTAGAATGAGATGGGAGATTAGAAGAATAAAATAAGGGGGAAATGCATTTAACTCCTGCAGAAATTTTTCAAGGTATCGTATGAGAACTGTGGTTTCCCCAGGAATCTTACAATAATCTAGTCCCCTAAAATGCCTGACGGTATTTTGTTACAGGGAGGATATTTTCAGCAAATAGTCAAGAGTAGAGGTCATGCGTGAGACAGCCAGTCTAGGAAGGCATCTCAGTTCTCCCTCAGGTTTGCTTTAGTCATGTTATATTAAAAGTTGTGAGAATTTTCCCAGAAAAGAAAGCTATATAACAGAATGTCAAAATTGAAATTTCAACAAGGCATAAAGAGAAAATAAATGCAGAAATCTCAAGTAAGTTGCTAAATCACAGTATGCAGATGGTACAAGCATAATATCTGGGAATGGATTCCTAACTCTTGGATCCCTTCAGAGATTAAAGAGAGGGTTTTTGGGAGCTTTCCTTAGGAGTGACTAGTAGCTGTGCTATGGGGCCTCAGACTTTTCCACCTGGGAAAGTTACTGTCTCCTACCCCAAGCCCAGCAGACTGGCAGGGGCTTCCATGGGACTCCTTAAAGAATTTAATGTGTGTTTCCAGTATGCCAGGCCACTCTAGACAAGTTGATTCTCTCCTGAAAAATCTAAATGAAGAAGCTGGTTCATTAGGACTTTGATGGGCAAGCCAGGAATCCACTTTGCACGAGGGCAAAGATGCTTCATTGTTGCCTATGAACTAGGGGTTGGTGATGGTGGCAGTAAGTGTGTATAGTCACTCTGCTGGTGGACCAGAGGCCAAAGAGGGGTGGACATCCTGGGGGAATGAGGAGTGTCACCTAAGTCTTGAGAGTTGATGCTGGAGGCATCTCCTATGATGAAATGTTCAAAGAACCCTTAAAATTGGCTCAGCTGCATAACTCCTTCGCCATTTGCCAGGCCCAGAGAGCAGGAAGTTGCTCAACAAACCGAATTCCCTTATCTCTTCTCTCTGCCTCACCTAAGGTTATCAGAAAAAATATAAGGCTTTCAGTTAAAGTTGAATTTCAGATGGACAATGAATGCTTTTTATTATAAGTATATCCCAAGTACTCTTTGAGACATACTTATACTAAAAAATAATTTACTATTCATGTAAAATTTAAATTTAACTAGGCATCTTGTATGTCTATTGACTAAATCTGGCAACCTTACCCCCACTCCACCTTTCTCTGAGCAGCTGGTGAGTAGGTGAATAGTGAGAGGAAGGAAAGAACAAAATCAACTCTGTGTTTTATGCTTCAAAGCTCTTCCCAAAGAATAAGAAGAAAAGTCAATGGACTTGCCAGATTCTTCAGGCAAGGGCAGTAGAAGAGCGCTCTAATGAATAAATTTTAAAAGGATAGGATGGGAATAGTAAATGAAAATTATGTTCTGCATACGCCACAGATCTTTGTTAAATAATCCAGGTCTGTCTATCTAACTTTGTTTATTGAGCTGTTCCTCTCCAAAACCATAACTATTAATTTCTCTTGGAATTTGTGCTTTTCAGAACATATTTAAGAAATTTTACCTTATCATTTAACTAAAGAATTGTATTAGAGAATTTTGGCAAAGCTCTGGTGCGGAACTAGTTTATAAGTTAGGTCCCTTAGGATTTCAAGTAAAAGAAAATTCAACTCAAAAAAGATTAAATAACAAAAGAAGTTTATATGTTCAGTTATTTGGAAGGCCCAGGTGCAGGTTGGTTAATCTAGAATTGAGTCGTGCCAGGAAGGACCCCGTTTTTATGTTTTGTTTTGTGTTGTCTTTTCTCTTTACAGCCAACCGTGTAAACTTTATTACGTCTGGCACCCTTGTTTAATAGGGTGGCTTCAGTAGGGCCCAGAGGAAGAGAGGGCAATGCTGTCCTGGCATTCCAAACAGCCCGGTTGGTTGGTCACATGTTCACCCTATAGTGAAGTCTATCAAGGCTTTGTCACTAGGCTGAGAGTGGGTTCAACTTTTACGAAAACACATAAGCTGCATGGGAAAGACCAGATAGATGACTGCCTGGGGTTGAGAGTAGGGAGTCCTGAATTAATTTGAGAAAAATGAAAGCATGAGAATGGATGCTGGGTGGACCAGCAAGTTTCCACTCCCATTATTTAATTTTCTGTCATTGACTGCGTGCAGGGTTATTTAAATTCCTGTCATTGATTGCATGCAGGAGAGATACCAAAAACTATTTATCAGTCTGAATGTTTATGCAATCAGCCAATCTGAAAGGACCTGGCTGTCAATGGAGGAGCCTGGCTCCCAGGGATCTCTTGTTTGCAAGGTGTTAACTCCTTAGTTGCTATATTGAAGGGTCCAAAAGCTACTAGAGAAGGTGCCAGGAGACCAGGATAGAGTGGGGCACTCAGAGGACACAGGGCAGTGGGAATTTACCCACTGAGGCAGAAATAGATCAATATTTTTTAACAACCTTTTTACTCGTACAAATGTGTACCAGCTGAATGTTGTTTTTTTTAAACAAACAAACCACAATGTGACTTTGCTTTGGAATAGACTCTCCATTTCTCTTAGTGTCCTCATTTTAAAAATGAGTGGGTTGGATTAGATGATTTTAACAATTCCTCTGAGAGCAATGTTTGTGTTGTAGTCTGTAACAGTTTATACAAATGACCCTTTAATTCTATCATGCACATTGTGGTATGTTTCAAATAGAATATCGTAAGCAGTTGTTACAAATTTAAAAACGCAGAGAACAAAATTTCCATTTGAAATTTGGCATGTTAAATTTAACTGAATTTAAGTCTAAATTTAACTGGATCTGCACACTGAAATTTTCAAGTCGATTGTTTTTAAGACCGTGAGGGATATCTTGTTTCTCATTTTCTGTTTTGCCTGTAAAATGTGAGAAAACACCAATCAACTTAACATTTTAAAAACCACTAATGCTGTTTTGACCTTAACGAGAACTCAGGAGGCACAAAAACAGAAATAGCTGAAGGAAAATCAGAGTTAAGATGGAGGCAATTCATTCGCCTAAGGAAGGTTCAGTGGCTGAAGTCATTCATTTATGGCAGCTGCCTTTGGCCGGGTTGTCCGAGGGCAGAGGGAGAGGAAGGGGGTGGCAGGCACAGGTCATTCCCGCTCCCCAACCCCACCGGTTCAGATGCTCTCACAGGGCATGGGTTTTTCTCCAGGGTTTCACCTGCCACTGTAACACTTCCTGAGAAGTCCACCCAATCTCTTAGGTTATTACCTGGCTTGTCATCTGAGATACAAAAACCTCAGAGGACATTTTTTTCCCCCCAAAATAAATGGGAAATCAGGAACAATTATGATGCTGTTTCCTACCTCCCACCCCTTTCTTTGTCCTCTTTACCCATCTTGCCCAAAATCAGTTGATTATCCTGGATGGCGGTGTTGCAGGCACCAAAATTACAGGCAGGAGGAAAGAATAATATATATTTTTTTCTACAGAGACATACACGTTTGTAGTAGTTTGAATTTTTGGTATGTCTAATGGAGCATTTCAAACATTCACAGATCTAGATTTGTAGATTTTTCTGAACAAGTTGCCAAAGATATCAAAGATAAGAAAAGCTCTTGACCTTTGAAGAGAAAATTTCTTGTCTAAAGCTAGAATTTTCTCTTATTTTCAGAGCAAAACCGATCGCTAAGTAGAGCCCTAACTCCTTCTCCTTCTCTTTATATATAATTTCTGATATAGTTGTATGTATATACACATCTGTGTTAATCAAATCAGATGAAAAACTTTACTTAGAGAAACTTCTAAGGAAAAAGATCCACAGGTATAGGGATGGATGATCTTTCTTTCTAAATGTGTTTTCTTTTTTTTTATTTTTATTTTTGAGACGGAGTTTCGCTCTTGTTACCCAGGCTGGAGTGCAATGGTGCGATCTCAGCTCACCGCAACCTCCGCCTCCTGGGTTCAGGCAATTCTCCTGCCTCAGCCTCCCGAGTAGCTGGGATTACAGGCACGCACCACCATGCCCAGCTAATTTTTTGTATTTTTAGTAGAGACGGGATTTCACCATGTTGACCGGGATGGTCTCGATCTCTTGACCTCGTGATCCCCCCGCCTCGGCCTCCCAAAGTGCTGGAATTACAGGCGTGAGCCACCGCGCCCGGCCCTCTAAATGTGTTTTCTTTACAGCATTACATAGAGATAAAAATGCATTCATAATGCTTTCAACAAAAATAGTTCTGAAATATAATTTATAAAATTTGTTGCCCAGAGGCCAAAATAAATTTATTAACCACAAATGAGTACTCTGATTCTAATAGGTCTGCATATGTGGGTAAGTATGTATTATGCCTAATGTATGTTATGTGTAGTTTATACGTATGCCTCCAACAACAGCTTGATAAACATTGTCTCCACATTTAAATTGTTTTTAAATTAAAATTCATTTTTGAATATTTATAGATCTGTCAGTGCAGACAGGGCCATAAAAGAATATAAAATAAAAACAAACATTACTTTTAAGACCGACATAAGTCACTTCTCTTGTTTAGTTCTCAATAATCCCAAGTTAAATAATGTTAGTTTCATTTTACAGATAAGAAAACTGAAGAACAATGCTAATAACTTGTCCAAGGTCACACAGACTTTGCTAGTGGTAGGCTATTATGGTTTCAAACTTCACTTTTCTAATTCTAAAGGCTTTATATTTTCCACTCTATCATACAATATTTTTTTTACTTTACTCTCTCTCTCTCTCTCTTTTTTTTTTTTTAGAAAGGAGAACTAGCTATGTTGTCCAGGCTGATCTTGAACTCCTGGCTCATGCAATCCTCCTGCTTTCAGCCTCCCTAGTAACTGGGACTACAGACACACCACTGTGCCCAGCTCATTATTATTATTATTTTTGAGACGGAGTTTTGCTTTTGTTGCCCAGACTGGAGTGCAATGATGTGATCTTGGCTCACTGCAACCTCTACCTCCCAGGTTCAAGCAATTCTCCTGCCTCAGCCTCCCAAGTAGCTGGAATTACAGACACGAACCACCATGCCTGGCTAATTTTTGTATTTTTTTTTTTTTTTTTTTTTTTTTAGTAGAGATGGGGTTTCACCATGTTGGCCATGCTGGTCTTGAACTCCTGATCTCAGGCAGTCCACCTGCCTTGGCCTCCCAAAGTGCTGGGATTACAGGTGTGAGTCACCATGGCCGGCCCCAGCTCATTATTTTTAAGGCATTCCCCATTGTAATTTTCCAGGGGAATAGTAAAAAAAAGGTTGGAAATAGTGGAAAAGTCAAATAAATAAACATTTGTAATAGCAATGATATTAGTCATATTTATAGTATTAAAAACTATTACTATACAGCCTAAGGAGTTATTGAGGACTATTTTATAAAGCCAGTTAACCAAGAGACATATTAGGGGCACTTTTTTACAATTCTCTGCTTTGCTTAATACATGACTTTAGTAGCATGAAAATGCACAAAACACTTCTTATTCCATTGTATAGTATGCTATGTCTTCGACATATTTGAAAGCATTTCTCAAAAAGATGTTTAAACCTTCAGAAAATTTATATTCTCTCAGAAAAAAAAATCGTTCTATATATGTTAGTTCAGGTTTGCACAGAAGACCCCAAAATGGGATTAGGCAAGAATTGCGGGAGCTAGAAGAGATGGAGCGAACCCTCAGACTGGGATGAAGGTCTGACTTGCACGGGGAAAAAGAGGAAAGGAAGGAGAACTGGGTACACAGATTGTTTTTCGCAGGTTGTGAATTCAATTGAGATAACATATGTGAATAATTTAACAGTTCGTGGGTGCTAAATAAATACTCCATAAACATAGATTTTGGTTTTAATTTCAATTTTTAAAAATTATTGCAATGAGAATTGTAGATACTCGCTGCAAGTCATCTGCCCTTTGCATTTTTCTTATAACAAAGCTGTACCGTTGTAATGGAAAATTGATGTCGGATCAGTGGTTCTCTTTCTTTGATTGCTTAGTGAGCAACCTTCAGACATACTTGAAGCTAGAAAACTTTCTAGGTAAACCCAAGGGAAAGCGAAAGCATTCAGAGATGGTATTTTCCTCTTATGTCTGTTTAAATAAAAATTTTATTTTAGAAATATTTTACTTTAAAAATCTTTGTACTTTTATAAAATATGCTCTTTGCAAATATTTTAGAATAGGACATTTGAAATAAACGGTAATACTCAAAGTATTATTCTGTCCAACCAATTCTAATTTACACTTAATCTAAAAGTGGAAATACTTTAAAATCAAATGAAAGTTGTGTCTCCGTAAATTAAATTGACCTTTGATTTAATAGACACAAACAAATTAAATTGACCTTTGACTTAATAGACAAGTCAACTTAGTAAAAGCAAAATTGAAACTTTGAATCAAAACAATGATTTGCTGTGCTTGATATGAGAACAAATATTATTTGAGCTTTAATTTACATATTTTTTTCTGAACTTAAATTATATCAAAGTCATGGATGTTAAAATTGGATATGACATTTAAAAAATTCCTATTTTAACCTCGAAAGAAAAGGCAAAAATTATACATATTATTGTAATATAACAAATATACAAAATAAATACAATATATAATATATGTTATATAACATATAAATATATAAAAATATTTGTTTTATGTGATGCATGACATTTATTCCAGCATCCCTTATTTTAACATTTTTAAAAAGTACATATTCAATATAGAACATGTAAAATATTCAGAAAAATATGAAGAAAAACAAATTAAGGATAAAAATAAATTTGTCCTTGGTTCTACTACCTAGAAGAGCTATTGTTAACATTTTAATGTATTTCCTATATATCTTAATAAAGTAAGCTGGGATAATTATTCTTTCATGTTAAAAATAAATGTTAGGATTAATACTCCAGTATCATGCTCTCTTTTAAGAAATTATGTTTTTCTTCTTGGTTGTGGGTCAGTGATTAATTAACTCATTATTTTACTTCATAACATTCTTAACTTCTCTTAAAAGTGATACACAGAATATGCTGTTTCTTACTTAGTGTAACTTTAAATCAAGTTTCTGTTTTGGGCAGTTTATAATGTTCTACATAGCAAAACCCTTGTCTCTTAAAACTACAATTGGGAGTTCTATTAAAATGATGAAATCATTAACACAAATGTGCCTTCCAAAAAGTGTAAATGAAGTTCCAGAAAGACAAGAGCATTATCTACCATATTTCTTCTGCACATGGCCCAGGGCAGCTTGCTAACAAGTAACATTTAATAAGGAAGATGGTAAAAGTTTAAACTCCTAATGCCAGTTAGGCACAAAACCTAGAGTGTGAGATTTGGGGTTACATTTACTTTTTTTTCTTTGTTGCCATAGGTATATAAGAAATCTGTGACCAGAAAAATTTTAAGGGATAGAGAAAATGAGATAATAGAATTTAGTATATATTCCTCCCCGCTTTTTTTTTTTTTAAGAGGGGTGCAGTGGCACAATCTTGGCTAACTGCAATCTCCAACTCCCAGGTTCAAGCCATATCTACTCTATCTAAAAAACAGTTTTCTGGTGAAGGACACTGTCATAGGTGTCATAGCATTTGTGCTTTAGTGTGGATTTGGGTGTTAGATTAAGCAAAATAGATAACTGTCCATTTCCTGTGTGCAACACACTTTTGAATTGACTACAGACTTTCAGTGGCCATCGATGGAATAGAAGAGGCCATTTGTGACAGATCACAATGAAAAGATTATGTAACAGGAAAAAAACATGTTACAGTTTTTAGAAAAAGTTATATTTTTAATAAAATGGACTTCCTCTTCCCTCAAGAAGCATCTTTTTTATATTAATAGGCAAAGGATTTGTTTGAGATATTTGCTTTGAAAAAAATAAGAAAAATAATTTGAAAATTATTGCAATTAGGCAAAGGTAGTGGGGGAGAGAGAGAGAAAGAGAGAGCAAATCTGGGAATCAGAAAAGAATATAGTGAAGTGGAAATACCATGAGCTTTGCGATCACATAGGTCTGAGCTTAATTGAAATCAGGGTTTCATTTCTGGTTTAGTCCATTAATAATTATGTGAAATGATTTCTCTGAGGGCTATTTTCTTCATCTATAAAATGGGGATGTTTCTCAACTATTATTTATTAAGCTCTTAGTATGTACCAGGTACTTTGACGAATTTCTTACATTTTCATCTTAATTAATTAGAAGCAACACTGTTTTTCTAAGGCAAGTTCCTATTTTACAGAGAGAAATTAGGCTCAGGAAAGTTAAGAAATTTTCTCATCTTCCATAGCTAATAAATGGCAAATTCAGGTTTTTCAGTGTTCTCTAACCACAATGCTATCTTACGCTCCCGGTGGTAGCAGCTGTGTCATAACAAAAATTGTGAATTGATGATTTAAACATTTTATATCATGATAGCTGAGTTAACTCTGCACTTTTTAGGAAGTGCCAACAAGGGAAAATTAGTCAGAAAAGCATTTTGACAGCTATCTTATTCCATTTTCTGCTGCTACAACACAATATCACAGACTAGGTAATTTAAAAAGAAAATAAGTTTATTTGGCTCATGGTTCTGGGAGCTGGGAAATCCAAGAGCATGGCGCTGGATCTGGTGTGAGTCATCCTGTGACAGAAGAGCAGAAGGTGGAAGGGCAAAAGAGAGGGAAACAGCCAAAGTGCCATGATCACTAACCTACTCCCATAATAATGGCATTAATTCATCCATAAGGGTGGAGCCCTCCTGACCCAATCACTTCCTAAAGGTCCCACCTCTGAACACTGTCACAGTGGCAATTAATTAAATTTCAACGCGAGCTTTGGCAGGCGCCTTTACATCACAGCACTTCATCCCTGTTGCCCCAAAATTTATCTTATTCTTAAGTACAAAATACATTCATTCCATCTTAAGAGCCCTCTAAGTCTTAACTCGTTCTGGCATCAACTCAAAAGTCCAAAGTACAGAGTCTCATCTGAATCAGATATGGGTGACACTCCACATACAATTTATCTTGAGGCTAATTCTCCCCAGCTGTGAGCCTGTGAAATCAAAACAAGTCATCTACTTCCACAATACAATGGTGGGACAGGCATAGAATATATTTCCATTCCAAAAGAGAGAAGCAGGAAAGAAGGGGTAACTGGTCCCAAGCAAGTCCAAAACCCTGCCTGGAAAGCAACATTAAGTCTTAAATCTAGAGAATAATCTCCTAGGGCTCCATGTCCTGCATCCTGGGCACACTGAGCAGGGAGATGGGCTCCCAAGACCTCTGACAGCCCTGTCTCTAAGACTGCTGGGTTCAGCCCATGCTTCAGCTCTCTCAGGCTGGAGTTTCACACTGGTATTCCTATAGTTCTGTAATCTTGGGGGTCACTCCACTTCCACAGCTCCCCCAGGCATTACACTTTGAAACCTAAGTGGAGGCAGTTACGCCCCCACAGCTCTTGCATTCTTCACGCTTACAGACTGAATACCACATGGGCATTGCCAAAGCTTATGGCCCGGACCTTCTGGAGCGGTGGGCTGAGCCACTTGAGTCACATGGGGCAGCCGAAGAATGCGGCACCAGAACGTGGGGAACAGAGTCCCACGGTGACTCTTGGCAGCGAGATTGTGTAGGGAGCCTTGGGTCCATCCTCTGAAGTGATTCTGCCCTTTTAGAGCTCCAGCCCTGTGATGAGGGTGTAAAGATCGCTAAAGTGCCTTTGGGGTCTTTCTCCCACTGTTTTAATGATTAGCACTTGGCTTTTTTTGTATACATATTAATCTCTTTTTAACAATACACCCTTAATATTCTCTCCCAAACACACGTTTTCACTCTTTACCTAATCATTTCCATGAATTTTCTGCCTTTATGTCCTAATTCTCTTTTAATGATAAATTTCATCTTTAAGTCATTCCATTATGCAGTTAGAAGTAACCATGTAGCAGCCGGAATGCTTTCCTGCTTGGCTATTTCTTTCTCTAGATATCCTAGTTTATTCACTCTTTAAGTTCTGCATTTCATATAGTCCTAAAGCGTGAACACAATTCTGCCAAAGTGTTTCCTACTTTTCTTTTCTTTTTAATGTTTATTTTTTGAGACAGAGTCTCACTCTGTTGCCCAGGCTGGAGTGCAGTGGCATGAGCTCGACTCACTGCAACCTCTGCCTCCCAGGTTCAAGCAATTCTCCTGCTTCAGTCTCCCAAGTAGCTGGGATTACAGGTGCACACTGCCACATCCAGCTAATCTTTGCTTTTTCTTTTTTTTAGTAGAGATGGGGTTTCACCATGTTGGCCAGGCTGGTCTCAAATTCCTGACCTCAAGTGATCCAACTGCCTCAGCCTCCCGAGTAGCTGGGATTACAGGTGCACACTGCCACATCCAGCTAATGTTTGCTTTTTTTTTTTTTTAGTAGAGATGGGGGTTTCACCATGTTGGCCAGGCTGATTGGTCTCAAATTCCTGACCTCAGGTGATCCACCTGCCTCAGCCTCCCAAAATGCTGGGATTATAGGTATAAGCCACCACCCCTCGTCCCTACTTTCTAACACAAATGGCTTTTACTCCAATTTCCAATATCTTGTTCTTAATTTTTCTCTGAGATCTCAGCAGAATAGCCTTTGCTGTCCACATTTGTATCAACATTCTGGTCAGGACCACTTAATTTCTAAGAAGATTCAGGCTCTTAATAGTCCTGTGGTCTTCTTATGAGCCCTCAACAGAATCACCCTTAATGTCCATTCTCAGCAACCTATACTTTTTCTAGCCTACTCCTCAAATTCTTTTAGCCTCTATCCATTACCCAGTTCCAAGGCCGCTTCCACAGCTTCAGATATTGCTTACGGCAATAGCCCTACTTCTTGGTATCAGTTTTCTGAGTTCATTTTCTGCTGCTATCACAGAATATCATAGACTAGTAATTTATAAAGAAAAAAGTTGATATGGCTCACAGTTCTGTAGGTACAGAAGCATGGCACCAGTACCTGGTGAGGGTCATCCCATGGCAGAAGTGAGAAAGCTGAAAGGGTGAGGAGAAAAAGAAGAAGAGCATAGAACTCCTGTGATAACTGACTCACTTCCATGACGATGATCCCCCTCCTTAAGCGATGGCACTTCCATGATGATGAACCCCCTCCTTCAGCGATGGCACTTCCATGATGATGAACCCCCTCCTTCAGCGATGGCACTTCCATGATGATGAACCTACTCCTTCAGCGATGGCACTCCCATGATGATGAACCCCCTCCTTCAGCGATGGCACTTCCATGATGATGAGCCCACTCCTTCAGCGATGGCACTTCCATGATGATAAACCCCCTCATTCAGCGATGGCACTTCCATTATGATAAACACACGCCTTCAGAGATGGCACTTCCATGATGATAAACACATGCCTTCAGTGATGGCACCTCCATGATGATGAACCCACTCCTTCAGAGATGACACCTCCATGATGATGAACACACGCCTTCAGAGATGGCGCCTCCATGATGATGAACCCACACTTTCAGCGATGGCACTTCCATGATGATAAACACACGCCTTCAGAGATGACACCTCCATGATGATGAACCCACTCCTTCAGCGATGGCACCTCCATGATGATGAACCCACTCCTTCAGCGATGGCACTTCCATGATGATGAGCCCACTCCTTCAGCGATGGCACTTCCATGATGATAAACCCCCTCATTCAGCGATGGCACTTCCATTATGATAAACACACGCCTTCAGAGATGGCACTTCCATGATGATAAACACATGCCTTCAGTGATGGCACCTCCATGATGATGAACCTACTCCTTCAGCAATGGCACCTCCATGATGATGAACCCACTCCTTCAGCGATGGCACTTCCATGATGATGAACCTACTTCTTCAGCGATGGCACCTCCATGATGATGAACCCACGCCTTCAGCGATGGCACTTCCATGATGATGAACCCCCTCCTTCAGCGATGGCACTTCCATGATGATAAACACACGCCTTCAGTGATGGCACCTCCATGATGATGAACCCACGTCTTCAGCGATGGCACCTCCATGATGATGAACCCACGTCTTCAGCGATGGCACCTCCATGATGATGAACCCACGTCTTCAGCGATGGCACCTCCATGATGATGAACCCACGCCTTCAGCGATGGCACCTCCATGATGATGAACCCACGCCTTCAGCGATGGCACTTCCATGATGATGAACCTACTTCTTCAGCGATGACACCTCCATGATGATAAACACACGCCTTCAGCGATGGCACCTCCATGATGATGAACCCACGCCTTCAGCGATGGCACTTCCATGATGATGAACCTACTTCTTCAGCGATGGCACTTCCATGATGATGAACCCACGCCTTCAGCGATGGCACCTCTATGATGACGAACCCACTCCTTCAGCGATGGCACCTCCATGATGATAAACACACTCCTTCAGTGATGGCACCTCCATGATGATGAACCCACTCCTTCAGCGATGGCACCTCCATGATGAAGAACCCACTCCTTCAGCGATGGCACCTCCATGATGATAAACACACGCCTTCAGAGATGGCACCTCCATGATGATGAACCCACTCCTTCAGCGATGGCACCTCCATGATGATGAACCCACTCCTTCAGCGATGGCACTTCCATGATGATGAACCCCTTCCTTCAGCGATGGCACTTCCATGATGATGAACCCCTTCCTTCAGCGATGGCACTTCCATGATGATAAACACATGCCTTCAGCGATGGCACTTCCATGATGAGGAACCCACTCCTTCAGCGATGGCACCTCCATGATGATAAACACACGCCTTCAGAGATGGCACCTCCATGATGATGAACCCACTCCTTCAGCGATGGCATTTCCATGATGATGAACCCCTTCCTTCAGCGATGGCACTTCCATGATGATAAACACACGCCTTCAGAGATGACACCTCCATGATGATGAACCCACTCCTTCAGCGATGGCACCTCCATGATGATAAACACACGCCTTCAGAGATGGCACTTCCATGATGACGAACCCACTCCTTCAGCGATGGCACCTCCATGATGATGAACCCACTCCTTCAATGATGGCACTTCCATGATGATGAACCCACTCCTTCAGCGATGACACTGATCTATTTATGAAGGCAGAGCCCTCTTAGCCCAATTACCTCCCAGAGGTGTCAAGTGTCAGCACTGTCACAATGGCAATTAAATTTCAACATGAGATTTGGCAGGGGGATTCAAAACACAGCAACAGCCTTTATGGAATTTATCTTCTGATCAATCATTTGACTTCATAATAGCACCCTCACTCTCTCTCAATAATGCATAGTCATATAAAGTACTTATTATCTAATATGGAATGTAGGTTTGGAATCTGTGGATTTATAATCCCCTGGCAAAGGCTGGTGCGACTGTTGGCTATCACACAGTGATTAGAAATCACTATTTTTGGTTACTAGTCATATCGGATCTGTATTCAGAAAAGTCTTCAATTTAAATCAGAAATCAAAGTCACACCAGGAAAGGGCTGAATGGGAATCAAGTAAAAGATATTACACTTATTTCTCTAGTCAAATGCAGATTCATCACTTATTTCTCTAGTCAAATGCAGCTGGAATAATTTAAAAAAGTGAAAGAACAGTGGCTAGATTGTTCCTAATGACCTGTGACTGCAATAGACCCCTGTCCCTCATAATTACAACATATCAGTAGCAAAAGAAATTCAAGCAAAAATATGAATATAAAATTTTAGTATTTAACATTTGTAAGTGTTTTTAATTTTAATCAATGGTGACATTTTTCTAGCATGTTCGGTTTAGTTCAACAATGATGACTGCCTGATATGGAAGAAGCAAGTGTGTGGCTATACAAAAATGAAGATGTGGCTTCTTCTGTTCCCCACCCCCAGGGTTAAGGGAGCTCTCTTCCTGCCTGGTGGACAGACATGGCACCGGATGTCCCTCTGCGGGATGCAGGAGCTACTCTGCTAAGAGCCATTATAGGGAAATAAGGTCCTGCCTGCCTGCTGGAATGCTCATCACCATTTTCAGATTTTAAAGCATAGCAGTTCTAAAACTGTTGCTTTTAAGGAATTGGGTACTTGTAAAGGAAACCGAGGGTTGTCCTAGAAAGAATCAAATGATTACGAGGGGAGGTCTCGAGGCCAGTGTAGGAATTATACTCACTCACAGGTCAGAAACACAGTGATTGAAAAACTAGAGGACATATAACTCAGAATTAATGTTTTATAATAAGTTTAGCTACTATTTTTATCTTGTGTACTTCATTAAAAACCTAAACTAAATTTAAGCTTTTTTTTAATTGCTGCAAAATTAATGCATGTTCTCAAATACAAGTAAGAATAAAAATAGGGCTGGGTGCGGTGGCTCACGCTTGTAATCCCAGCTACTCAGGAGGCTGAGGCAGGAGAATTGCCTGAACCCAGGAGGCGGAGGTTGCGGTGAGCCGAGATCGCGCCATTGCACTCCAGCCTGGGAAACAAGAGCGAAACTCCGTCTCGGGAAATAAATAAATAAATAAATAAGAATAAAAATAAAAATCACCTGTAACTTCACTACGTAGTGATGAACAAAGTTAACATTTTGCTGTATAGGGTTCTGGTATTTTTGCATTCATATATGAATAAAATAGTCATAAATATGTGGTCATCCTATAGATACAATATAGTGGTCTGCTTTTTTCACTTAATTTTATTTGATTTATTATTAAGATCTTCCCACTTCAGTATGTGGTACGGTATTTTTAAAGCCTGCATAGTATTCCATTATAAGAAAGTACCTGAACTTGAATTTATTCAGTTAATTTGGACATTTAGATTATTTTCACTTTTCTACTTTTATGAACAATGCTGCAATAAAAATACATGTGCATATATCTTTTCACCTGGCCATAACGATTTTCTAGGGTAAAATCTTAGAAGTGGAATTGCTTTAGATTTCTAAATTTTTTCTACAAGTTTAATCAATTTGTACTCAATAAACTTCCCTCACACCTGCAGCCCCAATCTTGGTCAACCTTAGTATTTAATGTTTAAATCTTTGTCAGTTTAATAGGTAAAACCATATTTCGGTTTTTAAATATTATTTATCATACTAAATATACATTTACAAACTTTTTGGCAATATTCTTTTCTGTGTTTGAATTATAGAAAGGACGCATTGATTTGAAATCCTGAGGACTAAGCAATACAGTTCTGCATTGACTTTTATTCAATTGTTTACTAATTTTCCAATTTTAAGCTACTTCTATTAACATACACAAGTCAGATCCAAAGTGCATTAACATCTTTTTAAAATTATAAATGAGGTAGCCATTTTCATCTATTTTCAAATGCTCTGAATCCGTGTTTTTGCTTTAAACATGAAACCACAGGCCAAGTTTCAGTTCTCATTTACCACTTCTCCCCCTGAGTAGTCAGTTTTGGTTTTGCTCTACACCAAGGGCAAATGAAAGGGCATCTCATTAAATCACTGTGCTGGGTAAGGTTCATGTAGAGTTATCTACTTTGCTTTGCATACCTTTTTTGGTTTGTCATTTGGAAATAAATTTAAACCTAATACTGTTCAAGATGTGTTCTTGTGTTTAAAATAATGAGTCTATGTATTTAAAATAAAGTCTTACAGATTTTTAAGACTCAGGAGTCTTAAAATCTAAAAAGACAATGATAGCATTTTCATTTGAGGATGCTAATATGAACATTTTAAGGAAATGTAACAATGTTTAGGAAATAACCATATCAAAATGACAGTTGTGTAAGTGACTTGTATATGGACTATGTATGGGCTTCTCCTAAACACTGGAAAAGACCAAGGAAAGTTATTTGACTTGTAATTTTCTTTGTATACATTGTATACATATATCAAGCTCTTCTTAGGTGTCAGTGTTTCATAATTTAATTTAATTTAATTAATTTAATTTAATTTTTAAAAATGAGCAACTATTTTTAGTAGAGACGGGGTTTCACCATGATGGCCAAGCTAGTTTTGAACTCCTGACCTCAAGTGATCTACCCGCCTTGGCCTCCCAAAGTGCTAGGATTACTGGGCTTGGTGGTGAGCACCTGCAATCTGAGCTACTCGGGAGGCTGAGGCAGGAGAATTGCTTGAATCCGGGAATCCGGGAGACGAAGGTTGCAGTGAGCCGAGATCATGCCACCGGACTCCAGCCTGGGCCGCAGAGTGAGACTCCATCTCAAAAAAAAAAAAGAAAAAAGCAACTATGTGGATTCTAAACTCCATGAAAAACAAGTTCTGCTCTACTTCTTTAACGCCTACAGAGTCTAATAAAGTGCTATGCACATATCACTATATATATTTATTGTGAACAAAGATACATACCTTTGTTCAACCTTTTTTTAAAAAAAAATAGAAATGGGGTCTCACTATGTTGACCAGGCTGGTCTCAAACTCCTAGCCTCAAGTGATCTTCCCATCTCAGCCTCCCAAAGTGCTGGGATTACAGGTCTGAGTTACCACGGCCAGTCATGTTCAACCTTTTAATAGAAATTTTAATCCATTGTCGGGCGCGATGGCTCATGCCTGTAATCCCAGCACTTTGGGAGGCCGAGGCGGGTGGATCAGGAGGTCAAGAGATCGAGACCATCCTGGTCAACATGGTGAAACCCCGTCTCTACTAAGAAATACAAAAATTAGCTGGGCATGGTGGCGCGCGCCTGTAATCCCAGCTACTCGGGAGGCTGAGGCAGGAGAATCGCTTGAACCCGGGAGGCGGAGGTTGCGGTGAGCTGAGATCACGCCACTGCACTCCAGCCTGGGTAACAAGAGCGAAATTCCATCTCAAAAAAAAAAAATTTTAATCCATTTACCATTTATATTTATACATATATATGCCATTTTGTTTTGTTTTTTATTTACTATGCTTTTTCTTTGCTTTATTTTCTCCTTTCTTGTATTCTGTATTTTGTCGGTAGATATAATAGTTATATACAGTTCAAGTACTTCAGTCTGAATAGTAACAGAAACATTCAACAGATGCTTTTCAGCTGCAACTGTATACAGTGTGCTTGTGTGTTTGTGTATGTGTATAAGAGAAAGAGGCCAGGTGCAGTGGCTCACGCATGTAATCCCAGCACTTTGGGAGGCCAAGGTGGGTGGATCACTTGAGGTCAGGAGTTTGAGACCAGCCTGGCCAAAATGGTGAAACTCATATCTACTAAAAATACAAAAAAAAAAAAGAAAGAAAGAAAGAAGAAAGAAAGAAAGAAAAAAAGAAAAAAAATTCAGCCTGGCATGGTGGCACATGCCTGTAGTTCCAGCTACTTGGGAGTCTGAGGCAGGAGAATCACTTGGACCCTGCAGGCAGAGGTTGCAATGAGCTGAGATTGCATCACTGTACTCCAGCCTGGGCAACAGAGTGAGTGAAACTTCATCTCAAAAAATAAAAAATAATAAAAAAAAGAAAGAGAAAGAAAGAGATTTTGTGAATGTGTAACTGTAATATGCCTGTTTTAGAATACACCAGTTAAAATAAAAACATTTAACAATTTTTGTGGGTGTCATAGTTCATTGTGTGTGGTAGACATTTTGCATTCACAGTTTGATGCTTGAGATTTTGACTGATTTCAAGAAAATTCACAGTTGTATGCCATAAAAAACATATATTTAAACACTGACCTATGATGTGATGAGGAATGCGTCACTTAACTAATGAGTCAGGCAAAACACTTAGGATAGCTATCTCATTTCAACTTTATTTTTTAATACATTTTGCAGTAGCTCTGAAAACATTACATTTATTCAATTTGTATGAAGTAGATTATATGCTATACTGAAGTTGGCAACTTTACGGATTTGTGAAGGTTTTACAATGGATGGTTATGAAATACAAAGGGTCTATATATACTCTGTAAGGAAAAGAGCAGTATTGCTTGCTGAAGACTTTCCCACAGAATTTTTTTAAATTAAAAATAAAGTCTCTAGTCATATGTTATTTTTGATGGATAAAATTTTATTTGCTCTATAAACATCACAATAATATTTTATATCTTCTGTTTTGTATATAATTAAGAGCAAATGGAAGAGTGCATTTATAATATACAGATCACAAATATGCTAGCCAGGAGCACTTTTTTGCTTTATTTTGAACTAATGGAAACACAGAAATAAAACAGTTTAAAATAGAATTGATAGAACCCAGCAAGTAAAAATGTTCAATTTCCTATCAATGTCGACCAACACGAGATACACATAGATGACGTTGAGTGTTAGAAAACTAGCTAATTATCATGTATCTTTAATTAGCAAGTAAGAAAAATCGCTAAATGATGAACATCCTTTACTAGGCTGGCAGATAATTATAATTATAAAGTGAACATTTTATCATCAGTCCTTAAGCACATGCAGGCAACTCAGAAAGTTTCACTTTAATTTGAAAGTTCCTTTGTATCTTAGAACTTTGGTGCTTAGAAACATCAACCAGCAATTTTTTAGTTTAATAATGTCTGCACAACTAGCAGAATGCTTTCCCCCTACTTTTAGATTCAATGAACATGTTATGTGAATTTACATTTCACTACCATGTACCTTGCCATAAGAACCGTTATGAATAGTTTTATACTTTGGATATTTAAAGTAGGGTTTTTGTTTGTTTTGGATTTGTTTTGTTTTGTTTTGTTTTGTTTTGTTTTGAGACAGAGTCTTGCTCTGTTGCCAGGCACCAGGCTGGAGTGCAGTGGTGGGATCTCAGCTCACCGCAACCTCCGCCTCCCGGGTTCAAGCGATTCTCCTGCCTCAGCCTCCCGAGTAGCTGGGACTACAGGCGCGTGCCACCACGCCCAGCTAATTTTTGTGTTTTTAGTAGAGACGGGGTTTCACCATGTTGACCAGAATGGTCTCGATCTCTTGACCTCGTGATCCACCCGCCTCGGCCTCCCAAAGTGCTGGGATTACAGATGTGAGCCATTTTGTTTTTAATGCTGTAGGTTTATCTTAGGTTGCAATTTCCACTTATCATATATGTTTAGGAAATATAGCTCTATTAAGGAAATGACAAAGCAATAAAATCTGGAATATAAAATCAAGCTGATAACAACAAAGAATGTTGGCTCAAAAAAAAAAACAAACCAAACTTTACATAATGACAGGCATTTGCAGGGGAAAATCCAATCCACATGAAACTTCATGAAAGACAAAAGGAACTCGCAGTAGTCAGGAACTGTTTGCAAATATTTTGGTAGTTAAAATTACCCTCTTGCTTTTTCTCCTATGGCACCTCTTTCTCTAAAGGTGCTGGAGCCATTATCTTGCTAGCAGGTTAAACCAGTGGTCTGATTTTCGAGGCAAATTTGTAATTCTTTAATTTTGCTTGGCTTTTATGAATGAGCTCTGTAGGAAAACTGAGGTTCTTTGTGGCACGCACATTTGACAAGTCATTTCTTACTTCTGATATTGCTAGGTAGAATAGAGAGTGATTTGAGGAGTCAAGATGAATCACAGAGGAAGATTTTTTTCCACTCACCTTACCATCATACCGTGCATTTCTGCATCTATTTAAAAATTAACCTGTGACCCCTAGTAATAGTCCATTCCCAGTCACGCACATAGCTTCCCTTTAAGACTGTTGTTATAACTTTTCACCACAGAAGTGATTTTGACTTTCTCAGAGTGGACAGGTTAAGGGACTCCGAGGAATATCAGGTTAGTTTCAACCTTTCAATAGAGCCCAAATGGAGTAAATGTGTTTGGGACTATGTTTGCAACTCTGCATGCCTTGAGTACATCTCTTTTAAAATTAATTATAAGTTATCCGACAACACATTACCTGGGATTTAATGGAGAACTTTTCTGGGGTAAGTTTAAAAAAGTTATTTGAGAAATGCTTGAGAGATCACTATCCTTTTATATTTGTCATTTGAATCCTGGCAGTAGCTTTGGACTACTTATGCAAATGACAACAAATAATGTTAATTCCCAGTGATTTCCTTAGGTATTTACTCTGAATTGTTAAAATTTTATTTTGTTTTCCTAATTTTGGATATAACCTGCAAGGCATGATTGTGTTAGGATGAAAGAGTAATTTTCTGGAAATTCTTGGTAATGTGTTCATTTATTCTTTAATGACATTAAATTATCACAAATTAGCATTTAGGCTAGTTTAATTCAGATAATAAAAATCATGAAAAGTTATAAATAGGAGTCTGTGTTTCTATGTATATCTGTGTATAAAAATTGTTCAAATTAAAAATGAAGAAATATTATAGTTTTAAAAATATGCAAAATGTCAGACAACTAAATAATTTGTAATAAACCTTTTAATGCTATTATAATATAAATTACATTTCATACCAGCAGAATCCATATATGACAAAATAACATATGAACTTAATCAAGCTGTGAACTTTTTTCTTTAGAGTTATACTGCCTATAAAATTATGTCTTTTTTTTTTCTTTCACAATTGGTACATTGTAAATATAAAATATGCTAAAATTTTATTAAAGCCTATAGTTACTGTATGTATTTAAAGTATTAATAAAACCAATAATACATATTTCTATTTGGTGTTATTTTAAATATTCTCAGCAAAAATTAAAGTGATGAAGTAGAAATAAAATCTCAATATTTTAAAAATGAGAATGATTAAGTATTATTTGATGTTAGTTTGAAAATTTGTAAAGAGTATTCAATAATTAATAATAAAAATCTAATTACTTTTATAGTAACTTTTTACTCAACATTTAAAAATATATTACTATTTTTACAGTATCCTTGATAATTCCCTAGACATAGATATTACCAACTACATTTAGGTATGAAAGATTAAAAAGACCTTACCAATATCACAACATTAAGGATGAAGCTAAAATTAATAGCACAGATTTTCTTCTTTCCCAACAAATAACTTAGCTGATTGATTCAGCTATTTTTAAAGGTAGTATTTTCAAAGGCAGTACCTTTCATGATTAGTAACAGTGTTTTTTGCTGATTTGTTTTAAAGAAATGTGTGTCTTCTACCTTATATATTTTGTTTCTGTTTACCTTTGGGAGATTTATTCAATTGCATTGAATTTAGTTTTGAAGTTTTCCAAGAAGATTTATTTGTTATTATTTATCTGGTCTTTTTTTTCTACAACCATAATAATTTACTAAAAGCTTATTAGAATTAGTATTAATTAGAATTAGTATTAATATTAATATGCTGTTAGAAATTAATACAGAAGAATACTTATGTAAGGAAATTATATTTTTATTTAATAACAGTTTAAGAAAAATTAACAAGTTAGCCAATTTATAACACCAAAAACTGTATTTTCAGCTTCTAATTAGGTTACAGGGAGATGTTCAATATTTGAAGTTTCTCTTAATGTGAAAGATACATGGGATGAAATTAAATTGGCTAGTCTTTGAAAGAATTCTAAGTTTTTTCTGATTTTCAAACCTAATATTTAGAAGTAAGATGGTAATTCATTCAAGTCAACAGTGGAGGTAAAAACATAACCCTTTCTCTTGAATCAAAGATGTTTACAATAGCACGCTTGCTGCTGCAGAGTCTTTGTGGTTGCCACTAATTACATGTTTTTCACATCAAAGTCTTCAAAAAGAATATAGGTACAAATTGACTCAATAAATATTTATTGGGTAAAGGAATTCAAGAAGGTTTCTGGGTATGGAAAAAACGTATATAAAATACCAATGACATCTTTGTTAGAGATTTTCTACTTCCGCCGAATACAGAGCAGTCTGGATCTTATCTTGAAATTATATGCACCAAGAAAATGATGGTATAGGGAATGTGTAGCACCAACATTTTAATTAAAATACAAAATGATAATCTGCACCGGGGTAGAGCTAAGCATTTGATGAGTTCCAATTATATTAGTAACAACATTTTCATGTGATGACTAGATAACTGGGTAATTAAAACCATGTAATTAAAGCAGAGTCAAATCCTAATTTATAAAGGCAATGAAAACAAAAGAGCATAGTAAAACCCTATTAAAAAATAGTTACTACACCATTATGAATGGGACACATTTCTATCAATATCCTATAAAGCAAACAGAGGTCGAATCTTGCCATATGTTTACGTGTTAAAATACTAGAAGACCGCATGATAAAGGAAGTCCAAAATCACATACACTATACAAAATCCCCATGAGTTGTTTTTGCCAGTCCAAAGCCATTGTGAATAAGCATAGGATGAAGCACAATGTTGGAAAACGAAGAATCACTATATACAGCTTTAAAGATTGAGGTCAGAATCTAGCTTAGTAATCCAGAAACAACTAAGCACAGAGTGCAGGTATATTATATTGCTGTTACCTGCATTGGTACTGCATTTCTCATCAGATGAAAGTAGGCAGAATCATTTAAACGTAGTCCAGTTTGGAGCTCAGTATGAAGGATGGTGGGATTGAAGGTACCAAGGTTCTTCAGAGAGGAAAGGCCCAAATGCCCATTAACAATCATGAAAAAAGGGACTGGTTCAAGCAGGAGCCTTTATCCAAGAGTTTAAGGACAGATGGGAGTTGGATTTTGTCTGGTGGACTTGATTGGCAAGGGTTGAAGAAGGCTGCTCAGCTGAGAAAACAGCGCATGCCTAATTATATCCACAACATGGAGACTTTTCAGACCTTGCTTTAAAAATTAACTCTTCCTTGCATCTATGAAGCAATGTGAATCCTTTCTTTGTGGCTGACAAAAATTAACTCCTTGACCCATCACGGAGCTCGAAATGTCACAGTTCCCTTTAGAGTGACACAGATCTCTTCCTCCTCCTGGTAAAATCTTCTGCATGAATGAAGGTGGAGAGCGCCTTAGAGAGATGACTATCTGATGTCTCAGTGCTACTCCCAAAGTCATAGCTTTTCAGGCAAGGGCACAAGCAGTGCACGATTGCCCGGCGGATATAGCTGTCGAAGATGTAGTAAATGAAGGGGTTGACACAGCTGTTGGCAAATGCCAAGGGTCCACTCACCTCCATGCCAAACTGAAGAACGGCTGAGGGAGAATAGAGTTCTCGCTGCAACCCAGAGACGATGGCCAGGAGCTTGAAGGTATTGAAGGGCAGCCAGGAGACGAGAAAGGCTGCCACGACAATAAAGATGATCTTTATAGATTTCTTCAGCTTTTTGTTAGGCTTTCCTGACTGCTGGTAATGGGCACACAGCTTCCTCGCAATGCAGCAGTAGCAGGTCACGATGCTCAACAAAGGGACAAAAAATGTGAAAATTAAGGCCACCAGGGACCATGTGAGTTTAACAGGAGTTGCCTTTTTCTCTGCACAGTATGGCTTATCACCAATCAGCGTGAGCTCCCTGGACAGAAGGGTGGGTAGCCCTAGCAGGCAGGAGAGAAGCCAGATGCTGGCACAGACTGCATAGGCACAATCCCTCCTTCTGAATTTCCTGGCCACGACCGGCCACACGATGGCCAGGTAGCGGTCGACACTCATGCAGGTGAGCAGGAAGACGCTGCAGTGCATGTTGACGGAGATCACGTAGGAGCTCGCTTTGCACAGGAAGGAGCCCGTCCTCCACAGCCCTAAAGATGCTTCTTTATCCACCCAGAGAGGCAGCGTGACCAGGAAAACGAAGTCGGAGGCAGCCAGATTGACGATGAAGGTGTCGATCAGTCTCCTGCTGCCGGGTTTGAAATGCAACGCTCCCATGAGAACAAGGTTCCCCAGCACCCCAGCCAGGAACACCGCTGTGTAGAAGACTGGAAGGAAGACGGAGGTGTAAGGGACGTGGGGGCCGGGCTCCTTGGTGTCAGGGTTTGGGCTTGTAGCATAGTAATAATCCAAATAAACTGAAGTGTCTTCTGGGTCCATCACCAAAGAGCCAATGTCAAACCTGGTGAGCGTCCTCACCTATGAAGTTTTGGTATAAATTTTAGAAACCTCAAGCGTGCTTCTTTTACACAGTGCCTGCCTCTCTCTTTTTTTTCTCCTCCCTTTAAAGATCTTGGACAAACATGAAAGCCGAGATTTAAACATGCAGTTTCTACCAATCTTCAGAAAGGGCCCACAAAGAGCACCACTCTGATTGGTGTTGGTTGGTTGTGGTTGTGGTTTTTTTATTTGCATTTGCCTGTGAAACTGAGGTGTTTTTGAGTTCTTTTTCTCAAGATATTCAATTTATTTCTTTAAGGTCAGTAATTAAGAAATGAATTAACTTGATTTTTTTCACCTCCTTTAAAGACCTTCTTTGCTTTTGACACTGAAATTTATTTTGATCTAGCCTTCTGTTTCACATATAAGCTACCGTTCTACTTTTAAAATTGTGAGGCAATGATGATGAAAATATGCTCTTTATTTACTTCATTGGCGAAACAGGAAGAAAACTAGTCTTTCCTTGTGTAAAGAGTGAATGAAAAGTTTCCCAAATCATACCAGTCTACAACTAGGTCCAACAACATGCTTCCAATTAGGCATGAGAGTCTCCCCATCTAGTTAGCTCTTTCATTTCATACATAATCAACCTTGTATCCTAAGTTTTTAAAAATGCCCCGAAGGCTGGGACCACGTTTTGTGCTCTTATTTACATTTTCCACTACAACTGGCATAGCATCTTGCACATAGTTGTTGCTTTGGAAATGGTAGTTTATTAGCGTTGATTCAGAAAATTCTTTTTGTTATCCAGGTAACTAGCAGGAATGAATTAATTGGGGTCTAACTTCAGGTATTGTTGTTACTTATGTAACTTACAAACACAGGTTAAAAAATCTCACATTGCTATTTTTACCCTCTTATCTGCTATTGTAATTCAACCAGTGAAGTTCCCTTTTGTTAAGAGTTAGTATCATTGATTAGGAGATTTTCTTCCTACTAGCCCTCAAATATGCGTCATCAGACTCTGGATTCCCTTTGATCTTCCCTTCATTCTATCACACCTGTGTAGCAGTGATTATTTTAGCTTTTGAGCCATGGCTTTCTGGTACCTCCACACATGAGTGAACATCACTTTTGGAATTGCTAATCTGGCAACAGATAAACCTTTAAGTGACATCATAATGGAGTTGCCAGCAGAGATCCATTATGAATCTTCCTATAAAAGGGAAGATTTTTTGGTACATTCAAAACACTTGGGGAACAGGCTAAAACAGAAATAATTCTGTCACATTTTTCTCCCGTATCTTTCCTTTTATATTATGATGACCACAGTAAAATATAACACATTTTGAAATGGACTCCATTTATTTTGGCTCTTTACTGGCCAAAGTGACTCAAGGCTCTCTGGTATTCTCCTTTTTTCTATAACCATAATAATTTACTAAAAGGTTATTAGTATTAGTATTAATATTAATACATTGTTAGAAATTAATACAGAAGAATACTTATGTAAGGAAATGATATTTTTATTTAATAACAGTTTAAGAAAAATTAACAAGTTAGCCAATTTATAAAACCAAAAATTGTATTTTCAGCTTCTAATTAGGTTACAGGGAGATGTTTTAATCTGATTTAATCTTCAGAATTCCAGTTTCAGGTTGATATTACTAGTCATAGAAAAATGTATGCTTGTAGATGAAAACACAGTTATTAAACAGTTGAAGTCCTTTCTTAAGCTTTTTTTTTTAAAAAAAATTTTGAGACAGGGTCTCACTTTGTCACCCCGGCTGGAGTGCAGTGGCTCAAACACAGCTCACTACCAGGCTCATGCAATCCTCCCACCTCAGCCTCCTGAGTAGCTAAGACTACAGGCATGCACCACCGTGCCCAACTAATTTTTGCATGTTTTGTAGAGACAGGATTTTGCCATGTTGCCCAGGCTGGTCGGGAACTCCTGAGCCCAAGCAATCTGCCTGTCATGGCTTCCCAAAATGCTGGGATTACAGGTGTGGGCCACCAAGCCTGGCCCTGCTGAATTTTTATTTCTTTAGTAATTGGTATATTAAAAACAATCATCCTGCCGGCTGTGCTTCCTCCCTTTCTCTTTCTCCTGATATGGCTTAGTGTCACCTCAGTCTTAGGCAAGTGCGCTGAGGTCAGGGAAGGATGAAGGCTCCTCTGACCTGGGACAGTCCCAGAAGTCACTCTGGAGTTGATTTATGAGCCCGAGCCTGCCTTTTCTTGTGGCCTTGGCTGCTGTGTGCAATTCGTTTAATTTCATGGAGGGCATATTCCTTACTAAATATAGACTACAGATCAGAGAAACTAATTAACTGCTTTGACATTTCTGGGACAGAAATCTTTCCCACTGGGTAAGGTTTAATTATTTAATAGAATAATTCATTTTGTAAAAAATTTGAAGTAGGACAATATTTACTTGAAAAGGATTAATGAGGTAATATAGAATATTTAAACACATCATCTATATCTGTTTTCATGTGCGTTAAAGTACTAATCACATATATTAGTAAAATCATAATTAAAATTACAGTTCAAGTGTACTGTAATTTTAATATTAGAATGTTGTATCTTGCAACCATAAGTTCTTTTGGCATTTGAGAAAATATGGTTGATTCTGGGTCTAAGGTTTTTTTTTTTATCTTTTTAAAAAAATTTTTTTTGATATGTCTCAATAATTCAACATAAAGGCATTATAAAATGGAAAAAGGTTTCATGCTCATACTGTAGAGGAAAATATTTGGCTGCACATTCATTCTGTATCCCTTACATTTTTTTTTTCAAGTTTCAAAAGTTGCTGGCTTGTTGATGTAAACTATCTCAAATCTGATTTCCTCAGCAAACTATTGAAGCCATTGTAGATAAAGTAGCTTGCTTTATCATATATGGCCACTTTGAAGTATGATGTTTAATGGTAGAAAGCTACAATGTGACACTATCCATCATGGATCAACAGTATCTTGGTACCCAAATCAGAAAACAAATGGAATATTTTAAGCCGAAAACAGACACATAGCATAGGGCAGTCTTTTTATATCTCAGAGTACAATGCTAGTGTAAGACAGAATCCACAATAAAGCTGGCTAAAGTGGGGGTGTAAATAAGCTGGTACAACAGTCAATTTTAGGACTTTGAGTGTTCTTTAAAATAAACATGCAGATACTAACAATAAAATAGACATCTACACATAGATCAAAACTCAAAAGCAACACTGAGTTCCATAAGTGTATGAAAAGTCTGTGTAAACAGAGTGATGGCAAAAAAAAAGAAAAAGATATAAATATTGGTAACTGAATGAGAGCATATATGCCACCTCTTTAGAATTTTTTTTCTCAGAAAATAACACTCAACTTTCCTACCCGACTCCTGGCAGAAATAACTACTTCTTCCTTTGTATTTCCTAAGAACTTTAAAAATACTGCTTACAAAGTACTTGTCTCATTTCAGTCTGTTAGTTGTCTTTGTATCTGACCCCTGGAGCTGATAATGAGCAACTATTCGTTATCTCTGGACTGGCCTCTGGCATACAGAAGTTACCCGACTAAAGTTCTTTTTGGGCTCTTAAAGCCATTGTTTTGAACCTGTGGATGCCAGATCGTATTACCCAGATTAGAGTCAGCAGGAACACCTGCTAAACTGTAGATTGCCAAACCCTGTCCTAGACGTATTCAATCAGAATCACCGGGGAAGAAGTCTAGGACTGTATAGTTAACAAGTATCCAAGGTGATTCTAAACAGACTAAAGTTTAGAATCACTGTTCTAATTAACATAAGTTAACCAGCCTTATATGTTACACTTTGTTATTGTTCTGTTATTATTTGTTAGTATTTTGAATAATTTTTTAAAAAGACCTAAAAGTTACCTCAAAATTGGAAATTTGTGGAAGTATTTTAGTCTGGATATCACGAAATTTTGGGAATTAATTTAGATTTGTAGGCCTTACTTATTCTATGTTCCAATTCCTGAGTTATGTTCAGAACTGGCTCGGGTGTTGAAGATGAGGACAGAGAAAGGTTTTCTCTACCGAAATGCCTGCTCAAGTGAATCCTATTACTTTCTGTGGATTGCAGCCTCTGCTTCACAGCAGGCTGAAGATTTAATAATAGAGCCACCCCAGTTAGGCTTATTGGACTTATGATAACATTACTTCAGCCTCTTCCCCGTCATCCACATCAGGTGAAGATCAGATTATGTGTATACAGCAGAGAAGAAAGAAATCCCTGGATAAGTAGCCTTTGATTCACACATGCTCTGCTGATATGTCCCTGAATAAATGGCAAAGAGCATGAAGCAACTAATTATTTCTCATTAATCTTATCAATTAAACAGTGTCATTATATATTCACTTGTTAAATACATTCTCTTGCCCATTTCTTAGGAGTTTCGTAAAGTGCAAAGTCAAAGAGTTCAGTTTAAGAAAACTGATTATACTATTTATACTCTAGGAATTTATTATTATTTTTAAATTCTCAGTTACTTGGAGAATTTAGTACCATGTAATGTAATATCACATCACACCAAATTAAGTGGCATATATTCACTATTATGAGGGCCCCTCACTTAATTTACTGGTTATTTCCCTTGGTAACTAATACTTCCATAGATAGAAATGATGTTACTATTCTACCAATATATACTTTAGGTTTCTTCATAATAGTAGATTTAATCTTAATTTAGGTTGTGCGTAACAAAAATTGAGTTTATTTATATTGGTGTCCTTGACAGCCAGCAGAGTGTCTGGCAAGTAATAGATGGTCAACAAATGATTGTAGATCTGGGATGAATCATGCTTGAATTTTGAATTATTTCCAAGGAATAGGGACTTTTCACAAACTTCTTAGACAGCTTTCACTTTCTATTCAATCCTGGGATCTTTGTCACATCATAAACTAACATGAAGAGATGTTTCTAAGTTAATGCAGCATATTTTTTGTCAACTTATGCTAATGTTTTCACTTAGCACATCTGGTTGAATCAGAAGCAACTTGAAAACAAATAAATGTGAAAAATATCACTGTCATGGCCTCTTAATAATTATGATGGATAGTGATGAGAAGAGGACTCTCTCAATGAACTCTTTTTTTAAGTTTATTAACAATTAAATTAATTGATAATATCAGTTTCTTATCTGCAATAAAGATTACTTTTTGAAAAGATATTTTTGGGAGGCGCACAATTCATACCCATAACTCTATACTAATAAGTGTCACTTAGAAGAAATCAAAAAAAGCTTTCTTCCATAATTTTTGCCTTCCTAATGATTACTGTTAATTTTTGAAACAGCAAGGGCTGTTTTTCAGTATCTTTTCCAATCAGAATGCACATAGCATTCCTCATTTTTCTTTGCAGTCTACATTTGCCACTATCTCTGCTTCTAGTACATTTCCTAGGCTTGAGGTATAAGATATATAAATTCTGCAATGAAACGCTATGCTGTGGATCTATGAAAAACCATATTTCGTAGTTGAATTATTCTTCCAGTAGAATTAATTATAAATTGTAAAATTTTATAGCTTCAAGTGATATGAATGATCATTAGTACAACTATTTTACTAACGAGGACCCTGGGGTCCAGAAAGGGGTCATTAACCAAAGATCCATTGATAATTTTTAAACAAAGGATAATTTAAACAAAGTTTTCATTTACATATGGCTCATGCACTGTCTTTCAGAAGCATGGGCATCTGAAAATTATAGTTTTTACTATATGTGGCACTTTACAGGAATTGCTAAAAAAAAGGAGCCATTTTTAGATGTATTTTTTTAATTTGCCTTGATCTTGATCAAGTTCTGTTATTGTTCTACAGTGAATAGGTGCAAGGAAATTCAAAGATAGGTACATTTTTAAGAATAGTTTTTGGTTGGAACCCAGAACTTGTATATATTTCCATTTTCTTCCTTTCTGAACTCCAAAGTTCTTAAGAAAAACAACCAGGGCAAAATTGCATTAGAAAAACATAATGCAGATATATCTTATAACGTAGATATAACTTATAATTGCTAAAAATATGCAATTAAAAATAATATTAAATGTATTGGGGAATTTGATATTGATGGAAATTCTAGTGTGAAGAATTGTTTCGTAAGTACATAACACAAACAAGTTAAAACATCTGAGTATCTAGATTTTCAGTTATTGGGTTAATTTTAAATGTGCTGTAACTATAATATGTCTTCCTGTTGAAACTAGAACCATCTTTAACAAGTTAAACTAGATGCAACTTTGTTTTTAAACCTAAATTCCATAATCTCTAGTGGTTGTGCAAAATCATCTTTTATATTTGTGAAAATATGAGGCCAGCTACCATTTCTCAAAAGTAGAGTAAAAACAGAAGTAGAAATTTAGCTCTATTAATTTATTAAGAATTTATTTTACCTACTCATACAACAAGCAAGCATAAATAGAAATTAGGAAACACCAAAGATGGAGAGATAAACCAGAAATACGGTGTGTGGTTGGTGAAACTGGGTGTGATAAGTCTGTTCAGGTCCTTTCTCAGGATGATCAAAACCACAAACATGCAGACACCTCCAGGTTCACACTAGGTTGGTCAGTGAAATGTGCCCTGAGTGTTTTCTAGGCATTCTGAAGACTTGAAGGGTGCAAGTGTCATCCTCCTTTTCAGGTCCTCCCAGAAACATTTCCTGGTGTATTCTTGAGTCATGACTACTTGTATATATGATAGGATCCCAGGCCTGGGAATCTCCTGAGCAGGGCTAAACAAAGATGCCCAAAATATAGTCCTGGCAAATCTTTCCTAGTCATTTGGTGGTTAGTGCAGAGTTTCTTAATCCTGCTGAAGCGAGCAGGAACACCTATCTCTATAAATGGCTTATCTCCATTTTGGGGTAACCTCTAGGGTTAATCTAGGAGCTTTAAAAGCTGTTTGTCTTTTTCCCACCTGTTTCCCTGGTCTGCCCCTGTTCCCTGCGTGCCTTGTCGTCATGCCTCCGAAAATTGAGGAAATCAAGAACTTTTGCTCACAGCCCAACCAAAGGATGCCAAATCTGTCAAGATCAAGAAAAAAAGGACAATGCGAAGTTTAAAATTCGATGCAGCAGATATCTTTATATCCTGGTCATCACCGACAAAGAGAAGGCAGAGAAACTGAAGCAGTCCCTGCCCCTTAGTTTGGCAGTGAAGGAGCTGAAATGAACAAGCCACACTGATTTGAACTGTATTAGAATACTAAAAATCCACAAAAAAGCTGTTTTCACTACGCTTACTGAAATATTATAGATATTCAACAAATATTTGCAACTACTAGTAATTTAATGATTCTTTCCTAAGTGCCAGGTTTTGTGCTGGGCGTTTTATATGTACTTTCTCACTTAATCCTCACAATGATCATGTGGGATAGATGCTACTGTCAACATCCATATTTTGGAAAAAAGACAACCAAGACTTAAAGAGGGTTAATTCTCCAAAGTCATCAAATGAGTATATTCAAGTGTGCTACCATGACAGTCAGTTACTCTAATACTAAGTTTGCTACCAAGTCAGTTACTCTCTCTAGTTCCTTATCTATAGACTGAAGTTGTTTCTTCTTCTCTCTCCTTTAAACTTCTCTTTTGCCTGGTTTACTGACCACATGATCTCAGCGGAGAGGTAAATCTGAAAGTAGGGGATTTCTAGTGAAGGCCGATGGATGAAGACATTTCCTGGTGTATAAATGCATTTATGAGTCTTACTACACATTGACAATCTGCCTGCGCTCATCTACCACTTTCTCTAGTTGGTGCCTCTGACAAAATCTTTTTTATTACATGCTATATGTGAAAATCCAGAGTCATGTTTGAATATTATATTTGGCTCCCTTATTATGTGCTGCATATGAATACCAGTTCACCCACTCAGGTGAAATAAATGTAACTACAGATAGAGAAACATATCATGCCTTTAATCTGTCAAAGTGGTAGAAATTCAATATCGACTTGAAGCTACCATCTTTCTCCTGTGCTAAATTACAAAGCATTAGGGAACAGAGTGAGGGTTTGAAACCTCCGCCCTTGAGTCAGCTTTCCCTGTAGGTTACTATTGAGAAATCCACCATTTGCTGGTCCCAGGCCACCACGTTAATAGTTCCACACATGTTACTGCTAAGATGTCCCTGCTTCCTGTCCATGAATTTCTTCTGTGTCAAACCTGAGGGCTCAGATTCATTGTTGCCTCTCTGCCACACATCATCTGCAATCTCCAATGCTGTCCGTGACCTTCTCTGGTTGAGTGATGTTCTCCAAATTTCAGTCTTTTTCCTACTATACCCACAATTTTTTATTCATTTTTTGACATATCTGGTGTCCTCAGTATTGTTAACTTAACATTTTAAAAATTAAATGAAAAAAATTTAAAAGGAACATTACTACAATAAAAAACTAATATCACTTGTCATAAAAAGAAGGCAGCTACAAACACACATTTTATGAAACCCAAATAATGTCATTACATTCTTGATGGACACTGTCTGCCAGGTCACATACTTCTTAGTCTAAACTTAGGCAATAAAACCAGAAGGATGCTCTGCTCCAATGCGAGGGATTCTGGGGGAGGGAAATAAAATGGGTCAACGTTTCACAAGTAGAATCCCATTTTTGTTCATTTATACTTAGATCTAGAGGCAGGGTAGTGTGTGATAGGGAAAGCACAGGATTAAGTCAGACCTAAGTTATACAGGTCACGGTCATTGACTAGAGGTGACCGGAAACAGGCCGCTTTACTTCCTGGACCATCGTCCCTTCCTCCCTAAAATTCAAGAATCCAACAGCCTAGACTTCCCTTCTGCGCACAAGCTTGCCCCGAGGAGCTGAACTACATCTCCCACAATGCACCGCGAGCGGCGCCAGGAATGCCTACCGCCGCCTCAGACAGCTTTCAGTCTGTCCCTCCTACAACTCCCACAAGGCCCTTCGGCCCCCGGGCCGCGGCCCTGCCCGGGGTGGGGGCGGAGGCGGAGGCGCGGGAGTTATGGAGGGGGCGGGCTCTGCAGGGAAGTGCGTCAGAGGAGGCGCGGGGAGAGTAGGGTGCTGTGGTCTGAGCCAGAGGGTGAAGCCGGCCGTGCAGGAGGATGGGCGGTGAGTGAGTGGGACCGGCGTGGCCGGGCGGGGGTCGCGTCGCGGTTCCACGTTCCCGGCGGTTTGAAGAGGGGCCCCCTTCCCGGGCGTGGTCGGGACTGGGCGGGTTCCGAGCGGCGGTTTTGTCCCCGGGCCGAGCCCTCCGGGGCGGGGCCTGGTCTGGTACCTGGGGCCCCTGGCGGGGAGCTGCGCGCGGCTGCCCCGCCCCAGCCCCGGCCTTCTCCGGCCCCGCCTCGCCCCGGGAGGTGGCCGCGCCTGGCGTCCGGCTTGGACGCGCCGCCGTTCCCAGTCCTGGGACCCTTTAAGGTCATTTGAGAGCACCAGGATGAAGGGGGGGTTTTTAAAAAATCAAAATACAGCAACTTTTTGAATTCTCGTTATTGTCACTGCCCTCGTCTTTCCTGAATAGCTTCCCATTTTCCAAACTCAGCAACCCCCGTTTGCGAGTCTGTTTTCCGTGCGCCTTCGTGAGGTGTTGGGTCCGGTCACGGTGTACACTTGCCGTGTAGTATTTGACTCAGCGCGACCCGCCTGGAGTCATTTTGCTGCGGCCATTTACTACTGCCGTTGAGCCCCGTCTACGCCTTGGGAGTGTTCATATTTTGAGAGTTTTCTGTCGGGCTAAGGAGGGATCATTTAGTTTTTGCGGACATATATTGCACTTAGGATTTAGGGAGAGAGCCAGGTTTCAGTTGAGGAGGTTCAGAAGTATAAGGAATAGGGAGAGTAGACAGGAGTGAAGCATTTAGCAGCGTAAAGAAGCTTGGCTTAGCTTTAATGGATTAGGGAGAGATTGCTATCTAGCATTATTACATGTTATTGTTCTCTTTGCTATTTTATACACCCAAGACAACCTTTCCCTCGGGGTTAACAAACATCTTCCACTCTGTTTTCCATATGGCTCCTGACTCTTACCTTTGTTTTTAGGAGGCTTACCTCTTCAGAGGAAACTGGGAGAAGCCAATTTCCGCTGCTTCCTTTGCCTGTGCCTTTTTAACACTCAAATCCAGAACACTTAATCCTCTGCAGCTTGTGCAGAAATTCAGTCTGTAATTTAAAATGTGTGCACGGTACACTGCTGATCATGGGCATGTCTATTTGTATCTGTAATGTGTATGTCCATTTCAGTGTTGTCTGTTTTAGTATGCAGGTGATAGACTAGAGAACAAGACCTCTGTCTCCGTAGCATCCTGGGTATGTGAGCATTCAATAAGTACTTTTATGAGAATGAGTTTTGTTTTAAACTTAATTAAAAACATGCTTGCTTTCTAAAAAAAAATTCTTAATGGTTGTATGTACAAAGGCATGGGGAATCGGGTGAAGGGTCCTTTGGAATAATTGAAAATAATCTTTCTTATTTGTCCTTAAAGTCTAACTTTTTTTTCTTCAACTTTTAAACAGAGCAGTCTGAATGCCAGAATGGATAACCGTTTTGCTACAGCGTTTGTTATTGCTTGTGTGCTTAGCCTCATTTCCACCATCTACATGGCAGCCTCCATTGGCACAGACTTCTGGTATGAATATCGAAGTCCAGTTCAAGAAAATTCCAGTGATTTGAATAAAAGCATCTGGGATGAATTCATTAGTGATGAGGCAGATGAAAAGACTTACAATGATGCACTTTTTCGATACAATGGCACAATGGGATTGTGGAGACGGTGTATCACCATATCCAAAAACATACATTGGTATAGCCCACCAGAAAGGACAGGTATTTCTCTTATTTTAACTTCTCTCTCCTTTACCTGTTTAATAATAGACAAAACAACCTAATGATTGCCCAATTACATGTAAATAGCTTTGTTGGTTCTCTCTCTCCTTAAAGGAATAAATCGTGGTGTATCTTCTCTTCCTACCACCTTCTCTTCCCACCTTCTTTGCATTACCATGGTACTCATCAATATTGGCTGGATGAGGAACTTTTCTTATCCTGAGAAAGCCGTTTAAAATTTATATACTTACTCGTGCATTAAATACTTTTTATTCATCTCACACATATCATAAAGAAATAGTTGAAAAAGTACATTGAAAGACTTTTAAAATATTTGGTAACTAGTAGGACTACCATTGAAAATCAACTCAACAAATTGTTCTTTTATGGGTTAGCTGTATTATACTACATATCTATCATTTGCCTCTATGACTTAGAGGATATAATTTGAACAGCTCTGCATTTAAATCTGTGTAATTATGAGACTATTTTACAACAATCTTGATGCAGAGTTTGTAGGTTAAGATATTTGTATTACAGAAGTAAAAAAAACCACAACTAAGTTTTTCAGGTTTATTTTGCAGGCATTCTTATTTAACACTTAAAGGTTTTAATTTCCAGTTATTAAAATGGTAGCCTTAGAAGTCTTTGTAAGGAACAATGTTACAGTTTATTTATGATTACTTCTGTTGGCCCCTTAGTGGAGAAGCATTGTATTCAAATCATAGCAGAACAAGCTTGAGTTACCACATATCAAAAGGATGATATGTCATTGTATCTGAATAAAGAAGTAATTTGAAAGGAAAGGGGAGAAAGTTGGTTAAAATTCATTGTAAAATGTTCAGTTTGACTTGTGAGGTTACAGGGGCACTTGATATTGATATTGGAGTTGGTATTGGAGTGTTACCACTTGGTCATTTATTAAACAAATATTTATTGCATGCCTTTATATTCCAGGGTCTCTTAGCTGGGAGAACATCAGGAAAGAGAACAAAATCCTTACTCCTGGGGAGTTAACATTCTAATAAAGGATGAAAGGCAGTAAACAGAATATAACAGTATAAACAGAATAAATATTTAGTATGTTAAAAGGTGACATGTGCTATGGCAAAATAGAACACTAAAGGGATTTGGAAATATGTGGGAAAGGAATATTGGGGACCATAGGTTATGATTTTCAGTAGGATACGTAAGGTAGGTCTTATTGAGAAGACACCACTTGAGTGAAGAATGTAAAGACTAGATGAAAGAGTTGGCTGTATGGGTAAATGGGGAGGTAGTCATTTAGATTGGAAAGGACATCTACTGCAAAGGTCCTGTGGCAGGAACGTGCCTGAAATATTCAAGGACCAGTAAGGAAGCCACTGGGCTGGAAGTTGGGAATGCTGCCAAAGACCTGCTCTGGGAGTGGTACTGGGCCAAATCCTGGAAGACTCTAGGCATAGTGAGAACTTTGGTGCTGACTCCAGGTACAGTGGTGAACCATGATCTGGTCACCCAGGCTGTTGTGAGAACAGAGGCAGCAGACAAAGGTGGAAACTAGAAGACTATGGTTAGGAGGCTGTAGAAGTAATTCAGGTTAAGCAATGATTATGACTCACACCAGAGTTGTAGCCCTGAGCAGCAGCTGCTTTCTGGACATAGTTTGAAGAAAGAACTCCTAGGATTTCCTGATACAGTGTAAATGTACAAAAATGAAAGTTCCCGGTCCAAGTAACTGGAAAGGTGGAGTTGCCATTCCCTGAGATGGGGCTATGACTGGTAAAGCAGCGTTGGGCAAGAAGCTCGACATTCCTATTTATTTCGGTCTTTGTTTCCTCCCCTTCTTCCTAGGCTTCTTACGTAGCTATTCTGCCATTCATTTTACTGCTTCCACTTTATTTTTCTTCCTTGTACCTATGTCTTCAGCCTGCCACTGAGGACCGGTGGCATCCATTGGACGTCTGTGAAACCTGTGTGTCAATCAGGGCCAGAGGAGTTGCTGACCCTCTGGAAATGTCTTTTACTTTTTACTTCGGAGAATAATTACTGAAAGAGATTTTTGTTAAATGTTTATGATGAAAACAACAGGCACTTGTTCTTGTTCCAGAGTCATTTGATGTGGTCACAAAGTGTGTCAGTTTCACACTAACGGAACAGTTCATGGAGAAATTTGTTGATCCCGGAAACCACAATAGCGGGATTGATCTACTTAGGACCTGTGAGTACTTTGACTTCACCAGGACGGTTGGGGGAGCAATGATAATTTTATTTGTCTTTTTTTGGACTCTGTTTTTGGAACAAGATGAGTTAGTAGATTGTGCCAACTTTTAAATAAGATCTCTAACAGTGTCCAATGAACTCTGTTCTGTAGATCACATATTTTAGAAGGTAGATACATGTTTACCGAATTTCAAATGATTTGAAGTTGACAGGGACAGCTACTTCATTGGATGATGGGATCTAGATCTTCAAAAGATATTATTAATGGGCCCATTTAATAAGAGGAAATTTGGTTGGGATAACTTATAAATTCCTGTATTTGAATTAAACACTTTCCACTGCTTGAGTTCAGATAGATACATGTGAAAAAAGTTGACTGCAAGCTCTAAATGAGTCAGTGAGTTGTCAGGCCTGCCCGAAGTGTTTATCCAGTCTTAGGTGGATAACAAAAGGGTGGATGACAAAAAAGATCAAAGTATTTATTAGGAACAGTCGATTCGTTGATGGTCAGGCAGCCCATGAAATACTGTCATCAGATTTGAGCCTCAGTTTTCAGGGCTATAGGGACGTCCCTTGCCCAGAAGAATGACCATGTTGTAAGAGAAAAGGTTGAATAAGATGTAGGTATTTAGTTTTATAAAAAGAATGTGTAGCAAGCAGTTTATTACTAGGAGAGTTTTAAGGGAAGTAAGTTGGAAAAACACTTAAGTTCCAGAAAGCGAAACCAGCACCAAAAAGTAAATTTAGTCAAGATGGATATGAATACATTTCTAATAATGAATATTATCTAAAAATGGAATCACATGTTTTATAAGGTCATCAGGTTTTCTTCCCATGTTGATGAAGGATTTATGATAATTAAAACTACCTTTTATTGAGTACTTGTATATTCCAGATTCTCTGCTTTGTGCTTTATGTAATTCTTTCAACAGCCCTATAAGACAGGTCATTTATAATTGCCATTAATTTACTTGTTACTGCCTTTACATCCTATAAAGACTTAGATATTGTTGGTAGGTAGAGTCAGAGCGATTTTTGTATCAAATCCTGGCTCTACCACTTACTGTGTTACTTCGTACAGATTATTTATACCTTTTTTTTTTTTTTTGAGCTGGAGTCTCGCTTTGTCACCCAGGCTAGAGTGTAGTGGCATGATCCTCCACCTCCCAGGTTCAAGCAATTCTCCTGCTTCAGGCTCCTGAGTACCTGGGATTACAGGCACGCACACTATGTCCGGCTAATTTTTATATTTTCAGTAGCGACGAGGTTTCACCATGTTGGCCAGGCTGGTCTTGAACTCCTGACCTCATGATCCTCCTGCCTCAACCTCCCAAAGTGCTGGGATTACAGGCGTGAGCCACTGCACCTGGCCTCCTCCTGTATACTTTAAATCATCTTTAGATTACTTATAATACCCAACACAATATAAATGCTATGTAAATAGTTGTTATATATTTTAAAATTTGTATTATTTTTTATTTTATTTTTTCTGAATATTTTTAACCCTTGGTTGGTTGAATATGTGGATGCAAAACTTGCAGATTTGGAGGGCTGACTGTACCTACTTTTTACGGTTGTTGGGAGGATTAACACAGCAAATGTGTAGACAGATATTGCATGGTATGTAATGAACCCTCTGTAATCGCTACCTGTTAGTGTCCTTTCACTTTTATCAGGATGAGGTTAGCATCCTTTTGAATAATGCACTTTAGAAAGGACGCCTCAATGTTAAAATAGTTGTCACTTTTTGAGAAAAGAGCTAATTAGAATATGAAAGAGATTGCCATTGTGAGAAAATGGTCTGAAATCATGGTCACATTTCTATTCTCTCTTTTTAAAAATCAGATCTGTGGCGTTGCCAGTTCCTTCTGCCTTTTGTGAGTTTAGGTTTGATGTGTTTCGGGGCTTTGATTGGACTTTGTGCTTGCATTTGCCGAAGCTTATATCCCACCATCGCCACGGGCATTCTCCATCTCCTTGCAGGTAGGTTTTGCCATCATACTTACCTTTTAGCTTCTTCCTGTCTCCTTAGGGACCAAAGAGTTATAAATCTTGAGTGTTCATGTATTAACTGCCCTGTCACACTGCCTGAAAAGCTCTTTACTGTGTTTTTACCCAGCCGTGTTTCGTTTTTTTTTTCTAAATTTTCCCTCAAGGTCTGTGTACACTGGGCTCAGTAAGTTGTTACGTTGCTGGAATTGAACTACTCCACCAGAAACTAGAGCTCCCTGACAGTGTATCGGGTGAATTTGGATGGTCCTTCTGCCTGGCTTGTGTCTCAGCTCCCTTACAGTTCATGGCTTCTGCTCTCTTCATCTGGGCTGCTCACACCAACCGGAAAGAGTACACCTTAATGAAGGCGTATCGTGTGGCATGAGCAAGAAACTGCCTGCTTTACAATTGCCATTTTATTTTTTTAAAATAATACTGATACTTTCCTCACCTCCCTCTCAGTTGTTTTTAATTTTTATTTTATTTGTGGATATACCATTTTATTATGAAAATCTATTTTATTTATACACATACACCACTAAATACACACGTAATACCACTAAAATTTATGTGGTTTACTTTAAGTGATGCCATCTCTCAAATAAACTAATATAGGTCTAGACAGAAAGAAATGGATAGAGACTTGACACAAATTTATGAAAGATAATTGGCGAAGGAATTTGACCCAAACAAATTCTGCTAATGTCTGTTAGACTTTTCAGTAAAACTAAAGTAACTATCTGTTCAACTGAAAACTCTCTAATAGTTTCTCTGGGAAACCTCTCATCATTGTCCAAACTTCATGTTCACTTTGCTGTTGTAGATAGCCAGTCAGCCAGCAGTATTAGTGCTACTGAAAGACTTAAACGCTATAAAATTGGGAAATTATCTGATATCATTTTCCCTAAGCATTGGCACATAGCTTCATCTGAGGTGAGATATGGCAGCTGTTTATATCTGCACTGTGTCTGTCTACAAAAAGTGAAAAATACAATGTTTACTTGAATTTTAACTTTGTAACTGCAAGAATTCCAATTCAGCCAGACAAGGATTAAGATTATTATTTTTAACTCTCCATAAAATTTTTAGTACCACCAAATCATTTGGGATGTTTTTCCTTTCCTCTTCACATACCAGGGTTATTGAAAGTGTGCTTTCTTTTTAACATTATATTACAGTTACAAAGTAACATTCCCCAACTGCTACTTAGTTACTCTAGCCCAGTACCATAAAGAACGTTCACCATAATGACCCTCCAGAGCTGGGAAACCTGCCACAAGATCTAAAGTTTGGCTGTCCATCAACCTGCAACTATGGTCTTTATTTCTTGTGGTGATATGATGTGCCTTTCCTTGCCTAAATCCCTTCCTGGTGTGTATCAGTTTTATTTAATGTGTTCTAATTCAATCATTTTTATAAGTATGTCTATAAACATTGAACTTTAAAAAATCTTATTTATTTATTCCACTACTGTAGCAATTGACAGATTTTAAAAAAAAGTAACCTCATAATTTCTTACCATAACCTAAATGTCTTTTTTTAAAAAATAAAATTGAAAATGAAAAGGACTCAATGAATTATATGTGGAGTGTCTGAATTGATTTGAATCTCAACACTTTAGGATAAAGAAGTGGCGGGGAATCTCTATGGTTATCTGTGGAAAGTGAATCTTGCTGTACAGGGCTGTCTTTATGTCCTGTGTTTGGGTCTCTTGTTTTATCTTATGGAAAATGGGAACTCCTTGCCCCTATTAGAAATAAGAAAATCTTTCCTTTATTTTTCAGAATTTTAAACCAGGTACTCAAAAGTAGTTTTGTGATGTCTACACGTCACACTTAATGTGGCTAGTTTTCTGTAAAGTCATTTAGTGGCTGTGGATGTTTGCGTTCTATATTAAACAATCAAGTCAGCTTCTGACTTAGGACAAAGTCAGCATTACTCTATACCCAATTATGAAATGGCTGGTTAACTCAGGCTTCTATCTAATCTTAATTCTTAAAGATTCATTGCCCTTCAGCCCCTTCTGTGGAAGGTGGAAAAGCGAAAAGCTAAGTGAACAAACAAAACACCTTTGGGAATGGGATATGGAAATTTTTGGGAGCATGACATTTTTGTATTGGTCAGTTATTTTAAACAATGTCTCTGTCTCTTACTACCCAGGGTTACATGGGAAGCTATCACCATAACCTCTGCTGCTATGTGTTGCAGTTGGTATTTTTAGTGTGTTGCAGGGTAGCTGAGGTCATCTTTCCTGCAAAGACTCTTCTTTGGAATATATAGTGCTGTATTGTTTCATTTAATGGGAAACGGATTCTAATCAGGTTGAACCATATGAAACTGCTGATATATTCAACTGTTTTTGATCAACCTAATATATAAAATCAGTGGCAAGGCAAATCCTATTAATCTCTTTTCATTTAATCTTTGAAAGCAACCTCCAAAGTAAAAAATTAATTTTCAGATTTTTCAGAATGAATTTTATGGCAACTTAAGAAATGTGTTTAAAGACCTTTTTAATTTTATAGCTCCTAACTAAATGATGTGGGTAAATATCTTCTATGATTTCTAGCAAAAGACTCATTTCAAAATTTATTAGATATAGCCATAAAACACCAGAATTTGGTACAACAAAAAAAGGAATTCTAGAATAATTTATTTGTTCAGATAACACTAAGTATGCCTTTTGTCTGCATCATATTGCACTAGAGTTTCAAATTCATAATCTAATGGCAATGTGTTAAAATTTCACCTGCTGTAGTGGGGTGTGTGTGTGTGTGTGTGCGCGTGTGTGTGCGCGCATATATGCACGTGTTCATCAAGGGAGAGGATAAGGCTGACAATCACTCCTAGGTGAACTCATTTAGTCGTATGATTGAGAAGAATGAGATGACCACAAAACATCAATTTAGTTTGTTTTTCCATTCCAGAAACATCACCAAATTGCAGACTAGCATGTTTAAAACCTATAGATCCTGTCATGTTCAATTGACTAAAATATATAGATCAGGGCATTTTAATACTTAGCCTTCATATAAACTTTTACTAAAAATGAAAACAACCTGTTAACCTAATTTTGCTGATTGCAAAACTTTCTTTTTCGTTTTTCTTTTTTGAATTGGAGTCTCGCTCTGTCACCCAGGCTGGAGTGCAGTGGCCCAATGTCTGCTCATTGCAACCTCCACCTCCCGGTTTCAAGCAATTCTACCTGAGCCTATGGAGTAGCTGGGATTACAGGCGTGTGCCACCATGCCCAGCTAGTTTTTGTATTTTTAGTAGAGATAGGATTTTACCATGTTGACCGGGCTGGTCTCGAACTCCTGACCTCAAGTGACCCAGCCACCTTGGCCTCCCAAAGTGCTGGGAATTACAGGCATGAGCCACTGCACCTGCCTGATTGCAAAACTTTCTGAAATTCTCTAGCAGCTAAAAGAGCAGTTAATGGGTGCAGCTCTGATGATGCAAGTTGTTATTTCACAAGCTTGATGCAGCCATGTCCTGGCATAGACGGGTGGAGTCTTTTGTCCTCTTTTCAGCACTCTTCTCAAAGGGAATAATGATTCATACCTTGAAAAGTGAGGAATAAAACAAGGAAACACATCTAAATTATTTTTCTGTTGCTCATCAGGTGTTTTTATACTCCCGTCATAATAAGACATTTTTCGCTGGGATCAAATTACAGATACATGCCATCATCTTGCAAATTCATGATGTGAAAATCCTCAATTGTAAAAGAGTAACAGAATTATTGTTTGTCCTACAGAAGAAGTTGCCATAGAGACATTACATTCTCTTCAGTGCCAGAATTTCTATTACTAGCATTACATGTATGCAAATAGACATTATTTGACGTATAAACATTTACATACTTTCAGCAAACTTATAAAAGCAAGATCCAATTTATATTACTTTGTGTATTTGCAAAGGTTTAGAAATGTGAAATAAGAGAATTTTCTTTCTGTTGCTACACCTTTAAAAATATCTGAGTTACTAAATAATGTCCAGTGTTACTGTCTCAGGGTGTGAACTTTACCTTATCTGTCCTGCAGCCTTTCAGCCCCTCCCAGTCTTCTAGCCCCTTAGCTTGTACTGTCATGGTATGTTCACAAGCATCTTTGGTTCTCTTGCTCCTATAATTTCCCATGACACTTTCCTTCACAATCCTTAGCCTTACCTTCATGGACTGTGCTGTCCAGTTTTCTTAATCTTAAGATATCAAGGATGGCTGTTCAGAACTGCAAAGTTGATTCTATAAAAATTATGCCATATGCCTTCAACTGCTTTATAATTCTAAGCATCTCTATGATCTTTTAACACCCTGCCACACATTTTTCCAAGTCTCTACAAAAGTTAGTTGTTGGAATTCTTTTTTCTTCCTGCTTAACGTCCATGGAAGGAGTTTATGCTCTCTTTTAGAAGGGAATATTGTAGTCAACTCTTGTAGTATCTCTGAGCCTTATTTGCTTCTCTATATAAAAGAAGAGTATATTATCAGGGTTGGAGAGATTGCTGGAATCAGGGCATCCACAAGGAGCAGCATGGTATATGGTGGTTAAACATTTAGCTTGGGAGACAGAATACTAACTTTGTAATCCCAGGTCTGTCTCTCGTCTCTTAGCCTTTCCATACACCCCTTTTCCCATCTGTGAAATGCTGTGATTATCATTTGTCTCTTAGAATTGTGATGAGGATTATGTAAATTGCTTAGCATAAAGTAGTCACTCAGAAACTGCTAGTTATGACTGGTTGCATTATGAGGGACTGGGGTTGCCAAGCCTATCAAGTGGTGGCTCTTAGCCTAAGCTGCCTATTGGAATTTCCTGGAGAACTTAAAAAAAAGCTTTCATTCCAGAGAATCTGATTTAGTTGGCCTGGGCTATGGTCAGGTCACTGCAGTTTTTAAAACCTTCCCAAGTGATTCCAGTGGGCAGCTATATTTGAAAGCTATGTTTAAAAGCAAGAAACAGGATTCTCTCTCTCCTAGGCAGATTGTGAAAGAGATAGTGGGCTGTGGAGTAATCAGACCTGGCTCAGAGTCTGTAGTCTGCCTTCTAAAAGCCACTTCTCTTCTGTGCTTCCACACTGTCTTCTGTTGACCGGCTCTTTGTGACAGCTCCCACTGTGTATGAAGAGTCTGCTGGTTCTCAGGTTCAGATTTGGCAGGATGTAATAGGAAGCCTTGTTTGTTTTGACTTCAATTCCAAATTATTTTCTCTAATCCAGTACTTTCAGGGACCCTGTAATTTGAGGTCATTAGGACCCTATAAAGAAAGTGAATATTTTGATCCCTGTCTGGTTATCAGTTCATTGTGTTCATACTGTTGGTTAAAACTAGGAAGGAAAGAGGCATGCGTGGGTGAGTAACTTCTATCCAAGCTAGAAATTCTGAGGATGAACATATAATAGCATTATCTATAAAATGGGTTATTACCTGCCTCAATAGGTTTTTGTGATGGTTAAGTAAGAAAGTATACGTGTAAGTGGTTAGAACATCTCCTGAAACATAAGAGCTCAAAAAGTGTGTGGTATTATTTGGTGATTAATGCAGTGCATGGGAAGGAGGCAGTCTTTGCCTGATCTGTGTGGTGATGCTCTAGGGCATGCAGGCTTCTGGCTGCTGGGGCTTACCACAAGGCTGCACTCCAGTGGGGATTAGAACTGAGGCTGGTGCTACATTATTGGGGAAGAGCCTCCTGCTTCCAGTTAAGGTTTGTTTCAAAACAGAAAGAGCTTCATTATTGGGGCTTTTTAGCCATACAAACATCTCAGAGTGGAAGAATTTTTCTTTTAAAACACATTTTAATTCTTTTTCTCAAGTAGGATGGCACTGCTGTGGAACTTACAGCCTTTTAATGATTGTGCTATCAGTTGGTAAATCAAGATAAATGTATCAAAAACCTTTCTGTTAGTCCATTTTTGATTCTGTAACAGAATACTTGATAGTGGGTAATTTATAAAGAATAGAAATTTATTTTTTATGGTTCTGGAGGCTGGAAAGTCCAAGGTACCAGCAGATTTGGCAATTCTGATTCCAAGACAACGCTTTACTTGCTGCATGCTTCAGAGGGGAGGAAAACTGTTCTTCACATAGCAGAAGAATAGAAGGGCAGAGAGAGAGCGAAAGAGGGCGAGCATGGGCCAGAGTGTATTAACCAATCCATGAGGGTGGAGCCCTCGTGGCCTAATCACCTCTCAAAGGTCCCACATCCTAACAGTGTTAAAATGGCAATTAAATTTTGACATGTTTTGGAAAGGGCAAACTTTCAAACCATAGCACTATCTCTATGTTATTTAAAATTGGACTCAGGTCCATTGAGGGAACTGGAAGAACTTGGATTCTTGTGGTTTGTTTGCAGGCTCCTGAAATCAGTCTCTACCACATGCAACTCAATTAGATTTGGACAGTTGTTTTTAAGTTCTGAGGGTGGAAGTAGATTTCAGGGACCCACACCATGGTTCCACTGCTGACTAATGGTGGGTATTATTCATGAGCACTTAACGAGATGCCAAGTGGCACTTGTTACCATGCACTCAAAGGAGGATTCAAAAATATGAAAGATATGACATTATCTAAAAAATTCCAAAGAGAATTCAAACACTTGAAGCTAAAACACCCTTCTGATGGTTAATATTAAGTGTCTAGGCCGGGCGCGGTGGCTCACGCCTGTAATCCCAGCACTTTGGGAGGCTGAGGCAGGTGGATCACAAGGTCAAGAGATCGAGATCATCCTGGTCAACATGGTGAAACCCCGTCTCTACTAAAAATACAAAAAATTAGCTGGGCACGGTGGCGTGTGCCTGTAATCCCAGCTACTCGGGAGGCTGAGGCAGGAGAATTGCCTGAACCCAGAAGGCGGAGATTGCGGTGAGCCGAGATCGCGTCATTGCACTCCAGCCTGGGTAACAAGAGCGAAACTCCGTCTCAGAAAAAAAAAAGTGTCAACTTGATTGGATTGGAGGATGCAAAGTATTGTTCCTGGGTGTGTCTATGAGGGTGACGCCAAAGGAGATTAACATTTGAGTCAGTCAGTGGACTGGGAAAGGCAGACCCACCCTCAGTCTGGGGGGCACCATCTAATCAGCTGCCAGCATGGCCAGAATAAAAAGCAGGTGGAAGAACGTGGACAGATGAGACTGAGTCTTCTGGCCTCCATCTTTGTCCTGTGCTTCCTTCACGTTCTCCAGCTCTGGGACTCGTGGGCCTCTGACCACCAACTGAAGGCTGCACTGCTGGCTCCCCTGCTTTTGGGGTTTCGGGACTTGGACTGCCTTCCTTGCTCATCAGCTTGCAGATGGCTTATTGTGGGACCTTACCTGGTGAGTCAATACTCCTTAATCAACTTCCCTTTATATATACATCCATCCTATCAGTTTCATCCCTTTAGAAAACCCTAATACAGCCCTCCAGGACTAACTTAGAGGCAGCAAGTACCCAATTTATCATCCTAACCATTCACCCCAGGCCTTGCCCCTCCACTAAAAGCGCCCAGCCTCCAAGCATTTGAAATAAGATGCCTGGGGGAGGGAAAGAGAGGGAAAGGCCTTGAGCCTTTGAGTGGAGAGTGCTGTGGCCTCTCCTTCTTCCTCATAGAAGATTGGGCGTGGGCTCCTTCCTATGCGCTAGACGCTACTTTAAGTGAACAAATAGAGCTACTCTGTAATTAATTCATGACTTTAACATCCATAGAACTACTCTGAATTTAAACAGATCTGTTTGCAATCCCAATTCTTTTTACTGGTTGAGAAACTTTGGGCAAGTTGTCATTCTTTAGGTCTCAGTAGGATAATAATGCCCATTTTTCATGTTCACTGTGAGGTTTGTAAGGTAATGTATGTAAAGTGCTTAGCATGGAGTCTGGTACATTTTAAGCTTTCAATAAATGCTAGCCGTTATTAATCTTCAGATGATTTCAAATCCCCAGTCCTGCCTTCTCTCCTAAACTCCAAGTGCAAATTCCTAAGTGCCTTCAAGACAGCCCATTGAATATTTTCATGATACCTAAAATGTAATATGTTTAAATTTACACTCATCTTTCTTCTCGAAACTGCACCAATTCTCATTTGTTTTACATGTTTTCTCAACTAGACTTTTAATGTTGACATCATCTTTGACTCCTCCTGTTCCCTGGCCCTCTAGATCCAATTAGTTATCAAGGTTTTTTGATTCTATTCCAGTAATGCCTATCTCACTGAAACTCTCCTGTCTAGTCACCTTAGTTTATGTTCCCGCCTGGATGATGATGGTAGTCTCTCTGCTGGTCTCCTTGCTAATAATTAGCTCACCTGAAACCCATTGTACACATCTTGCCAGCCTAATTTGCTAAAGCATAGATGTGATCGCATCAACCTTTTACCCCAAAACCTTCAAGGACTCTCTGCTGCTTACAAAATAAAGTCTAGATTTTATCTGACATCAAAGCTATAACATTGTATAGCTCTATCTTTGAATAATTTTCTCCTTTTCCTCTCCTTTTACTTTAGGCACAGTCATTGTTATGTATACCCAATTTGGACTTTCTTATATCCGTGATTCATCTCATAGTGCCTTTATTTATGGAATGCTATTCTCCACATAACTCAAATCTGGATCCATATCACTTTACTGCACTTCCAGTTTCAAAAATCATGATCACTTATTTACCAGATGAAATAACTGAAGACTCGTGTCAAACGTCTTGCCCTTCTGAATCCCTGTAGCATTCTGAGTAGGCCCCTTCTTGCTGCTTTTGCCACTTTCGATTTTGTGTAACAGTGATAGTTGTGCATATCATCCTTCCTTCTAGAACTTACTGTCTATTTAATCTTTGTATCCCTCCAACATCTCCCACATTGCCTTGCCGAGAATAGTTCCTCAATAAATGAGAGTGGCTTCTGAGTTATAATCCTTGAAATTATTAGAAAGCTACATTGTAAAATATATACATGAAACTAGATTAACTAGAGAAGAATTAGAATTGATAGACAAGCGCTCAAATTCAACACTTTGGAGAGAATAGGCTATGTAATGGGTCCTTCAAGGTAATTTTGAGATTTACACATCGCCCACCTCTTGCCCTGGAGCTGGAAGAAGATGAGAGTTTGGTGGTTTGTCAATTGTGATATCACATCCACAATTTTACCCAATCACATAGGCTTTTGTGATTTTTGTTCACTTCATATAAAGTGCTTATATTAGTAAATGTTTACAGTTTTTGTTGACTTGGTTAAAAGATAATTCAAAGCTGATCACTGTTGGAGAAGTTTGAAGAAATAAATGTATCCTCATCTGTGTTTGAACTATGAAGTAAATTCTACAATGAAATCAGAGCATTGTTAATACAAGTTTAACAGACGAATGAAGGGGAACATGAATCCTTTAACAAATCTCAAAATGAAGATGGCTCTTATTTCAAATGCACATACATCAAAAGGTAACTTTTCATCAAGAGGAAACCTTACCATACGTTCGCAATTTGGCCTGGTTACCCCGAAATCTGCCCAATATTATGCAATCTGTCTTGACTAATACATTGGTGCTTGTCTTGATTAAAAGTAGATTCTTAACAAGCAAGAATTTATTGCTTTCCAAAGGAAATTAGTCAGATTCTTGGCTCCATGAATTCTACATTATCCATGATAATTACTCATTTCTCAACAGTCTTTTAATTTCATCCCATGACTCTGAGGATAGCGTCCAAGCTCTTTATATGGCCTTACAAACTTATTGGCGATTTCTATACTTCAGACACACTGACCTTTTAGTTTTTCCAGTGGGCATAGTTTTCCATAGGCCATGCCGATGGTAGTTTAAAAACATGGCCTTAAAATTATTTGATTAACCTTGCATTGAGATTCCCATCCCCTTGAATCTAGGCTGGCTTGTGATGGTTTTGACCAATAGATTGTGCCTGAAATGACACTCTTCTCGTGATGTCATAAAGATCATGTGTCTTTAAACTGATTCTCTTGGAACACTCAGAACACTCCCTCTCCAAACCCAGCTACCATGCTGTGAAGCCCAGGCCACATGGAGAGGTCCTGTGTATATGTTCCAGCTGAAATCTCAAGCAAAGGTCCCAGCTCACCGCCAGCATCATTTCCAGCCATGTGCAGGAGCCATCCTGGATGTCCAGCCTTAATGAGCCTTCAGACGACTTCAGCCCCAGCTATTATTTAACGACATCCTTGCGAGACTCTAATAAAAAACCGGTTAGCTGAGCCCAATCAACCTATGGAACTGATAGAAATAAGATGAATGGTGGTTTTACGCTGCTGTGTTTTGGGGTCATTTGTTATGCAGCCCCAGTATCTGCAACAATGCTGTTTTCTACCACACACTTTCTAAAGGTTTTTTCCCCCTTTTTCTGAATAGCTTTTTCTGACCTTTATGCTCCTGCATCCCACTCCTTTTTTCCAGGTAACTCTTACTTATTTTTCAGATTAAAATGTAATATTTACTTCTTCAGTCAAGTTTTCCTAATGACCTAATTTGGGTTAGTTTTCTTACATTTCACTGCATTGTGAAGTTCTTGAATGTGGTAGGTTATTGACTGCAGTAGACAGTTAGGTCCGAATATGAGAGTGATTTCACTTGCTAATACTCCTTTGAAACTCTGTAGATCCATTTTTTCTATACCTTTATAAAATCTAAGGTAGGTTTTTTTAGTAATTAATAATTAATGGTGGTTTATGCCTGTAATTCCAGTTCTTTGGGAGGCTGAAATGAGAGGATGGCTTGAGGCCAGGAGTTTAAGACCAGCCTGGCCTTTGTCGCTACAAAAAATTACCAAAAAAATTAATGAAGTAATCCCTTTTGAAGTAGAAGAGTACTAAAAAAGTCAGTCTAATAATCTCACTCCAGTTCAATTCAGTTCACTATTCAATGTTAAAACTCTTCTCTTCTTAGCTTCGGTTTCCTGTCATTGGGAGGCCCATTGTCGGGGAGGAGGCTTTCTCAGCCTCTTCTGTCTGTCCTCAGTCTCTTCCTCTTACATTTAGAGTGACTGTTTCTGATCTCTCTATGGTTAAACCAGTGGCAGAGTAGATTAGGGCAAAGTGTATTTTCACTGTGGCTGGTACTGTCGTCATGTGAACCTGGAGCCTAGGAGACCCATGTGTAATGCCGGTGCCTTCTCTGTTTAGAGCCATTCTGCGAGTTTCTCAGAGACTTTCCCTCTGCAGCTCTTCAGACTGCTGCTTTGTTAACATGTAAAATCAACATCTGTCCATCAGCTGGCTGCCCCTCAATCCCATTCCCGGTAGGCTGGTTCCCCTCTGTTGGGACCACACTGAAGAATTCTCTTTGGGGCTGGGCACAGTGGCTCACACTTGTAATCCCAGCGCTTTGGGAGGATCACTTGAGGCCAGGAGTTTAAGACCAGCCTGAGCAACATGGCGAGACTTCATCTCTACAAAAAAAATTTTTAAAAATAGGCATGGCGGCAGATGTCTGTTGTCCCTGCTACTGGGGAGGCTAAGGCAGGAGGATCACTTCAGCCCAAAATTTGAGGTTACAGTGAGCTATGATCTCTAGCCTGGGTGACAGAGTGAGATCTTGTCTCTAAATACTTTTTTAAAAAGAAAAATTCTCTTTTATTAGGGCCCAGGTCAGCTCCTTCTGTGAGGAAGACTTTTAACCCACAAGAGTCATGAAGGATTAATGGATATCTGGATAGTGGGAATTCAGGACTCTCTCAACTCAACTTGGGGTCTCACTATTTCAGGCCTGTCTAATCAAGCCCTTTCCCCTTTGGACTCCTCAAAGGGGAGTCATATATTCTTCCATAGGTTTCCCAAACTCCAGGGGACATGTATCAATTTCTCTGAGTAAAGACCCTCTCAATTGGGTAAGTAGAGTGAGTGGGGCCAAGCTTCCTCACTGCAATGGGTGGGACTAGAGGAAAGCCCATTCTTTCCAGAGAATGTCTGTGCCTGAATTCTCCAAATTCTGATTAATTTCCAAGACTCATAGATAGGTTTTTAGACCACTCTGTGAAAATCCTGCATGAGGGTCTGGTGTCTTAATTTGGAATGTGGAGCTTCTGATAACATTAGATTGAGATGACAGGAGAAATTGCACATAAATCATAAACACTTACTAAATTGTAATGATTTTAGTTTAACATCTTCTTCCCAGGGCTTCTGTAAGACCCACGAGAGCAGAAATCTTGTCTGACTTTACTCACTGTGCATGTATTTAAAAAATGCTCAGTAAGTATTTATTGAATGATGGATGAATAAATATATTTAGATTATGTCACTGGCATTTTGTTTTCTATGAACTGTTGGTCTGGTTATCCATAATAAATGTAAAAGTACATAGTACATTTGACATACTCATATGTCAAAAGTACATTATGACATACTCGTAATTATTACATTTTGAGCTTCATTGTTTTCTATCAGCCCTTAAACAAATAAGTTACTTTCTTGGTGTATATTTTCTCAGGAGAAGAGTAATAAATCTTTCCATCTCAAAAATAGTAATTTCCCTCTAAAAAGGATTATGTAAATATGAAGTTAAATAGAAGAAAAGATTGAGAAGGGAAGTATCGTGGAGGATAAGGTTCTATTAGGTTTACTATTAGTCAATTATATTAAATGTGCTATAAATATCCTATAGCATTTTATTTTCTTTTATAATAGCCTCCATTAGATACATTTCTAAGAAGCAGGGATTGTGCCTATGTAATTATTTTTCCTGTGTGTGTAGCCGTATATCATTCCCCATGTGATATGGTTTGCCTGTGTCCCCACTCAAATCTCATCTTGAATTGTAACTCTCACAATTCCCACGTGATGTGGAAGGAACCTGGTGGGAGGTAATTGAATTATGGAGGCGGGTCTTTCCTGCACTGTTCTCTTGATAGTGAATGAGTCTCACGAGATCTGATAGTTTTAAAAATGGGAGTTTCCCTGCACAAACTCTCTTTCTTGCTGATGCCATCGCCACCTAAAAAGTGCCTTTCGCCTTCTGCCATGATCGTGAGGCCTCCCCAGCCTTGTGGTATTGTAAGTCCCTTAAACCTCTTTCTTTTGTAAATTGCCCAGTCTCGAGTATGTCTTTATCAGCAGTGTGAAAATGGACTAATACACCATGCTAAGAGGAACTAACTCAATACATACTTTGCTAGGATGAGAGAAGACATGCTTTACTGGAGGGGATGAGGAGGAGGCAAGGAAGAGCAGCAGCAAAGGAGAACAGCCCTCAGACTGCTGAGGAAATCATACCAGATTTCATCTCTGGTGCTCCTTGCCTTCATCTCTGCAAGAATTCTCATCATGATACATTTCAGTCTTACATTGTGTGTGTGTGACAGTGTGAGACTGGGAGTGCTCATGTAATAGGGTTTTTGGAGAGTCACACTTCTAGTTCAGCCAACGTAAAACTAAGAATAGAACTTGTATGAGGGTCCTCCTCCCACCTACTTTTAGAACTGCCTTTTCCTGTGAACCCAGATGCCCCCAGCCATCCAGGAATCTCAGTCTGGGACATTATCTGGTCTTGGTCTCTGATAATTAATGGCTTCTTTGATATGTGTCTCATTCATCTGGGCTATTTCCTGTTGAAGAGCAAGCAATATAGATTAGTTGATTTGTGCTACTGAGACAATGAATTACACCTCCCAAAGTTTTTGCCGTTTTGACATTTGGACTTTCAAGACTAATTTTAATTTTTTACTTCTTATCTTTCATGCTTCTTACCTGTTCACCTTTCTTTCTTAATATAGTTTTTGAGCATTTTAGCTGGTGCCATGCATTTAGTAGACCCTGAGACACAGACTGCACCCCTCTCCTCACAAATGATGTAAAACATGTGCCGCCACATTTATTTTAAAAATAAATAATTTTTTAAAAATATGGAAGCATAACACATTTCATTTCTGAGTCCAATCAATCGTCCTCTTACTCATTTGTCAGGAAAGATAAAATCCATTCATTATGTTTGCCTCAATTTAGTATTCTAATAGTGGAATATGTACTTGCTATAACGTTGGAGAAATATTTTGGTTAGAAATATTTAGGTGCCCCTCATATTACATTACTTGACCTACACATTGAGTTAGTCTATTCATATCTGCCTTCCAGGCACGAGTAAATAAATTTTCCCTGTGCTGCTATTCCCACTTTGGTAACCTAGAGTAACTCATAGTTTATATTCAGATTGACTGCAAACTCCCCACCCCTGACCGCTCATCTTAAATGATATACCAGTAAGCGCTGATGCCTGCATTCAGGTTAGACTGCCCTAACATGCCCATCAGGGCATCGCAGCCAAAGGCTGTTGTTTTCTCATGTTAATTCTCTGGTTTTATGAAGAACTGGTTCCACAGAGATACATATTTCTGTATAAAGTCATGTTTTGAAAATCCCCAGTAATTTATTCTCCCAGTAGAAATTTTGTGGTTTTTATCAGTTTTCCTTTATTTCATATGTATTATTTTGTCCTTATCTTCTAAAGGGAGCGTCAAACAAAATAGACCTGTAAGTCATAGCAGTATATGACTCATTTCTCCAAAGTTATCATACTAATTTGATAATACTTGCTTTCTTTCCCACATTAGTATCTGGCTTTCTTTCCTTTATGAAAAGGGAGCTGCCTTTAAACAGGACTAACTAGTTTCTGTTCTCTCTGCTCCCTGGGATTGAAATTGATTAATCAACATAAACAAAACATAAAATTATAATGCAGAGATGAAGATAATTAAAATCCAATAAAATAGCAAGTTTATAGTTAATAAAAAGGGTTGGTTAATAACCATGGTTAGTAAAATATAGTTGCTTAAGATGAATTATATTGATTATTGTTCTACCATATTTCTATCAAGTTCATACCTATATCTCCTGCCCAGTAAAACTGAAATAATTTTTTAATAAAGAACATACAGATCAACAGTTAACTGTCTACTGTATAAGATTTTCTTTTAAAAATAATGTATTTAGCTTATTTTTTTCTTTTAAAGTTTTCTTAAAATTTAAAGGAACAATTAATATTTTATGTCTCTATTTTGTTAACCTCGTACAAAAATACAGTTGATGACCTGACACAAGGACTGCCCCTATAGCTTGAAGGTCAAGTCATCAACTTTTGTACTGTTGAATTTCTCCAACAGTAGCAAAGGAGAGCATGCTTCCAGCTGGAGCTGAGTCCAAGCACAAGCCATTGCTGCACATGCATGCCGGCAAATAGGGAAGCCCAAGTCGGAGAAGAGGAAAGAGATTGTAGGGATTTGGGAAGAAGCCTGTGATTATTCCCAGGAGGAAAAGAGAAAAAACAGACTGGTATCCTCAGTATGGGGTAGAATTACTGACTTACATTTAGGATTTATTGTTTTTTAAAGAAAATTGATTAACTATTTCTGCAATTTTGACATTGTAGTAAAGATGCTACTGGTCTTCTCTGACCACTCAGGTGAGAAATGTGGGAGGAAATGGGGAAAGACTCAAATACTTAAGTGTGAGGAGTAAACCTCCAATGTCTCACTCAAGTTTTGTGTCAAATGTTTCATTGTTTTTTTTTTTTTTTGAGATGGAGTCTTGCTCTGTCATCCAGGCTGGAGTGCAGTGGCGTGTTCTCGGCTCACTGCAACTTCTGTCCCCCAGGTTCAAGTGATTCTCCTGTCTCAGACTCCCAAGTAGCTGAGACTACAGACAAACACCACCACGCCTGGCTAATTTTTGTATTTTTAGTAGAGACAGGGTTTCACCATATTGTTCAGGCTGGTCTCGAACTGCTGACCTCAGGTGATCTTCCTGCCTCAGCCTCCCAAAGTGCTGGGATTACAGGCGTGAGCCACCGTGCCTACTTGGAAGGTTTCATTCTTTACATTCAATGACAAATTGGCATTTATATAAGAGGGAGAAGGAAAATAAAGTTTGCCACACTCTGCTAGATCCACAAACATGCAGAACAGCTTTTGTTAGCAGAGCTCTTTCACAGTGAGAGAGGTCAAGTGGGGTTTCTTGGTTGGTTTAATTGTTCTGGGTGATTCCTCAATATTCCCTCGCTTTTTTTCCAGAACACTAACTCTGATGAAAAAAAGGAATATATTCGTGTTACAAATCATTTTCAAGACGTTTCTTTCTGAAGGCGTCACCCATCAGCCTTTCCTGAGCTTCCTTCATCCCCTGAAAAACTTGCTCAGCACTGATGTAGACATACTTGTAGCTGGAGTTTCCATTCTCATTGATGATTTCAGGATGCACCTTGCCAAAAAAAGGATTTATGAAATATAACTCTATCAGGGCGAAAATCCTCATCCTTGGGTCCCCCTTCATCCTCAAGGTTTACCATAACAAAATTATGAGAAAGTTCTGAAATTTCTAGATGTTTTGCAAATTTGGGCTTTAAAGCTTTGCAAGCTCCACACCAGGACTTATGAATAATCACCATCAGAGGCAATCTGCTAGGAACTGCATCTTTCTTTCCACCTTCTTTTCTTCCCCAGTGAATATGATCTCCAAAACCTTATTTTTTTTCTTTGAACTATAAATCTTCCACCCATGGATGATTCAACCAACAGATGCAATCTGTGAGTAGATGAAAGTGGGGCCTCTTATTATAAAATTAACCTAGCTGGACTCAGAAAACCAGTGAAGAAGTCAATGCAAGCATTTAAGATATAAAGCTTCTTTGGTTAAATCTACTTCTTTTTCTTACAGGTTATGTATTTCTTCCCAGTTTTTCCCCTCTGGTGTATGACCAACAGGTCAAAATTTCCCATCTTACCTCTTGGTACTAGTTGAATCATACAGTGCATACTTAATGCATAGTGAAAAAGTATCTAGCAGAACTACACACCTGAAAACCACACCATCCTTTTAATACGTTCCCTACAAATTCTATATTTAGCTTATTTATTTATTGTTATTTTTGGTTTTTCTTAATCCTTTATATATGACTGCAAATGAATTAATAAATTATCCCTTCTGGAACTTTTTGATCATTTTTTCCCTTTTTAATGTTTTCACTATAAAAGGTAAGATGAAACATTGAGACGTTGTTCAAGTCAGTATATTTTATAATTCACAACTATGACTTGGTGAATATTTTTACTGTTACAACTTGGTAAATATTTTTACTGTAAGTAAGCACTGAAATAATGAAGTATGGTGAGAGCCAGTAGTTTTTAATGCAAAGTTATAAATTTATATGTTCAGATGGGCCAGGGAGGTGACCTAGGAATTGTTGCCAGATTTCCCAACTTTTCAAGAAAAGTCTAATTTTGCTTCTATAAAAATTCTCCTGATTTTAAAATCTCTTAAAATTAGTTTTCCAAAGAACACTATGCCGTTCTGCATTGCATGGGATAAACAAGTCTGTGCAATCTCTGGGTGACCTTTTGTGATTTCTTATGTAATAATTGAGAATGTAGTTTTTGTAGTTAGGCAGCCTGGAGTTCAGGTCATGCAGATTCCTGTGGGTCACTGAGCAGTGACTCAACTGTACTGCACTTCATATTCTCATCTGTCTCATGGGATAATAATTGCAATTCTCCCAAAGGATTTATGAGGGTTAAGTGAGGTAATATATACACACAGCTTAGCACAGGATGGACACATAGCAAGTATCCAAGTACATTTAGTGATGTTGTTGGAAGTGGATTAGGCAAAAGTTCAATTGAGGGAGTTTAAATTTGAAACAGGCAAGGAAATACTGAAATGTCTGAGAATAATTGGAATGAACTAGGTTAGGTTTTCTTGGAGGTTACAAAGATACAGTAGATTTTTATAGTTTTGTAGTCATGATTTAGGGAATTATATCTAGAAATACATCTGTTTTCTACTCCCTATTCTATATAGACTCAGCGTGCTGATTTTCCACCTGATGCCAGCCTCTCATGGCTGGCTAGCTTGAATTCCACTGTGACCTGACAATTGCCTTCTGAAAATTTAGATGTCACCACAGAGCATCAAGAGAGGAAGTGGAAGGGAGAATTTCTCTGTTACTTGTTATGGGTCCTCCTTGTTCCAGAAGTTAATAATTAAAATCATGGCAACGTTCTATTGCTTAAGAAGATGAAAAACATGGTATCTTGGTCGTTAGTATGCCTGAGCGCCTAGAACAGTGCTTGCACGTATCAGGATCTCAATAAACATATGTAGAGTGAATAATTGGAAATTAATTCTTTTATGATGTCACATTAAGATTATTGGGTTCTATCCATATTAAACAACTTTAAGTCTTGGAATGGTGAAGAAATAAAAGGAGTTATTTGAGATAAGCCTTGTTCACAGTTCAACAATCATACTTTTTTACATGTCTACATGTAATATACCCAAAGATTGTGTCTCCATTGTTTAACCCCTTCCTCACCTCTCAGCAAGGGGCACAGAGAAGTTTAGTCTAACTCACTGACAACGAAGGCTCTTCAGATCTACGTGAGGTTTGAACTATTTGTCTACGGTATTTTTATGCATGTAGATTTCAAAATTCACTTGCCATTTTTGTTGCTCATGGATGTAAGTGATTTCATTGGTTGATTGTTCACATGATCTTAAAAACTTAACTGTAATGCTCATGTTGTAAGCTATTAGAATGGGCTGGTTATCAAAGCCTGCTTTGTAAATGGGATGGCCTTTTATATTGTAGCTGGTAGTTTTGCCGTTGTTTTGGGTGTCGATCATCATTGATACTAACACAGTCTGTAGACATGGTGGCATCCTACATTGCTGCTTGAATGAATTCGATGTCAGGATGTGCTTTTAAATTCTGAGTAAAGATTTAGCACAGTTTACTCCTTTCCATGAATTTACCTTGTCACATGTTGCTGCTTAATTTGATTGTATTTTGATACATTTTAATATTTTGTATACTATTAGTGCACTTCCTCTGTGTAATTTTATTTAGAAGTTTCTTGAGCATTAAACCATTAATCTAAGATAGATGTCATTTGTTCAAACTTTATTGAGGTTTTATTTTCAGCAGACTTTTTCTTAAGACACTTATTATTTCCTTGTTTCTCAGACTGTAAATGAAAGGATTTAGTAAGGGAACTACTATTGTAAATAAAATTGCAGCTGGTATATCATTATCTCCTTCTTCAAGCAAATTTGGTCTAATGTATAAGAAAAAAATAGATCCATAGTATAATGAAACTGACAAAAAGTGGGATGCACAGGTAGAAAAGGCTTTGGCCCTTCCCTCTTTGGACTTCATTCTGAAAATAGAAAGAAGAATGTAGACATAAGATATTAAGACACTACTTATGGTAAAGACTTGAATTGAACCCGAGAAGATGAATAGTACCAGTTCATTAATATAAGGATCAACACAGGAGAGTCTATACAAGGGAAGAATATCACAGTAAAAGTGGTTGATGTAATTTGATCCACAGAAAACTAACCTAAATATAAGCCCTACATGAATCATGGAATGCAGGTTTCCAGCTATGAAGGCCCCTGTGGTCATCTGAATGCAGAGTGTCTTGGACATCATGGTGTGGTACTGCAGTGGGCTGCATATGGCCACATAGCGGTCATAGGCCATTGCTGCCAGAAGAAAGCAGTCTGCAGTTTCCACAGCGCAAATAAAATAAAACTGTACTGTACATTCACAGAGGGAAATCCTATTGTCCTCAGAAAAGAAGTTCTGTAACATTTTGGGGGTGACGGCAGAGGCACAACAAGAATCCACAAGGGCCAGGTTCGCCAGAAAGATGTACATTGGTGTGTGAAGGCGATGGTGTGTAAAAATCGATGCCATCAAACCAGTATTCCCCACCAGGGTGATCAGATAGATGGCAAAGAACCCCACAAACAGCAGCGTCTTCAGCTCTGGGTGATGTGCAAATCCTGTGAGGATAAACTCATTTTTCATGGTGTGATTTTCTTCAGCCATTTTTGATTTCTCTGAAAAAAAAAAAAAAAAAAAAAAAGTAGAGAAATAAGGTACTAATTTATAATACACCCAAAACAACTCTCAAGCTCTCTTTGGCTCAGAAGGACAGAGGCATCTTCCACAGTGCTTCCTCATGTTGCCTGGAATTCGGTGCATGCCCAGTTCATAGCGAGAGTGAATCTCCTGAAGCTATTGCCATTTTGTCTATTTGTTGAATATCTTTCTAGCATATTTTTAAAGAAAAATATCTGATTGGATGCACAAAGATGGCTTTTCCGGTCTTGAGAGAAATATTAAGAACAGAAAACTTCTCTATATAGGATAGGTAAAGCTGATTCATAATGTAAGTGTCAGCAATTGGTATCAGTGTTCCCAGTTTCAATGTTTGTATCTGTTTTTGTACATTAATGTTAACAGCAGCATTACTTTCAATAGCCAAAAAGTGAAAACAACCCAAATGTTCATGGGCAGATGGGTGGATAAATAAATTGTGGTGGAATATTATTCAGTCTTGAAAAAGATTGAAATTCTCACACTTGTTACAACATGAATTAACCTTGAGGACATAATGCTGATTGAAATAAGCCAGACACAAAAGGACAAATATTGTATGATTTCAGTTGCATGAGAAAGCTAGAATAATCAGATTTATAGAGAAAGAAAGTTGAATGGTAGTTGCCAGGGGAAGGGATTGATTGGGAGCTATTGTTTAATGGGAACAGTTTTTCTGTTTGGGAAGATGAAAATGTTCTAGAGATAAATGATGGTGATTATTGCACAACAATATTAATGCCCTTAATGCCATTGAACTGTACACTTAAATATGGCTGAAATGATACATTTTATGCTGTGTATAATTTACCTCAATAAAAATATTTTTAAAATACTATTTTCATCTGCCTATTTCTAGCAAATTATTATCTTCGATACTAGTGGAGTATATACTTGAAAATATGCTCTGGGGAGAAGAGAACTATTTACAGGATATTTATATGTCTGGGAGTTGGGGAGTAAAAGTGTTATGGTTGGAAGCTGGGAGAAAAAAAACAAAAGACTGTATTTAAAACGTCCGGCCAGCACAGTGGCTTAAGCCTGTAATCTCAGCTCTTTGGGAAGATGAGGAGGGAGGAATACTGGAATCCAGGAGTTCCAGACAAGCCTGGGCAACATAAAAAGGCTCTGTCTCTGCAAAGGAAAAAAAAGGAAATAAAATTAGCAGGGCATGGTGACATGCTCCTGTAGTGCCAGCTACTGGGGAGGCTGAGGTGATAGTATCCATTGAACCTGAGAGATGGAGGCAGCTGAGGGCCATGATCGCATCACTGCATTCCAGCCTGCGTGACACAGCGAGACCCCGTTTCAGAAAAACAAAGCAAAATAAAAAGGCCTTCCCTGTTACTAATAATGCCACGAGTAAAACTACTTATGTGCATAAAGAAATTAATGCTATTGGCCGGGCGCGGTGGCTCAAGCCTGTAATCCCAGCACTTTGGGAGGCCGAGGCGGGTGGATCAAGAGGTCAAGAGATCGAGACCATCCTGGTCAACATGGTGAAACCCCTTCTCTACTAAAAATACAAAAATTAGCTGGGCATGGTGGCACAGCCTGTAATCCCAGCTACTTGGGAGGCTGAGGCAGGAGAATTGCTTGAACCCGGGAGGCAGAGGTTGCAGTGAGCTGAGATTGTGCCACTGCACTCCAGCTTGGCACCTGGCGACAACAGAGTGAGACTCTGTCTCAAAAAAAAAAAAAAAAAAAAAGAAAAGAAAAGAAAAAAAAAAAAGAAAAGAAATTAATGCTATTAAAAGCAATTGGAGAAATCCTGAGTTAAAAATCAATGATCTAACTACATATCAAAAAATTATGAATAAAATCAAATGTCAAACACAAATTGGGAGATTATTTGCAGTAAATTTGATAAAGTTTTGGTACCTTTGTTCTATAAAAAGCTCATATGTATGACCAGGAATAATTAATAGAAAATAGGTAAAGCCCAGGAATAGAAAAATCTCAAAGAAAAAAAGCCTTTTAAAATAAATTAAAAATGTTTGATTTTATTACTAATCAGAAAAACATCATTCAGAAACACCTATGAAGCTAAGAAAATAAGATTTAAAAAACTGATAATGTTGAGTGTTATCTAGAATACAGTAAAATAGAAAACTTACTGTGTTCCTGGTACGTGTACAAATTGGTGTAATCATTAGACAATAATTTGGTAGTAGATTAAAGAGACTCTTAAGGTTCATATTTTTTGAGCAGTAAAAATAAATCTGTCAAAAATAATAACTAAAAGTTCAGAAAATAGGTACATATAGTGATGTTGATTGTAATCTCATTCATAATAGTGAAAAATTTAAACACCTAAATGGTAACCAATTAGTTAACCAGTATGATTAAATAAATTGAATCATCCATATGAATGTATACTTTCAAATATTTTAAATGGTGTTTACCTAGAATATTTATTATAATAAAACAGACACAAAAATATTGCATAAAAACAAAATAAAAAGTTTTACATGCAGAATAGCCCTAATTGCCAAGTAAATATTTACATGTAAATATAACAGAAGTTAGCACAGAAGCACATCACAATGTTATTACTAGTTTTTGCTATGTAACAAAAATTGTGGTCTTGTTTTCGTCTTTATATTTGCATCTATTTAAAATTTTCTACAATAACTATTCCTCCTATTCAGAAAACAGTATTTATTAAGCCCATAAAATGACACACTCTTAGATATGCTATGTTTTATACTTTGATAAATTCATAAAAATCATTTGGGATACAACTAACGTTTTCTGCACTTTACAAATCTACCATGGAGAACATCACAATGCACTTACTGAACAAGTGCCGGCTTCATTCTCATGATGATGACACTGATAGTTCCAAGAATTGTTTCCTGACAGTCTTGCACATATCTCAAATCATTCAGGGGTATGTTCACATCTGGTGGTAGTGCATTTTTATGGTCCTTTAACTGTGAAAGCAGTATCTCCTTAGTGTCAACTTTTACTTTTTTGAACACCATGTTTCTATGTTATTCCTAGATTCTGTGATGATCACATTTGTTAAAATTTGAGGATATTTTAAAAATTTTTGTTACTGACCCCCTAGGTATGTCCTTAAGCATGGAGTTGTAACCTGTTGGAGCATGTTTTATTTCAATCTACCTTCATTTATTATGCTTACTTTTGGAAACCTTTATGCATTTTCTTGATATTGAATGCCTGTTTTATGTTACTTACTTTCTTTAAAAGGTAGTGGAGACTGTTCTAGACATTTATAGATGGATAATTTTCTGGATACTTATTGACCACAAGTACACTCCAAGTTTCAGGAACAGAGAAAATGTTTTGAAGAGACATAGAATGTTCTCTTCTATTTTAGTTTCTTGAATATACTGCTGACTTTTAAATATCAGATTATTTGGGGAATGATACCTTTAGGAACAATATTTTAAAATGAACTTTGAAATATATATACATATACTTTAAATACTTTTTCATTAACTGGTTACCTTTTCCAGTTTAAAGTCACCCAACATAGGATTTCCTTCAGTTTTCTCAGTTGATTATAGTAAATTAAACAGAAATAAGGTTTATATTGATATTTGATTTCTCTAAGAATCAAGAGAAACCAGAACACTCCCTGAAACTATATTGGGGGTTTAAAAGATTAGTTTGAAATGATAGTTCTTGCTCATATAATTTTTTAATATATAGGGAATGCCCAATACAAGCATTTTCAACACTATTTAGTTGTAGTGGTTACCACATTATTAAAAGAAGTTTAAAAATCTTCACTAATGTATTCCGTTATTACTATAAAAGTATGCTCTTATTTATTTTTGGATAAATGTAGGCTCCTCTTGAATTTATAAGTGATACAAATTAATGATAGTCAATTGTCTAGAGTTTACACAATAGACTTTAGATCTAGAAAAGGAATTTAAGAATCTTAAAAATGGAAAAATTAGAACTGTAAGGAAAAGGAAAACCATAAATAACTCAGAGAAAAGAATATTTCAGAAGATCAATTTTTCTAGCAACAATAAGTGTTAAATTCTCACCTCAATTTTCCTGATAAGAGTTTTAAAGAGAACAGTTGGTTGCCTGGTATTAGTTTTTAACGTTGACCCAGCAATTAAACTCTCTTCTTGATGATTTAGGAGAATATTCATACAATGAGATCAATGTTAATATTTATGTCATTGTAGAGAATGACCCAACTATTCGAAATAATTCTAAGAGGATTTATTTGGCATTGACATCAAAGTATAGCCTAAGAGACCTAATCTTCTGAACATTACAAACATACTAAATTGGATTAATTAAGCTTATCCTTTGAGACCTGGAGAATAAAGCAAAAAGCTGATTAATAAATTTTAAGGGCAGTATCTTGATTTTCATTCATTTGAGTTTATACCACTTATCCTTATCATCAATCTGAGTATAAAATCCTTAGTGTGAAGAAAATATTCATACTAGAATGGTCAGCAAAGGCTTCATGGAGGAATTGGAAACGGAGCCAGGATTGGTTTGCCTCAGAGGGGAGATTGCTTGTTCTGAGCAGAAGTTGGAAATTAACTCATTCTCTATATTTTTTTCTTTGGTTAGTGATAGTAGTATTTTATTTCAGGAGCTCTGCCCTTACTGTAATTTTTTAAATTTATTTTTTAATTAGCTCATAAAAATTGCATATGTTTATGGCATACAACATGATGGTTTAGTAAGTGTATATATTGTGGAATGGCTAAATCAGGCTCATTAATGTGTATTGCCTATACACTTACTATTTTTGTGTGTGTAATAACATTTAAAATTTATACTCAAGTATTTTAAAGAAATCAATACATTGTTTTACCTATAATCACCATTGTAAGGCCGGTTGCCTCACCGGGAGCATGGACGCACACCCTCCCTCCCAGTTTTTTCAAAAGCTCGGACAAGCCCGGACGAGCTCAGGCAAGCTCAGACATGCTCAGGTTTGTTCCCTTCTCCCATGCTCGCACAGCCTGACCTTCCCTTAAAAGAGCCCAGTATGCAAACAAGGTGTGGTAACCCTAGCCTCTTGCTAACCAATAGCAGCCAAGTCTTAACAACCAATAGCAGCTGAGTAATTCCAACCAACAACAAACCAAGTCCTAGGTAAAGGCTTGTAACTTACCCAATAGCAGTCCTGCTCTCCCACAACCAATCCAGCTCCCTCACTCCGCATAAAACCCCACGTCTGAGAGGAGTCCGTGCAACTTCTCCGGCCCCTCCTGTCGGACCGCAGAACCTCACCCGCGAGCCTGAATAAATTCCTTTGCATTGGATTATTTTCATGCTGGCCTCTGTTTCTTCTTTTTATCCTTGGCAAGAACAGACCTTACAGAGAGAATAAGGGCAGGGATGACCTGAAGATGGATCACTTATTATATTTAAAGAGCATCGAGTTTCAGGAAAGCTATCAAGGGCTTTTTAGCAACAGAATATTCAAACCCTTGTTCATTTTCATGTTTTTTCTAGCACCTCCTGCTCAGTATGACATAATATGTAATAACTCTATCTGTACTCTTTTTCCTGAAACAGTATCTCACTCTGTTGCCCAGGTTGGAGTGCAGTGGCATGATCACAGCTCACTGCAGCCTCCACCTTCTGGACTCAAGGGGTTCTCCTCCTTCAGCTTCCAAATTAGTGAGAACGCAGGTGCATACAACCTTGCCTGGCTAGTTTTCCGTTTTTTTTGTAGAGATGGAGTCTTGCTATGTTGCTCATTATTCAGTCCCCACTTAAAAGTGAGAACGTGTTGTTTTTCTCTTCCTGTGTTAGTTTGCTAAGGATAGTGGCCTCCCACTCCATTCATGTCCCTGCAAAGTCATAAAGTTGCTCAGTCAAGGAAATATTACAATAACTTTAAGTATCACTGATTTCTTGATCTGACAAACTTCATATTTTTTTTTAAATTCAGGGAAAATTTAGACCATTTAATCCTTTTTTTTTGTATTTTAATTTTTTATTTAGCATCGACTTCCCACCTATTGATTAACTTTTTTTTAATTGCATTTTAGGTTTTGGGGTACATGTGAAGAACATGCAAGATTATTGCATAGGTGCATATGTGGCAGTGTGATTTGTTGCCTTCCTCCCCTTCACCTATATGTGGCATTTGTCCCCATGCTATCTCTGCCCAACTACCCACCCCCTGCTGTCCCTCCCCTATTTCCCCCCAACAGACCCCAGTGTGTGATGCTCCCCTCCCTGTGTCCATGTGTTCTCATTGTTCAACACCCACCTATTAGTGAGTATATGCAGTGTTTGATTTTGTGTTCTTGTGTCAGTTTGCTGAGAATGATGGTTTCCAGGTTAATCCACGTCCCTACAAATGAAGCAACCTCATCATTTTTGATGGCTGCATAATATTCCATGGTGTATATGTGCCACATTTTTCCTGTCCAGTCTATCACCGATGGGCATTTGGGTTGGTTCCAGGTCTTTGCTATTGTAAACTGTGCTGCAATGAACATTCGTGTGCATGTGTCCTTATAGTAGAACGATTTATAATCCTTTGGATATATACCCAGTAATGGGATTGCTGGGTCAAATGGAATTTCTATTTCTAGGTCCTTGAGGAATCGCCACACTGTCTTCCACAATGGTTGAACTAATTTACACTCCCACCAACAGTGTAAAAGTGTTCCTATTTCTCCACATCCTCTCCAGCATCTGTTGTCTCCAGATTTTTTAATGATCGCCATTCTAACTGGCGTGAGATGGTATCTCAATGTAGTTTTGATTTGCATTTCTCTAATGACCAGTGATGATGAGCATTTTTCCATATGTTTGTTGGCCTCATGTATGTCTTTTTTAGTAAAGCATCTGTTCATATCCTTTGCCCACTTTTGAATGGGCTTGTTTGTTTTTTTCTTGTAAATCTGTTTTAGTTCATTGCAAATTCTGGATATCAGCCCTTTGTCAGATGGGTAAGCTGCAAAATTTTTTTCCCATTTTGTTGGTTTCCCATTCACTCTAATGACTGTTTCTTTTGCCGTGCAGAAGCTGTGGAGTTTGATTAGGTCCCATTTGTCTATTTTGGCTTTTGTTGCCAATGATTTTGGTGTTTTGGTAATGAAGTCCTTGCCTACGCCTATGTCCTGAATGGTTTTGCCTAGGGTTTCTTCTAGGATTTTTATGGTGTTAGGTCTTACGTTTAAGTCTTTAATCCATCTGGAGTTAATTTTAGTGTAAGGTGTCAGGAAGGGGCCCAGTTTCTATTTTCTGCACAAAACTGGCTAGCTAGTTTTCCCAACACCACTTATTAAACAGGGAATCCTTTACCCATGGCTTGTTTTTGTCAGGTTTGTCAAAGATCGGATGGTTGTAGATATGTTGTGTTGCCTCTGAGGCCTCTGTTCTGTTCCATTGGTCTATATCTCTGTTTTGGTACCAGTACCATGCTGTTTTGATTACTGTAGCCTTGTAGTATAGTTTGATGTCTGGTAGTGTGATGCCTCCCGCTTTGTTCTTTTTGCTTAGAATTGACTTGGCTATGTGGGTTCTCTTTTGAGCAGTTTAAGGTGGTTTTTTTCCAGTTCTGTGAAGAAGGTCATTGGTAGCTTGATGGGGATAGCATTGAATCTGTAAATTACTTTGGGTAGTATGGCCATTTTCATGATACTAATTCTTCCTAACCATGAACATGGAATGTTTCTCCATCTGTTTGTGTCCTCTCTTATTTCATTGAGCAGTGGTTTGTAGTTCTCCTTGAAGAGGTCCTTTACATTCCTTGTTATTTGTATTCCTTGGTATTTTATTCCCTTTGTAGCAATTGCGAATGGCAGTTCGTTCTTGATTTGACTCTCTTTAAGTCTGTTATTGGTGTATAGGAATGCTTGTGATTTTTGCACAATTATTTTGTATCCTGAGACTTTGCTAAGTTGCTGATCAGTTTCAGGAGATTTTGGGCTGAGATGATGGGGTCTTCTAGATATACAATCATGTCATCTGCAAATAGAGACAATTTGACTTCCTCCTTTCCTAATTGAATACCCTTTATTTCTTTTTCTTGCCTGATTGCTCTGGCTAGAACTTCCAGCACTATATTGAACAGGAGTGGTGAGAGAGAGCATCCTTGTCTAGTGCCAGATTTCAAAGGGAATGCTTCCAGTTTTTGCCCATTCAGTATGATGTTAGCTGTTGGTTTGTCGTAAATAGCTTTTATGATTTTGAGATACGTTCTGTCAATACTTAGTTTATTGAGCGTTTTTAGCATAAAGGGCTGTTGAATTTTGTCAAAGGCCTTCTCTGCATCAATTGAGATAATCAGGTGGTTTTTGTCTTTGGTTCTGTTTATGTGGTGAATTACATTTATAGACTTGTGTATGTTGAACCAGCCTTGCATCCCTGGGATGAATCCTACTTAATCATGGTGGATAAGCTGTTTGATATGCTGTTGCAATTGGCTTGCCAGTATTTTATTGAAGATTTTTGCATCTATGTTCATCATGGATATTGGCCTGTAGTTTTCTTTTCTTGTTGAGTCTCTGCCGGATTTTGGTATCAGGATGATGTTGGTCTCATAAAATGATTTGGGAAGGATTCCCTCTTTTTGGATTATTTGGAATAGTTTCAGAAGGAATAGTACCAGTTCCTCCTTGTGTGTCTTGTAGAATTTGGCTGTGAAGCCATCTGGACCTGGGCTTTTTTTGGGTGGTAGGCTCTTAATTGCTGCTTTGACTTCAGACCTTGTTATTGGTCTATTCAGGGTTTCGACTTCTTCCTGGTTTAGGTTTGGGAGGAGGCAACTGTCCAGGAATTTATCCATTTCTTCCAGGTTTTCTAGTTTATGTGCATAGAGTTGTTTGTAATAATCTCTGATGATGGTTTGAATTTCTGTGGAATCTGTGGTGATATCCCATTTATCATTTTTTTTGCATCTATTTGGTTATTCTCTCTTTTCTTTTTTTATTAATCTGGCTAGTGGTCTGTCTATTTTGTTGATCTTTTCAAAAAACCAGCTCCTGGATTTATTGATTTTTTGAAGGGTTTTTCGTGTCTCTGTCTCCTTCAGTTTTGCTCTGATCTTAGTTATTTCTGGTCTTCTGCTAGCTTTTGAGTTTTTTTTATCTTGCTCTTCTAGCTCTTTCAATTTTGATGATAGGGTGTCAATTTTAGATCTCTCCTTGCTTCTCATGTGGGCACTTATTGCTATATATTTTCCTCTAGAGACTGCTTTAAATGCATCCCAGAGATTCTGGTATGTGGTGTCTTCGTTCTCGTTGGTTTCGAAGAACATCTTTATTTCTGTATTCATTTCATTGTTTATCCAGTCAACATTCAAGAGAAAGTTGCTCATTTTCCATGAAGCTGTGCAGTTCTGGGTTGGTTTCTGAATTCTGAGTTCTAACTTGATGGCACTGTGGTCTGAGAGACTGTTTGTTATGGTTTCTGTTCTTTTGCATTTGCTGAGTAGTGATTTACTTCCAATTATGTGGTCAATTTTAGAGTAGGTGCGATGTGGTGCTGAGAAGAATGTATATTCTGTGGATTTGGGGTGGAGAGTTCTGTAAATGTCTATTAGGTTTGCTTGGTCCAGGTCTGAGTTCAAGTCCTGGATATCCTTGTTAATTTTCTGTCTGGTTGATCTGTCTAATATTGACAATGGTGTGTTAAAGTCTCCCACTATAATTGTGTGGGAGTCTAAGTCTCTTTGTAAGTCATTAAGAACTTGCCTTATGTATCTGGGTGCTCCTGTATTAGGCGCATATATATTTAGGATCGTTAGCTCTTCTTGTTGCATTGATCCTTTTACCATTATGCAGTGTCCTTCTTTGTCTCCTTTGATCTTTGTTGCTTTAAAGTCTATTTTATCAGAGATGAGAATTGCAACTCCTGCTTTTTTTTTGCTCTCCATTTGCTTGGTAAATCTTCCTCCATCCCTTTATTTTGAGCCTTTGTGTATCCTTGCATGTGAGGTGGGTTTCCTGGATACAGCACACTGATGGGTTTTGGCTTTTTATCCAATTTGCCAGTCTGTGTCTTTTGATTGTGGCATTTAGTCCATTTACTTTTAGGGTTAATATTGTTATGTGTGAATTTGATACTGCCATTTTGATGCTAGCCGGCTGTTTTGCCTGTTGGTTGATGCAGATTTTTCATTGTGTTGATGCTCTTTACCACTTGGTATGTTTTTGGAGTGGCTGGTACTGGTTGTTCTTTTCTATGTATAGTGCCTCTTTCAGGAGCTCTTGTAAAGCAGGTCTGGTGGTAATGAAATCTCTGAGTACTTGCTTATTCACAAAGGATTTTATTTTTCCTTCACTTATGAAGCTTAGTTTGGCTGGATATGAAATTCTGGGTTGAAAGTTCTTTTCTTTAAGGATGTTGAATATCGGCCCCCACTCTCTTCTGGCTTGTAGGTTTTCTGCTGAGAGATCTGCTGTGAGTCTGATGGACTTCCCTTTGTGGGTAACCTGACCTTTCTCTCTGACTGCCTTTAGCATTTTCTCCTTCATTTCAACCCTGGTGAATCTGATGATTATGTAGCTTGGGATTGCTCTTCTTGAGGAATATCTTTGTGGTGTTCTCTGTATTTCCTGGATTTGAATATTGGCCTGCCTTGCTAGGTTGGGGAAGTTGTCCTGGATAATATCCTGAAGAGTATTTTCCAGCTTGGATTCATTCTCTTAGTCACATTCAGGTACACCTAGCAAACGTAGATTAGGTCTTTTCACATAGTCCCATATTTCTTGTTGACTTTGTTCATTCCTTTTTACCCTGTTTTCTCTAATCTTTCCTTCTCGTTTTATTTCATTGAGTTGATCTTCGACCTCTGATATCCTTTCTTCTGCTTGGTCAATTCGGCTGTTGAAACTTGTGCATGCTTCACAAAGTTCTCGTGCTATGTTTTTCAGGTCCATCAATTCACTTATATTCCTCTCTAAGTTGTCTATTCTTGTTAGCATTTTGTCAAATCTTTTTTCAAGGTTCTTAGTTTCTTTGCATTGGGTTAGAACATGTTCTTTTAGCTCAGAGAAGTTTCTTATTACCCACTTTCTGAAGGCTGATTCTGTCATTTCATCACACTCATTCTCCATCCAGTCTTGTTCTCTTGCTGGTGAGGGGTTGTGATCCCTTGCAGGAGGAGAGGTGTTCTGGTTTTGGGTGTTCTTCCCATCTTTGTGGATTTATCCACCTGTCGACTTTGTGGTTGTTGACTTTCTGATTGGGTCTCTGAGTGGACGTCCTGTTTGTTGATGAAGTTATTTCTCTTTCTTAGTTTTCCTTTTAACTTTCTGGCCTCTCTGCTGTAGGACTGTTGAGGTCTACTCCAGGCCCTGCTTGCCTGGGGATCACTTGCAGCAGCTGCCGAACAGTAAAGGTTGCTACCAGTTTCTTCTTCTGCTTTGTCCCAGAAGGATACCTGCCAAATGTCCGTCTGAGCTCTCCTTTATGAGGTGACTCTTTGGATATATGGGGGTCAGGGAGCTGCTTGAGGAAACAGTCTGTCTGTTATAGTAGTTCAAGTGCTGAGCTGTGAGCTCCGTTGTTCATTCAGAGCTGCTGGGCAGGTAAGTTTAAATCTGCAGTAGCAGAACTCATACACCCCTTTTTTTCCCCAGGTGTTCTGTCCCAGGGAGTTAGGGCTTTATGAGTTTCTGCTGTGCTGCTGCCTTTTTTTTTTCTTCAGGGCTGTCCTGCCCACAAGGAGGCAGCCTAGTCACTCTCAGCCTGCAGAGACTTTGCTGAGCAGCTGTGGGCTCTGCCCAGCTGCCATGTGAACTTCCCTGAAGTCCTGTTTATATGGGTGTAGTTAGAACTGCCTCGGCAATGGTGGCCTGCCTCTGTAATGACGGACTCTCTCTGTAATGGCCAGTTGCCTCGGCAATGGCAGGCTGCCTGAGGAATGGCAGACTGACTCTATAGTGGTGGAGTGCCACGGTAATGGCGGATGCCCCTCCCCACTGAGCTGGACCATCCTGGGTTCAGCTGTACTTGCCATGAAACTCTCAACCCAGAGCGTTTCCAATTGCTGTTTTTTCGTTTTTGTGGGGGTGGGACCAGCCAGTCCTGATCACCTGGCTCCCTGCCTCAGAGCCTTTTGTTTTTTAGTTGAATGGTCAGCTCTCTCCCAGGTATCCTGGTCGCCTGTTGAATAGGTGCTGGGATCTGTGTGATTTCCCGTGCAGTGACCCACTGCACCGGCTGAAACCGCAGCTCTGAGATTTGTGGTGCTTTTTTGCCCAGGAATCTCCTGGCCTGGCTCCCTGTTTCAGCTCCCCTTGCTGGCTAAGTGGGAATACAGTCCTGTTTACTCTGCACTGGGAACTGCTGTGCCGGGGTACAGGCAAAAGAGCTGCACCAGCCAAAACTGGTGACCCATGGGACTCCTCCACCTGCGAATCTCCTGGTCTGTGGGCAGTAAAAATCTGTCTGGAAATGTGGCATCCACTCACCCTCTGCGCTCTAACTGGGAGCTGCAATCCTGGGCTGCTCCTAACCAGCCATCTTGGATCTTCTCTGACTAGCCAATTCTTAAAGGTAACAGTAAAGGGCCTAGGCAGGAATGTGTCTTTGATATGCAAATTAACTCATCCAGAGTCATACCTCCTATATCTGGTCCAGGTATACCAAGGGGTAATATTCCTGGGCTTGAATCATCCCAGAGCCATGAGCCCGGTAACTAGGGATGACCCCAATAGCCCAATGACTACTAAAAGTTTTTAAACTAGCCAATCCCAATCCTGCCCTGCCTGTCCTTTCCTATAGAACCCCCAATAAAGGGAGTGGCCTAAACTTTCTTCTTGCTCTTGTATTCTGCCTCCTGACCACCTTAGTGTCTTTCCCATGAGGCCCTGTGTGGCATGGTATGCATCTTGTTTCTTCAGCAAATATGAGTATTAAAAATCTCTTAATGACTTCAGACTCTCCATGTTATCCCTCAGTCATCTTTGTAAATTAAGACCTGGGCAGAATACAATTGGGGATTCAAACACTATTTGATTAATTAGGAAAGGACTACCCAAAACATGAGTATTCCTGTGTTTCCCTTTAAAAATTGCATTTAATATAGCTAGTTGTTGGTTTAAGAATACCTATACCTATGTTTAATGAAACTTAATCTATACGTACTAATTTAAAAGCTTAATGAAAGTTAATCTGTATGTTCTAATTATAAAAAACACTCTTTGTTTGTGACTCTTACTCAGAAGTAGACACAGAGGTAATTTGGAGGATTTTTCCTCTCCTATGTGTGTCTGAAATTTTATTTTTTTAATGAAAAGCTGGAAGCAGAATAATCAGCCATGCTCTTATAGGAGCTAGTCAGCATTGCTTACTTCACTACCTGTATTCTTACAGTATAAGTTGTAGATATCTCTCTATGCTGCTCTAAGTGTTCATCTTTATTCTACTTGACATTCTGCAGAATGTTCACTGGATCTGTGTTTCACTTCATAGATAGAAAATAAACCTTTAGGCTATTTTAAAAAACAACATATTTGTTTTTCACCTAAAGATGGCTCATATACCCATGTTTATGCTGAAAAAACTCTTCTTTCATAGCACTTTTTCCTGATTTTCCTTGCATAATTAAATAATTGTTCTCACTCCCTGCTTTTGGGTTGGCAGTTAAGTTCTATTTATAGAGCAGCTTTTTTTTGCAGCTCATGAGATAAAACCACTTTTCCATTCTTCTTTCCAGTTTCCTTCAATAATACATGTCAAGAGACAGTGGATCCCACTGGATGAATCAATTGTGAAGTCAACTAAAATGATAAATGGTGTCTTCAGTATTATCCATCCATAAAGAGGACACATTGCAAATATTGTTAATAAGTCAAAACCAATAACTTTCCTCTCTAAAAATGATTCTCTTGATTTATAAACATAGCTTATTTTTCAGGATGGTTCAATATTTTCCCACTTTATTTCATAAAATAATGCAATTCTTCTGTCCTTCTTGGAACAGAGTCACAGTCAAATGAACATCATTTTACACATACACATTTACACACTCAAAAATATGGCTGTCCTTCTAACACTTTCTGTGGGCCAAAGTTGAGCATAAATTATGTGATATTAGTTTGCCCCCAGCAGCAGCCACTACAAATATGCTGATTCCCTCACTTATTAAAGAAAAATCAATTGTGTCAAATCATCCTGTCGCATGGTAGGAAACATCATGAGTGCTAGTCAATTTGATATTGTTTTAGTATCTTGTATTTGACGCTGCTTGGCACTGAGCTAAATCTAAATTTCTTACCCCATAAAACAGTCATAATGGGCTGCACCTCTATTATCTTCCTGCTACCTACTACTATTTCTACCACCTCCAGCAATACCACCACTGTGAAGACTACTTCTACTTCTATAACACTAGGATAATATAAGGCACTCAGTATGCAACAGTTTTCTGATTATTTTCATTTAATACTCAAAACGGCTCTTATGACATAGAAAATATCAATGTGTCTGTTTTATAAATGTACAAATGAAAGCACAAAGCAGCTAAGCAACTTGCCCAAAGTCACATGGCTAGTAAGTGGCAGAATAAGGATACAAATTCTGGCTTTCTAGCTTCAGAACTGTGCACTATCTTGTATAACCACACTTAATTAACAACACCAGATATGGGATTGATGCATAAATAAACATTTAGTTTATGTATTTTACTGTGTTAATGTGATAAATATGAATTTCTTTGCCAGTATAGCTGCAAATGTGACGATATCTTTTTATTTTTCTAATTAATTGCAAGAGATCCACATATTTTATTAGCAGTGCTATCTTCTTCTTGAGGTCTTCACTCCTAACTCTTGCTAATTGTTGAAGAATCTAAGGGGTCTTCTCAGTCCCCTAGGGTTGGTTCATCTTCCAAGCACCAGATGGACAGTTGGATTATTGGCTCAGTGCCCTCCTGCTTGCCCTTCATCCTCAGTGTCATAGTTTCCCCATGATGACCAATTCCCCATTGCTCCACAGTGCCCATCTACTGTGGTAATTATGTCTTGCTAGTTCATTCATTCAGCAAATGTTTGTAGTGACCACATAATATAGGGAACCGCTGTGCTTCACTAGCTGGACTACAAAGCAGTTCAAGAGAGAAATAAAGAGCTTCTCTTTAAGTAGCTTACATTCTGGTGGGAGAGATAGACAACAAAGAAGGAGGCCAATAACTAAGGAAAGTAACTATAAATAGTTATGAGTGTCCAAAGGAAAGAAGTAGGAAATAAGGAGTGTAGTTCTATTAAGGATAGGCAGGCAGAGCACCTGTAAGGAGATGTCATTTAAGACTTGCAATTAAAAAAAATGTCCTAAAATTAGATTATGATAATGGTGCACAACTCTGAATATACTGAAAGTATCTTTTGAGTTGCTAATTTTAATCAAGTGAATGTTATGATATATAAATTACATATCAATAAAGCTGTCAAAAAAGACTATAACCAGATGCTGATATCCAGCAGCGGTTTGACCAGAAGCAGACTGCTTTGTATTTTCTGCTTTTGTGCCTATTGAAAATTCTGTTATATAATTTGAATAAATTCTCAGTTTTGATCTGAGATTTGGCTCTTTAGTTTTTATATTTACAGTAGTCTGTGAATTTAAACCTTAAAAAAAAATTCCCCTTGCTAAATAGTGGTAGAGTTTAGGAGGGAGAAAACTGAGATCTCCTTACTCAAGGAATATATATTAATTAATTTAATCAATTCATTGTAATTCCAGTTGCTGTATATTTTCAAGAATCTAAGCTTAATCAAATCAGTGCATTTCTCTAAGTGACCTTCATTAGTGTAAGGGTTTCCACATGGCCTAACAACCAATCATACTTAACATACCAATTTCAAAATTGGTAATAAGATTTGGCTGTGCTTCTACCCAAACTCTCATCTTGAATTGTAATGTCCATCATCTTCAGATGCGAAGGGAGAGGCCAGGTGGAGGTAATAATTGAATCATTGGGTCAGTTTCCCTATGTGAGGGAGTTCTCACGAGATCTGGTGACTATATAAGTGTTTGGTAGTTCCTCCTGCATTCATTTTTCCGCCTACCGCTGTGGGAGGAAGGTGTCTTGCTTCCCTTTATCAGTCACTGAATGCAGACCTCCTGATGCTTCCCGTCATACAGAACTGTGAGTCAATTAAACTTTTTTCCTTTATAAATTACACATTCTCAGGCAGGTCTTTATTCCACTGTGAGAACAGACTAATACACTTGGTAAGATTTTCTCTCTTTCTCCTTTCAGATGTGGCAAGGAAGATTGCCATCCCAGTTGCTTCTGAAAGCCTACCTGTAACTAAGGTAAGATAGTATTGGGATAAAGCAAGTTCTGTTTGTGGCATAAATGGGAGAGAGAATACGCCAGGGTACATCAAATACTTCTGAAGTCTCCCTTACATCTGTACTTATAAAAATGTGAGAAAATATATTTCCTAATTGCCTGAGGCAATTTGAGGGAAAATTTCTGTATATTAGTTTGGCTTTTTCCAGCCCGAGGTCTTTATCTGGTATAAATGGGTTGTAGAGTTTAGTAATTGTAATTGGCATTGCTATCAGAAATGCTGAAATAATAAATTAGAAAGCCAAGGGTATGAGAGGATTTCATGGAGAAGGAGGTAACGTGAAGGTGAGTGCAAAAGCCACCTTGCATCTCAAGAACTTTAGCAACAGCTGACCAGTACAGTTTCACAGTTGCAGTGGCTGGTGGAAAGGAAAGCATATGTAGTGTTTGGGTTAGGGGATAGAGAAGACATGCAAGTAACTTTTATAGAGGACTTAGGTTCTTGGTGCTGTTTCCATTTCAGATATATTACTACATTTTTGCCTCTCAATAGCACTAAAAAGTAGATATTTAAAGAAGTAGAAACCCAAAACTCCGAGCTATTAAGTAATATTCCCACAATCACTCAGCTAGTATAAAACTCCTGCCATCCATAGTACCTCTACATCCCTCACCATATATAGTATAGTTTAATAGTTTAGGAAGTAAAAAGGTGCAGAATACATTTTTAAAAGTGGTCTATCCAAGGTGCTAACATGAAGATGATGTATTATTATCTCCAAACTCTAAGGAATATTTGCTAATTCAGAATAGATTCAGAAAAAATCATTCCTGAAGGTTTCAGGTATTTGTGATAATTGTTTCAGTGTACTCATAGCAGAACTCCCCAGAGGTTTTAAATACCCTCAGGACTGAAGAATGACTCAGTTATCTGAAAGATCTCATCACGAAGACCTGTACATGCTAATGCTTGGTAACTCTAGGAAGTCTTCTTATATGCCCAATACCACAAAGCCAGGTGGAAAAGACCCCACAGGGCTCTGGTGCTTGGTGTGTTTCTCTAAGTTTGCTGAAATAATTGAAAATATAGATGAAGTCAGAGAATTTACAGATTATTTACGTAACATTATAATTTCTCACTTTTGCCAGTATCCTTCTCTTTTTCAAAGCAACGTTTTTAAATAAAGATGAGTGAATAAAGATTGAATATATAAGGTTCTGTTGAAGGAGGGCCAAGATGGCATGGTTTGCATTTTGTATCACTTTTCCCCCTTCAGAATCATTTTCTTCTAGGAAGCTGAGAGTGTGATTCTAGAATAACACATATTTGAACCATGCGAGCTGACTTATATGCAGATTTTTACCCTGTGTGCCTGCTTCTCCTGCCTTTCTTTCCACCACCTTCATATCTTCTGCCTTTGCAACCTGAGGCAGTGCGACCAATGCTTCCTCTTTCTCCTCCTTCTCAGCCTATTCAGTGGAATGATGAGGATAAAGACCTTTCTGATGCTCCACTTCCACTTAATATATGGTAATTATGTGTTATCTTTCTTATGATTTTTAAAATACTATTTTCTTCCTCTAGCTTACTTTATTGTGTGAACTCAGTATATAGTACATAAAGCATACAAAAGATGTGTTAATTGACTGTTCTGTTGGCTGTTGGTAGATAAGATTTTGGGGAGTCAGAAATTATGCTCAGGTTTTCAGCTGTGCAGGGGGACAGTAGCCCCAACCCTCAAGGTGTTTATGAGGTCAACTACTCTTTCTTCTTCTTTCTTCCATAAAATGTCTGACTAAATAAAAATCTAAAAATATTTATTTTTAAGTATTTGGATGCTTAACCATTGACACTGTAGGGGAGAGAACTTTTCCTCCAAAGATTTGATGATTACGTTTCTGAAATGAACTGACAATAGATAAGACTAATAGAAGACAAGGCATACAAATGTATTATGTGCCCGAGGGCATCGAAGGAAAGAAAAATGAATAACCCACAACCTAATAAAATGAAAAACTTACATACCTTTCTCATAGGGAAGCGGGGAGGGGGGATGTACACCACAGAGAGAAAATTAACAGTTTTTTAGGAAAATAAATAGGTAACAGTTTTTGACAAAGATTGGGTTGTGATACTCACCTCCAAACTCTACTCTTGTGATACAATTAATCTTCTCTGTTTGAGATTCCTGGTGGAGGGGGGTGAATTCATGACAATTGAGGTTTTTGGAGGATCTTTCCTTAGGTAGCTAAAGGAAGTTCAGAGGAAACCTCTTCCTGTACTTTGGAGGAAAAAAAGTAGGTAAGGGACCTTCATTCTCCTTTAGTTTCAAGCATTCAATACGTCAGAGCACTATACTTAGGGGTATTGTTTTCTGAGTCCCAACAACATTAAATATTTCTTTGCAAATGAATTATCTGATATATTTCTAGTCTGGTATCCTATTTTTAAGTACATATTTTTAATAAGTTATTTGCTTTCAAAAACTTTATGGTGCAATTTCATGATTAATTGAGACAATAATAAAATATTTCTCCTGGATATATATATTTGTTATTGTTGAGATGAGGGATGTATATGTTTGCTGTTATTGAGATGGAGTCTTACTCTGTTGCCCAGGCTGGTTTTGAACTCTTTGCTTCAAGTGATTCTCCAGCCTTGGCCTGCCAAAGTGTTGGGATTGTGGGCATGAGTCACTGTGCCAAGTCTCCTTGATGTTTTTTTGTAGGGAGCCTTAGTAGAATTAAATTTAGAATGCACTGAAAATTTGTCCCAATTAATATGGATTAAATATTATCTGGCTGTATATAATATAAATTATCTCTTATATTGTTTGGATTATGTTAAAAACTTACTAAAAGTAAATCATGATTTATTACATAAAAACATAGTATGATGTCAAAATAAAAATGACACAAACAACCACAAAACAGATTTTAATTCTGATTTAAATGTGCTTATTAAATATATGGGGAGTAGGTATTTAGCAATTTTCAGCCTTCTGGCATAAAATATAATTTATTTAATCACATGTTAGCTTTTTTCAGGTCCAGAAAATATAAAATACTCGATCGATTGATTTTTCTTTTAAAATTGTTTCTTTTTAAGTGCTCAGGGTTTAAAACATTACCATCTACTATGATAACATTAGGTCTTGCTATCATCTTGATATTGATTGTTTCAGTGGAAGTGGGTAGAGTGTCCTGTAGGTTACTGAAAATGAGAGAATAACAAGGAACACCTGCCCTCAAAGGATACAGACAGTTGGAAATCCTCCCAGGGGTACACTCAACATTTTTATATCTTAAAAGTCTGCTTCCGCCATGACCTCCCTAAGGGAGGCCCAACATTTGTGATGCTTTTGTGTGGGAATTGTATTCAATCTTCCTTTCTGATGACTTCTCTCCTTCCCTTGGCCACTTCAAATGGAGGTGCAGGACATTGCTAAAGTGAGCATGCTCAATGATTGGTACAGCAAAAATTTCCAGGAGCATAGAGAATTTAAGCAAAAATTTAAGATTCATTTTTAGTGCTGCTAAAGTCACATTTAGATCATGAGGATCTTCTTTCTTTTTTTCTTTTCTCCCTTCTTTCTATTATCTTCTCTTTTATTCCCCTCTACCTCATTCCACCTTTCCTCTTTAATTTATTTGAAATTATTTGGTAAGGCAGTTGGTACATGGAATATATATTTTACAATAAAGTGATATTATAAATGGTGGTTAAATTCCATACTAGTTTATAGGCATGGGTTATTTTTTTCCAATTTTTTTTTAAAGTGAGCCTTATTAAGTTAGACTTGAAAATTAATTCTATGCAAATATGTATATCCCAGTTACTGGCTGGCTGTAAAATTTTAGGTATATGGACATCCTAGAAAGTGCTAGTTTCATGGGGCAGTAAATATTTTTGTCAAATATGAGTAAACTGTCTTAACCAAAGGTAAGAAAAATATTGAGGAAAATGCTACACAAATAGAAAAAGGTAAGATTTTTAGGATTAATGACACATTACTACAAGGTGTTTAAAGTCTTCAGAATTTACTGCCTATGTAATTATAATCTCCTTAGTGCTGCTGAAATATTGTATTATACAACATTATAACACTAGTAATAAAACTAAACAGAAAACATTCAATTAAAAATAGAAAGTTTTCAAAAAATTTTAATTTTTTCATATTTTGCATTTCTTTTACTTCATTGGCTTTTTTAGTTTATTAAATTGTTTATTCACTTTTCTCCATTTAACTTAATTTACAAAAAAAAAAATCCATGAGTGAAATTTTACCAATAGTCTTTCATCAAAGGAATAGAAAAAATAAGATGAGTAATTTCTTAAGTAAATTATTTTCATCATTAATTAAGTGAGAGATAATTTTTAAAAATTCTGCTAGGCTAGTAAATTTCCTCCTTCTCCATTTGTGATAACTGTCATATTACTAGAATCTTTTCATGTCTTCTGGGCTAGAGATTCAGAGATATTTTGTGGTGATCTGGTCACCACATAATTTTAAAATTTTAGCACGTAAGTTGAAGGTTTTTAACTTTTTCTACAACTGTACTTCATTTTTATTCTGAGCAAATATTTCCCTGGAATGTCAGAAAACTAGTCTGTGACTAGGATGTCTCCTTTTTCTGCTGAATCTAAGTTCTTGAAGGCTTCTACAAGTGCCTAGTGCTAGTGGTGAGGTAGATTTATCTGACTTACTGTCCCATCTGGCAGAGATACATCTTCAGTCACACGCATCCTGTTAGGTAATTGGCCACTGGCACAAGCAAATTACCTGACAAAGTCCCAATCTCTTCTTTGGAAGGCCTTTGTCCACCCATCACTTCTCTCTGCTACTTTTCTGTACTCTTGGGCGCATGGGAATTATTCAGCTGCTTTTGCCCAGATTGAATCATGATACACCCTTACTGTTGATTAAGAGCTTGTTGACCCTGCAGGGCCATGCTTCTATTTCTGATCTGCAGATTATCTACATTCTTCTACCTAGGAAAAGGCCCACAGGTTCTTGGAAGTTCTTGGGACAGCCACAGTGTAGAGTCCACTTCTCAAGAACCAGTGTCTAGGTTCCAATGGATAATACTCTTTCTCTTCTCCCAGTCCAGGGGAATCTTGGGTGTGTTTGCATGATGCAGTATGAGAGGTTGATAGCCTGACTTTTTTACTTGTGGATTTCTTCCAAATCTATTTTTCTTTCCCAAGTTTTGAGTTTCTCATGACTCAGGTTTTTCAAACTCCAGCAAAGAACAATCTAAGTGGCTGAATGACAGGAGCAGGAATAAGAAAGGGCCAAAAGATGACAGAAAATGTGAGTGGAGACAAATGTTAGTTACTTCAAAAACTATCCCACCATTTATCACTAATTCATTTCCCTTACTAACCATATATGTTCAGTCATATTCCTATGGATAGAAACACTAGTACCTCTCTTGGATTCATTCTGTCCATTGCAAGGCAGATTTAGGGAAACCCTCAGTGGTTTTGCATTTTCTGCAGAATAAACTCTAAAGTTTTCAGAGAGCATTCAAATCTCTCTAAAATTAGATTCCAAATTAGAACCTTTGTTTCAGCATTTCCTACATCCTACCCACCTGATACTTTGTACTCTTATTTTGAAAAATGTCATTCATATATATGTATATTTGCTCACGATAATTTCTTTACCTATAATTATTTGTTGCCTTTTAAAAGACTACTTAGTATCTACCATGCAAGGCCCAGGCCAAATGCTGCCTCATTCAAGAAGCCTTCTTAGGTATCTCAGGACAAAACTGTCTTTGTTTTCCTTCACGTTTCCTAGCTATTTTTGTGGATGGTGGGGGTGGATTCTGCCTTGATTAAAATTATTTATTTAAATGTTCAATATCTTACTAGATTTGAACACCTTGAAGAGAATAATTGTGTATCATTCTAACATTTAACAAGATTTCTGTATTTTTGTTAATTGTACATTGTTCTTACAAATGCTCTAAAATGGCCAAAATAGCAGTGACTCCTATTTTGTAACTTGGCCTCTCTTAATGCACTTTCCATCTAATGGTCTAAGATTAGAGGACCAAAGATTAGGGGACCACAAGTCCCTGGAACAATGGGAGCAAATGTGAGTGTCCTAGATATACCAGGCCATATGGTCACCCTGTGTGAATTGGTTGCCCTTTTCAAAGGGATGAAAGGTAGGATAGAGGAAAGGGAAGAGGAAGGTATATTTCTTTATTACAAAGTCAATACCTGCAAGTTGTCCTCCTCACTTTCATTACACCCTAAAAGACAGAATGCAGTCACATGGCCACATTTAACTGCAAAGGAAGCTGAAAACATAGGGCTAGGTGTTAAGTTTCTAGTTAAACTCAAGAGTTTATTAGTAACAAGATAGGGATACTAGGTATGGTGGGCAGCCAGAAGTCTCTGCTAGACAGACTGATTTTGAGCATTTCCTTTATTCCTCTGATAGTATATAATTAAAGTTTCTACAAACTCATAGAATGGAATGCTTTATTTGGGGATACCAGTAAAATGTAGTTTTTCACAGTATTTAATAAAAAGTAGTTCATTTCCTTTTCAAGACAAATACATAATACAAATTTTGAAGGAACATGTTTTTAGAAAGGAGCTCAGAGAATGTAATATGGTTTGTCTTTTGAGTATAGTTTCGTTATGCGGTTAATTGAAAAACTATATTCAACACATGGTCTCAGTAAATATGGTTTAGAAGAAATTGGTGAAAAAAACTTACTGTTAGACTGAGGGTTCTACATCAAAGAATTACCAGCTTGATCTTCTAGCTCTGCTCTGGTAGATTTGATGTAAAATAGTAAGCTTCCTTGCCTTTCATACTGGCATTACATCAAAGAGGACTAAGTCTTCAGCTTCCTTCATTAATTAGCCATGCCCTCCAGTGGGCAAACCCAGCGTAGAGAAATTTAGCCGTAGGCACCCATGATGTGTCCACAGTAGGAGGGTGTAGGCCAGTGTGTTTCCAAGGGGCTTCTCTGAAGATTCCACAGAATGCAAAAACCTCCCTTGCTGATCTAGCTCTTTAATCAGTGGTATCCTCAATATGTCATCCCACATTTTTTGAAAAGAATCTGAAGTACAAGAGCTATTCCTGAAATTTAAATGTATACGTTTTCCTCTTTCTGAAACCCCCAACTTTGCTATTAGTCATGGTTGCTAATAGTCCTGTTGTCTTCAGCAGAGCTGCCAACTCTGTCAGTTTCTGAAATATTGTTTATGTAGGAACTATTTATTTTGTAGGGAGATGAAAAGCAGATTGCAAAAGTGGTCTATTGCCAACTTTTAGAATGTACATGTTCTAGTTCAGAACACTTCCATTTAACTACTGAATTATTATGTTGATTAGCAAAACGTTTCCAAATAATTGATTCGTAAAACAGTCTATGCTTGAAATAATTAGCAATATATCCTTATTTGCATTTATAAAGATATTATGTTTTTCAAAATACTAAACCTATGGAGGATGAATTGTAACAATGCTTCAGTGTGACTTTTTGGTCAGGTAACTCATATGTGCTATGTGCAATTTTTGTGCAGAAGCATATGTTCATTTTCTCATTGAAAACAGTTTATAATTTGTTTCAAAACAACTTTTTACATTTGCTGCTATTTTTAAAATTACTTGTGGGAATGCAAGTAAGGCAAAATAGCTCTCTTATTTAGTGCTTTTATTTCTAGAAAAGGCAAACAATTATAAACATTTCTACTTAGACCATGTTGAGTGTTGTAGGGAAGAAAATGTATTTAAAGGTGGACTTTCTAAAGAACGCTTATACACTATTCGTGGCAGTATAAATTAGCTCAGCCATTGTGGAAGACAGTGTAGCAATTCTTCAAAGACCTAAAGACAGAAATACCATTCAACCCAGCAATCTCATTATTGGATACGTACCCAAAGGAATATAAATGATTTCATTACGGAGACACAGGTACACACATGTTCATTGCAGCACTTCACAATAGCAAAGGCATAGAATCAACCTAAATGCCGATGCCTATCCCTTATAGACTGGATAAAGGGAATATGGTGCATTTATATCATGGAATACTATACAGTCATAAACAGAATGAGATCATGGCCTTTGCAGGGACACGGTTAGAGCTGGAGGCCATTATCCTTACCAAGGTCACACAAAAACAGAAAGTCCAATACCTCATATTCTCACTTATAAGTGGGAGCAAATAATGAGAACATATGGACACATAGAGGGAAACAACACACACTGTGACATTTTTGGAGGGTGGAGGGTGAGAGGATCAGAAAAATAACTGATAGGTATGAGGCTTGATATGTGGGTGATGAAACAATCAGCAGAACAAACCCACATGACACAAGTTTACCAATGTAACAAACCTGTACTCATACCCCTAAACTTAAAAGTTTGAAACAGTGGACTTCCTGCCTTTCGTTTTTTTCTTTCTTAATCTCACACTGTGTTCATTCTAACTATCTCTCCTTTTATTCTCTCACCTACCTTACTCTTTAAAAAAAATCTAATCTTTTTATTTTTAAACACCTCTGTTTTTTCTCTCTCCCTCTCTCAACTTCTTGTAGAACTTAGAGAGGTCTAAGTTATTTTCTCTTTCAGCATTGATTATCCTGGGTAATGATTCCCTCACTCTGACTTCTATTCTGTACTTAGGAAATCCAAAATATTAATGAGTTATAACCTTGGTGGTGTAACTGGAAAGTCAGGGAGTTTCTATCTCTTTCTCATTCTGTTACTCTATTCTCTCTATTACACATTTGATAAACAGATTAATATCAAACGACATTATAAATTTTCTTGAAGGAAGATAAATAGCCAGGGCCTTGTATTTCATAACAGCAGTTATTTCTGCTTCTGGGTGTAGTGAACATTGTTCAGTCTGATCTCTATTAACTTGTTGAATAATGCTATTGAAAAGTTATGCTTTTTATTTCCTTTTTAAAAAATGTTTTGAAATTTTTATTTATTTTTTATTTATTATTATTATTATTTTTTGAGACAGAGTTTCGCTCTTGTTACCCAGGCTGGAGTGCAATGGCGTGATCTCAGCTCACCACAAGCTCCGCCTCCTGGGTTCAGGCAATTCTCCTGCCTCAGCCTCCCGAGTAGCTGGGATTACAGGCACGCGCCACCATGCCCAGCTAATTTTTTGTATTTTTAGTAGAGATGGGGTTTCACCATGTTGACCAGGATGGTCTCGATCTCTTGACCTTGTGATCCACCCGCCTCGGCCTCCCAAAGTGTGGGGAATACAGGCGTGAGCCAGTGCACCTGGCCCCAAATTTTTATTTTTTATTATACTTTGAGTTCTGGCGTATATGTGCAGAATGTGCAGGTTTGTTACATATGTATACTTGTGCCATGGTGGTTTGATGCATCCATTCCCACGGCATCTATGTTGGATATTTCTCCCAATGTTAGCCCTCCTCAATCCCCACATCCCCTGCTTTTCCTCTGCTAACACTCCGTGCCCCCGACAGGCCCCGATATGTGATGTTCCCCTCCATGTGTCTATATAATCTCATTGTTCGACACCCATTTATGAGTGAGAATATGCAGTGTTTGGTTTTCTGTTATTGTGTCTGTTTGTTGAGAATGATGGTTTCCATCTTCATCCATGTTCCTGCAAATGACATGAACTCATCCTTTTTGATGGCTGCATAGTATTCCATGGTGTATATGTGCAACATTTTCTTTATCCAGTCTATCAATGATGAGCATTTGGGTTGGTTCCAAGTCTTTGCTATTGTGGACATTGCAACAATAAACATACATGTGAGTGTTAATTTATAATAGAATGTTTTATAATCCTTTGGATATATACCCAGTAATGGGATTGCTGGGTCAAATAGTATTTCTAGTTCCAGATCCTTGAGGAATTGCCATACTGTCTTCTACAATGGTTGAACCAATTTACACTCCCACCAACAGTGTAAAAGTGTTCCTATTTTCTCCACATCAGCTCCAGCACCTGTTGTCTCCTGATTTTTTAATGATCACCGTTCTAACTGGCATGGGATGGTATCTCAATGTGGTTTTGATTTGCATTTTCCTACTCACCAGTGATGATGAGCTTCTTTTTTCACATTCATTGGCTTTATAAATGTCTTCTTTTGAGAAGTGTTTGTTCGTATCCTTCACCCACTTTTTGATGGAGTTGTTTCTTCTTGTAAATTTAAGTCCTTTGTAGATTCTGGTTATTAGTCCTTTGTCAGGTGAGTAGACTACAAAAGCTTTTTCTGTTGGTTAGCAGTTGACTCTAATGATAGTTTCTTTTGCTGTGCAGAAGCTGTTTATTTTAATTAAATCCCGGTTGTCAATTTTGGCTTTTGTTGCCATTGCTTTTGGTGTTTTATTAATGAGGTCCTTGCCTATGCCTACATTCTGAATGATATTGCCTATGTTTTCTTTTAGGGTTTTTACAGTATTAGTTCTTAGGTTTAAATCTTTAATCCATCTGGAGTGAATTTTTGTACAAGGTGTAAGGAAAGAATTCAGTTTCAGCTTTCTGCATAGGGCTAGCCAATTTTTCCAACACCATTTGTTAAATAGGGAATCCTTTCCCCATTGTTTGTTTTTGTCAGGCTTGTCAAAGATTAGATGTGTGACATTACTTCTAAGGCCTCTTTTCTGTTCCATTGGACTATATCTCTGTTTTGGTACCAGTACCATGCTGTTTTGATTACTATAACCTTGTAGTATAGTTTGAAGTTAGGTAGCATTATGCCTCCGGTTTTGTTTTGTTTTTTCCTTAGGATTGTCTCAGCTATGTAGTCTTTTTCTTGGTTCCATATGAAGTTTAAAGTATTTCTTTTTCAAATTATGTGAAGAATGTCAATGGTAGGCTTAATAGCATTGAATCTGTAAATTGCTTTGGGCAGTATGGCCATTTTCATGATATTGATTCTTCCTAACCATGAGCATGGAATGTCTTCCATCTGTTTGTGTTCTCTCATTTTCTTAAGAGATAGTTTGTAGTTCTCCTTGAAGAGGTCCTTCACATCCCTTGTTATTTGTGTTTCTAGGTCTTTTATTCCCTTTGTAGTAATTGTGAATGAGAGTTGACTCATGATTTGGCTCTCTGTTTTTCTCTTGTTGGTGTATTAAAATACTTGTGATGTTTGCACATTGATTTTTTTTAATCCTCAGACTTTGCTGAAGTTGCTTATCAGCTGAAGGATATTTTGGGCTCAGACAATGGGGTCTTATAAATATACAATCATGTCATCTGCAAATAGAGACAATTCGACTTCATCTTTTCCTAACTGAATACCCTTTCTTTCTCTTTCTTGATTTAACTGGCCAGAACTTTTAATAATGTGTTGAATAAAATTGGTGAGGGAGGGCATCCTTGTCTAGTGCCAGTATTCAAAGGAAATGCTTCCAATTTTTGCCCATTCAGTAGATGTTGGCTGTGGGTTTGTCACAAATAGCTTTTATTATTTTGAAATATGTTCCATGGATACCTAGTTTATTGAGAATTTTTAGCATAAAGGGCTGTTGAATTTTTTCAAAGGCCTTCTCTCTGTCTATGGAGATAATGTGTTTTTTGTCTTTGGTCCTGCTTATGTTATGGATTAAGTTTATAGATGTGCAAATGTTGAAACAGACTTGCATCCCCGGGATGAAGCCGACTTAATTTTGATGGATAAGCTTTTTGATATGTTGTTGGAGTTGGATTTTATTGAAGATCTTTACATCAATGTTCATCATAGATATTGGCCTGAAATTTTCTTTTTCAGTTGTGTCTCTGACAGGTTTTGGTATCAGGATGATGTTGGTCTCATAAAAAGATTTAGGGAGGATTCCCTATTTTTATATTGTTTGAATCAGTTTCAGAAGTAAAGGTGCTGGCTCTTCTTTGCACCTCTGGTAGAATTCGGCTGTGAACTCATCTGGTCCGGCACATTTTTGATTGGTAGACTATTACTTGCTGCCTCAACTTCAGACCTTGTTATTGGTCTATTCATAGATTCAACTTCTTTCTAATTTAGTCTTGGGAGGGTGTAAGAGTCCAGGAATTTATCCATTTCTTCTTGATTTATTGGTTTATGTGCATGGAGGTGTTTGTAGTAATGTCTGATGGTAATTTGTATTTCTGTGGGTCGGTGGTGATATCTTCTTTATCACTTGTATTGCATCTATTCCATTCTTCTTTTTTATTACTCTGGCTAGTGATCTATCTATTTTGCTGATCTTTTCAAAAAACCAGCTCCTCAATTTACTGATTTTTTTTTTTGAAGGTTTTTTTTGTGTCTCTGTCTTTTTCGGATCTGCTCTGATATTAGTTATTTTCTGTCTTCCACTAGCTTTTGAATGTTGTTCTTGTTCCTCCTTTTTTTATTGTAACATTAAGGTGTTGATTTTATATCTTTCCTCACTTCTCATGTGGGCATTTAGTGCTATAAATTTTCCTCTTGACACTGCTGTAAATATGTCTCAGAGATTCTGTTATGTTGTGTTTGTTCTAATGGTCATTTTGGACATTTGCAAATTCAGTAACTGCTAATGCTAGAAAGAGTTAGGTGAAATTACCATTTTATATTTTCATATCAGATAGTGTGCAATGCTTCCTGATCGTGTAGTGTATATGCGATAAAGTTTAGGATGGATGGTAATGAGACTACTGTAAAAATTAACATGAGAGTTGTAATCATACTGTGTTTTTGAAAGTGAGACTTAGACTTAAATTGATTCTATGCATATATGTGTGTGTATGTGTGTATATGTGTGTGTATGTGCATGTATGTGTGTGTATATGTGTGTTAGAGTGTGTGTGTGTGTGTATAATGTCAGTTACTCTCTGGCTAGTAATTTTGGTACACGAACATCCCAGAAAGTGCCAATTCTTAAACTCCTAAGGAAAGGAGAGAATAAATTGAGGAAAATGCTCCAAATAAAATGGGGCAACTTTTTAAGGATTAATGATACATTAATAGTAGGCATTTGTTAAGGTCCTCAGAATTTATTGCCTAGGTAACTATAATAACCTCCTAAACTGGTTTATCTGCTGACAGTCTGCCCCACTCCAATACATTCTTCACACAAAGTTTGTCCTCTAATGCAAACAGATTATAATATGCTCTTATTTGGAATTTGTCATTGATTCACTTTCACCTGTAAGATAGTCTATGATCCTTGTGTGATATTTGAGGACCCCTTTTTCTAGTCCTGGTTAATAGCATCATCAATTTTACTCTGACTGGCTCACTCTCTCTGTCCAGCCTACTGAATAACTCAATTTGCCTGGATGTTCTAGGCTTTCCCTTGTCTCTGAGCTTTTAATGTATCTCTTCTTCTATCTCAAACTCTGTCACTGATGTTTGCCATGTTCTTGTGCTTCTGGGCCAAGCTGTAGATATTAACACTTCTGTTAGGACTTCTCCAATCCTAAACCTATAAAATACTTTGGCTATTTTGTAGGTTCCTATACCCTTCTAAATGCTCTGTGCATAACATTACCCTATCACTCAGTTACTTCTCTGTCTCACCACTAGACTGAAGGACTGAGACTAAATGTGTATCATGGTTATCAACCAAATTTGCTTCTATCAGAAGATACATTGGGAGCTCTCTTCCTACTAGCCTCAGAGGGATTCTAGTAGATAGGGGCAATCTTTCACCTTACTACTCTTCTTTGATATTGAGGTGGGTTATCAGTCATTTCTGGATTTACTCTTTCAGTCACTGCAAAATGAAAAAGATTGTTTTCCTATGGATAAAATTATTTTCCTATGGATTGTTTTCCTATGGATATAAATTTGAAATTATACACTGATGGACACTTAGGTTGATAACCTATCTTGCTATTGTGAATGATGCTTCAATGAACATAAGAATAGAGATATCACTTTGAGATATGGATTTCACATCCTTTGGTTATATACCAAGAAGTGGGATTGCTGGATTATATGGTAGTTATATTTTTAAAGGAATCTCCATCCCTTTGTTCATAATGGCTGCACCAATTTATGTTCCCAGCAATAGTCCACAAGCGTTCTCTTTTATCCACATCCTTGTCAAAGCTTATCTTTTGTCATTTTGATAATAACCATTCTAACAGGTGTGAGGTGATATCTTATTATTGTTTGATTTGCATTTCTTTGATGATTAATAATAAACGTTTTATCATATGCTTGTTGGTCATTTGTATGTTGTCTTTTGAGAAATGTCTATTGAATATATTTTCCTATTTTAATTGAGTTATTTGTTTTCTTTCTACTGAGTTTCAGTTTCTTATATATTTTGAATATGAACCCCTTATCATATGCATGATTTGTAAATATTTTCTCTCATTTTGTAAGTTGTTTTATCACTGTTGATTGTTTCCTTTTTCAAAAAAATTGTACTTTAGGTTCTGGGGTACATGTGCAAATTATGCAGAATTGTTGCATAGGTACATACATGGCAAGATGGTTTTCTGCCTTCATCCCCCTTATCACCCACATCTGGTATTTCTCCCCTCATTATCCCTCCCCACTCCCTGCTCTCCCTCCCCTAGACCCATCCCTACTGACAGCAGTGTGTCATGCTCCCCTCCCTGTGTCCACATATTCTAATTGTTCAACACCTGCCTATGAGAGATAACAGGCAGTGTTTGATTTTCTGTTCTTTTGTCAGTTTGCTGAGAATGATAGTTTCCAGATTCATCCATGTCCCTACGAAGGACACGAACTCATCATTTTTTATGGCTGCATAGTATTCCATGGTGTATATGTGCCACATTTTCTTTATTCAGTCTATCAATGATGGACAATTGGGTTGGTTCCAGGCCTTTTCTATTGTAAACAGTGCCACAATGAACATGCATGTGCATGTGTCTTTGAGAGTAAGATATTTAGTTTGAAATAATTCCATGTAACTATTTTTGCTTTTGTTGCCTGTGTTTTGGTGTCATAATAAAAAAATATAATTGTCCAGGCTGTTTTACAGTATCAGGTCTTACATTTTATTTGTTATTCCATTTTAAGCTGTCATATATATATATATATATATATATATATATGTATATTGGTTAAAATAAGCATCCAGTTTTATTCTCCTGCCTATGAATATTGAGTTTTCCCAACACCATTTATGGAACACATGACTCTTTCCCCATCATATGTTCTTGGCACCTTTGTCAAAGGTTAATTGACAAAAATGCCTGGATTTATTTCTGGGATCTCTTATTCAATTGGTTTGTATTTCTGTTTTTATGCCAGTATCATGCTATTTTGGTTACTATAACTTTGTAGCATATTGTGAAATCAGGTAGTATGATATATCCAGATTTGCTTTCCGTGCTCAAGATTGCTTTGGTTATTCAGGGTATTTTGCAGCTGTATATACATTTTATAATTGTTGTTTTATTAATGCGAAAAAATGACATTTGGCTTTGGGAGGCTGAGGTGAGTGGATCATGAAGTCGAGAGATCGAGATCATCCTGGTCAACATGGTGAAACCCCATCTCTACTAAAAAATACAAAAATTAGCTGGGCACGGTGGCACAGCCTGTAGTCCCAGCTACTTGGGAGGCTGAGGCAGGAGAATTGCTTGAACCCAGGAGGGGGAGTTCGCGGTGAGCCAAGATCATGCCATCGCACTCCAACCTAGGTAACAAGAGCAAAACTTCGTCTCAAAAAAAAAAAAATGACATTAGGAATTTTGATAGGAATTACGTTGAATCTGTAGATTATTTTGGGTAGTATGGACATTTCAATAACATTAGTTCTTTCAACCCATAAATGCAGAATTTTTTTTATTTGTGACTTTAGTTTTTTTCCATTAATATTTTATAGATTTCAATGTGCAGAAGTTTTACTTTCTTGGTTAAATTTGTTTCTTAGTATTTTATGTTTGGATACAATTGTAAATGGGATTGTTTTCTTAATTTCCTTTGTGGATAGTTCATTGTGTATATAGAAACACAACAGATTTTTGTATGTTGATTTTTGTATCTTGTAACCCTCCTGAATTTGTTTATTAGTTATAGTAGTTTTTTATGAAGTTGTTAGGGTTTTCTATAAGGGTATGTTATTTGCAAATGGATAATTTTACTTTTTTATTTCTGATTTGGGTGTCTCATGTCTTTTTATGACCTACTTCCTCTGGCTAAGACATGCGGTATAATATTGAGTGGACTTGGCAAGAGTTGGCTTCCTTGTTTTGTTCCTGATCTTTGAGGAAAATCTTTCAATTTTTTAACATTGAGTATGTTAGTCTATAACCTTATCATATATAGCCTTCATTGTGTTGAGATACATTCCTTCTGTATTTAATTTGTAGAGAGATTTTTAAAAATTATAAAAGGATGTTAAATTATATAGAATGCTTTTTCAGCATTATTAAGAATATCATATTTTATCCTACATTTTTTTAATTTGATGTATCAAATTGTACATATTGAACCATCTTTGTACCTCGGGGATAAATCCCACTAGATCACAGTATATAATTCTTTTAATATTTGTTGAAATAGGTTTATTAGTATTTTGTTGAGGATTTTTGCATCTTTTTTTTAACCAGGAATTTCGGCCTGTAATTTTCTTTTCTTGTAGTGTCCTTGTTTGCCTTTGGTATCAGCATAATGCTGACCTTATAAAATTAGTTTGGAAATCTTCCCTATTCTTCAATTTCTTTTGGAAGCCTTTGAGAAAGATTGACAGTTATTCTACTGTAAATGTTCATTAGAGTTTGCCAGCATATCCATCAGGTCCTGGACTTTTTCTTTGTTAGGAGATTTTGATTACTGATTTCATCTCCTTACACTTTATTTGTCTCTTCTTAGTTTTATTTTTTCATGATTTAGTCTTGTAGAGTAGGATGTGTGTTTCTTGAAATTTATCAATTTATTTTAGGTTATCCAATTTGTGTATAATTGTTCATAGTTGCCTCTTATGATCCTTTGTATTTCTTTGTTGCCAGTTATAATGCCTTCTCTTACATTTATACTTTTACTTATCTGAGAGTCATCTCTCGTTTTTCCATCATATAACTAAAGATTTGTCAATGTTATCCCTCCAAAATCAAATCTTAAGTTTTGTTGATCTTTGAATTGTCAATCTAGACTCTATTTCATTTTTTTCTGCTCCAATCTTTATTATTTTCTTCTGCTGACTTTGTATTTAGTTGCTCTTTTCTAGTGATCTGAGGTGTAACATTAGATTGTTCATTTGAAATATTTATCTTTTTTAAATGTAGACACTTGTCACTATCAGTTTCCATTTTTAGAACTGCTTTACTGCATCTCATCAGTGTTAATATGTCTTTTCGCTTTTATTTATTACTTTTTTTTATTTTTTATTTTTTTAATTGCATTTTAGGTTTGGGGGTACATGTGAAGAACATGCAAGATTGTTGCATAGGTACACATGTGGCAGTGTGATTTGCTGCCTTCCTCCCCATCACATATATCTGGCATTTCTCCCCATGCTATCTCTCCCCAACTCCCCAATCCCCACTATCCGTCCCCTATTTCCCCCAACAGACCCCAGTGTGTGGTGCTCCCATCCCTGTGCCCATGTGTTCTCATTGTTCAACACCCACCTATGAGTGAGAACATGTGGTGTTTGATTTTCTGTTCCTGTGTCAGTTTGCTGAGAATGATGATTTCCAGGTTCATCCACGTCCCTACAAAAGACACAAAGTCATCGTTTTTGATGGCTGCATAATATTCCATGATGTATATGTGCCACATTTTCCCTGTCCAGTCTATCATCGATGGGCATTTGGGTTGGTTCCAGGTCTTTGCTATTGTAAACTGTGCTGCAATGAACATTCCTATGCATGTGTCCTTATAGTAGAACAATTTATAATCCTTTGGATATATACCCAGTAATGGGATTGCTGGGTCAAATGGAATTTCCATATCTAGGTCCTTGAGGAATCGCCACACTGTCTTCCACAATGGTTGAACTAATTTACACTCCCACCAATAGTGTAAAAGTGTTCCTATTTCTCCACATCCTCTCCAGCATCTATTGTCTCCAGATTTTTTAATGACCGCCATTCTAACTGGCGTGAAATGGTATCTCAATGTGGTTTTGATTTGCATTTCTCTAATGACCAGTGATGATGAGCATTTTTTCATATGTTTTTTGGCCTCATGTATGTCTTGTAAAGTATCTGTTCATATCCTTTGCCCACTTTTGAATGGGCTTATTTGTTTTTTTCTTGTAAATCTATTTTAGTTCTTTGTAAATTCTGGATATCATCCCTCTGTCAGATGGGTAAACTGCAAAAATTTTTCCCATTCTGTTGGTTGCCGAATCACCCTAATGGCTGTTTCTTTTGCTGTGCAGAAGCTGTGGAGTTTGATTAGGTCCCATTTGTCTATTTTGGCTTTTGTTGCCAATACTTTTGGTGTTTTGGTCATGAAGTCCTTGCCTACGCCTATGTCCTGAATGGTTTTGCCTAGATTTTCTTCTAGGGTTTTTATGGTGTTAGGTCTTATGTTTAAGTCTTTAATCCATCTGGAGTTAATTTTAGTGTAAGGTGTCAGGAAGGGGTCCAGTTTCTGCTTTCTGCACATGGCTAGCCAGTTTTCCCAACACCATTTATTAAACAGGGACTTGTTTCCCCTTGCTTGTTTTTCTCAGTTTTGTCAAAGATCAGATGGTTGTAGATATGTGGTGTTGCCTCCGACGCCTCTGTTCTGTTCCATTGGTCTCTATCTCTGTTTTGGTACCAGTACCATGCTGTTTTGATTACTGTATCTTGTAGTGTGGTTTGAAGTCTGGTAGTGTGATGCCTCCACTTTGTTCTTTTTTCTTAGAATTGACCTGGCTATGTGGGCTCTCTTTTGGTTCCATATGAAGTTTAAAGTGGTTTTTTACAGTTCTGTGAAGAAGGTCATTCGTAGCTTGATGGGATAGCATTGAATCTGTAAATTACTTGGGGCAGTATGGCCATTTTCATTTTCATGATATTGATTCTTCCTAACCATGAACATGGAATGTTTCTCCATCTCTTTGTGTCCTCTTATTTCTTTGAGCTGTGGTTTGTAGTTCCCCTTGAAGAGGTCCCTTACGTTCTTTGTTAGTTGTGTTCCTAGGTATTTTATTCTCTTTGAAGCAATTGTGAATGGCAGTTCATTCTTGATTTGGCTCTCTTTAAGTCTGTTATTGGTGTATAGGAATGCTTGCGATTTTTGCACATTGATTTTGTATCCTGAGACTTTGCTGAAGTTGCTTATCGGTTTCAGGATATTTTGGGCTGAGACGATGGGGTCTTCTAGATATACAATCATGTTGTCTGCAAATAGAGACAATTTGACTTCCTCCTTTCCTATTTGAATACATTTTATTTCTTTTTCTTGTCTGATTGCTCTGGCAACTTCCAATATTATATTGAATAGGAGTGGTGAGAGAGGGCATCCTTGTCTAGTGTCAGATTTCAAAGGGAATGCTTCCAGATTTTGCCCATTCAGTATGATATTGGCTGTTGGTTTGCTGTAAATAGCTTTTATTATTTTGGGGTACATTCCATCAATACCTAGTTTATTTAGGGTTTTAACATAAAGGACTGTTTAATTTTGTCAAAGGCCTTCTCTGCATCAATTGAGATTATCATGTGGTTTTTGTCTTTGGTTCTGTTTATGTGGTGAATTGTGTCTATAGACTTGCACATGTTGAACCAGCCTTGCATCCCCGGGATGAAGCCTACTTGATCATGGTGGATAAGCTTTTTGATGTGCTGTTGTAGTCGGCTTGCCAGTATTTTATTGAAGATTTTTGCATCTATGTTCATCATGGATATTGGCCTGAAGTTTTCTTTTCTTGTTGAATCTCTGCCGGGTTTTGGTATCAGGATGATGTTGGTCTCATAAAATGATTTGGGAAGGATTCCCTCTTTTTGGATTATTTGGAATAGTTTCAGAAGGGATGGTACCAGCTCCTCTTTGTATGTCTGGTAGAATTCAGCTGTGAACTCATCTGGACCTGGGCTTTTTTTGGGTGGTAAGCTCTTAATTGCTGCCTCAACTTCAGACCTTATTTGTCTATTCAGGGTTTTGACTTCTTCCTGTTTTAGGCTTGGGAGGATGCAAGTGTCCAGGAATTTATCCATTTATTCCAGGTTTACTAGTTTATGTGCATAGAGTTGTTTGTAATGATCTCTGATGATGTTAGAATATCACAAAGATATTCTACTATATTGTCTTCTAAATGTTTTATGCTTTGGGCTCCTATGTTTTTTGAATTTATCATCCATTATTTATTTTTTTACTTGACACATTACCATGTACATATTTATGGAGTACATAGTGATGGTTTGATATATACAATGTATAGTGATCAGATGAGGGTAACATCCATTTTGAATTTTTTTTTTAATTATAATTTATTTATTTTACTTTAGGTGCATACTCTATCTGGCATTTCTCCCCATGTTATCCCTCTCCTCCTTCCCCACCCCGCATTGTCTCTCCCCTCCCCCCCAACTGTCCCCTGTGTGTGATGCTCCTCTCCCTGAGTTCATGTGGTTTCCTTGTTCAACACTCACCTATGAGTTAGAACATATGGTGCTTGGCTTTCTGTTCTTGGGTTTGAATTCATTTTTGGTCAGAGGTGGGTAAAATTTCAAGGCTAATTTTTTTTTTCCAGCTGAATATTCAGTTATCCCAGTACTATTTACTGTAATATATATCCTTTCTCTATTGAATTATCATGGCACCTTTGTCAAAAATCAATTGACAATATAAATGTATATTTATTTCAGGAAACTATTGTAGTCTATTAAAAACCATGTGTGTTTTCCATAAAAACCCTAGAAGAAATCCTAGGCAACACCATTCAGGACATAGGCATAGGCAAGGACTTCATGACCAAAACACCAAAAACAATGGCAACAAAAGCCAAAAAAGACACATGGGATCTAATTAAACTTCAAAGCTTCTGTACAGCAAAAGAAACAATCATTACAGTGAACCAGCAACCAACAGAATGGGAAAAAATTTTTGCAATCTACCCATCTGACAAAGAGCTAATATCCAGAATCTACAAAGAACTAAAGCAGATTTACCAGAAAAAACAAACCCATTCAAAAGTAGTTGAAGGATATGAACAGACACTTTTCAAAAGAAGACATTTATGTGGCCAAACAAACATATGAAAAAATGCTCATCATCACTGATCATTAGAGAAATACAAATCAAAACCACATTGAGATACCACCTCATGCCTGTTAGAATGGCGATCATTAAAAAATTTGGAGACAATAGATGCTGGAGAGGATGTGGAGAAATAGGAACACTTTTACACTGTTGGTGGGAGTGTAAATTAGTTCAACCATTATGGAAGACAGTGTGGCGATTCCTCAAGGACCTAGAAATAGAAATTCCATTTGACCCAGCAATCCCATTACTGGGTATATATCCAAAGGATTATAAATTGTTCTATCATAAAGACATATGCACACATAAGTTCATTGCAGCACTGTTTATAATAGCAAAGACCTGGAACCAACTTAAATGCCCATCAATGATAGACTGGACAAAGAAAATGTGGCGCATATACACCATGGAATACCATGCAGCCATAAAAAGGATAAATTCCTGTCCTTTGTAGGGACATAGATGAATCTGGAAGCCATCATTCTAAGCAAACTGACATAAGAACAGAAAATCGAACACCGCATTTCCCACACATAGGTGGATGTTGAACATTGAGAACACATGGGCACCGGGAGGGGACTATCATACACTGGGGTCTGTTGGGGGCTGGGAGGCTAGGGGAGGGACAGCATGGCCGGGAGGCTGGGGAGGGTTAATACTGGGAGAAATGCCTGATGTAGGTGACAGGGAGATGAAGCCAGCAAACCAATATGGCATGTGTGCACCTATGCAACAATCCTGCAAGATCTGCACATGTACCCCAGAACTTAAAGTACAATAAAAAAGGTGTGTTTTTACTTATTGCAGTAGCAATGATAATTGTAGTTCTAGAGTAAGTCTTAAAATCAAATAGTATATAAATTTTAGAATCAGTTTTGCTACTTTTGTAAAAAGCTCATTGGGTATTTGACTAGGATGCATTGAATCTACAGATCAATTTCACAAGAATTGCCATGCCAATAATATTAAGCCTTTCAAAGTTTTTATTTTGATATTACTTGATATTCATAAATAATTTTTGTACTTTTTAGTTTACCAGGTTTTTCATATCTATTATTAAGTATACTGATATATCCTCTACTTTTATATGCTGTTGTGAATAGAGTTCTATTTTTAATTTCATTTTCTATTGCTAATATGTAGAAGTAGTTGATTTTTTAATTTATGTTGTATTGTGACATTAAATTAACTCATTAGTTTTATATATTGTATCTTATACAATTTCTACTTAAGCAATTATGTAAAATGTGAATGAAGATAGTTTTACTTTTTTCTTTTCAATCTATATTTATTTCTCTTCCTTGCCTTATAGCACTAACTAGAACCTTGAGTACAGTAGTGAATAAAAGTAACGGGACTATTTCTGACCTTAGGTAGAAATCATTGGCTTTTTTATTATTAGGTATGATCTTGGCTGTATATTTTTTATAGGTGAACTTCTTCAGATTGAAGAAGTTTTCTTCTATTCTTAGTTTACTAAGACTTTTATTATAAATATATGTTGAATTTTGTCACATACACTTGAATGAATCTACTAAGATATTAATATCATCTCTTGCCTTTATTAGCATATTATGTTATGTTAATTGATTTGATTTTCAGATATTAAATGTTCTTGCATTTCTGGGATAAGCCTCAGTTCATCATAGTGTATTATACCATAAATAGTACTGGATTTAATTTGTTAGTATTTTGTGAAAGATTTTTGTGATTATATCCAATGTAAATGTTGGTCCTTAGTTTTTCTTTCCTGTGATGTCTTTGTCTAGCTTTGGCATAAAGATAGTACTAGACTTCAAACATGGTATATGAATTGAGTAACTGAAAATCATCTCTCAATCCAGTTCAAATATAAAATCCAGCTCAATTAGTTAAGGGCTGAAATCATGAGGTACACTTCAAATTCTACTATTAGCAACCTTACTGATAGCAAGAGGCCATATCTTTGTGTGACTATTTGAATTTTTGCATTAGTACATGGATATATTAGTACATATGAGGTTCTTATTAGTTTAGATACATAAAGGGAGCAAACATAAATCTATATTTAAATTGAGCATAGAACAAAAACCTGTTAGGCCATGTGATCCTAATACAAAATGACTTTGTAAGGAAAGTAACCCTATACATGCAGACTAGAGACTTGGGCAAAATGTTTATGCTGACTCACAATGCCCCCCAGCTTTCAGCATTGACTAGTGTGATTTTGCAATCAAATGCTCTACAAGTGAGCTGTACCCTTTTGTCTAGTGTGATTTTGGATTCATAAGTCTACTGAAGCTAGATACAGTTCCTTCAGGAGAAAATGACTAGTCTGTTAGTGTACTTTGGTGGAGCCAGCTTTCACCACTAAAATAAATCAAATAATTCTAACACCTCAAATGCCTGTTTTATAATGGGTAATGTCAAAGACACATTCCAGTAAGAATAGATCACTGACAAAAGGAGAATAGTCATCTCTAGAGGAATATATTGTATCTATAAGGGGTTTGCTGCCTTGCCTTTAGGAGTGTCAATAGAAGCTCCAAAACAGATGTCAATACCAATTTCTAAAAGGTGTAAACTCTATGATTCTCTCTCTGCTAAGGCAAAACAAGCTGACTTAATTACTATTGCAAGTCTCTAAACTGAGAAACATGATGCCATTTGAAAGTCTACAATCCTTTTTCCATAGACCATAAATCTAAAACTAGCAGAAAAAAATGCAAAAAGAGAATAGAGTCCCCCAAATTTTTTGAGGTTTCCAAAATCTGGTATGAGAGAGAAAATTTACAAGAAAATCTCATTTATTAACATAAAATACTTAAAAATCAGTAAATTGAATCTTGCATTATACAAAATCTATAGTATGACCAACTTGGTTTCTTCCAAGGCTGCTTTGGTGTTTGACAATATATTACTATACTTTGCCTCATTAATAAATTTTAAAAAATATGCAAAAAAAGTACTGGACACAATAACCTTTCATGATAAAATTGTTAATAACTTCTAATAGAAGATAAATTATTTAACAAAAATTAAGTACAAAAGACTTTACAGGAAATATCATCTGAATAGTAAAACTTTGAATTTTTCCTTTTGAGATCAGGAATGACACAAGGATGCCTGCTTTTATTACTTCAGTGTTATATTAAACATTCTAGTCAATTCAATAAGACAAAAAGAAAAAAAGAAAAATAAGTAAAATGTGTAAGAATCAGAAGTGAGAACAGAAAAATGTAATTATTGGCAGATAATAAGGTGAAGAATGAGGTTGCAATTGAAAAATACACACAGTTTTAGAGGGCACCAAATGTTCCATGTCTTGATATTTAAGATTATTATTCCTGCCCCATTCTTCTTCAATAAGCTGAAAGATGGATTTAAAAAAAAAAAAAAAAAAGAAAAGAAAAGAAAAAAGAAAAAAAGATTATTATATAACTTTTCACTTTCTATTAATTCACCAAGCTGTGTTTTTTGTTTACATATATTTTGTATGCATTATATTTACAACTTTTATTTTTTATATTAAATAGAAATTACATTTTATTTCTTGAGAGTGGCTTGGAGATGGCACTGCTATAACCCATTTAGGATGACCTGGACCTAGGGCTCATTTAAGAATGGGTCTGTCAGGTAAATGAACAAAATGCCATCCAAGTGAAAAAACAGTGTCGGCAGTTTACAATAGCAAAGACCTGGAACCAACCCAATGCCCATGGATGATAGACTGGACAGGGAAAATGTGGCACATATACACCATGGAATATTATGCAGCCAGCAAAAACGATGAGTTCACGTCCTTTGTAGGAACATGGATGAACCTGGAAACCATCATTCTCAGCAAACTGACACAAGAACACAAAATCAAACACCGCATGTTCTCACTCATAGGCTGGTGTTGAACAACGAGAACACATGGACACAGGGAGGGGAGCATCACACACTGGGGTCTGTTGGGGGGAAATAGGGAGGGACAGCGGGCAGCAGGGGGTGAGGAGTTGGAGAGAGATAGCATGGGGAGAAATGCCAGATATAGGTGAAGGGGAGGAAGGCAGCAAATCACACTGCCACTTATGCACCTATGCAACAATCTTGCATGTTCTTCACATGTACCCCAAAATCTAAAATACAATAAAAAAATGTAAAAAAAAAAAAAAAAAAAACAGTGTTGGGGGAAGGGAAGGAGAGGAGTATGGATTGAACAGCTAACCTATCAGGTGCTATGCTCAGTAAGTAGGTGACAGGATTCGGACCCCAAACCTCAGCATCACACAATATCTGCAGGTAACAAACCTGCACATGTGCCTCCTGTATATAAAATGAAAGTGGAAATTTTAAAAAGTGCTCCAACGTTCTAGAAAGTCATAAAAGAACCTGCTTATGCGCCAGGGCATTCAATACCTTTATGTAATGAAAGATTCCATAAGTCCAAGTACATGTGTCATTAGCCTCTTCTCTGACCCGGAATAGGTGTGTGCTTTCAAGAAGCCTTCAGTATTGTCAAGAATATTAGAGTGTTCTGACTAACATTTACTGGGCTCTATTCGCCAGACTCTGTGCTAAATATTTCACAATGGTTACCCTTGTATATCTTCATAGCAGAACTCTACAGCTAACGGCATTATTCTCACCCCCTCCCCATTTACAAATGAAGAAAGAGGAACAGAACGATTAAAAAAAAAAAGAAAAAAGTTATGTGGTTAGTAAGTGGCAGAGTCAGACTTCAAAACCCAAGAGTTTAAGCCTAGAGTTTATGTACTTCAGCACTCTAATTTGCCATAATTGGTAATTGAGGATTCAGCTACCCTGCCCATTTCTTGTATGTAATTAGTTCAGGAAGATTGGGGCATGGGGGTGTAATGGAGAATGAACTGATACAAGTTTCAATTAATGTAATCTGTGATCAGCTTTGGATTCAGATAAGGAAAATGAGACCACTCCTTTGGAGATTTGGTTGGATCCCCGACCACATCTAAGGGATCTCCAGCATGGTGTGCAATAGAGCGTGGAGCTAGATATTGTGGGGGAAAAGAATAAGTGCTAAGAATTAGAATGAACAGAGTAGAGTTAGAAGAAATTTCAGAGAACAGTCATTATCGCTAGCATCTTGCTCTAATGAGCTTGATAGCAGATGAAGGTGTGTGAATGTGCAGTCAGCCTGGCATAGTGCCCGAGTCGAGAAGAAATCCTATTTCCTTCATGCCAAGATTGACTCATGGGTTTCATCAATATTACTTAAACAGTATTCTCATTTGATGACAGCAGTGTTACCTTTTCTAAGAAATCCCTACTGATTCCCTAATAATGTCTGTTGAGTATTGCATGTAAATTATGAATACATATTTACAATTACGGAAGTTTCCTAATTCCCAGTCTCTAAGCATCAAACTTTTAATAAGGTCTCTAGTGAAGACTCCCATATTCACTCTGATATTTTGAACAAACAATTTTCTATATATGTCCCGGGTTAACAAGTGAATGAGATACTGTCCCCAGTGACTCTCAGTGAATGGATCTTTTTTCAAAGACTAATGATGATAATCTCAAAAAAATATATTTTAGTCATTTAGTCCTTTTAGTCAGAAATGACTAAAGTATTTCTCAATGAAGCAGTATCATCAAATGAAGATGTCCCTCCCCTTCATTTCATAATAAAATAAGAATCTGTGGGTCCTCTGTATCAGAGTTGTTGAAGCTATTGATTTATATTTATAATACATGAAAAATCAGTATTGAATAGGAACTAGCCTCTAACAGCAAACTTTGAGAGAATAAATAGATTGAAAGAAGCTGGAAGAAGCCTTTATTGTTAATTTCATGAATGGAAGCCTTGATTTCTTTTCACTTTTAATGTAGTAGGGATCTTTAGTGGGTAAAAAGCATTAGAAAGTGACTATGACTCTTTTCTTTTTTTAAATTTATTTTTTTGTATTATACTTTAAGTTCTGGGATACACGTCCAGAACCTGCAGGTTTGTTACATAGGTATACACGTGCCATGGTGGTATGCTGCGTCATCACCCCATCATCTACATTAGGTATTTCTCCTAATGCTATTCCTCCCCTAGTCCCCCACCCCCTGATAGGCCATGGTGTATGATGTCCCTCTCACTGTGTCTGTGTGTTCTCATTGTTCAACTCCCACTTATGACTGAGAACTTGTGTTTGATTTGATTTTCTGTTCTTGTGTCAGTTTGCTGAGAATGATGTTTTCCAGCTTCATCTATGTCCCTGCAAAGGACATGAACTCATCCTTTTTATGGCTGCATAGTATTCCATGGTGTATATGCACCACATTTTCTTATCCAGTCTATCATTGATGGCCATTTGGGTTGGTTCCAAGTCTTTGCTATTGTGAACAGTGCCACAATAAACATATGTGTGCATGTGTCTTTATAGTAGAATGATTTATAATCCTTTGGGTATATACCCAGTAATGGGATTGCTGGGTCAAATGGTGTTTCTATTTCTAGATTTTTGAGGAATCACCACGCTGTCTTCCACAATGGTTAAACTAATTTACATTCCCACCAACAGTGTAAAAGTATTCCTATTTCTCCAACAATGTCTTACTTATTAATGCCAAAGTTGTCTACCAGATTTCCTGTCATCTGCAAATAGACACAATTTGATTCCTCTTTTCCTAACTGAATATCCTTTATTTCTTTTTTTTGCCTGATTGATATATTTTGTTTACCTATCTTTTTTTCAGATGCAGTTTTACAAATATTTATTCTCAAGCTATGGCCTGACTATTCATTTTCTTAGTAGTGTTTTGCTGGACAGAAATTTTCATTTTGCTGATCTATTTTTTTAATTGATATTGCTTTCTGTGTCCTGCCTAAGCACTTTTACCTAATCCCAGTTCTTAAAGATAGTCTCTTGCTTACATCTAGAGGCATTGTGACTTTAGATTTTAGTTGTAGATCTCATTCTTTTTTTCTTATTATTTGTATACATTTATGGGGTAAAAGTGTAATTTTTTACATGCATATATTGGGTAGTGGCCAAGTCAAGTCTTTGTGTGTAAAGATCATCAGGATGGGGCCTTGTGCAGTGGCTCACACCTCTAATCCCAGCACTTTGGGAGACTGAGGTGGGTTGAACTCTTGAGGTCAGGAGTTTGAGACCAGCCTGGCTCACATGGTGAAACCCCATCTCTACTAAAAATACAAAAAATTAGCTGGATGTGATGGTGGGTGCCTGTAATCCCAGCTACTCAGGAGCCTGAGACAGGAGAATTGCTTGAAACTGGGAAGCGGAGGTTGCAGTTAGCCAAGACCCAAGACTGTGCCATTGCACTCTAGCCTAAGCAACAAGAGCAAAGCTCTGTCCCCCCACAAAAAAATCACCAGGATAATGTACATTGCACTCATTAAATAATTTCTAATCATCTACCTCCCTAAGATTATCCCATACTTTTGAATATCCACTGTCTATCACACCACACATTCCATATGTGCACATTATTCAGCTTCCACTTACCTGTGAGAACGTGTAGTATTTGTCTTTCTTTGTCTGAGTTGTTTCACTTAAGGTAATGGTCTCCAGTATCATCCATATTGCTGCAAAAGACATGATGTCATGCTTTTTCATAGCCAAATTGTATTCCATTGTATATCTATCTATCAATAGATTAATTAATAATAGGCCTTCTGACTGGTATTAGATGTGCCTTTAATTTGCATTTCTCTAATGATCAGTGGTGGTGAGCATCTTTTCATATCCTTTCTCTATTATACTGATGATATTATACTGATTAGTCATAGAAAACAAGAAGTAACAACTGTTTTAGACTTACTGGTAAGACATTTGTATGCTAGAGGGTGGGATATAAATCCACCAAAAATTCAAGGGCCTGCTATCTTTGTAAAATTTCTAGGTCTTTATAGTCACCTGCACTGTGAGAGAAAGATGGAATCTTCCATATTTTGCTTTCAAATGTTATATGAGTACATGAAATTAAAGGAATCTGATTCATGTATAAAACTCTAATTATCAAATAATCTGTATAAATAAATTTGTTAGTTTTGTAGAAACTGCTTGTAGGAAAAAAGGGGGGAGAGAAAGGGAAAAAAAAGGAGGAAAAAGCAAAGAAAGAATGAATACAACAGTCTACAAACTATTTCTTTGTTTAAAAGCATTGATTAGTAAAAAAGATAATAGGTAAATTTCTTTGGGAGAAATAACTAATGACTTTTATCATTTATTGTTCTTTAGTGAGGATAATGAGTTTGAGATTCTTTCTTGAGAAAGAATTGGCATAACAAACTAAAATTCTCTTGTATGCTTTAAAAAAATCTCCAATTTCATTTATGCCACAGAGAATGCAATGCAGTGGAATATTTCAAATGAAAGAAGCACACACACCGGGCACGGTGGCTCACACCTGTAATCCCAGCACTTTGGGTGGCCGAGGCGGGTGGATCATGAGGTCAAGAGATCGAGACCATCCTGGTCAACATGGTGAAACCCCGTCTCTACTAAGAATACAAAAAATAAGCTGGGCATGGTGGCGCGTGCCTGTAGTCCCAGCTACTCGGGAGGCTGAGGCAGGAGAATTGCCTGAACCCAGGAGGCGGAGGTTGCGGTGAGCCGAGATTGCGTCATTGCACTCCAGCCTGGGTAACAAGAGCGAAACTCCGTCTCAAAAAAAAAAGAAAGAAAGAAAGAAAGAAAGAAGCACACACAAGTAACACACCAAACTAAATTATATATTATATTTTAATAAATCTTATGTACTTTAAAATATGATGTGTTTTGGTTTAATTGAGTGGAGCGTTTTATAAATGTCATTACATCAATTTGGCTAATAATATAGCCACTCTAGTTTTCTTTCGTTATTTCTTTTTAAGTGTTTAGGTAACATAATTTTTCACATTTTTTCCTTTCAACCTGTTAGGTCTTTATATTTAAAGTGGGCTTCTTGTATACAACACACAGTTGTACCTTGCTTTCTTGTCCAATATTATGAACTCAGACACTTCGAAGTCTCTTTAACACTGTGATGGTTAATTTTATGTGTGAACATGACTGGCCATGCAATGTGGAGATATCTGATTAAACATTATATTTATTTTTTATTTACTTTTTATTTTTTTATTTTTATTTTTTTTTTAATTGCATTTTAGATTTTGGGGTACATGTGAAAAACATGCAAGGTTGTTGCATAGGTCCATACGTGGCAGTATGATTTGCTGCCTCCCTCCCCTTCACCTATATCTGGCATTTCTCCCCATGCTATCCCTCCCCAACTCCCCACCCGCCCCGCAGTCTCCCCCTCCCCCCCAACAGACCCCCGTGTATAGTGCTCCCCTCCCTGTGTCCATGTGTCCTCCTTGTTCAACACCCACCTATGAGTGAGAACATGTGGTGTTTGATTTTGTGTCCTTGTGTCAGTTTGCTGAGAATGATGGTTTCCAGGTTCATCCACGTCCCTACAAAGAACACAAACTCATCGTTTTTGATGGCTGCATAATATTCCATGGTGTGTATGTGCCACATTTTCCCTGTCCAGTGTATCATTGATGGGCATTTGGGTTGGTTCCAGGTCTTTGCTATTGTAAGCTGTGCTGCAATGAACATTCGTGTGCATGTGTCCTTATAGTAGAACGATTTATAATTCTTTGGATATATACCCAGTAATGGGATTGCTGGGTCAAATGGAATTTCTATTTCTAGGTCCTTGAGGAATCGCCACACTGTCTTCCACAATGGTTGAACTAATTTACACTCCCACCAACAGTGTAAAAGTGTTCCTATTTCTCCACATCCTCTCCAGCATCTGTTGTCTCAGATTTTTTAATAATCACCATTCTAACTGGTGTGAGATGGTATCTCAATGTGGTTTGGATTTGCATTTCTCTAATGACCAGTGATGATGAGCATTTTTTCATATGTTTGTTGGCCTCATGTATGTCTTCTTTTGTAAAGTATCTTTTCATATCCTTCACCCACTTTTCAATGGGCTTGTTTGTTTTTTTCTTGTAAATCTGTTTTAGTTCGTTGTAAATTCTGGATATCAGCCCTTTGTCAGATGGGTAAGGTGCAAAATTTTTTTCCCATTCTGTTGGTTGCTGATTCACTCTAATGACTGTTTCTTTTGCTGTGCAGAAGCTGTGGAGTTTGATTAGGTCCCATTTGTCTATTTTGGCTTTTGTTGCCAATGCTTTTGGTGTTTTTGTCATGAAGTCCTTGTCTACGCCTATGTCCTGAATGGTTTTGCCTAGGTTTTCTTCTAGGATTTTTATGGTGTTAGGCCTTATGTTTAAGTCTTTAATCCATCTGGAGTTAATTTTAGTGTAAGGTGTCAGGAAGAGGTCCAGTTTCTGCTTTCTGCATATGGCTGGCCAGTTTTCCCAATACCACTTATTAAACAGGGAATCCTTTCCCCATTGCTTGTTTTTGTCAGGTTTGTCAAAGATTGGATGGTTGTGGATATATTGTGTTGCCTCCGACGCCTCTGTTCTGTTTCATTGGTCTATATCTCTGTTTTGGTACCAGTACCATGCTGTTTTGATTACTGTAGCCTTGTAGTATAGTTTGATATCTGGAAGTGTGATGCCTCCCGCCTTGTTCTTTCTGCTTAGAATTGACTTGGCTATGCGGGCTCTCTTTTGGTTCCATATGAAGTTTAAGGTGGTTTTTTCCATTTCTGTGAAGAAGGTCATTGTTAGCTTGATGGGGATAGCGTTGAATCTGTAAATTACTTTGGGCAGTATGGTCATTTTCACGATATTGATTCTTCCTAACCATGAACATGGAACGTTTCTCCATCTGTTTGTGTCCTCTCTTATTGCGTTGAGCAGTGGTTTGTAGTTCTCCTTGAAGAGGTCCTTTACATTCCTTGTTAGTTGTATTCCTAGGTATTTTATTCTCTTTGTAGCAATTGTGAATGGCAGTTCGTTCTTGATTTGACTCTCTTTAAGTCTGTTATTGGTGTATAGGAATGCTTGTGATTTTTTCACATTGATTTTGTATCCTGAGACTTTGCTGAAATTGCTTATCAGTTTCAGGAGATTTTTGGGTTGAGACGATGGTGTCTTCTAGATATACAATCATGTTGTCTGCAAATAGAGACAATTTGACTTCCTCCTTTCCTAATTGAATACTCTTTACTTATTTTTCTTTCCTGATTGCTCTGGCTGGCACTTCCAGTACTATATTGAATAGGAGTGGTGAGAGAGGGCATCCTTGTCTAGTGCCAGATTTCAAAGGGAATGCTTCCAGTTTTTGCCCATTCAGTATGATGTTGGCTGTTGGTTTGTCATAAATAGCTTTTATTATTTTGAGATACGTTCTGTCAATACTTAGTTTATTGAGTGTTTTTAGCATAAAGGGCTATTGAATTTTGTCAAAGGCCTTCTGTGCATCAATTGAGATAATCATGTGGTTTTTGTCTTTGGTTCTGCTTATGTGGTGAATTACATTTATAGACTTGCTTATGGTGAACCAGCCTTGGATCCTGAGGATAAATCCTATGTAATCAGAGTGGATAAGCTTTTTGATGTGCTGTTGTAATCAGCTTGCCAGTATTTTATTGAAGATTTTTGCATCTATGTTCATCATGGATATTGCCCTGTAGTTTTCTTTTCTTGTTGAGTCTCTGCCAGGTTTTAGTATTAGGATGATGTTGGTGTCATAAAATGATTTGGGAAGGATTCCCTCTTTTTGGATTATTTGGACTAGTTTCAGTAGGAATGGTACCAGTTCCTCTTTGTATGTCTGGTAGAATTCGGCTGTGATCCCATCTGGACCTGGGCTTTTTTTGGGTGTTAGGCTTTTAATTGCTGCCTCGACTTCAGACCTTGTTATTGGTCTATTCAGGTTTTTGACTTATTCCTGGTTTAGGCTTGGGCAGAGGCAAGTGTCCAGGAATTTATCCATTTCTTCCAGGTTTTCTAGTTTATGTGCATAGAGTTGTTTGTAATAATCTCTGATGATGGTTTGAATTTCTGTGGAATCTTTGGTGATATCCCCTTGATTATTTTTCATTGCATCTATTTGGTTATTCTCTCTTTTCTTTTTTATTTATCTGGCTAGTGGTCTGTCTATTTTGTTGATCTTTTCAGAAAACCAGCTCCTGGATTTATTGATTTTTTTGTAGGGTTTTTCGTGTCTCTATCTCCTTCAATTCTGCTTGGATCTTAGTTATTTCTTGTCTGCTGCTAGGTTTTGAGTTTTTTTATCTTGCTCCTCTAGCTCTTTCAATTTTGACAATAGGGTGTCAATTTTAGATTTCTCCTTTCTTCTCATGTGGACACTTATTGCTATATATTTTCCTCTAGAGACTGCTTTAAATGTGTCCCAGAGATTCTGGTATGTGGTGTCTTCGTTCTCATTGGTTTCAAAGAACATCTTTATTTCTGCCTTCATTTCATTGTTTATCCAGTCAACATTCAGGAGAAAGTTGTTCAGTTTCCATGAAGCTGTGTGGTTCTGAGTTAGCTTTTCAATTCTGAGTTCTAACTTGATTGCACTGTGGTCTGAGAGACTGTTATGATTTCTGTATTTTTGCATTTGCCGAGGAGTTTTTTACTTCCAATTATGTGGTCAATTTTAGAGTAGGTGTGATGTGGTGCTGAGAAGAATGTATATTCTGTGAATTTGATGTGGAGAGTTCTGTAAATGTCTATTAGGTTTGCTTGGTCCATGGCTGAGTTCAAGTCCTGGATATCCTTGTTAATTTTCTGTCTCGTTGATCTGTCTAATATTGACAATGGTTGTGTTGAAGTTTCCAACTATTATTGTGTGGGAGTCTAGGTCTCTTTGTAAGTCATTAAGAACTTGCCTTATGTATCTGGGTGCTCCTGTATTAGATGCATATATATTTAGGATCGTTAGCTCTTCTTGTTGCATTGATCCTTTTACCATTATGTAACATCCTTCTTTGTCTCTTTTGATCTTTGTTGCTTTAAAGTCTATTTTATCAGAGATGAGAATTGCAACTCCTGCTTTTCTTTGCTCTCCATTTGCTTGGTAAATCTTCCTCCATCCCTTTATTTGGAGCCTTTTTGTATCCTTGCATGTGAGGTGGGTTTCCTGGATACAGCACACTGATGGGTTTTGGCTTTTTATCTAATTTGCCAGTCTGTGTCTTTTGACTGGGGCATTTAGTCCGTTTACTTTTAGGGTTAATATTGTTATGTGTGAATTTGATCCTTCCATTTTGATGCTAGCTGGCTGTTTTGCCCATTGGTTGATGCACATTCTTCATTGTGTTGATGCTCTTTACCATTCCGTGTGTTTTTGGAGTGGCTGGTACTGGTTGTTCTTTTCTATGTGTAGTGCCTCCTTCAGGAGCTGTTGTAAAGCTGGTCTGGTGGTGATGAAATCTCTGAGTACTTGCTTGTTCACAAAGGATTTTATTTTTCCTTCACTTATGAAGCTTAGTTTGGCTGGATATGAAATTCTGGGTTGAAAGTTCTTTTCTCTAAGGATGTTGAATATCGGCCCCTACTCTCTTCTGGCCTGTAGGGTTTCTGCTGAGAGATCTGCTGTGAGTCTGATGGGCTTCCCTTTGTCGGTAACCCAACCTTTCTCTCTGGCTGCCCTTAGTATTTTCTCCTTCATTTCAACCCTGGTGAATCTGATGATTATGTGCCTTGGGGTTGCTCTTCTAGAGGAATATCTTTGTGGTGTTCTCTGTATTTCCTGGACTTGAATATTGGCCTCCCTTGCTACGTTGGGGACGTTTTCCTGGATAATATCCCGAAGAGTATTTTCCAGCTTGGCTGCATTCTCTTCGTCACATTCGGGTACACCTATCAAACATAGATTAGGTCTTTTCACATAGTCCCATATTTCTTGTTGACTCTGTTCATTCCTTTTTACCCTGTTTTCTCTAATCTTGCCTTCTCATTTTATTTCATTGAGTTGATCTTCGACCTCTGATATCCTTTCTTCTGCTTGGTCAATTTGGCTGTTGAAACTTGTGCATGCTTCACGAAGTTCTTGTGTTGTGTTTTTCAGCTCCATCAATTCACTCAAATTCCTCTCTAAGTTGTCCATTCTCATTAGCATTTCATCAAGTCTTTTTTCACGGTTCTTAGTTTCCTTGCATTGGGTTAGAACATGTTCTTTTAGCCCACGGAAATTTCTTATTATCCACTTTCTGAAGGCTGATTCTGTCATTTCATCACACTCATTCTCCATCCAGTCTTGTTCCCTTGATGGTGAGGAGTTGTGCTCCCTTGTAGGAGGAGAAGTGTTTTGGTTTTGGGTGTTTTCATCCTTTTTGCACTGGTTTCTTCCCATCTTTGTGGATTTATCCACCTGTTGACTTTGTAGTTGCTGTCTTTCTGATTTTGGTAATTGTAAGTCTGCAGTAGCAGAACTCATAAACCCCCTTTTCCTCCCCCCAGGTGTTCTGTCCCAGAGAGTTAGGGCTTTATGATTTTCTGCTGTCCTGCTGCCGTTTTCCCTGCCCACAAGGTGGCAGCCTAGTCACACTCAGCATGCAGAGGCTTTGCTGAGCTGCTGTGGGCTCTGCCCAGCTTCTGTGTGAACTTCCCTGCTGTCCTGTTTATATGGGTGTAGTTAGAACTGCTTCCGCTATGTTGGCCCACCCCTGTAGTGACGGAGTCTCTGTAGTGGCGGGTTGCCTTGGTTATGGCCAATTGCCCTGGGAACTGCAAGGTGCCTCCGTAATGGAGGATGCCCCTCCTCCACAAAGCTGTACCATCCCAGGTTCAATTGTGTTTCCCATGGTGTTTTTTTGCCCGGGAATCTCCTGGCTTCACTCCCTCTTTCAGCTCCCCTTGCTGGCTTAGAGGGGACTCAGTCTTGCTCACTCTGCACAGGGAGTTGCTGTCCCAGGGTGCAGGCCAAGTGACTGCACCAGTCAAACCAGCGGCACTGGTGACCCATGGGGCTCCTCCACCTGTGAATCTCCTGGTCTGTGGGCAGTAAAAATCCACTGACCTGGGAGCCGCTGCGTCGGCTGAAGAAGTGGCTCTGAGATTCGTGGTGCTTTTTTGCCTGGGAATCTCCTGGCCTGGCTCCCCGTTTCAGCTCCCCTTGCTGGCTTAGAGGGTACTCAGTCTCGCTCACTCTGCACAGGGAGCCACTGCCTCAGGGTGCAGGCCAAGTGGCTGTGCCAGTCAAACCAGCAGTGCTGGCGACCTGTGGGGCTCCTCTGCCTGTTAATCTCCTGGTCTGTGGGCAGTAAAAACCCATCTGGAAATGCGGCATCCACTCACCCTCTGCGCTTTCTCTCAGAGCTGCAATCTCGATTTCCTCCTAACCGGCCATCTTGGATCCAATCCTAGCCTTCCTTTTCTCCTTTTTAATGATCACCTACTTTAAAACTACTGAAATGTTTTAAAATTATCACTAAAAAACAAAATTGGGAGGCAGAGTGGGTGGCAAATATTTTGAAAAGGTGGAGAATGAAGGTAGAAATTTCAGTGGCTATGTTTTTAGAAACCATTTTCCATCAGTGAATTATATTTTATATGAAGCAATGTATGAGGCCTCTTTTTCAAGTAGCTACAAGTGTACTCATTGAAGAAATAAGTAGGTTCCAATGACCATAAAAATTTTAGACTTTGGATTGAAAGTATAATACAAACACCACTGGTGTGATTGACTATAGAAAAGTGTCATGGTTAGCACTAAATTGTAACTTGAATTTTTTCCTTTAGATTTTCCAAGATTTACCTGAATTTATTTTGTATCTCTGTCTTGCTGAATTTAAAATGAAACTGACACACACTCTTCATTTTAAAATGTATTATTTGAAATATCTATCTCATACTGGTCTGAGTTTCATTTTGAATAGCCTCCAGGAAGTTATGGAAGGAACTATTTAGTTAAAAGTTAAATTTTATGAAGACACTTTAAAGACATTTCTGGCTACATTTATTCTGTATATATTTTCTCCAAGTCAATTTCATGGTGCCATGAAACATACACGATCTTTCTTGCCTACATATTCTTTTGCAATAGGCATTTTGGGTTTGATGTTGCATGTGAGTGTTTAACTTCACCTCAATCTGTTAATATAGCTGCAATGATAAATCTGTAATTAGAATAACATTTGTTAATTTAAGAGGCTAACATGGCATCCTGATTTTAATATTTATACTCCATCTACTTGATGTAGTTTAGAAAACAGAAAACCATGAAAAACAGGACACAGAAGGCTAAAACAGAATCTAACCAAAGAAAGCAGAAGAGATAAATAATGTGCAACAAAAATGAGCTGATTATAGCACGGGGAAAAAGTATGTTTCTAAAGTTTCTAAAATTTAGAGATGAAATTTTTTCCTAAGCAAAATTAGCTCCCTTTTAAGACAGGACATAAAGGACATGCAGAAATCTAATATGTAGAAATGACATTAAGTCAACCTATAACCAATATCTTGAATTATTATTTTATAGGACTGAGGCAGAAATTATATTTAATGAGATGATCTTTATATGTCCTTCCTATAAAAGGTGGAAGAAAGACTCATTCAATGAAAGCATTTTTTGAGGAGTTGGAAGAAGAAGATTTAGTAAATGTAGTACAAGCATGATTACTAAGAAAGAAATGATCAGATTTTGAGGAATAATAGGTGACTAAGTATGGAGGCAGGTCTGGGTATTGTTTTTCTGGGTCAAGCTACAAAATGACATAAGCCTCAGTCTAGGTTAGAATATGAGGTATGAAAATTTTGTGTGTGTGTGTACACTTATCTGCATGTGCTTATGCACACATGCACACACTTGTGCATGTGCATACAAATATAATGGAGGATAAGGAAGGCAGGGGAGAACAGACACACATGAGTAACATTGTTTAATCCACCAAACAAGACGACTAGGAGTTAAATATTTGTGGCCAGGACTTTCAGGCACTGGGATGGTTTATTAAACTTGTTTTTCATACCTTAGTTCTAAATTTTCTCAATTATACTGAGCTTCTTTTGACCATTTTAATGTCTGAAATCAAGATATATAAAGAGAATCTAGGAGAGCTGGGAGAGCATACATAAACAAGTTTTCTGGGAAGTGAGTAAAAGAGTAAGAGTGGGACTCATACTGAGAATATCTTGATTTTGGATCAGTGGAGATTTCAAGTGAAAATTCTCATGTGTCTCTTTCTCTGTGGTAGGATTGGTCCAAAAGCCAAGGCATGTGTTAACTGATGCAGATGGCTTTTGAAAGGCTTGGTGATGAAGGTGAGATGTAGGGGTAAAGGTGAGGAAAAATAGGGTTCACTGTCATGATCATAAACAGTTATTACAATGTCCCCCTGGACCTTGTCTTTAAGGCACTAACAATTTGACTTTTCCCATATGTATTAACTTACTATCTGTCTATATATGTGTCTGCATTTTGGCTGGGTTTCCTGAAAGTTTGCTTTTTTTAGGGGAGGATATACAGTATCTCTCATATCTCAAACACATATTATACTTGATATTCTTTCCTGACAATTGTGGATGTTAGAAAATATTTTAGCCTTTTTTTTTTTGAGGGGAAAGAAATGTATGAGCATATGTGTAAAATATCACAACATAAAATGTAAAAAGAAAGTAAAAATTTCCAGGGGCACACTATTAATTTATTCCCCAAATAATATATATTTCCTGTGTGCTGGAGATAAGTCAGTGATCAAGAAAGGCAAGATTTCCGCACTCCTGGAGGTTATATTCTTAAGCAATCTGAGTATAATGAGGAGTAAGGCTATATATCTATAGCAATGAGATTATGTCTACATGTAAAAATAACAATAGGTTTAGTATGTATTAAGTGCCAGCTGATAGAGCTCAAATAATTACAAAGGGGAGGGAGAAATTAATTTAGGCAGCAGAGTTGTATTGTTAATGCATGACTACAAGAATGCAACGAGAAGTGGACTGGTTTGCCTGAAGTCCAGGGATTGTATAGGGGAATAGTTGGGGACAACATTTGAAAGATAGATAAGGAACCATTGAAAGCTTGTGAACAGGGAAATGACAAGATAAAATTGATGATGACATAGTAGATATAAAAATCAAGTTAGAAAGTGGAATACTGAAATAGAGCAGGGAAGGATTGAAGATGATGTCAGTGGGAATGCAAAGTTAGTGAAACATACAACATATTTGAAAGAAAGACTCAATGGACTTGGTACTAGTGAATATGAAGCCAGAAAGGAAGAGAGAAATTAAGGATCATTCCAGTATTTCAAACCACAGTTTTTCAATAAGATGACATTCCACCATTTCAAACCATAGTTTTTCAATAAGGTGACATTCCACCATTTCAAATGAGTTTTTCAATAAGGTGACATCTGTACAAATGGAGAATTCTAGATGGGCAATAGTTTGGAAGGATCAATGATGAGTTATGGTTTATGTATGTGCAGTCATAGCATATGGGAATAGAATAGTTTTAATTTATTCTAACTTTATTTTATCTTGAAATTTTCTTCTCAGCATTCTTAAATATATAGAAAATGTTAAAGACTAGTACAATAATGGGATTCCTGGGTCAAATGATATTTCTATTTCTAGATCCTTGAGGAAATGCCACACTGTCTTCCACAATGGTTGAACTAATTTACACTCCCACCAACAGTGTAAAACTGTTCCTATTTCTCCACATCCTCTCCAGCATCTGTTGTCTTCTGATTTTTTAATGATCACCATTCTAACTGGCATAAGATGGTATCTCAATGTGGTTTTGATTTCCATTTCTCTAATGACCAGTGATGATGAGCTTTATTTTGTTAGTTGGTTTCATAAATGTCTTCCTCTGAAAACTGTTTGTTCATATCCTTTGCCCACTTTTTAATGGGGTTGTTTGTTTTCTTGTAAATTTGTTTAAGTTCTTTGTAGATTCTAGATATTAGCCCTCTGTCAGCTGGCTAGATTGCAAAATTATTTTTCCCATTCTGTTGACTGCTGGTTCATTCTAATGATAGTTTCTTTTGCTGTGCAGAAGTTCTTAAGTTTAATTAGATCACTTTTGTCTCTTTTGGCTTTTGTTGCCATTGCTTTTTGTGTTTTTGTCATGAAGTCCTTGCCTTTGCCTATGTCCTGAATTGTATTGCCTAGGTTTTCTTCTAGAATTTTTATGGTGTTAGGTCTTATGTTTAAATCTTTAATCCATCTGGAGTTAATGTTTGTATAAGGTATAGGGAAGGAATCCAGTTTCAGCTTTCAAGGTAGGAGGATCAGTTGAGCCCAGGAGTTCAAGACCAGCCTTGGTCACAAAATGAGACATGATCTCTACATAAAATAAAAATAAAAAAATTAGGCAGTCATGGTGGCATATGCCTGCAAGTCCAGCTATTCAGGAGGGTGAGGTGGGAGGACCACTTGAGCCTGGGAGTTCAAGGCTGCAGTGACTCATGACTGTGCCACTGCTCTCCAGACTGGGCAACAGAGTAAGGTCTTTCTTTAAAAAAAAAAACAACCACACACACACACACATGCACACACGCACACACACGTCCTCAGCTACATAAAAATGTTAAAATGCTAATGTCAAGAAGTGGAATTATGGATATTCTTACTACTTTTCTGTTTCTTCCAAACTTACTTATGCAACCACATTTTACAATATGAGAATCAGAAAAAGAAAAAACAAAGAAGTGCTTAGGAATCATCATGATAAACAGTATTATAAACATAGTTTGATAAGATAATCAGAAAATCAGATTTGAGGTATAATTAATTTCTGCTTTTGACTGTTTATATGGCAAATGATATCTTAGAGCCCTCTTCATTTGGAGTAATAGAAAATAAACATTATTGTTTCATTAAGCACCTGCAGGCCTCTATTGGCTGTGTGATCAATGAACCTACAGCAGCTGCCAGAAAAATGGACAAGAACATGTGTGCTAGGTATTATTATAAAACCATCATTCTTTCTATAACCCTTAAAACAGGGAAAGACTTTAGGATGTCCTATTTATGATGAGCCTAAAAATAGGAGCAAATGAGCAGTGGACCTAAAAAGGGCTATACAAATTGGTGATTAGAGAGATACAAATTGGCCTCCAGAGAAAATAATTAACTGTTTCTGATCCAGCTATTTGGGAGCAAGATGGGATGTGGAGATATACTCCCATCTACATGGTTAATTGTATTATCAGATTACAAGTAGTATTAGAAATTATAACTAATAAAACATATAAAGCTTTAGATTTCTTAGCTGTACAATCTACACAAATAAGAAATACAGTCTATCAAAACGGACTAGCATTAGATTATCTGCTGGTCTCAGAAGGATGAATTTGTAATAAATTTAACTAACCGTTGTTTAGATGTTAATAACAATAGACAGGTAGTTATGGAAATCACTGTCAAGATGAGAAAGTTATGCCCATGTTCCAGTCCAAGCCTGGAAACAGTTGAATTCCAGACTCTTTCTTGTGGATGGTTCTCATCCTTTTGGCAATTTCAAGACTCTCATAGGGAGTATAGTATTTATATTAGGTGGCTGTCTCATATTCCCTTGTTTATTCCCATGCCTGTTTAGGAGTATACAGTCCACCACAGAGGCAGTGGTGATGAAACACACCACCTTTCAGACAATGGCACTAAATAGGTATCAACCATTATCCACAGAAGAAATTTCATCTCATGAAAAGGTAGAAAGCTATTAAATTGATGTAAGTCTTTTATAGGGTGTTTTCCTTTCCCATATTTCCCCTTCCTCACCTTCTATGTGGCTTAAAAAACACAGATGTATGAGGATGAAGAGGCTAAACCTTAGACATCACTTGTAAAATAAGTTGCTAAGGTGTAATATAACTCCTACCTAGGTGCAAGCAAACAGCACAGGAAAGAACTCCAGGATCAACTCCTAACTGGCTTACTCGTGCTTCTCTCCAAGGGAAAAGCCAAACATGTGCCCCCCAGGTGGATGCCTGGTTAGCCAATGACGGGTAAGACTCTCTGAGAGATGAGAGCAACATAAGACAGGCACAGCTGCGGGGAGGCCAACAAAGGTCAAAGTCATACCAAAAGCCAGTCTGCTCCCATGAGAGAAACAAGCAGTGCTAGAAGCAGATATACATCCCAGGTAACTTTCCAGGCAAGCGAGTAAGTTGCCTGTGTGCCCCCCAGGTGGATGGCTGGTTAGCCAATGACAGGTAAGACTCTCTGAAAGATGAGAGCAACCTAAGACAGGCACAGCTGCAGGGAGGCCAGTGAAGGCTAAAGTCATGCCAAAAGTCAGTCTGCTCCCATGAAGAAAACAAGGAGTGCTAGGAGCAGATATACCAGCAAGGTAACTTCCCAGGCAAGCAAGTTGGCTGTGAGGAGACTTGGACTCTGTGCTGCTATTCTAGCACTCTGTGCATCAAAAAGGAGTTAAAATCTCCTTTCAGGGAATATTACCCGTCATTGACTAACCAGCCATCTACCTCGGGGGCACATATTTGGCTTTTCCCTTGGAGAGAAGCACGAGTAAGCCAGTTAGGAGTTAAACCTGGAGTTCTTTCCTGTGCTGTTTGCTTGCGCCTAGGTAGGAGCTGTATTACACTTTAGCAAGTTATTTTACAAGTGATGTTTAAGGCTTAGCTTCTTTACTTCATCCTCATACATCTGTGTTTTGTTAGCCACATAGGAGGTGAGGAAGGGAAGACATGAGAAAGGATGATAGTATCTAGATTTTGAAAGAAAAAATCTGATAATAATAACTAGATTTTAAAAGAAAGCTTTTAAAGGGGGGAAGTGTGGAAGGAAAATAAAATAAAATAAAATAGAACAGAAAATAGTTTAAATAGTCATAACATAGGTAGTAGTTAACTAAAAGTAAAGGCAAAGCAGACCTGGTACCATCCCTTCTTTACATAGATAAGAGCACCAGAGCACATCTTTAGGACTGCAGCCAGCACATTCCTGCATTTCCTGTTCTTCTGACCTTCCTGGATGACTTCCCCCAACCTTTTGATCCCCTGCCTCAACTGCAAGATTATAGAGTCAAATGACCAGGAAGCTCAAGATTCTAAAACCTGATGGACTGTCCTTGTCTGAAACCCACTTCCTGCCTCAATTTCCAGCCTCAAACAGCATATAAGCTGAACAGCCTCCTTTATTAGGGTCAGCAACCATTTTAGGTGTGAGCCCACTGCCATCCTGGGTGCCCGGATGTCCAAAATAAATTCCCCTTTGGTCTCAAAACAAAAAAAAAGACTAGTACAAAAGTCCTATATACCCAATACATCTAGATTGAACAGTTTTTATTTTGTCATATTAGTTTTATCTATATGTCTGCCTCTCTGTTTTATCCATCTTTTTGACTGAACCATTTAAAAATAACTTGCAGTTGCAATAAAATTTCATTTTTGAACACAGGATGTATATTCTAAGAATGTCAACTTCGGTTTTAAAAGAAATCAAGGGCAAAGGTATTTCCCTTAGTGATATAAGCAGGCTGTGTTAGACCCTTAGGTTGCCTGATGGTTAAATGCACTACTCTTTACTCCTACCATGTAATACCTTCCATGTTTATATTTGATATTTATTGCTTGGAGTGTTCAGACATGTAAACTAGATTCATGCAAATAAAAACACTCTGAGTATAAAAGAGTTCTACTGAGGTTTTATGGATAGGAAGAGATTTAGAGAGCTAAGAAAGAAGATGAATGAAAACAGAACAGTGGAGCAGAGTTTGTATTTGCATAGGGAAATTTAATGGGTGGATCAAGTGGTTTTTAGTGATGTCTGACCAGAACTGATCATATGGCCTTGGAAACTGGGAAGTAGGCCAAGATCATGTTCTGAGATGGACTTTATGGACCACATCCTTTGTTTCTTATAACATCCACATGTCCGACTAAAAAAGCAGTATTTTGGGTTGTTGTATATACATAGTATGATTGTGATATTATTTTACTAATAACCTAGTAAACGCAGAGATGTAATTATGAGATGATGGTAGATATGGGGTTTGGGTGAACATATGGGGTCTGTGTCAAAATAGAAGGGATTTCAAAATTACCCTATGTGCTCTTAATGATCTCGTAGCTCATGGTTACTTTATTATTATGACACTGGAGAATATGACTTTTTGGGAATGGGCTTTCAGGGACCAATGTATGACGTATATGCTTGAAATAGGAGGGGAAAATCCACAAAGTATTCAAAGTTGCAGGACAAACTGTTTTAGTTTTAATATTTTTGGTGTATTCACCTTAGGAATTTGTTTTAACTCTTTTTGTTAGAGATGGGTTCTCATTCTATTGCTCAGGCTGGAGTGCAGTGGTGTAATCATAGCTCACTGTATCCTTGAACTCCTGGGCTCAAGCAATCCTCTCACCTCAGCCTCTTGAGTAGCTGGGACTACACTCATGAGACACTGCACCTGGCTAATTGAAAAATTCATTATAGATATAGGGTCTTACTATATTACCCGGGCTGGTCTCAAAACCTTGTGCTCAAACAATCCTCCCACCTCAGCCTCCAGTGTGGCTAGGATTACAGCATGGGCCAGCACACCTGGCTGTGTCTTTTATTCAGTGTTCATTCCATATGGGCTAGGTGTTTGGGGAGTAAAAATGTGAATTGCCTTAATAACCTTACTGTTCAGGACTTGGACTCTGTGTTGGATTGAATAGTGTCCCCCCCTCTCCCCCCCCAAAAAAATCCCATGTCCACACTACGAATATCAGAATGTGACTTTATTTGGAAATAGGGTTCTTATAACTAGTTAGATTAAGATTGTCATACTAGATTAGGATGGGCTGTTATAGAAAGAGAAGAGGACACAGATTCACAGAGGTATAGAGATAATGCCAGGTGAAGACATTGGCAGGGATTGGAGTGATATGCCTGTAAGCCAAGAAACACCAAGGATTACTGGCAACCACTGGAAATATGGAGAGAGGCTTGGAAACTCTTTTGAGAGATTCTCCCTCAGAGCCTCCAGAGGAAATAACCCTGCTAACACCTTGATTTTGGGACTTCTAGGCTTTGGAACTATGAGAGAATAAATTTCCATTTTCTTAAGTTACCTAGTTTGTGATCATACATATTTTTTATGTAACAAAATTTTTAAATATTTGTACTAATTTATGGGGTACATGTGAAATTTTGTTACGTGTATATAATATATAGTGAGCCATTCAGGGATATTTAGGGTATCCATCACCCGAGGACAATACATTTTTATTAACTATAGTCATCCTATTCTGCTATCAAGCATTAAATTTATTCCATCTAACTATATGATTGTACCCCTTAACCCACTTATCATCTTCCCCCTTTCTCTCATGTACCTGTCCCAATCTCTGTTAACTCTTTCCACTCTCTACCTCCCTCCATGTGATGAAACGTTTTAGTTCTCACTTGTAAGAATATATGATACTTGTATTTTTGTGCCTAGCTTATTTTGCTTAAGATAACATCTCCAGTTCCACTCCTGTGGCTCTAAATGACAAGATCTTGTTTTTTTTTTATGTTTTAATAGTATTCCATTGTGTATATGCATAACTTTTTTATCCATTCATTTATTGGTGGACACTTAAGTTGATTCTATTATCTTTGCTGTTTTGAATAGTGCAGTAATGAACATGCAAGTGTAGATTTTTATTTGACATATATTAATTGCCTTTCCTTTGCATAGATACTCAGTGGGATTGCTGTATCAAATGGTAATTCTATTTTTAGATTTTTGAGAAATTTTGGTACTGCTTTCCATGGATTTGTTTATGCTAATTTTGTATCCTGCCACTTAACTAAATTCATTTGTCAAATCTAAGAGTTTTTTTTTCTGGAGTCTTTATATTTTTGTAGGTATAAGATACCGTTAGCAAAGGGTCAATTTGACTTCCTCTTTTCCAATTTGGATGCTTTTTTTTTTCTTACCTGTTTACTCTGCCTGTGAAATAAGTGGTGAAAGAAGGCATCTTTGTCTCATTCCAGTTCTTAGAGAAAAGGCTTTCAACTTTTCCCCATTCAGTATAACGTTAGCTGTGGATTTGTCATATATGACCTTTATTATTTTGAGATTTGTTTATTTTTTATATATGTTAAGAGTTGTTTATCATGAAGGGATGTTGAATTTTTTCCCATATTTTTTCCTCATTTATTGAGCTGATTATATGGTTTTTGTTCTGTATTCTTTTTATGTGGTGTATCCAGATTATTTATTTGCATATCTTCAATCATCCTTGCATCCTTGTTTTACATCTTACTTTATCATGGTGTATTTTTGCTGTGCTGATGTGGTTTGTTAGTTTTTGCTGAGGAGCTTTGCATGTATATTCATTAGAGATATTTGCCTGTAGTTTTATTATTTTCTTGTGTCTTTGTTTGGTTTTGGTATCAGAGTGATGCTAGCCTTGTAGAATAACTTGATAATTTCTTTCTTTTCAATTTTTTTAGAATAGTTTCAGGAGGATTGGTACAAGTGTTTTGTACATTTGGTAGAATTTAGCTGTGAACCCATAAGGTCTTGGGCTGTTCTATGTTGGGGAAATTTTATTAGGGATTAAGTCTTGCTCCATATCATTGCTCCCTTCAAATTTTTTATTTCTTCCTGATTCGATCTTTGTAGGTTTTATGTATCCAAGAATTTATCCCTTTCCTTTAGTTTCTCCAGTTTGTTAGCATATAGTTGTTCGTTATAGTCTCTGATAATCTTTTGTATTTGTGTAGTATCAGTTGTAATGTCTTCTTTTTTATTTCTGATTTTCTTTATTTGGGTATTCTTTTTTTTAAGGTTAGTCTACTTTATCAATTTTGTTTATCAAATTTTATTTTATCAATTTTATTGATCTTCTTGAAGAACTGACTTTTTGTTTTGTTCATTCTTTATAATGTTTTTGTAGTCTCTGCTTCCTTTAGTTCTGCTCTAATCTTTGTTATTTCTTTTCTTCGACTAATTTTAGATTTGGTTTGTTTTTTCTTTTCTATTTCCTTGAGGTGCAGTGGTAGATTGTTAATTTATAATCTTTCTACTCTTTTGATGCAGTTATTTATTGCCATAAACTTCCCTTTTAGCACTACTATTGCTGTTACTCATGGGTTTTGGTATGATATGCTTACATTTTTATTTGTTTTAAGCAATTTTTTGATTTATCATAATCTCTTTGTTGACCCAGTGGTTGTTCAGGAGAATGTTGTTTAGTTTCCATGTATTTGTCTCATTTCCAAAGTTCCTCCTGTTGATTTCTAGCTTTATTTCATTGTGGTCTGAGAAACTTTTTGATATAATTTTGATTTTTAAAATTTCATTGAGAATTATTTTGTGGTTTAACATATGGTCTATCCTGGAGAATGTGCTATGTGCTGATGAAAGCATGTATATTCAGCATATAGGACATTCTGCATGTCCTATAAATGAAATTTGGTCCACTGGGATAAAGTCCAGTTTAAATCCTGTTTCTGTGTTGATTATATATATCTAGATTATCAGTCTAATGCTAAGATTGAGTTGTTAAAGTCCCCCACTATTATTCCATTGCAGTCTATTTTTCTCTTTAGAGCTAGTAATATTTATTTTATGAATTTGTGTACTTCAGTGTGGGGTACATATATATTTATAATTGTCATATCTTCTTTCTGGATTCATCCCTTCATTATTATATAATGACCTTCTTTGTCTTTTCAGTATTTTTAACTTAAAGTCTGTTTTATCTGATATTAGTGTAGCTACTCCTGCTTGTTTTTGGTTTCTGTTTGTATGGAGTGTCTTTTCCCATCCCTTTACTTTTAATTTATATTAGTCTTTACTGATAAGGTGAATTTCTTACAAGCAACACATAGTTGGGTCTATAATTTTTTAAAAGTAAATCCATTCAGCCATTCTATATTTACTTTTTTTTTCTTTTGACATTGAGTCTCACACTGTCACCCAGGCTGGAGTGCAGTGGCATGTGGCTCACTGCATTCTCCACCTTCAGGGTTTAAGTGAGTCTCCTGAGTCAGCCTCCCCACTAGCTGGAACAACAGGCACATGTCACCACACCCAGCTAATTTTTATATTATTAATAGAGATGGGGTTTCACCATGTTGGCCCAAATGGTCTCAATCTCCTGACCTTGTGATCCACCCGCCAGGGCCTTCCAAAGTACTTGGTATTACAGGTGTAAGCCAGCACACCCAGCCCAGCATTCTATATCTTCTAAGTCAAGAATTGAATGCATTTATTTTCAAGATTATTATTGATATTTGAAGCTTTGTTTCTGTCATATTATAAATTGTTTTCTGGTTGTTTTATGTATTCTTTATTTCTTTTTTTATTGTCATTGTACATTGGTAGATTTCTGTAACTATAGTATTTGTGTTCTTTTTCTTGTGTGATTGCTTTACTAGTGAGTTTTATACATTTCTGTATTTTTATTATGGTAAATTCTCTTTTGATTCCAGACTTAGGACTTACTTGATCATTTCTTGTAGGTCCAGTCTAGTGGTAAGGAGTTCTCTCAGCATGTGCTTCTACAGGAAACATTTATTTCTCCTTCATACATGAAGAATAATTTTGCTAGATATAATATTCCTGGTTGACAACTTTTTTCTTTTAGCACTTTAAATATGTTATGATATTCTCTTCTGGCCTGTAAGGTTTTTTGCTTAGAAACCTGCAGCTACACTGATGGGGTTTTCTTTATAGGTGAGCAGACACTTTTCTCTTGCTGTTTTTACTGTTCATGCTTTTTCTTTGACACTAGACAATTTGACTATAATGTGCCATGGAGAAGAACTTTATACATTGTATCTTCTTGAGGATCACTGGACCTCCCTCATCTGTATGTTTAAATCTCTTGCTAGACTTGGGAAGTTTTAATCTATTATTTCATTAAATTGGTTTTCAAATACTTTCACTTTCTTTTTGCTATCGGTGATACTGATAATTCAAATATTCAGTCATTTTATATGGTCCCAAATGTCAATAAATTCTTCAGTTCCAGAATTTCTCTTTGCTAATTTTAGAAAAAATAACTATCCCTTTGGTAAGCTTCTAATTCATATCCTCATTTTTTTTTATTTCTTTCTAATTTTCCTCAGAATTCTTTTATGTCTCACTGAGCTTCTTTAAAATTAATATTTTGAGTTGTTTGTCTGGGATTTGGAAATTTCTTTTTGAGTAAGATCTAGTGGTGGGAAATGATTTTGTTCCTTTGGACGTGTCATATTTCCTTGCTTTTTTATGTTTTCTGTGTCCTTGAGTTGATATCTGCACATGCGTTGTAATAGTCACTTCTTTCCATTTTTGAATTTAGTTGCATGGGGGAGGACATTTTTCTGAAGATATATGTGTGGCATTAGTTGTGTAGGACACTGCTGCTTTGATTATGGGTGCAAGCAGTTTTGTAATCTTATATGATTTCTTTGGGTGTAAAGAGCATTAGCGGTATTTGCAATTTCTTTGGTGAGTTAAGCTGTGTTTATTTTTTTAAACTGCACTTTAGGTTCCAGGGTACATGTGAAGAACATGCAGGATTATTGCATAGGTACATACCTGGCAATGTGGTTTGCTGCCTCCATCCCCATCACCTATATCTGGAATTTCTCCCCATGTTATCCCTCCTGAACTCCCCACACCCCACTGTCCCTCCCCTAGTTCCCCACCAACAGACCTCAGTGTATAATGCTCCCCTCCCTTTGTCCATGTGTTCTCATTGTTCAACACCAGCCTATGAGTAAGAACATGTGGTGTATGATTTTTCTATTCTTGTGTCAGTTTGCTAAGAATGATGGTTTTAGGTTCATCCATGTCCCTACAAAGGGCATGAACTCATCATTTTTTAAGGCTGCATAGTATTCCATGGTGTATATGTGCCACATTATTCCTGTCCAATCTATCATCAATGGGCATTTGGATTGGTTCCAAGTCTTTGATATTGTAAATAGTGTTGCACTGAATATGTGTGTGCATGTGTCTTTATAATAGAACGATTTATAATCCTTTGGATATATACCCAGTAATGGGATTGCTGGGTCAAATGGAATTTCTATTTCTAGGTCCTTGAGGAATCACCACACTGTCTTCAACAATGGTTGAACTAATTTACACTCCCATCAACAATGTAAAAGTGTTCCTATTTCTCCACATCTTCTCCAGCATCTGTTGTCTCCAGATTTTTTGATGATCGCCATTCTAACTGATGTGAGATGGTATCTCAATGTAGTTTTGATTTGCATTTCTCTAAAGACCAGTGATGATGGCATTTTTTCATATGTTTGTTGGCCTCATATATATCTTCTCTTGAAAAGTGTCTGTTCATATCCTTTGCCCACTTTTGAATGGGCTTGTTTTTTTTTTTCTTGGAAATCTATTTTTGTTCTTTGTAGAGTCTGGATATAAATCCTTTGTCAGATGGGTAGATTACAAAAATTTTTTCTCATTCTGGTGGTTGCTGATTCACTCCAATGATTGTTTCTTTTGCTGTTCAGAAGCTCTGGAGTTTAATTAGACCACATTTGTCTATTTTGGCTTTTATTGCCAATGCTTTTGGTGTTTTAGTCATGAAGTCTTTGCCTCTGTCTATGTCCTGAATGGTTTTACGTAGGTTTTCTTCTAGGATTTTTATGGTGTTAGGTCTTATATTTAAGTCTTTAATCCATCTGGAGTTAATTTTAGTGTAAGGTTTCAGAAAGGGGTCCAGTTTCTGCTTTCTGCACATGGCTAGCCAGTTTTCCCAACATCATTTATATCAGGGAATCCTTTCCGCATTACTTGTTTTTATCAGGTTTGTCAAAGATCAGATGTTTGTAGATGTGTGGCATTACCTGAGGGCTCCGTTCTGTTCTATTGGTCTATATATCTGTTTTAGTACCAGTACCATGCTGTTTTGATTACTGTAGCCTTGTAGTATAGTTTGAAGTCATGTAGCATGATGCTTCCAGCTTTGCTCTTTTTGCTTAGGATTGTCTTGGCTATGTGAGCTCTGTTTTGATTCCATGTGAAATTTAAGGTGGTTTTTTTCCAGTTTTGTGTAGAGGGTCATAGGTAGCTTAAGGGGATAGCATTGAATCTATAAATTACTTTGGGCAGTATGGCCATTTTCATGATATTAATTCTTCCTTAACATTAGCATGGAATATTTTTCCAACTATTTGTGTCCTCTGTTATTTCCTTGAGCAGCGGTTTGTAATTCTCCTTGAAGAAGTCCTTTACATCCTTTGTTTACTAACAAAGGATATATTCTTAGATATTTTATTCCCTTTGTAGCAATCGTGAATGGAATTCCTTCTTGAGTTGGCTCTCTGTAAGTCTGTTACTGGAGTATATGAATGCTTGTGATTTTTGCACATAGGTTTTGTATCCAGAGACTTTGCTGAAGTTGCTTATCAGTTTTAGGAGACTTTCGGGTGAGACGATGGGGTCTTCTAAATATACAATCATGTCATCTGCAAATAGAGACAATTTGGCTTCCTCTTTTCCTAATTGAATACGCTTTATTTCTTTTTCTTGCCTGATTGCTCTGGCTAGAACTTCCAATACTATATTGAATAGGAGTAGTGATAGAGGGCATTCTTGTCTAGTGCCATTTCAAAGTGAATGCTTCCAGTTTTTGTCCATTCATTATGATACTGTTTGTGGGTTTGTCATAAATAGCTTTTATTATTTTGAGATACGTTCTGTTAATACCTAGTTTATTGAGAGTTTTTAGCATAAAGGGCTGTTGAATTTTGTTGAAGGCCTTCTCTGCATCTATTAAGATAATCATGTGGTTTTTGTCCTTGATTCTGTTTATGTGGTGACTTATGTTTATATACCTGCTAATGTTGAACCAGCCTTGCAATCCTGGGATGAAGCCTACTTGATTGTGATGGATGAGTTTTTTTATTTGCTTTTACAGTCCGTTTGCCAGTATTTTATTGAAGATTTTAGCATCTATGTTCATCATGGATATTGGCCTGTAGTTTTCTTTTCTTGTTGAGTCTCTGCCGGGTTTTGGTATCAGGATGATGTTGGTCTCATAAAATGATTTGGGAAGGATTCCCTCTTTTTGGATTGTTAGGAATAATTTCAGAAGGAATGGTACCAGCTCCTCTTTGTATGTCTGGTAGAATTCAGTTGTGAACCCATCTGGACCTTGGCTTTTTTGGATGGTAGGCAATTAATTGCTGCCTCAACTTCAGACCTTGTTATTGGTCTATTCAGGGTTTTGATTTTTTCCTGCTTTAGGCTTGAGAGTGTGTAAGAGTTCAGGAATTTATCCATTTCTTTCAGGTTTATTGGTTTATGTGTGTAGAATTGTTTGTAGTAATCTCTGATGGTAGTTTGTATTTCTTTGAAATCTGTGGTGATATCCCCTATATCATTATTTATTTATTTTTTTAATTTAATATTTATTTTATTTTTTTCTTACTGCTTTTTAGGTTTTGGGGTACATATGAAGAACATGCAAGATTGTTGCATAGGTGCATATGTGGCAGTGTGATTTCCTGCCTTCCTCCCCTTCACTTATATGTGGCATTTCTCCCCATGCTATCTCTCCCTAACTACCCACCCCCCATTGTCCCTCCCCTATTTACCCCAACAGACCCCAGTGTATGGTGCTCCCCTCCCTGTGTCCATGTGTTCTCCTTGTTCAACACCCGCCTATGAGTGAGAACATTCAGTGTTTGATTTTGTGTTCTTGTGTCAGTTGGCTGAGAATGATGGTTTCCAGGTTCATCCATGTCCCTACAAAGGACGCGAACTCATTGTTTCTGATGGCTGCATAATATTCCATGGTGTATATGTGACACATTATTCCTGTCCAGTCTATCATCGATGGGCATTTGGGTTGGTTCCAGGTCTTTGCTATTGTAAACTGTGCTGCAATGAACATTCGTGTGCATGTGTCCTTATAGTAGAATGATTTATAATCCTTTGGATATATACACAGTAATGGGATTGCTGGGTCAAATGGAATTTCTATTTCTAGGTCCTTGAGGAATTGCCACACTGTCTTCCACAATGGTTGAACTAATTTACACTTCCACCAACAGTGTAAAAGTGTTCCTATTTTTCCACATCCTCTCCAGCATCTGTTGTCTCCAGATATTTTAATGATCGCCATTCTAACTGGCGTGAGATGGTATTTCAATGTAGTTTTGATTTGCATTTCTCTAATGACCAGTGATGATGAGCATTTTTTCATATGTTTGTGGGCCTCATGTATGTCTTCTTTTGTAAAGTATCTGTTCATATCCTTTGCCCACTTTTGAATGGGTTTGTTTGTTTTTTTTTCTTGTAAATCTGTTTTAGTTCGTTGCAAATTCTGGATATCAGCCCTTTGTCAGGTGGGTAAGCTGCAAAATTTTTTTCCCATTCTGTTGGTTGCCAATTCACTCTAATGACTGTTTCTTTTGCTGTGTAGAAACTGTGGAGTTTGATTCGGTCCCGTTTATCTATTTTGGCTTTTGTTGCCAAAACTTTTGGTGTTTTGGTCATGAAGTCTTTGCCTATGCCTATGTCCTGAATAGTTTTGCCTAGATTTTTTGCTTGGGTTTCTATGGTGTTAGGTCTTATGTTTAAGTCTTTAATCCATCTGGAGTTAGTTTTAGTGTAAGGTGTCAGGAAGGGGTCCAGTTTCTGCTTTCTGCATATGGCTAGCCAGTTTTCCCAACACCACTTATTAAACAGGGAGTCCTTTCCCCATTGCTTGTTGTTGTCAGGTTTGTCAAAGATCGGATGGTTGTAGATATGTTGTGTTGCCTCCAACGCCTCTGTTCTGTTTCATTGGTCTATATCTCTGTTTTGGTACCAGTACCATGCTGTTTTGATTACTGTAGCCCTGTAGTAGAGTTTGATGTCCGGTAGTGTGATGCCTCCCGCTTTGTTCTTTTTGCTTAGAATTGACTTGGCTATGCGGGCTCTTTTGGTTCCCTATGAAGTTTAAGGTGGTTTTTTCCATTTCTGTGAAGAAGGTCATTGGTAGCTTGATGGGGATAGCGTTGAATCTGCAAATTACTTTGGGAAGTATGGCCATTTTCATTTTCACGATATTGATTCTTCCTAACCATGAACATGGAATGTTTCTCCATCTGTTTGTGTCCTCTCTTGTTTCGTTGAGCAGTGGTTTGTAGTTCTCCTTGAAGAGGTTCTTTACGTTCCTTGTTAGTTGTATTCCTAGGTATTTTATTCTCTTTGTAGCAATTGTGAATGGCAGTTCATTCTTGATTTGGCTCTCTTTAAGTCTGTTATTGGTGCATAGGAATGCTTGTGATTTTTTCACATTGATTTTCTATCCTGAGACTTTGCTGAAATTGCTGATCAGTTTCAGGAGATTTTGGGCTGAGATGATCGGGTCTTCTAGATATACAATCATGTCGTCTGCAAATAGAGACAATTTGACTTCCTCCTTTCCTAATTGAATATCCTTTTTTGCTTTTTCTTGCCTGATTGCTCTGGCTAGAACTTCCAGTACTATATTGAATAGGAGTGGTGAGAGACGGCATCTTGTCTAGTGCCAGATTTCAAAGGGAATGCTTCCAGTTTTTGCCCATTCAGTATGATATTGGCTGTTGGTTTGTCATAAATAGCTTTTATTATTTTGAGGTACGTTCCGTCAATACCTAGTTTATTGAGAGTTTTTAGCATAAAGGCCTGTTGAATTTTGTTGAAGGCATTCTCTGCGTCAATTGAGATAATCATGTGGTTTTTGTCTTTGGTTCTGTTTATGTGGTGCATTACGTTTATAGACTTGCATATGTTGAACCAGCCTTGCATCCCCAGGGTGAATCCTACTTGGTCATGGTGGATAAGGTTTTTGATGTGCTGTTGCAATTGGCTTCACAGTATTTTATTGAAGATTTTTGCATCTATGTTCATCATGGGATATTGGCCTGTAGTTTTCTTTTCTTGTTGAGTCTCTGCCGGGTTTTGGTATCAGGATGATATTGGTCTCATAAAATGATTTGGGAAGGATTCCCTCTTTTTGGATTATTTGGACTAGTTTCAGAAGGAATGGTACCAGTTCCTCTTTGTATGTCTGGTAGAATTTGGCCGTGAACCCATCTGGACCTGGGCTTTTTTTGGGTGTTGGACTCTTAATTGCTGCCTCGACTTCAGACCTTGTTATTGGTCTATTCAGGGTTTTGACTTCTTCCTGGTTTAGGCTTGGGAGGAGGGAAGTGTCCAGGAATTTATGCATTTCTTCCAGGTTTTCTCGTTTATGTGCATAGAGTTGTTTGTAATAATCTCTGATGATGGTTTGAATTTCTGTGGAATCTGTGGTGATATCCCCTTTATCATTTTTTATTGCATCTATGTGGTTATTCTCTCTTTTCTTTTTTATTGATCTGTCTAGTGATCTGTCTATTTTGTTGATGTTTTAAAAAAAAAAAAGCTCCTGGATTTATTGATTTTTTGAAGGGTTTTTCGTGTCTTTATCTCCTTCAGTTCTGCTTTGGTCTTAGTTATTTCTTGTCTTCTGCTATTTTTTGAGTTTTTTTGATCTTGCTCCTCTAGCTCTTTCAATTTTGACTATAGTGTGTCGATTTTAGATTTCTCCTTGCTTCTCATGTGGGCACTTATTGCTATATATTTTTCTCTAGAAACTGCTTTAAATGTGTCCCAGAGATTCTGTTATGTGGTGTCTTCGTTCTTGTTGGTTTCGAAGAACATCTTTATTTCTGCCTTCATTTCATTGTTTATCTAGTCAACATTCAGGAGAAAGTTGTTCAGTTTCCATGAAGCTGTGCAGTTCTGGGTTGGTTTCTGAATCCTGAGTTCTAACTTGATTGCACTGTGGTCTGAGAGACTGTTTGTTATGGTTTCCGTTCTTTTGCATTTGCTGAGTAGTGATTTCCTTCCAATTATGTGGTCAATTTTAGAGTAGGTGTGATGTGGTGCTGAGAAGAATGTATATTCTGTGGATTTGATGTGGAGAGTTCTGTAAATGTCTATTAGGTTTTCTTGGTCCAGGTCTGAGTTCAAGTTCTGGATATTCTTGTTAAATTTCTGTGTCATTGATCTGTCTAATATTTACAATGGTGTGTTGAAGTCTCCCACTATTATTGTGTGGGAGTCTAAGTCTCTTTGTAAGTCATTAAGAACTTGCCTTATGTATCTGGGTGCTCCTGTGTTAGGTGCATATATATTTAAGATCGTTAGCTCTTCTTGTTGCATTAATCCTTTTACCATTATGTAATGTCCTTCTTTGTGTCTTTTGATCTTTGTTGCTTTAAAGTCTATTTTATCAGAGATGAGAATTGCAACTCCTGCTTTTTTTTGCTCTCCATTTGCTTGGTAAATCTTCCTCCATCCTTTTATTTTTAGCTTTTGTGTATCCTTGCATTTGAGATGGGTTTCCTGGATACAGCACACTGATGGATTTTGGCTTTTTATCCAATTTTCCAGTCTGTGTCTTTTGACTGGGGCATTTAGTCCATTTACGTTTAAGGTTAATATTGTTATGTGTGAATTTGATCCTGCCATTTTCATGCTAGCTGGCTGTTTTGCCCATTGTTTGATGCAGATTCTTCATTGTGTTGATGCTCTTTACCATTTTGTGTGTTTTTGGCATGGCTAGTACTGGTTTTTCTTTTCTATGTGTAGCACCTCTTTCAGGAGCCCTTGTAAAGCCGGTCAGGTGGTGATGAAATCTCTGAGTACTTGCTTTTTCACAAAGAATTTTAATTTTCCTTCACTTATGAAACTTAGTTTGGCTGGATATGAAATTCTGGGTTGAAAATTCTTTTCTTTAAGAATGTTGATTATCAGCCCCCACACTCCTCTGGCTTGTAGGTTTTCTGCTGAGAGATCTGCTGTGAGTCTGATGGACTTCCCTTTGTGGGTAACCCGATCTTTCTCTCTGGCTGCCCTTAGTATTTTCTCCTTCATTTCAACCCTGGTGAATATGATGATTATGTGCCTTGGGTTGTTCTTCAAGAGAAATATCTTTGTGGTATTCTCTGTATTTCCTGGACTTGAATATTGGCCTGCCTTGCTAGGTTGGGGAAGTTCTCCTGGATAATATCCTGAAGAGTATTTTCCTGCCTGGGTGCATTCTCTTCATCACATTCAGTTACATGTATCAAACGTAGATTAGGTCTTTTCACATAGTCCCATATTTCTTGTTGCCTTTTTCATTCCTTTTTACCCTGTTTTCTCTAATCTTGCCTTCTCGTTTTATTTCATTGAGTTGATCTTCGACCTCTGATATCCTTTCTTCTGCTTGGTCAATTTGGCTGTTGAAACTTGTGCATGCTTTGTGAAGTTCTCGTGTTGTGTCTTTCAGCTCCATCAATTCACTCATATTCCTCTCTAAGTTGTCCATTCTTGTTAGTATTTCATCAAGTCTTTTTTCATGGTTCTTAGTTTCCTTGCATTGGGTTAGAACATGTTCTTTTAGCTCATGGAAGTTTCTTATTATCCACTTTCTGAAGGCTGATTCTGTCATTTCATCACACTCATTCTCCATCCAGTCTTGTTTCCTTGCTGGTGAGGAGTTGTGATCCCTTGTAGCAGGAGAGGTGTTCTGGTTTCATGTGTTTTCCTCCTTTTTGCACTGGTTTCTTCCCATCTTTGTGGATTTATCCACCTGTCGACTTCATAGTTGCTGACTTTCTGATTTTGGTAAGTTTACGTTTGCAGCAGCAGCACTCATAAATCCCCCCTTTTTTTTGTCCCCAGGTGTTCTGTCCCAGAGAGTTAGGACTTTATGAGTTTCTGCTGTGCTCCTGCTGTTTTCCCTGCTCACAAGTAGGCAGCCTAGTCACTCTCAGCCTGCAGAGGCTTCACTGAGCTGCTCGGGCTCCACCCAGCTGCCATGTGAACTTCCCTGCAGTCCTGTTTATATAGGTATAGTTAGAACTACTTCCGCTGTGTTGGCCTGCCTCTGTAGTGACTGACTCTCTTTGTAATGGCAGGTAGCCTTGGCAATGGCAGGTTGCCTTGGGAACTGTAGGCTGTCTCCGTAATGGTGGACGCCCCACCTCCACACAGCTGGACCATCCCGGGTTCAGTTGTGCTTTCCATGAAAGTCCCAACCCAGAGCATTTCCAATTGCATTGTTTTTGTTTTTGTGGGACTGGACCAGCCAGGCCTGGTCACCAGGCTTCCTGCCTCAGAGCCTTATGATTTTTAGTTGAACAGTTGGCTCTCTACCAGGTGACCTCGTCACCTGTTGAATAGGTTCCGGGATCTGTGTGATTTCCCGTGCGGTGACCTACTGCACCAGCCGAAACCGTGGCTCTGAGATTTGTGGCACTTTTTTGCCCGGGAATCTCCTTGCCTGGCTCCCTGCTTCAGCTCCCATTGCTGGCTAAGAAGGGACACAGACTTGTTTACTCTGCCCCGGGAGCTGCTGCACTGGCTGACACCGCAGCTCTGAGATTCATGGTGCTTTTTTGCCTGGGAATCTCCTGGCCTGGCTCCCTGTTTCAGCTCCCCTTCTGGCTAAGAGGGGACACTGTCTCGTTTACTCTGCACCTGGAGCAGCTGCACTGGCTGAAACTGTGACTCTGAGATTCGTGGCACTTTTTTGTCCAGGAATCTCCTGGTCTGGTTCCCCATTTCATCTCCCATTGCTGACTAAGAGGGGACACAGTCTCGCTCACTCTGCACTGGGAACTGCTTCACCAGGGCACAGGCCACACAGTCATGCTGGCCAAAACTGCTGCACTGGTGACCTATAGGGCTCCTCCACCTGTGAATCTCCTGGTCTGTGAGCAGTAAAAATCCGTCTGCAAATGCAGCGTACGCTCACACTCTGCGCATTTACTCGGACCTGCAATTACGAGCTCCTCCTAACCGGCCATGATGGATGTCTCTGTATTTTCTTAATAAAGGAGTATTTTGAGAGTGAGTATATTCTAAATAAAGGAGTCTTTGAGAGTGAGTATACTGTAAATAAAAGAGTACTATGAGAGTGAGTATATTCTAAATGAAAGAGTACACTGAGAGGGAGTATATTTTCTAGAAATGAGTACTATGAGAGGGAGTATATATTTTATAAAAGAGTATATTGAGAGTGAGTATATTCTAAATAAAACAGTATTTTGAGGGTGAGTATATTTTTATAAGAGTACATGAAGAGTGAGTATATTCTAAATAAAAGAGTATTTTGAGATTGAGTATATTTTTATAAAAGTGTACATGGAGTGTGAGTATATTCTAAATAAAAGAGTAGTTGATGGTGAGTAGATTTGTAATAAAAGAGTACATTGAGAGTGAGTGTATTCTAAAGAATAGAGAACATTGAGAGTCAGTATATTCTAAATGAAATAGTATTTGGAAGAGAGAGTGTATTCTAAATAAAAGAGTACATTGGGAGTGAGTATATTCTAAACAAAAGAGAACATTGAGAGTGAGTATATTGTGAATTAAAGAGTACATTGAGAGTGAGTATATTCTAAATAAAACAGTAACTTAAGAGTGAGTGTATTCTAAATAAAAGAATATTTTGAGATGGAGTTTATTTTTTATAAAGGAGTATTTTGAGTGTTAGTATATTTTAAATAAAAGAGTACTTTGAGAAGGAGTATATTCTAAATAAAAGAGTAATTTGAGAGGGATTATATTCTAAATAAAAGAAAACATTGAGAGGGAGTATATTTTTTGTAAAAGAGTAATTTGAGTGTGAGTATATTCTAAATAAAAGAGTATTTTGTGAGGGAATATATTTTTTATGCAAGACTACTTTCAGTTTGAGTATATTCTAAATAAAAGAGTAGTTGAGGAGGAGTATGTTTTTTATAAAAAAGTACTATGAGAGTGAGTACATTTTTTTTATAAAAGAGTACTTTTAGCGTGAGTATATACTAAATAAAAGAGTATTTTGTGAGGGAGTATATTTTTTTTAAAGAGTAGTTTCAGTGTGAGTATATTCAAAATAAAAGAGTACATTGAGAAGGAGTATATTTTTTATAAAAGAGTAATTTGAGAGTGAGTATTCCCTAAATAAACGAGTACTTTGAGATTGAGTGTATTTTTTATAAAAGAGTATTTTGAGAGTGAGTATTTTCTAAATAAAAGAGTATTTTGAGGGTGAGTATATTCAAAATAAAAGAGCACTTTGAGAGGGAGTGTATTTTTTATAAAAAAGTATTTTCAGAGTGACATTTTCTAAAAAAAAGAGTACATTGAGTGGGAGTATATTCTAAATTAAAAATTATATTGAGAGTGAGTATTATCTAAATAAAAGAATATCTTGAGAGGGAGTATATTTTTGATAAAAGTGTATTTTTAGTGGTAGTATATTGTAAATAAAAGAATATTTTGAGAGGAAGTATATTTTAAATAAAAGATTAGGTTGAGAGGGAATATTGTTTTTATAAAAGAGTATTTTGAGAGTGAGTATATTCTAAATAAAAGAGTACTTTGAGCGTGAGTATATTCTAAATAAATAAGTAAGTTGAGAGTGAGTATATTATAAATAAAAGAGTGCTTTGAGAGTGAGTATATTCTAAATAAAAGAGTAATTTGAAACTGAGTATATTCTGAATAAAAGAGTATTTTGAAAGTGAGTATACTCTAAATGAAAGAGTACTTTTCGAGAAAGTATATTCTAAATAAAGAGTACATTGAAGGTGAGGATGTTTTTTATAAAATAGTACATTGAGAGGGAGTATATTCTAAATAAAAGAGTATTTTGAGAGGGATTATATTTTTTATAAAACAGTACTTTGAGAGGGAGTATATTTTTTATAAAAGGGTATTCTGAGAGTGATTATATGCTAAATAAAAGAGTACATTGAGAGGGAGTATATTTTGTATAAATGAGTAATTTGAAAGGGAGTATATATTTATAAAAGAGTACATTGAGAGTGACTATATTCCAAATAAAAGAGTACTTTGAGGGTGAATTTATTTTATACAAAAGAGTACTTTGAGATTGAGTATATTCTAAAGAAAAGAGTACTTTGGGAGTGAGTATATTTTTTATAAAAGAGTACTTTGAGTGGGAGTATTTAATAAATAAAAGTAAATTGTGAGGGAGTATATTTTTTATAAAAGTATTTTGATTGTGAGTACATTCTAAATAAAAGAGTACTTCTAGAGGGAATATATTTTTTATAAAAGAGTATATTGAGTGGGAGTATATTCTAAGTAAAGAAGTACTTTCAGAGTGAGTATTTTCTAAATAAAAGAGTAATTTGAGAGTGAGTATGTTTTAAATAAAGGAGTACTTTGAGAGCAAGCATAGTGTAAATAAACGAGTAATTTGAGAGGGAGTATATTTTTTATAAATGAGTACTTTTAGTGTGTATATATTTTTTATAAAATAGTATTTTGAGAATGAGTATTTTCTAAATAAAAGAGTACTTTGAGAGGGAGTATATTTTTTATAAAAGAGTAATTTGAGAGTGAGTATACTCTAAATAAAAGAGTATTTTGAGAGGGAGTATATTTTAATAAAAGAGTTCATTGAGAGTGAACATATCTAAATAAAAGTCTACTTTGAGAGGAAATATATTTTTGATAAAAGAGTGCTTTGTGCGGGAGTATATTCTAAATAAAAGAGGAATTTGAGAGGGTATATATTCTAAATAAAAGAGTAGCTTGAGAGGGAGTATATTTTTTAAAAGAGTACTTTGAGAGAGAATATATTCTGAATAAAAGAGTATTTAGAGAGGGAGTATATTTTTTTAAAAAAAGTACTTAGAGAGGGAGTATATTCTAAATAAAGGAGTACATTCAGAGTGAGTATATTTTGTATAAAAGAGTACTTTGAGAGTGAGTATATTCTTAATAAAAGAGTACTTTGAGAGTGAGTATATTGTTAATAAAAGACTAATTTGGCAGGTAGTATATTTTATATAAAATAGCAATTTGAGAATGAGTGTTCTCTAAATAAAAGAGTACTTTGAAAGGGAGTATATTTTCTATAAAAGAGTACTTTGAGAATGACTGTATTTCAAATGAAAGAGTACTTTGTGGGTTAGGGCATTCTAAATAAAACAGTTCTTTGAGAGGGAATATATTTTTTATAGAAGAGTACTTTGAGAGTGAGTGTTTTCTAAAAAAAAGAGTACTTGACAGGGAGTACATTCTAAATAAAAGAGTAATTTGAGACTGAGTATTTTTGAAATAAAAGAGTACTTTAAGAGGGAGTATATTTTTTATAAAAGAGTATTTTGACTGGGTGTATATTCTAAACAAAAGAGTACTTTGAGAGGGAGAATATTCTAAATAAAAGAATAATTTGTGAGGGAATATATTTTAAATAAAAGAGTATTTTGACAGAGTATACTGTAAATAAAAGAGGACTTTGAAAGTGAGTATATTCTAAATAAAAAAGTATTATGAGAGTGAGTATATTATAAATAAAAGGGTACTTTGAGAGTGAGTATATTCTGAATAAAGGAGTACTTTGAGGGTGAGTATATTCTGAATAAAAGAGTACATTGCGAGTGACTATATTCTAAATAAAACAGTAAATTGAATGGGAGTATATTCTAAATAAAACAGTACTTTGAGAGTGAGAATATTCTAAATAAAAGAATAATTTGTGAGGGAATATATTTTAAATAAAAAAGAGTATTTTGAGAGTGAGTATATTGTATTTAAAAGAGGACTTTGAAAGTGAGTATATTCCAAATAAAAAAGTATTTTGAGAGTGAGTATATTATAAATAAAGGAGTATTTTGAGAGAGAGTATATTCTAAATAAAAGAGTACTTTGAGAGTGAGTATATTCTGAATAAAAGAGTATATTGTGAGTGAGTATATTCTAAATAAAACAGTAAATTGAATGGGGGTATTTTCTAAATAAAAGAGTACTTTGAAAGGGAGTTTATTTTTTATAAAAGAGTATTTTGAGTGTGAGTATATTCTAAATAAAAGAGTATTTTGAGAAGGAGTATGTTCAAAATAGTAATTTGAGAGGGAGCATATTCTAAATAAAAAGTACTTTGAGAGGGAGTATATTTTTTATAAAAGAGTATGTTTAGTGTTAGTATATTCTAAATAAAAGAATATTTTGTGAGGGAGTATATTTTCTATAAAAGACTACTTAAAGTGTGAGTATCTTCTATATAAAAGAGTACCTTGAGATGGAGTATGTTGTAAATAAAAGAGTATTTTGAGAGGGAGTATATTCCAAATAAAAGAGAACATTGAGAGGGAATATATTTTTTATAAAACAGTAATTTGTGTATGGATATATTCTAAATAAAAGAGTACTTTAAGAGGGAGTTTATTTTTTATAAAAGAGTATTTTGAGTGTGAGTATATTCTAAATAAAAGAGTATTTTGAGAAGGAGTATGTTCTAAATAAAATAGTACTTTGAGAGGGAGCATATTCTAAATAAAAAGTACTTTGAAAGGGAATATATTTTTTATAAAAGAGTACGTTTAGTGTTAGTATATTCTAAATAAAAGAATATTCTGTGAGGGAATATATTTTCTATAAAAGACTACTTAAAGTGTGAGTATCTTCTATATGAAAGAGGACCTTGAGATGGAGTATGTTGTAAATAAGAGTATTTTGAGAGGGAGTATATTCCAAATAAAAGAGAACATTGAGAGGGAATATATTTTTATAAAACAGTAAGTTTTGTATGAATATATTCTAAATAAAAGAGTACTTTGAGAGTGTGTATATTTTTTTTAAAAAGTACTTTGAGTGTGAGTATATTCTAAATAAAAGAGTACTTTGAGAGGGACAATATTTTTTATAAAATAGTACATTGAGAGCCAGTATGTTTTTATAAAAGAGTAATTTTATAGTGAGTATATACTAAATAAAAGAGTACTTTGAGAGGGAATATATTTTACATAAAAGAGTACTTTGAGTGTGAGCATATTCTAAATAAAAGAGTAATTTGAGATGGAGTATATTTTTTATGAAAGAGTACATTGAGAGGGAGTATATTTTTTATTTTTGAATATTTTGTGAGTGAGTATATTCTAAATAAAAGAGTAATTTGAGAGAGAGTATATTTTTTTTAAATGAGTATTTTGGGAGGTAGTATATTTTTTATAAAAGAGTACTTTGAGAGTGAGTATATTCTAAATGAAAGAGTATTTTGAGAGTGAGTATATTGTAAATGAAAGAGAAATTTCAGAGGGAGTATATTTTATATAAAAGAGTAATTTGAGAGGGAGTGTTCTCTAAATAAAAGAGTACGTTGAGAGGCAGTACATTTTTTATAAAAGAGTACATTGAGAGTGAGTATATTTTAAATGAAAGAGTATATTGACGGTGAATATATTCAAAATAAAAGAGTTCTTTGGAGAGGGAGTATATTATTTATAAAAGAGTACTTTGAGAGTGAGTATTTTGTAAAAAGAAAAGTTCTTTGAGAGGAAGCATATTCTAAATAGAAGAGTAATTTGAGGAGAGTATATTCTAAATAAAAGAGTACTTTGAGACGGAGTATATTTTTCATAAAAGAGTGTTTTGAGAGGAAGCATATTCTGTATAAAGAGTACTACGTGAGTATTCTTTTCTAAATAAAAGAATACTTTGAGAGGGAATATATTTTTCATAAAAAAGTATTTTGTGAATGAGTATATTGTAAATAAAAGAGGATTTTGAAAGTGAGTATATTCTAAATAAAAAAGGACTTTGAGAGGGAGTATACTTTTTATAAAAGAGTACTATGAGAGTGAGTATATTATAAATAAAAGAGTACTTTGAGAGGGAATGTGTTTTATCTAAATGAGTACTCTGAGAGGAAGTATATTTTTTTAAAAGTGTACTTTGAGAGTGAGTATATTCTAAATAAAAGAGGACTTTGATGGTGATTATATTTTTTAAAATATAGTACTTTGAGAGTAAGTATATTCTAAATAAAAGTGTACTTGTAGAGTGAGTATATTCTAAATAAAAGAGGACTTTGATGGTGATTATATTTTTTAAAATATAGTACTTTGAGAGTAAGTATATTCTAAATAAAAGTGTACTTGTAGAGTGAGTATATTCTAAATAAAAGACTACTTTTAGGGAGTATATGTATTTTATGAGTACTTTAAGTGGGAATATATTCTAAATAAAAGAGTAATTCGTGAGGGAGTATATTCTAAATAAAAGATTAATTTGAGAAGATTAAATTCAGAGGAAGTATATTTTTTATAAAAGTGTGTTTTGACAGTGAGTATATTCTAAATACTAGAGGATTTTGAGAGTGAATATACGCTAAAAATAAAGTACTTTGACAGTGAGTATATTCTAAATAAAAAGTACTTTGGGAGTGAGTATATTCTAAATAAATGAGTAATTTGAGAGTGAGTATATTCTAAATAAAAGCATAGTTTGAGAGTGAGTATATTCTCAATAAAAGAGTACATTGAGATGGAGTATATTTTTCATAAAATAGTACTTTGAGAGTGAGTATATTATAAATAAAAGAGTACTTTGAGAGAGAGTACATTTTGCATAAAAGAGTATTTTGTGATTCAGCATATTCTAAATAAAAGAGTAGTTTGAGAGGCAGTATATTTTTTATAAAAAAGGACATTGAGAGAGTATATATTTTGTAAAAGAGTACTTTGAATGTGAGTATATACTAAATAAAGAGTACTAAGGGAGTATATATTTTATTAAAGACTACATTGAAAGTGTGTATATTTTTTATAAAATAGTATTTTGAGAATTATTATTTTCTAAAATAAAGAGTACATTGAGGGGGAGTATATTTTTTATGCAAGAGAAATTTTAGAGTAAGTATACTTTATATATTTTATATAAAAGAGTATATTTTGTGGGAATATATTCTAAATAAAAGAGTACTTTGAGACTGAGTATATTCTAAATAAAAGAGAACTTTGAGAGGGAGTATATTCTAAATAAATGAGTAGTTTCAGAGAGAGTATGTTCTTTATAAAAGAGTGCTTTGATCGTGAATATATTCTACATAAAAGAGTTCTTTGAGAGGGAGTATATTTTTATAAAGGAGTACTTTTAGAGTGAGTATATTTTAAATAAAAGACTAATTTGGAGTGAGTATATTCTAAATAAAAAGTACTTTGAGAGTGAGTATTTTCTAAATGAAAGGGTACATTGGGAGTGAGTGTATTCTAAATAAAAGACTACTTTGAGTGTGAGTATATACTAAATGAAAGAATATTTTGAGAGGGAGTATATTTTTTATGAGAGTAATTTGAGTGTGAGTATATTCTAAATAAAAGAGTACTTTGAGGGTAAGTATATTTTTTATAAAAGAGTACACTATGCATGAGTATATTTTTTATAAAAGAGTAAATTTAGAGTGAGTATATTCTAAATAAAATAGTACTTTGAGATGGAGTAAATATTTTATAATACAGTACATTGAGTGAGAGTATATTCTAAATTAAAGAGAAGTTTTAGAGTTTGTATTTTCTAAATAAAAAAATATTTTGAGAGTGAGTATATTCCAAAGAAAAGAGTACTTTGAGTATGAATGTGTTCCAAATAAAAGATAAATTGAAGGCAGAGAATATTTTAAATGAAAGAGTAATTTGAGAGGGAGTAGATTCTAAATAAAAAGTACTTTGAGGGTGAGTATACTTTTTATAAAAGAATACTTGGAGAGTGAGCATATACTAAATAAAAGAGTACTTTGAGTGTGGGTATATTCTAAATAAAAGAGTATTTTGAGAGGGAGTATATTCTAAATAAAAGAATACTTTATGTGGTAGAATATTTTTTATAAAAGTACTTTGAGTGTGAGTATGTTCTAAACAAAAGAGTAAGTTGATAGGTAGTATATTTTTTATAAAGGAGTTCTTTGAGAGGAAATATATTTTGTATAAAGAGAACTTTGAGTGTGAGGATATTTTCTATAAAACAGTAATTTGAGAGTGAGTATATTCTAAATAAAAGAGTACATTTAGAGGGAGTATATTCTAAATAAATGAGTAGTTTCAGAGGGAGTATGTTCTTTTTAAAAGTGTGCTTTGATCACGAGTATATTCTACAAAAAATAGTTCTTTGAGAGTGGTATATTTTTTTTTATAAAAGAGTACATTTTGAGTGAGTATGGTTTAAATAAAAGAGTACTTTTGGATTGAGTATATTCTAAATAAAAGAGTACTTTGGGTGGGAGTATATTCTAAATAAAAGTGTACTTAGAGAGTGAGTATTTTCTAAATAAAAGAGTAATTTGGGAGTGAGTATATTCGAAATAAAAGAGTACTTTGATGGTGAGTATTTTCTAAATAAAATAGTACATTGACGGTGAGCATAGTCTAAATAAAGAGTTCTTTCACAGGGAGTATAGTTTTTATAAAAGAGTAATTTGTTTTGGAGTATATTCTAAATAAAATGTTCTTTGAGAGAGAGTATATTCTAAAGAAAAGAGGATTTTGAGAATGGTTATATTCAAAATAAAAGAGTATTTTGAGAGTGAGCATATTCTAAATAACAGAGTATATTGAGAGGGACTATATTCTAAATAAAACAGTACTCTGAGAGTGAGTATATTCTAAAAAAATGTATTTTGAGTGTGAGTATATTCTAAATAAAAGACTACTCTGAGAGTAAGTATATTCTAAATAAAAGAGTACTTTGAGTGTGAGTATATTCTAAAAAACAGAGTATTCTCAGAGTTAGTATATTATAAATAAAAGACTACTTTGAGTGTGAGTATATTATAAATAAAAGAGTAATTTGATAGGGAGTGTATTTTTTATAAAAGAGTTCGTTGAGTGTGAGTATATTCTGAATAAAAGAGTACTTTGAGAGGGAGTATATTTTTCATAAAAAAGTACTTTGAGTGGGAGTATATTTTAGTAAATGAGTATATTCAGAGTGAGTACTTTCTAAATAAAAGAGTACATTGGGAGTGAGTGTATTCTAAATAAAAGACTATTTGAGTGTGAGTATATACTAAATAAAAGAGTACTTTGAGAGGGAGTACATTTTTTATAAGAGAGTAATTTGAGTGTGAGTATATACTAAATAAAAGAGTATTTTGCGGGTAAGTATATTTTTTATAAAACAGTACATTGTGTGTTAGTATATTTTTATAAAATAGTAAATTTAGAGTGAGTATATTCTAAATAAAATAGTACTTTGAGAGGGAGTATATTTTTTATAAAACAGTATGGTGAGTGGGAGTATATTCTAAATTGAAGAGAAGTTTTAGAGATAGTATTTTCTAAATAAAAGAATATTTTCAGAGTGAGTAAATTTCAAATAAAAGAGAACTTTGAGTATGAGTATGTTCAATATAAGAGTAATTTTAGAGGGAGTATATATTTTATAAAAGACTACTTTGAGTGAGAGTATATTCTAAATAAAATAGTACTTTGAGAGTGAGTATATTCTTAATTAAAGAGTACTTTGATGGTGAGTATATTTTTTATAAACGAGTACCTTGAGGGTGAGTATATTCTAAATTATAGAGTACTTTGAGACTGAGTACATATAGTATAAAAGAGCACTTTGAGTGGGAGTATATTCTAAATAACAGAATATTTGAGAGTGAGTATTTTTTAAATAAAACAGTACTTTGAGAGTGAGTATATTCTAAATGGAAGTGTACATTAAAAGTTAGTACATTCTAAATAAAATAGTAATTTGAGAGGGAGTACATTTTTTATAAAAGAGTGCATTGAATGGGAGTATATTCTAAATAAAAGAGATACTTAGAGTTAGTATTTTCTAAATAAAAGAGTATTTTGAATGTGAGTATATCCCAAATAGAAGAGTAATTTGAGTATGAATATGTTCTATGTAAAAGAGTATTTTGAGAGAGAGTATATTTTTTATAAAAGAGTACTTTGAGAGTAAGTATATTCTAAGTAAAATGGTACTTTGAGAATGAGTATATTTTTTATAAAAGAGTATTGTGATTGGAAGTATATTCCATAAAAAAGAGTACTTAGAGTGGGAGTATATTTTCTATAAAAGAGTACTATGAGTGGGAGTATATTCTACATATCAGAATATTAGGGAGTGAGTATTTTCTAAATAAAAGAGTACTTGGAGAGTGAGTATGTTCTTTATAAAAGTGTACTTTGGGAGTTAGCATATTCTAAATAAAAGAGTAGTTCGAGGGTGAGTATATTCAATATAAAAGAGTAATTTGAAAGTGAGTATATTCTAAATAAAAGAGTACTTTGAGAGTGAGTACATTCTAAATGAAAGAGTACATTGAGTGTATGTATATTCCATATAAAAGAGTATTAGGAGAGGGAGTATTTTTTATAAAAGAGTATTTTGAGAATGAGTATATTCTAAATAAAAGAGTACTTTGATGGTGAGTATATTTTTTAGAAAAGAGCATTTGAGAGTGAGTATATTCTAAATAAAATAGTTCTTTGAGAGGGAGTATATTTTTTATAAAAGAGTAATTTGAGTGTGAGTATATTCTAAATAAAATAGTATTTTGAGAGGGACTATATTCTAAATAAAAGAGTATTTTGAGATAGTGTATATTTTTTATGAAAGACTACTTTGAGATTGAGTATATTCTAAATAAAAGAGAATTTTGAGAGTGAGTATTTTTTTATAAAAGACTACTTTGAGATTGAGTATATTCTAAATAAAAGAGTATTTTGAGAGGGAGCATATTTCTTATAAAAGAGTTCATTCAGGTTTAGTATATTCTAAATAGAAGAGTATTTTAAGACTGAGTATATTCTAATTAAAAGACTACTTTGAGAGGGAGTATATATTTTATAAAAGAGTACTTTGAGAGGGTTTTTTTTTTATAAAAGAGTACTTTGAGAGTGAGTATATTTTAAATAAAAGAGTACATTGAGGGTGAGTATATTTTTTATAAAAGAGTACTTTGAGAGTGAATATATTCTAAATTAAAGTGTACTTTGAGACTGAAAATATCATAATAAAAGTTTAATTTGAGAATTAGTATATTTTAAATAATAGAGTACTTCAAGAATGAGTATATTCTATATAACAGAGTAATTTGACAGTGAGCATATTCTAAATAAAATAGAATTTTGAGTGTAAGTATACTCCATATAAAAAAGTACTGTGAGAAGGAGGACATTTTTTATAAGAGAGTACTTTGAGTGGAAGTATATTCTAAAAAAAAGGGAGTACTTTGAGCGGGAGTATATTTTTTATAAAAGAGTAATTTGAGAGTGAGTATATTCTAAATAAAAGAGTACTTTGAGAGGGAGTACATTTTTTATAAAAGAGTAATTTGAGTGTGATTATATTCTAAATAAAAGAGTACTTTGAGGGTGAGCATATTTTTTACTAAAGAGTACATTGAGTGTGAATATATTTTTTATAAAAGTGTATTTTGAGTGTGAGTATATTCTAAATCAAAGAGTACATTGAGAGGGAGTATATTTTTCATAAAGAAATACGTTGAGTGTCAGTATATTCTAAATAAAAGACAAATTTAAAGAGAGCATATTCTAAATAAAAAATACTTTGAGAGAAAATATATTTTTTATAAAAGAGTACTTTGAGTTGGAGTATATTGTAAATAAAAGAGTACATTGAGAGAGAGGGTACATTTTATATAAAAGAGTTCTTTGAGAGGCAGTATAATTTTTATAAGAGTACCTTGAGTGTGAGTATATTTTTTATAAAGGAGTACTTTGAGTGTCAGTATATTCTAAATAAAATAGTATTTTGAGAGGGACTATATTCTAAATAAAAGAGTACTTTGAGATGGAGAATATTATTTCTAAAAGAGTATTTTGAGTGTGATTCTTGTCTAAATAAAAGAGTATTTTGAGAGGGAGTATGTTATTTATAAAAGAGTACATTGAGATGGAGTATAATCTTAATAAAAGAGAACTTTTAGAGTTACTATTTTCTAAATAAAAGAGTATTTTCAGAGTGAGTATATTCCAAAAAAAATAGTACTTTGATTATGAGTATGTTCTAAATAAAAGAGTACTTTGAGAGGTAGTATATTTTATATAAAAGAGTACTTTGAGATTGAGTATATTCTAAATAAAATAGTATTTTGAGAGGGACTATATTCTAAACAAAAGACTATTTTGAGATGGAGTATATTTTTCATAAAAGACTACATTGAGAGTGAGAATTTTCTAAATAACAGAGTACTTTGAGAGTGAATGTATTTTTTTTATAAAAGACTATTATGAGAGTGAGTATATTTTAAATAAAAGAGTATTTTGAGAGGGAGCATATTTCTTATAAAACAGTATCTTTAGGATGAGTATATTCTAAATAAAAGAGTATTTTGAGGCTGAGTATATTCTGTATATAAGATTACTTTGAGAGGGGGTATATTTTTTATAAAAGAGTACGTTGAAAAGGTGTATTTTTTATAAAAGAGTATTTTGAGAGTGAGTATATTATAAATAAAAGAGTATATTGAGAGTGAGTATATTTTGTATAAAAGAGTAAATTTAGAGTGAGTATATTCTAAATAAAAGAGTACTTTGAGAATGAGTATATTTTTTAATAAAAGAGTATTTTGAGTGGGTGTATATTCTAAAAAAACGAGTACTTTCAGAGGGAGTATATTTTTTATAAAAGAGTACATTGAGTGGGAGTATATTGCAAATAGCAGAGCATTTGGGAGTGAGTATTTTCTATATAAAAGAGTACTTTGAGAGTGAGTATATTCTAAATAAAAGTGTACTTAAAGAGTTAGTATATTCTAAATAAAAGAATACTTTGAGAGTGATTATATTCAAAATAAAAGAGTACTTTGAGACTGAGTATATTCTAAATAAAAGAGTAATTTGAGTGTAAAAAATTCCATATAAAAGAGTACTTTGAGAGGGAGTATATTCTAAATAAAAGAGTACTTTGAGTGGGAGTATATTCTAAATAAAAGAGTATTTGTAGAGTGAGTATTTCCTAAATAAAAGAGTATTCTGAGAGTGAGCATATTCTAAATAAGAGTACTTTGAGAGTGAGTATATTCTAAATAAAAGAGCACTCTGAGAGTGAGTATATATTTTATAAAAGAGTACATTGTCTGTGAGTATATTTTTTATAAACAGTATTTTCATTGTGAGTGTATTCTAAATAAAAGAGTAGTTTGAGAGGGAGTATATTTTTTATAAAAGAGCACCTCGAGGGTGAGTATATTCTAAATAAAAGAGTACTTTGAAGGAAGTATATTCTAAATAAAAGAGTAATTTGTGAGGGAATGCATTTTTTCTAAAAGAGTACTTTGAGAGTGAGTATATTCTAAATAAAAGATTACATTGAAAGTGAGTATATTTCTTATAAAAGAGTACTTTGAGAGTGAGTTTAATCTTTATAAAAGAGTACTTTGAGAGGGAGTATATTTTTTATAAAAGAGTATTTTGAAGGTGAGTATATTCTAAATAAAAGAGTACTTTGACGGTGAGTTTCTTATATATATAAAAAATTAGTTTACGAGAGAATATTTGTTTTATAAAAGAGTAATTTCAGACTGAGTATATTTTAAATAATAGAGTATTTTGAGGGTGAGTATATTTTTTATAAATGAGTACTTTCAGAGTGAGTATATTCTAAATAAAAGAGTATTTTAAGGGTGAGTGTATTCTAAATAAAAGAGTACTTTGTGTCTGAGTATATTCTCTATAAAAGAGTGATTTGAGAGGGAGTATATCTTTTATAAAAGAGTAATTTTAGTGGAAGTATATCCTACATAAAAGTGAACTTTGAGAGCGAGTATATTTTTTATAAAAGAGGACTTTGAGTGAGAGTATATTCTAAATAAAATACTACTTTGAGAGTGAGTATGTCCTAAATGAAATAGTGCTTTGAGAGTGAGTATATTCTAAATAAAATTAATTTCAGAGGAAGTATATTTTTTAATAAATGAGTACATTGAGCGGGAGTATATTTTTTATAAAAGAGTACATTGAGTGTGAGTATATTCTAAATAAAACAGTAATTTGAGAGTGAGTATATTTTTTATGAAAGAATACTTCGCATGGAAGTATATTCTAAATAAAAGAGTACTTTGAAAGGGAGAATATTATTTACCAAAGAGTTCTTTGAGTATGAGTATATTCTAAACAAAGGGTATTTTGAGAGGGAGTATATTTTGCATAAAAGAATACGTTGAGTGGGAATATATTCTAAATAAATGAGTTATTTGAGAGTGAGTATTTTCTAAATAAAAGAATATTTTGAGTGTGAGTATATTCTAAATAAAAGAGTAAAGAGGGAGTATATTTTTTATAAAAGAGTACATTGAGTGTGAGTATAATCTAAATAAAACAGTACATTTAGAGTTAGTATTTTTTTTATAAAAGGGTACTTTGAGTGTGAGTATATTGTAAATAAAAGAGTACATTGAGAGGGAGCATATTTTTTATAAAAGAGTACTTTGGGTCTGAGTATATTTTAAATAAAGAGTACTTTGAGAGGGAGTATATTTTTTATGAAAGAGTATATTGAGTGTGAGTATATTCTCAAAAATCCAGTACTTTGAGTGGGAGTATATATTTTATAAAAGTATTTTGAGTGGGAGTATATTCTAAATATCAGAGTATTTGGGAGTGAGTATTTTCTAAATAAAAGAGTAGTTTGAGATTGAATATATTCTAAATAAAAATGCATTTTGAGAGTTAGCATATTCTAAATAAAAGAGTACTTTGAGAGTGAGTATGTTCAAAATAAAAGAGTACTTTGAGAGTGAGTATATTCTATATAACAGGGTAATTTGAGAGTGAGTATATTGTAAATAAAAGAGTATTTTGAGTGTAAGTATATTCCATACAAAAGAGTAATTTGAGAGGGAGTATTTTTTTAATAAAAGAGTACTTTGTGAGTGAGTATATTTTAAATAATAGAGTACATTATGAGTGAGTATATTTTTCATAAAAGAACACTTTGACAGGGAGTATATGGTAAATAAAGAGTACATTGAGAGGGAGTATATTTTTTATAAAAGAGTACTTTGAGTGGGAGTGTATTCTGAATAACAGAGTATTTGAGAGTGGGTATTTTCTAAATACAATAGTACTTTGAGAGTGAGTATATTCTAAATAAAAGTGTGCTTTAAGAGTTAGTGTATTCTAAAAACAAGACTATTTTGCTTGGGAGTATATTCTAAATAAAAGACTACATTGTGTGTAAGTATATTCCATATGAAAGAGTACTTTGAGAGTCAGTATATTTTTTATAAACAGTACTTTGAATGTGAGTATATTCTAAATAAAAGAGTACTTTGAGACGGAGTATATTTTTTATAAAAGAGTATTCTGAGTGTGAGAATATTCTAAATAAAAGGGTAATTTGAGAGGGAGTATATTTTTTAAAAAATAGTACATTGAGAGGGAGTATATTTTTTATAAAAGAGTTCTTTGAGTGTGAGTATATTTTTAATAAAAGAGTACTTTGAGAGAGAGTATATTTTTCATAAAAGAGTATTTTGAGTAGGAGTGTATTCTAAGTAAATAATTAATTTGAGTGAGTATTTTCTAAATAAATTAGTACTTTGAGTGTGAGTATATTCTAATAAAAGAATATTTTGAGAGCAAGTATATTTTCTCTAAAAGAGTGCTTTGAGTGTGAGTATATTCTAAATGAAACAGGATATTTAGAGGGAGTATATTATTTATAAAAGAGTATTTTCAGTGTGAGTATATTGTAAATAAAACAGTATTTTGAGAGGTAGTATATTTTTTATAAAAGAGTACTTTGGGTGTGAGTATATTCTAAATAAAAGAGTACTTTGAGAGGGAGTATATTTTTTATAAAAGAGTACTTTGAGTGTGAGTGTATTCTAAATAAAACAGTACATTTAGAGGGAGTATTTTTTTTTTTATAAAAGAGTACTTTGAGTGTGAGTGTATTGTAAATAAAAGAGTACTTTGAGAGGGATTATATTTTTTATAAAAGAGTACTTTTAGTGTGTGTATATTCTAAATAAAAGAGTACTTTGAGACGGAGTATATTTTTTATAAAAATTTATTTTGAGTGTGAGTATATGCTAAATAAAAGAGTACTTTGAGAGGGTGTATATTTTTTATAAAAGATTACCTTGAGTGGGAGTGTATTCTAAATAAAAGGGAATTTTAGAGTTAGTATTTTCTTTTTTTTTTTTTTTTGCTTTGGTTTTCATTTATTTTTTTTTTTTTTATTGCATTTTAGGTTTCGGGGTATAGTGAAAAACATGCAAGATTGTTGCATAGGTGCATACGTGGCAGTGTGATTTGCTGCCTTCCTCCCCTTCACCTATATGTGGCATTTCTCCCCATTCTAACTCTCTCCAACTCCCCACACCCCGCTGTCACCTCCACTCCCCCCCAACAGACCCCAGTGTATAGTGCTCCCCTCCCTGTGTCCATGTGTTCTCATTGTTCAACACCCATCTATGAGTGAGAACATGCAATGTTTGATTTTGTGTTCTTGTGTCAGTTTGCTGAGAATGATGGTTTCCAGGTTCATCCATATCCCAACAAAGGATGCAAACTCATCGTTTTTGATAGCAGCATAATATTCCATGGTGTATATGTGCCACATTTTTCCTGTCCAGTCTATCATCGATGGGCATTTGGGTTGGTTCCAGGTCTTTGCTATTGCAAACTGTGCTGCAATGAACATTCATGTGCATGTGTCCTTATAGTAGAATGATTTATAATCCTTTGGATATATATCTAGTAATGGGATTGGTGGGTCAAATGGAATTTCTATTTCTAGGTTCTTGAGGAATCACCACAGTGTCTTCCACAATGGTTGAACTAATTTACACTCCCACCAACAGTGTAAAAGTGTTCCTATTTCTCCACATCCTCTCCAGCATCTGTTGTCTCCAGATTTTTTAATGATCGCCGTTCTAACTGGCGTGAGATGGTATCTCAATGTGGTTTTGATTTGCATTTCTCTAATGACCAGTTATGAGGAGCATTATTTCATATGCTTTTTGGCCTGATGTATGTCTTCTTTTGTAAAGTATCTGTTCATATCCTTTGCCCATTTCTGAATGGGCTTGTTTTTTTCTTGTAAATCTGTTTTAGTTCATTGTAAATTCTGGATATCAGCACTTTGTCAGATGGGTAGGCTGCAAAAATTTTTTCCCATTCTATTGGTTGCCGATTCACTCTACTGATTGTGTCTTTCGCCATGCAGAAGCTGTGGAGTTTGATTAGGTCCCATTTGTCTATTTTGGCTTTTGTTGCCAAAACTTTTGGTGTTTTGGTCATGAAGTCCTTGCCTATGCCTATGTCCTGAATGGTTTTGCCTAGGTTTTCTTCTAGGGTTTTTATGGTGTTAGGTCTTATGTTTAAGTCTTTAATCCATCTGAGTTAATTTTAGTGTAAGGTGTCAGGAAGGGGTCCAATTTCTGCTTTCTATGTATGGCTAGCCAGTTTTCCCAACACCAATTGTTAAACAGGGAATCCTTTCCCCATTGCTTGTTTTTATCAGGTTTGTCAAAGATCAGATGGCTGTAGATATGTTGTGTTGCCTCTGACGCCTCTGTTCTGTTCCATTGGTCTATATCTCTGTTTTGGTACCAGTACCATGCTGTTTTGATTACTGTAGCATTGTAGTATAGTTTGATGTCTGGTAGTGTGATGCCTCCCACTTTATTCTTTTTACTTAGAAGTGACTTGGCTATGCGGGCTCTCTTTTGGTTCCATATGAAGTTTAAGGTGGTTTTTTCCAGTTCTGTGAAGATGGTCATTGGTAGCTTGATGGGGATAGCGCTGAATCTGCAAATTACTTTGGGAAGTATGGCCATTTTCACGATATTGATTCTTCCTAACCATGAACATGGAATGTTTCTCCATCTGTTTGTGTCCTCTCTTATTGCGTTGAGCAGTGGTTTGTAGTTCTCCTTGAAGAGGTCCTTTACGTTCCTTCTTAGTTGTATTCCTAGGTATTTTATTCTCTTTGTAGCAATTGTGAATGGCAGTTCATTCTTGATTTGGCTCTCTTTAAGTCTGTTATTGGTGCATAGGAATGCTTGTGATTTTTTCACATTGATTTTCTATCCTGAGACTTTGCTGAATTTGCTGATCAGTTTCAGGAGATTTTGGGCTGAGATGATCGGGTCTTCTAGATATACAATCATGTCGTCTGCAAATAGAGACAATTTGACTTCCTCCTTTCCTAATTGAATATCCTTTTTTGCTTTTTCTTGCCTGATTGCTCTGGCTAGAACTTCCAGTACTATATTGAATAGGAGTGGTGAGAGAGGGCATCCTTGTCTAGTGCCAGATTTCAAAGGGAATGCTTCCAGTTTTTGCCCATTCATTATGATATTGGCTGTTGGTTTTTCATAAATAGCTTTTATTATTTTGAGATACGTTCTGTTGATATCTAGTTGAGAGTTTTTAGCATAAAGGGCTGTTGAATTTTGTCAAAGGCCTTCTCTGCATCAATTGAGATAATCATGTAGTTTTTGTCTTTGGTTCTGTTTATGTGGTGAATTACATTTATAGACTTGCGTATATTGAACCAGCATTGCATCCCCAGGATGAATCCCACTTGATCATGGTGGATAAGCTTTTTGATATGCTGTTGTAATCAGCTTGCCAGTATTTTATTGAAGATTTTTGCATCTATGTTCATCATGGATATTGGCCTGAAGTTTTCTTTTCTTGTTGAGTCTCTGCCGGGTTTTGGTATTAGGATGATGTTGGTCTCATAAAATGATTTGGGAAGGATTCCCTCTTTTTGGATTATTTGGACTAGTTTCAGAAGGAATGGTACCAGTTCCTATTTGTATGTGTGGTAGAATTCGGCTGTGAAGCCATCTGGACCTGGGCTTTTTTTGGGTGTTAGGCTTTTAATTGCTGCCTCGACTTCAGACCTTGTTATTGGTCTATTCAGGTTTTTGACTTATTCCTGGTTTAGGCTTGGGCAGAGGCAAGTGTCCAGGAATTTATCCATTTCTTCCAGGTTTTCTAGTTTATGTGCATAGAGTTGTTTGTAATAATCTCTGATGATGCTTTGAATTTCTGTGGCATCTGTGGTGATATCCCCTTTATCATTTTTTATTGCATCTATTTGGTTATTCTCTCTTTTCTTTTTTATTAATCTGGCTAGTGGTCTATTTTGTTGATCTTTTCAAAAAACTAGCTCCTGGATTTATTGATTTTTTTGTAGGGTTTTTCGTGTCTCTATCTCCTTCAATTCTGCTTTGATCTTAGTTATTTCTTGTCTTCTGCTAGGTTTTGAGATTTTTTGATCTTGCTCCTCTAGCTCTTTCAATTTTGACTATAGGGTGTCAATTTTAGATCTCTCCTCTCTTTTCATGTGTACACTTATTGCTATATATTTTCCTCTAGAGACTGCTTTAAATGTGTCCCAGAGATTCTGGTATGTGGTGTCTTCGTTCTCGTTGGTTTCAAAGAACATCTTTATTTCTGCCTTCATTTCATTGTTTATCCAGTCAACATTCAAGAGAAAGTTGTTCAGTTTCCATGAAGCTGTGCATTTCTGGGTTGGTTTCTGAATTCTGAGTTCTAACCTGATAGCACTGTAGTCTGAGAGACTGTTTGTTACTTTGTTATGGTTTCCGTTCTTTTGCATTTGCTGAGTAGTGATTTCCTTCCAATTATGTGGTCAATTTTAGAGTAGGTGTGATGTGGTGCTGAGAAGAATGTATATTCTGTCGATTTGGGGTGGAGAGTTCTGTAAATGTCTATTAGGTTTTCTTGGTCCAGGTCTGAGTTCAAGTCCTGGATATCTTTGTTAATTTTCTGTCTCATTGATCTGTCTAATATTTACAATGGTGTGTTGAAGTCTCCCATTATTATTGTATGGGAGTCTAAGTCTCTTTGTAAGTCATTAAGAACTTGCCTTATGTATCTGGGTGCTCCTGTATTAGGTGCATATATATTTAGGATCGTGAGCTCTTCTTGTTGCATTAATCCTTTTACCATTATGTAATGTCCTTCTTTGTGTCTTTTGATCTTTGTTGCTTTAAAGTCTATTTTATCAGAGCTGAGAATTGCAACTCCCGCTTTTTTTTGCTCTCCATTTGCTTGGTAAATCTTCCTCCATCCCTTTATTTTTAGCTTTTGTGTATCCTTGCATGTGAGGTGGGTTTTCTGGATACAGCACACTGATGGGTTTTGGTTTTTTATCTAATTTTCCAGTCTGTGTCTTTTGATTGGGGCATTTAGTCCATTTACGTTTAGGGTTAATATTGTTATGTGTGAATTTGATCCTGCCATTTTCATGCTAGCCGGCTGTTTTGCCCATTGTTTGATGCATATTCTTCATTGTGTTGATGCTCTTTTCCATTTTGTGTGTTTTTGGAGTGGCTGGTACTGGTTGTTCTTTTCTATGTGTAGTGCCTCTTTCAGGAGCTGTTGTAAAGCTGGTCTGGTGGTGATGAAATCTCTGAGTACTTCCTTTTTCACAAAGAATTTTAATTTTCCTTCCCTTATGAAACTTAGTTTGGCTGGATATGAAATTCTGGGTTGAAGGTTCTTTTCTTTAAGGATGTTGAATATCGGTCCCCACTCTCTTCTGGCTTGTAGGTTTTCTGCTGAGAGATCTGCTGTGAGTCTGATGGACTTCCCTTTGTGGGTAACCCGACCTTTCTCTCTGGCTGCCCTTAGTATTTTCTCCTTCATTTCAACCCTGGTGAATATCACGATTATGTGCCTTGGGGTTGTTCTTCTAGAGAGATATCTTTGTGGTGTTCTCTGTATTTCCTGGATTTGAATATTGACCTGCTTTGCTAGGTTGGGTAAGTTTTCCTGGATAATATCCTGAAGAGTATTTTCCAGCTTGGCTGCATTCTCTTCGTCACATTCAGGTACACCTATCAAACGTAGATTAGGTCTTTTCACATAGTCCCATATTTCTTGTTGACTTTGTTCATTCCTTTTTACCCTGTTTTCTCTAATCTTGCCTTCTCGTTTTATTTCATTGAGTTGATCTTCAATCTCTGATATCCTTTCTTCTGCTTGGTCAATTTGGCTATTGAAACTTGTGCATGCTTTGTGAAGTTCTCGTGTTGTGTTTTTCAGCTCCATCAATTCACTCAAATTCCTCTTTAAGTTGTCCATTCTCATTAGCATTTTGTCAAGTCTTTTTTCAAGGTTCTTAATTTCTTTGCATTGGGTTAGAACATCTTCTTTTAGCTCATGGAAGTTTCTTATTATCCACTTTCTGAAGGCTGATTCTGTCATTTCATCACACTCATTCTCCATCCAGTCTTGTTTCCTTGCTAATGAGGACTTGTGATCCCTTGTAGGTTGAGAAGTGTTCTGGTTTTGGGTGTTTTCATCCTTTTTGCACTGGTTTCTTCCCATCTTTGTGGATTTATCCACCTGTTGACTTTGTAGTTGTTGACTTTCTGATTTTGGTAAGTTTAAGTCTGCAGCAGCAGAACTCATAAACCCCTTCTTTTTCCCCCAGGTGTTCTGTCCCAGGGAGTTAGGGATTTATGAGTTTCTGCTGTGCTGCTGCCATTTTCGCTGCCCACAAGTAGGCAGACTAGTCATTCTCAGCCTGCAGAGGCTTCGCTGTGCTGCTGTGGGCTCTGCCCAGCTGCTGTGTGAACTTCTCTGCAGTCCTGTTCATATGGGTGTAGTTAGAACTGCTTCCTCTATGTTGGCCCGCCTCTGTAGTGATGGACTCTCTCTGTAATGGTGCATTGCCTTGGCAATGGCAGGTTGCCTCCAGAACTGCAGGCTGCCTCTGTAATGGTGGATGCCCCTTCTCCACAGAGCTGGACCATCCCGGGTTCAGTTGTGCTTGCCATAAAAGTCTCAACCCAGAGTGTTTCCAATTGCTGTTTTTTTGTTTTTGTGGGGGTGGGACCAGCCGGGTCTGGTTGCCTGGCTATCTGTCCCACAGCCTTTTGTTTTTTAGTTGAATGGTTGGCTCTCTACCAGGTGACCTGGACGTCTGTGGAATAGGTGCCGGGACCTGTATGATTTCCCATGCAGCAACCCACTGCACTGGTTGAAGCCATGGCTCTGATGTTTGTGGCACTTTTTTGCCCAGGAATCTCCTGGCCTGGCTCCCTGCTTCAGCTTCCCTTGCTGGCTAAGAGGGGACACAGTCTTGTTTACTCTGCACCAGGAGATGCTGCACTGGCTGAAACTGCAGCTCTGAGATTCATGACGCTTTTTTGCCTGGGAATCTCCTGGCCTGGCTCCCTGTTTCAGCTCCCCTTGCTGGCTAAGAGGGGACACAGTCTCGTTTACTCTGTACTGGGAGCTGCTGCGCTGGCTGAAACCATGGCTCTGAGATTCGTGGCACTTTTTTGCCCCAGAATCTCCTGGTCTGTCTCCCCATTTCAGCTCCCCTTGCTGGCTAATAGGGGACAGAGTCTCGTTTACTCTGCACTGGGAACTGCTGCACCAGGGTACAGGCCAAATATCCATGCCAGCCAAAATAGCCACACTGGCAACCCGTGGGGCTCCTCTGCCTGTGAATCTTCTGGTCGGTGGGCAGTAAAAATCCGTTGGAAAATGCGGTGTCCACTCACCCCCTGTGCTTTCACTCGGACCTGCAATCCTTAGCTCCTCCTAACTGGCCATCTTTGATCTCTCCCCTAGAGTTAGTATTTTCTAAATAAAAGAGAATTTGAGAGAGACTATATTCCAAATAAAAGAGTACTTTGAGTATGAGTATATTCTAAATAAAAGAGTACTTTGAGAGGCTGTATGTTTTTTTATAAAAGAGTATCTTGAGTGTGAGTATATTCTAAATAAAAGAATACTTTGAGAGGTTGTATATTTTTTATAAAATAGTACTTTGAGAGTGAGTATATGCTAAATAAAAGAGTACTTTGAGAGCGAGCATATTTTTTATAAGAGTACCTTTAGGGTGAGTATATTCAAAATAAAGAGTATTTTGAAGCTGAGTATATTCAAAATAAAAGATTACTTAGAGAGGGAGTATATTTTTTATAAAGTGTACTTTGAGAGGGATTTTATTTTTTATAAAAGAGTACATTGATAGTGAGTATATTCAAAATGAAAGAGTATTTTGAGGATTACTATATATTTTATAAAAGTATTTTAGAGTGAGTATATTCTAAATAAAAGAGTACTTTGAGAGTGAGTATATTTTTGAAAAAAGAGTATTTTGAGTGGGAGTATGTTCTAAATAAAAGAGTAGTTAGAGTGGGAGTATATATTTTATAAAAGAGTACTTAATTGGGAGCATACTCTAAATAACAGAGTAATTGAGAGTGAGTATTTTCTAAATAAAAGACTACATTGAGACTGAGTATATTCTAAATAAAAGTGTACTTTGAGAGATAGTATATTCTAAATAAAGGGGTACTTTGAGAGTGAGTATATTCTAAATAAAAAAGTACTTTGAGAGTGAGTATATTGTTAAAAAAAGAGTACTTTGAGAGTGAGTATATTCTAAATAAAAGAGTACTTAAGTGTGAGTATATTCCATATAGAAGAGTAGTTTGAGAGGGAGTATATTTTTTATGAAAGAGTATATTGTCTGCGAATATATTCTAAATAAAAGCGTACTTTGAGAGTATTTTCTAAATACAGGAGTAATATGAGAGTGAGTATATTCTAAACAAAACAATATATTTAGAGTGAGTATATTCTAAATAAAATAGTACATTGAGAGTGAATATATTCTAAATAAAAGAGTACATTGAGAGTGAGTATATTCTAAATTAAAGAGTATTTTGAGAGGGAGTATATCCTAAATAAAAGAGTTTTTTCAGAGTGAGTATATTCTAAATAAATGAGTCCTTTGAGAGTGATTATATTCTAAATAAAAGAATACTTTGAGAGGTTGTATATTTTTTATAAAAGAGTACTTTGGGTGTGAGGATATTCTAAATAAAAGAGTATTTTGAGAAGGAGTGTATTTTTTAAAAAAGAGTAACTTGAGTGTGAGTACATTCCAAATTAAAGAGTACATTGAGAGGGAGCATATTTTTTATAAAAGAGTACTTTGAGTGTGAGTACATTCTGAATAAAACAGAAATTTGAGTGGGAGTATATTTTTTATAAATGAGTACTTTGAGAGGGAGTATATTTTTTATAAACGAGTATTTTGAGTGTGAGTATATTCTACATAAAAGAGCACATTGAGAGGGAGTATATTTTTTATAAAAGAACACTTTGAGTGTGAATATATTCTAAATAATAGTTTGAGAGGGAATATATTTTTTATATAGAGTACTTTGAGAGGGAGTATAACTTTTTTTAAAGAGTACTTTGAGTGGGAGTATATTCTAAATAAAAGAGAAACTTTGGAGTGAGTATCTTCTAAATAAAAGAGTATTTTGACAGTTAGTATATTCCAAATAAAAGAGTGCTTTGAGTGGGAGTATATTATAAATAAAAGCGTACCTGGAGAGGGAGTATATTCTAAATAAAAGAGTACATTTGGAGGAAGTATATATTTTATAAAGAGTAATTTGAGTGTGAGTACATTCTACATAAAAGACTACATTGTGAGGGAGTATATTTTTTATAAAAGATTTCTTTGAGAGGGAAGATATTTTTATAACAGGGTGCTTTGAGTGTGAATATATTTTTATAAAAGACTACTTTGGTAGTGAGTATATTCTAAATAAAAGACTACTTTGAGAGTGACTATATATTTTATAAAAGAGTAACTTGAGAGTGAGTATACTCTAAATAAAAGTATGTTTAGAGGGAGTATATTTTTTATTAAAGGGTATAGTGAGGGTGAGTATATTCTAAATAAAACAGTAACTTGAGGGTGAGTGTACTCTAAATAAAAGATTATTTTGAGAGGGAATATATTTTTTATAAAAGAGTACTTTGAGAGTCAGTATATACTAAATAAAAGAGTACTTTGAGGAAGAGTATATTGTAAATAAAGGAGTACTTTGAGAGAGAGTATATTCTAAATAAAAGTGTAATTTGAGAGGGAGAATATTTTTTGTAAAAGAGTACTTTGACTGTGAGTATATTCTAAATAAAAGAGTACATTCAGAGGGAGTAGATTGTTTATAAAAGAGTACATTGAGAGGGAGTATATTTTATAAAAAGAGTACTTTGGGTATGAGTATATTTTTTATAAAAGAGTACCTTGAGTGTGAGTATATTCTAAATAAAATAGTATTTTGAGATGAAGTATATTCTAAATAAAACACTATTTTGAGACGGAGTATATTTTTCCTAAAAGAGTATTTTGAGGCTGAGTATATTCTAAATTAAAGATTTCATTGAGATGGAGTATAGTTTTTATAAAAGAGTAGTTTGATAGGGAGGAGAGGGAGTATATATATTTTTTTTAATAAAAGAGTACTTTCATAGTGAGTATATTCTAAAGGAAAGAATATTTTGAGGGTGAGTATATTTTTAATAAAAGTGCATATTGAGTGTGAGTATATGCTAAATAAAAGAGTACTTTGAGAGGAACTATATTTTTTTTAAAAGAGTACATTGAGTGGGAGTATATTCTAAATAAAAGAGAAATTTTAGAGTTAGTATTTTCAAAATAAAAGAGTATTTTTTAGAGTGAGTATATTCCAAATAAAAGAGTACTCTGAGTATGAGGATGTTCTAAATAAAAGAATAGTTTGAGAGGGAATATATTTTTTATCAAAGAGTACTTTGAGTGTGAGAATATTCTAAATAAAATAGTATTTTGATAGAGAGTCTATTCTAAATAAAAGACTAGTTTGAGACGGAGTATTTTTTTTTAAAGACTACTTTAAGAGTGAGCATATTCTAAATAAAAGAGTAGTTTTAGAGTGAGTATATTTTTTATAAAAGACTATTTTAAGAGTGAGTATATTCTAAATATAAGAGTATTTAGAGAGGGAGCACATTTTTAATAACAGAGCACCTTGAGTGTGGGTATATACTAAATAAAAGAGTACTTTGAGAGGGAGTAAATTTTTTATAAAAGAATAGTTTGAGAGAGACTATATTCTATATAAAAGAGTATTTTCTGGGGGAGTATATTTTTTATAAAAGAGTACTTTAAGGGGAAGTATATATATTTTTATAAAGGAGTATTTTGAGTGTGAGTTTATTCCAAATAAAAGAGTACTTTGAGAGTGAGTATATTCTAAATAAAAGAATAATTTGAATGTGTGGATATTCTAAATAAAAAAGTACATTGAGAGGGATTATATTTTCTATAAAAGAGTACTTTGAGTGGCAGCATATTCTAAATAAAAGAGTACATTGAGAGGGAGCATATTCTTTATAAAAGAGTACTTAGAGTGTGAGTGTATTCTAAATAAAAGAGTAGTTTGATGGTGAGTATATTCTAAATAAAAGAGTACTTTGAGTGTGAGTATATTTTTTATAAAACAGTACTTTGAGAGTGAGTATATTCTAAATAAAACAGTAGTTTGAGAAGGAGTATATTTTTTATAAAAGAGTATTTTACTGTGAGTATATTCTTAATAAAGGAGTATTTTGAGAGGGAGTATAGTCAAAATAAAATAGTATATTGAGAGGGAGTTTATTTTATATACAAGAGTACTTTGAGAGTGAGTATACTCTAAATTAAAGAGTACATTGAGAGGGAGTATTTTGTTATAAAAGAGTTCTTTGAGAGGGAGTATATTTTTATAAAAGAGCACATTGAGTGTGAGTATATTTTTTATAAAAGAGTATTTTTTGTGTGAGCATATTCTTAATAAAATAGTACTTTGAGAGGGAGTGTATTCTAAATAAAACAGTATTTTGAGAGGGAGTATATTTTTTATCAAAGAGTAATTTGTGTGGGAGTATATTCTAAATAAAAGAGAAATTTTAGAGTTAATATTTTCTAAATAAAAGAGTATTTAGAGAGTGAGTATATTACAAATAAAAGAGTACTTTGAGTATGAGTACATTCTAAATAAAAGAGTACTTTGAGAGGGAGTACATTTTCAATAAAAGAGTACTTTGAGTGTGAGTATATTATAAATAATACAGTATTTTGAGAGGGAGTATATCCAAATAAAAGAGTACTTTGAGATGCACTATTTTTTATGCAAGACTATATTGAGAGTGAGGATATTCTAAATAAAAGAGTACATTTAGAGTGAGTATATTTTTTAATAAGATGGATCATTGAGAGTGAGTATATTCTAAATAAAAGAGTACTTTGAGAGTTAGTATATTTTTTACAAAAGGGTACATTGAGCGTGAGTATATTCTAAACAATACAGCATTTTGAGGCAGTGTATATTCTAAATAAAAGATTACTTTATGATGGAGTATATTTTTTATAAAAGAATAGTTTGAGAGGGAGTATTTTTTTAACAAAAGAATATTTTGAGAGTGAGTATATTCTAAATGAAATAGTACTTTGAGCGTGAGTATATTTTCTATAAAAGAATACTTTGAGAGTGAGTATATTCTAAGTAATAGAGTACTTTGAGAGTGAGTCTGTTTTTTTATAAAAGAGTACATTTAGTGGGAGTATATTCTAAATAAAGAGGACTTTGAGAGGGAGTATATTTTATATAAAAGAGGACTTTGAGTGGGAGTATATTCTAAATAACAGAGTGAGGGTGAGTATTTTCTAAATAAAAGAATACTTTGAGAGAGAGTATATTCTAAATAAAATTGTACTTTGAGAGTTAGCATATTCTAAATTAAAGAGTATTTTGAGTGTGAGTATATTCTAAATAAAAGAGTAGGTTGAGAGTGAGTATATACTAAAGAAATGAGTACTTTGAGAGGGAGTATAATTTTTATAAAAGACTACATGTATTGGGAGTATATTCTAAAGGAAAGAGACGTTTTAGAGTTAGAATTTTCAAAATAAAAGAGTATTGGAGTGAGTACATTCCAAATAAAAGAGTAAATTGAGTATGAGTATGTTCTAAATAATAGAGTAGTTTGAGAGGGAGTATATTTTTTATAAAAGATTACATTGAGTGTGAGTGTATTCTAAATAAAATAGTATTTTGAGAGGGAGTTATTCTAAATAAAAGAGTACATTAAGATGGAGTATATATTTTATAAAAAACTATTTTGAGAGTGAGCATATTCTAAATAAAAGAGTACTTTTAGAGTGAGTATATTTTTTATAAAAGACTACTTTGAGAGTGAGTATATTCTAAATAAAAGAGTACTTTGAGAGGGAGTATATTTTGTATAATAGAGTAGTTTGAGAGTGAGTATATTCTTTATAAAAGAGTATATTGAGAGGGAGTATATTTTTTATAAAAGAGTATTTTGAGAGAAAGTATATTTTTTATAAAGGAGTATTTTGAGTGTGAGTATATTCCAAACAAAAGAGTACTTTGAGAGTGAGTATATTCTAAATAAAAGAATAATTTGAGTGTGTGTATATTCGAAAAAAAAAAGAGTACATTGAGAGGGATTATATTTTCTATAAAAGAGTACTTTGAGTGGGAGTATATTCTAAATAAAAGACTTCTTTGAGAGGGAGCATATTTTTGTAAAAGAGTACATTGAGGGTGAGTATATTCTAAATAAAGGAGTACTTTGAGTGTGAGTATATTTTTTATAAAAGAGTACTTAGAATGTGAGTATATTCTAAATAAAAGAGTAGTTTGAGAGGGGGTATATTTTTTATGAAACAGTACTTGGAGTGCGAGTATGTGTGTATTCTAAATAAAAGAGTATTTTGAAGGGGAGTATATTTTTTATAAACGAGTACTTTGAGAGTTAGTATATTTTTTATAAAATAGTAATTTGAGAAAGGGTATATTCTATACAAAAGAGTACTTTGAGAGGGAGTATATTTTTTATGAAAGAGTACTTTTAGAGGAAGTATACTTTATATAAAGGTGTATTTTTAGTGTGAGTATATTCTAAATGAAAGAGTAATTTGAGAGGGAGTATGTATTTTAATAAAATAGTACTTTGATCAGGAGTATATTTTATATAAATGAGTACTCTAAGTGTGAGTATATTTGAAACAAAATAGTATTTGAGAGAGAGTATATTGTAAATAAAAGAGTTATTTGAGAGTAAGTATATTTTAAATAAAATAGTAACTTGAGAGTGTGTATATTCTAAATAAAAGAGTACATTGAGTGTGTGTATATTCTAAATAAAAGAGTACTTTGAGAGGGAGAATATTTTTTATAAAAGAATACTTTGAGTGTGAGTATATTCTAAATAAAAGAGTACTTTCAGAGGGAGTATATTTTTTATAAAAGAGGAATTTGAGTGTCAGTATAGTCTAAATAAATGAGTAATTTGTGGTTGAGTACATTGGTAATAAAAGAGTACTTTGAGTGTCAGTATATTTTTTATGAAAGAGTACTTTGAGAGTGAGTATATTATAAATATAAGAGTATTTGGAGAGGGAGTATGTTTTTTTATAAAAGAGTACTTTGAGCGTGAATATATTTTAAATACAAGAGTAATTTGAGAGGGACTATATTTTATATAAAAGGATGCTTTGAGAGTTAGTATACTTTTATAAAATATTGAGTGTGAGTATATTCTAAATAAAAGAGTTGTTTGATAGTGAATATATTCTAAATTAAAGAGTAATTTGAGAGGCAGTATATTTTTTACAAAAGAGTACATTGAGTGTGAGTATATTCTAAATTAAAGAGTATTTTGAGAGGGAGAATATTTTTCATAAAAGAGTATTTTGAGTGTCAGTATAGTCTAATAAAAGAGTATTTTGAGAGGTAGTATATTTTTGATAAAGTATTTTAAGAGTGAGTATATTCTAAATAAATGAGTATTTTGAGGGTGAATATATTTTTTATAAAAGAGCAATGTGAATGTGATTATATTTTTTATAACAGAGTACTTGAGAGTGAATATATTCTAAATCAGAGTATTTTGAGAGGGAGTATATTTTTTATAAAACAGTACTCTGTGAGTGAGTATATTATAAATAAAAGAGTATTTTGAGAGGAAATATATTATTTATAAAAGAGTACATTGAGAGCAAGTATATTTTTTTATAAAGGAGTATTTTTAGTGTGAGTATATTCTAAATAAAAGAATAATTTGAGTAGGAGTATATTTTTCATAAAATAGTACTTTGAGAGGGAGTATATTTTTTCTTAAAGGGTACTTTGAGTGTGACTGTATTCGAAATAAAAGAGTAATTTTAGGGTGAGTGTATTCTAAATAAAAGAGTACATGGAGAGTGAGTATATTCTAAATAAAAGAGCATTTTGAGAGGGAGTATTTATTTTATCAGATTGTACTTTGAGTTTGAGTATATTCCAAATAAAAGAGTACTTTGAGAGTGAGTATATTCTAAATAAAATAGTATTTTGAGTGTGAGTAAATTCTCCATAAAAGAGTACATTAAGAGGGATTATATTTTGTATAAAAGAGTACTATGAGTGGGAGTATATTGTAAATAAAAGAGTAATTTTAGAGGGATTATATTATTTATAAAAGAGTTGTTTGAGTTTGTGTACATTCTAAATAAAACTGTACTTTGAGGGTGTGTATAATTTTTAATAAAGAGTACTTTGATTGTGAGTATATTTTTAAAAAAGACTATTTTGAGTGTGAATATATTCTAAATAAAAGAGTACTTTTAGAGGGAGTGTGTTTTATATAAATGTGTACTTGAGAGTGAGTGTATGCTAAATAAAAGAGTATTTTGAGAGGGAGTATATTTTATATAAAAGAGTACTTTGAAAGTTAGAATATGTTTTATAAAAGAGTAATTTTAGTGTGCGTATATTCTAAATAAAGGAGTACTTTGTGAATGAGTATATTCTAAGTAAAACAGTACTTTCAGAGGGTGTGTATTTTTTATAAAAGAGTACTTTGAGGGAGCATATTAATTCTAAAAGACTAATTTGAGTGTGAGTATATTCTAAATAAATTAGTATTTTGAGAGCGAGTGTATTATAAAGAAAAGAGTACTTTGAGAGTGAATATATTCTATATAAAAGAGTACATTGAGAGGGACTGCATTTTTTATAAAAGAGTACTTTGTGTGTGAATATATTCAAAATAAAAGAGTACTTTGAGATTGAGTATATTTTTTGTAAAAGAGTAGTTTGAGAGTGAATACATTTTTAATAAAATGGTACTTTGTGAGGCAGTATATTTTTATAAAAGATTAATTTGATAGTGAGTATATTCTAAATAAAAGAGCACTTTGAGGGTGAGTATATTTTTTTATAAAAGAGTTCTTTAAGTGTGAGTATATTCTAAATAAAAGAGTAATTTGAGATGCAGTATATTTTTAATAAAAGAGTTCTTTGAGTGTGAGTACATTCTAAATAAAGGAGTACATTGAGTGGGAGAATATTTTTTATAAATGAGGACATTGAGAGGGAGTATATTCTAAATAAAAGAGTAATTTGAGAGGGAGTATATTTTTTTATAAAAAAGTACTTTGAGTGTGAGTATATTTTTGATAAAAGAGTATTTTGAGAGCGAGTATATTTTAAATAAAGGAGTAATTTGAGAGCGAGTATATTCTAAATAAAAGAGTAGTTTTAGAGTGTGTATATGCTAAATAAAAGAGTACGTTGAGAGGGAGTATAGATTTTATATAAGAGTACTTTGATTGTGAATATATTTTAAATAAAATAGTACATTGAGAGTGAGTGTTTTCTAAATAAAAGAGTACTTTGAGTGTGAGTATATTCTAAATAAAAGAGTACTTTGAGAGTGAGCATATTCTCTATAAAAGAGTACTTTCCGAGTGAGTATTTTATTTATATAAGAGTATTTTGGGAGTAAGTGTATTGTAAATAAAGAGTACTTTGAGAGGGAGCATATTTTAAATAAAATAGTACATTAAGAGTGAGTATATTCTAAATGAAAGAGTAATTTTAGAGTGAGTATATTCTAAATAAAAGAATACTTTGAGAAAGAGTATATTCTAAACGAAAAAGTACTATTAGTGTGAGTATAGTTTTTATTAAAGAGTACTTTTTGAGGGAGTATATTTTGTATAAAAGAGTAATTTGAGAGTGAGTATATTCCAAATAAAAGAGAATTTTGAGAGGTAGTACATTCTAAAAAAAAGTACTTTGAGAGTGCGTATATTTTTTAAAAAAGAGTACTTTTAGAGTGAGTATATTTTTCATAAAAAAGTCCTTTCAGAGTGAGTAAAATCTCCATAAAATAGTAGTTTCAGTGTGAGAATATCTCTATAAAAGCGCATTTTGAGAGGGAGTATATTTTTTATAAAAGAGTACTTCTACCATGAGTATATTCTAAATATATAGTATATTGAGAGTGAGTATATTATCTATAAAAGACTAGTTTGAGAGTGAGTATATTCTCTATAAAACACTAGTTTGAGAATGAGTATGTTTTTTTTATAAAAGAGTACATTGAGAGTGAGTATGTTCTCTATATAAAGTAATTTGACAGTGAGTCTATTGTAAATAAAAGAGTACTTTGACAGTGAGTATATTATACAGAAAATTGTACATTTAGAGTTAGTATAATTTTTATAAAAGAGTAGTTTGAGAGTGAGTATATTCTAAATAAAAGAGAATTTGTGAGTGTGAATATTTTTTTAAAAGAATATTTTGAGAGTGAGTATATTCTAAATAAAAGTACATTGTGAGGGAGTATATTTTCTCTAGAAAGCTCTTTGAGAGAGGGTATATAATTTATAAAAGAGTACTTTGTGAGTATAGTCTAAGTAAAAGAGTACTTTGAGCGTGAGTATATTTTTTATAAAAGTATTTTGAGAGTGAGTATATTTTAAATAAAATTTTAATTTGAGTGTATGTATGTTTTTTATAAAAGAGTCGTTTGAGCATGAGTATATTTTAAATAAAAGAGTAATTTGAGAGAGAATATATTTTATATAAAAGAGTGCTTTTAGAGGTAGTATATTTTTTATAAAATATTATATTCAGTGTGAGTATATTCTAAATAAAAGAGTTATTTGAGAGTGAGTATATTCTAAATAAAAGAGTACTTTGAGAGCGAGTATATTTTTTATCAAAGAGTACATTGAGTGTCAGTATATTCTAAATAAAATAGTGATTTGAGAAGAGGAATATTTTTCATAAAAGAGTATTTTGAGTGTCAGTATAGTCTGATAAAAGAGTACCTTGAGAGGTAGTATATTTTTTATAAAAGAGTATTTTGAGTGTGAGTATATTCTAAATAAATGAGTATTTTGATTGTGAGTATATTTATGAATAAAAGAGGAATGTGAGTGTGAGTACATTTTTTATAAAAGAGTACCTTGAGAGTGAATATATTCTAAATAAAAGAGTACTTTGAGAGGGAGTATATTTTTTATAAAACAGTACTTTTTGAGTGAGTATATTCTAAATAAAAGAGTATTTTTAGATGGAGTATATTTTTTATAAAAGAGTACATTGAAAGGAATTATATTTTTTAAAAAGGATGACTTTTAGTGTGAGTATATTCAAAATAAAAGAGTAATTTGAGAAAGAGTATATTTTTTATAAAATACTACTTTGAGAGGCAGTATATTTTTTCTTAAAGGGTACTTTGAGTGTGAGTGTATTTGAAATAAAAGGGTAATTTGAGAGTGAGTATATTCTAAATAAAAGAGCAGTTTGAGGGTGAGCATATTTTTTATGAAAGACATCTTTGAGTGTGAGTATATACTAAATAACAGAGTAATTTGATAAGGAGTATATTTTTAATAAAAGAATTCTTTGAATGTGAGTATATTCTAAATAAAAGAGTACTTTGAGAGGGAGAATATTTTTTATAAATGAGGACATTGAGAGGGAGTATATTCTAAGTAAAAGAGTAATTTGAGAGGGAGTACATTTTTTATAAAAGAGTACTTTGAGTGTGAGTATATTTTTGATAAGAGTACTTTGAGAGTGACTATATTCTAAATAAAAGAGTACTTTGAGAGCGAGTGTATTCTAAATAAAAGAGTAGTTTTAGAGTGTGTGTATGCTAAATAAAAGGGTACGTTGAGAAGGAGTATAGTTTTTATATAAGAGTATTTTGAGTGTGAATATATTTTAAAGAGTACATTGAGAGTGAGTGTATTCTAAATAAGAGTACTTTGAGTGTGAGTATATTCTAAATAAAAGAGTACTTTGAGAGTGAGCATATTCTCTATAAAAGAGTACTTTCAGAGTGAGTATTTTATTTATATAAGAGTACTTTGGGAGTAAGGGTATTGCAAATAAAGAGTTCTTTGAGAGGGAGTATATTTTAAATAAAATAATACATTGAGAGTGAGTATATTCTAAATGAAAGAGTAAATTTAGTTTGAGTATATTCTAAATCAAAGAATACTTAGAGAGTATATTCTAAACAAAAAAGTACTTTTAGAGTGAGTATATTTTTTAATAAAGAGTAATTTTTGAGGGAGTATATTTTGTTTAAAGGAGTAATTTGAGAATGAGTATATTCCAAATAAAAGAGTATTTTGAGAGGGAGTACATTCTAAATAAAAGAGTAATTTGAGAGTGCATATATTTTAAGAAAAAGAGTCCTTTCAGAGTGAGTATAATCTCTATAAAAGAGTATTTTGAGAGTGAGAATATTCTCTATAAAACAGCATTTTGAAAGAGAGTATATTTTTTATAAAAGAGTACTTCGAGTGTGAGTATATTCTAAATAAAAGCATATTCTAGGTAAACGAGTAGTTTTAGAGTGACTATATTCTCTATAAAAGAGTACTTTGAGAGTGAGTATATTCTCTATAAAACAGTAGTTTGAGAATGAGTATGTTTTTATAAAAGAGTACTTTGCGAGTGAGTATGTTCTCTATATAAAGTAATTTGACAGTGAGTCTATTCTAAATAAAAGAATATTTTGAGAGTGAGTATATTATACAGAAAATTGTACATTTAGAGTTAGTATAATTTTTATAAAAGAGTAGTTTGAGAGTGAGTATATTCTAAATAAAAGAGTAATTTGTGAGTGCGAATATTTTTTTTAAAAGAGTATTTTGAGAGTGAGTATATTCTAAATAAAAGAGTAGTTTGTGAGGGAGTATATTTTCTCTAGAAAGCTCTTTGAGAGAGCGTATATAATTTACAAAAGAGTACTTTGTGATTATAGTCTAAATAAAAGAGTACTTTGAGTGTGAGTATATTTTTTATAAAAGTATTTTGAGAGTATATTTAAAAAAAAATTTTAAGTTGACAGTAAGTACATTTTTTATAAAAGAGTACTTTGAAAGTGAGTATATTCTACGTAAAAGAGTACTTTCAGAATGAGTATATTCTAAATAAAAGAGTATTTTGAGAGTGAGTACATTTTTTATAAATGAGTACTTTGCGAGTGCATATATTCTAAATAAAAGAGTACATTGAGAGTGAGTATATTCTAAATAAAAGAGTACTTTGATGGATGTTTAGCTGTGGAGCAGATCTGGTACATCCTGTCAAGTCTGAGAGCTGTTGAGCTGGAGATTTGGAAGGAGACGGTGCAGTTGTTGAAGATTGATGGTCATGGAGCTGGAGTCTGGAGAGGAGCATGTGCTGCAGTTTAAGTTTAATGGTCGTGGAGCTTGAGACTCGGGAGGAGCAGGTGCTGCAGTTTAACTTTGACGGTCGTGGAGCTCAAGACCAGGGAGGAGCAGGTGTTGCAGTTTAAGTTTGATGGTCGTGGAGCTGGAGATGGGGGAGGAGCCATTGATACCACCGTGTAAGTCTGAGGGTCACGGAGCTCCTGGCCCCAGGGAGGACCCAGTGCTAAAGTTGAAGTTTGAGGGTCATGGAGCTGGAGACCCGGTGAGTAGCTGGTGCTGCTGTTCTAATTTGAGGGTCAGAGAGACCTGGGGAGGTGCCTGTGATGCCTGAAAAGTCTGAGAGTCATTGAGCTGGTGATCCAGGGAAGAGCTGGTGCTGCTTTGACCCAGGGAGGAGCTGCTGCTGCTGTTCTAATTCCAGGGTAAGAGAGACCTGTGGAGGGGCTTGTGACACCTGCCCAGTCTGAGAGTCATTGAGCTGGAGATGCAGGGAGGAGCTGGTACGGCTGTTACAGCTTGAGGTTTGTGGAGCTGCTGCTGCTGTTCTAATCCCAGGGTGAGAGAGACATGGGGAGGGACTCGTGGGCCTATCAAGTCTGAGTCATTACGCTGGAGATCCAGGAAGGAGCTGGTGCTGCCATTATAGCTTGAGGATTGAGGACCTGGAGACCCAGGGAGGAGCTGGGCTGCTGTTCCAATTTCAGGGTCAGGGAGACCTGGGTAGGGGCTAGCGATTCCTGCCAAGTCTGAGAGTCATTGAGCTAAAGATACAGGAAAAAGCAGGTGCTGCTGTTATATTTTGAGGATTGTGGAGCTGGATAAACAGGGAGTAGCTGGAGCTGCTGTTCTAATTTGAGGGTCAGAGAGACCTGTGTAGGGGCTTCTGGTGCCTTTCAAGTCTGAGATTCATTACTCTGGATATTTAGGGATGAGCTGCTGCTGCTATTATAGCTTGAGGATTGTGGAGCTGGATACCCAGGGAGGAGCTGGTGCTGCTGATCTAATTCCAGGGTCAGAGAGACATGGGGAGGGGGTCGTTATGCCTTTCAAGTGTGAGAGTCATTGCACTGGAGATCCAGTGAGGAGCTGGTGCTGCTGTTATAGCTTGAGGATTGTGGAGCTGGAGACCCAGGAAGGAGCTTGTGCTGCAGCTCTAATTTGAGGGTCAGAGAGACAGGGGAGGGGATTGTGATGCCTGCCAAGTCTGAGAGTCATTCAGCTGGAGATCCAGGGAGGAGCTGTTGCTGCACTTGCAGCTTGAGGATTGTGGAGCTGGAGACCCAGGGAGGAGCTGGTGCTGCACTTCTAATTCCAGGGTCAGAGAGACATGAGGAGGGGCTCATGATGCCTTTCAATTCTGAGAGTCATTGCACTGGAGATTTATGGATGAGCGGGTGCTGCTCTTATAGCTTGAGGATTGTGGAGCTGGAGACCAAGGGAGGAGCTGGTGCTGCTGCTCTAATTTGAGGGTCAGAGAAACCTGGGTAGGGGCTTGTGATGCCTCCCAATCTGAGAGTCATTGAGCTGGAGATCCAGGTAGGAGCTGGTGCTGCTGTTATAGCTTGAGGATTGTGAAGCTGGAGACCCAGGGAGGAGCTGGTGCTGCTGTTCTAATTCGAGGGTAAGAGAGACATGCAGAGGGACTCGAGATGCCTTTCAAGTCTGAGAGTCATTGAGCTGGAGACACAGGAAGGAGCTGCTGCTGCTGTTCTAATTCCAGTGTCAGAGACACATGAGGAGGGGCGCATGATGTCTTTCAAGTCTGAGAGTCATTAAGCTGGAGATCCAGGAAGGAGCTGGTGCTGCTGTTATAGCTTGAGGATTGAGGAGCTGGAGACCCAGGGAGGAGCTGGGCTGCTGTTCTAATTTCAGGGTCAGAGATATCTGGGTAGGGGCTAGCGATTCCTGCCAAGTCTGAGAGTCATTGAACTAAAGATCCAGGAAAAAAGCTAGTGCTGCTGTTATATCTTGAGGATTGTGGAGCTGGATAAACAGAGAGGAACTGGAGCTGCTGTTCTAATTTGAGGGTCAGAGAGACCTGTGTAGGGGCTTCTGGTGCCTTTCAAGTCTGAGATTCATTGCTCTGGATATTTAGGGATGAGCTGCTGCTGCTGTTATAGCTTGAGGATTGTGGAACTGGATACCCAGGGAGGAGCTGGTGCTGCTGATCTATCTTGAGGGTCAGAGAGACCTGGGGAGGGACTTGAGATGCCTGCCAAGTCTGAGAGTCATTGAGCTAGAGATCCAGGGATGAGCTGATGCTGCCTTTATAGCTTAAGGATTGTGGAATTGGAGACCCAGGGAGGAGCTGGGGCTGCTGTTCTAATTCCAGGGTCAGAAAGACATGGGGAGGGGATCGTGATGCCTTTCAAGTGTGAGTCATTGTGCTGGAGATCCAGGGAGGAGCTGGTGCTGCTGTTATAGCTTGAGGATTGTGGAGCTGGAGACCAAGGGAGGAGCTGATGATGCTCTTCTAACTTGAGGGTCAGAGAGACCTGGGGAGGGGCTTGTGATGCCTGCCAAGTCTGAGAGTCATTGAGCTGGAGATCCAGGTAGGAGCTGGTACTGCTGTTATAGCTTGAGGATTGTGGAGCTGGAGACACAGGAAGGAGCTGGTGCTGCTGTTCTAACTCCAGTGTCAGAGACACATGGGGAGGGGCGCATGTCTTTCAAGTCTGAGAGTCATTGAGCTGGAGATCCAGGAAGGAGCTGGTGCTGCAGTTAAAGCTTGAAGATTGTGAAGCTGGAGACCCACGGAGGAGCTGGTGCTGTTGTAATTCCAGGCTCCGAGAGACATGTGGAGGTGCTTCTGGTGCCTTTCAAGTCTGAGATTCATTGCTCTGGATATTTAGGGATGAGCTTCGCTGCTGTTATAGCTTGAGGATTGTGGAGCTGGATACCCAGGGAGGAGCTAGTGCTGCTGTTCTATTTTGAGGGTCAGAGAGACCTGGGAAGGGGCTTGCGATTCCTGCCAAGTCAGAGAGTCAGTGAGCTAGAGATCCAGGGATGAGCTGATACTGCTTTTATAGCTTAAGGATTGTGGAGCTTGAGACCCAGGGAGGAGTTGGTGCTGCTGTTCTAATTCCAGGGTCAGATAGACATGGGGAGGGGGTCATGATGCCTTTCAAGTGTGAGAGTCATTGCACTGGAGATCCAGTGAGGAGCTGGTGCTGCTGTTATAGCTTGAGGATTGTGGAGCAGGAGACCCAGGGAGGAGCTGGTGCTGTTCTAATTCCAGGGTAAGAGGGACATGGAGAGGAGCTCGTGATGCCTTTCTCATTAGAGAGTCCTTGTGCTGGAGATCCAGGTAGGACCTGGTGCTCTTGGTATAGATTGAGGATTGTGGAGCTGGAGACCAGGGAGGAGCTGATGGTGCTGTTCTAATTTGAATGTCAGAACTGGGGAGGGGCTTGTCCTGCCTGCCAAGTCTGAGAGTCATTGAGCTGGAGATCCAGGGAGGAGATGATGCTGTTTTTATAGCTTGACGTTTGTGAAGCTGGAAACCTAGGCAGGAGCTATTGCTGCTGTTCTAATTCCAGGGTGAGAGAGACATGGGGAGGGGCTCGTGAAGCCTTTCAAGTCTCAGAGTCATTGCCCTGGAGATATAGGGAGGAGGTGGTGCTGCTCTTATAAATTGAGAACTGTTGAGCTGGAGAACCAGGGAGGAGCTGGGGCTGCTGTTCTAATTTGAGAGTCATAGAGACCTGGGGAGGGGCTTGTGATGCCTGCCAATTCTAAGAGTCATTGAGCTGGAGATCCAGGGAGGAGGTGGTGCTGCTGTTATAACTTGACGATTGTGGAGCTGGAGACCCAGGGAGGAACTGGTGTTGCTGTTCTAATTCCAGGGTCAGAGAGACATGGGGAGGGGCTTCTGGTGCCTTTAAAGTCTGAGATTCATTGCTCTGGATATTTAGGGATGAGCTTCTGCTGCTGTTATAGCTTGAGGATTGTGGAGCTGGATACCCAGGGAGGAGTTGCTGCTGTTCTAACTTGAGGGTCAGAGAGACCTGGGGAGGGTCTTGTGATGCCTGTCAAGTCTGAGAGTCATTGAGCTGGAGATCCAGGTAGGAGCTGGTTCTTCTCTTACAGCTTGAGGATTGTGGAGCTGGAGATCCAGGGAGGAGCTGTTGCTGCTGTTCTAATTCCAGGGTAAGAGAGACATGGGGAGGGGCTCTTGATTCTTTTCACGTTTGAGAGTCATTGCGCTGGAGACTCAGGAAAGAGCTGGTGCTTCTGTTATAGCTTGAGAATTGTGGAGCAGGAGACCAGGGAGGAACTGATGCTGCTGTTATAATTTGAAGGTCAGAGAGAACTGGGGAGGGGCTTGTGATGCCTGCCAATTCAGAGAGTCATTGTGCTGGAGATCCAGGTAGGAGCTGGTGCTGCTCTTATAGCTTGAGGATTGTGGAGCTGGAGACCCAGGGAGGAGCTGGTGTTGCTGTTTTTATTCCAGGGTCAGAGAGACATGCAGAGGGGCTCGAGATGCCTTTCAAGTCAGAGAGTCATTGCACTGGAGATTCATGGAAGAGCTGCTGCTGCTGTTATAGCTTGATGATTCTGGACCAGGAGACCCACAGAGGAGCTGGTGCTGCTCTTCTAATCCCAGAGTGAGAGAGACAAGGGGAGGGGCTCATGATGTCTTTCAAGTCTGAGAGTCATTACGCTGGAGATCTAGGGAGGAGCAGGTGCTGATGTTGTAGCTTGAGGATTGTAGAGATGGAGACCCAGGGAGGAGCTGGTGCTATTGTTTTAATTCCAGGGTCAGAGATACATGAGAAGGAGCCCGTGAAGACTTTGAATTCTGAGAGACATTGATCTGTATATCCAGGGAGAAGCTGGTGCTGCTGTAATGGCTTGAGGATTGTGCAGCTGGAGACCCAAGGAGGAGATGGTGCTGTTGTTCTAATTTGAGGGTCAGAGAGTACTTTGAAAGTGAATTTTTTTTTAATAAAAAATTATTTTGAGACTGAGTATATTTTTTATAAAAGAGTAATTTGAAAGTGAGTATATTCTAAATAAAAGAGTACATTGAGAGTGAGTATATTTTTTATAAAAGAATAATTTGAGAGTGAGTATATTTTTAATAAAAGAGTATATTGAGACTGAGTATATTTTTTATAAAAGAGTATTTTGAGAGTGAGGATCTTCCAAATAAAAGAGTACTTCGTGAGTGAGCACATTTTTTATAAAAGAATAGTTTGAGACTAAGAATATTTTTTATAAAAGTGTAGGTTGAGAGTTAGTATATCCTAAATAAAAGAATTCCTTGAGACTGAGTAAATTTTTTTAAACAAGAGTACATTGAGAGTGAGTACATTCGAAATAGAAGAGTTCTTTGAGAGTGAATATGTTTTTTATACAAGATTACCTTTAGAGTGAGTATATTTTTTATAAAAGAGTAATTTGAGAATGAGAATATTCTAAATAAAAGTGTGCATTGAGTGGGAGTATATTTTTTATTAAAGAGTAATTTGAGTGTGAGTATAATCTAAATAAAAGAATACTTTGAGAGGGAGTATAATTTTTATAAAAGAGTACTTTGAGTCTGAATATATTCTAAATAAAAGATTATTTGAGTTTGAGTATATTCTAAATAAAAGAGTATTTTCAAGGCAGTATATGTTTTATAAAAGAGTACTTTGAGTGTGAGTATATTCTAAATAAATGTGTAGTTTGAGAGCGAGTATATTTTTTATAAAAGAGTATTTTGAGTGTGAGTATATTCTAAAAAAAGTATATTGAGAGGGAGTATATTTTATATAAAAGAGTAATTTGAGTTTGAGTACATTCTAAATAAAAGGCTACATTGATAGGGAGTATATTTTTTATGAAAGAGTATTTCGAGAGGGAGTATATTTTTTATAAGACACTATTTTGATTGTGAGTATGTTGTAAAAAAATGAGTACATTGAGAGGGTGTACATTATTTTATAAAAGAGTATTTTGAGTGGGAGTATATTTGAAATAAAAGGGTACTTTGAGAGTGAGTGTTTTCTAAATAAAAGAGTACATTCAGAGGGAGTATATTTTTTATACAAGAGTACTCTGAGAGTGAGTATATTTTAAATAAAATAGTACTTTTAGGGTGAATACATTATGTTCTAAATAAAAGACTACATTCAGAGGGAGTATATTTTTTATACAACAGTATTTTGAAAGTGAGTATATTTTAAATAAAATAGTACTTTTAGGGTGAATATATTTTTCATAAAAGAGTACATTCAGAGTGAGTATATTCTAAATAAAAGAGTATTTTGAGAGTGAGTATATTCTGAATAAAACAGTACTTTGAGAGTGAGTGTATTCTAAATAAAGAATACTTTGAGAGTGAGTATATTCTAAATGAAAGAGTACTTTTAGAGTGAATATATTCTAAAAAAAGAGTACTTTTAGTATGAGTATATTTTAAATCAAAGAGTACTTGAAGAGGGAGTATATTTCTTATAAAAGAGTATTTTGAGTGTGAGTATATTCTAAATTAGTATTATGAGAGCATTTATATTTTTAATGAAAGAGTAGTTTGAGTATGAGCATTTTGTAAATAAAAGAGTACTTTGAGAGGGGGTATATTTGTCATACAAGAGCAGTTTGAGTGGGAGTATATTCAAAATAAAAACGTAGTTTGAGAGTGAGTACATTCTAAATAAAAGTATATTGAGTGTGATTATATTATAAAAAAAGAGTATATTGAGGGAGTGTATATTTTTTATAAAAGGGTATTTGAGTGTGAGTATATTCTAAATAAAAGCGTATTTTGAGAAGGTGTATATTTCTGATAAATGAGTACATTGAGAGCGTGTATATTCTAAATAAAAGAGTACTTTGAGTGTGAGTATATTCTAAATAAAAGGGTTCTTTGAGAAGGAGTATGTTTCTTATAAAAGAGTACTTTGATTGTGAGTATTTTCAAAAAAAGTACTTTGAGAGGGAATATATTTTTTATAAAAGAGTATATTGAGTGGGAGTATATTCGAAATAAAAGAGTACTTTGAGAGTGACGATTTTCTAAATAAAAGAGTACTTTCAGAGTGAGTATATTCTAAATAAAAGAGTACTTTGAGAAGGAGTATATTTTTATGACAGAGTATTATGAGTGTCAGTATATTCTAAATAAAAGAGTATTTGAAAGGGAGTATATTTTTTATAAAATAGTAAATTGTGTGTGAGTATATTCTGAATATAAGAGTAATTTGAGATGGAGTATATTTCATATGAAAGAGTAATTTGAGAGGGAGGATTTCTTTCATAAAAGAGTACTTTGAGAGGGAGTATATTTTTTAAAAAAGAGTAGTTTGAGTGTGTTTATATTCAAAATGAAAGAGTAATTTGAGAGGGAGTATATTTTTTATAAAAGACTATTTTTGAGGGAGTATATTTTTTATAAAAGAGTACCTTGAGTGTGTTTATATTCAAAATAAGAGTTCATTGAGAGGGAGTATATTTCTATAAAAGAGTACTTTGAGTGTGATTATATTCAAAATAAAAGAGTGTTTTGAGAGGGAGTATATTTTTATAAAAGAGTTGTTTCAATGTGATTATATTCAATATAAAAGAGTGCTTTGAGAGGGTGTAAATTTTTTATAAAAGAGTAATTTTTGTGTGATTATATTGAAAATAAAAGTATTTTGAGACGGAGTATTTTTTTGTAACAGAGTAATTTGAGTATGATTATATTCAAAATAAAAGAGTACTTTGAGAGGGAGTATATTTTTTATAAAAGACTACTTTGAGTGGGAGTACATTTTTTATAAAAGAGTACTTTGAGTGTGATTATATTCAAAAGAAAAGAGCAGTTTGAGAGGGAGTATATTTTTTATAAAAGAGCAGTTTTAGTGTGATTATATTCAAAATAAAAGAGTATATTGAGAGGGAGTATACTTTTTATAAAAGAGTAATTTGTGTGTGATTATATTTAAAATAGAAGAGTGCATTCAAAGGGAGTATATTTTTTATAAAAGAGTAGCTTGAGTGTGATTATATTCAAAATAAAAGAGTACCTTGAGATGGAGTGTATTTTTTATAAAAGAGTACTTTGAGTGTGATTATTTTCAAAATAAAAGAGTAATTTGAGATGGAGTGTATTTTTTATAAAAGAGTACTTTGTGGGTGAATATATTTTTTATAAAAAGTATTTTGAGTGTGATTATGTTTAAAATAAAACAGTATTTAGAGAGGGACTATTAATTTTATCAAAGAGTATTTTGAGTGTGATTATATTCAAAATAAAAGAGAACTCTTAGTGGGAGTATATTTTTTATAAAAGATTACTTGGAAACGGAGTATATTTTTTATAAAAGTGTACCTTCATTGTGATTATATTCAAAATAAAAGAGTACATTGAGAGGGAGTCTGTATTTACAAAAGAGTACTTTGAGTGAGATTATATTCAAAATAAAATAGTACTTTGGGAGGGAGTATATTTTTGACAAAAGAGTACTTTGAGAGGGAGTACATTTTTTATAAAACAGTACTTTGAGTGTGATTATACTCAAAATAAAAGAGTAGTTTGAGAGGGAGTATATTTTTCATAAAACAGTAGATTGAGAGGGTGTATATTTTTATAAAAGAGTGCTTTGAGTGTGATTAAATACAAAATAAAAGAGTACGTTGAGAATGAGTATATTTTTTATAAAACTGTATTTGATGTGATTATATTCAAAATAAAACAGTATTTTTAGAGGGAGTATATTTTTTATTAAAGAGTATTTTGAGTGTGATTATATGAAAAATAAAAGAATATTTTGAGAGGGAGTATATTTTTTATAAAAGATTAATTTGAGAGGGTGTATATTTTTTATAAATGAGTACTTTGAGTGTGATTATATTCAAAATAAAAGAGAACTATGAGAGGGAGCATATTTTCTATAAAAGCATTTGAGTGTGATTATATTCAAAATAAAAGAGTACATTAAGAGGGAGTATATATTTTATAAAAAATTAATTTGTGAGGGAGTATAATTTTTATACACGAATACTTTGAGTGTGATTATATTCAAAATAAAAGACTACATTGAGAGGGAGTATATGATTTATATAAGAATATTTTGAGACGAAGTATATTTTTTATACAAGAGTAACTTGCGTTTGATTATATTTAAAATAAGAGTATTTTGAATGGGAGTGTATTTTTTATAAAAGGGTAATTTGAAAGGGTGTATATTTTTTATAAAATACTACATTGAGAGGGAATATATTTTTTATAAAGGAGTATTTTCTTTGTGATTATATTCAAAATAAACGAGTACTTTGAGAGGGAGTATATTTTTTATAAAAGAGTACTTTGTGTGTGATTATACTCACAATAAAAGAGTACCTTGAGAGGGAGTATATCTTTTATAAAAGAGTAGGTGAGCCGAAGTATATTTTCCATCAAAGAGTACTTTGAGTTTGTTTATATTCAAAATAAAAAGTAATTAGAGAGAGAGTATATTTTTAATAAAATAGTAGTTTGAGAGGGGTATATTTTTTATAAAATACTAATTTGAGAGTGAGTATATTTTTTATAAAAGAGTACCTTGAGTGTGATTATATTCAAAATAAAAGAGTACATTTAGAGGGAGTATATTATTTATAAAAGAATAATTTGTGTGTGATTATATTCAAAATGAAAGAGTAGTTTGAGAGGGAGTATATTTTTTATAAAAGACTATTTTTGAGGGAGTATATTTTTTATAAAAGAGTACCTTGAGAGGGAGTATATTTTTTATAAAAGAGTAATTTGAGTGTGATTATATTCAAAATAAAAGAGTATTTTGACGGGGAGTATATTTTTTATAAACGAGTATTTTGAGTGTGATTATTTTCAAAATCAAAGAGTATTTTGAAAGGGAGTATATTTTTTATAAAACTGTACATTGAGAGGGAGTATATTTTTTATAAAAGAGTATGTTGAGTGTGATTATATTCAAAATAAAAGTGTCCTTTGAGAGGGAGTATATTTCTTACAAAAGAGTATATTAAGACTGAGTATATTTTATATAAAAGACTACTTTGAGTGTGATTATATTAAATATAAATGAGTACTTAGAGAGAGAGTATATTTTTTATAATAGAACAGATTCCGTGTGATTATATTCAAAATAAAAGAGTATTTTGAGAGGGAATATATTTTTTTATCAAAGCGTACATTGCATGTGATTATATTCAAAATAAAAGAGTACTTTGAAAGTGATTCTATTTTTTTCAGAAGAGTACTTTGAGTGTGATTATATTCAAAATATAAGAGTATTTTTAGAGGGAGTATATTTTTATATGAGTATTTTGAGTGTGATTATATTCAAAATAAACGAGTACTTTGAGAGGCAGTATATTTTTTATACAAGACTAAATTGAGAGGGTGTATATTTCTTATAAATGAGTACTTTGTGTGTGATTATATTCAAAATAAAAGAGGAATTTGAGAGAGAGTGTATTTTATATAAAAGAGTAGTTTGAAAGGGAGTATATTTTTTATAAAAGAGTACGTTGAGTGGGAGTATATTTTTTATAAAAGAGTACTTTGAATGTGATTATCTTCAAAATAAAAGAGTACTTTGAGAGGGAGTATATTTTTATAAAAGAGTAGTTTGTTTGTGATTATTTTCAAAATAAAAATGTCCTTTGAGAGGGACAACATTTTTTATAAAAGAGTACACTTGGAGGGAGTATATTTTTAATAAAACAATACATTTAGAGGGAGCATTTTTTTCTATAAAGAGTACTTTGAGTGTGATTATATTCAAAATAAAAGAGTACATTGAGAGGGAATATATTTTATTTGAAAGAGTATTTCGAGTGTGATTATATTCAAAATAAAAGAGTAGTTTGAGAGGGAGTATATTTTTTATCAAAGGCTACAATAAGAGGGAGTATATTTTTTATTAAAGAGTACCTTGAGTCCATCTATATTCAAAATAAATGAGTACTTTATGAGGGAATATATTTTTATAAAAGAGTAATTTGTGTGTGATTATATTGAAAATAAAAGAGTACGTTCAGAGGGAGTATGTTTTTCATAAAAGAGTATTTTGAGTGTGATTATATTCAAAATAAACATGTACATTTAGACACAGTATATTTTTTATAAATGAGTAATTTGAGTGTGATTATATTAAAAATAAAGGTGTACTTTTAGAGGGAGTATATTTTTTATAAAAGAGTACTTTGTGATTATACTCAAAATAAAAGAGTACTTTCAGAGGGAGAACATTTTTTATAAAAGAGTATTTCGAGTGTGATTATATTCAAAATAGAAGATTACTTATAGAGGAAGTACATTTTTTATAAAAGAGTACTTTGAGAGGGAGTAGATTTTTTATAAAGGAGTATTTTGAGTGTGATTATACTCAAAATAAAAGAGTACTTTGAGAGGGAGTATATTTTTCATAACAGAGTATATTGAGTGTGATTACATTCAAAATAAAAGAGTATTTGAGAGGGAGTATATTTTTTATAAAAGAGTAATTTGAGTGTGATTATATTAAAAAGAGAGTACTTAGAGAGGGAGTATATTTTTAATAAAAGAGTAATTTGAGAGGGAGTATATTTTTTATAAAGGAGTAATTTGTGTGTGATTATATTGAAAATTAAAGAGAACTTTGAGAGGGACAATAATTTTTATTAAAGAGTACTTTGAGAGGGATTATATTTTTTTAAAAAGAGTAACCTGAGTGTGACTATATTCAAAAGAAAAGAGTACATTGATAGGGAGTATATTTTTTATAAAAGAATAATTTGAGAGGCAGTATATTTTTTATAAAACAGTACTTTGAGAGGGAGTATATTTTTTATAAAAATACGTTGAGTGTGATTATATTCAAAATAAAAGTGTCCTTTGAGACAGGGTATATTTTTTACAAAAGAGTATTTTGAGACGGATTATTTTTTTTTAAAAGACTACTTTGAGTGTGATTATATTAAATATAAATGAGTACTTAGAGAGAGAGTATATTTTTTATAAAAACCTGTTTGAGTTTGATTATATTCAATATAATACAGTATTTTGAGTGTGATTATATTCAACATAAAAGAGTACTTTGAGAGTGAGTATATTTTTTATAAATGAGTACTTCCAGTGTGATTATATTCAATATAAAAGAGTACTTTGAGAGGGAGTATATTTTTTATAAAAGAGTACTTCCAGTGTGATTATATTCAATATAAAAAGTACTGTTAGTGGGATTATATTCAAAATAAAAGAGTACTTTGAGAGGGAGTATATTTTTTATAAAAGAGTATTTGAGTGTGATTATATTCAATATAAAATAGTACTTAGAGAGGGAGTATTTTTTTAAAAAAGAGTACTTTGCGTGGGATTATATTCAAAATAAAAGACTATTTTGAGAGGGTTTATATTTTCTATAAAAGAGGACTTTGAGTTTCATTATATTCAAAATAATACACTACTGTGAAAGGGAGTACATTTTTTATAAAAGAGTACTTCCAGTGAGATTATATTCAATATAAAAGAGCACTTAGAGTGTGATTATATTCAATATAAGAGAGTACTTTGAGAGGGAAAATATTTTTTATAAAGAGTACTTCCAGTGTGATTATATTCAACACAAAAGAGTACTTGGAGTGTGATTATATTCAATATAAAAGAGTACATAGAAAGGAAGTATATTTTTTGTAAAAGAGTACTTCCAGTGTGATTATATTCAATATAAAAGAGTACTGTTAGTAGGATTATATACAAAATAAAAGAGTACTATGATAGGGTTTATATTTTTTATAAAAGAGTACATTGAGTTTGATTATATTCAAAATAATAAAATACTGTGAGAGGGAGCATATTTTTTATAAAAGAGTACTTCCAGTGTAATTATATTCAATATAAAAGATTACTTTGAGTGTGATTATATTCAATATAAAAGAGTACTTTCAGACGGAGTATATTTTTTATAAAAGATTACTTTGAGTTTGATTATATTCAATATAAATGATTACTTTGAAAGGGAGTATATTTTTTATAAAAGAGTACTTCCATTGTGATTATATTCAATATAAAAGAGTACTTTGAGTGTGATTATATTCAAAATAAAAGAGTAGTTTGAGAGGGAATATATTTTTTATAAAAGACTACATTGAGTTTGATTATAGGCAATATAAAAGAGTACTTCCAGTGTGATTATATTTAATATAAAAGAGTACTTTGAGAGGGAGTATATTTTTTATAAAATAGTACATCCTGTGTGATTATATTTAATATAAAAGAGTACTTTGACTTTAATTATATTCAAAATAAAAGAGTTCTTTTAGAGGGAGTATATTTTTTATAAAAGACAAATTTGAGTTTGTTTATATACAATATGAAACAGTACTTTGAAAGGGAGGATTTTTTAATAAAAGAGTAATTGCAGTGTGATTATATTCAATATAAAAGAGTACTTTGAGTGTCATTATATTCAATATAAAAGAGTACTTTGAGAGGGAGTATATTTTTTATGAAAGAGTATTTCCAGTGAGATTATATTGAATATAAAAGAGTATTTTGAGTGTGATTATATTCAATATAAGAGAGTACTTTGAGAGGGAGTATATATTTTATAAAAGACTACTTTGTGTTAGATTATATTCAATATAAAAGAGTACTTTTATAGGTAGCATACTTTTTATAAAAGAGTACTTTGAGTTTGATTATATTCCAAATAATACAATACTGTGAGAGGAAGTACATTTTTTATAAAAGAGTACTTCCAGTGTGATTATATTCAATATAAAAGAGTAGTTTGAGTGTGACTATATTCAATATAAAAGAGTACTTTGAGACGGAGTATATTTTTTATAAATGAGTATTTTGAGTTTGATTATATTCAATATAAAAGATTATTTGAAAGGGAGTATATTTTTCATAAAAGAGTACTTCCAGTGTGATTATATTCAATATAAAATGGTACTTTGAGTGTGATTATATTCAATATGAAAAAGTACATAGAAAGGGAGTATATTTTTTATAAAAGAGTACATCCAGTGTGATTATATTCAATATAAAAGAGTACTGTTAGTGGGATTATATACAAAATAAAAGAGTATTTTGAAAGGGAGTATGTTTTTTATAAAAGAGTATTTGAGTGTGATTATATTCAATATAAAAAAGTACTTTGAGAGGGAATATATTTTTTATGAAAGAGTACGTTGCATGGGATTAAATTCAAAATAAAAGACTACTTTGAGAGGGTTTATATTTTTTAAAAATGAGTACTTCCAGTGTCATTATATACAAAATAAAAGAGTACTTTGAGAGACAGTACATTTTTTATAAAAGACTACATTGAGTTTGATTATATGCAATATAAAAGAGTACTTCCAGTGTGATTATATTTAATATAAAAGAGTACTTTGAGAGGGAGTATATTTTTAATAAAATAGTACATCCAGTGTGATTATATTTAATATAAAAGAGTACTTTGACTTTAATTATATTCAAAATAAAAGTGTTCTTTTAGAGGGAGTATATTTTTTATAAAAGACAAATTTGAGTTTGTTTATATACAATATAAAACAGTATTTTGAAAGGGAGTATTTTTTAATAAAAGAGTAATTCCAGTGTGATTATATTCAATATAAAAGAGTACTTTGAGTGTGATTATATTCAATATAAAAGAGTACTTTGAGAGGGAGTATATTTTTTATGAAAGAGTATTTCCAGTGAGATTATATTGAATATAAAAGAGTATTTTGAGTGTGATTATATTCAATATAAGAGAGTACTTTGAGAGGGAGTATATATTTTATAAAAGACTACTTTGTGTTAGATTATATTCAATATAAAAGAGTACTTTTATAGGTAGCACATTTTTAATAAAAGAGTACTTTGAGTTTGATTATATTCCAAATAATACAATAGTGTGAGAGGAAGTATATTTTTTATAAAAGAATACTTCCAGTGTGATTATATTCAATATAAAAGAGTAGTTTGAGTGTGACTATATTCAATATAAAAGAGTACTTTGAGACGGAGCATATTTTTTATAAATGAGTATTTTGAGTTTGATTATATTCAATATAAAAGAGTACTTTGAGAGGCAGTATATTTTTTATAAAAGAGTACTTTAAGTGTGATTATATTCAATATAAAAGAGTACTTTCAGAGGGAGTATATTTTTTATAAAAGAGTACATCCAGTGTGATTATATTCAATATAAATGTCTACGTTTGGTGTGATTATATAAAATATGAAAGAGTACTTTGAGAGGGAGTATATTTTTTATAAAAGACGACTTTGAGTTTGATTATATTCTAAATAAAAGAGTACTTTGAGAGGGAGTATATATTTTAAAAAAGAGTACTTCCAGTGTGATTATATTCAATATAAAAGGATACTTTTAGAGGGACTATATTTTTTATAAAAGAGTATTTCCAGTGTGATTATATTCAATATAAAACAGTAGTTTGAGAGGGAGTATATTTTTTATTAAACCGTACTTTGAGTGTGATTATATTCAATATAAAAGAGTAGTTTGAGGGGGAGTTTATTTTTCATAAAAGAGTAAATTTGGTGGGATTCTATTAAACATTTAAGAGTACTTTGTGAGGGAGTATATTTTTAATAAAAGAATTCTTTTGATGTGATTATATTCAATATAAAAGGGTACATTGATAGGGAGTATATTTTTTATAAAAGTACTATTATTGTGATCATATTCAATATAAAAGAGTACTTCGAGAGGGAGTATATTTTTTATAAAAGACTACTTTGAGTTTGATTATATTCTAAATAAAAGAGTACTTTGAGAGGGAGTATATTTTTCAAAAAAGAGTACTTCCAGTGTGATTATATTCATCATAAAAGAGTACATTGATAGTGAAAACATTTATTATAAAAGAGTACATTGAGTGTGATTATATTCAATATAAAAGAGGACTTTCAGAGGGAGCATATTTTTTTATAAAAGACTACTTTGAGTTTGATTGAATTCTAATAATAGAGCACTTTGAGAGGGAATATATTTTTTAAAAAAGAGTACTTCCAGTGTGATTATATTCAATATAAACAGGTATTTTGAGAGGGAATATATTTTTTATAAAAGAGTATTTCCAGTGTGATTATATTCAATATAAAACAGTACTTTGTGAGGGAGTATGTTTTTTTATAAATGAAGTTTGAGTGTGATTATGTTCAATATAAAAGAGTACATTGAGAGGGAGTGTATTTTTTTAAAAAAGAATACTTGTGATTATATTCAAAATAAAAGAGCATTTTGAGAGGAAATATTTTTTTTATAAAAGAGTACTTTGAGTGTGATTATATTCAAAATAAAAGTGTACATTGAGAGGGAGTATATTTTTTATAAAAGAGTACTTTGAGTGTGATTATATTCAATAGAAAAGAGTTCTTTGAGTTTGATTATATTCAATATAAAAGAATACTTTGAGAGGGAGTATATTTTTTATAAAAGAATACATTGAGAGAGAGTATATTTTTTAAAAAACAGTACTTCCAGTGTGATTATATTCAAAATAAAAGAGTAATTTCAGAGGAAATATGTTTTTCATAAAAGAGCACTGTGCATGTGATTATATTCAAAATAAAAGAGTACATTGCAAGGGAGTATATTTTTTATAAAAGAGTATTTGCAGTGTGATTATATTCAATATAAAACAGTACTTTGTTATGGAGTTTTTTTTTAATAAAAGAGTACTTTGAGTGTGATTATATTCAATATATAAGAGTACTTCGTGAGGGTGTATATTTTTTATAAAAGAGTACATCCAGTCAGATTAAATTAAAAAAAATAGTACTTTCAGAGGGAGTATATTTTTTATAAAAGAGTACTTCCAGTGTGATTATATTCATAATAAAAGAGTTCTTTCAGAGGGAGTATATTTTTTATAAAAGAGTACTTTCTGTGTGATTATATTCAATATAAAAGAGTACTTAGAGATGGAGTATATTTTTTATAAAAGAGTACTATGATTGTGATTATATTCAATATAGAGGAGTACTTTGAGAGGGAGCATATTTTTTATAAAAGACTACTTTGAGTTTGATTATATTCTAAAAAAAAGAGTACTTTGAGAGGGAGTATATTTTTTAAAGACGAGTACTTCCAGTGTAATTATATTCAATATAACAGGGTACTTTGAGAGGGACTATATTTTTTATAAAAGAGTATTTCCGGTGTGATTATATTCAATATAAAAGAGTACATTGAGAGGGAGTATATTTTTTATAAAAGAGTACATGTAGAGGGAGTATATTTTTAAAAAAGAGTACTTGCAGTGTGATTATATTCAAAATAAAAGAGTGCTTTGAGAGGGAATATGTTTTTTATAAAAGAGTACTTTGAGTGTGATTATATTCAATATAAAAGAGTACTTTGTGAGGGAGTATATTTTTCATAGAAGAGTACATTGAGAGGGAGTATATTTTTTAAAAAAGAGTAGTTCCAGTGTGATTATATTCAAAATAAAAGAGTACTTTGAGTGGGAGTATATTTTTTAAAAAAGAGTACTTCCAGTGTGGTTATATTCAAAATAAAAGAGTCCTTTGTGAGGGAATACGTTTTTTATAAAAGAGTATTTTGAGTGTGATTTTTTTTGAAAATAAAAGAGTACATTTAGAGGGAGTATATTTTTTATAAAAGAGTACTTGAGTGTGATTATGTTCAATATAAAAGAGAACTTTGAGAGGGAGTATATTTTATATAAAAGAGTACATCCAGTGTGATTATATTTACAAAAAAGAGTACTTTCTGAGAGAGTACATTTTTTATAAAAGAGTACTTACATATTGATTATATTCAAAATAAAAGAGTACTATGAGAGAGAGTATATTTTTTATAAAAGAGTACATCCAGTGAGATTATATTTAATAAAAAAGAGTACTTTGAGAGGGAGTATATTTTTTTGTAAAAGAGTAATTCCAGTGTGATTATATTCAATATAACAGAGTACTTTGAGAGGGAGTATATTTTTTATAAAGAGTGCTTCCAGTGTGATTATATTCGATATAAAAGAGTACTTTGAGAGGGAGTATAATATTTATAAAAGAGTACTTTGAGTGTTATTATATTCAATATAAAAGACTACTTTGAGAGGGAGTATATTTTTTAAAATGGAGTACTTCCAGTGTGATTATATTCAATATAAAAGAGTACTTTGAGAGGGAGTATATTTTTTATAAAAGACTATTTTGTGTTTGATTATATTCTAAATAAATGACTACTTTGAGAGGGAGTATATTTTTTAAAAAAGAGAATTTTCAGTATGATTATATTCAAAATAAAAGAGTAATTTGAGAGGGACTATATTTTTTATAAAAGAGTATTTCCACTGTGATTATATTCAATATAAAACAGTACTTTGAGAAGGAGTATATTTTATATTAAAGAATACTTTGAGTGTGATTATATTCAATATAAAAGAGTAGTTTGAGGGGGAGTATATTTTTAATAAAAGAGTACTTTGGATGTGATTATATTCAATATAAAAGAGTACATTAATAGGGAGTATATTTTTTATAAAAGAGTACATTGGGTGTGATTATATTCAATACAAAAGAATACATTGAGGGGAGTATATTTTTCATAAAAGACTATGTTGAGTTTGATTATATTCTAAATAAAAGAGTACTTTAGGAGGGAGTATATTTTTTATAAAAGAGTATTTCCAGTGTGATTACAATCAATATAAAAGAGTACTTTCAGAGGGAGTATATTTTTTTATAAAAGAGGACTTTGAGTGGGATTATATTCAATATAAAAGAGTACTTTGAGAGGGAGTATATTTTTAATAAAAGAGTATTTTAGTGTGATTACATTCAATATAGAAGAGTACTTTGAGAGGCAATATGTTTTTTATTAAAGAGTATTTTGAGTGTGATTATATTCAATATATAAGAGTAGTTTGAGGAGGAGTATATTTTTTATAAACGAGTACTTTGAGTGGGATTATATTCAATATAAAAGAATACATTGTGATGGAGTATATTTTTAATAAAAGAGTACTTTGGTTGTGATTATATTCAATATAAAAGAGTACATTGATAGGGATTATATTTTTTATAAAAGAGTACTTTGAGTGTGATTATATTCAATATAAAAGAGTACTTTGAGAGGGAGTATATTTTTTAAAACAGAGTACTTCCATTGTGATTATATTCAATATAAAAAAGTACTTTGAGAGAGAGTATTTTTTTATAAAAGACTATTTTGTGTTTGATTATATTCTAAAGAAATGACTACTTAGGGAGTATATTTTTTAATAAAGAGGACTTTCAGTATTATTATATTCAATTTAGAAGAGTAATTTGAGAGGGACTATATTTTTTATAAAAGAGTATTTCCAGTGTGATTATATTCAGTATAAAACAGTACTTTGAGAGGGAGTATATTTTTTATTAAAGACTACTTTGAGTGTGATTATATTCAATATAAAATTAGTTTGAGGGAGAGTATATTTTTTATAAAAGAGTACTTTTAGTGGGATTATTTTTAATATAAAAGAGTACTTTGAGAGGGAGTATATTTTTTAAAATGGAGTACCTCCATTGTGATTATATTCAATATAAAAGAATACTTTGAGAGGGAGTATATTTTTTATAAAAGAGTTGTTTGAGTGTGATTATATTCAATATAAAAGAGTACATTGAGAGGGAGTATATTTTTTATAGAACAGTATTTCCAGTGTGATTATATTCAATATAAAACAGTACTTTGTTAAGGAGTATGTTTTTTTATAAAAGAGTACTTTGAGTGTGATTATTTTCAATATATAAGAGTATTTTGAGAGGGAGTATATTTTTAATAAAAGAGCATTTTAGTGTGATTATATTCAAGATGAAAGAGTACTTTGAGCGGGAATATGTTTTTTATAAAACAGCAGTTTGTGTGTGAGTATATTAAAAATAAAAGAGTACATTGAGAGGGAGTATATTTTTTTGTAAAAGAGTAATTCCAGTGTGATTATATTCAATATAACAGAGTACATTGATTGGGAGTATATTTTTTATAAAAGAGTACTTTGATAGTGATTATATTCAACATAAAAGAGTACTTTGAGAAGGAGTATATTTTTTATAAAACAGTACTTCCAGTGAGATTTTATTAAAAAAAAGAGTACTTTCAGAGAGATTATATTTTTATAAAAGAGTACTTCCTATGTGATTATATTCAATATAAAAGAGTACATTGAGAGGGAGTATATTTTTTATAAAAGAGTATATCTAGTTTGATTTTATTGAAAATAAAAAGTACTTTGAGACGGAGTATATTTTCTATAAAAGAATACTTCCAGTGAGATTATATTCAATAAAAAAGAGTAATTTGAGAGGGAGTATATTTTTTATAAAAGAGGACTTTGAGTGTGATTATATTCAATATAAAATAGTACTTTGAGTGGCAGTATATTTTTATAAAAGACTACTTTGAGTTTGATTATATTCCAAAAAAGAGGGTAGTTTGAGTTGGAGTATATTTATTATAAAAGAGTGCTTCCAGTGTGATTATATTCAATATAAAAGAGTACTTTGGGAGGGACTACATTTTTTATTAAAGAGTATTTCCAGTTTGATTATATTCAATATAAGACAGTACTTTGAGAGGCAGTATATTTTTTATTAAAGAGTACTTTGAGTGTGATTATATTCAATATAAAAGAGTAGTTTGAGAGGGAGTATATTTTTTATAGAAGAGTACTTTTAGTGGGATTATATTCAATATAAAAGAGTACTTCGTGAGGGAGTATATTTTTAATAAAAGAGTACTTTGGATGTGATTATATTCAGTATAAAAGAGTACATGGTAGGGAGTGTATTTTCTAAAAAGGAGTACTTTGTGTGTGGTTATATTCAATATGAAAGAGTAATTTTAGAGGGAGTATATTTTTTATAAAAGACTACTTTGAGTTTGATTATATTCTAAATAAAAGAGTACTTTTAGAGGGAACACATTTTTTATAAAAGAGGACTTTGAGTGTGATTATATTCAATATAAAAGAGTCCTATGAGAGGGATTATATTTTTTATAAAGAGTACTTCCAGTGTGATTATATTCAATATTAAAGTATACTTTGAGAGGCAGTATATTTCTATAAAAGAGTACTTTGAGTGTGATTATATTCAATATAAAAGAGTACTTTGAGAGGGAGTATGTTTTTTATAAAATACTATTTTGTGTTTGATTATATTCTAAATAAAATACTACTTTGAGTGGGAGTATATTTTTTAAAAAAGGATTTTCAGTGTGATTATATTCAATATAAAAGAGTACTTTGAGAGGGACTATATTTTTTTGTAAAAGAGTAATTCCAGTGTGATCATATTCAATATAACAGAGTACTTTGAGAGGGAGTATATTTTCTATAAAAGAGTACTTTTAGTGTGATTGCATTCAATGTAAAAGAGTACTTTGAGAAGGAGTATAATTTTTATAAAAGAGTACTTCCAGTGTGATTATATTCAAAATAAAAGAGTACTTTGAGAGGCAGTATATTTTTCATGAAAGAGTACTTCCAGTGTGATTATGTTCAAAATAAAAGAGTACTTTGAGAGGGAGTATATTTTTCATAAAAGAGTACTTCCAGTGGGATAATATTCAATATAAAAGAGTACCTTGAGAGGGATTATATTTTTTATAAAAGAGTACTTTGAGTGTGATTATATTCAATATAAAAGAGTATTTTGAGAGGGAGTATGTTTTTTATAAAGAGTCCTTCCAGTGTGATTTTATTGCATATAAAAGAGTACTTTGAGAGGGAGTGTATTTTCTATAAAAGTGGACTTTGAGTGTGATAATATTCAAAACAAAAGAGTACTTTGAGAGGGTTTATATTTTTTAAATATTTGTACTTTGAGTGTGATTATATTCAATATAAAACAGTACTTTGAGAGGCAGCATATTTTTTATAAAAGAGTACTTCCAGTGTGGTTATATTCAATATAATAGAGTACTATGAGAGGCAGTATATTTTTTAATAATTGCTAATTCCAGTGTGATTATATTCAATATAAAAGAGTAATATTAGTGGGATTATTTTCAAAATAAAAGAGTACTTTGAAAGGGAATATATTTTATATAAAAAATATTTTGAGTGTGAATATAATCAAAATAAAAGAGTACTTTGAGAGGCAGTATATTTTTCATGAAAGAGTACTTCCAGTGTGATTATGTTCAAAATAAAAGAGTATTTTGAGAGGGAGAATATTCAATATAAAAGAGTACTTTGAGAGGGAGTATATTTTTTATAAAAGGGGTTTTCCAGCGTGATTATATTCAAAATAAAATGGTATTTTGAGAGGGTGTATATTTTTTATAAATGAGTACTTTGAGTGGGATTATATTCTATATAATAGAGTACTTTGAAAGGGAATATATTTTTTATAAAAGAATAATTTTTGTGTGAATATATTCAAAATAAAATAGTATTTGAGTGAGAGTATATTTTTTATAAAAAAGTATATCCATTGTGATTATATTCAATATAAAAGAGTAATTTTAGTGGGATTATATTCAAAATAAAAGAGTACTTTGAGAGGGAGTATATTTTTTATAAAAGAGTACTTTGAGCTTGATTATATGCAGAATAATAGCGTGCTTTGAGAGCTAGTATATTAAATAAAAAAGAGTACTTTGAGTGGGATTATATTTGATATAAAAGACTACTTTGAGAGGGTTTGTATTTTTTGTAAAAGAGTAATATGTGTGGGATTTTATTCAAAATAAAAGAGTCGTTTGAGAGGGAGTATATTTATTATAAAAGACCACTTCTAGTGTGATTATATTCAATATATAAGAGTACTTTCTGAGGGAGTATGTTTTTTATGAAAGAGTAATTTTTGTGTGATTATATTCAATATAAAACAGTATTTTGAGAGGGAGTATAATTTTTATAAAAGAGTACTTCCAGTTTGATTGTATTCAATATAAAAGAGTACTTTGAGAGGGAGTATGTTTTTAATAAAAGAGTAATTTGAATGTGATTATATTCAATATAAAAGTGTATTTAGAGAGGGAGTTTTTTTTTTATAAAAGAGTACATCCAGTGTGATTTTATTCAATATAAAAAAGAAATTTGAAAGGGAGAAAATTTTTAATAAATGAATAATTTGTGTGTGATTATATTCAATATAAGAGTACTTTTAGAGGGAGTATATTTTTTTATAAAAGAGTACTTTGAGTGTGATTATATTCAATAAAAAATAGTATTTTGGCATGGAGTATATTTTTTATTAAAGAGTACTTCCAGTGTGATTATATTCAATATAAAAAAGTACTTTCAGAGGGAGTATAATTTCTATAAAAGAGTACTTTGAGTGTCATTATATTCAATATAAAAGAGTAGTTTGAGAGGGAGTATATTTTTTATTAAAGAGTATTTTCAGTGTGATTATATACAGTATATTAGAGTACTTTGAGAGGGTTAGGGTTAGGGTTAGGGGTGGGGTAGGGGTTAGGATTAGGGTAGGGTTAGGGTGAGGGTTAGGGTTAGGCTTTAGGGTTAGGGTTAGGGTTAGGTTTAGGGTTAGGGTTAGGGTTAGGGTTAGGGTAAGGGCTAGGGTTTAGGGTTAGCGTTAGTGTTAGGGCTAGGTTTAGTGTTAGGGTTATAGATGAAACAGCAGTAAGGACAGGAATATCTGCTTCTAAAACCAAAAGGCAGCTATCTAACTGAATGGTTGTCAATGTGTGCACTCAACTTCCAGAGTGAAAGTCGTGTGTGGATTCAGCAGTCTGCAAACACTTTCTGTGCAGAAGCTCAAAACAGGCGTTTCCAGCCCAATACCGGCATATAGAAGAAACAGCAGTAAGGACAGGAGTATCTGCTTCTAAAACCAAAACGCAGCTATCTAACTGAATGGTTGTCAATGTGTGCACTCAACTTCCAGAGGTAAACTCGTGTGTGGATTCAGCAGTCTGCAAACACTTTCTGTGCAGAAGCTCGAAACAGGCGTTTCCAGCCCAATACCGGCATATAGAAGATACAGCAGTAAGGACAGGAATATCTGCTTCTAAAACCAAAACGCAGCCATCTAACTGAATGGTTGTCAATGTGTGCATTCAACTTCCAGAGTTAAACTCGTGTGTGGATTCAGCAGTCTGCAAACAATTTCTGTGCAGAAGTTCCAAACAGGTGTTTCCAGCCCAAAACCGGCATATAGAAGCAACAGCAGTAAGGACCGGAATATCTGCCTCTAAAAACAAAACGCAGCTATCTAACTGAATGGTTGTCAATGTGTGCACTCAACTTCCAGAGTTAAACTCGTGTGTGGTTTCAGCAGTTTGCAAACACTTTCTGTGCAGAATCCCAAAACAGGTATTTCCAGCTCAATTCATCCATAGGTAAGAAGCAGCAGTAAGACTTCTTCTAAAACTCAGGAGAAACGTTTCCTTAAAACACTTTCTGTGCAGAATCCGAAATCAGGCATTTCCAGCCCTACACTGGCATATGTAAGAAACAGCAGTAAGACCTCGTTTAAAACTCAGGAGAAACGTTTCCTTGAAACTGCTCTGCTATGCGTTCGTTCACCTTAGAGAGTTGAATCTATGTTTAGATTCAGCGAGTTAGAAACACGTTTCTTATAGGAGCTGTGTTTGATATTCCTGAGTGAATGGACCATAGGCTGTACAGAGAAATATCTGCTTCTAAAAGCAAAACGGAGCTATCTAACTGAATGGTTGTCGATGTGTGCATTCAAATGACAGAGTTAAACTCATATGCGTATTCAGCAGTTTGCAAACCCTTTCTGTGCAGAATCCCAATACAGGTATTTCCAGCCCAATTCATCCATAGGTAAGAAGCAGCAGTAAGACTTTGTCTGAAACTCAGGAGAAACGTTTCCTTGAAACTGCTCTTCTGTGCATTTATTCACGTAAGAGAGTTGAATCTATGTTTAGATTTAGAGAGTTAGAAACACGTTTCTTTTTGGAGCTGCGTTGGGATATTCCCGAGTGAACGGGACCATAGGCTGTACAGAGAAATATCTGCTTCTAAAACCAAAACGAAGCTATCTAACTGAATGGTTGTCAATGTGTGCATTCAACGGACAGAGTTAAACTGATGTGTATATTCAGCAGTTTGCAAACCTTTACTGTGCAGAATCCCAAAACAGGCATTTCCAGCCCAGAACATCCGTAGGTAAGAAGGAGCAGTAAGACTTCGTCTAAAACCCAGGAGAAACGTTTCCTTGAAACTGCTCTGCTGTGCATTCATTCACGTAAGAGAGTTGAATCTATGTTTTGATTCAGCGAGTTAGAAACAAGTTTTTTCTTGGAGCTGCATTGGGATATTCCCGAGTGAATGGGACCATAGGCTGTACAGAGAAATATCTGCTTCTAAAACCAAAACGGAGCTATCTAACTGAATGGTTGTCGATGTGTGCATTCAAATGACAGAGTTAAACTCATGTGTGGATTCAGCAGTTTGCAAACCCTTTCTGTGCAGAATACCAAAACTGGCATTTCTAGCCCAATACCAGCATATGTATGAAACAGCACTAATACTTCGTCTAAAACTCAGGAGAAACGTTTCTTTCAAACTGCTCTGCTGTGCGTTCGTTCAGCTAAGATAGTTGAATCTATGTTTAGATTCAGCGAGTCAGAAACACGTTTCTTCTTGAAGGTGCATTGGGATATTCCCGAGTGAATGGGACCATAGCCTGTACAGAGAAATATCTACTTCTAAAACCAGAATGGAGCTATCTAACTGAATGGTTGTCAAGGTGTGCATTCAACTGACAGAGTCAAACTCATGTGTGTATTCAGCAGTTTGCACACCTTTTCTGTGCAGAACCCCAAAACAGGCATTTCCAGCCCAGTACATCCATAGGTAAGAAGCAGCAGTAAGACTTCGTCTAAAACTCATGAGAAATGTTTCCTTGAAACTGCTCTGCTGTGCGTTCGTTCATGTAAGAGAGTTAAATCTATGTTTAGATTCAGCGAGTTAGAAACACGTTTCTTCTTGGAGCTGCGTTGGGATATTCCCAAGTGAATGGGACCATAGGCTGTACAGAGAAATATCTCCTTCTAAAACCAAAACGGAGCTATCTAACTGAATGATTGTCAGTGTGTGCATTCAACTGACAGAGTTAAACTCATGTGTGTATTCAACAGTTTGCAAACCCTTTCTGTGCAGAATCCCAATACAGGTATTTCCAGTGCAATGCATCCATAGGTAAGAAGCAGCAGTAAGACTTTGTCTAAAACTCAGGGGAAACGTTTCCTTGAAACTGCTCTGTAGAGCATTCGTTCACTTAAGAGAGTTGATTCTATGTTTAGATTCAGCGAGTTAGAAACACGTTTCTTCCAGGAGCTGTGTTGGGGTATTCGCGAGTGAATGGGACCATGGGCTGTACAGAGAAATATCTGCTTCTATAACCAAAACGGAGCTATCTAACTGAATGGTTGTCAATGTGTGTATTCAACTGACAGAGTTAAACTCATGTGTAGATTCAGCAGTTTACAAACCCTTTCTGTGCAGAATCCAAAAGCAGGTATTTGCAGCCCAATGCATCCATAGGTAAGAAGCAGGAGTAAGACTTTGTCTAAACCTCAGGAGAAACGTTTCCTTGAAACTGCTCTTCTGTGCATTTATTCACGTGAGAGAGTTGAATCTATGTTTAGATTTAGCGAGTTAGAAACACGTTTCTTCTTGGAGCTGCGTTGGGATATTCCCGAGTGAACGGGACCATAGGCTGTACAGAGAAATATCTGCTTCTAAAACCAAAACGAAGCTACGTAACTGAATGGTTGTCAACGTGTGCATTCAACTGACAGAGTTAAACTGATGGGTATATTCAGCAGTTTGCAAACCTTTTCTGTGCAGAATCCAAAAACAGGCATTTCCAGCCCAGTACATCCGTAGGTAAGAAGCAGCAGTAAGACTTCGTCTAAAACCGAGGAGAAACGTTTCCTTGAAACTGCTCTGTTGTGCGTTCATTCACGTAAGAGAGTTGAATCTATGTTTTGATTCAGCGAGTTAGAAACAAGTTTTTTCTTGGAGCTGCGTTGTGATATTCCCGAGTGAATGGGACTATAGGCTGTACAGAGAAATATCTGCTTCTAAAACCAAAACGGAGCTATCTAACTGAATGGTTGTCAATGTATTCATTCAACTGACAGAGTTAAACCCATGTGTGGATTCAGCAGTTTGCAAACCTTTTCTGTGCAGAATCCCAAGTCAGGCATTTGTAGCCCAAGCACCGGCATATGTAAGAAACAGCAGTAAGACTTCGTCAAAAACTCAGTAGAAACGTTTCCTTGAAACTGCTCTCCTGTGCATTCGTTCACCTAAGAGAGTTGAATCTATGATTAGATTCAGCGAGTTAGAAACACGTTTCTTCTAGGAGCTGTGTTGGGATATTCACGAGTGAATGGGACCATAGGCTGTATAGAGAAATATCTGCTTCTGAAAGCAAAATGGAGCTATCTAACTGAATGGTTGTCAATGTGTTCATTCAACTGACAGAGTTAAACTCATGTGTGGATTCAGCAGTTTGCAAAACTTTTCTGTGCAGAATCCCAAAACAGGAATTTCCTGCCCAGTACATCCATAGGTAAGAAGCAGCAGTAAGACTTCGTCAAAAACTCAGGAGAAACGTTTCCTTCAAACTGCTCTGCTGTGCGTTCATTCACGTAAGAGAGTTGAATCTATGATTAGATTCAGCGAGTTAGAAACACGTTTCTTCTAGGAGCTGCGTTGGGATATTCCCGAGTGAATGGGACCATAGGCTGTACAGAGAAATATCTGCTTCGAAAACCAAAACGGAGCTATCTAACTGAATGGTTGTCAATGTGTGCATTCAACTGACAGAGTTAAACTCACGTGTGGATTCAGCAGTTTGCAAACCCTTTCTCTGCCGAATCCCAAAACAGGCATTTCCAGCCCAAAACCGGCATATGTTAGAAACTGCAGGAAGGTTTCATCTAAAACTCAGTAGAAGCGTTTTCTTCAAACTGCTCTGAAATGCGTTCATTCTCCTAAGAGAGTTGAATCTATGCTTAGATGAAGCACATTAGAAACACGTTTTTATAGGAGCTGCATTGGGATATTCCCGAGTGAATGGGACCATAGGCTATACAGAGAAATATCTGCTTCTGAAACCAAAAAAGTAGGTATCTTACTGAATGGTTGTCAATGTGTGCATTCAACTGACAGAGTTAAACTCATGTGTGGATTCAGCAGCTTGCAAACCCTTTTTGTGCAGTGTCCCAAAAAAGGCATTTCCAGCGCAGTACATCCATAGGTAAGAAGAGGCAGTAAGACTTCGTCAAAAACTCAGGAGAAACGTTTCCTTCAATCTGCTCTGCTGTGCGTTCGTTCATTTAAGAGAGTTGAATCTATGTTTAGATTCAGCGAGTTAGAAACACGTTTCTTCTAGGAGCTGCGTTGGGATATTCCCGAGTGATTGGGACCATAGACTGTACAGAGAAATATCTGCTACTAAAACCAAAACGGAGCTATCTAACTTAATGGTTGTCAATGTGTGCAGTCAACTGACAGAGTTAAACTCATGTGTGCATTCAGCAGCTTGCAAACCCTTTCTGTGCAGTGTCCCAAAACAGGCATTTCCAGCGCAGTACATCCATAGGTAAGAAGGGGCAGTAAGACTTCGTCAAAAACTCAGACGAAACGTTTCCTTCAACCTGTTCTGATGTGCATTCGTTCATCTAAGAGATTTGAATCTATGTTTAGATTCAGCGAGTTAGAAACACGTTTCTTCTTGGAGCTGCGTTGGGATATTCCCATGTGAATGGGACCACAGGCTGTACAGAGAAATATCTGCTTCTAAAACCAAAACGGAGCTATCTAACAGAATGGTTGTCAATGTGTGCATTCAAATGACAGAGTTAAACTCATGTGTGGATTCAGCAGGTTGCAACCCCGTTCTGTGCAGAATCCCAAATCAGGCATTGCCAGGCCTACACCGGCATATGTAAGAAACAGCAGTAAGATTTCATCTAAGACTCATGAGAAACGTTTCCTTCAAATTGCTCTGCTGTGCGTTCGTACACCTAAGAGAGTTGAATCTGTGTTTAGATTCAGCGAGTTAGAAACACGATTCTTCTAGGAGCTGCGTTGGGATATTCCCGAGTGAATGGGACCATAGGCTGTACAGAGAAATATCTGCTTCTTAAACCAAAACGGAGCTATCTAACTGAATGGTTGTCAATGTGTCCATTCAACTGACAGAGTTAAACTCATGTGTGGATTCAGCAGTTTGCAAACCCTTTCTCTGCAGAATACCAAAACAGGCATTTCCAGCCCAATACCGACATATGTTAGAAACAGCAGTAAGACTTCGTCTAAAACTCAGGAGAAGCGTTTCCTTTAAACTGCTCTGAAATACGTTCATTCACCTAAGAGAGTTGAAACTATGTTTAGATTCAGCGAGTTAGAAACACGTTTCTTCTAGGAGCTGCGTTGGGATATTCCTGAGTGAATGAGGCCAAAGACTGTACAGAGAAATATCTGCTTCTAAAACAAAAACGGAGCTATCTAACTGAATGGCTGTCAATGTGTGCATTCAACTGACAGAGTTAAACTCATGTGTGGATTCAGCAGTTTGCATACCCTTTCTGTGCAGAATCCCAAATCTGACATTTCAGCCCAATACCGGCATAATATGTATGAAACAGCAGTAAGACTTCGTCTAAAACTCAGGAGAAACCTTTTCTTCAAACTGCTCTGCTGTGCGTTCGTTCAGCTAAGAGAGTTGAATCTATGTTAAGATTCAGCGAATTAGAAACACGTTTCTTCTAGGCGCTGCGTTGGGATATTCCCGAGTGAATGGGACCATAGGTTGTATAGAGAAATATATGCTTCTAAAACCAAAACGGAGCTACCTAACAGAATGGTTGTCAATATGTGTATTCAACTGACAGAGGTAAACTCATTTGTGGATTCAGCAGTTTGCCAACCCTTTCTGTGCAGATTCCCAAATCAGGCATTTCCAGGCCTACACCGGCATATGTAAGAAAGAGCAGTAAGACTTCTTTTAAAACTCAGGAGAAACGTTTCCTTGAGACTGCTCTGCTGTGCGTTCATTCACCTAAGAGAGTTGCATCTATGTTTAGATTCAGCGAGTTAGAAACACGTTTCTTCTAGGAGCTGCGTTGGGATATTCCAGAGTGAATGGGACCATAGGCTGTACAGAGAAATATCTGCTTCTATAAGCAAAATGGAGCTATCTAACTGAATGGTTGTCAATGTGTCCATTCAACTGACAGAGTTAAACTCACGTGTGGATTCAGCAGTTTGCAAACCCTTTCTCTGCAGAATACCAAATTAGACATTTCTAGCACAGTGCATCCATAGGTAAGAAGCAGAAGTAAGACTTCGTCAAAAACTCAGGAGAAACGTTTCCTTCAAACTGCTCTGCTGTGCGTTCGTTCACCTAAGAGAGTTGAATCTGTGTTTAGATTCAGCGAGCTAGAAACACGTTTCTTTTAGGAGCTGCTTTGGGATATTCCCGAGTGAATGGGACCATAGGCTGTACAGAGAAATATCTGCTTCTAAAACAAAAACGGAGCTATCTAACTGAATGGCTGTCAATGTGTGCATTCAACTGACAGAGTTAAACTCATGTGTGGATTCAGCAGTTTGCATACCCTTTCTGTGCAGAATCCCAAATCTGACATTTCAGCCCAATACCGGCATAATATGTATGAAACAGCAGTAAGACTTCGTCTAAAACTCAGTAGAAACGTTTCCTTGAAACTGCTCTGCTGTGCATTCGTTCACCTAAGAGAGTTGAATCTATGTTTAGATTGAGCGAGTTAGAAACACGTTTCTTCTAGGAGCTGCGTTGGGATATTCCCGAGTAAATGGGACCATAGACTGTACAGAGAAATATCTGCTTCTAAAACCAAAACGGAGCTATCTAACTGAATGGTTGTCAATGTGCGCATTCAACTGACAGAGTTAAACTCATGTGTGCATTCAGCAGCTTTCAAACACTTTCTGTGCAGTGTCCCAAAACAGGCATTTCCAGCGCAGTACATCCATAGGTAAGAAGAGGCAGTAAGACTTTGTCAAAAACTCAGGAGAAACGTTTCCTTCAAACTGCTCTGCTGTGCGTTCATTCATCTAAGAGAGTTGAATCTATGTTTAGATTCAGCGAGTCAGAAACACGTTTCTTCTAGGAGCTGCGTTGGGTTATTCCTGTGTGAATGGGACCATAGGCTGTACAGAGAAATATGTGCTTCTAAAACAAAAACGGAGCTATCTAAATGAATGGTTGTCAATGTGTGCATTCAACTGACAGAGTTAAACTCATGTGTGGATTCAACAGTTTGCAAACCCTTTCTGTGCAGAATCCCAAAACTGGCATTTCCAGCCCAATGCCGGCATATGTACGAAACAGCAGTAAGATTTCGTCTAAAACTCATGAGAAACGTTTCCTTGAAACTGCTCTGCTGTGCTTTCGTTCACCTAAGACAGTTGAATCTATGTTTAGATTCAGAGCGTTAGAAACACGTTTCTTCTAGGAGCTGCATTGGGATATTTCCGAGTGAATGGGACCATAGGCTGTACAGAGAAATATCTCCTTCTAAAACCAAAACGGAGCTATCTAACTGAATGGTTGTCAATGAGTGCATTCAACTGACAGAGTTAAACTCAAGTGTGCATTCAGCAGCTTTCAAACACTTTCTGTGCAGTGTCCCAAAACAGGCATTTCCAGCGCAGTACATCCATAGGTAAGAAGAGGCAGTAAGACTTCGTCAAAATCTCAGGAGAAACATTTCCTTCAAACTGCTCTGCTGTGCGTTCGTTCATGAAAGAGAGTTGAATCTACATTTAGATTCAGCGTGTTAGAAACACGTTTCTTCTAGGAGCTGCGTTGGGATATTCCCGAGTGAATGGGACCATAGGCTGTACAGAGAAATATCTGCTTCTAAAAACAAAACGGAGCTATCTAACAGAATGGTTGTCAATGTGTGCATTCAAATGACAGAGTTAAACTCATGTGTGGATTCATCAGGTTGCAAATCCGGTCTGTGCAGAATCCCAAATCAGGCATTGCCAGGCCTACACCGGCATATGTAAGAAACAGCAGTAAGACTTCGTCTAAAACTCAGGAGAAACGTTTCCTTGAAACTGCTCTGCTGTGCGTTCGTTCACCTAAGAGAGTTGCATCTATATTTAGATTCAGCGAGTTAGAAACACGTTTCTTCTAGGAGCTGCGTTGGGTTATTCCCGTGTGAATGGGACCATAGGCTGTGCAGAGAAATATCTGCTTCTAAAACAAAAACGGAGGTATCTAACTGAATGGTTGTCAATGAGTGCATTCAACTGACAGAGTTAAACTCATGTGTGGATTCAACAGTTTGCAAACCCTTTCTGTGCAGAATCCCGAAACTGGCATTTCCAGCCCAATGCCGGCATATGTACGAAACAGCAGTAAGATTTCGTCTAAAACTCATGAGAAACATTTCCTTCAGACTGCTCTGCTGTGCGTTCGTTCACCTAAGACAGTTGAATCTATGTTTAGATTCAGAGCGTTAGAAACACGTTTTTTATAGGAGCTGCATTGGGATATTCCCGAGTGAATGGGACCATAGGCTGTACAGGGAAATATCCGCTTCTGAAAGCAAAACGGAGGTATCTAACTGAATGGTTGTCAATGTGTGCATTCAACTGTCAGAGTTAAACTCAAGTGTGGATTCAGCAGTTTCAAACCCTTTCTGTGCAGAATCCCAAATCTGGCATTTCAGCCCAATACCGGCATAATATGTACGAAACAGCAGTAAGACTTCGTCTAAAACTCAGGAGAAACGTTTCCTCGAAACTGCTCTGCTGTGCGTTTGTTCAGCTAAGAGCGTTGAATCTATGTCTAGATTCAGCGAGTTAGAAACACGTTTCTCATAGGAGCTGCGTTGGGACACTCACGAGTGAATGGGACCATAAGCTGTACAGAGAAATATCTGCTTCTGAAACTAAAATGAAGCTACCTAACAGAATGGTTGTCAAAGTCTGCATTCAACTGACAGAGTTAAACTCACTTGTGGATTCAGCAGTTTGCAAACCCTTTCTGTGCAGAATCCCAAATCAGGCATTTCCAGGCCTACACCAGCATATGTAAGAAACAGCAGTAAGACTTCGTCAAAAACTCAGGAGAAATGTTTCCCTGAAACTGCTCTGTGCTGCGTTCGTTCACCTTAGAGAGTTGAATCTATGTTTAGATTCAGCGAGTTAGAAACACGTTTCTTTTAGGAGCTGCTTTGGGATATTCCCGAGTGAATGGGACCATAGGCTGTACAGAGAAATATCTGCTTCTATAAGAAAAACGGAGCTATCTAACTGAATGGTTGTCAATGTGTCCATGCAGCTGACAGAGTTAAACTCAAGTGTGGAATCAGTAGTTTGCAAACCCTTTCTGTGCAGAATCCATAATTGGCATTTCAGCCCAATACCGGCATTTGTATGAAACAGCAGTAAGACTGCGTCTTAAACTCAGGAGAAACGTTTCCTTCAAACTGCTCTGCTGTGCGTTCATTCACCTAAGAGAGTTGCATCGATGTTTAGATTCAGCAAGTTAGAAACACGTTTCTTCTAGGAGCTGCGTGGGGATATTCCCGAGTAAAGGGACCATAGGCTGTACAGAGAAATATCTGCTTCTATAAGCAAAACGGAGCTATCTAACTCAACGGTTGTCAATGTGTGCACTCAACTTCCACAGTTAAACCCGTGTGTCGATTCAGCAGTCTGCAAACACTTTCTGTGCAGAATCTCAAAACAGGCGTTTTCAGCCCAATACCGGCATATGCAAGAAAGGGCAGTAAGCACAGGGAAATATCTGCTTCTAAATCTAAAACGCAGCTATCTAACAGAACGGTTGTCAATGTGTGCACTCAATTTCCAGAGTTAAACCCGTGTGTGGATTCAGCAGTCTCCAAACACTTTCAGTGCAGAGTCTCAAAACAGGCGTTTTCAGCCCAATACCGGCATATGCAAGAAAGGGCAGTAAGCACAGGGAAATATCTGCTTCTAAATCCAAAACGCAGCTATCTAACAGAACTGTTGTCAATGTGTGCATTCAACTTCCAGAGTTAAAGTTTTGTGTGGATTCAGCAGTCTGCAAACACTTTCTGTGCAGAGTCTCAAAACAGGCGTTTTCAGCCCAGTACCGGCATATGGAAGAAACGGCAGTAAGCACAGGGAAATATCTGCTTCTAAATCCAAAACGCAGCTATCTAACAGAACGGTTGTCAATGTGTGCACTCAACTTCCAGAGTTAAACCCGTGTGTGGATTCAGCAGTCTGCAAACACTTTCTGTGCAGAGTCTCAATACAGGTGTTTTGAGCCCAGTACCGGCATATGGAAGGAACGGCAGTAAGCACAGGGAAGTATCTGCTTCTAAATCCAAAACGCAGCAATCTAACAGAACGGTTGTCAATGTGTGCACTGAACTTGCAGAGTTCAAACCATGTGTGGATTCAGCAGTCTGCAAACACTTTCTGTGCACATTCTCAAAACAGGGCTTTTCAGCCCAGTACCGGCATATGGAAGAAAGGGCAGTAAGCACAGGGAAATATCTGTTTCTAAATCGAAAACGCAGCTATCTATCAGAACGGTTGTCAATGTGTGCACTCAACTTCCGGAGTTAAAATCGTATTTGGATTCAGCAGTCTGCAAACACTTTCTGTGCAGAGTCTCAAAACAGGCTTTTTCAGCCCAATACCGGCATATGCAAGAAAGGGCAGTAAACACAGGGAAACATCTGCTTCTAAATCCAAAACGCAGCTATCTAACAGAAGGGTTGTCAATGTGTGCACTCAACTTCCAGAGTTAATCCCGTGTGTGGATTCAGCAGTCTGCAAACACTTTCTGTGCAGAGTCTCAAAACAGGGGTGTTTGGCCCAATAGCGGCATATGGAAGAAAGGAGAGTAAGCACAGGGAAATATCTGCTTCTAAATACAAAATGCAGCTATCTAACAGAACGGTTGTCAAGGTGTGCACTCAACTTCCAGAGTTAAACACGTGTGTGGATTCAGCAGTCTGGAAACCCTTTCTTTGCAGTCTCAAAACAGGCGTTTTCAGCCCAGTACCGTCATATGGAAGAAACAGCAGAAAGCACAGGGAAATATCTGCTTCTAAATCTAAAATGCAGCTAACTAACATAACGGTTGTCAATATGTGCACTCAACTTCCCGAGTTAAACCCGTGTGTGGATTCAGCAGTCTGCAAACACTTTCTGTGCAGAGTCTCAAAACAGGCGTTTTGAGCCCAGTACTGACATATGGAAGAAACGGCAGTAAGCACAGGGAAATAGCTGCTTCTAAATCCAAAACACAACTATCTAACCGAAAGGTTGTCAAAGTGTGAACTCAACTTCCCGAGGTAAACCCGTGTGTGGATTCAGCAGTCTGCAAACACTTTCTGTGCAGAGTCTCAAAAAAGGCGTTTTCAGCCCAATACCGGCATATGCAAGAAAGGGCAGTAAGCACAGGGAAATAACTGCTTCTAAATCCAAAACGCAGCTATCTAACAGAACGGTTGTCAATGTGTGCACTCAGCTTCCAAAGTTAAACCCGTGTGTGGATTCAGGAGTCTGCAAACACTTTCTGTGCAGAGTCTCAAAACTGGCGTTTTGAACCCAGAACTGGCATGTGGAAGAAACGGCAATAAGCACAGGGAAATATCTGCTTCTAAATAAAAAACGCAACTATCTAACAGAACGGTTTTCAATGTGTGCACTTAATTTCCAGAGGTAAACCCGTGTGTGGATTCAGCAGTCTGCAAACACTTTTTGTGAAGTCTCAAAACCGGCGTTTTCAGGCCAGTACTGACATATGGAAGAAACGGCAGTAAGCACAGGGAAATAACTGCTTTTAAATCCAAAACACAGCTATCTAACAGAACGGTTGTCAATGTGTGAACTCAACTTCCAGAGTTAAAGCAGTGTGTGGAATCAGCAGTCTGCAAACACTTTCTGTGCAGAGTCTCAAAACGGGTATTTTCATCCCAGTACCGGCATATGGAAGAAAGGGCAGTAAGGACAGGGAAATATCTGCTTCTAAATCCAAAACGCAGCTATCTAAGAGAACGGTTTTCAATGTGTGCACTCAACTTCAAGAGTTAAACCCGTGTGTGGATTCAGCAGTCTGTAAACACTTTCTGTGCAGAGTCTCAAAACAGGCGTTTTCAGCCCCGTACCGGCATGTGGAAGAAACGGGAGTAAGCACAGGGAAATATCTGCTTCTAAATCCAAAACGCAGCTATCTAACAGAACGGTTGTAAATGTGTGCACTGAACTTCCAGAGAGAAACCCGTGTGTGGATTCAGCAGTCTGCAAACACTTTCTGTGCAGAGTCTCAAAACAGGCGTTTTGAGCCCAGTAACGGCATATGGAAGGAACGGCAGTAAGCACAGGGAAATATCTGCTTCTAAATAAAAAACGCAACTATCTAACAGAACGGTTGTCAATGTGTGCACTCAACTTCCAGAGTTAAACCCATGTGTGGATTCAGCAGTCAGCACACACTTTCTGTGCATAGTCTGAAAACAGGCGTTTTCAACGCAGTACCGGCATGTGGAAGAAACGGCAGTAAGCACAGGGAAATATCTGCTTGTAAATCCAAAACGCAGCCATCTAACAGAACGGTTTTCAATGTGTGCACTAAACGTCCAGAGTTAAACCCGTGTGTGGATTCAGCAGTCTACAAACACTTTCTGTGCAGTCTCAAAACAGTCGTTTTCTGCCCAGTACCGGCATATGGAAGAAAAGGCAGTAAGCACAGGGAAATATCTGCTTCTAAATCCAAAACGCAGCTATCTAACAGAACGGTTGTCAATGTGTGCACTCAACTTCCAGAGTTAAACCAGTGTGTTTTATCAGCAGTCTGCAAACACTTTCTGTGCAGAGTCTCAAAACGGGCATTTTCATCCCAATACCGGCATATTTAATAAAGGGCAGTTAGGACATGGAAATATCTGCTTCTAAATCCAAAATGCAGCTATCTAGGAGAAAGTTTTTCAATGTGTGCACTCAACTTCCAGAGTTAAACCCGTGTGTGGATTCAGCAGTCTGTAAGCACTTTCTGTGCAGAGTCTAAAAACAGGCATTTTCAGCTCAGTGCCGGCATGTGGAAGAAACGGCAGTAAGCACAGGGAAATATCTGCTTCTAAATTTAAAACGCAGCTATCTAACAGAACGGTTGTCGATGTGTGCACTCAACATCCAGAGTTAAACCCGTGTGTGGAATCAGCAGTCTGCAAACACTTTCTGTGCAGAGTCTCAAAACAGGCATTTTCAACCCAGTACCGGCATATGGAAGAAACGGCAGTAAGCAAAGGAAATATTTGCTTCTAAATCCAAAACGCAGCTATCTAACAGAACGGTTGTCAATGTGTGCACTCAACTTCCAGAGTTCAACCCATGTGAGGATTCAGCAGTCTGCAAACACTTTCTGAGTACATTCTCAAAACAGGCCTTTTCAGAAGAGTACCGGCATATTGACGAAAGGGCAGTAAGCACAGGGAAATATCTGCTTCTAAATCTAAAACGCAGCTATCTAACAGAATGATTGTCAATGTGTGCACTCAACTTCCAGAGTTAATCCTGTGTGTGGATTCAGCAGTCTGCAAACACTTTCTGTGCAGAGTCTTAAAACAGGCGTTTTCATTCCAATACCGGCATATGGAAGAACGGGAAGTAAGCACAGCGAAATAAGTGCTTCTAAATCCAAAACGCAGCTATCTAACTGAAAGGTTGTCAATGTGTGCACTCAACTTCCAGAGTTAATCCCGGGTGGGGATTCAGCAGTCTGGAAACATTTTCTGTGCAGAGGCTCAAAACAGGTGTTTTCAGCCCAATACCATCATGTGGAAGAAAGGGCAGTAAGCAAAGGGAAATATCTGCTTCTAAATCTAAAACGCAGCTGTCTAACAGAACGGTTGTCAATGTGTGCACTGAACTTCCAGAGTTAAACCCGTGTGTGAATTCAGCAGTCTGCAAACATTTTCTGTGTAGAGTCTCAAAACAGGCGTTTTCAGCCCAATACCGGTATATGCAACAAAGGGCAGTAAGCACCGGGAAATAATTGCTTCTAAATCCAAAACACAGCTATCTAACAGAACGGTTGTCAATGTGTGCACTCAACTTCCAGAGTTAAACCCGTGTGTGGATTCAGCAGTCTGCAAACACTTTCTGTGCACATTCTCAAAACAGGCCTTTTCAGAACAGTACCGGCATATGGAAGAAAGGGCAGTAAGCACAGGGAAATATCTGCTTCTAAATCCAAAACGCAGCTATCTATCAGAACGGTTGTCAGTGTGTGCACACAACTTCCAGAGTAAAAATCGTGTGTGGATTCAGCAGTCTGCAAACACTTTCTGTGCAATATTTCAAAACAGGCGTTTTCAGCCCAATACGTGCATATGGAAGAACGGGCAGTAAGCACAGCGAACTAAGTGCTTCTAAATCCAAAACGCAGCTATCTAACAGAACGGTTGTCAATGTGTGCACTCAACTTCCAGAGTTAAACCCGTGTGTGGATTCAGCAGTCTGCAAACACTTTCTGTGCAGAGTCTCAAAACAAGCGTTTTCAGACCAGTACCGGCATATGGAAGAAAGGGCAGTAAGCACGGGGAAATATCTGCTTCTAAATCTAAAACGCAGCTATCTAACATAACGGTTGTCAATGTGTGCACTCAAATTCCAGAGTTAAACCCATGTGTGAATTCAGCAGTCTGCAAACACATTCTGTGTAGAGTCTCAAAACAGGCGTTTTCAGCCCAATACCGGCCTATGCAAGAATGTGCAATAAGCACAGGGAAATATCTGCTTCTAAATCCAAAACGCAGTTTTCTAACAGAATGGTTGTCAATGTGTGCACTCAACTTCCAGAGTTCAACCCATGTGTGAATTCAGCAGTCTGCAAACACTTTCTGTGCACATTCTCAAAACAGGCCTTTTCAGAACAGTACCGGCATATGGAAGAAAGGGCAGTAAGCACAGGGAAATATCTGCTTCTAAATCCAAAACGCAGCTATCTATCAGAACGATTGTCAATGTGTGCACTCAACTTCCAGAGTTAAAATCGTGTTTGGATTCAGCAGTCTGCAACACTTTCTGTGCAGAGTCTCAAAACAGGCGTTTTCAGCCCAATACCAGCATATGCAAGAAAGGGCTGTAAGCACAGGGAAATATATGCTTCTAAATCCAAAACGCAGCTGTCTAACAGAACGGTTGTCAATGTGTGCACTCAGCTTCCAGAGTTAAAATCGTGTTTATATTCAGCAGTCTGCAAACACTTTCTGTGCAGAGTCTCAAAACAGGCGTTTTCAGCCCAATACCGGCCTATGCAAGAATGTGCAGTAAGCACAGGGAAATATCTGCTTCTAAATCGAAAACGCAGCTATCTAACAGAACGGTTGTCAATGTGTGCACTCAACTTCCAGAGTTCAACCCATGTGTGGATTCAGCAGTCTGCAAACACTTTCTGTGCACATTCTCAAAACAGGCGTTTTCAGCCCATTACCGGCATATGGAAGAAAGGGCAGTAAGCACAGGGAAATATCTGCTTCTAAATCCAAAATGCAGCTATCTATCAGAACGGTTGTCAAAGTGTGCACTCATCTCCCAGAGTTAAACCCGTGTGTGGATTCAGCAGTCTGCAAACACTTTCTGTGCAGAGTCTCAAAACAGGTGTTTTCAGCCCAATATCGTCATATGGAAGAAAGGGCAGTAAGCACAGGGAAATATCAACATCTAAATCCAAAACGCAGCTATCTAACAGAACGGTTGTCAATGTGTGCACTCAACTTCCAGAGTTAAACCCTGTGTGGATTCAGCAGTTTGCAAACACTTTCTGTGCAGAGTCTCAAAACAGGCGTTTTCAGCCCTGTACCGGCATTTGGAAGAAAGGGCAGTAAGCACAGGGAAATATCTGCTTCTAAATCCAAAACGCTGCTATCTAACAGACTGATTGTCAATGTGTGCACTGAACTTCCAGAGTTAAACCCTGTGTGGATTCAGCAGTCTGCAAACACTTTCTGTGCAGATTCTCAAAACAGGCGTTTTCACCCCAGTACTGGCATTTGGAAGAAAGGGCAGTAAGCACAGGGAAATATCTGCTTCTAAATCTAAAACGCAGCTTTCTAACAGAACGGTTGTCAATGTGTGCACTCAACTTCCAGAGTAAAACCCGTATGTGGATTCAGCAGTCTGCAAACACTTTCTGTGCAGAGTCTCAAAACAGGCGTTTTCAGCCCAGTACCAGCATATGGAAAAAGGGCAGTAAGCCCAGGGAAATACCTGCTTCTAAATCCAAAACGCAGCTATCTAACAGAACAGTTGGCAATGTGTGTACTCAACTTCCAGAGTAAAACCCGTGTGTGGAATCAGCAGTCTGCAAACACTTTCTGTGGAGAGTCTCAAAACAGGCGTTTTCAGCCCAGTACCGGCATATGGAAGAAACGGCAGAAAGCACAGGGAATTATCTGCTTCTAAATCCAAAATGCAGCTATCTAACAGAACGGTTGTCAATGTGTGCACTCAACTTCCACAGTTAAACCCGTGTGTGGATTCAGCAGTCTGCAAACACTATCTGTGCAGAGTCTCAAAACAGGGATTTTGAGCCCAGTACTGGCATGTGGAAGAAACGGCAGTAAGCACAGGGAAATATCTGCTTCTAAATAAAAAACGCAACTATCTAACAGAACGGTTGTCAATGTGTGCACTCAACTTCCAGAGTTAAACCCGTGTGTGGATTCAGCAGTCTGTAAACACTTTCTGTGCAGTCTCAAAACAGGCGTTTTCAGCCCAGTACCGGCATGTGGAAGAAAGGGCAGTAAGCACAGGGAAATATCGGCTTCTAAATCCAAAACGCAGCTATCTAACAGAACGGTTGTCAATGTGTGCACTCAACTTCCAGAGTTAAACCAGTGTGTGGAATCAGCAGTGTGCAAACACTTTATGTGCAGAGTCTCAAAACAGGTGTTTTCAGCCCAATACCGGCATTTGGAAGAAAGGGCAGTAAGCACAGGGAAATATCTGCTTCTAAATCTAAAACGCAGCTTTCTAACAGAACGGTTGTCAATGTGTGCACTCAACTTCCAGAGTTAAACCGTGTGTGGATTCAGCAGTATGCAAACAGTTTCTGTGCAGAGTCTCAAAACAGGCGTTTTCAGCCCAGTACCGGCATATGGAAGAAAGGGCAGTAAGCACAGGGAAATATCTGCTTCTAAATCCAAAATTCAGCTATCTAACAGAACGGTTGTGAATGTGTGCACTCAACTTCCACAGTTAAACCCGTGTGTGGATTCATCAGTCTGCAAACACTTTCTGAGCACATTCTCAAAACAGGCGTTTTCAGAACAGTACCGGCATATGGAAGAAAGGGCAGTAAGCACAGGAAAATATCTGCTTCTAAATCCAAAACGCAGCTATCTATCAGAACGGTTGTCAGTGTGTGCACACAACTTCCAGAGTTAAAAACGTGTGTGGATTCAGCAGTCTGCAAACACTTTCTGTGCAGAGTTTCAAAGCAGGCGTTTTCAGACCAATATCGGTATACGTAACAAAGGGGAGTAAGAACAGGGAAATATCTGCTTCTAAATCCACAACGCAGCTATCTAACAGAACGGTTGTCAATGTGTGCACTCAACTTCCAGAGTTCAACCCATGTGAGGATTCAGCAGTCTGCAAACACTTTTTGTGCAGAGTCTCAAAACAGGCGTTTTCAGTCCAGTACCTGCAGATGGAAAAAGGGCAGTAAGCACAGGGAAATATCTGCTTCTAAATCCAAAACGCATCTATCTAACAGAACGGTTTTCAATGTGTGTACTCAACTTCCAGAGTAAAACCCGTGTGTGGAATCAGCAGTCTGCAGACAATTTCTGTGCGGAGTCTCAAAACAGGCGTTTTCAGCCCAGTACCGACATATGGAAGAAACGGCAGAAAGCACAGTGAATTATCTGCTTCTAAATCCAAAATGCAGCTATCTAACAGAACAGTTGTCAATGTGTGCACTCAACTTCCACAGTTAAACCCGTGTGTGGATTCAGCAGTCTGCAGACACTTTCTGTGCAGAGTCTCAAAACAGGGGTTTTGACCCCGGAAATGGCATGTGGAAGAAACGGCAGTAAGCACAGGGAAATATCTGCTTCTAAATAAAAAACGCAACTATCTAACAGAACGGTTGTCAATGTGTGCACTCAACTTCCAGAGTTAAACCCATGTGTGGATTCAGCAGTCAGCACACATTTTCTGTGCATAGTCTGAAAACAGGCGATTTCAGCCCAGTACCGGCATGTGGAAGAAACGGCAGTAAGCACAGGGAAATATCTGCTTGTAAATCCAAAACGCAGCCATCTAACAGAACGGTTTTCAATGTGTGCACTGAACGTCCAGAGTTAAACCCGTGTGTGGATTCAGCAGTCTGCAAACACTTTCTGTGCAGTCTCAAAACAGTCGTTTTCTGCCCAGTACCGGCAAATGGAAGAAAGGGCAGTAAGCACAGGGAAATATCTGCTTCTAATTCCAAAACGCAGCTATCTAACAGAACGGTTGTCAATGTGTGAACTCAACTTCCAGAGTTAAACCAGTGTGTTTAATCAGCAGTCTGCAAACACTTTCTGTGCAGAGTCTCAAAACGGGCATTTTCATCCCAATACCGGCATATTTAATAAAGGGCAGTTAGGACATGGAAATATCTGCTTCTAAATCCAAAATGCAGCTATCTAGGAGAAAGTTTTTCAATGTGTGCACTCAACTTCCAGAGTTAAACCCGTGTGTGGATTCAGCAGTCTTCAAGCACTTTCTGTGCAGAGTCTAAAAACAGGCATTTTCAGCTCAGTGCCGGCATGTGGAAGAAACGGCAGTAAGCACAGGGAAATATCTGCTTCTAAATTTAAAACGCAGCTATCTAACAGAACGGTTGTCGATGTGTGCACTCAACATCCAGAGTTAAACCCGTGTGTGGAATCAGCAGTCTGCAAACACTTTCTGTGCAGAGTCTCAAAACAGGCATTTTCAACCCAGTACCGGCATATGGAAGAAACGGCAGTAAGCAAAGGAAATATCTACTTCTAAATCCAAAACGCAGCTATCTATCAGAACGGTTGTCAGTGTGTGCACACAACTTCCAGAGTTAAAATCGTGTGTGGATTCAGCAGTCTGCAAACACTTTCTGTGCAGTGTTTCAAAACAGGCGTTTTCAGCCCAATAACGGCATATGCAAGAAAGGGCTGTAAGCACAGGGAAATATCTGCTTCTAAATCCAAAACGCAGGTATCTAACAGAACGGTTGTCAATGTGTGCACTCAGCTTCCAGAGTTAAACCCGTGTGTGGATTCAGCAGTCTGCAAACACTTTCTGTGCAGAGTCTCAAAACAGGCGTTTTCAGCCCAATACCGGCATATGCAAGAAAGGGCAGTAAGCACAGGGAAATATCTGCTTCTAAATCGAAAACGCAGCTATCTAACAAAACGGCTGTCAATGTGTGCACTCAACTTCCAGAGTTAATCCCGCGTGTGGATTCAGCAGTCTGCAAACACTTTCTCAGAAGAGTCTCAAAACAGGCGTTTTCAGCCCAATACCGGCATATGTAAGAAAGGGCAGAAAGCACAGGGAAATAAATGCTTCTAAATCGAAAATGCAGCTATCTAACAGAACGGTTGTCAATGTGTAGACTGAACCTCCACAGTTAAACCCGTGAGTGGATTCAGGAGTCTGCAAGCACTTTCTGTGCAGAGTCTCAAAACAGGCGTTTTGAGTCCAGTACTGGCATGAGGAAGAAACGGCAATAAGCACAGGGAAATATCTTCTTCTAAATAAAAAACGCAACTATCTAACAGAACGGTTGCCAATGTGTGCACTTAACTTCCAGAGTTAAACCCGTGTGTGGGTTCAGCAGTCTGCAAACACTTTCTGTGCAGTCTCAAAACAGGCGTTTTCAGCGCAGTACCGGCATATGGAAGAAAGGGCAGTAAGCATAGGGAAATATCTGCTTCTAAATCCAAAACGAAGCTATCTAACAGAAGGGTTGTCAATGTGTGCACTCAACTTCCAGAGTTAAACCAGTGTGTGGAATCAGCAGTCTGCAAACACTTTCTGTGCAGAGTCTCAAAACGGGCATTTTCATCCCAATACCGGCATATTTAATAAAGGGCAGTAAGGACAGGGAAATATCTGCTTCTAAATCCAAAACGCAGCTATCGAAGAGAACGTTTTTCAATGTGTGCACTCAACTTCCAGAGTTAAACCCGTGCGTGGATTCAGCAGTCTGTAAACACGTTCTGTGCAGAGTCTAAAAACAGGCATTTTCAGCTCAATGCCGGCATGTGGAAGAAACGGCAGTAAGCACAGGGAAGTATCTGCTTCTAAATTTAAAACGCAGCTATCTAACAGAACGGTTGTCGATGTGTGCACTCAACATCCAGAGTTAAACCCGTGTGTCGAATCAGCAGTCTGCAAACAGTTTCTGTGCAGAGTCTCAAAACATGCGTTTTCAACCCAGTACCGGCATATGGAAGAAACGGCAGTAAGCAAAGGGAAATATTTGCTTCTAAATCCAAAACGCAGCTATCTAACAGAACGGATGTCAATGTGTGCACTCAACGTCCAGAGTTAAACCCTGTGTGGATTCAGCAGTCTGCAAACACTTTCTGTGCATAGTCTCAAAACAGGTGTTTTCAGCCCAATACCGTCATATGGAAGAAAGGGCAGTAAGCACAGGGAAATATCTACTTCTAAATCCAAAACGCAGCTATCTAACAGAACGATTTTCAATGTGTGCACTCAACTTCCAGAGTTAAACCCTGTGTGGATTCACCAGTTTGCAAACACTTTCTGTGCAGAGTCTCAAAACAGCCGTTTTCAGCCCTGTACCGGCATTTGGAAGAAAGGGCAGTAATAACAGGGAAATATCTGCTTCTAAATCCAAAACGCAGCTATCTAACCGAATGATTGTCAATGTGTGCACTCAACTTCCAGAGTTAAACCTCTGTGTGGATTCAGCAGTCTTCAAACACTTTCTGTGCATAGTCTTAAAACGGGCGTTTTCAGCCGAGTACCGGCACATGCAAGAAAGGGCAGTAAGCACAGGGAAATATGTGCTTCTAAATCCAAAACGCAGCAATCTAACAGAACGGTTGTCAATGTGTGCACTCAACTTGCAGAGTTCAAGCCATGTTTGGATTCAGCAGTCTGCAAACACTTTCTGTGCACATTGTCAAAACAGGCCTTTTCAGAACAGTACCGGCATATGGAAGAAAGGGCAGTAAGCACAGGGAAATATCTGTTTCTAATTCCAAAACGCAGCTATCTATCAGAACGGTTGTCAATGTGTGCACTCAACTTCCAGAGTGAAAATCGTGTTTGGATTCAGCAGTCTGCAAACACTTTCTGTGCAGAGTCTCAAAACAGGCGTTTTCAGCCCAATACCGGCATATGCAAGAAAGGGCAGTAAACACAGGGAAACATCTGCTTCTAAATCCAAAACGCAGCTATCTAACAGAACAGTTGTCAATGTGTGCACTCAACTTCCAGAGTTAATCCCGTGTGTGGATTCAGCAGTCTGCAAACACTTTCTGTGCAGAGTCTCAAAACAGGGGTGTTTGGCCCTAAAGCGGCATATGGAAGAAAGGACAGTAAGCACAGGGAAATATCTGCTTCTAAATACAAAACGCAGCTATCTAACAGAACGGTTGTCAAGGTGTGCACTCAACTTCCAGAGTTAAACCCGTGTGTGGATTCAGCAGTCTGCAAACCCTTTCTTTGCAGTCTCAAAACAGGCGTTTTCAGCCCAGTACCGGCATATGGAAGAAACAGCAGACAGCACACGGAAATATCTGCTTCTTAATCTAAAACGCAGCTAACTAACATAACGGTTGTCAATATGTGCACTCAACTTCCAGAGTTAAACCCGTGTGTGGATTCAGCAGTCTGCAAACACTTTCTGTGCAGAGTCTTAAAACAGGCGTTTTCATTCCAATACCGGCATATGGAAGAACGGGAAGTAAGCACAGCGAAATAAGTGCTTCTAAATCCAAAACGCAGCTATCTAACAGAAAGGTTGTCAATGTGTGCACTCAACTTCCAGAGTTCATCCCGTGTGGGGATTCAGGAGTCTGGAAACATTTTCTGTGCAGAGGCTCAAAACAGGCGTCTTCACCCCAATACCATCATGTGGAAGAAAGGGCAGTAAGCAAAGGGAAATACCTGCTTCTAAATCTAAAACGCAGCTGTCTAACAGAACGGTTGTCAATGTGTGCACTGAACTTCCAGAGTTAAACCCGTGTGTGAATTCAGCAGTCTGCAAACACTTTCTGTGTAGAGTCTCAAAACAGGCGTTTTCAGCCCAATACCGGTATATGCAACAAAGGGCAGTAAGCACAGGGAAATAACTGCTTCTAAATCCAAAACACAGCTATCTAACAGAACGGTTGTCAATGTGTGCACTCAACTTCCAGAGTTCATCCCATGTGTGGATTCAGCAGTCTGCAAACTCTTTCTGTGCACTTTCTCAAAACAGGCCTTTTCAGAACAGTACCGGCATATGGAAGAAAGGGCAGTAAGCACAGGGAAATATCTGCTTCTAAATCCAAAACGCAGCTATCTATCAGGACCGTTGTCAGTGTGTGCACACAACTTCCAGAGTTAAAATCGTGTGTGGATTCAGCAGTCTGCAAACACTTTCTGTGCAGTGTTTCAAAACAGGCGTTTTCAGCCCAATACTGGCATATGGAAGAACGGGCAGTAAGCACAGCGAACTAAGTGCTTCTAAATCCAAAACGCAGCTATCTAACAGAACGGTTGTCAATGTGTGCACTCAACTTCCAGAGTTAAACCCGTGTGTGGATTCAGCAGTCTGCAAACACTTTCTGTGCAGAGTCTCAAAACGGGCATTTTCATCCCATTACCGGCATATGGAAGAAAGGGCAGTAAGGACAGGGAAATATCTGCTTCTAAATCCAAAACGTAGCTATCTAAGAGAACGATTTTCAATGTGTGTTATCAACATCCAGAGTTAAGCCCGTGTGTGGATTCAGAAGTCTGTAAACACTTTCTGTGCAGAGTCTCAAAACTGGCGTTTTCAGCTCAGTGCCGGTATATGGAAGAATCGGCAGTAAGCACAGGGAAATATCTGCTTCTAAATCTAAAACGCAGCTATCTAACAGAACGGTTCTCCATGTGTGCACTCAACTTCCAGAGTTAAACCCGTGTCTGGATTCAGCAGTCTGCAAACACTTTCTGTGCAGAGTATCAAAACAGGCGTTTACAGCCCAATACCGGCATATGGAAGAAAGGGCAATAATCACAGGGAAATATCTGCTTCTAAATCCAAAATGCAGCTATCTAACAGAACGGTTGTCAATGTGCGCACTCAACATCCGAAGTTAAACCCGTGTGTGGAATCAGCAGTCTGCAAACACTTTCTGTGCAGAGTCTCAAAACAGGCGTTTTCATCCCAATACCGGCATATGGAAGAAAGGGCTGTAAGCACAGGGAAATATCTGCTTCTTAATCCAAAGCACAGCTATCTAACAGAATGGTTGTCAATGTGTGCACTCAACTTCCAGAGTTAATTCCGTGTGTGGATTCAGCAGTCTGCAATCACTTTCTGTGCAGAGTCTCAAAACCGGCGTTTTCAACCAATTACAGTCATGTGGAAGAAACGGCAGTTAGCACAGGGAAATATCTGCTTCAAAATCCAAAATGCAGCTATCTAATAGAACTGTTGTCAATGTGTGCACTCACCTTCCAGTGTTAAACCCGTGTGTGGATTCAGCAGTGTGCAAACAGTTTCTGTGCAGAGTCTCAGAACAGCCGTTTTCAGCCCAATACTGGCATATGGAAGAACGGGCAGTAAGCACAGCGAACTAAGTGCTTCTAAATCCAAAACGCAGCTATCTAACAGTACGGTTGTCAATGTGTGCACTCAACTTCCAGAGTTAAACCCGTGTGTGGATTCAGCAGTCTGCAAACACTTTCTGTGCACATTCTCAAAAAAGGCCTTTTCAGAACAGTACCGGCATATGGAAGAAAGGGCAGTAAGCACAGGGAAATATCTGCTTCTAAATCCAAAACGCAGCTATCTATCAGAACGGTTCTCAAAGTGTGCACTCATCTTCCAGAGTTAAAATCGTGTTTGGATTGAGCAGTCTGCAAACACTTTCTGTGCAGAGTCTCAAAACAGGCGTTTCCAGCCCAATACCGGCATATGCAAGAAAGGGCTGTAAGCACAGGGAAATATCTGCTTCTAAATCCAAAACGCAGCTATCTAACAGAACGGTTGTCAATGTGTGCACTCAACTTCCGGAGTTAAACCCTTGTTTGGTTCAGCAGTCTGCAAACACTTTCTGTGCAGTGTCTAAAAACAAGCGTTTTCAGTCATATACCGGCATATGGAAGAAACGGCAGTAACCCCAGGGAAATATCTGCTTCTAAATCCAAAACGCAGCTATCTAACAGAGCGGTTGTCAATGTGTGCACTCAACTTCCAGAGTTAATCCCGTGTGTGGATTCAGCAGTCTGCAACACTTTCTGTGCATAGACTCAAAACAGGCGTTTTCAGCCCAGTACCAGCCTGTGGAAGAAATGGCAGTAAGCACAGGGAAATATGTGCTTGTAAATCCAAAATGCAGCCATCTAACAGAACGGTTTACAGTGTGTGCACTCAACGTCCAGAATTAAACCCGTGTTTGGATTCATCAGTCTGCAAACTCTTTCTGTGCAGAGTCTCAAAACTGGAGTTTTCAGCCCAATACAGGCATATGGAAGAAAGGGCAGTAAGCATAGGGAAATATCTGCTTCTAAATCCAAAACGCAGCTATCTAACAGAACGGTTGTCAATGTGTGCACTCAACTTCTAGAGTTAAACCCGGGTGTGGATTCAGCAGTCTCCAAACACTTTCTGTGCATAGTCTTAAAACGGGTGTTTTCAGCCGAGTACCGGCATATGCAAGAAAGGGCAGTAAGCACAGGGAAATATGTGCTTCTAAATCCAAAACGCAGCAATCTAACAGAACGGTTGTCAATGTGTGCACTCAACTTGCAGAGTTCAAACCATGTGTGGATTCAGCAGTCTGCAAACACTTTCTGTGCACATTCTCAAAACAGGCCTTTTCAGAACAGTACCGGCATATGGAAGAAAGGGCAGTAAGCACAGGGAAATATCTGTTTCTAAATCCAAAACGCAGCTATCTATCAGAACGGTTGTCAATGTGTGCACTCAACTTCCAGAGTTAAAATCGTGTTTGGATTCAGCAGTCTGCAAACCCTTTCTGTGCAGAGTCTCAAAACAGGCGTTTTCAGCCCAATACCGGCATATGCAAGAAAGGGCAGTAAACACAGGGAAACATCTGCTTCTAAATCCAAAACGCAGCTATCTAACAGAACAGTTGTCAATGTGTGCACTCAACTTCCAGAGTTACTCCCGTGTGTGGATTCAGCAGTCTGCAAACACTTTCTGTGCAGAGTCTCAAAACAGGGGTGTTTGGCCCAATAGCGGCATATGGAAGAAAGGACAGTAAGCACAGGGAAATATCTGCTTCTAAGTACAAAACGCAGCTATCTAACAGAACGGTTGTCAAGGTGTGCACTCAACTTCCAGAGTTAAACCCGTGTGTGGATTCAGCAGTCTGCAAACCCTTTCTTTGCAGTCTCAAAACAGGCGTTTTCAGCCCAGTACCGGCATATGGAGGAAACAGCAGACAGCACACGGAAATATCTGCTTCTAAATCTAAAACGCAGCTAACTAACATAACGGTGTCAATATGTGCCCTCAGCTTCCAGAGTTAAACCCGTGTGTGGATTCAGCAGTCTGCAAACACTTTCTGTGCAGAGTCTTAAAACAGGCGTTTTCATTCCAATACCGGCATATGGAAGAACGGGAAGTAAGCACAGCGAAATAAGTGCTTCTAAATCCAAAACGCAGCTATCTAACAGAAAGGTTGTCAATGTGTGCACTCAACTTCCAGAGTTCATCCCGTGTGGGGATTCAGGAGTCTGGATACATTTTCTGTGCAGAGGCTCAAAACAGGCGTTTTCAGCCCAATACCATCATGTGGAAGAAAGGGCAATAAGCAAAGGGAAATACCTGCTTCTAAATCTAAAACGCAGCTGTCTAACAGAACGGTTGTCAATGTGTGCACTGAACTTCCAGAGTTAAACCCGTGTGTGAATTCAGCAGTCTGCAAACACTTTCTGTGTAGAGTCTCAAAACAGGCGTTTTCAGCCCAATACCGGTATATGCAACAAAGGGCAGTAAGCACAGGGAAATAACTGCTTCTAAATCCAAAACACAGCTATCTAACAGAACGGTTGTCAATGTGTGCACTCAACTTCCAGAGTTCATCCCATGTGTGGATTCAGCAGTCTGCAAACTCTTTCTGTGCACTTTCTCAAAACAGGCCTTTTCAGAACAGTACCGGCATATGGAAGAAAGGGCAGTAAGCACAGGGAAATATCTGCTTCTAAATCCAAAACGCAGCTATCTATCAGGACCGTTGTCAGTGTGTGCACACAACTTCCAGAGTTAAAATCGTGTGTGGATTCAGCAGTCTGCAAACACTTTCTGTGCAGTGTTTCAAAACAGGCGTTTTCAGCCCAATACTGGCATATGGAAGAACGGGCAGTAAGCACAGCGAACTAAGTGCTTCTAAATCCAAAACGCAGCTATCTAACAGAACGGTTGTCAATGTGTGCACTCAACTTCCAGAGTTAAACCCGTGTGTGGATTCAGCAGTCTGCAAACACTTTCTGTGCAGAGTCTCAAAACGGGCATTTTCATCCCATTACCGGCATATGGAAGAAAGGGCAGTAAGGACAGGGAAATATCTGCTTCTAAATCCAAAACGTAGCTATCTAAGAGAACGATTTTCAATGTGTGTTATCAACATCCAGAGTTAAGCCCGTGTGTGGATTCAGAAGTCTGTAAACACTTTCTGTGCAGAGTCTCAAAACTGGCGTTTTCAGCTCAGTGCCGGTATATGGAAGAATCGGCAGTAAGCACAGGGAAATATCTGCTTCTAAATCTAAAACGCAGCTATCTAACAGAACGGTTCTCCATGTGTGCACTCAACTTCCAGAGTTAAACCCGTGTCTGGATTCAGCAGTCTGCAAACACTTTCTGTGCAGAGTATCAAAACAGGCGTTTACAGCCCAATACCGGCATATGGAAGAAAGGGCAATAATCACAGGGAAATATCTGCTTCTAAATCCAAAATGCAGCTATCTAACAGAACGGTTGTCAATGTGCGCACTCAACATCCGAAGTTAAACCCGTGTGTGGAATCAGCAGTCTGCAAACACTTTCTGTGCAGAGTCTCAAAACAGGCGTTTTCATCCCAATACCGGCATATGGAAGAAAGGGCTGTAAGCACAGGGAAATATCTGCTTCTTAATCCAAAGCACAGCTATCTAACAGAATGGTTGTCAATGTGTGCACTCAACTTCCAGAGTTAATTCCGTGTGTGGATTCAGCAGTCTGCAATCACTTTCTGTGCAGAGTCTCAAAACCGGCGTTTTCAACCAATTACAGTCATGTGGAAGAAACGGCAGTTAGCACAGGGAAATATCTGCTTCAAAATCCAAAATGCAGCTATCTAATAGAACTGTTGTCAATGTGTGCACTCACCTTCCAGTGTTAAACCCGTGTGTGGATTCAGCAGTGTGCAAACAGTTTCTGTGCAGAGTCTCAGAACAGCCGTTTTCAGCCCAATACTGGCATATGGAAGAACGGGCAGTAAGCACAGCGAACTAAGTGCTTCTAAATCCAAAACGCAGCTATCTAACAGTACGGTTGTCAATGTGTGCACTCAACTTCCAGAGTTAAACCCGTGTGTGGATTCAGCAGTCTGCAAACACTTTCTGTGCACATTCTCAAAAAAGGCCTTTTCAGAACAGTACCGGCATATGGAAGAAAGGGCAGTAAGCACAGGGAAATATCTGCTTCTAAATCCAAAACGCAGCTATCTATCAGAACGGTTCTCAAAGTGTGCACTCATCTTCCAGAGTTAAAATCGTGTTTGGATTGAGCAGTCTGCAAACACTTTCTGTGCAGAGTCTCAAAACAGGCGTTTCCAGCCCAATACCGGCATATGCAAGAAAGGGCTGTAAGCACAGGGAAATATCTGCTTCTAAATCCAAAACGCAGCTATCTAACAGAACGGTTGTCAATGTGTGCACTCAACTTCCGGAGTTAAACCCTTGTTTGGTTCAGCAGTCTGCAAACACTTTCTGTGCAGTGTCTAAAAACAAGCGTTTTCAGTCATATACCGGCATATGGAAGAAACGGCAGTAACCCCAGGGAAATATCTGCTTCTAAATCCAAAACGCAGCTATCTAACAGAGCGGTTGTCAATGTGTGCACTCAACTTCCAGAGTTAATCCCGTGTGTGGATTCAGCAGTCTGCAACACTTTCTGTGCATAGACTCAAAACAGGCGTTTTCAGCCCAGTACCAGCCTGTGGAAGAAATGGCAGTAAGCACAGGGAAATATGTGCTTGTAAATCCAAAATGCAGCCATCTAACAGAACGGTTTACAGTGTGTGCACTCAACGTCCAGAATTAAACCCGTGTTTGGATTCATCAGTCTGCAAACTCTTTCTGTGCAGAGTCTCAAAACTGGCGTTTTCAGCCCAATACAGGCATATGGAAGAAAGGGCAGTAAGCATAGGGAAATATCTGCTTCTAAATCCAAAACGCAGCTATCTAACAGAACGGTTGTCAATGTGTGCACTCAACTTCTAGAGTTAAACCCGGGTGTGGATTCAGCAGTCTCCAAACACTTTCTGTGCATAGTCTTAAAACGGGTGTTTTCAGCCGAGTACCGGCATATGCAAGAAAGGGCAGTAAGCACAGGGAAATATGTGCTTCTAAATCCAAAACGCAGCAATCTAACAGAACGGTTGTCAATGTGTGCACTCAACTTGCAGAGTTCAAACCATGTGTGGATTCAGCAGTCTGCAAACACTTTCTGTGCACATTCTCAAAACAGGCCTTTTCAGAACAGTACCGGCATATGGAAGAAAGGGCAGTAAGCACAGGGAAATATCTGTTTCTAAATCCAAAACGCAGCTATCTATCAGAACGGTTGTCAATGTGTGCACTCAACTTCCAGAGTTAAAATCGTGTTTGGATTCAGCAGTCTGCAAACCCTTTCTGTGCAGAGTCTCAAAACAGGCGTTTTCAGCCCAATACCGGCATATGCAAGAAAGGGCAGTAAACACAGGGAAACATCTGCTTCTAAATCCAAAACGCAGCTATCTAACAGAACAGTTGTCAATGTGTGCACTCAACTTCCAGAGTTACTCCCGTGTGTGGATTCAGCAGTCTGCAAACACTTTCTGTGCAGAGTCTCAAAACAGGGGTGTTTGGCCCAATAGCGGCATATGGAAGAAAGGACAGTAAGCACAGGGAAATATCTGCTTCTAAGTACAAAACGCAGCTATCTAACAGAACGGTTGTCAAGGTGTGCACTCAACTTCCAGAGTTAAACCCGTGTGTGGATTCAGCAGTCTGCAAACCCTTTCTTTGCAGTCTCAAAACAGGCGTTTTCAGCCCAGTACCGGCATATGGAGGAAACAGCAGACAGCACACGGAAATATCTGCTTCTAAATCTAAAACGCAGCTAACTAACATAACGGTGTCAATATGTGCCCTCAGCTTCCAGAGTTAAACCCGTGTGTGGATTCAGCAGTCTGCAAACACTTTCTGTGCAGAGTCTTAAAACAGGCGTTTTCATTCCAATACCGGCATATGGAAGAACGGGAAGTAAGCACAGCGAAATAAGTGCTTCTAAATCCAAAACGCAGCTATCTAACAGAAAGGTTGTCAATGTGTGCACTCAACTTCCAGAGTTCATCCCGTGTGGGGATTCAGGAGTCTGGATACATTTTCTGTGCAGAGGCTCAAAACAGGCGTTTTCAGCCCAATACCATCATGTGGAAGAAAGGGCAATAAGCAAAGGGAAATACCTGCTTCTAAATCTAAAACGCAGCTGTCTAACAGAACGGTTGTCAATGTGTGCACTGAACTTCCAGAGTTAAACCCGTGTGTGAATTCAGCAGTCTGCAAACACTTTCTGTGTAGAGTCTCAAAACAGGCGTTTTCAGCCCAATACCGGTATATGCAACAAAGGGCAGTAAGCACAGGGAAATAACTGCTTCTAAATCCAAAACACAGCTATCTAACAGAACGGTTGTCAATGTGTGCACTCAACTTCCAGAGTTCATCCCATGTGTGGATTCAGCAGTCTGCAAACACTTTCTGTGCACATTCTCAAAAGAGGCCTTTTCAGAACAGTACCGGCATATGGAAGAAAGGGCAGTAAGCACAGGGAAATATCTGCTTCTGAATCCAAAAGGCAGCTATGTATCAGAACGGTTGTCAGTGTGTGCACACAACTTCCAGAGTTAAAATCGTGTGTGGATTCAGCAGTCTGCAAACACTTTCTGTGCAGTGTTTCAAAACAGGCGTTTTCAGCCCAATACTGGCATATGGAAGAACGGGCAGTAAGCACAGCGAACTAAGTGCTTCTAAATCCAAAACGCAGCTATCTAACAGTACGGTTGTCAATGTGTGCACTCAACTTCCAGAGTTAAACCCGTGTGTGGATTCAGCAGTCTGCAAACACTTTCTGTGCACATTCTCAAAAAAGGCCTTTTCAGAACAGTACCGGCATATGGAAGAAAGGGCAGTAAGCACTGGGAAATATCTGCTTCTAAATCCAAAACGGAGCTATCTATCAGAACGGTTGTCAAAGTGTCCACTCATCTTCCAGAGTTAAAATCGTGTTTGGATTGAGCAGTCTGCAAACACTTTCTGTGCAGAGTCTCAAAACAGGCGTTTCCAGCCCAATACCGGCATATGCAAGAAAGGGCTGTAAGCACAGGGAAATATCTGCTTCGAAATCCAAAACGCAGCTATCCAACAGAACGGTTGTCAATGTGTAGACTCAACTTCCACAGTTAAAACCGTGAGTGGATTCAGGAGTCTGCAAACACTTTCTGGGCAGAGGCTCAAAACAGTCGTTTTGAGTCCAGTACTGGTATGTGGAAGAAACGGCAATAAGCACAGGGAAATATATGCTTCTAAATAAAAAAAGCAACTATCTAACAGAACGGTTGTGAATGTGTGCACTTAACTTCCAGAGTTAAACCCGTGTGTGGATTCAGCAGTCTGCAAACACTTTCTGTGCAGTCTCAAAACAGGCATTTTCAGCCCAGTACCGGCATATGCAAGAAAGGGCAGTAAGCACAGGGAAATATCTGCTTCTAAATCCAAAACGCAGCTATCTATCAGAACGGTTGTCAATGTGTGCACTCAACTTCCAGAGTTAAAATCGTGTTTGGATTCAGCAGTCTGCAAACACTTTCTGTGCAGAGTCTCAAAACAGGCGTTTTCAGCCCAATACCGGCATATGCAAGAAAGGGCAGTAAACACAGGGAAACATCTGCTTCTAAATCCAAAACGCAGCTATCTAACAGAACAGTTGTCAATGTGTGCACTCAACTTCCAGAGTTACTCCCGTGTGTGGATTCAGCAGTCTGCAAACACTTTCTGTGCAGAGTCTCAAAACAGGGGTGTTTGGCCCAATAGCGGCATATGGAAGAAAGGACAGTAAGCACAGGGAAATATCTGCTTCTAAATACAAAACGCAGCTATCTAACAGAACGGTTGTCAAGGTGTGCACTCAACTTCCAGAGTTAAACCCGTGTGTGGATTCAGCAGTCTGCAAACACTTTCTCTGCAGAGTCCCAAAACAGGCGTTTTCAGCCCATTACCGGCATATGGAAGAAACAGCAGAAAGCACACGGAAATATCTGCTTCTAAATCTAAAACGCAGCTTACTAACATAACGGTTGTCAATATGTGCCCTCAACTTCCAGAGTTAAACCCGTGTGTGGATTCAGCAGTCTGCAAACACTTTCTGTGCAGAGTCTCAAAAGAAGCGTTTTCAGACCAGTACCGGCATATGGAAGAAAGGGCAGTAAGCACGGGGAAATATCTGCTTCTAAATCTAAAACGCAGCTATCTAAGAGAACGGTTGTCAATGTGTGCACTCAACTTCCAGAGTTAAACCGGTTTGTGGATTCAGCAGTCTGCAAAGACGTTCTGTGCAGAGTCTCAAAACAGGCGTTTTCAGCCCAATACCGGCATATGGTAGAAAGGGCAGTAAGCACAGGGAAATATCTGCTTCTAAATCCAAAACGCAGCTATCTAACAGAACGGTTGTCAATGTGTGCACTCAACTTCCGGAATTAAACCCTTGTTTGGTTCAGCAGTCTGCAAACACTTTCTGTGCAGTGTCTAAAAACAAGCGTTTTCAGTCATATACCGGCATATGGAAGAAACGGCAGTAACCCCAGGGAAATATCTGCTTCTAAATCCAAAACGCAGCTATCTAACAGAGCGGTTGTCAATGTGTGCACTCAACTTCCAGAGTTAATCCCGTGTGTGGATTCAGCAGTCTGCAACACTTTCTGTGCATAGACTCAAAACAGGCGTTTTCAGCCCAGTACCAGCCTGTGGAAGAAATGGCAGTAAGCACAGGGAAATATGTGCTTGTAAATCCAAAATGCAGCCATCTAACAGAACGGTTTGCAGTGTGTGCACTCAACGTCCAGAATTAAACCCGTGTTTGGATTCATCAGTCTGCAAACTCTTTCTGTGCAGAGTCTCAAAACTGGAGTTTTCAGCCCAATACAGGCATATGGAAGAAAGGGCAGTAAGCATAGGGAAATATCTGCTTCTAAATCCAAAACGCAGCTATCTAACAGAACGGTTGTCAATGTGTGCACTCAACTTCTAGAGTTAAACCCGGGTGTGGATTCAGCAGTCTCCAAACACTTTCTGTGCATAGTCTTTAAACGGGTGTTTTCAGCCGAGTACCGGCATATGCAAGAAAGGGCAGTAAGCACAGGGAAATATGTGCTTCTAAATCCAAAACGCAGCAATCTAACAGAACGGTTGTCAATGTGTGCACTCAACTTGCAGAGTTCAAACCATGTGTGGATTCAGCAGTCTGCAAACACTTTCTGTGCACATTCTCAAAACAGGCCTTTTCAGAACAGTACCGGCATATGGAAGAAAGGGCAGTAAGCACAGGGAAATATCTGTTTCTAAATCCAAAACGCAGCTATCTATCAGAACGGTTGTCAATGTGTGCACTCAACTTCCAGAGTTAAAATCGTGTTTGGATTCAGCAGTCTGCAAACCCTTTCTGTGCAGAGTCTCAAAACAGGCGTTTTCAGCCCAATACCGGCATATGCAAGAAAGGGCAGTAAACACAGGGAAACATCTGCTTCTAAATCCAAAACGCAGCTATCTAACAGAACAGTTGTCAATGTGTGCACTCAACTTCCAGAGTTACTCCCGTGTGTGGATTCAGCAGTCTGCAAACACTTTCTGTGCAGAGTCTCAAAACAGGGGTGTTTGGCCCAATAGCGGCATATGGAAGAAAGTACAGTAAGCACAGGGAAATATCTGCTTCTAAGTACAAAACGCAGCTATCTAACAGAACGTTTGTCAAGGTGTGCACTCAACTTCCAGAGTTAAACCCGTGTGTGGATTCAGCAGTCTGCAAACCCTTTCTTTGCAGTCTCAAAACAGGCGTTTTCAGCCCAGTACCGGCATATGGAGGAAACAGCAGACAGCACACGGAAATATCTGCTTCTAAATCTAAAACGCAGCTAACTAACATAACGGTGTCAATATGTGCCCTCAGCTTCCAGAGTTAAACCCGTGTGTGGATTCAGCAGTCTGCAAACACTTTCTGTGCAGAGTCTTAAAACAGGCGTTTTCATTCCAATACCGGCATATGGAAGAACGGGAAGTAAGCACAGCGAAATAAGTGCTTCTAAATCCAAAACGCAGCTATCTAACAGAAAGGTTGTCAATGTGTGCACTCAACTTCCAGAGTTCATCCCGTGTGGGGATTCAGGAGTCTGGATACATTTTCTGTGCAGAGGCTCAAAACAGGCGTTTTCAGCCCAATACCATCATGTGGAAGAAAGGGCAATAAGCAAAGGGAAATACCTGCTTCTAAATCTAAAACGCAGCTGTCTAACAGAACGGTTGTCAATGTGTGCACTGAACTTCCAGAGTTAAACCCGTGTGTGAATTCAGCAGTCTGCAAACACTTTCTGTGTAGAGTCTCAAAACAGGCGTTTTCAGCCCAATACCGGTATATGCAACAAAGGGCAGTAAGCACAGGGAAATAACTGCTTCTAAATCCAAAACACAGCTATCTAACAGAACGGTTGTCAATGTGTGCACTCAACTTCCAGAGTTCATCCCATGTGTGGATTCAGCAGTCTGCAAACACTTTCTGTGCACATTCTCAAAAGAGGCCTTTTCAGAACAGTACCGGCATATGGAAGAAAGGGCAGTAAGCACAGGGAAATATCTGCTTCTGAATGCAAAAGGCAGCTATCTATCAGAACGGTTGTCAGTGTGTGCACACAACTTCCAGAGTTAAAATCGTGTGTGGATTCAGCAGTCTGCAAACACTTTCTGTGCAGTGTTTCAAAACAGGCGTTTTCAGCCCAATACTGGCATATGGAAGAACGGGCAGTAAGCACAGCGAACTAAGTGCTTCTAAATCCAAAACGCAGCTATCTAACAGTACGGTTGTCAATGTGTGCACTCAACTTCCAGAGTTAAACCCGTGTGTGGATTCAGCAGTCTGTAAACACTTTCTGTGCACATTCTCAAAAAAGGCCTTTTCAGAACAGTACCGGCATATGGAAGAAAGGGCAGTAAGCACTGGGAAATATCTGCTTCTAAATCCAAAACGCAGCTATCTATCAGAACGGTTGTCAAAGTGTCCACTCATCTTCCAGAGTTAAAATCGTGTTTGGATTGAGCAGTCTGCAAACACTTTCTGTGCAGAGTCTCAAAACAGGCGTTTCCAGCCCAATACCGGCATATGCAAGAAAGGGCTGTAAGCACAGGGAAATATCTGCTTCTAAATCCAAAACGCAGCTATCCAACAGAACGGTTGTCAATGTGTAGACTCAACTTCCACAGTTAAAACCGTGAGTGGATTCAGGAGTCTGCAAACACTTTCTGGGCAGAGTCTCAAAACAGTCGTTTTGAGTCCAGTACTGGTATGTGGAAGAAACGGCAATAAGCACAGGGAAATATATGCTTCTAAATAAAAAAAGCAACTATCTAACAGAACGGTTGTGAATGTGTGCACTTAACTTCCAGAGTTAAACCCGTGTGTGGATTCAGCAGTCTGCAAACACTTTCTGTGCAGTCTCAAAACAGGCATTTTCAGCCCAGTACCGGCATATGCAAGAAAGGGCAGTAAGCACAGGGAAATATCTGCTTCTAAATCCAAAACGCAGCTATCTATCAGAACGGTTGTCAATGTGTGCACTCAACTTCCAGAGTTAAAATCGTGTTTGGATTCAGCAGTCTGCAAACACTTTCTGTGCAGAGTCTCAAAACAGGCGTTTTCAGCCCAATACCGGCATATGCAAGAAAGGGCAGTAAACACAGGGAAACATCTGCTTCTAAATCCAAAACGCAGCTATCTAACAGAACAGTTGTCAATGTGTGCACTCAACTTCCAGAGTTACTCCCGTGTGTGGATTCAGCAGTCTGCAAACACTTTCTGTGCAGAGTCTCAAAACAGGGGTGTTTGGCCCAATAGCGGCATATGGAAGAAAGGACAGTAAGCACAGGGAAATATCTGCTTCTAAATACAAAACGCAGCTATCTAACAGAACGGTTGTCAAGGTGTGCACTCAACTTCCAGAGTTAAACCCGTGTGTGGATATAGCAGTCTGCAAACACTTTCTCTGCAGAGTCCCAAAACAGGCGTTTTCAGCCCATTACCGGCATATGGAAGAAACAGCAGAAAGCACACGGAAATATCTGCTTCTAAATCTAAAACGCAGCTTACTAACATAACGGTTGTCAATATGTGCCCTCAACTTCCAGAGTTAAACCCGTGTGTGGATTCAGCAGTCTGCAAACACTTTCTGTGCAGAGTCTAAAAACAGGCGTTTTCAGCCCAATACCGGTATATGCAACAAAGGGCAGTAAGCACAGGGAAATAACTGCTTCTAAATCCAAAACACAGCTATCTAACAGAACGGTTGTCAATGTGTGCACTCAATTCCAGAGTTCATCCCATGTGTGGATTCAGCAGTCTGCAAACACTTTCTGTGCACATTCTCAAAAGAGGCCTTTTCAGAACAGTACCGGCATATGGAAGAAAGGGCAGTAAGCACAGGGAAATATCTGCTTCTGAATCCAAAAGGCAGCTATCTATCAGAACGGTTGTCAGTGTGTGCACACAACTTCCAGAATTAAAATCGTGTGTGGATTCAGCAGTCTGCAAACAATTTCTGTGCAGTGTTTCAAAACAGGCGTTTTCAGCCCAATACTGGCATATGGAAGAACGGGCAGTAAGCACAGCGAACTAAGTGCTTCTAAATCCAAAACGCAGCTATCTAACAGTACGGTTGTCAATGTGTGCACTCAACTTCCAGAGTTAAACCCGTGTGTGGATTCAGCAGTCTGCAAACACTTTCTGTGCACATTCTCAAAAAAGGCCTTTTCAGAACAGTACCGGCATATGGAAGAAAGGGCAGTAAGCACAGGGAAATATCTGCTTCTAAATCCAAAACGCAGCTATCTATCAGAACGGTTCTCAAAGTGTGCACTCATCTTCCAGAGTTAAAATCGTGTTTGGATTGAGCAGTCTGCAAACACTTTCTGTGCAGAGTCTCAAAACAGGCGTTTCCAGCCCAATACCGGCATATGCAAGAAAGGGCTGTAAGCACAGGGAAATATCTGCTTCTAAATCCAAAACGCAGCTATCTAACAGAACGGTTGTCAATGTGTAGACTCAACTTCCACAGTTAAACCCGTGAGTGGATTCAGGAGTCTGCAAACACTTTCTGGGCAGAGTCTCAAAACAGTCGTTTTGAGTCCAGTACTGGTATGTGGAAGAAACGGCAATAAGCACAGGGAAATATATGCTTATAAATAAAAAAGCAACTATCTAACAGAACGGTTGTGAATGTGTGCACTTAACTTCCAGAGTTAAACCCGTGTGTGGATTCAGCAGTCTGCAAACACTTTCTGTGCAGTCTCAAAACAGGCGTTTTCAGCCCAGTACCGGCATATGCAAGAAAGGGCAGTAAGCACAGGGAAATATCTGCTTCTAAATCCAAAACGCAGCTATCTATCAGAACGGTTGTCAATGTGTGCACTCAACTTCCAGAGTTAAAATCGTGTTTGGATTCAGCAGTCTGCAAACCCTTTCTGTGCAGAGTCTCAAAACAGGCGTTTTCAGCCCAATACCGGCATATGCAAGAAAGGGCAGTAAACACAGGGAAACATCTGCTTCTAAATCCAAAACGCAGCTATCTAACAGAACAGTTGTCAATGTGTGCACTCAACTTCCAGAGTTACTCCCGTGTGTGGATTCAGCAGTCTGCAAACACTTTCTGTGCAGAGTCTCAAAACAGGGGTGTTTGGCCCAATAGCGGCATATGGAAGAAAGGACAGTAAGCACAGGGAAATATCTGCTTCTAAATACAAAACGCAGCTATCTAACAGAACGGTTGTCAAGGTGTGCACTCAACTTCCAGAGTTAAACCCGTGTGTGGATTCAGCAGTCTGCAAACCCTTTCTTTGCAGTCTCAAAACAGGCGTTTTCAGCCCAGTACCGGCATATGGAAGAAACAGCAGTAAGCACACGGAAATATCTGCTTCTAAATCTAAAACGCAGCTAACTAACATAACGGTTGTCAATATGTGCACTCAACTTCCAGAGTTAAACCCGTGTGTGGATTCAGCAGTCTGCAAACACTTTCTGTGCAGAGTCTTAAAACAGGCGTTTTCATTCCAATACCGGCATATGGAAGAACGGGAAGTAAGCACAGCGAAATAAGTGCTTCTAAATCCAAAACGCAGCTATCTAACAGAAAGGTTGTCAACGTGTGCACTCAACTTCCAGAGTTCATCCCGTGTGGGGATTCAGGAGTCTGGAAACATTTTCTGTGCAGAGGCTCAAAACAGGCGTTTTCAGCCCAATACCATCATGTGGAAGAAAGGGCAGTAAGCAAAGGGAAATACCTGCTTCTAAATCTAAAACGCAGCTGTCTAACAGAACGATTGTCAATGTGTGCACTGAACTTCCAGAGTTAAACCCGTGTGTCAATTCAGCAGTCTGCAAACACTTTCTGTGTAGAGTCTCAAAACAGGCGTTTTCAGCCCAATACCGGTATATGCAACAAAGGGCAGTAAGCACAGGGAAATAACTGCTTCTAAATCCAAAACACAGCTATCTAACAGAACGGTTTTCAATGTGTGAACTCAACTTCCAGAGTTCATCCCATGTGTGGATTCAGCAGTCTGCAAACACTTTCTGTGCACATTCTCAAAACAGGCCTTTTCAGAACAGTACCGGCATATGGAAGAAAGGGCAGTAAGCACAGGGAAATATCTGCTTCTAAATCCAAAACGCAGCTATCTATCAGAACCGTTGTCAGTGTGTGCACACAACTTCCAGAGTTAAAATCGTGTGTGGATTCAGCAGTCTGCAAACACTTTCTGTGCAGTGTTTCAAAACAGGCGTTTTCAGCCCAATACTGGCATATGGAAGAACGGGCAGTAAGCACAGCGAACTAAGTGCTTCTAAATCCAAAACGCAGCTATCTAACAGAACGGTTGTCAATGTGTGCACTCAACTTCCAGAGTTAAACCCGTGTGTGGATTCAGCAGTCTGCAAACACTTTCTGTGCAGAGTCTCAAAAGAAGCGTTTTCAGACCAGTACCGGCATATGGAAGAAAGGGCAGTAAGCACGGGGAAATATCTGCTTCTAAATCTAAAACGCAGCTATCTAAGAGAACGGTTGTCAATGTGTGCACTCAACTTCCAGAGTTAAACCGGTTTGTGGATTCAGCAGTCTGCAAAGACGTTCTGTGCAGAGTCTCAAAACAGGCGTTTTCAGCCCAATACCGGCATATGGTAGAAAGGGCAGTAAGCACAGGGAAATATCTGCTTCTAAATCCAAAACGCAGCTATCTAACAGAACGGTTGTCAATGTGTGCACTCAACTTCCGGAGTTAAACCCTTGTTTGGTTCAGCAGTCTGCAAACACTTTCTGTGCAGTGTCTAAAAACAAGCGTTTTCAGTCATATACCGGCATATGGAAGAAACGGCAGTAACCCCAGGGAAATATCTGCTTCTAAATCCAAAACGCAGTTTTCTAACAGAGCGGTTGTCAATGTGTGCACTCAACTTCCAGAGTTAATCCCGTGTGTGGATTCAGCAGTCTGCAACACTTTCTGTGCATAGACTCAAAACAGGCGTTTTCAGCCCAGTACCAGCCTGTGGAAGAAATGGCAGTAAGCACAGGGAAATATGTGCTTGTAAATCCAAAATGCAGCCATCTAACAGAACGGTTTACAGTGTGTGCACTCAACGTCCAGAATTAAACCCGTGTTTGGATTCATCAGTCTGCAAACTCTTTCTGTGCAGAGTCTCAAAACTGGAGTTTTCAGCCCAATACAGGCATATGGAAGAAAGGGCAGTAAGCATAGGGAAATATCTGCTTCTAAATCCAAAACGCAGCTATCTAACAGAACGGTTGTCAATGTGTGCACTCAACTTCTAGAGTTAAACCCGGGTGTGGATTCAGCAGTCTCCAAGCACTTTCTGTGCATAGTCTTTAAACGGGTGTTTTCAGCCGAGTACCGGCATATGCAAGAAAGGGCAGTAAGCACAGGGAAATATGTGCTTCTAAATCCAAAACGCAGCAATCTAACAGAACGGTTGTCAATGTGTGCACTCAACTTGCAGAGTTCAAACCATGTGTGGATTCAGCAGTCTGCAAACACTTTCTGTGCACATTCTCAAAACAGGCCTTTTCAGAACAGTACCGGCATATGGAAGAAAGGGCAGTAAGCACAGGGAAATATCTGTTTCTAAATCCAAAACGCAGCTATCTATCAGAACGGTTGTCAATGTGTGCACTCAACTTCCAGAGTTAAAATCGTGTTTGGATTCAGCAGTCTGCAAACCCTTTCTGTGCAGAGTCTCAAAACAGGCGTTTTCAGCCCAATACCGGCATATGCAAGAAAGGGCAGTAAACACAGGGAAACATCTGCTTCTAAATCCAAAACGCAGCTATCTAACAGAACAGTTGTCAATGTGTGCACTCAACTTCCAGAGTTACTCCCGTGTGTGGATTCAGCAGTCTGCAAACACTTTCTGTGCAGAGTCTCAAAACAGGTGTGTTTGGCCCAATAGCGGCATATGGAAGAAAGGACAGTAAGCACAGGGAAATATCTGCTTCTAAGTACAAAACGCAGCTATCTAACAGAACGGTTGTCAAGGTGTGCACTCAACTTCCAGAGTTAAACCCGTGTGTGGATTCAGCAGTCTGCAAACCCTTTCTTTGCAGTCTCAAAACAGGCGTTTTCAGCCCAGTACCGGCATATGGAGGAAACAGCAGACAGCACACGGAAATATCTGCTTCTAAATCTAAAACGCAGCTAACTAACACAACGGTGTCAATATGTGCCCTCAGCTTCCAGAGTTAAACCCGTGTGTGGATTCAGCAGTCTGCAAACACTTTCTGTGCAGAGTCTTAAAACAGGCGTTTTCATTCCAATACCGGCATATGGAAGAACGGGAAGTAAGCACAGCGAAATAAGTGCTTCTAAATCCAAAACGCAGCTATCTAACAGAAAGGTTGTCAATGTGTGCACTCAACTTCCAGAGTTCATCCCGTGTGGGGATTCAGGAGTCTGGATACATTTTCTGTGCAGAGGCTCAAAACAGGCGTTTTCAGCCCAATACCATCATGTGGAAGAAAGGGCAATAAGCAAAGGGAAATACCTGCTTCTAAATCTAAAACGCAGCTGTCTAACAGAACGGTTGTCAATGTGTGCACTGAACTTCCAGAGTTAAACCCGTGTGTGAATTCAGCAGTCTGCAAACACTTTCTGTGTAGAGTCTCAAAACAGGCGTTTTCAGCCCAATACCGGTATATGCAACAAAGGGCAGTAAGCACAGGGAAATAACTGCTTCTAAATCCAAAACACAGCTATCTAACAGAACGGTTGTCAATGTGTGCACTCAACTTCCAGAGTTCATCCCATGTGTGGATTCAGCAGTCTGCAAACACTTTCTGTGCACATTCTCAAAAGAGGCCTTTTCAGAACAGTACCGGCATATGGAAGAAAGGGCAGTAAGCACAGGGAAATATCTGCTTCTGAATCCAAAAAGCAGCTATCTATCAGAACGGTTGTCAGTGTGTGCACACAACTTCCAGAGTTAAAATCGTGTGTGGATTCAGCAGTCTGCAAACACTTTCTGTGCAGTGTTTCAAAACAGGCGTTTTCAGCCCAATACTGGCATATGGAAGAACGGGCAGTAAGCACAGCGAACTAAGTGCTTCTAAATCCAAAACGCAGCTATCTAACAGTACGGTTGTCAATGTGTGCACTCAACTTCCAGAGTTAAACCCGTGTGTGGATTCAGCAGTCTGTAAACACTTTCTGTGCACATTCTCAAAAAAGGCCTTTTCAGAACAGTACCGGCATATGGAAGAAAGGGCAGTAAGCACTGGGAAATATCTGCTTCTAAATCCAAAACGCAGCTATCTATCAGAACGGTTGTCAAAGTGTCCACTCATCTTCCAGAGTTAAAATCGTGTTTGGATTGAGCAGTCTGCAAACACTTTCTGTGCAGAGTCTCAAAACAGGCGTTTCCAGCCCAATACCGGCATATGCAAGAAAGGGCTGTAAGCACAGGGAAATATCTGCTTCTAAATCCAAAACGCAGCTATCCAACAGAACGGTTGTCAATGTGTAGACTCAACTTCCACAGTTAAACCCGTGAGTGGATTCAGGAGTCTGCAAACACTTTCTGGGCAGAGTCTCAAAACAGTCGTTTTGAGTCCAGTACTGGTATGTGGAAGAAACGGCAATAAGCACAGGGAAATATATGCTTCTAAATAAAAAAAGCAACTATCTAACAGAACGGTTGTGAATGTGTGCACTTAACTTCCAGAGTTAAACCCGTGTGTGGATTCAGCAGTCTGCAAACACTTTCTGTGCAGTCTCAAAACAGGCATTTTCAGCCCAGTACCGGCATATGCAAGAAAGGGCAGTAAGCACAGGGAAATATCTGCTTCTAAATCCAAAACGCAGCTATCTATCAGAACGGTTGTCAATGTGTGCACTCAACTTCCAGAGTTAAAATCGTGTTTGGATTCAGCAGTCTGCAAACACTTTCTGTGCAGAGTCTCAAAACAGGCGTTTTCAGCCCAATACCGGCATATGCAAGAAAGGGCAGTAAACACAGGGAAACATCTGCTTCTAAATCCAAAACGCAGCTATCTAACAGAACAGTTGTCAATGTGTGCACTCAACTTCCAGAGTTACTCCCGTGTGTGGATTCAGCAGTCTGCAAACACTTTCTGTGCAGAGTCTCAAAACAGGGGTGTTTGGCCCAATAGCGGCATATGGAAGAAAGGACAGTAAGCACAGGGAAATATCTGCTTCTAAATACAAAACGCAGCTATCTAACAGAACGGTTGTCAAGGTGTGCACTCAACTTCCAGAGTTAAACCCGTGTGTGGATTCAGCAGTCTGCAAACACTTTCTCTGCAGAGTCCCAAAACAGGCGTTTTCAGCCCATTACCGGCATATGGAAGAAACAGCAGAAAGCACACGGAAATATCTGCTTCTAAATCTAAAACGCAGCTTACTAACATAACGGTTGTCAATATGTGCCCTCAACTTCCAGAGTTAAACCCGTGTGTGGATTCAGCAGTCTGCAAACACTTTCTGTGCAGAGTCTAAAAACAGGCGTTTTCATTCCAATACCGGCATATGGAAGAACGGGAAGTAAGCACAGCGAAATAAGTGCTTCTAAATCCAAAACGCAGCTATCTAACAGAAAGGTTGTCAATGTGTGCACTCAACTTCCAGAGTTCATCCCGTGTGGGGATTCAGGAGTCTGGAAACATTTTCTGTGCAGAGGCTCAAAACAGGCGTTTTCACCCCAATACCGTCATGTGGAAGAAAGGGCAGTAAGCAAAGGGAAATACCTGCTTCTAAATCTAAAACGCAGCTGTCTAACAGAACGGTTGTCAATGTGTGCACTGAACTTCCAGAGTTAAACCCGTGTGTGAATTCAGCAGTCTGCAAACACTTTCTGTGTAGAGTCTCAAAACAGGCGTTTTCAGCCCAATACCGGTGTATGCAACAAAGGGCAGTAAGCACAGGGAAATAACTGCTTCTAAATCCAAAAGGCAGCTATCTATCAGAACGGTTGTCAGTGTGTGCACACAACTTCCAGAGTTAAAATCGTTTGTGGATTCAGCAGTCTGCAAACACTTTCTGTGCAGTGTTTCAAAACAGGCGTTTTCAGCCCAATACTGGCATATGGAAGAACGGGCAGTAAGCACAGCGAACTAAGTGCTTCTAAATCCAAAACGCAGCTATCTAACAGTACGGTTGTCAATGTGTGCACTCAACTTCCAGAGTTTAACCCGTGTGTGGATTCAGCAGTCTGCAAACACTTTCTGTGCACATTCTCAAAAAAGGCCTTTTCAGAACAGTACCGGCATATGGAAGAAAGGGCAGTAAGCACAGGGAAATATCTGCTTCTAATTCCAAAACGCAGCTATCTATCAGAACGGTTGTCAAAGTGTGCACTCATCTTCGAGAGTTAAAATCGTGTTTGGATTGAGCAGTCTGCAAACAGTTTCTGTGCAGAGTCTCAAAACAGGCGTTTCCAGCCCAATACCGGCATATGCAAGAAAGGGCTGTAAGCACAGGGAAATATCTGCTTCTAAATCCAAAACGCAGCTATCTAACAGAACGGTTGTCAATGTGTAGACTCAACTTCCACAGTTAAACCCGTGAGTGGATTCAGGAGTCTGCAAACACTTTCTGGGCAGAGTCTCAAAACAGTCGTTTTGAGTCCAGTACTGGTATGTGGAAGAAACGGCAATAAGCACAGGGAAATATATGCTTCTAAATAAAAAAAGGAACTATCTAACAGAACGGTTGTGAATGTGTGCACTTAACTTCCAGAGTTAAACCCGTGTGTGGATTCAGCAGTCTGCAAACACTTTCTGTGCAGTCTCAAAACAGGCGTTTTCAGCCCAGTACCGGCATATGGAAGAAAGGGCAGTAAGCACAGGGAAATATCTGCTTCTAAATCAAAAACGCAGCTTTCTAACAGAACGGTTGTCAATGTGTGCACTCAACTTCCAGAGTTAAATCCGTGTGCATTCAGCAGTCTGTAAACACTTTCTGTGCAGAGTCTCAAAACAGGCGTTTTCAGCCCAGTACCAGCATATGGAAAAAGGGCAGTAAGCACAGGGAAATATCTTCTTCTAAATCCAAAACGCAGCTAACTAACAGAACGGCTGTCAATGTGTGTACTCAACTTCCAGAGTTAAACCCGTGTGTGGAATCAGCAGTCTGCAAACACTTTCCGTGCAGAGTCTCAAAACAGGCGTTTTCAACCCAGTACCGGCATATGGAAGAAACCGCAGTAAACAAAGGGAAATATTTGCTTTAAAATACAAAACGCAGCTATTTAACAGAAAAGTTGTCAATGTGTTCACTCAACGTCCAGAGTTAAACCCGTGTGTGGATTCAGCAGTCTGCAAACACTTTCTGTGTAGAGTCTCAAAACAGGTGTTTTCAGCCCAATACCGGCATATGGAAGAAAGGGCAGTAAGCACAGGGAAATATCTGCTTCTAAATCCAAAACGCAGCTATCTAACAGAACGGTTGTCAATGTGTGCACTCAACATCCAGAGTTAAACCCTGTATGGATTCAGCAGTTTGCCAACACTTTCTCTGAAGAGTCTCATAACAGGCGTTTTCAGCCCAGTACCGGCATATGGAAGAAAGGGCAGTAAGCACAGGGAAATATCTGCGTCTAAATCTAAAACGCAGCTTTCTAACAGAACGGTTGTCAAGGTGTGCACTTAACTTCCATAGTTAAACCCGTGTGTGGATTCAGCAGTCTACAAACACTTTCTGTGCAGTCTCAAAACAGGCGTTTTCAGCCCGGTACCGGCATATGGAAGAAAGGGCAGAAAGCACAGGGAAATATCTGCTTCTAAATCCAAAACGCAGCTATCTAAGAGAAAGGTTGTCAATGTGTGCACTCAACTTCCGGAGTTAAACCAGTGTGTGGAATCAGCAGTCTGCAAACACTTTCTGTGCAGAGTCTCAAAACGGGCATTTTCATCCCAATACCGGCTTATGGAAGGAAGGGCAGTAAGGACAGGGAAATATCTGCTTCTAAACCCAAAATGCAGCCATCTAAGAGAACGGTTTTCAATGTGTGCACTGATCTTCCAGAGTTAAACCCGTTGGTGGACTCAGCAGTCTGTAAAAACTTTCTGTGCAGAGTCTCAAAACAGGCGTTTTCAGCTCAGTGCCGTCATGTTGAAGAAACGGCAGTAAGCACAGGGAAATATCTGCTTCTAAATCTAAAACGCAGCTATCTAACAGAACGGTTGTCGATGTGTGCACTCAACTTCCAGAGTTAAACCCGTGTGTGGAATCAGCAGTCTGCAAACACTTTCTGTGCAGAGTCTCAAAACAGGCGTTTTCAACCCAGTACCGGCATATGGAAGAAAGGGCAGTTAGCACAGGGAAATATCTGCTTCTAAATCCAAAACGCAGCTATCTAACAGAACGGTTGTCAATGTGTGCACTCAACTTGCAGACTTAAACCCGTGCGTGGATTCAGCAGTCTGCAAACACTTTCTGTGAATAGTCTCAAAACAGGTGTTTTCAGCCCAATAGCGGCATATGGAGGAAAGGGCAGTAAGCATACGGAAATATCTGCTTATAAATCAAAAACCCAGCTATCTAACAGAACGGTTCTCAATGTGTGCACTCAACTTCCAGAGTTAAACCCGGGTGTGGATTCAGCAGTCTGCAAACACTTTCTGTGCATAGTCTTAAAACAGGCGTTTTCAGCCGAGTACCGGCATATAGAAGAATGGGCAGTAAGCACAGGGAAATATCTGCTTGTAAATACAAAACGCAGGTATCTAACAGAACGGTTGTCAATGTGTGCACTCAACTTCCAGAGTTAAACCCGTGCGTGGATTCAGCAGTCTGCAAACACTTTCTGTGCAGTCTCAAAACAGGCGTTTTCTGCGCAGTGACGGCATATGGAAGAAAGGGCAGTAAGCACAGGGAAATAGCTGCTTCCAAATCCAAAACGGAGCTATCTAACAGAACGGTTGTCAATGTGTGCACTCAACATCCAGAGTTAAACCCGTGTGTGGATTCAGCAGTCTGCAAACACTTTCTCTGCAGAGTCTCAAAACAGGTGTTTTCAGCCCAGTACCGGCATATGGAGAAAGGGCAGTAAGCACAGGGAAATAGCTGCTTCTCAATTCAAAACGCAGCTATCTAACAGAACGGTTTTCAATGCGTGCACTCAACTTCCAGAGTTAAAACCTGTGTGGATTCAGCAGTCTGCAAACACTTTCTGTGCAGATTCTCAAAACAGGCGTTTTCAGCAAAGTACCGGCATATGGAAAACTGGCAGTAAGCACAGGGAAATATCTACTCATAAATCCAAAACGCAGCTATCTAACAGAACGGTTGTCAATGTGTGCACTCAACTTCCAGAGTTAAACCGGTGTGTGGATTCAGCAGTCTGCAAACACTTTCTCTGCAGAGTCCCAAAACAGGCGTTTTCAGCCCATTACCGGCATATTGAAGAAACAGCAGTAAGCACAGGGAAATAACTGCTTCTAAATCCAAAACGCAGCTATCTAACAGAGCGGTTTTCAATGTGTGCACTCAACTTCCAGAGTTAAACCCGTGTGTGAATTCAGCAGTCTGCAAACACTTTCTCTGCAGAGTCCCAAAACAGGCGTTTTCAGCCCATTATCGGCATACGGAAGGAAGAGCAGTCAGCACAGGGAAATATCTGCTTCTAAATCCAAAACGCAGCTATCTAACACAACGGTTGTCAATGTGTGCAATCAACTTCCAGAGTTAAACCCGTGTGTGGATTCAGCAGTCTGCAATCACTTTCTCTGCAGAGTCCCAAAACAGGCGTTTTTTCCGCCCATTACCGGCATTTGGAAGAAACAGCAGTAAGCACAGGGAAATATCTGCTTCAAATTCCAAAACACAGCTCTCTAACAGAACGGTTGTCAATGTGTGCACTCAACTTCCATAGTTAAACCCATGTGTGGATTCAGCAGTCTGCAAACACTTTCTCTGCAGAGTCACAAAACAGGCGTTTTCAGCCTATTACCGGCATATGGATGAAACAGCAGTAAGCACAGGGAAATATCTGCTTCTAAGTCCATAACGCAGCTATCTAACAGAACGGTTGTCAATGTGTGCACTCAACTTCCAGAGTTAAACCCGTGTGTGGATTCAGCAGTCTGGAAACACTTTCTCTGCAGAGTCCCAAAACAGGCGTTTTCAGCCCATTACCGGCATATGGAAGAAACAGCAGTAAGTACAGGGAAATATCTGCTTCTAAATCCAAAACGCAGCTATCTAACAGAACGGTTGTCAATGTGTGCACTCAAATTCCAGAGTTAAACCCGTGTGTGGATTCAGCAGTCTGCAAACACCTTCTCTGCAGAGTCCCAAAACAGGCGTTTTCAGCCCATTACCGGCATATGGAAGAAACAGCAGTAAGCACAGGTAAATATCTGCTTCTAAATCCAAAACGCAGCTCTCTAACAGAACGGTTGTCAATGTGTGCACTCAACTTCCAGAGTTAAACCCGTGTGTGGATTCAGCAGTCTGCAAACACTTTCTCTGCAGAGTCCCAAAACAGGCGTTTTCAGCCCATTACCGGCATATGGAAGAAACAGCAGTAAGCAAAGGGAAATATCTGCTTCTAAATCCAAAACGCAGCTATCTAACCGAACGGTTGTCAATGTGTGCACTCAACTTCCAGAGTTAAACCGGTGTGTGGATTCAGCAGTCTGCAAACACTTTCTCTGCAGAGTCCCAAAACAGGCGCTTTCAGCCCATTACCGGCATATTGTAGAAACAGCAGTAAGCACAGGGAAATATCTGCTTCTAAATCCAAAACACAGCTATCTAACAGAATGGTTGTCAATGTGTGCACTCAACTTCCAGAGTTAAAATCGTGTGTGAATTCAGCAGTCTGCAAACACCTTCTCTGCAGAGTCCCAAAACAGAGGTTTTAGGCTCATTACCGGCATATGGAAGAAACAGCAGTAAGCACAGGGAAATATCTGCTTCTATATCCAAAACGCAGCTATCTAACAGAACGGTTGTCAATGTGTGCACTCAACTTCCAGAGTTAAACCCGTGTGTGGATTCAGCAGTCTGCAAACACTTTCTCTGCAGAGACCCAAAACAGGCGTTTTCAGCCCATTACCGGCATATGGAAGAAACAGCAGTAAGCACAGGGAAATATCTGCTTCTAAATCCAAAACGCAGCTATCTAACAGAACGGTTGTCAATGTGTGCACTCAACTTCCAGAGTTAAACCCGTGTGTGGATTCAGCAGTCTGCAAACACTTTCTCTGCAGAGTCCCAAAACAGGCGTTTTCAGCCAATTACCGGCATATGGAAGAAAGAGCAGTAAGCACAGGGAAATAACTGCTTCTAAATCCAAAACGCAGCTATCTAACAGAACGGTTTTCAATCTGTGCACTCAACTTCCAGAGTTAAACCCGTGTGTGGAATCAGCAGTCTGCAAACAATTTCTCTGCAGAGTCCCAAAACAGGCGTTTTCAGCCCATTACCGGCATATGGAAGAAACAGCGTCAGCACAGGGAAATATCTGCTTCTAAATCCAAAACGCAGCTATCTAACAGAACGGTTGTCAATGTGTGAACTCAACTTCCAGAGTTAAACCCGTGTGTGGATTCAGCAGTCTGCAAACACTTTCTCTGCAGAGTCCCAAAACAGGCGTTTTCAGCCCATTTCCGGCATATGGAAGAAACAGCAGTAAGCCCAGGGAAATATCTGCTTCTAAATCCAAAACACAGCTATCTAACAGAACGGTTGTCAATGTGTGCACTCAACTTCCAGAGTTAAACCAGTGTTTGGAATCAGCAGTCTGCATACACTTTCTGTGCAGAGTCTCAAAACGGGCATTTTCATCCCAATACCGGCATATGGAAGAAAGGGCAGTAAGGACAGGGAAATATCTGCTTCTAAATACAAAACGTAGCTATCTAAGAGAACGGTTTTCAATGTGTGTTATCAACATCCAGAGTTAAGCCCGTGTGTGGATTCAGAAGTCTGTAAACACTTTCTGTGCAGAGTCTCAAAACTGGCGTTTTCAGCTCAGTGCCGGTATGTGGAAGAAACGGCAGTAAGCACAGGGAAATATGTGCTTGTAAATCCAAAATGCAGCCATCTAACAGAACGGTTTACAGTGTGTGCACTCAACGTCCAGAATTAAACCCGTGTTTGGATTCATCAGTCTGCAAACTCTTTCTGTGCAGAGTCTCAAAACTGGAGTTTTCAGCCCAATACAGGCATATGGAAGAAAGGGCAGTAAGCATAGGGAAATATCTGCTTCTAAATCCAAAACGCAGCTATCTAACAGAACGGTTGTCAATGTGTGCACTCAACTTCTAGAGTTAAACCCGGGTGTGGATTCAGCAGTCTCCAAACACTTTCTGTGCATAGTCTTAAAACGGGTGTTTTCAGCCGAGTACCGGCATATGCAAGAAAGGGCAGTAAGCACAGGGAAATATGTGCTTCTAAATCCAAAACGCAGCAATCTAACAGAACGGTTGTCAATGTGTGCACTCAACTTGCAGAGTTCAAACCATGTATGGATTCAGCATTCTGCAAACACTTTCTGTGCACATTCTCAAAACAGGCCTTTTCAGAACAGTACCGGCATATGGAAGAAATGGCAGTAAGCACAGGGAAATATCTGTTTCTAAATCCAAAACGCAGCTATCTATCAGAACGGTTGTCAATGTGTGTACTCAACTTCCAGAGTTAAAATCGTGTTTGGATTCAGCAGTCTGCAAACACTTTCTGTGCAGAGTCTCAAAACAGGCGTTTTCAGCCCAATACCGGCATATGCAAGAAAGGGCAGTAAACACAGGGAAACATCTGCTTCTAAATCCAAAACGCAGCTATCTAACAGAACAGTTGTCAATGTGTGCACTCAACTTCCAGAGTTACTCCCGTGTGTGGATTCAGCAGTCTGCAAACACTTTCTGTGCAGAGTCTCAAAACAGGGGTGTTTGGCCCAATAGCGGCATATGGAAGAAAGGACAGTAAGCACAGGGAAATATCTGCTTCTAAATACAAAACGCAGCTATCTAACAGAACGGTTGTCAAGGTGTGCACTCAACTTCCAGAGTTAAACCCGTGTGTGGATTCAGCAGTCTGCAAACCCTTTCTTTGCAGTCTCAAAACAGGCGTTTTCAGCCCAGTACCGGCATATGGAAAAAACAGCAGAAAGCACACGGAAATATCTGCTTCTAAATCTAAAACGCAGCTAACTAACATAACGGTTGTCAATATGTGCACTCAACTTCCAGAGTTAAACCCGTGTGTGGATTCAGCAGTCTGCAAACACTTTCTGTGCACATTCTCAAAAGAGGCCTTTTCAGAACAGTACCGGCATATGGAAGAAAGGGCAGTAAGCACAGGGAAATATCTGCTTCTAAATCCAAAAGGCAGCTATCTATCAGAACGGTTGTCTGTGTGTGCACACAACTTCCAGAGTTAAAATCGTGTGTGGATTCAGCAGTCTGCAAACACTTTCTGTGCAGTGTTTCAAAACAGGCGTTTTCAGCCCAACACTGGCATATGGAAGAACGGGCAGTAAGCACAGCGAACTAAGTGCTTCTAAATCCAAAACGCAGCTATCTAACAGTACGGTTGTCAATGTGTGCACTCAACTTCCAGAGTTAAACCCGTGTGTGGATTCAGCAGTCTGCAAACACTTTCTGTGCACATTCTCAAAAAAGGCCTTTTCAGAACAGTACCGGCATATGGAAGAAAGGGCAGTAAGCACAGGGAAATATCTGCTTCTAAATCCAAAACGCAGCTATCTAACAGAACGGTTGTCAATGTGTAGACTCAACTTCCACAATTAAACCCGTGAGTGGATTCAGGAGTCTGCAAACACTTTCTGTGCAGAGTCTCAAAACAGTCGTTTTGAGTCCAGTACTGGTATGTGGAAGAAACGGCAATAAGCACAGGGAAATATATGCTTCTAAATAAAAAAAGCAACTATCTAACAGAATGGTTGTGAATGTCTGCACTTAACTTCCAGAGTTAAACCCGTGTGTGGATTCAGCAGTCTGCAAACACTTTCTGTGCAGTCTCAAAACAGGCGTTTTCAGCCCAGTACCGGCATATGCAAGAAAGGGCAGTAAGCACAGGGAAATATCTGCTTCTAAATCCAAAACGCAGCTATCTATCAGAACGGTTGTAAATGTGTGCACTCAACTTCCAGAGTTAAAATCGTGTTTTGATTCAGCAGTCTGCAAACACTTTCTGTGCAGAGTCTCAAAACAGGCGTTTTCAGCCCAATACCGGCATATGCATGAAAGGGCAGTAAACACAGGGAAACATCCGCTTCTAAATCCAAAACGCAGCTATCTAACAGAACAGTTGTCAATGTGTGCACTCAACTTCCAGAGTTACTCCCGTGTGTGGATTCAGCAGTCTGCAAACACTTTCTGTGCAGAGTCTCAAAACAGGGGTGTTTGGCCCAATAGCGGCATATGGAAGAAAGGACAGTAAGCACAGGGAAATATCTGCTTCTAAATACAAAACGCAGCTATCTAACAGAACGGTTGTCAAGGTGTGCACTCAACTTCCAGAGTTAAACCCGTGTGTGGATTCAGCAGTCTGCAAACCCTTTCTTTGCAGTCTCAAAACAGGCGTTTTCAGCCCAGTACCGTCATATGGAAGAAACAGCAGAAAGCACAGGGAAATATCTGCTTCTAAATCTAAAACGCAGCTAACTAACATAACGGTTGTCAATACGTGCACTCAACTTCCAGAGTTAAACCCGTGTGTGGATTCAGCAGTCTGCAAACACTTTCTGTGCAGAGTCTTAAAACAGGCGTTTTCATTCCAATACCGGCATATGGAAGAACGGGAAGTAAGCACAGCGAAATAAGTGCTCCTAAATCCAAAACGCAGATATCTAACAGAAAGGTTGTCAATGTGTGCACTCAACTTCCAGAGTTCATCCCGTGTGGGGATTCAGGAGTCTGGATACATTTTCTGTGCAGAGGCTCAAAACAGGCGTTTTCAGCCCAATACCATCATGTGGAAGAAAGGGCAGTAAGCAAAGGGAAATACCTGCTTCTAAATCTAAAACGCAGCTGTCTAACAGAACGGTTGTCAATGTGTGCACTGAACTTCCAGAGTTAAACCCGTGTGAGAATTCAGCAGTCTGCAAACACTTTCTGTGTAGAGTCTCAAAACAGGCGTTTTCAGCCCAATACCGGTATATGCAACAAAGGGCAGTAAGCACAGGGAAATAACTGCTTCTAAATCCAAAACACAGCTATCTAACAGAACGGTTGTCAATGTGTGCACTCAACTTCCAGAGTTCATCCCATGTGTGGATTCAGCAGTCTGCAAACACTTTCTGTGCACATTATCAAAACAGGCCTTTTCAGAACAGTACCGGCACATGGAAGAAAGGGCAGTAAGCACAGGGAAATATCTGCTTCTAAATCCAAAAGGCAGCTATCTATCAGAACGGTTGTCAGTGTGTGCACACAACTTCCAGAGTTAAAATCGTGTGTGGATTCAGCAGTCTGCAAACACTTTCTGTGCAGTGTTTCAAAACAGGCGTTTTCAGCCCAATACTGGCATATGGAAGAACGGGCAGTAAGCACAGCGAACTAAGTGCTTCTAAATCCAAAACGCAGCTATCTAACAGTACGGTTGTCAATGTGTGCACTCAACTTCCAGAGTTAAACCCGTGTGTGGATTCAGCAGTCTGCAAACACTTTCTGTGCACATTCTCAAAAAAGGCCTTTTCAGAACAGTACCGGCATATGGAAGAAAGGGCAGTAAGCACAGGGAAATATCTGCTTCTAAATCCAAAACGCAGCTATCTATCAGAACGGTTGTCAAAGTGTGCACTCATCTTCCAGAGTTAAAATCGTGTTTGGAATGAGCAGTCTGCAAACAGTTTCTGTGCAGAGTCTCACAACAGGCGTTTCCAGCCCAATACCGGCATATGCAAGAAAGGGCTGTAAGCACAGGGAAATATCTGCTTCTAAATCCAAAACGCAGCTATCTAACAGAACGGTTGTCAATGTGTAGACTCAACTTCCACAGTTAAACCCGTGAGTGGATTCAGGAGTCTGCAAACACTTTCTGGGCAGAGTCTCAAAACAGTCGTTTTGAGTCCAGTACTGGTATGTGGAAGAAACGGCAATAAGCACAGGGAAATATACGCTTTTAAATAAAAAAAGCAACTATCTAACAGAATGGTTGTGAATGTGTGCACTTAACTTCCAGAGTTAAGCCCGTGTGTGGATTCAGCAGTCTGCAAACACTTTCTGTGCAGTCTCAAAACAGGCGTTTTCAGCCCAGTACCGGCATATGCAAGAAAGGGCAGTAAGCACAGGGAAATATCTGCTTCTAAATCCAAAACGCAACTATCTATCAGAACGGTTGTCAATGTGTGCACTCAACTTCCAGAGTTAAAATCGTGTTTGGATTCAGCAGTCTGCAAACACTTTCTGTGCAGAGTCTCAAAACAGGCGTTTTCAGCCCAATACCGGCATATGCATGAAAGGGCAGTAAACACAGGGAAACATCTGCTTCTAAATCCAAAACGCAGCTATCTAACAGAACAGTTGTCAATGTGTGCACTCAACTTCCAGAGTTACTCCCGTGTGTGGATTCAGCAGTCTGCAAACACTTTCTGTGCAGAGTCTCAAAACAGGGGTGTTTGGCCCAATAGCGGCATATGGAAGAAAGGACAGTAATACAGGGAAATATCTGCTTCTAAATACAAAACGCAGCTATCTAACAGAACGGTTGTCAAGGTGTGCACTCAACTTCCAGAGTTAAACCCGTGTGTGGATTCAGCAGTCTGCAAACCCTTTCTTTGCAGTCTCAAAACAGGCGTTTTCAGCCCAGTACCGGCATATGGAAGAAACAGCAGAAAGCACACGGAAATATCTGCTTCTAAATCTAAAACGCAGCTAACTAACATAACGGTTGTCAATACGTGCACTCAACTTCCAGAGTTAAACCCGTGTGTGGATTCAGCAGTCTGCAAACACTTTCTGTGCAGAGTCTTAAAACAGGCGTTTTCATTCCAATACCGGCATATGGAAGAACGGGAAGTAAGCACAGCGAAATAAGTGCTCCTAAATCCAAAACGCAGCTATCTAACAGAAAGGTTGTCAATGTGTGCACTCAACTTCCAGAGTTCATCCCGTGTGGGGATTCAGGAGTCTGGATACATTTTCTGTGCAGAGGCTCAAAACAGGCGTTTTCAGCCCAATACCATCATGTGGAAGAAAGGGCAGTAAGCAAAGGGAAATACCTGCTTCTAAATCTAAAACGCAGCTGTCTAACAGAACGGTTGTCAATGTGTGCACTGAACTTCCAGAGTTAAACCCGTGTGTGAATTCAGCAGTCTGCAAACACTTTCTGTGTAGAGTCTCAAAACAGGCGTTTACAGCCCAATACCGGTATATGCAACAAAGGGCAGTAAGCACAGGGAAATAACTGCTTCTAAATCCAAAACACAGCTATCTAACAGTACGGTTGTCAATGTGTGCACTCAACTTCCAGAGTTCATCCCATGTGTGGATTCAGCAGTCTGCAAACACTTTCTGTGCACATTCTCAAAAGAGGCCTTTTCAGAACAGTACCGGCATATGGAAGAAAGGGCAGTAAGCACAGGGAAATATCTGCTTCTAAATCCAAAAGGCAGCTATCTATCAGAACGGTTGTCAGTGTGTGCACACAACTTCCAGAGTTAAAATCGTGTGTGGATTCAGCAGTCTGCAAACACTTTCTGTGCAGTGTTTCAAAACAGGCGTTTTCAGCCCAATACTGGCATATGGAAGAACGGGCAGTAAGCTCAGCGAACTAAGTGCTTCTAAATCCAAAACGCAGCTATCTAACAGTACGGTTGTCAATGTGTGCACTCAACTTTCAGAGTTAAACCCGTGTGTGGATTCAGCAGTCTGCAAACACTTTCTGTGCACATTCTCAAAAAAGGCCTTTTCAGAACAGTACCGGCATATGGAAGAAAGGGCAGTAAGCACAGGGAAATATCTGCTTCTAAATCCAAAACGCAGCTATCTATCAGAACGGTTGTCAAAGTGTGCACTCATCTTCCAGAGTTAAAATCGTGTTTGGATTGAGCAGTCTGCAAACACTTTCTGTGCAGTGTCTCAAAACAGGCGTTTCCAGCCCAATACCGGCATATGCAAGAAAGGGCTGTAAGCACAGGGAAATATCTGCTTCTAAATCCAAAACGCAGCTATCTAACAGAACGGTTGTCAATGTGTGCACTCAACTTCCACAGTTAAACCCGTGAGTGGATTCCGGAGTCTGCAAACACTTTCTGGGCAGAGTCTCAAAACAGTCGTTTTGAGTCCAGTACTGGTATGTGGAAGAAACGGCAATAAGCACAGGGATATATATGCTTCTAAATAAAAAAAGCAACTATCTAACAGAACGGTTGTGAATGTGTGCACTTAACTTCCAGAGTTAAACCCGTGTGTGGATTCAGCAGTGTGCAAACACTTTCTGTGCAGTCTCAAAACAGGTGTTTTCAGCCCAGTACCGGCATATGGAAGAAAGGGCAGTAAGCACAGGGAAATATCTGCTTCTAAATCCAAAACGCAGCTATCTAACAGAACGGTTGTCAATCTGTGCACTCAACTTCCAGAGTTAAACCCGTGTGTGGATTCAGCAGTCTGCAAACACTTTCTGTGAAGAGTCTCAAAACAGGTGTTTTCAGCCCAATACCGGCATATGGAGGAAAGGGCAGTAAGCACAGGGAAATATCTGCTTATAAATCCAAAACCCAGCTATCTAAAAGAACGGTTGTCAATGTGTGCACTCAACTTCCAGAGTTAAACCCGGGTGTGGATTCTGCAGTCTGCAAACACTTTCTGTGCATAGTCTTAAAACAGGCGTTTTCAGCCGAGTACCGGCATATAGAAGAATGGGCAGTAAGCACAGGGAAATATCTGCTTGTAAATCCAAAACGCAGGTATCTAACAGAACGGTTGTCAATGTGTGCACTCAACTTCCAGAGTTAAACCCGTGCGTGGATTCAGCAGTCTGCAAACACTTTCTGTGCAGTCTCAAAACAGGCGTTTTCCGCGCAGTGACGGCATATGGAAGAAAGGGCAGTAAGCACAGGGAAATATCTGCTTCAAAATCCAAAACGCAGCTATCTAACAGAACGGTTGTCAATGTGTGCACTCAACATCCAGAGTTAAACCCGTGTGTGGATTCAGCAGTCTGCAAACACTTTCTCTGCAGAGTCTCAAAACAGGCGTTTTCAGCCCAGTACCGGCATATGGAAGAAAGGGCAGTAAGCACAGGGAAATAGCTGCTTCTAAATTCAAAACGCAGCTATCTAACAGAACGGTTTTCAATGTGTGCACTCAAGTTCCAGAGTTAAAACCTGTGTGGATTCAGCAGTCTGCAAACACTTTCTGTGCAGATTCTCAAAACAGGCGTTTTCAGCAAAGTACCGGCATATGGAAAACTGGCAGTAAGCACAGGGAAATATCTACTCATAAATCCAAAACGTAGCTATCTAACAGAACGTTTTTCAATGTGTGCACTCAACGTCCAGAGTTAAACCCGTGTTTGGATTCAGCAGTCAGCAAACACTTTCTGTGCAGAGTCTCAAAACAGGTGTTTTCAGCCCAATACCGTCATATGGAAGAAAGGGCAGTAAGCACAGGGAAATATCTACTTATAAATCCAAAACACAGCTATCTAACAGAACGGTTGTCAATGTGTGGACTCAACTTCCACATTTAAGCCCGTGTGTGGATTCAGCAGTTTGAAAACACTTTCTGTGCAGAGTCTCAAAACAGGCGTTTTCAGCCCTGTACTGGCATTTGGAAGAAAGGGCAGTAAGCACAGGGAAATATTTGCTTCTAAATCCAAAACGCAGCTATCTAACAGAACGGTTGTCAATGTGTGAACTCAACTTCCAGAGTTAAACACTGTGTGGATTCAGCAGTCGGCAATCACTTTCTGTGCAGAGTCTCAAAACAGGCGTTTTCAGCCCAGTACTGGCATATGGAAGAAAGGGCAGTAAGCACAGGGAAATATCTGCTTCTAAATCTAAAACGCAGCTTTCTAACAGAACGGTTGTCAATGTGTGCACTCAACTTCCAGAGTTAAATCCGTGTGTGCATTCAGCAGTCTGCAAAGACTTTCTGTGCAGAGTCTCAAAACAGGCGTTTTCAGCCCAGTACCAGCATATGGATAAAGGGCAATAAGCACAGGGAAATATCTGCTTCTAAATCCAAAACGCAGCTATCTAACAGAACGGTTGTCAATGTGTGTACTCAACTTCCAGAGTAAAACCCGTGTGTGGAATCAGCAGTCTGGAAACATTTTCTGTGCAGTGTCTCAAACCAGGCGTTTTCAGCCCAGTACCGGTATATGGAAGAAACGGCAGAAAGCACAGGGAATTATCTGCTTCTAAATCCAAAATGCAGCTATCTAACAGAATGGTTGTCAATGTGTGAACTCAACTTCCACATTTATACCCGTGTGTGGATTCAGCAGTCTGCAAACACTATCTGTGCAGAGTCCCAAAACAGGGGTTTTGAGCCCAGTACTGGCATGTGGAGGAAACGGCAGTAAGCACAGGGAAATATCTGCTTCTAAATAAAAAACGCAACTATCTAACAGAACGGTTGTCCATGTGTGCACTCAACTTCCAGAGTTAAACCCGTGTCTGGATTCAGCAGTCTGCAAACACTTTCTGTGCAGAGAATCAAAACAGGCGTTTACAGCCCAATACCCGCATATGGAAGAAAGGGCAATAATCACAGGGAAATATCTGCTTCTAAATCCGAAATGCAGCTATCTAACAGAACGGTTGTCAATCTGCGCACTCAACATCCGGAGTTAAACCCGTGTGTGGAATCAGCAGTCTGCAAACACTTTCTGTGCAGAGTCTCAAAACAGGCGTTTTCAGCCCAATACCGGCATATGGAAGAAAGGGCTGTAAGCACAGGGAAATATCTGCTTCTTAATCCAAAACACAGCTATCTAACAGAATGGTTGTCAATGTGTGCACTCAACTTCCAGAGTTAATTCCGTGTGTGGATTCAGCAGTCTGCAATCACTTTCTGTGCAGAGTCTCAAAACCGGCGTTTTCAGCCAATTACAGTCATGTGGAAGAAACGGCAGTTAGCACAGGGAAATATCTGCTTCAAAATCCAAAATGCAGCTATCTAATAGAACTGTTTTCAATGTGTGCACTCACCTTCCAGTGTTACACCCGTGTGTGGATTCAGCAGTGTGCAAACAGTTTCTGTGCAGAGTCTCAAAACAGCCGTTTTCAGCCCAATACCGGCATAAGGAAGAAAGGGCAGTAAGCACAGGGAAATATCTGCTTCTAAATCCAAAACTCAGCTATCTAACTGAACGGTTGTCAAAGTGTGCACTCAACATCCAGATTTAAACCCGTGTGTGCAATCAGCAGTCTGCAAACACTTTCTGTGCAGAGTCTCAAAACAGCCGTTTTCAGCCCAATACCGGCATATTGAAGAAAGGGCAGAAAGCACACGGAAATATCTGCTTCTAAATCCAAAACACAGCTATCTAACAGAACGGTTGTCAATGTGTGCACTCAACTTCCAGAATTAAACCGGTTTGTGGATTCAGCAGTCTGCAAAGACGTTCTGTGCAGAGTCTCAAAACAGGCGTTTTCAGCCCAATACCGGCATATGGTAGAAAGGGCAGTAAGCACAGGGAAATATCTGCTTCTAAATCCAAAACGCAGCTATCTAACAGAACGGTTGTCAATGTGTGCACTCAACTTCCGGAGTTAAACCCTTGTTTGGTTCAGCAGTCTGCAAACACTTTCTGTGCAGAGTCTCAAAACAAGCGTTTTCAGTCATGTACCGGCATATGGAAGAAACGGCAGTAACCCCAGGGAAATATCTGCTTCTAAATCCAAAACGCAGCTATCTAACAGAGCGGTTGTCAATGTGTGCACTCAACTTCCAGAGTTAATCTCGTGTGTGGATTCAGCTGTCTGCAAACACTTTCTGTGCATAGACTCAAAACAGGCGTTTTCAGCCCAGTACCGGCATGTGGAAGAAATGGCAGTAAGCACAGGGAAATATGTGCTTGTAAATCCAAAATGCAGCCATCTAACAGAACGGTTTTCAGTGTGTGCACTCAACGTCCAGAATTAAACCCGTGTTTGGATTCATCAGTCTGCAAACTCTTCCTGTGCAGAGTCTCAAAACTGGAGTTTTCAGCCCAATACAGGCATATGGAAGAAAGGGCAGTAAGCATAGGGAAATATCTGCTTCTAAATCCAAAACGCAGCTATCTAACAGAACGGTTGTCAATGTGTGCACTCAACTTCTAGAGTTAAACCCGGGTGTGGATTCAGCAGTCTCCAAACACTTTCTGTGCATAGTCTTAAAACGGGTGTTTTCAGCCGAGTACCGGCATATGCAAGAAAGGGCAGTAAGCACAGGGAAATATGTGCTTCTAAATCCAAAACGCAGCAATCTAACAGAACGGTTGTCAATGTGTGCACTCAACTTGCAGAGTTCAAACCATGTATGGATTCAGCATTCTGCAAACACTTTCTGTGCACATTCTCAAAACAGGCCTTTTCAGAACAGTACTGGCATATGGAAGAAAGGGCAGTAAGCACAGGGAAATATCTGTTTCTAAATCCAAAACGCAGCTATCTATCAGAACGGTTGTCAATGTGTGCAGTCAACTTCCAGAGTTAAAATCGTGTTTGGATTAAGCAGTCTGCAAACACTTTCTGTGCAGAGTCTCAAAACAGGCGTTTTCAGCCCAATACCGGCATATGCAAGAAAGGGCAGTAAACACAGGGAAACATCTGCTTCTAAATCCAAAACGCAGCTATCTAACAGAACAGTTGTCAATGTGTGCACTCAACTTCCAGAGTTACTCCCGTGTGTGGATTCAGCAGTCTGCAAACACTTTCTGTGCAGAGTCTCAAAACAGGGGTGTTTGGCCCAATAGCGGCATATGGAAGAAAGGACAGTAAGCACAGGGAAATATCTGCTTCTAAATACAAAACGCAGCTATCTAACAGAACGGTTGTCAAGGTGTGCACTCAACTTCCAGAGTTAAACCCGTGTGTGGATTCAGCAGTCTGCAAACCCTTTCTTTGCAGTCTCAAAACAGGCGTTTTCAGCCCAGTACCGGCATATGGAAGAAACAGCAGAAAGCACACGGAAATATCTGCTTCTAAATCTAAAACGCAGCTAACTAACATAAAGGTTGTCAATACGTGCACTCAACTTGCAGAGTTAAACCCGTGTGTGGATTCAGCAGTCTGCAAACACTTTCTGTGCAGAGTCTTAAAACAGGCGTTTTCATTCCAATACCGGCATATGGAAGAACGGGAAGGAAGCACAGCGAAATAAGTGCTCCTAAATCCAAAACGCAGCTATCTAACAGAAAGGTTGTCAATGTGTGCACTCAACTTCCAGAGTTCATCCCGTGTGGGGATTCAGGAGTCTGGATACATTTTCTGTGCAGAGGCTCAAAACAGGCGTTTTCAGCCCAATACCATCATGTGGAAGAAAGGGCAGTAAGCAAAGGGAAATACCTGCTTCTAAATCTAAAACGCAGCTGTCTAACAGAACGGTTGTCAATGTGTGCACTGAACTTCCAGAGTTAAACCCGTGTGTGAATTCAGCAGTCTGCAAACACTTTCTGTGTAGAGTCTCAAAACAGGCGTTTTCAGCCCAATACCGGTATATGCAACAAAGGGCAGTAAGCACAGGGAAATAACTGCTTCTAAATCCAAAACACAGCTATCTAACAGTACGGTTGTCAATGTGTGCACTCAACTTCCAGAGTTCATCCCATGTGTGGATTCAGCAGTCTGCAAACACTTTCTGTGCACATTCTCAAAAGAGGCCTTTTCAGAACAGTACCGGCATATGGAAGAAAGGGCAGTAAGCACAGGGAAATATCTGCTTCTAAATCCAAAAGGCAGCTATCTATCAGAACGGTTGTCAGTGTGTGCACACAACTTCCAGAGTTAAAATCGTGTGTGGATTCAGCAGTCTGCAAACACTTTCTGTGCAGTGTTCCAAAACAGGCGTTTTCAGCCCAATACTGGCATATGGAAGAACGGGCAGTAAGCACAGCGAACTAAGTGCTTCTAAATCCAAAACGCAGCTATCTAACAGTACGGTTGTCAATGTGTGCACTCAACTTTCAGAGTTAAACCCGTGTGTGGATTCAGCAGTCTGCAAACACTTTCTGTGCACATTCTCAAAAAAGGCCTTTTCAGAACAGTACCGGCATATGGAAGAAAGGGCAGTAAGCACAGGGAAATATCTGCTTCTAAATCCAAAACGCAGCTATCTATCAGAACGGTTGTCAAAGTGTGCACTCATCTTCCAGAGTTAAAATCGTGTTTGGATTGAGCAGTCTGCAAACACTTTCTGTGCAGTGTCTCAAAACAGGCGTTCCAGCCCAATACTGGCATATGCAAGAAAGGGCTGTAAGCACAGGGAAATATCTGCTTCTAAATCCAAAACGCAGCTATCTAACAGAACGGTTGTCAATGTGTGCACTCAACTTCCACAGTTAAACCCGTGAGTGGATTCCGGAGTCTGCAAACACTTTCTGGGCAGAGTCTCAAAACAGTCGTTTTGAGTCCAGTACTGGTATGTGGAAGAAACGGCAATAAGCACAGGGATATATATGCTTCTAAATAAAAAAAGCAACTATCTAACAGAACGGTTGTGAATGTGTGCACTTAACTTCCAGAGTTAAACCCGTGTGTGGATTCAGCAGTGTGCAAACACTTTCTGTGCAGTCTCAAAACAGGCGTTTTCAGCCCAGTACCGGCATATGGAAGAAAGGGCAGTAAGCACAGGGAAATATCTGCTTCTAAATCCAAAACGCAGCTATCTAACAGAACGGTTGTCAATGTGTGCACTCAACTTCCAGAGTTAAACCCGTGTGTGGATTCAGCAGTCTGCAAACACTTTCTGTGAAGAGTCTCAAAACAGGTGTTTTCAGCCCAATACCGGCATATGGAGGAAAGGGCAGTAAGCACAGGGAAATATCTGCTTATAAATCCAAAACCCAGCTATCTAAAAGAACGGTTGTCAATGTGTGCACTCAACTTCCAGAGTTAAACCCGGGTGTGGATTCAGCAGTCTGCAAACACTTTCTGTGCATAGTCTTAAAACAGGCGTTTTCAGCCGAGTACCGGCATATAGAAGAATGGGCAGTAAGCACAGGGAAATATCTGCTTGTAAATCCAAAACGCAGGTATCTAACAGAACGGTTGTCAATGTGTGCACTCAACTTCCAGAGTTAAACCCGTGCGTGGATTCAGCAGTCTGCAAACACTTTCTGTGCAGTCTCAAAACAGGCGTTTTCCGCGCAGTGACGGCATATGGAAGAAAGGGCAGTAAGCACAGGGAAATATCTGCTTCAAAATCCAAAACGCAGCTATCTAACAGAACGGTTGTCAATGTGTGCACTCAACATCCAGAGTTAAACCCGTGTGTGGATTCAGCAGTCTGCAAACACTTTCTCTGCAGAGTCTCAAAACAGGCGTTTTCAGCCCAGTACCGGCATATGGAAGAAAGGGCAGAAAGCACAGGGAATTATCTGCTTCTAAATCCAAAATGCAGCTATCTAACAGAACGGTTGTCAATGTGTGAACTCAACTTCCACATTTATACCCGTGTGTGGATTCAGCAGTCTGCAAACACTATCTGTGCAGAGTCTCAAAACAGGGGTTTTGAGCCCAGTACTGGCATGTGGAGGAAACGGCAGTAAGCACAGGGAAATATCTGCTTCTAAATAAAAAACGCAACTATCTAACAGAACGGTTGTCAACGTGTGCACTCAAATTCCAGAGTTAAACCCGTGTGTGGATTCAGCAGTCTGCAAACACTTTCTGTGCAGAATCTCAAAAGAGGCGTTTTCAGCCCAGTACTGGCATATGGAAGAAAGGGCTGTAAGCACAGGGAAATATCTGCTTCAAAATCCAAAATGCAGCTATCTAATAGAACTGCTGTCAATGTGTGCACTCACCTTCCAGTGTTTAACCCGTGTGTGGATTCAGCAGTGTGTAAACAGTTTCTGTGCAGAGTCTCAAAACAGCCGTTTTCAGCCCAATACCGGCATATGGAAGAAAGGGCAGTAAGCACAGGGAAATATCTGCTTCTAAATCCAAAACTCAGCTATCTAACAGAACGGTTGTCAAAGTGTACACTCAATATCCAGATTTAAACCCGTGTGTGCAATCAGCAGTCTGCAAACACTTTCTGTGCAGAGTCTCAAAACAGCCGTTTTCAGCCCAATACAGGCATATTGAAGAAAGGGCAGAAAGCACACGGAAATATCTGCTTCTAAATCCAAAACGCAGCTATGTAACAAAACGGTTGTCAAGGTGTGCACTCAACTTCCAGAGTTAAATCCTGTGTGGATTCAGCAGTCTGCAAACACTATCTGTGCAGATTCTCAAAACAGGCGTATTCATTACAATACCGGCATATGGAAGAAAGGGCAGTAAGCATAGGGAAATATCTGCTTCTAAATCCAAAACACAGCTATCTATCAGAACTGTTGTCAATGTGTGTACTCAACTTCCAGAGTTAAACCCGCGTGTGGATTCAGCAGTCTGCAAACACTTTCTGTGCAGAGTGTCAAAACAGACGTTTTCTGCCCAATACCGGCATATGGAAGAAACGGCAGTAAGACCAGGGAAATATATGCTTCTAAACCCAAAACGCAGCCATCTAAGAGAACGGTTTTCAATGTGTGCACTGATCTTCCAGAGTTAAACCCGTGTGTGGATTCAGCAGTCTGTAAAAACTTTCTGTGCAGAGTCTCAAAACAGGCGTTTTCAGCTCAGTGCCGGCATGTTGAAGAAACGGCGGTAAGCACAGGGAAATATCTGCTTCTAAATCTAAAACGCAGCTATCTAACAGAACGGTTGTCGATGTGTGCACTCAACTTCCAGAGTTAAACCCGTGTGTGGAATCAGCAGTCTGCAAACACTTTCTGTGCACAGTCTCAAAACAGGCGTTTTCATCCAAGTACCGAAATATGGAAGAAACGGCAGTAAGCACAGGGAAATATCTGCTTCTAAATACAAAACGCAGCTATCTAACAGAACGGTTGTTAATGTGTGCACTCAACATCCAGAGTTAAACCCTGTGTGGATTCAGCAGTCTGCAAACACTTTCTGTGCAGAGGCTCAAAACACCCGTTTTCAGCCCAGTACCGGCATATGGAAGAAAGGGCAGTAAGCACAGGGAAATAGCTGCTTCTAAATTCAAAACGCAGCTATCTAAGAGAACGGTTTTCAATGTGTGCACTCAACTTCCAGAGGTAAACCCTGTGTGGATTCAGCAGTCTGCAAATACTTTCTGTGCAGATTCTCGAAACAGGCGTTTTCAGCAAAGTACGGGCATATGGAAAACAGGCAGTAAGCACAGGGAAATATCTGCTCATAAATCCAAAATGCAGCTATCTATCAGAACGGTTGTCAATGTGTGCATTCAACTTCCAGAGTTAAACCTGTGTGTGGATTCAGCTGTCTGCAAACACTTTCTGTGCAGTCTCAAATCAGGCGTTTTCAGCCCTTTACCGGCATATGGAAAAAAGGGCAGTAAGTACAGGGAAATATGTGCTTCTGAATCCAAAACGCAGCTATCTAACAGAAGGGTTGTCAATGTGTGCACTCAACTTCCAGAGTTAAACCCGTGTGTGGATTCAGCAGTCTGAAAACACTTTCTGTGCAGAGTCTCAAAACAGGCGTTTTCAGCCCAGTACTGGCATATGGAAGAAAGGGCAGTTAGCACAGGGAAATAGCTGCTTCTAAATCCAAAACGCAGCTATCTAACAGAACAGTTGTCAATGTGTGCACTCAACTTGCAGACTTAAACCCGTGTGTGGATTCAGCAGTCTGCAAACACTTTCTGTGAAGGGTCTCAAAACAGGTGTTTTCAGCCCAATACCGGCATATGGAGGAAAGGGCAGTAAGCACAGGGAAATATCTGCTTATAAATCCAAAACCCAGCTATCTAACAGAACGGTTGTCAATGTGTGCACTCAACTTCCAGAGTTAAACCCGGGTGTGGATTCAGCAGTCTGCAAACACTTTCTGTGCATAGTCTTAAAACAGGCGTTTTCAGCCGAGTACCGGCATATAGAAGAATGGGCAGTAAGCACAGGGAAATATCTGCTTGTAAATCCAAAACGCAGGTATCTAACAGAACGGTTGTCAATGTGTGCACTCAACTTCCAGAGTTAAACCCGTGTGTGGATTCAGCAGTCTGCAAACACTTTCTCTGCAGAGTCCCAAAACAGGCGTTTTCAGCCCATTACCGGCATTTGGAAGAAACAGCAGTAAGCACAGGGAAATATCTGCTTCTAAATCCAAAACGCAGCTCTCTAACAGAACGGTTGTCAATGTGTGCACTCAACTTCCAGAGTTAAACCCATGTGTGGATTCAGCAGTCTGCAAACACTTTCTCTTCAGAGTCCCAAAACAGGCGTTTTCAGCCAATTACCGGCATATGGAAGAAAGAGCAGTAAGCACAGGGAAATATCTGCTTCTAAATCCATAACACAGCTATCTAAGAGAACGGTTGTCAATGTGTGCACTCAACTTCCAGAGTTAAACCCGTGTGTGGATTCAGCAGTCTGCAAACACTTTCTCTGCAGAGTCCCAAAACAGGCGTTTTCAGCCCATTACCGGCATATGGAAGAAACAGCAGTAAGTACAGGGAAATATCTGCTTCGAAATCCAAAACGCAGCTATCTAACAGAACGGTTGTCAATGTGTGCCCTCAACTTCCAGAGTTAAACCCGTGTGTGGATTCAGCAATCTGCAAACACCTTCTCTGCAGAGTCCCAAAACAGGCGTTTTCAGCCCATTACCGGCATATGGAAGAATCAGCAGTAAGCACAGGGAAATATCTGCTTCTAAATCCAAAACGCAGCTATCTAACAGAACGGTTGTCAATGTGTGCACTCAACTTCCAGAGTTAAACCCATGTGTGGATTCAGCAGTCTGCAAACACTTTCTCTGCGGAGTCCCAAAACAGGCGTTTTCAGCCAATTACCGGCATATGGAAGAAAGAGCAGTAAGCACAGGGAAATATCTGCTTCTAAATCCATAACACAGCTATCTAAGAGAACGGTTGTCAATGTGTGCACTCAACTTCCAGAGTTAAACCCGTGTGTGGATTCAGCAGTCTGCAAACACTTTCTCTGCAGAGTCCCAAAACAGGCGTTTTCAGCCCATTACCGGCATATGGAAGAAACAGCAGTAAGTACAGGGAAATATCTGCTTCTAAATCCAAAACGCAGCTATCTAACAGAACGGTTGTCAATGTGTGCACTCAACTTCCAGAGTTAAACCCGTGTGTGGATTCAGCAGTCTGCAAACACCTTCTCTGCAGAGTCCCAAAACAGGCGTTTTCAGCCAATTACCGGCATATGGAAGAAACAGCAGTAAGCACAGGGAAATATCTGCTTCTAAATGCAAAACGCAGCTATCTAACAGAACGGTTGTCAATGTGTGCACTCAACTTCCAGAGTTAAACCCGTGTGTGGATTCAGCAGTCTGCAAACACTTTCTCTGCAGAGTCCCAAAACAGGCGTTTTCAGCCCATTACCGGCATATGGAAGAAACAGCAGCAAGCACAGGGAAATATCTGCTTCTAAATCCAAAACGCAGCTATCTAACAGAACGGTTGTCAATCTGTGAACTCAACTTCCAGAGCTAAACCCGTGTGTGTAATCAGCAGTCTGCAAACAATTTCTCTGCAGAGTCCCAAAACAGGCGTTTTCAGCCCATTACCGGCATATGGAAGAAACAGCAGTCAGCACAGGGAAATATCTGCTTCTAAATCCAAAACGCAGCTATCTAACAGAACGGTTGTCAATGTGTGCACTCAACTTCCAGGGTTAAACCCGTGTGTGGATTCAGCAGTCTGCAAACACTTTCTCTGCAGAGTCACAAAACAGGCATTTTCAGCCCATTACCGGCATATGGAAGAAACAGCAGTAAGCACAGGGAAATAGCTGCTTCTAAATCCAAAACGCAGCTATCTAACAGAACGGTTGTCAATGTGTGTCCTCAACTTCCAGAGTTAAACCCGTGTGTGGATTCAGCAGTCTGCAAACACCTTCTCTGCAGAGTCCCAAAACAGACGTTTTCAGCCCTTTACCGGCATATGGAAGAAACAGCAGTCAGCACAGGGAAATATCTGCTTCTAAATCCAAAACGCAGCTATCTAACAGAACGGTTGTCAATGTGTGCACTCAACTTCCAGAGTTAAACGCGTGTGTGGATTCAGCAGTCTGCAAACACTTTCTCTGCAGAGTCCCAAAACAGGCGTTATCAGCCAATTACCGGCATATGGAAGAAAGAGCAGTAAGCACAGGGAAATATCTGCTTCTAAATCCAAAACGCAGCTATCTAACCGAACGGTTGTCAATGTGTGCACTCTACTTATAGAGTTAAACCCGTGTGTGGATTCAGATGTCTGCAAACACTTTCTCTGCAGAGTCCCAAAACAGGCGTTTTCAGCCAATTACCGGCATATGGAAGAAAGAGCAGTAAGCACAGGGAAATATCTGCTTCTAAATCCAAAACGCAGCTATCTAACAGAACATTTGTCAATCTGTGCACTCAACTTCCAGAGCTAAACCCGTGTGTGTAATCAGCAATCTGCAAACAATTTCTCTGCAGAGTCCCAAAACAGGCGTTTTCTGCCCATTACCGGCCTAGGGAAGAAACAGCAGTCAGCACAGGGAAATATCTGCTTCTAAATCCAAAACGCAGCTATCTAACAGAACGGTTGTCAATGTGTGCACTCAACTTCCAGAGTTAAACCCGTGTGTGGATTCAGCAGTCTGCAAACACTTTCTCTGCAGAGTCCCAAAACAGGGGTTTTCAGCCCATTATCGGCATATGGAAGAAACAGCAGTAAGCACAGGGAAATATCTGCTTCTAAATCCAAAACGCAGCTATCTAACAGAACGGTTGTCAATGTGTGCACTCAACTTCCAGAGTTAAACCCGTGTGTGGATTCAGCAGTCTGCAAACACTTTCTCTGCAGAGTCCCAAAACAGGCGTTTTCAGCCCATTACCGGCATATGGAAGAAACAGCAGTAAGCACAGGGAAATATCTGCTTCTAAATCCAAAACGCAGCTATCTACAGAACGGCTGTCAATGTGTGCACTCAACTTCCAGAGTTAAACCCGTGTGTGGATTCAGCAGTCTGCAAACACCTTCTCTGCAGAGTCCCAAAACAGGCGTTTCCAGGCCATTACCGGCATATGGAAGAAACAGCAGTAAGCACAGGGAAATATCTGCTTCTAAATCCAAAACGCAGCTATCTAGCACAACGGTTGTCAATGTGTGCACTCAACTACCAGAATTAAACCCGTGTGTGGATTCAGCAGTCTGCAAACACTTTCTCTGCAGAGTCCCAAAACAGGTGTTTTCAGCCCATTACCGGCATATGGAAGAAACAGCAGTAAGCACAGGGAAATATCTGCTTCTAAATCCAAAACACAGCTATGTAACAGAACGGTTGTCAATGTGTGCACTCAACTTCCAGAGTTAAACCCGTGTGTGGATTCAGCAGTCTGCAAACATCTTCTCTGCAGAGTCCCAAAACAGACGTTTTCAGCCCATTACCGGCATATGGAAGAAACAGCAGTAAGCACAGGGAAATATCTGCTTCTAAATCCAAAACGCAGCTATCTAACAGAACGGTTGTCAATGTGTGCACTCAACTTCCAGAGTTAAACCCGTGTGTGGATTCAGCAGTCTGCAAACACTTTCTCTGCAGAGTCCCAACACAGGCGTTTTCAGCCCATTACCGGCATATGGAAGAAACAGCAGTAAGCACAGGGAAATATCTGCTTCTAAATCCAAAACGCAGCTATCTAAGCGAACGGTTGTCAATGTGTGCACTCAACTTCCAGAGTTAAACCCGTGTGTGGATTCAGCAGTCTGCAAACACTTTCTCTGCAGAGTCCCAAAACAGGCGTTTTCAGCCAGTTACTGGCATATGGAAGAGCAGTAAGCACAGGAAATACCTGCTTCTAAATCCAAAACGCAGCTATCTAACCGAACGGTTGTCAATGTGTGCACTCAACTTCCAGAGTTAAACCCGTGTGTGGAATCAGCAGTCTGCAAACAATTTCTCTGCAGAGTCCCAAAACAGGCGTTTTCAGCCCATTACCGGCATAAGGAAGAAACAGCAGTCAGCACAGGGAAATATCTGCTTCTAAATCCAAAACGCAGCTATCTAACAGAACGGTTGTCAATGTGTGCACTCAACTTGCAGAGTTAAACCCGTGTGTGGATTCAGCAGTCTGCAAACACTTTCTCTGCAGAGTCCCAAAACAGGCGTTTTCAGCCCATTACCGGCATATGGAAGAAACAGCAGTAAGCACAGGGAAATATCTGCTTCTAAATCCAAAACGCAGCTATCTAACAGAACGGTTGTCAATGTGTGCACTCAACTTCCAGAGTTAAACCCGTGTGTGGATTCAGCAGTCTGCAAACCCTTTTCTGCAGAGTCCCAAAACAGGCGTTTTCAGCTCATTACCGGCATATGGAAGAAACAGCCGTAAGCACAGGGAAATATCTGCTTCTAAATGCAAAACGCAGCTATCTAACAGAACGGTTGTCAATGTGTGCACTCAACTTCCAGAGTTAAACCCGTGTGTGGATTCAGCAGTCTGCAAACACCTTCTCTGCAGAGTCCCAAAACAGGCGTTTTCAGCCCATTACCGGCATATGGAAGAAACAGCAGTCAGCACAGGGAAATATCTGCTTCTAAATCCAAAACGCAGCTATCTAACAGAACGGTTTTGAATGTGTGCACTCAACTTGCAGAGTTAAACCCGTGTGTGGATTCAGCAGTCTGCAAACACTTTCTCTGCAGAGTCCCAAAACAGGCGTTTTCAGCCCATTACCGGCATATGGAAGAAACAGCAGTAAGCACAGGGAAATATCTGCTTCTAAATCCAAAACGCAGCTATCTAACAGAACGGTTGTCAATCTGTGCACTCAACTTCCAGAGCTAAACCCGTGTGTGTAATCAGCAGTCTGCAAACAATTTCTCTGCAGAGTCCCAAAACAGGAGTTTTCAGCCCATTACCTGCATATGGAAGAAACAGCAGTCAGCACAGGGAAATATCTGCTTCTAAATCCAAAACGCAGCTATCTAACAGAACGGTTGTCAATGTGTGCACTCAACTTCCAGGGTTAAACCCGTGTGTGGATTCAGCAGTCTGCAAACACTTTCTCTGCAGAGTCACAAAACAGGCATTTTCAGCCCATTACCGGCATATGGAAGAAACAGCAGTAAGCACAGGGAAATAGCTGCTTCTAAATCCAAAACGCAGCTATCTAACAGAACGGTTGTCAATGTGTGCACTCAACTTCCAGAGTTAAACCCGTGTGTGGATTCAGCAGTCTGCAAACACCTTCTCTGCAGAGTCCCAAAACAGACGTTTTCAGCCCATTACCGGCATATGGAAGAAACAGCAGTCAGCACAGGGAAATATCTGCTTCTAAATCCAAAACGCAGCTCTCTAACAGAACGGTTGTCAATGTGTGCACTCAACTTCCAGAGTTAAACGCGTGTGTGGATTCAGCAGTCTGCAAACACTTTCTCTGCAGAGTCCCAAAACAGGCGTTATCAGCCAATTACCGGCATATGGAAGAAAGAGCAGTAAGCACAGGGAAATATCTGCTTCTAAATCCAAAACGCAGATATCTAACCGAACGGTTGTCAATGTGTGCACTCTACTTATAGAGTTAAACCCGTGTGTGGATTCAGATGTCTGCAAACACTTTCTCTGCAGAGTCCCAAAACAGGCGTTTTCAGCCAATTACCGGCATATGGAAGAAAGAGCAGTAAGCACAGGGAAATATCTGCTTCTAAATCCAAAACGCAGCTATCTAACAGAACATTTGTCAATCTGTGCACTCAACTTCCAGAGCTAAACCCGTGTGTGTAATCAGCAATCTGCAAACAATTTCTCTGCAGAGTCCCAAAACAGGCGTTTTCTGCCCATTACCGGCCTAGGGAAGAAACAGCAGTCAGCACAGGGAAATATCTGCTTCTAAATCCAAAACGCAGCTATCTAACAGAACGGTTGTCAATGTGTGCACTCAACTTCCAGAGTTAAACCGGTGTGTGGATTCAGCAGTCTGCAAACACTTTCTCTGCAGAGTCCCAAAACAGGCGTTTTCAGCCCATTACCGGCATATGGAAGAAACAGCAGTAAGCACAGGGAAATATCTGCTTCTAAATCCAAAACGCAGCTATCTAACAGAACGGTTGTCAATCTGTGCACTCAACTTCCAGAGCTAAACCCGTGTGTGTAATCAGCAGTCTGCAAACAATTTCTCTGCAGAGTCCCAAAACAGGCGTTTTCAGCCCATTACCGGCATATGGAAGAAACAGCAGTCAGCACAGGGAAATATCTGCTTCTAAATCCAAAACGCAGCTATCTAACAGAACGGTTGTCAATGTGTGCACTCAACTTCCAGGGTTAAACCCGTGTGTGGATTCAGCAGTCTGCAAACACTTTCTCTGCAGAGTCACAAAGCAGGCATTTTCAGCCCTTTACCGGCATATGGAAGAAACAGCAGTAAGCACAGGGAAATATCTGCTTCTAAATCCAAAACGCAGCTATCTAACCGAACGGTTGTCAATGTGTGCACTGAACTTCCAGAGTTAAACCCGTGTGTGGATTCAGCAGTCTGCAAACACCTTCTCTGCAGAGTCCCAAAACAGGCGTTTTCTGCCGATTACCGGCATATGGAAGAAACAGCAGTAAGCACAGGGAAATATCTGCTTCTAAATCCAAAACGCAGCTATCTAAAAGAACGGTTGTCAATGTGTGCACTCAATTCCAGAGTTAAACACGTGTGTGGATTCAGCAGTCTGCAAACACTTTCTCTGCAGAGTCCCAAAACAGGCGTTTTCAGCCCATTACCGGCATATGGAAAAAACAGCAGTAAGTACAGGGAAATATCTGCTTCTAAATCCAAAACGCAGCTATCTAACAGAATGGTTGTCAATGTGTGCACTCAATTTCCAGAGTTAAACCCGTGTGTGGAATCAGCAGTCTGCAAACTATTTCTATGCAGAATCCCAAAACAGGCGTTTTCAGCCCATTACCGGCATATGGAAGAAACAGCAGTAAGCACAGGGAAATATCTGCTTCTAAATCCAAAACGCAGCTATCTAACAGAACGTTTGTCAATGTGTGCACTCAACTTGCAGAGTTAACCCGTGTGTGGATTCAGCAGTCTGCAAACACTTTCTCTGCAGAGTCCCAAAACAGGCGTTTTCAGCCCATTACCGGCATATGGAAGAAACAGCAGTAAGCGCTGGGAAATATCTGCTTCTAAATCCAAAACGCAGCTATCTAACAGAACGGTTTTGAATGTGTGCACTCAACTTGCAGAGTTAAACCCGTGTGTGGATTCAGCAGTCTGCAAACACTTTCTCTGCAGAGTCCCAAAACAGGCGTTTTCAACCCATTATCGGCATATGGAAGAAACAGCAGTAAGCACAGGGAAATATCTGCTTCTAAATCCAAAACGCAGCTATCTAACAGAAGGGTTTTCAATGTGTGCACTCAACTTCCAGAGTTAAACCCGTGTGTGGATTCAGCAGTCTGCAAACACCTTCTCTGCAGAGTCCCAAAACAGACGTTTTCAGCCCATTACCGTCATATGGAAGAAACAGCAGTAAGCACAGGTAAATATCAGCTTCTAAATCCAAAACGCAGCTATCTAACAGAACGGTTGTCAATGTGTGCACTCAACTTGCAGAGTTAAACCCGTGTGTGGATTCAGCAGTCTGCAAACACTTTCTCTGCAGAGTCCCAAAACAGGGGTTTTCAGCCCATTACCGGCATATGGAAGAAACAGCAGTAAGCATAGGGAAATATCTGCTTCTAAATCCAAAACACAGCTATCTAACAGAACGGTTGTCAATGTGTGCACTCAACTTCCAGAGTTAAACCCGTGTGTGGATTCAGCAGTCTGCAAACATCTTCTCTGCAGAGTCCCAAAACAGGCGTTTTCAGCCCTTTACCGGCATATGGAAGAAACAGCAGTCAGCACAGGGAAATATCTGCTTCTAAATCCAAAACGCAGCTATCTAACAGAGCGGTTGTCAATGTGTGCACTCAACTTCCAGGGTTAAACCCGTGTGTGGATTCAGCAGTCCGCAAACACTTTCTCTGCAGAGTCACAAAACAGGCATTTTCAACCCATTACCGGCATATGGAAGAAACAGCAGTAAGCACAGGGAAATATCTGCTTCTAAATCCAAAACGCAGCTATCTAACCGAACGGTTGTCAATGTGTGCACTCAACTTCCAGAGTTAAACCCGTGTGTGGATTCAGCAGTCTGCAAACACCTTCTCTGCAGAGTCCCAAAACAGGCGTTTTCAGCCGATTACCGGCATATGGAAGAAACAGCAGTAAGCACAGGGTAATATCTGCTTCTAAATCCAAAACGCAGCTATCTAAAAGAACGGTTGTCAATGTGTGCACTCAATTCCAAAGTTAAACCCGTGTGTGGATTCAGCAGTCTGCAAACACTTTCTCTGCAGAGTCCCAAAACAGGCGTTTTCAGCCCATTACCGGCATATGGAAAAAACAGCAGTAAGTATAGGGAAATATCTGCTTCTAAATCCAAAACGCAGCTATCTAACAGAACGGTTGTCAATGTGTGCACTCAACTTCCAGAGTTAAACCCGTGTGTGGAATCAGCAGTCTGCAAACAATTTCTATGCAGAGTCCCAAAACAGGCGTTTTCAGCCCATTACCGGCATATGGAAGAAACAGCAGTAAGCACAGGGAAATATCTGCTTCTAAATCCAAAACGCAGCTATCTAACAGAACGGTTGTAATGTGTGCACTCAACTTGCAGAGTTAAACCCTTGTGTGGATTCAGCAGTCTGCAAACACTTTCTCTGCAGAGTCCCAAAACAGGCGTTTTCAGCCCATTACCGGCATATGGAAGAAACAGCAGTAAGCACTGGGAAATATCTGCTTCTAAATCCAAAACGCAGCTATCTAACAGAACGGTTTTGAATGTGTGCACTCAAGTTGCAGAGTTAAACCCGTGTGTGGATTCAGCAGTCTGCAAACACTTTCTCTGCAGAGTCCCAAAACAGGCGTTTTCAACCCATTATCGGCATATGGAAGAAACAGCAGTAAGCACAGGGAAATATCTGCTTCTAAATCCAAAACGCAGCTATCTAACAGAAGGGTTTTCAATGTGTGCACTCAACTTCCAGAGTTAAACCCGTGTGTGGATTCAGCAGTCTGCAAACACCTTCTCTGCAGAGTCCCAAAACAGACGTTTTCAGCCCATTACTGGCATATGGAAGAAACAGCAGTAAGCACAGGTAAATATCTGCTTCTAAATCCAAAACGCAGCTATCTAACAGAACGGTTGTCAATGTGTGCACTCAATTTGCAGAGTTAAACCCGTGTGTGGATTCAGCAGTCTGCAAACACTTTCTCTGCAGAGTCCCAAAACAGGCGTTTTCAACCCATTATCGGCATATGGAAGAAACAGCAGTAAGCACAGGGAAATATCTGCTTCTAAATCCAAAACGCAGCTATCTAACAGAACGGTTGTCAATGTGTGCACTCAACTTCCAGAGTTAAACCCGTGTGTGGATTCAGCAGTCTGCAAACACCTTCTCTGCAGAGTCCCAAAACAGACGTTTTCAGCCCATTACCGGCATATGGAAGAAACAGCAGTAAGCACAGGGAAATATCTGCTTCTAAATCCAAAACGCAGCTATCTAACAGAACGGTTGTCAATGTGTGCACTCAACTTCCAGAGTTAAACGCGTGTGTGGATTCAGCAGTCTGCAAACACTTTCTCTGCAGAGTCCCAAAAGAGGCGTTTTCAGCCAATTACCGGCATATGGAAGAAAGAGCAGTAAGCACAGGGAAATATCTGCTTCTAAATCCAAAACGCAGCTATCTAACCGAACGGTTGTCAATGTGTGCACTCTACTTATAGAGTTAAACCCGTGTGTGGATTCAGCAGTCTGCAAACACTTTCTCTGCAGAGTCCCAAAACAGGCGTTTTCAGCCAATTACCAGCATATGGAAGAAAGAGCAGTAAGCACAGGGAAATATCTGCTTCTAAATCCAAAACGCAGCTATCTAACAGAACATTTGTCAATCTGTGCACTCAACTTCCAGAGCTAAACCCGTGTGTGTAATCAGCAGTCTGCAAACAATTTCTCTGCAGAGTCCCAAAACAGGCGTTTTCTGCCCATTACCGGCCTAGGGAAGAAACAGCAGTCAGCACAGGGAAATATCTGCTTCTAAATCCAAAACGCAGCTATCTAACAGAACATTTGTCAATCTGTGCACTCAACTTCCAGAGCTAAACCCGTGTGTGTAATCAGCAGTCTGCAAACACCTTCTCTGCAGAGTCCCAAAACAGGCGTTTTCAGCCCATTACCGGCATATGGAAGAAACAGCAGTAAGCACAGGGAAATATCTGCTTCTAAATCCAAAACGCAGCTATCTAACAGAACGGTTGTCAATGTGTGCACTCAACTTCCAGAGTTAAACCCGTGTGTGGATTCAGCAGTCTGCAAACACTTTCTCTGCAGAGTCCCAAAACAGGCGTTTTCAGCCCATTACCGGCATATGGAAGAAACAGCAGTAAGCACAGGGAAATATCTGCTTCTAAATCCAAAACGCAGCTATCTAACAGAACGGTTGTCAATGTGTGCACTCAAGTTGCAGAGTTAAACCCGTGTGTGGATTCAGCAGTCTGCAAACACTTTCTCTGCAGAGTCCCAAAACAGGAGTTTTCAGCCCATTACCGGCATAAGGAAGAAACAGCAGTAAGCACAGCGAAATATCTGCTTCTAAATCCAAAACGCAGGTATCTAACCGAACGGTTGTCAATGTGTGCACTCAACTTCCAGAGTTAAACCCGTGTGTGGATTCAGCAGTCTGCAAACACTTTCTCTGAAGAGTCCCAAAACAGGCGTTTTCAGCCAGTTACCGGCATATGGAAGAGCAGTAAGCACAGGAAATACCTGCTTCTAAATCCAAAACGCAGCTATCTAACAGAACGGTTGTCAATGTGTGCACTCAACTTCCAGAGTTAAACCCGTGTGTGGAATCAGCAGTCTGCAAACAATTTCTCTGCAGAGTCCCAAAACAGGCGTTTTCAGCCCATTACCGGCATATGGAAGAAACAGCAGTCAGCACAGGGAAATATCTGCTTCTAAATCCAAAACGCAGCTATCTAACAGAACGGTTGTCAATGTGTGCACTCAACTTCCAGAGTTAAACCCGTGTGTGGATTCAGCCGTCTGCAAACACTTTCTCTGCAGAGTCCCAAAACAGGGGTTTTCAGCCCATTACCGGCATATGGAAGAAACAGCAGGAAGCACAGGGAAATATCTGCTTCTAAATCCAAAACGCAGCTATCTAACAGAACGGTTGTCAATGTGTGCACTCAACTTCCAGAGTTAAACCCGTGTGTGGATTCAGCAGTCTGCAAACACTTTCTCTGCAGAGTCCCAAAACAGGCGTTTTCAGCCCATTACCGGCATATGGAAGAAACAGCAGTAAGCACAGGGAAATATCTGCTTCTAAATCCAAAACGCAGCTATCTAACAGAGCGGTTGTCAATGTGTGCACTCAACTTCCAGGGTTAAACCCGTGTGTGGATTCAGCAGTCCGCAAACACTTTCTCTGCAGAGTCACAAAACAGGCATTTTCAACCCATTACCGGCATATGGAAGAAACAGCAGTAAGCACAGGGAAATATCTGCTTCTAAATCCAAAACGCAGCTATCTAACCGAACGGTTGTCAATGTGTGCACTCAACTTCCAGAGTTAAACCCGTGTGTGGATTCAGCAGTCTGCAAACACCTTCTCTGCAGAGTCCCAAAACAGGCGTTTTCAGCCGATTACCGGCATATGGAAGAAACAGCAGTAAGCACAGGGTAATATCTGCTTCTAAATCCAAAACGCAGCTATCTAAAAGAACGGTTGTCAATGTGTGCACTCAATTCCAAAGTTAAACCCGTGTGTGGATTCAGCAGTCTGCAAACACTTTCTCTGCAGAGTCCCAAAACAGGCGTTTTCAGCCCATTACCGGCATATGGAAAAAACAGCAGCAAGTATAGGGAAATATCTGCTTCTAAATCCAAAACGCAGCTATCTAACAGAACGGTTGTCAATGTGTGCACTCAACTTCCAGAGTTAAACCCGTGTGTGGAATCAGCAGTCTGCAAACAATTTCTATGCAGAGTCCCAAAACAGGCGTTTTCAGCCCATTACCGGCATATGGAAGAAACAGCAGTAAGCACAGGGAAATATCTGCTTCTAAATCCAAAACGCAGCTATCTAACAGAACGGTTGTAATGTGTGCACTCAACTTGCAGAGTTAAACCCTTGTGTGGATTCAGCAGTCTGCAAACACTTTCTCTGCAGAGTCCCAAAACAGGCGTTTTCAGCCCATTACCGGCATATGGAAGAAACAGCAGTAAGCACTGGGAAATATCTGCTTCTAAATCCAAAACGCAGCTATCTAACAGAACGGTTTTGAATGTGTGCACTCAACTTGCAGAGTTAAACCCGTGTGTGGATTCAGCAGTCTGCAAACACTTTCTCTGCAGAGTCCCAAAACAGGCGTTTTCAACCCATTATCGGCATATGGAAGAAACAGCAGTAAGCACAGGGAAATATCTGCTTCTAAATCCAAAACGCAGCTATCTAACAGAAGGGTTTTCAATGTGTGCACTCAACTTCCAGAGTTAAACCCGTGTGTGGATTCAGCAGTCTGCAAACACCTTCTCTGCAGAGTCCCAAAACAGACGTTTTCAGCCCATTACTGGCATATGGAAGAAACAGCAGTAAGCACAGGTAAATATCTGCTTCTAAATCCAAAACGCAGCTATCTAACAGAACGGTTGTCAATGTGTGCACTCAATTTGCAGAGTTAAACCCGTGTGTGGATTCAGCAGTCTGCAAACACTTTCTGTGCAGAGTCCCAAAACAGGCGTTTTCAACCCATTATCGGCATATGGAAGAAACAGCAGTAAGCACAGGGAAATATCTGCTTCTAAATCCAAAACGCAGCTATCTAACAGAACGGTTGTCAATGTGTGCACTCAACTTCCAGAGTTAAACCCGTGTGTGGATTCAGCAGTCTGCAAACACCTTCTCTGCAGAGTCCCAAAACAGACGTTTTCAGCCCATTACCGGCATATGGAAGAAACAGCAGTAAGCACAGGGAAATATCTGCTTCTAAATCCAAAACGCAGCTATCTAACAGAACGGTTGTCAATGTGTGCACTCAACTTCCAGAGTTAAACGCGTGTGTGGATTCAGCAGTCTGCAAACACTTTCTCTGCAGAGTCCCAAAAGAGGCGTTTTCAGCCAATTACCGGCATATGGAAGAAAGAGCAGTAAGCACAGGGAAATATCTGCTTCTAAATCCAAAACGCAGCTATCTAACCGAACGGTTGTCAATGTGTGCACTCTACTTATAGAGTTAAACCCGTGTGTGGATTCAGCAGTCTGCAAACACTTTCTCTGCAGAGTCCCAAAACAGGCGTTTTCAGCCAATTACCAGCATATGGAAGAAAGAGCAGTAAGCACAGGGAAATATCTGCTTCTAAATCCAAAACGCAGCTATCTAACAGAACATTTGTCAATCTGTGCACTCAACTTCCAGAGCTAAACCCGTGTGTGTAATCAGCAGTCTGCAAACAATTTCTCTGCAGAGTCCCAAAACAGGCGTTTTCTGCCCATTACCGGCCTAGGGAAGAAACAGCAGTCAGCACAGGGAAATATCTGCTTCTAAATCCAAAACGCAGCTATCTAACAGAACATTTGTCAATCTGTGCACTCAACTTCCAGAGCTAAACCCGTGTGTGTAATCAGCAGTCTGCAAACACCTTCTCTGCAGAGTCCCAAAACAGGCGTTTTCAGCCCATTACCGGCATATGGAAGAAACAGCAGTAAGCACAGGGAAATATCTGCTTCTAAATCCAAAACGCAGCTATCTAACAGAACGGTTGTCAATGTGTGCACTCAACTTCCAGAGTTAAACCCGTGTGTGGATTCAGCAGTCTGCAAACACTTTCTCTGCAGAGTCCCAAAACAGGCGTTTTCAGCCCATTACCGGCATATGGAAGAAACAGCAGTAAGCACAGGGAAATATCTGCTTCTAAATCCAAAACGCAGCTATCTAACAGAACGGTTGTCAATGTGTGCACTCAACTTCCAGAGTTAAACCCGTGTGTGGATTCAGCAGTCTGCAAACACTTTCTCTGCAGAGTCCCAAAACAGGAGTTTTCAGCCCATTACCGGCATAAGGAAGAAACAGCAGTAAGCACAGCGAAATATCTGCTTCTAAATCCAAAACGCAGGTATCTAACCGAACGGTTGTCAATGTGTGCACTCAACTTCCAGAGTTAAACCCGTGTGTGGATTCAGCAGTCTGCAAACACTTTCTCTGCAGAGTCCCAAAACAGGCGTTTTCAGCCAGTTACCGGCATATGGAAGAGCAGTAAGCACAGGAAATACCTGCTTCTAAATCCAAAACGCAGCTATCTAACAGAACGGTTGTCAATGTGTGCACTCAACTTCCAGAGTTAAACCCGTGTGTGGAATCAGCAGTCTGCAAACAATTTCTCTGCAGAGTCCCAAAACAGGCGTTTTCAGCCCATTACCGGCATATGGAAGAAACAGCAGTCAGCACAGGGAAATATCTGCTTCTAAATCCAAAACGCAGCTATCTAACAGAACGGTTGTCAATGTGTGCACTCAACTTCCAGAGTTAAACCCGTGTGTGGATTCAGCCGTCTGCAAACACTTTCTCTGCAGAGTCCCAAAACAGGGGTTTTCAGCCCATTACCGGCATATGGAAGAAACAGCAGGAAGCACAGGGAAATATCTGCTTCTAAATCCAAAACGCAGCTATCTAACAGAACGGTTGTCAATGTGTGCACTCAACTTCCAGAGTTAAACCCGTGTGTGGATTCAGCAGTCTGCAAACACTTTCTCTGCAGAGTCCCAAAACAGGCGTTTTCAGCCCATTACCGGCATATGGAAGAAACAGCAGTAAGCACAGGGAAATATCTGCTTCTAAATCCAAAACGCAGCTATCTAACAGAACGGTTGTCAATGTGTGCACTCAACTTCCAGAGTTAAACCCGTGTGTGGATTCAGCAGTCTGCAAACACCTTCTCTGCAGAGTCCCAAAACAGGGGTTTTCAGCCCATTACCGGCATATGGAAGAAACAGCAGTCAGCACAGGGAAATATCTGCTTCTAAATCCAAAACGCAGCTATCTAACAGAACGGTTTTGAATGTGTGCACTCAACTTGCAGAGTTAAACCCGTGTGTGGATTCAGCAGTCTGCAAACACTTTCTCTGCAGAGTCCCAAAACAGGCGTTTTCAACCCATTATCGGCATATGGAAGAAACAGCAGTAAGCAAAGGGAAATATCTGCTTCAAAATCCAAAACGCAGCTATCTAACAGAAGGGTTTTCAATGTGTGCACTCAACTTCCAGAGTTAAACCTGTGTGTGGATTCAGCAGTCTGCAAACACCTTCTCTGCAGAGTCCGAAAACAGACGTTTTCAGCCCATTACCGGCATATGGAAGAAACAGCAGTAAGCACAGGTAAATATCTGCTTCTAAATCCAAAACGCAGCAATCTAACAGAACGGTTGTCAATGTGTGCACTCAACTTGCAGAGTTAAACCCGTGTGTGGACTCAGCAGTCTGCAAACACCTTCTCTGCAGAGTCCCAAAACAGACGTTTTCAGCCCATTACCGGCATATGGAAGAAACAGCAGTCAGCACAGGGAAATATCTGCTTCTAAATCCAAAACGCAGCTATCTAACAGAACGGTTGTCAATGTGTGCACTCAACTTCCAGAGTTAAACGCGTGTGTGGATTCAGCAGTCTGCAAACACTTTCTCTGCAGAGTCCCAAAACAGGCGTTTTCAGCCAATTACCGGCATATGGAAGAAAGAGCAGTAAGCACAGGGAAATATCTGCTTCTAAATCCAAAACGCAGCTATCTAACCGAACGGTTGTCAATGTGTGCACTCTACTTATAGAGTTAAACCCGTGTGTGGATTCAGATGTCTGCAAACACTTTCTCTGCAGAGTCCCAAAACAGGCGTTTTCAGCCAATTACCGGCATATGGAAGAAAGAGCAGTAAGCACAGGGAAATATCTGCTTCTAAATCCAAAACGCAGCTATCTAACAGAACATTTGTCAATCTGTGCACTCAACTTCCAGAGCTAAACCCGTGTGTGTAATCAGCAGTCTGCAAACAATTTCTCTGCAGAGTCCCAAAACAGGCGTTTTCTGCCCATTACCGGCCTAGGGAAGAAACAGCAGTCAGCACAGGGAAATATCTGCTTCTAAATCCAAAACGCAGCTATCTAACAGAACGGTTGTCAATGTGTGCACTCAACTTCCAGAGTTAAACCCGTGTGTGGATTCAGCAGTCTGCAAACACTTTCTCTGCAGAGTCCCAAAACAGGCGTTTTCAGCCCATTATCGGCATATGGAAGAAACAGCAGTAAGCACAGGGAAATATCTGCTTCTAAATCCAAAACGCAGCTATCTAACAGAACGGTTGTCAATGTGTGCACTCAACTTCCAGAGTTAAACCCGTGTGTGGATTCAGCAGTCTGCAAACACTTTCTCTGCAGAGTCCCAAAACAGGCGTTTTCAGCCCATTACCGGCATATGGAAGAAACAGCAGTAAGCACAGGGAAATATCTGCTTCTAAATCCAAAACGCAGCTATCTAACAGAACGGTTGTCAATGTGTGCACTCAACTTCCAGAGTTAAACCCGTGAGTGGATTCAGCAGTCTGCAAACACTTTCTCTGCAGAGTCCCAAAACAGGCGTTTTCAGCCCATTACCGGCATATGGAAGAAACAGCAGTAAGCACAGGGAAATATCTGCTTCTAAATCCAAAACGCAGCTATCTAGCACAACGGTTGTCAATGTGTGCACTCAACTACCAGAATTAAAACCGTGTGTGGATTCAGCAGTCTGCAAACACTTTCTCTGCAGAGTCCCAAAACAGGTGTTTTCAGCCCATTACCGGCATATGGAAGAAACAGCAGTAAGCACAGGGAAATATCTGCTTCTAAATCCAAAACACAGCTATGTAACAGAACGGTTGTCAATGTGTGCACTCAACTTCCAGAGTTAAACCCGTGTGTGGATTCAGCAGTCTGCAAACATCTTCTCTGCAGAGTCCCAAATCAGACGTTTTCAGCCCATTACCGGCATATGGAAGAAACAGCAGTAAGCACTGGGAAATATCTGCTTCTAAATCCAAAACGGAGCTATCTAACAGAACGGTTGTCAATGTGTGCACTCAACTTCCAGAGTTAAACCCGTGTGTGGATTCAGCAGTCTGCAAACACTTTCTCTGCAGAGTCCCAAAACAGGCGTTTTCAGCCCATTACCGGCATATGGAAGAAACAGCAGTAAGCACAGGGAAATATCTGCTTCTAAATCCAAAACGCAGCTATCTAACCGAACGGTTGTCAATGTGTGCACTCAACTTCCAGAGTTAAACCCGTGTGTGGATTCAGCAGTCTGCAAACACTTTCTCTGCAGAGTCCCAAAACAGGCGTTTTCAGCCAGTTACCGGCATATGGAAGAGCAGTAAGCACAGGAAATACCTGCTTCTAAATCCAAAACGCAGCTATCTAACAGAACGGTTGTCAATGTGTGCACTCAACTTCCAGAGTTAAACCCGTGTGTGGAATCAGCAGTCTGCAAACAATTTCTCTGCAGAGTCCCAAAACAGGCGTTTTCAGCCCATTACCGGCATATGGAAGAAACAGCAGTCAGCACAGGGAAATATCTGCTTCTAAATCCAAAACGCAGCTATCTAACAGAACGGTTGTCAATGTGTGCACTCAACTTGCAGAGTTAAACCCGTGTGTGGATTCAGCAGTCTGCAAACACTTTCTCTGCAGAGTCCCAAAACAGGCGTTTTCAGCCCATTACCGGCATATGGAAGAAACAGCAGTAAGCACAGGGAAATATCTGCTTCTAAATCCAAAACGTAGCTATCTAACAGAACGGTTGTCAATGTGTGCACTCAACTTGCAGAGTTAAACCCGTGTGTGGATTCAGCAGTCTGCAAACACTTTCTCTGCAGAGTCCCAAAACAGGCGTTTTCAGCCCATTACCGGCATATGGAAGAAACAGCAGTAAGCACAGGGAAATATCTGCTTCTAAATCCAAAACGCAGCTATCTAACAGAACGGTTGTCAATGTGTGCACTCAACTTCCAGAGTTAAACCCGTGTGTGGATTCAGCAGTCTGCAAACCCTTTTCTGCAGAGTCCCAAAACAGGCGTTTTCAGCTCATTACCGGCATAGGGAAGAAACAGCCGTAAGCACAGGGAAATATCTGCTTCTAAATGCAAAACGCAGCTATCTAACAGAACGGTTGTCAATGTGTGCACTCAACTTCCAGAGTTAAACCCGTGTGTGGATTCAGCAGTCTGCAAACACCTTCTCTGCAGAGTCCCAAAACAGGCGTTTTCAGACCATTACCGGCATATGGAAGAAACAGCAGTCAGCACAGGGAAATATCTGCTTCTAAATCCAAAACGCAGCTATCTAACAGAACGGTTTTGAATGTGTGCACTCAACTTGCAGAGTTAAACCCGTGTGTGGATTCAGCAGTCTGCAAACACTTTCTCTGCAGAGTCCCAAAACAGGCGTTTTCAGCCCATTACCGGCATATGGAAGAAACAGCAGTAAGCACAGGGAAATATCTGCTTCTAAATCCAAAACGCAGCTATCTAACAGAACGGTTGTCAATCTGTGCACTCAACTTCCAGAGCTAAACCCGTGTGTGTAATCAGCAGTCTGCAAACAATTTCTCTGCAGAGTCCCAAAACAGGAGTTTTCAGCCCATTACCGGCATATGGAAGAAACAGCAGTCAGCACAGGGAAATATCTGCTTCTAAATCCAAAACGCAGCTATCTAACAGAACGGTTGTCAATGTGTGCACTCAACTTCCAGGGTTAAACGCGTGTGTGGATTCAGCAGTCTGCAAACACTTTCTCTGCAGAGTCCCAAAACAGGCGTTATCAGCCAATTACCGGCATATGGAAGAAAGAGCAGTAAGCACAGGGAAATATCTGCTTCTAAATCCAAAACGCAGCTATCTAACCGAACGGTTGTCAATGTGTGCACTCTACTTATAGAGTTAAACCCGTGTGTGGATTCAGATGTCTGCAAACACTTTCTCTGCAGAGTCCCAAAACAGGCGTTTTCAGCCAATTACCGGCATATGGAAGAAAGAGCAGTAAGCACAGGGAAATATCTGCTTCTAAATCCAAAACGCAGCTATCTAACAGAACATTTGTCAATCTGTGCACTCAACTTCCAGAGCTAAACCCGTGTGTGTAATCAGCAGTCTGCAAACAATTTCTCTGCAGAGTCCCAAAACAGGCGTTTTCTGCCCATTACCGGCCTAGGGAAGAAACAGCAGTCAGCACAGGGAAATATCTGCTTCTAAATCCAAAACGCAGCTATCTAACAGAACGGTTGTCAATGTGTGCACTCAACTTCCAGAGTTAAACCCGTGTGTGGATTCAGCAGTCTGCAAACACTTTCTCTGCAGAGTCCCAAAACAGGGGTTTTCAGCCCATTATCGGCATATGGAAGAAACAGCAGTAAGCACAGGGAAATATCTGCTTCTAAATCCAAAACGCAGCTATCTAACAGAACGGTTGTCAATGTGTGCACTCAACTTCCAGAGTTAAACCCGTGTGTGGATTCAGCAGTCTGCAAACACTTTCTCTGCAGAGTCCCAAAACAGGCGTTTTCAGCCCATTACCGGCATATGGAAGAAACAGCAGTAAGCACAGGGAAATATCTGCTTCTAAATCCAAAACGCAGCTATCTACAGAACGGCTGTCAATGTGTGCACTCAACTTCCAGAGTTAAACCCGTGTGTGGATTCAGCAGTCTGCAAACACCTTCTCTGCAGAGTCCCAAAACAGGCGTTTCCAGGCCATTACCGGCATATGGAAGAAACAGCAGTAAGCACAGGGAAATATCTGCTTCTAAATCCAAAACGCAGCTATCTAGCACAACGGTTGTCAATGTGTGCACTCAACTACCAGAATTAAACCCGTGTGTGGATTCAGCAGTCTGCAAACACTTTCTCTGCAGAGTCCCAAAACAGGTGTTTTCAGCCCATTACCGGCATATGGAAGAAACAGCAGTAAGCACAGGGAAATATCTGCTTCTAAATCCAAAACACAGCTATGTAACAGAACGGTTGTCAATGTGTGCACTCAACTTCCAGAGTTAAACCCGTGTGTGGATTCAGCAGTCTGCAAACATGTTCTCTGCAGAGTCCCAAAACAGACGTTTTCAGCCCATTACCGGCATATGGAAGAAACAGCAGTAAGCACAGGGAAATATCTGCTTCTAAATCCAAAACGCAGCTATCTAACAGAACGGTTGTCAATGTGTGCACTCAACTTCCAGAGTTAAACCCGTGTGTGGATTCAGCAGTCTGCAATCACTTTCTCTGCAGAGTCCCAAAACAGGCGTTTTCAGCCCATTACCGGCATATGGAAGAAACAGCAGTAAGCACAGGGAAATATCTGCTTCTAAATCCAAAATGCAGCTATCTAACCGAACGGTTGTCAATGTGTGCACTCAACTTCCAGAGTTAAACCCGTGTGTGGATTCAGCAGTCTGCAAACACTTTCTCTGCAGAGTCCCAAAACAGGCGTTTTCAGCCAGTTACTGGCATATGGAAGAGCAGTAAGCACAGGAAATACCTGCTTCTAAATCCAAAACGCAGCTATCTAACAGAACGGTTGTCAATGTGTGCACTCAACTTCCAGAGTTAAACCCGTGTGTGGAATCAGCAGTCTGCAAACAATTTCTCTGCAGAGTCCCAAAACAGGCGTTTTCAGCCCATTACCGGCATATGGAAGAAACAGCAGTCAGCACAGGGAAATATCTGCTTCTAAATCCAAAACGCAGCTATCTAACAGAACGGTTGTCAATGTGTGCACTCAACTTGCAGAGTTAAACCCGTGTGTGGATTCAGCAGTCTGCAAACACTTTCTCTGCAGAGTCACAAAACAGGCGTTTTCAGCCCATTACCGGCATTTGGAAGAAACAGCAGTAAGCACAGGGAAATATCTGCTTCTAAATCCAAAACGCAGCTATCTAACAGAACGGTTGTCAATGTGTGCACTCAACTTCCAGAGTTAAACCCGTGTGTGGAATCAGCAGTCTGCAAACAATTTCTATGCAGAGTCCCAAAACAGGCGTTTTCAGCCCATTACCGGCATATGGAAGAAACAGCAGTAAGCACAGGGAAATATCTGCTTCTAAATCCAAAACGCAGCTATCTAACAGAACGGTTGTAATGTGTGCACTCAACTTGCAGAGTTAAACCCGTGTGTGGATTCAGCAGTCTGCAAACACTTTCTCTGCAGAGTCCCAAAACAGGCGTTTTCAGCCCATTACCGGCATATGGAAGAAACAGCAGTAAGCACAGGGAAATATCTGCTTCTAAATCCAAAACGCAGCTGTCTAACAGAACGGTTGTCAATGTGTGCACTCAACTTCCAGAGTTAAACCCGTGTGTGGATTCAGCAGTCTGCAAACCCTTTTCTGCAGAGTCCCAAAACAGGCGTTTTCAGCTCATTACCGGCATATGGAAGAAACAGCCGTAAGCACAGGGAAATATCTGCTTCTAAATGCAAAACGCAGCTATCTAACAGAACGGTTGTCAATGTGTGCACTCAACTTCCAGAGTTAAACCCGTGTGTGGATTCAGCAGTCTGCAAACACCTTCTCTGCAGAGTCGCAAAACAGGCGTTTTCAGCCCATTACCGGCATATGGAAGAAACAGCAGTCAGCACAGGGAAATATCTGCTTCTAAATCCAAAACGCAGCTATCTAACAGAACGGTTGTCAATGTGTGCACTCAACTTCCAGAGTTAAACCCGTGTGTGGATTCAGCAGTCTGCAAACAATTTCTCTGCAGAGTCCCAAAACAGGCGTTTTCAGCCCATTACCGGCATATGGAAGAAACAGCAGTCAGCACAGGGAAATATCTGCTTCTAAATCCAAAACGCAGCTATCTAACAGAACGGTTGTCAATCTGTGCACTCAACTTCCAGAGCTAAACCCGTGTGTGTAATCAGCAGTCTGCAAACAATTTCTCTGCAGAGTCCCAAAACAGGCGTTTTCTGCCGATTACCGGCATATGGAAGAAACAGCAGTAAGCACAGGGAAATATCTGCTTCTAAATCCAAAACGCAGCTATCTAAAAGAACGGTTGTCAATGTGTGCACTCAATTCCAGAGTTAAACCCGTGTGTGGATTCAGCAGTCTGCAAACACTTTCTCTGCAGAGTCCCAAAACAGGCGTTTTCAGCCCATTACCGGCATATGGAAAAAACAGCAGTAAGTACAGGGAAATATCTGCTTCTAAATCCAAAACGCAGCTATCTAACAGAATGGTTGTCAATGTGTGCACTCAATTTCCAGAGTTAAACCCGTGTGTGGAATCAGCAGTCTGCAAACTATTTCTATGCAGAATCCCAAAACAGGCGTTTTCAGCCCATTACTGGCATATGGAAGAAACAGCAGTAAGCACAGGGAAATATCTGCTTCTAAATCCAAAACGCAGCTATCTAACAGAACGTTTGTCAATGTGTGCACTCAACTTGCAGAGTTAACCCGTGTGTGGATTCAGCAGTCTGCAAACACTTTCTCTGCAGAGTCCCAAAACAGGCGTTTTCAGCCCATTACCGGCATATGGAAGAAACAGCAGTAAGCACTGGGAAATATCTGCTTCTAAATCCAAAACGCAGCTATCTAACAGAACGGTTTTGAATGTGTGCACTCAACTTGCAGAGTTAAACCCGTGTGTGGATTCAGCAGTCTGCAAACACTTTCTCTGCAGAGTCCCAAAACAGGCGTTTTCAACCCATTATCGGCATATGGAAGAAACAGCAGTAAGCACAGGGAAATATCTGCTTCTAAATCCAAAACGCAGCTATCTAACAGAAGGGTTTTCAATGTGTGCACTCAACTTCCAGAGTTAAACCCGTGTGTGGATTCAGCAGTCTGCAAACACCTTCTCTGCAGAGTCCCAAAACAGACGTTTTCAGCCCATTACCGTCATATGGAAGAAACAGCAGTAAGCACAGGTAAATATCAGCTTCTAAATCCAAAACGCAGCTATCTAAGAGAACGGTTGTCAATGTGTGCACTCAACTTGCAGAGTTAAACCCGTGTGTGGATTCAGCAGTCTGCAAACACTTTCTCTGCAGAGTCCCAAAACAGGTGTTTTCAGCCAATTACCGGCATATGGAAGAAACAGCAGTAAGCATAGGGAAATATCTGCTTCTAAATCCAAAACACAGCTATCTAACAGAACGGTTGTCAATGTGTGCACTCAACTTCCAGAGTTAAACCCGTGTGTGGATTCAGCAGTCTGCAAACATCTTCTCTGCAGAGTCCCAAAACAGGCGTTTTCAGCCCTTTACCGGCATATGGAAGAAACAGCAGTCAGCACAGGGAAATATCTGCTTCTAAATCCAAAACGCAGCTATCTAACAGAACGGTTGTCAATGTGTGCACTCAAGTTCCAGGGTTAAACCCGTGTGTGGATTCAGCAGTCCGCAAACACTTTCTCTGCAGAGTCACAAAACAGGCATTTTCAACCCATTACCGGCATATGGAAGAAACAGCAGTCAGCACAGGGAAATATCTGCTTCTAAATCCAAAACGCAGCTATCTAACCGAACGGTTGTCAATGTGTGCACTCAACTTCCAGAGTTAAACCCGTGTGTGGATTCAGCAGTCTGCAAACACCTTCTCTGCAGAGTCCCAAAACAGGCGTTTTCAGCCGATTACCGGCATATGGAGGAAACAGCAGTAAGCACAGGGTAATATCTGCTTCTAAATCCAAAACGCAGCTATCTAAAAGAACGGTTGTCAATGTGTGCACTCAATTCCAAAGTTAAACCCGTGTGTGGATTCAGCAGTCTGGAAACACTTTCTCTGCAGAGTCCCAAAACAGGCGTTTTCAGCCCATTAACAGCATATGGAAAAAACAGCAGTAAGTATAGGGAAATATCTGTTTCTAAATCCAAAACGCAGCTATCTAACAGAACGGTTGTCAATGTGTGCACTCAACTTCCAGAGTTAAACCCGTGTGTGGAATCAGCAGTCTGCAAACAATTTCTATGCAGAGTCCCAAAACAGGCGTTTTCAGCCCATTACCGGCATATGGAAGAAACAGCAGTAAGCACAGGGAAATATCTGCTTCTAAATCCAAAACGCAGCTATCTAACAGAACGGTTGTAATGTGTGCACTCAACTTGCAGAGTTAAACCCTTGTGTGGATTCAGCAGTCTGCAAACACTTTCTCTGCAGAGTCCCAAAACAGGCGTTTTCAGCCCATTACCGGCATATGGAAGAAACAGCAGTAAGCACTGGGAAATATCTGCTTCTAAATCCAAAACGCAGCTATCTAACAGAACGGTTTTGAATGTGTGCACTCAGCTTGCAGAGTTAAACCCGTGTGTGGATTCAGCAGTCTGCAAACACTTTCTCTGCAGAGTCCCAAAACAGGCGTTTTCAACCCATTATCGGCATATGGAAGAAACAGCAGTAAGCACAGGGAAATATCTGCTTCTAAATCCAAAACGCAGCTATCTAACAGAAGGGTTTTCAATGTGTGCACTCAACTTCCAGAGTTAAACCCGTGTGTGGATTCAGCAGTCTGCAAACACCTTCTCTGCAGAGTCCCAAAACAGACGTTTTCAGCCCATTACTGGCGTATGGAAGAAACAGCAGTAAGCACAGGTAAATATCTGCTTCTAAATCCAAAACGCAGCTATCTAACAGAACGGTTGTCAATGTGTGCACTCAAATTGCAGAGTTAAACCCGTGTGTGGATTCAGCAGTCTGCAAACACTTTCTCTGCAGAGTCCCAAAACAGGCGTTTTCAACCCATTATCGGCATATGGAAGAAACAGCAGTAAGCACAGGGAAATATCTGCTTCTAAATCCAAAACGCAGCTATCTAACAGAACGGTTGTCAATGTGTGCACTCAACTTCCAGAGTTAAACCCGTGTGTGGATTCAGCAGTCTGCAAACACCTTCTCTGCAGAGTCCCAAAACAGACGTTTTCAGCCCATTACCGGCATATGGAAGAAACAGCAGTAAGCACAGGGAAATATCTGCTTCTAAATCCAAAACGCAGCTATCTAACAGAACGGTTGTCAATGTGTGCACTCAACTTCCAGAGTTAAACCCGTGTGTGGATTCAGCAGTCTGCAAACACCTTCTCTGCAGAGTCCCAAAACAGACGTTTTCAGCCCATTACCGGCATATGGAAGAAACAGCAGTCAGCACAGGGAAATATCTGCTTCTAAATCCAAAACGCAGCTATCTAACAGAACGGTTGTCAATGTGTGCACTCAACTACCAGAGTTAAACGCGTGTGTGGATTCAGCAGTCTGCAAACACTTTCTCTGCAGAGTCCCAAAACAGGCGTTATCAGCCAATTACCGGCATATGGAAGAAAGAGCAGTAAGCACAGGGAAATATCTGCTTCTAAATCCAAAACGCAGCTATCTAACCGAACGGTTGTCAATGTGTGCACTCTACTTATAGAGTTAAACCCGTGTGTGGATTCAGATGTCTGCAAACACTTTCTCTGCAGAGTCCCAAAACAGGCGTTTTCAGCCAATTACCGGCATATGGAAGAAAGAGCAGTAAGCACAGGGAAATATCTGCTTCTAAATCCAAAACGCAGCTATCTAACAGAACATTTGTCAATCTGTGCACTCAACTTCCAGAGCTAAACCCGTGTGTGTAATCAGCAGTCTGCAAACAATTTCTCTGCAGAGTCCCAAAACAGGCGTTTTCTGCCCATTACCGGCCTAGGGAAGAAACAGCAGTCAGCACAGGGAAATATCTGCTTCTAAATCCAAAACGCAGCTATCTAACAGAACGGTTGTCAATGTGTGCACTCAACTTCCAGAGTTAAACCCGTGTGTGGATTCAGCAGTCTGCAAACACTTTCTCTGCAGAGTCCCAAAACAGGGGTTTTCAGCCCATTATCGGCATATGGAAGAAACAGCAGTAAGCACAGGGAAATATCTGCTTCTAAATCCAAAACGCAGCTATCTAACAGAACGGTTGTCAATGTGTGCACTCAACTTCCAGAGTTAAACCCGTGTGTGGATTCAGCAGTCTGCAAACACTTTCTCTGCAGAGTCCCAAAACAGGCGTTTTCAGCCCATTACCGGCATATGGAAGAAACAGCAGTAAGCACAGGGAAATATCTGCTTCTAAATCCAAAACGCAGCTATCTACAGAACGGCTGTCAATGTGTGCACTCAACTTCCAGAGTTAAACCCGTGTGTGGATTCAGCAGTCTGCAAACACCTTCTCTGCAGAGTCCCAAAACAGGCGTTTCCAGGCCATTACCGGCATATGGAAGAAACAGCAGTAAGCACAGGGAAATATCTGCTTCTAAATCCAAAACGCAGCTATCTAGCACAACGGTTGTCAATGTGTGCACTCAACTACCAGAATTAAACCCGTGTGTGGATTCAGCAGTCTGCAAACACTTTCTCTGCAGAGTCCCAAAACAGGTGTTTTCAGCCCATTACCGGCATATGGAAGAAACAGCAGTAAGCACAGGGAAATATCTGCTTCTAAATCCAAAACACAGCTATGTAACAGAACGGTTGTCAATGTGTGCACTCAACTTCCAGAGTTAAACCCGTGTGTGGATTCAGCAGTCTGCAAACATGTTCTCTGCAGAGTCCCAAAACAGACGTTTTCAGCCCATTACCGGCATATGGAAGAAACAGCAGTAAGCACAGGGAAATATCTGCTTCTAAATCCAAAACGCAGCTATCTAACAGAACGGTTGTCAATGTGTGCACTCAACTTCCAGAGTTAAACCCGTGTGTGGATTCAGCAGTCTGCAAACACTTTCTCTGCAGAGTCCCAAAACAGGCGTTTTCAGCCCATTACCGGCATATGGAAGAAACAGCAGTAAGCACAGGGAAATATCTGCTTCTAAATCCAAAATGCAGCTATCTAACCGAACGGTTGTCAATGTGTGCACTCAACTTCCAGAGTTAAACCCGTGTGTGGATTCAGCAGTCTGCAAACACTTTCTCTGCAGAGTCCCAAAACAGGCGTTTTCAGCCAGTTACTGGCATATGGAAGAGCAGTAAGCACAGGAAATACCTGCTTCTAAATCCAAAACGCAGCTATCTAACAGAACGGTTGTCAATGTGTGCACTCAACTTCCAGAGTTAAACCCGTGTGTGGAATCAGCAGTCTGCAAACAATTTCTCTGCAGAGTCCCAAAACAGGCGTTTTCAGCCCATTACCGGCATATGGAAGAAACAGCAGTCAGCACAGGGAAATATCTGCTTCTAAATCCAAAACGCAGCTATCTAACAGAACGGTTGTCAATGTGTGCACTCAACTTGCAGAGTTAAACCCGTGTGTGGATTCAGCAGTCTGCAAACACTTTCTCTGCAGAGTCACAAAACAGGCGTTTTCAGCCCATTACCGGCATTTGGAAGAAACAGCAGTAAGCACAGGGAAATATCTGCTTCTAAATCCAAAACGCAGCTATCTAACAGAACGGTTGTCAATGTGTGCACTCAACTTCCAGAGTTAAACCCGTGTGTGGAATCAGCAGTCTGCAAACAATTTCTATGCAGAGTCCCAAAACAGGCGTTTTCAGCCCATTACCGGCATATGGAAGAAACAGCAGTAAGCACAGGGAAATATCTGCTTCTAAATCCAAAACGCAGCTATCTAACAGAACGGTTGTAATGTGTGCACTCAACTTGCAGAGTTAAACCCGTGTGTGGATTCAGCAGTCTGCAAACACTTTCTCTGCAGAGTCCCAAAACAGGCGTTTTCAGCCCATTACCGGCATATGGAAGAAACAGCAGTAAGCACAGGGAAATATCTGCTTCTAAATCCAAAACGCAGCTGTCTAACAGAACGGTTGTCAATGTGTGCACTCAACTTCCAGAGTTAAACCCGTGTGTGGATTCAGCAGTCTGCAAACCCTTTTCTGCAGAGTCCCAAAACAGGCGTTTTCAGCTCATTACCGGCATATGGAAGAAACAGCCGTAAGCACAGGGAAATATCTGCTTCTAAATGCAAAACGCAGCTATCTAACAGAACGGTTGTCAATGTGTGCACTCAACTTCCAGAGTTAAACCCGTGTGTGGATTCAGCAGTCTGCAAACACCTTCTCTGCAGAGTCGCAAAACAGGCGTTTTCAGCCCATTACCGGCATATGGAAGAAACAGCAGTCAGCACAGGGAAATATTTGCTTCTAAATCCAAAACGCAGCTATCTAACAGAACGGTTGTCAATGTGTGCACTCAACTTCCAGAGTTAAACCCGTGTGTGGATTCAGCAGTCTGCAAACACTTTCTCTGCAGAGTCCCAAAACAGGCGTTTTCAGCCCATTACCGGCATATGGAAGAAACAGCAGTAAGCACAGGGAAATATCTGCTTCTAAATCCAAAACGCAGCTATCTAACAGAACGGTTGTCAATCTGTGCACTCAACTTCCAGAGCTAAACCCGTGTGTGTAATCAGCAGTCTGCAAACAATTTCTCTGCAGAGTCCCAAAACAGGCGTTTTCTGCCGATTACCGGCATATGGAAGAAACAGCAGTAAGCACAGGGAAATATGTGCTTCTAAATCCAAAACGCAGCTATCTAAAAGAACGGTTGTCAATGTGTGCACTCAATTCCAGAGTTAAACCCGTGTGTGGATTCAGCAGTCTGCAAACACTTTCTCTGCAGAGTCCCAAAACAGGCGTTTTCAGCCCATTACCGGCATATGGAAAAAACAGCAGTAAGTACAGGGAAATATCTGCTTCTAAATCCAAAACGCAGCTATCTAACAGAATGGTTGTCAATGTGTGCACTCAATTTCCAGAGTTAAACCCGTGTGTGGAATCAGCAGTCTGCAAACTATTTCTATGCAGAATCCCAAAACAGGCGTTTTCAGCCCATTACCGGCATATGGAAGAAAGAGCAGTAAGCACAGGGAAATATCTGCTTCTAAATCCAAAACGCAGCTATCTAACAGAACGTTTGTCAATGTGTGCACTCAACTTGCAGAGTTAACCCGTGTGTGGATTCAGCAGTCTGCAAACACTTTCTCTGCAGAGTCCCAAAACAGGCGTTTTCAGCCCATTACCGGCATATGGAAGAAACAGCAGTAAGCACTGGGAAATATCTGCTTCTAAATCCAAAACGCAGCTATCTAACAGAACGGTTTTGAATGTGTGCACTCAACTTGCAGAGTTAAACCCGTGTGTGGATTCAGCAGTCTGCAAACACTTTCTCTGCAGAGTCCCAAAACAGGCGTTTTCAACCCATTATCGGCATATGGAAGAAACAGCAGTAAGCACAGGGAAATATCTGCTTCTAAATCCAAAACGCAGCTATCTAACAGAAGGGTTTTCAATGTGTGCACTCAACTTCCAGAGTTAAACCCGTGTGTGGATTCAGCAGTCTGCAAACACCTTCTCTGCAGAGTCCCAAAACAGACGTTTTCAGCCCATTACCGGCATATGGAAGAAACAGCAGTAAGCACAGGTAAATATCAGCTTCTAAATCCAAAACGCAGCTATCTAACAGAACGGTTGTCAATGTGTGCACTCAACTTGCAGAGTTAAACCCGTGTGTGGATTCAGCAGTCTGCAAACACTTTCTCTGCAGAGTCCCAAAACAGGTGTTTTCAGCCCATTACCGGCATATGGAAGAAACAGCAGTAAGCATAGGGAAATATCTGCTTCTAAATCCAAAACACAGCTATCTAACAGAACGGTTGTCAATGTGTGCACTCAACTTCCAGAGTTAAACCCGTGTGTGGATTCAGCAGTCTGCAAACATCTTCTCTGCAGAGTCCCAAAACAGGCGTTTTCAGCCCTTTACCGGCATATGGAAGAAACAGCAGTCAGCACAGGGAAATATCTGCTTCTAAATCCAAAACGCAGCTATCTAACAGAACGGTTGTCAATGTGTGCACTCAAGTTCCAGGGTTAAACCCGTGTGTGGATTCAGCAGTCCGCAAACACTTTCTCTGCAGAGTCACAAAACAGGCATTTTCAACCCATTACCGGCATATGGAAGAAACAGCAGTCAGCACAGGGAAATATCTGCTTCTAAATCCAAAACGCAGCTATCTAACCGAACGGTTGTCAATGTGTGCACTCAACTTCCAGAGTTAAACCCGTGTGTGGATTCAGCAGTCTGCAAACACCTTCTCTGCAGAGTCCCAAAACAGGCGTTTTCAGCCGATTACCGGCATATGGAGGAAACAGCAGTAAGCACAGGGTAATATCTGCTTCTAAATCCAAAACGCAGCTATCTAAAAGAACGGTTGTCAATGTGTGCACTCAATTCCAAAGTTAAACCCGTGTGTGGATTCAGCAGTCTGGAAACACTTTCTCTGCAGAGTCCCAAGACAGGCGTTTTCAGCCCATTAACAGCATATGGAAAAAACAGCAGTAAGTATAGGGAAATATCTGTTTCTAAATCCAAAACGCAGCTATCTAACAGAACGGTTGTCAATGTGTGCACTCAACTTCCAGAGTTAAACCCGTGTGTGGAATCAGCAGTCTGCAAACAATTTCTATGCAGAGTCCCAAAACAGGCGTTTTCAGCCCATTACCGGCATATGGAAGAAACAGCAGTAAGCACAGGGAAATATCTGCTTCTAAATCCAAAACGCAGCTATCTAACAGAACGGTTGTAATGTGTGCACTCAACTTGCAGAGTTAAACCCTTGTGTGGATTCAGCAGTCTGCAAACACTTTCTCTGCAGAGTCCCAAAACAGGCGTTTTCAGCCCATTACCGGCATATGGAAGAAACAGCAGTAAGCACTGGGAAATATCTGCTTCTAAATCCAAAACGCAGCTATCTAACAGAACGGTTTTGAATGTGTGCACTCAGCTTGCAGAGTTAAACCCGTGTGTGGATTCAGCAGTCTGCAAACACTTTCTCTGCAGAGTCCCAAAACAGGCGTTTTCAACCCATTATCGGCATATGGAAGAAACAGCAGTAAGCACAGGGAAATATCTGCTTCTAAATCCAAAACGCAGCTATCTAACAGAAGGGTTTTCAATGTGTGCACTCAACTTCCAGAGTTAAACCCGTGTGTGGATTCAGCAGTCTGCAAACACCTTCTCTGCAGAGTCCCAAAACAGACGTTTTCAGCCCATTACTGGCATATGGAAGAAACAGCAGTAAGCACAGGTAAATATCTGCTTCTAAATCCAAAACGCAGCTATCTAACAGAACGGTTGTCAATGTGTGCACTCAATTTGCAGAGTTAAACCCGTGTGTGGATTCAGCAGTCTGCAAACACTTTCTCTGCAGAGTCCCAAAACAGGCGTTTTCAACCCATTATCGGCATATGGAAGAAACAGCAGTAAGCACAGGGAAATATCTGCTTCTAAATCCAAAACGCAGCTATCTAACAGAACGGTTGTCAATGTGTGCACTCAACTTCCAGAGTTAAACCCGTGTGTGGATTCAGCAGTCTGCAAACACCTTCTCTGCAGAGTCCCAAAACAGACGTTTTCAGCCCATTACCGGCATATGGAAGAAACAGCAGTAAGCACAGGGAAATATCTGCTTCTAAATCCAAAACGCAGCTATCTAACAGAACGGTTGTCAATGTGTGCACTCAACTTCCAGAGTTAAACCCGTGTGTGGATTCAGCAGTCTGCAAACACCTTCTCTGCAGAGTCCCAAAACAGACGTTTTCAGCCCATTACCGGCATATGGAAGAAACAGCAGTCAGCACAGGGAAATATCTGCTTCTAAATCCAAAACGCAGCTATCTAACAGAACGGTTGTCAATGTGTGCACTCAACTTCCAGAGTTAAACGCGTGTGTGGATTCAGCAGTCTGCAAACACTTTCTCTGCAGAGTCCCAAAACAGGCGTTATCAGCCAATTACCGGCATATGGAAGAAAGAGCAGTAAGCACAGGGAAATATCTGCTTCTAAATCCAAAACGCAGCTATCTAACCGAACGGTTGTCAATGTGTGCACTCTACTTATAGAGTTAAACCCGTGTGTGGATTCAGATGTCTGCAAACACTTTCTCTGCAGAGTCCCAAAACAGGCGTTTTCAGCCAATTACCGGCATATGGAAGAAAGAGCAGTAAGCACAGGGAAATATCTGCTTCTAAATCCAAAACGCAGCTATCTAACAGAACATTTGTCAATCTGTGCACTCAACTTCCAGAGCTAAACCCGTGTGTGTAATCAGCAGTCTGCAAACAATTTCTCTGCAGAGTCCCAAAACAGGCGTTTTCTGCCCATTACCGGCCTAGGGAAGAAACAGCAGTCAGCACAGGGAAATATCTGCTTCTAAATCCAAAACGCAGCTATCTAACAGAACGGTTTTGAATGTGTGCACTCAGCTTGCAGAGTTAAACCCGTGTGTGGATTCAGCAGTCTGCAAACACTTTCTCTGCAGAGTCCCAAAACAGGCGTTTTCAACCCATTATCGGCATATGGAAGAAACAGCAGTAAGCACAGGGAAATATCTGCTTCTAAATCCAAAACGCAGCTATCTAACAGAAGGGTTTTCAATGTGTGCACTCAACTTCCAGAGTTAAACCCGTGTGTGGATTCAGCAGTCTGCAAACACCTTCTCTGCAGAGTCCCAAAACAGACGTTTTCAGCCCATTACTGGCATATGGAAGAAACAGCAGTAAGCACAGGTAAATATCTGCTTCTAAATCCAAAACGCAGCTATCTAACAGAACGGTTTTGAATGTGTGCACTCAGCTTGCAGAGTTAAACCCGTGTGTGGATTCAGCAGTCTGCAAACACTTTCTCTGCAGAGTCCCAAAACAGGCGTTTTCAACCCATTATCGGCATATGGAAGAAACAGCAGTAAGCACAGGGAAATATCTGCTTCTAAATCCAAAACGCAGCTATCTAACAGAAGGGTTTTCAATGTGTGCACTCAACTTCCAGAGTTAAACCCGTGTGTGGATTCAGCAGTCTGCAAACACCTTCTCTGCAGAGTCCCAAAACAGACGTTTTCAGCCCATTACTGGCATATGGAAGAAACAGCAGTAAGCACAGGTAAATATCTGCTTCTAAATCCAAAACGCAGCTATCTAACAGAACGGTTGTCAATGTGTGCACTCAATTTGCAGAGTTAAACCCGTGTGTGGATTCAGCAGTCTGCAAACACTTTCTCTGCAGAGTCCCAAAACAGGCGTTTTCAACCCATTATCGGCATATGGAAGAAACAGCAGTAAGCACAGGGAAATATCTGCTTCTAAATCCAAAACGCAGCTATCTAACAGAACGGTTGTCAATGTGTGCACTCAACTTCCAGAGTTAAACCCGTGTGTGGATTCAGCAGTCTGCAAACACCTTCTCTGCAGAGTCCCAAAACAGACGTTTTCAGCCCATTACCGGCATATGGAAGAAACAGCAGTAAGCACAGGGAAATATCTGCTTCTAAATCCAAAACGCAGCTATCTAACCGAACGGTTGTCAATGTGTGCACTCAACTTCCAGAGTTAAACGCGTGTGTGGATTTAGCAGTCTGCAAACACTTTCTCTGCAGAGTCCCAAAAGAGGCGTTTTCAGCCAATTACCGGCATATGGAAGAAAGAGCAGTAAGCACAGGGAAATATCTGCTTCTAAATCCAAAACGCAGCTATCTAACCGAACGGTTGTCAATGTGTGCACTCTACTTATAGAGTTAAACCCGTGTGTGGATTCAGCAGTCTGCAAACACTTTCTCTGCAGAGTCCCAAAACAGGCGTTTTCAGCCAATTACCAGCATATGGAAGAAAGAGCAGTAAGCACAGGGAAATATCTGCTTCTAAATCCAAAACGCAGCTATCTAACAGAACATTTGTCAATCTGTGCACTCAACTTCCAGAGCTAAACCCGTGTGTGTAATCAGCAGTCTGCAAACAATTTCTCTGCAGAGTCCCAAAACAGGCGTTTTCTGCCCATTACCGGCCTAGGGAAGAAACAGCAGTCAGCACAGGGAAATATCTGCTTCTAAATCCAAAACGCAGCTATCTAACAGAACATTTGTCAATCTGTGCACTCAACTTCCAGAGCTAAACCCGTGTGTGTAATCAGCAGTCTGCAAACACATTCTCTGCAGAGTCCCAAAACAGGCGTTTTCAGCCCATTACCGGCATATGGAAGAAACAGCAGTAAGCACAGGGAAATATCTGCTTCTAAATCCAAAACGCAGCTATCTAACAGAACGGTTGTCAATGTGTGCACTCAACTTCCAGAGTTAAACCCGTGTGTGGATTCAGCAGTCTGCAAACACTTTCTCTGCAGAGTCCCAAAACAGGCGTTTTCAGCCCATTACCGGCATATGGAAGAAACAGCAGTAAGCACAGGGAAATATCTGCTTCTAAATCCAAAACGCAGCTATCTAACAGAACGGTTGTCAATGTGTGCACTCAACTTCCAGAGTTAAACCCATGTGTGGATTCAGCAGTCTGCAAACACTTTCTCTGCAGAGTCCCAAAACAGGAGTTTTCAGCCCATTACCGGCATAAGGAAGAAACAGCAGTAAGCACAGCGAAATATCTGCTTCTAAATCCAAAACGCAGGTATCTAACAGAACGGTTGTCAATGTGTGCACTCAATTTCCAGAGTTAAACCCGTGTGTGGATTCAGCAGTCTGCAAACACCTTCTCTGCAGAGTCCCAAAACAGACGTTTTCAGCCCATTACCGGCATATGGAAGAAACAGCAGTAAGCACAGGGAAATATCTGCTTCTAAATCCAAAACGCAGCTATCTAACAGAACGGTTGTCAATGTGTGCACTCAACTTCCAGAGTTAAACCCGTGTGTGGATTCAGCAGTCTGCAAACACTTTCTCTGCAGAGTCCCAAAACAGGCGTTTTCAGCCCATTACCGGCATATGGAAGAAACAGCAGTAAGCACAGGGAAATATCTGCTTCTAAATCCAAAACGCAGCTATCTAACCGAACGGTTGTCAATGTGTGCACTCAACTTCCAGAGTTAAACCCGTGTGTGGATTCAGCAGTCTGCAAACACTTTCTCTGCAGAGTCCCAAAACAGGCGTTTTCAGCCAGTTACCGGCATATGGAAGAGCAGTAAGCACAGGAAATACCTGCTTCTAAATCCAAAACGCAGCTATCTAACAGAACGGTTGTCAATGTGTGCACTCAACTTCCAGAGTTAAACCCGTGTGTGGAATCAGCAGTCTGCAAACAATTTCTCTGCAGAGTCCCAAAACAGGCGTTTTCAGCCCATTACCGGCATATGGAAGAAACAGCAGTCAGCACAGGGAAATATCTGCTTCTAAATCCAAAACGCAGCTATCTAACAGAACGGTTGTCAATGTGTGCACTCAACTTCCAGAGTTAAACCCGTGTGTGGATTCAGCCGTCTGCAAACACTTTCTCTGCAGAGTCCCAAAACAGGGGTTTTCAGCCCATTACCGGCATATGGAAGAAACAGCAGGAAGCACAGGGAAATATCTGCTTCTAAATCCAAAACGCAGCTATCTAACAGAACGGTTGTCAATGTGTGCACTCAACTTCCAGAGTTAAACCCGTGTGTGGATTCAGCAGTCTGCAAACACTTTCTCTGCAGAGTCCAAAACAGGCGTTTTCAGCCCATTACCGGCATATGGAAGAAACAGCAGTAAGCACAGGGAAATATCTGCTTCTAAATCCAAAACGCAGCTATCTAACAGAACGGTTGTCAATGTGTGCACTCAACTTCCAGAGTTAAACCCGTGTGTGGATTCAGCAGTCTGCAAACACCTTCTCTGCAGAGTCCCAAAACAGGGGTTTTCAGCCCATTACCGGCATATGGAAGAAACAGCAGTCAGCACAGGGAAATATCTGCTTCTAAATCCAAAACGTAGCTATCTAACAGAACGGTTTTGAATGTGTGGACTCAACTTGCAGAGTTAAACCCGTGTGTGGATTCAGCAGTCTGCAAACACTTTCTCTGCAGAGTCCCAAAACAGGCGTTTTCAACCCATTATCGGCATATGGAAGAAACAGCAGTAAGCAAAGGGAAATATCTGCTTCAAAATCCAAAACGTAGCTATCTAACAGAAGGGTTTTCAATGTGTGCACTCAACTTCCAGAGTTAAACCTGTGTGTGGATTCAGCAGTCTGCAAACACCTTCTCTGCAGAGTCCGAAAACAGACGTTTTCAGCCCATTACCGGCATATGGAAGAAACAGCAGTAAGCACAGGTAAATATCTGCTTCTAAATCCAAAACGCAGAAATCTAACAGAACGGTTGTCAATGTGTGCACTCAACTTGCAGAGTTAAACCCGTGTGTGGACTCAGCAGTCTGCAAACACCTTCTCTGCAGAGTCCCAAAACAGACGTTTTCAGCCCATTACCGGCATATGGAAGAAACAGCAGTCAGCACAGGGAAATATCTGCTTCTAAATCCAAAACGCAGCTATCTAACAGAACGGTTGTCAATGTGTGCACTCAACTTCCAGAGTTAAACGCGTGTGTGGATTCAGCAGTCTGCAAACACTTTCTCTGCAGAGTCCCAAAACAGGCGTTTTCAGCCAATTACCGGCATATGGAAGAAAGAGCAGTAAGCACAGGGAAATATCTGCTTCTAAATCCAAAACGCAGCTATCTAACCGAACGGTTGTCAATGTGTGCACTCTACTTATAGAGTTAAACCCGTGTGTGGATTCAGATGTCTGCAAACACTTTCTCTGCAGAGTCCCAAAACAGGCGTTTTCAGCCAATTACCGGCATATGGAAGAAAGAGCAGTAAGCACAGGGAAATATCTGCTTCTAAATCCAAAACGCAGCTATCTAACAGAACATTTGTCAATCTGTGCACTCAACTTCCAGAGCTAAACCCGTGTGTGTAATCAGCAGTCTGCAAACAATTTCTCTGCAGAGTCCCAAAACAGGCGTTTTCTGCCCATTACCGGCCTAGGGAAGAAACAGCAGTCAGCACAGGGAAATATCTGCTTCTAAATCCAAAACGCAGCTATCTAACAGAACATTTGTCAATCTGTGCACTCAACTTCCAGAGCTAAACCCGTGTGTGTAATCAGCAGTCTGCAAACACATTCTCTGCAGAGTCCCAAAACAGGCGTTTTCAGCCCATTACCGGCATATGGAAGAAACAGCAGTAAGCACAGGGAAATATCTGCTTCTAAATCCAAAACGCAGCTATCTAACAGAACGGTTGTCAATGTGTGCACTCAACTTCCAGAGTTAAACCCGTGTGTGGATTCAGCAGTCTGCAAACACTTTCTCTGCAGAGTCCCAAAACAGGCGTTTTCAGCCCATTACCGGCATATGGAAGAAACAGCAGTAAGCACAGGGAAATATCTGCTTCTAAATCCAAAACGCAGCTATCTAACAGAACGGTTGTCAATGTGTGCACTCAACTTCCAGAGTTAAACCCGTGTGTGGATTCAGCAGTCTGCAAACACTTTCTCTGCAGAGTCCCAAAACAGGAGTTTTCAGCCCATTACCGGCATAAGGAAGAAACAGCAGTAAGCACAGCGAAATATCTGCTTCTAAATCCAAAACGCAGGTATCTAACAGAACGGTTGTCAATGTGTGCACTCAATTTCCAGAGTTAAACCCGTGTGTGGATTCAGCAGTCTGCAAACACCTTCTCTGCAGAGTCCCAAAACAGACGTTTTCAGCCCATTACCGGCATATGGAAGAAACAGCAGTAAGCACAGGGAAATATCTGCTTCTAAATCCAAAACGCAGCTATCTAACAGAACGGTTGTCAATGTGTGCACTCAACTTCCAGAGTTAAACCCGTGTGTGGATTCAGCAGTCTGCAAACACTTTCTCTGCAGAGTCCCAAAACAGGCGTTTTCAGCCCATTACCGGCATATGGAAGAAACAGCAGTAAGCACAGGGAAATATCTGCTTCTAAATCCAAAACGCAGCTATCTAACCGAACGGTTGTCAATGTGTGCACTCAACTTCCAGAGTTAAACCCGTGTGTGGATTCAGCAGTCTGCAAACACTTTCTCTGCAGAGTCCCAAAACAGGCGTTTTCAGCCAATTACCGGCATATGGAAGAAAGAGCAGTAAGCACAGGGAAATATCTGCTTCTAAATCCAAAACGCAGCTATCTAACCGAACGGTTGTCAATGTGTGCACTCTACTTATAGAGTTAAACCCGTGTGTGGATTCAGATGTCTGCAAACACTTTCTCTGCAGAGTCCCAAAACAGGCGTTTTCAGCCAATTACCGGCATATGGAAGAAAGAGCAGTAAGCACAGGGAAATATCTGCTTCTAAATCCAAAACGCAGCTATCTAACAGAACATTTGTCAATCTGTGCACTCAACTTCCAGAGCTAAACCCGTGTGTGTAATCAGCAGTCTGCAAACAATTTCTCTGCAGAGTCCCAAAACAGGCGTTTTCTGCCCATTACCGGCCTAGGGAAGAAACAGCAGTCAGCACAGGGAAATATCTGCTTCTAAATCCAAAACGCAGCTATCTAACAGAACATTTGTCAATCTGTGCACTCAACTTCCAGAGCTAAACCCGTGTGTGTAATCAGCAGTCTGCAAACACATTCTCTGCAGAGTCCCAAAACAGGCGTTTTCAGCCCATTACCGGCATATGGAAGAAACAGCAGTAAGCACAGGGAAATATCTGCTTCTAAATCCAAAACGCAGCTATCTAACAGAACGGTTGTCAATGTGTGCACTCAACTTCCAGAGTTAAACCCGTGTGTGGATTCAGCAGTCTGCAAACACTTTCTCTGCAGAGTCCCAAAACAGGCGTTTTCAGCCCATTACCGGCATATGGAAGAAACAGCAGTAAGCACAGGGAAATATCTGCTTCTAAATCCAAAACGCAGCTATCTAACAGAACGGTTGTCAATGTGTGCACTCAACTTCCAGAGTTAAACCCGTGTGTGGATTCAGCAGTCTGCAAACACTTTCTCTGCAGAGTCCCAAAACAGGAGTTTTCAGCCCATTACCGGCATAAGGAAGAAACAGCAGTAAGCACAGCGAAATATCTGCTTCTAAATCCAAAACGCAGGTATCTAACAGAACGGTTGTCAATGTGTGCACTCAATTTCCAGAGTTAAACCCGTGTGTGGATTCAGCAGTCTGCAAACACCTTCTCTGCAGAGTCCCAAAACAGACGTTTTCAGCCCATTACCGGCATATGGAAGAAACAGCAGTAAGCACAGGGAAATATCTGCTTCTAAATCCAAAACGCAGCTATCTAACAGAACGGTTGTCAATGTGTGCACTCAACTTCCAGAGTTAAACCCGTGTGTGGATTCAGCAGTCTGCAAACACTTTCTCTGCAGAGTCCCAAAACAGGCGTTTTCAGCCCATTACCGGCATATGGAAGAAACAGCAGTAAGCACAGGGAAATATCTGCTTCTAAATCCAAAACGCAGCTATCTAACCGAACGGTTGTCAATGTGTGCACTCAACTTCCAGAGTTAAACCCGTGTGTGGATTCAGCAGTCTGCAAACACTTTCTCTGCAGAGTCCCAAAACAGGCGTTTTCAGCCAGTTACCGGCATATGGAAGAGCAGTAAGCACAGGAAATACCTGCTTCTAAATCCAAAACGCAGCTATCTAACAGAACGGTTGTCAATGTGTGCACTCAACTTCCAGAGTTAAACCCGTGTGTGGAATCAGCAGTCTGCAAACAATTTCTCTGCAGAGTCCCAAAACAGGCGTTTTCAGCCCATTACCGGCATATGGAAGAAACAGCAGTCAGCACAGGGAAATATCTGCTTCTAAATCCAAAACGCAGCTATCTAACAGAACGGTTGTCAATGTGTGCACTCAACTTCCAGAGTTAAACCCGTGTGTGGATTCAGCCGTCTGCAAACACTTTCTCTGCAGAGTCCCAAAACAGGGGTTTTCAGCCCATTACCGGCATATGGAAGAAACAGCAGGAAGCACAGGGAAATATCTGCTTCTAAATCCAAAACGCAGCTATCTAACAGAACGGTTGTCAATGTGTGCACTCAACTTCCAGAGTTAAACCCGTGTGTGGATTCAGCAGTCTGCAAACACTTTCTCTGCAGAGTCCAAAACAGGCGTTTTCAGCCCATTACCGGCATATGGAAGAAACAGCAGTAAGCACAGGGAAATATCTGCTTCTAAATCCAAAACGCAGCTATCTAACAGAACGGTTGTCAATGTGTGCACTCAACTTCCAGAGTTAAACCCGTGTGTGGATTCAGCAGTCTGCAAACACCTTCTCTGCAGAGTCCCAAAACAGGGGTTTTCAGCCCATTACCGGCATATGGAAGAAACAGCAGTCAGCACAGGGAAATATCTGCTTCTAAATCCAAAACGTAGCTATCTAACAGAACGGTTTTGAATGTGTGGACTCAACTTGCAGAGTTAAACCCGTGTGTGGATTCAGCAGTCTGCAAACACTTTCTCTGCAGAGTCCCAAAACAGGCGTTTTCAACCCATTATCGGCATATGGAAGAAACAGCAGTAAGCAAAGGGAAATATCTGCTTCAAAATCCAAAACGTAGCTATCTAACAGAAGGGTTTTCAATGTGTGCACTCAACTTCCAGAGTTAAACCTGTGTGTGGATTCAGCAGTCTGCAAACACCTTCTCTGCAGAGTCCGAAAACAGACGTTTTCAGCCCATTACCGGCATATGGAAGAAACAGCAGTAAGCACAGGTAAATATCTGCTTCTAAATCCAAAACGCAGAAATCTAACAGAACGGTTGTCAATGTGTGCACTCAACTTGCAGAGTTAAACCCGTGTGTGGACTCAGCAGTCTGCAAACACCTTCTCTGCAGAGTCCCAAAACAGACGTTTTCAGCCCATTACCGGCATATGGAAGAAACAGCAGTCAGCACAGGGAAATATCTGCTTCTAAATCCAAAACGCAGCTATCTAACAGAACGGTTGTCAATGTGTGCACTCAACTTCCAGAGTTAAACGCGTGTGTGGATTCAGCAGTCTGCAAACACTTTCTCTGCAGAGTCCCAAAACAGGCGTTTTCAGCCAATTACCGGCATATGGAAGAAAGAGCAGTAAGCACAGGGAAATATCTGCTTCTAAATCCAAAACGCAGCTATCTAACCGAACGGTTGTCAATGTGTGCACTCTACTTATAGAGTTAAACCCGTGTGTGGATTCAGATGTCTGCAAACACTTTCTCTGCAGAGTCCCAAAACAGGCGTTTTCAGCCAATTACCGGCATATGGAAGAAAGAGCAGTAAGCACAGGGAAATATCTGCTTCTAAATCCAAAACGCAGCTATCTAACAGAACATTTGTCAATCTGTGCACTCAACTTCCAGAGCTAAACCCGTGTGTGTAATCAGCAGTCTGCAAACAATTTCTCTGCAGAGTCCCAAAACAGGCGTTTTCTGCCCATTACCGGCCTAGGGAAGAAACAGCAGTCAGCACAGGGAAATATCTGCTTCTAAATCCAAAACGCAGCTATCTAACAGAACGGTTGTCAATGTGTGCACTCAACTTCCAGAGTTAAACCCGTGTGTGGATTCAGCAGTCTGCAAACACTTTCTCTGCAGAGTCCCAAAACAGGCGTTTTCAGCCCATTATCGGCATATGGAAGAAACAGCAGTAAGCACAGGGAAATATCTGCTTCTAAATCCAAAACGCAGCTATCTAACAGAACGGTTGTCAATGTGTGCACTCAACTTCCAGAGTTAAACCCGTGTGTGGATTCAGCAGTCTGCAAACACTTTCTCTGCAGAGTCCCAAAACAGGCGTTTTCAGCCCATTACCGGCATATGGAAGAAACAGCAGTAAGCACAGGGAAATATCTGCTTCTAAATCCAAAACGCAGCTATCTAACAGAACGGTTGTCAATGTGTGCACTCAACTTCCAGAGTTAAACCCGTGTGTGGATTCAGCAGTCTGCAAACACTTTCTCTGCAGAGTCCCAAAACAGGCGTTTTCAGCCCATTACCGGCATATGGAAGAAACAGCAGTAAGCACAGCGAAATGTATGCTTCTAAATCCAAAACACAGCTATCTAACCGAACGGTTGTCAATGTGTGCACTCAACTTCCAGAGTTAAACCGGTGTGTGGATTCAGCAGTCTGCAATCACTTTCTCTGCAGAGTCCCAAAACAGGCGTTTTCAGCCCATTACCGGCATATGGAAGAAACAGCAGTAAGCACAGGGAAATATCTGCTTCTAAATCCAAAACGCAGCTATCTAACAGAACGGCTGTCAATGTGTGCACTCAACTTCCAGAGTTAAACCCGTGTGTGGATTCAGCAGTCTGCAAACACTTTCTCTGCAGAGTCCCAAAACAGGCGTTTCCAGGCCATTACCGGCATATGGAAGAAACAGCAGTAAGCACAGGGAAATATCTGCTTCTAAATCCAAAACGCAGCTATCTAGCACAACGGTTGTCAATGTGTGCACTCAACTACCAGAATTAAACCCGTGTGTGGATTCAGCAGTCTGTAAACACTTTCTCTGCAGAGTCCCAAAACAGGTGTTTTCAGACCATTACCGGCATATGGAAGAAACAGCAGTAAGCACAGGGAAATATCTGCTTCTAAATCCAAAACACAGCTATGTAACAGAACGGTTGTCAATGTGTGCACTCAACTTCCAGAGTTAAACCCGTGTGTGGATTCAGCAGTCTGCAAACATCTTCTCTGCAGAGTCCCAAAACAGACGTTTTCAGCCCATTACCGGCATATGGAAGAAACAGCAGTAAGCACTGGGAAATATCTGCTTCTAAATCCAAAACGCAGCTATCTAACAGAACGGTTGTCAATGTGTGCACTCAACTTCCAGAGTTAAACCCGTGTGTGGATTCAGCAGTCTGCAAACACTTTCTCTGCAGAGTCCCAAAACAGGCGTTTTCAGCCCATTACCGGCATATGGAAGAAACAGCAGTAAGCACAGGGAAATATCTGCTTCTAAATCCAAAACGCAGCTATCTAACCGAACGGTTGTCAATGTGTGCACTCAACTTCCAGAGTTAAACCCGTGTGTGGATTCAGCAGTCTGCAAACACTTTCTCTGCAGAGTCCCAAAACAGGCGTTTTCAGCCAGTTACCGGCATATGGAAGAGCAGTAAGCACAGGAAATACCTGCTTCTAAATCCAAAACGCAGCTATCTAACAGAACGGTTGTCAATGTGTGCACTCAACTTCCAGAGTTAAACCCGTGTGTGGAATCAGCAGTCTGCAAACAATTTCTCTGCAGAGTCCCAAAACAGGCGTTTTCAGCCCATTACCGGCATATGGAAGAAACAGCAGTCAGCACAGGGAAATATCTGCTTCTAAATCCAAAACGCAGCTATCTAACAGAACGGTTGTCAATGTGTGCACTCAACTTGCAGAGTTAAACCCGTGTGTGGATTCAGCAGTCTGCAAACACTTTCTCTGCAGAGTCCCAAAACAGGCGTTTTCAGCCCATTACCGGCATATGGAAGAAACAGCAGTAAGCACAGGGAAATATCTGCTTCTAAATCCAAAACGCAGCTATCTAACAGAACGGTTGTCAATGTGTGCACTCAACTTCCAGAGTTAAACCCGTGTGTGGATTCAGCAGTCTGCAAACACTTTCTCTGCAGAGTCCCAAAACAGGCGTTTTCAGCCCATTACCGGCATATGGAAGAAACAGCAGTAAGCACAGGGAAATATCTGCTTCTAAATGCAAAACGCAGCTATCTAACAGAACGGTTGTCAATGTGTGCACTCAACTTCCAGAGTTAAACCCGTGTGTGGATTCAGCAGTCTGCAAACACCTTCTCTGCAGAGTCCCAAAACAGGCGTTTTCAGCCCATTACCGGCATATGGAAGAAACAGCAGTAAGCACAGGGAAATATCTGCTTCTAAATCCAAAACGCAGCTATCTAACAAAACGGTTTTGAATGTGTGCACTCAACTTGCAGAGTTAAACCCGTGTGTGGATTCAGCAGTCTGCAAACACTTTCTCTGCAGAGTCCCAAAACAGGCGTTTTCAACCCATTATCGGCATATGGAAGAAACAGCAGTAAGCACAGGGAAATATCTGCTTCAAAATCCAAAACGCAGCTATCTAACAGAAGGGTTTTCAATGTGTGCACTCAACTTCCAGAGTTAAACCCGTGTGTGGATTCAGCAGTCTACAAACACCTTCTCTGCAGAGTCCGAAAACAGACGTTTTCAGCCCATTACCGGCATATGGAAGAAACAGCAGTAAGCACAGGTAAATATCTGCTTCTAAATCCAAAACGCAGCAATCTAACAGAACGGTTGTCAATGTGTGCACTCAACTTGCAGAGTTAAACCCGTGTGTGGATTCAGCAGTCTGCAAACACTTTCTCTGCAGAGTCCCAAAACAGGCGTTTACAACCCATTATCGGCATATGGAAGAAACAGCAGTAAGCACAGGGAAATATCTGCTTCTAAATCCAAAACGCAGCTATCTAACAGAACGGTTGTCAATGTGTGCACTCAACTTCCGGAGTTAAACCCCTGTGTGGATTCAGCAGTCTGCAAACACCTTCTCTGCAGAGTCCCAAAACAGATGTTTTCAGCCCATTACCGGCATATGGAAGAAATAGCAGTAAGCACAGGGAAATATCTGCTTCTAAATCCAAAACGCAGCTATCTAACAGAACGGTTGTCAATGTGTGCACTCAACTTCCAGAGTTAAACGCGTGTGTGGATTCAGCAGTCTGCAAACACTTTCTCTGCAGAGTCCCAAAACAGGCGTTTTCAGCCAATTACCGGCATATGGAAGAAAGAGCAGTAAGCACAGGGAAATATCTGCTTCTAAATCCAAAACGCAGCTATCTAACAGAACATTTGTCAATCTGTGCACTCAACTTCCAGAGCTAAACCCGTGTGTGTAATCAGCAGTCTGCAAACAATTTCTCTGCAGAGTCCCAAAACAGGCGTTTTCTGCCCATTACCGGCCTAGGGAAGAAACAGCAGTCAGCACAGGGAAATATCTGCTTCTAAATCCAAAACGCAGCTATCTAACAGAACGGTTGTAAATGTGTGCACTCAACTTCAAGAGTTAAACCCGTGTGTGGATTCAGCAGTCTGCAAACACTTTCTCTGCAGAGTCCCAAAACAGGCGTTTTCAGCCCATTACCGGCATATGGAAGAAACAGCAGTAAGCACAGGGAAATATCTGCTTCTAAATCCAAAACGCAGCTATCTGACCGAACGGTTGTCAATGTGTGCACTCTACTTATAGAGTTAAACCCGTGTGTGGATTCAGCAGTCTGCAAACACTTTCTCTGCAGAGTCCCAAAACAGGCGTTTTCAGCGAATTACCAGCATATGGAAGAAAGAGCAGTAAGCACAGGGAAATATCTGCTTCTAAATCCAAAACGCAGCTATCTAACAGAACATTTGTCAATCTGTGCACTCAACTTCCAGAGCTAAACCCGTGTGTGTAATCAGCAGTCTGCAAACAATTTCTCTGCAGAGTCCCAAAACAGGCGTTTTCTGCCCATTACCGGCATATGGAAGAAACAGCAGTAAGCACAGGGAAATATCTGCTTCTAAATCCAAAACGCAGCTATCTAACAGAACATTTGTCAATGTGTGCACTCAACTTCCAGAGTTAAACCCGTGTGTGGATTCAGATGTCTGCAAACACTTTCTCTGCAGAGTCCCAAAACAGGCGTTTTCAGCCCATTACCGGCATATGGAAGAAACAGCAGTAAGCACAGGGAAATATCTGCTTCTAAATCCAAAACGCAGCTATCTAACAGAACGGTTGTCAATGTGTGCACTCAACTTCCAGAGTTAAACCCGTGTGTGGATTCAGCAGTCTGCAAACACTTTCTCTGCAGAGTCCCAAAACAGGCGTTTTCAGCCCATTACCGGCATATGGAAGAAACAGCAGTAAGCACAGCGAAATATCTGCTTCTAAATCCAAAACGCAGCTATCTAACAGAACGGTTGTCAATGTGTGCACTCAATTTCCAGAGTTAAACCCGTGTGTGGAATCAGCAGTCTGCAAACTATTTCTATGCAGAATCCCAAAACAGGCGTTTTCAGCCCATTACCGGCATATGGAAGAAACAGCAGTAAGCACAGGGAAATATCTGCTTCTAAATCCAAAACGCAGCTATCTAACAGAACGTTTGTCAATGTGTGCACTCAACTTGCAGAGTTAACCCGTGTGTGGATTCAGCAGTCTGCAAACACTTTCTCTGCAGAGTCCCAAAACAGGCGTTTTCAGCCCATTACCGGCATATGGAAGAAACAGCAGTAAGCACTGGGAAATATCTGCTTCTAAATCCAAAACGCAGCTATCTAACAGAACGGTTTTGAATATGTGCACTCAACTTGCAGAGTTAAACCCGTGTGTGGATTCAGCAGTCTGCAAACACTTTCTCTGCAGAGTCCCAAAACAGGCGTTTTCAACCCATTATCGGCATATGGAAGAAACAGCAGTAAGCACAGGGAAATATCTGCTTCTAAATCCAAAACGCAGCTATCTAACAGAAGGGTTTTCAATGTGTGCACTCAACTTCCAGAGTTAAACCCGTGTGTGGATTCAGCAGTCTGCAAACACCTTCTCTGCAGAGTCCCAAAACAGACGTTTTCAGCCCATTACCGTCATATGGAAGAAACAGCAGTAAGCACAGGTAAATATCAGCTTCTAAATCCAAAACGCAGCTATCTAACAGAACGGTTGTCAATGTGTGCACTCAACTTGCAGAGTTAAACCCGTGTGTGGATTCAGCAGTCTGCAAACACTTTCTCTGCAGAGTCCCAAAACAGGTGTTTTCAGCCCATTACCGGCATATGGAAGAAACAGCAGTAAGCATAGGGAAATATCTGCTTCTAAATCCAAAACACAGCTATCTAACAGAACGGTTGTCAATGTGTGCACTCAACTTCCAGAGTTAAACCCGTGTGTGGATTCAGCAGTCTGCAAACATCTTCTCTGCAGAGTCCCAAAACAGGCGTTTTCAGCCCTTTACCGGCATATGGAAGAAACAGCAGTCAGCACAGGGAAATATCTGCTTCTAAATCCAAAACGCAGCTATCTAACAGAACGGTTGTCAATGTGTGCACTCAAGTTCCAGGGTTAAACCCGTGTGTGGATTCAGCAGTCCGCAAACACTTTCTCTGCAGAGTCACAAAACAGGCATTTTCAACCCATTACCGGCATATGGAAGAAACAGCAGTCAGCACAGGGAAATATCTGCTTCTAAATCCAAAACGCAGCTATCTAACCGAACGGTTGTCAATGTGTGCACTCAACTTCCAGAGTTAAACCCGTGTGTGGATTCAGCAGTCTGCAAACACCTTCTCTGCAGAGTCCCAAAACAGGCGTTTTCAGCCGATTACCGGCATATGGAGGAAACAGCAGTAAGCACAGGGAAATATCTGTTTCTAAATCCAAAACGCAGCTATCTAAAAGAACGGTTGTCAATGTGTGCACTCAATTCCAAAGTTAAACCCGTGTGTGGATTCAGCAGTCTGGAAACACTTTCTCTGCAGAGTCCCAAAACAGGCGTTTTCAGTCCATTACCAGCATATGGAAAAAACAGCAGTAAGTATAGGGAAATATCTGCTTCTAAATCCAAAACGCAGCTATCTAACAGAACGGTTGTCAATGTGTGCACTCAACTTCCAGAGTTAAACCCGTGTGTGGAATCAGCAGTCTGCAAACAATTTCTATGCAGAGTCCCAAAACAGGCGTTTTCAGCCCATTACCGGCATATGGAAGAAACAGCAGTAAGCACAGGGAAATATCTGCTTCTAAATCCAAAACGCAGCTATCTAACAGAACGGTTGTAATGTGTGCACTCAACTTGCAGAGTTAAACCCTTGTGTGGATTCAGCAGTCTGCAAACACTTTCTCTGCAGAGTCCCAAAACAGGCGTTTTCAGCCCATTACCGGCATATGGAAGAAACAGCAGTAAGCACTGGGAAATATCTGCTTCTAAATCCAAAACGCAGCTATCTAACAGAACGGTTTTGAATGTGTGCACTCAGCTTGCAGAGTTAAACCCGTGTGTGGATTCAGCAGTCTGCAAACACTTTCTCTGCAGAGTCCCAAAACAGGCGTTTTCAACCCATTATCGGCATATGGAAGAAACAGCAGTAAGCACAGGGAAATATCTGCTTCTAAATCCAAAACGCAGCTATCTAACAGAAGGGTTTTCAATGTGTGCACTCAACTTCCAGAGTTAAACCCGTGTGTGGATTCAGCAGTCTGCAAACACCTTCTCTGCAGAGTCCCAAAACAGACGTTTTCAGCCGATTACTGGCATATGGAAGAAACAGCAGTAAGCACAGGTAAATATCTGCTTCTAAATCCAAAACGCAGCTATCTAACAGAACGGTTGTCAATGTGTGCACTCAATTTGCAGAGTTAAACCCGTGTGTGGATTCAGCAGTCTGCAAACACTTTCTCTGCAGAGTCCCAAAACAGGCGTTTTCAACCCATTATCGGCATATGGAAGAAACAGCAGTAAGCACAGGGAAATATCTGCTTCTAAATCCAAAACGCAGCTATCTAACAGAACGGTTGTCAATGTGTGCACTCAACTTCCAGAGTTAAACCCGTGTGTGGATTCAGCAGTCTGCAAACACCTTCTCTGCAGAGTCCCAAAACAGACGTTTTCAGCCCATTACCGGCATATGGAAGAAACAGCAGTAAGCACAGGGAAATATCTGCTTCTAAATCCAAAACGCAGCTATCTAACAGAACGGTTGTCAATGTGTGCACTCAACTTCCAGAGTTAAACGCGTGTGTGGATTTAGCAGTCTGCAAACACTTTCTCTGCAGAGTCCCAAAAGAGGCGTTTTCAGCCAATTACCGGCATATGGAAGAAAGAGCAGTAAGCACAGGGAAATATCTGCTTCTAAATCCAAAACGCAGCTATCTAACCGAACGGTTGTCAATGTGTGCACTCTACTTATAGAGTTAAACCCGTGTGTGGATTCAGCAGTCTGCAAACACTTTCTCTGCAGAGTCCCAAAACAGGCGTTTTCAGCCAATTACCAGCATATGGAAGAAAGAGCAGTAAGCACAGGGAAATATCTGCTTCTAAATCCAAAACGCAGCTATCTAACAGAACATTTGTCAATCTGTGCACTCAACTTCCAGAGCTAAACCCGTGTGTGTAATCAGCAGTCTGCAAACAATTTCTCTGCAGAGTCCCAAAACAGGCGTTTTCTGCCCATTACCGGCCTAGGGAAGAAACAGCAGTCAGCACAGGGAAATATCTGCTTCTAAATCCAAAACGCAGCTATCTAACAGAACATTTGTCAATCTGTGCACTCAACTTACAGAGCTAAACCCGTGTGTGTAATCAGCAGTCTGCAAACACATTCTCTGCAGAGTCCCAAAACAGGCGTTTTCAGCCCATTACCGGCATATGGAAGAAACAGCAGTAAGCACAGGGAAATATCTGCTTCTAAATCCAAAACGCAGCTATCTAACAGAACGGTTGTCAATGTGTGCACTCAACTTCCAGAGTTAAACCCGTGTGTGGATTCAGCAGTCTGCAAACACTTTCTCTGCAGAGTCCCAAAACAGGCGTTTTCAGCCCATTACCGGCATATGGAAGAAACAGCAGTAAGCACAGGGAAATATCTGCTTCTAAATCCAAAACGCAGCTATCTAACAGAACGGTTGTCAATGTGTGCACTCAACTTCCAGAGTTAAACCCGTGTGTGGATTCAGCAGTCTGCAAACACTTTCTCTGCAGAGTCCCAAAACAGGAGTTTTCAGCCCATTACCGGCATAAGGAAGAAACAGCAGTAAGCACAGCGAAATATCTGCTTCTAAATCCAAAACGCAGGTATCTAACAGAACGGTTGTCAATGTGTGCACTCAATTTCCAGAGTTAAACCCGTGTGTGGATTCAGCAGTCTGCAAACACCTTCTCTGCAGAGTCCCAAAACAGACGTTTTCAGCCCATTACCGGCATATGGAAGAAACAGCAGTAAGCACAGGGAAATATCTGCTTCTAAATCCAAAACGCAGCTATCTAACAGAACGGTTGTCAATGTGTGCACTCAACTTCCAGAGTTAAACCCGTGTGTGGATTCAGCAGTCTGCAAACACTTTCTCTGCAGAGTCCCAAAACAGGCGTTTTCAGCCCATTACCGGCATATGGAAGAAACAGCAGTAAGCACAGGGAAATATCTGCTTCTAAATCCAAAACGCAGCTATCTAACCGAACGGTTGTCAATGTGTGCACTCAACTTCCAGAGTTAAACCCGTGTGTGGATTCAGCAGTCTGCAAACACTTTCTCTGCAGAGTCCCAAAACAGGCGTTTTCAGCCAGTTACCGGCATATGGAAGAGCAGTAAGCACAGGAAATACCTGCTTCTAAATCCAAAACGCAGCTATCTAACAGAACGGTTGTCAATGTGTGCACTCAACTTCCAGAGTTAAACCCGTGTGTGGAATCAGCAGTCTGCAAACAATTTCTCTGCAGAGTCCCAAAACAGGCGTTTTCAGCCCATTACCGGCATATGGAAGAAACAGCAGTCAGCACAGGGAAATATCTGCTTCTAAATCCAAAACGCAGCTATCTAACAGAACGGTTGTCAATGTGTGCACTCAACTTCCAGAGTTAAACCCGTGTGTGGATTCAGCCGTCTGCAAACACTTTCTCTGCAGAGTCCCAAAACAGGGGTTTTCAGCCCATTACCGGCATATGGAAGAAACAGCAGGAAGCACAGGGAAATATCTGCTTCTAAATCCAAAACGCAGCTATCTAACAGAACGGTTGTCAATGTGTGCACTCAACTTCCAGAGTTAAACCCGTGTGTGGATTCAGCAGTCTGCAAACACTTTCTCTGCAGAGTCCCAAAACAGGCGTTTTCAGCCCATTACCGGCATATGGAAGAAACAGCAGTAAGCACAGGGAAATATCTGCTTCTAAATCCAAAACGCAGCTATCTAACAGAACGGTTGTCAATGTGTGCACTCAACTTCCAGAGTTAAACCCGTGTGTGGATTCAGCAGTCTGCAAACACCTTCTCTGCAGAGTCCCATAACAGGGGTTTTCAGCCCATTACCGGCATATGGAAGAAACAGCAGTCAGCACAGGGAAATATCTGCTTCTAAATCCAAAACGTAGCTATCTAACAGAACGGTTTTGAATGTGTGGACTCAACTTGCAGAGTTAAACCCGTGTGTGGATTCAGCAGTCTGCAAACACTTTCTCTGCAGAGTCCCAAAACAGGCGTTTTCAACCCATTATCGGCATATGGAAGAAACAGCAGTAAGCAAAGGGAAATATCTGCTTCAAAATCCAAAACGTAGCTATCTAACAGAAGGGTTTTCAATGTGTGCACTCAACTTCCAGAGTTAAACCTGTGTGTGGATTCAGCAGTCTGCAAACACCTTCTCTGCAGAGTCCGAAAACAGACGTTTTCAGCCCATTACTGGCATATGGAAGAAACAGCAGTAAGCACAGGTAAATATCTGCTTCTAAATCCAAAACGCAGAAATCTAACAGAACGGTTGTCAATGTGTGCACTCAACTTGCAGAGTTAAACCCGTGTGTGGACTCAGCAGTCTGCAAACACCTTCTCTGCAGAGTCCCAAAACAGACGTTTTCAGCCCATTACCGGCATATGGAAGAAACAGCAGTCAGCACAGGGAAATATCTGCTTCTAAATCCAAAACGCAGCTATCTAACAGAACGGTTGTCAATGTGTGCACTCAACTTCCAGAGTTAAACGCGTGTGTGGATTCAGCAGTCTGCAAACACTTTCTCTGCAGAGTCCCAAAACAGGCGTTTTCAGCCAATTACCGGCATATGGAAGAAAGAGCAGTAAGCACAGGGAAATATCTGCTTCTAAATCCAAAACGAAGCTATCTAACCGAACGGTTGTCAATGTGTGCACTCTACTTATAGAGTTAAACCCGTGTGTGGATTCAGATGTCTGCAAACACTTTCTCTGCAGAGTCCCAAAACAGGCGTTTTCAGCCAATTACCGGCATATGGAAGAAAGAGCAGTAAGCACAGGGAAATATCTGCTTCTAAATCCAAAACGCAGCTATCTAACAGAACATTTGTCAATCTGTGCACTCAACTTCCAGAGCTAAACCCGTGTGTGTAATCAGCAGTCTGCAAACAATTTCTCTGCAGAGTCCCAAAACAGGCGTTTTCTGCCCATTACCGGCCTAGGGAAGAAACAGCAGTCAGCACAGGGAAATATCTGCTTCTAAATCCAAAACGCAGCTATCTAACAGAACGGTTGTCAATGTGTGCACTCAACTTCCAGAGTTAAACCCGTGTGTGGATTCAGCAGTCTGCAAACACTTTCTCTGCAGAGTCCCAAAACAGGCGTTTTCAGCCCATTATCGGCATATGGAAGAAACAGCAGTAAGCACAGGGAAATATCTGCTTCTAAATCCAAAACGCAGCTATCTAACAGAACGGTTGTCAATGTGTGCACTCAACTTCCAGAGTTAAACCCGTGTGTGGATTCAGCAGTCTGCAAACACTTTCTCTGCAGAGTCCCAAAACAGGCGTTTTCAGCCCATTACCGGCATATGGAAGAAACAGCAGTAAGCACAGGGAAATATCTGCTTCTAAATCCAAAACGCAGCTATCTAACAGAACGGTTGTCAATGTGTGCACTCAACTTCCAGAGTTAAACCCGTGTGTGGATTCAGCAGTCTGCAAACACTTTCTCTGCAGAGTCCCAAAACAGGCGTTTTCAGCCCATTACCGGCATATGGAAGAAACAGCAGTAAGCACAGCGAAATGTATGCTTCTAAATCCAAAACACAGCTATCTAACCGAACGGTTGTCAATGTGTGCACTCAACTTCCAGAGTTAAACCGGTGTGTGGATTCAGCAGTCTGCAATCACTTTCTCTGCAGAGTCCCAAAACAGGCGTTTTCAGCCCATTACCGGCATATGGAAGAAACAGCAGTAAGCACAGGGAAATATCTGCTTCTAAATCCAAAACGCAGCTATCTAACAGAACGGCTGTCAATGTGTGCACTCAACTTCCAGAGTTAAACCCGTGTGTGGATTCAGCAGTCTGCAAACACCTTCTCTGCAGAGTCCCAAAACAGGCGTTTCCAGGCCATTACCGGCATATGGAAGAAACAGCAGTAAGCACAGGGAAATATCTGCTTCTAAATCCAAAACGCAGCTATCTAGCACAACGGTTGTCAATGTGTGCACTCAACTACCAGAATTAAACCCGTGTGTGGATTCAGCAGTCTGCAAACACTTTCTCTGCAGAGTCCCAAAACAGGTGTTTTCAGACCATTACCGGCATATGGAAGAAACAGCAGTAAGCACAGGGAAATATCTGCTTCTAAATCCAAAACACAGCTATGTAACAGAACGGTTGTCAATGTGTGCACTCAACTTCCAGAGTTAAACCCGTGTGTGGATTCAGCAGTCTGCAAACATCTTCTCTGCAGAGTCCCAAAACAGACGTTTTCAGCCCATTACCGGCATATGGAAGAAACAGCAGTAAGCACTGGGAAATATCTGCTTCTAAATCCAAAACGCAGCTATCTAACAGAACGGTTGTCAATGTGTGCACTCAACTTCCAGAGTTAAACCCGTGTGTGGATTCAGCAGTCTGCAAACACTTTCTCTGCAGAGTCCCAAAACAGGCGTTTTCAGCCCATTACCGGCATATGGAAGAAACAGCAGTAAGCACAGGGAAATATCTGCTTCTAAATCCAAAACGCAGCTATCTAACCGAACGGTTGTCAATGTGTGCACTCAACTTCCAGAGTTAAACCCGTGTGTGGATTCAGCAGTCTGCAAACACTTTCTCTGCAGAGTCCCAAAACAGGCGTTTTCAGCCAGTTACCGGCATATGGAAGAGCAGTAAGCACAGGAAATACCTGCTTCTAAATCCAAAACGCAGCTATCTAACAGAACGGTTGTCAATGTGTGCACTCAACTTCCAGAGTTAAACCCGTGTGTGGAATCAGCAGTCTGCAAACAATTTCTCTGCAGAGTCCCAAAACAGGCGTTTTCAGCCCATTACCGGCATATGGAAGAAACAGCAGTCAGCACAGGGAAATATCTGCTTCTAAATCCAAAACGCAGCTATCTAACAGAACGGTTGTCAATGTGTGCACTCAACTTGCAGAGTTAAACCCGTGTGTGGATTCAGCAGTCTGCAAACACTTTCTCTGCAGAGTCCCAAAACAGGCGTTTTCAGCCCATTACCGGCATATGGAAGAAACAGCAGTAAGCACAGGGAAATATCTGCTTCTAAATCCAAAACGCAGCTATCTAACAGAACGGTTGTCAATGTGTGCACTCAACTTCCAGAGTTAAACCCGTGTGTGGATTCAGCAGTCTGCAAACACTTTCTCTGCAGAGTCCCAAAACAGGCGTTTTCAGCCAGTTACCGGCATATGGAAGAAACAGCAGTAAGCACAGGGAAATATCTGCTTCTAAATGCAAAACGCAGCTATCTATCAGAACGGTTGTCAATGTGTGCACTCAACTTCCAGAGTTAAACCCGTGTGTGGATTCAGCAGTCTGCAAACACCTTCTCTGCAGAGTCCCAAAACAGGCGTTTTCAGCCCATTACCGGCATATGGAAGAAACAGCAGTCAGCACAGGGAAATATCTGCTTCTAAATCCAAAACTCAGCTATCTAACAGAACGGTTTTGAATGTGTGCACTCAACTTGCAGAGTTAAACCCGTGTGTGGATTCAGCAGTCTGCAAACACTTTCTCTGCAGAGTCCCAAAACAGGCGTTTTCAACCCATTATCGGCATATGGAAGAAACAGCAGTAAGCACAGGGAAATATCTGCTTCAAAATCCAAAACGCAGCTATCTAACAGAAGGGTTTTCAATGTGTGCACTCAACTTCCAGAGTTAAACCCGTGTGTGGATTCAGCAGTCTGCAAACACCTTCTCTGCAGAGTCCGAAAACAGACGTTTTCAGCCCATTACCGGCATATGGAAGAAACAGCAGTAAGCACAGGTAAATATCTGCTTCTAAATCCAAAACGCAGCAATCTAACAGAACGGTTGTCAATGTGTGCACTCAACTTGCAGAGTTAAACCCGTGTGTGGATTCAGCAGTCTGCAAACACTTTCTCTGCAGAGTCCCAAAACAGGCGTTTACAACCCATTATCGGCATATGGAAGAAACAGCAGTAAGCACAGGGAAATATCTGCTTCTAAATCCAAAACGCAGCTATCTAACAGAACGGTTGTCAATGTGTGCACTCAACTTCCGGAGTTAAACCCCTGTGTGGATTCAGCAGTCTGCAAACACCTTCTCTGCAGAGTCCCAAAACAGATGTTTTCAGCCCATTACCGGCATATGGAAGAAATAGCAGTAAGCACAGGGAAATATCTGCTTCTAAATCCAAAACGCAGCTATCTAACAGAACGGTTGTCAATGTGTGCACTCAACTTCCAGAGTTAAACGCGTGTGTGGATTCAGCAGTCTGCAAACACTTTCTCTGCAGAGTCCCAAAAGAGGCGTTTTCAGCCAATTACCGGCATATGGAAGAAAGAGCAGTAAGCACAGGGAAATATCTGCTTCTAAATCCAAAACGCAGCTATCTAACAGAACATTTGTCAATCTGTGCACTCAACTTCCAGAGCTAAACCCGTGTGTGTAATCAGCAGTCTGCAAACAATTTCTCTGCAGAGTCCCAAAACAGGCGTTTTCTGCCCATTACCGGCCTAGGGAAGAAACAGCAGTCAGCACAGGGAAATATCTGCTTCTAAATCCAAAACGCAGCTATCTAACAGAACGGTTGTAAATGTGTGCACTCAACTTCAAGAGTTAAACCCGTGTGTGGATTCAGCAGTCTGCAAACACTTTCTCTGCAGAGTCCCAAAACAGGCGTTTTCAGCCCATTACCGGCATATGGAAGAAACAGCAGTAAGCACAGGGAAATATCTGCTTCTAAATCCAAAACGCAGCTATCTGACCGAACGGTTGTCAATGTGTGCACTCTACTTATAGAGTTAAACCCGTGTGTGGATTCAGCAGTCTGCTAACACTTTCTCTGCAGAGTCCCAAAACAGGCGTTTTCAGCCAATTACCAGCATATGGAAGAAAGAGCAGTAAGCACAGGGAAATATCTGCTTCTAAATCCAAAACGCAGCTATCTAACAGAACATTTGTCAATCTGTGCACTCAACTTCCAGAGCTAAACCCGTGTGTGTAATCAGCAGTCTGCAAACAATTTCTCTGCAGAGTCCCAAAACAGGCGTTTTCTGCCCATTACCGGCATATGGAAGAAACAGCAGTAAGCACAGGGAAATATCTGCTTCTAAATCCAAAACGCAGCTATCTAACAGAACATTTGTCAATGTGTGCACTCAACTTCCAGAGTTAAACCCGTGTGTGGATTCAGCAGTCTGCAAACACTTTCTCTGCAGAGTCCCAAAACAGGCGTTTTCAGCCCATTACCGGCATATGGAAGAAACAGCAGTAAGCACAGGGAAATATCTGCTTCTAAATCCAAAACGCAGCTATCTAACCGAACGGTTGTCAATGTGTGCACTCAACTTCCAGAGTTAAACCCGTGTGTGGATTCAGCAGTCTGCAAACACTTTCTCTGCAGAGTCCCAAAACAGGCGTTTTCAGCCAGTTACCGGCATATGGAAGAGCAGTAAGCACAGGAAATACCTGCTTCTAAATCCAAAACGCAGCTATCTAACAGAACGGTTGTCAATGTGTGCACTCAACTTCCAGAGTTAAACCCGTGTGTGGAATCAGCAGTCTGCAAACAATTTCTCTGCAGAGTCCCAAAACAGGCGTTTTCAGCCCATTACCGGCATATGGAAGAAACAGCAGTCAGCACAGGGAAATATCTGCTTCTAAATCCAAAACGCAGCTATCTAACAGAACGGTTGTCAATGTGTGCACTCAACTTGCAGAGTTAAACCCGTGTGTGGATTCAGCAGTCTGCAAACACTTTCTCTGCAGAGTCCCAAAACAGGCGTTTTCAGCCCATTACCGGCATATGGAAGAAACAGCAGTAAGCACAGGGAAATATCTGCTTCTAAATCCAAAACGCAGCTATCTAACAGAACGGTTGTCAATGTGTGCACTCAACTTCCAGAGTTAAACCCGTGTGTGGATTCAGCAGTCTGCAAACACTTTCTCTGCAGAGTCCCAAAACAGGCGTTTTCAGCCAGTTACCGGCATATGGAAGAAACAGCAGTAAGCACAGGGAAATATCTGCTTCTAAATGCAAAACGCAGCTATCTAACAGAACGGTTGTCAATGTGTGCACTCAACTTCCAGAGTTAAACCCGTGTGTGGATTCAGCAGTCTGCAAACACCTTCTCTGCAGAGTCCCAAAACAGGCGTTTTCAGCCCATTACCGGCATATGGAAGAAACAGCAGTCAGCACAGGGAAATATCTGCTTCTAAATCCAAAACGCAGCTATCTAACAGAACGGTTTTGAATGTGTGCACTCAACTTGCAGAGTTAAACCCGTGTGTGGATTCAGCAGTCTGCAAACACTTTCTCTGCAGAGTCCCAAAACAGGCGTTTTCAACCCATTATCGGCATATGGAAGAAACAGCAGTAAGCACAGGGAAATATCTGCTTCAAAATCCAAAACGCAGCTATCTAACAGAAGGGTTTTCAATGTGTGCACTCAACTTCCAGAGTTAAACCCGTGTGTGGATTCAGCAGTCTGCAAACACCTTCTCTGCAGAGTCCGAAAACAGACGTTTTCAGCCCATTACCGGCATATGGAAGAAACAGCAGTAAGCACAGGTAAATATCTGCTTCTAAATCCAAAACGCAGCAATCTAACAGAACGGTTGTCAATGTGTGCACTCAACTTGCAGAGTTAAACCCGTGTGTGGATTCAGCAGTCTGCAAACACCTTCTCTGCAGAGTCCCAAAACAGACGTTTTCAGCCCATTACCGGCATATGGAAGAAACAGCAGTAAGCACAGGGAAATATCTGCTTCTAAATCCAAAACGCAGCTATCTAACAGAACGGTTGTCAATGTGTGCACTCAACTTCCAGAGTTAAACCCGTGTGTGGATTCAGCAGTCTGCAAACACTTTCTCTGCAGAGTCCCAAAACAGGCGTTTTCAGCCCATTACCGGCATATGGAAGAAACAGCAGTAAGCACAGGGAAATATCTGCTTCTAAATCCAAAACGCAGCTATCTAACCGAACGGTTGTCAATGTGTGCACTCAACTTCCAGAGTTAAACCCGTGTGTGGATTCAGCAGTCTGCAAACACTTTCTCTGCAGAGTCCCAAAACAGGCGTTTTCAGCCAGTTACCGGCATATGGAAGTGCAGTAAGCACAGGAAATACCTGCTTCTAAATCCAAAACGCAGCTATCTAACAGAACGGTTGTCAATGTGTGCACTCAACTTCCAGAGTTAAACCCGTGTGTGGAATCAGCAGTCTGCAAACAATTTCTCTGCAGAGTCCCAAAACAGGCGTTTTCAGCCCATTACCGGCATATGGAAGAAACAGCAGTCAGCACAGGGAAATATCTGCTTCTAAATCCAAAACGCAGCTATCTAACAGAACGGTTGTCAATGTGTGCACTCAACTTCCAGAGTTAAACCCGTGTGTGGATTCAGCCGTCTGCAAACACTTTCTCTGCAGAGTCCCAAAACAGGCGTTTTCAGCCCATTACCGGCATATGGAAGAAACAGCAGTAAGCACAGGGAAATATCTGCTTCTAAATCCAAAACGCAGCTATCTAACAGAACGGTTGTCAATGTGTGCACTCAACTTCCAGAGTTAAACCCGTGTGTGGATTCAGCAGTCTGCAAACACTTTCTCTGCAGAGTCCCAAAACAGGCGTTTTCAGCCCATTACCGGCATATGGAAGAAACAGCAGTAAGCACAGGGAAATATCTGCTTCTAAATCCAAAACGCAGCTATCTAACAGAACGGTTGTCAATGTGTGCACTCAACTTCCAGAGTTAAACCCGTGTGTGGATTCAGCAGTCTGCAAACACCTTCTCTGCAGAGTCCGAAAACAGACGTTTTCAACCCATTATCGGCATATGGAAGAAACAGCAGTAAGCAAAGGGAAATATCTGCTTCAAAATCCAAAACGCAGCTATCTAACAGAAGGGTTTTCAATGTGTGCACTCAACTTCCAGAGTTAAACCTGTGTGTGGATTCAGCAGTCTGCAAACACCTTCTCTGCAGAGTCCGAAAACAGACGTTTTCAGCCCATTACCGGCATATGGAAGAAACAGCAGTAAGCACAGGTAAATATCTGCTTCTAAATCCAAAACGCAGCAATCTAACAGAACGGTTGTCAATGTGTGCACTCAACTTGCAGAGTTAAACCCGTGTGTGGATTCAGCAGTCTGCAAACACCTTCTCTGCAGAGTCCCAAAACAGACGTTTTCAGCCCATTACCGGCATATGGAAGAAACAGCAGTCAGCACAGGGAAATATCTGCTTCTAAATCCAAAACGCAGCTATCTAACAGAACGGTTGTCAATGTGTGCACTCAACTTCCAGAGTTAAACGCGTGTGTGGATTCAGCAGTCTGCAAACACTTTCTCTGCAGAGTCCCAAAACAGGCGTTTTCAGCCAATTACCGGCATATGGAAGAAAGAGCAGTAAGCACAGGGAAATATCTGCTTCTAAATCCAAAACGCAGCTATCTAACCGAACGGTTGTCAATGTGTGCACTCTACTTATAGAGTTAAACCCGTGTGTGGATTCAGATGTCTGCAAACACTTTCTCTGCAGAGTCCCAAAACAGGCGTTTTCAGCCAATTACCGGCATATGGAAGAAAGAGCAGTAAGCACAGGGAAATATCTGCTTCTAAATCCAAAACGCAGCTATCTAACAGAACATTTGTCAATCTGTGCACTCAACTTCCAGAGCTAAACCCGTGTGTGTAATCAGCAGTCTGCAAACAATTTCTCTGCAGAGTCCCAAAACAGGCGTTTTCTGCCCATTACCGGCCTAGGGAAGAAACAGCAGTCAGCACAGGGAAATATCTGCTTCTAAATCCAAAACGCAGCTATCTAACAGAACGGTTGTCAATGTGTGCACTCAACTTCCAGAGTTAAACCCGTGTGTGGATTCAGCAGTCTGCAAACACTTTCTCTGCAGAGTCCCAAAACAGGCGTTTTCAGCCCATTATCGGCATATGGAAGAAACAGCAGTCAGCACAGGGAAATATCTGCTTCTAAATCCAAAACGCAGCTATCTAACAGAATGGTTGTCAATGTGTGCACTCAACTTCCAGAGTTAAACCCGTGTGTGGATTCAGCAGTCTGCAAACACTTTCTCTGCAGAGTCCCAAAACAGGCGTTTTCAGCCCATTACCGGCATATGGAAGAAACAGCAGTAAGCACAGGGAAATATCTGCTTCTAAATCCAAAACGCAGCTATCTAACAGAACGGTTGTCAATGTGTGCACTCAACTTCCAGAGTTAAACCCGTGTGTGGATTCAGCAGTCTGCAAACACTTTCTCTGCAGAGTCCCAAAACAGGCGTTTTCAGCCCATTACCGGCATATGGAAGAAACAGCAGTAAGCACAGCGAAATATACGCTTCTAAATCCAAAACACAGCTATCTAACCGAACGGTTGTCAATGTGTGCACTCAACTTCCAGAGTTAAACCGGTGTGTGGATTCAGCAGTCTGCAATCACTTTCTCTGCAGAGTCCCAAAACAGGCGTTTTCAGCCCATTACCGGCATATGGAAGAAACAGCAGTAAGCACAGGGAAATATCTGCTTCTAAATCCAAAACGCAGCTATCTAACAGAACGGCTGTCAATGTGTGCACTCAACTTCCAGAGTTAAACCCGTGTGTGGATTCAGCAGTCTGCAAACACCTTCTCTGCAGAGTCCCAAAACAGGCGTTTCCAGGCCATTACCGGCATATGGAAGAAACAGCAGTCAGCACAGGGAAATATCTGCTTCTAAATCCAAAACGCAGCTATCTAGCACAACGGTTGTCAATGTGTGCACTCAACTACCAGAATTAAACCCGTGTGTGGATTCAGCAGTCTGCAAACACTTTCTCTGCAGAGTCCCAAAACAGGTGTTTTCAGCCCATTACCGGCATATGGAAGAAACAGCAGTAAGCACAGGGAAATATCTGCTTCTAAATCCAAAACACAGCTATGTAACAGAACGGTTGTCAATGTGTGCACTCAACTTCCAGAGTTAAACCCGTGTGTGGATTCAGCAGTCTGCAAACATCTTCTCTGCAGAGTCCCAAAACAGACGTTTTCAGCCCATTACCGGCATATGGAAGAAACAGCAGTAAGCACTGGGAAATATCTGCTTCTAAATCCAAAACGCAGCTATCTAACAGAACGGTTGTCAATGTGTGCACTCAACTTCCAGAGTTAAACCCGTGTGTGGATTCAGCAGTCTGCAAACACTTTCTCTGCAGAGTCCCAAAACAGGCGTTTTCAGCCCATTACCGGCATATGGAAGAAACAGCAGTAAGCACAGGGAAATATCTGCTTCTAAATCCAAAACGCAGCTATCTAACAGAACGGTTGTCAATGTGTGCACTCAACTTCCAGAGTTAAACCCGTGTGTGGATTCAGCAGTCTGCAAACACTTTCTCTGCAGAGTCCCAAAACAGGCGTTTTCAGCCAGTTACCGGCATATGGAAGAGCAGTAAGCACAGGAAATACCTGCTTCTAAATCCAAAACGCAGCTATCTAACAGAACGGTTGTCAATGTGTGCACTCAACTTCCAGAGTTAAACCCGTGTGTGGAATCAGCAGTCTGCAAACAATTTCTCTGCAGAGTCCCAAAACAGGCGTTTTCAGCCCATTACCGGCATATGGAAGAAACAGCAGTCAGCACAGGGAAATATCTGCTTCTAAATCCAAAACGCAGCTATCTAACAGAACGGTTGTCAATGTGTGCACTCAACTTGCAGAGTTAAACCCGTGTGTGGATTCAGCAGTCTGCAAACACTTTCTCTGCAGAGTCCCAAAACAGGCGTTTTAAGCCCATTACCGGCATATGGAAGAAACAGCAGTAAGCACAGGGAAATATCTGCTTCTAAATCCAAAACGCAGCTATCTAACAGAACGGTTGTCAATGTGTGCACTCAACTTCCAGAGTTAAACCCGTGTGTGGATTCAGCAGTCTGCAAACACTTTCTCTGCAGAGTCCCAAAACAGGCGTTTTCAGCCCATTACCGGCATATGGAAGAAACAGCAGTAAGCACAGGGAAATATCTGCTTCTAAATGCAAAACGCAGCTATCTAACAGAACGGTTGTCAATGTGTGCACTCAACTTCCAGAGTTAAACCCGTGTGTGGATTCAGCAGTCTGCAAACACCTTCTCTGCAGAGTCCCAAAACAGGCGTTTTCAGCCCATTACCGGCATATGGAAGAAACAGCAGTCAGCACAGGGAAATATCTGCTTCTAAATCCAAAATGCAGCTATCTAACAGAACGGTTGTCAATGTGTGCACTCAACTTCCAGAGTTAAACCCGTGTGTGGATTCAGCAGTCTGCAAACACTTTCTCTGCAGAGTCCCAAAACAGGCGTTTTCAACCCATTATCGGCATATGGAAGAAACAGCAGTAAGCACAGGGAAATATCTGCTTCTAAATCCAAAACGCAGCTATCTAACAGAACGGTTGTCAATGTGTGCACTCAACTTCCAGAGTTAAACCCGTTTGTGGATTCAGCAGTCTGCAAACACTTTCTCTGCAGAGTCCCAAAACAGGCGTTTTCAGCCCATTATCGGCATATGGAAGAAACAGCAGTCAGCACAGGGAAATATCTGCTTCTAAATCCAAAACGCAGCTATCTAACAGAACGGTTGTCAATGTGTGCACTCAACTTCCAGAGTTAAACCCGTGTGTGGATTCAGCAGTCTGCAAACACTTTCTCTGCAGAGTCCCAAAACAGGCGTTTTCAGCCCATTACCGGCATATGGAAGAAACAGCAGTAAGCACAGGGAAATATCTGCTTCTAAATCCAAAACGCAGCTATCTAACAGAACGGTTGTCAATGTGTGCACTCAACTTCCAGAGTTAAACCCGTGTGTGGATTCAGCAGTCTGCAAACACTTTCTCTGCAGAGTCCCAAAACAGGCGTTTTCAGCCCATTACCGGCATATGGAAGAAACAGCAGTAAGCACAGCGAAATATATGCTTCTAAATCCAAAACACAGCTATCTAACCGAACGGTTGTCAATGTGTGCACTCAACTTCCAGAGTTAAACCGGTGTGTGGATTCAGCAGTCTGCAATCACTTTCTCTGCAGAGTCCCAAAACAGGCGTTTTCAGCCCATTACCGGCATATGGAAGAAACAGCAGTAAGCACAGGGAAATATCTGCTTCTAAATCCAAAACGCAGCTATCTAACAGAACGGCTGTCAATGTGTGCACTCAACTTCCAGAGTTAAACCCGTGTGTGGATTCAGCAGTCTGCAAACACCTTCTCTGCAGAGTCCCAAAACAGGCGTTTCCAGGCCATTACCGGCATATGGAAGAAACAGCAGTCAGCACAGGGAAATATCTGCTTCTAAATCCAAAACGCAGCTATCTAGCACAACGGTTGTCAATGTGTGCACTCAACTACCAGAATTAAACCCGTGTGTGGATTCAGCAGTCTGCAAACACTTTCTCTGCAGAGTCCCAAAACAGGTGTTTTCAGCCCATTACCGGCATATGGAAGAAACAGCAGTAAGCACAGGGAAATATCTGCTTCTAAATCCAAAACACAGCTATGTAACAGAACGGTTGTCAATGTGTGCACTCAACTTCCAGAGTTAAACCCGTGTGTGGATTCAGCAGTCTGCAAACATCTTCTCTGCAGAGTCCCAAAACAGACGTTTTCAGCCCATTACCGGCATATGGAAGAAACAGCAGTAAGCACTGGGAAATATCTGCTTCTAAATCCAAAACGCAGCTATCTAACAGAACGGTTGTCAATGTGTGCACTCAACTTCCAGAGTTAAACCCGTGTGTGGATTCAGCAGTCTGCAAACACTTTCTCTGCAGAGTCCCAAAACAGGCGTTTTCAGCCCATTACCGGCATATGGAAGAAACAGCAGTAAGCACAGGGAAATATCTGCTTCTAAATCCAAAACGCAGCTATCTAACCGAACGGTTGTCAATGTGTGCACTCAACTTCCAGAGTTAAACCCGTGTGTGGATTCAGCAGTCTGCAAACACTTTCTCTGCAGAGTCCCAAAACAGGCGTTTTCAGCCAGTTACCGGCATATGGAAGAGCAGTAAGCACAGGAAATACCTGCTTCTAAATCCAAAACGCAGCTATCTAACAGAACGGTTGTCAATGTGTGCACTCAACTTCCAGAGTTAAACCCGTGTGTGGAATCAGCAGTCTGCAAACAATTTCTCTGCAGAGTCCCAAAACAGGCGTTTTCAGCCCATTACCGGCATATGGAAGAAACAGCAGTCAGCACAGGGAAATATCTGCTTCTAAATCCAAAACGCAGCTATCTAACAGAACGGTTGTCAATGTGTGCACTCAACTTGCAGAGTTAAACCCGTGTGTGGATTCAGCAGTCTGCAAACACTTTCTCTGCAGAGTCCCAAAACAGGCGTTTTAAGCCCATTACCGGCATATGGAAGAAACAGCAGTAAGCACAGGGAAATATCTGCTTCTAAATCCAAAACGCAGCTATCTAACAGAACGGTTGTCAATGTGTGCACTCAACTTCCAGAGTTAAACCCGTGTGTGGATTCAGCAGTCTGCAAACACTTTCTCTGCAGAGTCCCAAAACAGGCGTTTTCAGCCCATTACCGGCATATGGAAGAAACAGCAGTAAGCACAGGGAAATATCTGCTTCTAAATGCAAAACGCAGCTATCTAACAGAACGGTTGTCAATGTGTGCACTCAACTTCCAGAGTTAAACCCGTGTGTGGATTCAGCAGTCTGCAAACACCTTCTCTGCAGAGTCCCAAAACAGGCGTTTTCAGCCCATTACCGGCATATGGAAGAAACAGCAGTCAGCACAGGGAAATATCTGCTTCTAAATCCAAAATGCAGCTATCTAACAGAACGGTTGTCAATGTGTGCACTCAACTTCCAGAGTTAAACCCGTGTGTGGATTCAGCAGTCTGCAAACACTTTCTCTGCAGAGTCCCAAAACAGGCGTTTTCAACCCATTATCGGCATATGGAAGAAACAGCAGTAAGCACAGGGAAATATCTGCTTCTAAATCCAAAACGCAGCTATCTAACAGAACATTTGTCAATCTGTGCACTCAACTTCCAGAGCTAAACCCGTGTGTGTAATCAGCAGTCTGCAAACAATTTCTCTGCAGAGTCCCAAAACAGGCGTTTTCTGCCCATTACCGGCCTAGGGAAGAAACAGCAGTCAGCACAGGGAAATATCTGCTTCTAAATCCAAAACGCAGCTATCTAACAGAACGGTTGTAAATGTGTGCACTCAACTTCAAGAGCTAAACCCGTGTGTGGATTCAGCAGTCTGCAAACACTTTCTCTGCAGAGTCCCAAAACAGGCGTTTTCAGCCCATTACCGGCATATGGAAGAAACAGCAGTAAGCAGAGGGAAATATATGCTTCTAAATCCAAAACGCAGCTATCTAACAGAACGGTTGTCAATGTGTGCACTCAACTTCCAGGGTAAACCGGTGTGTGGATTCAGCAGTCTGCAATCACTTTCTCTGCAGAGTCCCAAAACAGGCGTTTTCAGCCAATTACCGGCATATGGAAGAAACAGCAGTAAGCACAGGGAAATATCTGCTTCTAAATCCAAAACGCAGCTATCTAACAGAACGGTTGTCAATCTGTGCACTCAACTTCCAGAGTTAAACCCGTGTGTGGATTCAGCAGTCTGCAAACACTTTCTCTGCAGAGTCCCAAAACAGGTGTTTTCAGCCCATTACCGGCATATGGAAGAAACAGCAGTAAGCACAGGGAAATATCTGCTTCTAAATCCAAAACGCAGCTATCTAACAGAACGGTTGTCAATGTGTGCACTCAACTTCCAGAGTTAAACCCGTGTGTGGATTCAGCAGTCTGCAAACACCTTCTCTGCAGAGTCCCAAAACAGGCGTTTTCAGCCCATTACCGGCATATGGAAGAAACAGCAGTAAGCACAGGGAAATATCTGCTTCTAAATCCAAAACGCAGCTATCTAGCACAACGGTTGTCAATGTGTGCACTCAAATACGAGAATTAAACCCGTGTGTGGATTCAGCAGTCTGCAAACACTTTCTCTGCAGAGTCCCAAAACAGGTGTTTTCAGCCCATTACCGGCATATGGAAGAAACAGCAGTAAGCACAGGGAAATATCTGCTTCTAAATCCAAAACACAGCTATGTAACAGAACGGTTGTCAATGTGTGCACTCAACTTCCAGAGTTAAACCCGTGTGTGGATTCAGCAGTCTGCAAACATCTTCTCTGCAGACTCCCAAAACAGACGTTTTCAGCCCATTACCGGCATATGGAAGAAACAGCAGTAAGCACAGGGAAATATCTGCTTCTAAATCCAAAACGCAGCTATCTAACAGAACGGTTGTCAATCTGTGCACTCAACTTCCAGAGTTAAACCCGTGTGTGGATTCAGCAGTCTGCAAACACTTTCTCTGCAGAGTCCCAAAACAGGCGTTTTCAGCCCATTACCGGCATATGGAAGAAACAGCAGTAAGCACAGGGAAATATCTGCTTCTAAATCCAAAACGCAGCTATCTAACAGAACGGTTGTCAATGTGTGCACTCAACTTCCAGAGTTAAACCCGTGTGTGGATTCAGCAGTCTGCAAACATCTTCTCTGCAGAGTCGCAAAACAGACGTTTTCAGCCCATTACCAGCATATGTAAGAAACAGCAGTAAGCACAGGGAAATATCTGCTTCTAAATCCAAAACGCAGCTATCTAACAGAACGGTTGTAAATGTGTGCACTCAACTTCAAGAGTTAAACCCGTGTGTGGATTCAGCAGTCTGCAAACACTTTCTCTGCAGAGTCCCAAAACAGGCGTTTTCAGCCCATTACCGGCATATGGAAGAAACAGCAGTAAGCACAGGGAAATATATGCTTCTAAATCCAAAACGCAGCTATCTAACCGAACGGTTGTCAATGTGTGCACTCAACTTCCAGAGTTAAACCCGTGTGTGGATTCAGCAGTCTGCAAACACTTTCTCTGCAGAGTCCCAAAACAGGCGTTTTCAGCCAATTACCGGCATATTGAAGAAACAGCAGTAAGCACAGGGAAATATCTGCTTCTAAATCCAAAACGCAGCTATCTAACAGAACGGTTGTCAATCTGTGCACTCAACTTCCAGAGTTAAACGCGTGTGTGGATTCAGCAGTCTGCAAACACTTTTTCTGCAGAGTCCCAAAACAGGCGTTTTCAGCCAATTACCGGCATATGGAAGAAACAGCAGTAAGCACAGGGAAATATCTGCTTCTAAATCCAAAACGCAGCTATCTAACAGAACGGTTGTCAATGTGTGCACTCAACTTCCAGAGTTAAACCCGTGTGTGGATTCAGCAGTCTGCAAACACCTTCTCTGCAGAGTTCCAAAACAGGCGTTTTCAGCCCATTACCGGCAGATGGAAGAAACAGCAGTAAGCACAGGGAAATATCTGCTTCTAAATCCAAAACGCAGCTATCTAACACAACGGTTGCCAATGTGTGCACTCAACTACCAGAATTAATCCCGTGTGTGGATTCAGCAGTCTGCAAACACTTTCTCTGCAGAGTCCCAAAACAGGTGTTTTCAGCCCATTACCGGCATATGGAAGAAACAGCAGTAAGCACAGGGAAATATCTGCTTCTAAATCCAAAACACAGCTATCTAACAGAACGGTTGTCAATGTGTGCACTCAATTCCAGAGTTAAACCCGTGTGTGGATTTAGCAGTCTGCAAATACTTTCTCTGCAGAGTCCCAAAACAGGCGTTTTCAGCCCATTACCGGCATATGGAAAAAACAGCAGTAAGTACAGGGAAATATCTGCTTCTAAATCCAAAACGCAGCTATCTAACAGAATGGTTGTCAATGTGTGCACTCAACTTCTAGAGTTAAACCCGTGTGTGGAATCAGCAGTCTGCAAACAATTTCTCTGCAGAGTCCCAAAACAGGCGTTTTCAGCCCATTACCGGCATATGGAAGAAACTGCAGTCAGCACAGGGAAATATCTGCTTCTAAATCCAAAACGCAGCTATCTAACCGAACGGTTGTCAATGTGTGCACTGAACTTCCAGAGTTAAACCCGTGTGTGGATTCAGCAGTCTGCAAACACCTTCCCTGCAGAGTCCCAAAACAGGCGTTTTCAGCCCATTACCGGCATATGGAAGAAACAGCAGTCAGGACAGGGAAATATCTGCTTCTAAATCCAAAACGCAGCTATCTAACAGAACGGTTGTCAATGTGTGCAATCAACTTCCAGAGTTAAACCCGTGTGTGGATTCAGCAGTCTGCAATCACTTTCTCTGCAGAGTCCCAAAACAGGCGTTTTCAGCCCATTACCGGCATACGGAAGAAACAGCAGTAAGCACAGGGAAATAACTGCTTCTAAATCCAAAACGCAGCTATCTAACAGAACGATTGTCAATGTGTGCACTCAACTTCCAGAGTTAAAGCCGTGTGTGGATTGAGCAGTCTGCAAACACTTTCTCTGCAGAGTCCCAAAACAGGCGTTTTCAGCCCATTACCGGCATAGGGAAGGAACAGCAGTAAGGCCAGGGAAATATCTGCTTCTAAATCCAAAACGCAGCTATCTAACAGAACGGTTGTCAATGTGTGCACTCAACTTCCAGAGTTAAAACCATGTGTGGATTCAGCAGTCTGCAAACACCTTCCATGCAGAGTCCCAAAACAGGCGTTTTCAGCCGATTACCGGCATATGGAAGAAACAGCAGTAAGCACTGGGAAATATCTGCTTCTAAATCCAAAACGCAGCTATCTAACAGAACGGTTGTCAATGTGTGCACTCAACTTCCAGAGTTAAACCCGTGTGTGGATTCAGCAGTCTGCAAACACTTTCTCTGCAGAGTCCCAAAACAGGCGTTTTCAACCCATTATCAGCATATGGAAGAAACAGCAGTAATCACAGGGAAATATCTGCTTCTAAATCCAAAACGCAGCTATCTAACAGAACGGTTTTCAATGTGTGCACTCAACTTCCAGAGTTAAACCCGTGTGTGGATTCAGCAGTCTGCAAACACCTTCTCTGCAGAGTCCCAAAACAGACGTTTTCAGCCAATTACCGGCATATGGAAGAAACAGCAGTAAGCACAGGGAAATATCTGCTTCTAAATCCAAAACGCAGCTATCTAACAGAACGGTTGTCAATGTGTGCACTCAACTTCCAGAGTTTAACCCGTGTGTGGATTCAGCAGTCTGCAAACACTTTCTCTGAAGAGTCCCAAGACAGGCGTTTTCAGCCAATTACCGGCATATGGAAGAAAGAGCAGTAAGCACAGGGAAATATCTGCTTCTAAATCCAAAACGCAGCTATCTAACAGAATGGTTGTCAATCTGTGCACTCAACTTCCAGAGCTAAACCCGTGTGTGTAATCAGCAGTCTGCAAACAATTTCTCTGCAGAGTCCCAAAACAGGCGTTTTCAGCCCATTACCGGCATATGGAAGAAACAGCAGTCAGCACAGGGAAATATCTGCTTCTAAATCCAAAACGCAGCTATCTAACAGAACGGTTGTCAATGTGTGCACTCAACTTCCAGGGTTAAACCCGTGTGTGGAATCAGCAGTCTGCAAACACTTTCTCTGCAGAGTCCCAAAACAGGCATTTTCAGCCCATTACCGGCATATGGAAGAAACAGCAGTAAGCACAGGGAAATATCTGCTTCTAAATCCAAAACGCAGCTATCTAACACAACGGTTGTCAATGTGTGCACTCAAATACGAGAATTAAACCCGTGTGTGGATTCAGCAGTCTGCAAACACTTTCTCTGCAGAGTCCCAAACAGGTGTTTTCAGCCCATTACCGGCATATGGAAGAAACAGCAGTAAGCACAGGGAAATATCTGCTTCTAAATCCAAAACACAGCTATGTAACAGAACGGTTGTCAATGTGTGCACTCAACTTCCAGAGTTAAACCCGTGTGTGGATTCAGCAGTCTGCAAACATCTTCTCTGCAGACTCCCAAAACAGACGTTTTCAGCCCATTACCGGCATATGGAAGAAACAGCAGTAAGCACAGGGAAATATCTGCTTCTAAATCCAAAACGCAGCTATCTAACAGAACGGTTGTCAATCTGTGCACTCAACTTCCAGAGTTAAACCCGTGTGTGGATTCAGCAGTCTGCAAACACTTTCTCTGCAGAGTCCCAAAACAGGCGTTTTCAGCCCATTACCGGCATATGGAAGAAACAGCAGTAAGCACAGGGAAATATCTGCTTCTAAATCCAAAACGCAGCTATCTAACCGAACGGTTGTCAATGTGTGCACTCAACTTCCAGAGTTAAACCCGTGTGTGGATTCAGCAGTCTGCAAACACTTTCTCTGCAGAGTCCCAAAACAGGCGTTTTCAGCCAGTTACCGGCACATGGAAGAGCAGTAAGCACAGGAAATACCTGCTTCTAAATCCAAAACGCAGCTATCTAACAGAACGGTTGTCAATGTGTGCACTCAACTTCCAGAGTTAAACCCGTGTGTGGAATCAGCAGTCTGCAAACAATTTCTCTGCAGAGTCCCAAAACAGGCGTTTTCAGCCCATTACCGGCATATGGAAGAAACAGCAGTCAGCACAGGGAAATATCTGCTTCTAAATCCAAAACGCAGCTATTTAACAGAACGGTTGTCAATGTGTGCACTCAACTTGCAGAGTTAAACCCGTGTGTGGATTCAGCAGTCTGCAAACACTTTCTCTGCAGAGTCCCAAAACAGGCGTTTTCAGCCCATTACCGGCATATGGAAGAAACAGCAGTAAGCACAGGGAAATATCTGCTTCTAAATCCAAAACGCAGCTATCTAACAGAACGGTTGTCAATGTGTGCACTCAACTTCCAGAGTTAAACCCGTGTGTGGATTCAGCAGTCTGCAAACACATTCTCTGCAGAGTCCCAAAACAGGCGTTTTCAGCCCATTACCGGCATATGGAAGAAACAGCAGTAAGCACAGGGAAATATCTGCTTCTAAATCCAAAACGCAGCTATCTAACAGAACGGTTGTCAATGTGTGCACTCAACTTCCAGAGTTAAACCCGTGTGTGGATTCAGCAGTCTGCAAACACCTTCTTTGCAGAGTCCCAAAACAGGCGTTTTCAGCCAATTACCGGCATATGGAAGAGCAGTAAGCACAGGGAAATATCTGCTTCTAAATCCAAAACGAAGCTATCTAACAGAACGGTTGTCAATCTGTGCACTCAACTTCCAGAGTTAAACCCGTGTGTGGAATCAGCAGTCTGCAAACAATTTCTCTGCAGAGTCCCAAAACAGGCGTTTTCAGCCCATTACCAGCATATGGAAGAAACAGCAGTCAGCACAGGGAAATATCTGCTTCTAAATCCAAAACGCAGCTATCTAACAGAACGGTTGTCAATGTGTGCACTGAATTTGCAGAGTTAAACCCGTGTGTGGATTCAGCAGTCTGTAAACAATTTCTCTGCAGAGTCCCAAAACAGGCGTTTTCAGCCGATTACCGGCATATGGAAGAAACAGCAGTAAGCACAGGGAAATATCTGCTTCTAAATCCAAAACGCAGCTATCTAACAGAACGGTTGTCAATGTGTGCACTCAACTTCCAGAGTTAAACCCGTGTGTGGATTCAGCAGTCTGCAAACACTTTCTCTGCAGAGTCCCAAAACAGGCGTTTTCAGCCAATTACCGGCAGATGGAAGAAACAGCAGTAAGCACAGCGAAATATCTGCTTCTAAATCCAAAACACAGCTATCTAACAGAACGGTTGTCAATGTGTGCACTCAACTTCCAGAGTTAAACCCGTGTGTGGATTCAGCAGTCTGCAAACATCTTCTCTGCAGAGTCGCAAAACAGACGTTTTCAGCCCATTACCAGCATATGTAAGAAACAGCAGTAAGCACAGGGAAATATCTGCTTCTAAATCCAAAACGCAGCTATCTAACAGAACGGTTGTAAATGTGTGCACTCAACTTCAAGAGTTAAACCCGTGTGTGGATTCAGCAGTCTGCAAACACTTTCTCTGCAGAGTCCCAAAACAGGCGTTTTCAGCCCATTACCGGCATATGGAAGAAACAGCAGTAAGCACAGGGAAATATATGCTTCTAAATCCAAAACGCAGCTATCTAACCGAACGGTTGTCAATGTGTGCACTCAACTTCCAGAGTTAAACCCGTGTGTGGATTCAGCAGTCTGCAAACACTTTCTCTGCAGAGTCCCAAAACAGGCGTTTTCAGCCAATTACCGGCATATTGAAGAAACAGCAGTAAGCACAGGGAAATATCTGCTTCTAAATCCAAAACGCAGCTATCTAACAGAACGGTTGTCAATCTGTGCACTCAACTTCCAGAGTTAAACGCGTGTGTGGATTCAGCAGTCTGCAAACACTTTTTCTGCAGAGTCCCAAAACAGGCGTTTTCAGCCAATTACCGGCATATGGAAGAAACAGCAGTAAGCACAGGGAAATATCTGCTTCTAAATCCAAAACGCAGCTATCTAACAGAACGGTTGTCAATGTGTGCACTCAACTTCCAGAGTTAAACCCGTGTGTGGATTCAGCAGTCTGCAAACACCTTCTCTGCAGAGTTCCAAAACAGGCGTTTTCAGCCCATTACCGGCAGATGGAAGAAACAGCAGTAAGCACAGGGAAATATCTGCTTCTAAATCCAAAACGCAGCTATCTAACACAACGGTTGCCAATGTGTGCACTCAACTACCAGAATTAATCCCGTGTGTGGATTCAGCAGTCTGCAAACACTTTCTCTGCAGAGTCCCAAAACAGGTGTTTTCAGCCCATTACCGGCATATGGAAGAAACAGCAGTAAGCACAGGGAAATATCTGCTTCTAAATCCAAAACACAGCTATCTAACAGAACGGTTGTCAATGTGTGCACTCAATTCCAGAGTTAAACCCGTGTGTGGATTTAGCAGTCTGCAAATACTTTCTCTGCAGAGTCCCAAAACAGGCGTTTTCAGCCCATTACCGGCATATGGAAAAAACAGCAGTAAGTACAGGGAAATATCTGCTTCTAAATCCAAAACGCAGCTATCTAACAGAATGGTTGTCAATGTGTGCACTCAACTTCTAGAGTTAAACCCGTGTGTGGAATCAGCAGTCTGCAAACAATTTCTCTGCAGAGTCCCAAAACAGGCGTTTTCAGCCCATTACCGGCATATGGAAGAAACTGCAGTCAGCACAGGGAAATATCTGCTTCTAAATCCAAAACGCAGCTATCTAACCGAACGGTTGTCAATGTGTGCACTGAACTTCCAGAGTTAAACCCGTGTGTGGATTCAGCAGTCTGCAAACACCTTCCCTGCAGAGTCCCAAAACAGGCGTTTTCAGCCCATTACCGGCATATGGAAGAAACAGCAGTCAGGACAGGGAAATATCTGCTTCTAAATCCAAAACGCAGCTATCTAACAGAACGGTTGTCAATGTGTGCAATCAACTTCCAGAGTTAAACCCGTGTGTGGATTCAGCAGTCTGCAATCACTTTCTCTGCAGAGTCCCAAAACAGGCGTTTTCAGCCCATTACCGGCATACGGAAGAAACAGCAGTAAGCACAGGGAAATAACTGCTTCTAAATCCAAAACGCAGCTATCTAACAGAACGATTGTCAATGTGTGCACTCAACTTCCAGAGTTAAAGCCGTGTGTGGATTGAGCAGTCTGCAAACACTTTCTCTGCAGAGTCCCAAAACAGGCGTTTTCAGCCCATTACCGGCATAGGGAAGGAACAGCAGTAAGGCCAGGGAAATATCTGCTTCTAAATCCAAAACGCAGCTATCTAACAGAACGGTTGTCAATGTGTGCACTCAACTTCCAGAGTTAAAACCATGTGTGGATTCAGCAGTCTGCAAACACCTTCCATGCAGAGTCCCAAAACAGGCGTTTTCAGCCGATTACCGGCATATGGAAGAAACAGCAGTAAGCACTGGGAAATATCTGCTTCTAAATCCAAAACGCAGCTATCTAACAGAACGGTTGTCAATGTGTGCACTCAACTTCCAGAGTTAAACCCGTGTGTGGATTCAGCAGTCTGCAAACACTTTCTCTGCAGAGTCCCAAAACAGGCGTTTTCAACCCATTATCAGCATATGGAAGAAACAGCAGTAATCACAGGGAAATATCTGCTTCTAAATCCAAAACGCAGCTATCTAACAGAACGGTTTTCAATGTGTGCACTCAACTTCCAGAGTTAAACCCGTGTGTGGATTCAGCAGTCTGCAAACACCTTCTCTGCAGAGTCCCAAAACAGACGTTTTCAGCCAATTACCGGCATATGGAAGAAACAGCAGTAAGCACAGGGAAATATCTGCTTCTAAATCCAAAACGCAGCTATCTAACAGAACGGTTGTCAATGTGTGCACTCAACTTCCAGAGTTTAACCCGTGTGTGGATTCAGCAGTCTGCAAACACTTTCTCTGAAGAGTCCCAAGACAGGCGTTTTCAGCCAATTACCGGCATATGGAAGAAAGAGCAGTAAGCACAGGGAAATATCTGCTTCTAAATCCAAAACGCAGCTATCTAACAGAATGGTTGTCAATCTGTGCACTCAACTTCCAGAGCTAAACCCGTGTGTGTAATCAGCAGTCTGCAAACAATTTCTCTGCAGAGTCCCAAAACAGGCGTTTTCAGCCCATTACCGGCATATGGAAGAAACAGCAGTCAGCACAGGGAAATATCTGCTTCTAAATCCAAAACGCAGCTATCTAACAGAACGGTTGTCAATGTGTGCACTCAACTTCCAGGGTTAAACCCGTGTGTGGAATCAGCAGTCTGCAAACACTTTCTCTGCAGAGTCCCAAAACAGGCATTTTCAGCCCATTACCGGCATATGGAAGAAACAGCAGTAAGCACAGGGAAATATCTGCTTCTAAATCCAAAACGCAGCTATCTAACACAACGGTTGTCAATGTGTGCACTCAAATACGAGAATTAAACCCGTGTGTGGATTCAGCAGTCTGCAAACACTTTCTCTGCAGAGTCCCAAACAGGTGTTTTCAGCCCATTACCGGCATATGGAAGAAACAGCAGTAAGCACAGGGAAATATCTGCTTCTAAATCCAAAACACAGCTATGTAACAGAACGGTTGTCAATGTGTGCACTCAACTTCCAGAGTTAAACCCGTGTGTGGATTCAGCAGTCTGCAAACATCTTCTCTGCAGACTCCCAAAACAGACGTTTTCAGCCCATTACCGGCATATGGAAGAAACAGCAGTAAGCACAGGGAAATATCTGCTTCTAAATCCAAAACGCAGCTATCTAACAGAACGGTTGTCAATCTGTGCACTCAACTTCCAGAGTTAAACCCGTGTGTGGATTCAGCAGTCTGCAAACACTTTCTCTGCAGAGTCCCAAAACAGGCGTTTTCAGCCCATTACCGGCATATGGAAGAAACAGCAGTAAGCACAGGGAAATATCTGCTTCTAAATCCAAAACGCAGCTATCTAACCGAACGGTTGTCAATGTGTGCACTCAACTTCCAGAGTTAAACCCGTGTGTGGATTCAGCAGTCTGCAAACACTTTCTCTGCAGAGTCCCAAAACAGGCGTTTTCAGCCAGTTACCGGCACATGGAAGAGCAGTAAGCACAGGAAATACCTGCTTCTAAATCCAAAACGCAGCTATCTAACAGAACGGTTGTCAATGTGTGCACTCAACTTCCAGAGTTAAACCCGTGTGTGGAATCAGCAGTCTGCAAACAATTTCTCTGCAGAGTCCCAAAACAGGCGTTTTCAGCCCATTACCGGCATATGGAAGAAACAGCAGTCAGCACAGGGAAATATCTGCTTCTAAATCCAAAACGCAGCTATTTAACAGAACGGTTGTCAATGTGTGCACTCAACTTGCAGAGTTAAACCCGTGTGTGGATTCAGCAGTCTGCAAACACTTTCTCTGCAGAGTCCCAAAACAGGCGTTTTCAGCCCATTACCGGCATATGGAAGAAACAGCAGTAAGCACAGGGAAATATCTGCTTCTAAATCCAAAACGCAGCTATCTAACAGAACGGTTGTCAATGTGTGCACTCAACTTCCAGAGTTAAACCCGTGTGTGGATTCAGCAGTCTGCAAACACATTCTCTGCAGAGTCCCAAAACAGGCGTTTTCAGCCCATTACCGGCATATGGAAGAAACAGCAGTAAGCACAGGGAAATATCTGCTTCTAAATCCAAAACGCAGCTATCTAACAGAACGGTTGTCAATGTGTGCACTCAACTTCCAGAGTTAAACCCGTGTGTGGATTCAGCAGTCTGCAAACACCTTCTTTGCAGAGTCCCAAAACAGGCGTTTTCAGCCAATTACCGGCATATGGAAGAGCAGTAAGCACAGGGAAATATCTGCTTCTAAATCCAAAACGAAGCTATCTAACAGAACGGTTGTCAATCTGTGCACTCAACTTCCAGAGTTAAACCCGTGTGTGGAATCAGCAGTCTGCAAACAATTTCTCTGCAGAGTCCCAAAACAGGCGTTTTCAGCCCATTACCAGCATATGGAAGAAACAGCAGTCAGCACAGGGAAATATCTGCTTCTAAATCCAAAACGCAGCTATCTAACAGAACGGTTGTCAATGTGTGCACTGAATTTGCAGAGTTAAACCCGTGTGTGGATTCAGCAGTCTGTAAACAATTTCTCTGCAGAGTCCCAAAACAGGCGTTTTCAGCCGATTACCGGCATATGGAAGAAACAGCAGTAAGCACAGGGAAATATCTGCTTCTAAATCCAAAACGCAGCTATCTAACAGAACGGTTGTCAATGTGTGCACTCAACTTCCAGAGTTAAACCCGTGTGTGGATTCAGCAGTCTGCAAACACTTTCTCTGCAGAGTCCCAAAACAGGCGTTTTCAGCCAATTACCGGCAGATGGAAGAAACAGCAGTAAGCACAGCGAAATATCTGCTTCTAAATCCAAAACACAGCTATCTAACAGAACGGTTGTCAATGTGTGCACTCAACTTCCAGAGTTAAACCCGTGTGTGGATTCAGCAGTCTGCAAACATCTTCTCTGCAGAGTCGCAAAACAGACGTTTTCAGCCCATTACCAGCATATGTAAGAAACAGCAGTAAGCACAGGGAAATATCTGCTTCTAAATCCAAAACGCAGCTATCTAACAGAACGGTTGTAAATGTGTGCACTCAACTTCAAGAGTTAAACCCGTGTGTGGATTCAGCAGTCTGCAAACACTTTCTCTGCAGAGTCCCAAAACAGGCGTTTTCAGCCCATTACCGGCATATGGAAGAAACAGCAGTAAGCACAGGGAAATATATGCTTCTAAATCCAAAACGCAGCTATCTAACCGAACGGTTGTCAATGTGTGCACTCAACTTCCAGAGTTAAACCCGTGTGTGGATTCAGCAGTCTGCAAACACTTTCTCTGCAGAGTCCCAAAACAGGCGTTTTCAGCCAATTACCGGCATATTGAAGAAACAGCAGTAAGCACAGGGAAATATCTGCTTCTAAATCCAAAACGCAGCTATCTAACAGAACGGTTGTCAATCTGTGCACTCAACTTCCAGAGTTAAACGCGTGTGTGGATTCAGCAGTCTGCAAACACTTTTTCTGCAGAGTCCCAAAACAGGCGTTTTCAGCCAATTACCGGCATATGGAAGAAACAGCAGTAAGCACAGGGAAATATCTGCTTCTAAATCCAAAACGCAGCTATCTAACAGAACGGTTGTCAATGTGTGCACTCAACTTCCAGAGTTAAACCCGTGTGTGGATTCAGCAGTCTGCAAACACCTTCTCTGCAGAGTTCCAAAACAGGCGTTTTCAGCCCATTACCGGCAGATGGAAGAAACAGCAGTAAGCACAGGGAAATATCTGCTTCTAAATCCAAAACGCAGCTATCTAACACAACGGTTGCCAATGTGTGCACTCAACTACCAGAATTAATCCCGTGTGTGGATTCAGCAGTCTGCAAACACTTTCTCTGCAGAGTCCCAAAACAGGTGTTTTCAGCCCATTACCGGCATATGGAAGAAACAGCAGTAAGCACAGGGAAATATCTGCTTCTAAATCCAAAACACAGCTATCTAACAGAACGGTTGTCAATGTGTGCACTCAATTCCAGAGTTAAACCCGTGTGTGGATTTAGCAGTCTGCAAATACTTTCTCTGCAGAGTCCCAAAACAGGCGTTTTCAGCCCATTACCGGCATATGGAAAAAACAGCAGTAAGTACAGGGAAATATCTGCTTCTAAATCCAAAACGCAGCTATCTAACAGAATGGTTGTCAATGTGTGCACTCAACTTCTAGAGTTAAACCCGTGTGTGGAATCAGCAGTCTGCAAACAATTTCTCTGCAGAGTCCCAAAACAGGCGTTTTCAGCCCATTACCGGCATATGGAAGAAACTGCAGTCAGCACAGGGAAATATCTGCTTCTAAATCCAAAACGCAGCTATCTAACCGAACGGTTGTCAATGTGTGCACTGAACTTCCAGAGTTAAACCCGTGTGTGGATTCAGCAGTCTGCAAACACCTTCCCTGCAGAGTCCCAAAACAGGCGTTTTCAGCCCATTACCGGCATATGGAAGAAACAGCAGTCAGGACAGGGAAATATCTGCTTCTAAATCCAAAACGCAGCTATCTAACAGAACGGTTGTCAATGTGTGCAATCAACTTCCAGAGTTAAACCCGTGTGTGGATTCAGCAGTCTGCAATCACTTTCTCTGCAGAGTCCCAAAAGATGCGTTTTCAGCCCATTACCGGCATACGGAAGAAACAGCAGTAAGCACAGGGAAATAACTGCTTCTAAATCCAAAACGCAGCTATCTAACAGAACGATTGTCAATGTGTGCACTCAACTTCCAGAGTTAAAGCCGTGTGTGGATTGAGCAGTCTGCAAACACTTTCTCTGCAGAGTCCCAAAACAGGCGTTTTCAGCCCATTACCGGCATAGGGAAGGAACAGCAGTAAGGCCAGGGAAATATCTGCTTCTAAATCCAAAACGCAGCTATCTAACAGAACGGTTGTCAATGTGTGCACTCAACTTCCAGAGTTAAAACCATGTGTGGATTCAGCAGTCTGCAAACACCTTCCATGCAGAGTCCCAAAACAGGCGTTTTCAGCCGATTACCGGCATATGGAAGAAACAGCAGTAAGCACTGGGAAATATCTGCTTCTAAATCCAAAACGCAGCTATCTAACAGAACGGTTGTCAATGTGTGCACTCAACTTCCAGAGTTAAACCCGTGTGTGGATTCAGCAGTCTGCAAACACTTTCTCTGCAGAGTCCCAAAACAGGCGTTTTCAACCCATTATCAGCATATGGAAGAAACAGCAGTAATCACAGGGAAATATCTGCTTCTAAATCCAAAACGCAGCTATCTAACAGAACGGTTTTCAAAGTGTGCACTCAACTTCCAGAGTTAAACCCGTGTGTGGATTCAGCAGTCTGCAAACACCTTCTCTGCAGAGTCCCAAAACAGACGTTTTCAGCCAATTACCGGCATATGGAAGAAACAGCAGTAAGCACAGGGAAATATCTGCTTCTAAATCCAAAACGCAGCTATCTAACAGAACGGTTGTCAATGTGTGCACTCAACTTCCAGAGTTTAACCCGTGTGTGGATTCAGCAGTCTGCAAACACTTTCTCTGAAGAGTCCCAAGACAGGCGTTTTCAGCCAATTACCGGCATATGGAAGAAAGAGCAGTAAGCACAGGGAAATATCTGCTTCTAAATCCAAAACGCAGCTATCTAACAGAATGGTTGTCAATCTGTGCACTCAACTTCCAGAGCTAAACCCGTGTGTGTAATCAGCAGTCTGCAAACAATTTCTCTGCAGAGTCCCAAAACAGGCGTTTTCAGCCCATTACCGGCATATGGAAGAAACAGCAGTCAGCACAGGGAAATATCTGCTTCTAAATCCAAAACGCAGCTATCTAACAGAACGGTTGTCAATGTGTGCACTCAACTTCCAGGGTTAAACCCGTGTGTGGAATCAGCAGTCTGCAAACACTTTCTCTGCAGAGTCCCAAAACAGGCATTTTCAGCCCATTACCGGCATATGGAAGAAACAGCAGTAAGCACAGGGAAATATCTGCTTCTAAATCCAAAACGCAGCTATCTAACCGAACGGTTGTCAATGTGTGCACTCAACTTCCAGAGTTAAACCCGCGTGTGGATTCAGCAGTCTGCAAACACTTTCTCTGCAGAGTCCGAAAACAGGCGTTTTCAGCCAATTACCGGCATATGGAAGAGCAGTAAGCACAGGAAATATCTGCTTCTAAATCCAAAACACAGCTATCTAACAGAACGGTTGTCAATGTGTGCACTCAACTTCCAGAGTTAAACCCGTGTGTGGAATCAGCAGTCTGCAAACAATTTCTCTGCAGAGTCCCAAAACAGGCGTTTTCAGCCCATTACCGGCATATGGAAGAAACAGCAGTCAGCACAGGGAAATATCTGCTTCTAAATCCAAAACGCAGCTATCTAACAGAACGGTTGTCAATGTGTGCACTCAACTTCCAGAGTTAAACCCGTGTGTGGATTCAGCAGTCTGCAAACACTTTCTCTGCAGAGTCCCAAAACAGGCGTTTTCAGCCCATTACCGGCATATGGAAGAAACAGCAGTAAGCACAGGGAAATATCTGCTTCTAAATCCAAAACGCAGCTATCTAACAGAACGGTTGTCAATGTGTGCACTCAACTTCCAGAGTTAAACCCGTGTGTGGATTCAGCAGTCTGCAAACACCTTCTCTGCAGAGTCCCAAAACAGGCGTTTTCAGCCCATTACCGGCATATGGAAGAAACAGCAGTCAGCACAGGGAAATATCTGCTTCTAAATCCAAAACGCAGCTATCTAACAGAACGGTTGTCAATGTGTGCACTCAACTTCCAGAGTTAAACCCGTGTGTGGATTCAGCAGTCTGCAATCACTTTCTCTGCAGAGTCCCAAAACAGGCGTTTTCAGCCCATTACCGGCATATGGAAGAAACAGCAGTAAGCACAGGGAAATATCTGCTTCTAAATCCAAAACGGAGCTCTCTAACAGAACGGTTGTCAATGTGTGCACTCAACTTCCAGAGTTAAACCCGTGTGTGGATTCAGCAGTCTGCAAACACTTTCTCTGCAGAGTCCCAAAACAGGTGTTTTCAGCCCATTACCGGCATATGGAAGAAACAGCAGTAAGCACAGGGAAATATCTGCTTCTAAATCCAAAACGCAGCTATCTAACAGAATGGATGTCAATGTGTGCACTCAACTTCCAGAGTTAAACCCATGTGTGGATTCAGCAGTCTGCAAACACTTTCTCTGCAGAGTCCCAAAACAGGCGTTTTCAGCCCGTTACCGGCATATGGAAGAAACAGCAGTAAGCACAGGGAAATATCTGCTTCTAAATCCAAAACGCAGCTATCTAACAGAACTGTTGTCAATGTGTGCACTCAACTTCCAGAGTTAAACCCGTGTGTGGATTCAGCAGTCTGCAAACACCTTCCCTGCAGAGTCCCAAAACAGGCGTTTTCAGCCCATTACCGGCATAAGGAAGAAACAGCAGTCAGCACAGGGAAATATCTGCTTCTAAATCCAAAACGCAGCTATCTAATAGAACGATTGTCAATGTGTGCACTCAACTTCCAGAGTTAAACCCGTGTGTGCATCAGCAGTCTGCAAACACTTTCTCTGCAGAGTCCCAAAACAGGCGTTTTCAGCCCATTACCGGCATATGGAAGAAACAGCAGTAAGCACAGGGAAATATCTGCTTCTAAATCCAAAACGCAGCTATCTAACAGAACGGTTGTCAATGTGTGCACTCAGCTTCCAGAGTTAAACCCGTGTGTGGATTCAGCAGTCTGCAAACACTGTCTCTGCAGTGTCCCCAAACAGGCGTTTTCAGCCCATTACCGGCATATGGAAGAAACAGCAGTAAGCACAGGGAAATATCTGCTTCTAAATCCAAAACGCAGCTATCTAATAGAACGATTGTCAATGTGTGCACTCAACTTCCAGAGTTAAACCCGTGTGTGGATTCAGCAGTCTGCAAACACCTTCTCTGCAGAGTCCCAAAACAGACGTTTTCAGCCAATTACCGGCATATGGAAGAAACAGCAGTAAGCACAGGGAAATATCTGCTTCTAAATCCAAAACGCAGCTATCTAACAGAAACGGTTGTCAATGTGTGCACTCAACTTCCAGAGTTTAACCCGTGTGTGGATTCAGCAGTCTGCAAACACTTTCTCTGAAGAGTCCCAAGACAGGCGTTTTCAGCCAATTACCGGCATATGGAAGAAAGAGCAGTAAGCACAGGGAAATATCTGCTTCTAAATCCAAAACGCAGCTATCTAACAGAATGGTTGTCAATCTGTGCACTCAACTTCCAGAGTTAAACCCGTGTGTGTAATCAGCAGTCTGCAAACAATTTCTCTGCAGAGTGCCAAAACAGGCGTTTTCAGCCCATTACCGGCATATGGAAGAAACAGCAGTCAGCACAGGGAAATATCTGCTTCTAAATCCAAAACGCAGCTATCTAACAGAACGGTTGTCAATGTGTGCACTCAACTTCCAGGGTTAAACCCGTGTGTGGATTCAGCAGTCTGCAAACACTTTCTCTGCAGAGTCCCAAAACAGGCATTTTCAGCCCATTACCGGCATATGGAAGAAACAGCAGTAAGCACAGGGAAATATCTGCTTCTAAATCCAAAACGCAGCTATCTAACCGAACGGTTGTCAATGTGTGCACTCAACTTCCAGAGTTAAACCCGCGTGTGGATTCAGCAGTCTGCAAACACTTTCTCTGCAGAGTCCCAAAACAGGCGTTTTCAGCCCATTACCGGCATATGGAAGAAACAGCAGTAAGCACAGGGAAATATCTGCTTCTAAATCCAAAACGCAGCTATCTAACCGAACGGTTGTCAATGTGTGCACTCAACTTCCAGAGTTAAACCCGCGTGTGGATTCAGCAGTCTGCAAACACTTTCTCTGCAGAGTCCGAAAACAGGCGTTTTCAGCCAATTACCGGCATATGGAAGAGCAGTAAGCACAGGAAATATCTGCTTCTAAATCCAAAACACAGCTATCTAACAGAACGGTTGTCAATGTGTGCACTCAACTTCCAGAGTTAAACCCGTGTGTGGAATCAGCAGTCTGCAAACAATTTCTCTGCAGAGTCCCAAAACAGGCGTTTTCAGCCCATTACCGGCATATGGAAGAAACAGCAGTCAGCACAGGGAAATATCTGCTTCTAAATCCAAAACGCAGCTATCTAACAGAACGGTTGTCAATGTGTGCACTCAACTTCCAGAGTTAAACCCGTGTGTGGATTCAGCAGTCTGCAAACACTTTCTCTGCAGAGTCCCAAAACAGGCGTTTTCAGCCCATTACCGGCATATGGAAGAAACAGCAGTAAGCACAGGGAAATATCTGCTTCTAAATCCAAAACGCAGCTATCTAACCGAACGGTTGTCAATGTGTGCACTCAACTTCCAGAGTTAAACCCGTGTGTGGATTCAGCAGTCTGCAAACACCTTCTCTGCAGAGTCCCAAAACAGGCGTTTTCAGCCCATTACCGGCATATGGAAGAAACAGCAGTCAGCACAGGGAAATATCTGCTTCTAAATCCAAAACGCAGCTATCTAACAGAACGGTTGTCAATGTGTGCACTCAACTTCCAGAGTTAAACCCGTGTGTGGATTCAGCAGTCTGCAATCACTTTCTCTGCAGAGTCCCAAAACAGGCGTTTTCAGCCCATTACAGGCATATGGAAGAAACAGCAGTAAGCACAGGGAAATATCTGCTTCTAAATCCAAAACGCAGCTCTCTAACAGAACGGTTGTCAATGTGTGCACTCAACTTCCAGAGTTAAACCCGTGTGTGGATTCAGCAGTCTGCAAACACTTTCTCTGCAGAGTCCCAAAACAGGCGTTTTCAGCCCATTACCGGCATATGGAAGAAACAGCAGTAAGCACAGGGAAATATCTGCTTCTAAATCCAAAACGCAGCTATCTAACAGAATGGATGTCAATGTGTGCACTCAACTTCCAGAGTTAAACCCATGTGTGGATTCAGCAGTCTGCAAACACTTTCTCTGCAGAGTCCCAAAACAGGAGTTTTCAGCCCGTTACCGGCATATGGAAGAAACAGCAGTAAGCACAGGGAAATATCTGCTTCTAAATCCAAAACGCAGCTATCTAACAGAACTGTTGTCAATGTGTGCACTCAACTTCCAGAGTTAAACCCGTGTGGGGATTCAGCAGTCTGCAAACACCTTCCCTGCAGAGTCCCAAAACAGGAGTTTTCAGCCCATTACCGGCATATGGAAGAAACAGCAGTAAGCACAGGGAAATATCTGCTTCTAAATCCAAAACGCAGCTATCTAACAGAACGGTTGTCAATGTGTGCAATCAACTTCCAGAGTTAAACCCGTGTGTGGATTCAGCAGTCTGCAAACACTTTCTGTGCAGAGTCCCAAAACAGGCGTTTACAGCCCATTACCGGCATAAGGAAGAAACAGCAGTAAGCACAGGGAAATATCTGCTTCTAAATCGAAAACGCAGCACTCTAACAGAACGGTTGTCAATGTGTGCACTCAACTTCCAGAGTTAAACCCGTGTGTGGATTCAGCAGTCTGCATACACTTTCTCTGCAGAGTCCCAAAACAGGCGTTTTCAGCCCATTACCGGCATATGGAAGAAACAGCAGTAAGCACAGGGAAATATCTGCTTCTAAATCCAAAACGCAGCTATCTAACAGAACGGTTGTCAATGTGTGCACTCAGCTTCCAGAGTTAAACCCGTGTGTGGATTCAGCAGTCTGCAAACACTGTCTCTGCAGTGTCCCAAAACAGGCGTTTTCAGCCCATTACCGGCATATGGAAGAAACAGCAGTAAGCACAGGGAAATATCTGCTTCTAAATCCAAAACGCAGCTATCTAATAGAACGATTGTCAATGTGTGCACTCAACTTCCAGAGTTAAACCCGTGAGTGGATTCAGCAGTCTGCAAACACTTTCTCTGCAGAGTCCCAAAACAGGCGTTTTCAGCCCATTACCGGCATAGGGAAGAAACAGCAGTAAGCACAGGGAAATATCTGCTTCTAAATCCAAAACGCAGCTATCTAACAGAACGGTTGTCAATGTCTGCACTCAACTTCCAGAGTTAAAACCATGTGTGGATTCAGCAGCCTGCAAACACCTTCTATGCAGAGTCCCAAAACAGGCGTTTTCAGCCGATTACCGGCATATGGAAGAAACAGCAGTAAGCACAGGGAAATATCTGCTTCTAAATCCAAAACGCAGCTATCTAACAGAACGGTTGTCAATGTGTGCACTCAACTTCCAGAGTTAAACCCGTGTGTGGATTCAGCAGTCTGCAAACACTTTCTCTGCAGAGTCCCAAAACAGGCGTTTTTCAGCCCATTACCGGCATATGGAAGAAACAGCAGTCAGCACAGTGAAATATCTGCTTCTAAATCCAAAACGTAGCTCTCTAACAGAACGGTTTTCAATGTGTCCACTCAACTTCCAGAGTTAAACCCGTGTGTGGATTCAGCAGTCTGCAAACACTTTCTCTGCAGAGTCCCAAAACAGGCGTTTTCAGCCCATTACCGGCATATGGAAGAAACAGCAGTAAGCACAGGGAAATATCTGCTTCTAAATCCAAAACGCAGCTATCTAACCGAACGGTTCTCAATGTGTGCACTCAACTTCCAGAGTTAAACCCGTGTGTCGATTCAGCAGTCTGCAAACACCTTCTCTGCAGAGTCCCAAAACAGGCGTTTTCAGCCCATTACCGGCATATGGAAGAAACAGAAGTAAGCACAGGGAAATATCTGCTTTTAAATCCAAAATGCAGCTATCTAACAGAACGGTTGTCAATGTGTGCACTCAACTTCCAGAGTTAAACCCGTGTGTGGATTCAGCAGTCTGCAAACACTTTCTCTATAGAGTCCCAAAACAGGCGTTTTCAGCCCATTACTGGCATATGGAAGAAACAGCAGTAAGCACAGGGAAATATCTGCTTCTAAATCCAAAACGCAGCTATCTAACAGAACGCTTGTCAATGTGTGCACTCAACTTCCAGAGTTAAACCCGTGTGTGGATTCAGCAGTCTGCAAACACCTTCTCTGCAGAGTCCCAAAACAGGCGTTTTCAGCCGATTACCGGCATATGGAAGAAACAGCAGTAAGCACAGGGAAATATCTGCTTCTAAATCCAAAACGCAGCTATCTAACAGAACGGTTGTCAATGTGTGCACTCAACTTCCAGAGTTAAACCCGTGTGTGGATTCAGCAGTCTGCAAACACTTTGTCTGCAGAGTCTTATAACAGGCGTTTTCAGCCCATTACCAGCATATGGAAGAAATAGCAGTAAGCACAGGGAAATATCTGCTTCTAAATCCAAAACGCAGCTTTCTAACAGAACGGTTGTCAATGTGTGCACTCAACTTCCAGAGTTAAACCCGTGTGTGGAATCAGCAGTCTGCAAACAATTTCTCTGCAGAGTCCCAAAACAGGCGTTTTCAGCCCATTACCGGCATATGGAAGAAACAGCAGTCAGCACAGGGAAATATCTGCTTCTAAATCCAAAACGCAGCTATCTAATTGAACGGTTGTCAATGTGTGCACTCAACTTCCAGAGTTAAACCCGTGTGTGGATTCAGCAGTCTGCAAACACTTTCTCTGCAGAGTCCCAAATCAGGCGTTTTCAGCCAATTACCGGCATATGGAAGAAAGAGCAGTAAGCACAGGGAAATAACTGCTTCTAAATCCAAAACGCAGCTATCTAACAGAACGGTTTTCAATCTGTGCACTCAACTTCCAGAGTTAAACCCGTGTGTGGAATCAGCAGACTGCAAACAATTTCTCTGCAGAGTCCCAAAACAGGCGTTTTCAGCCCATTACCGGCATATGGAAGAAACAGCAGTCAGCACAGGGAAATATCTGCTTCTAAATCCAAAACGCAGCTCTCTAACAGAACGGTGGTCAATATGTGCACTCAACTTCCAGAGTTAAACCCATGTGTGGATTCAGCAGTCTGCAAACACTTTCTCTGCAGAGTCCCAAAACAGGCGTTTTCAGCCCATTACCGGCATATGGAAGAAACAGCAATAAGCTCAGGGAAATATCTGCTTCTAAATCCAAAACACAGCTATCTAACAGAACGGTTGTCAATGTGTGCACTCAACTTCCAGAGTTAAACCCGTGTGTGGATTCAGCAGTCTGCAAACACCTTCTCTGCAGAGTCCCAAAACAGACGTTTTCAGCCCATTACCGGCATATGGAAGAAACAGCAGTAAGCACAGGGAAATATCTGCTTCTAAATCCAAAACGCAGCTATCTAACAGAACGGTTGTCAATGTGTGCACTCAACTTCCAGAGGTAAACCCGTGTGTGGATTCAGCAGTCTGCAAACACTTTCTCTGCAGAGTCCCAAAACAGGCGTTTTCAGCTCATTACCGGCATAGGGAAGAAACAGCAGTAAGGCCAGGGAATATCTGCTTCTAAATCCAAAACGCAGCTATCTAACAGAACGGTTGTCAATGTGTGCACTCAACTTCCAGAGTTAAAACCATGTGTGGATTCAGCAGTCTGCAAACACCTTCTATGCAGAATCCCAAAACAGGCGTTTTCAGCCAATTGCCGGCATATGGAAGAAACAGCAGTAAGCACAGGGAAATATCTGCTTCTAAATCCAAAACGCAGCTATCTAACAGAACGGTTGTCAATGTGTGCACCTAACTTCCAGAGTTAAACCCGTGTGTGGATTCAGCAGTCTGCAAACACTTTCACTGCAGAGTCCCAAAACAGGCGTTTTCAGCCCATTACCGGCATATGGAAGAAACAGCAGTAAGCACAGGGAAATATCTGCTTCTAAATCCAAAACGCAGCTATCTAACAGAACGATTGTCAATGTGTGCACTCAACTTCCAGAGGTAAACCCGTGTGTGGATTCAGCAGTCTGCAAACACTTTCTCTGCAGAGTCCCAAAACAGGCGTTTTCAGCCCATTACCGGCATATGGAAAAAACAGCAGTAAGGACAGGGAAATATCTGCTTCTAAATCCAAAACGCAGCTATCTAACAGAACGGTTGTCAATGTGTGCACTCAACTTCCAGAGTTAAACCCGTGTGTGGATTCAGCAGTCTGCAAACACTTTCTCTGCAGAATCCCAAAACAGGCGTTTTCAGCCCATTACCGGCATATGGAAGAAACACCAGTAAGCACAGGGAAATATCTGCTTCTAAATCCAAAACGCAGCTATCTAACAGAATGGTTGTCAATGTGTGCACTCAACTTCCAGAGTTAAACCCGTGTGTGGATTCAGCAGTCTGCAAACACCTTCTCTGCAGAGTCCCAAAACAGGCGTTTTCAGCCCATTACCGGCATATGGAAGAAACAGAAGTAAGCACAGGGAAATATCTGCTTCTAAATCCAAAATGCAGCTATCTAACAGAACGGTTGTCAATGTGTGCACTCAACTTCCAGAGTTAAACCCGTGTGTGGATTCAGCAGTCTGCAAACACTTTCTTTACAGAGCCCCAAAACAGGCGTTTTCAGCCGATTACCGGCATATGGAAGATACAGCAGTAGGCACAGGGAAATATCTGCTTCTAAATCCAAAACGCAGCTATCTAACAGAACGGTTGTCAATGTGTGCACTCAACTTCCAGAGTTAAACCCGTGTGTGGATTCTGCAGTCTGCAAACACCTTCTCTGCAGAGTCCCAAAACAGGCGTTTTCAGCCGATTACCGGCATATGGAAGAAACAGCAGTCAGCACAGGGAAATATCTGCTTCTAAATCCAAAACGCAGCTATCTAACAGAACGGTTGTCAATGTGTGCACTCAAATTCCAGAGTTAAACCCGTGTGTGGAATCAGCAGTCTGCAAACAATTTCTCTGCAGAGTCCCAAAACAGGCGTTTTCAGCCCATTACCGGTATATGGAAGAAACAGCAGTCAGCACAGGGAAATATCTGCTTCTAAATCCAAAACGCAGCTATCTAACAGAACGGTTGTCAATGTGTGCACTCAACTTGCAGAGTTAAACCCGTGTGTGGATTCAGCAGTCTGCAAACACTTTCTCTGCAGAGTCCCAAAACAGGCGTTTTCAACCCATTATCCGCATATGGAAGAAACAGCAGTAAGCACTAGGAAATATCTGCTTCTAAATTCAAAACGCAGCTATCTAACAGAACGGTTGTCAATGTGTGCACTCAACTTCCAGAGTTAAACCCGTGTGTGGATTCAGCAGTCTGCAAACACTTTCTCTGCAGAGTCCCAAAACAGGCGTTTTCAGCCCATTACCGGCATATGGAAGAAACAGCAGTAAGCACAGGGAAATATCTGCTTCTAAATCCAAAACGCAGCTATCTAACCGAACGGTTGTCAATGTGTGCACTCAACTTCCAGAGTTAAACCCGTGTGTGGATTCAGCAGTCTGCAAACACTTTCTCTGCAGAGTCCCAAAACAGGCGTTTTCAGCCAATTACCGGCATATGGAAGAGCAGTAAGCACAGGGAAATATCTGCTTCTAAA